>NC_141457.1:68147500-70647500 GCF_015680905.1 Coptis chinensis | reverse complement strand
TGTAGACTTGTAGCCATTGGTGTTCCTTCAAATCGTGGTCTTCCATAACTTCATTTCAAAATCCTCGATCCTAAATGATTCCCGTATACACCTTTTTATATCTTTTTTGAACTTTGACCTTCTGAAGTAAACATGTCCTAGGTGGACTGGAAAGTGGTTCATGACATGCCAAAGGCAAAAGCGATGTCTAGTGTTAGGGAATATTTTGGCAACTGCTGCAGTCATCGCTCTATCTTGGTCAGTGAGTATGGAAGATGGCGGACGACCACCCATAGCTGCAAGCCAAGTCTCAAACAAAAAGGTATTCTCTGTCTCATCTAGTAATAGTGCACAACCAAATTGGATGGACTGTAAATGGTGGTTGACTCCCATGAATGGGGCAAATGGCATGGAGTAGATGTTGGTTTTGTAGGTTGTATCAAAAGAAACTACATCACCAAAATGCTCATATTGCATTCGTGATCGTCCATCCACCCAAAAGAAATTCAGTAAAGTTCCTTGGTGATCTGATTCCATGGCCTAATAAAATTGCGGATCTTCATCACTTTTCCTTTTGAAGTAATCCAATACTGCATTTGCATTACCGTCTTTGGGTTTCTTTCTCGTTGTTTCAACATGATTCCACAATGCCCTCTTACGAAGACCAATTGCATCACCATTCAGAACGATAACAACTTTTGCCACCGGAATACGCGCATCGTGGAAAGTCTCTGCTAACACCTTTGCTGCTGTTGGCATATCTCTGTTTGCCGTCATCAAGTTCCTTTTACTTGGAGTCACCAAATTGTGATTGTGATTGTCGTCAGCCACAGTTATTTCCCAGTTCTTTTCATGTTTGACTTTCTGTTAGAATATGAGTACGATGGTTACATAGACGATCTTGTATTCTTCTCCAAGATGGAGGCAATATATAGAGGGATTACAATCCTATACAGGAGGAAAGAATCTTACAAAGAAGGTGTAGGAACCGTTATAGTTTCATGTAATCGACTACAAACCGTGAAACGCAGCGGAATACAGGGTGTTCACGATTTGGTTAGGAAATTACACCTTTGAACAGCTGTGATATCTCTGAGAATCTAAGCTCTACGAATCAGCAACCTCTTGATCTTCTGTTGTATTCCTATCATTGGAATGGACGTTGTGTGGGTAACGATCTACCAACCCTTTCTTTGTTTCTTTGCCTATCTTGAGCAATCACTTAATTATATTGAATTTGGCCAAGAAGAAAAGGGTTTCTTTATATAGGCTACAACAGGGACCATGAGAAGAAATTAGGGTTAGGTCTCCTGACGGGCTTGGGCTTCTCATGTTCGCCCAGAACACACGGCCCAAGTCCGTCAACAAATGGTTTATTCCACTAAAGACCATTGTTGCAGTACTACCACCCTAATCCCAAATTATGTGTATTACGTTTATGGGCTCCATATTATATGCTTGTTGATCTCCCCGTGTTAAGATATCGAATGCCCGTTGATTAAGTCAAGTTACTGACAACTACATTAATCAACTTCTTATGTCCTTGAGTAGTACCACTCAACCTCATTGTCATGTCTGATTAAATCCACCTGCAGGGTTTACATGACAATTCTTATGAGCTCCTCAAGGGGACATCATCAACCCGATTTCTTGTGGGTCACGAATTCCTTCTATAATCAACAACACACCTTACATACAATGTCATTACCCAATCCATTGAGTTTGTTGATTCACAAATGAATCTCACTCATTAATGATTTAAAGCAATGTACAATGCACGCAAGTGCCCATTATTATATCCGGATTAAGAGGACAAACATCCATAATAACAGAGGTGTTTGTTCTCTTATATAGTCAGTATAAAGAGAAACAACCTCACTTGGTCCTGTTCAATACACACAAATTGTACTAGTGTAATCCTGTAGTCAAGATAGACTAATACCAGATTATACTACAACCGTACCAATGGTTTGTCCAAATCCATTTAGGTTGTCAACGTTTACATATACTTTATAAGGTACTGATGATATAATCTTCTGTGTGTCACCACACACCATATCATCTACAACATAAAGTATTAGACGTATGTATATAACTAATAACATATATAATATACATAACATTTGCCCATATGATTCTCATTCAAAAAATAAAGAATTAGAGTTAATACAAAAGTAATGATTTTAGTATATAACCCTATCAGAAAGAAACTAAATCTAATCTTATGAGAAAGGAAACTAAATCATCCTATATACTAATATTTATAGCTCATGCTGACACTCCCCCTCAAGTTGAGGCATAGATGTTTGTCATGCCCAAGTTGTCGATTATACCATGGAACTCCTTTCCTAAAACTGGTTTCGTAAGCACATCAGCTAACTGGTTCTCGGATTTGACAAATGGAAATTATATAACCTTTTGATCGAGGTTTTCCTTGATGAAATGACGATCAACTTCAACATGTTTGGTGCAGTCATGTTGTACAGGATTTTTGGCAATCTTAATGGCTGCCTTATTATCACAATGAAGATTCATAGGTTTTTCATATGCAATACCTAAATCTTTTAAGACACTCCTAATCCATAACAATTCACATACACCCTGAGCCATACCTCTGAATTTGGCTTCTGCACTTGATCTCCAAGTGACAATATTGCCTTCCACGAAAGTGAAATAACCAGATGTGGACCTTCTGGTTATTAGATCACCTGCCCAATTAGAGTCCGTGTAACCTTTAATGTTCGAGGTACCATTTTTTGAGAACAACAACCCTTTGCCCGGAGCATTCTTCAAGTATCTCAAGATAAGATATACTGCATTCATATGCAGTTCACTTGGTGTATGCATAAACTGACTGATGACACTCACTGCATAAGCTATATCCGGCCTCGTGTGTGACAAATATATTAATCTCCCAACTAACCGCTGATAACAACCCTTGTCTGTTGGAGCTTGATCTGGAAAAAGTCCCAGCTGATGATTCATTTCTATGGGCGTTTCTGCTGGTTTACAAGCAAGCATTCCAGTTTCGGTTAAAAGATCTAACACATATTTATGTTGTGAAAGAGAAACCCCATGTTTAGATTTTGCAACCTCAATCCCTAAGAAATAGTTAAGTTGCCCCAAATCCTTCATTTCGAATTTAGTAGCCAAACACTCCTGTAATGCTTTCATTTCACATGGGTCATCTTCTGTCAGGACCATATCATCAACATACACAATTAGAGCTGTTACCTTCCCTTCTTTGCATTTTATAAACAAGGTATGATCTGAATTACTTTGCTTATAACCAAATGCTTTCATTGTAGAAGAGAACCTCGCAAACCAAGCTCTCGATTTGCTACTATTGATATGAGAATCCGAATTGTATTAATCTTTGCTACAGGTGCAAAAGTCTCTTGATAATCTACTCCATACCTTTGCATATATCCCTTTGCAACTAACCGTGCTTTATATCTATCAATACTTCCATCTGCTTTGAGCTTCACAGTAAACACCCATCTACACCCAATTGTCTTCTTTCCAATGGGTAGATTAATAAGTTCCCAAGTACCATTACTTCGTAGTGCCTCCATTTCTTCGTTCATCGCCTTTGTCTACTTTGGATCTGTCAATGCATCCTGCACACTACTAGGAATAGATACAGTGGATAATTGATTAATAGCAAGTGCATACGATTCTGACAACCTATGGAAAGACACATGATTGCTAATTGGGTATTTTATCTTTGCTTTAGGATCAGGTTCATATTGTTTCTTTGGGACTCCCTTATTTGATCTTTGTGAATATTTAGGAACCTCAGACACATCAGACATGGGATTATGTGTTTCATTCAACTCATCAGACAACTCATCAGACAACTCATCAGACTCATCAAACATGGATTCGAAATTACCTGAGGAATAATATTCTGGGCCTAGATTACCTGAGGAAGAACATTCTGGGTCGATTCTTCAGTTAATGGTGCGCTGCAGACACCCTCTTGTAGCACATTCTTATCACTATAGCTCTCCCCTTGAGGAGAAGGTTCAGAGACTCCCCTGGAGTAATAAGGTTCTAATTCCCAAAAAGAAGCATCTAAGGTCACATGTAATTGTCAACATGTAATTTTCAGGTTTGAGGGTCATAACACCTATATCCTTTCTGAAACTCAGAATAGCCAACAAAGACGCACCGTTTAGCACATGGATCAAGTTTCTTTCGCAGAGCTTTAGGGATATGAACATATACAATACAACCAAAGTGTAGAGAAAAAAAAATGTTTTCTCATTCTGGTGTGAAAGGCGCGACCCGTGCTCCATTTACACTTGGGCAAGGCGCGACCTGCGCTTATACCTTTCGTGACTTACATGCTCTTCAGCGCGACCCGTGCCCAACTTTGCCTAGTTGAGGGCATGACCCGCGCTCCACCCTATTTCAGCATGAATTTGCCCTTTTTCGAAAGTTTTCTGAAATAGTATAAATATAGGTTTTTTCTATAGAAACCTAACTTTTCCAAAACCAAGAAAGAGAGAGATTATAAGAGACCAATTCTTTGTGAGTTGAGTGTTCATTCTTTGTGAGTGGATTGAGAGACTTGTAATCTGTTACTCCGAATATCTAGTAAAGCTTGGAACTCACAGTGTGGAAGTAGGCAAATTGTCGAACCACGATATATCTCGTCTTGTGGTTTGTTCTTCTTTTACATTAATTGTTTTACTTTATATGCTTGTTATTTGATATTGAGAAGTGTTGGGATATTGCTTGGAGGGTGTTGAAATCTTGTATAGTAAGAAGGATTGATCTATTGTAGTGGGTAACGTTGTTTCCGTAGTATTATATTCACAATAATTTGTATCAGAGCTGATGGTTTGGTAGGGACAAAAGGCACTGATTATGTAGAATCAAAGACGAAATCATTCAAGCCGAAGCGCCAGCGAAGACCGCAACTCAGGTGGAGTTGCTTAACGAAGCATGCCCGTTACACCGAAGATTGGTGCCCCTTGGATGTTGTAGAGATTCGAGAGGGTGTAACTCGAGTTAGATCTAACAACATGGAATGATGTTCGAGGTGGAGTAGGCTCTGGGGTTGAGAAAAAGCCTCTTCCCTTAGAGGCCCAGACACACCAGAGCTCTGGCATTGGATCATGCTCGACGATGAACGAATGGACTCCCTTAGAGTTCGGTCCAAGGTGGAGATTGTTAGAGTGTGTGGACCAAAAAAAGAAATAGTCCCACATTGAACAAGAAAGGAGTTCATCATGGGTTGATAAAGTGGGAAGCTCACTAACTAGTACCGAGGCCTTTTAGGATAAAACCCCACACCCATGGCCAAGATGTGGCCCAAGCCCAATAGGTGGTTAAGTGGGGGACAATATTGGTACTAGTTATCCCATGGGCGCCCAGGCCTGGCGGGTGTGCCCAGGTCCTAACAACTGGTATATGATGAAATCGAAAGATGAAGTGTTTGAGACACTTAAGAAGTGGAAGGCAAGGGTTGAGAATCGCACAGATAGGAAGGTAAAGACATTACGGTCTGACAATGGTACTGAGTATACCTATGGACCTTTCCAAGAGTTTTGTGCGCAACAAAGAAATGCCAGACACTAGACAGTCAGGGGCACGCCACAACAGAATGGAATGGCAGAGAGGATGAATAGAACCTTGCTTGAAAGAGTGAGATGTTTGTTGTCTAATGCCAGTCTAGGCAAAGAGTATTGAGCAGATGCAGTGTCCATGGCATGTTACCTATACAATAGGTCACCAGTACCAGTTATAGATTGAAGGACACCTTATGAGGTATGGTCAGGTAACCCAGCTGATTATAGTATTTTGCGAGTGTTTGGATCGACAGCTTACTACCATGTGAGAGAAAGCAAGCTAGATCCTAGAGCTAAGAAGGCCATATTCTTAGGCTTCGCAAATGGGGTCAAGGGATACAGATTGTGGTGTCTAGAAGACCACAAGTTCCTAGTCAGCAGAGATGTTACCTTTGATGAGACTTCCGTGTTATCGTTCAGTAAGTCAGAAGTAGCTGGGCAGAATGGTGAGTCTATAGAAGTTCAAGCTACTAAGCTTGAGCTATCTGATGCAGCAGATGACTGGTTAGATCATGATGAGGCACCAAATCATGCAACCACACAGCAACAGGAAGAAGAGCAAGAGCATCTGCAACTTGTAGTGGCTGACCCTAGGCTAAAGAGACAAGTTAAAGAAGTGCATAAGTATGGGCACGAGAAGCCGGTGAAACACTATGGTCAGGTAGATTTAGTGGCATATGCACTGAATATCGAAGATGATGAGCCCGATAGCTTCAAGGAAGCTGTCAGAGATGCTCATTACAGAGATTGGTTGGTAGCTATGCAAGCAGAGATGGAATCTCTTGATAAAAATCACACATGGGACCTAGTTTTATTGCCAAAGGGAAAAAGGACTATCGGCAGTAAATGGGTGTTCAGAAAGAAAGAGGTCCTTCCTGAGTCCGACAGTACTGGGTACAAAGCAAGAGTTGTAGCAAAGGGTTTTTCACAGAAGGAAGGAGTCGACTACAATGAGATATTTTCCCCGATGGTCAAACATACGTCCATTCGTGTATTATTGAGTTTAGTTGCTCACTTCGACTTGGAGTTAAATCAACTTGATGTGAAAACTGCTTTCTTGTATGGGGACTTAGAGGAAGAGATCTATATTAGACAACCTGAAGGGTTTGTCGTTGTTGAGAAAGAAGATCATGTATGCAAATTGAATCCTTCACTGTACGGGTTAAAGCAATCGCCTAGGCAATGGTACAAGCGTTTTGACACGTTCATAATGCAACATGAGTACACCCGAAGTAAGTATGATTGTTGTGTTTACTTTCGTAGGCTTCGTGGTAATAACTTCATCTATCTCCTGCTTTATGTGGATGGCATGCTTATTGCTTCCAAAAGCATGGTGGAGATAGACAAGTTGAAATTTCAACTTAGCTCTGAGTTTGAGATGAAAGACTTAGGTGGAGCCAAGAAAATACTGGGCATGGAGATTGACAGAGATAGGCAGAATCGACAGATAGTTGTATCTTAAAAGAAATACCTTCAGAAAGTACTATCGCGTTTTGGTATGGAGAATGCAAAGTCGATTTCTACGCCTTTGGCTGGGCATTTTAGGCTTTCAGCTAAGTTCTCTCCTAGTTCGGTGGAGGAACAGAAGCATATGACACATGTTCCTTATGCTAATGCAGTGGGCAGTTTGATGTATACTATATGGTGTACACGCATGACATTTTTCCGCGAGCCGTTAGTGTTGTAAGCAGGTATATGGCTAATCCTGGGAAGCAGCATTGGGAGGCAGTGAAATAGGTATTAAGGTACTTGATGAGTACCTTGGATGTGGGATTAGTTTATGGTGGAGGCACTTGTTATGTCAGTGGATATGTGGATTCAGATTATGCAGGTGATCTAGATAGACGACGATTGACTACTGGTTATGTGTTTATGATGCATGGTGTACCAGTTAGTTGGAGGTCTATGCTACAGGCTCTGATTGCTCTATTTACTAATGAGGCAGAGAGTATATGGCAGCTGGCGAGGCAAAGGAAAGAGGCATTATGGCTTCGAGGTCTTCTGGATGATATGGGTATTGAGCAGAACAGTATTGCTTTGCATTGTGATAGTCAGAGTGCTATTCATTTGGCAAAAAACTAGGTTCATCATGCTCGGACCAAGCATATTGATGTTCGTTATCACTTTATACGGGATGTCGTTGAGGATGGTGATGTTGCACTTGAGAAAGTGGACACCCATGACAATCCTGCTGATATGCTGACTAAGGTTGTCACCGGAGTTAAGTTCCAACACTGTTTGGACTTGCTCCAAATTCTACATGCTTGATAGAGCCCTTTGTGGGCATGGCCCTTAGGGGCGGATGGACTGCGAGTTTTTGGATGGATGTGTTCTTGCTGGATGTGTTCGGCTTGGTTTTATGTGTTAAAACCTCACCGAGGTGGAGTATTGTAGAGAAAAAAAATGTTTTCTCATTCTGGTATG
Source organism: Coptis chinensis (assembly GCF_015680905.1). Lineage (NCBI taxonomy): Eukaryota > Viridiplantae > Streptophyta > Magnoliopsida > Ranunculales > Ranunculaceae > Coptis > Coptis chinensis. The sequence goes on along the minus strand of NC_141457.1, from coordinate 70,639,518 downwards.
AAGGGCGTGACCCGCGCTCCATTTACACTTGGGCAAGGCGCGACCCACGTTCATACCTTTCGTGACTTACATGCTCTTCAGCGCGACCCACGCCCAACTTTACCTAGTCAAGGGCGCGACCCGCGCTCCACCCTATTTCAGCACGAATTTGCCCTTTTTCGAAAGTTTTCTAAAATAGTATAAATATAGGTTTTTTTCTGTAGAAACCTAACTTTTCCAAAACCAAGAAAGAGAGAGATTATAAGAGACCAATTCTTTGTGAGTTGAGTGTTCATTCTTTGTGAGTGGATTGAGAGACTTGCAATCTGTTACTCTGAACATCTAGTAAAGCTTGGAACTCGCAGTGTGGAAGTAGGCAAATTGTCGAACCACGATATATCTCGTCTTGTGGTTTGTTCTTCTTTTACATTAATTGTTTTACTTTATAAGCTTGTTATTTGATATTGAGAAATGTTGGGATATTGCTTGGAGGGTGTTGAAGTCTTGTCTAGTAAGAAAGATTGATCCTTGTGTAAGATTGATCTATTGTAGTGGGTAATGTTGTTTCTGCAGTATTATATTCACAACACAAAGACTCGGGATTCAAGGTTTAGGAGGTTAGGAACTGAAAGTAAGGAGTGCATCTTTTGTTGGGGGGTTTGAAAGTCTATCACTTGGGAATATGTTCGATTAATGAGGTAAGCAGCAGATTTCACAGCCTCTCCCCAATATAACCGAGGCATGTTCATGCCAAAGAGAGAGGCACGAACAATTTCCATTATTTGTCTATTCTTCCATTCTGCCAATCCATTTTGTTGCGGAGTATAAGTGCAAGAGATCTAATGATGAATCCCATGGTGGCTGAGAAACTTGTCGAGTTTGGATGCAGCTACATACTTAGTACCATTGTCGGATTGCAAAACCCGAATCTTCTTTTGGTACTGAGTGTCTACCATTTTATGAAATTCTTGAAATGTTGTACAGACATCACTCTTTGTTGTAAGCAAAGACACCCAAGTCATTCTAGTGCACTCATCAATAAATGTAACAAAGTAACGAGATTTAGAGATAGAAAGGATTTTTACAGGACCCCAAACATCAGAGTGAATGACCATAAAAGGTTCTGAACTTTTATTCAAACTTGGTAAATAAGAAATATGATGGTTCTTAGCCAGTTCACAAATGTCACAATGAAATACTAAATCATTTTGAACGGAAAAAAGATGTGGTTGTAATTTTCTAAGATACCCGGATGTCCTAGTCTCCGGTGCCACAACCATATAGTGGCTCGAGCTTTATCTGTGCTACTAGTTTGGTTAGCCTGACTGAATTTCGGTCCCCTATTTTCTGTCAACTCCAAGTAGTAGAGTTTACCCCGTCTAACACCATAACCAAGAATCTTTCGAGTTAGAATGTCTTGAAAAACACAAAAGGACGGCCAAAAAGTTACAGTGCAAGCAAGAGTAGAGGTAATTTGACTAACCGACAACATATTATATTCAAGGGATGGAACAACAAGGACACTGTCTAATGTAAGAGTATTAAATAAGATGACAGAGTCCTCTCCAGTAATGGGAGAGGTACTACCATTAGTTGTAGAGATAACAAATTGGGAAGAAGGGAGAACGGATTGTAACTGACCTAAATCCCTCGTCATATGATCGGATGCACCTGTATCAACAATCCAAGTACTATTCTTAGAAGTTATAGAAAATACGGATGCATTACCAACAATACCTAGGTGGGCAACATTTGTTGTAGGCTGCGATTTGTCTTCCTCGCTAGATATCACCATAGCTTTCCCTACAATCTTCTTTCTCGGTTTCTTTGTGAAGTCCCACCACTCAAGGTAGCCAATGAGTTCATAACATCGCTGTTTCGAATGACCTGTTTCCCCATAGTGAGCATAGACTAGGCTGCCATACTTTCTAGTTGATTGAGTGTTTCGGTTTTTAGACGAAGGTCCAAATCGAGTTTGGTTAGCCAACATAGCCGAGCTCTCAGAGATTAGAGGAGAGCCACCCATTGTCTGTCTCTGTTGAAATTCTCTTCGGACATATGCATACGTATGTTCCAAATCGAGTTTTGGATCGATTCGTAAGATTTCTCCACGAACCTGAGCAAATTTGGAGTTGAGTCCACTTAGAAAAATATGAACTCGAAGCTTAGCCATCGCAGAATGCAACTGGGCCACCCCTGCAACTGTTCCTTCCTGAGAGATAGTCCTGTGATTGATTTCCTGGAAAATAGCAACCAGTTCATTCTAGTATGTGGATAATGGTCGACTATTTTGCTTGGTAGAAAAAGATCTCTGATTCAATTCAAAGGTACAGGTTTCGTCCGATCCATCATAGAAGGTGTTCGATACAGCCTCCCATATATCCGTAGTTGCAGGGAGGCAGATAAATCTCTGCATCAGGGATGGACTCATTGAATCAATAAGCCAACTTTTGACTTTGTGATTCTCTGTAATCCATGTTCCAAGTTTGGGGTCTCTGAGGTCAGGTCTTCTTGCTTCACCAAAGAGATATTCAAAATTTGTTGCGAAGCCAATACGCATCTCCATGAGTTGCGACCATAATGAATAATTGGTTTCATCCAAAGTGATACCAGTGGGAAAAGTAGAATTTTCTTGGTGGATAATAATCTGCGGGTTTGGGGTACTTCCGGTTGAAGTAGTGTGTGGGATTATTACACACTCCACCATGTTGAAGCAGTGTGTGGGATTATTACCCCGAACCCGCAGATTATCTCCATGAGTTGCAACCATAATGAATAATTGGTTTCATCCAAAGTGATACCAGTGGGAAAAGCAAGATTGTCTTGGTGGATAATAATCTACGGGTTCGGGGTACTTCCGGTTGATTCGGCTATGAGTTATGGTGGTTGATTCAATTGATTCGAAAAAGAAAGTTATATGATTCGGCTGGTGGTGGATGGTGGTTGATTCAACTGGTTTATTGATTCGACTAGTTTACTGATACTATGTTAGAATATGAGTACGATGGTTACATATACAATCTTGTATTCTTCTCTAAGATGGAGGCAATATATAGAGGGATTATAATCTTATACAGGAGGAAATAATCTTACAAAGAAGGAAACTAAATATAATCTTATGAGAAAGGAAACTAAATCATCCTATATACTAATATTTACAGCTCCTGCTGCCACTTTCATAATTCGTATTCCAGCTTTGCACCCACATCTACTAGTGGAAGTATTTCTTCCTATTCTCGATGAATTTGTTGACCTTCTATTCTCGATGAATTAGTAACAAATAAATAAATAAAACTTACCTATATTTCCACAAAAACAAATCAAACAAATAAAAAAAGAATACACTTTAACACACAAAAAAAAAAAAAAAAATTGGGAGCCCAACTGCCCATCATATTTTTTGACATTTATATACACCATACATATGAATCATTTGTTCAAGTCAATAGATAGAAAACCATTCTAAATTAATATAAACTAAAGTAAAGTAATAAAAAGTGGGATTTTGTGAAAATAAAAAAAAAAAAAAAAAAACAAAAAAAAAAAAAAAGAGGATTGAGAATGTGGAAGGTGGATTTTTTGGGACGCCTAACTTTTCTTTTATTTATTTTTTTTTGTGTGGAAATATAATTAAGTTTTTTTCTTATTTATTTGTTACTATTTTTGGGTTTTAGTCATTTAATTGAATAAGTTATTAGTTGTTTATTTATTTCTATTTTTGTTTTTTGATTTTTAGAAAGAGAAATATAAATTGGATGCGATGTAAAATATGGAGTCCCTAGATAGTTATTAAATGAGTCTAAATAGATTTTTTTGTTATAAAAAATGATATTGTAGTAGGGGTGGGAATTTGGCCCTAACGACCCTAACTCGGCCCTGACCGACCCGACCCGACCCTAAGCCCTATAAAGCCCTCACAACTAAAACCCTCACAGAGTTTAGGCCAGGGCTGACCCGACCCTAAGGCCTTCTAGTGCAGAGCTAGGGCTAAGGTTCTGAAACATAGGCCCGACCCTAATTCAGCCATAGTTATAGTTTCACATTTTCACTATAAATACATGTATCATAATTGTTCAACTCTTTGTTAAATATTTTAAATTAAAATAACATTGTCCTTTATAATTTATCACTTACACCCAAGGATACTTCCAATAACTTGTCTTATATAACAAAAATTTGTCAACCTATCTAGCGCCCATGAAGAAACAACAATGAGCACTAATAAAAAAAATAAGACTTTATTCATTTGATCATCAAATCAAAGTCTATAACTTATTATTCTCAATTTATTTTCCCACTTACTTCTTATAAATTATATTTTTATTCACATCCAAACCAAGTCTAGAACTAAAGGTTTCCGGCCCACACCATTAAAAAGCGAAATACGAGCGGACATTTGTAATACGTAAAACAAAAAAACAACTTTTGTCTGAAAAATGACATTTGTAAAAAGAAGAAAATATATAGGCCCGGCCCTAAAACCCGACTCTAAAACCCGGCCCTAAAGCCTTTAAAGAGGACTTAGAGTAGGGTCAAGGCTTGAAATTTAGGGCCGGGCCGGGCCGACCCAACCTTAATATCTAAAAGGCTTTTAAATATTCCAGGCCGGACTAGCCCAACCCGGCCCATTGCCCACCCCTATATTGTAGGTAAACATGTCCTTCACCGACGATGATTCTCAAAACTAGGATCTGTATATAAGTGTGTAACGTATTTACAGTTTTGGTTAAGTGAAACAAACAAAGAATGAAAGCAAACCTTGCGTGTTGATTAGAAAAAAGAGCATTATAATTATAATATGTCCAACTAAAAATCGTAACCGTTGCTTCTTAAACCACTATTAGAGACACGCGTTCTGACATTCTACCACGTGGCTTTTGTATAACTGGTTTACTTGATGGCTTATCAGGGGACAATATAACAGTAACGCCGTTAGACTCCCGGCCTAATATTACGCCGTTTGCTTAACGGAACGGTGTTAAATGGTTTTAAACGGCAGTGGAGAGCCGTCTTTTTCATGGAGATATTGAACTTGTCTTGTTCTTATGTTTCATTTTTTATTTTGTCGTATTGTACATTTTAATCGGGCAAAGTTTGAAAATGTTTAGACAAATACAACTTTTTTTTTCTAAAGTACATAGATAGATAGAAGATCATCGTCACACAAATTCTAACTGAGTTTGTTCGTGTCAAATTTCAAATTTCTAGTTTGGACTCATTATCAAAAATATAATAATATTAAAAAATGGAGTTTAAAAGTTTACACCACAGGATTATTTTGCTGCACAAATAGAATCATCCCAATAAAATAGCTAATTTTCTAAAATTAAGAAAGTGAAAAAAGAAGGTGTTTAGGTGGCGAAGAAGGATAGCAAGGTGTATCAAGTAAGACAAATAAGCAATAACGTTAGACTGAAAGAGAGACAGAAGTAAGGCCAGGGGTGATACTGCATGCTATAGATAAAGAGGCCGGGTGATGTGGAAAGAAGAAGAAGAATTATACAAGTCCTACACTGACGTCTATGTACCTCTGTTGTTAGTATTTAGTATTGTTGTTGTTGTACTAGTTGGAGAGAGTACTCTTTGCAGGCTTGCTGCTATATATATAGTAAACCTTTGATGTCGGAAACATGGTTTCTGTTGCTTCTAGCTTAGATGGCTGTTTAACTTATACTGATGATGATTATACTACCTACTTACGGGAAGCTTTGTGTTCTGCAAGCCAAGGTAATTAACCTCATCTCTCTCTTACTAGTCTCTAAAGGTGGTATTGTGTAGTAGGGTTAAATTCGTCTTTTACGACAGTATATGTTGAGGCTGCCTGTGAACATGTTTACAAAATGTTTAAACCCGGATTTTTGTTTCGTCAAAATGAAAATCAAGGATATTGGGTTTTTTGTTTTGCCCTTTTTCAGTTAAACTAAAATCTAAAGAGTGGCTTCTCTGCAATTCCTTTGCAACCATTTTTTTTTTCCTCAAGTCCAATACCACCTTCTTGACTCTGTTCACGGCTATTCTAAAAATGTATAGCTCTTCTGCTCTCAGAAGAAAAGGATACAGTCTACAATGAACTATGGCATGCATGTGCTGGACCTCAGGTCAATATCCCAAACATAGGAGAAAAGGTTTTCTATTTCCCTCAAGGTCACTTGGAACAGGTCTGGTTCTCCTACATCTATTTTACTGTTACATTGATGTCGGTCATTGTTTCTACCCGCCCGTTTATATGAACTCCACTAACAAACTCCAAAAAAACTCCACCATGAAAAACAATGAATTAGAAGCTGATTTTTGGTGGAGATGTTCTCCCCACAATATGGATCATCCTTAGAAAAAATCAGCACATTTGAAAATGTCTAGATGTATCAAAATTTGCTTACAATGTTATGAAATTATCCAACGTTCCAGATTTTTCAAATTTCAAAACAACTTTTGATAATGTTAAACAATTTTCTTTGGGCTGATTTTTTGTAGGAATATTCTCCATTATGAGATAACTATCTTCACCAAAAATCAGCCTTCAATTCATCTTATAAATCCACTTCTGGTGGTGGAGTTCATATAACGGGCAGGTAGAAACAATGACTTATTCGCAAAATTAATACTGTGTTTTTTTAAGTTCATGCATAAATTATTTGGATAGGTCGAGGCGTTTACAAATCAAGAACCTAGTCCAGAATTACCAGTTTATGATTTACCTTCTATGATCCCCTGCACAGTCATCTATGTTCAGCGTAAGGTGCGCCACGTTATCTTTGTTTAGCGGTTAGTCTTGGATTATATCCATGTTCTAACTTTTTTGTGGTTATATCAATGAACTAGGTTTAAATATTCTATATGTTGCTATTGTCATTCATTAGATGGTGTTGCATAATTTGCATTATTGTCAATGAATCGTTCAAGTATCACAAAAATATGGTTTCGGGTTTAGTAAATTTAAAGTGCGTTCAATGGTTCATGTATTAAAATAATATGGTTTTCAGGCAGAAATGGAAACAGATGAAGTGTTTGTACAAGTGACATTGTTGCCAGATACAGAGGTTAGATGTTTTTTTTGTCAGACTACCTTAATTTTATTCGAATTAATCTTTCTGCTAAATATTGTAATTTTTGTAGAAAATGAAGGAAGTCTTACCAAGTGGATTTTTCCCTTCTCTGCCTCAAAGAACCAAAGTAAGCTCCTTTAGTAAGATAGTAACAGCATCAGATACAAGCACCCATGGCGGTTTCTCTGTTCTTAGGCGACATGCTGAGGAGTGCTTCCCCCCTCTGGTTGATATTTATATGATTTTTAGCTTTGAATCACAATATATGTACTTAATTATTGATCTATTAGAATTAATTGGGCGTGTTTGCAAGGATTAAACACTTTGTTTTTTGTTCTTTTAGAATATGACTCAGAATCCGCCTGCACAAGAACTGGTAGCAAAGGACTTGCATGGATTTGAATGGCGTTTTCGCCATATTTACCGTGGTAAGGTTTGCCTAGACTAGTACAAACAATAGTGATTGAGATATTTATCATCAAATTTCTTATCTCTTAGAGTTCCACTAAATGGAGATGGTGCTGCATTATAGATGCTTTGTCCATTATTTTCCAAACTTTGATTGTTTTTATCTCCATTTGCCCTGTAAAAATGTAGGTGCTCCAAGGCGGCATTTGCTTTCAAGCGGTTGGAGTACGTTTGTGAGTGCTAAAAAGATTGCTGCAGGGGATACTTTTATTTTCCTGAGGTATTTTATGGATGTGTTTGTAATATCTCGTAATGTCGACTAGTTTCTAATTTTCTATATAGTTACTCAGTATGTTACACTAAATGGAATTTGTTGTTTTACAGAGGCGAAAATGAGGATTATCGTGTTGGTGTGCGCCACTGCAAAAATCTACATAACAATACGGCATCTGTTTTAACTACTCACAGCATGCAGCTTGGCGTACTTGCTACTGCTTTTCATGCTCTTACTGCTGGGTCCATGTTCACTGTGTATTACAGGCCTAGGTAGGGAAGTTACTTTGCTATGAGAAAGTGATGTCCTTTCAATTTCTATATACTTTGCTGCCAAGATGTAGCAATCTTTCTTGTTATAACTCTGTTTACGAATTCTGCAGGAGTAGTCCCACTAACTTCATAGTTCCTTGTGACCTATACACGAAATCAATAAAAACTAGCATTTCAGTTGGAATGGTGTTCAGACTCAAGTCTGATGATGATGAATGCCCTGAAGAAAGGTAATTAACAAAGGTTTATTCTCTTTTTTTTATTGTTTGTCTTTTGTATGTCAATCTTCAGTCATTGAATTCTATTAATTGAAGTATATGTTTGTTTTAAAATCAGCCTTATAGGCACAATAGCTGGTATAGAAGAAGTTGATCCAGTGAGATGGCCTGGATCAAAATGGAGGTGCTTAAAGGCAAGTACATCTTCTCTGTCTTCTTTGTAAATAGTTATCGTATCATCCTTCCTACTTACACGTTGATTGACATTATTTAATTTTGGTCGTATGTAGGCTCAATGGAGTGGTCCTTGTGCTGTTGTGCGTCCAGAGAGGATTTCTCCCTGGAAGATTGAAGCACTAGAAGTCACCAACAAGAGTCCAATTTCATTTCCAAACTTATCAAAAAGGCCCCGTACCCCTCGATATATGTCATCTGCCTTGGTCAATCATGGTCAGGAATCCTAATTCTCCCTCAGTTTCGGAAAATGTGGAAATAATACTTATCTTGTTTAAATTCTGGATTGATGAGTCGAAGTTACTTATCAGTTTTGAATACTTCAACTCCTCAGGCAAAATGTCTTTGCGAGATTTGATTGAACCTGCGCCACAGACTCAGAGACACCAAGAGGTCTTGCAAGACCAAGAAGACGTTGAAATAGGTAATCCAGAGTCTGGGAATGAAGAAGAGCTGTCATTGGAACAGTGGCTACCCTCATCGAGCTCTGGTTCCAGTCAGACTCGGAGAAGAAAATTAGACTACAAGATTCTTCATCCAAGCTCTCTATATTCTAACAATATGGCACCTTCTTCAAATGGAAACCAGAATTGTATGGTACTTGCTGGCTGCTTTCTTCCAGCATTTTCAGGCTATTTAACCAATGGTGACATCGGACAAAATGGAAATGGGCCTATTCCACTTGCCAGTTTGAACAATTCTGGTATTCAGGAATCAGAAAGTCCTAGGCCCAATGAAGTAGTCGATACATCATTGTCAATGGTTCAACCATATGACAATGCCACATGTATGCTCTTTGGTGTCGATCTGTCCAAGAACTCGACTGAAACTGTGTCAGATCCTACAATATCTTCTACTAAGAACGATCATACTTGTAAGATTGTTCCTTCGCAGCTGTCAGAATCCACCATCTTGGAGTCTGATCATTTATCAAAGAGTACGAAGCCATCTAACTCCAGTGGATCTGGTAGTGGTTCAGTTAAACCATGCCAAAACTGTGCCATTACTACTCTAAGTTGCATTAAGGTTGTTACTTCCCAATTTCGTTAGGTGTGAACTGCCTGGTCATGGCCTCTAGTCCTGATAACCATATATATTCTTTGTTTACAGGTTCACAAATATGGAATTGCTATTGGGAGAACAGTAGACGTCATGAAATTTAACGGGTATGATGAACTCGCAACTGAGCTTGATCATATGTTTGATTTCAAAGGTGCTTTGATGAAACAAAACAGCGATTGGTGTGTAGTATATACGGATGAGGAAGGAGACACGATGTTAGTTGGAGATTCACCATGGATGTAAGTGTTAGAACCTATATTAAACAATTTCATATTATTTCTCTAGTCCAACTATTACTGATATTAGTACATTTCTTCAAATACAGGGAATTCCGCTCTATGGTGCGAAAGTTGCTCGTTTGCCCAAAGGAACATATTGATACCCTGTGAATTCTCTCTCATTGAAACCAGTTTCCTGTTATTAACTTCATCCGAAAAGGTCCTTGCATTGATCGCATAGGAAGGTGTTAGGAGAATATAATTATGTTTTACAAATATAAAATACTAATCGCACGTTGTAACATGTATACCACTTAGGTTTTGTTTTGCTATTTCTTTACATGACAAGTGTAAGTTATGCACTGTGTTGTACATACGTTGGGTTATCCAAAAAAAATGTAAGATGCAATACATGTTGTATGTACGTCGAACAATATATGATGTATGAAAACAATAACACAGTGTAAATTGCAATCTAAGCAGTGTGTTAAGGGTCGTTCTATACTTCTATGTGAAGAAAAATAAAAGGAATTGAAGGTTAATCTGTCAAATTTTCAATAGAGTCGTGAACAATGCTTGTAATTACGTGTCACATAGTTGAACACAGGATGTAGTGTACAGGCTGCAGAAGTAAGGATGTAGTGTACAGTGATTTTTTTCGAGGTACGCATGTAGTACCTATCCACTACTTTACTAGACGACTGGGAAACATGTCAAATAAATAAAGTTAAGTGACTATAATAATGCTTATGATATAGTTGAATCTTGAATGAATGCCGAAAAGGCATCCATGTTGCTGAAGTTGTATACTCTTAATACTGCTTAATTGCTTATGGTGATTGCTTGCACGGCTGGAAAGTTGGAAAACAGGCATCGGGGTTGAAGGAGGCCAAGGAGCTGAATCGATCAACATTACTTGAGCCTAAAATATTGGACAAAATGAAAACCCAAAAGCAACAAATACAAGCCCAAAAATGATAAGCCCATTAATTAATTAGTTATAGTGTACCAGGCCTTCAACCCATGGGCAATGCCTTTGTTAGCTGTTAAGAGCAAGTCCAATGGGAGGCTATATAGGCTGCTAAAGGCAAATATAGTACTCCAACTACAAAAATGTCATTCTAATGGAACTGCTAAAAAGATATTAAATTTAGAAGGAGTCAAAAACTCAGCCAAAATTAAAACATTCGCTAGCAGCTGCTATAATAAATTCGAGAGACGGACGACATAGTTGCTGTCGTCCGTGTGTTAAATTTCAACGGACGGCAGAAACTGTGTCGTCTGTCCAAAAAAACATTCAACTTAAATTATAAAATAATGGATTATCATTTAGCACTTCAAAACAGAAAACGCGATTGGATTGGTTTTTTGATTTTAGGGTGCCAAATTTAACTAGGCAAACTAAAAAACCTGTGACACCTTTTAGCAGCCCAATTTAACAGTTCTTTATTGGACTTGCTCTAACTGAGTGTCTCAAAAAGAGATCGCAATTGTACGGTTCGGAATTATCAGTGGCCAAATTTTACGTAATTAACTGAACATATTTAACTCGAGTGGCCGCCAGTGGGAGTGGGACATAACACATGGGGAAAGTTCAGTGGAGCCGTGGAGGCGGAATTAGGCTTACATAAAACATGCATCTACATTCTGACTATCCGTTTTGAAAACAACACCATTGAGATTTTTGGCTAGGGAAATTGGGAATTAGACGGGGCCCTCTTTCCACAAGAGTTATGAAGCAAACAGAGACGTAACGTACCCATGGATAATACCCAATATGAGGATGTAGTGCATAAAAGATTTATGTCACGTACTCACGTTATACATGTGCCCCTTTTACCCACTTCGAAATGACCTTATTTTTTTGTATGAAAATTCCATTATGTTAAGATCATCCTCCCCAAAACTCACATCCTAGACTCCTATCTCTTTTGTTTGAATTGTTTCATTTATGTTCGTCTAAAATATGTTTGATCAGATCATTGTAGGCATAAAAAATATGAAGCCACTTATATAAGACACATTGACAGTCATTACAGCTCGGACCATAAGATCACCACCATTCACCAACGATTCACCACGCCTACCATGTGTTCCACGAGTGAATATTAAACCATTAAGACCAGTTCAATTTGGCTTCAACTCACGTGCATTCTCAAGTTAACTATGATCAATCAAACAGCCTAACACTCGAATAACAAAATGATGAATTGACTTTCATTTCAAATTCTAGTTTGTCTTTGAAAAGAATATTATGCCTTTCTATAATGCAAATTTGCAAATGATGAGCGTTTCACGATTCCACGCCTATAAATTGTAAAATAAATTTCAAAGATGTGTTTATTCCACGTGTTGTACCCTATTATTGCGAATCTCGCGACTCTCTAAATTTACTCAAATTCACTCTCTATTTTGGATCGGCTGCACCAATTTAGTTGCCTATGTACCCATTTCGGGATCAAGCCGCCGTAGTTCACCTCTCTCCTCACCCCTCTATGCCTCTCTTCTTCGCCTCCCCTTCTACTCTCCTCTCTCTTCCTTTTTATATCCTTCTCTTAGGTTTACCTCATGGGGCCTAGTCTAGTCTTGGGCCTTTCTCTTGGCTCAACACATACTGTGGTCTGGGCCTTATCTCTTGGCCCAATACCTATGTGATACATCCCTGAATATGGCTACTACACCACGCCTATAAACATAAACATAAACTGACCTAGAAAGTACGAGACGGAATGTCAAAAGTTGTCCAATCACAGAAACGATTGTTCATTTGTTATATTTGAGCTTTTCTATCATATATATTATAATAATCTCAATTTTTAAACAACACAAATTACATTATTTGAATTGAAAATAACTATTATATTATGAAGTCTAATTTATTTTAAAATTTGTTTAGCTGTTGTTGATTTTTCAAAATTATTTTTATTTGAATTGTTTGTTAGAACTTGTGTGAGTATTTTAAAATTATTTTTGGGCTTGAAAACATTGTTAAAATGTACCCATTCATATAGGTATAGACGTTGGGTGTTTTTAGGTCCATTTAAGGCCTATAGGTTAACTTAAACAGACTTAAAACATTGAATAAACAATACCTGCGAATTTCCTCTGTAAAAATATTATTATTATAAAAAAAAAAAAAAAAACTCTAGCCTCTACTAAAAAGAATATTTTTGATTGAAAAAAATAAAAGTAAGGGAAAGAAGAAGAAAAGGGATTGGAGAAAATGAAGCATAGGTATTCTTTTGCAAATTCAATTTCAAGTAAGTAGACATATTTTTATCAAAAAAAATATATAAATAATTTTTCTGTGATTTTTATCTTGTTTGCTTCATAATTGTTTCATCATCATTTTATAAAAGTTTCATCTTTAATTATGAACGTTTGATATTTGTTTTGTAATTTTAGTTGTCGTTTGGAACGGTGATATATTTGCAAAATTCTGTACAAGTACTGATTTGTGACTTGAATTCGACTAATTAGATGATGTAACTAGTTTTTCGACATAACTAAACAATTTTAGTTCTCTGAATCATCTTGAATTTCCAATTGGCCTTAACTAATTCCAGTTTACATTCTATTTGATATGAATTTTACAAGAAAGTGGTTCAAAGTATTTAATAGAAGAATTTAAGTTGTTGGGTTTGTTCCATCACAAAGTTTAGGTACATACTAAACGAATTAGTGTTTAGGAATTTTTGTATTGAAATGGATTTTCTGTCTAATTTTCAGAATGGTATAATTGATATATGAATTCTCTATAATTTTTAGAATGGACAAAGATCAAACTGTCCTAACCAATTTCTCATGCATAGAACAATATACATAACTTATTAGTGTGGGCTTTAATTGTACAAGAAAAAAATATATAATGATCACGCAATTTGTACCGTATTAATATTTCAAATAAATGTGTATTAATTGGAGGAGTAATTATTTTATTTGTCTAAAAAGTTTTATTACATGTATTGGAATAAGAGTTGCATACATAATTGTTTGATGAATATTGTATGCATAAAGCGTATATTGGTAACTAAAGATTTGGCGTGGTATTATGCAATAATATATATTAGCACTGATGGACTTTGACTTTGACAATGTGGCTGATAAGAAATTAAGAACTACGAAGGCTTGATTCCAATCTTGAAAGATTTTGATACGTAGGCAGTTTTGAGCAAAAGTGCAGCCACCACACTATACTATATTATATATTATATATTAGTTATTGTGATAACTATATGTGAACAATGTTAGTACTTAATTGTGTACATGATTGTGGTTGTTTAAAATATATTCACGAGACATTTAACTAATGCATTATTCCTGATTGAACCTTTTAATATGTATGATTTATATAATTGATAATGAGGTGAGTTAATTAGTTATTGTGTTTGGAATCTTTAGTAATAAATTATTGTTTGAGACGATATTTGTTTTGTAATGAAAATATTATAATAAATGAGAACTCTTGAGTGGTAAAATCCGATGTAAAAGTGGCCAGTGAAAATTTAATGTGTCGCCCACATCTTTAGATCTCTCCACGCCTCTTTGATGAAATTAAAAAAAATGTTTATGACTAATGATGTCATATGAAAAGCCGCCTTAAAGAAGAATTAAGACATTCGCCTTGCGGGTGAGCTGTATTCCTTGAGTGTATGGGAATATACGTCCAGATTCTTTGAATGTGGCGGGAATGACCTAAGGTATTCATTGAATGTGCCATGAATGACCTGTTAGTGTTATGATGGGTATTCCTTGAATGTGGCGGGAATGACCCAAGGTATTCATTGAATGTGTCATGAATGACCTGATATTTTGTTATGCCCAAAAGAGGCTTTGTCTATGTGTATGGAAAGCCCAGAGATGGCTGTGACTCACAAGTTACGAGTTTACAAGATGAAAATATGTTTCCTGGAGGCGATATCCCCGCTTGGGATATATGTCTTGTAGTGGTACTCGGTGTGAGTAAGGCACACGGATATGTGTGATTTGACAAATGTGTAAAGTGCAAATCGTAGAGTAGGAACTAAAGGTTGGGTTGTGTCTTTTAATAAATGAGTCAACGAGATAAGTAATAAACAAAGTAAAAATATTGATTTTACGTATGACTGAGTTATTGCATATAAATATTTATGTATTATGATGTACATAATTTCTTACAAGAAATATATACGTGGTTGGTGTGAGTTAATATTCACGAGGGATGAATGTACTCCCTAGTTATGATTTTTTCCTCATTTTCTTAAGTAGACGAGTGGTTAATTAGTAAAATATTGATTTTAAGTATGATGGAGTTATTACATATGAATATTTATGTATTATGATGCACATGATTTCTTACAAGAAATATATACGTGGTTGGTGTGAGTTGATACTCACGAGGGATGAATGTACTCCCTAGTTGTGATATTTTTCTTGTTCTCATAAGTAGACGAGTGGTTAATTAGTAAAATATTGATTTAAATATGATGGAGTTATTGCATATGAATATTGTATACTCAAATATTACAACCTATGAACTCACTTGTATTAGGGTATCTCTCTCTCTCCTTTTTTCTTCCCCCTTCTTCTTTTTCTCCCTCTATTCTTTATATCCTATCTCTTTTTTCTAACTTCTCTTTTCATCAGGTTCGTTCATCTCTCCCCCATCTCGCGCTCCTCATCTCCCCACCTATCCCACTCTCTATATGGCAGTTCTCGGCTGTTAGTTTACCGCGGACCTGATCCGCTGCATCATGTCTCCTTTTCGCTACTCTGCATACGACCCCTTTGCCACCTATGACTCCACATGTCATGAATACGTCCTATACAGATGCCCCTCTCGGTCTTGTTGACGTTCTGCGATACCATTTATGGTCTGCGGATAGACGACGGGACCGAGAATTCACCCAAACCTCCCCTTCTCCTTTCCATCTGTGGTACGTTCCTCCTTGGCACGTGCGCCATCATTACATCCACGTGTCCAAGGCGCATGTGTATGGAACCTGTCTTTTCAGTGCACGTGCATCGAACCTGCCTTTTCGATTTTTGAGGCCCCACGTGTCTTTTTTCCCCTGGTCTTTTTTTCTTCTGAGATTACGTTTTTGCCCCTGTCGCTTAGTATCCTGCTCAAACATCTCTCTTTCTTCAAAACCCCCACTCCTATATCTAAACCTTCTCACTTTGCTCAACCTTTCTCACTGTTCTTCGTTTCCGGTGGATCTTTGATCGCTCAAGGTTCGAGTTTTTCTTTTCGTTGCTTTTTTCTACTTAGTAACTCAGGTTTGTCTTCATCCCCTCTGTTCCTGTCATTTGTTTCTGGTTATTCTCATTCGCGTTACTGTTCCCCTTCCTTTCCCTTTGTAGTTTATTTTTCCCTTTGTTAACTCAGTTGGGGCTCTCCAATTTGTTTTATTCTATCATGTCGAAGTCCGAATCAGTAAGTACCTCAGCTACTCGAGCCGATGGATCGGAGTCCTCCACTCCCAGATCTAGCAGCCATACCGCAGAACGATCTGATTCAACGGCTTCGGGATCTGCTAGCCCTGTCGCAGAACCTTCCACTTCAGGAAGGAAAGTCACTCTTCCTCCCCCACCTTCATACCATTGTAGACCCAACTTAGATGCAGTTAAAGCTACTTACTGCATCCCAGCCAATGTGATCCTTGAGCACGTGCCTGGTGTCACCCATTTCCCACATCTAGTCAAACCGCGGCCCGGTTGTCTCATCACTACTGTAGGTCAGATAGCGGCAGGCTTGCGGTTTCCCTTAACTTCTCTTGATGTCGAGGTATGTAACCACTTCAACATCCCCCCATGCCAAGGCATTGGTAACTTTTGGCGCATCCTATATGCCGCGAATCATTACAATGAAACCAATTCTCCCAAAATCCAACTCTGCAATATAATAGCTCATTATTATATAAAGAAGAGCACCAAATTTGGTAGTGTAGGATATCAGTCCTTCTGTACACGTCTGCAGAAGAAGTCATTTGTCCTCCACATTACTACCTCTGACAAAGTGTGACATTATTATCCGTTATATGTGTCCGGTAGTTTTCTATCCGCGGATCTTTCATCTGAAGTGTCTCTAAGACATCTCAGTTTCCTTACTAGTGGTACGTAAAATCTTTTGGTTCACAATGCTCCTTCCTAACTTGCTTTTAACTTGTCTTTCTTTTGTGACACAAATTGGAGCCCTGATTCGCAATCTAAAATTTACACCAGCGTCTCATTAGCAACTTTTTAAAGACTCCGTGATTTGGGAAGTGCCCAATGTGAAGTTCTCGGCATAGATCCAAAAAAGGGCAACCCTCTTCTCCTTGATCCTTCGTTGAAAAACATTGGTAAATATCAAAGTCCACTCTATCGCCCAACACCACCCAAAGAAAGACTCCCCAAACCCTCCCCTCGTCCTAAAAGAAAGGCCTACATGTCCTTCAAGTACACCAACAAGATATATCACTCCAAAGCCGTTGCCCAATCCCATACCACTACTCCATATACCGCCCCCTCTTCCTACTTTGCCATAGCGGATTGGGAAGACGACTTTGCTCAACCCTCCTCTACTGTAACTGAAGCTGCCATGGCCACTAACAAGCTCAAACTTTGGGAAAGTGACTCGGATGGGGATGAGCCCACCGAAGTTGCGGCCAAAAGTCCCCCAGCCAAAAAGGCTAGGACCGCAACTTCGTCCCCACTGAAACCGTTGCTGTACCGGCGCAGCCTATTGCTCCCACGCGCCGTCCTGGAAAAGACCCTTACCCATCTGGGCCCTTGTCCTCTGGTGCCATTAACATATGGTGCCCTCAATTTAGGGCCAGAGATCGTGATATAACGATTCGCGACTCGGCCCTGGATAACACCGCTGTCGCGGCCTCTCTTTTCTTCAGCTCGCATCTTCCCAAAGATCAAGCGTATGGAGACTCTGGCACGTTCGCCTCGCATACAGCATCCACGGCTGGGAAAAGGTTAAATTTTTTTCCCCTTATATCATATCGTTTTCTTTGGATACTTAGGTAATCAATCATTCTTTTAAGCTGAGTTTGGACATCGGCTATGTGGTGCGCGGCTTAACCAACACGCTGGAGTCGTTGGAGACCATGAAGCAAGAGATTGAAGGTCCTGATGGTTGGAAAGCTAAATATGCCAAGGTGGAGAAGGACCGTGATGATCTTCGAATTGTAGCCGTGAAGGCTCAAAAGGCGCTCCAACTGGCTGAAGACAAGCATCGCGATTATGTTGCAGGTGTGACATCCAAACTAGAGGGCCAAAAAGAGGCGGGTAAGATCGCCACTCAAACTGCTGTAGATAAAGTCGTGAAGGAGGTCACCGAGCGTTTTCGTAGTCTAGCTGAGAAGAAGATTGGCCGTGAACTTAAACAACAGCTCGAAGAACTTGCTGCGGCTGGCCGCCTTCTTCTCGTCCCCCCTCCAGTAGTAGATACTCCAACCTCTGCTCCAATTTCCGCTCCCTCTCCGGTCACCTCCCCAACTGAAGCTGCTACTCAAGTGATGCCTCTACCCATACCCAGTACGGTCACCTCTCCCATTGACTTGGACAACGATCTTTCTTCCTCTGGTGAAGGGGAGTTGGCGTCCTCTCAAAAGGACGCAACCGAAGGGCAGCAGTAACTCAGTGGAATTTGTGTCTTTGTCTCAGTGAAACTTGTGTTTTTGTACTTTTGTGTATTTGTAATTCACATACTTTGACTGATTACACTTTTTGTGTTATATCTTTTGCCTAGTTTTCTGGGTAAGCCCAGCAGGTCTTCAATGTCAATTGTTTTGCATTATAGAGTTCTTTATTAACAAGCCTAATTCCCATTGAATGTACTTCTGATATCCATCTTTAGCTTTGGAGCCTGTTTTTGTCTCAACTAATTTTGCTTCCTTGTTGATTTGGACGTTTACTCATGAAGGCTCATCCCCACTTCTGTCTTTGATCAGCTGTGAAGTCTGATAGGGGCACCTTATTTTGCCCCCAGTTTGATTTGGACCCTTAGTCTGCGAAGGGATCATCCCCCCCTCTGTTTTTGATCGGCTGCTGATAAACACGTAAATGTTACATATATTTACACCCAGGTTTATATTAGTTAGTTCATTTATTTCATTTGTTTGATTTAGTTTTTGTATTTCTAGTGACTTTGCAGGAATTGGAGTTAACGTGGAAATATTAATGCATAACTACTGTGTTGTCAGCAGTACATTCCAGGGAGTAGGCGTTGATTGAGTTAGTACAATGGTTCTAGTCGGACTGGCATGGAACGTATATGGTGCGAGATTAGTCGAGGGCTTAATCTATGGGAACTGGCGGATATGGGGCCTTGATTATATTGGCTCAAGGATATTGAGTAGCACGTGAACAGTACAAGCTTGTGAGCTATGTGCCAACATCTAAAAGTCTAAACTCACATGACTAAAGGAGGTGCTGAAGATCAGACCATGTGCACCCATGTACAACTAATTAGACCAACCCATAACTAAACATCAAAGCCCACACTTCCAAGCCCATACAAACATATAACCCACCAAGCCATATTCTAACTATGTTGCACCTTGGACCACCGAATCAAACAGTTTCCTTCTCCAAATTCAATTAATCGCGCGACGAAAGAAAACCGAAACCGATCCCTCTAATTTTGGCGATCCAAATCAGCACCCGAACCAATCAAAAATCCCAACCGACCGAGCCGCACCATCTGATCACCCATGGGCTTAAACCCTTATTTCTAATTCCGTTTTTTCTTTTGGAGAAAACAGTATCCAATTCCTAAGAGACGTGAGCAGGTCGATCTTTGGGTTTGCAATCCAATCTCGAATTTCACGCAACTCGACCGAATTAGATACTTCTAATTCAAATCAAACTCTGAATGTTAATCCATTATATATAGAAGAGAGAAACAGTAGAGAGGGGCGCTCCAGAATATCCAAAAAATCAGATCTTGGGGGAGGAGAAACTTGAGTTAGCGCCGGTGGAATTGAAGCTTGGGCAAACCGAATTGGGAGAAGACGACACCACCTTCTTTGGACTACGGTTTTTGCGATGATTATCTCTTCTTTTAATTTTGTTTTTCCCTTCATATTATTGTTATGTGTAACTAAACTCTCGTCTAGGACTTCGATGAAACTTTAGATTACTTGTTTGTGTATTGGGATTGATTTTGATGATTTCCAGTTGGTTTTAATATCGTTATATTCTTCTAAGTTAAATAATTTGATAGCAAGAATTTATCTTTCATATAGTATGTCACGCATGCGATATAGTTCGATATTCGTCGTTATTGATTAAGCCCGCTTTTAACTGTTTGTATCAAGTTTAGATATTACTCGTCTTGTAAAAAGACGAGTAATCTTTTGAGTTTGATCATTAGTCTTTGAACTTTTAGACGATACATGTTTAGTTAAGAGTTGTCACGATCATATCTTCGAAAGCGGGGTTACCTTTCCCTCGTTCTACTCAGATTAAATCTGAATATTAAAATTACTCCTAGAAATATAAACGTAAGTCTAAGGTGGATTCAACAGTCCTAGAATTCTCTCTATTTGATAAAACCCAATTATTCAATTTATAGTTTTCGTAAACGTAGTTAAAATAATTAGCTTTAGTTAATAATAATTCCAAATTTCTATAAAACAACATTGTCGAATTAGGTTAGGTAATATTTTAGTACTCGTTTGTTCATGCGAAGTAGCAATCCCCTCGGGGGATCGACCCGTTTGCCGCAACTATTTTCAACGATAGCTATGCGCTTGCGGTTTAACTAGGGTTAGATTAGTCTAATTAATTTAGACTGACTAATTTCCTATCAAGTTTTTGGCGCCGCTGCCGGAGATTGTAGTGGCACAATTGAGTTTTAAAGTCTTATTTATCGTGATTCGTAGTTTAAGTTTAGTCATAGTTATATTAATTCGTAGTTTATGTGTTTAATTTTAGTTATTTTTGCAGATAGTTAAGCAAAGATTTCTTCTTACAAGGTTGATAGTCATGATTTGTTGTGGACTTTGTGAAGTTACTTGCTTTGTCGTCCACCGGCCGTCAAAGTAGCCCTCGAAGGCTCACACGGAGGTATCGCCTCTTTCCTTTCTGGGCTTAGACTTTGTTTGTTTTGTGTGTTTTGCTTGTTTTCATTGTTTCTTGCATTTAGGATTGGTTAAGTCACCTTTGACCAGCCTTAGGCATCTTGCATTAGGACAGGTTTTAGCCCGCTCATTAGGAAAACCCTTTTGATACGTGGATCGAGTGACGCTGCTTTTGCACAAGAACTGGGAATCGTGTTATTTGGGTTTAGAAGCAAATATATTAAACAATATTTAAAATTCAATCTGGGTTGAAATATTTGTTTGATATTGTTTGTGTGAGCATCGTTTGCATCATTTATTAGAGTCTTAGGTTTTAGAAGTGGTTTATGATTGAGACTCGATCCAATAATCCAAAGTTAGCACTATTTGATTCAGAAATTGAACGGACACTCCATAGAAGGATTAGAAATCTCGCCGAGTTAGAGATACCTATAACCTTTGTCGGCAATACACCAATTTTTGCTGACATGGCTGACAATAATAATGACATTGTTGCCCAAGTACCTAGGTCTATTAAGGAATTCATATATCCTACTAGGACAACTCGACCATCTTGCACCGTTCCTCCACCGACCAATGCTAATAATTTTGAGTTAAAGCCCAATCTACTTGGGTTACTTCCTAAGTTTAGGGGTACGGATGAGGAAGATCCATATCTTCATGTAAGGGAGTTTGAAGATATTTGTGGGACTTGTGAAGCTTCAACAGCTTTAGCGATGAGGCTATAAAGTCGGGTTATTCCCTTTTTCCCTTAAGGAGAAAAGCGAAGAGTTGGTTTCACACTCTTCCATCTAATTCCATAACTACATGGGAAAGATTATGCATTGTGTTCTTAAAGAATTTTTTCCCTAATCATAAGGCAACCGCTTTTAGAAAAAAATTTATCATCTTTTTGCCAAGCTGATGGAGAGTCATTATGGAAGTGTATGGAGAGGTTCAAGGACCTGCTCTTGCAGTGTCCTAACCATGGCCTAGAGAAGGGTAGGCTAATACAGATTCTCTATGAGGGTCTTGATTTTAGCTCTAAGGCTATGATTGAGACCATGAGTACTGGAGATTTCTGTGATAAGACTGTGGATGATGCATGGTCGTTTTTAGAAGACGTTGCTGAAAAGGTCCAACAATAGGAAACTAGTCGTGAGCCTAAGAAGGTGGCTAGTAGTACTACAAAGAATGTTATGTTTCACGTTGATAAAGATTTTGACTCGAATGCCAAAATAGTTGCCTTAGTTAGAAGAGTTGAGGCTCTTGAGGTAGAAAAGGAGACAAAATCTCCAGCTCAAGTTAATAATGTTGAGACCCCTAGTTGTTTGTTGTGTGATAGTCTTGATCACGTGATTGATAATTGCCCTGGCGTTACTGCGCAAGTTAATGCTTTTAATTCATACCAAAAGCCAGGCAATAATCCGTTTTCTAATACGTATAACCCTCAGTGGCGAACCACCCCAACCTATCTTGGTCCAAGGGTATACATCGGGTGGTCCAGTTAGTAATACAAACCCAAAGTAACAAAGATACACCCCAACCACCTAAGCTGTCACCTTTAGAGGAAACTATGGCTCAATTAGCACAGACCAACATGAAACTTCAGGAAACGACCGATCGGTTTATCCAAACCAGTCAAACGGCTACTCAGGAGAATGCTCAAGCCTTTAGGAAGTTGGAAGTTCAAATTGGTCAAATTGCTGATACTTTGAATGAAAGGGACAAGGGTAGGTTTCCTAGTCAACCAGTGGCTAATCCAAAGGGACAGTATGAAATAGGCTCTAACTTGAGCCAAGGGAACCACCAGGAGCAAGCCAAGTCTATTACTGTTCTTAGGAGTGGTAAAATGGGTTGATAATAGGGTTGAGGTACCTAAGGATGGTGAGGTCGGATCGATCCTATAGAGATTGAAGGGGAGGAGAATGACGTAAGTGGGACTACTAGTTGTAATACTTCCAAGGAGAGCTTAGAACCTCCTACTCCCCGTGCGACTAGTCCTATACCTTCTTATATACCAAAAGCTCCTTTTCCCCAACGGTTAGATCAAAGCTAAGAAAGGTTCTAATTTGAGTGAGATGATGGAGCTGTTTAAACAAGTTCAAATCAACATTCCATTACTTGATGCCATAAAACAAGTTCCTTCTTATGCCAAGTTTCTTAAGGATTTGTGCACACAGAAACGTAAGTTGAATGTGCACAAGAAAGCCTTCCTTACCGAGAAAGTGAGCTCCATTATCCAAAACCAAACCCCGCCTAAGTTTAGAGATCCTGGATGCCCTACTATTTCTTGCGTAATTGGTGATCATATGATTGAGAAGGCATTGCTAGATTTAGGGGCTAGTGTTAATTTGTTGCCCTATTCGGTTTATTTACAGCTTGGTCTTGGTAAGTTAAAACCTACCACCATTGCTCTTCAATTGGCGGATAGGTCTGTGAGAGTTCCACGGGGTATTATTGAGGATGTTTTGATTCAGGTTGACAAGTTTTATTTCCCTGTTGATTTTATTGTTCTAGATACACAGCCTGTTCAGGACCCTAAGCACCACATTCCTGTTATCTTAGGTCGTCCATTCTTGGCCATATCTAATGCTATCATTAACTGCCGTAATGGAGTGTTGAAGCTTTCTTTTGGTAATATGACTACCGAGCTTAACGTGTTTAATGTGGGTCAACAACCCCCTGAGCCTGATGATTTTTGGGAAGTTAATCTTATTGAGTCTGTGGTCCATAAGACTTTCTTAGAGAGTTATTTTGATGACCCTCTTGAGTCTTGTTTAGCTCATTTTGGCGGTGATTTTGATGTGGATAGTTCTATTTGTGAATTTAATACTTTGCTTGATGCTACCCCGATCTTAGATACTAATAAGTGGAAAACCAAGGTAGAACCTCTTTCTCCTTCTGAGTCTAAACCAGTTTCTTCCATAGATAGTCCTCCTAAGCTTGAGTTGAAACCATTACCAGATACTCTTAAGTATGTCTTTTTGGGACCTGATGAGACCTTGCCTGTTATTATTGCTTCTAATCTTGATAGTGAACAAGAGAGTAAATTGCTTAGGGTTCTTAGAGACCATAAAACAGCTTTAGGGTGGACTATTGCTGATATTAACGGGATCAGCCCTACTGATTGTATGCATCATATTCATCTAGAGGAGAGTGGTAAACCAACTCGTGAGTTCCAGAGACGGCTTAATCCTAACATGAGAGAGGTACTGAGAGCCGAGGTTCTTAAGTTGTTAGATGCGGGTATCATTTATCCCATCTCCGATAGTCAATGGGTGAGTCCGGTTTAGGTTGTCCCTAAGAAGTCCGGGTATTACGGTAGTTAAGAATCACGAATGGCGAAGTCGGGTTCCTACCCGTGATGACTCTTGGGTGGCGTTTTGCATTGACTATCGTAAGTTGAATCTAGCCACTAGGAAAGATCACTTTCCTCTTCCTTTTATTGACCAAATGCTTAAACGGTTAGCCGGTTATAAGTATTATTGTTTTCTCGATGGTTATTCCGGTTATTACCAAATATGTATTACACCTGAGGATCAAGAAAAGACTACATTTACTTGTCCTTTTGGAACTTTTGCCTACCGTCGTATGCCATTTGGGTTATGTAATGCACCTGGTACCTTCTAGAGATGCATGCTTAGCATTTTTTCTGACATGGTAGAGAGGTTTCTTGAGGTGTTTATGGATGACTTCTTTGTATTTGGTGTTTCTTTTGATGAGGGTTTGCACCATTTGGAATTAGTGTTAATTAGGTGCAAGGAGAAGAATCTGGTGTTGAATTGGGAGAAGTGTCATTTTATGGTTCAACAGGGTATTGTTCTTGGTCATATTGTTTCTAGTAAAGGCATTGAGGTTGATAAGGCCAAGATTGATGTCATTTCTAGTCTTCCACCACCTAAGACTGTGAAAGATATTAGGTCTTTTTTTAGGTCATGTTGGATTTTATAGGCGATTCATTAAGGACTTTAGCAAGATTTCTCGTCCCTTATGCAATTTACTTGGTAAGGACGTCGATTTTGTTTTTGATGATGATTGTTTGAAAGCTTTTGAGAAGCTTAAATATTTATTGACTACCGCTCCTATCATACAACCACCTGATTGGAGTGTGCCTTTTGAGTTAATGTGTGATGCGTCGGACTATGCTATTGGGGCTGTTTTAGGTCAACGGTTTGATAAGTTGGCCCATGTAATTTATTATGCGAGTCGAACTCTTAATGATGCCCAAATGAATTACACTACAACCGAGAAGGAATTGTTAGCTGTTGTGTTTGCTTTAGACAAGTTTAGGTCTTATCTCATAGGGTCTAAGGTTGTCGTGTTTACTGATCATTCGGCTTTGAAGTATCTTCTTTCTAAAAAGGATGCTAAAGCGCGTCTTATTTGTTGGGTCCTCTTATTACAAGAGTTTGACATTGAGATTAGGGATAAAAAGGGTACAGAGAACGTGATCGCTGACCACTTGTCTAGGCTTATAGTAGAGTCTTCTACTAGTCTTTTGCCTTTGAATGAGTCCTTCCCTGGTGAGCAACTTTTTGGTGTCTCCCAGTTGCCTTGGTATGCAGATATTGTTAATTATCTTGTTATAGGTCAGTTTCCTTCTCATTGGAGAAAACAAGATAAATCTAAGTTTCTTGCTGAGGTTAAGTATTTTTTCTGGGATGACCCATACTTGTTTAAGTCATGCCCTGATCAGATTATTAGGAGATGTGTTCCAGAGAGTGAGTTTCGTAGTATTCTCTCCTTTTGCCATGACCATGCATGTGGTGGTCACTTTGGTCCTAAGAAGATGGCTGCTAAAGTTTTGCAGTGTGGTTTTTATTGGCCTACTCTCTTTAGAGATGCACATGAGTTTTGTTTAGGATGTGATCGATGCCAAATGTCTGGGTAATATTTCCCATAGGAACATGATGCCTCTTTCCCCTATTTTGGTTGTTGAGCTTTTTGATGTGTGGGGTATAGACTTCATGGGTCCTTTTCCTCCTTCCTTTGGTTCTCTTTATATCCTCGTCGCGGTAGCTAGATTATGTTTCTAAGTGGGTTGAGGCGGTGCCATGTAAAACGAATGATCACAAGGTTGTAGTTAACTTTTTGAAATATAATATATTTTCTCGTTTTGGTACTTCTCGTGCAATTATAAGCGATAATGGTACTCATTTTACACATCGTGCATTTGAATCCTTAATGAAAAAGTACTCTATTACTCATAAACTTGCTACCCCTTACCATCCTCAAACTAGTGGCCAAGTTGAAGTATCTAATAGGGAAATTAAACGGATTTTAGAAAAGACGGTACGACCTGACCGTAAGGATTGGTCTCAACGTCTTAATGATTCCCTTTGGGCTTATAGGACTGCTTATAAGACTCCCATTGGTATGTCTCCTTATAGGCTTGTGTTTGGGAAGGCATGTCATTTGCCTGTGGAATTAGAACATCGTGCTTTCTGGGCCATTAAAACTTTTAACTTTGACATCGTAGAAGCAGGTTCACAACGTAAGCTTCAATTAAATGAGTTAGCTGAGTTAAGGAATGAGGCATATGAGAATGCCAAGATTTACAAGGAGCGGACTAAGATTTTTCATGATAAATCTATTCTTCGCAAGTCCTTTGAACCTAATCAAAAAGTTTTGCTATATAATTCTCGTTTGCGTCTTTTTCCTGGCAAGTTACGTTCTAGGTGGACTGGTCCTTTCATCGTTAAAACTGTTTTTCCTTATGGAGCTGTTGAGATAGAGGATCCTACGGATGGTCGTGTGTTTAAGGTTAATGGTGAACGCTTGAAACCATATCTTGATGGTTTTGCTAATAAGGATGTGGAAGAGGTGGATCTTATTGATCCTGTTTATCATGACTAAATGAGTATGCTTGTTGTATTTTAGTAGTTTAGGTTTTGTTTTTCGTTGTTTTTAGGTTTTGTTTTTCTTTTGTAAGAGTCGCTTCGTATTGTTCCCAAATATTTCATTCCAGCCCCTAGTCTCCATTTGGGTTAACCAATGAGAAACATATTATTGTAATTTTCAGGTTATGACAGGTTTTATATTTATGAAATGTCGAAAATACAAAGGAGACTCTGTCGAAATTTTTTCAATTTTGGGGCGTTCATTTTGTGTTTAGTTGGCAGACAAAATGCTAATCTAAGAATTGGGTGTGCGAAGCATTCGTCTGCTAGAGACGTTAACTGTAGCGCTTATGGGAGGCAACCCATGTTTTTATTTTTGTTGAGTCTTTTGTGCACGTGTATCATGCATTCCACTCTAGCACCTTTTCTCTGCCTTTTTGGAGACGTGTAACTCTATAGGATGAGACACGTGACACATTTTAGTCATTGTAGTAACTTGGTTCCTCTTTTATATTATCATTGTTATATCTTTTGTGAGGTACTAATTTCTACAGGTGACTCAAAGATATTATTTTTCGTTTTTGGAAGCTCTTGGTAATCTCTTTCCTTATATAATTTTACTTGTCCATGTTGTTATCTTTTAAATTACGCATCTATGTTAACATTGAGGACAATGTCTATAAGAAGTTTGGGGGTGGGAACAAAATGTTTGTTTAGCGAAAAATAAATATGTCCAACATGGTATGATTAATGGTGATTTCCTATGATGAGAAAAAAAAAATGATTTCTAAAGCCACTGATTTTCAAGGAATCTATGAAGTTAAGAGTCACTTTTGAAGTCATTGTTGCTTTTAGACTATTTTCTACCTCTAGAAATAGATTTTATTGATGAAAGTCTAAGCCAAAGTGAAATTTGCACTATTAGCCACCTGATACACATCAAATTGAAGAGTAATTTAATCTCCTAGTGAACTAGAAGAAGAATATAGAGACTTAACCCGTGAGACTTGAGCCTTTGAATTTCTTAGAGAGTTTTTACGTAAATTCAGAGTCCAAGTTGACTCATTCATTCTTCTGTGCTTAAATTCGTTGTATGGTCTCATTTTTTTTTTTTGGTCGATCACGAAGTGACATCAACTGGGGAGATAGCCATTAGGTCTTGTAGTCTATTCGAAGCGGAATATCATACTGATAAGTTAAGTAGTGAACCAATTAGCCTTTATTTATCCCACCTAGTAGGATCATCATGTTAACCCTTTTTTAGCCTTATATATTAAGCCTTTTCTTCTCAAACTAACTATACTTAACCCAACTCCAGATAAGGAGTGTAAACCCATATTATTAGCCTTACCCATATTTCTGAGAATTTCTAAAAGACTAAGGAGAAAGCTAGAAGAAAGAAGATTCGGAAGGAAAATTTACCAAAATCAAATGAAGAAAATCATTCATTTTGCTCAAAGTGATTCAATAGAAAAGAAAGAAAAAAAATATATATAGAAAAGAAAAAGAAAAGAAAAAGAAAGAGAAAGAGAATTCATTGAGAAGAAGTAGTAAGAAAGTAAAGTAAGGCGGTCTACAAAGTGAAGAAATTTTCCAAGAAGATCAAGTGCAAGAAAAGTCTTTAGTTTATTCTCAGAAATTTTTGAATCCTTTTTACCATTTTCTTGTTAACCTATCCTTAGCCCCGTCTTAATACCCAGACTTATCACAAAAGTATGATATGAAGTGTAGAATAGGTGAGAGGATGCTAAAGTGAAGGACCCGACACTTCACATGTGATTGATGTTCTTTCCATGAGACTAATTTGTTTTTGAGATTTCATAAGTCTGTCTTTCTGGCTAAATATGTGGGATGTTCTATTATTTTACTCATTTCCCTGCATACAGAGGTAAAAATTGAAAACTTATCTAAAATAGAGACTTTCTTGTGAGTGTATAAATGGTGAGGATTGAGGTTGATATATTCTTTGGATAATAAGTTAGGAATTCCATTACTTGGATATGAGCTTGTATTAGTTTGGATAAACACACACACACACGCTTTGGTTTGGAGTAGTAGTAAATGATTTCTATCTTTGGAAGTAGTGATGAGTCTTGGTAATGATGATGTAAACTGTGACAATTGCTGATTTTTGAACTTGTTTAGTAGTGGGCAAAAAAGATTTTATCTCTGAGAAAATTATTTCACCATTGGCTATGCTATGTTAATGTTTGTGGGTACCGTTTCTGAAAACCCTCACGAGACTAAACTCGTCCACTAGGGGTAACCTAGGGGTTTAAAAGGCTTGTTACACATGCTAAGTGCAACCGTAATTCCTACGAAAGTGAGTTAGAATTTTTGTTTTTGTTATTAGTTTAGTTTTAGTTTTGCTCGAGGACTAGCAAAATATGAGTTTGGGACACGTAAATGTTACATATATTTACACCCAGGTTTATATTAGTTAGTTCATTTATTTCATTTGTTTGATTTAGTTTTTGTGTTTCTAGTGACTTTGCAGGAATTGGAGTTAACGTGGAAATATTAATGCATAACTACTGTGTTGTCAGCAGTACATTCCAGGGAGTAGGCATTGATTGAGTTAGTACAATGGTTCTAGTCGGACTGGCATGGAACGTATATGGTGCGAGATCAGTCGAGGGCTTAACACTAGTACAAAAACGCACTAAGATAGCATTCATTCAATAGCACTTATAAAAAAACGCTATGAAATATTTGGGGATAGCGTTTGTTGACCTCTATATAATTGATTGCGTTTTTGGAACAAATGCTATTGTCGGTAGGCCCAAATTTAAGCCCACTCAAACGAAAATCCAAAAAATCCAAATTTTCAGCCTGGTACTTATTTTTATCCCAATTTTCGCTCATTCCAAATTGAGAATATACTACACCACCGTTTTCCACCACCTCCAAACCCAGCCGTATTAAAAAGGAAATAAAAAATTTGTAAAAGTTGGGATTATTTGGTTAAACACTTAACAATTATCATTCCCACCCGTCTCACACTGTAAAACCTAACCTCTTCTCTGAAATGACGGTATCTCACATCGTAATACACAACAATCTAGTGTCAGACGAACCAGGTCGAGGAGGAGAGCTTGAAGGAGGAAGACGAACCAGGTAATATGGGTCTGATTTATCTCTTTTCTAATTTGTTTGAGCACAAATTCCAATTGTTTTTCGTTTTGGGGTTTTCAATTTGGGAGTTATAGGAGCAGCCTTAGCTTAAACAAGGTATCTTTGGAATTTGAGGTACTTTTTTTTTTCTTCAATTCAATATGATGTTTTAATTTTTTGTTTGCAAACATTTATAAAATGAAATGTGTTGAATTTGGTGTGCCCGATGAGTTAAGCTTTTGCTCTTGTATTGACAGGTTGTGCTAGTATTAGTGAGTTGAAGTTAGGGATGCAGATGCATGCTGGAGTTATGATTGTTGTTGGGTTTGAGATAGAATGTGCGTTGGCGGTATGTAACATGTATTTCAGATGTGGGGAAGTCTCTTTTGCTGAGAGATTTTTGAGGGAAAGAGGTGAAAATGCTATTTTGAAGCTTCTAATGATTAAATGGTATGTTTCTAATAAAAGATGTGACGATGCATTAAGACTGATTGGTAGCGATAATACATTCTGGTAGAAATATAAATGCAGATTTCCTCCTTGAAGAGATAGGGAAATAGAATCGTTCCTAGGTATTTCACCCTTTCTTGATAGTTCTCGCACGTCTTCTTCTTTCCACTTCCATTCTTCATTTTACTTAATCTTTCAAATTAGATTTGACTTGCTACTTTTTGTGTTTATTTTCAGGGATTGAATCCAACACTGCTAGTTTTGTGTTAGTGCTTAGGTTGAGATTAATTAATCTGATTTTGTTCACCATACAAAGTAGTAAAAGAAACTTTTTTCCGAGAAAGGTATATATTTGTTCTGCCACAACAGAGGGCAAAAGACTTTATACATTGTTAGTGCTAGTTTTTCCTTCACGGTATCAACACAACAAACGATCATGGTTGCATATTATTGTCGATTGGCGTGGCTGCAGGCAGAGGTCAAGGCGTTTGGCCATAACATTGTGGCCTTCGGTGCTTACAGGAATGATTGTGAGTGATTGTTCATTGTTGAATGCAAGCGTGAATGTTGACATATTGAAACTTACATTGCTTTCACTCATGACTCAAATATATCTACAATCGCAATTGAGGGCAACCGAAAGTGAAAACAAGTGTGACAGAAAAATCCATCTGAAGTTTTCTGGTGGCCACCAGCCCACCAACTTAATATGCATTCTAAGATTAATTAACATAAGAATATTAGTGAATTGATTTAATAATCCATTCTCCTACTGTTCTGATTGGATTTATCATATCTTGAGTTTTACGTCTTATCGTCTGGAGCATTATATATCCTTGATTTGTCTGCCTATGACGGATTGAATAGGATGCTGTGGTGGTCATCTTACTATGCTGATAACCTTAGATAAATACATGGCATGGAAAGTGTGTACCTGCTCCTATATTTACTGTCATTTTATTAATAGTCATGTTTAATGTAAACAACAGGTTTCTTTTTATACAAGAAAGATGGTGGAAACAAGTAGATTCCAAATGGGTGTTATTGGTGCTTTGGCTCTTTCAGTTGCATCATCAGTAGCCATTGTAATTTGCAATAAAGCTCTAATGAGCAATCTTGGGTTCCCCTTCAGTAAGAAATCATTTTCGCTCACCTTCTCTTTGTTGTATATATATTATATACTATATACTATATAGTTTGGGCCCTGGGGAAAGAGACTGTCACATTTTGCCTTGTTAGAAAGTCGATGTCAATAACTTCGGGTTAGAACATACTTTTTCATTACATTTTGTTGTTGAAAAGGTTAGGACATAGACATGTATTTAAAATTCAACTGATACACTATGTAGGTATTGATGCAACTATGAGTTAGCTAATAATTGTCACACCTGCAGCTACCACATTGACTAGTTGGCATCTAATGGTTACATTTTGCACACTTCACGTGGCACAAAAATTCAACGTGTTCGAGACCAAGTCAATCGAGATGAAGACCATCACTACTAGAAAAATGGCCATTGATAGCACATGTTTGATTCCATTTGTAAAATAACGCTATAAAAATTGTGGGCATAGCGTTTGAACCCTCCCTCCCCGTAATTGTTTGCCCCAACTTCAATTGTGTTTTTTTAGCAAGGAACGCTTGATAGAGTGGTTAACACGTCGATGTTGTCGATGTTAACACGTGACATCAACAACTATATTTCATGATATCAACAATATATTAGCCCTAAGTCCCCAACTATATTTCATGAAGCTAACTATTGTATTAAGTGATGCTAATTATTGTATTTGTGAGCTTCCCAAAGTCCAAGACCACATGCTAATTACAAAATGTATATTTCATATGTTCAAAGTTCAAACAAACAATGAAAGGACTTGTAAGTAAAAGGATGATACACCGACGCTATATGAGGAAAGACTACTTTCATTTGTTTAGTTGTTAAGTGTATAATCATAGATGACGTCATCATTTGTCCACAGGTAATTAAGGTTTTTGTGACCTTGTTCTATATAGGTGTAAGCTTTTTCGCTCTCTCTCTCTCTCTCTCTGTCTCTCTCTTGTTACGCCTTCTTGTATATCTAACTTGCTGTAATTGATATGGGTAGTGTTTGTTTTGCTACACACGGTGCCCGTACTCTATGAGAAATATGAAGACCAAGCCAGGTCCTGCCAAAGGAAGGTTGTAAATATCTATGGGAATGATGTGCCTGCTTGTCGCTTTTAAAGTGACTTTTGTAAGTAAACAATATCAAGAGTAGTATTTTCTTGTATTTTTCTGTGCATGTTTATTTCCAGGGAGGAATATATTGCGAGATATCGTTCTTAGTACGAGATTTGTGCGGAAGTTTGAAAGGGTTCACTAACAAAAGATAAGCACTCTCAAGTGGTCGGTTGCTCAATTGAATTTTGCCTTGGTGTTTAACAAGGACCCAGGTATACAATGTTTTAATTTGTACTTAGTTAACCTCAAAAGTTATTGTGGTTAGTAATTAGATATTTTCATTGGTATATATGGTTCTCCTAGTGCAGAGTTATCATGTCTACTAGTGTGGAATTACCATAATGACCATAAGGAAGGTTGAATGTATCAGTTGTCAAATTTAGTTTTAATGGTTACTTTAGATTGATGGAAGAGTGCTCGTGATTGGAAAAGTGATTCTTTTACTATTTCTTATGTAAATTTTGAGATGTAACTAGTCTGCCGCTGCATATAAGATCATATTTACTAGACCGCCTTACAACATGTGATGAGTTTTAGTCATATGTACTAGTTCCTTATGTAACTTATATTTTGTTATCTCGATCGATATTGATAATCACATGTAGCAACACTTCATAATAACATATAGATAACTTCATAATAACGTATAGATAAGTAATCTTTAAGATTGTAAATAGTGTACTGATTATCTTTTTCATTCAAATCCATTGAGAGTATTTTCTTTTCGATGGATCTATAAGCTCAAAATGGGAAGAGCGCTCACTCAATGATAGTGAGAGGTTGATGGTTCAAATCCATCTAGATTCAATTGAATTTCTTTTTAATGGATATTTATAATTTTGAAATCAATTAAAACTAGAATATGAAAATGTGCATAGATCTCTAAAACGTCATAAAATAGGTATAGCATTTTAGACAAAAATGCTATTGAAATAGGGATAGCGATAAAGAAAAACGTTATTAAACTGCATAGCGCTAAGGAAAAAACGCTATTGAAATAGGGATAGCGATAAAGAAAAACGCTATTGAAATGCATAGCGCTAAAGAAAAAACGTTATAAATATAATAGCGTTTGTCAATAAATGCTATTAATTCCATAGCGTTTTTTTATAAAACGCTATCAATAAAAGCATAGCACTGTCATTAATAGCGTTTAGGAAAACGCTATGGTACACGAACCATAGCATTTTTCGCATGCTATCATAAGACTTTTTTGTAGTAGTGTAATCTATGGGAACTGGCGGATATGGGGCCTTGAATATATTGGCTCAAGGATATTGAGTAGCACGTGAACAGTACAATCTTGTGAGCTATGTGCCAACATCTAAAATTCTAAACTCACATGACTAAAGGAGGTGCTGAAGAGCGGACCATGTGTACCCATGTACAACTAATTAGACCAACCCATAACTAAACATCAAAGCCCACACTTCCAAGCCCATACAAACATATAACCCACCAAGCCATATTCTAACTATGTTGCACCTTGGACCACCGAATCAAACAGTTTCCTTCTCCAAATTCAATTCGCACGAATAGAAGAAACCCGAAACCGATCCCTCTAATTTCGGCGATCCAAATCAGCACCCGAACCAATCAAAAATCCCAACCGACCGAGCCGCACCATCTGATCACCCATGGGCTTAAACCATTATTTCTAATTTCGTTTTTTCTTTTGGAGAAAACAATATCCAATTCTCAAGAGACGTGAGCAGGTCAATCTTTGGGTTTGCAATCCAATCCCGAATTTCACGCAACTCGACCTAATTAGATACTTCTAATTCAAATCAAATTCTGAATGTTAATCTATTATATATAGAAGAGAGAAACAGTAGAGAGGGGCGCTCCAGAATATCCAGAAAATCAGATCTTGGGGGAGGAGAAACTCGAGTTAGCGCCGGTGGAATTGAAACTTGGGCAAACCGAATTGGGAGAAGACGACACCACTGCTGGACTACGGTTTTGCGATGATTATCTCTTCTTTTAATTTCGTTTTTCCCTTCAGTGATATTATTATGTGTAACTAAACTCTGTCTAGGACTTTGATGAAACTTTAGATTACTGTTTGTGTATTGGGATTGATTTTGATGATTTCCAGTTGGTTTAATATCGTTATATTCTTCTAAGTTAAGTAATTTGATAGCAAGAATTTATCTTTCATATAGTATGTCACGATGCGATATAGTTCGATATTCGCCGTTATTGATTAAGCCCGCTTTTAACTGTTTGCATCAAGTTTAGATATTACTCGTGCGTAAAAGACGAGTAATCTTTTGAGTTTGATCATTAGTACTTGAACTTTTAGAAGATACATGTTTAGTTAAGAGTTGTCACGATCATATCTTCGAGAAAGGAAGGGTTACCTTTCCCTCGTGCTACTTTCGTGATTAAATCGGAATATTAAAATTACTCCTAGAAATATAAACGTAAGTCTAAGGTGGATTCAACAGTCCTAGAATTCTCTCTATTTGATAAAACCCAATTATTCAGTTTATAGTTTTCGTAAACGTAGTTAAAATAATTAGCTTTAGTTAATAATAATTCCAAATTTCTATAAAACAACATTGTCGAATTAGGTTAGGTAATATTTTAGTACTCGTTTGTCTGAAGTAGCAATCCCTGTGGGATCGACCCGTTTGCCGCAACTATTTTCAACGATAGTTGTGCGCTTACGGTTTAACTAGGGTTATATTAGTCTAATTAATTTAGACTGACTGATTTCCTATCAGCTGTGAAGCCTGATGGGGGCAGCTTATTTGCCCCCAATTTGATTCGGACGTATAGTCCGCGAAGGGCTCATCCCCCCAGCTTTCTTTGGACGGCTGTGAAGTCTAATGGGGGCAACTCATTTTGCCCCCAGTTTGATTTAGACGTGTAGTCCGTGAAGGGCTCATCCACTGCCTTTGATCGGTTGTGAAGCGATGGGGCAGCTCATTTGCCCCAGTTTGATTCGGACGTATAGTCCAAGAAGGGCTCATCCCCCCCCACCGCTGTCTTTGGACGGCTGTGAAGCCTGATAGGGGCAGCTCATTTTGCCCCCAGTTTGATTCGGACGTGTAGTCCGCTGGGCGGCCTCATCCCCCCATTGTCTTTGATCAGGTTGTGAAGCCCGGGGGGCAGCTCATTTGCCCCAGTTTGATTCAAACGTATAGTCCGAAAAGGCTCCCCCCCCCCAGCTTTGTATTTGGGCCGGCCATGAAGCCCTGATGGGGCTTTTATTTTGTCCCCAGTTTGATTCGGACTTGTAGTCCGCGAGGGATCATCCCCCCCGCTGTCTTTGATCAACTGTAAAGCCTAATAGGGGTACCTCATTTTACCCCCAGTTTGATTTGGACCTTTAGTCCGCGAAGGGCTCATCCCCCTTCTGTTTTTTATCGGCTGTGAAGCCTGATGGGGGCAACTCATTTGCCCCCAGTTTGATTCGGATGTATAGTCTGTGAAGGGCTCATCCCCACCACTGTCTTTGGACGGCTATGAAGCCTGATGAGGGCAGCTCATTTTGCCCCCATTTTGATTTGGACCTTTAGTCCGCGAAGGACTCATCCCCCCGCTGTCTTTGATCAACCAGTATTCATGCCATGTTTGGAAGAAATACATTCTTTATTTCATTGACTTAGAATTTGAAATGCAATACATTTTCTAATCACTTTATATATATAAAGACTTTTCTTATCCCACTGGAAAGTTAAACAATGCTTCTTTCATGGAATTTCTTCAGCATTCTGATGTTCCATGGTTTTTCAATCTTTGCCCCTGCTGGCGTCTCAATCTTGTATGTTCCAGAAGTTCCCTTCTCTGTCACGACATACGGTCCTTTCTAGTTGGGTCCCAGTTTGCCGTCATTCTCTTTCTTAGTGGTTGGGGTAACTCTTCGCAGCACCAAATCCCCAACCCTGAATGCTCGCGGCTTTACTCGTCTATCATACTGTCTCTGTAGCTTTTGATGGTACTCCTCCAGTCGCATGCGAGCTATATCTCTTTTTTCCTCAATGACATTCAACTCAATGGCTAACATCTTCTCATTTAGTCCCATTTCCACAGCCCTGGTTCTTGTCGTTTTCTCTATCATTTCCACAGGTATAATTGCCTCTACCCCATATGCCATTGCGAATGGTGATTCATTTGTGGAGGTTCACGGTGTGGTACGATAAGCCCATAAAACATGATTCAATTCATCGGCCCACGCTCCCTTCCGGTCCTCCAATTTTCTCTTTAAATTGTCCATGATGATTTTGTTTGATGATTCCGCTTGACCATTCCCCTCCGGATTGTATGGCGCCGAGAACCCTTGTTTCACTTTGTAGGCTTGAAGGAATTGGCGCACCTTTCCCCCAGTAAATTGTGTTCCATTATCTGCGATTATTGTGTAAGGCAATCCGAATCTACATATGATGTTCTCCCAAAGGAACTTCTTCACATTCTCTTCTTTGACTTGCTATAATGTCACTCCCTCCACCCACTTGGTAAAATAATCAGTAGCGGCCAGCATAAATCTTCTTTTGCCGCTTGCCATAGGCAAGGACCCAACTATATCCAGTGCCCATATGGCGAATGCCCACGGACTAAACACATTATGTAACG
Organism: Coptis chinensis; assembly: GCF_015680905.1. Classification (NCBI taxonomy): domain Eukaryota; kingdom Viridiplantae; phylum Streptophyta; class Magnoliopsida; order Ranunculales; family Ranunculaceae; genus Coptis; species Coptis chinensis. The sequence continues at coordinate 70,602,558 of NC_141457.1, read as the reverse complement.
GCTCAGCTGGGGAATGTATGAGTTATGCAAACCTCTGGCATTTCTCACATGTTGTTGCATACTCTGTCGCATCCCTCTTCGGGGCCAAAAATACCCCTGAGATATTAATCTGTGGGTTGTTGTTCGCCCAGCTGAGTGACTTCCGCAATCACCTTCGTGTACCTCGGCTAGGACTTCTTGCACCTGCTGAGGCCCTATACACCTTAACAGTGGTCCGCTGAAACTTTTCCTGTACAAATCCCCATATAATATAACGTATCTCTGACTTACTTGCTCCATCCTTCGTCTCTCCTGTTTATTCTCTATCTCCACTCCCATCAGAAAAAAATTTATAGGCGTCATCAAACCTGACTCCCTCTCAATGGTGAGCCATACACCTTCTTCTTCTGATGTACTTGGTTTGTTCAACACCCTCACTTCAATTGAACGACCCTCTGTTCCTGGAAGCACAGCAGCCACATATGCTAAAGCGTCAGCATGTCTATTTTCACCGCGGCCCAAATGGGCGAATTGAATCTTTTTGAACTTGCTTGCTTTTCTTTGTAGGACCTCCAGATATCGTGCCATCCTTGGGCAGCGCACCACAAACCCCCCATTCATCTGACAAATAACCAAGTTAGAGTCAGAGTACACCAATAACTCACTTACTCCCAGATCTCGTGCCAAATCTAAACCTGCTATCACTGCTTCATATTCAGACTCATTATTAGAAGCTGCGAACCCCAGTTTCATTGACAACTCCAGCCTTGTGTTCTCAGGAGTCACCAAAACAACGCCAATTCCATTCCCTGTATCTGTAGCAGATCTATCCGCGAATACTCTCCATCCATTCCGCATATCCCAAGGATCCAAGGGATCACGGTTAGGTTCTCCCTCCTGGTCCATGACCATTTCCTCTCCCCAAGTTGGATCCTCGGCTGGGAATTCTGCCAGGAACTCCGCCATTGCTTGCGCCTTTTCTGCCGTTCTGATCTGATATTGGATTTTGTAACAACTAAGCATCACTGCCCATTTTAGCATTCTACCTGACTTTTTTGCCTTCAACGCTTGCTTGAGGGGCAGATTTGTTATCACCACCACTGAATGAGCCTTGAAATAGGGCTTCAACTTTAACGTAGAGAATATCAAAGCCAATGCGTACTTCTCAATTCTACTGTATCGCGTCTCCGCGTCTAGCATGGTTTTACTCTGAAAGTAAATTGGCTTCTCTACTTTTTCTACAATTTGCACCAGGACTAAGCTTATTGCATACTCTGAAACCCCCAAATACAGATGCAATTTCTCTCCCTATTTCGGTCGTGACAGTAAAGGTGCTTGTCCTAAATAAACCTTCAACTCCTGAAAGGCTTCTTCACACTCAGCGGTTCATTGGAAATCTGGTGTTTTCCTCAACAAACGATACAGCGGTCTGCATTTGTCTGATGATTTAGAAATAAATATGTTCAATGCCGCGACTCTTCCCGCCAACTGCTGCACCTCTTTCACACTCTGAGGGGACGACATCTCAACCAATGATCTAATATGCTCAGGATTCGCCTCTATTCCACGGTAAGTGACTATGCATGTAACCCAAGAACTTTCCTGAAGTTATCCCGAAGGTGCATTTCTCAGGGTTGAGTTTCAGCTTATGCCTCCGTAGTATGTGAAAAGTTTCTTGGAGACCCCTCAAGTGTTCCTCCTATGACATGCTTTTTTCCACCATATCATCAATATATATATATATATCCATGCCCTTCCTAATCTTGTCTTCAAACATTTTTTCCCCTAACTACTAAAATATAGCCCCCGCATTCTTTAAACCAAAAGGCATTCTTGTATAACAGTAAGTACCTCCTTCCACCACAAAAGTTGTCTTTTCCTGATCTAGGCCAAACATCACGACCTGATTATATCCCATGGACGCATCCATGAAAGAAAACACCTTGAAACCAGCAATTCTGTCTACTAACTCATCCACTCGCGACCTAGGATAACAGTCTTTTGGACACTCTTTATTCACGTCTATGAAGTCAACACACATTCTGACCTTGCCGTTCTTTTTTTGAACAGCGACAACGTTGGACAGCCATTCCGTGCATTCCACATCCCTAATTATCCCCGCACCTTTAAGCCGTATAACCTCCTCACGAATCCCCTCTGCTTATTTGGGTCTTACGCTTCTCATCTTTTGTCTTATAGGCTTCACATCTTCCTTCATATGCAAGTGATGACAAGCAAACTCTGGGTCTATCCCTGTGATATCTTCAATCTCCCATGTAAATATATCTGCATTCTCTGTCAACAATTGTACTAGCTTGATTTTCCATTCCTCCGGCAAGTTCAACCCGACCGATGTAAACTTCTCTTCCTCTCCCACCCCCAGGTTCACGACCTCAATCTCATCCAAAGTTTACGGTCCCTGAGGAGGTTCGTATTCTTCAGTCGAATTCACCTCCTGTAATTGCTATGCTTCTCCTCTCTCGTGTGTCAACTTCTCCCCTCCTGTTCCGCGGACTATATTTTTTACAGTCACCTGATGTATGTTTTGCGCGACCACTTGATCCCCCCTTATTTCGTACATCCCCCCCTTCGTGGGGAAGCGGATTATCTGATAATATGTCGACGGAATGGCCTTCATTTCATGAATCCATCTTCTCCCCAGAATGGTATTATATTGGGACCCAGTATCTACCACCATAAACCTTGTGAATACCGTCGTCGGACTTGTTGTTACTGGTAGTGCTAACTCCCCCATGGGCTCTGTCATGCTACCATTGAAGCCATACAAATTGGTCTGAGGAGCCTTTAACTGATCTCTATCAATGTTCATCTCTTCCATGGCCCCTTTAAATAACATATTCACCAAACTTCCACAGTCTATCAACACCCGCTTCACTAGATAATTACCCATTGCTATGGTAATCACCAAAGCATCCTCATGCGGCGAAATCACTGATTCCAAGTCTTTCGAGGTGAACATTATGTTTCCCTCACCTATCGCGGTTCCCAAAACTAACCGCGGTGTGCTCGCCACCTCATTTACCTACTGTAAGCTCGCCGTCTTTCTTATCTTGTCTCGGTGTGCATTTCTTCCGAGTGTCTCTCCACTGAAAATGACATTTATAGTTCCTAAGATCCTAGCAGGAGCCTACACTCTCTCAACATGACGAACCCACAAATTCTCTGAGCATCTCCTTCTCAATCATTCTTTCCACCAGCCACTTCAAAGCATAACACTCGTTAGTGGTATGGTTCCTAATCTGATGGCAGGCACAAAAGGGTTTCCCCTCTATCTCTCCAGGCGTATTCCACGGTCCTTCATAATGCTGCAACCCCTTTATCAGTGGCAAGATTTCCTCTAATGGCCTGTTAAGAGGTGTCAGTTCTATCTCATAGTATGGCTTTCTTTCACGAATATCTCTCCTACCCCGATCTCCAGTTCTTTCGAGTCCATGATTCTCCCCTCTGTAGGATCCCCCCTCTCTTTCTTCTCTCTTGCCTTTATCTTTTCGATCATCCTTATCCACAGCCTGTACTACCTTCCCGGATCTCTTTTGTTCCATCGCATTTCTTTGCATTATGTCCTCGTACCGAATATATTTTTCTACCTTTGGGTATAGAAGATGCAAAGTGGTGATTTCTATTTTAGACACTGACTCGTGGACTCTAGTTCCCTGTCTCAAGCCGTGCTGAAAGGCAATGACCACTGTATGTTCATCCAGATTCTCCACTCTCAGGGTCTCTTCTTTGAATCTACACAGAAATTCCCTTAACGATTCCGCTGACCTTTGCTTGATGTTGAATAGGGCCACGATATCCACAACCTTCCTTTTCTGGTGGATGAAATGATCCACAAAGGCGCGCTCTAGCTCTTCAAATCTACTGATGCTCCGCGAAGACAAGCGATAATACCAATCCGAGGCTCCCCCCTTAAGGTTGGCAGGGAACATCATACAGCGCAGTCTATCATACTTACTTTCCTACCACAACGACATCTGTTGCCTAAAGTGATGCAAATGATTTGTTGGGTCGCCCTTCCCATCATACCTTTCAAATCTTGGTTGACTGAATCTCTTAGGCACCTCCGAATTCCATATCGAATCTGCCAGCGGATTCTTATTGAGGTTAGCAACTTCCTTTTGAGCGACACTTTGGTTCACTTTTTCAGCCGCACGGTTCACTTCTCTATCTTTCTCAATCATCGTCTGTACTACCTCCAGCGTGATGCCCTCTACTGGATCTACTCCCCGGGGCTGGTACTCTTCATTTTCCCCTTCCACCTCACTGCCTCGATGATCCCCACGCTCTATTTTCTCCTGTGTGGTCTCCCTTTCCTTTCTCAACTCGACATTCTCGTTCCTTAACCTAACTATTTCCTCTTGCAGAAGTCTGGTGGCATCTGCCGCCACATCAGATATCTCTTCCTCTTCGCCCACCTCCCTTTCTTCGCTCACAACCTCCTCTACTGCCTCTCGAACAACTTCTTTTCTAGGTCTTCCTACTCTCTTTTTTGTTACGGTGGCCATTTTATTTTGCTCTCCCCACAGACGGCGCCAAAATATATACTCAAATATTACAACCTATGAACTCACTTGTATTAGGGTATCTCTCTCTCCTTTTTTCTTCCCCCTTCTTCTTTTTCTCCCTCTATTCTTTATATCCTATCTCTTTTTTCTAACTTCTCTTTTCGTCAGGTTCGTTCATCTCTCCCCCATCTTGCGCTCCTCATCTCCCCACCTGTTCCACTCTCTATATGACAGTTCTCGGCAGGTAGGTTATCGCAGACCTGATCTGTTGCATCATGTCTCCTCTTCGCTACTCTGCATACGACCCCTTTGCCACCTATGACTCCACATGTCATGAATACGTCCTATACAAATATTTATGTATTATAATGCACATGATTTCTTACACGAAATATATACGTGAGCTGTGTGAGTTGATACTCACGAGAGATGAATGTACTCTCTAGTTGTGATTTCCTCGATCCCGTAAGTAGATGAGTGGATGCATATAATTTCTTATGAAGGAATGTACGTGAATGTGATTAGCGTGATATGATGGATAGGGTGGTGTGACATGAATGTTAATATTTGCGATATATTATGTCATATTATGTATACCCATGATGGTTGCAGTGAGAGTGAAATAAATGTAGATTTTTAAAGATTACGTTTGGGAAATCTAATTTTATTTTGCAGGCGGGTAGGACTTATTAAATTTTTATGTAGAGACGTTGTCCTACCCTAACACGTAAGCGGTTATAGGTAAGATTTTAATTAAATTAATTTACGAGATAATGGGATTGAAATCTTACTTGGGAAGAAACTACACGCCGTTTTGGAAAACAAAACTATCTTGTCTTCCAAGTTGAAATGGTTGGTAATGTTATATTTATTTGTTTGGAAGATGGAATGTAGTAGTGTATATTTTATTTTAGTCTTACTCATACTAGGAAATTCAATTTGATGATCCATGTTTGCTTTGTTTTACAACGTGGGTGTGTTCTTAAAAACATAGATGGTAGAATGCAGTGGATGACAACGTTTGATTTGGATTCACTTTCGGAGCCTTACTGGTTTAAGTTTTCTGAAGTAGAAAGTTTTTATTTGAAACAGATGTAATAGAGTTGGTTAGTATTTTTTTTATTTATAAATTAAAAGTTGTTCTTTTGGTTTTAATTTGATTTTTTTTTTTTTTTTTTTTTATATCATGTTATTAGGGTTTCATTTCATCCTGGGTTTTCAGAAGATGGAATACGGTATGGATAATTTTTTATTTTTAATTTTCTGAAAATATAGAGTGTGACATATATTGTAGGACTTATATACTTTATAACACCCCGTCTTTTCTTTTATTTTCCTATAATAATAATAATAATAAGTATAATAATAATGATAATAGGTTAAACTAAATATATAATAACTATCAGTTAAGGATAAAAGCCCTGTAGGTAAATAGATAAGTTTCATCCTTGTTTTTCGGTGAGATTTTAAAAACTAAAAAAAAGGGATTCTCACGTAGAGTTTTTGAGGGAAAAACACAGCAAGAGTTTTATACAAAGGAAAGAAACAAAAAGGGGGGAGTTTTACTGACATAAGAAAAGGAAGATTTTTCTGTTAGCTAGCGGATAGTCGGAACGCAATACGGGTGAGTAGTATGAAGACATTCTTTTAAATTTTCATTGACTGCTAATCATGTCGGTTATAGTGTTTTCCTTATATGATATAGTGTTATTGAACATATTGTAACTCTGTCAATGGTGACCGGTGTTCATAAAACAAAAAAATGTTGAAGTACTGTATCTATGCAAATTCTTATTTTTTTGTGATTATTATGTTGTGATGATGATGAGCATGTGGTATTAGTAAATACCAAATCTTTGTTTGATTGGATTCGAATAGATATGCTATTACAAGGGTTTTGTTTTACTGCTACTGTGGGTCTGTAGGATTTTGTAGGTGGTTGGAAGTGTTTTAGGTAAGGAGATGATCTATATAGATTGTGTGGGTTGCCGGAGAATGATTGGTAGTGGTGGAATTATAGTAGGAGTGTTGTGAAGCTTTGAACAACCATTAATGGCGTTCACACAAGAACCAAACCGTCCTGTTTTTTTTTTTTTTTGTGTAGTTTGAATGATTGTTTTGTATGACTTTTGTTGTGCGATTGTTGTTGGGTTGAGGTGGATTGTTGGTGGTTGATTGGGTGTTGGAGAGGGGGCGATTGAAGCTTGACGAAGCCATTAATGGCGTCGATCACAATTTTCGCAGTATAAGGGAATTGGGAATTGGGAATTGATGGTATCGGCGGATTGGGTTTTTTGTGAGGAGTGAAATCGTGGGTTTTATATTGGAGATAGGTTGGTGGTTCGTGATGGCCAATTGGTGGAAGTGGCGAGCTGGTGAGGGAGGAAGAAGATGAACAATGAGGTTTTGGGTTTTGTTGGGCTTGGGCCGAGCTAGTATGTGGGCTTGTGGGTTTTTTCTTTCTTTTTCATTTATAGGCTTAAGTTTTAGACTTTGGGCCTTAGTCTTTGGGCTTTTGGGTTAGAGGAGTTTAGGTCTGGTTGACTGTTGTTGACCTAGCTGGTTTACTGTTGTTGACCATTGGCAGGTTTACTTTTAATGTTGACCAGGGTTGACTTTGACCCGTTGACTCAGTTTGACTTTTAACTCGGATTATGATTTGGTCTATTAGGATAGGTCTAGGGCTATTAGCATGCTTGGCTTTAGGCTACGACCTTTCTATATATACGTGTGTACGTGTATTAACTACTATATGATATTTCAGTATTTTATGATATGCAACGTTATGACATTTAGACATTAATCTAATTAATAACGCGTAAACCAAACATACATGAAACAAGATACTCCTTCATTCTCTAAAATAATATATGCAATAAAATTTAATAATGCGTAAACAAATTTACCGCACCCTTTTAGAACTCTCCACGCCTCAAGTTTTGGTAATGAGTTTTATGACTGATGATGTCATATGTTAGGTAGGCATTTATTGAATGTGCCATAAATGGCCCGTTAGCGTTCTAAATGAGTATTCATTGAATGTGCCATGAATGACCCGAGTATTCATTGAATGTGCCATGAATGACCTGATTGTTTGGACTGCCCAAGAGAGGAACTAAGGTATTCGCCTTGCGGGTTAGTTGTATTCCTTGAGTGTACGGAAATGTAGGGTTGGGTATTCTTTGAATGTGGCGGGAATGACCCAGGGCATTCATTGAATGTGCCATGAATGGCCCGTTAGTGATATGATAGGTATTCCTTGAATGTGGCGGGTATGACCTAATGTATTCATTGAATGTGTCATGAATAACCTGAGTTTTATGCCCAAAGAGACTATGAAATATGTGTATGAAAGCCCAGAGATGGCTATGATATTGTGGTATTCGGTGGGAGAGAGGCACACAGGAATGTGTGATTTGGCAAATGTGTGGAGTGCAAATCGTGGAGTAGGTACTAAAGGGTGGGTGTATAAGAAAAGTAATTGTTTAATTGATAAGAGAAATTGATTTGATTATGCGAGTGTGTTTGGGCTTACATTTGAATACCTATAGGATATCTATATATGTTATATAAAATTTTTAACTTTCTTTTGCAGGAGGGTAGGACTTAATAATATTTTGTACAGGGACGCGGTCCTACCCTTATACAGTAGTGGATATCGGTAAGTTTTAATTCAATTACTTAGTTATTAAAACAAGTTATTATAATGAGTGAATAAAATGGAAGTCTTGCTTGGGAAGAAACTATGCCGGTTGAAATGACGGAACTACCTGTCTTCCAAGCGGAGAATGTTTAAGTTATGATATATTTAAAGTGCTAGTTTGATAAGTAAAGACTAGAAATGAATTTATGTTGTTAGTCTACTCATACTAGCAAATTCCATTTTGCTGACCCATGTTTGCTTTGTTTTGGTAACATGGGTGTGTTCTTGGGAACATAGGTGGAAGATAGTGGAACCGCGGCGTATGATTGAGATTCTTGCCTGGAGCAGTCCGTTAGTTCTTTTATTAGGTCCAATTATTTTGGAAGGATGTAATAACGTAGTTTTATTTTTATAATATGAGAACATGGTAGTGAGGAATTTTTATTCTTAGAGTTTGGTTGATGTTTTATTTTGGACGGATGATAGCTTAATAAAGTGATGGTGGAAAATTCTGGGGTCTATTTAATTCATGTTGATTCTTTTATGATGAGAGTTTTTAGGTTTTGACATGTGTTGTATCCACTCAGTCATAGCCTGGGTTTTTAGACAATTGAACCGAGTGATGTTTGAGATATTTATATTTCAAATATTCACTTTGTAATTGTTTAGAAATTCGGGTTGTGACATACTTAGTTCGAGTTGGAGTGTCTTTTAGTCTTTTATGTATGCTTTTTTCAATTGGATTAGCAGCTTATTCATATTTTTGAACTAAAATATCTGAACTTGTACACAAAAATATTTTCGGACTTAGTTCTACGGTTTCTTCCTCGACCGGGGTGGGCTCAGTTGCATTTGGAAGCTTATTTGAAGAAGAAGAACCATGGCCCCTCGTGTTGGTAGGTAAGCAGTAAGCCTAGCATTATTATACCAAATATTGAAAAGGATAAAATACCAACTATTGAAAAGAATTATTCAATTTATATATTTCTATCACATCATTAGAGGTATTGAATTTCACTTGTTCCTCAGGGTAACCACTGACCAGTATGAGACTCAAGATTAATCATGCTGTGATGCTGATGTTGGTTATCGAAAAAAAGATTAATCATGCTGATGTCATCAACTATTGCGATGGATCACACCTGGTGTCTAATTGCCGCGATGTGCATTTCTAAGAGCATCTAACGGAAACTGATTAAGGAAGATGACCCTTTTGAGGTGACAGCAGAAGTTCGTGTTTCTCGATGGGTTTAGTTTTCGTTACACTGAACGTGTAAGTAATAATCAGATAAAACCTTCACTACAAACAGCGAATTAGAATTAGAATTAAATCTTCATACAACTCCGTCATCGGTCCTACCTAACTTACCTACCCCTGTTTCCCTCTGCGATTTATCGCGACCTGATCAGGAATCCATTTGCAAAAGTAAAAGTTGCGAGGTGCGCTGTACTGTGCCCACTTTCACTCGACCCTGACGCCCTGTAGCTGCCACCAAAAATCTTGCATGCAGCCACCACTTCGTTTCAATGAAAATTTGGTGACCGTGCGCGCAGCTAGTCAGCAAACACTTAGAAATTGGGTTAAGACTAAAAGTCTAATATATATTTTTCTTCAATTAAGATTGTGCATCTATGTCACAATGACGAAACTAAAACCATATTCGAAACGATAATAGATGCCCGATTTATAGACCTATATTAAATATACAAATATATTTCCATATTAACAATGAGTCGTTGACTCAATGCCTCAACGGTCTCACTCACGTTGCTTGGGGGAGTTTTCACAGTGAATTATACAAAGTAAGTTGTGACTTCATGGCTGATCGGACTATTCACCATATAGACGGCGGCGTGGGTGTTCAGGTGGCCGGATAAATGGACAATGGACTGAAACGATAGCTAGCGAATCTTCCATGCATCAAGGGGTTAATTGTATGATGCGGAGGCCATCTTTCTCACTATATCTCTTTCATCAAGGGGGTTTTCGTATCAGGTGGAAACATGTCCTCTGGCAATGTTTAACATCTCTATCTATATAGTTACCAAAAAAAAACATCTCTATCTATATTTCGTATACCAAATTTGTATAACTCATCGTGGTTTAAACAGTTTTCTTAAGAAATTCGGATATTCCTTTACACCACAAAGTCTTGCAAGAAAATGTATCTGTGCGCAGTATACTGTATGCATAAAATAAAATGGAAATGTGTTGAGTCATTGTTGACTAAGATAAGGGGTTGGTGACCTCGTGGGTGGTGGACAGAATCAATGCCTTATAAATCTATGATTAATTTGCGAAACTTTTTTATTTTTTTTATACGTTATATTTTCCACTTGTGCAGTTGTGCGTATCGGTTGTCGGTTCTACAACATAAAAGTTCCTTGAGCTGGTCAACAAAACAGAATTTCATGAACTACCTAGCAAGTAGCAACTCAGTCCTTCCGCCACTGAATGATTGATACTCTGATTCATGAGCGAATAGTGGAAGATGATTTTTTTTTTTTTTTTTTTTTTTATAATTTATTTTCTTTTGTTTTATGGAGAAATTTGTCCAAACTCCCTACTTTTGAATAAACCCCCCACATTTGTAAACATCACGATTTTTCCTCCGCTCCGTCTGACTTCCATCGAAGTTCCGTTGGTATTTTACATAATACCAAAATTACCCCTCAAGAAACATATATACGTGATACTTAGTTTCACTTAAGTTGTTGACCCTAAGATGAGTTTAAAATCAAGGACTATGAATTAGCCATGTGGCAAGTCAAAATCAATTCTTTTTTGCTTTTCCCTTCAGCTAGCCCAAGCCAAGCCAGTCGCCAGTATTGTCATCTTCTTCCTCTTGACTTCTATGACTTTTTTTTCCCATTTTTTGAGACGAGTTGTGAGGACGCCGATTCCATTTATCAAAAAACAATTTGAAAATCATACTAACAGAATTCGATTTATCTATTATCGATTTTCTTCCACTAAAAATGAACAACCTCTTTCAAATTCATCTCTTCTCACTTGAATCCCAAAATATGAAAGCATTCTTTTGAGTTTCAGTGAGGTTTTAAGTGATTAGTTAGTAAAATATAGAAATAATGGTATGTTCGGGTATTTGATTTGTATCGTCGAAATTAACGGGGGTTTTGGGTCTGTTCGTGCGAATTGGAATTGAGAAATATGAGGGGTGATCAGGTGGTGCGGGAATAAGAATGATAGATGATGTTGTGGGCTTTGATTTTGTTTGATTGGTTGGTTCGATTTCATTCGTCGGAATTTGAGGGAGAAATGGATTTGTTCGCGAGAATGAATTGGAGAAGAAAGATGGGTTGCTACGGTGCATCTAGGGTGGACAATAATGGTATGGCCATTAGTTGGTGGGTACGAGATTTTTATATTTACACTTGAAAAAGATGTGATTAAATACCCGTTTTACCTTTCGTTTAGGGGTAATTTTGGTATTAGATGAAATACCAACGGAATTTGGATGAAAGTCAAACGGAACGGGGGGAAATCGTGATGTTTACAAATATGGGGGGTTTATTCAAAAGTGGTGACAAAAGTGGGGGGTTTGGACAAACTTTCCCTTGTTTTATAAACGAATATTTTAATTTTGATCATATCTTACTATATTAAAAAAATATGGGGTACGATAAATAGTGATTTGGTGTCACTTTGTGTCCGTCACAGGGGCAAAATTGTAATTTCCTCACTTAACAAAACTTATAGCGTCTCTCTCTCTCTCTCCGACATCAGCACACTCAAAACCCATTTATTGTATATATATATATTAGAAAAATATGGTGTACGATGAATAGTGATTTGGTGTCACTTTGGGTCCGTCACAGGGGCAAAATTGTAATTTCCTCACTTAACAAAACTTATGGCGTTTCTCAATTTTTCCTCTCTCTCTCTCTCTCGGTCTCCCCATTTCGCTCTCTTCTCAAACTAGGAGGTCGCCCACTCTTTCTCTGAAATTCATCTCCGACATCATCACACTCAAAACCCATTTAATGTATATATATATATATATATATATATATATATATATATATATATATATATATATATATAACCTGTCTTACACATGTTCTATTTGATTTCACTGGAAAACAGATTCTGATTCGTCTAGGATTTGCTTTAACAATACCTGAGTCACATGGTCAGACCATTCCTCATTGCACTCTTACTAGTAAGTAATTAGATTGTGAATTGCCGTAAGTGAACTCTATACGCAGTTTGTTCTTTTTTTTTGTGCAGATTTATTATTGTGTGAAAGATGTTTGTCCTCCAATGGTTCTAGGTGTAACAAACCTGTTTTTCCTCAAGTCCCTTCGGTGCATACCACACATTGTTTCAGTTGGTAGCCCTGATCCTAATTCAAGCAGGCTCGCCTTAACTCCCAAGTCGTCCTTTTCAGGCAAGACCTTTAGTAAGCTAGAAGGTTTTGGATTGCAGCAGTTGTCCTTAAAGAAGTTGTCTCCTTCAAATTTGTTGAATTTTGTAAAGTTGTAGAGAGATGGTCCTCTTTGTCTAATGACGGAACATAGGGAGGCTGTTTGGAGCACATATAGTGCAACAACCAAACCAGGCACTGCTATCTTGAACATGCTTATTGACGCAGGGATGTCCCCAAGGGTTGAGGAGTCAATGTCAGTTGTTAACAATGAGATCCTATAGAGACATTTCTTGGAGCTAACAACAAACTTCCTTGCACCTTTCGGCCCATACTTGAGAGCTACTACGCCTTCTGAAGGAGCTTCGCCTTTCTTTGATCCTCCTCCTCTGCCTACATTTAATGCTGATGAATTTCTTAAGAGCTTATCAGCCCGGGGAGCTGGGAAGTTCTTATCTAAAAGGATGAGGGTGAATTGGCTGGACCTATATAGGTAAGACCTGCTAGCTGCTGATGCCTTTCAGTGTTTTGCTATTGTTTTCTTCGTTCTTTAGCATGTCATTCACGGTGACTACTTTAATCAATCGCTTATTTGGTATGTCTTGGTCATTTTATTCTCGTGCACTTTTTGGAAGGACACAACTTTATGCCATGGTTCCAGAGAAGGCACACTGTTGCTGAACAAGAACAACATAGACTATGGAGGCAGGCGAGGTTGAGGACTGAGATTCAACAATATCTTTTGAAAATGTCTGAATTGGAAATTGTTGATTATTTCAATGTAATTGAAAAAACATTTACTTGTAGATATACAGGTAATATATTTTTTGTCTCTTCTAATTACTCTTCTCACTTGTCGATGAGTTTGAGTATTTGATGAAATACATAGTAGATCTGTTTGTAAAAGCCTTTTGAAGCTCTATAGATGGGAAGGCTGGCTTCAGTCAATAGTTTAAACAACACAACCCATTAAATTCTATATCACACATTTTTTTTTTAAAAGTAGTGTTGGTTTAAGGCATCAGTGTAAATGACACAACCCTTTGCATACTAAATTATAATCTTTTTTCTTAAAACTTTCTAGTTACAAAGATTCTCGCGCATGAGTGCACTCGTGGTTGTGTGCCAAAAGCTCAAGTGTGATTTGCAAGCAGTGTTCAAGGTGCTTCCCAAGGACATGCAACAACTTCTACTTTTCAACCCACAAACGGCAGCCTTACTACAAGGTAGTTTGGAAGTGACTAAAGTCCCTGGGCATCCTTCCAGTCAAGTTGAGGTTGTTTCTCCCCATTCACCAAGGTAAAGCCAGATATTGTTACTTTGCCTCTATTAAAGGGGAGACCTTCCTCAATGCCAAAAGAAGACAGTACCTTATGACAGGATTGACTAGATTCTTTGATCACAGTGCTTTTGTGTTGTCGAGGTTCAAATGAGTTTGTTCTACTCCCTGTTTGGTCTCAAAGCTTCCATTGCAATTTCAACTAGCTTCTGTCCATATATATATACTAGCAAAATACACGTGCTCTGCACATGAATGACAAACAAAACTTATTGAAGATAATGTGAACATAGTTATCAAGAGGAAAGCTATATGTCAGATTGTTACTAATTCATATTCAGAAAATCTAGCGACGTGTTACAAAAACTACAATTTTTTTTATTTGGGAAAAGGGACAGTAGCAATGGTGTGCTAGTAAACACAATAGGTCAGTGTGCATTGCACTAAGAAAAAAAAAAGGAGATGAATGTATATGGTCCTGAAAGTCTTTGTGACACATTTGAAGTATGTGCATTATAAAATTGTGTTAAAAGATCATTGGTTTACTGCCCCAAAATTCCTAAGATGAAGATCTGGTAAGGAGGTTAAGTTCTTGAAGAGAGCTAATTTTATGGGTTTCACACAGAGGAGTAAACAAACACGACTTCAATGCCTAAGAACTTCCTTCATCATCATCAATTGCTCCAACTAAATTTGTACCATCAACCTTTGGCCCCACATAATTCGTGAAGTGCTCTTTTACAGAAATGTGCGAGCATTTGCAAAGAAATAGAACTCGAGCTACTAAAAATATTAGCGCTTCTAAGGTGCACAAGATGCACCCTAGATTTTAGATAAAAATATAAGTGAAACATCAAGACATCTTATTTCTCATAATTAAGCGTAATTACATTTGGTCAAAACAACTAAAAACAAAGATGATTTCCTTAAATGCGTTATAGAAAAAAAACTAATACAAATAAACACATCATAAAAGTTTAAGCTACAGAGTTTTTTGGTGGGTATTGTTGTGTTTCTTGCTATACTTAAATAACTGCTTGTTCTGAGAAAACTCAAGTCTTCTAGCATGTTTAACATTATTGTTATTGGAAAAGAAGCTTAGAGTCCTACCAATGACCAGCAATCACGTACAATCTCTCAAATGTAAATGAGGAAGAAGGCCAATTCAGGTGTCCCTAAACCAATCAGTAAGCCAATTAATAATTATCATCAAATAAATATACCATTGAATGTAGCTTCATAAACATACATTTTTGAATCATCTTATTCGTCCATTTGTCAAATGGTAAAATGTAAAGCGTAATAAGCTCAAAAAAAAAAACCTCAGATTGGAACTCTTCTAACTTGCTAGTTGCTACCTTTAGCATTCAAATTGTAGATAAGCTTGTTGAAGAATTGCAGATTGTAGATTAGCAACACTCAACATTACACCCAGCAAAGATGATAAAATAAAAGGGTACCCAAAATAAAACCGCTTTCAACAAACTTCAACCATGGTTTCATAGGAATGGTCCAGCTCATTCTAAACCATCCAAAACTGGGCACTATGCACAGCAATCAAGCAAAGGCCTCAATATGTAAACCTCTTCGGCATACTTCACATTGCAAGGTGTAGTTGTTTTCATTATTGAAGCCTAAACCCCTTCAATAAGTACCCATGAACCAGTAGGAGCTTTGGCCACAGGAACGCAGTAACAGGCTTTGTTACTTCTTTTACAGTCATGTCTTCTTCGTCCAATTGAGATATAGAATTAAGCTAGTAATAATAATAATTAGTTGAACTTCTTTTATGAAATTGTAATAATAAAATTAATATGTTTACCTAATAAGTTATCATTAATGAATCATGCATATTCATTTAATCAACCATATCATGAAATTGTAAAAGTGCTTAGTTCCTGCTATCTATTAATTAGTACACCCTCCAAGCAGCCAAGAATTATATTTAGAATCAGGCTCAATTATTACCTTTGAGCTTACAATATATGTTTCGTTGTAGCCATATTTCAAAAGGATGAATAAGTTACTCCTTGTCAAGATAGTCTAATTGTACTGTGATGGTAACAAACTATCAATCATATTCTACTTACATTACAAACTTTTCTCACCGTGCGTAAAATTCTAAGCAATCTATGTAAAGTAAAGTTAGTTATACTATGAACTCCTCTCACCTGGTTAAAATAATGAGCAGCCCTCGTAAAGGGCGGGCGATCTAATCACTTAGGGGTTAAGAAATTACACTCCAAACCCAACCTGAGAATGGTGTGACCCAACAAAGGTCACAGTAGCCACAACAACAATATCAATACTAAAGTATATATGCCATATCCAATCCTATCAGGCAGTATAAATGTTTATCTATGCAACATATCTACCAAGCTATTTTTGAGAAAAATGGCTTATCTTCTAATTTCTAGAGGAACAAAACACGTAAAGCTCCCAAAAAAATCATTTAACAACACTAACTTGTTAGTTCAAAGTACATAAGTTAAACAAATGCCTATAAAAGAAAAGTACATAAGTTAACAAATGCCTAGAAAAGAAAAGAATCATACCTATGAGGCTTGGTAACAGCCTTGACTATCAATGATCAAGTTGGATATTAGGAGCAATTACTTTTCTCTTTGGGTATCAATGAGTTTGAGTGTGGGTAGTCCTACACATCTACTAACATCAAAGAAACAAACTCATCACCTCAATACCTATAACAATATATGCACAGCCTCCAGTGGACCAGGTTGTACAGGTGCACTAAAACATATTAAGCAATGTAGCAGTCTACCTACGTTCTTCAAATTAAAGTTATTAAGTTAGACAATGACATACCTGGTACAACTTTGCTGATTCTTCCTTTTGGTCAGCAGCAATTCAAACGCTAACTTTTGCACCTTATACCTCACCATATCCAACACTTTCGATGCACACAAATCTCCATCAGGCAAACTAATATGACTTCCAATAATATCACCGTCCACACATCCTTAAAAAAAAAGAGTAAAGATATAAAGAGATTCACATTAGATTACCTTGGTAACTAAAAGCGATGGGAGTAACTAAAAGCGATGGGAATGAAATTCCAACAATAAATCCAAAGACAACTCCAATATTAGTTGTGATTGTGAGTCTAGCACCATTATTTGATTTCTTACTTACTCCAAAGTTAATGAGAAAAATAGCCTTTAATGGATACAAACCTGTAGTCAATTGTAATGAAAGTTAAGAGCAAGATAGGTGCTAGCAAACTAAAACCACATCAATACATATCACTATCACTAAACGTATCTAACAGCAACTCGATTCAAGAGATAATACCACTACCAAGGAACAAACACTGAGATCAAAACAATGCAATCGAGAACAACTTAATAGTAGTTCAGCAATAGAGAATAGAATTTACAGAAGATGAATTGTATACATACTAATTATGGTCACTTGGTGAACCACCTCTTCAATCACCGAAACAACTTCTTCAACTGGTTCAATAACCTCCGCAGTATTGATAGCAATAACCGGTGCTTCCACCCCTTCCTTCGACTCGCTCAATTCCTCCATCTTTGGCCCTTCAAATTCCACTTTATTCTTAACCTCTACATTAGAAGTATTTTGAAATGATAGTAAAAGATTGTGAAGTTTATATCCAAAGCCTTACATACGTGAAACACTTGCACTGTTGCAAACAAAAGGTTTGACAATAAAAGAAATATTCCAAATTAATAATAAGTCATGGTTCAATGCTGCACCTTGATGGGACCTTTAGAAAAGCTAGTAAACCCACAAGGTTGTTTGAGTCCCTTCATAGCTTGATCTTGATTCTTCCACATACCCTATGCTACCAGATAGCAGACCCAATTACCTAAAGTAGATTTGCCTTATGCTTGACAACTTGAATTTCTTTATTTAGTCTTGCACTACCTCCATTGTTTTGTATCCCATCTTTATAGCCCGCTATAATCCATGGAAATTATTCTTATATTGAACAACTGATATAAGTTCAGTTGCATATAGGGAAAGCTTTAACAGCTTCCTAATGAAAAACCTTGATGATGATATTACCGGCAACTTCACAACAATGCAGTAACACTGTAACCAACAAAAACGATGTCAGAAATTCTTATGTGGTGTATTTGTGTGTGTGTCGGAGGATATATGGAACAAATGTTTGCTGTATTTGTGATGTACTGCGGCTTTTTAACAAACAAATGATAAAGTTATTAAACATGCAACTGAAACGAATATTGTATGAATCAACTTCTTCTAAAAATTAGACACCATAATCACAGTGAATCCAACCCCAGCCAACTCCCATACTGTATAAATAATTCCATTTATCAGCGACAAAGAAATGAAAATCTAAAGAAAGTGTGCCAATAAAGTCATGAACACTATCTGGTCCATGTAATGTGTTGAGACGATCTATTGTAAAGCAATAGCAATATAGCATAGCTTCCATTTCAGGTCTAATATAAAAGCAACTAAGTTGTCTAATATACCGGCCCATAGATTTTTAGGTTGTGCAATGCATGTTAAAAGAAAATGACAGGCCTATATTTTACACTTGAATCCCAAAAACAACCTAAAATCACCTGATTTTTACAAACTTGTTCAAGTACATACTACAAAATCCAATACAGGAATCAAGCTAGCCAACATGAACAGAAATAAACTCGTGTACAAACCTCGACGCCCCCCCATCAAGTCTCATATGAAGTCGTTGTCCGACAAATGCTTGCCTGCAATCATCCAAATTTGTTGCTTCCACCATATTAGTGAATGAAGTGAATGATAATATAAATAAATAATATAAATAATTAAACAACCAAACATATGAATGAACTGGTAGAGGAAACTAAGTAGTATACTTTTCCTTCAAAGTCTCAAATTCAACATATATTGGGTTCTTTCACACTCTCAAGTGCTCTTCTTAGCTGAGGCTTCTCCAATCCCAACTCGAACCTGCACTAGTTCACTTTAATTCAGGCCAAGGACCAGATACACAAGCTTTTAAATCAAACGTGATAATTAAAGGAATCTTTACATTCTTTTTGTTTCACTTGTTTGCATGAATATAACTTTTTATTTATCAGGGACAATATACAGAAGCTTTTACATCAAAAGAAATGTGATAAACAGAATCTTGCATTCTCTATGTTTTGCATATTTGATTGATAGTACTTTCGATCTTTGAAAGGTGACTTGATTTTGGTTCTTTTATGATTTTGATTATGACATGAAGTTACAGCTAGAAATTTTGACACGTTCACATAGTTTGCCATGATTAGTTCTATGAAGATGAGATCATCTTTAGATGCCAGACATTCAACAGGTTGTGGTTTGATGCGCACTTAGCACAAACCTTAGTGGAGCATTCAGGCTGTGGTTCCAAGCCTTTGAGGCACTTATAATGTTTTTGTTATATTCTAATGACCACCAGCCTAGGGGTCTGAGATTTTTATTAACAAATCAATAAACTTTGTGGTTATAGATAAGTAGATAACATGATTAACATCATAATAAACTTACTTCATCATGAAATCAAGCCGTGCATGGGGGTTCTTCCGAAGAGCATTCACGATTGGTGCATACTCGTGGGGCTCAAGTCCATACTCTGACAGTATCCCTCCAACCTCAGCAGCCTCTGCAGTTTACATAGAAAGAATTTTACATGCTTGAATAAATTGAAAGAGGATGTATATTTTTCCTGCCAAACTATGTGATTATAAGCCAAACTCGTTGCAGTAAAAATAATGAATGTATTAAAAAATATATATAAAGGAGAAGAAACAAAAAAGACCTGTATCAGGGACACTGATAACTCTTTCCCATCTCTATTCAAAACCCTTCCCTTCATCCTCTACATCATCTTTTTAGCAGTGAATTAATCCAAATAGAAATCTCAAAAAAATCAAAATATGATGAATAAAAGGAAATTCTCATGATTTAGAGAATTGAAAGTAACAATCATACCTAATTTAGAGAAATAGTCAGATGGTTTTATTGTCCATGACCTTTTAATTTTTCAATAATGAGAGGAGATTGGAGAGAAAAAGAGAAGCTAGAACGATGTAACTGGTTTTCTAGTAATGAAATCGGTATAAATGTTAATAAAAGTGGTATTAATGGTAAGCGTACCTCGCGTACAATTGAAATGGTGCGTGCATTTTATTTCCGACTTGAATTTACACAAAAATCCTTAAAGGTATTATGTAAACTTAAGGGTATAAACGGAAGCAAAAACTGAAATGACGAAATAGTCCATTTTAAGGGCATTGAATAATTTGTTTTAATATTTGATCAAGGGTATTTAGTGGTAGAAAAAAGGCTGGTCCAATTTAAATGTCCATGTTAATTATGGTGTACTCTACTAATTGAGATATATATATATATATATATTAACATATTTATTTTCTTGCATAGTTACTATTGCATAATTATCAATAATATTGTCATTAGTAGCCAAACACAACCTTTTGGATAAAATAAATGCTATGAAATTAGTGGTGTTCATGGGTCAGTTCTTACCGGTTTCGGTAGTTACTATTGCATAATTATCAATAATATTGTCATTAGCAGCCAAACACAACCTTTTGGATAAAATAAATGCTATGAAATTAGGGGTGTTCATGGGTCAGTTCTTACCGGTTTCGGGTTCGGTTATATTTTTAACGGTTTCAACCGGTTATTTTTTTGAAAATCCGGAACCATGCATACCCATTAATTAAGTCGGTTCCGGTTCCGGTTTCGATTCCTTCTCGGGTCATACATTATTATTATTATTAAAATTACGTTTTTAATTATGTAACCGATATAAAAATTAGTTTTTAGTGCGACACTAACACTTGTAATGGTCCTAAATTCAATAATCTTTTAAAATTTTCTAAAAACTGTAAACCTTAAATAAATATCATAAATTGTACGCACGCATGTATTAATTTGCATTTCAAATTGAACATGTGTACATTATACTATCAGATATAATATATATCACACACCAAATTGTTAGTATTGCACACATTCATAATCATATATGTATATGTATACACGTGTAATATATAAGTACGTGCACTTATATAAATATTATCATGTACACGTTTAGTAGTTAATATATACAATGTATTAATTAATTTATAGTATACGTGCGTGTAGTCGTTAACATTATTATTAATATTTATAATACGCATGTTCAATGTAATGTTACAAAACATGCATGTAATAACATATATTCACTGTTATGCTACTCCTATATATTTATTAGACTTTTACACCTAAAAAAACAAACAAATTATATATTATAATGTTTGGGTTTGTATTTATTTAGTGTAACATAATACTAAATTTTATATATAAAAATCATAATAATCGGTTCCGATTTCGGTTCGAGTATCCGCCAATTTTTTACTATTCGGTTCTAACGGATTTGATTATTTATCGGTTTGGTTCTTGAAGACCTGCTTTTAATGAGTTTAACATTTTAGGACCCCAAACCGCTATAAACGGTTCTAGTTTCGGTTCGGCTTCGAATAATCAGATATCCATGCACACCCAATGAAACGTTAATTCAGCATTTAGGTCACAACCAACAACATAGCAATTATTATATATTGTAGTATCACACTTTCCTTACTTTTCTCTCCCTACCCTCTTCTCAGTCTGCTCCCCTCTCTCTAATGAAATTTAAGCTTCTTTTTCCTTCACATCTCTTT
The DNA here is from genome assembly GCF_015680905.1 of Coptis chinensis. Taxonomy (NCBI): domain Eukaryota; kingdom Viridiplantae; phylum Streptophyta; class Magnoliopsida; order Ranunculales; family Ranunculaceae; genus Coptis; species Coptis chinensis. The sequence goes on along the minus strand of NC_141457.1, from coordinate 70,581,043 downwards.
CTCTTTATACCCCTTCCAGCCTTCATCCTAGACGTCCACCTGTCTCCTCATCACTCGGTCTCCCTTCTTCCTGTACACCTGCCACATCCGCGGTTTAGGTATCTGCGGCAATGTTCCCCTACTCCTTGGCTTCCCCTATTATGTTGCTTCCCAAACAACTCACCGCTAACCAAGTCCCCTTACTCTTCTTAGGCCCCTACAAATGTCCCTCTCGACTCCGCGGTCATCTAATTGGCCCGGGGTTGAGAACTCCTGCTGCCCCTTTCCTTCTGCATCTGGTTTTCCTCTACATCGGCATACGCGTACTGCTAAGTGCAATCATCACGCGCATCTTCAGTAACTCTTCGTTTTTCGTGCTTCCACGTGTCACCTTTCTACTGGACCACCTAATGACCCTTCGATTTCCCCACCCTACTTAATTTACTCTTTTGCCCTTCCCCTATTTAAATCCCACTCCTTCTTCCTCCTCCCTCATTTTATTTCTCCACTCTCTCTCGATCTGCTTTCCCTTTACCTCGCCAATTCTTCTTTTTCTATTCGCTCTCCACCCGCGTGTTCTCCAGTGATATCTCCGGTGACTCTCTTCTCCTTTAGGCACTCCCCTCAAGATTGTTATCTCCTTCTCCCCTTTGTCTTGGTACGTTTTCTTTCCTTCATTTTCTTTTGTTTGGTAACTGTTCTTGAGTTTTCCCCCTCCCTCGAGTTTGTTCATCTCCCCTTTCCAATGTCGAAATCCAAATCCAGTGACTCATCATCTTCCCAGTCTAATAGGATAGCATCCCCACCTCCACTGGCCCCGGCTACGACCCCTTCCACCTCTGGGCGGCTCACACCCTTATTGCCACCCCCTTCTCGGTGTTGTAGACCTAATTTGGACGCAATTAGGGCTGCCTATGGTTCCAGCAGATATATTATTAGAACATGTGACCTCAGTTACCCACTACCCTCATTTGGTTCCCCACAGGCCTGGGTATCTTGTCGTTACCGAAGGTCAAATCGTTGCTAGTGTGCGGCTTCCCCTCACATTATTCGACGTCTAGGTGTGCAACCATTTCAACATCCCTCCTTGCCAAGGCATTGAGAACTTTTGAAGAATTATGTATGCCACGAACTCTTACAATAGGATAGGAGAACCCAAGATTGCCAGCCAGTATCATCTCTCAATACTATATAAAGACAAGTACCAAAGATGTCAGTGTAGGGTATCAGTCCTTTTGCGTACGCCCTAAAAAGTAATCTTTTGTCCTTCGTATTACCACTTCAGACAAGGTGTGCCATCACTATCTGCTATACGTATCTGGGAACTTTTTATCTGTATAGACCTTCCTTCCGGTTTAACTCTTAATTATCTCGCCTTCCAAACCCGTGGTAAGTCTTCTAATACTTTCCTTCTTTTCTGATATATACTCCCTGTTATCAACTGACTCGTGACTATTTTCCCTTACAGATTGGTGGACTGATTCCAAGTCTAGAATCTACTCTGGCACATCCTGTCCTGTTTTCGAAAGACTCCACAGTCCATGCTCTGCCCAAGTTAACCGCCTAGGTATCCACCCCACCTAAGGTACTCCGTTGCTACAAGTCCCAGCGCTCCATTCTATCGGCAGATATTCAGCCCCTTTTTACCGTCCTCTGCCGCCCAAGGAAAGGAAACCCCAAGCTTCACCCCCACCCAAGAAAAGATCTTGCACTCAGTCTTCCTGTCGTAGCCATCCCTGGACCTCATCTCACTCCCCTGCATCCGTTAAACTCCGCGAACCTCATACCTCATCGACACCAGAAGACGTCCCCTCCTACCGCTTTATCTCCACTTAGGAAGATCAATACACCTCCTCTCCTTCTCCCACCGACGATATGGATGTCAACAAGGCGAAGTTGTTTGACAGCGACTGATGAAGATGATGAAGTGATAGAGGTACCCTTTACTGAGGTGTGTGCTCCTACTGATGGGCCTCCACACAAAAGCCAGTGGACTTCTGTGTCCGAGGAACCTGCCTCTGCAACATTGGCTGTCGATTCTGCGGCCTCTTCCCCCCGCACACGCCGGGAAGGGAAAGATCCTGTCATACCTTCGGGCCCGAGATCCACAATTGTAACCCCAGAGGAATTTTGCCACACCTTTAAGGTGCGCAAGCGCAAGGTGAACACAGCGGATTCAGCTCTGGAAAATCCGGTTGTGGCCTCTTCCCTATTTTATGGTGCCCATCTGCCCAAAGATCTGGCTTATGTAGAAGTTTGAACAACACTCGACTTCTCTTTATACCAATTGGGAGAAGGTACAACTATTTTCCTCTACTTTTTACTTTACCACATTCCATTCTTGATCCACCATCCTCCTTGATCTCAGGTGAGTCTGGACATCTCTTATATGATCTGTGGCCTTTTCGGTGCCAAGGCCAAGGTGGAGTCCTTTAAGAATGAACTCAGCGGCCCTACCGGACTACGGGCTGTCTGTGCCCGACTCCAACAAGAGCTGGAGGCTACTAACCTGGGCAAACTCAAGGCTTAGGATGAACTCAAGTCCGTGGAGGACTCCCATCAATAGTACATGGATGGGGTCAACGACCTTTTGAGTCCTCAGCGGGAAGTACTCTTCCAATAACATCAAGAGAACCTAGATGCCATCACTCAGTGACATTAAGATGCTTCCGCGGCCCCTCTGCAGCAGCACCAGGCTAACATGGGCAAGCTCCAAGAATGCTTCAAACTCTTGGCTGACAAGAGGGTGGCAAAGAAGATCCAAGAAGAACATGTGCGACTCCTCCAAGAACCCTTCTTCCCGAGAAGCTATCCACCCTTGTACCTGAAGCCATGGAAGCCGTGGTGGAAGATGCCGCAGAACTTGCCGCAGACAAGGATGCGGTAGATGAACCCACTGCGGGAGATGTTGTTGAACCTACTTCCAAGATAGTCTAGGATTCACCCCTCCTCTTGGCTCCAATCCTTGTACTTTTTTGGTTGTTCCCTTTAGCTTTTATCTATTGATATTGTACTTATGTGTGAAAACTCATGATCCAGTTATTGTCCCGGATTTTATCTTATGGATACTCTGCTTAATGTGTTTGTATTTACTCTTTTGTTCCTTCAACATTTGAAATCTACTAGCACTTGAAATTATGAATTGCTTTAGTCTAGTGATTCCTGATTCCACTATTCATCCTCTTCAATCCCCTCTGATCGTGTATGTTTGGATAAGTTATGGCTAGGGTTAATACCCCTGATCAATAGCTTGGTACACACATTCTCATTGTACTCGTATGGAGTTGTATCATATTTTCCTTACCCCATTAATATTCCAGGTATAAGGTGTCTCCTTTGACCCTAAGTTCCTAAGGCCTCTCTACACATCCCAGCTCTCTCTGATTGGCTGTGCAACCTGCTAGGGACAACTCCCTTTGCCCCCACGTGTGATTTGAACCTCTCGTCTGTGAAGGGCTCATCCCACTCCGCGATCTCTATTAGGCCATGAAGCCTATTGGGGGCAACTCATCTTGCCCCATGTTCGATTTGGACCTCGTGTCCGTATAGGGCTCCTCGGCAAAGCACGAAATCTCCTATTTGGAATTGCCGCAGCTTGACTCTCTTGTTATACTGTCTCTGCGGGCGTCTATGATACTCCTCCAACCTAATACGGGCGGAGTCCCTTCTTTCTTCTGCCAAATTCAAATCCCTTGCCAGTATGCCCCAGTTCAAACCTTCCTCCACGGCCTTTTTTCATGTTGTAGATGCCACCATCTCTTACGGGATCACGGCCTTAACGCCGTAAGCTAGGGAGAAAAGAGTCTCTCTGGTGGTCGTTCGAGGCGTGGTTTGGTAAGCCCAGAGGACATGATTCAATTCATCGGCCCACGCCCCCTTCTTATCTTCCAACTTCCTCTTGAGATTGCTCATTATGGTTTTATTAGAAGATTTAGCCTGACTGTTGCCCTCGGGATTGTATGGGGCCGAGAACCCCTATTTCACCTTGTACACTTGCAAGAAATCCTACACCTTTGATATTGTGAATTGATTTCCATTATATTGTCCGCTAGATATGATATTTTCCCATAAGAACTTAATCACCTGCGCCTCCTTCACCTGCTACAAGGGCACAACCTCTATCCACTTGGTGAAATAATCGATGGCTGCTAGCATGAATCTCCTCTTGCCGCTAGTCATGGGCAGCGAACCTACTATATCTGTTTCAGCAAGATTCGCTAAAACACACCAGTTGAGGGTCGGAAGTAATATTTTTTTTGGAGATGGTGGTTGGGAAAAGATGAGACTGGACTTTGGTTTTGAAGTTGCCTACGTACCCAAATGTATTGCTTGGGATCAAGTCTCGATGCGTAGTTCTGGAAAAATGACAAAGGTTGGATTTTATAGGTAGGATTGGTGATAATTACTTCCTCGTTCTCCAATATTCCAATCGTGGGATGAAGTTGGAGAACTGGCGAGAGAACTGTCCACTCGTGGGATGAAGTTGGAGAACTGGCGGGAAAATTGTCCAATCGTGGGATGAAGTTGGAGAACGGGCGGGAGAACTGTCCACTCGTGGGATGAAGTTGGAGAACTGGCGGGAGAATTGTCCAATCGTGAGATGAAGTTGGTGGAAGTTGTTTGACTTGCAAAACGTGTAGGTATGTAGGCTTTGAGCATGGGTTCTGAGCATGGGCTTTTTTATAGATGAGCTCTGAGCATGGACTTTTTTGTAGATAAGCTTTGAGCATGGGCTCTGAGCGTGGGCTTTTTTATAGATGGGCTCTGAGCATGGACTTGTATTGAAATGGGCTTTATTGGGCCACATTTGTGGGGGCCGGAACATCGCCCTCTCTTTGTTACATGGGCAAAGCCTGTGTGGCGCCGTCTGTGGGGCTACCCTCAACCACAAAACAAAAGTTATGGCTTCTCGAAAAACAAACAACGGTGAAAGTATCCCTTTTACCGCACAAGTTTAGCACTCCCCTTCTGCTAGGAATTCACTTTCTAAGTCCGATGGTCCTCGGCCATCTGCAACTGAGAGAGTGGGTATCCATGTATCCGATCCATCAACTCAAGTCGACTGTCGTCTCCGACAATTGGAGAGCAAGAATAACAATCTGAAGAAACATTTGCGTCAACTTCTCGAAGATGATTCAGGGTCCACGGCAAAAAGTGTTTGGGATCGCTTTGAACACATCAAGCATCTCTCTCAAAAGACTCCAAGTACAAACTCCCCCGCACCAGAGAAACCGTATGAAGTCGCTAAACTAAAAGGCTTCACAAGAAACAGAATGTGCAACGCAGAAAGCCAACACTTTCCAGTGTAATCGTAAGCGAATCCACAAACTCCTCTGCCGACCTTGATGCCGATCACCCTGTGAGGGATCACCAACTCACAAAAGATCTCATGACGAAAACCGGTTTAGCCGATTCGAACCGTACTAAGGGAGATCGGCAAAATATGCATATAGGTCGGCAAGGTAGACTACCCAACGAACGAAAAACTCATGAAGTTCCTACCCCAAGCTCTAGGAGGGGTAGGCAAGCCACTACAAGTCCTCGTCGCAACAGCAGTATGCGCTGATCTCGACAACAGCACTATTCACCAAGCACATAGTCAAAATGAAAGACCATATATACATAAGGGCATCTTAAATATCATTTTACATTTATAATTTATCTAATCTTCATACATGCATACATTTAAATTAGCATTTCATTCAAAGTATTTTAATCATTGTACTATGGGGGCGGCGACACCCCAATTTCCATTACGTTATTGTTACACTATGGGGGCAGTGTCACCCCAACTTTCAATATATAATCGTTACAATCTGGGGGCGTCACCTCAAATTTCATTATCATTACAATATGGGGGCGACGACACCCCAAATTTCATTACGTTATCATTACACTTTGGGGGCGACAACACCCCGAATTTCATTACGTTATCATTACACTTTGGGGGCGGCGACACCCCAAATTTTATTACGTTATCATTACACTATGAGGGCGGCGACACCCCAAATTTCATTACGTTATCATTACACTTTGGGGGTGGCGACACCCCAAATTTCATTATGTTATTATTACACTATGGGCGGCGACACCCCAAATTTCATTACGTTATCATTATATTATGGGGGCGGCGACACCCCAAATTTCATTATGTTATCACTACACTATAGGAGCGGCGACACCCCAAATTTCATTATATTATCATTACACTTTGGGGGCGGCGACACCCCAAATTTCATTATATTATCATTACACTTTAGGAGCGGCGACACACCATATTTCATTACGTTATCATTATATTATGGGGGCGGCGACACCCTAGATTTAATTACGTTATCAATACATCAGACTAGCCGAACAAAATTAATGGCCCGTCAATACAATTACATGTCCAATCAAATTATTTGCCGACCAAATAATTTGCCAACTAATCACTATTGACCGATGAATTCAATTTTGGTAACTCAACTTCCTATTTCAATTGGTAGCCAGAAAATTTTAGCCGATCAATAATATACAACTGATCAATTTGATTACTTGCCAATCAAATTCATCTTGTGTATCAAACTCAACTTGCAAATCAATCACTACACACTTAATCATCAACTCAAACAGCCGATCAATCAATCCAATCCAATTACATCTTGCTGGCTGTAATCGATCAATTTGTTCTCCAGATCCCAACCGATCAATTTTTCAAAAGAATATTGAGATGACTGGATCAACCCTTCTGTGAATAATTACTCTTCTGCCGACCCCTCCAATTTTGTAAATCGTCATATTTTTTGTTTTTTTTAAAGCAATATATATGGAATTGAGCAGATCATTTGTTGAACCATTTTTCTCTATCTATTGATACATGCTAATTTTGGGTACTGCCAAACACCAATTTTTAAATTTGCCTACCCTTTGTCCGCCTGATGGAATTAATACCCTATCTAAATTAAACCAAAAATTCCTTTTTCAGACTTATCAGTTTGTATAGCCCACCTGAGAAGCTTACCTTTTTTGCCAATTTATATCGATCAACAGTTTTTTTTTTTTTTTTTTTTTTTTTTTTTTGACCCTTTAATTTCCTTAGGGCTAACCAACCCACCCACTTTGTCCAATATGAGAAAGCGGTCCCGAAACCGATCCTAATTTTGTTGCCGATCCTAATATAGGCCTTTGGCACCTTAGTTTCACATTTACCTTAGCAACCTTGCTTCACTCACAACTCAGAATAAGCAAACCATTGAATCAAACTAAACTGAGTGAAAGAATCCCAGCCAACAGGATATTCTTTTAAAGAAGTTGAATTAAAGGAGTTTAGCGGAATTAAAGCCTAGGAACCATTCAAGCTTATATGGGTACCGATGCATCGCCATATCAATTGTTTAACGAGGGGCTGTAATTGGTAGTTGCCGTAACCAAAGAGATAGAAGATAAGTTCAGGGATTTTCTGTTGGCATTCAAGGCAATAAAGATCGGCAAGTGTACTTCAATCAATCTCATAAGCTTTGAGCTGCCAACGGGAGAATTGTCCAATCGTAGGATGAAGTTGGAGAACAGGCGGGAGAACTGTCCACTCGTGAGATGAAGTTGGAGAACTGGCAGGAGAATTGTCCAATCGTGAGATAAAGTTGGTGGAAGTTGTTTGACTCGCAAAACGTGTAGGTATGTAGGCTTTGAGCATGGGTTCTGAGCGTGGGCTTTTTATAAGATGAGCTCTGAGCATGGACTTTTTTGTAGATAAGCTTTGAGCATGGGCTCTGAGCGTGGGCTTTTTTATAGATGGGCTCTGAGCATGGGCTTGTATTGAATTGGGCTTTTATTGGGCCACATTTGTGGGGGCCGGAACAATATCCATCGCCCACATGGCGAATGGCCATGGACTAGATACGTTATGCAGTGGTTCAGCGGGTGCGAAGATCAATTGAGAGAATCTCTGACACTTTCCATATTTCTTAGCAAACTCCACCACGTCTCTTTTCATATGGGGCCAAAAGTAACCCTGAGTTAACAGCCGGTGTGCTGTGGTTCTTCTCGCTGAATGGCTCCCACAATCTCCCCCATGCAATTCTGCTAGCACCTCTAGTGCCAACCTCGGTCCGACATATTTCAACAACGGCCTATTGAAGTTCTTTTGATACAACTCTCCCCCTAGCAAAATGTATCTCTGAGAAGTTTGTTCCAATCTTCTTCTCTCTTTCTTATCAGCCACCTCTTTCCTAGACAAAAAACACTTGATAGGATCCATCCAACCTCCTTCTTCTTCCTCAGTTTGGCATACCTCTGCCGCCTCCTCAGTGCTCGGTTTCTCCAACCTCCTTACTTTTATCATTCTTTCCTCAGATCCGGGTATTGTTGCGGCTACATAAGCCAGGACATCAGCATGTTTATTATCACCGTGACCCAAGTGTACAAACTTGATCTTCGTAAACTTCGCAGACCTTTTGTGTAACACCTCCAAATACCTCGCCATTCGAGGGCACCGCACGATGAACCCTCCATTTGATTGACACACTACTAAGTTTAAGTCCAAATACACCGTCAGCTCATTTACCCCCAAATCCTCGGCCATTCTTAAACCCGCTATCACCGCCTTCATACTCCGATTCATTATTAGATGCCGCGAATCCCAGCTTCATGGTTTGTTCTATTATGTTGTTCTCAGGCGTAACTAATACGACTCCTATTCCGCTGCATACATCCATTGCTGATCCATCTGCGAATACTCTCCACCCATTTCTCTTATCCCATGGGTCTAGAAGGTCCTGCTCCATATCTCTTTCAGGCTCCATGACCATCTCTTCCCCTCAAGTGGGATCCTCTGATGGGAATTCCGCCAAAAATTCTGCCACAGCCTATGCCTTCTCTGCAGTCCTGATCTAATATTGTATCTCATAGGAACTCAGTATCACTGCTCATTTTAGCATTCTTCCGGACTTTTCTGCCTTTAGCGCTTGATTTAGGGGTAGATTTGTTACCACCACCACCGAGTGTGCTTCAAAGTAGGGTTTCAACTTTAGGGCCGAGAATATCAATGTCAAAGCGTATTTCTCAACTCTACTGTATCGGGTCTCGGCATACAGTAAGGTTTTGCTATGAAAGTACACCGGTTTTTCTATCTTGTCAACAACCCAGGCGAGGACTGAGCTAACCGCATACTCTGTGACCCCCAAATATAAGTACAACTTCTCCCCCTGTTCCGGCCGTGATAACAAAGGAGTCTTGCCCAAATAACTCTTTAACTCTTGAAACACATTCTTGCATTCTGACGTCCATAAGAAATCTGGTGTACTTCTTAGCATAGCTAGTAAATTCGTGGACGGCAAAAGTTTGATACGACAATTATTTGCCTAAGATTCGGAATTTTCAATAATAATACTTTTAAATATTCAGTCCAATAAAACGCTAACAGTAAAAATACGATATATGTGTTTTAAACGAGTATAATACGAATGCATTCCTTTAAAATTGGGCTATATATTTTACATTTAAAACTTTGATGTATAAGTACATAACGTTTTTATTTTTATTTTTACAATTTTATTCATGAAAAAATAATACAAATGTCAAATTTTTTGTTCTACTTACTATTACTAATACATTTATTTTTGGTTCCAACTAAGGCCCGACCTTTTTTTTTTTTAATTTCAAAGATCCGGACATTATAATTCGGTAATTATAAGCCTGGCCCAACCAATTCACGAATTAAACCTTATCATTCAAAAATTTGCCGACTTATTCGTTTTATTCACGAATAATTCGGCGAATTACTAGCTATGCTTCTTAGCAATCGATACAACGGCCTACACTTGTCTGACGACTTCGAAATGAATATGGTTAAGGCTGCGACCCTTCCCGCTAGTCGCTGTATTTTCTTAACGTTCTATGGATAAGGCATTTCCACCAAGGATCTTATTTGTTCGGGGTTAGCCTCTATCCCCTGGTGAATAACAATGTAACTGAGAAACTTTCCTGTGGTCACTCCAAACATGCACTTCTCTGGATTGAGCTTCAAATTATGTGTCCATAGTATGCTGAACGTCTCTCTTAAACCCTATAAGTACTCCTCCTCTGACATACTCTTTTCCACCATGTCATCTATGTATATTTTAATACCCTTTCGGATCTTGCTTTTAAACATTTTCTTTCCCAACCGCTGAAAGGTAGCCCCGACATTCTTCAAACCAAACAGCATCATCATATAACAATATGTACCGCCTTCTACCATGAAGGTCGTCTTCTCCTGATCTGGTATGTACATCACGACTTGATTGTATCCCATAGATGTATCAATGAGCGAAAATATTTTGAATCCCGCTGTTCTATCCACCAGCTCATCTACTTGTGGTATGGGGTAATTGTCTTTAGGACACTCTAAGTTGACATCTATAAAATTGACACACATACGGACCTTGCCATTCTTCTTCAATACCACGACGACGTTAGACAATCAATCTGTGAGCTCCACTTCTCATATTATTCCAACCCCTTTTAACCTCGTAACCTCCCTCGCAAATTCCCTCAGCATACTTCAGCCTAATACTTCTCATCTTTTGTCTCACCGGCTTAACATCTTCCTTCATGTGCAAACAGTGATATGCGAAGCCTGGGTCTAATCCAGTGATATCTTCAATTATCCAGGCAAAGACATGCTTATTTTCTGATAAGAATTGTACCAACTTATTCTTCCACTCATCAGGCAAACTGGACCATACTAATGTAAACTTCTCTTCCTCTCCCGTCCCCAAATTCACTATTTTGATCTCGTCGAGGGTCTTAGGTCCCATTAACGACTCTGCCTCCTCCTCCACAGAGGCACATTGTAATTGATATGTCTGCCTCTTCCTAGGGTTTGATGCCTCCCTTTCTGCCCCTTGGACCAAACTCTTCATCGTACCCTTATGACTATTTTTAGTTGCCATTTGATCTCCACGAACTTCATACATCCCGGTTGTGGTGGGGAATCGAATCACCTGGTAGTATGTTGACGGTACCGCCTTCATCTCGTGGATCCAACACCTCCCTAGAATCGCGTTGTATTGTGAGTTCGAATCCACCACCATAAATCTGGTGAATACCGTCACTGGACCCGTTATAACAGGTAATAAGAGTTCTCCCATGGGATCCGTTATACCCCCATTGAATCCATACAAGTTGGTTCGCGGAGGTCTTAGCTGCCTTGGATTAATTCTCATTTCCTCCAAAGCCTCTATGAATAATAAGTCCACGATACTACCGCAGTCAATTAACACCCTCTTGACCATGTAATTGCCCATCGCTACCGTAATGACCAGTGCGTCATCGTGGGGGAAATCGATAGCTCTGAGATCTGCACTGGTGAATACGATCTTATCCCCTTCCTCCGCCGACCATGACTTTGGTCGCGGATTGCCTATTACTTTATTGATCTGTTGGATATTCATGGTCCTTAGAACCTCCCCGCTGAAAATCACATTAATGGTTCCCAGTATTCTGCCCTGAGCTGGCACTTGCTCCTCATTCTGAGCACCCCTTACAAACTCTCTCATCATTCCCTTCTCTACCAGTCTCCGAATCAACCATTTTAACGCATAACATTCATTAGTCTCATGATTTTATACTTGGTGATATGCACAATATGGCTTGTTTGGTATCTCTATTAGCATGCTTTGCAGTCATTCATAGCCCTGAAGATTTTTAATCAAAGGCAAGATCTCACTCAGTGGCCTATTCAGTGGCGTCTGTTCCAGTTTGCGGTATGACTTTCTCTCCCTATTATCCCTCCTGATCCCATCCCTACTCTTTTCAGGCCGTGATGAGTATCTGCGATACCCACCATTCCCTTTCTCGGACGTCTCCATTTTCTGGTGTTCCCCACCTTTTTCTAAAGATAATACTACCTTCCCTAACCTTCTGGAATCTTTCTGCATGGTGTCCTCATACTTTACGTACTTCTCCACCCGAGGATACAACTCGTGCAAGATCGCGATCTCATTCTTAGCCACGGACTGATGCACTCCTGTTCTCGGTCTCAGACCTCTTTCAAACGCTATTACCACGGTCCTCTCATCCATGCTCTCCACTTTCAATGTCTCAGCTTTGAATCTACACAGATAGTCCCTAACTGATTCCGCGGATCTTTGCCTAACGTTTAATAAAGTCACAATGGCAACCACTCGCCTCTTATGATGTATGAAATGATCTATGAATGCTTGTTCCAACTCCTGAAAATTATTTATGCTCCTTGATGGCAATATGTAGTACCAGTCCGACGCTCCCCCTTTAAGGCTAGCCGGGAACATCATACACCGCAGCCCATCATACTGAGCCTCTTGCCAAAGAGGCATCTGCTATCGGAAATGGTGAATGTGATCCACAGGGTCTCCTTTGTCGTCATATCTTTCGAACCAGGGCTGATTGAAACATTTCGGAACCTCTGAAGCCCATATGGTGTCCACTAACGGATTACGGTTCAGACCAGCCACCACCTGACTAGCCGCTCCTCCTTGAACTTTCGCTTGCTAAAGATTCGCCTCCCGGTCATTGTTTATCATCTCTTGAACTTGCTCCATCGTCAGGTCGGTCACCGGATTTTCAACGACGTCCGGCACGCCTTCTTCATTGTCAGACTCCTCGCTCACTTCCTCTCCTGCTTCTTCCTCTACTATTTCTCTTTCTCTTCTAAATGCGTCATTCTCCTCTCTCAACCTCATGATCTCTTCTTGCATAAGTCGTGTCTCTTCTGCTGTTGACCCCGCTGTTGTCTCCTCTGCTTGATCTCCCCCTTCATCGCTCACCACCTCCACCACTGGCTCATGCACTACTACCTTTTTTGGTCTACCCACCCTCTCTTTACTACTGTTGCCATATTTAAGTTGCTTTGATATGTTCCCCACAGACGGTGTCAAATGTAGTATCATACTTTCCTTACTCTTATCTCTCTACCCTATTCTCAGTATGCTCCCCTCTCTCTAATGAAGTTTCGGCCTCTTTTTCCTTCACATCCCTTTCTCTTTATACATCTTCCAGCCTTTATCCCAGACGTCCACCTGTCTCCTCATCACTCGGTCTCCCTTCTTCCCGTACACCTGCCACGTCCGCGGTTTAGGTATTCGCGGCAATGTTTTCCTATTCCTTGGCTTTTCCTGTTATGTTGCTTCCCAACCAGCTCACCACTGACCAAGTCCCCTTACTCTTCTTAGGCCTACAGTGAACACAAACAGATATCCACGGCCTATATATATGTGCGTAGATTGTGTATTAAGAATTAGGTATCTGCGGCAATGTTCCCCTATTCCTTGACTTCTCCTGTTATGTTACATATAAATCACACGTGTGCGGTTGGGATGGCACCTAGTAGAAATGTAGACTAGTTCTCTTCGCATCTTGGATAATAAGACGTAGGCAACAATCATTGCGTTTAAATTGAGATCAGATTTTTTTTTTGAGAACTAAATCGGATTCCTAATTTACAAATTGCAATTTTTGAATCACAATCCAAGATTACATAACACTTGTTTCCGTTTCTCTCAATCTAAAAACGAGACACCTAAATACCTAATTATATCCATTCTACTCCAATAAGAAAGAAGCAACTGATACCAAAATAACCATGTGGACCCCTATATACAGTGCTGTGACGGCTCCACTTGTACTTCAATTTTAACGAGGATTTGCCGATTAATTTACCTTTTCAAAGTCAGATTTTCAAACACGACCTGCCAACTTCCACTTCACTTAACATTTCTTCTATTTGCTCTGTTTTTCTTCTTCTATATAAACTACCTACCTTTCTTGCACTACTCTCCATAACACATTCATCCATTCTTTGTTCTACATTGACAACTTAAGCTTCTCATCTTCATTCTTTATATTTTTCGTTTCTTTTCTAATAACATGGGTAGTCTTGGAATGATGAAGAGTCCAACAATGATTTGTGTCCCATTAATGGGACAATCTACAAAGCAGATTGTTTATGAGATGGCTGAGGCAAAGTCGCAAGGAGCTGATCTTGTTGAGATTAGATTGGACTGTATAAAGGATTTTCAGCCTCGAAAAGACCTCGAAGTCATCCTCAATGATAAGCCATTGCCAGTAGTTGTTGTCAACAGGTACAATGAATTTTTAATCAAGATTTTTGTTCTTGGATATGTATTGAGTTTGTTAATCTTTATATTTGTTTATTTTGGCGTGCCTTTTCAGTTTACGAAAGTAAAATTACATTTGACGTATCAGATGTATCATGTATTGGTTATTCCAACTTCCAAGGAATTTGTTTTCTGTTTTATTATTTTTACTAATCTTGCTTTGATGTAATCTGTTTAAAGTCCTGCAAAATGGTCCATATGCTCCATAGTCCACACAGAAAAGGCTGTGAGCAGAAGTACCTTGTTCTCGACAAGTTTCAAAAGATTAAGATTTTTATGAAGGTTTGAGGGTGTAAAAGGGAGAGGAGCAATTAGTATAATTACAACGGGTAAATAGTACAAAATGTAGATGGTTTCCTTAAAAAAAATTATGGCTGAAAAATAGAACGATATGGACGCCAAAAAAAAAAGCATCGTTCCTTTCAGTGGGAAAACTTGAATCAGTGAATACTTGGCCAGGAATGGTATTTGGAAATAGGGACACCAAAATTGGCTGAACAAATAATATTTGAGACTTAGTGTAGAAATATCCTGAATACATTATACTGTTAAAAAGAAAAAGAGAATTTTCGTGATATAAACCCTGTTTGTGTTTGTACTATAAGTGAGGAACCTTGCAGAATGCAGATGATGTCAAAATGAAAATTGGACTAAAGGTTAATACTCTGGACCTACTTGGTGGACTCTAAGTGCTTCCACCTGCACTATATCAAGAAGCTCAATAGCAGTTTTTTCCGATGCTTAACATATAATGACCTCTTCCTTCATATACAGTTTAGTCTACTATGGGCCAGGAGCTAATATTTGATGTGTTTTTTCCAGGCCAAAGTGGGATGGTGGTCAGTATGAAGGTGAGGAAACTTCACGACTGGATGCACTTTGTTTAGCAATAGAGCTTGGAGCAGATTATGTTGACGTCGAGCTCAAGGTATCTATCTGTTTAATTGCCGCTCAAAACGCATATTGTTAATGGAGTTGAAATAAGTGACATGTGTTTTGTTTCTTTTAGTTTTTGGTTTTTCATAGATGTTGCCTGGCATAGCAAAGGAACTTCCTGTTTTCATAGACTATTGTTTCAAATGTTTAATAATTATTATACTGGAAACATCATAACTAAACTGCATCATGTTTTATAGGTAGTTAGATGGTCTTTGGCATTAAAAAGCTTCTTCAAGTTATTTAGTACTCAGCCTCGTAGATGGTCAACCATGAATTAGCATAAAAAGTAGCATATGAGATTATATTGCCGCTTTCTTTTATCTTTTTCTAATTGGCGGGTGACCATTTTTTCCCTGAATTAGTTGCGCCTTTAGGCGCTTTTAAATTTCTTTGTAGAGTCCAACTCAGAAAGAATGTTTCTTGATTTATAAATTTGTTTTCAGTCACATGCAATCTAACCCTCTACTGACCAATAATACTAGCTATGAGCAGAGGATTATAACAATCTACTCACAACTACGCGATGTCAACCCAAAAAGGCTTCGGAAGGCAGCTTCTACCTTCTAGTTATTACTAGAGTGCAGCTTTCTTCATCAAATGTTGCAATTTATGCTACTTCAATAGAAAGAAATAAGTAGTCCCCGCTATATTGTACAACGACGTTGTATTTTATTACCCATGATTTCAACTTGAAAGAACACAAGTTATTTGGAGTTCTCCTTCAGAAAATCTTTTCTAATCCTTTTTCCGAAACATATATATTGCTTATAGTATTACCGTTCCATATATAAATTTTATTATGATCATATAATTGAGACAATAGACATATTCATGAAGTGCTTTAGTTTCCCTCGATGTTACATATGCATTTTTGTGTTTAAAGCATTAAGCCTGGAACTTACACTATCTGCGTGACAACATTCAGGTAGCTTCTGATTTCATGGTGGATGCAAATCTTATTGGGCCTTGTAATAGCAAAATTATTGTTTCCTGCCATTTGGGCGGTGAGACTACAGAAGAGGACCTGAGTCATATACTTGCACAAATACAATCTACAGGAGCAGATATCGTGAAAGTTGTCACAGATGCAACTGATATCACAGAATTAGCACCACTTTTCGATGCGCTGTCACATTCCCAGGTGTGTATCATTGACAATGTGTTGATTCTAATATTACTTCCGATGGTTGTCAGTTCAACTAACTGAGAATAGTTTTGAAAATATAACTAAGATTTTTTTTTTCCACATAATGGTTGACCACAATAAAATGATAGAAACATAGATGTTAATGTTTGTCAAATTATCAATATAAAGCGTATCCCCCTCTCGGCCTCTCCCAAATGTTTGGCGTCATTTGGGAGCTCTCTTTCTGTCCATCCAATTGTATCCAAACTTTACAGTATAGCCTCTGATAACTTCATTAACTTGAGAAGTTTATCATTTCACGCACATGTATATTGAGTTTGGTAATTTTAATATTTCTTCTTATGTTAGAGTTGTGGTGACACCTCAATCTCAATTTCTCTCAATTTCTATGTGCAGGTTCCATTGATTGCATACTCTGCAGGAGAACGAGGTCTTATAAGCCAATTACTATGCCCAAAGTATGGTGGTTTTATGGTTTATGGATCTATGAGAGGCAGCACAATACCTGGCTTGCCTACTCTGGATCATCTTAAGCAAGCTTACAAGCCTGAGTGGATCAATGAAGAAACCAAAGTTTTTGGGCTCATCTCCAAACCTGTAGGCCACAGCAAAGGACCTCTTCTACATAACCCTACCTTTAGACATGACAGTTATAATGGTGTTTATGTTCCAATGTTCGTTGATGATCTCAAGGAGTTCTTTAGAGTCTATTCATCAGACTTTGCCGGTTACAGGTATATAAATTAAATTTAATTATAAGACTCATTTCCTAGCAGACTTTTCTGTAATCACGATTCTTACATTGTTGCTGTGTGAATTGAAGTGTTGGAATTCCATACAAAGAAGCTGTAACTGGGTTCTGTGATGAAGTGCATCCACTTGCTCAGGTAACTTTGTCGTATTTATCAGCTTACAATTTATTGGATGCAAGTTCATAGTTGTACATGAGTTTTAGATTCTGATTAGTATGCCTCATCAGTCCATAGGAGCTGTAAATACTATTATACGAAGGCCTAGTGACGGGAAGCTGATTGGTTATAATACAGACTGTGAAGCTTCTATCACTGCCATTGAGGACGCATTAAAAGGTACACTGCATCCTTTGACACGTTAACATTATAATCTTGGAACTGATTTAAATTTAAAACTGTTAGTCACAGAAATCCTGATCTTATATACAGAAGGGTTCCCTATATAGAAGAATTAAGGAGTATTGTATCTTTCCCATTTCAATATTCTTAATATGTGAGAACTGAATGTTCCAGAAAGAGGATGCACTAATGAGGAGGCATCATTCTCATCTCCACTCTATGGTAAACAATTTGTGCTAGCTGGCGCTGGAGGTGCTGGAAGAGCACTCGCTTTTGGTGCTAGAAGTAGAGGAGCCCACATTGTTGTTTTCGACATAGATTATGGTAAGTATGTGAAAGGTTACTTTTTACGATGATAATGAAATTCGGTTCTCTTCCATTGTCATATGGTCTATATTCGGATTATATCTGACAATCGACGTTCTTTCTAAATAGAGAGAGCAAAGTCTCTTGCTCACTCAGTTTCAGGGGAAGCTCGAGTTTTGGAAGATATTGTTGACTTCTGTCCAGAGATAGGAGCAATACTTGCAAATGCTACGCCCATAGGAATGCATCCAAATACAGATAGGATTCCTGTTGCTGCGGTAAGTAAGTCCCATATTTTTTTGCTGGAACCAGCTAGAGCAATTCAATCACAGTGGTTGGAGCTAAAATTTCCGTATCTGTTTGTTCAGGAGACCTTGGGAGTTTACCAGGTTGTGTTTGATTCAGTTTACACACCAAGAAAAACACGACTCTTGAAAGAAGCAGAGGCTGCTGGAGCCATTGTTGTGAGTGGAGTTGAAATGTTCCTCCGCCAGGCAATGGGCCAGTTCAATCTTTTCACTGGACGAGAAGGTGAGCGTAGAATCTGCCGCCATCTATTTTAAAAGCACATATATACTCTAGAGTTCCGATTGATAATTGATCATTCGCGAGTATTCCTAGCTCAAGTTATTAGCAATATGTGCTGCACCAGGCCAAATAATTTCCAATAACTTTCTGATATATGCTCCCATTCAATATTGCATTATATGAACGAATATCTAACATAATCTTATATTTGTGTTTGCAGCACCAGAAGACTTCATGCGGGAAATTATTCTAGCGAAGTTCTGATTTAACGAAACAAGAAAGAGTGTTGTTTCATATATCGTAATCATTGTAAAACTGTTTACGGGTCTGGAATCGGACCCTTAATTGAAATCGATTATTTTTATACAAAACTTCCTTGATTACATTTCATGTATATTCGCACAAATTGTACATAATGTAGCGGAAACCTCTCAATTATACAAAACACTAAACGTTTCTGATGCGCAAGGCACTACCACACAATTAACTTAAGCAACGAATTGCAAAACGGACCAGGTTTGGGAATTGGGACTGCTAAGGGCATCACCAACGCAAGCCACTAAAACCCAGGTCCACATCAGATTTTTGAAGTGACAGGTTGGATGAATGAGGAGCATTAAAGAGGAGCTAAACCTCAAAATAGTTTGGTGTTCCAATGGAGATTTTCTTTTCTCCTTTAAAAATGGTGAGAAACTGAGAATAACAAATATTTGATTCAACTGAAGTCATGTGAGTTTTTAAGTTGAGTCATGTGCAGAAATTCTGGGCTTGGGCTCCTTCAAAAACTCTGTAAGAATGATAAATTTGGAGGCTCATTTAGGAGCTGTGTTGGAGGCTGTTTTTTTTAAAAGTCCGTCATATTTGAAGGCAAAAGCCCGTATCCAAATCCCATTGGTGATGCCCTAAGTTGCCGAATCTAGTTATGGTCGGATTTGGTTTTTTTTAATTTTCGGAACCGTACTCGAATACGGTTTTACAACATTAGATTTGAGTAGAGCGAGGCGGTTCAAAAAAACTGAGAAACCGAAAAACCAAACCAAATAGAGTCGGGTGAAATTAATGATTTTATATTTTTTCGGTTCGGTTTTCAATTCTCAAAAAACAAAACCATCTAGTTAGGTCTGGCTTTCGGTTTGAGAGTTTGATTAACCGATATAACCTGAATTGAATCGGGTGCTAGATATATATAGAAATTTTAGAGTTTTTTTATCACTATTTTTTTAGCTAAATAGTTAATGTTATTAAGCACTTGAATATTTGTTTTTTGTCAACATGTTTAAATAACATCAATATTATTTAATTAAGTGAGCTGGTTTTGAATGGGTATCGGGTTATCTGAACCCAGACTGGTTTTTAGTGGGTCGGGCTAAGAGTCGGGTATTTTGTTGAGAAGTGTGACCAAATCCTACCCTAATCCTATATTTCGGGTACCCATCGGGCTCGGATTCGAATTTCAGGTAGGATAAAGCCCGATATAAATGAAAAAAGAAGACAATAAGAAACTTTATTTAAAATATATATCTATATTTTATTCCTTCTTCGACTATCCAATCCTTCAAACAAAATAAAACTTCTAATGAACTTGGAAATAATTATCACCTATACTCGAACATAATTATTTGATATGATTTTAAAATAAATGAACTTGGAATAAACTATAGACACGTGATCACGTGCAATTACTGAAAAAATTGAAAATCCCGATATAATTTTTTTCATAATCCAAAATATTAAATAATTCATCATTGTAAACATGAATGAGATCATAATCTAAATATCTATCTAACTCATTGTTTTATATGAGATTAGTAGTATACAATTGAAACTAGATTTCGGGTTTTTTTAGCCTTTTTAACAGATTTAAGACTAAATTATCGGGTCGGGCTCGGGTCGGTCCGGATTTAGAGAGTGTGACCAAATCCTATCCTATGTATTTCGGTTTGAATTCGGGTTCGGGTTTTATCGAATTTGGACAGGGTTTGGTGCAGGTGTTTTGTTCGGGTTTTGGTTGGATTTCGGGCAAGATGGACATCCCTACACAAATCTCTCCTCTATCTTCCTCTTTTCTCCACTCCACGCCTCCAATCAATATCGCTTATCTAAGATAATCTAGTATATTTACTAAGATATCTTTTGTCGGCGGATGAGATGAGCGAGGAGGGAGAGGGAGAGAGAGGAGTGCTTATATGGACCTGAAAATGAAAGCGATGACTGAAATCAGCTGACAAGATTGAGTGCTTCAATGATATATTAAACTTAAACACGACACTAACTATAAAAAGCCTTATAGCATATCCACTGTAAAGTTTTGCAAGCACCAGCCTAGATATATTTCATATTTTTCTTGAGTGGTTATACATATAAAATCCAAGTCAGACATTTTCATAGATTGAGCTACAACATTGCAAGTGAAGAAAGAAAGATACATACCAAAGCCACGGAGGTTCTGAGTTCCCATTATGGTAGTCTTTGAATGAAGGATGAAGGATCACTTTGGGTACCCCAGTTGCTGTTGGAATAAGAATATTAAATATGCAGGAACAAAACAATAATTGATGTGAGAGAAAAATACTACTTCTTACTGTGTAAGTTCAATTGTAGCCTTCTCTAAATCTTAAACAGTATTATCAATTTCAGGACCAAAGACTCCCCATTTAGGTGATTTCATAACCTAGAGGAAGCTATCGAAAAATTGAATTGAAATTGAAGAAACAAAGTCCAAGAACAACACCTTAAGTTTTAAACAATAATAGTGGAGATTTACTTGGTTTGTTTTTCTTCTTCAACCTATCGTTGACCCGGTTTGTCTACTACTGAGCTGTTGTTCGTCTGCTACTGAGAGATGGTCGTCTTCCTCCTCCAATCGGTTAGACGGAGAGAACGAGCTAGGAGAAATTCACAAAGTTTGTGCAAGAAAGAAAAGAAAGAAGAAAGGGCAGACAGAAACCAACCAATTGACATTTTAGGCCACGTACTCCCACCCGGCCCAAAATCGTTCGCTCCGCTCACTTGATTAAAATTCACTTGGATGGTGATCGGTAGGCCATATAGACTTGAATCTTGATAAAAGGCCCAAATGGCAAAACCAAAACCAACCGGACACACTTTGAAACACATTCCGTTAAATTTCATATCGGTTTTTGTTCAAATTCGATTCGGTTTCGGTTTAGATTTTTAAGAAAACTTGGATCTTGATACGTTCAAATTCGACTCAGCCTAAATTGTTTCATACTTCAAAGTCTTGATACGTTTATTTATTTGTCAACTTGTAGAGATACCTATATTGAGATTTGCAACTCGTTCGCATCAAAACAAGAGGTTATTTAGTGGGTTGTGTAAGAAGATGTCTTGGGAGTCACGAAGATGCAACACAAGTGTTGCAATGAAGACAGCGACGGAGACAAAGGAAGTAGTTGTTCCAGCAAAAGAGGAGTATGCCGATGATGCAATTATAGGTATCAAAGAAGGGAAAGTTATTGTTGTACCTACAGATACCCTGTATGGATTCGCTTGTGATGCTTGGTATGTTCAATACTTTTTTTTTCATGCCAATAACACCATTTACATAAGTAGACCGATTGTTAGTTAAACAAATATAGCAGCTATTATGAACAGTAGAGGAAGCTTGTGAGTTGTAACTTATCAGCTGATTTGTTCGCTGTTCAAGTTACAGATTAGATGGGTGGGTTGAGTGACTGTGTTTTGGAAAGGGTGTTTTTTAATATGAGAATTACAATTCTAAAAGTCTTCGATAGTAGAATCTGGCCTTTCTGAGATTCCATGGAGTAGTAAAGTTATGTCAGGGGTTCTTCCTAATCTTGAGGGCTGCCCTTTGGTGTTCTCTGTGTATATTACTTCAAGGTATCTTGCATTGCCTTGAGGCAACATATGAATGGATGAGAGGGACCTTCCAAGAATAACAGATATATTGAACCATTAAAACTCTGCTTGTTACCATTCATTTTTATTATCTGTGTCCTACATTTTACTCTAAGAAGCTGGCTTCTTTAGATTGATCCTTGCTGTTTGACCAAAACAATTTTATTCCTTCATCTATATTTCATGACTATAGATTACATTTTTGTCCAATATTTACAGTTCTCCAGAAGCAGTAAATAGAATATACGAGATCAAAGGGCGCAAACAAACAAGCCCTCTAGCTATCTGTGTTGGGGATGTCTTGGACATAGAGCATTTTGCTGTCACAGACTTCTTGCCTCATGGATTGCTTGATAACTTACTTCCGGGACCTGTTACTGTTGTGCTGAGTCGAGGTGTGCTCCCTATTTAATATTTATGTGCTTGTTTATTATTTGTAGTGGGAGAAAATGTTTATTGTCTGCTGTCTTGATATGTATTTGCATAAAAGTACTTCTTCGTACAAGCGTAGAATTTTGTAAAAGTATTGACTCGTTGTTGGCAGAGTGCTATCGTTTGGGGAAAAGTGTAGTACCCTTATATAAGATGGTAAAATTGAACTATGATCTAAATAAAACCATACTTGAACAGTTACGTTTTATCGTGTCCTCAGTCCACTTGCCTATGCGAATTCATCATTTTGACCACACTTGAAAACCCAGTAAATTGTCACCTCTGGTCGGTGTTCACGGCTGTATATCCGCCTCATGTATTCTCAGTTGCTACTCCATTAAGAGTGTCCTACATGCCACACTAGTAGTTTGCTCATAGTGTGCGAACGACTGTACTTTGAGTCATTTCTGTTAACATATACTTTGCTTAGGAACTACTTTAGTTTTACTATCGAATTTGCAGGTGAATCTAGTATACTTGAGAAATCATTGAACCCAGGATTGGACAGCATAGGAGTTCGTGTCCCAGATTCTAACTTTATCCGAGCCATTGCCCGTGGTTCAAGGAGTGCATTAGCCCTTACTAGTGCCAATTTAAGTGGGCAGCCTAGCAGCGTATGCATCCGAGATTTCAAGAACCTTTGGGAGCACTGTGCATATGTGTATGATGGTGGTTTGCTACCTTTGGGACGTGCTGGATCAACTGTTGTGGACCTGTCAGTGCCAGGAAAATACAAGATTCTGAGACCTGGAAGGTAAAACCAAGTAGATTTATTTAGAAATTTGTCTCATGGCTGAGTTCAGTTTTAAGTTTCTTATTTGGATATGCATAACACCTATGATGCATGGATTCTCCTAAAATGGCATTGCACCCGTATCGGTCGGGTACGACAGTAATCCGGATACTGGATACTTCTAGGGTACTGGAATCCTAGAAATAGACCTGATCCGATAGTTCTACTCCGTTGAAATGTAAATTGTTCTTGAGGCTTCAAGCTGTATTGATTCTGTATTGACTTTGACATGTGCTACAATAGTTTTTCACATGTTCCTGACTAATTTTACTCAAAGAACTACTGACATAATTCTCAGAATACACATATTTTAAAATATTTATATTAATTAGCCGTACCCGTATCCTAATATTTCAAAAAAGCCGTATCATACTCCATACCAGTGTCACTGTATCAGTATCTGTACTTGTATCCGTGCATCATAGCATAACACCATGAAAAAGCAGTTCTTAATGGTGTCTATATTGGATTGGTCGAGGCTCAGTTGAGTACTCTTTTGAGTTCTTTGATTATCTGGAAACCATATTAACCTGGCATTGTGCTTAACTATCTTTTCGAGCTCTAAAGTTTAAGTTGATTTGAATGCTTTCTCGTTCTTTGTTTTGGAATTCTGTTTTTATCCACTGCAACCTGAAAAAGGACAAAACAATAAAAGAAAAAATATTGGAATAATTTTGGTTTTTCTGCTAGTTGAATAAGACGCTGGATGTTGTTTGGTTCAACCTAACTTAATCATTTGCCTATTATTAATTCAATTAGAGTAGAAGGGATGTGTTCACTGTTACCTGCTGGAAGAATATGCAAGATCTTTGCTCTTTCCTTTTAATGGATAATATAAGATAATCATAATGAGTCTTGTGCTTCTATTGCAGTGCCTTGGAGGAGACTCTATCTGTCCTTCAGAGATACTCTTTGAAAAAGAGTAGGAAATTATTATGAAGAAGATTGGACCGGTAGGTGTTTGATTCTTCAGGCCTTCAGGTTGATTATGTCCATGGGTAATATGAAGTTATGAACTAAGCATAATGACATTTACTTGGATGAAAGATGCCCCTGCTGTGTTTCTGACTGACGGCCTTAGATGCTAATTTATCCTGTATCTTTTTCGGATAGAAAGCAGCTAATTTATCAAGGAATATTTGAGGGAGTTCTGCTAATCCTTGATTCCCTATTGTATTTTTGAGTCCATTTCTAATTAATTTATAATTTCATTCGACAAATGGTATATATTCCAGCCATACAAGGTTTTATACTGATCACAACATATTGAAGTACTCGTTTAATGATGTTCCCGGTTAGTTGAAGTTTTGTAAATATCAGCATATACCAGTTTTCTTTTTTTAATAACCATCATCTACTCTACTGAAATGCTCTGTACCTCACCCGAAAATAAATTGCAAGGGTCTTCTATTGGGACATTTTGTGTAATTTGTTTATAAATCGGCTATGTTACTACTCTGATCCACGCTGAGAGTAGTTACAAAACTATCCCCCCTCCCCCTCCTCTGTCAGGATTCAGGAATGTTATCAATCTAAAACGTTCATGAAACTTGTCGTTCAAAGATATGGTCTAAAACCTCAATATATCAAAAGCACGGGAATACTCACTGCGGGAGTGTGGGCTTTACTCTAATCCGAACGCCAAATTAACAAAAGCCCATTGTTTGTGTTTATGTAAACCAATGATCATACAAAAAATCATATAAATAGCTGACCACTCAACTCAAGTCAAATCCCACCAACCTTCTACTTCTCCTCTCATTTCCAAAATGAGCTCCGTCACGGTAACTTCTAACCAATCAACTTTTTTTTTTTTTTTTTTTTTTTTAACTTGAATTTTGTTTATTAACTATTTATATTTTGGATTTTGTAGTTAACGTCACCGGATACTGCCGAAACAAGTAGTAGTAAGAATAATAATTCAACATTAATATGTGCACCAATAATGGGAGATTCGGTTTCACAAATGTTAATTGAGATGGGAAAAGCGAAAGAGTGTGGAGCTGATGTTGTGGAAATTAGATTGGACTATTTAAAAGATTTTAATCCTAGTCATCATCTTGAAACTATTATTAAACAATGTCCTTTGCCTACACTCTTCACTTACAGGTATATATATATATACTTAGGGGTTGTTTGAGATTAGAGAGGATTATCTTATTCCTTATTTGAGTGTTTATAATGTTTGTGAGTCCGGATGAAGATCCAAATGGCTTTCATAGGGAGCATTATATTTATGTGATGAAAAAATTAAGTTTATAGTTGAAGTGTTTTAAGGTTTTCTAAACTTCCCTATGCATGTGGCAGTATGGGGCTGTAGGCCGATAAAAATTTTCTGTATTCCATGGCTCCTAAGATCAGATCAAGAATTGTAATTATTCGTCAAATTATGTACGTCAAGATCAGTGGTTATCTTCTTTATAAAGATACAATCAAACATGTAGATGTAATATTTCTATCTACTTTTTTTGTTTGTATGAAGATAGCCACAGCCATCGATCATGATGCACCTAACTTGAAGATATATTACTGCTATTGGTTTTAAAGTTGGGATCCATGTAATGTATTTTTCTTTTTTTTTGGGCTTTCTACACCTCATTGCAGATAGTTTGTTGAATTCATTTATTTGAACAAAGCATTAATCTGATGTAGAAATCCTTGTCCATATTCATATTATGAGAAAAATGCTCCCGTAAGACCATATGATATAAAGCCACAATCATATACTGACCCCTAAGTACATGAATGCACTCATAGATCTCCCAAAGACTCATTATGATTGAGTAAATTGCATCTCTTCTTAGGATTACGAAATTGACGTACTTAAGAGATATATGACCTCTAAGTTTATATACCAAGGTGATGAGCATCCTGTGTGATTTTTGAGTATTACTTTTTCTAGGAGTCCATGTATGTCCCCTTGAGGGAGCTCCCAATGGAGAGGGCTCCCTATTGCCTAAAAAAAAAGTGTGAACGTGGACACTTAGATTGATCTAGTGCTAAATAAGTTTCGCAGACAATAACGGAATAGCCACCGTATGATCATTATCAAAGAAACTAGTGTTCAAATTTCTAAAAGTTCATATATAAAAATATTTATTTCTGAACATGATTTTGAGACAGTTTCTAAAAGCTTGCACATGTTTCAAAATTTTAACATAAATGAAGACACAATTGGCATTTGATAAAGTCATATGCAGATGAATTTAGTGCAAACAAATAATATAGTTTAAACAAATAAAATCCTATAAAAGAAATTCTAGTGGCTGACACTTTGTTCCAAAGAACCCATGTCTAAAACTGGGATCCCAAGTTGCCATGTGCAGCGTTTTGAATATAATGTACTACGCAAGTCCAGCTCATTTGAGTCTCCTCTTATTTGCGTTCTTACCTACTAATTGCCCACTTCGAAAATGTCCTAATATATGTACAATGCTGCCAAAGAAATATGAGAGTCCAACTTGGGTTTCGCAACCCAAGATTGCATCGACTCCTTCATTTAACGATGGAGTATGGATTGTTAATTTTGCTTCATGTACCACACACATTATTCTCTCCATTTATGCATAGGCCTCTTTATACTTTTAGTGCTTTATATTTCCGTTTCTTTTTGAGCATATGACATATCAATTCATGTTGTCTGCTCACATCTGCTATATCTGTGATTCTCTTCCTATGCTATTACTGACTTCAGGTAAATGGTGAATGAGTTTCTGTTTTACTCTTTCTAATTCATCATTTCCATGTTATAACAAAAGCACACTGTTACGTTGCATCTTGCATCATAGTAACTCTTCTGAATGCTATTTATTTCTGTAGACCAAAGTGGGAAGGTGGTCTTTATGAAGGAGATGATAGTAGGCGATTGGATGCGCTCCGACGGGCCATGGAACTGGGTGCTAATTATATTGACGTTGAACTTCAGGTTGCATTCTTATTAGCACTCAAGAATTAAAAGTATATTAATGGCTGACATATTGGGATCTTCTTTACCGGTCAGCTGGTGGGAATGCATGGTTTATTTGCAGTTGATTGTGATTTGTTTGGTGATTTCATGACTAATCACGCTTGTTTAACTTTTCTTTTCCTCTTTGGTTTTTTGGTTGAAATTAGGTGAGAAAACCTGGCTTTGGTACTATTAGGAGTACTACTAGTGGCACCAGTAGAATAACTGACAGGGTTTTCTATGTAATATATTCATAGGATTAGAATGGATGGAGTGATTGAACAAATTATAAATAGTATTTCCCATGAAAAATTGTCCCCAAGATCTGTCAACCTTTTGGTTTATAACTAAGTGAAGAATTTCCACTCCGAGTGGAGATTAGAATTGATGTGCATTATGGTATGTGTTTCCACTGATCATCCCAATCCCATTAACAAGCCACAGACACAAATGAAAGAAATAAATATGAAGTCTTCCCTGTTCCATCCACGAGTCCGTTTGTTGAGTTATTCTTATTGAATGGAGATATTCTTTAGAGAGTGTTGAACTCATAAATATGCTTACTTGATAGTTTTTTCTTTCTTGGATTGAGCTCTAGTTCAAAATCCAAATCAATGTAAATTCTGTATTCAGGATTTACTAGTCCATTTCATGGAATCCAAGATATCATATATCAAAAGATAATTACCACTTAGAAAAAACACGCACTAGATAATTACGAATTTAGATCTTCTAACAATCCAATTTTAATAAAATTACTGAGACTGCTGTGTAATGTTCAGAAAACTAAGTCAACTGTACAGATTCACCTGCAATTTCGAATGAGCAGGCCTATTAGTCATTCATGTTCTAATACTCTAAATTTTAAGGACTTCCATGAAACCACTATTTCTTGTGAATCTATTTTCAAAAAATGGTTGCAGTTTAGTACTTGTATACGTCTCGCAATAATCTAACATTTTTTAATACTGAAAATTTGAAGGTTGCCCGTGAATTCATCGATTCCATCCATGGGAAAAGGCCCAAGAACTTCAAAATCATTGTATCCTCTCACAACTATGAGCGCACTCCAACTTTTGAGGAAATTGGTGACCTTGTTGCTAGAATACAGGCTACTGGAGCTGACATAGTTAAGATCGCAACAACTGCTCGTGACATCACAGATGTGTCACATATGTTTCAAATAACCGTGCATTCCCAAGTAAGCAATGCAAATACTGCTCTCCTTGTACTCCTCTTGATCTTTTCTTATTCTTGTTGCTGTCTATGTTAAAGTAGTGGGTTTACAAGTGTATCATGTTGTGAAACAGAAAGCTTACAGTAAAGTACAGCAGAAAACAACACATCTCACTTCCCATTCACCCTGCAAAAACTGAATACGCGCAGATAGCCTTTGACCAGCAAGTCATTTGTTTTCACAG
Organism: Coptis chinensis; assembly: GCF_015680905.1. NCBI lineage: Eukaryota > Viridiplantae > Streptophyta > Magnoliopsida > Ranunculales > Ranunculaceae > Coptis > Coptis chinensis. Next base: position 70,552,465 of record NC_141457.1, on the reverse strand, counting down.
GTTTTCTAGTTACTCATGTTGGCATTCTCACTTCTCATACTCCAGGTGCTGTCACCAAAAGGTTCCCCAATTGATACAGCGTCCTGTTACTGACACTTGGAAAAACTAGATTTTAAGGTCTGGTCGCTTTGGAGAATCACTTGAGCAATGATACGTTTTGAGGGGGCACCTTTAGCTTCTGTCAACCATTTAACAAATGACGCTTGGTCCTTCCGCAATTATTTAGGCAGGACGCCCTTTAGTCTCGTAGATAAAATTCTGCATGGCTTTATAGACAATATTCACCAGACTATTGACCTCAAATTGCTAATATCTCTAGCCCCTTTATTTTGCTCAATAATTCATTGTTGACTGCAACATGGTTTTTCCTTAAAGTTAATAGGAACCTTCTGAGAGACCCACTTACCAGCTTCTACCAAGTATTTTGTGTTTTTTATGGTAAACATGTTATGAAAGCATGTTTTGGTATCTTGGTACTACCAAATATGTATGACTCCACTGACCTCTCTGTTTCTCCTTTTAAACCACATATTCAGATCCTACATTGATTAATCCTGAAGCGTTACATCATAAAACTCAAAAAAACCTGTTCCTTAGTTCCTTTTATTATTATTTTTCTATCTTGACTATTGCGTGCTGTACAAAAGTAACTCCATGCGCTTTAAAAAAATTTACTTTTCCATCAGTTATTTGACTCATGTAGTAGATAGAGATGCATGACCTGTGACCAGACAGAAGAAATGCTCAATCCGTGTTTGGCTTATTTGCATGTAGTAAAAAATTTCTTTTGCAACCACTATGCAGATGACCTGTTATTTTCAATTTCAGGTTCCAATTATTGGATTGGTCATGAGTGAAAGGGGATTAATTTCACGATTGCTTTGTCCCAAATTTGGCGGATATCTCACTTTTGGTACAGTTGAAGCAGGGATAGTATCGGCACCTGGGCAACCAACAATCAAAGATCTGTTGAGTGTATATAATTTCAGACAGATGGGTCCTGATACAAAAGTATTTGGACTTATTGGGAAGCCTGTAGGCCACAGCAAAGGACCTATTTTATACAATAGGGCTTTTAAATCTGTTGGTTTTAATGGAGTTTATGTGCCTCTTTTGGTGGATGATGTTGCAAAATTTTTGAGTACCTATACATCTTCAGATTTTACTGGATTCAGGTTTGATATTCTCTTTCAAATAGTTACATACAACCCAGATACCTATTTATCTTTAGTCTTGCTTTGCTTGGGGTTTGTGGCATCTAAGAGTGTTGTCTGGTTGCTGTTAACCTGTAATTTTTTCATGGGTAATTGTTATGATCCTGTATATTCATCTATTCTTCCACAAAAGAATGCGCTAGCGATATTTGGATTAAGTATATCATCTGCTGAGTACTTAAAAACAAGCATCTTTCATAACAGCTAGGTAGTTCAAGTAGTAATGTTCTATTCCCTGCTGAAGTGATTTAATTCTTATTTGTAATGCAGCTGTACTATTCCTCATAAAGAGGCTGCACTTCAATGCTGTGATGAGGTTGATCCCATTGCCAAGGTAAAATTGGTGACATTTTACCTCTTTAATGTTGTGTTACATTTCTATCAAAGTAGTTTTTTGCAAACTGGTTATATCTTGAAGTTCTACCCCCATTTTCACCCCTCATGTGATTAATTTACTTTCATGATTAAATCCTTTCAGTCAATAGGAGCAGTAAACCTCATTATTAAGAGACCAAGTGATGGAAAGTTGGTTGGTTACAATACCGACTATGTTGGTGCAATTAGTGCTATTGAAGACGGACTAAGAGGTCTTTTTCACTTTTTGAAAGCTGTGCTGGAGTATCTGTAGAGTTGTTTCTTAAAACTGTTATCAAACTCTTTTCTGTAACAGGTTCATATAAAACAGCGAATGCAACTGGTTCACCTTTATTTGGAAAAACATTTGTGGTCATTGGAGCAGGTGGGGCGGGTAAGGCACTTGCTTATGGCGCAAAAGCAAAAGGAGCAAGAGTTGTTATAGCCAATCGCACTTATGGTAAATATTAACTTCATTCCACTATTTATCAAACTGTAGTTACTGACCCTGATTATAAGATGTTTTTGTGTATATGTGTGTTTAAGTGGGTGCATTAGTCAATTAATACGCCTTGATAAATTGGTTGAAAACTAGGAAAGCTTTCTCTATATTACCAAAATTTATTTGATACTTCCCTACAGCAAATCTTGAACCCAGTATGTGTAGAGTTCTATCTCCAAAAAGAGTATACCTTTATATACCGAGGGAGGGTAGAGACTCTGCTAAATGCATGAAACTATAATCTGATGAAACTGTTTTTTTGTTGTTTCGTGGATTGATCTGATTACTGTTTGGTCACTTTAAGGATGAGAAGAAAAGATAAGTAAAGAACAAATGCAGAGTCGACCGCCCAATTCTCTACTTTTTTTTCTTCCCAATTTATGCATATAAAAAGAAAATGATGTTTACAAGCCTTGTGTTGATTTATGCCCCTCTAGTTTTTCATGGTCTAAAATGTGATAATTTTGTGGTTTTATGATTATCTTATTGCTGGAATTAAATATGATGGTTTTCATGATCCAACTGTTGAGTTGTAGAGCACGTCAGAGGTAGATTTTTTATTAACAAGAACAAGTTTCCTTTGTAGATTAGTAATGAGTAATCTATTTTTTGTCACTACTAGAAAGAGCTAGGGAACTTGCTGATTTAGTTGGAGGAATTGCATTATCTAGTGCTGAATTAGAAAGTTTTAGACCGGAGGTCGGGATGATCCTTGCGAATACCACATCCATTGGTATGCAGCCAAAAGTTGAGGAGACACCACTAGCTAAGGTTTGCATCCCTCGGTTTCTTCAAACCCAACATGCTTGCTCTTTTTTCCCACTCGTGCTTAAAAATTGCAGTCTGTTTAAAACTATAGGTAGCCTTGTCGGGTATATCACCAATTCACCATTGATAAGTAAGCATGCAGAAGATTGTTCACGAGCTGATATCCATTATAATCTATTTGTGCAGCATGCTCTGAGTAATTATTCCCTTGTTTTTGATGCGGTATACACACCGAAACTAACCAGACTTTTGCGGGAAGCAGAAGAGTCGGGGGCTGTTACTGTTAGTGGATTAGAAATGTTTATCGGGCAAGCATACGAGCAATATGAGCGTTTCACTGGTATGCCAGGTAAGAAACATACAGACCTTGCCATTCCTAAGTTATTTATGGATGTCCTGTATATTCTTTCACCTTATAAGGACCACATTTGATAATGGGTGTTTCCATTCTTGCATCTAGGTGTCATACCATGATTTGTTAGTTATAACCCAGAACCAACATGTCCTCGATGCTGAAATCAACTCGAGAAGCTTGCCTAAATTGTTGGCTTAACTGAACATGTCGTAATTCAGGATCTGGTGATCTAATTAGGATAAGCTGACGTGTTGATTGATATCTGATACTGTTGACAATCGGTTTTTCAGTGTTAGAAGTAGGGCAGGGTTGAGATTTTGGCAGCTGAAAATTCAGTATTTCGTGTGATTGGGATTCCTATCTATTATAATGTTAACATTTTAGTGTTATAGTTGAACACAGCCGGTTTCCTTTCTTCTTGAATGCCTTGCTAAGGAAGTAGAATTAGGGGTCTACCGTCTACACGTCCTTCTCATTTGGTGATGCATTGTTTATATCTTCAGTCAATGAGTATCTTTTACTGATTCTCCTTTTGGGATTTCGAGACTCGTATATTTCTTCCACCTACGGGTCTTTTACTGATTTCAAAAGAGCTAAACATAGGAAGTAATATCAGGAAGAATATAGACCTAACAGTAACCACTTAAAAGGCATTTATCGTTGTCTTCCACTTTGATTTCTTGTGATCTACTCATGATTCTGCTTTTTGTCCTGCTTTGTTTGCTTGTCTCGAATGCAGCACCTAAGGAGCTTTTTAAAGAAATCGTGTCGAAATACTAGGCGACTTGCTTTCAGAGAAACATCAGTTTCCATGGGCCTGGATGATTCAGTACATGCAGTGGTTTGTAACATAAAATGATTTGACCGTCAAACGAATTGAGCATCTCATCTGTTGTATTTTGTAATTATTTATGTACTTTCTTGGGAGGTTAAGCAATAATTGTTGTATCTTCTGTATTATCTGAAGGACTTCAAAGCAATTTTTACTGCTATGGTTATATAAAAACGATCTATGTCCGATCTGTCCTTGAATTAATTGAAACAGAAAATGGAAACCCTGTCATTTGTCTTTTCCATTGCCAATTTGAAGTTTGAGACTGTTCAAAGTATGCAAGTACGATGTTTGCTAAAGTCAAATTAGCAGTCCCAAACTTTTTGTCCAGAAATTGAGGTAATGCTACATCCAACAACCCAATGGAATTTTGGTTAATTCTCGATGCTAGCTTCAATGGCTGTTCAGCTCGGCTCCACAAACGAGGTAAGCTTTAGTTTTTCATCTATACCACCTTACATCTAAGATCACTGCATTAGCGAGATCAGGTCAAATAACCACTGCAAGAAAACTATTTGATGAAATGTCTCAAAGAGATATAGTAACTTGGAACGCCATGCTTAGTAGTTATTCTAAACTCGGCCTTTCTCAACAAGGAATGGAACTTTTCACAGATATGAGAATTTCGGGCTTGAGACCTGATCATTTCTCTTTCACGGCTTCTTTAAGTGCGTCTGCGGACGCCGGGGAGCTTCATTTTGGAAGGAAAGTTCATGCACTAGTTGTTCGTTTTGGATACCAATCTTCAATGCCAGTGTGCAACTCACTTGTTGATATGTACGGGAAATGTTTGCTTCCGTCGAGGGCGAGTAGAGTTTTTTAAGAGATGGAGCAAAGGAATGAGGTCTCTTGGTGTGCTCTGTTGTTTGCTTATGTGAAATTTGGAGATTTTGAGAGTGGGTGTCGAGTTTTTGATGATATGCCGAATCAGATAGAAGTTGCTTGGAACATTTTGATGGCTGGTTTTTCTCGATGTGGGCAGACTGAGATGTGTATGAACTTGTTTAAAAAAATGAAGGCAAGTACATGTAGCCCCGACGTCTGGACATACACTGCTCTTATGAGTGCCTGTTCTGAATTAGCAGAACCTTTTCATGGTCGTGCCGTCCATGCATGCATTGTTAGAAGTGGTTGGAGTTCAGCAGTTGCGGTTAAAAATTCAGTTTTAAGCTATTATGCCAAATTAAGTTGTCATGAGGATGCTATTAAGATATTTGAGTCGATTAGTTCTCCAACCCAGGTTTCTTGGAATACAATGATAGATGCCCACATGAAAATGGGATTGGTTCATGAAGCCCTCGTTGTGTTTCAACTAGCACCAGAGAAGAATATGGTTTCTTGGACAGCTATGATCACAGGGTACATGAGAAATGGCGCACGAAAAACAGACCCTTAGCTTCTTTGTTGACATGACAAGGAATCTTCTTCTACCTGATGATTTTACTTTAGGGGCTGTTCTTCATGCTTGTTCTAACTTGGCTGTACTAGGCCATGGTAGGATGGCCCATTGTTGTGTAGTACGTCTTGGTTTCCACTCTTATGCTTATGTGGGAAATGGCTTACTTAACATGTATGCGAAGTGTGGAAATCTAGAGGAATCATTTCGAGCTTTTACTGATATTTCCGATAAGGATTTGGTCTCCTGGAATGCAATGTTGTTTGGGTTTGGATTGCATGGGTGTGCTGTAAAAGCCCTAAAGATCTATGATGACATGGTAACTTCTGGGTTGAAACCTGATAGAGTGACTTTTATCGGGTTGCTGATGGCTTGTAGTCACTCAGGACAAATAGAACGAGGCCAGGAACTTTTCAAGTCAATGGTGTTGGTTCATGAACTCACTCCAGAGGCAGATCATGTAGCTTGCATGGTGGACCTGCTTGGCAGAGGTGGGCACTTGAGGCAAGCAAGCGAGTTGATTGAGGAATATTCAAAGACAATTACAATTACTTCCCTTGAAGCCTTGCTCGGTGCTTGTGCTGCTCATGGAGATGTGAGGCTTGGGGCAAAAGTTGGGGAGAATTTGATTTTGATGCAACCAGAGAAAGAGGTTGGCTACATGATGTTGTCAAATATGTACTGTGAAAGTGGGAAATGGAAGGAAGCAGAGAAGATAAGGAAAGCAATGAGGGAGCAAGGGGTGAAGAAGAAGCCTGGTTGTAGTTGGGTAGAAGTGGGAAACAGGGTCATGATGTTTGTAGCAGGATGTCGTCATCTTCAAATGAAAGCATTGTGTGTGTTGTTAAACTTTCTAGATTTTGAAATAAGAAATCCAAGTTTTATTATATTTGAGAATTATTGAATTTTGCATATGATGGTGACAAAAACAAAGGCTGTGTTTTGATTAGCACATGAAGCCATGCAGGGTAGTTTCCCCTGTGATGGGATATAATTTGTGTGTTTTGATTAGCACATAAAGCCATGCAGGATAGTTTCCCCTGTGAATATATTTTGTTGGAGAGACTCCATGGGAAAGTAGAAATTCCCTTGTCAGGAAGAGTATGTATACCCTTGTTCATGGAAGTGTTTTTACATGTAGAAAAGGTACTTATTAGATATGTTTTCTATCTCATGGAAACTCTCCAGGGAAATTATACTCTGCTAATCAAACATCTTATTATCAGCACAGCATTCATTCAATGGAAAGAGAAGTCATATAGCTGAAACTATTGGGTCATTAACATAATAAGATTTTCATCGGGTCTTGATTAGCTATCTGATAATAATAGATTATTTGGTTTGCTTAGACTTTCTTTGAACTCGGCTATCCCTAGTCCTTTGGGATAAGGTTTTGCTGTCGAGATAGGCTTTCAGTCACTTTTCTAGGATCCTATGTTGCTAAGGCCTGGTCGATCGGTTGAAGATAAAGCAAGGGAAGCAGCAAATTCCTGATTCCTGACTCCTGAGTTGAGTGCTAAATTTGTGAAAATTGCAATCATAAATGTTAAACCGTTTTATTTTGTTGAGCATTTCATTGCGTGGGACAGCACAACTTTATGAGGAATGGAAGGTTGCCACGCTTAAGAGGTCTCAGGCTTGGGAGAGGAGAGCTCCAAAGGTATTTCTATATCATCTTCTCAACTGTCTTCTATATCTACTTTTTTCTCTCTTGTCATCATCTTTAAATGTTTCTAGCTGAAGTTTAAAGTAGTTCGTTCTTTTCTTATTCTTTATCATTTCAGTAAAGCCGTTCAGGATCAAGGTATCCGTGCTGTGAAACTGAGTGCAATTAAATTGTCAAAAGTGAAGAAAATACTAGCATAACTATTTAAGGATATCAAGATCTTTGATCCAACTTTCCAGGCATTACAACTTCTATATGTTTACCTCTGGTCCTTTTCTGTTCTCTGTTCCCATGAGTAGGGAAATCTTGAAGGTATCAGGCTGGAAATTTTGTTCTTCCTGAAAATAAGCGCCAATAGAATTCTGTCCTAAAGAAAATTGTGATCTACCCCCAATGACCGATCCTCACATCAATAGCTAAGGAACCAATGAGTCAACAGTAAGTCCTTAATTGGACATCCAAAAACAAGCAGTTGATCAGAGAACGAACTTATAATTGTAATCTTTACTTGGGATTGCAGTAAGGTTGTGTTTCACAACTGTTCTTTCTACTCTAGTAGTAAGGAAAATAAGGCAAGTCAAGAACAAAAGGAATGGACAATTTTTTAAAAATGTCAACTGTATACCATCTCCGATCACTGATATGAAAAATATATAAATAACTAACTACGTAAATAAATACAGGAAATAGAAAATCCTAACCAGAAGAAACAAAACTGAATGAACACTTCACTTTCAATCCTTAAAGAGACCAGCTCTGATCTGATGGGACCTGAAAGAATCTAGGATAGATCCATACCCCCTTGTTGCGACATGGTTTCTTTTCATCCCAGCATTCAGGTTTTCGTTGTGAATGTACCTGTCGATTTGACTGCTTATTGGTACAAGTGTCCCACAAGTAGAAAGAGATTCACCATTTTCCAGCCCCATTTTCTGCTTCATGCTGTCGCTAAAATATTTCCTTCTATATGCAAAAGGTAGGGTGCCCACAACCGCTGTACCAGGTGCATTAGGATCTAATATAAAATAGTCATCGAAGGTTTCACTGTCAATAGATAAAGTTATCAGCGACCTCCCTGAGTCCAAAAAGTAGAAAATCCCATCATAAAATATTGCTCCGGTAATAGAAGTCAAACGGTTCTCATGTTTATGAGCAATCCATTCAGTAGCTCCACGTTTAAGCATGTTCACCTCCAGGGTGATGCCATTGGAATGTTTAATGACACAAACAACACAATCTGGAGAAGCAGGTGAGGATGAGAAAGCTGCAACATGATCAGACAGGTTTGAATGTGGAAACTTTGGAAGGTCTATTCTTGCACGGGAAAAGGGACAGAAAAAGAATACTGAACTGTTTTGAGAAAGAAGAAGCCACCCTTCCATTGATGCAATGCAAGTTATTGTGCCATCAAACTCTGGGATGTGGATAGTCTGCAACTTGTCCGATGATGGTGTATACAAGCGACAATGTGAATTATCATTATAGAGTAGAAAGCGCGGCTCTTGGTAGCTTGCGTATTCACATTCAGCTGAAGCATTTGAAGAGGCCTTAGCCAATCCTTACAGGTACTTCGAAAAGCAAGAAGCTCTACCAAAGGCAATTGGCTAGCAATTTTCTCCAGAGGTCAGAAGGAAGGTCCGACCAAGAACTCATTGCCTCACGAGGAATGTCAGTAACTGAATTACTCTCTTGGCTCTCTGCTGCACCCGTTTCTTCCAGTAACATTGTTTTTGCTGCAAAGAGAAGCGGTAACATAATTAGTATTCAGGAATACCTGTCCTTCATTAAATGGAAATTGGATGCAGTGTAAGCCACAAACTTGATCATGTTCATAATTGATCCAACTAAAAGTCATTACTTAAACTAAGAGCATCTCTAGGTGGTGGTAGTATTTCCTTAAAATTTGAAGGCAAAATTTGGAGAAATTAGACACAAATTTTGACCAACAATATCATTTGCAAATTTGGAATAGCTGTTGCCCCCAAGTTGAAAAAAAAAACTCACCACTCGGCGACATTAGCAAAATGGCGCGACAATACCACTGGCGCAGTGTAAAAAATTGGTGCGACATTTGCAATGGACATTACCACGAAATTCCAAATTTGCGAACAAAGATGCGGCTAGACAGTCAACTAGAGTTGGATTTCCGCGAAATTCTGAATTTTGGAAGCAAATTTGAAGAATTTGAGAGGTGATATTGATCATACAAATTTGTACTAGTTTATAACTGTGGGCGTCTTCTGCAGTCAACCACCTCTAAGATTACTTACTTTACCTTCATTTTCTCAAATGAATGCAACCTATTTCTTTCATGAGCAGTCATGTCCGAGTGCGATCCAAAAGTGAATGATTTTTTCAATCTCTACAAAATCAATTTCCTTCATAGCAGTGTCAAGACCATCTAACTATTGATCAAACATGTCGACTTGCCTATATGGCTATATTGACTCAGTAATTCAAACTATAATCAATAGATGCACATACTTGCATGCATCCATCAACATCAAACGGCATAAAATGGACTACTACCATAGAAAGCAAAACAGGAAAAAGATTGAATTTAGGGCATATACAATGAAAAAACAAGGCAGTCGTGCAAGAAGAAAGTGGAGTTGGAAGAGAAATTTTCCTGCCTCCAACTTGGTGGCGGCCTGGATAGTTGTTCATATATATATATATATATATATCGAGAATTTGGGATAAAGATTCTCAATGTTACATTAAATGAGTTATGGAGTTTGAGTTAAATTCTACTTCTATCTCATGGACGCTCTCCACAACAAGGAAATTCCTGGGAAATCAAATGCAACATTAGGCTTTTCTGTTAATACACGTATTCTTAGAATCAAGGTTTAGGCACCTACGCGATGTAGGTTTTGTTACGGATAAAATGGCCCAACATTCTCGCCGTGGTTTGAGTATTGTGCACCCTCACCACTCACCAAGTCACCAGCAACTTTGGTTTTGTAGGATGAGTTCTACATATAAGTTTATTAATCATTTGCTCTGCTTATATATGCCCAGAATCTGGGATAATACGCTGTTGTTGCAGCTTTCAGGCTTCCAGCCATGACCAAATTGATTCATGTAAATTAGATAGCTGAGTATCACAACGCAAATAAACAATGAATTCACTAATTACCGTATTTCAATATAGATCAGAATTGCACTCTTTAGTTTAGAGTTTATCACTATGCAAATTAAATCGATTTTGAATTATGTGAATCTGTGATATTTTCTTGTTTTTTTTCTCGGTAAGGTGTGATATTGAACTTTGGAGCAAGGACATAAACCCTATATGCATAAAGTGTTATATATTAACGTAGAGATGATCATCAGGAAGGGCATTTGGTCTAGTGGTATGATTCTTGCTTTGGGTGCAAGAGGTCCCGAGTTCGATTCTCGGAATGCCCCCCCACCAGAAACTTCACTCTTTTTTCTTTCCGTACCACGTGTACTAAGTAGTAAGTACTAACCCCGCTCACTCTCATTTTCCCTCCAAAAAACAATTCCCACACAAACCCTAAAAAAAATATATATATATAAATCTCTTCTTTACATTTCTAAACATTTATTTTTTCTTGATGGGCTCCATTCAAAACACAATTGACACCGAAATTGCAACACAAGTTATCGATTCTGAGGCTTCCACTCTTCCATTTGACGATTACGCAGATACCCAATTACTAGAAGATTACAATGTGGATTTGCTGAAGACACAAGTTATTGATAGCGATAACGAGACTGAAACAACTCAAATTTTGAGTGACAATGATGAAGGTAGTGTAAATGGTGAGAGTTTTTAGTACACGTGTCATTTTATTATAATATATAAAGATTGGTTATTATTATTATTATTTTTTTTAATTTTTTCATATATTTTTCTTTAATTACAGTAGAGCAGCGTGTATCAGAACCAAATTCAGGTATGTATTTGTTTACTTGTTCTGGCTTTAGGAATAAGTGTTGTCTAGGCACTTGCTCATTTAATTGTCCTCCAACTCAGGATCAGCAAGCAGAAGCTTTATGTCAGTTCGTATCGCATCGCTGCGTGCTTCTGGTCTTGCTGCTGCACGCAAAACAAGATCTGTTCTGGGTAATAATTACTCTGGGAAGGAGGTTTCTCCTAAAGATAAAGAAGTGAGTGGCACGATTGGAAGAGAAGTTGATGTGGACCTTGGTATTTTGAACTCTATTGGGAGAGATGGGATAAAACACAGGGCTGCTAGTTCAACAGCAAGGAAGCTTTTCACTGAGAACGCACCTGAGAGAAATAGTGGATCAGTAAATGCAGACAATGTCATAAATGGTAGAAGTGGCTTGCCTGAGTTTGTTGCCGAGGATCATGAGTTTGCAGGGTTAAGCTATCTTAATTCACAGGAACCTAATGAGCTATCTCAAGCCAATGCATTGAATGTTGTGGATAGGTTATTTTCAGATGATGAAATGGAATTGCCTTGTGTGAACGGGGGAAGTAACATGAGGGGGAAGTCACCTCCTGTCTCAAATGCAAAGGGTGCTCGTATTTTGGCTCAAAGAGTTAGTCGTAGAAACCCAGTTCGAGAGGTTGCTGTCTTTGAGTGGGATGACAGCCATGAGGATGAGGGAGGTGGTTATTTCTTTAGCAAGAGGAAAGAGGAGTTAGTTGGAAGCAGCTGCCATGCTCGAAGATCTTATACTCAACCCAAAAACCTTAAGCCACTAGGTGCCAAAAAGGGCCAAGGCACAGTGGATAAGCTCGGAAAAGGAGAAAAGAGTTTAAATTTTCATCACAAAGTTATGGGCTCAACTCACTCAGATTCGAGGTTAGTTGTGCATAAATTAAATGAGGATGATAACACACTACATGCATCCAAATCAAGAAGTGGAAAGAATCTTTTTCAGAAGTTGGATCAAAAGCTGAACCCTGAGTCTTCACCTAGGCATTTTAAAGCAACTGGGATTCGCAAGAATTCATTGGACATGTGTGATGTTGGTCTTGATACCCAAAACGCTGCTGAAACACTGGAAGTCTTAGGTTGTGGGGTTACTGTTCAAATTACACCGAATGATAGTGAAGGCGGTACAAGAGATGAGATAGGGAACAGAGGAGAGTCAAAAAAAGCACCCTTCAGGAAAAGGAGTTCTAATTCAAGTGGCCTTTTGAGACGATCGAAACGAATAAAGGCGCTTGATATCAATGTAAGTAGAGAAATCTCTCAAAAGAACTCTATAATCCAAACAGTGAAGGGACTTGCTTCAGATTCGGCAACAAAAGTAAATGAGAAAAGTTTGAGTGCAAGACAGCACTTAGATAAACGGAATGCTGCAAATAAAAAGAAAAGCGCAAGCGGAAGATCTGTAAATTCTGTCAACCAAGTAGAGCCAGTAAGTGCAGTGACCAAGACCCATGTCAAAGACAGTGATAGATTTTGTAGTTCATTGACATCAAATGGAAATTTATCATTGGGCAAAGGACAGATGCAAGAGGATTATAAGACTTCCACACCAGTTGCCTGTCAGACTAGGCAGTCTTTAGCTTTAAACCCTTTGAAGAGTTCCGAGTTTTCACATAATAATTCTTGTGATGGCACGGGTATTGTGGTGGAGATCAGGCGGAATAGGAAAAGACCAAGCAACTTGGGTGTTGATGCGCCAAAACCGTCAAATGAAGAGGACAAGTCAATTCAACACAAGCCGTTGGATCGTGGGTCGCATGAAAAGATAGCTAGAGCCAGTTATGAGGTTAGAGATGCACAAAGATATCATGGAGTAAGAACCCGTCAGAGCAAGTTAAACCTCATAAATGGAGTTTCCAATGCAGATGCTCCGTCCATTAGTATTCTTGGATCAGAATCTTATAGGCAATTTCTGGATAGGCAAGAATTGGAGGTCAGCTGTAATGATGTAAAATCAGTTAAGAAGAGGAAAGGTCGGTCATCTGCCCACTGCAATATATCCTCATTGTCACCGGAGAAGAACTCTGAGAGGCGCTTAATAAGGCAACCTGTACCAGAACAAGCTATATCTGTGGCTGCTGATAACAGTTCTTTAGCTGTCATGAGTGAGAGGGTGGTACCAAAAGGTACTCCCACAAAAACATTATCTACACGCTCTGTCAAAGATTGCAGTGGAAATCATGTCTCACCCACAGGTGGTGTAGAGGCAAATGCTAGTTTAGATGCGTCCCCGGCAGGGAAAGCTAACCTTTCTGGTACAGCCTGTGTTACGCCCACTAACTGTACGACACCAATACATGCGGCATCACCAGTTTGTATTGGTAATGGCTATCACAAGCAGTCGTGTAGGAAAAAAATATCAAGATTGTCTCTTGTGATAGAACATACTAGATTGGATTCCAATGAAATATCACTTTCTAACAGCCCTGCATCCAAAGATTTGAGGAAAAGGAGGGATCTGGCCAGTGTTCGAGCTTTGTTTAGTCACCATTTGGATGAGGATGTAATTAGGCAGCAGAAAAAGGTAATCGTTTGTTTGGTGTTTTTCTTGTTTAAGATCTATTGGTAACATGAGCATAGGCATTCTGATATGTGCCGCGTGTTTCTCATTTTCAGATTTTGGTACGGTTAGGAGCTTCGACTGCATGCTCTTCTTCAGAAGCCACACACTTCGTAACCGATAAGTTTGTGCGTACGAGGAATATGTTAGAAGCAATTGCTTCTGGTAAACCAGTTGTGACACATTTGTGGCTTGAGAGCTGTGGACGAGCAAGCTGTTTTATTGATGAGAGAAATTACATTTTGAGAGACTATAAGAAGGAAAAGGATATAGGATTCAGTATGCAAGTCTCACTGGCACGAGCTAGCCAAAATCCGCTGTTAGAGGTATGCTATCTTCTTTTCGTACCGAAATGGAATCATTTAAACCTATGTGCTGCACTTGCGGTGGATTTTCTCTGCAAATTAGTAATCCAAATGGTGGGGCATGCTTACTGATATCTTGATAATTGATATAGACCTAATCCTTCTTTGCAGAGTAAAAGAGTATTTATCACTCCAAATGTGAAACCAAGTATGGAACTTGTAGCAATCTTGGTTAAGGCGGTCCATGGCCAGGTATGTATAATTGTAAATGGTCTGTTATCTGTGTAGATTATCTCGTAGGAATGTTGCATACTTGCATATATGTGTAATTGTAAATGGTCTGTTATCTGTGTAGATTATCTCGTAGGAATGTTGCATATATGATATATCTGAAAGTTCATATTAATTTTATGTCTAGTGTACCTTAGAGAAGATAGAGGTGTTAACTGTTGGAGCTGCAAACATCGTTTCTGTAAGGAAACATGGAACTGAGTGCAACAACACTGGTTATGCTTATAGAAAGTAAATTTGTCATTACGGAGAGTGATTCTTGTTATAATCTGATGTCTGTTATGTAAACATCAAAAACTGGATTTCCCACCAACCTTGTAAAATGCCTTTTTTCTGACTTAATTAAGCTTCTTGGAGATTGTTTAAATTTATCAAATCATTTTCCTAGTAATCGTGGTAAGACTAATGTGATGTCTGTGTTCAACTACACTGTCTAGAATTGCATGCTTATTTTTGAACTCTAGATATAAGATATCTGAGCGACTGGATGATGCTGTTCCAGCTTCCATTTAATTTTTTTTTATTTTTATTTTAAGATTTCTCCGATGGAAATATATTTTGTTTATTTATCGAGTTAACAATACGGATCATTATTATTATTTTTCTCTAAATGAGCCAAATGTGTATTGTTGAATGAAAAGTTACACGGGTAACTTCCTTGGCTAACCAAGTGGAAAGTCCCTGAGGTAGTTAACAATATGGATCATACTTTTTAGGCGGTGGAGAGATTAGGGAGATCAGTGACGAAGGATGATAAAGTTCCAGATGATCTTTTGGTCCTTTCTTGTGAAGAAGACTTTGCAATCTGCATGCCTCTTCTTGAGAAAGGTTAGAACCTGCCATATATTTCTGTATTTTGACAATTACATGTGCATTCAGATTGTAATAACAAATAATATGACCTTTGATTTGCAGGGGTAATGATTTATGGTTCAGAGCTTCTACTGAATGGAATAGTTATTCAGAAACTGGAGTATGAAAGGTTAGTAATAGCAACAAATACACATTTGTTAGGAGGATCACATAAGGTAGGCATGTCTATAGGCTATAGTGTCTGTCGCCTACTGGTTAAAACTTGGGAGGTTTGGCCCAAGGTCGTAGGTTCGATTCCCACCTTCACCGAGGGGAAAGGGGATTTAAGGGGTTTAGAGCCAAACATTAATATATAAAAATAATAAAAATAAAAAACTGTAGTACTCCTTGTGTTTACTATGAGTTTGAACTGTGTAGTATATATATCTGATTATACAGATTAACACACACACACACAATCATATATATATATATATATGTGTGTGTGTGTGATTATCTTGTAGGAATTTGCATGAAAGAGTGTTTGCTTACTATGAGTTTGAACTCGCTGCTCTAACACATTTTCTGTACTGAACAGACACCGTTTATTCACTGATCATGTTAGGAGGACTCGGTCAACAATATGGTTGAGAAAAGGAGATGGACATCAGTTTCTTCCTGTAACCAAGTGTAAATAATTTATTCTTATATATCAAGCCTCTTCTGGTGATGTTTTCGGCTTTGTATCAACTTTTCTGTTTTTATATTGAGATATACGCAGGATGTATATATCATAATATTTATTTGTTTAGTCTGCTCGCTCACATTTCTTACTAAGGGGCTGTGTTTGTTTACTGGCAAACCGGGCTGGCAAATGGTTTTGGTGATTCCATTGGGCACTCATCAAATTGGATTGGGCAACCCCTCAAAAAAAAAGAAATTTTACAAATTTGCCATATTACAAATTTGCCATAAAGCCCAAGCCCAGCAACCAATTCAACCGGTATTGTCAAAACGAACCCTCCGGTCGTTTGCATTTTAAATCAAACGACACGACCATGTCGCCTCGAGTGTACACTCAAACGATTTGGCGAAGTCGTTTTTACACTCAAACGACATGGTCGTCGCTTGAGTAAAACGTAAAACATACATGACCATGTCGTTTGAGTGAAAACGAAACGACTTCGCTTTCAAGTCGCTTGAGTGTATACTCAAACGATATGGACAAAAGTCGCTTGAGAGTGTTACTCACACTAACACCGAAACTACGTGTCGATGTCGTTTGAGTTTACACTCAAACTACGCCGCCATATCGTTTGAGTGTATACTCAAACTACATGACCAGTAGTTTGAGTGTACACTCAAACGACATGGTCACAGAGTTTTGAGTGTACACTCAAACTACATGGCACAGTGGTTTGAGTGTTAGTGTGAGTAACACTCAAACGATGGGTTCATGTAGTTTGAGTATACACTCAAACGACATGGCCGAGTAGTTTGAGTGTACACTCAAACGACATGGCCGCGTAGTTTGAGTGTTAGTGTGAGTAACACTCAAACGACGGGTTCATGTAGTTTGAGTATACACTCAAACGACATGGCCGAAAGTAGTTTGAGTGTACACTCAAACTACATGGCCACAGAGTTTGAGTGTACACTCAAACGACATGGCCGCTAACGATATGGCCAATGTAGTTTGTGTGTTAGTGTGAGTAACACTCAAACTACTTGTCCATGTAGTTTTTTGTATACACTCAAACGACTTGGACATGTAATTTGAGTATACACTCAAACGACTTGTCACGCGGTTTGAGTGTACACTCAAACGACGTGGACACGCGACTCAAACGATTCCAAATGCACTCAAACGATTTCAATTGAATTAGAAAAATTGAAATCGATTTAAAAAATCAAGTTAGAAACAACACAATTACATCAATAAAACTACATGCACTCTACACTCTTTATCCGTTATGACATAGTATCTTTATAACCAAGTTAAAACATGTAATCAAACATGCTATAAAAATCTAAAATAATAATTTGTTTTATATCTAAACTTGTTATTATTATTATTTTTCAATTGTGAATCATAAACTAGTTTGGGGTTTAGAGTTCAGAGTTCAAGGTTTAGAAATTTCGCATCAACATATTTCACTTAATTATTTGAAATAATAATTTGTTTTATATCTAAACTTGTTATTTTTTTTTATTTTTAAAATTGTGAATCATAAACTAGGTTGAGATTTAGGGTTTAGGGTTTAGAGTTGTTTACAAATTTCGTGCTAACAAATTTTACTTAATTATTCAAAAATAATAATTTGTTTTATTTATAAACTTATTATTTTTTTTTTCTTTTTCAAATTTTGAATCATAATCTAGTTTGGGGTTTGGGGTTTGGGTTTAGGGTTTAGGGTTTACAAATTTCGTGATCGACAAAAAAAAATTTAATTTCAAACATATTTCACTAAATTATCCAAATCTAAAATAATAATCTGCTTTTATATCTAAACTTGTTATTTTCCATTTTTTTTATTCAATTGTAAATAATAAACTAGTTTGGGGGTTTACAAATATATTTCACTCAATTATTCAAATATATCAAAATTTCAAATATATATAGAATACTCATTCACTCGGTTTTTAGAGTTTAGGGTTTACATAGAATACTCAAGTTTCTCTACATACTCAAGTTTCTCTACACACTCAAGTTTCTCTAAATGGAACATGAAGATGAAGAAGAAGTATTTGAGGTAATGTTTGATGTACAACAACAAATTAGAGAAGAACAACAAATTAGAGAAGGAGAAAATAGAAGATATGTTGAAAGTGAAGAAGTGGAACAAAATGTTGAAGGTCAAGGTGAAGAATTTGAAGATCGACACAAGTCGAAAGCAAATGAAATTCGAAATCGTCGACGACAAAATGCAAACCTAAATAATGAGGTAACACTTGATTAAAA
The DNA here is from genome assembly GCF_015680905.1 of Coptis chinensis. Lineage (NCBI taxonomy): Eukaryota > Viridiplantae > Streptophyta > Magnoliopsida > Ranunculales > Ranunculaceae > Coptis > Coptis chinensis. The sequence continues at coordinate 70,534,530 of NC_141457.1, read as the reverse complement.
TGAATACAAAACACTTGATTGATTGAATGAATGAATGAATGGATGCAAAATGAATGAATGCAAAACCCGAGCCCAAACGACATGGGTCGGTCGTTTTGGGAACACTATCAAACGACATGGGCCTCATGGTTTGAGAACACTACTGAACGACATGGCGGTGTAGTTTGAGAACACTACGAACGACATGGTAGTGTAGTTTGAGAACACTACGTAATCGACATGGGTCGGGTCGTTTCATTACACTATATAGAACTACATGGCCGGTCGTTTCATTACACTATAAACTACATAGCCGGTCGTTTGGACTCTTGATGAAACTACATGGTCGGTCGCTTTTTGAAACTAAATGCATTGTTTGAGACTCTTGTTTTATTCTTCTATATGTAGAATTCTTTGCCGCTATCCGGAACCGATCTTCTCGCAAACTCGAATGATGTGGATTGTCAACCGATTTTAAGTGATACAACAGAAATTTTTACTACGTAAGAGGTATGATTGAGTAGGCATTGATTTCATTTTTTTTTTAAAATTTTCTAAATATAATTTTATTAGTGTATTAATAATAGTTGTTGTTTTTATGTGTTTAGGTCTTTCATACACGTGAATGCGAGGCAATCGATTGGGCAACCGCTAGAGGAAGACAAGTTAATGTTGTTGTGGTCATTTGAAAAGTCTGAGTGTGCCAAAGGAAACCGAAAGTAGCAAGATTGAATTTGGCTTTATGAAAGTGCTTTCGGGTGTGTATCGGTCACACAAGAAGGAAGGCTAAGAGAAGGCTAATAAGAGAAGGTCGGGAACCAAGAAATCGGATGTCCATTTAAGTTAAAAGGTATTTTCCAACGCCAAATCGGCCGATAGTTGGAAAATTGTCGCTTCTTAATGGTGTTCACAACCATCCATCAAGAAGACCCTTGAAGGACATGCATTTGCTACTTTCGACTAACCGCTCCAGAGTTCGGTATTTGTCGAGATGAGTAAGTGTGGAATAAAACCTAAACAAATATTGATTCCATCAAGAATAGGTATCATGATAACATCTCTAGTATATCCCAAGTCTACACCGCAAGGCGTAAGGTGAGGAAATCGATATGAACGGTCTCACACAATTACGAGATTAAGTAAGTTGTTAGCAAAAGAACATTATTTTGAGGAGTTGAGACAGGGATGAGAATACCGAGGAGATAACGGATTGTTATGGGCCCATCCGAAGGTGTTAAGTTGGCTCGACTTTTCCAACAGTTTTCATGTTAGACACTACCTACAAAACTAACAGGTATCGGTGGCCTTTCGTACAGTTTGTTGGGGTGACTTCAACATGGAAATCTTTCACCGTGTGTCGTCTTTGCCGATCACCAAACAACAAATGACTATGAGTGGGCCCTACATCATTTTAGTGGCTTGCTTGGTGACATAAGTCCATCTGTGATCGTGTCTGACAGGGACTTAGCCCTGATGAGTGCCGCTGACAGAGTTTTTCCTAACGCACACAAGCATCTATGTAGATGGCATATCGCTACGCAAGTCCCTTTCAAATGTTACGATATTTTTCCAACTACAGAACTTGTAGAGAAGGCCCAGTTCTCGTGGAACACTGTAGTCAAATCGAAGACAGAGGTTATTTTCCAGTGTAGATGGGATGATTTGGAAAAATATTACAGGGTTGAGTACTCCAATTTTGTTTGTTATTTGCGAGAGACTTGGTTTCCTCACAGGGATCGATTCGTATGTTGTTGGACTGACCAACACATTCACTTTGGGGAGTACAACGACCAATAGAGTTGAAGGGTCTCATGCTTTCGGTGAAGCGTGTACTAGGAAATGCAAACCGTCATGATTTTTGAGTATGTTTAGCTTAATCCACCCGATTCTAGAGATCCGGATGTCCGAAATTAGAGCTACCTTCGAGAGAAGTATGATTGTAACTCAAAGACCACCACCGGATTCCTTTGTTTCGCGAACTCGGAGGCCTTGTCTCACGCAAAGTGTTTAGACTTGTTATTTGAAGAAATAGATACCCGCGTAAAAGCGTGTTAAAGATGGAGAGATAAGGTGTTGGTGCTATTTGGCGCACGAGCCATGGACCGCCATGTGCTCATGAATTAATTGAGTTTGAAGAGCAAGAGCGGTCCATCCCTTTGATCGCTATCGACCCCTTTTGAAAAACATTGTCCGCTTCTCCTAATGTGTCGGTGGGTGTTGGTCCCGATGTTGCACCTTCTTCACGGACTTGTTCATGAATAGGTTTGCAATGGTTTCAAGAAGAGCGAGGGTTATGATTAGGAAGCTTATGGAGATTGCCGCATCGTAAAGTACATGGCTAGTACCGCCTTGTGAGGAAGCAAAACCAAAGGTCGGCCGAAGGGTAGCCGCAGCAGAAAGCTTCAAACCGAGATGATAACTCTTCAAAGCGAGATCCATCTCATTTTGAACATTCTCAACGTGACCATGAAGAGAGGGTCTCGTCCACAAACCAAACATTACCACCCAAAACATCCACACTACACCAAGAAAGAAGTCTTCTCCAAAACTACCAACCCAAAACATCCACACCACACCAACAAATAAGCCTTCTCCAAAACACCAAAAACAACCACACCAAGAAATAAACCTTCTCCCAAAACACCAAAAAACAACCACACCACGAAATAAGCCTTCTCCAAAACAAATACACCACGAAATGTGAGAGATGGCTTAGACTTTGGAAAGACGATGGGTCCTAAGGATTACGGGTTGGATGAATTCCCGAAGAAATGCATAAATACATTGTTAGAGTCCATGACCACGTTGGCGATGGCAACTGCGGTTATAGAGCTTCTCTGCATTGCATTAGGAAGAAGTCAAGAAGAATGGCCACAGATGAGAAGGGAGTTGTACGAAGAGCTTACTGACAACCTCCCCCTTTTATTGTACTTTGTACAATCAAAGTGAGGTTTTTATTCGATGAAGGAAATCCTACATGAAGAAGGTTACGCACCCTTAAATAAGTGGATGAGCATGCCTTTTCTTTGGATACTTATTTGCTTCAAGATTTAATGTTGTCCTTATGCATTTAGGAGCTCGTCGCTTGCTTCCTTCTCATGCCACCGAGAACCCAAGCAAATCCTGAGAGAGTGACCCAAGTGTTGGGTAGCGATATGTTGGTGGAAATCATTTTGTCAATGTTGAACTTGTTGAAGATTGTCCGGTTCCTCCAATGTCGCCCAATGGCTTAGAGCTCGATATGATATTACTGAAAGTTGGAATTTGGCCTTGACAAGAAAGGCAATTGCAATTTATGGCATTGAACATTCCCAATTTAATATGGGAAAATGAGCTCGTTGAAGAGACCCAACAATACATGTTATCGACTAAGTTGTTTGTATGTTGTCGATATGATATTTTGATGTAATTTGTATTTTGATGTAATTTGGAACAAGTGTAATTTGATTTGATTTTTATGTTATCAATGTTAGGGCTTTTATTTGATTTGATTTGGAAATCGAAAGTAATCGACTAAGTTGATTCGACGGCAATCGAAAGATTTTGAAATCGAAATTTATCGACTAAGTGATATATTGATGTAATTTGATATTTTGATGTAATTTGGAACAAATGTAATTTTATTTTATTTTTTTGTTATTTGGAAATAATGTTAGGGCTTTTATTTGATTTGATTTGGAAATCGAAAGTGATCGATTAAGTTGATTCGACGGCAATCGAAAGTGATTTGGAAATAGAGCGATCGACTAAGTTGATTCGACGCCAATCGAAAGTGATTTTGAAATCGAATGATCGACTAAGTTGATTCGATGGCAATCGAGTGATCGACTAGTTGATTCGACCTCAATCGAAAGTGATTTGAAATAACGTTAGATGTTGTCAATAATGACCGAAACTACACGGTGAAGTCGTTTGGCTTTAATACAAAACGACCACCCGGATCGTTTGGTCTAAAGGGCAAACGATGTGGCCATGTCGTTTGGCCTTTTAGACCAAACGATGTGGTCATGTCGTTTGTCATTTAGACCAAACGATATGGTCATGTCGTTTGGCTTTTTAGAACAAACGATCTTCGTGGGTCGCTTTGAGATTAAAAGAGACCGATCTGCCATGGTCGTTTGGCTTTGATACAAAACGATCTGGCGAGGTCGTTTGGCCTTTATGCCAAACGATGCGGCCGGTCGCTTTGGAAGCAAAATTTTTCAAAATTCGTTTTGTTTTTACAACACTTTCATATTCATCAAATTCCACTTTTCCATTTAAACATCAAATATCAAACACTCTCATTCATCAAATTCCACTTTTCCATTCAAACATCAGATATCAAACATTCATCCATACATAAAATTCCATTCATACATTAAACCTTAAACTGAAACAAATTACATTCAAACATTAAACCCTAACCCTAAACATTAAATTCCATTCAAACATTCATGCAAACATCATATCCATCAATGTATGAATTACATCCATCAAACTAAACTACAAAGTTACAAACCCTAAACTGAAACAAATCAACTATAGCGCCCACCAATGTACTTGCACCTAGTCAAGTTGTACGCCTGTTCGAAGGAGGACCTTGCTTCCTCTGGCATATCATTCCCAGCCAATTGCAGACCTCTCTCTAGCAAACGACTGGTTTCATCGATGATGTCGTTCTGTCGAAAAAAGAAAAATCAAGATAAGTTACCAATCGAATGCAAAAAATCACAGTTAGAGAAAACTCAATTAAAAATCACAATACTTACAATCGGTGAACAGTTAGGCAGTGTCTCCAGGGAGGGATGAATAGGAAGAAGCTCCGGGTTTCACCAAAACTACATGAGAATTCCTCGCATACCAAGTCATGTAGTTTTGATGACACTCCCATGGATAAGATGAAATAGGTCCTCGGTTGCGAGTTGGATCACGTGATTCTGCCACTACTCCCAATAAAGTGGCCCAATATTGGTCCAGCTCACCTCATACCCGCGTCCTGCCACAGTTCTTGTTCTCCAATTTGGCATTGGAGGATCTTTAGGTACAAGTTGCACGTGACCCAACTGACGCACCACCCTTGCGACAGCGTAAAGCTCGACAATGTTGAAAAAACATAGCAATCCCTCAAAAAATGCAATGTCATCGATCGGGTTTGTATCTCTGATATTTTTGTAGGGATGCCAAACAACCTGAAACAAAATCAAATGTGTCATTAACAACTCTAATGATCAATTACTAAAAAAATAAATATAAACAAACTTAAATACCAAATTGTCATTGAATTTAATACTTACATTGAACTCATTCAAATAATCAATTATCGCCGATAAAACTGCAATGCATACGTTGTGTCGTAATAGTGTGGAGCGGCCGGATGTGTCTATGAGCACGCGGCCGACGAGATATAGTTGAAATTTGGGACTGCCATGAATACCGAAAATACTCATAGATCCATGCCTAGATATACACAAATAGTTAACATATTGATAGAGTAATAAAATTAACATTAAAAAAAAATAAACTCTAAAATACTCAAATTTTACCTAGAAGAGTCATATAGCCCTCAGAACCCCTTTCACCTTCGCACATGTGGCAGCCCCGAGACCTCTATATAAAACGCCAAAATTGCCGCACCCCATGCATACTCTTCTATCTCATCAATTTCAACAACGGCCTCGAGATAACATATAGGCACTCCAGTCCCGAACTTGTCGGAAAACGGCACATCCAAAGAAAACAGAATAAAAAGCTCTAACAAATCCGTTGAACATCCCGAAACTCGAGGCCTTCTCTACCACATTCCCAAAGAGCGTCACATATAGGGCTATCATGAATCTTGTTCGCAAAATGCTTCCGGATGAATTCTAGCCTTACTTTTGAAGTGAACTTGCTAGCTTCCATCTCCGCCTCTAATCAAATCAATAGGGAGCCCCGGCACGAGATGTAAGAGATTTATCGATTGTTGTAAGTTCAAATTCATCGTCCCCTTGCACCGCTTCTTCCTCATCTAATCGTGACTCCACAGATTTGGACAACATCGTCCAAAGTCACAGTCATCTCCCCAACTGGCATATGGAAGGTGTTGGTCTCCGGATGCCATCTCTCCACAAACGCCGAGATCAATGGTGGATCCATATGCTCGTGATAACCTTCCACGAGATCAAACAACCCAGTCCTTCTCAACTGCACGGCAAATCTCGGAGACCTTTCACATTCATTTTGAAATTCCATTGGGATAACTTCGCTAAGTGTGAAACACACTTCAACGCCCGCGATCCTCCCCGAAACAACCGAAAGCACGATTAGATATATATGAACAGAAATAAAATATTTTGTAAAAGAAAATCAAAGTACACAAGAAAAACAAAATATTACCCTTCTCTCCCAAACATCGCGAGCGACATGCACCGCATAGTCATACAACAACTCTGACTCATACGGGCCTCCCCCATACACACCTCTTTGAAACTCCAAATCATCATTGGATTTTCTTACGAAATCCAATACTGGAGGTGCTTCTTCCACTGGTGGTACGTCTTCTACCACATATTCTTCAACATCATCATCCTGCTCATCCTCCTCCTCACTCTCCTCCTCACTCTCACTCTCCTCTTCTACTATACTCTTCCCTTTGTCTAAACCTACATCTAAACCTACATTAGTATCACTATCTACACTATCTACACTATCTTCACTAAACGAATCAACCTCAGGAACCTCAAGAACCTCTTTTTCCAAATGGTCCCCTCTACGCGCTGATGCCGTTAAGCCGTCTGCCCTATGTCTTTTTCTTCCAACTGCATCACCGCTAGAGGAACCGCCACCAAACAATTTCTTAACACCCTTTAATGTAGTTTTCGCTACATTCTTCACATTCTTTGATCGAGGACCCATCGCTACAAAGAAAAATAAAACAAGTATTAGTAAACCATATTTAAATAAACAATGTACAAAGAAAACCACTAGAAAAAAGAGATCATCTCAGTCGTAAAACTAATAGACTTATAAGCTTGCTATGATAACTCCAAGTATATATGAAGAAATAGAATGAGGCGTTACGCTATCCAAATTCTATCGAATTTTGGGCAGAGTTTCCTTTGTTTGGTCAACATTTCGTATACTTAAACCTGTCATAACCTGGAAATCAATAATGACATCCTTCCAACAACCATATGTACATATAACCTAACTTTTACACGATTACAAAATGTATATATATATAAGACTGTTTCTGTATGAACCGCCATTTATGTACATCAAGTATTACAACAAAATAACTGGACTCTCTCTACAACAAAATGAACTTGACTGTCCCTCGTCAAGTATAGGGGAAACCACCCAAAAAAACCACCTTGATTGTACATTCAGTAAAATTTGATAACCAAAGAAAGAGCTTCTCACCTATAATGCTTTACCGCTTCAGTTTTGTTCCCTCAGATCCGGACCTTAAGCAAGTACTGTAAAAAGCCATGTGATCAAGGTCATTACTCATTAGCCAAGACTCAAGAACATAAGCGATGAAAGGTGAGTAAATGTAATGTACGTAAACACTAATCATAAAATGGTAAAAGTATCTTCTCTTATAACATCATTCATCATTCATGATCAAAGTAGCTTTCCCCCAAGTAGTAACTTCATATTCATCATTCATGATCAAAGAAAAAGGTTTCTTTACATAGAAAGTCGAATAAGTTCTTGGGCTTGAATTTTTGCAAACCAAAACTGCGCCGCGGTGGCTTAATTTAGCAATACTAAGAATCCTAGCAAAGTCCAACCACTAGCACCTTTCCCCCTAAATTCATTATCCGCACATATAACTCAAACTCAAACATGTAGATTACACCAGAAACAGAAACAAGGAAATAAGAAATAAAGAAGCAGACAAAAGAAGAGAATAACCCTAATGTATTTCGCTTGTCACCTATCCGAAAAGTAGTCTTTGATCTATGATACATAACCCTAATGTATTGATCCTCAAAAGAGAAAGCCTCGTATAACAGCAGTGCACCTTGATGCTATGACACATTGTCACCCTCTTCTAAGTTCTAACCATACCACAAAAATATTTAGCTTGGGGGCCAATCTTAAATCAAAATGCACCAAAAATTAGATTCCAATGAGATCTGAATTTACATTGCTTCAGAAAACTAATTTACAATTGAATCTGAATTTGTATTTTCAGAACAAACGAAGTTTATTGTGATCCTTGATTACCAGAAAAAAAGAAAACTCAAAAAGAAGAAAACAAGTCATTTTCCAAGAATTGTAACAAAATCAAGTTCGATGTCCAACACCGTGATTTAGGAAAACAAATCGGACATCCAAATCGCAATCGGATGAATATAACCTTTCTTTGTTTTTGACTTCATTTGTGGTTTTGAGGGTAGTTTTCCATTTCAACTATTAAGGTTGGTAAAAGGATTTGAATCCATACAGGTTATTATTTGCTGTTTGGGCGGGCTAGGACCTCACATTTCAACGCAGACTTGCATTCGAAGCCTAGCATTGGCCAACCCCATGTCCCAAACTCCCAAGTCCCAACCCCTGGGCAAACTGTCTTCACGCAGTGATCCGTCGAGTAGAAACCAGTTGCGGAGAGTTTAGATGTCACACAATCAAGAATTGAAACTAAGGTGCGTGTGCGTGTACAAGGATGCATAACCAGAGAACCGCTACATAATTGCAGTTGTAAACTGTTCCTTAATAGGTGAGTTAATAGTTAATACCTCTGAAAACCGAAAATACCATCAAGTATTGTCGAAATTTAATTGAATGCACAACTATTTAGAAGGCGTGGAGGCTTACACCATGACTTGCGAGAAGGCAAAGCTTATGAATCTCCATTAAGGCTTCAAGGAAATGCCCTTCAACGGCTTACAAATACTCGATATGAAGGCAAGCCTTTTAATTTATCTTATTGGTTGTTTGTACAAATTTACAAATAGTTATTTCTTCAAATAGTGAAGCTATCACGAATTATATTAACAACCGAAAACAAAAGCTATTACACACTTTCCACCAAGCTTGAACACTTCATAATACACTTACTATTTTCTTTTTTTACCATTAATCTCTACAAAGCGATACTCAAGTGAACCACAACAATCTCGACCTCTTTTACCTAGTTCATTTTACAATTTTTATTCAAGCTTGACATACTCCTCCTGCCTTCGTCATTCTTGAAGACAATGATATACAATTCTATTTTTGACTGGAAGCATTTGATGGAATAGCAAAACGCTTTGTCATTCATCGCATGCATCTTTGCACACTTTTACTTAACGGAGGTTATATTTACTCACTACTCCAAAGAGCATCATCCAAAATTCAACTCTCCCCGACTTACGGTGACGAAAGTGAAACTAAGTAGGTGTTCATGCTCATGCAAGACTACTATCCAAAAGGAATTCTGAATAAGTTTCTAAAACGACACAACACGAGCAAGGGCTCAAAATGGTGGCGATAAGTAAAAGTAAATAAGAGAAGGAGCTTTCAAGAGCAAGAACCTTCTAGCCACCGACACTGCAGTTTTACTACACTAGCAAAATGGTGAAAGTAATTAGAGACGGGCTGATGAGGAAAAACCTCCTAGCCACCCCAATCTGTCTTAGCTATCGACCAACCAAGTGTTATGTTTTAACCTTTCAAAACAGAACAAAAAGCAAAATCATCATTTGTTTCAAAGCATTATTTTCAGATCTGGATAATTAACACAAAGAAAGCATCCTTCTAACAACCCCGATTGAAAACAATTGTTGCCCGGAAAAACAATTTCCCAAAGTAAAAACTAATATTTGGAGCCCCGACCATATCATTGCCCACCTAACAAACCATCCCAAAAGAGGCCTCCTAGCCTCTGTAGGAATCAATCGAAAGGCCCGAACTACAAGACATGAACAAAGTCGATCTGAGGGCCCTACCTGAACTCCTCAAGGCCAAATCAATTAAACATATTTTTTTTCTTTTCTGGTTTTGCACATGCCAATCCTTCCCTTCAAAAACGACAAATAATGCCTTGAAACGACCCAAGCAATAATAATTGACATGTTATAATTCTTCCAAATTTACCTGATAAACCAACTTCCATAACCCACATTTTCACTAGGCGTCAGTATATATACTCACTAACATGCCACTAAAACTTCTCCTACCAAAAAACAAAAAACAGGTTCGGAAAAGATCAAAGAGGATACTCCTCCCATCAACCAGATAGAACACATTGCCTTCAACATCTGGCAATTCAGGATACAAAGGTACAATCTGTTATGTACTCTACTTCTACTTAAGTACAGCCGAGCATTATGAAGAAACTCCGAAATCAATCAGGCCCGTGAACCCTACCATACAAGTTGCTATCTCCCTGATCTCTTCCTCCAGTCCTATGAAATTCATTTGAAAGATCTTTCACTCTCCAATAGAATCAAAATCTACTCCAAGCTCTAAAACAAATCAACCCCCTAGATAAATAAACTTCCTCAAACTGTTCTCTATCGAGCATTAACACTAGAAACCACTCACATTACTTTTTTCAGCAGAGCCATCCTCGTATCTATTACTTTTTTTTTTTGGATAATGTCATTGTCACTACTACAAAATACAGAGACTTGAAAAAGAAATCGTGTTTCAGATTTGGAGCAGCAAATGCTTTTTTTCTTCTAAGCCTCATTCTTTTACAAATATTTGACCTATTCTGTAAGCAATAAAGTAAGGATTGCATCCTAGTATATCTCCAAATTGCTTCTCTTTCATGTAATGACATAAATAGATTCGATTATATATATAAACCACAAAGTGAAACTCTTAGCATTCTCAGGTACGCTATCTATTGTCTTGTTCTTTTTAACGCAAACCAAAATTCATATAATAGTAACTATGCAAAGATTGGCAGTAATGCATGCGACATTCAAGTGATTTCTTATATTGTTAGATAATTACGAGAATCTAGAACTAGTATATATTGAATCTAGTATATAAGAAACGCCAACTAGTATATAATCTATAACTAGTATATAATTGAAACTAGTATATAACAATATATACACAAAAAAAACACAATATATACCTGAATCAGGATGAAGAAGATTGAAACGCAAATCAAGGGCAAGCTATTGGCGATAAACTTGAGTTTGATGAAGGGCAAGCTGTTGGCGATAAACTTGAGTTTGATGAAGGGCAAGCTGTTGGCGATAAACACGGCTTTCTTGCTACTAGAACAAACCCTTCCTCATAGTCGAAGGTTCAATTGGATTGCTTCAATTCGGATTTTGATTTTTTTTGGTTAGGTTTCGCGATAATTGGCCGAAGGGTTTTGGCAGAGAGATGACCGAGAGAACAGGTTTTTCCGGTTTGCGATTTGGTGGGGGGTGTATTGGGCTTTCTTGTTTGGACTTTGTTGTTTGGGGTACCGAGGAGGCTGCCCCGATCTAATTTCGATGGCCAATACAAAGACTCATGGTTTTTCCCACTTAAACAGTGATTTTCCCCGTGTTTGGCTGCCAAAAACGCAGATCGGCAAACAAAAACTGATTTGCCGGAAAATGATATTTTTCCATCAGAAACAAGAAAATAGGACCCCAAAATCCTTTTGCTAGTGGGAAAACAACCGAAATTTTCCCGCTATAGCAACAATATTTTCCCACTATCTCTCGCTCTCATCTCTCACACTCTCAGTGCCGCCACTCCCATCTCCCATCTCTCGCTTTGGATCGAAAGGTAGTAACGTTCTCTCCATCATTTCTTCTCCTCTCTCGATTTTTCTCTAGTTTCTAATCTCTTTCAAATCTCTCTCTTAAGTGGACAATTGTTTCAGCGTCAAAGGAGGGATTTTTTTTGTTCTAATCATCAAGCACAGGTAAAATTTCTAATCAGTTCTCTCTATGCTATTTTTCTCTCTAGTTCTCTCCTCTCTATCTCTTTGTTATGCTGTTTTTAGATACCTTTTTCAATTTATTGATATAAACTAATTTTTTTATAGATTTTAGTAGTGAAACTCGATATATAACTTGATTATAGAAATTATCTACTGTTATTTTAATTATTTGCTTGAATTGTTGTTTGAGTTTGGTAAAAAAATCTTTTTTTTTTTTTTTTAGTTTCCGAATAGTTGTAGTTTTGCAATTTGGGTGTGGTTATAAAATTTATGAACTGTCCTTGTTGTGATTTAAGAGGGTGATGAAAGATTCTAATCAAGTGTAAAATGTTCTCATTTATGATATTTTATTGTTCACAGATGTTTTTTTTATACTATTGAAGAACTTATAATTGAAGTTTTCAATTTGTATATGTTTGTTTCAGCAATTATAGCAATTATCTCAATGTTTGTTGTTATTCCATGTTATGCTAAACTTTCTGTTGAAATTGGGTAAACTGTAAACACTTTCTTGGAATTTAAATATATGTTGGTTTGTTGTCTCTAGTTGATGAACTTTCTGTTAAATGGTTTATTCTATTTGAGTTTTTGTAGAATGAGAACAAAACGTGAGCGTAGACTAGTTGCGACTTTTCTTATTATTATGATGGGTCATATTATGATGACATGGTGGTATAGGAGAAGGTATATAGGAAGGTATAGGCCTAGGCGTAGGGCTCCGCCCCCGTCCCCGCCCCCCCGTTCTTATTAGAGCTCCTCGTACAAATTGAGATTCTATACGGGCAACTGCGTTGGGTAGGATGTATATAACCACTGACAGATTTTGTTATGAGCAATTAAGAATGAGACGAGAAATGTTTCGTCAATTGTGCACTCGTTTGCGTGGTCATGGTCTATTTGATAGTAGACATGTCACCGTCGAAGAGCAAGTGACTTTGTTTCTTAACACTGTTGGGCATGATATGTGTAATCGAAATGAAATATTTCAATTCTTGCGCTCGGGAGAAACAGTCCATCGTTACTTCCATGTTGTATTGGTTGCATTGCTTCGGTTATTTAGGAAGTTAGTAACAAATGCTACTGCTAAGAACTCTCCTCGCGAGTGCTCCAACACACATCATTGGCATTGCTATTTCAAGGTTAGATAACTTTTTCTTACACAAGTTAAGATGAGTGTTATTTCAAGGTTAGAAAATTTAATCTTAATGAATTTTCTTTGTTAGGATGCGGTTGATGGTATACACTTTCCAATCAACTTACCATTAGAGCAACATGCTAGGTATCGTAATAGGAAGGGTAACCAGGGGTGGACCCAGGAGTTTCGTCGAGGGTATTCAAGTCAGAAATTCAACAACCGAAAATTTTCTTTAGTGTTGTGTAAAAAAAAAATCAACGAGTAATTCTGTAAAATCTTGAGGACACTAAAAATAGAAGGTTCAATATAAATATATGATTTCAAAAGGCAAAATGATATCCGCGAGAAATTGAATTGAGAATTCGAGATGGTTTGAGAAATGAATCTGAGAAAAGGTCCAAATAATAGAGAAGGTGATTGAGAAATCGAGAACGCTTGGGAAGTTTACTGGAGAAAAAAAATGAAATGAATTGGAGTAATTCATTGGAGTAAAAGTAAAAGTGTAGACTTGGCCCAGAGTCCATAATCCAAAATGTTAAAAATAACTGGTGAACTAATGAGCCAAGTTTTTTTTTTTTTTTTAGCTAAATACTAATGGGCCAAGTTAAATACTAAGGATTTAAGCCTACTACTTTTGTTTTGGGCAAACTTTGAATACCTTGGTTATACACTGGGTCTGCCCCTGAGGGTAACGTCACCCAAAATGTGTCACCCAAACTGTGTTGGTGGCTTGCACATTTGACATGAAGTTCACATACGTACTTGCAGGGTGGGGAGGGATCTGCCCACAATGGACGATTGTTGAGAAGTGTCGTGTCTCGTCCAGGGCATAAGCTTATTCTACCCATTGGTATAGTTTACAACTTAAACACCCCATGTTTAGTGTTGCATTACGCTTAAAATGACTAGTTATAGCTAGAGAACAGTTTTTGTCTTTTGTCAATTTCAGTACTATGTTTTATTGAGTGTTGAATAAGAACGGAATTTTATCTATCTTGGGGTGGTCATGTTTTGAAAATAAAACTTGTTTGTATTTGAGAGTGCTAATTTATTTTGGATATTATCATGTTGATGTTTGGATATTATTATTATGTTGGCGTTTTAGCTATTATTACTATGTTGATTGTCTTGACTTTCTTGTATTTTTTTTTTTTAATCTCTACTAGTAGTATATTCTATAATGATCGTGGCCTCTTAAATTCATCCGGGTCTTTTTCTTACGCATAATACCCCTAGATGAATAATAAAATCAGATACTTAGATATTTATTAATGAGGACTATTTTGTCTTTTTATGCCTTTATAAATTTTCAGTGCCGATATTGTCCTTAAATAAAAATATTGCTTAACACCTTTGAATAGGAGCAATCAGTCTTTTCATGTGGCATTATATTAAAAAACCAATTCCACGCCATTTTGAATTGTACACATTACTATAAATAGCATATAATTAGCAATAATTGAGTTATTTAATAAGACTTTAAGAAAGGGAAAAGTCTAGGAATACAAAGCGATTCTTTTCCTTTCTCTCCCATCTTTTTTGTTTCTCATATTTTTTTTCCCTCATTACAATGAAATCCTTTCTGTTCCAACACTATAATCAAACATCTTACAACTTTAGTCAATTTATGGGACAAGTGATTGCTTGAATATATTGAATAGTGTGAATTGTTAAGGAATAGTAACATGTTTCATTCTTGTAACAACTAAGGTCAGTTGTGGACTAAGGTCAGTTGTGGAATCAAACACTTCTGATTATGAAAAGGAGAAGTTGCAAGAGAGACTTGCAAAGCTTTCTGGTGGTGTTGTTGTTTTAAAGGTTTGGTCCTAATTTTCAATGAACTGCTTCTCTTTTCTTAATGGTGATAATGGTGTCGATTTTTTGTATTTGCAAATAATTTCCAAGATAGCCAGATGACTTCAAAATAAAATGATTACAAAGAGAAAGAAGGGATTCATATAAATCTCAAGGTACTTCTCTTATTGATTAATTATGAATTTGTTGTTGTCACTCCCAATCTTGGACCTACATAACCAAATTATGTGGCCAAACAGGGATTCACCATTGGCAATGGACTTACCGATTCAGCAGTTCAGTACAAGGTTTCCACGGACTATGCCTTACAAATGAAAATTATCCAAGAGTCCGAAGTATTAATGGAATGGTTCCGAATCTTGAAATGACACAGTAGAACTATGTGGTAAGTCTTCCCCACTTTCTTAATACTACTCCCAGTAATAACAATTCTCAGACTACAGAGACATCATTGTAGTTTTAATGTTTTGAAGTCTTAGATGTTTGTCCATTTCAAGATACATCATTTATGACGACGGGATTTGGTCGTTGACACCACTTATTATTATTTTTTTGAGTTCATCTGAGATGAAAAGATTTTAGAAGGGAGCATCCAAACTGATCTCTCTGTAAATGAATATAGAAAGCTTTCTTCTATACTTTTCACTATGATTATGTTAGACTTGTGGATTATTTTTGAAGTGTTGTTGCAGCGAAAAATGGTGGAGATGATTGCAACAAATCATATGATGCTTGCACTTCAATCTTTAATAAGATCTTGGACATAGCTGGGAATGTCAATGTAAGTAAGCATGGGCATTCATCCTTTTTGTCAGACTTTAGACAATTGGTGACAATACAGCAAGCTTGATATATATTGTGTTTCCGTATGCAGTACTATGATATTAGAAAGAAATGTCAAGGGAACCTCTGCTATGATTTTTCGAATACGGAGGAATTCTTGAATCAAAAGCCTGTTAGGGAAGCTCTTGGTGTTGGGAATATATAATTTATTGTGTCATGCAGCCCTGCTGTTTACGATGCAATGCAGATGAACTGGATGAAAAATTTGGGACTTGGTATCTTTGCACTTCTCAAGGACAGAATCAAATCTCTCATATATGCTGGGGAATACGGTCTAATCTGCAATCTAATCTAATCACTATATATAGGCCCCCCTATATATATATATATATATATATATATATATATATATATATATATATATATATATATATGGGGCTGGCTACCTTGACAGCTCCAATTGACAGCTTATCTTGACAAAACTCGTCCGTCCGTTTGATCACAACCCATCCAACGTCCAAGAACTATTCCTTATCAAACAAAGAATTCAGGGTGGGTATAATGGTCATTTTGATTTTCTAATCATAAAAAAAACAAAAAACCCAACAAAACACTCTGAGACTTCTTCTTCCTCACTCACTCTCTACAGATAAACCCACGCCGGTTTCTTCTTCACAAAAGATCACCCGACTATTCAATTAGAGCCCATTATCTTTCTTTTTCACAAAAAATCACTATACTATTTTTTTGGAATTAGCCATCTCTGTAAACCAAGGTAAGTTAATCTTATTTTATCGTTCTTTTGGTTTTTCCGATTTGTAAGAAGGTAATATTCTTTGCTTTGATATTGTCCTTTTGAACTTGAGTGCTTTCTTTTCGAATTAGAATTCTTAGTTGTTTGTTCTCGAAGAATTGCTCTATAGCCCTCTTTTATACCATAATCGTTTTTTGCTAATTAGAATAGACGTTAAAATTGTCAATTTAATATATGGGAGTCATTAATATCTATTTTAAGGTCATTTGATATTTTCTCTTTTTTTTTTGCTAGAAATGGAAGAAAATGTTAGAGCTTTTGTTGGCACTTCTTCTTGTTGTACTTGATTCTCAAAGTAATGACGTTAATAAATTAGTTGCTCCACACTTAGGTATGAAATTTAATAGTGTTGATGAAGCAAAGACTTACTACGCAGAGAGTTTGGTAAACAGGGGGGGATTTGAGATTCGTGTTCGACTACGATAAAAACAAACGGGTGTGGAATTGCCTTCTAGTTGTCTATTGGTTTGCTCACGCCGAGGGGTCCATAACAAGAAAGAAGAAATTGAAGGTGTAGCTTCGAGAAGTACTTCGACTATTAGATGTGGTTGCCAAGCTAGAATGCGAAGTTACAAAAAAGAAAACTTGAAGATATATATGATGTGAGTTTGGCTGAAAATCGCCATAGCCATGGTTTCACGTCACTCCATCAAAGAGACAATATATGAAAGGTAACAAAAATATGCCTGAAGCTGCAAAGAGTTTGACAGAGGTTTTTCATGACAACGGTATACCTGTAGGGAAAGTGGCAGACGTTTTCCATGGGGATGAGATTGGGTTTTGGAGAAAGCATTGTTGGAACCACCATTATGGTTTGACGAGAAAAATGCCTAAAGATAATGATGCAACAGCCGTGCTTCACTATTTTAGGCGTAAGAGTCTTGAAAATCCTCGGTTCTACTATGCCGCTCAATTAGATACAAAAGGTGTAGTAGTAAATTTCTTTTTGGGTTGATGGAAGGTCCCGTGTCCAATATGAGTACTTTGGGGATGTCGATCTTTTGATACAACATATAGAACTAATGTTTACGGTATGCCGTTTGCCCCTTTTATCGAGTCAACCACCACATGCATCCATTCAGTTTGGTTGTGCCCCCGCTACTTGATGAGACAGAAGAGACATTTGTGTGGTTGTTTCAGACATGGCTTGCAACTATGGGTGGTCGTCCACCAACTTCAATACTTACTGACCAAGATTTAGCGATGACTGCAGTAGTTAGAAGAGTTTTCCCTACTATTCGACATCGATTTTGTCTTTGGCACATTATGCAGAAATTTTCAGAGAAGTTGTCATTTGTTTACCATAGGCTCGATGCTTTGTGTTCAGAGCTTACATATATTATTTGGAAGTCATATAGGATTGTTGATTTTGAAAGCAGGTGGTCTGCACTACTGTTGAAGTATAACTTGACTGAAAATACTTGGTTGACAGAAATATATAAAAACCGTACGTCTTGGGTTCCGGCTTATCACAATGACATTTTTTTTGCTGGTATGCATACGACTGGGCGAAGTGAATCAATGAATTCTCATTATGATCAATTCGTTAGTTCGACGACTACACTTATGGAATTTGTCCATGGTAATGAGAGGTCTTTGGAATCGATAGCCAGGAATGAAAGGGAATCTGATTACCGTACCGAACATACTTCTCGCATTGTGGCTAAGGATGCTTTCCTCCTCAAGCATGCAGGTAAAGTTTATACAATTAGTGCTTTCAATAAATTCAAGAAACATTTAGAAAAGGCTAAGATGAAGTATAGAATTGTTGGAGAAGAGATAGACATACATGGAACAGGAATTTATACGGTGAAGACAAGAGACATTAAGCAAACTTCAATTTGGAAAGTGACTTTTAATAGAGGAACTTTGGAGGGTGACTGTGAATGTAAGAATTTTCAGTTCGAAGGATTACTTTGTGCTCACATTTTAAAGCTTTTTCAGCGTTATGACATCGAAGAGATTCCAGATCATTTTATTTTGAAACGGTGGACGCAAAAGGCAAACACATACAGAGCGGTGTTTGATGGTGGACTAGTGGCCGGTCATGAAGACCATGAGCCATTAAGAGTTGCCCATTGTATCAAGGTTGCTACTCAATTGGCTTATGATGCATCAACTAGTGTTGAGACATATGCATATTTTATTCAGAAGATGAGTGAAATGTCTATTGGAGTTTCGGAGCTTAAGGAAACTATCAACAAAACGGATGCAATGAATAATGAAGCACCTCCAATTGAAGAGCCTATAGTTGATACCTCACAGGTAATTTATTTAGTTTGTTTTTTTTATCTTTGCAATGATAAAAATCTTATTTGATTTTAACTCTTAAATCTTCTTTTCAGCTCTTGGTTTTAAATCCCAACATTTCAAAAGCGAAGGGGGAGGAAAAAGAAAACGGAGAGAATGAAAGGCCCTGTATGAAGCCTTAGAGAATCCAGGAAGAATGTGTAAATCTTGTAATAAGATTGTTAAGCACGACTCCAGAAATTGTCCAGAAAAATTAAAAAACAAGAGTGTGGAATGACATGCTTGTTGAGTGTGGAAGGACCGTTGGTTATGTTCTTACTATCTTGTTTTTTTGGGTGTTTTTCTTCTAATTGTAAGAATTATAAAACTATCCAATTTTTTGGGAGCTTACACCAATGATTTCGGTTTTTTTTTATGCCGGATAATTGATACTAGAAAAATGGAGCTGATCCTAGGTTGTAGAAATCATTGGTGTAAGCTCCCAAAAAATTGGATAGTTTTATAATTCTTACAATTAGAAAAAAAACACCAATGATTTCTAATTAGCAATTCAAACAATTCAAAAAATTCAAACAATTCAAAAAATTGACATCATTCGTGTTCGTGGTGGCACTTCGTTCCAATTTTTTGAATTGTTTGAATTTTAAATTGACTATCCATTTTTTTGGGAGCTTACAGTGTGGAAGGACCGTCATTTTAAACATGCCTCCACGAACACGAGGAGGATTAAGCACCCAAACCCGAAAAAGAAAATGTAACGAAGTGCCACCAATTCCCATTGTTTATGAACCCAATGAAGAAATCGCAAAATCAACAATGAACACTTAATGTTCATACTCTTGTTGGACTATGAACATTCAGTGTTCATACTCCTAGTGGATTATGAATATTGAATATTCATACTCTTGTTAGACTATGAACATTCAGTGTTCATAGTTGATGCAATACAGTTTGCCAATGATGTCAATGAAGTTGGCATATGATGTGTATGTCAATGAAGTTGACATACGTCAATGAACTGGAAAAGCGGGTAACAAAGTCGGAAAGACATGGACGTGCCCATATTTGATTGGAAATGTCAAAATAAGCATAACCCACAGCTTTGTTGTGGGCACCACCCTCTCGGTCCCTAAATCCATCATTTAGGCCGTCAAAATCATGTTTTTGCTATATCTTTTGATATGAGATTCCGTTTTCGATTTGGTCAATTGGGTTAATTCTATTTTGATTAGTAGTTTCTTAATATATGGTTATCCCAAAACTTTCCATTTTTGGAAAATTTTGAGTTTTGTGGAAATTAGGGTATTTCGCCTATATAAAGGCTGGTAGTTTGTATTAAAGTTTTCAGTTTTGGTTTTGAGTTAATCATATTAAGAGTTACCACAATTGGACTATGAACAGTGATATTAAGAGTTAATCATATTATGGGCTATAAACATTCTTTGTTCATATCACAATTGGACTATGAACAAAGGATCGCTCATAGTTCGGTAGCTATGAACACTCATTGTCTATAGCTATGAACTATGAACATAGCTATGAACAATGAGTGTTCATAGTCCATATTGTAATGCATTTATGAACAATCATTGTTCATAGTCCAATTGTAGTATGCACAAAAGAATATTCATAGCTCATGACTATGAACATTGATTGTTTATAATACGCATGCAAGTATGGACTATGAACACTCACCGCTCATAGTTCAATTGTGATATGAACAAAAATGTTCATAGCTCATGACTGTGGTATGAACAAAGAATGGTTAATTTGAGATACCCCCTTGTTTTGAAGTGAGAGGAGTGATTTTTCCCGATAATAATATCATCCTTATTTTTGTTTTGGTAAACGGTTGAGATTAGATCATCTCATTTATTTTAGATCGGCGGTCGAGATTAGATCTAACCATTTTGGTAGTCTTCCACACGTGCACAGCTTATACATTGTCGTATATAAACTTTCTCTGTTATATAGTGTTGTACACAGCTTATATAGTGAGGTATGAACATTGATTGTTCATACCCCAAATATGTATGAACAATGAATGTTCATATGAACAATGAGTGTTCATAGCTCATATTGGGGTATGAACAGTGATTGTTCATACCCCAAATAAGAGAGGGTACAATGGTCATTTGACTTTCTATTCACAAAAAAAAAAAAATAGATCCACAAAAAATCCACGACCCCATTCTTCTTCCTCCTAACAAAAGCCATCTCTGCATAAAATTTCATAGTTGGGTATTGATTTGTGTATAATTCTTCAATTTGGAGATGGGTTTAATTTACCTTGGAGTTATCCTCATAAATATGAAGTGGGTGATCGGTTATCTGTTGAAGTGAATTCTTTGACTTCCATTGAATCATTGATAAAGAAATACCTTATATAGTTATGACACATTTTTTTATGTAAACCATTGGAAGGAATTAAAGATATGGATGGTTGAGTTGAGAATCTTGGTGAGTTTTGTATCTCTTTGATTCTATTGTTGAAGCAGGAGGTAATCAATTTTCAAATGAGTTCTTCAAACTTGATTGAGTTGGGTTTCAAGGATTCAACTTTAATTATATTTTCCTTTTGATTCTTAAGATTTGATTGTGGGTTAACCGGTTCCATTGAGTTTCCAGGCAGAGTTTTCATGAAAAAACATGGTAGTGGGTTTCTCTGAAAACTTGGTGGTGGGTGTCCCTGTAGTGAGGAGAGAGAAAGAGGATGAGGAAGAAGAAAGAGGCGTCAGTTTTTATCCAATTTTCTAATCTAATTTGTGAAAGAAAAATAAAATAACTATTGTACCCTCTCATATTTGCTTTGTGAAATTAGTGCAAGATCTGGACGTTGGATCGGGTATAATCGAATGGACGTGATGAGCTGTTAAGATGGGCTGTCATTTTAAGCTGTCAAGTTAGCCAGCCCCTATATATATATATATATATATATATATATATATATATAACATGCATATATGTTGCACTTAATAAGGTTATAAATGATGGTTTTGGATGGTCTAATTATTTTTTATATATATATTTTTTCAATGCAAGCATTATTCTATGGGAAAATCTACCTCAGTCATGAAGTCAATGGCAGGTGTGACTTTCTTTCTGATTTTATTTTTTTATACTTCATTAACCTCTATCTTCGCGCTATTATGATTATCCAACGTATATCATGTCTATCATTAGTGAAGTTATCCGGTTCTAAGTCTTTGTCCAATCGCATTCTTCTTCTCGCTGCTCTCTCTGAGGTAATCATTTTATTAGTTCGGGTAGCATACTTGTGATAGAATTGGATGAGAGGTGACTTGATTTACTTTTTCCCTCAGGGAACCACGGTGTTAGACAATTTGTTAAACAGTGAGGATATTCATTATATGCTTGGTGCTTTGAAGACTCTCGGCTACACCTCGAAGTAGATGGTGCTAATAATGAGTGTTGTTGAAGGATGTGGTGGACAGTTTCTGTTGGGAAAGAATCGACGAGGAAGTTCAACTTTTTAGGGAACGCAGGGACTGCAATGCGTCCATTGACTGCTGCATTTATTGCTGCTGGTGGAAATGCCAGGTACTATGTCTATATATCTAAACTCAATACATGAAATAATATTTTTTTACAAAGTCCCTCAGCCTCATGCTTGGGATTCCCAGTCCCAGGGTACTGGTGTTTTATGAACTGTGATAAAGAATTCTCACTTTGTAAACTTATTTTTGAAACACTGTTGGTTTTGTAATCTACGGTATGGAGATATTTTTGCTTGTAATATATTGAAAGTAGTTGCTTCTTGACAAAGGAGATCCATAAATTTTCCGGCTTTGGGCTTCTTAAGTTCACTTATGTGTCTTCTGCAGGCATTCTTTTAGCTGACACCTCTTTTTATGTGACTGCATTCAGATATGTCCTGGATGGAGTCCCAAGGATGAGAGAGAGACCAATTGGCGACTTGGTTGTGGGTTTGAAGCAGCTTGGTGCATATGTTGATTGTTTTCTGGGCACTGATTGTCCTCCTGTTCGTGTAAATGAAAATGGAGGCCTTCCTAGGGGAAAGGTGAACTTTTCCTAATTAATTTGGTTTGTTTGGAAATCAACCGCAAGATTTATCATCTCTTAGAACATAGTGGGCTGTCGATTTGTAGTTATCTTCTTTAGTGTATGTAATTATTTTGTGTCTGTCAAAAGAATGAAAAGAAAAATAAATGAAAAAATAAAACTATTTATTAGGTTTCATTATGATTAGGTGAATCACATGAACCTAATTTAATGGCCCTATTTCTTCAACTGGATTGTTCCTTTAGTTTATTTAGGTATTTGTCAATACTCTTAGATTCACTATCTTGATCCATAAACTGCTCATCCGTCCTGGTCAAAATGCTTGTCGGGCATGAAAATTGCCCATTGATAAAATTTACTAAATAGTCACTGCCGTCTGTTCAGTAACCACTTCTCTTTATTGGGTCAAAAGAGTACCTGTTTTGTTTGGTAGCACTCAGTAATTATTACCTTCATATGTGGGGTACCTCTATGTTGGCCCTCCGATAAACCCATATATGTTCAAAGGGTTTTTATGAGAAAGAATCTTATATTCCGCCAAGTATCTTTGTTCATGCTCAAGAATCCCTTTACAAGTTACAACCTGTGTATAAAGTCTCATTTGTTTTTCATAAAGATAAACTGCATTACGATAAGTTGTTCTCTTCTTCATGCATTTTACTATCTTTCTGATTTTCGTATGGGTTCATTTTTGTTGATTCTTTAGGAAGAGAGTTGGCAATTGTACCTCTAATAATGTCTCCTTCTTCCCTTTTTGTTATTGTTGTTGTTGTTGATATACCCGTTTTCAAGTTACTCAATACACATGTGCTTTTCAGTGAAACTCTCTGGACAATCAAGAGTCGTCGACTTAACTTCGTTGCTCATGACAGCTCCTTTGGCTCTTGGAGACGTGGATATTGAGATTATTGATAAACTTATCTCAATTCCATATGTTGATATGACTTTCAAATTGATGGAAAGGTTTGAGGTCAGTGTTGAGCATAGCGATGGTTGGGATCATTTCTTGGTTCGAGGTGGTCAAAAGTACAAGTAAGTCTCTCAGATTTGTGATGTGGTAGCATTTTATTCAAGCTTATTTACAATTGATTTAATTGAATAAATTGTAACTCGTCAGGTCTCCTGGAAATGCATTTGTCGAGGGTGACGCAAATGGTGCATCTGAATTCCATAGTCATTAGAATTTTTTTTTGGGTGAAGTAGTATTAACCGCCCACTAGATGAGCCAATTAGGGTCTCCCCTAAATACACACAAAAAATTCCACCAACCCATTTTGACTTTTTTTTTTTTTTTGTGTATTTAGGGGAGACCCCTAATTTCCCATCTAGTGGAGGGGAATCCTAATTGGCTCGTCTAGTGTGTGTGTGGGGGGTAATATACTAGTTAACCTTTTTTTTTTAATTGTTGATTTGGGATGCATGCGATCGATCAAGGATGGTGACTACTTTGAGTTTCTGATGCATGCATGTTTCCTCCAAACACCTAATTTGACCCCAAATTGGTTAGTGTAAAACACCCATAAACCATTTAGAAGGACTACTTTGTCTTTTTAATCTTTTGTAAATTCTCGGTTCCCATATTGCCCTTAAATTGAAGTATTGACTAACACTTTAAATAGAAGTAACTGGTCCTTTCATAGTACAAAATATCCCGATATATCGTGATATTTGGGGATATATATTTAGATTTCAGAAAAAGATGTATAAATATCACGATATGTTTAGAGATATATACGACTGTAAATATCGGTAATATTTTGATGATATTTGTGATATTTATGATATTTGGAGATATTTTGCGATATTTTGTATATATAACAATTTTATTTAATATTTACTATTATATTTCAAATAAATATAAATAATGTATCATGATATATTAAGAAATATCTACAATATCTATGATATTTGTCGATATTTTGGATATATCTACTATATTTGCATGTGAAATAATGTCAAATATCTCCAAAAAGGAGGATATATCTACGATACATATCCAGAAATTGAATATCGATAAATACCCATATCCTGATATTTTGTACTATGGGTCCCTTCATATATTAGTGAATTAAAGTACTAAACCCACGCATCAATTTTAAATGTACGCCGCCATAAATGACATTTAATTAGGAATTTAATTACCAATTTAATTTGATGGTTTAGAAAAATGAAAAGACAAGAGAGAGAGTCTGAAGGGAACTCTCCATTGCCGAAAACTGAAAAGTCAAGAAATTAACCAACAAAGGTTTCTTTCCATCTTTATCTCATCGTTGCAATAATCAGTTTTCTTATTTGTTTACAACATCTTAATATTGCTTCAACACCAACAACAACTATTCCTCCTATTGGTGTTCATGAATTGTTGCCGTGTCAGATACCGACATGCGTATCTGTGTCAATGTGATTTAGATTTTTCTCAAGCGTAGATATTTTTTTTTTCTTTTTGTTTCCCTATCCAACTCTAGCTTAATAAAATAAAATAAAATAACAAGGGTAAATAGGGTATTAACATAAGAAAGTAGATGGTTGCAACATACCAGCTATTATAGTGGAGGACAAGTTAGAGCGACCTACTTCTTATTGTTATTGGTGTATTTTAATTCTTATATTGATATAATATCCTATGTAGACTGAGTATGTCGTTATGCCGCATATGTCATTGTAACTCCATTTTGGATGATTGATTAACAAACCAAATGACTTAGCTTTAGGAGGGTATGTCCCATTCTTCTAATTCAATACCTACGGTTGCATATTACCTATTTATCTAATGGTTGGATACTGATTTCAGTGAACAGCGTTACATAGATTCTTTTGATGCACTAACCTTTTATCTTTGTCGTTTGCAACATGCACTTGCTATGATGAGAGGCTCAAAATACATGTTATTTGGAGCTATATTTAAAAATTTATTGCTTAGGTTTGTATAGAAATCAAATAGGAATGGAATTCTATTCAATTCAAAATTTAAACGACTGTCAGTGGGTCTGCTCAGACATAATGTCAATTGTAAGTGTGCTCACCCAAATTATGTTTACACTTTTCGGCAAATTTTGTTTAACATCGCGTGCATAGCACGTGCATCTTGCTAGTGTTAATAACCATTGAGTGTTGAATAAGTGTGGATTTTTTTTTTATTTGTTTCAAACTAGGTATGACAAGTGGTGGTGTGAATCCAACGAATGCAGGTGGTGTGAAACCAACGATAGATAATGGTAATAGGAAACGTAAAGACTGTGAAAAAATGAATAAGACCCAAGTGAGATGGTATCCGAACATGGAAGCGATCTTGGTTTAGTGTTATTGGAGGAGGCTGCTACTGGGGAAAGAAGGCTGATAATGGTTGGAAGACAGAGAGTCTTAAGCGAACTGCTGATGAAATAAATCGACGACTAAATATGACTCTTGTATCTGACAATGTCCGATCGAGGTTAAAAACTATGAAGAAAGATTGGAAAGTTGCCAAACATGCACTTGACGCAAGTGGCTTTGGTCTCTCTTTTAGGGCTGGCAATGGGTTGGATCGGTCCGGATATAGGCAAATCCAAAACCGATCCGCTTTTCAACAATACAGACCCAGAACCGGACCCGACCCGAACATATATTTGAGTTAGAGAACCAGAACCGAACCGAAAACTTTTTTTTGATTCCGGATCCGATCCGTTCCGAACCAATAAGCTCAATTTCAACCCGGTGAACTGAGTTTTTAATAATTGGATCCTAATTTTCGTTATATAAATATAAAATAATTTTTTTTTGCTAAACACAAAAACAAGATATACAAATAAAAAAGGCATAATGAATTATTTGAAATCCAAATTTGTAATAGAAACCATCTTTTTATTATGTAAAAAAATATCGTAATATTACATATGTATTTTGCATATCTTATTTTGGAACTTTAAATATTGCAATGTTGTATAAGGTAATAGAAATATATGGTGGAGGAAAATTAGAAAGAATAAGACTAAAAATTTTAATTAGATTAGGCCCATAACGGTTCGGTACATACTTAATCCAGAACCAATCCAATAAGAGTCTGGTTCTGATTTTCAAGACCCAGAACCAGTCCAATATGCTAACTACCTGTCCCAGACCCGTTTTTATTGGTTCGGACCGGATCGGGTATCGGTTCTTACCTGACCCATTGCCAGCCCTACTCTCTTTCAACCAAGACAACAAGAAAATTGATGCAAATGATGATGCATGGGCGAGCTACGTGAAGGCACATCCCCATTATGACCAATGTTAGTTGTAATGTTTCCTCATTATGACCAATGTTGTATCATATTTGGGAAAGACTTTGCAACTGGAGAAGGGGGTAATAGTGGGTTTGATGACGATATTACGGTTTCATATGTCGATTTAGGAGGTTCACCAGGTTTGAAATAAAGAGAGTTGATTTTTTTATTTTTCTAATTTGCATTGAAACTAACTATGGATCATATTTAGATGTTGGAGAGCAATCCAATGGAGGGGGTGATGGTTCTCAAGCTGGTGAAAACTCACCTGGTGTAGGTGATGGTTCTCAAGCTGATAGTGGGGTTAAAAGCACTACCCCAACTGCCAAAAAGGGTAAGAAGTCTCGGCTCTTTGAGGATATACCTAAACCCCCTTCTTTTAAGGTGTTTACTGAAGCGGTGATTGAAATAGCCAAGTCCTTCAAATCCCCAGTGAAGCCAATATAAATGCTGAAGGAAGCTTTGAAAGCTTTTCCTGACATTGAGCCTGAACTTTATTTGAGGTCACTAGACTTGATGGGAGAGAACGATAAACTGATGGAGATCTTCTTGGGGCAAGATGAGGAAATGAAGACACCTTGGCTGTTTAGGAAGCTTCACCAAGCAGGGCTGTGAGGGTCAATATTAATTATGGTGGTCACGTTATGAACTCGTTAGTTGTTTGTTTTTCAAACTCTTTATGTGCAACTCTCTTGTGTTTTGGGAGTGTGTTCGCTGTTTGTGTTTGTCTCTTATGGGCAATTCTCTTGTGCTTTGGGAATGCTCATTTCTTTTGAAGTTGTTATGAACTCATTATTATGTTATGAACTGCTTTATGTTGAAATTATTATGAACTTGTTTGTGTGTGCTAGTGGAGGTATGGTGGAGGTTCTGTGTGTGTGTAGAGTGCTGGCTTTGTGTGCTGCCTCTGGCTTTTGCTGCTGTGTGTGTGTGTGTGTGTGTGTGTGTGTGCAGGTGGTACTAAGTGAGTGTGGTGAGAGTGTGAGTGTGGTGAGAGTGTGAGTGTGTTGAGTGTGTGAGTTGTGGGTGTTGCAGTGGTGTGGTGTGAGTGGTGCGGGTGATGCAATGGTGTGGGTGCTGCTGCTGCTGTGTGTGTACAGGTGGTACTAAGTGAGAGTGAGTTGTGTGATGTGGGTGGGTGTTGTAGTGGTGTGGTGTGAGTTGTGTGAGTGGTGTGAGTGGTGCGGGTGATGCAATGGTGTGGGTGCTGCTGCTGCTGTGTTTGTGCAGGTGGTACTAAGTGAGGTGTGAGTGTGCTGAGTGTATGAGTTGTGTGATGTGGGTGGGTGTTGCAGTGGTGTGGTGTGAGTGGTGTGGGTGCTGTTGTTGCTGCTGTGTGTGTGTGTGTGTGTGTGTGCAGGTGGTACTAAGTGAGTGTGGTGAGAGTGTGAGTGTGAGTGTGTGTGCAGGTGGTACTAAGTGAGTGTGGTGAGAGTGTGAGAGTGTGAGTTGTGTGATGTGGGTAGGTGTTGCAGTGGTGTGGTGTGAGTGGTGCAGGTGATGCAGTGGTGTGGGTGTTGCTGTGTGTGTGTGTGTGTGTGTGTGTGTGTGTGTGTGTGTGTGTGTGTGTGCAGGTGGTACTAAGTGAGTGTGGTGAGAGTGTGAGTGTGTGAGTTGTGTGATGTGGGTGGGTGTTGCAGTGGTGTGGTGTGAGTGGGGCGGGTGATGTAGTGGTGTGGGTGCTGCTGCTGGCAACCTTTAGTTGGTGGGTTAGAATTAGCTGCAGCTTTGCCGCCATTAATTTGGTGTTAAATGACAAACCACTCGAGTCTGTTTAGCACTTAGTCAACTTACTAGATTTTGGACCCGGACATATGCCCGGGATCTATTAAATATTTTGTGTGCTGAAAAGGCTTTACAAAATGTTTCACACAAATTTTCGAATCAAAATATATTTTTATTGAAAATAGAAAAAAAATGCATAGATGGGTAACGAACTATACCCTTAATCAAACATTGGGGTTCAAACTTTTTTTTGAGCAAGTTTGGGTATCCCATGTCTATCACATTTTGCAACGTTTGGTTCTGTTTCGTTTCCGTCCATTTTTTTTACATGTGGCATGCTATTTTTCATTTTCTCTAATTATTTTCCTATGTGGCTATGTACAACTTGCCACATCATTGCCACACGGCAGGGGGTGTTCATTCAGGTCGGGTCGGACACTCTGTCTGTTTCAATTTCAATTTCGGGTAACCCGATTAAAACCCGGTTCTTCAAGACAAAAAAAAAACAGATATGAGAAGAAGGTGGTGGCTTAAATAGTTATTCAAGATCTAAACCCCAAACATTTAACAATAAAAACAAATCCAAATCCCAAACACTTAAAAGTTATTTCTTTCTTGATTCCTCCTTTCAAACTTATAGTTTGGACTTTGGAATCAGAAAATGAAAATTGAAAACCCAAATCTCTAATCGGAATCGGAAAAGTTTTGAGTTGATGATTTATTGTGGGTAGTGATAGCTTTATCTAAACTAATCAACTTTTGTTATCGTCGTGTTTTTTCTTTTTTTGATAGTGTATCGCATGTTTTTTTGGAAAGTAATAAATTGAAAGCCAAAGATGGTGGGGCAGTTCAAACAATGAAGACGCCACCTTAAACCGCCGTCAGTTCTCTTTCTGCCATTAGAGAAGCTTGAAGGATCGAAATAATGTTTTTTCTTCCCGAAATATTCACTAGGTTGCTATGGCGATATCTGCCGAATAATCGATATATGTCGATTTTGGAGGATTCTATATGTCAGCATACCACAAGGCAACTTTTACATAGCCACATAGGAAAATAATTTGATAAAAAAAAAAAATGCCACATGTGAAAAAAAGGGACGGAAGTGAAACAGAACCAAACGTTGCAAAACGTGGTAGACATGGATACCCAAACTTGCTCAAAAAAAAGTTTGAACCCCAATGTTTGATTAAAGGTATAGTTCGTTACCCATCTATGCATTTTTTTTCTTGAAAATAAACCGAAATACGTTAATCACCAACGATTATGGTGCATAAGTACTTGGAAACTAATTAAAGGATGGATCAAATTGAGATAGCCTCTTCACTTTGTGGTTTAGGATATTAATCCGTAATTTTCAAATAGAATTATCTTAAACTCGATCTAGCTTGTATAATAGTTTTATTATATTTATGGTGATTAAGCGGCAAATTTTCGAATCAGAATATATTTTTATTAAAAATAAACCGAAATACGTTAATGAGCAGCGATTATGGTGCATAAGTACTTGGAAACTAAGGGATCAAATTGAGATAGCCTATTCACTTTATGGTTTAGGATATTAATCCATAATTTTCAAATAGAATTATATTAAACTCGATCTAGCTTGTATAATAGTTTTATTAGATTTAAGGTGATTTAGCAGCAAATTTTTGAATCAAAATATATTTTTATTGAAAATAAACCGAAATACGTTAATAAGCAGCGATTATGGTGCATAAGTACTTGAAAACTAAGGGATCAAATTGAGATAGCCTATTCACTTTGTGGTTTAGAATATTAATCTGTAATTTTCAAATGAAATTATTTTAAACTCGATCTAGCTTGTATAATAGTTTTATTAGATTTATGGTGATTTAGCAGTAAATCATCATCGTTCGGCTTACGTACTAATGTATACAAATCACTAAAACAGATTGATTATTTCCATATCCTCAAAGAATACACTACTCCCACTTGAAAAGATTTATCATATGAACATGTCCTACGAACGAGTGTCGTAATTACTCATATGAGAAGGCTAAAAAAGTGGATATTTATGTTTTTAGGTCAGTGCGATACAGTTTCATCTGACTTTCCGATTTCTAGTTAACCATTTGTTGATGTTATTTCAATGCATTTGCATCCAATTTCTGATTTCCCGTTAGTTAATATCTGATTTTAGTTTAATGCAGTTGCATCCAGTTTTTGGTTTTCCGTTAATTATTCTTTGAGGTATGTTCAATGCAGTTGCATATAATTTTTGATTTTATGTTAATTGTTCTTTGAGGTTAGTTCAATGCATTTGCATCAAGTTTCTGATTTCTCGTTAATTATTTTTTGAGGTTAGTTCAATGTAGTTACATCAAATTTATAATTTTCCGTTAATTATTCATTTAGGTTAGTTCAATGCAGTTTCATCCATTTTTTAATGTTTCGTTAATTAGTCTTTGAGATTAGTTCATTGCATTTGGATCTAGTTTCCGATTTTTCGTTAATAACTCTTTAAGGTTAGTTCAATACATATGCATCTAGTTTCTGATTATTTATGCTTTGAGGTTATTTCGATATAATTATATCCGGTTTCTGATTTCCCGTTAACTATCCTTTGAGGTTATTTCAATGCATTTGTATTTAGTTTCCAATTTCCCACCAATTATTCTATGAGGTTAGTTCAATGCAGTTGCATTCGGTTTTTGATTTTATGTTAATTATTTTTTGAGTTAAATTCAATGCATTTGCATCCAGTTTCCGGTTTCCCATTAATTATTATTTGAGGTTTGTTTGATGTATTTGCATACCATTTTCGATTTTCCGTTAAATATTTTTCATGGATTTGCATTCAATTTCTAATTTTCCATTAGTTACTCTCTGTCGTTAGTTTAATGCAATTTGCATAAAGTTTATGATTTTCCGTTAATTACTCCTTGACTACTAAAAATATGGTTTTTTGCCACGGTCAGTTGTGGTGGCAAAAAGCCCAAAATTCGTGGCAACATGTGTTTTGCCACGAAAAACTTTTAGCCTCGCCGAGGCAAAAAGGGTGTGGAAAGAAGTTTGTTGCCACGACTTTTGCCACCGCTGCAAGAGAGTGAACATTTAGCCGCGACCATGTCGTGGCAAAACATTGTTTTTTATTTGAATTAATTTAATTGTCAAAATAAATTAATTTCTTTTTGTCACAGGCACGACCGCTGCAAAAAGTATTTATTGCCACAAGTCGTGGCAATAAATGTTTCTCCCGCCATTATTTTTTTTTTTTTTTTTTGCAGCAAATGGCCGTGGCAAGACATTCTTTTGGTTTTTTTTTTGCAACAAATGGCCGCGGCAAGACATTATTTTTGGTTTTTTTTTTTGCAACAAATGGCCGCGGCAAGACATTATTTTTGGTTTTTTTTTTGCAGCAAATGGCCGCGGCAAAACATTACTTTTGGATTTTTTTTTTATAGCAAATGGCCGTGGCAAAAAGTGTTGTATATATAATAATAATAATAATAATAATAATAATAATAATAATAATAATAATAATTTGTGTACTAAAACCACATAGAACTATGAATATAATGAGAATCTAAAGTGAAATTTCATTTCACATAGAAGCTACATAAACCAATTCCAATCACTACAAAAAATAAGAGAAATAACAATCCATCTTTCGAGTATTTCGGTATCACACAAACAAAAGTATCAAACTATCTACACAAAAAATTCTTGTGATGAAAATCCAAAATCCAACAAGATGATATCTGCTATAGTACCATATTCAGCCTATTAGCCAAAATCGCAAAAAACTATGAAGTTTCGAATCAATCATGCATGTACAATAAGCCATCGTTGTACATTTATTTTCTCGTAAACAAACAACAACAAGAAAAGTTTAGAAATAACAAGAAAGACATAAACCGAGACAATAATTAAAGGTTTATCACTCCAACAAGGTCTTAGTCATCTACCAAGCTTAGCATATGCTTCATTAGTGTCGACTCTATAAACCAAAATGTTCACTATAAGTTTTGTAGCTATTTCATACCTAAAACCCGAAAGACCAAGGATGATAGCCACTCCCTGCCCTTTTTTTCTCACCTGCCCAAAAGAAAAGGAACAAGTCAAGACCGATCACTACTTGTAACATATCTAGAATTCTAGATTCTAGACAAAACAGAGTAGATGTAGATGCAATTCCATTATTAGAAACTGAATAATACAGATAGATAATATTATAATGTAGCAAACACATGGATTATGACGTAGTTGACAATACCCAATAATCGACCTTTAAACCCCATCGCTTATTCTACTTTAAGTAGTTGAAAACAAGATACTACACAAATAATCACCGCAAATGAAACAAGATACTCTTTTTGCATGCGACTTCCGTAAATGAAAAACAAAAAGGTAATTTATACAAAAAAAGATCAAACTTCTTCTTTAGCCAAAACACTTTCAAATCGAAACAAAACTTAGGAGGCTACCCAATCTCATTATCGGTCTACCGTGATCGCTTATAAAGGTGATCATTTCAAGAAAAGAATATATATTACTTTGCTTCTTTGTATTATTGTAAACTATAATAAAAGTATTGCTCCATCCCCCCTTTCTTAAAACCAAGATCAACCAGACATTGCAAACAATGCCTACTTATTAATCAGTCTACCCAATAACTTCTGAAATTACCAAAAGTTTTTTCAATAAGATAGGTCAATTGATGAACAAAACAATAACCGCACTTCAAAGTAAATCCCTCAAAGTTTAATAGCTCAAAGGAATACCTAGACTAGAGAGAGTGAAAGGGTAGTGTGGTCTTTTCCAATCTTTTAACTACTTATAGTTCGAAAGTACAGGTTGGAGGGAAAGCTGCCACTTTTGGCAAACTTTGACTGATGCTTCCCGGCGAAGATCGCCGTTGACTGAGGATGGAAACGTCTTTGGAGCCAGGTGGAACTCCAAATCTATTACCCCCATCCCAAGCTGATGAGGGGATGACAAATCGGGATGAGGCTCAAATCCAGAACCTTAGCTCCACCGGAATGCAAACATGGAGCTCACTTTTTACTAAGAGTAAGAATTCTAAACTTCAGCCTAACCTTACTAAGGTGAATCCTTCGTTTTCAGATGGAATTGCTGAGGTTCCAAAAGAAATCATAACTGAAGGAATAGATCATAACTGAAGAAATCATAATGTCATAAGAAATCTATAGATCTATGTCATAAGAGGTCTCCCACAACATTTGGTGTACTCGTTGAACCCTCCCAATCCCCAATAACGAATTATCATACATCATAGTGTGGTGGGGTTTGACATCTTGTAATGGAAAACATGTGGATAAGGACAGCACAACAGATATTATCAATTTAAGTTGGTTGTGGATGGAAGTGGAGTGACATACCTGAAGAATGACTACTTGGAGGAAGGAGATCCACAAGTACTCGAAGTAGTAGATCTGCAGTACTCGAAGTTTTGGGATCACAGAAGTTTAATTTTCTGTAGTAAACTGGCCAAAATTTAAGTCAAGGCATCACGTATAGATCTCTGCGAT
Source organism: Coptis chinensis (assembly GCF_015680905.1). Taxonomy (NCBI): domain Eukaryota; kingdom Viridiplantae; phylum Streptophyta; class Magnoliopsida; order Ranunculales; family Ranunculaceae; genus Coptis; species Coptis chinensis. The sequence continues at coordinate 70,500,377 of NC_141457.1, read as the reverse complement.
TACTTTCGAAGTCAAGGTGAGGCAATGGATCTAATCTCGGCACGACAAAGAAATCTGAAAATTATAGATTTGCAAGATCGCGAAGGAAGTGAAGCTTTTCAGCCATTCCGCAAAGTCTTCAAACCGTCCCACCTCCGATCGTTAGATCTTTTAAAACAATGGGTGTCGCATTTCTTCCGCGAGACCGCAAGTTTCGAACAAGTAATCCAAAGATCCATGTCGCCCTCCGAATATGCATCTTTTCACAAGTACTCAAAGTAGTAGATCTGCAGATTTCGAAGTTTTGGGATCACGTAAGTTTAATTTTCTCAGTAAACCGCCAAAATTTAAGTCAAGGCATCACGTATAGATCTGCGCATTACTTTCGAGAAGGCGCAGCGAGGCAATGGATCCATCGCACGCCCAAAGAAATCTGAAAAATTATAGATTTGCAAGATGCGGGGAAGTGAAGCTTTTCAGCCATTCCGCAAAGTCTTCAAACCGTCCCAACTTCCGATCGTTAGATCTTTTAAAAACATGGAGAAGGTGTCGCATTTCTTCCTCGCGCAGACCGCAAGTTTCTCGAACAAGTAATCCAAAGATCCATGTCGCCCTCTAGAATATGCATCTTTTCACAAGTACTTTCGGGTAGTAGATCTGCAGTATTTCGAAGTTTTGGGATCACAGAAGTTTAATTTTCTGTAGTAAACTGGCCAAAATTTAAGTCAAGGCATCACAGAAGTAGATCTGCAGTAACCTTTTATGCCCCAACGCTTTAAGATTTCGATGTGGCTCGAGGTTTCCCAGCACATCAAAATCAATTTTCACTCTAACGCCTTCGGCCATTCCATACTAAATGTAACCTTGCAAGGTTGGGCTTACCCTTTAGATTCGCTTCCACACAATCTCTAGCACTGCTCACATTTTCAAGATTGAAAATCTTCAACAGGCCTTTGAGATGTATTAGTCCATTCAACTCATTCAATTTGCATCCAATCCCTTCCCCACAAAAAAGTTTCTAATCTCCGAATAGAAGTTAAATGACTAAGGCCGATGGCATGTATGTTAACACAAAGTTGTCCTTATGGGTATAAATGTGCTCGAAGTTTTTGCAATTTCCAGATTTCTCCAGCAATGTGTAATTTTACTACATAAAATCCCCAAGCTTTCTAAACTTTGCAGCTTAGTAATAGAGTTGGGGACACCGAACAAAGTCGATATAATCTCAAGGTATCTTAGGGCGCTTCAACTTACCAATGGAACTTGAACTTCCCCAGTTTCTACCAGAAACCCAAAGACACGTAAGCATTTAAAGCTTGAGAGAATATCCTCGATTGAGAGATAATTTCGAAGTTAAAAAGAAGTGTCCGTAAGTTTGTATGTTTACGCAAGGATTCTCGAACTCAACTGGCAAATCTTCTCCCACGCCCATGCGCAGATGCCGTGACTCCATTAGGGATGTCTCCTTTAGTTTCCTTTCCCACAATGAAGTACTCTGTTTCCTCGCAATGTGATTGTGCAAGGTCATGCATTTTCAAAGTCCGATCTCCCCAAGTAATCTAGTTACGCTTTTGAAAGAACGATCTCCACATCAAATCTTTGACATATGCATTACCTATATCTTCTAAGATTTGATTTTCTCCTAACGTGTGAACAAACCCTTATGCCACCCATAATTGGATCGGTTAAAGCTTCGAAAAGTACCCAACCTTTAGGAAATATAGCACAATAGGAAAAGCATTGCCTCAAATGGAATGGCAAATGATTATAGCTTATTCTCAATGCAGTGGCAAAATCCCAACTTCTTCTAGAGGCAATCTCCAAAGATCACTATCTTTGATACTGGCCCACTCATGTTCCTCGGTCTTAAACCGCATTAAGCTTCCAAGGGCTTTAGCTGCTAGAGGCACTCCCCACACTTTCTCACAATTCCTTTCCAATTTACACAAGGTTCGGCTTTCCTTGCTTTTGATCTGAACCAAATGCCCTTTGCTTGAACAAATCCCAGCAATCATCTTCCGACAACCTTAACAGTTTATATTGTGAAACGGATCCCATTATAACTGCAACCTTTTCGCTTCTAGTGGTTACAATTATTTTGCTTCCCATTGCACCTCCTAATAACAAATCTTTCAAGTTATTCCATTTCTCACCGTTTTCATTCCACACATCGTCTAGAACTAGTAAAAATATCTTCCCTTTAAGTTGTTCCCGAAGACGAGATTGTACGATTTTAAAATCCTCCCCGACACACACCCACAATTTTAAATTAAAAGTACGATTTTAAACAGAAGAAGTTGGCCAAACACAAGAGAGAACTTACAGAGAAGTGACTGAAGCCCTTGAACCTACAGTTAGAGGTTCACAAGTCGTAGTTCATTCTGAGGTACAAGCTTCAAACAGATTTGCGATCATGCCGCCAGAGGATGAAGGTGTGCAGGAATCTGAAACTGAGATTGAAAAGCAAAATAACATGGAAATAGTTCCACATGTGGCAGCCATTTCCAGAAATGAACAAGAACTGTTACAGGAGGACAAATTTGAGGAGGTCGAACTGAATTTGAGCCATCGGTGGGTTCTCTGAATACGAAGGAGAAGAAGGGAAATTATGAAGATTCTAAAGAAAAGAAAGTTTACTCAATCAAGAGAGGAGAAATTCGGCAGGAGGATAGCTACTTTCGGTAAGTGAAGAGGAATTCGAGAAAGAATATTTTTCGACCACCTTGATGTTTGAAGAAGATTCGAGGGTAGCTGGAATGTTAGAATCTCCACCAATAAATGGTATTAGTGTCAAAACTAAACAGCTAATAGAAACCATCGGCCTCTCTAGTCGACGATGGCATAAGGCCAAGAGGAAGTCTAGAAACAAGGCCAAAGGGCAGCCAAAGTCAGAAAATATAATAATGAAGAAAAGGAAGAGAATGCAATAGGAGAGTATCAACGCCATTGCAAGTACACAACACATGCATAAGAGCAACAGAGTGGGTGCGAAAAAAGGACCAAGAGTGGGTCGAATACAACCCCGGAAAAGGGACCATATCGGGCAAGTTCATGGGCATAAGCCGATGTAAGTATCATATCACCAAAGAATACTAGTAGATACAATCTGAGTAATTATATCTTTGTTGGTAAACCGCACAACAAAACGATATTTGGGTGTCCCGTACTTGTTCTTGTCCTGGTTGATAAGACGGATACGAGCCTTGTAATCCGTCTTTCCAGCTCTCCTTCTCCTGAACTTGACTTGATAACGCTTAAAGTAAGCCCTCGACTTTGTGGGTTTGATGAACACCATGGTTGGGTTTTCGGATATGCTCTTTCTTCTGCTGCCGAGAAGAGAATGAGAGTGAGAGAAAACCAATACAAGTTGAGTGTAGGAACACCCAGCGTCCCCAATTTCTTATAGCTGATCAGAATAAAATAGAACCATGGCAACAGACTGATATGTGTGGCACAGGAATATCTATAAGTCAAAGACTCTACGACGAGAGTTTTACAAGACCAGTTTTTGTTCCCGATATGCCCAGTTCGTATCCTGCTGTTCCTGATGTTATTGAAATTGGGTCATCATTTTCTTCATGAAGAAAGCCAACAAGTAGCTTAAACGAGACTGCGATAGCGAGTTCAAGCACAACCCCGCTCTAGCACCTCTTCCCAATTGAGTAGGAGTACTTGAACTTCAATCCAGAAAAAATGGGTTTATTGAGGCTCGGCAAGATCACTAGCCATCCAAGATTAAACTCAAGTTTCGGATCGATCATCCTACTACTAAAACGCGTGACAACCTCGTTTTCACATTTCGAACAAAGACACCGTGAGTAGACAATATCTCAAAAGTCAAAACATAGACAAAGACTCAAAAGGCACCAAGAGTCAAAACAAGAAGCACACAAATTGAATACAATCAACCCTTGTAACGATCAAATAGGAACTCTAGCTTGCTCTAGACTTGGACACCAAGTGTATATCGGTTTCCCGACTTGAACTCTAAGCAACTACTTAAATACTATTTGGACTCAAAGTTGCAAGTACTTGATATTAAGCTCAAAACCACTTCCGTAATCCAACCAAGTTGCCATGAAATCTAAGCTAACTACTTAAACAAATATTTGGACTCAATGGCTTAACAATATGCATCCAGGAAGGTTTTTTAACAGGGTGAAGATAACTACAGACTCTAAGAGACCAGCTCAGATTATAAAGAAAAAGAACATTCATAGACAAGAAACTAAGCATGTTTACGTACCTACATGATACCATTTGGGCAAAATTAGCCACCTTTTGCATAAGTCGTGTTTCCATGTCCGCATCTCGTGCATCCAACTGCCTCTTCATCTCATCTATTTCATGTCGCCTTTGCTCATCTTTCTCTTGTGCTTGCCTCTTAATCTCTTCAATCTCAAGTCGTCTTTCCTCCTCCTTCTCTTTGTGCTACTCTTTTGCATTTCAGCCAACCGGCTTTCCGTGTCATTCACACGATTGTCCAAGATAGTCGAGAGCCAAAGTAGCCGGTTGGGGTTACACCTCGTCCCTTCAACCTCACACGTCCATGCCGCTCGAGGCATCATCACTTCCCTATAGATCTCATCCGAGAGAGGTAGTTGTGTCCCATGTTCATCTATACCTGCTAGGTCTTTCATTTTGTGCTTCAGATTCCAAAAAAAAAAAAAATACACACGGGATATTAAATACAGCCGAAAGTATGATATTTAAACCGAAGCTATTACTAAGATGAAATTGTTACATACAATGTATTCTCTTGATTGATCATCAAGAGCGTCATGCTTTAGAACTTGTGTGAGTCCTCACAAAAAAGATCTCCTAGGGAAGGGGTGCTCCAAAATCCCCCGACTCTAACCAAATATAAAGAAATTTATTAATTGTTAATCACTAGTCAAATTCAATGCTGCAGTAGGAAAATAAAAATAATAAGCATATGTACCATTATCTCTTCAAACCGGGAAAACTTATTCTTCCAAAGAAGATGCTTCGCTATTTGCTTAGCACGGTTAGCCCTATTACGTTTAGAAATTGCCTATACAAAAAAATCTCCTAGTTAGTATTGTACCCTATAAAAAATACTTAAGCTAAACATTACACTTTTTCTTACTTGATGCTCTCGAGTATCCCAAAACTCCATAAGTTGAACCCACTCACAAGCGATAGTTGCTCCGCCTATGGCTTATAATTCTTCATATGTGGCATAGCGGGTATAAAAGTTCCTTTTCCATTTACTCTTTTTGTTTCTGAATTGGTCCCCGGAAATCACAGCCAAAGTGGGCTCCTTCCGGGTCTCATCAAGTTCCCATTTATCCTAAAACGAGAGACAAAAAGATCTACTAAGAAATGAAATAGACAGTTTTTTTAAATTAGTGCAAGTGTGTGCAGATCCAAATGTCCATACCTTAATGTTATCCCATAACCACTCTTTGTCGCCTACATCTTGGAGCTCCCATTTTTGTCCAATCAAATCGACGTGGACGTTGCCATTAATACTCCAAGAGATTCGAGAAACAAGCTTGGATGTTTCCGAGGTCCCACCGGTTGTCGCCTTTCCATACCAATTCCAACTTTGAGCCATTTGGTTGGTCAAATACCTTAGGAAGGGTAGAAGTGCCTGATCTTTGCACTTTTCAGTGTTTTTAGAAGTTGACTTACTACGTGCTAAAACTCAATAATTCCTTACTCACTGTTTTTTTTCTTTGAGAATGTCACTAGTTCGAAAGTAGGGATTTCGCTCCAACTTCTAAGACAAGAATTTAAATGATCACAACTGGAATCTACACTTTGGAGAACTAAGTGAGAAGGATTTTATAGATAGATTTTTTTTACACAAGTTATCTAAAATTTGTAAGTTTGTTTATAGTTAAATGAAAGAGAGAGAGAGATAGGGAAGGATTAATCCTACTCATGCAAGGCCTAGCTACAAGTCTTTTAGAAACAGGTCACTACCATCTCAAATCCCTAACATAATATACCTATCTCTAAACATATCATGCTAGCATGTAGAATTGAAATGATATTTCATCTCTGAAATATCATTCCAACTCCTAGTTCTACTTTACAACAATTGATCAGATAATTGTCAATCTCTGTCATTTTGGGACAGGATGAAAAATAGAACCTAAGTCTTTTAAGTAGTGATTTTGGAATCCTAAATTTGTAGCATGATCCTCACATGAGCATCATTAACCCTCCCTTGGGAGAGTTTTAGCTCATGATCCTAGGATTGAATTAAACTACAAGAAGATATGTGAAATGAAAAAAGAAAGAGAATGAAATAAAGAAAACTACAACCTGTTTACCTAAATGAAGAAGAGTTTATTAAAAACTAGAGAGAGTTCCCCCATTAACAAGTTACAAGCTTTTCTCTAAAAACTAAGAACTAAAAAAACAAAATTAAAGACATGGATGTAAATGAAAAGTAAAAGTCAAGGAAGTAAAAGCTTCCAACTCCCAAAATCAGCCCCCTTTACATAAGAGAGCCTTTTTCTCTTCTCCTACGTGAAACACTCTCCTCTCATTTATTTTTCACTTATCCATAACTAACTCCCATTTGACACCTTTCATTTTTTTAGATAATCATCACCTAAATCCAACTAACTCATTAACTTCATGCAAGGTGTCAAAATTGCACCAATTATTTGCACCTTTTTCTTGACTTGCATGATGACTCATCAAATCTTATGGGCCCGCCTAGTGGGTCCACGATGAAGGTCCAAATGGCAGTCCGTCTTTTGACATTTTTACAACTTCCCTATTTATTTGTAGAGTTCATCGCGACCGATCGTCGGAGCAGCTCACTCGTCGATTCGAGTCCCGGTTTCAAGAGATATGAGCTTCGAAGTTTGATGCTTCGTGCATGTAATCCGCTTTGATTGATTATGTACTATTTGAGTCTTTGGGCTTTAGTCCGAATTTGTTGGGCTTTCACATGGGCTTGATCGGAAGGCATGTGTATACTCCCTATTCCGTGCTTAAATGTCGGCTTTATCATAATTTTTACATTAGTTGCTCCAACCTCGCAAAAAGCGAAGATGTGATTATTTCATGATTATTAAGCACAAAATTGACCAAATGTTATGTCTCTACGTGTTTTCATAATACGCTTTTGGTGCTTATAACACCACTCCCAAACAGCATTTTGCTTGTCCTCAAGCAAAGAAGAGACATTAAAACAGATAAGTGGCCAAACTGTGCATTCTAAGCTAAGTCTCGTTTAGAGTGCGGTTGCATTGACCATATGCAACAAGGCCTTAAACCACTAGGAATTCCTAGTGGACGAAGTTATAGCCTCGCGGAGAGTTTTCCAGAGAAGATACTCACAAACTTCATTTATACTACAATGACTTAGTAACAAAAGCTTGTTTCCTAAATTAATCTCGGATATCTATACATCTCCTTAGCGGGAACGAGGATTAATTCTTTCAAACTCAAGTTAATATGCATACAATAATTAAAACATCTACATATGAGTATGCATTCAGTGAATTTACATTGAATTGCACAAGCAGTGGCTGTTTCGATTCTTTGGAGAGTGTACCTAAATGGGTTCTCACATGTATGTGTAGAAACACAAATTTGCTCATAATTTTCCCACTCGTGTTTTGTTAACTCCAGGTTAATGCAAGCACACTTTTCCTCTCACATACTTCGATGACAAATCCGGAGCCGAGGGTCGATCAATCACATCTACTACTTATTATCACACCATCCTACTCCTAATCGAGCTAGAGGTCTTTATTAGGTATTATGGGGCTTAGGTGATAGTGTAGAAAAAAATGGAAGTGGAAGATAAAAAATGATAAGTATAAGAGAATAAGGTCTTCAAGATATTTACACTTGAGAAATCCTTGTTTTCTTTTCCGCCTCCCACGAAAGTTTTCCTACCTTGCTTTAAGCCTTATTTCATTTTTTTTTTAGGCTTAAGAAACATGATCCTGTTTATTTATTTATTTTTATTTTTGAAGCATAGGTAACTAACTTTTATTTGGAACAAGTCTTCTTTTATTTTTCTACATTTCGTCCTATTTCTCATACTCATCACTTAGGTAGGTTCTTTTATTTGGGGTTAATATATGGGTAAGGAATTTTTGGTGAAAGTGAAAGGTTTGATGAAAGGTTCAAGGAGTGACTAGCAAAGAAAATTTGTAAATGTAATAATTTATAGCTATGTCGATCCAAAGAATGCCTAAATTCTCGCCTAGGTTCGATGGTGATCAAGTAAGTCGATGCTGATTTTTCTATTCGAAAAAACTACTCCTCCGTGTCATTACTCACAAATCACTCATATCGAGGCTTTTGGTTAGATTCTCACAGATTGATAGTTTAAGTAGACTAACCGTGGTTTCCGTAAAACTTATTGTCATGTACAATCAATGATACTCAGTGCATGAATACTCATAAAAAAGATATAAAACTATTGCACGTATTAGCTTAAGTTTCTTAAAAACGAATCATAATTCAATGCTAATGTGAGACTTCTAGATAATTTTCATCATTGAAAAAGAAACAAGACATTGTCACTAATTACATTTACTAACAAGAAAAAGAAACTATAAACTATATATATATATATATATATATATATATATATATATATATATATATATATATATATATATATATATATCATATCCCAAACAGAGTGATGATTAGTCTTCAAATAGAAATAGATAAAGAAAGGAATTACCCGATAACCGTAAAACAAAATTAGAGCCGGATTGCCGAACGTAAAGTTGTGGTAACATAATATATTATACGAAAAAAAACAAAAACAAAGAAAAAAGAAGTAGCACACTATATACAATTATATACGCTAGATATATGTACAATTCCCTACTCAAGTTTACCATCCAGATGTGGTGAAGGTCCGGCCTCTTCTTCGCTGAAATGCATTTCCTTAGTATCGCGCCAAAAGATAACGTGATTCCCAAATGGTGGCCCATTCTTGTTCACCGTGATTCGCTCAAATGTTTTATCATTTTATCATCGCTGATAACAACGAACATGTCTCAAGTATCGTCGGCGTGACGCTTCCATTGCCTAAACCTTTAATGAACGAATTATCTTGTTTGTTTGGCACATAGAATCTACTTTGACCCAATCATGAAAAGTAGCTGAAAACTGTGGGAAATATGTCTTCATAATTCGCAAGCGCTATGTAAAAGTATATACCGATCCCGAAAAGTACGAGCTCGTTTCAAACCGAGATAACACGCTTTAAGATATCAAAGAATGTATGACCTCGAAAGCAAGCGCGATTGAAGACTACATGCATGCAAAGATCATTGGCGATAGAAAAATGCCAATCTCCCATGATGTTAAGAAGGACAAACAACATCGCGATTTCCCATGTTCATGGTCATGCCGGCTAAGGGAATGGTGATGTCCGCCATCCGCCAAGTTTAGTTCCTTCATCTTTAATTTCAAGACCGCCACCGTGATGTCGCGCTTAAAAGCAGCCATGAAAAGGAATGAGTAGAGTTGTGATAAATGTATGGCCATGTTGTTGCCGCCTCGCGATATGGAAGATCTAAAGTCGGGCAAGTGTTGCCTCTCTGAAAAGACATGGTTTGTGCCACCAACTTTTGTGATTGTGAATCCATGAGCCTAAGAAAACCATGAGCAGCCAAACTGAATAAGTTTGGTCGTGTATCTTCCATATTAGCATAAAATGAAGTCCATAAGTATTGAAACTTGGAGAATAAGTTTGGTCCCGCTTTGATGGAAGATGCTACGCTTAATAACAAGGGAAGACCACCCGATGTTAGTAATGCAATCACGAAATGAAGTCCATAAGTATGCAAGAAGATAAAACCTCCCGTAATCAAGTTTAAAAACACGCTAAAATTGTTATTATCACAACTTGAAATATGACAATCCTAGTAGGCATTTATTACAAAAGAAGATACAAAGATAACAAAAATACTTAATAATAATAATTTTTAATTTATTTATTTTGGGGAAAGTTGAGTTTTGTAAAAACGAATGCAACCCCCTTTTTTATTTTTTTATGGTTCGTAATGATGATAAGGATGGTGATGGGAATGCAGATTGTGGACAACACCGCTCAGTTCATTAATTTGTTGGCTAAGCCGGATTTGAAGGGTTCCCCGCTTTGCCGAGATCGTAGTTTGATTCTCTATTAGAAGAGTGTGATTTTCTAATGACCGAGAGTGAGTTTCCAATAGTGCCTCTTGATCAGCATCATGCATCGCTTTGACGCTCTTGGAAATCCATAAGACTTTTGATGATGATTTCCCTCGACGTCGCGGAGTTCCCTCATTCCTTGATGAAGAATTTGAATACCTTCCATGGGATTAAAAATGTTCTCGCGATGGCACTTTCATCAAAGAAATGTGCAGAGTTTGAGTTTTGGCCATCCATTTCATCCGGCAGTAGTATCCAAGGCCCCAAGAACCACCGCAAGACGCCTTTGTGAAGTATTGTAACAAGTGCTCTTTGAAGAGGTATTTCGAGAAACTGGCCGGATAACCCCAACACATCATAATTTTCGCGACTAAAGTAGGCAGAGGTGCTAACCTTTTGTTCTTCCGGTGATTGCGTTCCGTGAGGTGTTGGATTATACAAAAATCATCTCTTTGATTCTCGCATAATCCAAAGTAGGTGTAATTGAGGCTTGGTGACTTCAGATTGGTGTGACGCACTCCACCACATTGTGTCCCAACCAGGGAGCAATGTACCGTTGATTTTGTTTCAAAGAGCGCTGAAGAACAACATGATTTTTATTTCCGACTTCGCCATGAGATACGGTGGCCCGTGAGTAATTTTTGACGAATTAAATGGGGACTCGAAAGATCGAACCCCGAGTCATTGAATTTGAAGTATGTCGGAGATAACTTCCTTAGTTAATTCAAAGCGTTGTCCATAGGCATGGAAACAGAATTTTCCATTTTCAGGTCCGCTAAATTGGTAGAACATCAAGACCAAATCTCCGAATAGGCTGCTCGCATGATATAGAAGAGGCATCCATCCTCGACGCATAATTTCTCGTGGTCATAAAAGGAGAAAATCGGCCATCATCAAAAAAAATTCAAGTAGTTCTTCTCGGTACTATCTTTCTTGGTTGATCCATTTGGAAGGATAATTGATGGAAGGATAGTGTAGAAACCGTGGTAATGAGAATGGCTGAAATGAAGAGATTTATAGCAAATATAGGATCCGGTATGAATTAGATGTCAAGTGCATCTAGATCTCAACTTACAAGTGAAACATGTGATGTTGGTATCCCTAATTATGTACAAAGAACTATGGGTATCCATAGTATGTCTTTTCATGTCGTGTCCAAAAACAATTAATGGGGTCTTAAAATGATAGAGAATTCGAGGAAAGTTTCACAGGGCGCTTAGACCTACACGTAATTTCAAAATTTATGATCATACCTCAATAATAGAAGATAGATAGAATAATTGAGCCGCGTATGCGACAAGTGTTAGGCGCATCGTAGCGCGCGCAATCTTCTCCTGAAAACAATAAGTTGAGTTTGATTTATTTTATTGCGCTATTGATTTTTCTTATTTGTTATGGTTTTGATAACTATTTTATGTTTATGATAAGGTAAAAATACAACTAATATACCCAATTTATTAAAAGGATGCTCCTCCATTTAGTACGTGAACCCGCATAAATGGTTGAGAATTATTTAACACACCATAGTAATATACAAAGCGACAAAGGGAAAGAGATATGGAGGTTACATAGATCTAGATATTCGATGAAGTTATGCATGATCGACAAGAGAATAATGACAAATACCGTTATCACGAATACCGCGGATGTTCCCATTCACGCTGTTCTTTTCCAATCGCCGATCGGATCCATTGTTGTTTGAATGAAAAGATAATATGTGAAGATTAAGCTTTGGATAGTGAGAGAATGAGGTGAGTGAAGGGTGATGAGGAGTGTCGGAATTTATAGGCAAAAATCGCTTTTGACCGCTTTGGATATCCGACCGCTTGTGGATATCCGACCGCTTGTGGATATCCGAATCGCTTTTTTTTAATAATTACGATGGAGATAACATTTGGGTTTTGTGACCGCATTAATTGATTTGGTCGGTTCTAATTTTTGGTCCAAGCCCAAATGAATTCGAAATTTCGCTTTATGTCCCAAAATTTCAAACACGAATTTCGATTCATTTCAATTCCAAATTAAACGAATCGAATGCTAAAATGATCGGCATTAAAAATGTCATCCATCGAATATGAAGAAGGCACCTTCAACCCTTTTTTTTTTTTTTTTTTTTTTATTATTTTTTTTTTTTTTTTATATACAAATGTACAAGTGGAGATGAACGTGGCAATGTACAAGGGAAGATGTATGTGTCATTATACAAAAGAACGCGGACAACAACACCGACTATAAGAAGAAAAAATCATTACAAGAAAAATCAAAGTAACCGCCATGTCGGCTCGGGGCTTAACCCAATCCAGCCAGACCGCGGGCTTAACCTTTATGTTTTGGGGCCTAGGGTTCGGATCGGTACCATCCCCGACCAATGTGCAATGGTCTAATAATAATATTACCCTTAGTATATATGGTATAGCTCAAAACCGCCTAACCGGCCATCAAATAGAAAACTATTCGGGTTGGCTCGGTGAAATCCATTGCCCGTGCGAACGGGGACTATCCGGTGTTGTTCATCACGACTCTCTTTGTGCACAATGCAAGGGTGAAAATGAAAATAAAATACACGAAATATACATATGGAGTCTTTTAACGCCGATCCTCAAGACGAATGTGAGTCTTTTAACGCCGATCCTCAAGACGAATCCCACCCCGTGGGAGTAACGACGACGACGGTTTATCCCGCCGAGCTGGTGTCGCATAATAATATACCTTATACCGCTCATATCGATAGTAAATCAAGACCGGACAGAAAAGGTGTTTGACAATTCATACACCACCCCATCCTTCACAAGACGCCGCTGAAAGCAAAAGTATCGCACGACCATTACCTATTCGAGATGGGTGAGATTTACACCAAATGATGAGCTGGAGTTCGCGAGGAAGAGAATAGAAAAGGGAAGAGAAGGAAGGCTGGGAAATTTTGGTACCCATTGTTTACCGTAAGGCACGCTTTGCTCGATGAACGTAAGACATTTATACTCAGCCTCAAATAGAGTTTTTGTGGACTAAGGTTCCGCCTTTGCAACCACACACTCTAGGAGTTTTTAGAGAAGAAAATAGAAGAGGGTCCCGCTACCCTAATGGTGTACTTTCCTTTGTTTTAAACACTGAAAAAAATACACCAAATAATCTTTAGTCTTTATAGACCGATCTTTGAGAAGAGTCTTTTCGACATCCGAGAACGCAACTCATGATAATGTTTAAGGCGCTGGCCATTTACTTGAAATTCGCTATCATCGCTTTCATTTTTCAAAGAGATAGCCCCATAAGGTTTGACAGCAGAGACAAGTTGAAAGGACCGCACCATCGAAGTTTTAGTTTTCCTAGAAAAATGTGTAATCTCGAAGTTGTACAACAAAACTTTTGACCAATTTTGAATTTTTTCTTAATATGTGCTTATCATGCACTCTTTTCATGTTGGCTTTATAGGATTTCGAGATCATAGGCATCACCTCAATCTCTTCAAGCTCATTTAACCGCAATTTTCGCTTCTCGCCACCGTGATCGGTATTATAATTTAGGCTTTTGATAGCCCATAGAGCACGATGCTCGAAGTTCAACCGAAGATGACAAGGTTTACCAAAAACGAGGCGTAAGGGGACATGCCTATAGGTGTCTTAAAAGTCGCTCTATATGCCCACAAGGCATCGATAATCGAAGAGACCAAATTTTTCTAGATGGATTAACCGCCTTTTTCTAAAATTGATTTAATCTCTATTAGAGACTTCTACTTGGCCATCGGTTCCGAGGATGATACGGAGTTGCCACTTTGTGAGTAACTCCATATTTCTTTACTAATGATTCAAAAATTTTATTACGAAATGTTTTCCCCATCACTAATTATAGCTTTGGGAACGCCAAATCGAGAAAAATATGTTCCTTTACTTAAAAATACGACCATTTTATGATCATTCACACGACATGCCAATGCTTCAATCCATTTTGACACATAGTCAACAGCTACTAGTATGTATAGGAAGCCATGACTATTTGAAAAAGGACCCATAAAGTCGATCCCCCATACATCAAAAATTTCTACAATTAAAATTGGATTTAAGGGCATCATATTGCGCTGAGTAATGCGCCCTAGTCTGCCGACAAATGGGTCGTTGCATGCTTTGCAATGCTCGTGGTGCATCTTTAAACAATAATAACAATAAAATCCACATTGTAGGACCTTTTTATTGCAGTTTTTCTTACCACTGAAATGACCACCACAAGATTGTTCATGGCAAAAGGATAACACGCCATTATGTTCCCAAAGAAATGCAACGGCGACGGTTGGTCCGGAACAATAATACTTAAAGAGGTAGGGATCATCCCAAAAATAAAATTTCACAGTGGATAAGAACTTCTTTCGGTCCGCTCGAGTCCAAGATGAAGGGACCTCCTCGGTAACTAGGTAGTTTACTATATCAAAGATACCAAGGAGATGAAAAAATGGAATACAAATGTTCATCCGAAATGAATCGCAGATTGGTTCGACTCATTATTGACATCATTAACGAAGTCGCGATAAATGGTCCGCTACCACGCTCGCAACCTTTTTATCTCTAATTTCTAGAGTAAACTCTTGCAAAAGGAGGATCCATCGGATCAACCTCTGCTTGGCATCTTTCTTTGCTAATAGATAACGCAGTACCGCATGGTCGCTGCAGTAGACTATTGTAGAAGAACCAACTAGGTAAGGACGAAACTTATCCAGGCATATACAACCGCTAGAAATTCTTTTTCAGTGGTGGTATAGTTACGCTGAGCCGCCATTAAGAGTTTTACTAGCATAGTAAATGACAATTGGCTTGTTCTTCTGGCGCTGCCCTAAGACAGCTCCAATAGCGAAGTCACTCGCCACACATTAATTCAAAAGGTTTAGACCAATCGTGGTTGAATTATCGAGTCAGAGTCGTATGCACTTTAAGGTCTCAAAAGCTTGTTTGCAATCGAAAAGTGAAGTCAAATACGCATCTTTAAGTAAGAGATTTGTTAAAGGTCGGGCAACCTTTGAGAAATCTTGAATAAATCTCCTATAGAACCCTCGCGGTCCTAAAATGCACGATTTCCCGAACCGAAGTTGGTATAGGCAAGGAAGCAATTTTTTCAATCTTTGCTTTATCGACTTCGATTCCGGCCCTTCAAAACAATGTGACCTAGTACTATTCCTTTTGTAACCATAAAATGGCATTTTTCCCAATTAAGAACGAGATTTTTCTTTCACAACGCATTAAAACCTTTTCAAGATTTGATAAACAGCTATCAAAAGAATTACCATATAATGAGAAATCGCCCATGAAGACTTCCATAAAACGCTCAACCATATCAATCAAGATATGAAGCATACAGCGCCATTGAATGTACCGGTGCATTGCAAAGGCCAAATGGCATTCGCTTATATGCAAAAGTACCAAAAGGGCAGTGAACGTTGTTTTTCTTGGTCACCAGGATCTATGACGATTTGAAAATATCCCGAAAAGCCATCAAGAAAACAAAAATGCATGACCCGCTAACCGCTCAAGCATCCGATCAATGAATGGGAGTGGAAAATGATCCTTACGAAAGTGACTGCATTAAGTTTTCGATAGTCAATGCATATTCGCCACTTCACCGAAATGCGAGCGATATGCATTCATCTTTATCATTTCGCACAACCGTAATTCCGCACTTCTTGGAACAACATGGACCGGACTTACCCAAACACTATCCGAGATGGGGTAAATAATACCGCATCAAGTAACCTTAAAATTTCTTCCCGCATCACATCCTTCATGGTTGGATTTAGACGACGCTATGTTCACGGATGTCTTGGCATTGTCTTCAAGATGTATGCGATGAGTGCACACGTAGGGGGTCAATGCCTTTAATGTCATCGAGACCATCCAATAGCGAACGGTGTTCTTGAATGACCTTTAATTAACCGCGATTCCCGACGCTAAATAATTGTGATGATATGATAATTGGGTGACTACCATCCGATCTAATTGTACGATTTTAAGTCCGGCGAATATGCTTTAAGTCGTAAAGGGAGGAGCTGGTATTAAAGATTCTTGAGGAAAGTCGCCTTCCACAGAGAAAACAGATTTATGTTCGGCCCAAGTCGCTTGATAGGATGGTAGTAGAGTCAATTGGTGGTATTGATTCTAAAACTCATGTACCTCCTTTGAATAATCATCAACATCAAATTCAAACCGCCAAAAGAATGGAATTGGTGTACTTCATCTTCGTGAAAATAGTTTGTTAAATATTCTTGTACGAGGGTGTCAATCATGTTAATCTCACCATCAATATCATTCTCTCGAATTTGTTTCATCAACTTGAACACATTAACCTCGACGTAAAGATTTCCGGCGGACATGGTCATGGACCCATCCCTACAGCTTTATGAGCGCATTAGCAAATATGAGGAATGGACGCCTAATATGATAGGAATGGAGTCACAGTGCAACTTCAGATCCAAAATGACAAAATCTACAGATATAAAAAAAAATCTTGACTTTTACAAGGACATTTTCCACAATGCCTTCGGATGCTTAATGGATCGATCGGGCTAATTGTAAAGTCATCGCGGGTAGGTTTAAACTCATGTAGACCTAGTTGTTTGAATAAGTAATAAGGAAGTAAGTTCACACTAGCTCCTAGGTCTAGTAATGCCGTGAGTCGTGATACTTATCACCTAATGTGCATGGAACTGCTGGTCTACCGGGTCCTTGTATTTTACTATACCATTGTATTCGATGGAAGGAAACCGCTCAAGAAGGAAAGCCCGCTGAGGCACATTTGTTCTTCTTTTTGTGGTGCACATGTCTTTCAAAAAATTTTGCATGTTTTGGTAATTGCTTTAGGGCATCGAAAAAGGTAAGTTTATTGTCAAATTTTTAAAGGTTTCCCTAATTTCATCAAAGTTTTCATCCGGGTTTATTCTTTGCCAAACGGCAGGAAATGGTGCCTTAGTAGGGCGAATTTGGCATAAGGGTCCACCTGCTCGCTTCCCAATTTTTTAGATTGTGACGCTTGAACTTGGTGTGTCCATTTGAGGTTCATTATCCAAACAGATTCCTTTGAACCTCCCAGATCGCTTTGTTTTATCATCCGCATACGGATTTGATTATCAACGGTTTTCCCAGATCGAAGAGTAGTGATTGTATTCACCTCACCTTGGGTTGGAGTACTTGTACCAGGTATATTAGTGAGTTCAAAGGCGTTTTGTCGGCTTAGGGTTCGAACCGCTTTTAGGAAACACACTTTCCGCTCTTTGTCTTGCTTAATTGTTGAATTGATTGTTGGATAGACGCTAGGATTTGTGATTGTTGGTTCATGTAAGCGAAGAACATCTCACTTTGTCCTATCGAAGAGGAGAGGCATAGGTTGTGCAACAGCTTACTAGTTCACGATTATTGCCGAGAAGTTGTTGATTATAGCCAGAATTTGGATTAGCCGGAACAAGGTCAGCGTTGTTTTGATAGTTAGCATTTGAATTACTTTGAAATTGATTTTGACTTTGTTGGTATTGCTGATTATTTCCTTGGCGGTATGGAATAAAATTGTTGATTGGTCGAACAGTGGATTTTTGCTAAAACCCGAGGAGCCATTTGTTGGTTATTCGGCCAAGCTTAAATTAGGATGTTGTCTCCATGGTGCATTAGGAATGTTGAATGCACATGCCTCCTCCGTGTTTGGTTAGGGTAGCATGTAACAAGGGACAATAAGCATCAAGATGGTCCGACTAAGACATAGAACACATGGGGAAGTGTTAACGCTCATGGCCCGTTGTGGAAGTTGATCGCTTACTTGAACTACAAGAGCATCTACTTTTTAGTGAGGGTTTCTATCGCTTTTTCAACTCGATCGGTTTTACCTCAAAAATAGACGAGCTTTTGTAACATTATCCTTAGATGACCTAGAAGAATCAGTGTTACCCCAATGTGTACCTTTTTTTTCGCTTGTTTGTCAAGAAAAGTATATGCTTCAAGAGTCCTTTGTCCATGAAGCAAACGCCGCTCATTATATTAAGAGTTTCTTTTTGATGATCAGAAAGTCCATTAAAGAATGAACGAACAAGGACAACTTTGTCTAGTTGGTGATGAGGACATTCTAAAAGAAGATCAGTAAAGCGACTCCATGCTTCCGTAAAGGATTCATGAGGATTTTGACGAAAGAATTGAATTTTCTGAAGCATTTCAAGAGTTTTCTTCGAAAGTGTAAAATTGAAGCATGAAAGCTTGAACAAGTTTATTCCATGTGTCTATGGATTGTGGCTATTGTCCCCGCTAGCCAAATTGACGCTTTATCCGCTAAAAGTGAATGGAAACAAATACCGGGCAAGAGTTGTTCCTTAGAGACGGCCGGATGGTGAAATGTTGTGGCTACTTGTTGTAGCCTATGAAGATGATTGTACGGTTTTTCATGATCCAAACCATGATACATAGGTAACAAACTAAAAACGCTTTGGCGGAATTCAAAATCATCGACAATGTCCTCAAGTTTGATGCAGAAGAAGGTCCTTCCCCAAAGGTCAGATAGAAGTCCGAAGGGGCTTCACCTGGATTTTCGTCGACCATAATGAATGACGGAAAATGTGACAAGGAATCTTGTTGATTAATAGATGAAGAACTTTGTGGAGGTGAGAACTTACGAATCGCTTATCGTATTTTCTCCTACGATAAGTATGTTCAAATTCTTTAGTAGAACCGCACCTTTAATCTCATGCAAGCATAAACTTAGATCTAATTGACAAGGAACTTATTATTACTTGAATTTTATAATTATGTTCAATCATTAGAGTTGAACAACGTGAGGGCCTAAGTTGCCGCTAACGAAAGCAGCTGAAACTAGGAATACGCGGTACATAAACCAACAACCAGTCACAAGAGAGATATGAGGGAGGCTTTTCGCGCGCAAGCACGGTTCTAATTAAGTAACCTCAATCTGTCAAGTTTCCTAGACACCGTTGGAATATGATTAAGAGTTATGGAATTAAAATTTATGCAAGGTCGTTTTTTTTTTTTTTTTTTTATTTTTTAATTTTTTATTTTTTAATCTTTAATTTTTTTATTTTTATTTTTTATTTTTATTTTTATTTTTATTTTTTTTTACGATTTATGCAAGGGTGAAAATACAAACATACAAATACGATCTACTCATACTATACTAGATGCAGTAGCATGTGAAGATACTCTACTCATAATGATAGCTATACCTAATAGGCAAGGTTGTATCATCGATAAATATTTCCATACGCATAGCAAATATACATCAAGAATAATGATATGTACGCTTAATTTGTAAATCGATATTATGAGTCGTGATATCTACAGTTACAGGCAAATTTGAATTACTCATAATGTATTTAGATATGGTAGCATGTGAAAATATTATAATGCACGATATATATACTAAAATGTGAAAACGTGAAACTAAACAGTAACGATTTTACCTAGACTAAAATACAACTTTTTGTATTGCATAATAATTCGATTTCATCAATACTCATTGAGATTGCAAATGTCATATAGAGAGCAGCTTCACCCCCTTAGGGTTTAGAAACAACTTACCCAACTCAGATTTTAACCCTCGTTGGAATGTTCTCCTCTTTCATGACAAAATCGACTTATTAAACAACACCATTTTCTAAAATGATGATTTTAGAGGGGAAAACAGTTGATTTTGACTCGTGACTTCCACCGAAAGCGCCGAGATCTTTCCGAATTGAGCTCACACGCTATTCAGAGAATCAGAGCCAAAGTTATGGCCAAAATACCAAAACACATCCTAATTACTATGTATAACTCCTAAGTTATAGATGCTAACATGCAAATAATCACTCACTCAGTAATATATATGCTAAACATGTGACTTAGATATATATATATATAGATAACCATGCAGAACAGTTCTATTTTTATGTATATATACATTAATATGTAATTCATGACCAGTTAACCGCATATATATACTCACAGGCGTATTCACATGATTCATGCATATTACTAACCTAATACGCAAAATATAGTCCATTAACTATAACACAATAACTACATACATGTGAAGCATGCAAAAATATTTAAAATTTGGAACCTGCAAGCTTCCCGCAAGTCCACCAAATAAAAGAAACGTGCACAACAGACCAAATGTTTCACAGTAAGCTTAGTGATTCTTGTAGCCTAGTTTCCGTGTCCTAGCATTTGGAACCCGGCGGTTCAACCAAAACCGAATGTTTATCAAGAGCAAAAAATGCGGAAATTTAAAAAAAAAGAAAACATAAGAAAAAGAAATATATGAAAGGATGAGCGGGGGGTTTCCCTTGGAGCAATTCCAGTTTTGCAAGCACAGTGTCCTTGGGTCTTTAGAATGGCAAATGGGCCCATTTGATCTTTGCACTTTTCAGTGTTTTTAGAAGTTGACTTACTACGCTAAAACTCAATAATTCCTTACTCACTGTTTTTTTTTTGAGAATGTCAATCTAGTTCGAAAGTAGGGATTTCGCTCCAACTTCTAAGACAAGAATTTAAATGATCACAACCGAATCTACACTTTGGAAAACTAAGTGAGAAGGATTTTATAGATAGATTTTTTTACACAAGTTATCTAAAATTTGTAAGTTTGTTTATAGTTAAATGAAAGAGAGAGAGAGATAGGGAAGGATTAATCCTACTCATGCAAGGCCTAGCTACAAGTCTTTTAGAAACAGTCACTACCATCATCTCAAATTCCTAACATAATATACCTATCTCTAAACATATCATGCTAGCATGTAGAATTGAAATGATATTTCATCTCTGAAATATCATTCCAACTCCTAGTTCTACTTTTACAACAATTGATCGATAATTGTCAATCTCTCGTCATTTTGGGACAGATGAAAAATAGAACCTAAGTCTTTTAAGTAGTGATTTTGGAATCCTAAATTTGTAGCATGATCCTCACATGAGCATCATTAACCCTCCCCTCGGGAGAGTTTTAGCTCATGATCCTAGGATTGAATTAAACTACAAGAAGATATGTGAAATGAAAAAGAAAGAAAGAGAATGAAACAAGAAAACTACAACCCGCTTACCTAAATGAAGAAGAGTTTATTAAAAACTAGAGAGAGTTCCCCATTAACAAGTTACAAGCTTTTCTCTAAAAAACTAAGAACTAAAAAACAAAATGAAAGACATGGATGTAAATGAAAAGTAAAAGTCAAGGAAGTAAAAGCTTCCAACTCCCAAAATCAGCCCCCTTTACATAAGAGAGCCTTTTTCTCTTCTCCCACGCGAAACACTCTCCTCTCATTTATTTTTCACTTATCCACAACTAACTCCCATTTGACACCTTTCATTTTTTAGATAATCATCACCTAAATCCAACTAACTCATTAACTTCATGCAAGGTGTCAAAATTGCACCAATTATTTGCACCTTTGTCTTGACTTGCATGATGACTCATCAAATCTTATGGGCCCGCCTAGTGGGTCCACGTCAAAGTCCAAAGGGCAGTCCGGTCTTTTGGCATTTTTACAACTTCCCGCTATTTGTAGAGTTCATCGCGACCGATCGTCGGAGCAGCTCACTCGTCGCGATTCGAGTCCCGGTTCAAGAGATATGAGCTTCGAAGTTTGATGCTTCGCATGTAATCCCGCTTCGATTGGATTCTGTACTATTTGAGTCTTTGGGCTTTAGTCCGAATTTGTTGGGCTTCACATGGGCTTGATCGGAAGGCGTGTGTATACTCCCTATTCCGTGCTTAAATGCTGGCTTTATCATAATTTTTACATTAGTTGCTCCAACCTGCAAAAAGCACGAAGATGCGATTATTTCATGATTATTAAGCACAAAATTGACCGAAATGTTATGTCTCTACAGGTTTTTATAATACAGTTTTGGGTGCTTATCAGTCCCCCTTACCCACTTTCCAGCTGTACACAAGCCCAAAGCTTCATTAATTAAACATAAGACAATAATGAACTAGAATGTTATTTTAGTTAAACTTACCGCTCTGGTCACCATTAGGATCCTCTCGAAATCGTTTGACCATTGCACCTGTCTAAATCGTCACATAAAGCAATTCATCAAGTAAATCCATCAAGGAAGACACTAGATAATAACCACTCCCAAAACATAAAAAAAAATAGCACAAAAACGAGTTTGTTCCCACAAAAAAAAAAAAAGACAAAAATGAGTTTGTTCCCACAAAAAAAATAGCACAAAAACTACATATAATCATCGTCACCGCATTGTCTTCATCACAATCATTATCAAGGTCTTCATCACAATCACTATCATTGATGAAGTCTTCATCACATTCGACACCGTCAATGATATCTTCATCAATAGTATCCGCAACAACTTCTACTCCATCAATCTCACTCCTAGTCCAACCGTTAATGTCGTGTGTGTCAACTATGTTATCCACATCTTGTCGCTGCATGCAAGACGTGTTATCTTCAATCGACTCAACCATCAACCCATATCATACAAGTCCCTTGGAAGCGTCTTTAACACAACTCGCCAATTATCATCCAAATTATCTTGGAGATAAAAACTTGTTCAAATTTGAGATGCTAAAATAAACGGTTCACTCGTAGCTAAGGTTAGTGTAAAGTTCACATGAGTGAACCCATATTCATCTATTTTCATTCCTGCGCGAAGTCATAACATCCCACCAATCACACTTGAACAGAAACACTCTATTCTCCTTGCAATAACGCAACTCAACTATGTCATTCAACACACCATAATAACCCACACTACCGGTCACCGGGTTCATGTCTTTTCAGCTTCAAGAAAAGCTTGACGTTTACTGCCGATACAAAAACTCCACTATTCTGAAGTTTTCCTTCGTGGACTCCACGAGCTTTTGTGTGAAATCTGTATCCATTTGCAATACAGCCCTTGAAACAAGAAGCAAATCGACTAGGACCATATGCTAAACTCCTCAGTTGCTTTCGTGACCCAACTCCCCATCCTTTTTCATTTGTTGGACCTATTCGGATAAGTAGAAAAAATAATGTTGAACTTCAAGAACATAAGCAATCAGTAGCAAGTAGCTCCAATCAAAAAGAAAGAAGACAAAAAAATGGCTTCTTTTGCAACAAACAACATGGCAGAATATTGGACTTTTATTACAAGGTTTGAGGCTCAGACCTCAGAACACTCTATCTGAAGCAGAATATAAATTGTTGTACATGAGTAATTATTATAAGGTTTGAAATTTTGAATAGCCCTAATAACTTTACCACTATTGATAACACAACTAGATCAAGTAAAGTCATTATAGTAGATCGACATTAGATCAAGATATACTCTGAAGCAAAGAAAAAGAGCTATTACAACTAATTACTCGGTAATGCAGAGAGACATTCTTTGTCTTCCACTCTCCAGGACCCAAAAGAAAAGGAAACAACTAATGCAGGAGGGAGGGGGAGAGAGATTTACTAACATCTGCCTATTTTTTTCCTTGTTCTTTGTGTTGGACGGACTAATTACCAATGCTCTAGGAACCTCGCAACTAAATTCCAAGCGAACAAACATCCCTAAATAAGAAACTAAATCTAAACTGTACTAAATATCCTCTAAATATCCCTAAATCAGCTAAACATAAATCTAAATAAAACAAGTAGAATCCTTCTTGAGGCATGTTACTAAACAGTGAAATCATATTGCTATCTACAAAACTACTTTGGAAAAAAGTAAATAGAGTACATAAACTGATATACATAATCTAACTGCATACAATTAACACTTACTTGGTTTTCAAACCATTTACCAAACCGTTCATTATGAATACGGTCCACATTCCTAGCACTTCCCCGCCGCCCGAGCTCATCCCTAATCACTTGTTTGTGTTTCCTGTACAAAACATTATTGCATTTACGACATAGGTTTATAAATAATATTTCTTTTAACTAAAGCACAATTTCAATAAAGTGGACTTACTCAATAAATGGTACCACTTCCTCACAATTGATTAGCACATACAAACGAGCTTGTTCCCACTCATCGTCTGTTAAAGTCCTAAACGTTCCTTTCCCTAAAGCACGACTGTATCCTGAAAAAATAGAAAACTGTCCATCCAATCCAACAACTCGGAACTCTTCATTCCTCCCTGTCCGGTTGAACTTAGTCTCCATCCCATCATCTAAGTATCTTGAGCAGAAAGTCAAGCATTCATCAGCAAGATACCCTTCGGCAATGGATCCCTCTGGTCTACTCTTATTACGAACATACTTCTTCAAAGTGTACAAGTACCTGAATAAATATAAAAGATGACAAAATTTAAGTTCAAATTTTAACAAAATACAAACAAAAGTAACCATTACTATTATCTTTACTTACTGACCTTTCGATTGGGTACATCCATCGATAGTACACTGGTCCAAATGAGCTTAGCTTGACCAGCTAAATGAATAGGCAAGTGCACCATAACATCAAAAATGATGGAGGAAATATCATTTCCATTTTGCATAGTGTGACAACAATATGGTACTCAAGACGTTCCAACTCGCAACCCATAATACTTTTGAACACAACTGCTTGTAGAAATTAGAGAGTTCAACAAGAACTAATGTAACTTCCTTAGGTAAGATTCCACGTATTGCAACTGGAAGCAGTTGCTGCACTAGAACATGCCAATCATGGCTTTTTAGGCCAGGTATTTTGCATTCTTTCTTTCACGAACATAACGCGATATATTTGATGAAAAATTATCCGGAACTTTAATACCTTTCAAGAATTGACAAAGCTTCCTCTTCTCAGTCAAGGACAAGGTAAAGGGAGCAGGGGGGATATAGTATTTGTTACCCTCTTTAGCTATCGGATGAAGTGACTTTCGCATACCCATTAACACCAAATCTTGTCTTGACTTCAGGTTATCCTTTGATTTCTTCTCTAAATTCAGCAGTGTCCCAAGCCAACTTTCACCGTTGTTCTTTTCAATGTGCATGACATCTAGATTATGGAGTAAACAAAGGTATTTCCAATATGGGAGCTCAAAAAATACACTAATCTTCTTCCAATTGTGTGGCAAAGAATTATCCTCTCGACTTCTCTTTTGTCCAATAACCTTATCACTATTCACCTTGCCAAATGTGATTTGGTCGAATCCATCTAATTGAGCAAGTACATCACTTCCAGTAAAGGGGCTTAGGGCAACTCCCATTTCTGTCTTGTTATCAAAAGAACTCTTATTCTTTCGATATTTATGATCAAGTGGCAGGAATTTACGACTTCCCATATAACAGAACTTTTTCCCATTTTGCAACCATTTTGAGCAAGTCTTCTCATGGCAAGAGGGACAGGCAAGTTGTCCTTTAGTGCTCCATCCGGACAAATTAGCAAATGCTGGGAAGTCATTAATAGTCCACAAAACAGCTGCATGCATTTTAAAATTCTGTTTTGAAGAGGCATCATACGCCCTCAACTCCCTTCTCCCACAACTCCTTTAACTCATCAATCAATGGTCGCAAGTACATCGCCAATGTTATTTCCGGATTGCTAGGGCCAGGAATTAGCAATGACATGATGAGAAAAGGTTGTTTCATACACATCCAAGGCGGCAGATTATACGGAACTAGAATAACGGGCCAAGTGCTATGAATAGAACTAAGACTACCAAAAGGATTGAAGCCATCACTAGCCATTCCGAGTCTGACATTGCGAGATTCTAAACCAAATGAAGGATATCTTTGGTCTAAGCTTTTCCATTCCTTGGAGTCAGCTGGATGCCTCAAAGCACCATCTTTCGTACGATCATCAGCATGCCATCTCATATCTTTAGAAGTTTTTGAGCACATAAATAATCTTTGGAGTCTTGGTTTTATAGGGAAGTATCGCAAAACCTTAGCAGCCTTTTTCTTAGGTTTTGCAGATGAACTAACTCTATTTTCTGTACACTCCGAAGTCGTGATCCATCTTGACTCACCACATACATCACAGTTATCCTTGTCCATGACCGTTTATTATCCTTCCAATACAAAGATACAATCATTAGGACATGCGTCTATCTTAATGCACTCCATCCCAAGATCCCGGTTGTTTTTTATTCATAATGATTCTTGGGCATATTGATGTCATTTGGAAGTGAATCATTTAATACCTCAAAGCAACATGTCAAACGAATGATTACTCCAAATTGTTAAGACACTTTACATGAAGCAATCGTACTAGAAAAGACAATTTTGAACTCTTAGTACAACCGGGTACAAGGGTGTGTCCGCTTCCTTCAACAACTTGTAAAACTTATGTGCTTCTTCATTTGGCTAATCCGTTCGAAAGTGTCACCGAACTAGACTCATTTGTATTCGAACTAGGTGGTATGTCATTGTCTATACCAACCATGTTTTGAAATCCTAATGCATCTTGCAACATTGTATGCATATCATCACCACGATTAGACTCGGTATTTACCTCCACACTCTCCCCATGCTTTGTCCAACGGACATAACTCCGTAGTATACCACGATTCTTTATATGATGTTCCACTATATGTTTAGGCAATAACATTAGATTAAGGCATCCTACACATGGGCAGAAATCTCACCACCAAGTTCCTTAATTCGATTATTCCAAGCAAACTCGATAAATTTCTCACAACCAAGTATATACTTACGACTGCATCTTCCTAGAGTCGGATCCATCCAACTTTTATCCATTTAAAACTGAACTACAACTACATAAAAAGACAATCTTGTTCACCAAAGAATATCATATCCTACATCAAGTTCAAAAATTAATATATTCACTAACATATCCTAACATAACATAGGAGAACCAATAAAAAGATCTGTGACAAGGCCATATTAATCTGTCCCAAATGTGGGATTTACCACCAAATATTGGTCTCACATAATTGAAGAAAGCAATAGCCATGAAAACATAACTAGAACTCAATACGAGGAAAGCTAAAGCTTTAAATTTGAAAAGTCGATCTTTTTATCCAAAAATAACATAAATTGGATTAAAACCTCATATATATATACAATATTCTAACAATAGAAAAGTCGAATCAATTGATCAAATATTCTTACGATATTTAGATTTAAATAAAATAATGAAGTGCTTGACTTAGTCACCCGGATCGTTGGCCGGAGCGGGGAGCGAGATCGCCCTAACTTGAGAAGCTCCCACTTTGAGAGCCCGAGAGCTTATATATACTAGTAATTTTACTAATTAATGAAGTCTTGAGTAACAAATGCTAGTTATCATACTTGATTTTTTTCTTGTATGTTCTCAAAGTAATTAATAAAGGATTAATAAATCAAATGTTTGATAACAAAGTTACAAATGATTCTAACCAAAAAACAAAATTACGAAGGATTGAAAAAGAAGTAGAATTAGGAGAAAGGACAAAAACATAATTAGCTATTGAGTTGGTCAGTCAAACCGAAAAAATAAGTTATACTACACTAGTGCTACTATGAGATGGGGAGTATAGTATAGTGGTGGTACAGTCTTCTTCCTTAAACCTTCTTCACACTTCAGAGACCCAAAAATTTCATGAACGACAACATCTCGACAAAAACCCATTTCATCAATTATGAGAAACAAAACTCGCTAGTTCGATAAAATCGTCATATTCTCATCTCTTCCAAATTTTTTTTTGTTTTTGGATTTTGATTAATTCATCTACAATATTTTGATTTAAAGTTGAGAATCTATTAAAGTTCTTCAAATTAGTGAATGGTTTGTATAGATAATTAGATTCGTGTTTTACTCTAGCAGAAAAGTCATCTAAATGGATGATTAGAAATGAATTAACTGATTCTTTAGTGCAAAGAGCAGTTCTTTAAATCCAAAACGCGGAGAAGGAGGATTACCTGAAGGTAAAATAAGCAATGGAGAAGGAGGCAGAAGCAGTGAAGAACAAGAAGGCAACCGGTGAAGAAGAAGCAACAACTAGCGGTGAAGAAGAAGGTGGCGGTGAAGAAGAAGGCACTGGTGCGGCAGCCGGTTCAAAGTATTTGGGTTTTTTCGGTTTCTTCTTTCTTCGATCTTTTTGTTATTTGATTCAACTATCAAAAAATAAACGAGCGAAAGAACCGCGGGAATGCTAATTATTTCTATTTTCTATTTTATATTTTTTCTATTTTCTATTTTCTGCGGTTTTTCTATTTTCTGATTTTTTTTTTAATGAAAATAATTATTTAATGTTTTAAATAGCCTTTTTGCAGCCATTGACGCCAAACACTTAATTAAAGCCACGCGCAAAATTTGTTCGCTACGAAAGGTCTGACTTAAAGCCACGACCACATTGAAACGGTTGCAAAAAATGCACCTTTTGCAACAAAAGGATAATCACGAGGCAAAAAGGTACTTCTTGCCACATATTTAGTTTGTCGTGGCAACAAGTAAGATATAGCCACCAAACCCCTAGCCGCGGCAATATGTCCGAGGCTAAAAGTCACTTTTTTGGTAGTGTTGAGCTCAGTTATGTATTTGAATCCAGTTTCCGATTTCCTTATAATTATCTAATGTAGTGTGTAATACCAATTTCTACTGATCCATCTGTAGTGTCCTTGCAAACATGACATAAAAAGTAAATTATGTTTAATTTACTATGTGGGATCATCGAAGATTATCCAGTTTTTGATTTCTCGTTAATTATTATTTAAATTATGCATAACTCACTATGTGGAATCTTCAAAGATTATCTACGAACAGGTATTGTTATATTAATTATTCTAAAAAATATTTGTAAATATGCATAATTATTATATATTAATATTATATTGATCACTCAACAAAATTTCTTATAACGTGAAAACCTCACTCTCTATTAAAAAAAAATAACTCACTTTTGATAAAATCTTTCAACTTCATTTTTTTGTTTAATAATAGAAGTTTGATTGAAGTTTTGTGAGATTGCCTAATAAGGCGAAGTTCATATATATTGAAGTTACTTGAATAGCAAGGAGTTCTCAATCATACGGAAAGAGATAAGATAAACATTATTTTAAATGCAAAACTATACTTATCGAGACATTCCCACAATATATAACCAACCTATGTTTTGAGGTTAGTTTAATGCATTTACATCTAGTTTCTAATTTTTTGTTATTTATATTTGGAGGTTAGTTCAATGCAGTTGCATCTAATTTCCAATTCCCGTTATTTATTTTTTGAGACCAGTTCAATGCAATTGCATCCAATTTCTGATTTATCGTTAATTATTCTTTTCGGTTAGTTCAATACATTTGCATCCAATTCCCAATTTCATATTAATTGTTCTTTGAGGTCAGTTCAATGTATTTGCATCCAGTTTCTGATTTCCCGTTAATTATTCTGTGAGATTAGTTTAATGCATTTGCATCCAGTTTTCAATTTCTCGTGTTTATTATTTGATAAAGTTGCATTTGCATCTAGTTTCTGATTTCCCGTTAATTATTATTTGAGGTTAGTTCAATGAGTTTGCATCCAGTTTCCGATTTTCCGTTAATTATTTTTTGAGGTTTTGCATCCAGTATATTTTTTGAGATTAGTTCAATGCAGTTGCATCCGGTTTCCGATTTTCCGTTAATTATTTTTTATGATTAGTTCAACGCATTTGTATTATGTTCCCAATTTATCATTAATTTTTTTTTAGGTTAGTTCAATGCGGTTGCATCCAGTTTCCGATTTCCCGTTAATTTAATCTTTGAGGGTTAGCTCAATGCATTTGCATCCAGTTTCCGATTTTTCGACAATTATTTTTTGATGTATTTGTATCCAAGTTTTGATTTTCCGTTAATTATTCTTTGAGGTTAGTTTAATGCAGTTGTATCCATATTCCGATTTTCTATTAATTACTTTTTAAGATTAGTTTAATACTTGCATTTGCATCCAGTTTTCAATTTTCCGTTAAATATTATTTGAGGTTAGTTCGATGCATTTGTATCCAATTTTCCGTTCCCCATTAATTGTTTTTTTACGTTAATTTCATTCAGTATTATATATATTTTAAAATATTTGTCATTATTGTTTTGCCGTTATTTTTTTTTTCATTTTCTATTATATATTTTGTATAATTGTTTTTAACTATGTTTGGAGATCATGTTAAGGATATATTCAAAATAAGTTGGTGTTTTATCATAGATATTAAAATTGTATGATTTGTAATAGGGAATTAGTTTCTACAAATCACTTATTTTTTAGCATTTTTTTTTATTTGATCAAATATAAATTAGTTTCTACAAATCACCTATTTTTTAGCAATTTTTTTTTATTTGATCAAATATAAATTAGTTTCTACAAATCACCTATTTTCTACAAATCACCTATTTTTTAGCAATTTTTTTTATTTGATCAAATATATAAGAATTCGAATACTAAAAGTGTTTGATTCGTAGTAATAGAAAATTAATTACCTTCTACAAATCACCTATTTTTTTAGTATTTTTTTTTTTATTTGATCAAATATATAAGAATTGGAAATACACTCAAACTCTCTAAATATAAGAATTAGAAATACACTCAAACTCTCCAAAGAGATTCCATGTACGTGAGATTGTAGGCTATTAGAAAATATTATCTTTCATATTAGAGTGATAGAAAAAAGGTTAACTCTCATATTAGAGTGTCACATAGGAGAGAGAAAATCCTCCTTTAAAGATCTCTGCTTTAGTATATAGATAGTAGATTAGCACTCGGGTCTGTTTAGCACTTAGTCAACTTATTAGCACTCGAGTTTGTTCACTCTTTTATTTTTTATCAGTCTTTATTTCTTTTCAAAAACTTCGGGTTGCAGAGTGACCAATTGTGCCAACACAACTCAGGTTTTAGAGATTTCCTATTGAAGCCAGAACTTCTTCGTGTGATTGTTGACTCAGGATTCGAAAATGATTTCTATATAATATTTAATTATTTATAGAATGAAGAGAGTTATCAAGAAAAAGAGATAAGGAAGTAGGCTCATTATATGATCCCATTTCCTGTACTCATTTTGGAAGTAACATGATTTTGTTGATGTTAATAAGATTGAACTGTATACGCTTTAAGGCTTTTAACTTAGATGCATATTAGTATATTATATTTTAATTACAATCTGCCTCTTTTTTTTAGTGAACCAAGCTAGGATATATTTAGTACAATGTGTAAGCTGAATATTGTGCTGGACTGTGTTTATCTGGTAGGAGTATATCCTTTATAATTTCATAATTGCAGCTATATTGCTAATTGTTTAGCACTTGAAAAAAAATAACCTTATTTGCTATTTAAATGTTTAATTTCTTATTTAAAACATTGATAATCTCCAATCTAACTAAAACAAGAGCAACACAATACTACAGATCCAGTCTAATTACAAATAAAAAAACTTCGACTAATCTTAGAAGTAATCGACTCAAAATATCCTGCCATTGTCAAATCACCTAGATAGAATCTGCACCAAAACACAAAAAACAAGGTTTCTCAAGACAGCTTACCATACTAATAAAAAAATTGCACAAGATACAAAAAGGGTCCCAAAAAGATGAAGGAAAACATTGGCTGATAGATAGGGCACAAATAAAAATCATTAATACAACTTAGAAATAAATACACTTGCACTTAAGTGTGTAGATATATAATTGTTGATGCCTATGCATGTGGCTTGCATTATTTTATATATGTAATTGTTTTCTATGGCCATTTTGTATGTTGTAAAATTAATTTTATGTTCTATGGCTATTTTGTATGTTGTAAAAATAATTATATGTTCTATGACCATTTTCTAATATGATCACAGGAATGGATAAACCTATGTGTTACGTAGTGTTCGAGGGGAAGAATCGCAGAGTGTACACAAATTGGGATGATTATAAAGCCCAAGTGAATGGTTATAGTAACGCGAATTACTATGAATGTAAGTCCAGAGAAGAAGCTGAACATAGATTGGTCACTCACCTTCAGCGTAAGATGTCTTCAGAATCCATTATTCGTAGGTACACACAACCCATCGAAGAGACCAAATTGACAAATTCACAACCTCACCAAGTGATAGCTTCTCACGTTCCACATGCACCTCACATAGAAGTTCCATATGCACCTCACATAGAAAATATGAAAGGTCATGTAGCTGAACAACTCGACGATTGGGTCTACGTCCGTTACTTGGTCATGGTGTTCCTAGTTATTTTAATTGTTGTAATGATCAAATTACTATTTGTCTTGTAGTTGTACTAGTCCGATATGTTTGTAGAGTCTTCTAATTAAATTTATGTTTATGTGGCTGTAACGACATTTGGACAAAGTTTGTTTTACTAATTATCCTAATGAACTTTCTTAACTTGTTATTGTTTTAAGTGTATTAACTTAATTTGTATGTTTACTAGTATTTGCCGGTGCCGTACGACAAAGATCCATTGCGCCTTCGGCTCTCGTCGATTCACCCCATTATGGCATATATACTCATGTTTCCAAATCCCAACATCCCATAAAAGTTCAACCCAAAAACAGTCCAGGCCCGCCTTTTTTGTGTGGGGTGGATGAGGTGAGAAAAACTTTTAAACTCACCCCAAAAAAACTTATTAACTCACCCCAGAAAAATATTTTAGTGGTTATGGTTAGGGGGTGACACGACCACGTATCACCTTATGAGATGGAATTTGTCAACCCACTCCACCCATCTTTGTTATATATATTAATTAGATATGGCAATGCAATGGACAAATGAGATAGACAATGTTCTTATCGATATATTCCATAACGAGCTACTTCTAGGTCATAAGAATGAGAACGGATTTCTTCCAAAATCAAAATAGCGTGCAAAAAAAAACACTCCAAAACACATTTACATTTGGTATCGACTAGACTATTAGTCATGTAACTTAGCGAGTGAAGACCTTACGATAGATAGCACACGATATTGCTAGTGTAACTATGCAATAGGGGTTTGAATAGAGTTATAAAGAACATAAGATCATAGCTAGCAACGAGGTTTGGGATCAAACCATAGCACGTGATCCGAGTATGGGAAAATATAGAAATATAATTTATCCAAGGCACAATGACATTTTATATGCGTTTGGATAACAATGGTTGTTAAGGTCTATTGCACTCTGACTTTATTTTATGGTTGTTTCAAAATACATACTATTATTTATTTTATTTTGTATTTTATTTTTAGCTTTTTTTAACTTCATTCATTGAGTTTGGAAACAAAAAAAAAAATATTTCCAAAAAGTTGAAATTTCATTTGCCACGGGAAAAAAATGATGACAAACACTGATAAATCTCATATTTTCCCACTAGAATATCGCCATTAAACAAACTTGGGTAAACTAAAAAGTGGATTGGGTACTAGAGAGTCGAGCCCACATATAAAGTCCAATTGGAATACTCGGAAGGGTACATTACGGTAATTATCTGAGAAATCAATAGACCTTTTGAGTTTTGAGAGAAGTTCTGTTTCGAAAGATCGAACAACTCAAGAGCTTTTTAAAGGTAAATTCCCGTACCGATAATGAGAATAGATATTGATCTGTTTTGCATAATCAATTTGTTTTAATTTTGTTTTTCTTATTCCCGTACCAACAAATTTTATTTCTTTTTTAATAATTAAGTGTGTGTGTGTGGGGTTTGAATCACTTCAATTCTTTTGCTTGCCACAATTGCTATTACACTTTGGAATCTTTTAGCTGTTTAATGTCTTTGTTAACCATATGGATGAATACTATAACACCATTTTGCGTAGAATTCAGTTGAGGATTTGATGCCTTCAATTAACTGTTATTGTTTCTCCTCATTT
This sequence comes from Coptis chinensis, assembly GCF_015680905.1. Classification (NCBI taxonomy): domain Eukaryota; kingdom Viridiplantae; phylum Streptophyta; class Magnoliopsida; order Ranunculales; family Ranunculaceae; genus Coptis; species Coptis chinensis. Next base: position 70,466,576 of record NC_141457.1, on the reverse strand, counting down.
CTAAGTTTGAAGTCCTTTTTTGAGGAAGAAAGAAAACAAGGTGCTGAAAATTATTCAGCCCGTGCCAATTAAAGTATTGAGCCTAGGGGAGGTGTGAAGAGTTGGACACTCTTTGGACTACATAGGATTAAGTACGAGTAAGGATGGTACTGAAGAAAAGGATCCTCGTCACTTTCATACGTTGTTATCTTTCTCTTCGCTCCATGTAGAGTGTAAGGAACCCATGAAGATAGCCCATATATACAAGCCACCATCTATAAACGCAGGTGTAGCTTGGCATTGCAAAGAAGCCTTAAGGCGTCTAATGAGCCATGTAACTATGTTTTACTCAAGGGGTGAGTCTAGCGCCTCGGTGACTGCAGAGGGATACTTTCAACTGCATAGAGGCCTAAATAACATTGATAGAGGCGTTGGGGACAACAGAGGAAACCTTGTTCCTTTTATTCGCTTCTTTTCCAGTACTTGACTTTTGATATCTTCTGTTTCTTCAAATCGGCACTAACCACTCGACTTCAAACCCCTCTTTTGTCTATTCGTACTCTTTCAGACCCTCAGCAAGTCTTTTAAGCAGAATTTGTTAGCAGTTTGCATTGAACAGACTAAACCCTCTCAACCAAATTTCTTTAGCTTCTTATTTATTTGAAGTCTCTTTTACACTTTCCTGCTGTACTGACTCCTTATATCAATCCTTGTCCTTGCATCCCTAACATATTATATCTGTTATTTAAGCCTATAAGCGCATATCTTGATTATCATTCTTTTTTATAAGAGCATAGCTGGCCATATTGTTTCCTTGTACAGCTCTTCAGTCTAACCAAAATGTATCAGTCACATAGCATCTTGAAGCAGACATCCAATCCAGACATCCTATCCTAGACCTATGTGAAAAGCTTCGTTGAGACAGCTTTGTGTCGAAGCACCACCGTCATCTATCACTTTATTCACTACACTATAGATCTTAAGTTCATTGTCCCTCTAATCTTATGAAGCATACTCTGTTTCACAAGCATGCTTCCTCGTTTGTCAATAAGATGGCAACTCATATCTAACCATGAACATTGACTCAATTTGTCAAGTAGATTTCGTTGGAAGTTGAAATGCTTATTATCAATAGGGATTGCAGATGAAGGAGAAAGTTGGCCAAATGTTTAGGACTAAAGTTTTTAAGTGGAAGATCGTGGGGTAATGCTTTGTAGATGAGACACCAAATGTCCGTAGACTTAGTGCCGTAAAGATCAGTACATGTTGAGATGGAGTGGTAAGATTAGGTAGAAATGAATTTGGAGTTGAACTCAAACAATTCCAAGCATGATATTCCAAGTGAAAGCCATTTGAGATGGTCTGGGCATGTGCAGCTCCTATAAAAGTGTTCATCTGAAGGAATGTGTAAGTTGAAGTTTCTAGATGAGCAAGAGGAAGACAAAAAGACGAGTTTGTGGGATCAGATTAGTTATCAGAGCTATATATTTGGGTAAAACTTAAGAACAACCAGCTTCAAGTATATCGGATCTTTCGATGCTGTTGCAGTGGTAATAGTTGTTGATTGTGGAGTTATGATATACCATCATTTTCTCCATCTTTTATCATGTGGTTGCTTTCCCAAGTTTTCTTGTTAAGTTTCTTATCTTTTCCATTTTCCGTTTTTGCGCGCCTTCATAGATATCATGTTTTGAAACGAAAGAAGAAAGAAACTACAGTCGAACTTTGCTGTTCACATCTACACTTTGAAATCTGGTTGGCAGGCAAGAGTATGGCCCTAGGAGAGAATAATGAGGAAGTCGGGAATGAAGGTGACACATCCTCAAAGTTGGTGCCATCAAAATTAGCAACTCGAAAGTCGTTGAAACCTAAAACTAAAATTGTAAAGAAAATTCGGCGTCAGATCTCTACAACGGCAAAGAAAGTCAAAGGTTCTGCAGAGGTTCCAGAGCCAAAGCAAGACGCACAGGGGGAGGGGAAGAAAACTGAGAGTGCAAATAGTCCAAAACTTGAGGACGGGAAAAAAGTTGGGAATGCTGGTGAAGCGTCCGCAAAGCTGGTTCCGGATAAAACAGGAACTCCAATTTCATTGAAACCTGATCCTAAAATTGTGAACAAAAGTCTGACTCAAATCTCTTCAAAGGCCAAGAAGGCCAAAGGTTCTCCACAGGTTCAGGGGGAAAAGAAGGGTGAGAAGAGGGACGGGAAGGAAGTTGAGATTGCTCACAGTCCAGAAGCTGGGGGCAAGAAGAAAGTTCCAAATGCTGGTGAAGCGTCCTCAAAGTCGGTGCTGTCAAAAACAGCAACTCTAAAGTCATTGAAACCTGGTCCTAAAATTGTAAAGAAAACTTCTACACAAATCCCTGCTATGCTGAAGAAATCCGAAGGTTTTCCACAAGTCCAGGGGGAAAAGAACTATGAGAGGAGGGAGGGCAAGAAAGAAATGAATGATAATATTCCAGAAGCTGAAGACAAGAAGTTAGATGGGGAGATCAAGGAGAAGCACACACAAGCTGGCAACCAGATAAAAATTACAACTCAGAAAAGTGGAGTAAATAAAATTTCACGGAAAATGAATAGAGAGAAGAATACCACCATAGAAAAATCAAGGAGAGATGAAAAGAAGAGGCCAAATTCAGATAATTGGGACAGAGATAAGGGTGCCAATGCAAAGCACCTTAGGAATCAGGACAGAGAAATGCTTGGAGGGTTGATTTTTATGTGCAATGCAAGGACGAAACCAGATTGTTTCCGCTATGAGGTCATGGGTGTATCATTGAGCAAGAAAGAGGTTGTATTGGGCATAAAACCTGGTCTAAAGCTCTTCCTTTATGATTTTGATAGCAGGCTTATGTATGGTATCTACAAAGCATCTTCTTCTGGTGGCATGAAGCTTGAACAATCAGCTTTCGGCGGGGCATTCCCTGTTCAGGTTCCATTCCATATCATCTTGTTTTTCGTTCACAATTGAGATTAGCAAATTGGGGAAGAACCATAAACTTTTATAGACGCGGGAGTCATGTCCTGTTGACTTTTGGTCCTTCTGCAGGTGCGCTTTAAAGTTCACATGGATTGTTATCCACTACCAGAAAGTGTTTTTAAAAAGGCAATCAAGGAAAATTATGACGGCAACGACAAATTCAAGCAAGAGCTTACGGTTCAGCAAGTAGGACCACATCCTTTGGGTTCAAAGCCGTTTCCCATAGTTTAAGGCGAAGGCTTACATTGTATCCATGTGCTTTTGCAGGTTAAGAAGCTCACGGAACTGTTTCATCCACTCCAACAACATCGTTTGGATTCACATTCCTTTGTTCAAGTTCCTCATGCGCCAGTGTTCTACCAGCCGATACCAGCTTTTGGGGTTAGAGAGAATTTCAAGGACAGAATTGAAGCTCTTCCTCAGGTACACAGAGGCCTTCACTCTCCTCGTGAATCCAGGAGGAACAATACTCAATTTGATAATGAAAGGGATAGGCTATTGCACCCTCCTGCCTCTATACCCCAGGTACACGGGAAATCAGTCTCTAGAAAATCTTACTCTCATGAAGAATCCAGGAGGAATTACAATCTATCTGATCATAAAAGGGAGTGGCAAGTGCATCAGCCTTCCTCTACACTAGCACGGGTACACAGGGAACCAGTTCTCAAAGATCCGTACTCTCGCGATGAATCCAGGATAAATTATATTCCGTCTGATCGTGGGAGGGAACATCGATCAAATTATCCTGCCTCTACACGAACCCAGCTACACGCGGAACCAATTTCCAGAGACTTGTACAATTTTGATGAATCCAAGAGGACTTATATTCCTGCTGATCGTGAAAGAGAGCAGCAATCATATCATCACGTCCCTGCTTCTACACCACCCCACCTGCATAGGGAACCAATTTCTAGAGACCCGTACCCTTTGGATGAATCGAGGACTTATATTCCCTCTGATCGTGAAAGGGAGCAGCGATTTCATCGTTCTGCCTCTACACATGTTGAGATTGCTCCTAAACAAAAGGAAGCGGCTTTTCATGAGCCGTTTTTCCTGACTGAGAAAGAATATCGAACTCACGGTCTTAGGCAATTGCGACGTAGTTCACCACCTCTTGCTACTGCTCCTGTACCCACCTCGTTAGATCCATATACAAAGGATTTTTATTTACCTTATCATCCCATTGCTTTATCAAAACCATATTCTCCACCACGTGGAAAACAGGTGGTCTCATCAGAATCGTATTATCAGGCTCCTAGGAGGGAAACTTTTTTGACTGACCCGAGTTATGCAGACAAAAATCCTATTGATTACTCACATTCCAATAGGATTGAGGATATAGGACTATATTCAAGACATGCATCCAATGTATTATCAGATTACAACCAGAAACACTATGTGGGGGGTAAAGCCGAGCTTGGGTCTATACCGGTGTCATCTCTATATGCGTTTGCAGGCCCATCGACGACTTACAACTAACTGACCCGAATTTCCCGAATCTAGTATTGGGATCTATTTTACTATTGAAAATAATTCACTCTGGTTTTTGTTGCTTAGTTTTAAATTATTTGTCTGTTTAAGATTGGATGGACATAATACGGTGTCATTTTAAAATATCTTACCTGGTACTTTATTAAGATTTATGGCATCAATGTTGTCTCAATTTTCTAATATCGGCATTTTTTGGTTTCATTACCTATTCTTTGTACCATACCGCTGATGTTCTGGTAATTATTTTATATGGTTGTGTAAGTTCTTCCTCCATGTCCTGGGGTAGCCAAGCAAGAGATTTGTACTGGAAATTACAAACTTGTCAGAGGGCCTGAGAGACTCAGATAAAACATCAAGAAGAACATGGCAGAGCTCTTTAACTTTGGTTGAGCTAGGCCGGAGGCTGACCTATGTCAATATCTTTTTTGATTCGTACTCTTCCATGTTATATTGATCATTGAACTGAACAGATAGTGCTGGATTTATTTTTACATTCATTTCGTATAATGCCTTCGAACTCTGTGATTGTGGGTATTGAGTCTGAAACATAAGGAGTGTTTATCTTTCTTCAATTCTCCAGAGCCCGTACAAAATACTGTATCAATGTTAGCCTATCTAACAAATCACAGAACCCATTTTGATTAATCAGGTATTGATTGCCGTAACGCTTACGGATTGTATGTTAAATGCTATATCACGTTTGCATAATAACCATTTGAAGGCGTGTACTGGGTACTGGTCAGGAGTCAAGACGTGAGATGCGCCCAAGGTCTTGGTTCGATCCCACCTTCAACGGAGCAAAGGCCGAAGGGAGTTTTAGGGATTAGAACATACAAGTTCTGAAAAAAAAAACACATGAAAATGTGACCGTCCTTTTCGGATTGAACCCTAACTATTACTCCATTTAGGTGGTGCATGAGCTGGTGTGCTTAAAGCAAGGAAACGTACATATTTTTGGGTGAATCCAAAAGTGAGGTCACAGTATGCTCCAAGCAAGTAGATAAACGAATAATTTTATTTTGGGTTATTTAGACTTTGGTACCACTTTTTAAACCGATATTAGGAACAGAGAGGACTCTAGAGGACAAATTGGCCAAAAGAGAAACTCTAGAGGACACGTAATTTTTGTAATCACTTGTAATCACTCACAAGGACTGGGTGGATGAAAGTTCAAGTTTACTCTTGACGCGAAATAAGAACGGCTCGGGTAGATGAAAGGTCAAGTATACCCCTGAAGAAAAAAAAAATGGCCCAACCCAACTGAAACAACCCGGTTATGAACATTGATTGTTCATACCCACAATAGGTATGAACAATGATTATTCATACCTATCCATGTATGAATAATAGCTATGAACATTGATTGTTCATAACTTCAATTATGAACATTAGCTATGAACAATGAGTGTTCATATCTATTTGAGGTATGAACACTCATTGTTCATATTGTTCATACCTATTCATGTATGAACATTGATAAAGTTATGAATATTGATTGTTCATACCCATAATAGGTATGAACATTGATTGTGGCTATGAAAACATGAATCCAAAACAGATATGAACAATAACTATTCATACCCTAAATTATGAACATTAACTATGAACAATAGGTATGAACAAAACAGATATGAACAATAAATGTTCACACTCAAAACAGATATGAACATTGATTGTTCATACCCAAAACATATATGAACAATAAATGTTCATACCCAAAACAGACATGAACATTGATTGTTCATACCCAAAACATATATGAACATTAATTGTTCATACCTACTTAAAAAAAACATGAATCCAAAATAGATATGAATATTGATTGTTCATATCCAAAACATATATGAACAATAAATGTTCATATCCAAAATATATATGAACATTGATTGTTCATATCCAAAACAGATATGAAAAATACGTGTTCATACCAACAAAAAAACATGAACCCAAAGTAAATATAAACAAATAAATGTTTATTTTCAAAACAGATATAAACAATATGTATTCATACTTAAAGTAGGTATGAACAATACGTGTTTAACAGTAAAAAATGAACAATCATTGTTTGATTAACATTACAATTTTAGATGATCTTGGTGGAATCGAACCACCATCACTTTTGGGTATCACTTTTACCCAAATTTGAATAAGGTATTCACATTAGCTATGAACATTGATTGTTCATACTCCAAATTATGAACATTAGCTATGAACAATGAGTGTTCATACCTATTGGAGCTATGAACACTATTTTGTTTGATAATTAGTCTGGTGCCGCCATCTCTAGCTTTGTTTGATAATTAGCCATTGATATTATCGTATAAAAAAGGTTATTCTTCGCAATGAGGTATTATTATCATCTAAAAAGAGTTTGGTTGGTTGGAGAAGAAGGAGTTTTGGCCTTTTGGGTTTTTTCTCTTGTAGTTTTGTTTTATTCACATAAGGGTAAAAGGGAAAATAAAATAAAAAAATTAAAAACCGGGCCAATTTATTTTGTCCTTGAGGGTTATTTTAATTAAAAGACTGGGTCTATAAGTGATTAAAACATGGAATTTGGTTTTGTGAGTGGTTTCTAAAATAGGTTGTCCTCTACCGTGATTTTGGCTCAAAATTGGTCATCTGGACCAATTTCTTGTATTAGGAAATAGTACCAGATTTCAAAAAAATTAGGAAATAGTACCACTTCTATCAGTTGACCGAAGTCAAACTGTTTCAATCTGTTTTGATTTTCATAATGTCCACAATACCCTCAGGGTTTTTTAGACTTTGGTTCTACTTTTTAGACCGATATTAGGAAATAGTACCACTTTTGTCAATTGACCAAGTTGACCGAAGTCGTACTGTTCACAAAACATGCATGCCCGAGTTAAATAATTTCACTTCCGGTATTTCGTTCTTTATACTTTCGATATTTATCATGCCAACACTACCAAATGTTCATTCCGAGAGAGATCAGCATCAAGTGGTATTGATGGACTATGGAAGTTCTCCTGCATCATTGAAATATGCAAATCCTCTGAAGGTGTTTCCAGCTCCCTCAAGACCACCAACTATGACTCGCCAGGAAAATCTTGAAAAATTAAAATTGAAAGACAAAGACATGAATACTTACATTGCAAAGCAATTAGAGACATTGACAAAACCTTTGAGGAAATAGTAATCGCAGCGGTCAACAACAGCATGCAAGCAACCATTTCTATCGTTGACATGAAACTTCAAACAGTGAATATGATAATATTCAACACAATTCACATCATACGAAGAGAAGCCCCTCCAAGCCAGACCATGCATATCACTCCGTTTCCCAAATGAAACATGTGTGTATCCTGCTCGATGATCGTGAAGATTTATTGACTCGACGACCTTTTCTAAACCATGCACCAGAATGAAGTCTTGCCCTCCCTGGACTAGATCATAGGCATACAATTCCTTTTTAGGCAAACAGAATATGTATAGACGGTCATCTACAGTAACACTTCCACCCCGGTTCATATAGCAATCCTTTCTTATAGGCAAGATTAGATCATATTTCCATAAATGAGTAGATACATCAAAATAACACTCACAAATGCCATTGTAGAACACAAGAATCTTCTTCTATTTTTCATAAACTACGGGCATACCAACCCTACTCTTTAAAAGGTTAATAACCTTTTCAGAAGGATAAGGTAAACCTTCCCACCTATTCGTAGCCGGATCACGGTTCCCCAATAGAATCGAATACATAAATTTTCCCATCCAAAATAGTCGTTAAAGCCGAAGACTTGCCACCGTACATTGCAGTGCCCACACTCATACTAGCAGTCTTGCCAAAAGAGGGAGTGTCGATGACGGAATATGATGATATTCAGGCAGCTGAGAATCACAGTCAAGACCTCCAATAATATAAACTTTAGAGTTTACTGAAGCACATCTAAATCCATAAAGAAGGAAGCTCCCATAATAAACAAGGGACATATTTAATTTTACTTTTACTACTACTTGTATCAAAGGTTGGATTTAACTCGTACAAGCGGTAATTACCTTTCATAAACACAACAAAGCACACGGTTATCTCCTCCTCCGCTACGTTGCCAGTTGGACAGTTAACTACGCGAGGACGACGTTACTTGGTTTCACTATTTATATTCAATTTTCTCTGCTTCATAAACTTTGATCCTATTCTCAACATCCCAAGTTTTGCTCATAATCTAAACATCTCGTCTTCTTTTGTAACTAAAAGGTTTCTTCTTGATTTAAAAATTCAATTTTTTTGGGAAAAATAAATAAATAGTTCAGAAAGCCCGTGTTCTGGTTGTATCAAGGTTTAGGCCCGGCCCAAAACGATAATACGGCATGTCAATTACACATTTACACGACTACCTTGTCTCTTGATGTTCTGGCCTAAATCTTTTTGTGAAGATGGCAACAGTAGATTCGGAATGAACATTTGGCAGTGTTGGCATGGTAAATATCGAAAGTATAAATGATGAAATACCGAAAGTGAAATTATTTAACTCGGGCATGCATGTTTTGTGAACAGTGCGACTTCGGTCAACTGACAGAAGTGGTACTATTTCCTAATTTTCTTAAAATTTAGTACTATTTTCTAATATCGGTCTAAAAAGTGGTACCAAAGTCTAAAAAACCCTGAGGGTATTGTGGACATTATGAAAATCTGAACAGATTGAAACAGTTTGACTTTGGTCAACTGACAGAAATGGTACTATTTCCTAATTTTTTTGAAATCTGGTATTATTTCCTAATATCAGTATAAAAAGTGGTACCAAAGTCTAAATAACCCTTTTATTTTTGAATGAAAACTCTAACATGCAATTTTGGGACGCAGTTGCTCTTTATATTCTCTCACAAATTGTAATGAAAATTATTTGCTTCGGCCATGGCAACGAATTATGGTAGAACTTAAAAAAGGAACCTCATCTTTGGAGGAGACGCTGTTATGACTGTTGATACTTGTGATGGGGAATCTTTTTCTCTCTTTGTTTTCGTCTTTTTTTCGGGCCCAATTGGATTTCCAGGTGCAATCAGATGACTTTCTCTGCTTTAAGTAGCATAATAGATGATGAAAGCACCGCCACCCATTTACCATTTACTACTGCATTTCTTGACTAGGGAGAATTCCAGGCAGTTGTGAACCTTCCCCGCACAATCTACACTTCTTCAAACTATAGAGAATATAGTGTGCGACTGTATGGTACAATCCTAATAATTTACCATTTACTACTGCATTTCAGTATACAAACACAAGTAAGCAAAACTCATCAAACAACCAAACCAGTGGACATAGTTCCACCAACTAGTCTTGATACCAAAGAGATTGGTGAACCTCTTACCAAATTCACTACTAATAAATGTTACAAAGGATTCTGAGGTTTCTTTAATTACCAGATACATGAAATGAAAATATCAATTAATATATAAGCTTTTAGCTTTTAGACCTGAACAGAAACTGCACCAGCAATGGCATATCTCAACAAGCAATAACTTAACTTCATACATGTCATGTCTTTGACGATAAAGAAAGTGGGGTAGAATAATGCTATAGAAGTTCTTCAAAACCTTGGTCAGCTGCAACACAGCATTAAAACACACAAATCATCACTCAATATCACCAAGAAACAAAAAAGGAAATCAGGGGTGCAGGAATGCAGATGCACCACTAATGGGATATACCCTAGCTACAGTACCTTATAACAGTAAACATATGAATCAGCAGAATTCTTGGGGTATTGTACTCAACTATCATAGTAGTCTGATTGGGGAGAACAATAAATATTAAACCAGGTTTACTCTTACAAGAAACTGGGGACTGCAGAAAGACGTAGCAGTATTCATTCTACCCTCTCTAGACAAAAAGATAAGAGATTGCATACTTGTTTGGTCAAACTAATGATTGGAATCTGAAGCTTGAGAATAAGAATATCCATCCTGTGAAGTGCTATTGGTAGATGAAGCAGTAGTTCCACCTGTAGCTGACCTCTGCAAACCTGGGGTAGCATTATTGTTGTAGCTATCAAAGGCTCCACTGCCTGATGCCGTTGGGTTCCCTTGATATACAGCTTGTGTTACCAGAGAAGGCAAACCATTAGTAACAGCAGTTGAAGTGCCTCCAGGCACTGTTAATGGGGGATTCATTGTAGGTGGTCTTGGCAGACCATTAACTTGCATAGGCATGGGAGGGGCACCAGGCGGGGCTACCATTGGTGGCATCATTGGTCCAGGTCCATAACCTGCCAAAACAAAATAAGGAAATTGATATTTTTATTTTTATTTTTTCTATTTTTGATGTGTAAAAATTTATATATTATCACAATCAAGGGATTACATCAACACTTAAATTATTAGCCAGAAGGAAAATTTTCAGACCAATACTCCACCCATACACCCTTAGAGTGTGTTTGGCAACTGAGACTGGAAACTAATTAGGAATAGAATAGAGTAGGAAACCATTGGAATGGAATCTATTAGAATAGAATTTGATTCCAACTTACAAAATGTGTATTTGGCAAACGTTCAGAAATCATCGGAATTCAATTCCTACTTCAATTAATGTGTTTGGTTGCCGTATAGAATCCTCTAACATACTCCAATTTTTAGTTTATTTCCCCATTTTCGGATTAGAAATAAAAAACCGATTCCCATAGTCTAGGATTCCTTTGGATTAACAGGGGTCTGTCAAAGACTTAATAAAAGGAATTGGAGTCCGTTTAGAATCCAATTCTATTGGATTCTATGTCTCCAAATAGGTCAAAAGTGAGTGGTCCACCAAAGATTCCAGTTAATTCCACTCCTCAAGTCCGATTCCTGGTAAACAAACGCACCCTTAAAGTAAAGAAAGGAAAACCGAAAAAACCAAACCCACCAGAACCCCCAAAATCAGATAAGCAACAAGAACGGGTAAACAATAACAAAGTCAAAGCCTAAACCCCTCGCTGTTCCCGGTTCCACTAACACAAGTCCACTCCAACCCGTAAAAACCAGTCATAGGTACCATGAAGTAATTTTTCTTCACAAGGAACACTTTCCAGGGGCTAAAGAATAAGATGAATACAAATCAGGCTGCAGACAAGCTTGAACCTTTTATCATACACGGACAAGAAGCAACCCTGCTAATAGCAAAACAATAGCGCTCTGCTGATAGTGAACTTATTAAAAAATAAACCAAACTGGGTGATGCTACAAAACTAATTTCTGGATTGGCAAGTGGTTCCATAAGGGAATCCTACTCATACCATTGTCACAGTGACAGTAGCCTGCAATTGCAGTGAAGAGAAGTGTCTTGGTTGGAAAAGCCTTCATCCTTCTCATGGTCAGAATCCCACAACAGAGCAAATCCTCATTTTCACACTTAAATGACCCTCAACGCACAATACTACATAGTTTCAGACTTTCAGTTCTAATTGGAATCACCCTCAATAGCACATTTACTTCAACAGCTTCAGCAAGGCGCTTAAGGTAAACTCCATAAAGCATGGTTTTCATCATCCGCTCAGAGACCGGACACACTGTTTTCCCAAAATCACCTCTCAAAATTAACTCGTGCCATTAGACATTAAACGAAGATGCAATTAAACAGCTAAATTTAAAGTTGACTGTTGTCTTCCAAGTTATAGAACGTTTGCATAACCTTGTCAGATTAGCACTTGCTCATCTTTACTTTACCAAGAGGAAAGAGCAATATAATGTTCAACCTGGAAAATATTTTTGTTAAAAAATGCTAGCCTTTTAAATTGTTGCAATTCAAGACCCACAAAATTGGATAACGGTAATATCTTGCCGTGATCTTTCTAATGACACTGAATAGCAAGAGTGTAAAAATAGTAAAATACAATCTATTACAGATTTATTTCGGTTAGAATTTTCATTTTCACTACGTCATAACTATGTACATCACTTTCAACAGTTTGATGATATTTACATTTTGTTTTTAAGAAAACTCAGAATTAAATCAGAACTAACTAAATTGCCCCTATGTCAACCACAAGTTGGCACTAATAAACCCATAAAGGTACATAGTAAAACATATTCACATCGTTGATCAGGAATTGATGGGACAAAATTTTGAACTGTAACATTTATATTCTCTTCAGCTCTTCTCCGGTAAATTCACTTGTAACAAGCAAAAGAAGACTATATGATAAAAGAGTTCCTTGAAAGGTAAGGAGTGGATCAAGTTGACTTCTAACTCTTGATAAAAACTGGAAAATCCTACGTCATAGTATTCGGAAGGGATAACCAGAAGCAAACTTTTATCTACTTCCCTTATAATTAAATCAGCTAAAAAGTAAATTTACACAAGCAATTAGCAATAGATTTACCTGGAGGAGCAGGTCGCGGCAGAACTGGGGGTCTCATCCCGGGAATTCCAGAATTCATAAGTCCTTGCGTGGTTCCCGGAATTGGAAGGATTGGAAGACGAGGTCTAGGAGGAAACGAAGCAAGATGTTGATTGTAAGCTGCACCGACTTGTTGGAATGCCCAAGATGCTCCTTGATCCTCTGATCAATCAAACTTTGAGTTTGTTGCTCCTCAAATAGATAAAACAAAACAAATTCAAACCAAGTAGTTACGCATATTGAACCTATAACAGTAAATATATTGAAGAAAAGAGTAATTGACTCGTGTCGCAGTAATCACAATAGTACCGAGGCATGTTGCCGGATTCAAATTCAACACAGTCTAGTTTGAGAGTGTTATTATTTGTTTGGGTGTTGTTAGTTTAAAGCCGAGGACCCCGGGTGTGTGTGATAATTGTTCAAATTGGGCCTTGTACAGCCCAATGGTGTAAATCCAATAGTACCTCCCTGGCCCAAGACTCAAGAGTCAAGACATGATTTTTGTGGTCTTCATTGTAAGATGATTGTCATTATTGTTACATGAATTTTGAATATAGTTTATTTTGTCATTTTGTAAGATGATTGTCATTGATGTAATTTTGATAGCCCAGGTCACCACTAGTTTGTGCTTCCGCTGTTTGTTGTATTGGTGGCCGGCTTGTTGATTCAAGATAATCTTTAATTGGAGAACCAGTGTTACTTGATCACAAATGCAATTCGGCCAAGAACTCAACTAAGAATATAAATAAAGAGCTAGAAGATAAAAATACTAACTAAGCCCAACTCATAATTTACAATGGAAAGCAAAGATTCAAGTTTAATAACTCAAAATCTTACAAAATCCAATAACCCAACCCTATCAAATTTCAACAAATAACCAAAAAGTCCAGTTTCAATCTTTATCAATCAGTCACAAATATCAATAAATCATGTTTGGAGCATGTCTTCTCAATTCAATTTTACAAGATCGGGAAAAAATCGGTTATCGCCGGAGAATTTCATAAATGGTAAAAAAAAAGACTTTGCAACTGATCCGGATGGAGATGGAGGGAAAATAGAAGGGGGCTGATTGCTATTTGGAAAAGTTATTGAGCAAAGAGTCACCATTTGACTTTGTCAAAAAAACAGGCTTGCCACGTCATTTGGTAGAAATTTGGTAGAATTTACTGGTGCATGTTCTTAGTACGCATTAGGGGTGGGCAATGGGCCGGGTCGGGCTAGCCCGGCCCTAAACATTTAAAGTCTTTAAGATATTAGGGTCGGGTCGGCCCCCTACCCTAAAAAGTCAACATAGGCTGGCCCGGTCGGGTCACAAGTCGAAACCTCAAGCCTCGACCGACGACTAGCCCTCTTTTTAAAGGCTTTAGGTTGAGGCTTTAGAAGGCCTATATATATTTTTTTTTTTACTATATCGGTTTTAAAACTCATTTATATTACAAAAATGTCTAATAATCTACAAACTCAAAGTCCAACCAATCTAAGTAATAATCCTATATAAGTCCAAAATTTAAAATCTTGACATCCACAATCTAATGAATCAAGACATCGAGAGTTGAATTTGTTCTTTCTTTATCTTCAAACCTCACTAAAATTACATTTAACATTGAAATACATAGACAAATAATTATATTATCATTTTAAAGGAAGAAGTATATATATATAAAGAAAAACATAATAGTTTTGGTTAAGGGTCATGGAAGTTGTTAAACTATTTGTAATATCATAAATTATTTTTATAATAGATTCAAACAAATATAATATTACCTTTCTTCTAATTTAAAAGTGATTCAAGCTTTATATATGGAAATGAAAATATTGGCTTTTGAACAAGTGATGGAGAAAGGTTTGAGATTACAAATGTCATTTTTCTGACAAAGGTTGTTTTTTGGTTTCTATGTTACAAATGTCTGTTCTGTATTTTGATTTAATGGTGTGGAAGGAAATCTTTAGTTTTAGACTTGGCTTGGATGTGAATAAAAATATAATTTATAAGTGATAAAAGAAATTAAGAATAATAAGTTATGGACTTTGACTTGATGATCAAAGGAATAAAGTCTTATTTTTATTAAAGGCTAGTGCTTTCATTGTTTCACGTACCGCTAAAGTTGACAAGTTTTGTTATATAAAACAAGTTATTGGAAGTACCCTTGGGTGTAAGTGATAAATTACAAAGGACAATGTTATTTTAATTGAAAATATTTAACAAAGAGTTGAACATTATGGTATGTGTATTTATAGTGAAAGTATGAAAACATGGCGGTTAGGGCTTGGTTAGAACTTGGTTAGGGTTCGGGCCTATGTTTTAGAATCTTAGCCCTAGCCGCCTTACTTTAGAAAGAGCATTAGGGCAGCAGCCCTACCCCTACTAAATCTCAATGAGTTTTAGTTGTGAGGGCTTTATAGGGCTTAGGGTCGGGTCGGTCAGGGCCGGGTTAGGGTCGTTAGGGCCAAATTCCCACCCCTAGTACGCATAGTATTACTCGCAAATGAGACTTGTGACCACCTGAACTGCTTATTTTTCAAGAACGTGTTGGACACACTCTCACACACAAGCTTTGACTGACTCTCTCGATACAATCATTACATTCTTTCCAAGCAAATGAGGTGGCTTCCACGCTAAAGGCCATGAATTATTCCGATATTAACGTATGTCGTATGACGACATGACGTACGTATCTTTCTATCGCAGAAATATAAATGCTAGTTACCCACTTCGCTCGAATAAGGCATTAATGGCTGCATGATCCTGTATCAAATCGCCGCCGCCTTAGTACCATGTTGTTTCGCACCTCCAATTGTCTATGTTTGAACAAAGATTCTGAGGGCGATGAGTATTGTTCGATGTATTTGCTTTTTATTGATGCAACCCCTCTGCCCCGCCAATGTGTTTGCTGTTAAGGTAGAATATAATTGATAAGACCGCGCGAAGTCAATAAACATCAACTACCAAAAGAAAAATCAACTACCATTAAACAAATTCAATTGTGACTTATCCAACGCAACTATGTATATAAGCTTACCCGAGTAGATTACTAGGCCACGGCACAAGGGGAGCAAAGTAATCAGATAGAGACGAACAAGAAAGGTGTTGCGCACTTGAAGCACGAGCAGGATAAGTGGAGCTGCAGTACCTACGACAAAAGCTATAAGTTGATCTTTGCATCAGGTAACGATATATATACATCCCCATAAATAACATCTCTATATGGTATTTTCCCTACTTTGAATAAATGTATAACCCAGCTCCACTACAAGTCTACAACAGGTATGCAACAGCTTTCCCATCGAGATATGTAAGCAAGTTTGACAAGTTTTCACATTACATACATATCTCGAAGCACTTTAACGGCGGATGAAAGATGTTACAAAAGTTTAATCTCTTCAACCGGTTCTATGATTATAAACATAAAATATATGAATCCAGCTCCTCGATCTATAACCGAATTAATTAGTCCAGGGATCAAACCCCTACAACCGTGTTCATCTTTTAGTAGCACTGTGGATCTATGTTGTGTGGATTTTTATAACCAGGTTTTATACATTATACTGCTCCGATCCTGCTGGATACGTATAACTGCATAATTCTCACTAAACTTGCAGCAACTCTCTCCTTAAAATAAATTCAAAATAAATTCAAACCTAATTTTTTGTGGTTATAAAGCACTTATCATAAATATTATGTGTGTGATGATTTTTCCTAATCTAGAAACACAAATATTTTGTTGATGATAAAAAAAACAATGAGAAGTATTGGATCAAGAAGAAGAAGAGATGTAGAAGATGATGAGTTGAACCACGTTCTTTAATGGTTGCCTACGTATCCTGTGAATAGGAATCAAACTCAAAGCGTAGTTCAACTATTCTATTTATAAGAATAGATGAGGTTTCCCAATTAGTGTTTAACTAGGAGACCGCCTCTTGTTAAGTCTCATCTTGACTCTTCTAGAAGCCCCATGTTTCCCAAGTCAAATAGGTCTCTTTTACTGACTTAAACAACGTAAAAAGCGTGTTTAGGTTGAGGAGTAGTAGTTAGAGCTCGAGCCTAGTAGTTGAGCTCGGTTTGGAGTTCATAGTTAGGAGTTGGTTACAACTCTAACTAGTTCCAAAGCCCACGAACTGTTCCTCGACCTAATAGTTGAGTTCCGGATTTGGAGTTCATAGTTAGGAGTTGGTTATACGAACCTACTACTCCAACTAGTTCCAAAGCCCACGAACCTCCTCTTCTTATCTCACTTCCGAACCTAGGAAGTAAGAGGATTTGGACTTGAAGTGTGTTCTGGTACTTTCTACCCACACCAAGACCATATCCGAGCCTTACGAAGATGCCACCACGTGTTACATATCTATTTGCTAAAATATGCACACACAGATGCCCCCCTTTTTTATTCATGGGTTGTGAATCAAACCCTTAAGGAAAAAGGCCGGGTAAAAATGTACGCGACGTCTTATGCCTCGATTTTCTTTGTGGAATGTATCGGCAAAATTTCGCATTACTTCAGTACATGGAATTGTAAATTTGGACCTGCCTACGACCATGCCCCCCTAACCTTGTATATTAAGCCGAACTTGTTTGGCTGGTCCTACCATGCATTGTGATGGTCCGGACTTGGTCATGAGGAACCTGGTGAAATCTAGACATGCAATATATTGTGATGATCCGGACGTGGTCAGATCAACCCGACCCATGTTTCACAAAGATCGGGACTTCTTGGTAGTACATTCCGGAACTAAATTCTGTGAAAGCCGGACTTGACATCACCATGCCCCGAACCTTGTATATTAGGCCAAACCTAGTATATGAGGAGCTAAGCACAAGGAATCGAAATTTGTCAAGTCCGGACATCCCAGGTATTATAAAGATCCGGACTTAGATAGATTTCACCAAATCACCTTGACTCGGAAGTGCAACCCGAAACTGTAAGTGCAACCCGGAATTGGGCCTGGCGGAACTTGAAATGGGCCTTGCGAAATTGAGTTGTTGAACATAACCCAAAAAGATACCCTTCGCTACCTAATTGCTTGAAACCCTTTCTTCCTTCTTCCAAAATTCAAGATTCAACATTGTTCCAACAGCTCCAACAGCTCCCACATATTCAAAATTCCTATTTTCTTTCGGGTTCATGGAATTGAACACAGAATTCACATCTTCAAAACCAACAAAGCATTGATCAGTAATACCACCAACTACTGACAGTTCATGAAACAATCAACTGCAAGGTATCCGAAGTAGTCCGTAACCTCGAACAAACTTCACCAAAACGTGCTTCTAATATCAAACAAATCTGTTTCTCAAACATTGATCGCCATTGACAAGATTGAAGAGTTGTGAGATATCAAAAGAAGGTAAGTAAACCGTCGGTTCTTTTTATTTTCTTTGATTGAAACCCAAAATTTACTTTCAACTGTTTGCTTAGTTTAAATTCTCTTATCTTATTTTCAGCCAATCAATTCGATTTCCATCGGTTAAATTGTTGGTTGTTGGTTGGTATTGTTGTATCGGGTTTTCTAGCGAGGCTACACGCCCGAGTTGATCAAGTCGATGTCGGCGTGTTGCTCTGCGTATACTATGTCTCATCAATCACGGTGAGTTCCATAAGTAGTGGGCGTTGTCGGATACAATTACCCACCACTATAGTTCCGGATGATTCAGTTGTTGAAGCAATAATTGATCTTAGGGGTTCTGAGCGATTATAGATGCTACACCTCGGTTGTGCCCAAAGCTAAAATTCCCACAATAGATTGGAACGCTATTCCTTTTGGGGATATATCTGACTTAGAAAAGATCCGTAATGCATTTTCAATTCGAGGAAATCAACATCGTATATCCACAAACTCATCGACCTTGGGGTGATGAACATCCCTTAATATATCTTGGATTATTGAAAGTCGGACTCCGTCTCCGTTGCCTTCGTTTATGGCAGATGCCCTCGAGTATTTCCAAGTCCGATGTCTCGCCAATTAGTGTCGAGTTCTTTAATTTGCAAGGCAGTTCCGGATTCAGTACTGGGCAGTTCCGGATTCTTCAGTCCACAAAATAGTGTTGGGTTTGTTACTTGACAGAGTAGTACCGAACTTGGACTTTCTGTGTTACTTATTAGCTAGGAAGTGGAGTTCCGAACTTAGGCATGTTCCGAACGTGGAGTTCTAAGCAAGCTAGGAAGTGGTGTTCTGAACTTGGACAAGTTCCGAACGTGGAGTTCCAGACTAGCTAGGAAGTGGAGTTTCGAATTTGGACAAGTTCCGAACGTGGAGTTCCAGACTAGCTAGGAAGTGGAGTTCTGAATTTGGACAAGTTCCGAACGTAGAGTTCTAGACTAGCTAGGAAGTGGAGTTCCGAACTTGGACAAGTTCAGAACGTGGAGTTCCAGACTAGCTAGGAAGTGGAGTTCCGAACTTGGACAAGTTCCGAGCGTGGAGTTCCTGACTAGCTAGGAAGTGGAGTTCCGAATTTGGACAAGTTCCGAACGTGGAGTTCTAGACTAGCTAGGAAGTGGAGTTCCGAACTTGGACAAGTTCCGAACGTGGAGTTCCAGACTAGCTAGGAAGTGGAGTTCTGAACTTGGACAAGTTCCGAGCGTGGAGTTCCTGACTAGCTAGGAAGTGGAGTTCCGAACTTGGACAAGTTTCGAACGTGGAGTTCCAGACTTGCTAGGAAGTAGAGTTTCGAACGTGGAGTTCCTAACTAGCTAGGAAGTGGAGTTTTGAACTTGGACAAGTTCTGAACGTGAAGTTCCAGACTAGTTAAGAAGTGGTGTTCTTTTCTCCTTATTTGCATAAATATGTATACACAGATGCCCCACTTTTCTCTTAGACGACGGTTGCACATTCGACCTTTGAGGAAAAATGACAAAAGTGTGAATTATATTTTATACAAATTTGTATTTCGAATCTTAGAAAAACAAGGTTTTGTAGAAAAATAGGGTTTGCCCCTGTGTCAATTCCTGTAAATACCTTTAGTTTTGTTAAGAAATAAGACTTTGTAGAAATATAGGGTGTGCCCCTCAGATTATTTCTGTAAAACCCCAATATAGTGGAAGCATATCCAAATTTGTGAAAATTTTGTCTCTTAGAAGTTGAGAGTAGTGTAACATTACTTGGAAACAATACATGTTAGCATCGAGATTCACCATTGGAGGATCTTTCATGAACATCTTGTTCTGGTTAACTTCAAAGACGCCCTCATAAGGATGAGTTAAAGTGGTAAAGTCCCTATCCCGTGGGGGTAATTTATTACTTCGAACGTGTCACCGATCTTACGTCTCTTGGACTTATCTTGATAGGAATTCATGTCGACTAACTTGTGCTCCATTGTGGTTCCTCGGACTTCCTATCATCATAATGACTAGTAGAGCTCCTACCAATAGGAGCCGGAGGTGACAATCGGTTATCACTCTTTTATGAGAAGATTCCCTATCCAATTGGTCTTCTTCCAGTTATGCATACTTATTGATACTGAACCTGCAACTCTGTCAAGTTAAGTAGGCTTCTTTTCTTCAAAGATATGTATAGACCAAAAATGGGATCTAATCCCTCGATTCTTGACCGAACAACCGACTCGTCCCATCTTGGTTGGTTTCAACCTCGTAGTTCCTCCAAAGATTTTGTGCCTTGAGCTGTGCAAGAGTAGTCGGTTCATTAATTGGAGTTCTCTCGTTGTTGTACCTCGGACTGGACTCTCATAGTTCTCATCTTGATGATAACGCTTTGCGTTCCGGTTCGAGATCGAGTGGAGGAGTTTGCAAAACTGGATCGGGAACCGAGGGATTCCGAGGCAATGAAGGTTCCCTTGAAACTGAAAGTCTTCTTTGTGCCGAGGTTGACCTTAATAGTTGTGGATTCCGAGCAAACACATTCGGACGTCCATCCCTCGTACCTTGAGAACTTGAATACCAAGAGAAGTCAGTTCCGTGAGCTCGAGTGTTGGGTGGGATCCATTCGGATTATAATCCGAATCGGTTGGTCGCTATGATACCCAGCGAAGTAAGGTATATAAGGTGTAGGGACGTAACCCTCACCAGGGTCGAGACTCGGTGGCCGGAACTGCCCCCTCGCGTTTCCATCAGTAGGCAACACTCAAGGAGGTGAACGACCCTCGTGCGGTAGTAGTCTTGTAAGAAACGCAAACGAGCCTCCTGTCGACCACGTTCGGCCATCACAGTATCCATGATGGCTTGGTTAGTTATGGCATATTGGGGAGTATCGTTGTTAGGCTCGTTTTCTTCACGACCCTGTCCAAAACGACGATCTCCTCTACGTTCAGATTGTCTTTGAGAAGTAACATGTGGGTTATTGATCTCGTTATTCCCCTCGTTACTTTGATTCGCATTGGCTCTTGTAGTAACCATGATTTTGAATCAAAGTGAAGAAAAAATATATATATTTTTTTAAAGAACAACAAACCCAAAAAAAATTGGTGGGTAGGAGAACCTAGAACTGAAAAAATTTCGACCAAGAAATCAAATCAATTCTGTATAGTTTTCCCACAGACGGCGCCAATTGTGTGATGATTTTTCCTAATCTAGAAGCACAAATATTTTGTTGATGATCAAAGAACAATGAGAAGTATTGGATCAAGAAGAAGAAGAGATGTAGAAGATGATGAGTTGAACCACGTTCTTTAATGGCTGCCTACGTATCCTGTGAATAGGAATCAAACTCAAAGCGTAGTTCAACTATTCTATTTATAAGAATAGATGAGGTTTCCCAATTAGTGTTTAACTAGGAGACCGCCTCTTGTTAAGTCTCATCTTGACTCTTCTAGAAGCCCCATGTTTCCCAAGTCAAATAGGTCTCTTTTACTGACTTAAACAACAGAAAAACATGTTTAGGTTCGGAGAAGTAGTTAGAGCTCCAAGCCTAGTAGTTGAGCTCCGGATTTGGAGTTCATAGTTAGGAGTTGGTTACAACTCTAACTAGTTCCAAAGCCCACAAACCTGTTCCGGACCTAGTAGTTGAGTTCCGGATTTGGAGTTCATAGTTAGGAGTTGGTTATACGAACCTACTACTCCAACTAGTTCCAAAGCCCACGAACCTCCTCTTCTTATCTCACTTCCGAACCTAGGAAGTAAGAGGATTTGGACTTGAAGTGTGTTCTGGTACTTTCTACCCACACCAAGACCATATCCGAGCCTTACGAAGATGCCACCACGTGTTACATATCTATTTGCTAAAATATGCACACACATTATGTATACAAAATTTCAATTCATTTGAAAATCTCTAACATAAATAAAATTATTATTGTCTTTAAAAAGAAATCTAACTGTCTAAAAATGTTGAGTTTTTGCAATCATTTTTTGCCAATGTTAGAGATTTCCAAATGAACTAAAATTGTATATTATATCTACAAAATATTAGTGTTGAATTCATTTTCCAGGTCAAATTTTATTTATGTACTTATTTAAAGTTAACTTAAGTAAGTACTTTTTAGAAAATGACTTATAGTGTAAATAAAATTTCATTTACAAAATGAATTCAAACTTAATTTTTTGTGGTTATGAAACACTTACCATAAATATCATCCCTACAAAATTTAAGTTCATTTGGAAATCTCTAATATAGATAAAAATTATTGGTATATTTAAAAATAAATCTAACGGTCTAGAAATGTTGAGTTTTTGCAATCATTTTTTGTCAGTATTAGATGTTTTCAAATGAACTGAAATTTTGTGAAGCTGATATTTATGATAAGTATATTGTATCCACAAAAAAATAGTGTTGAATTTATTTCTTAGGTGAAGTTTTATTAATTAGCTACTTTTTAGAGACGGAATATATATACACTAAAAAATTTTCACAAAAAATAATGTTAAAATTGTGTGGAGATGATCTTTATGGCGAGTACTTCATAACTACAAAAAATTATAAAGTAGTTACTTAAGTTAACTTAAAATAAGTACGTAGGTAAAATTTCACCTATAAAATAAATTCAAACCTAATTTTTTGTGGTTATGAAGCACTCACCATAAAAGTCATCTTCACAAAATTTTAGTTTATTTGGAAACCTCTAACATAGATAAAAATTATTGTAATATTTAAAAATAAATCTAACGGTCTAGAAATGTCGAGTTTTTGTAATAATATTTTGCCAATGTTGGAGGTTTCCAAATGAGTTGAAATTTTATGGAGATGATTTTCACAAAACATTGGGATTGAATTCATTTTCTATGTGAAGTTTTACTTACATACTTATCAAGTAGCTACTTTTTAGAGAATATATATATAGGAGATGGTTATATGAACTCCATTTAAAATGACTCTAAAAAAACTTCACCACTAAATATATTGAATTAGAAGCTAATTTTTTGTGTAGATGTTCTCCATACAATATAGATCATCCTCACAAAAAATCAATTCATTTGAAGATGTACAATCTCGTCAAAAATCGTTTATAATGTTATGAAGTTATCCAACGGCCCATATTATTTTAATTTTGGTACAACTTTTGACAATGTTAAACGTATTCGATTGAGCTGATTTTTTGTGGGAGTGTTCTCCATCATGTGATGTATATCCTCACAAAAAATTAGATCTCAATTCATCTTGTAAGTCCACTATTATAAGTGGAGTAACTTTGGAGTCATTTTAAATGGAGTTCATATAACCATCCCTGTATATATATATATATATATATATAGCTAGGAATCATTTGCATGTGGGGCACTTGGATACATAACCGGAAAAAAAATTGATTTGCTTAACCATACACAAGTAATACAACCAATAAAAACTTGATTATTAGGTCACAAAACGACTAATTAAGGATTATATTTTTAACGCCTAAGCCACATAGTATTACATTTTCGTTGAAAAGATTTGGAAATTTTATAAGAATACCGCTCCCTTTCTTTTCTAGTGTTATTTTTTTTTTCTAAATATAAAATACATATAAATATATTATACCAAGAACCTTAACTCTGTAGACATGTTTCACTTGAAATCCTTACATGTAATAAATTGACAATAGTGCAAAATTGATTATGTAAAAACAACATGGTTAAAACTAAGTTTGAGTACTTGTACAGTTGTCCCAGATAGTTATATCCACTTTTTAATTGAGTAATTGTGATTTGAATAATAAACACTGGTAAGAAGTGGCCAGTCACTATAATAATAAAATTATTTTTTCCCTCAAGTTCAGGGTACGTGCCCCATGTAACCTCCATGTGGTTCCGCCACTGGTATTAATTAAATATAGAAATATCTCTACTACTTATAAACAACATGGGCGAGTGAACTGATGAAGCTGTCTATTGGTTATGCCCTTCATGTTTTCTTGACACATGTTCATTTCAACTGTTTTGTTTTTTGTTTTTTTGTTTTATGTTGGCCCACAAGAAAAAAAATAGGTAAGGAAGAGAGTCAGATAGACCATATAAGAAGAAAGAGAGCGATGTGGGAACCACATGCCCAAAACTAGTATTTTTTAATGATTTATAAGTTATACGGTTTGGTTTCTACTAAGGGTGGGTGCAATGGCTTCTCATTCTCTCAAAATTGGTGGGAGTTGTTGTGGTTTTTTCTCTTTATCCGTATTTAACTCTCTCTATATATATAGAATGTTATCGAGGAATGGAGAATGCATTCTATGCGAGTTGAAATGGCGTGGTTTGTAAAAACCTAAATTGCGCCACTTGAAGTGGCGTGGAATGTAAAAACAATTTCATACGGCGCCATTTGAAGTGGAATGGTTTGCAAAGTGTCCCCCACCAAACTGATTTTGAAATACAATTTCATACGGCGCTGGTCGAAGTGGCATTGAAAAACACGTGGGTTTCAAACCACGCTAGTTCAAGTGGCGTAGGATTGTTCAAACTATTGATTCAGCGAAACATCCGCTCTATCTGTATAACACTATTTTTTGGAGGAATATAGATGCATAATACATAGCCATTGGACTCAACAAAAGTTTAGATATATATATATATATATATATATATATAAACTGAAGACCGAACCGAATACGCTAGTTCTTAATTTCAAGACCCATAAACCAAACGAAGGCTATCATATCATAACCCATAAAAACTCTCCGATTTTGGTTCGGTTTCACGTTCTGGTTCTTTGGTGAACAGCCTTGAAGCCCCTGAATGCTAAGGGGTTATTTGTTTTTTTGGGTTAAGTTATAAGATGATCTTATAAGACAATGTGTTATAAGAGTGTCTTATAAGATGGTCTTATAAAGTGGTTTGTTTTTTATTTTAAGTTCCTCTTATAAGCACTTGTAAAAATAGAAAAAACAAATACATGACATCTTATAGATGGTTATTTGACAAATATAACCCTACTTTACATCACATTTAACTTGAATAGATTAATTTGAAACAAACGTATAATTTGATTTTCGATTTCAAATCAATTTTGATAATTAGAATATCAATTTTAGGAAACTACCTTAATTGGCGGTGGTGGTGGTAGTGGTCTTAATAGTACGGTGGTGGTGGTAGTGGAGGTGATGATATTGGTTTTAATAGCACGGTGATGGTGGTGGTAGTAGAAATGGTGGATGTCTTAATAACACGGTGGTGATAGTCTTAATAGTATGGTGGTGGTGGTAGTAGAGGTGATGATATTGGTTTTAATAGCACGATGGTAGTGGAAGTGGTGATGATTTTAATAGCATGGTGGTGGTGGTGGTGATAGTCTTAATAATACAGTGGTAGTGGTGGTGGAGGTGATGATGGTGGTGGTGATAGTCTTAATAGTACAGTGGTAGTGGTGGTGGAGGTGATGATGGTGATGGTGGATGTGATGATGGTGGTGGTGGTAGTCTTAATAGTACGGTGATAGTGGTGGTGGTGATGGTGGTGGTGGTAGTGGCGGCAGTGGTGGTAGTGATTTTAATAGTTTGGTGGTGGTGGTGGTAGGCGGTGGTGGCTAAGGCAATGAAGTTATTTGGAGAATAAGATAATGAAAAGAGAAAAAGATAAAAATGAGGCTAGGGGTATATAGATGAGGGTGTTTGAGTTATTTTTCAAGTTATAAGACTTATAGAATTGAAATAGATCTAATTTTAGAGCCTCTTATAAGACATTTCTAGTATAATGTCTTTTATAAAAGGCAAAAAACAAACAAAAAAAATATCTAAAATCACTAGGCCACATATTATAAGAGGTTATAAGAGCTCAAAGTCTTATAAGAGACAAAAACAAATGCCCCAAGTGTCTAGTATTAGTCAAGTATTTTACCAATTAATAAATTCCCGCAAGAGACTATTCCTCGACAAATTTAAGGTAGAATGTTCAACAACCTTGTTGAGAAACTCATTTCCAGGCGTCTCTGCTGAGATTACACATGCCATGCACATGCAAATGCAAGCGTGCAGCAATGGAACTAAAAGTTTTGTGACTCCTCTACAGTCTACACCACTATATTATTATATATTTCTTCTCCTAATAATTTTAAACTCAGTATTTTCTTTACCTACTACTAATTAAATTAATAGTTAGTGTGGCTAACACTTGTCATTGTAGCTTAATTATTAAAACAACTATAATTCCTTTATTTCGCAGGTGGATTGAGCAGCTGATCGAACGTGGACGGTTAGGTGAACCAAACAACCATAGACCATAGTGTATAAGAGAAATAGGAGATACTCTATCTAGAATTGCATGAACTTAATACAAAAAACACCCGTGAGACTCCTTTTAACTCACCACCACCAAAATACTTATATTATTAAAAAAAAACAGTTGTAGAGAAAGAGAGAGAAAGATGGGTGGGTGTTTTTCAGATACAAGAGGAGGACAGCAAGCAGTAGGAGGAGGTGTTCATCAACCTACTACACCGTTTAAAAGAGGAGATGGAGACAATAATAATAATAATAATAATGATGCAGTGGACATGTTCTTTAGATCTCGTGGAATTACCGCTCTTTTCACTTCACTCGAGGTACACTGTTAAAATTAATATTTGATTACTTTTCTTTAAAAGTTTGCTTACTAACTATTTGACGTTTGTCTTTACCGAGTATTGACTTTTCTTATTTTTTGCTTCCTCTTGTTGTTTACGTGAATTGTGCTGTATAGAAAACGTGTATGATTAGTTTGTATATATAGGTGGGTTTTAGATTGAGAAGTTGAGATTAGGAATATGCTAAAGATAATAGCACTTGCCAACTTTTAACATGGATATTTTATGGAATCCTGGATAGAATGTTTGTTAATTTATGTCTAACACACTTACTAGGGAATCTCTACTATTAGGATTTTCTTACGACGGTTAGAATGGGATACCTGTAAAAGTTGAGACTGATATGTTGTTTCC
Organism: Coptis chinensis; assembly: GCF_015680905.1. Taxonomy (NCBI): domain Eukaryota; kingdom Viridiplantae; phylum Streptophyta; class Magnoliopsida; order Ranunculales; family Ranunculaceae; genus Coptis; species Coptis chinensis. The sequence goes on along the minus strand of NC_141457.1, from coordinate 70,439,525 downwards.
TGTCCTATCTGCAAATCCTTCCAATCATCGAGTATATATAACTCTTTTTGAGTAATTAATCATAAGGTAAAATCTCTACGTACTATTCAAGTTTGTTCTTAGAGTCAAATCCAAAGAGGAAATAACTGGATCCGTCACCTATCTAATACTAGTATATGCCCTGTGCCTTAAAGGCACTCATCAGTGGGAGCAATCGACAGAAATTAGAACAATGATAAGCAAATCTCTGTAGAGATTATGACAATTTAGAACAATGAATATGAGCTAAAAGGTCTCCACTTTAATTCCAGAAAAAAACAGTGGTAATGGATAACCGGTTAGCTGCTTAAGGTTAACTCGACCCTGGGACCTGTCATTAACGGAATCCCTTAACGGACTGCTAGTACAAAGGAAGTTTCACAATATGTAGGGGAATTTTATTAATGATAACACACATCTCTAGGAAGGTTATCACACAACAGCCATTGGATGGGGATTTAAACCAATATGGACTGTCCTTTGTATTAGGCTAAATGTAAGTACCAATCTGAATCTCTTCTTTCTCGATATAATTACCACGTTGGTCAGGAAGAGAAGGTTAGACAGTTTGCGTGGTCAACAAAGTTGAGCTTTTATGATGGTGGTGGTAGTGATGATTTTTGAGAAGGGGAACACCATCCCTCTTCTTAAGGCCGGAATCAGAATCCGACATCGATTCATTGAAAGAAGTTTCGCATCCCTTCTCTGACTTGATTATCTTTCCAAACTAACGACCTTTGGTGTTTGATGACTTGAATATGGAGGAAGGGAAGGAAGTTCATTTCTTTTTGAAAGAGTAAAACTATTGCGACGATTGTAATTTAAATCGTAAATTCTCCCATAGCTGTGATCGGCATGGTTCTTCGATCCATGAAAACTTTAATGATCCGGCGGCAATGATGACTCTCTTCTTCTTCTTCAATAATACTCCATAACAATATAATTTATTAAAAAGTTGGAGAACTTTTTTTCGCATGAATAGTGCTCGGTGAACAGTACTGTACACAAACCCAGTGTTTTGGGCATGTGATGAACAGTAGTCCGTTGTGAACAGTATTTCGGTGAACAGTTATTTCTGCAAAATTCTCACAAAAATTGATCAGTTATGATACCAAATTTGATGTAACTTGTTGGAGCTTAAACATCAATTAAGCTCCAACAATACTCCATAACAATATAATTTATCAAAAATTTGGAGAACTTTTTTTTGCATGAAAAGTTCTCAGTAAACAGTACCGTACACAAAACGGTTTTGTGTACGCGATGAACAGTAGTCCATTGTAAACAATGTTTCGGTGAACAATACCCGTGAACAGTTTCCTCCAACAATGGGTAAACATCAATTAAGTTTAATGAAAGAAACACCTAATACTAGGGTTTGAAACCTTCAATTTGAAGAAGAAATAATATTCAATAAAAACCAACTAACAAACCATATTCCTAATTCTGGTAACCAAAATAAAAACCTTACTAACTAACCTAGATCTAATACAACTAGGAAACCAATGATATTAAGCTATTATTACGAATTTAATAAAATAACCAATATCCTAATTTAGTAGTCATGCTCATGCATCACAACATCAATGTGTTTCTTGTCAAATTTTGTTTTTCTCTACCTATCAAATGTAAGGTTAACTTCCTCTTAATGCCATATTCAGCAATTTGATGGTCCATGTATCTTTTTCTTCCAATCTTTGATGCCTGTTGATTTTATTTACACATTGTTCAATTTGATGGTTTGCATAACATATTGGCTTGATTGCAGCTATCTTTCACTGCTGCAAAGTTACGTGATATGGATATATTATCCAAGGTATGGCTCTCCGTTAATATAAACTAGTTAGCTTTTAAGTGTATCTGACATTATTTGCTCTTAGTTGTTGCTGATTTCATCTGTTAAAATTGATCATGTTACTTCATTATCCTTGCTTGTATGCTATGGAATACTATGCTTTCTTATTCAAATATTGTTAACCGAATCTCCATTCTCCAAGCATTGCACAAGTGTTTTTATTATCATTGTCCTTTTGTGGGGTGGGGTTGGGTTGCTTTAGCTATGTTTATCATGCACCTTATTTTTCTTCCGGGTTATATGCTACCGACTTCACTAGAGAGGTATTTCTAGCGAGTGATGTTGAACATCGCTTGTATCTTCTTTTCAGTTGGATGTTGTATGACGATTGTTATTTTTTGGTAGCCTTCATAAATTTCAAGCCATATTAGTGGTCCAATCCCATATTTTTAGGCCTCAGTTTTTTCTATGTAACTGTGTCACATCAAATTTTCCTTTCTAACCAATTTTTTTTCTATCTTTATTGGTTAATCAATGAATTTAATTTATTGCGCATTTATACTGTCATGAAGTATATATATCCCTCAGTTGAATTAGTGCCATTATTATGAGTTCTTTTGATTTTTCTGTAGAGTGATCCAATGGCAGTAGTTTATGTAAAGAGCCGGACTGGTACACTTGAGGAAATTGGCCGAACAGAAGTACTGATGAATACATTGGATCCTGTGTGGATTAGAAAAGTATCCATTGATTATCATTTTGAGACTGTTCAGCCACTAGTGTAAGATAGTCTTCCTTATACAATCTGACCTCATCTCCTCAGTAGGTTTAGGTTTTAACCGTTTTATCATTTTTGTTAACTTATTTATGCTTCTTGCTCACAGGTTTCACATATTCGATGTTGACACCAAATATCACAGTTTACCTGCTAAGGTATCTCCAGCTTTACGTATATTTTTCTTTTTCTTGTTGGGATTCTTCGACTGTTTAAAGTTGTACATGTAAAGCCTCAAACAGATCCTTTATATACTTGCAGGCGCTGAAATTGGACGAGCAGGATTTTCTTGGAGAGGCTAGCTGTGTTCTATCAGAGGTAAGTTACTTCTGATTTTTGGGAATTCACTGATGATTTTCCCACCTTTTATTTGATTTCAGAATAATTCTCAGGATATTTAATCAATTGTCTAAACCTCCAAAAAAAAACTCTAGGCACTTATTTATGTTTCTGTGTCAAAGTGTGCAAGACATGTAAATTCTCGCTCGGCGGACACATCGTGTGCCTGCTGTGATCAACGTAGATCTTTACATAATTTTGGAGGGCATTATCAAATATCAATGACTTGACTTTGGAGGCTGTCAGCAAACAAGCGGGTGTCACCTTGCCCTCTCATCCGGGCAGCTTCTTGTCCTCTCTGTCATGCTTTTACTCATCCAAGCTTCCATTCTTGGTCATACTCTTTGCAGTCTGTTTGCCTCTGTGTCTATCCTTCCTGCTCGAGTCCCAATTCACGGCCTTTACATGGATTCATCTCTTATTACTTTAAAGGCTTGAAGACAACTGAGCTTACTGTATTTTGTTTGTTTGATTGATTGTTTGTTTATTTGGATGCCAGATAGTGACAAAACGTGATAAGAGTATGACACTAAATCTTCAAGGAAAGAATGGGCATAGTGGCATGAAAAGATTAGGCACAATTACTGTCCATGCAGAGGAAACGGTTGCTTCAAGGCAAGCTGTTGAGATATTATTTCGTTGTTCAAATCTGGAAAACAAGGATCTTTTCTCTAGAAGTGTATGTACTTTAATGCCTTTATATAAATACCATATACAAGTGCACACTATTTGCAGTATAGTACTGTACTCCTATTTCCCTCCATTCTGATATATAATCTACTGTCCATAATGTAGGACCCATTCTTAAGAATATCAAGAATTGTAGAGTCTGGAGCTTCTATTCCAATATGTAAAACTGAAGTGGTGAATAACAACCTGAATCCGACTTGGAAGCCTGTATCCCTTACTATGCAACAATTCGGAACCAAGGTATGCTTTTCTCTTTCTTTAAATTTTAAACTATATGGGACTAAATTTTAAATAGCAATGAGAGCATAAAATGGTAAGAAGCAAAGAAGGGGGGCGGGGGGGGGGGGGGGGGTGTTGTGGAACTGCCATTCACGAAAGACTTGTTATCACTGTGGGCAAGAAGTCCTAACCACACACTTTAAACTGTCTCCTTTTTATATTTCCTTCTTGACACTCTCATTTGATGCAGGATAATCCCTTAATCGTTGAGTGCTTTGATTTCAACAGCAGTGGAAATCATGAACTTATAGGGTAAGCAATGTCAATTCTCCCAGATACACTATTTTCTGTTGTTTTGTGGTGTGAGCCTAAAATTGTAGTTTTTATGACTTGTGTCATCAGAACACTTCAGCAATCAGTAGCGGACCTGGAGAGACTTTACAGGGAAAAATCTGGAGTGAATTACCAAATCCCTTCGTCTGTTCGGAAACAGCATATGAAGGTGGTCTGTTGTTCTCTTCTTTTTCTTCTTCTTCTTCTTCTTCTTTTTTTATTAAGTTGTTTTTTCATATCTATGTTAACCCTACATGGGGTCCAATTATGTGTACAGACGTTGAAGGGCCAACTTTTCGTGGATGGGTTTTCGGAGAAAACAATCTTTAGTTTCTTGGACTATATTTCCAGCGGATATGAGCTTAATTTTATGGTTGCTGTTGATTTCACAGGTATATATTAATAATCTAGAAAAATATAATTTTAGTTTATTGTGATGTTTTTCTTGCAAATAACATTTGTCTCCTACTCCTTATATGTAGCTTCAAATGGAAATCCTCATCTCCCTGATTCCTTGCATTATATTGATCCTTCTGGCCGATATAATGCTTATCAACAGGTGAGTTTTGTCGCATCAATATCCTCTCCATTTTGAAAAGAACTATTGTATATTTGTATACTGTTGGTACTTTTTTTTAATAATATCCATAAATAAGTGGACCCGCCATCAGATACTTAGTCATCTCCCTTGGAAATTGATTTGATAATAGACTGTTCTAACCATCATTATGGAGATCTATTATCTATGCGCCTACTTAGGGCAAACTCCTTTATGATCTTCCATTCAGCCTAATTCGATGGGTAGAAAAGGTTGCTATGAGAATGGTCCAAATTAGGATTATTTTCATTGGCCTTATATGATCAAAAGCTTATGGATTTTCTATTAGTAGGGCCTGCCTTGAGCAAATAACATTGAGGAATGTTTGTGTGTGTGGTCCAAATTAGGATTATTTTCATTATGATCAAAAGGCAAAAGCTTACGCTTTTTCTATTAGTAGGGCCTGCTTTGAGCAATAACATTGAAGAATATTTAAGTGTGTGCATGTGTGGTTCGATCCAATTGCTTTTTCAATCCGCCCTGTTGATAGAATCCATTGAGTGAACCCAACCTTGTGCGTGCGTTCCTGGATTTCTTTTTGTGCAGTATTACAGCAAGATCTTTTCAATATGCTAATGTAAAATTTCGATGATTTTCTTCAACAGGCTATCTTTGAGGTAGGGGAAGTCATACAGTTCTATGACTATGATAAACACTTTCCTGCTTGGGGTTTTGGGGGTAGGACCAAGGAGGGTGTGGTATCACATTGTTTCAACTTGAGTGGAAGTGCCAGTAATCCTGAGGTAAGGAGATTTTTCTATATAATTTAATTTCATTGTGCAATCATGTATAAATGCAATGTGTTGATTTCACCATTCACGAGATTATGGAATTATGCTTTCAACGATTCATGCCTATTTTCTTCAATATCTTCCTCTGTGGTGATGGTTAGAATGTCTGGGCTGTGTTGAGAACATTTATGCTAGTCTTCTCAAGACCAACCGATACTAATCAACAAGCCACAGTTTACAGATGTCGCTTTGATAGAAATCAAAACTATCCAAGAGAAACCAACTTTGTCCACTATAGTTACGGACTGCTAATGTCCTAATACAAATCTGGCGAAGATGCGACACCAACACTGGTTCATAAAGCTTTGCAGTCATTTGCAAGATCTTAAATATGGGTGGGTCGATTTTCCTAATGCAAATACTGGATCCTAATCTGATTGGTTGTCAGTGTTGGTTCGCTTGTCATGTGATGAGTTGCTTAAGACAGAATTATTTCACAGGGATTGGGAAGGTGTAATTATATCCTAGTATGAGTATTGTGCTGCCACCTTACCCGATGTGCTCTATTCATTGAGCAGCCAAATTTCTTAATCAAATATAGAATGAGAACTTGTTTGAAGTGGTGATGCTCCTTGGCTTATGGGTTGTGGACTGTTATTTATTGTTTTCCTTTGCTTTGTAGGCTGAAGGTGTGAATGGAATTATGGCTGCCTATGCAAGTGCCCTACATAATGTGGCTCTTGCAGGGCCCACATTGTTTGGCCAAGTGATCAACATGGCTGCTAATATTGCTAGCCAATCTGTTTCTTATAACCAGAGAAAGTACTTTGTCCTGCTAATTCTTACGGTAAAGAGAATTTCCTTCTTAACCATTTTTTTGCTAATTGCTAGCCAATCAGTTTCTTATAACCAAAGAGTACATTGTGTTTAATTTTTGTTTGTATCTTTCGATAGGATGGAGTACTTACAGATCTTCAGGAAACCATAAATTCTTTGGTGAAAGCATCTGATTTACCATTGTCGATTCTTATAGTTGGAGTTGGAGGGGCGGATTTCAAACAAATGGAGGTAAGTTTAGTATCATGTTATGACAATGATCTAGTCCTCGTTGTCCATTGTCATTACAGTGAGATCATGAGCTCCATTTATTTTTTTGTGGTGGTTATTATTTACTTTAAATGTTACATCCTATATGTTTGAGCAGATCCTAGATGCTGATGATGGAAAGAGGTTAGAGAGTTCCACAGGTCGGATTGCTACACGTGATATTGTGCAGTTTGTTCCAATGCGTGAGGTGCAAGGTGAGTATTGACTCCTGTAGGGTATTGTTACCACAATCTCGCCTTTTATCATTGCTTCTGCTAAACCTTGTTGTAGTAATTGATACAAGTGCAAATGATCTTAAGATTTATTAACATGAACTAATAATTTATCAGAGACTGACTCTTCAGGACAGATCGGGGGAAAAGTAACTCCCAGAACCAATTTTTTTTTTAATCACTCACAAGGACCGGGTAGATCAAAGGTCAAGTATACCTTTGACGCAAAATTAAAAATGGCTCGGGTAGATAAAAAGTCAAGTATACCCCTAACACGAAATAATAAACGGCTCGGCCCAACCGAAACGACCCAGTGTATATAGTATGAACAATCATTGTTCATATCCCAAATAGTCATTGTTCATACATCAATCTGAGCTATGAACAATCATTGTTCATACCTATTTGGAGTATGTACAATCATTATTCATACCTCAACACAAGCATGAACAATCACTGTTCATGTGAACACTCATTCTTCATACCTATTTGGAGTATGAACAATCACTGTTCATACCTCAACATAATGTATGGTCAGTAGGAACACCTATTGGAGTATGAACAATCACTGGTCATACCTCAACATAATGTATAGTCAGTAGGAATACCTATTTGGAGTATGAACAATCACTGTTCATACCTCAACATGAGTTATGAACAATTATTGTTCATAAGTTCATACCTCAACATAATGTATGATCAGTGATAACACGTACTGGAGTATGAACAATGATTGTTCATACTATGAACAATCATTGTTCATACATTAACATAATGTATGAAATATGTTCACCTATTTGGGTATGAACAACTATTGTTCATATATCAACATAAAATATGAATAAGGCATTGTTCATACCAAAACGACAGAAAGAGTGAAATTGGAAGATATTAATTTCAAATCCGGACTATTTGTCCTTGAGAATTATTTTCATTGGAAAATTGTCTTTGAAAGTAATTTAAAAAAAAAAAACAATAGTTCTAAGAGTGATTTTCATCCGAGAATGGGTTTTGGGACCAATTTCTCGTAATTTATAATTCTATGGTGTCCTGTGTGGGCTGTGGCTATTGGTCAAGGCTTGAGAGGTTGCTCCGTTTTGGTTTCCATTCCCACCTTAACTAGGGAAAAAGGGATGTGAGGAATTAAAGATAGAATTTTTATAATAAAAATAAAAGAATAATTGCATAGACACAGAGAAATATGATAAATAAACTCGATCTCACAAGATATATGTTGTGACTTGTGATACTATTCCTCATTTAGTACGAGGTTAAGAACTAATTGTTAAGGCTCTGTTTGGTGTGAGAACAAAAGCAACACAGGGTCAGCAATACCTGTGTCAAGTCTAAGATACTGACTTATAAAGTGTAAAGAAATGTTTTCTAACACACAAATCAAAACATAACTTTAAGTAGATTTTTTATGTGCCTGTTTAACCTTTAAGACTTGTTACAAATTTGCTTCTCCAACGTGGTGGTATTCTGTGGACAGGTGGACAGATCTCCGTGGTGCAATCTCTCTTGGAAGAGCTCCCAACACAATTCTTGACATATGTTCGTAGTAGGAATATCAAGCCACTTAATACCAGTGAAGGTCAAACCTCTGGTGGCCAACATCCAGTTCAAGGCGTTGGAGCTTAATAAATCTGAATTCACTTCCTACGTTGGATGGGGTTGCCGTTCATCATTTTTTACTGTGCAAAATGTAGTTTAGGTCAATGTGAAGTCAGCCAATTGCATATAGTGATAGCTCATACTATGACAGAGTGCTAGAGCTCCTGACCATTCTTTTAGGAAAGGGGGCACCCATTTTTTTTGTAAAAAGTCTCCTAATTCTTAATTGAATTGACTAGTTACCGAATTTCTAAATGAAGTAAAAAGGGTAAAAGCCTCATAATTCTTGATGCTTACTGATATTTTAGTGTTTTGTTTTTCTAGCAGTTCTAGAGTACGCAAGCGCGAGCTGCACCTATACATAGGCATGAGGGACCTTGATTGCACTACTTCTTGGGGCAATACACACGCACCCCTGCTTGATGAGTGGCTTAGATTCTCGCGCACACCTCTCTCCTGTGCACAGTAGATTTTTTCTTGTTTTTCCATATATTTTTATGAAGATAGCTAGAGTGCAAAAGGAATAACCAAACTTTACATATATATATTTGCAAATTTTGAATTTGATATATGCTCAAAGTAATTCTGACATGATACACAATCACACACGGTACTATTTTATGTTTTAATTATTATTATTATTATTATTATTATTATTATTATTATTATATATATATATATATTTTTTTTAGCGAATTAACGTTTTCATTATTGTCAAATTCCGAATTTGTGACTATAATTCTTAGTTTTAAAACGCAAATACCTTTTATACACTCAGCCATTTTCATTTTAATCTTTTCGCAGGACTAACTCAACAAAGAATGTGCTTGTTAATATCATTTGAAGTCTAATGATCTATATGCAAAGGTTATCGAAAAAAATAATAATAATAAAATAAACGGAAAATTCCTGGATCGGGCGTTGATGACTAACTCAACAAAGAATGTGCTTGTTAATATCATTTGAAGTCTAATGATCTATATGTAAAGGTTATTGAAAAAAATAATAATAATAAAATAAATGAAAAATTCCTGGATCGGGTGTTGATTGAGAAATGAGGACAGAACAGCCAGCTGAATATGTCAGACAAGTTTTATTCCACTGCTGGACGTGACCCCCACTAGAAGATAGTGTGTAGTACCAAAAATACCCTTTCCCATATTAGTTATTTTTAATAGAAAGAAATGAAATTAACATAATAGGAATTTACATATAAACCCTTGAACATCTCTTACCCTCTAGTCACATCTCTTACGAGAGAAATTTTTTTTCTCTCCTATTCCTACCCAAACTGGACGTCTCTTCTTTTCTCTCAACAATATTCACTCCTGAGTATACAGTTTTCAATGAAAACTTTATTTCTTCCCGCCCAATTTCCTTTCCCACACTTTTTTTCCCTCCATTTCTACTCTGACAAGATACATCATCCTTCAGTCTAGAGTTCTTAATCTAAGAAAATCATTCGAGTTAAATGTTAGTTTAATAGCAACATCCTAAATGTCCCAAGTCACTTTGATCATTGGATTCTTTCCACATGTTCTAAAAGTAAAGCAAAATAGGGATGAAAACCGTATTAATCGTCTATTTTCAGGTTATCCAAACATGAATTTTATAGCACTACATATTGTTGTACATTTGAGATAAGATGTCGTACTATGATCATATTCATTTCAGTTAAACTGTAGTACGCTCTCTAAAGTGAACTTATATAGTGGAGTACATATGAGATAAGATGTCTTAATATGATCATGCTTAGTTCAGGTAAACTGTAGTAAACTCTCAAAAGTGAATTGATATAGTGTTGTACTTGGGATATAAAATGTCATAATATGATTATGGTCAGTTCGGGTAAGCAATAGTATGTTATCTAAAGAGGACTAATATAATGTGGTACTTGGGAGGTGAGATGTCATGATATGATCAAGTTCAGTTCAAGTAAACAATAGTACGCTGTCTAATGTGGACTAATATAGTGTTGTACTAGGGAGATAAGATGTCTTGATAAGATCAAGTTCAGTTTAGGTAAACAGCAGTACGCTTTCCGAAGTGGACTAATATAGTGTCATACCTGGGTGCTAAGATGTCGTAATATGATCTTGTTCAGTTCAGGTAAACTGTAGTACGGTGTCTAAAGTGATCTTATATAGTGTTTTAGGTGAGAGATAAGATGTGTTAATATGATCACGTTTAGTTCATTTAAACTGTAGTACACTTTCTAAAGTGAACTAATATAGAAGTGTTTCGTGTTTTTGTTTCAGCCATGGTCACTAAAGCATATCAAAGTCATGTGGAATTATACCATGATGGTGATTTTGAAAAGACTATAGAGAGGAAGTATTGTAGAATGAAAGCCCACTATTGGTGGAAAAGTCATGTCGAGATGGGCACATTTGTCAAGTACTAGATTATTGGCAAGAGACCAGAAGTAGTTGTGGCTATATGTAACAATAATGGATACCTTCATTTTCGTAGTTACCATCCCCAGACCCCTCACTGTCCGGATCTAGAGACTCTGGCCTATTTGATGGAGATCTTCGTGGTGACAATTAACAAGTTGTACAACTTCGAGCTCAATATGGAGGCAGTGGTGAAACGAGAATTTCACAAGTTAGTTTCGGACATAGACTTGCTTAGGAATTGGCGTTTCGATGTAAATTTCATGGCTAGGTATCTGTATGAGATGGGATGCGACTGTAAAGTAAAACCATGTTTTATAGCAATGCAAAAAAGGCCAAAGAAATGAGGTTTATTCTATACCCAAGCGTGGTTTATGCGCTTAAGTTCCTGGGAGAATTCGAAAGTACAAAAGACTATGATGTTTCTGAAAGACCACCACGCCTGGAAGCACTGCCATTTCCACTACCATGCCAAGTATCAGTGGATAGCCAAGGAAAAAAGGTAATAAATATGGTTTTGAAATATATAATAGTATTTGATATATAAGGAAAGGAAAAGTTATTGTTGCCTGTTTATGTAGTATGTTATGTGCAGTAAATCTGAGTTCAAATCTTGTGTAGTTGAAAAGAAAATACGACGAGGCTATGACATATTCTGAGGACATTGAATGGAAGGCGTATCTACTCTCAAAATGACCACGACTAGGAATGGGTGGAAGTGGTCATAAGTGCTATGTGCCTGCAAAGCCAAAGGACCCATGCATCACATATACGCTGCCATGTGGATCTCTTGAAATTGACTTCTACGACAAAGACGAAAATGGTGATTTGGAATAATTTGTATGAGGAAAGTTTTGGAGTTTCAAACTTGTTTTATATGACCCTTTTGTTGTAATGAAAGTGAATACCAGTATTGATAAGTTTTAGTAAATTATATGGTAGAAGTTGATAGTTTGAATCTGTCGAAAGGGAGAACCCAAAACAGACCAAAATACGACGCTTTCCATATTTAAAGTACACGAAAATAAACAAACAAATCCACGACGCACCACATGAACAACTTCAATAAATGTCACTGAAATATGTAATTTTTGCAATGCGAATATAATTAATCCGTATAATCAAAGTCATCAGAGATCTACTATTATCTAATAACAATTACGATGTCGCAAAGCGAGTTTACATTGTTATAGTATGGATATCTTTGTCTCCAGGGCAACAAAGATCTATCAATATTTCAAAGAACGCGCATAAGGTCTCAGTGGGAGCATAAACTGTCTTGGTGGAGGCGATGTTTGGACTGAAAGCAAAAGTAATTAAATACAGTCCAGCAAAAAACAAAACCCAAGAGCACATAATTAGTTTGTCCATTCCGTCAATGAACCACTAAGCCTTTTTATTGTTTTTTCACAGGTCACCAGGCATGGAAGTCATCCCGCAGTCTAGAAGATCTTCGGCTATCGTATTTTTGATGAAGTGCCCAGGGCAGCCAAATTGTAAGAGATAGCAAATACATTGCCTCGACAGAGGAACATAATTACTCACAATAATTGGTATATGATATACGAGACACTTTAATTTATTTTTAAAGATAAAAGGAAGACTTCCAAAGCTAGGAAGGATAAGGCACAACCATTACTGATTGAGTAATAATCAGACAAGCATCCTGCGTAAAAATTGTGCAGAACTCAGCAGGTAACTATGTTATCATACAACAGTCACACAATGTCCTACTGAAGTAGCAGAGTTTTAATCCACAATTAGAGTATAAATCAGTGTTTGGAACATATTTAAACAACCATCTCCACTTCAGCAATAGCAACAGTTAGTGTATATTCAACTTCAGATATACCCTTGACTGTTGGAGTTTTTTCTCCCGCATCAAAGTCCAAAGACCGAGCAACTTTCCTCATACAATACTCTTCGTTGGTCATGCTACACTCCAACAAGTCCTTTGCTATTCTTTTCCTGATATACGTTCGCCTCTTTGATTGAAAGACGGGTGACAAATTTTTAAGTAGGCAGTCAGCAAAGGCAAGTGTGTAAACACCACAGCTGGTGTCGTCGTCCTGTTTGGCGTATTCGGCAAACTCCAATTTCCATTGGTGAACCAGATTTGCCATGTCTATACACTCACTATCTGAGCTTAGAAGTGCGTAAGGGAGCACCGTCAACAACTTTGTCAAATGTGGTGCGGGGTCCAGAGCCCACACGACACCATCTTTTGGCTTCTCCAACGAGTTGTAGATTTGAACAGTCCATGTGACAAAGTTAATGACGATGAGGATCCAATGCACTCCTTCAACATTCACCGTCATCATCAACCCACGACAATTTCTCAAGTCTAGCCTTGAACTGTCATGCTGAACCAGTTTGACGATACGGGTCTTTAAATTACCCACAATTTGTAGTCCAGCTGCCCAAACCTTATCTTCTACGGGCATTTGCTGGTCTTCTAAAATAGTGGCCAATCCATTATACAAATCACACAAATAATGCTGTCATTACAATAATAAAATAAAATAAAATAAATCATTATACTGAATACAATAAGGAAAGAATAAATCCCATAAATCATTATAGAGTTCTGTAGAATAAAAAACACGAAACGTGTGTGACAATTACCGAGAACCACGACTCCGCAACTATGATGTACAAATTCTCCATTCCATAGGGTTGTGCTACGGAAGTGTACCACCGGCCTAGTAAGCACATGTATGAGTCCAGTACCTTGAACCCAAAAACAATAATAATAATCAACTTCAAGTATATGTAGAAGAAGTACTTTAATAGACAGAGACATACCACATCATTAAGCCATCCTGCCCCGAATAGTTCATAGAAGCTGCTGATGTCAATTTGAAACCCACTCCCATACCGTCTAACAATGTTAGAGAGACTGGTTTCATCATTGTCGTGCTTATTCCAGATTTACGACACTTGTACATTCGAGGTATGCAATTCAGTCAGGTCATCTCCGACACTTTTCCGACTAGCAACACCAGGAGCTATATCTAGCAATCCCACTCCCTTATTGAAAACACAAAGAATCAGATCATGGCAAATGTCAGCCACTTCCACCTCGAGTTCACTCCTTATATATTGAGTAAATATTTGTTGCCGTGATCCCTGTGCCATATCTACTTGAATCACAGAAGTAGGCACACAATATTCTTCCTCTCCTCCATCAACAATCAGGAGGCAACCTTCCACCCCATTCTTAGAAAGTCCATCACCATTATCATCCACAATGGATGTCTCACAAGCATCCTGTGTCAGAAAGGAATGAAGTCAGAAGGCATCTATGATGTTACACATCTGGAACTTAATGTCCCACTAAAATAACAACCTTTTAATCCATATATAGAATATAACTTAAGAGTAATCCGGGAGGCAATTAAAATAAAATAAGAAAAATAATGTACCTTGACTACATTTTCCCCTTCTATAGGAGCAGTTGGTGCAATATGAATTTCAGCAATAGCGCTCCCACAAACAGATTTATGTACTGAAATAGCACCTTCTACCGCATCAGCGCCACCACCCTGAACACTCATAGCAGGCATAGGGCATATTTCTGTGGCTTCCATCCCTAAGTCCTTGAAAATAGAAGCCTAAAAAAACATAATAATAACCTATAGACACGACAATATTTTAAAAAAAGTAATTAATAGTGAAGCACAAGCATCGGTATTACCATATCAAGTACAAAATCATCAGTGTATTGATCATTAGGATCAAATTCTAGTTCCCCATCTTCTAAGTTGTCCTCACAGAAAGGAACTAATTCAACTTCACCATCACGTGGAGTCACATAGACTACCTAAATAAACAAACTTTATATAAGCTCAGAAAGTAGATATGATGTCTCAAAGAAGCCACATAAAGTCCCACTCATATACAAAGCATTTAATTGAAGGAACCGTTATGGTTTTGCCGAATGATTTACTACAAACCGTGAAACACCCACGCGCAACGGAATAAGGGGTGTCACGGTTTGGTTAGAAATTTACCTTTTAGATCAGCTTCTTGATATCTCTAAGAATCCAATAGCTATGAAATCCGAAATCAACCTCTTGATCTTCTGTTGTATTCCTATGCATAAAGTGGACGTTGTGTGGGTAACGATCTTCCAACCTCTTCTTTCTCTCTTGGCCTCTCTCACTCACAAAATTGGATCCGATTTATGGATCTATTTTTCTTGAGCAAAACCTTGATTTTTCTTGTGTAGAAGTCGGCCAGAGAAAGAGGTTTCCTTTATATAGGCTATAACAGGGACCATGAGGAGAAATTAGGGTTGGGCCTCCTGACGGGCTTGGGCTTCCCATGTTCGCCCAGAACACACGACCCAAGTCCGTCAACAAATGGCTTATTCTACTAAAGGCCATTGTTGCACTACCGCCCTAATCCCAAATTACGTGTTACGTTTATGGGCTCCATATTATATGCTCGTTGATCTCCCCGTGTTTAAGATATCAAATGTCCATTGATTAAGTCAAGTTACTGACAACTACATTAATCAACTTCTTATGTCCTTGAGTAGTACCACTCAACCTCATTATCATGTCGGATCAAATCCACCTGCAGGGTTTACAATGCAATCCTTATGAGCTCCTCAAGGGGACATTATCAGCCCGACTTTTTGTGAGACACGGATTCTTTCTATAATCAACAGCACACCTTACATACAGTGTCATTACCCAATCCATCGAGTTTTGTTGATTCACAAATGAATCTCACTCATTGATGATTTAAAGCAATGTACAATGCACGTAAATGCCTGTTATTATATCCGGATTAAGAGGACAAACATCCATAATAACAGAGGCGTTTGTTTTCTTATATAGTCAGTATAAACAGAAACAATCTCACTTGGTCCTATTCAATACACACAAAGTGTACTAGTGTAATCCTATAGTCAAGATAGACTAATACCAGATTATACTACAACCATACCAATAGTTTGTCCAAATCCATTTAGGTTGTGAACGTTTACTTATACTTTATAAGGTAATGATGATATGATCTTCTGTGTGTCAACACACACCATATCATCTGCAATATAAAGTATTAGACACATGCATATAACTAATAACATATATAATATGCATAACATTTGCCCATATGATTCTCATTTAAAATATAAATAATTAGAGTTAATACAAAAGTAATGCTTTTAGTATATAACCCTATCATTAATCTCCACTAAGAAAATAAATAAGTCATAGGGACATATTTAAATTTCACTTACCTCGGACGCACTTACGACATCCACAGCTGAAATTGATGCAGTTTCATTACTAGGATATTCCTCTTGATGAGCCTGTTCCCCATCGATACCCGCCATCTCAATCTCAGGAAGCGACTTCTCATTACCCATTGCGTCTATTTGCAATTGCCGATTCCTTGACACATATGATTGGTACACTTCCATGTCACTCATGCTCCCCCTCAGGTGTTCACCAGCCTTAACAGCTGGCTCAGGTTGACTCTGCTCAGTGTAACACTTGTTAAATTCTTCAGCCGAAACATCTTTCAGCAAGTCTTCTCCTCCCCTATCAATAACATCAGGCTGACTCCCAGACAACTGCACACTTAGATACTTGTTGAACAACCCATCCATTTGTTTAGGGGGGATAGGGTTAATATATTGCGCAATCTCCACAACAAATAGGTGGACTACAAGAAAAAAGGTTTTATATCACTGTTAAAAACAGTGACAAAAAGTCTTTTGTGACTGTTTTTTTTTTTTCCAAAACCGTGACGGAGTGAGAGTCATTTATTTTTTTCCAAAACCGTCACAAATAATTCCCTTAGATAAGCCTATATCCACCACATAAAACCGTAACAAACACTTAAAAACAGTCACAAAAAAGCATATCGTTTGTGACGGTTCTAACAGAACAGTAATATAATCTTGTTGGAACGGTCACAAAAAGGACAACTATTCATGACGGTTTGGTTAAAACCGTGATAAATATATATTTTGTTTAAAAAAAATATCGAATACACGTAGAATTGGACCTGTAATAAGCCACTCTGAATATTATCAATTAAATTTCAAATAGCATTCATAAAGTGCTAATTTCATTGAATTATCAGCCAATTCCCTTGGATAACCAATATATATTTGTATATTCCAAAACATAATGAAGTAAATAACACATTCCCAATGTAATACATACAAAGTAAATCAGCCAAATCCAATTGAAAAAAAGAACCTAATCTTGCCCAAGTCGATCACCTACGTGTATGTCTTAAGCCTTGTGGTTGTTCTGCATTTGGTTTTCATCTTGAGAATAGTTCATAATACATTCTTGGATGAACTTAACAAAGTCCATTCGAACGTCACTCCAGTATGTCCTTGTAGGTGTAAGCCGTTTTACGGCTAAGATTCTTTATCTGAAATATAATAAACCAATCGTATAAAATAATTGGAAAAGTTACGTGGTGCTTCCTTACAAAGATACATTGACATATTAGAATCTCCAAGTATACAATGTGGTATTTCCTTAAGTTATGCTGGAAGCAAAGCTCATTTCTCAATATATATAAGACGCCAACCTAATCTATGGATTCTTTGGAAGTAAGGTTTACAAGATGTCAAATCAACACCTAATAGTGGATGGTACAGGAGGCCATTATTAACATAGTGCCAACACCTAAATTATTCACAAACTCACGTTATGTCATAATAGGTTGTCAAACGACAGTCTTAGAATAATACCCATGTGCCGCAGGCCCAAGGCTACAATTTGTATTGTAATTGCAAACTGCTATCATATCTATTTCCAAGGGGGGTCCAAGGCGAATCTATATAACCTAGCGCCTTGCCTCACCCTGATCCGTTGTGTTAGAAGGCCTTAGGTCAAAGAGTAATCGTAAACATTTATTGAGAAACATGATACAACATTAAGATGTAAAGGAAAGATGGGAAGATGAAATGCATAAGAAATAAACATACACAAGATTGTCTACACAATGACATTCACTTTATTGAAGTGGTACCTTAACACAACCTGTCATAAACCTCCATTACTTAAGAGAAAGATAGGCAGAAACTGCTTGCTTGTCACCAATCTTGTCCAATTTCTTCAGCTAAACTCTGTTGAGCAAACAAAATATTCATGGAGTAAGGATTTAGACTCTACATACCGAACGACACAATGACATGCAAACTGAATTTTGAAATAATGTAACTAGTTCATGTATAAACTCAAGAATACGGGACACCTAAGTGGAGGATAGTCAATTAGTCACTCTTAAGGACTAAAATCTGTGCACAACAAAGACACAGAAAGGGAAAGGAAAATAATTAAAGGCTTGTGATTGTATCTTTACCCTGGAAATGTTTGGGGAATTCGAAAAACATCGGAAGTTCAACAGTGTCCATGTGGCTAGAATTGATCCAGTCAGCCACTCAAGCTAACTTGTATGTATCCTCACCAGCATCTCCAATGTTATCACCTAAGAGCAAAAATCATAGAATAATAATTGCTTTTTTTATAATACAATACCTTAGCTTTTATCGACAAAAAAGACTACATATACCAAACAAAAAGGGAGCGGAGAAGAGATTACATCAACTTTCAGTGTCAATATACAACCAACACCCATAAGTCTAAAAGTTGGAAACAATTGGGGGATAAATAAATTGTCCAAATTTACATAAGAAATTGAAATTGATTGAACCTCCGTAACATAATCCGTTGAAGTGAAAACCAGTGGAATTTGCTCCAAATGTCACTGTTCCAACCATACAAATTTACCCAATAAACAAACGGAGCTAGTGTTCATAACCTGCAAAGGATGCAAACATTAAAAGAAAACAATAACCAGTAAAAGGATAGCCCCATATACAAGTTTCTAGGTATGTTGTTGATGTATCAACATTATTCAAAATAAAGAGATTGAAAATACCTTGATGAATGGGATAATGAAGGATTTCAAATTGAGGGTTTTAAGGAAACCCCGTTGAACATATTGGTGCTCCAAGCGCAAGGATTTAGGTTGAATAGCTGGAACTTAATAGAAGTGAAAAGAAAATAAAATGGAAAATAAAAAATTGGATTGAAATACGAAGAGACAGATGAGAGAAAACAGATCGAGCGAGAGCTTACCTTGTCTCCACCATTTGAACTATATAAAAGAATCGCCTTTTACTTGAAAAACAACCCTAAATCAATGAACGCCATTTTAAACAATTGCCTTGCGGTTAAATCTAAGAACAATATGGAAGGGAGAGGGTATGTACCTCTGGTCTTCAAAAAAGATGAGTATTTTCTTCTTTGAGAGATAAATCACGAAGGAAAACATTGTTAAGATAGTATTTTCTTCTTAGGAGCCATAACCATTGGTTTTGGGAATTTCTTCACATCCACCCCAAACCTTACTTAGATATTAAAGTCATCAGAAAAGTACTCAACCAAGGTCATTTCAATATTTTGACCCCTCGAGCTTCGGTTCCATCTAACATCTTTCATTTACAACAATTCTAGAATAAGCAATAGGAACAAACACCATGCTGACCAAGTAAAAACACGTGCGTGAAGGTAACCTTTTTATTTTAGTAAGTCAGAACAACAATATTGAAACCGTCAATTTTAATAGCAAGACAGAGGAATAATATCTACATACACCAATTTTTTTTCCATAGGAAAATGCTTTAAATAGGAAACTCATTGCACGTTATCAGCAACAAAGTAATTCCACATTGGTACACAAGTAACCAGAAAGTATATTTTCGTTTAGTTGTATATGCTTTAAATATCAAAACAGGTGAGTAATAAGTTATCATAAGATGATGCAAACAACTAACAAAATGGCATGATAGCAACAAATTAAGTACCATACCAACAACCTATAACTCAGATTCAAAAGGTAGTAGTCCTTACCCATTCTGCACCAAGGGCATATATTACCTAAGATTCCATGAACTTATGAGGTTCTCTCTGTGTGTTCAGCCCACTCAACAATTGTGCATTGGTCACACTCCCTTTTGCATGAGTAGAAATGATTGGTCCATCTACATTACTTGATTTGAACTACTATAAATTACAGTTGTAAAGTCGTAAAAGTCATGTATACTGTGTTTCTATAAATTCTTCCAAGAACTAATTAATTGTGAGTTACCATACATGTGTTTTAAATTTAATGTTGTGCAAGTCATTACAATTAAGGGACATCCTGGAGTGTGCCGAATAGTCCAAGCATGAAGCATATGGTCTCAAGTCATGCGCAATTTAAAATCTTGCTATACCATTCCTTTGTCCATAAAAAAATGATCAAACCGAACACTTGTTAGCTTGAATTTTCTCTTATAACACTTCCCGGCCCAACATCTCTCTTATAATCCTATATTACTAAGAACAGGATATACATTTGGATACGATAATAACCTAAAGAAAATAACCAGATTGGATTTCCAAATTGTTAGACCCATAGGAGATATTCTTAAAATTGGCATTTTAAGCTTGGGGTCCAGCTTGCTAGGAATATATGGTCTACTTAGAGATGCTTTCAGTGGTTCCAAGTTGTAACATAATCCCAAATGGTCTGAATACTCATACGCCATTAGCCAGAAGTTGGTAATGGGGTGGAGTTAATCGATTAAGTTTTTCTTCTTATTTTCCCATTTATTATTACTTATATACCATGGGTAAGCATCCTAAATGGCAGACCATAATATCCCAAGTCATGTACTAATGCCAGTTCCAAATTACGAAAAACTTTTTTAGAAAACCAGCCCTTACTGAGACCAGAAAGTAAAACGGACTAACAGAGGACTAAGAGTCTAAGAGTCTCAAAAATACCACGGAGGACCAATCTTTTAGCCACTATATACTAGACACCTCGACCTTTAAATGAAGGCACATCGCTACGACAAAAATCGCTAAATGAATAACTTCAGATTTATAAATAAATGATAAATGGAAATGCACTAACGCAGCCTTACCCGTGGGGTTAAGAGAAGTTCAGCATCATGTTTATTGAGCCTAGAATGCAAAAGAACAAAGTAAATCTTCCAAAAGCATCCTTCGCTCATATATCCCGGGCAAATCTCAATCCTAAGGGCTGCTAATCTTGGTGCAAGACGTTCAACAGCCAAAGCATGCTCTTCTTGGGCATCAGACAAATCAAAATCTACGCGAAAAAAAGTTAAAAGTATAATCAGAATTCAATATTAACTTTAACAGTTCAATCTGCATTGCATTAACTAGTAATGGGCCGTGTACCATCGGAGTCTTCATCATCAGCAAGAGGGAAATCAAGCCAAGTTTCAGGATGCATTGCAATATTTCTAGCAAAAGTCAACACCTCATTACAACCCATCCATCCCCTCAACTTCATTTCTCCTGAAACATTACAACAACTCAGTTTGGACAGGCCCAACCATAAAACCCGAGGCACATGCTTCTCAGGCAATTACTCATAGAATAAATTGGTTAGCATTTAAAAGGAGGCTGGAGAAACAAACTAATTAAAGGTGATAAAAAGAGATGCACTACCTCCAAATTTAATCTTAATTTTCATTCGACCATGCCTTTTCATTCTTACAAAACTTTGAGGTTTGAAAGCTTTGCGAGTTCTCTTGGAATTGATCCTGTGAGTTTGTTATTTTTCAAACGGCAAAGCCATCAAAATACAAGATAACAGTGAGTTTACAAATTACAAGAACATAATAAAGATCTAATAACACAACAATCAAAACCCTTATCCAAATAAAACTTACAGAAACTTGAGTGACTTCAATTTAGACATAGATTTCGGAATACTTCCTTCGAGCGCATTCTCATACAAATCCATGCTAATTAAATTCTCCCGTCATTGAGAGCGACCTCCCAGTGATTAGAGTAGAGAAATAATAAGGGGTTTTGAGAAGAGGAGAGAAAGTGGAAGGGGTATTAAGCATGGAGGAGGGACAAAATTTGGTTTCAAGAAAAGAGGGTTTGAGTTATCCACCGAAATTAATTGAGTGAAGTACTCGACAGCGGCAGTTAGAAAGAAGAACGGCAGTGAGAGAGAAAAGAGATTTTTTTGAAATAATGCTAGCGGGATTTTTTTTTGTTTCCCTGTATCGCCAAATTTCGAATTTGTTGGGTTTTCAGGATTTGTAACACTTATTACACGGTTTTATCCGATTTGAAAGTGTTTGAAATTAATTCACGAAATTCACCCGAATTAAAGCAACACTAAACAACATTCCCAAACGTTTATATAGTGTTAGCAACTTACCAACGTCAAAAAAGTGTTACAAAGCAAAAAAAGTGTGCGTTGCAAATATCCTATTATGGTGTAGTGAGGAGAAAGAGAGAAAAAAAAAAAAAAAAAAAATATATATATATATATATATATATATATTTAATTGGTAGAGGCTGTGGCGGACGAAGCTAAGTGGGTGAAGGAGAAAGTTGGCTCATTTGGAACTGTCTAGTATTTATTTTCTAAGTGTGTTTAGTGTTGGGATTATTTTAGACGGATTTTTTTTTTCTTCTGGTGCACGTAGCCACGTATGGGCTGGAAGTGTTTGTAGGAAGTGGGAGTTTGAACGTGGGCTCACTGGGGTGTGTTTGTGTATCTAAGTAGTTATTTTTAGTAGAGTTGTGGTGCAGACCGAAAACTAAATGAGGTCATTTAAGATGGTGACATAAAGTGCAGGAGTATGTAACTGTTTTGGGAGAATAGTCACAAATAATCTTCAATACACGAATTTTTTCCAAGAAAAAAAGAATTGTGACGGTTCTAGATCCGCCGTCACAAAAAGCATTTCAAAACAGTCACAAAAGCCCTTTTCTGCCATTTGTGACCGTTTCAAACAGAACAATCACAAATAACATTTTAAAACAGTCACAAAAACCCTTTTTTCTACTAGTGGGCTCACTAACACTGGGGTTGGGAGTCTCTTGAAGGACCTGCACATCACAACACGGTAGGGAGAGGGAGATATAGTTGCAAATTTGTATCCTAACAATTTAGCAATTACTGTTGCCATAACAAATGAAAAAAATACATACCACTTCGGTAGGTACTTGGTTGTCGGTGCTATGACCCGCTTCAGACTCCTTCAAAAAGTTATACAAATCCTGATTTAGATCAAACCCACAAAGTGAGGAGGTTATTTTTTCATATTTAGCCACTGAGGCATCTAAGGACGGTGCAAATAAACCCAAATAACGATCTCCTTTTTTCATTGCAGCCACTAAGACTCGACTCACCACACATGCTGACGATGACATTCTCTTCTTTGCAGCAGCCTCATCCTCTAATTGTTGATTGTGGATCAGTCTTGCAAGGATAAGCGACCCTTCTGTGTATTCAATAGGGTACTGTTCATCTTCCTCTGTGACTGATAAAGGCCCCATTTCATTCCCCCTAACACGCTGGGGAATAACTCCAGTTTCTCTAGCCTGGGATTTAGTGCTATGTTTGTGTTTGGGGTACTTAGAAAGAGGCAAGCTGTCAGACACGGTATAGTTTGACGAATCCCAGAGTTGTTCAGACACAGCTTTTCTCTTCCTCCCATAAGTTGAGGGGAGCACAACACTTACTCCAAGGGGGGCCGACGATCGAGTTGCCCTTCTAACGGCTCCGGTAATAGGTTCAGTTTGTACTTCTTGTGTTATGGTAGTAGGATTATTTCTTGGAGGGGTACGTTCTTTCATTTTTGGAAGTTGGGGGTGGTTTCCTAGTGGAAGGTCGGGGTGCTTTTTTTTAACAACGACAACTTGTTTCTCTTTAACAGGGGTTCGTTGTTTCTTCCTGACAACTTATACTTTGACAACTTTTCTTTGGGGAACAGACTCACGTCTTGTACATTTCCTGGTATGCACTTTTTTGGACTCACCTTCACTACTAACAGCTTCTTTTCCCTCTTCATCTTCTTCCTCGTCCCTATCTAGTTCCTCTTCCACCGGAGTCAGTTCTCTTCTCACATACCTTTTCGCTCGTTCGTGGGCAAGAGCAAGGATCTCCTCCGCAGTCTTCTTAATCACCTAAAACGAAACAACTTAGATGTCAAAATAGTAGACCAAAATGTCTAATGTTAGTGTTAAGTAACGAGTAGAATATAATAACCCCTCATAGTTATACCAATAACATATCCATCTCCAAATTTCTTCTTTGCACCAGAAGATCGTAATCCCTAGACATATCGAGCCGCTCTCGCTGTCATAACAAAACATGAAAATCATAAAAAAAGCTACTCGAAAATGGTAAACATAACACAGTATAACACCGTGAATGGTTAGGCAAAGAGATACAAACCTCCAAAGCATATCTGACCACTTCCTTATTCCTAATGTCCTCTGGAATATCTAGGCGATCGATAACCACAACATCCACTCTTCCCCTCCGAGTCAGCTTTGATTCCTATCCAATGGCCCGAGAACTTTGCCCAGGAATTTTCACCCACCCTTTAAACCACGGGAAGTTGAGATGATCCAACCGTCTTGCCCTAGGAGTGTAAAAAAAAACCGTTGACCCATCATCCGGTAGGGTACTCGGTCTTCACCCGCCACCCAAACCTGCACCGACCCGAAAATAGACCCGCCCCGCACCGCCACCATTTTTATGCAGTCGGGCTATGGGTGTAGGTTCTATGCTCAAATCCGACCCGTTAAGCCGCCCGACCCGCACCGTGTCAAAAGCTGTTGACCCAACCCCGTTGATCCGCACAATTTCAAGACTCTAACTCTAATATTTTTGCATTTTGTTTATATTTTCTTTTAACTTTTGTAAGAATTTGAGAGATATGAACACAAACTTATGAGTTCAACATCAATTTCAAATATTCAAGTTTGAACATTGGGCAAATATCAAAAGTTTAAATTCAACTTTCGAATTTTGGAGAAGATGAATCATTCATCCTTGTATTAATTTCGAATTTTTTTAGTTTATATTTTATTGTTTTGTACTATAGATCCTCGCTCTCATCTTCATTTTATCATGCTATGGAAAATAATCAATTTACAAATGGTAAATCAGGAGAAAAAAATTTCAAATTTACAAATATGGTTTTGGGTTCAAGTTTAAGTTTTTTTTTTTTTTTTTTTTTTTTTTTTTTTTTTTTAATTTTTTTAATTATTTTTGTTTATTTTTTATTGATGGATTCTATTTTTTTTTCTCTATGTTGTGAATTGGAAATATATTACTTGCAGAATTAGAAAGTTTTTTTTTTTTGGTGAAATTGGGTTAAAATGATAATTTCCACCCAACCCGGATGACCCACCCAAAACCCGCCCCGTAAGGTGACCCAACAGGCCGGGTGATGGTACTAAGACATGACACTTCAACCCGCCCCGCCCCATCGGGGACTACTGGATTTGTATTTCCTAGACCCGCCCTATCACTATTTGACCCGCGATTGATCCGGCCCGCCCCATATTACACCCCTATCTTGCCCCCAGCGACGGAATGTGGAGGAATACCCAGAGGTTGAATGCTAGGACACAACCGTGGAGGTCCCAGTATAAGGGCGGGTAGGAAACGCCGCGAAGTGGGCATTCATCTTCTCATACAACGACTCAACTTTATTGTATACCAGTTCGTAGGTAAGATAACCCCAAGGAAAAGAATCAAATTGAGCCAAATCAGCAACAATGTCAACCCACTGGACTTTGACCCCTTGCGACCTAGTCGGCATCAGGAAAGCACCAAGACAGAAAAGCCTGTTAAGGCAGTGGATATCATCAGCCGTGTTTGGATCAGTTACGGCATTATCCTTGGTTGTCTCTCTAGCCTTGAGAATCTCTTCACATTTAATTTGACCATGTAGTGAAGCATAATCTTCTGTTAAGGGAAAATACCTCGTCCGGAAATCACTCAGCGCATTCTTGTTCATTTCATAATACCAGCTAGGTGGATGTTAGCTGGAAAGCCCGGTTAGTAGTGCCATATCTGACGACTTGAATGAGATGTACTTGCCACTAACACGGAAAGGTCCTAGAGCGATTCTCATTTTCAACAACTCTGAAACCAATTTGGGGTGGCTAAAATGATTGTACGCGGTTCTTGAAGGATCCCGAGAGTCTACAGTCCCATCAACCATCAGAAGAAAACCAAACGAAGAAGTCTGAAAATGTTCTCTTTCATCATTATCAAATACATCAAACAGTTGTGAACGAAGCTTTCTAGGACAACAGCGGGAAGTAATCTTTACTTCAGGTCCCACTGGATGTTCAACTTTCTTGCCCTTCCTCTTTGAACTACTGCTTGTTTCATGACATTTTGTTAGCAAATTAAGACAACATCACTAATAATTAGACAACAAAAAACTTAGAAACATCCTAGAGAGCACAGATGATTAATTCTACAGTTACTGCTAAAGCATACATGATAAGAGCCCAAAACTGTAGTTTTAACCCTGTAACAGTCATACTATTAGACCAATTATGTGAGTAATAATTAAGAGTTAACACTGATTACGTGTTTTTATGCATTTCAGGTTTCAAAGTCCATTATGTGCAGAAATGTGCCACTTTAGCGAGATAAAGGAGCAAATGTCGGTTACTAAGGAGTTCCGTGATTAAAGGCCAAGATTCAAGAAGACAAAGCCTTTCTAAAGCTCGGTCAAAAGCTGAAAAGTCGACGCGGGCAGAAACAACACACAAAGTCAGCAAAACTTCCGAAGGCCATATCTTTGGACTCAGACCTCGGAATGGGGCCTACCTTATGTCAAAACGACCGGCTCGGAAAGAGATTTCCAATGGTCTAAGCCTTGATCCAATCAAAGGAGCAAAAGCGGACAAAAAGTCTGTTGAAGCCAACTGCAGTTGAAGAGGCCTTTTTGGACTGAAAGAATTGGGTTTTGGGCCTGATTCTCTGGCCCAAAACATGGCTCCAAGCCCATGCACGATTTTTGGATCTGAAAGTATAAAAACAAAAGCTTAGCTCTTTGTTAATGGTAGATAGTTAATGGTAGAGAGTTAGGTTAGAAAATAAAAGTAGCTTAGAATTGAAAGTAGCTATTAGAATAGCTTCTAGATCTAGATTTAATTCTTTATGTTAAGTTTAGTTTCAAATCCAATTCTTGTTTTAGATTAAACTCTAGAATCATTATTCTTAATTAGATTGATTAATAAAATAACTAGTTTGTTAATTTCGATTCTTGTCATTTATATTTGTGTTAGATCTGATTTCATTTATTACTTGTTATTCAATTCTTAGTTATTAATTAGATTTTAATTATTGTTTAATTTAGATTAGTAAATTCAATTCGTTATATTATGTTTAGTTTTAATTTAATCGGAAATGATTGCGTAATGATTCTCGGCTAAACCTCCATTAGAGGGGGTTGAGAAGCCTTGATGAAAGCTTGATTCTGATTATCGTAGAGTCGTCGTAATTTCTCTTCCACTCTAGAAACGATTAGTCCACCATGAGAATGGGTTTAATCGTTCACATGCTAGTTATGAATTGGTAGGAATGCCATGTGTAATTAGGGATTAGGAAGAACCAATTGTTCTGCGAAGCAGTTCAAGTTGGATTTCGACGATTCGTCGTTAATAAGATTAAGTTGAGTTAAGGTGGAATCAATCTCCCTCTAACTCGTTATCATCGAATCAACGTAGCATTCCCATAGTTATTTTGATAATCGACTAGTTGCATCTTGTGGGTAGTTGCATCGTAGTCTAGTTGCCACTTCGTTAATCTCTCATTAGACTTTTGAGTTAAGAGTACTTATACGTAGAGAACATTAACATGCGGAAGGACTGGGAGTGGAACGAATCACTCTACTCCACTATATCTCATAGGATTGAGAGTAGAATCTTTGATAAAATATAGGCAGCATAAGATAGTTTTAGTTTACTTACGTTTTGAGTTTATCGTTCATTTCGTAGGTAAACTATTTCATTTTATGATTTATCAAATGGCACCGCTGCCATCTTAGTTTCACTTTCGCATTGTTTTCGTAGAGTAAGTACTTTTCTTAAAGTCCCATTTCACCCACCCACCTTTGTTTGATTCATACTGTGGTTTTCTGATTCAGCGTTAAAAAGTTCCGGACAAAAATACACCGAAGCGACCGGCGCTATAAGGCGCACTACGCCTATAGCTGGAACATTGAGCGACCATCGTGTGGAGCGACCATACTAAAACAACGTAATTTGAAAATTACACGGGCGACGACCATCACTATGCCTTCTATGAGTCTGCCCCCTTTGCTAATTTTTCCGAATTCTACGGTTTTGACTTTCGAACTTTGATTTTTCAAGTTTTTCAGTGTTCTAACTTGTTATATACACTGAACACGCCAAACAAGGCGTTATTCATAAAGCGAAGCAAGGGACGATATAAGGTATTCCTTTCTTCCGCACCTCGCATCTCTGTTAGAGGTTTATACTAGTATATCGAAATTGTTTGGAGTGTTGATGTGTTTAGCTAAATTTGGTTTTAGCCTTGTATGAGATTAAGGTCCGGCGAACAAAAACACCGAGCGTAATTACACAACAACGTTAACAAACAAGTCTATCTAGTATACCACCCACTACACCTCTAGCTACTATTTCACACACATCACGACCTGATGCCCGGCGAAGAAGAGACTCCTCTCTCGACTTCTACAAAGCCTTGGCGATAGCCCCAAATCTTGCATCGTTCTAGCGGACCCGATTGGGGATTTCGAATCCCCAAATATTTTAATTTGTTACCCGTTTTCATGGATTAGACCATGAAAAACCTTATCGGCTATCGTAGGATTGAACAAGTCCTAACAATATTCCACCATCCTACGGTTGGTGCGGAACAAATTAAACTCATGGTATTCCCTTTCACCTTAGCCGATAAGGCGGCGTCTTGGTTAACTGCCCAAACGCCTAATTCCGTGGACTCGTGGGCTAAACTTGTTCAGCTGTTTATGGAATATTTTTACCCACCCCTAAAGACGGATGAGATGCTTTCCAAGATTCATTTCCTTCGACAAAATCCTCATGAAACATTTTCAGAAGCTTGGAATCGTTTCATCGATCTCCTTATAGAGTGTCCACATCATAACTTAGCGAAAGACACGTTAGTTCATGCCTTTTTCAAAGGACTTCTACACCACCATAAAGAAGTCCTAGACATAATGAATGGGGGTAGTTTCTTAAGCAAAGGAGCCTCGGAGGCTTATAAATTTTTAGAGGATCAAACTAAGCGAAATAACAACTGGGGGGGTAGTGATGATATCCACCGCTCCGCTAGTTCATCAAATACAGTTAAGGCCGCCGGTATGTTTGAAATTAAACACGATCCCGAGCTTAAAACTCTAATCGAATCACTCACTAAAAAGGTAGAGGCCATTTCTGTTCAACAAAAGCCTATCCCCGTTATGAATGTAAATTCAAATCCATGTAGTTTCATTTGGAGCCCTGAGCATCCCGACTCCCACTGTCCTATAGCCTATGAATAGGCTTGTTCTATTAATAGTGAACCTAACGCCCCTTGGAGACAAAATCCCAACTTCGGTTGGAGAAATAACTAACACGTCACACCTCCAGGGTACAATAATCAATATGTTAGGCCAACACAAAGTTTTAACCAAGCTCCACCATGACAAGGACAGGGTCAGGGTAATTTTAATAATTATAACAACCAAGTGCAACCTCGACAAGGTCAAGCACAAAGTCAAGGTAGTTATAATAATTATAATGCTAATAGAGGTATCGTTCCGGTAAATAATAACTATCAAAATCCACCAATAAATAATTCACGTGAAATAGTTCGATCCACACCACCGTGACTACTACACCCACACAACCGGATCGTCTTGACACCTTCATACAAGTAAGCCAAAAACTTTTCCAAACCATGGCTCAATCTAACCAACAGCTTCTATAATCCGTTAATAATTTAACCCAACAGTTGGCTCAAGATAAAGCCTAACCCAAAGGTGTGTTTCCAAGTCACGAAATACCTAATCCTAAAACAACAAATACAGCCTTTGAGATAACCGATAATACTAGTAATGAATATGAAAATGTAGGTGAGCTAAAGGCAATCACCACTCTCCGTTCTGGTAGAGTGGTTAATAACAAAGTAACTATGCCTATAATTACCCCACCAGTAGTCCCTACACCTGCTATTTTACTAGATACCGAAATAGAAACTGAAGACCCTACCACTGTAGAGGTACCAGTTACAACACAACCTAAGAAATAGAAAGCCACGGTTAAACATCCAGGTGATACTATTGCTAAATATTGACAGAAACCACTGTTTCCACAAAAATTAGCCGTATTAACTAGGGATACAAATTATGAGGAGATTAGGGATATTTTCAAGAATCTAACTATAAACCTTCCCTTCCTCGAAGCTATTAAAAAGCTACCACACCATGCTAAGTTTCTTAAGGAATTGTGTACTACTAGGCGTAAGACAAATATACCAAAAGACGCCTTTTTAACAGAACAATTCCCAACTCTATCTGAACATAATGGAATTGTTAAGTACAAGGACCACGATCGTCCTATTGACAATGCACCTTAGGAGATTCTTATCTGACGACAGCGTTATTAGACTTGGGGGCTAGTGTTAACTTACTCCCGTTTTATTTGTATAGACAAATAGGTCTAGACGAGATGCAACCCACTAAAATGACGTTGCAATTAGCTGATCGGTCTATTAAGTATCCTAAGGGTGTGGTCGAAAATGTTCTGGTAAAAGTTCAAGATTTTTACTATCCGGCTGATTTTGTCATCCTCGATCTGAGAAGTCGATTAACGACTCTGTCCGATCATCTTAGGGCGTCCTTTCACGGCAACCGCCAATCGCTCATTAATTGCCGCGATGGTTCAATGTCCATGTCTTTTGGCCATCTTACTTTGTTGAAGTCAATGTTTTTAAAACAAAGACCACAGTTACCCGATTCGTCTATGGATGGAGAGGTTAGCATGATTAAAGCTTTGCTTTCGAGATTATTTCAACAACACGCTCCCCGATAATCATATGCCCAAATTTCTTTCCTTTGGAAGTTCGGACTCCAACATTTCCATCCCTATTCTAGTCGATACACATATTACGGATGAGGATGAGATAGATGACTTTCTCAAAGATGTAGAGGACTATCATAGTAACGAGGATATGACCAATCTAGATGAGCAATTCGATGTGTTTCTTAGAGCAGGTGATAATTCATCCTATCAAGAACTACTTTCCACAACATCCACCTCGACTTCCCTCCTTCCACCCTTTCAAAGGAATCTCGAGTTTGCACTCGATCATTTTGTTTCTTCTGTGCTTCATAATTTTTTAAATCCACCTAGTAAACAAATACTTCAGAAGACGAAAGCGTTTGACACCTTCATTTTCAGACTTGAGACAGTCCCTACACACACCATGAATGAGTTTTGTGCTAAACCCACATCCTCATTTTTTACATGCTATCCTTCTACAACTTATCCATATCCACCATATTCTCCACAACCATTCACTTTTCCACACTTATTTACTAGAACACCCACTCGTTCAAAAATGAAAAAGAAGGTGCATGCTAGGTTACGTAATAGGGTGATCCGACTTCGCTTTCATTTCACTAGGTTGCGTCAAAGGAAATCTTGGTGCTTGATTGTGTTTGGATATGTTTTCTGTGATATTTATTTATGGAATGATCCACAACTATTTCGGTTGTTGATATATGATAAACTGCATGTTCATACATATGATAAAGTCTCGAGTATCTGACTATAAACGACTCAACTTTTGTGTTTGGTGCATTTCCTTTTATTTTCATATATTGGTGAGTGCACCATTAAGGTAACCGGGCCCTCCCTATGGAGTGTGTGGCTGTAAGTACCGGATCCTAAGTCCACGTTTAACATAATTCACGTTTTCCACTCTTGCATGTTTTTCTCGGATTTTTGAGTCATGTTTCTCTATGGGGTGAATTATGTCTTTCTTGTTTATTGTTTTTTTTTTAAAAAAAGTATATATATATATATATTAAAGAATAAACATAGTAATCTAGGAAGTCTCGGGAATCTGACTTTAAAAGACCCACTGCTAAAAACAAATTTTCTAAGCTTCAAGTAAAAAAAATTGTTTGGGGGTGGGGTGTTAAATGTTTCGCATACTAGAATGTTTATGTCCCATTACAGTTGCTTAGGCCGTTTAATTGTATTACGATCCGGGTTGACATAATCTTGAATTTAGAGTTCAGTCGTTTGCATAACGTACGTCATGCACGCACTTTGAGGTGTTTTCCACTATCTTATATGTCATCCACGGTCGGAATAGAGTGTTTTATGGATCATTGGATTGGAAATTCTCTCCTGATCATTTCCATATCTCATTTCCAAAAATCGGACCGGTAACGAAGCGGCAATTTTGATTTGAAGTTTCGCGAAAAAATCGAAAAATTCACAAATTTCGATTTGGGCTTGGGCCCAACCCTCGCCCAACCCGCGCCCACCGACAGCACACTCGTGCCCTTACCTTTGGCCAACAGTCGCGGTCATCTTCTCAAAACCGCCATTAACGCCGACCAAAGCTTCCAAAAACCTAAAAAAAATAAAAATAAAAACAAAACCAAATTACCACGCCCACAATCCAAGACCCAACCCAAATCGACTCCAACCGCGACGCCCACAACCTCCACCAATTTCCATCAACAAAAACCACCGGAAAATCAAAATAAAAAATTGGTGCTTTGCCCACACCACCACACCACCACCACCATCGTTCTTTTTAGTGAGGTATCCTCATTGCTTCCCCTACCTTCTACAAACCTCAAACCGTATTCAAACTTCCAATGGCTAAACAACGCCGAATTTTACGGAACAAGCTTTTATCGGTGACCACTTCGCTACCGTTTTACGGTGTAAATGATCGATAGAGACTGGAATAGCTTGTGGTACTTTCGACCGAAGCCTATTATCCGCGAAGACTTAGTCGGGCGGTTCTACAATACGAGGGAGTTGGAGGGGACTAGGATTTTTGTTACGGTGACGAAGAGGAGGAAGGAAGTGACTACTGGGTTGTTGGCGGAGATTCTAGGCATTCCGCCTAGAATCCATCTAACTGTCACGTTGCAGGAATCCCAATATAATGGGGGTAGAGCCATTGATGAACGTGACAGTTACCGAAGGGAACTACATTGCGAGATCGCATTGTGTTCGTCAGGCATCCCTTAGAACCAACCAGCTGGCTGCAGCTCAGTGGATTGGTCGGAACGTCCTGGGGAAGGAGAAGGTCAGCGACATCGGCCTAAACTGCCTCCACATCTTATGGATACTCGGGAGCGTATACGAGTTCTCAGATCTTGGAGTTTTGCTTAGCATGATTAGGGGAGTAGGGAAGTCTGTTGCACCTCTCCCTGTGTTGATAACCAAGATCATCTTTGAAGTTGAGAGCAGCTCGGGCATCTGATAGGTCTTACATCACCCTACACCAAACCCTCGCATCTATAAGGAGTGTGTCCAACGAGTTTGGAGGCTGCCTGAGGATAGAGAAGAAGACGAGGAGGATGGTGGAAACGAGAATGCCGAGGGGGGATGGGGAAATCGAAATGCCTCGGAGGATGAGGAGGACTTGATTTGTTTTGATGCGGATGCCCTGGAGAGGTGTTGGTCAGATGCAGAACGCATGGCTGTGATTCATCGTGGCATACGTTAAACTCAACACTATCTGCGAAGACCTCCGGACTCGACAGGCAACTATCCATCATAACCCGAGATCCGCACCCGAGAGAGAGGATGAGAGGTGGGAACAGATGAGGGCGAGCTAGAAGCTCGGCCCGATTCGGACCGACATGCTTGCCGCGATTCCTACCTCACGGGGATTCTCCTTCCGAGGACACACCATCGAGGCACGAAGCGTCGTCGGCTGAAGGATCGAATGGTGCCGGCCATCGGGAGCTCGGGAGCCATCTCTGGCGTGTGCCCTCCGCTACCGATACAGGAGTGATTAGGGATAGTATCGTTTGATGTTCTATTTTTATTTGAAGTTTCATTATTGTCATTTATTTTCATGTAAGTTTTATTTCCGTAATTTGAATTTTGTAGTGAAATGTACTTCGAATGAAAATTTTAATATAATGCGGTTATTTTCATTATGCGTGGTTGTTTAATATTGATCCCACCCTCCCAAATTGTTTGGGGGTGGTTTTATCTATTCCAAATGATTTTTATATGACCACTCGCCTTAGAATTTATTATGGAGTCAAGGTGAAAATATGGCCATTTAGGCATATCTATGAATAAGTATCATTGTAGGATGAAATCTCGATTAAATAGGTAGATTCTATCATAAATTCAACCTAAAAGATACTAGGTTTGTTTTAGAATCAAGAAAATGAGTTGTTTCCGTTTGGGTTTGGAAATCTTGGTATTTTCGAAACCGCCGTAAAAACTTTTTTGGCAACTTTCGATCCGTTTTAGCAACTTAAAACCTATATAAACTTCATACATTCTATACTCACAACTCACACTACACCTAACCTCCATCACTCACCTTTCACTCCCACGATTCCCACGTTTAGCCTCGCATTTTCCGAAGTTTCAAGAACCGAAAAGCTTTTCGCTTCTACAGAGCCTTCACTCGCTCTGCAATTTTTTCAGATTTTTGTCGAGTGCACTTTCGCTTCAAGGTGAGCGCGACCAGCCAAACACTGGAATTCCAAATCTTGAGCGCACTTTCAGCTCGCTAAGAGAGCGCTTCGCACCACGACTTCCGTGGACCAGAAAAATTCCGGTTTTGCGGGTAGTTTTCGGTTCATTCGCAGCTATTCCAGGCGTAATTTTGAGATGACATCTCCAACATTGATACCGAAACAGTCTTTCGAGGATTTGTTCCAAAACACTACTTATGGTGCTTGGTTTTGAGGCGATCGATCACATTACGGTATCGGGAGCCGCTTATGGTAAGACTGATGCACTTTATTCTCCAACACTAGCATCTTATTTTTCGATAACTGCATTTTCTTTGAAAGACCGGATGGAGAACAAGTGTTCTCCATCAACATTGATAATGAACCAATGGAAATTACCGTGTTCTTGCTAGCATTTGTTCTTGGACTTGCTATGCCCGTTGAAATACAAGACCCATGGTGCTATTGGGTAGATAATATATATGTCTACACTTATGAGTTTTGCATGAGTCCTATGGGGCGGCATTTTTTCATATTGAGGACCAAGGGGACTATAATGTCGCCTTTGGTAGCCCGTCCATGAACATAGGAACTGTTATGTTTTGGATCATGCTAAACATTTTAGGGGAATGGCGTTTTCTTACGTGAATGATGCCACTTGTAAGCGTCTTCCTTGCTTTAGCCACGGGGGACGTATGTGTCATGACCTTCCCGAACCTTGATGTCTAGTTTAGCTCGATCCCATAGCATGAGGCATAAGTTCCTTCTTATGCCTGTTCTAGTTTCCCGTATTATGCTATGTTTC
Organism: Coptis chinensis; assembly: GCF_015680905.1. Lineage (NCBI taxonomy): Eukaryota > Viridiplantae > Streptophyta > Magnoliopsida > Ranunculales > Ranunculaceae > Coptis > Coptis chinensis. Next base: position 70,404,333 of record NC_141457.1, on the reverse strand, counting down.
TTTCCTGTTTTTTGTACACGTTTCACGGATTGGATTACGGTCGACATTGTACGACCCACCAATAGTATTATTCGATCTTTCCGTGCAATGACTTGGCACGGGTGGAGGATACAACCTCATCAAGTTGCACCCACACCCGTCCGGACCAAGTGGCTCTTAATAGGTTAGCAATAATAGATGATAAATGGCGGGAAGCCTGGCAAATTATCATGGCATGGCAGGACGCAAAGGAACCTCACTTCTTTATAGAAGAAGAGGATGAGGAAGATGATGAGTAATGCGGGAGATAAGGTAAGTCTTCATTCTAGTTAGTGTCTGCTTATGTCCCAAGCAATTTCATTCTTGTTAACCCCATAATGGGTAGAACTCGTATAGAGTTGCGTCAGTTTTATTTCCTATGTTAGTATGCGTTCTAACTTTATTTTGCAGATGTTCTTGAATTTCACACGCGTTTCAATGGTATTTTTCCTACCCTCTTTATTTACAATACTTTGAGGACAAACCATGCTTCTTGTTTGGAGGGGGCATAGAAACACGGTAATTAAGGCATCTGTTAGGATATAGATATGTATAATATGCATTTGTTTTCTAGTTAAAATTTCAAAAATTCAAAAATATAAATAAATAAGTTCATGCTATACACTTAGGAATATTGGTATTGTTTTCCTTCTCTATGCTCTTAACAATCTAGAAGTCTCACGTAGCTTTTGCATCAGAATAATTGTTAGAAACTTAGGTTAATATGTAGGTAATAATCTTTACATCTATCTATAAATATATTACATGAGTATCTATGATTGTTAGCAGTAAGTTTATGAAATCTATGCTAGAGTACATATTCTACAAATCCTATGAGAATATAGCCTAAAGCCTTATATGAGCGAAACATTTGAGAAATGACACAAGGGAGAAGTAAAATCCGGATAGAGAAATCACACGTCCACTTGCTTGATCACTAAACCATATCCTAAGCGAGAATTTAGGCCCTCTTTGGATCGATATAGCCAGAAATTCAAACCTATGAATTATTTTCCGCTAGTCGCCCCTCTGAGCCTTTCTTTAGCCTTTCATAAACCACAAATCCTTTACCCTGTTACAAAAACAAAACAAAATAAAAAATTCAACCTACCCAATCTAGAATAAGTCTGAGAATAGAATGAGGAAGAAAGAAGAAGAGAAAAACCTGTGTAAACAAAAGTTAGTTAATGGTTTCAGAAAATAAAGAAAAGAAGTTTCCATCCAAAGAAAAGAAAAATAAAAATAGAAATAAAATAAAAATTCAAAAAAAAAAAAAAAAATAGAATAAAAGGAGTCAAAAGCCAAAGAAAAAGAAAAAAATATGGCTAAGGATGGAAACAAAGTATAGAAGCAAAAGAAAATAACAAGGTTTTCTCTAAGTTACATAATATGAAAACTCTATTATCTCAGACTTGTCCTTTTTGAATATCCATTTCTTTCCTTCTTAAACCATCTCCTAATCCCCGCAACACCTAATAAAGACCTCTAGCTCAATTTGGAATATGTTAGTGTGATAGTAAGTGGCAGATGTGTTTGATTGACTTCGGCTTCCTTGTTGTCATTGAGATTGTAAGGTAAAGTGTGCCCACTGCACACTGGAGTAGCGGAACTTGAGTGGAAAAATCAGAGTGTTGTATCTTGACTATTATTGTGAGAACCTATTTAAGGACGCTATTCCGAGTTTCAGAAACGAACCTGCTAGGCATTTCATAGTATTACTCATTGTATATATGTTTATTATAGATGATTGATTATTATGCATATATTAGCTTAGGTTTCGACTTGATTACTCTATATGAATTGCTAGTGAGAGGTATAGTTAATTTAGAGCATGAATAAGGAAACAATAGCTTTATTTCTTAGTCGTTGTAGTATAGATGAAGTTTGTGAGTACCTTCACTGGAAAACTCTCACGAGGCTATAACTCGTCCACTAGGGAATTCCTAGTGGTTTAAGGCCTTGTTGCATATGGTCAATGCAATCGCTTTCAAACGAGTAGATAGAACTCCATTTTGGTCACTTATTCTAATTTCTCATCTTTGCTTGAGGACAAGCAAAATGCTGTTTGGGGGTGGTTTGATAAGAGCCCAAAACTATAGTTTTAACCCTGTAACAGTCATACTATTAGACCAATTATGTGAGTAATAATTAAGAGTTAACACTGATTACGTGTTTTTATGCATTTCAGATTTCAAAGTCCATTATGTGCAGAAATGTACCACTTTAGCGAGATAAAGGAGCAAAGGTCGGTTACTAAGGAGTTCCGTGATTAAAGGCCAAGATTCAAGAAGACAAAGCCTTTCTAAAGCCCGGTCAAAAGCTGAAAAGTCGACGCGGGCAGAAACAACACACAAAGTCAGCAGAACTTCCGAAGGCCATATCTTTGGACTCAGACCTCGGAATGGGGCCTACCTTATGTCAAAACGACCGGTTCGGAAAGAGATTTCCAATGGTCTAAGCCTTGATCCAATCAGAGGAGCAAAAGCGGACAAAACGTCTGTTGAAGCCAACTGCAGCTGAAGAGGCCTTTTTGGACTGAAAGAATTGGGTTTTGGGCCTGATTCTCTGGCCCAAAACATGGCTCCAAGCCCATGCACGATTTTTGGATCTGAAAGTATAAAAACAAAAGCTTAGCTCTTTATTAATGGTAGATAGTTAATGGTAGAGAGTTAGGTTAGAAAATAAAAGTAGCTTAGAATAGAAAGTAGCCATTAGAATAGCTTCTAGATCTAGATTTAATTCTTTATGTTAAGTTTAGTTTCAAATCCAATTCTTGTTTTAGATTAAACTCTAGAATCATTATTCTTAATTAGATTGATTAATAAAATAGCTAGTTTGTTAATTTCGATTCTTGTCATTTACATTTGTGTTAGATCTGATTTTATTTATTACTTGTTATTCAATTCTTAGTTATTAATTAGATTTTAATTATTATTTAATTTAGATTAATAAATTCAATTCGTTATATTATGTTTAGTTTTAATTTAATCAGAAATGATTGCGTAATGATTCTCGGCTAAACCTCCATTATAGGGGGTTGAGAAGCCTTGATGAAAGCTTGATTCCGATTATCTTAGAGTCGTCGTAATTGCCCTTCCACTCTAGAAACGATTAGTTCACCATGAGAATAGGTTTAATCGTTCACATGCTAGTTATGAATTGGTAGGAATGCCATGTGTAATTAGGGATTAGGAAGAACCAATTGTTCTGCGAAGCAGTTCAAGTCGGATTTCGACGATTCGTCGTTAATAAGATTAAGTTGAGTTAAGGTGGAATCAATGTCGTTATCATCGAATCAACGTAGCATTCCCATAGTTATTTTGATAATCGACTAGTTGCATCTTGTGGGTAGTTGCATCGTAGTCTAGTTGCCACTTCGTAAATCTCTCATTAGACTTTTGAGTTAAGAGTACTTATACGTAGAGAACATTAACATGCGGAAGGACTAGGAGTGGAACGAATCACTCTACTCCACTATATCTCATAGGATTGAGAGTAGAATCTTTGATAAAATATAGGCAGCATAAGATAGTTTTAGTTTGCTTACGTTTTGAGTTCATCGTTCATTTCGTAGGTAAACTAATCAATTTTATGTTTTATCAATACATCAGAACAAAGGAATTCCTCATCAACTGGTTACATTATCAAACACATATCCCTTAATATAATATGGCTAACTGAAACAGTATGAAATCCTGGAAAAGGAAACCAAATATTACCCTTATTTTAAAGTATTTTAATCCTATGATTGAGAGTATAATATATGAGAATGTATTTAAAGTTTTTAGATAACTTTCAAATACTATTATTGAATTTAGGACCATTACTTCTTATGAGAGGACAAAAATATCGATGACAAGTGTTATAGTCGCAGTAAACCAACTTTTATATCGGCTATATAATTAAAAAAAATAATTTTAGCAATAAAAATGTATAACCCGAGAAGGAACCGAAACCGAAACCCGAACCGACTTAATTAATGGGTATGGGCCAGGGTTTTTCAAAATATAAGAAAAAACCAAACCTGATAGGAACCGCTAAAAATAGACCCAAAATCGAAACCGATAAGAGCTGACCCAGAACCGACCCATGAACACCCCTAAGTGCCATAGAGGTGCATTGAAGTTGGGGATGTATATAAAAGAGTACACGTGTCTAATTAATTCCAGATGATAAAATCAGAATTAAAACTCCATCGAACAGTGGCAGTTAAATATTAGGTGACAGGTGAAATATATACACTTTAAAATCAACAGAAAATAAATAAATAAGGGTTAAAAATAAAAATAATAACCTAAGACATAATTAGGCATCTCTGACCAAAGAAAACCATACCATGATGCTTACTTTCTTGATGCCATCTTCACCGCATCACGAAGCCATTGAAATCCCTGGCAGCTCTTGCCTTTCAAATACTTTTCTCCAACATACTTGGTAGCCTTAACAGTCCTCCTCCCCTTACAGTCTTAAATATTGCATTCACAATTAAGCCACTAGCATACTACTATTAAACTACTAGATGTAGCATACTCCTATTAAACCACTATTTGTACCATACTCCCATTAAATCACTATATTGGAACAACATAAGTTTTGCGAGCGATGGCAAAATGGTAGAGCTAAATTGGAATAAGAGTTTTTTAGAGATGTACAAAGCGTACATCATAATGAAATATGTCGATGATAATGTGAACGCGAAAACGTAGCCGTTATTTCAATGTGAACACTCAAGTACCACACATACCTGTAATTTGAATGTGAACACTTAAGTACCAAATATAGTCGTAATTTCATTTAAAAATATAACCGTGATTCAAAAACCAACCCATAATGTTTAGGCATTGTAACACAAACTTAAACACGTAAGTGCAACCCAAGAGTGAAACACCAAACTACGTTACAACCAATCAACCACGATTCTCATATGCTATTTATTGTATCATAGACACATGCTATTATGATCGAAAGAAGACGAGGGCTTCAAACATCTAGTTTTTCTGCATTTTGATTTACATTTCTTTGCATACTTACTTGTCCTACTTTCTACTATAATAGGCCTTAGTATATAAGCTATTATTTGAGGTAGGGGACTTTCTATGATGAACAGTAATGCATTAGACTTTGTCAAAATCCAATGTCAAATGAATGGAATTAGTGGTCATGAACTTGGACTAGCAAAATGCAATGTATTGCAATTTTACGCTCTATGTCACATATTCAATAATATTATACTCCGAGTTATGTATTTAACCAAGGAACGTTGTTTCAAAATATGAAGTAGGGTTAACTAGTATTACCCCCCTACAAGATGATCAAATTAGGATTCCTCCTCCCCCACACACACACACACACACACACACACACTAGATGGGGAAATTAGGGTCTCCTCCCCGAATACACAAAAAAAACACGGTCAACCCATGTGAATTTGTACTTAGAGTAACATACTAGGACTACCAAATGACATTGCTTGTAGTAGCCTATTTACAATTCAGTAGAAAGTCCATTATCTTTTCTCTTATTTTATGGCCACCTCCATCAAATGAAGTCCAAATGTATGTTAATTACCAATAAGAAAAGAAAACAATACAAGTTTACAATTTGATATTATGAAGGTCAGCTATACAATACAAAATTATTTCGGTTAATGCCAGAATTGGACATTGAATAAAAGATTAGGACACACTATCCCGTTGAATGTGGCAGACAAATTTTATTCCAACTGCGGACGTGGCCCCACAAAAAGCAAACGGTTTGTTACTTTTATACCCTTTCATTATTTTTCTCCTTTTCTCTTGCCAATACTCTCTCTTTCTCTTTCTCACCAGTACTCTCTCCCACCTCTATAATCTTTGAATAAAAAAAATAACTACAAACAACAATTTAGTTTAATCCTCTCACTCTAACGCTTCTCTTACGCAGATCATCGAAAATTAATGTCATTCAAATGATATGTTGAGAATAGGAAAGTTGCTTTTGTGAGTTATGAGAATGATTATGGATGCCTCGTTATTATCGGTGACGTTATCGATCATAATCGGGTATGTTTTCGATTGATTCATTGTTCAAAGAGATGAGACTAATACCCGATGGGCAAATATTTATAGGAGTAGCTTTAGCGGAGTACATTATGTTTTGATGAGGTCATGAAATTTATCAAAAAGAGCACTCAAATAGCTAGAATGAGACGAATTTAACAGCACCACATAATATCGTACAAGTGAGATACAATGTCTTACTATGATCATATTAGCTCAGTTAAACGTGTTATATAATAACACCACATAATGTTGTACATGTGAGATACAATGTGTTACTATGATCATATTTAGTTAAATGTGTATTTTCAGGCTATCCAAATACGAATTATTCAATAATTAAAGCCAACTTTTGGTGGAAAACTCATGTAGATATGAAAACATTTGATGAGTACTAGATTATTGGAAAGAGTCCTGAAACAGTAGTGATAATAGAGATGAAAACCATATTAAGCGTATATTTTCAGGTTATCCAAATACGAATTTAACAACACCACATAATGTTGTACAAGGGGGTTGCAATGTCTTACTATGATCATATTTAGTTCACTTAAACGTGTGATATAATAACACTACATAATGTCGTACATGTGAGATACAATGTGTTACTATGATCATATTTAGTTAAGTTAAACGTGTATTTTCAAGCTATCCAAATATGAATGCTACAGCACAACATAATGTCGTACATATGAGATATAATGTCTTCATATATAAATGTTGTGGAAGGGTATTATGGGTATTTCACACTATCATCAAGTGGGGGCCACGTCCAGAAGTGGAATACATCTTGTCTGCCATATTCAACGGCCTACTCTGTCCTAATCATTAAGCCAACGTCCGATTATGCTTTAATTTTCTTTTCATGTGTATAGTACTTATGATGTACCTAATATAACTTTCGGACCCTATAACTTTAGCAGCCATCTAACTTCTTTTAAAAAATAAAGTTAATCACAATAAAAAACAAAGGCTCCATCAATAAACACGCCCCAAATCTTATACAATTGTATACCTAAGATACAAGACTTTGCTGGAAAATTTTGGCAGAGTCTCCTCTTTATATTCAACGTTTCATAAATATAAAAAGACCTATCATAACCTGAAAATTAAAACAATATACTTCTCAGTCATTAACCCAACTACTTAACCATCTCGACGAATGCCAGAGCAATTAAATAACCAGTTGACAAAAATGAGATCACTGCAACAATAGGACTTAGTATGCCAAAGAACTTGAATGTCTCGACTAATTACAGATCATCCAAGCACCTCGTACAAAGCTTTTACCGATTACACAAATTAAATATATAGTTTTGAGTCCGATAGCTATCAAAAGGTTTACATCATTAACAAATGGTACTTACTATACAACTTTATAAAAGAGAAACAAAAGAGGTCCAAAGATAAAACCTAGGCACCTTCTGAGTTATGATGGTACTTACAATCAGAACCCTCGAATTGGTTTGTATAACACACAAGTTCTGGATACTAAAAAGCATACTCCATCTAAGAACTTATACACGATAACCAACCTGCGACATTACAACTGATATGTCGAAAGTAACCTCTAACTGTGTACTGTCAATATTGTCTCCATCCCAAGCAACGGTGCTGCAATGAAACACATACATTAGGTATAGCAGTTAATACAATAACATAGACATCTCGGTGATGCAAAATTTAATTGTCATTGCAAATACGTACGACTACGCATTCTTTATAGTCAACTGAATAGTAGGTATCATAAAAGGTTTTCAGAGTGACTTACATTTTACATACTTTACATGTGCAGACTTGAAAAACCTCCCAACCACTAGCTGCCTTTGAGAATCAAGACATTGAAAAGTTGCTGAAGATTCTACTGAAAGTAGCTTTTTACCAAGCTTTGCAGTAGTCGGACAGTCGTCAACACATATTACCATAACCACTTAGACTATTTTCCCTCTCTCTCATTCTTCTTGTTCACTCTTAGGGTAAGCCGACTTTCTCGTCCGTTTCCCACATTATTTTCGGAATACTTAACCTTTGTGTATGTGATGTAGTACTAAGACATTGCTTATCCATGTCTATAGAACAACTCTTAACCTAAAATACAAGTAAATATTTGAGAAGCCGGACATGATAGAGTTAGCTACCCTAGGAGGGTGTCAAGTTATAATGATCTATCCTCTCAAATTGAAAGTTTTTTTCAATTTGGGAAGATAGATCATTATAACTTAACAGCTACTGCGATAGCCAACTCTATCATAACCTTCTTTTCTTATATGAGGTTCTTATATTTCCATGTCTATTATCCCGTGCTTTGAAAGTGATTTCAAATAATAGGGAAATGGCATAGTGAAACCCTCATACATTTATTCCTCTTCCAGACGTGGTCCCCACATGAAATACCCCTAATACCCTTCCACAATATTTATATATGAAACTCATATGTACGACATTATGTGGTGCTGTTAAGACATTGTATCTCACTTGTACGACATTATGTAGTGCTGTTATTTGTATTTTGATAACCTGAAAATACACGTTTAACTGAACTAAATATGATCATAGTAAGACATTGTATCTCACATTTACGACATTATATGGCGTTGTTAAGACAATGTATCTCACTTGTACGATATTATATGGTGCTGTTAAAGAAAATAAAAAAAAACATGAAACTAAATATGATCATAGTAAGACATTGTATCTCACTTGTACGACATTATGTGGTGTTGTTAAGACATTGTATATCACTTGTACGACATTATGTGGTGCTATTAAAGAAAAGAAGAAAAAGAATGAAACAAACCATTAGCTTTTTTAATCTTCATTACTATTGAAGAAATTTATTCTGAAAACGAATATAGAAACAACATAATAAGGAATTAATAAGAGTATTGGCGAGAGAGAAGGAGAAAAAGAATAAAAGGGTATAAACATAACAAAACATTTGCTTTTTGTGGGGGCCACGTCCGCAGTTGGAATAAAATTTATCTGCCACATTCAACGGGCTAAACTGTCCTAATCTTAAAGTCAACGTCTGATTCTGGCATTTACCGTATAATGATCTATCCTCTCAAATTGAAAGTTTTTTTCAATTTGAGAAGATAGATCATTATAACTTAACAGCCACTGCGATAGCCAACTCTATCATAACCTTCTATTCTTATATGAGGTTCCTATATTTCCATGCCTATTAGCTCGTGTTTTGAAAGTGATTTCAAATAATAGGGAAATGACATAGTGAAACCCTCATACATTTAGGTTAATTGTTCAGTAATAGAAAAGTTAAGAGATAAAATTGTCATAGAGTATTACATCACATAAACGAGTTGAGGTTAATGACACACCACTAGCAGTACCCAAATCCCCCATGTCATAGGCTCCAATCCAGTGCCGAGATAAGAAAGCTGGTACCAGAACATCACCTTTTGCTTGTGACTATAACCTTCTTTCCATTGTTATTACCAAGGTGGAAGCATCAATTATATTTATGGTTCCTTTAAAAACTCCAAGAGTCGAATCATAGTCGGTACAAACAAGATATATGTAAAATAGGGAAGCTCTATTGGCAACAAAGATAGGAAAAGAAAAAATGTAGAAGATACAAACAGTGTCCCCTTACCATGTATGAGGTATCAATGAATGGATCATTGATAGCTACAACATCGATATCATCTCTGCTTGTTGCAATACGTAATACCAACCTTCGAATCCGGGCAAACCCTGCATGATAGTAATCTCCAGATAGACTGGAGGACCAGATGCATTCTATGCTCTAAAATGCTACTGCGGCATTGCTAGTCTAGATGGAACCTAAAAGATGCAAATAAGCTAATAATAAACAAGATTTCAAGAAAAATCTTTTAGGTCACCGTTGATCCCAATCTTTGTCTTCCCACCACTCCGTGACTTTATACATGACCAAAAAGGACACCAAATCAAGACAACTGGGGCAGAATTAAAAACTAATCACCTTAAAGTCCACACACTATAGCTCTTACTAGGTAGGTGTTTGGGGTGTCTCTGTGGCCGTGGCTTTGATAAGTGGAATACTTCTGCTACTACATTTCCTATACAGTTCAGACAGAGAATCATGAGATTTACTGTGAAATTAAAGCAAAACTCACTACGATGTCATAGAAACCACACTATTTGATTACTCAACTGTAAGGATCATGAATCAACTAGAACTGAGTTACCGAAAACGCTAGTCTGGACCTTAGCCGACTTCACACTGTGATTGCCACTAAATGATTGCTGAGAAAGACAAAAAGTAACTAAAAGCATTGTAAATGTGACAAACAAACAAGCAACAATAAAATATAAATATAACTTATTTTGAGCATTTGAGACCATTTAATTCAAACATGCCCATATGATATTGTTCTGTCCTCCTCAAGATGTAAAACTCACAAACATTGTAATGGATGATTGACAGTGGAGGGTGTACTATTCACTATCACACTAAGAATCAATAAAAGCTGGCTTTGCAACTTAAGCAGTTACGACAAACAACACCAGCAACAAGAAAGGTCATAGTATCGAAACTTCACCCAAACTTTATTTATATCTCCACTCATAACGCAAAATACTACCTTTAACCAAATAATAACCAATCCTTATGTCCATTCTCAAAAAATTCAATCATTCATTGACAAATTATTTCCATAGTTCAGCTCATCATACCAAAACAAGCAAGTAATCATGACTACATATATAGAAAAATGATATAATATTAATATTAATATATATATATATATATATCACCTTGGGAGGTTCAATGAGAGAAAGAGGTGATGCTACTACAGTAGATCTAATCATAGTAGAGAAAGCCAATACTTCTTCTTCTTCTTTCACATCTATAAACCCTACTACGGGGATCTACTCATAGTAGAGAAAGCCATGTCTTCTTCTTCTTCTCTCAGATCTATAAACCCTACTACGAGATACACTAAGAAGACTGAAACAAGAAAGCAGGCAGAGGAAAAAAATGTTTTTGTTCAGCCTTATCTCTTTTGTTTCGGACATAAAAGAGTTTATGGGGAGAGTTTGCAGTGAGAGAGAGAGTTTAGGGAAGAGGGAGCATTTATGTTTTTACCCTCACTGTTGCTGTTGGCAAAAACAGAAACACCATGTCACAAATGAGTGGTTCAGATTACAATTGGAGGAATAACCAATAACAGTATGATATGCCAATATAACTAGGCTATATGACATTACTAGTTCTCCTCTTAAGTCAATAAAGTAAGCGGTTTGTTTGAAATCAGAGTTGGATGAAATGTACATGGCCGTTCTATGACAACATAATAATATTATAAGACATAATAGTTAGCCTTAATAGGTTTAATTAGAAAATATTTTTTGTGTGTTCATTAAGTGGTTAGATTTAAGAGATTTAAATTTCAAATATAACAATTTGTTTTTTATTTCGTTAAACCGGTATATTCAAGTTCAAATGCAGTTATCCAACTTATTTGGTTTGTTCAAACCTTCTCATGGAGACACCATTCAACAGTTATAAAACCTGAAACATAGTAAAGGATGTCATGAAAACTTCCTTGGAAACTGATTAAATATTCCCATCATTTGTCAGTAGCTATAATCCTATTATATCTATTGAATAAATGAAGGGCGGTCGTTATCGACAAAAAAAAATGGAAACCGATTAAATACCAGCTGAAACCAGAAACATACAAAGGAGGCATCCTCTTCAACAACAAAGGAAATGACATTCCCCCGGAAATGTATGAAGGGATTGTCAAACGTACTCCACTTCATAAATAAGCAAGGGTTGAAAATGAGTTCATTTCTCGGTTCCCTCTTTTATAATATGGAAAATAAATGGGAATCTACGATAACTGTTGCATCCAGCATTGCAAACAATGCACCAATTCCAGGCAATACTATGCACTTCCAACAGTATGGCACGTCGGTCACGACGTCCTCAAAATCTGTAGATCTACTCTCAACAAACATTGGCATTATTTTCAGTTGGAACAACAGGATCATATGGTATGACTTCATAGACAGGAAAGTTCTATCAGAATATCATATCCTAACAGGTGGCCTTCACTTTGTTTGCCATTCAAGTTCGACTTCGCCACAACTCAATTTAACTACTAATTCGAGTGTCTGTTATTTATTTTGACTAAATTAATGTCTTGTCATAGAATTAATACATATAGTTTTATGAATAAATATCTATCAACTGCATTTGATAGTTGTATGAATACATTTAGTTTTATGAATAAATATGTATCAACTGCATTTCATTGACCAAATGGGCAATTACCCGGGCCAATGTGGGGAATCACTTGCCGTCTCTTCATTGACCAAATGGTTTAATCACATTCCAGGTACAACCCGATAAAAATGTTAAAACAGTTATGTGTAACCTTATATCTAACACATCAAGTGTTTATCCGTTAATCATTTTGTTACACCCATCTGTTTAGTGAAAAGAATAATGGTTGTTCTATTCTGTAATCCCATGCCATATATTTTGTTTTTAGAGCCTTATATGATGTCTTATATGTGTTAAGTGTATCAGTTGATTTTGATTGTGACACATGGCTAACATCGACCGTGACAACAATTTCTCTATAATAGGTCATGGTGTACCAGATTAGTTACGTTCAATTTTGGGGGAAAACAAGTTTAGGAACAGGGATGGGAGCCCTCTCGGCTTTACCTCAACTTCTACTTCCTCTTCTCCCATCTATAATCTGACAATATCCCCCCCTCATTTCAGTCATTGCATATCATTGTGACCAGATTTAGTCATCAATTTTGTCGTCCACATATTTATTCAGATTCCTATATATCATGAGAAACCCTAAAAGGTATGTTTCTTATATACATATGAAATTGGAGGTGGGTATTATAGTACTTGATTTGGATTTAAGTAATCCGATAATAATCCTAATATGTATTTATCCGTTTATTTATTGCATAACCAATTGTTTGGTAAGTTATATTTGCTGAGAATATTTTCCTTTGTTTCTGTTTGATATTATTTAGTCACTGCCGGATTGCACTGTTGTGATATTAAAGTGCAACTTCAAATGGCAAGAACTGTCTTAGTTGTTATGAAATATATAGACTATCTGTGGTTACGATTAAAGGGTATTAGTATGCTTACACATTGGCTTGTTCTGTTCTGTTTAGTGGTAAGAAGAAGTTGCCCCAAGCTACTGTTGGGCTAGCCACAAAGATAACTTGTCGCTGCTGTCCAAAAATGCTTCGCGAGAAACTGTTCTCAGTGTTTGATGCCGAGGAAAAGGAAAGGTTTAAGTCATCTCCGTTTGGGTTTATGTGGAGTGTCGTTGGAAATGCCGACGCTACGGATCCAAACAGCACGTCCTACACTCATTTTACCCACCCCCAACTGGTTGTAGAGGTTCTGAAAAAGTGAATAGCCCCCGTCACTTACCAAATTGGAGACAAATTCTTAAGCTTCAAGATGTCTGATGTGGCACTACTTAATGGGCTTTCCACAGACTCTCCACCAGAATAGTATTACGGAATGAAGCCCAAGAACATCAGTGATTTCAGAAAGAGATATTTTACGGGAACTCGTGGTTCCGTACGTGGTGATATTCGACTAATAGATATTATGCGAGCTAGGGAGGAGGCGAAGGTAAATGCATTACAAAATGCAAATATGGCTGATGATATCCATCGCCTCAATAGGCTATACGTGCTTGGAGCTTTTCTCTTACCAACCGGGTCGAAAGGAGTCGATGTCATTTGGGTTGACGTTGCCGACAATTTGAACAAGTTTGATAGTTTTCCTTGGGGATATCTTGCGTATGAACTGCTTAAGCAGAAGTTGGAGTTACTATATGACGCCATCATCAAGCATAACGATTTTAAGGCTGACCACCCGTATACTGGCACCCTCCATGGTTGTGTCTTAGCATTCACCCTGTGGATCTTCCTCTACGTGCCGTCTCTAGAAGCGACAAGGTTAGAACCAAACAGCTTCCCATGGTCCGCAGGGTGGGTGAAAGTTTCCGGAAAAAGTTGTTGGGGTAGTACGTGGGAGAAAAAGTTGAGTGACCTGAAGAAACTACAAGTTGTCACTCCCTTACGTATTCCCCATGAGGTTAGGGAGAAACCCGTGGTCAGAGATGCGTTGGAGGTTCGTATTTATGAGGTCATTACTGCTTGTACAATTTTTTAGTATATTATTGACAATTTTCCTATATTTTTAATGTGCTTATTATGACAGTGGGAGATGAATGATCCTAGTCAGTCATATGATAAGAGCTTAAAACTGTAGTTTTAACCCCTTAACAATAATACTTTTAGACCAATTATGCGAGTAATAAATAAGAGTTAATGCTAATTACGTACTTTTATGTATTTCAGGCATTGAAGTCAATTATGTGTAGAAATGTGCCACTTTGGCGATATAAAGAAGCAAATGGTTGGTTGCTAAGAAGTTCTGGGATTAAAGGCTAAGATGGGCATAAGCAACACACAAAAGTCAACAGAACTTCCGAAGATTGTATCTTTGGACTCAAGCCTCAGAATTGGGCGTACCTTATGTCAAAACGACCAGCTCGGAAAGAAATTTCTAATGGTCCAAACCTTGACCCAATCAGAAGGGAAAAAGTGGACAAAACATCTGTTGAAGTCAAAGCCAGCTGAAAAGGGGCCTGTAGACTGAAGAAATTGGGCATTGGGCCCGATTTTCCGGCCCAAAACATGGACCCTCAACCCATGCACGAAAATGTGGATCTGGTCTCCTCTATTTCCACACGCAAGACTTAGCTCTTAAGTATCAATTAGCTTAGGTTAGAAGGTAGCCATTAAACCTTAGTTCTAGATCTAGTTTTGAGAATTTTAAACCATAACAACATTTTTGTGACATTAGGTTTTTTTCATTAGTGACGCCAAATTGGCGTCAGGACTGTTGTGACACCATTTTGGCATCACTAAATTGCTAAAGCCATCACCAATAATTTGATAATTTTGTAGATTAAATTTTGAAGAGTTTTAAGAAATTTAGTGACGGCAAGAGAGCGTGAAGGTGTCTAAGTTGCTAGAAATTACAACTCAAGGGACCGTGTCTTCTCTTGAATAAATTACAACTTAAAAATCAGTTCCCATATCTCTCCCAACTACTTCGTCTCTTCTCTCCCACTCCTCTCAAGTTCCCATTACTAAATCGGGTCTGCCTTCAAAAAAACAAACAAAAATCCTAGAAATGAAGTCTGAATAAACTCTAGAAATGATTGAAGTAAGTCTCGAAAATACTTTCTATTGGCAGCGAAGGCAAAAATGCTGAAGAAGATGTTGGAGGATGCTACAGATTTGAAGGGACGATAACCATTAAAGCTTGGAGAATGGGAGGATAACCATTAAAGCTCGTGATTAATTTTAGACTGCCGATTGTTTCGGTCTTATTGTTGAAATCATGTCAAGGTTTGAAATTTCCCCCTTTTCTTATTTTCTTTCTCTTATTCCCTGATTTCAGTGTATTCTAGTTTAAATTTTAAAATTTTGGTGTTAAGAATTGAAACTTTGTTGTCATGTTTCATCAAAATTTGGTTACTTTTTGATTAATCTTGTGTTATGGAAGAGAATGAACACGTTTTGACGTTAATTACCTTCGTCATATTTTCTTATAAAAACTATTCTTTTTTGTATGGCTTGGTATATATACATTGAATAGTGTTTTTTTAATTTAATTTTGACCTATGGATGGATTTGGTTGTGGAATTTCTTGGATTTATGGTAGGAGCAGCTTTATTTCTCTGTGAAGCAAAACACACGTTTTGGAGTTCTTGAGTTTTTAGTGGTGTGAATGTTAGGCCTTTGTCACTTGATATTAGAGTATCTAGTTTTTTTCTCTTTTAATGAAAGTCGATGTTTATGACAATGATGGATGGTGGGTTGGGAAGGTTAGTGGTAGGAAGGGGTTGATGTAATATGTGTATTTTGAAAGTTGTAGGCAAGAAATTGCTTACCCTCAGTTTAGGTTGAGAGTTCATCAAGAATGGGAGGATGGAATATGGACTCTTTACTCTTACAGGGTATAATTTTCGGTTTCGGCTCACATTTGCATTTTGATTTGAGGGTAAAGTGTGTTTTGTTGAGTGTTTGTTTTTCCTTCTTGGACTTTCATTTATTGGTTATGTAACCTTAATTAGGTATGCTTGTTAGTGTATTTTGGTCTGAATTGGTGTTAGGTCTGTGCTTGTATTGGGTATTTAACATACCTAGGATATTGCTAGTCATAGAGGTTGGGGTTTTCCCAATTCCATTATTTTCTTTTTCCCTGAAAAATCAAGTGGGGTTGGTTTAGTATCATTTTGCCTATAGTTGAAGGCTTAATTGACTATGGAATCTCACATAAGTGTGCTATGAGTAAAAGGTTTGCATAATTGTGATATTGTTACAAAGTTTCTGTCCATTAAGGTTTGCTAAATGGATTTCTCTGATCAAAGAGGTTTGGAGTTTGCTCTGTCTTTAAGCTTTCTAGTCAAGTCTATGTTTGTAGCCAACCCCTTAATTTGAAATTTAAATGTAATGTAAATACGAAAACGAAGTTGAATTTGATTTTTCTTTTCACTTGTTTGCGTTATTATTCCTATTTGTTTTCAAGAGCTTCTTGCACTTTAATGTGCACATCTCACCGTCTCTTATATTCTTTTGGGTGTTTTCTTAAGCTTCTCTTTTTGCTTTTTTGCCTTTGCCTTTTGTTTGTTTGGTCATGAGTGATCGTTCTTTAATCAGATATGCTTAAAGGTTAAACTAGTATGAAGTAGAAATGGGCTTTCGTGATCATGATCTTTTCTTAGTTTAATACAATATGAAGGTGGTTTTCATGCTCTAGATAGTTAAAACAAACTGTTCTTGTGGACTTGGGTCTTTGGAAAAAGAAGTGGTCTAGATAGTTTAATACTATATATAGTGTTGAAAAAAAAAGAACATGAGGTTCCTGATATGAAATTATTAGAGTGATCCAGTAGTTAAGTGCGCTTATTTTCTTAAGAGTGTGACTAGCTTAGCATTCAAAGCAGGGCTAAAACTGATGTGCTCTCCAAACTGACCATCTAAGTTACTGCCAAGAAAATCTTTGAAATACTATCTTACAAAGTGACTGGAGGCCCTGAACTCCAATTGGACAAGTCATTCTTTAATCAAAATGATTATGAATAATATTTGGACAATTACACTTAAACAAGTAAAAGATGGTATAAGGAAAACCTTGTGGCTTGTAGTATAGTTACCCCTTCTTTGAGGCTAGCCAATAATGCACTACATATACTGACCCATCTTTTTGACTCACATCTCTAGAATTAATGTTATCTTTTTGTTGTTGTTGTTGAGTATAATATACACCTTATTATCCATATGTATTGTAAATAGACTTGGTTAGCCTCAGACTATGTGTTACTCGGCTTTTGTGTTTAAATCCTTTACATTTCCATGTAGATGTTGGGTTAGGTGGTACAGAGTTTAACTACGCTAGCTTTATATCTATGTCATATTACAAGTGAAAAGTCACTTCATTTTGTGTTTGTTATTGTTTTGCCTAGTTTTATTTTACATATAAACAATCTAGTATAAGGAGTTATTCTTCATAAATGAGGATTATGGGGAAGGGTCAAGTTTGGAATAATGGTCGAGCACATCATCTTTGTCTTCTTTATTCTTTATTCTTGCGTCGTGTGCTGCTGCTACTTGTTTTGTTGGTTTACATTTTCACCGGGTTTTGAAGCGGGATCTTGAACCGGATGATTTCATTTATGGTCCTCGTGAGTCGTTGATAAAATTTGTTGAAGAGAATTATCCTTTGCCGCCAAAGCCCGATTCTCTGCTAGGTATCTATATTTTCTTACGCTTTTGATTGCTAATCATGTCGGTCGTGCAATTTCACGGAAACTTCTAAGTTTTTGTTTTTCGGAAAATCGACTGAAATATATTAATAGTTCGACAATATTCCTTTAAAAAGTACCAAAACTTACCGATTTTTTCGATCTAAATGCTAATTTCCGCCTTTTGTCCCCCCACATGGTATTTTCAACTATACTTTAAACTTGAATCTTCCTTTTCTTTTGTATGCTCTGGTCACGGAGAGGTCAGCGAAAAGAGGCACTCGAATGACACCTGGTGTTTCATTGGGAGGGACAATTAGGAGAGCCGCAAAGTAGGTGGATACTAATGTGGAAAGTGATGAAGATCCGAAGGTGAGGTTCTCAAGTCTTTTAAATGTATTGGATAGAACATTTCGTGAAGCTCTTTTATAGTGCCATGTTCTTTTCAGAATTCTGGGATTTTTTTTTTGCATTACCTCTGTACCTGCTACGGAAATGACCAAGTGCTTTGCTTTCTTTAAAAGGTTGGAAGGTCTTCAACCGCAGGAAGTCTCAGAACTAAAACCCGGCATTCACATATTTGTCGCCTATGGTCTAAACTATTTCCCTTCTATTTAATTAGCTTCAGGTTCTGGTACTAGTATATTGGACATTTTATTAATTTCTATCTAAATTTTCTTTAGGGGACAATTTTTTCAAGGCTGCTAGCTATACCATTGAGGCTTCTTTGTGCAAAATCCTTTGAGGATACCTCAGAGAAGCTGAAAGAGATTGAGTCACAAATCTTAAGGAAGAGAAATGAACTGCAGCTGTCTAAGACTGAATATAGAAAGGTATGTCATTACTTTCCCAGCTAGAAAGTATCTACAAGTGTTTTCACCCGAGGGATAAACTTTGTGATGCAGTTGATGACTTGAAGCTTGATTCTCTTGTGGTTGGAAGCCGAGGTTTAGGAATGCTAAAAAGGTTCTACTCTTAACAGTCTAAATGCTAGTAAATTTCATTTTTTTTTGTGAAATCATGCATGTGGCAGAGCATATTATGTTACGACTGCACGGTTAGTGAAAATTGTGTATATTGACTAGTCAATAGTTTGTTTTAGTGGTTCCTTAGCTTGTATTGACTAAGGTCTAGTTGAAATAATTTTTTTTCTTTTTATGAAGGAAAAATGAACATCACCGAAGATCTGTAGGCTACCCGGCTTGGTCCAGTATGTGTTTTAGAGCGAGACCGCCAGGAGAATCGTGAAGGACCCCATGCTCTTGCTTCTTAAGATGTGATCTTGAGTTGTTGTATAGAAATTATATTGAAATAGTATGTTGGTAGATTATGCTATATCCATACATCTATATCTTTTAATTTACATGTTATTCATTAAGTGATATATATACTTAGTCAAATTTTGGTGATGGTTATTACTAAGATTTTCTTTGTGTATAATTGCTTATAAAGTCTTAATTATATTATGTGTTTGTGGTTTATGTCGTTGTATTTATGCAGGCGATTTCAGGGGGAAAAAAAAATATAAATATTAGGATGGAAACCAAAAACAAATATTTTTTTTTTAAAAATAAATAATAATTTGTGACGCCTGACAGGCATCAGTAAGCATTTAAAAAAAAAAAATTTATAATTACTGACGGCGTAGAGGCGTCAGTAATGCAAATTTAGTGACGGTGTAGAGGCGTTAGTAATGCACATTTAGTGACGGCGTACATGCGTTAGTAATGCATATTTAGTGACGGCGTACAGGCGTCAGTAAATATGTCAATTGTGATGGCAGTTTGGTGTCACAAATATTTCTGACACCAACACAGACGCCTAAATTCCAACGCCTTGTAGGCGTCACAAAAAATAATTTTGACGCCTCCTAGCCGTCACAAAAGTGCTGTTTGGTTGTAGTGAATTAGTTTATTAATCAAGAAATGGGCCTCAGCCCCCTCGTTCTATTATGGTTGTATAAAAACACCCTCCCATCGGCACTTACCTCTTAACCTCCCTGTTTTATACTATCTCATCAAATAACCTCCCCGTTTTTTCAGTTGAGAAAAAATCACGGTTGTTTTTTATTTTCCCAAATTTTTTTGCTTCCTTTTTTACCCTTTTAGATAAACATCACATATTCATCGCTATTTCAAAGGAAAAACACTTATTCAACTTCAATAACATGATTCAAACATTGATTCAATTCGATAACACGATTCAACTTGGAAATTAAGGGAATAAGGTTCGATAATGAGGAAATCAGGTTCGACGATGAAGAAATCAGGTTCGACAATGAAGAAATCAGGTTCAAACAATGAAGAAACAAAGTTTCATGATGAGTAAATGAAATAATCACTTATTCCCTTGTTAGTCGTGTCTCTGGTATTTGTTTTATTTATTCTTCTTCTTCTCCTTCTTCGATCTATTTTGAACATTTTCCATCACTATGTAAATTGTTTTTTGTATACAAATTTTAGTATGCAATTTTTTTTTTACATAATGATGTTTCTTTGCAAATCCCATCAATATGTAAATATGTTTTTGCATAGAAATTTCACTATGCAATTTTATTTTTACGTAGTGATTTTCTATGAAAATTTATTTTTACATATTGATTTTTCTATTTTTCTTCTTCATCTATTCTCAAACAAATTGGCTCCGTCACTATGTAAAATTGTTTTTATGCATAAATTTGAGTATGCAAATTTATTTTTACATAGTGATTTTTCCATGCAAATCCAATCACTATGTAATTTTGTTTTTGCATATAAATTCTACTATGCAAATTTATTTTTACATACTGTTTTCTATTAAATTTTGTTTTACAAAGTGTTTTTTTGAAAGTCTATTTTATCTTTTGATATATGAATTTTTGCATTTGAAATCCGCGACTTGAACAAGTTTTTTCAAATGATATCATCTTCAAATGGTTTTCGATCCCAAAATCGTCTTGTAAAACCGGATCTACAACTTTCATGAGACAGGCTACCACTTTTGTAATTTATTTTGTCATGAAATTAATGATGTTAATATTTTTGCATTTTGTGTTATTTTGAAGTGATTTCTCTGCCAAACGCAAAAAACTGGAATTCTCATGTTGAAAATTGAAAAGAGAGGAAAGAAGAAGACATTATAGGGTATTTTTGTCTTTATCATGTTTTTCTCAAAAACAGGTGGTTTCATGGGTTGGTTCGTTTTGAAGGGTGTTTTATTGAACCATTTACCTGGCAGGGAGATTTTTCTTAAAACCTGGTTTATTAATTAGTTTTCATTCCTTGTTTTAATTTAGATTGTTGAATGATTGTTATTATTCATTGGATTAAATAAAATAGTTAGTCTTGATAATTTCGGTTTTGACTTATTGAATTACTTAGATCTAAATTCAGTTATTAGTTGTTATTCATTTCTTAGTTGTTTAATTTAGTTTTGAATTAATGATTAGAATCTTTATATTAATAAAATTAGAATCTTTATGTTATGTATTATTCAATTTCATATGGAAATGATAGTTTGATGAATCAAGGCTAAACTTCCATTAGAGGGATTTGATGAAGCCTTGATGAAAACTTGATTATGTAGTATAGAATCATTATAAGAGTCTATTCCACTCTAGAAGGTCGTTGATTTGCCATGAGAATGGGTGGATGTCCTCACATGCTAGTTATGAATTGGTAGAGATGCCATGTATAATTAGGGATTAGAACGACCAATTCTTACCGTAAGAACGTAAGAATTGGATTACAACAATCTATGCTAGTTTCTTAAGTTGGATTCAAGGTGGATTCAATTCCCCCCTAATTCTTATTGTAGATTCAAACCTTAGTATTCCGTAGCATTTCGTAGTATAATTCGTAATTCTCTCATTGACTTTGGTAGGATTGATAGTCGTAGGAAACTTGAATGCTAAAGAACTAGGAGTGGAACGAATCTTCTATTCCAACTCTACTTCAATAGTATCGAGAGTAGAAATCTTTGATAATCATTAGTACAAGTTCAGTTGTTAGTTTTACTTTCGTTTAGAGTTTCATCGCTTTTTTCATTAGTAAAACTATTCATTTTATTATTATCAAATGGCGCTGCTGCCATCTTAGTTGCCTTTAGCATTGTTTTCTTTAGATTTGTTAATTTTCCAAAGTCCCATAACCCACCCACCCTTGTTTGATTCTCACTGTGGTTGTCCGTTTCAGCACTAAAAATTTTCCTCGAAAAATTACACAGAGCGCGACCCGCGCCCTGGGTAGGCATAATTGGAGCGCTACCCGCTCCCAAGCGCCTGGAACTCCACTCTTTGGCTGGAAGGACCAATTCGCCTTTGCCAAAGCAAAACACGAAGGCCCCCACCGAAGGACCTCGAGGTTTTCCTTGAGCGCTACCTGCGCCCTACCAAGGCTAAATTGGAGCGCGCCCTGCGCCCAAGAGCCTAGAACTCCAAATCTAACCGGCGAAATGCTCACCCTCTCATTTGCGCCCAATTTCCACAGGTTTGTTTCAAATTTCCATTTCTTCATAATTTTCAATGTTTTAACTTGTTATACACACTGATCACACGTAAACAAGACGCTATTTATAAGCGAAACAAGGAGGCATTAAGGTACTATTTTCTTCCACACCTCGCATCTCCTGTTAGAGGTTCATACTAGCATATCAGGATTGTTTGGAGTGTTGTTGTGTTTTGTTAAGATTGGCTTAGCCTTGCATGAGATTAAGGTCAGGCCAAAGAAAAATGCCTAACGTAATCAACTGGCAACGTCAATAAACACGCCTTTCTAGTATACCACTCACTACACCTTTAACCAATATACCACACATACCACCTGACGTAATGGCTGAAAAAAGAGAGTCTCCTCTCTCTGACTTTTACAAAGCCTTGAACGATAGCCTTAAATCTTGCATCGTTATATCAGACCCAGTGGGGGATTTCCGAATCCCCCCAAATATATTTAATTTGTTACCCGTTTTTCATGGGTTAGACCATGAAAAGCCTTATCAGCACATGCGTAGGATTGACCAAGTCTTTACTACATTCCACCATCCTACAGTTGGTGCTGAACAAATTAAACTGAGGGTATTTCCCTTCACTTTAGCCGATAAGGCGGCGTCTTGGTTAACTTCCTAAGCGCGAAATTCTGTGGACTCGTAGGTTAAACTTGTTCAACTGTTTATGGAACATTTTGACCCACCACTGAAGACCGATGAAATGCTTTCCAAGATTCATTTTTTTCGACAGAATCCTCATGAATCATTTTCAGAGGCTTGGAATCGTTTCACCGATCTACTTATAGAGTGTCCACATCATAACCTCGCGAAAGACACGCTAGTTCGTGCCTTTTTCAAGGGATTGTTACACCACCGCAAGGAGGTGCTTGACATAATGAATGAGGGTAGTTTCCTAAGTAAGGGAGCCTAAGAGACTTATAAATTTTTAGAAGATTAAACTAAGCGTAATAATAACTGGGGGGGAGGGTAGTGACGATTTCTCCAGTTCCGCTAGTTCTTCTACAACAGTTAAAGCCGCCGGTATGTTTGAGATGAAATCCGATCCGGAACTTAAAAATTTAATCGAATCTCTAACTAAAAAGGTAGAGGCTATTTCTGTTCAACAAACGCCGATCCCCATCATGAATGTTAACTCCAATCCATGTAATTTCTGTTTGAGTCCAGAGCATCCCGACTCCTATTGTCCGTTCGCCTATGAACAACAATAGTCACAACAAGATAATGTTTGCTTGATTAATAGTTTTCCTATTCCTAACTCCCCTTGGAGACAACATCCTAATTTCAGTTGGAGAAATAATCAACAAGTAACACCTCCAGGGTTTAATAATTAAAATGTTAGGCCAGCAAACAATTATAACCAAGGCCCACCACGACAAGGTCAGAGTAATTATAATAATTATAATACTAATAGAGGTATTGTTCCGGTAAATAATAACTACCAAAATCCACCCATTAATAATCAACGTGACATAGTTCCTGTCACACAACCAGTGGCAAATACTACTCCACAACCGGATCGTTTTGATACCTTTATGCAATCTCAACAACAGATTTTACATGCCATCCAACTTTTCTTACAACAGTTAGCTCAAGAGAAAGTGTAACCCAAAGGTGTGTTAAACAGGGATACAAACTTTGACGAGATACGCTAAATATAGAGAGAAACCACCGTTTCCCAAGAAATTTGCTATGTTAAACAAGGATACAAACTTCGACGAGATTATGGAGTTTTTAAAAATCTAACGATAAACTTACCTTTTCTGGACGTAATTAAAAAATTACCTCACCATGCTAAGTTTCTCAAAGAGTTGTGCACTAAAAGGCATAAGACAAATATTCCTAAAGACGCCTTTTTAACTGAATAGTTTCCAACTTTAACAGAACACAATGGAATCGTTAAGTACAATGACCCTGGTCGTCCTACTGTTCAATGCACCTTAGGAGATTCCCACACGACAACCGCTTTACTAGACCTGGGGGCGAGTGTTAACTTACTCCCCTATTATCTATACAAACAAATAGGTCTACAAGAGATGCAACCTACTAAAATGACGTTGAAATTAGCGGATCGATCTATTAAGTACCCTAAGGGTGTGGTTAAAAATGTGCTTGTTAAGGTCCAGGATTTCTACTATCCTGCTGATTTTGTTATCCTCGATACAGAAGTCACTAACGACTCTGTTCCGATCATCTTAGGGCGTCCCTTCTTGGTGACTGCCAACACGCTTATAAACTGCCGCGATGGTTCGATGTCCTTGTCTTTTGGCCATCTTTCGGTTGAGGTAAATATTTTTAAAATGATGAAATAGTTACCAGATTCGTCTATAGATGGAGAGGTTAGCATGATCGAGAGCTTAGCTCAAGATTACTTTAATAACTCATTTCCAGAAAACCATATGCATAAATTCCTTTCTTTTGGAAGTTCAGATTTTGTCGATGACTCCTACATAGAGGAAGTCAACACCATCTTCAAGTCTACACAAATCGTAGACCCTTCGGTTGCTCCATATACAAAGCTTGAAGACCTACTGCCTAAGCAAGTATTCATTACTCAAAATGAGGACCCTCCAGAAGTATTTATCGATATTCCTTTCACCCCGTTGCTTAAACCTCTTCCTCCTGAGTTAAAGTATATTCAACTTGATCCGGATGGTAGTCATCTGGTAATTATATCTTCTCTGTTATCTAAGGAGGAAGAGACACAGTTGATCAGGGTGATTAGGGAACATCGTTCTGCGATTGGTTGGTCCCTAGCCGACATTAAGGGAATTGACCCTAATGTGTGCACTCATCGTATCCATTTAGAGGATAACGCAAAGACTTCCCACCTAACCTCGGCGCGTTTTAAACCCTGCCATGAAAGAAGTGGTCAGGGAAGAGGTCTTACGGTTACTCGATGTGGGTATCATATACCCAATATCTGATAGCGAATGGGTAAGTCCCATTCATGTAGTTCCAAAGAAATCAGGGATTACCATGGTATGTAACGCCAAGGGTGAATATGTTGCCACGCATGGTCCTATGAAATGGAGGATCTGTATTGATTACAGATGTTTAAATGCCATGACACGAAAGGATCATTTTCCTTTACCCTTTATAGATCAGATACTTGAATGTCTAGCTGCTCATGCTTTTTATTATTTTTTGGATGGCTACTCTGGCTATTTCCAAATTATTATTGATATTGATGACCAAGAAAAGACTGCCTTTACATGTCCTTTTGGAACATATGCCTATAAACGAATGCCTTTTGGCCTTTGTAATGCTCCTGGTACCTTCCAGCGGTGTATGCTTCATATATTTAGTGACATGGTAGAGCGTTTCATGGAAGTGTTCATGGATGATTTTTCTATCTATGGAGACTCTTTCACTGAATGCCTGTCTAACCTGTCTAAAGTTTTAACACGATGTGAAGAGAAGAGTCTCATTTTAAATTGGGAAAAATGTCACTTTATGGTGAAAAAAAGTATAGTACTAGGTCACATCGTATCTAGTGATGGCATCGAAGTAGATAAGGCCAAACTAGATAAGATAGTGACTCTACCTATACCACGGACTGTCCATAATATTAGAGCCTTTCTAGGCCATGTAGGTTTTTATAGGCGTTTTATTAAAGATTTTTCGAAAATAGTTAGACCCTTAACTAATCTGCTTTTAAAAGAGGCCATCTTTGATTTTAATTTTAACTATAAATAGGCTTTTGAAACTTTAAAAGCCGCCTTAACTTCTGCACCCATTATACAGCCTCCCGATTGGCCTAAACCTTTTAAACTCATGTGTGATGCTAGTGATTATGTAGTTGGTGCTGTCTTGGGACATAAACTAGATAATAAATCCACTGTTATTTATTATGCTAGTAAAACTCTAAACGATGCTCATAGGAATTATACAACTACTGAAAAAGAATTCTTAGCTGTCGTTTATGCTTTAGATAAGTTTTGTCCTTATTTGGTTGGTTCTAAGACTCTAGTTTACACGGACCATGCAACCCTTAGGTACCTTCTCGCAAAGAAGGATGCTAAGCAGAGATTAATCCGATGGATTCTTCTCCTGCAAGAATTCACATTAGAAATAAAGGACAAATGAGGGGTAAAAAATGTAGTTGCCGACCACTTATCTAGACTTACAAACGACGATGATAGTGATTCTGACTTCATACCGGACTCTTTTCCAGATGAGCATCTGTATGCTATTTTTTCTGTACCATGGTATGATGACATTGTGAATTATTTAGCGTCTGATGTTATTCCTTATGATTGGTCAAGAAATGAATGTAAGAAGTTCTTGGCCAGAGTTAAGCTATACTACTGGGATGAGCCCTACCTTTTCAAGTATTGTGCGGATCCGATTATTCGTCGTTGTATTCCCCAATGGGAATATAATGAGGTTCTCTCATTCTGCCATGACAAAAAGTGTGGTGGCCATTTTAGTGGTATGAAAACAGCTTCTAAAATTCTTCAATGTGGGTTTTATTGGCCTACTCTCTTTAAAGATGCCCAAGTACATTGCAAGACGTGCATTCGTTGCCAACAACTTGGGCAAATCATGAAGCGTAATATGATGCCATTGAATCCAATCATGGCGGTAGAAATTTTTGACGTATGGGGCATTGATTTCATGGGCCCCTTTCCAGTTTCCCACGGTTTCATTTATATTCTAGTCGCCGTGGACTACGTGTCTAAATGGATAGAGGCCATGGCTTGCCGTAGCAATGACCATAAGTGTCACACCCCGAATTTCGACAGAATTCGGAAAAACATTATTTGTCCCCGACTCTTCGATCTCCGAGGTGTGACGCACTCTCCACTTCCAAAAACCCATAAACAGTTTAAAATATGCGGATAATTAAAACCCAATAAAAATTTCAATTATACATAAGTCCTCTTCATTACAAAAATTCCCAATTAAGATTAGGTTACAAATCTCTTTTCAATAACTCTTTAATTAAAATATACAAATAAGAATACAAAAACATTGTCTAGACTGAAAAGCTATATCACCTCAAGGGAAAAACAAAACGTATCCGGAGATGTAACACTAATGCAAACCACAAGCAGCAGCCAACCTTCTTCAACACTAAACCTGTCAAAACTTATCAACTATGTTCATTGAATGAACACACCCGATAAGCAAACATGCAAATCGGGTCAGCATTATAAACAATGCTGGTGTGAGTAGCCCTAAAGTACAATCTATAATTATACATATATATACACAATCCATACGGCAGTTAGTTCCTCCACCGAGGCGCCTTAACTTTCAACGACTAACATAACAACCTTTAGTACAATAATTAAGGCAGGTAGTTCCTCCACTGAGGCGCCTTAACTTCCAACAACTAATACGACATTCTTAACTACAATAAGTAAGGCAGGTAGTTCCTTCACTGAGGCGCCTTAACTTCCCACTAACCACACAACAAACTATACATCTAATAAATAAGGCAGGTAGTTCCTCCATCGAGGCGCCTTAGGTTCTAACTAAACAAATAACCAACCAAACATATTACCATAATTAGATTATTTCAGGCTTTCTTTGCGTGTCCCTAAAATTCACGTCGTATCTATGTCTTACCTAGTTTCCCTGGCTACCACAATCGCTACCCAACGCCGAACATGTACATCCACATGCCTCCCCTTATATAATGTACCACTCCGTGCGTAACCACCCCCGAAATGGATGCCGCGACACCGTAAATCCTCACATGGAAGCCATTATATAAGTAATGCCCCTATTCGGCATAAAATATCGCGCGTCTCGTTCCAATATTTGCGAACGGAATAATCAACATCTTATATATCAACATCTTATATATCAACATCTTATATCTCAACATCTTATATATCAACATCTTATATCTCAAGCCACTATTCGGCTACGATTGCCCAACACATGGGTCAATCAACATCTCATATATATACAACATCTTATATATCAACATCTTATATCTCAAGCCACTATTCGGCTACGATTGCCCAACACATGGGTCAATCAACATCTCATATATATACAACATCTTATATATCAAATACGCCCACACAGGGCAGATCACATGAGTTGTGGTAGTCAGGTTCTAGGATTTTCGTTACGTAATTTATTCAGGTGTCATACATTAATGACTCATAATAATTCCACTATATCACGTGCAGGTCAATTGCCTTATTGCACTAAGCCACAATATATAGAAATATCTCAATTATATCTCATAGTCACTTTCATTCTTTCACGTGCCAATATATTATTGCACAACGCCACAATCCCGTGGGCAAATATTCACCAATACTATATTAGCATCTCACATATAAAATAATGGAGTGTATATACATTTCTCCAAGATATTGCATTAATATATATATCCCAACATATGATATCATGTCATAATGCTTCAACGTATCGCCTACATTTTTATTATAACGTATTAGGAATATAATGTCTCCTAACATCTCAATATCGTCACGTGCCAAAATACACAACATCAATGTCAAATCTTTCTTAGATAAAGACAACCAAATATATACTAGCTTCCACAGCATTTTATTACTATATGTGTCCATATAATATACACATAAAACGTAGCACAAATAAACAGTCCACAATCCACAATCAAAGCCTAATATATATATGCTTTACACACTACTCACGTCAAATCTAAATTAGATAATGACCCACCAAGTTATATAATATCGACAATATTTTATTACTATATGTGTCCATATAATCAAATATGTGAAAAACGGGAAAAGTCAACGTTTCAAAGTCAACGGTCAAAGTCAACGGTCAACAGTCAAAGTCAACAGTCAACGGTCAACAGTCAACGGTTAAAATCAACGGTCAACAGTCAAAGTCAACATGCCACGGTCAAAGGCAAACTGTCCTGGTCAAAGTCAAACTGTCGTTTCCGTGTTCGACAGGTTCAGGGTCATAGCCATGGTTCATGGCTAAGGTAATGGTTCGGACCCAACTGGCCAAGCCCAAACCTTAAAACCCGAAAGTCTAAACGTTTAAAGACCCAATTACATTTATTTTAAGTCCTACGGACTGGCCCAAAAACTTTGAATTAAACTGGTCCACAAATCTTAATTAAATCGGGCCCAAACAAAACACTCTAAACTAGCTAAGGCCCAGCCACTTAAAAATTAGAACTGGCCCCATCTAAAAATAGAATCCGGCCCACATAAACTTAGAATTTTGGCCCAACCAAACAATTAAACATTTCGGCCCAACAATCACCTAAGGCCCAAGTCCCAGGCCCAAGAGATGAACAGTGCATCTTCTTCCTCAATTCTCCTCCACCACCACCAAAACCGACCACCACAAATTCCAATCACCACCCCTCCAAACATACCCGAAAATGCTCAGGGGAAAAACCCCCACAACATTAACAAAGCCGAAAATCCCAACTCTTAAATCCACCATCTTATCCAAATCTAGATCTAAAATCGCACCACCATTAAAGCTTGTTTCAAGCTTCCAACCGCCACCATTTTCAGGCCTCACACACACTACCCTAGCCATCACCCCCAATCCCTTCCCAGCCGACGAATTCCCACCAATGAAAACTACAAAAGTTCAACTCCAGTATATCAGTAACGCCATTAATGGCTTCCCCAACCTTCACTCGACAGCCCACAATCGCAGCACTCCTCTCCTTAATACAAACCCACCACAACAACATCCTAACCATCCTAACCACAAGTTCCAACCAAACAATGGGGATGTTTACTCTGTCTCGGTTTGGGCGACGCCATTAACGCCATTTCCAAGCTTTTTCCAAGCTTTAACAGCACCCCTTAACACTCCTTCCAGCTTCCATAACCCCATTCAATCGACTAACAACCAACAAGAGTTCCAAAATATAAACGGGTAGGCGACGCCATTACAGTAATTCAAAGCTTTCAACAGTTTAATCATTTTAATTACAACAACGAAATTTAAGAAAGTTAAATAATACAAAGACACGAAGTCCAATACAACAGGCTTTAACAATGCTACAGGACGCCGAGTAATGAACAGTAAAATTAGTGAAAACATAGGACAATAAAACGGTTTCTGTATTCCGGTGAAATAGCAAAATAGCTATGATAAGAGCCCAAAACTGTAGTTTTAACCCCTTAATAATCATACTGTTAGACCAATTATGTGAATAATAAGTAAGAGTTAATACTGATTACGCGTTTTTATGCATTTCAGGCTTCAAAGTCCATTATGTGCAGAAATGTGCCACTTTTAGCGAGATAAAGGAGCAAAAGTCGCCAGAACTTCCTCCGAATGCCATATCTTTGGACTCAGACCACTGAATGAGGCCTACCTTATGTCAAAACGACCGGCTCGGAAAGAGCTTTGCAATGGTCCAAGCCTTGACCCAATCAGAGGAGCAGAAGTAGACGAAAAGTCTGTGGAAGCCAACTGCAGCTGAAGAGGCCTTTTTGGACTGAAAAAATTGGGTTTTGGGCCTGATTCTCTGGCCCAAAACATGGCTCCAAGCCCATGCACGATTTTTGGATCTGAATGTATAAGAACAAAAGCTTAACTCAGTGTTAAGGGAGTCGGAGTCAAAGTCAGAGCAGTCAATGGCAGTTAGGTTAGGTAGATAGCTTAGAATAGAAAGTAGCCATTAAAATAGCTTCTAGATCTAGATTTAATTGTTTTATTGAATTAGTTTCAAATCCTTTATTAGATTAAACCTTTGGATCTTGTTCTTCATTTGATTAAATCAATAAAGTAGTGTCCTTTATCAATTTCGTTTTTGTCATTTACAATTTATTAGATCTAAATTCAATTCTTATTACCATTCAATTCTTAGTTATTAATTAGATTCCATTATTGTTTAATTAAGTAAATTTCAATGCTTTATATTATGTTTAGTTTAAATTTAAATGGAAATGATTATGAAATGATTCAAGGCTAAACCTCCATTAGAGGGGGTGAGAAGCCTTGATGAAAGCTTGATTCCGTTTAACGTAGAGTCGCCATAATTTCTATTCCACGCCGAATAATTAGTTCACCATGAGAATGGGTTTAATTGTTCACATGCTAGTTATAAATTGGTAGAAATGCCATGTGTAATTAGGGATTAGGAAGAACCGATTGTTCCGTGTAGCGCTTCAATTGATTACTTACGACTTCGTCGCTAGTGGATTAAGTTGAGTTAAGGTGGAATCAATCCCCCTCTAACTCCTTATCATCGAATCAACGTAGCATTCCCTTAGTATTCTGATAACCGACTAGTGCATCTTGTGGGTAGTTGCACCATAGTTTAGTTGCCCCTTCGTAAAGCTCTCATTGACTTTAAGTAGAGTATTGAGACTAGAAAACAAGCATACGGAAGGACTAAGAGTGGAACGAATCAATCTACTCCACTATATCGTATTATTGATTGAGAGTAGAAGATTTGATAATTGAGACAGTAAAAGTTAGTTGTTAGTTTACTTACGTTGTGAATTCATCACTCATTTCGTAGGTAGACTAATCATTTTTATCAGTTATCAAATGGCGCCGCTGCCAAACCACCACCACCACATCATATTTAAACCCTCACTCCATTCCAAACACTAGATGGCTCAACGCCGAATTATACCGGAGCAAGTTTTCATCGCAGACCATTTCGCCCGCTTTCACGGTGACGAAATGGCTAGTAGAGACTGAATAGTCTTCGGTACTTTCGACCGAAGCCTTCTACCACGAAGACTTGGTCCGACGTTTCTACTACAACACCGGGAGTTGGAGGGGAGTAGGATTTTGTGATGGTAAGGAAGAAGAGAAGGGAGTTGACTCATCGGGTTGTTGGTCGAGATTCTAGGCATTCCGCCTAGAATCCATCCGGAGGCCACCTTTACAGAGCCCCGGTTTGACGGGGTGGGGCCATTGATGGGCGTTATCGCCATCAATGGGAGCTACAATACAAACTCCCATTGTGTTCGCCAGGCATCCCTCGGACCAACCAAATTTGGCTACTGACCCGATGGATTGGGTCGGAATGTCCTAGGGGAAGGACAAGGTCGGCGACATCGGTCCGACCTGCCTCCATCGCCCTATGGATACTCCGTGAGCGTATACGATTTCGTATCCCGGAGTTTTTGCCGAAAGCATGATTAGGGGGTTGGAAGGTCTTTGGCACCTCTTCCTGTGTTAATCACCAAGATCATGCTGAAGATGAAAGCAGCTCCAGCGTCTGAGAGGATTTACATTACCCTACACCGGAACACGCGTATCTATAGGGAGTGTGTCCAACAAGTTTGGAGGAGGGCGGAGGATAGAGAGGAAGAAGAAGAGGATGGTGGGGCTGGGAATGAAGAGGAGGAGGATGAGGATGCCTCCGAGGATGAGGAGGACGTGACCTACTTTGATGCAGATGCCTTCCATAGGTGTTGGTCTGATGCAGAACGCATGGCTATGCTTCATAGGGGCATGCGTTCACTAAACACTATCTGCACAGACCTCCGGACTCGACATCTACTATTCATCACAACTTCGAGATCCGCACCCGGAGGAGGATGAAAGATGGGGAGCAGCGGCAGGGCTGAGATGGAAGCCCAGCGCCCGGTTTAGAGTGGATATGCTAGACGCTTCCCACCTCATCTGATCGCCTCCTCGAGGACACGACTACGAGACATGAGCGTCGTCGGCGACGAAGGACGACTCGCTTCGGACCTTCGGAGCCCGTGAGCCACCACTAGAGATCAGGTTCTTCCTCACCCACCAATTGGGCGAGGTGTTTAGAGAGGATGAGGAGTGATAGTCGTAGTTATTTTGTTTTATAAGTTGTTGTTTTATTTTATTTTTGTTGTTTTTATTGTAATGTAATTTTTTATTCTCGTAATTTGAATTTTGTAAGTGAAAGGACCTCCGAATGAAAATTATAATATAAGGGTTATTTCCAAAGATGTGTGCTTGTTTCATATTGATCCCACCTTCCCAACTTGTTTGGGGGTGGTTTTATCATTTCAAGTCGTATTTTTATAAAACCCTAGTGTTAGAATTTCATCATGGAGTAAGGTGAAAATATGGAGTTTAGGCCTATCTATGATTGAGAATCATTGTAGGATGAAATCTAGATTAAATAGGTACATTCAATCATAAAATCCAAATAAGAGATACTGGGTTTGAATCAGAATCCAAGATATGAGTTGTTTCCGTTTTCGAGTTTGGAAATTTTAGGATTTCCGGAAACTGCCGTAATTAGTTTTGGCAACTTTCCGATCCATTCTAGCAACTTTAAA
The DNA here is from genome assembly GCF_015680905.1 of Coptis chinensis. NCBI lineage: Eukaryota > Viridiplantae > Streptophyta > Magnoliopsida > Ranunculales > Ranunculaceae > Coptis > Coptis chinensis. Next base: position 70,370,754 of record NC_141457.1, on the reverse strand, counting down.
CCTATATAAACTTGATACAATCTACCCTCACAACTCACACTACACCTAAACCCCATCACTCACCCTTCACACCCGCGATTCCCACGTTTCGTCTCCATTTTCACAAAATCGCACCTCGAGGGCCGCTTCTAGTTGAGCTCAGCGCCTACACTTCGTCGAAAAAATTTGCTTTCGAGGCCCAAGCCAAGTCAAGTCAATTCGACCAGCTAAAGTTACGGAATTCTAAAATACAAAGACGCCAGCGCTTTTATTTGGCGCCAGCGCATACCGACTTCTCTGGACCAGAAAAATTCCAGTTTTTCGCGCGTTGTGCCCGGTCGTTTTGCAACTATTCCAGAACGTAGTTTTGAGATGACATCTCCCATAATAATACCGGAACAGTCTTTCGAAGATTTGTTCCAAAGCACTACTTACGGTTGCTTGGTTTCGTGGTGATCACATACGTTGGTAGGAACCTCTTATGGTAAGACCGGTGAACTTTATTCTCCAAAGACTTGCATCTTATTTTTATAATAACTGCATTTTCTTTGAGAGACCGGATGGAGAACAAGTGTTCTCCATCACCATTGACGATGAACCAATGGAAATTACCAGGTTCTTGCTAGCATTTGTTCTTGGACTTGCTATGCCCGCTGAGATACAAGACCCATGGTGCTATTGGGTCGATAATATGCATGTCTATACTTATGAGTCTTTGCACGAGGCTTATGGGGCGTGCATTTTCCGTATTGAGGACCAAGGGACTATAACGTTGCCCTTGGTAGCCCGGTCCATGAACATAGGAACCTGTTATGTTTTGGATTATGCTAAACATTTTAGGGAATGGCGTTTTTCTTACGTGAATGACGCCACTTGCAGCGTTTTCCTTGCTTTAGCCAATGGGCGCCCGGTTCTATGACCTTCCCGGACTTTGATGTCTAGTTTAGCACGAGCCCATACCATGAGGCATAAGTACCTTCTTATGCCCGTTCTAATTTCACGTATTATGCTATGTTTCTTTCCCCGCTTTTTGTACACGCTTCACGGATTGGATTAAGGTAGACACGGTCGCGACCCACCAATAGTATTATTCGATCTTTTAGTGCAATGACTTGGCATGGGTGGCGGATACAACCTCACCAGTTGCACCCTACACCCCATCGACCAAAGTGGCACTTAATAGGTTAGCAACCATAGATGATAAATGGCGTGAAGCCCGGCAAATTATCATAGCATGGCAGGGGCCTTGAAGGAACCTCACTTCTTTATAGAAGTAGAGGATGACGAATAACAACAACGAGTGGAGGTAAGTTTTAGTTCTTGAGTGTCCGCTTATGTCCCAAGCAATTTAATTATGTTAACCCCATAATGGGTGGAACTCTTATAGAGTTAAGTCGGTTTTATTTCCTATATTAGTATGCGTTCTAACCTTGTTTTGCGGATGTTTCAATTTCACGCTTCTTCATGGTATTTTTCCTACCCTCTTTATTTACAATGCTTTGAGAACAAAGCATGCTTTTTGTTTGGGGGGGGGGCATAGAAACACGTGTAATTAAGACATCTGCTAGGATATAAATATATAATATGCATTCGTTTTCTAGTTAAAATTTCAAAAATTTAAAAATATAAATAAATAAGTCATGCTATACACTTAGGAATATTGGTATTGTTTCTTTCTCCATGCTCTTAACAATCTAGAAGTCTCACATAGCTTTTGCATCAGAATAATTGTTAGAAACTTAGGTTAATACGTAGGTAATAATCTTTGCATCTATCTATAAATATATTACATGAGTATCTATGATTGTTAGCAATGAAGTTTTCTCAAATCTAGGCTAGAGTACTTTATTCTACAAATCCTGTGAGAATATAGCCTAAAAGCCTTATATGAAATAAACATTTGAGAAATGACACAAGGGAGAAGTAAAATCCGGATAGAGAAATCACACGTCCACTTGCTTGATCACTAAACCATATCCTAAGTGAGAATTTAGGCCGCTCTTTGGATCGATATAGCCAGAAATTCAAACCTATGAATTATTTTCCGCTAGTCGCCACTCTGAGCCTTTCATTAGCCCTTCCATAAACCACAATTCCTTTACCCTCATTACAAAAACAAAAACAAAATAAATAATATATATATATATATATATATATATATATATATATATATATATATATATATATATATATATAATAAATCAACCTACCCAATGAAGATAAGTCTGAGAATAAAATGAGTGAAGAAAGAAGAAGAGAAAACCCGTGTAAAACAAAAATTAGTTAGTTGCTTCAAAAAAAAAAAAGTTTCCATCCAAGGAAAAGAAAAAAAAAAAAAAAAAAAGAAATAAAATAAAAACTCCAAAAATAGAATAAAAGGGAGTCAAAAGCCAAAGAAAAAGAAAAAAAAAAAAAAAAGGCTAAGGATGGAAACAAATTGTAGAAGCAAAAGTAAATAACAAGGTTTTCTCTAGTTACATAATATAAAGACTCTATTATCTCAGACTTGTCCTTAGAATATCCATTTCCTTCCTTCTTAAACCATCTCCTAATCCCCGTAACACCTAATAAAGACCTCTAGCTCAATTAGGAATAGGTTAGTGTGATAGTAAGTGGCAGATGTGTTTGATCGACCCCGGCTTCCTTGTTGTCATTGAGATTGTAAGGTAAAGTGTGCCCACTTTGTAATCGGAGTAGCTTAAACTTGAGTGGAAAAATCGTGAGTGTTGTTTCTTGACTATTATTGTGAGAACCTACTTAAGGGCGCTTATTCCGAAGTTCTCGAAAACAAACCCGCTAAACATTTGATAGTACTACTCATTGTATATATGTTTATTGTAGATGATTGATTATTATGCATATATTAACTTAGGGTTTTGACCGGTTATTCTTATGTAATTGCTAGAGAGATGTATAGATAGTTGAGCATGAATAAGGAAACAATAGTTTTATTTTCTTAGTCGTTGTAGTATAGATGAAGTTTGTGAGTACCTTCACTGGAAAACTCTCACGAGGCTATAACTCGTCCCACTAGGGAATTCCTAGTGGTTTAAGGCCTTGTTGCATATGGTCAATGCAATCGCACTCTCAAATAAACGAGAGTAGTTAGAACTCCATTTTTGGTCACTTATTCTAATTTCTCATCTTTGCTTGGGACAAGCAAAATGTTTGTTTGGGGTGGTTTGATAAGAGCCCAAAACTGTAGTTTTAACCCCCTTAATAATCATACTTGTTAGACCAATTATGTGAATAATAAGTAAGAGTTAATACTGATTACGCGTTTTTTTATGCATTTCAGCTTCAAAGTCCATTATGTGCGAAAATGTACCACTTTTAGCGAGATAAAGGAGCAAAAGTCGCCAGAACTTCCGAATGCCATATCTTTGGACTCAGACCTCGGAATGAGGCCTACCTTATGTCAAAACGACCGGCTCGGAAAGAGCTTTGCAATGGTCCAAGCCTTGACCCAATCAGAGGAGCAGAAGTGGACGAAAAGTCTGTGGAAGCCAACTGCAGCTGAAGAGGCCTTTTTGGACTGAAAGAATTGGGTTTTGGGCCTGATTCTCTGGCCCAAAACATGGCTCCAAGCCCATGCACGATTTTTGGATCTGAATGTATAAGAACAAAAGCTTAACTCAGTGTTAAGGGAGTCGGAGTCAAAGTCAGAGCAGTCAATGGCAGTTAGGTTAGGTAGATAGCTTAGAATAGAAAGTAGCCATTAAAATAGCTTCTAGATCTAGATTTAATTGTTTTATTGAATTAGTTTCAAATCCTTTATTAGATTAAACCTTTGGATCTTGTTCTTCATTTGATTAAATCAATAAAGTAGTGTCCTTTATCAATTTCGTTTTTGTCATTTACAATTTATTAGATCTAAATTCAATTCTTGTTACCATTCAATTCTTAGTTATTAATTAGATTCCATTATTGTTTAATTAAGTAAATTTCAATGCTTTATATTATGTTTAGTTTAAATTTAAATGGAAATGATTATGAATGATTCAAGGCTAAACCTCCATTAGAGGGGGTTGAGAAGCCTTGATGAAAGCTTGATTCCGTTTAACGTAGAGTCGTCGTAATTTCTATTCCACGCCAGAAATAATTAGTTCACCATGAGAATGGGTTTAATTGTTCACATGCTAGTTATAAATTGGTAGAAATGCCATGTGTAATTATGGATTAGGAAGAACCGATTGTTCTGTGTAGCAGTTCAATTCGGATTACGACGACTCGTGGATTAAGTTGAGTTAAGGTGGAATCAATCCCCCTCTAACTCCTTATCATCGAATCAACGTAGCATTCCCTTAGTATTCTGATAACCGACTAGTGCATCTTGTGGGTAGTTGCACCATAGTTTAGTTGCCCCTTCGTAAAGCTCTCATTGACTTTAAGTAGAGTATTGAGACTAGAAAACAAGCATACGGAAGGACTAAGAGTGGAACGAATCAATCTACTCCACTATATCGTATTATTGATTGAGAGTAGAAGATTTGATAATTGAGACAGTAAAAGTTAGTTGTTAGTTTACTTACGTTGTGAATTCATCACTCATTTCGTAGGTAGACTAATCATTTTTATCAGTTATCAAGCTACTCACCTGTATGAACAGCTCCTACGAATTTCTCCGAGTCGGAGCCGTCGCGCTCCACCCTCCAGAAATCCAGCTTTCATCTCTGCCTCCATTTTTAATATTTTATTATTCTCTGAACCCTATTTTCCAGAACAATGTGTTTATATACTTGGGTCCGAAACCCAAGCCCAACACAGACTCGGGCCCAAAACCAGGCCCACATGTCCCGAGTCCAATCCAACGAATTTTTAAATAAATAATTTAATTAATTAATAATTATAAAAATACGTATTAAAAAATACGGGCGTTACAATAAGACAGTTGTGTTTTTTGTTAAAGAATATATTTTCTGTCGATTTGGCATTCCCAAATCCATCATTAGTGATGGTGGAACACATTTTTGCAACAGAGTTGTTGCATCTCTAGTGAAAAAGTATGGAGTTACACATAAAGTAGCAACTCCGTATCATCCACAAACTAGTGGACAAGTAGAAGTTTCTAATAGGGAAATCAAAAAGATATTAGAAACAACTGTAAATCCTGATAGGAAGGACTGGTCAAAGCGTCTATCTGATGCCTTATGGGCATATAGGACGGCTTTCAAAACTCCTATAGGTATGTCTCCCTTTAGACTTGTATTTGGGAAACTTTGTCATTTGCCCATTGAATTGGAGCACCGTGCTATGTGGGCTATAAAAAGCCTTAACTTCAATGTCGATGAGGTGGGTGTCAAGCATAAGTTACAATTGAATGAGCTTGAAGAAATCCTTAGCGATTCTTATGATCTCGCGAAGGATTATAAAGCTAACATGAAACGTGTTCATGATAAGCAAATCTTGCGCAAAGAGTTTGTGGTAGGTCAAAAAGTCTTGCTTTACAACTCCCGTCTACATATTTTTCCAGGGAAATTAAAAATCTGTTGGTCTGGTCCTTTTCTGGTTACTGAAGTCACCCCTCATGGGGTAATCACCTTGGTAAATCCCAAGGACAACAATACCTTTCAAGTCAATGGCCAACGGTTGAAACATTTTCACGAGCTATTGTTCCCTGATGTAGAGAAAGTCCTTTTACAGGACCCTGTCTATGAGAACTGACCTTTTTCATTGGTGTACTTCCTTTCATTTCCATATATTGGTAAGTGCACCATTCAGGTAACCGGGCCCTCCTTATGGAGTGTGTGGCTGTAAGTACCGGATCCTAAGTCCACGTTAAACATAATTCATATTTTCCACTCTTGCATGTTTTCTCGGATTTTGAGTCATGTTCTTCTATGGTGTGAATTATACATTTATTGCTTTATTGTTTTTCTTATATTAAACCTTATTCATAAACAATAAAAATTGTTAAAATCATAAAAATAGTAATTTAGGAAGTCTCGGGAATCTAACTTTAAAAGACCCACTTTTAAAACAAATTTTCTAAACTTCGTTGACAAAAATTTGTTTGGGGGTGGGGTGTTCGTTTCTGTACTGGATTGTTCAACTTTTCATTTGTGTTTCTTAGGCCGTTTAATTGTATTTCGATTTAGGTTGACTTTATCTATGAAATTAGAGTTCATTCGTTCGCATAACTTACATTATGCACATACTTCGAGGCATTTTCCATCTTCTTATATGTCATCCATGGTCGGAATAGAGTGTTTTATGGATCATTGGATTGGAAATTCTCTCCTGATCATTTTCATAGCTCATTCGCAAAAATCGGACCGGTAACAAAGCGGCAAATTTAGTTTGAAGTTGTGCGAAAAATTGAAAAATTCGAAAAATCAAATTGGGCTTGGGCCCAATCTCGTGCACACGTGCAACGCACGTGCGTCTCCATCCTCAACACAACAGTCCCGTTCCTCCTCAAAACCGCCATTAACAAAGTTGTAAGCTTTAAAACCTAACCTAAAAAAAAAAAAAAAAAAACCTAATTACACCCACACCAATCAATTAAATCCGCCCCAAATCTCCTCCAAACTACACCCACCACCATCCCCACAAATTCCCACCACCAAAACATTAGAAAAAACAAAAAAAAATTAAGGAATTTGAACTGCCGCGCCACCACCACTGTTTGGTTAGTGAGGTTGTCTTAAACACCATCTCCACATTCAATTTAAATCCCCAACTCGTCCCAAATCTTAAAATGGCTCAAAGACATCGGATTTTGCCGGAGCATGCATTTACTGCCGACCACTTCACGCCGTTTTACGGTGACGATATCGTTAGGAGAGATTAGAGTGGTTTGTGGTACTCGACAAACGATTTTTACCATGAAGATTTGGTCCGACAGTTTTATAGGATGAGGGAGTTAGATGGAAATAGGATTTTTGTTAAGGTGGCTAGGAGGAGGAGGGAAGTCTCTACTGGGTTGTTAGCTGAGATTTTAGGCATTTCGCTTAGACGCCATCTCGATGTCACACTACAGGATTCCCAATTTACTGGGGTCGAACCTTTGATGAATGTGACTGTTTCGGAAGGAAACTACAATGCGAGCTTGCATTGTGTTCGCCAGTCGTCTCTCAGAACCAACTAGCTGGCTGTAGCTCAGTGGATTGGTAGGAATATCATAGGGAAGGAGAAAGTCAGTGACATCGGTCTGAACTGCCTTCACATTCTATGGATACTCCAAGAGTAGAAGTACGAGTTTTGTATTTTGGAGTTTTTGGGTAACATGATTAGGGGAGTTGGGAAGAGTATTGCACATCTCCCTGTTTTGATAACCAAGATCATGATGACCTTGAGAGCGACTCCGACTTCTGATAGGATTTGCTTGAAAGAGCACCGAAATCCCTATATTTATATGGAGTGTATCCAACGAGCTTGGAGGTTGCCTGAAGAGAGGGTAGTCGAAGAGGATGACTCGGAGGATGAGGAGGACACGACATGTTTTGATGCCGATGCCTTGGAGAGGTGTAGGTCGGATGCAGAACGCATGGCTGTGATTCATCATGGCATGCGTTCTCTCAATACTATTTGTGAAGACCTCCGAACTCGGTAGGCTACCATGCATCATAACTTCGAGACTCGTGCCCAGCGCGAGGATGAGCAGACGAGGGCCGAGATGGAAGCTTAGCGCAAATTTCGAGATGATATGCTTGCACACTTTCCACCCCAGGGGGGTGCTTCTTCTGAGGAGCAATCTGTGAGGCACGAGTGTCGTCACCGCAGGACGGATGGCTCTGGCCCATTAGGAGCTCAGGAGACATCACCTTCCCATGTCCCTTCCACTACTAGCAGCGAGTGGTTTAGGAATATTATGAGTTGATGTTGTTTTGTATTTGTTTTTTATTTTACTTCGGATGTTAATTTATGAATTCCATATTTAATTTTGAATTTGGTTGTTAAATGTTGTTTGAATTTCCGTTTTAATATAATATGGTTCTTTTTAAATTGTGCAATGTTTTTATCATTAATCCCACCTTCCCGAATTGTTTGGGGGTGGCATTATGTATTCTAGCATGATTTTTGATATGATCCTTCGGTTTAGAATTTGTGTTGGAGTGAGGGTTGAGAATATTGCCTATGGGCATCACTATGAATAGATATTGTGATAGGATGAAATCTCGATGAATTAGGCAGTTTCTATCCTAAATTCAACCTAAATGATATTAGGTTTGTTTCGGAATAGAGAATATGGGTTGTTTCCAATTTCGGTTTTGGAAATTTTTTGTTTTCGGGAATTGTCTTAATACTTTTTGGTAATTTCCCGATTCGTTTTAGCAACTTAAAACTTATAAAAACTTTATTTATTCTACACTCACAACCCACACTACACCTCACTTTCATCTCTCACCTTTCACTCCCACGATTCCCATCTTCTTATCCATTTTAGCACTATCGATGGCTTCGGCGCCTGTGCTTCCCGATGGAGCTGACCTGCGCCCTAGGCACTCTGACAAAATTTCATCAGGGTCCGCGCCCTACCAATCCCTGATCTGAGCGCAACCTGCGCCCACAACACAGGAATTCCAGTTTTCATCCTGAGCGCGACCCGCGCCCATCCCAGGTATAAAGTGAGTGCGCCTTGCGCCCAAGTGCCTGGAACTAAAAAATCACCAAGGCGCACCCCGCGCCCTATCCAGGCATAGGTGGAGCGCACCCCGCTCCCAAAACCCCGTGGGCAAGAAAAATTCCAATTTTTGTGGGTTGTTCTAGGATCCTTCGCAGCTATTCCAGTGAGTTTATTGGGGATGACATTCCCTCGTATCATACCGGAACAGTCTTTTGAAGACTTGTTCCAAAGTGACACCTATGGTGCGTGGTTTCGCGAAGTGATCATTCTAGCAGGACGGGAGCCACTATTGGTAAGTCCTGATGAACTTTATTCTCCCACACTTACATCTTATTTTTATGATAATTGTAAGTTCTTTGATAGACCAGATGGAGAACAAGTGTTCTCCATCACCATCGGGGATGAACCAATGGAAATTTCCAGGTTCTTGATAGCCTTTGTGCTTGGACTTGCTATGCCAGCCGAAATACAAGACTCATGAGCCTATTTGGTAGATAATATGTACATGTATAACTATGATGATTTGCATGAGCATTACGGGGCGGGAATCTTTAGGATAGAAGACCAAGGGGATTATAACGTCGCCCTTGGTAGCCTATCTATGAACGTGGGCACTATTATGTTTTGGATTATGCTAAACATTAGAGGTGAACGGCGTTATTCTTCTGCGAATGACGAAACTTGTGATATTTTCCTTGCTTTAGCTGGGGGACGTCCACTCTATGATATTCCCCAGACCCTAATGTCTAGTTTAGCCCGAGCCCATAACAAGAGGCATGAGTACCTTCTTATGCCTGTTTTAATTTGCCGTATAATTCTATATTTCTTCCCTATTTTTTGTGCCCATTTCACGGATTGGGTTGGGGTCGACATTGTGAGACCCACCAATTGTATTATTCGATCGTTCCGTGCAATGACTTGGCAAGGGGGGAGGATACAACCTCATTAGGTTGGACCTTACACCCCATCCGACCAAGTGGCGCTTGACAGGTTAGCTATAGTAGACGATAAGTGGCGTGAGGCTTAGCAAATTACCATGTCGTGGCAGGATGCGAAGGAACCTCATTTCTTTAGTAAGGATGAGGAGTAAAATACTTAAATGGGAGTTAAGGTTAGTTTTTATTTCAGTTAGTGTCTGCTTATGTCCCAAGCAATTTATTTCTCATTAACCCCATAATGGGTGGAGCTCTTATAGAGTTGCGTCAGTTTTTCTTTTTCTATATTAGTATGTTTAACCTTATTTTGCAGATGCTCCAGAATTTCACGCGTTTCAATGGTATTTCTCTACCCTAGTTATTTAAATACTTTGAGGACAAAACATGCTTCTTGTTTGGGGGGGGGGGGCATAGAAACACGTGTAATTAAGGCATCTGTTAGGATATAGATATGTATAATATGCACTTGTTTTCTAGGTAAAAAATTCAAATTTTATATATATATATATATATATATATATATATATATATATATATATATATATAAAAGTATGCTATACACTTAGGAATATTGGTATTGTTTTTTTTCTCTATGCTCTCAATAATCTAGAAGTCTCACGTAGCTTTTGCATTAGAATAGTTTTTAGAAACTTAGGATAATATGTAGGTAATAATCCTTGCATCTATCTATAAATATGTTACATGAGTATCTATGATTGTTGGCAGTAAGTTTCTGAAATCTAGGCTAGAGTACTTATTCTACAAATCCTGTGAGAATATAGCCTAAAGCTTTATATGAGTGAACATTTGAGAAATGACACAAGGGAGAAGTAAAATCCGGATAGAGAAATCACACGTCCACTTGCTTGATTACTATACCATATCCTAAGCGAGAATTTAGGCCCTCTTTGGATCGATATAGCAAGAAATTCAAATCTATGAATTATTTTCCGCTAGTCGCCCCTCTGAGTCTTTCTTGAGCCTTTCACAAACCACAAATCCTTTACCCTGTTACAAAACAAAACAAAATAAAAAATCAACCTACCCAATTCTTTGAATAAGTCTGAGAATAGAGATGAAGAATAGAAAAGAGAAGAACCTTTGAAATCAAGAATTAAGTTAGTAAACGCCTAAGAAAAAAGTAAGTTTCCATCCAAATAAAAAAAATAAAAAAAATAAAAGGAAATAAAGAGTTAGAACTCCAAAAATAGAATCAAGGAGTCAAAAGCCAAAGAAAAAGAAAAAAAAATATGGCTAAGGATGGAAACAAAGTGTAGAAGTAAAAGTAAAGAATAATATTTTTTCTAGTTACATAAAATGAAGACTCTATTATCTCAGACTTGTCCTCTTTGAATATCCATTTCCTTCATTCTTAAACCATCTCCTAATCCCCGCAACACCTAATAAAGACCTCTAGCTTAATTAGAAATAGGTTAGTGTGATAGTAAGTGACAGATGTGTTTGATCGACTCCGGATTCCTTGTGTGTCATTGAGATTGTAAGGTAAAGTGTGCCCACTGCACACTGGAGTAGCGAAACTTGAGCGGAAAAATCAGAGTGGTTTGTCTTGACATTTATGTGAGGACCTACTTAAGGACGCTATTCTAAGTTTTCAGAAACGGACCTGCTAGTTCATCTCATAGTATTACTCATTGTATATATGTTTATTCGTAGATGATTGATTATTATGCATATATTAGCTTAGGTTTCGACTTGATTATTCTGTATTCATTGCTAGTGAGATATATAGATAATTGAGACATAGATAAGGAAACAATAGTTTTATTTTTGAGTCGTTATAGTATAGATGAAGTTTGTGAGTACCTTCACTGGAAAACTCTCACGAGGCTATAACTCGTCCACTAGGGAATTCCTAGTGGTTTAAGGCCTTGTTGCATATGGTCAATGCAATCGCACTCAGCGAAACGAGATTAGTTAGAACTCCATTTTTAGTCACTTATGCTAATTTCTCATATTTGCCTTGAGGACAAGCAAAATGCTGTTTGGGAGTGGTTTGATAAGAGCCCAAAACGTAGTTTTAACCCCTTAACAATAATACTTTTAGACCAATTATGCGAGTAATAAATAAGAGTTAATGCTAATTACGTGCTTTTATGTATTTCAGGCATTGAAGTCAATTATGTGCAGAAATGTGCCACTTTGGCAATATAAAGGAGCAAATGGTTGGTTGCTAAGAAGTTCTGGGATTAAAGGCTAAGACGGGCAGAAACAACACACAAAAGTCAGCAGAACTTCCGAAGATCGTATCTTTGGACGCAAGCCTTGGAATTGGGCGTACCTTATGTCAAAACGACCGGCTCGGAAAGAGCTTTCCAATGGTCCAAACCTTGACCCAATAAGAAGAGCAAAAGTGGACAAAAAGTCTATTGAAGTCAAAGCCAGCTGGAAAGGGGCTTGTGGACTGAAGAAATTGGGCTTTGGGCTCGATTTTCCGGCCCAAAACATGGACCCTCAGCCCATGCACGAAAATGTGGATCTGGTCTCCTCTATTTCCACACACAAGACGTAGCTCTTAAGTATCAATTAGCTTAGGTTAGAAGGTAGCCATTAAACCTTAGTTCTAGATCTAATTTTGAGAATTTTAATTAGTTTATTAATATGTTTTCATTCCTTGTTTTAATTTAGATTGTTGAATGATTGTTATTATTCATTGGATTAAATAAAATAGTTAGTCTTGATAATTTCGGTTTTGACTTATTGAATTACTTAGATCTAAATTCAGTTATTAGTTGTTATTCATTTCTTAATTGTTTAATTTAGTTTTGAATTATTGATTAGAATTTATATATATATATATATATATATTAATAAAGTTAGAATCTTTATGTTATGTCTTATTCAATTTGATATGAAAATGATAGTTTGATGAATCAAGGCTAAACCTCCATTAGAGGGGTTTGATGAAGCCTTGATGAAAACTTGATTGTGTAGTATAGAATCGTTGTAAGAGTCTATTCCACTCTAGAAGGTCGTTGATTCGCCATGAGAATGGGTGGACGTCCTCACATGCTAGTTATGAATGGGTAGAGATGCCATGTATAATTAGGGATTAGAACGACCAATTCTTACCGTAAGAACGTAAGAATTGGATTACAACAATCTATGCTAGTTTCTTAAGTTAGATTCAAGGTGGATTCAATTCCCCCCTAATTCTTATTATAGATTCAAACTTTAGTATTCCGTAGCATTTCGTAGTATAATTTGTAATTCTCTCATTGACTTTGGTAGGATTGATAGTCGTAGGAAACTTGAATGCTAAAGAACTAGGAGTGGAACGAATCTTCTATTCCAACTCTACTTCAATAGTATCGAGAGTAGAAATCTTTGATAATCACTAGTACAAGTTCAGTTGTTAGTTTTACTTTCGTTTAGAGTTTCATCGCTTTATTCATTAGTAAAACTATTCATTTTACTATTATCATCATACAATATCATCACGGAAAATCATGTCATATCCCGGGAGACAGTTGCGGTATAATTTTCACGGTTTTAAGTTTGCTCGCCAAAGTTGTCTCCTTAACAGATGGGCAATTTAGTTTGTTAGTTCTAATTTTTGTTTGGGAAATGTTATGTCATTTCAGGTGATCATGTAGGCCACCCAGGACTTCCTTCTTCGTGGTCCTAGGGGAGGCAAAACAGATTTAAGAAGCTTTTTGAAGAGAAAACTCAAACTTAGTCCTGTGGAAGAAGATATTGGTGAAAAAGAAGATAACAAAGAGGAACATGAGCATAGCAGTGAAGATGAGTCCCAACAAGCCCCTGCGAAAAGGGTGCGACGTTCCTCTGCGCCGTAAACTAAGTCCCCCATAGGCAAGGATGTCCGCAGCAAACGAGCACCACTATTGAAGAACAAAGCAGCCCCACTATCCAAGAACAGACCAACCCCACAGTTGAAGAACAAACCAGCCCAACCATCAAATATCAAACCACCACCTTTGAAGAACAATGAAGCCCCACTATCCGAGAATAGACCAGCCCTATAGTTGAAGAACAAACCAGCCCAACCATCGAAGATCAAACCACCACCTTTGAAGAACAATGAAGCCCCATTATCCGAGAGCAGACCAGCCCCACAGCTGAAGAACAAACTAGCCCAACCATCGAAGATCAAACCACCACCTTTGAAGAACAAAGAACCACCTTCGACGATAAAAGCAGTAGCTTCAAAAAACAAAACAGCCCCATCACCCCCTTCACAAACCAATTGTGGAACCGAGGACCCACTACTAGAGAGAGTGTATGCTATTGCTGCCATTAGGAGGTTACCGCAGTTGACAACTTCAAAAGAAACCACCAAGGCCGACACTTGGACGTATTTCTACCTGCGGAGAAATCAAGAGTAAAGAAAAGCCGAGGGTAGCAGAAATGGATAATAAGACTCAGAGGGTTGGACTGGTAGAAACATTTTTGTCCAGGAATCATCGCTTGCAAAAAATGTTACCCAGTATCGATAGGGAAGAGGTAAATCTGAATACGTGACAAACACTTAGTTATGGTCTTAATATGGCTTAAAAGTTTGTGATGAGGGGGACATTGTGTGTACGCTCTGAGACATCATAGAAATGTGTTTAGTTCTAATCAATTTTGATGCAGTATGTGTGTCGGATTACAAGTAGTCCAGTCGAATTTCTTCCTATTTTTGACGGGGAGCTACATGAAGAGGAAGTCCAATAAGTCTATTCTATAAAAACCACAACAAGACTATCCTTTTATGACATTATGTTTAGGGTTTAGGGTTTCCCTCTTCGTAAGACATTATGTTCAAGTTGTGAGCCATTATAGTTAGTTTCTTAGTTCTATTAAATTTGTACGCAGGATGCTTGTAGGATTGCTAGTGGTACTGTTAAATCTTTATCAATTTCTGATGAGGAAGTCCAACCTTACCATAAGGTACACTTCCCCTCACCGACACCATGTTCATACTGTAATTGGACTTAGACATTAATTGCCTCTATTGCGTATTCATTCTCAATTGCTCACACAATATGATTTTTGAATCAGCCTACCAAAAGCATTGATGTTACCGAAGGTGATTAGAATATTGATAGGGAACTGTACGTAGTGATTGACGATGCAGAAGAGGGACCCAATTCTGTTGCTGTATCTGTTATGCAAGAAGATATGGCAAGAAGATCCAAAACAACTGTTTTAGTAATCAAATCCAATCAATTGGAGGGTGAGTGGCTGCTGTTTGCCAAGACTTAATTCTTGCTATTTTAAACAAGAAAGAAAATGGATTGCTAGAAAGAGAGCCTGGTATTGTAAGTTTCCAAAAGGTTGGGACTGACCTAACTAAGATGACTACCTCCAATTTCCAAGTTTCGTATTACTGGAAGAAGCATGATGTTGATGAATCCAGTTGCTGCGACATTCTTCGGCACTATGGAAATGTTGTTCATATTGACATGAGCAACTTCTATGGATTGTACAAGGGAGGCTGGGTGAATGATGTAGTTTGTCTCTTTCAAATATACATTTTCTTGACACTAATATATCTACGGAATATATATATAGCCGTTAGCATCTGATTGTTTGATGTTTTTGGATTCTAATGTACTGGATTCGTACATGTACTTACTTAGTCGGTGGTACACTGTCGTAGGACATGTCGATGCTGTAATGAAGGATATGTATGTTGTAGTTGAAGAATCAAGCTTCTCGGTAAAGTCACACATCCCTATATATTATCTTTCATTATTTTTTAGGATTATTTCTTCTTCCATTGTTTCTTATTATTTAGTTTTTGTGACAGCGTTACCTGTATGATATATACTGAATATTGGGGGCAATATTAGAAGAGGATAACATGATGGTTGAAGAGAAGCTTCATCAAGCAAAACAGCAAGTTGTGGGTTCGTTAAAACGTCGAATCATAGAATTGGTTTGGCATGATAGTTCGACACCAGACTTGAGTAACTGTCATGGTTTGATGATGACTGTCAATGTTAAAGGAGTGCATTGGATCCTCATCGTTGTCAATTTTGTGACGTGGAGTGTTCAAATCTACGACTCGTTGGAGAATCCGAACGATGGTCGCCCTTGGCCTCTTGACCCAACACCACTGGTGAAAAAGTTGTTGACAGTGCTCCCTTATGCACTGTTGAGCTAGGATGTTGAATGCATAAACATTGCCAAATTGGGTCGTCAGTGGAGTGTTGAGTTTCTAGTTTGTGGCAAACAAGACGATGCTAACAGCTGTGGTGCATTTACACTTGTCTTTGCCGACAGCCTACTGCGAAATCTGTCACCAGTCTTCCCAGCGAAAAGGCGACTGTATATAAGCAAAGAATAGCAAAGGACTTGTTGGAGTGTGGCATATCTGACGAAGAGTATTGTCAGAGGAAAGTTGGCCGGCATTTGGACTTTGATGCGGGAGAAGAAGCTGGAGGTGAGCAAACGATTGCCGAAGTTCAAAGTGCACCAATTGGTGTCGTGGAGGTGGATCCTGCAGACTCTAGCTAAAACTCTGTTACAACTCTAGGACATTATGTCACTATTCAAAGGCATCATATATAAATATAACGTAGGGCCAAATATTGACAAATTAAAATAACAGACCCTTATAAATAATATGTCCCAGATGCGAATGCCGTAAAGAATTTGGACTGGGGCAATTGGTTCCCCTACTGGGAATTCATAGTTACTAACTAATACAATTGTTATCTTTGGCGTAGGTTACCAATGGCAATGTTAGTACTGAGCCCACTATTGACCTTAATTTTGGGGATGATATTTTGCAGCTAGACACTATGGAAGTGGAGTCCGACAATGTGCAAATGAAGACATTTGACAGTCAACCGGAAGTTGAACAGTTGGAGGAATGTAACAAATTAAGTGGTAGGGAGGAGAGGGCCGCTGAAGTGTGTCTTGATAAGCTTCTGGAAGTTATGTCGGTGGGTTTGCCATTAATAAAGCGAAATCCCACCATTCTGGCTAGACATAGTCTGCCTCTGAATCCAGCGCAGAGCACAGAGTCAAAAGTCCTTGCACATGTGTATTGGTGGTTGTATGACCAAACTCTCAAGACTGGGCATGCTGCTGATCTAACCGTCAGGGGTTGTCCATAAAATTGAGCACCTACCAGTTACTTAGACAGTACTAGTGGCTAAATCACGAGGTTTGTAGAATGCTACTTGCTACATTGTGGCCTTTCCCGCATTATTTCACTTACTGTATCGTCGAACTAGTCAATTTGTCTAGTTTTTTTTACCCTTTTTTTCCTGGTCAAGGTTATTTCGGTGTACATGACCCTTCTGGACAGGCGCTATAACAGACTTGCACAGTATGAGGATTTCGTGACAATACGTGAACCGTCGAAATACTACGCTATCATCCCAGATACACAGATGCTAGTAATGTCTCCCATAACCCACTTGTTTTCTCTGACTTATTATGAGATTTTTCTTCAATGCTCCGAATAATTATTGTTTCAAAAACTATGTAGGTCTACATGGAGTCTTTGTATGCCACCGTTGGGGAGACTCTCAGTGATCGAAGCCTAACTAAAAAAGAAAAGATTTATGTACTTGCTTCCAACATGTCATGGTCCCTAAGGTTGAGCTTCAAAGAATTGCTCGAGGAAAACACACGCATCCTGTACGACACCAAGTCCAATGGGTTGATGATGGCCTTCGATCTCTCAAACCACCTTTAGATACTGGTCGTCTTCTGCTTTTGCACTTGGACTTGCCTAATTTACGATTCGCTGGAGGACGTTATTGTCGACCCTACACCCCGGCTGGAAAAAAATTTGTACCCTACTTCCGTACGCACTCTTAATGCACAACAAAGACTGTGTACCTCAATCGCAGCTATAGAGACCATGGATTATCAAATACCAAGACTGTAAGAAGCAGAAGGATCCTAGGGACACTGTGGTTTTCATACTGGCTTATGCATATCAGTTACTCCGAGGTGATGCCCCAACATTCAACCGGTCTGGGGCCATGTTAAGAAATAAGGTGGCCAAAGACCTTATAGAATGTGGGTTGACCCAATCCCAATTTGAGAATGTGGAGAAAAAACGCTGGTAGAATGTGTGTTCACCATGCGCGAATTTTAGCAACAACCATTGGCTAGTGTACTGTCACGGATGGACAAAATAATTCCATTGTACTGGACCATCATCAGTTACTTCTACTTTGCCTAGACTTTTATAATTATCTTGTTTAAGACAACTTATTATCCCCTTCAGACATCAACAACATTTCAAATGTCGTTACATATATCATGCATTATTATACCCTCTCCAAACTTTGTTCACTTAATATCTAGAGACATTGGTGTTTTTAATAGTGATAGGAACATCATGCAGTTCAATTTAGGTACTAGGGAGATAATATTAGACAAAGAAATCCCAACACTAGGCACGCAAGATATTCTTACGATTATGTCCGACATGGAGATGCCGCTACCAATTGCTCCACAGACACACCCTCATTTGATTGGAGGAAAACATAGGCAGAATGGGAATCACTTGCCGTCTCATCATAGCATGTCTCCGGTCTTGCTTCTATTGGTTTTCATTTCGTATTTCTACTGTGGTGTCACTTAGTTGTAATGGAAGTAGTCAAACATTCTAAAGTGTCACTAGATTGCATTGCATGCTGTGGAGTGGTAAGATTCCCTGTTTCACAACATTGGACTACGAATTGTAACATTCAACGCCTAGTGCTTGTTGATGAATGAAATGAACTCCTACATAGAAATTAAAGATTATTCCACTGCATTCAACCCTAAACACATGCATACATTCCAAAGATTTCATTTACATTATGGATAAACATTCAACATATGATTAAGGACCCAAAACATTTACACTTGCAAAAACTAGTGAGATAATAGAGTAATACCATCACATCTACAAATATCCCACCATTAAACAAACGGACCCTTAAACAAATAAGCAATAGAACCCCATAACTAAATAGAATTCTTTTCTTCCCAATGGCACCGAAGAGGCTGCCATGTTACACATTTCCAAGATGAACTATCTGATGAAGTGCCTTCTGATGTATATAGTAAAACATTTCTTAGCTATTTTAATTTGCGCTTCCGCTTAACAGAGCGCAAAACCACCCGCCTCATTCTTTGGCGCTGTTGTGCAAGGGCCAACTCTGCTGCCGCCTCTGTTCTTTTCAACATCATATTGTATTCACAGACAAATATATCCATCTTGCCATAGAGAATATCTAACTCCATCCTGCCTTCCAGACTCATTTCCTTCTTCAACTTTGTGATGGACAACAATATTTCTTCTAAAGTTTGCACCATCCAATTTGGTGGAAGAGATTACCCGAAAGTACCAGACATTTATGTTGTGTTATCAAACCTAAATAGACAAACTTCTACTGGAGTAAAGACAGACAGTGTCGTATATATCGTGCAATTGTACGGTGTGTCATGCAAAATTGTGATTGACACCACCAAAACTTACCACAAAATATTGGTCCGAATCTTCAGGAGCACGATTCAACTTTATCATCCCACATCCCAAGATAAGATAGTCAAACAGATATGGATGGATAAGGTAGCTAACTTGCATTATAGGCACAACCAATACACCACATAGGACATACAACACTAAAGATTGCAACTTTGTCTGAAAACCCAAACGTACTGGAGTTAGTCGATTCGTTGAGTTAGAGTCCCTTCTTGATGGACAGACCTAGCACAAACGCAAAAACAACCACACTTTACTCCAGTTTGGGGTCTGGAACTTGCTCAACCAACCAACCTTCTATCATAATTCATGATTAGTTTCGGTTTGTCAGGGATTAGGGAAAATTGTTTTCTAGAGCAAAATAATTTAGGTGGGGCCAATTGCAAGTAACGTCAGAAGGAGGTGGTGGTCAACTTGTTGAATTCGCAACTTGTAACTTTTAGTAACAGTTTAAGTAAACATGTACAATCACAGTAATTATAAGTGTGCCTAAAGCGACACCAACATGTAAGTGTAAGACAACATAACGCTGCGGTTAGGATATCATTTTTAGCTATGTGAGTATGCCTTCAAAATATGTTTCTAGATCATGCTGTAGCCATAGTCAAAACAATTACAATTATGCAGTACAATTTTGGCTGATATCATGCGTGACAACAGAAATAGTGAAACCCAAAATATAGTCTACGCTACTCGAAACTCATATATTGAATTGTTTGTCGACAGTCTCCTGGTTCGCAGGACATATAATAGCCCCCCTGTCATCAACGAAGTACTTGCAAGTGCTTCTATTGTGGCCATGTTGGTTGCATAGCGTGCAACACCTCCTCTGTTTTGGACCCTTTCGCGGTGGTGGGATCCTAATTCTCTCCATTTAGGGATGACCTGGTTTGCACCTCAGTTTAGGAGGAAGAATGCGGTCATCCTCTTCGTTTATTTCCCACTGTTCCTTGCTGGGAATACCAATCCAAACCTCCTGATATGTACGTAACTAGTTCTTTGTTGTGTAGTACTCATCAACATATGAAATGTGGCGCAGGCCAGCAACGCCAATGGCCAAGCATGCGTGGAGACACGGTATACCCAAGTGTTGGAACCACATACACGTACAATCCCCGCTCTCTAGATTCACAGAGTGGCAGCCCCCCTCTTTGGTCATAATCATAAAACATGTCTGCAAAGACCGCAGCTTGTACATTTCCCTCGACTTCTTCATGTTATACGCCAACGTATCAGCTGTAAAAGGTACTACCAGCTGACCCCTCAGATCCCACTCACTCGCAATATCTCTGTACTTGCAGAAGTGTACAGTCAAATTTCGCCTGATTTCCTCCACCATAACTTGTACAGGCCATGACCGCGCTTCCTTAATCATTTTGTTCCAACTCTCGACGTGGTTGGTGTAAATGATACCGTACCTCTTCACGTCTGAGGCTGAATAAGCCCACTTCTCTACGGGAATACTTGACAACAAAGTGTGTGCTGTGGGACTAATTTTCAGGATATCTCTCATCACTGCCTTGAAATGCCAGTGCTGAAGGGAAGAAGCTACCGTTTTCACCTTCTCGAACACATGTTGTGGTGCTCTTTTCAAGTTCTTGCATACGTGGTTCATGCAGAACACATGTCTTGCTCTCGGAAACACCATGGGGACCTTGGAGATCAGACTCTTGTGCCTATCAGTCATGACGATAAGCGGCCGGTCATAACCGACGACGTGGTCCCCAAGACAATGGAGAAACCACTCCCAATTTTCATTGTCCTCCGCACTAACAACACTGAAGGCAATGGGAAATATATGACCTTGTGCGTCTAATGCAATGGCAGATAGAAGGCACCCGCTTGATCTACCATTCAGACCTGTGCCGTCAAGCTCTATCAGAGGTCTTCATGTGTTATGAAAGCTCCTAATTGTAATCCCATAAGCCCAAAAGTAGGACTTGAACCGATCGGTACGTCCTTCTCTTTTTATCTCAGTGTAAGAACCTAGATCAACTTTCTTCAGCTCGTTTGAATAACTTGATAGTAGCTGGTATGATTGCCCATAACTCCCATGGATCTGCACATCCATATTGCACTGTTTAGTTGGGGACTAGAAACTATATATATGTGGGTACTGGTTATAATGTCGTATAAATATATCACAATGTCTTATCTCCCATAAGGCATATAGGATGCCACAGGAGAGTATATGCAGGTATGGGTATTACCTGTATATGTAATGTAGGTTACATATATAACTGCGTCTTATACAGTACTATTTAATCAGGATACGCTCACAAAAAAAAAAAAAATTCAGGATACCATTTTAGATTATATGCACGTACTTGTAATCATTATAATGGCTCACACAACTAAATTGTTGTGGTAGAGCTAAATGTTATTGGGTTCACCTGTGCCAGTGCCTTTTCCCTTCCCCTCCACGTAACTTTGTACGATACTTTAACGTGTTTCCAGTTTTTAACAATGGCCTTAACCTTGCTTGCATTTATAGTTTTGTCGTCTTGCAACATTCCTCTACAAATCATGGCAACATAGTCACTGTTCGCCTCGCAATTATACACTCCTGCTGTATTGCGACCGCATTTGTGACCATCAAATAGTTTCTTAATAGTCCAATCATAAGATCCTTTAGTCGTGCTGCAGTATATATGAAATGGACAACTTGACCCAAGGCTACTCAAATCAGAACCTTTGCATCCATATTGGATCCTCTCCTAATCCTTTTTCACCTTCAGTAGTTCGAAGTTATTTTGAATCGCGTAGTTCTTCATGTGGAGCACGAAAAAATCCCATTTGGGGAATGTCATGCCCACGGGAAGTAGAATGTTTTCTTCCAATTTTGTTCCACCAGGGTAATCCACACGACCTTCCTCAACTATTTTTTTTTTAGCTTTATACCTTGGCCCCTGCTCCTCTTTCCCACTGTCGGTATCCCTTATCCAGCACCATCAGTGGGACCATGCTTTCTTCCGACATTGACAGGAATCAGAACGGCCTCACTATGAGCAACCGTTTCTGTTGTTCCGATAACATTGACACCAATACCTTCTCTGCCAACAAATTGATCTCTGCTAGCATTTATCTTTCTTACATCATTACCCGTTTGGTTCTCAAACCTTGTTCACCTCCTGTAGTTGTTATTCCAACAAATTTCCCACCGCATCGGGAACCCACACCAAATTGTTCTCTGTTCGGCGCTGCATTCCTGACATATGGACCAAATGGGCAAAGTCCTGGGCCAATGTGGGGTGTTCCAACCAAGTGTCTATATGACACACCACCACTAAAGGTGGCACATGTCCCCTCATCACAATACATTGACCACTGTCCATTGCCTCCTCTTAACCCATCAACAGTTTCACCTCTCCCCCTAAGTCTAGCAAGATTAGTAACCGATCCCCGTCCACCACCTTGCTGTTAAACTTCACACCCTTGTTCATCACTTCCCCCACTTTGCTCATCAACTTCAGGCTCTTCCTCATCAGTTCCAACACCATCTAAATCATTGGTTAAGCCAACATGTCCATCACTTGCATCATCATCGGAATCATCCAACACTTTTTCATGACCAGCCTCACCACCTCCTTGGTCATCTGTAATGTGGTTCAACATGTAATCCTCCCAATCAGCTTCCCTCCAGTTATGTGAGTTTGGAAATTGTTCTTCGGCAATCCGAATGAGTTTGGGAAGACTTACGGGTTGGTTACTAACTTCTGCTAAAGGTAGCTCTGGTATATATACACTGTCTTCCCCATCAGATGGATCGTTAAGTTTGAGAGGAGTATGTTGGGTTCCCAACCCCGTTACAATAACTCTACCTTCATGTAACTCAGGAATAATCCGCCTGTACTGAAGTGGTATTCGCTCTATATTGAACGCTTCGGGTTCAGCTTTAACATAATCCGGCTTGTCGTAGTAAGACATTATATATCCTGTACAAGACAAGATACATGTTAGTTATTCATTTTATTTACACTCTTCTCAGACAATATAATATGGACCGATATAATATCAACTTATTTGTTCGAATTTCAGTGTCAATGAGTCCAAATATATAAACTAAAAACATTTGGGTTTTCTTTCATGGGTTTCTTTCATTCAACAGTATCAAGAATCCAGCTTTATTGTATCAAAAGCCACTATATGCACATTTAATGTCCTGCTTAGGTTGTATGATGATTCCACTTTACACTTGTAATAACATTGAGCATTTATTGTACAACCCCTATTTATTGTCCTTGTTTCCATATTAGATGTTCCATGTTTCAAGTAGTGAGCTTTTACATCAAATTAAAGATGCAACTCTGAACACAAATGGAGGGTGGTAGCATTAACTTCCACACATACACTAACACAAACATTAGCCCATAGTTAGTTGACAAAAGTATAATAATTAGGGTAATGTTTACAAGGTTTACATACCTTTCTCTGTAATTAGGCAATGACAACTTCCAAATTTGGTGTGGTAATTTGTTTTAAGCATGAAGCAGAAGAAGCAAAAAGGGTAAAACAAGAATATATCTAGGAAATTTCGCACAATGTTTTATTGGGAAGAGATCAAAATTGCTTCGAAATTGATGTTGGGCAAAGATTCTTATTAGGGTCCGTTCTTATTAGCTCCGTACATGAGGGTTGACAAGCTTTTCCATTAATTGCATGGATTAGACTTGAGGACATTTTGGTGATTTCACATGTAAACTTAGCAAATATGGGAGCAAATATTTCCCCAAATATTTACTGAATCCGGCCTGGGTGACAATAGACATTGTCTTATTTACTATTATCATATTTTAAAGGGATATTCACTAGGCTGTTTCTAGATTACAAACTTCAACTATAGATTGTCGTATACTTGTTTTGCGATGCCTCAGCAGGAAGATTACGTTCCCTATGACAGTATTCTCAGATTGTACATCCGTATCATCCCCTTCGCCAAATCTGTTTGTCCCTATTTTCTGGGACTTTATGCTGTCCATAAGTAAGTTGATATCGAAGGTGGGTCCTCCGAGAGTCGAGGGCTTATATATTCTCTAGGGCAAGCATAATTTATTTGTATGCGAAACCGATATCAGATTCTAAAAGGTAAATAACCAAGGAAAAACAATTATAACTGATGTATGAGTGTATTCTTAAGCATAGATGCTAATTAAAATAACTAAAATATATTTTGATAGATTCATTAGATAGTTCACCTTGAACATCAATCTATCTTAAAAGAGAAGACTGATCTCGAGTAATATCAGTGTTAAGTAGTGGTCCTAATTGAAACTTCCAAACTTAACTTGTGGCTTAGATCTAATTTAATGTCTGGAGATATGTATACAAAAAATTTAAGACTTGGGGATTGAAAATGGGATCAAGCAATCAGAGTTTATAGAGGATACAAACTCATATTTAATAATGGTTCTATGATTGTGCTTAGGAAGTTGCAACTATTAAGGAATTAATATCCGTGTTCAATGGATAATTTAAGGTTTCACGTATGAGTCCTACTCAGATATTGTTGTAATTCACATAAAAATGTACGATAGTTTAATTCAGAATTATTTAATTTTTATAATATTTGTCATTATTACTTTGCCGTAATGACTTTTATTTGTTTTTATTTTCTATTATATATTTTGTGATATTATATTTTGTATAATTGGGTTTAACTATGTTTTGAGGTCGTGTTAAAGATATATTCGAAATAAGTTGGCGCTTTATCATAGACACTAAAATTTTATGATTGTATGATTTGTAATAGGGAATTAGTTTCTACAAATTACCAATATTTTAGTATGTTTTTTTTATTTGATCAAATATATAAGAATTGGAACACTAAAAGTGTTTGATTCGTAATAGGAAATTACCTTTTATAAATCACAAATATTATACCAATTATTTTTTTTATCAAATATATAAGAATTGGAAATACACTCAAACTCTCCAAAGAGGTTCCATGTACGTGGGATTGTAGGCTTGGTTAGAAAAGACTATCTTTTCATATTAGAGTGCCATATAGGAGAGAAAAAAAAACTAACTCTCATATTAGAGTGCCACATAGGAGAGAGAAAATCCTCCATTAGAGGTCTCTACTTTAGTATGTAGACAAGGTTTTAGACCCGGCCATATGCCCGAAATCATTTCTAAAATTAACATCCCCTAAATTTTTGTGAGGAATTCAATGACTGATAATTATTAGCATAAGTTGTTGGAGTTGATTTAGCAATGTTTTCTTATTGGAGTCTATAAAATTTTCTTATTAGATGTTGGTTAACTTATTAGAGTTGTGTTGTATTAGGAACTATTAGGAAACTTCTTAAGATCAAGAGTTCAAGTTGTATTAGGAAACTTCTTATGAGTAATTAAGAGTGTCCTCGTGGCATACCTATGTCTCAAGAATGCGCCACCTAGGAAATAGATTGTGCACATAAGATGTACTCTGCTTTAATGTAAAGAGAGTTGATAGTATTTTATTTAAGCCGGTTAAATTCCTACGAAGTATTAAGGAGTACCCATGAGAGTATTTTGTTGACTTCAACAGTGATATGGATAGTAGCAGCCAAGAAGCGTGCATAAAATCAGTGTTATTGTTTTCAGGGTATATATTATGACAGCCATAACAGCGAATGGAGTGAGTAGTAGCCAAACAGCGCGTCACTAAACATGTGTTATGGTTTTAGTTTGTGAGTGTGGTATACCTTCAGTATTCAGGTTAGGCCATTGCCTACACCGACAGTTTCACTATCTAGAACGTCTCAACAGTTGTTCGAGTTCTTCAACTAAAGACAGTACAATAATGTTTAAATTTTCCTAGATTCACCACTAACATTATACAAATATGAATTTTATTAGATAATTAAAACATATATTATTGACAATTATGCATTGTTTTGTTGAAAATTTTCAAATTGAAGACGATCATTTGAACAAGGCAACTGCAAGAAGCGAAAACAATTTTAATTGGAAACGTACATCAAATCGATTAAATTAGTATGTATGTGTAAGTTAATATTTATTGTACGGGTTAAAACATGTAAACAAACTCAAAATTGATAAGGAATTTAGAAGTTTTAGATTAGGCTAAGTTTTTGTAGATATGATCTCCTAACTATTATAAACATTCTCATAACTAATCAAAAAAATTAAAAAGTTTAAAGTAACTTGCGAATAACATAGTTTATAAATGGTGAAAATGAACATGCCACAATTAGCCATTTTTGTGATAATGTTTATAGTAATTGGGAGATCATATGTTATAAAAAAAGTAGCCAAATCTATAACTTAGAAATACCTTCGTAATCATGAGTTTGTTTACGTGTTTTTCTAATACATGTCCATAGAACCCCTCCCATAATTTAAATGAGATACCAACTTAGATTACCGCATTAAACGACAATTTTCTAGTATATATATAACATGTCAACAACATGAATAATTTTTCGGACCCATAATTTTTTTCCCCATGTATGTTTTTTATGTGTCTAAAGTGACTTTTTTTTTCTTCATCTTAGGTACTTGATAATTATGTTGAAATTTGCATATTATCTGGTAAATTTAACCCTAAATTTAATCTAAACATTGGACACTTCAAGCTATAAGCTTTCACTGTAAGCAATTAATTCAGGTCAGCCGATAGTCAAAGGGAAGTTTCAAGATTCTGGCTTTGAAATCGGTCAAAGCAACACCTAGTCACCCAATATTAAATACATATTTATTACAAAGATAACAACAAGCTTTCTTCATAAAACATCTCCTCAGATGTCTGGGACAATATCTCAACCACGGCTCCATTTTCACAATCTTCTGCTTTCAGCACAGGCAAGATTCTATCTTGAATATGTCTCCCCATTCCTTGATGGAAAGCACCGACGTCAAAGCTCTTCTGAGGCCAGGAAGCCCCTTCTCTCCTAGAGACAAGCACATAATGAAGTTGTTCATCGACAACAAGCGCGGAGAGCGTCTAATCATTGGTGAGGTCATGAAACACTTGAGGGAAACTATGGCACAGATGGAACAGGAGGAAGAAGCAAACCAAGAGATGGAAAATCTTAGGTATGAGAAGTTCAAGTTGAGACATTTGCTGTATATGTTGGCTCAGGAGTTTGAACCCATTTCACTTTCTAGGTGCCTTTGTGTGTGCCATTCAGATGAAAGCATTTCAGTTTAGTTATGGCTTCTTTGCCGTTTCTTGTTTTGTTTTGCTGTGTGTATATGCGTTTTTGTTATGTTGTTCTAGGTCGTTTAACTGTTGTGCCAGTGACTACCCATATCTTCTTACTAAGTTAGACAAAATTTTCTGTATATGTCAAGGGTTATTAGTTTATCCATGTGTTGCGGTATGTGTTAATTTGTATTTACTAGTTTATCTTTGATCATGTGTCGTAGTCTTTTTGTGATGAACTGAATATTACAAGTAGACACCACAAATGGTGAATCGCGTAGACCATTATAATTCTTTCTGGTTGGTACACTGTCTTAGGATGGGTAATCACAAATAAGTATTGATCATTTTCTTTGAATGAACAAATCCATCATCGATCACACCATTGTCGAGGACTATCGACAGTTGAATAAAACATATCATCATGTAATCTAACCGTAACAAAATGACTATCCCGATGATGCTCAACAGTACGAATTGTGTTTTCGTTGGGCTTAACAGTACAAGTTTTGTTTTCGTGGGAGTCAACAGTACGAGCTTTGCATCAGTTGGGCTCAATTGAGTATCCATATTCCCAATCTCTGAAATAAATAGGAATACCCTAACAAAAATTCCCAATCTTTAGGGCATCATCTCTCTAAAAAATTCTCATTTACTATTCCGAAATGGGTGGAGGGAAAGATGGAGAATCTTCCAAATGCGAGGTAAACCTTATATGTCTATTTTCACATTCACTTTTGGACTAATTAACCTAATTAAATGTCGTTACAATTTTGGAAAGTTAGAATTTAGAATTTTTTTTTTGTAGAATGCACACCATGAATCTGTTGCAATTTGTATAGGTACAGGGTTGCTTTCTTTGTGCTGATATGGACCATAGCAAGAGAGACTGTCCTTATTTGCACTACTCATGTGTGGGGTGCAAGTCAAACACAATGACTCTATATTTCTGTAAGCAAGGGATAAACAAAGGTCACAGGTTTATAAAGTGCAGAAGTCAACCTAGATGCGGTGCTTTCAAATGGATTGATTTCCTGGATGAAGAAAGCTATCAAGCAACTACAACTATGGAAGAAAAGGTCACGAAAGGAGGGAAGGTGAAGGTAACAGTGGAGGGGAATTGTACCTCTAAAATGACCATGGAAGGGACTATTTAAGATATTTCAGCACTTGTTAAGTCTTTAGCGTTTGCCGATTGAACTGTAATGGATCTAATGATAGCATAAGTTGAAATGAGTGAACATTTTGGATGTATTTTAACTGTAATTGATGTAGTTTAATGATAAGTGCTCAAAAAGTGCAATTTAACCCTCGATTATGCCTCTTGTTTAGCCATCTTAGTGGACTAATAGTGTTTGTAAGTTATGTTTTATGATTCTACAGGTGAAAGAGGGAGTTTTGTGGAATATTAGAGAAAAAGGGGTAAAACGAAGCAATTCGGAGCATTAAGGATCACATGGGAAGCTCGTGGACAATCATGGAGAAGGACAAGGAATTGAAGCTATTAAAGATGCGACTTGGACCTATTTTAAAGCCTATTTGGAAGCCCAAGGCCAAAGGATTCGTTGCTTGGACCAAAGCCCGCAAAAGAGGATAGAAGGATAGAGCAGAAGAGACAAGATAGACTTCCGCATCTGGGACGCATGGATCGCGCATCCAGACGCATTGCTCGCATCTGAGATGCATGGATCGTGTGTCCAGACACATGAAACGACACTGTAGCAAATTCCTTCTCAGTTTTGGAGACGAAGTTAGACTCTGAAAGAAGTCTATTTGTATTAGGAAACAAATGATAGTTTGGAATGCTTCTAGAACTCATTGTAACCCCTATAAATAGAGGACCTAAGTGCCTCATGTAATTTGCCAATTCACTTATATTCTTGTCTCTAGAACTTGAGGCAGAGAGAGATTAATAATAAAAGATTCGGTTTTAACTAGCCTAGTCTTAATAAATTAGTCTTTTCTAGTCTTATGTTCTTCGACTCTTCTTCTTCTCGTTCTTCGTGTACTTCCTTATTTATAGAAGGCTAATCTTCTCCTTCAAGGGAGGAGCTGAAGCCGATGCTTAAGGTTTAATGATTCTTTTGGTTCATGGTGTTCTTCAATCAGGTTAGTTCTTTATGTTTTTAGTTATTAGTTCCATTGCCCACACCAGGGGATGGAAGTATAGAATAGGGTTTATGTTTTGCAATATTAATATCATGCTAGTGTTCTTTACTTTTCTTCTAGTAGTATAGTTCTTTAGAGTTAGGGAAGTATTCTTTGTGTTGCCTTAGAAGGGGTAGCTCAGGGAGTGGCTACCTAGGGGAAGTATTCTTTGTGTTTGCCTTAAGTGGTGGTTCATTGAATGGCCGCCCTATTAGGAAGTACTCCTTGATATTGCTCTCGGTAATACATTGAATGGCTGCCCGAGCTTACATAAAAGGAAAGAAGATATTAATAGCATAAACATAGGAACAACCTTAAGTAGAGTTAATTGTTAACGATGTTTCGTCCAAGAGGGCATCGGTACTCGCTCGATTGCCTAATTGTAGTCTACTTGTAAGAACAACCATAAAGCAGAAGGTCATAGATTAAAAGTATTGGTGGATTCTAATTTAGCTAATTTAGTTTAGTTTAGCATTAAAATCTAAAATCTCTACAATCATAGTTTTTAATCCCATAAACCCCCTTTCTAGTCCTGTCCTTCACATAACATACACTTAAAAGTGGAACAATGCCCTACTCATCCTTTAATTATTGAGGGATAATTAGGTTTTGATACGCTTCTATTTTGTTCAATGACCATCATCAATCTACATCATCTATCTATATCATTCATCATCCATATACCATCTCATCTACACACACAAAAAGAGGCAAGGTCATTTAACTGTGAAATGATAATGGGCAATGATTCAAGAAACATGAATTCAACTTAAACATATAAATCTCTTAAACATATTGGGTAACTTACACATAAATACACAAAAGTTCGTAGAAAAACAACAAGAACTCAACAAAGGGACAATTATACATACAGGTGTTTCCAGATTATGTAAGTTACTCTATTAGGGACATATTGTGTTGTCTTCATACATAGTTATGTTGTCTTTAAGTTAAGCATTGATGAAAGGATATACCATGTTCAATAAGTAATAATTTAACAGAACCATAACACAATGCAGTGCTTGATGCTCTTGATACATAAGTACCCAGTTTATTAAAACGTACTGGCTAATAGGAAATAAATAATTGCATATACAAACGACTAGTTAAATTAGGTTTCGGCAAAGTCTAACAGGAATGGGAAAATGGAGTAAATGCCACTTGATGGGATTATTTGGTCTGATAGGACCTTATTCTCCATGAAACTGTACCATATGAGCTTGTTGTTCCAACAGAAAACTCTAATGTCTCATGGTAGTAGGTCGACGAAATTTGCATGGCGGAAACTATCATACAATATAAACCTCCTGGGTTCACTCCACTGGCTGTTCTCGTACTGCTGCAAAACCCACAGTTCAAATATTTTTTGAGTAAAGGTGTTGCCCACTGGCCACAATGAAAACATAACAGCTATGGAGCCATCACAGAGAAACAGCTTGTAAGATTCAAATGGACGTTCAATCTCCGGTAGCCTAATCCTTGTCCATTGCTCTTAGCGAATGTTAAAAACCAATATTCCTACATGCCAAAGAGACTAATGCAGAATTCCATTTGCAACAACTCCGGCCTTCGGGTTAATGTGTTCATGAATATTAACAGACAACTCCAGATCATCCAACCTTTTCCATTTGTCAACTTGGGAATCAAACAATTCAACATGATGATAGATACATAATTTCCTATTGTTGTCTCAGGAAGGCCGGACAGAATCGTACCTCGGTATTGAAATCCTAACTATTTTGAATCGCAAAGGTTCCACAGAATTCACCACCATGCCCACACTTTCAGTGTAGAATTTGTTCCTAGGATTATTTAGGCGATGAACATTTCTAGTCGTTGGTTTGCATATGTAAAACTGTTGGTATCTTTCGTAAGGTGTGTTCAAGAGAACTATACCTTCCATTGACGAGGCAATAACCGATGTACTATGTGGTCTGGAGTCCAAACTTGGAAATGGAATTGGTGGGTTGTTTGGAATGCTTGAAGCAAAAGTTATCGTCGTTTCCCTTTTGTCTGCCGTATTTATGACGTAACCAAGAAAAGATCCCATCATCAACGCGTGCTCCTTGGTGAAGGAACTTGAACTTGTAAAGACTGCCCATTTTCGGGATACTAACTTGGTTTTTTTAGAAAAGGAAGTGGAGCACGTTTGACAATTTCTTCACAAATTTCTGCTGGCATGTCCTTGCTGGTGTTGTTGGTTTGGATGCTGTTGTTCTTGTTCTTTTCATGTGAAGTAGATCCCTCCATTGTTGTTCTTTTGAGTGGGTTTAATTTCAAGTGTGGAGTTTTCTGGTTTAATATCCGAACCTTTAATATTTTCTCAAAGCCTAGAAGTTTTCTGCATTTAATATTTAACTCAACCGTTTTATACCAGAGTATGGCATACATACCGTCTTATAGTAAACTTATTATGTCCTATCCATTCCCGTGGCGTGTTTAGGAAGCTCTCATTTGATATTTGAATCCAGGGTTGAATCTAACCGCATACTTAAAACTAAAACCGATGCTTCTCAAATAATGCTATATTATGGCACACATAATGTCTTAGAGAAGTTCTATCTTGTTATAAGAATAAGGTGTTGTGTTGAGGGTGCTAAAATCTCAAATTTGAACCTGACCGCCTAATTAACTCAAAAACCGTTGCTTCTCGCTACAGACTAGGCTATGGCGTAAATAATGGCCTATCGAGCAGCTATGGTGTCATAATAGAAAAATTGTCGTGTTGAGGTGGTTTTATATTATATTTTTGAATTTGAATCTAACAGCCTAATTAACTCAACAACCGATCCTTATCTCGACTACCTTGAGTATGGCGTACATAATGGCCTATCTGGTAGATATGTTGTCATTAGAGGAACGGGTCGTGTTCGGGAAGCTCTAATTTGATATTTAAATCTAACAGCCTTTAACACAAAACCGATGCTTCTCTTTAATGCCTAGAGGATGGCATACTCAATGTCTTATAGGAAAGTTATGCTGTTATATCAGCCTATTTTTTGGAGTACACACTCATCCGCTTGCGTCCTATCCTAGCTTAATGTTTGGTCGATCACTTTGAAATGTGGGTAATGAGGATGCATCATTAGCTACAAGTAAAGATCTCTTTGTTGTTTTTTGGCAGCTTGGAATCATTGATCCATGATTGGAAACATGTACATGTTTTTCTAGACTTCACTGGTTAGCACACTTGAACACCTTGAACCAATTATATAAATGTGCTTGCAGGTTGCTTTCTAGCCTGGATCTTAGTAAGTTTGATGGTTTTAAATTTTTTATAATATGTGTTCTCTACATGTTGGCCCTGATTTGTGTTAGGATAATTTTTTAACCCATTTTTGAAAGACATGGATCGGTAGGACCAGGGTTGATACTATACTGTTACACGAATTTTAGGCAAACCTGCAGAAGTTTTTGGCTGATTATTTACATTGTGAAGGAGAAGTAATGTGAAGTCCATTGTTATTTCACGTTGAGGAGATTCTGCATTACGAAACATGTTATATACAGTTGTAAAAGTCTTTAAACCATGGTTTTAAAACTAACAATGCGAAACTAATTGAAGTTAAATAGAAATTAGACAAATAAGTGCCAAATAGAAATTGCAAGAAAACCATCCCATTAGATGACCTTGTAGCTGCCTACAAACACTTGAATTTGCTGGTGTAAACACAGTACTAACTCAGGACACTTTTTGTTCTTCTTGCGAGGGAGGACACTTACTTCCGCTAGTACTAGCAGCTGTCACCAGGCCACCAATTAGTCCTGTTTGGTAAGATGTGAAGTGTTCATCCTTACCCGTACTACTTCCACACAAATGTACCAACTTTACTCTTTTTAATGGTTGGACATCAAATGTATATCTGGGGCATATCTAATTTGTGCAGATTTTTTTGAACACGGAACGATATCCAACATTGCGTTCTGACTGACTTTGGGCAATGCATCAAAAAGTTTCGTTTTGGATTTGATGATTTGAGATAACAGTGATCCCGCACCTGCAAATTGCTTCTATAAGCGAACTCAAAACACTCCGACAAACAGGTCTAATTGCATGATAATATCATCTAAGAGGTAGTTAAAGTAAAATCCATGTAACCACAAATCTAATAAACATGAATCAAAACATAAGGAAATACCTAAAATAAACTGCATAACAGAATGTGCACCCATTTCTTCTACCGCCTTTTTGCTCCTGGCGGGAGTACCGGTATATGTTTTACCATCAAAATCCAAAGTTGAGCTGAACACTGGAATAAGACCATTTGACTGGGTAGTTGTATAAATAGGCATTTCCAAACCAATCTTTCCAAACCGAAAGACCAAGCAAAATTAAAATAATACCATCTATTTTCATTAGGTGGGTTACCAACCTAATATTCTTGTAATGAAAACAAATGAATTAAAGAAGGAAAAGAGGAGAGGTATTATTATAAGGTAGTCTAACTGTATAATGAACAATCACAAAAGCAAATATGGCATGACAGCAACATACTGACATAGTACTAACTACAGTATACTTGGAAGCAAATTTAACGGCAACATGGCTTCATTAAAATAACTTGCATAAGAGGAAAAAGTTTAATAAGGTTTAACATAATAGTTAAATTACTCAGCAAACCAAAAATAGTTCAAATAATAGTTCAATTGGAACCACTTATTATTGTAGCATGTGAACATGGTGTTTGTTTATATGTCACAGTGGAGCACCATATACAAAAGATAAGATAGATTGTATCCAAATAACCTTTTAAAATAAATGTTTATCGAATATTATTTCCTTGAGAGTCAAAACATACTTCACTAATTTACTATTGACAACCTTGGCACTGATCACATGAAATTAGCAGACATTCTTGGTTGGTTGGGTGGGTGGGATCACTGACCATTTTCATCCCCAACCTACACAAGACTATAGAGTATTTCATGTATTATCTAAATTAATAAGGAAACCAAAAGATTGGGCACTCAAGCTGTAAACAGATGCATACTTTCAACCCTACTTTCGTCAACTATAACCATAAGAGTATTTACAAACTTGCATAGTTGCATATGAGCTTTATTTTTATTTTAATCCCTTAAGACAAAACAACTCCCATAAAAGTAATAATTCACATGGATAGAAATATGTGATCTTTCTTATGACAAGGTGTCTCATGTTAACGTATATATCATAACAGATTACAAAGTATATGTCATGTTAGAGTAACAAAACATGATATATATTACACCATAACTAGATCGAATAACATAAGTAAGTCTTAATTAAATCAAGTCACCGCATAACTATGACTAGGACATGTCCTTCTTCAATTATAGTTAAAACTTTTCTGTCTTAATCACATTTATTCCCCTAAAGTGAACACACCCAAGACCTTGATACCAACCTCCCAAGTCTTGACCAGTAGGCCACTGGACGACACTATGATTTGGATTTTAGACATGGCATCCTAGTGAATCAGTCTAATCGCCATATAACATGAGTGCTCACACGCACACGCACACACATACCCACACCCACACCCACACATGCATGCAACATACCTCATCTATTATATCTATTATTGGACATCTTTCGTCTTTGACCTTCTTCAATAGAGATTCCAGAGCAACTTTAGTAGCATTCTATTCTGCCTCTTTCTTATGTAGAGATGTCTCAACTGACATATAATTTACCCTATCAACCAAAACAGAAGATCTAAATTGTGGCACAGTTCCAAAGTTTTCAGTAGTATACGTCGGAAGTGGCAGTTTGGATTTATGAGCATACTCTTGCAATCGGTTCTTATTTATGCATTCATCTGGAATACCTACACACATAGTACAAAACTATCAGGATATGGGTGCTTGAACAATGTAAAAGTTGAGAATGTACCACTTTTGGCCATCTTGACTTCTATTAGACCTTGGGGTGTTCCCAATGAGACAAAAAAATAAAGGATAAAAAATAAAATCCAGGTCAACAACTCGTGCTTTCCAAATCAATCTAAAAGGGCATGACTTCTGTCTCTTATTTTAGGGTGGAGATTTGTTTTTTTACACGTTTTTTTTTTTTTTAATTTGGTGAAAGAGGAGGGCTTTATTTGACGAATCCCTTTATTTTACCCTTTATTTTAGGGTTCCGTTTATTTTAGTTAGGGTTGAGAATGAAGAGTTTCTTTTTGGCGTTTCTGGTGAAATAACAGGCATTTTCCATTCTTTTTTCTTTGGGTTCCGTTTTTCTTTTACCCTTTTCTTTTTGTTCTTTTTGTTCCGAGTAAGTGGGAAACACGTGGGTAGAGCTTTATGACTTGGTGCATCAAGTTAAACAACTGATCTACCGGTTTTAGCCTTATTCAATTTTGATAAGAGATTCATAATCAATGGTCCAGAACACTGCACATTGAGTTCATTTACACTTCAGCGCATTTCTTAGTTGATATTTGTTGGAGTGTTGTAATTTTGTGATGATAGGAATCTTACAAGTAGACAGCACACATGGTGAATCGCGTAGAACATTATATTATAATGTTATATCCGGTCAATACGATGTCTTGCTTTGAATAATCACAAATAAGTGCTGATCGTTTTCTTAAAATGAACAAATCCATCATCGATCACAGCATGGTCGAGGACTATCAGTAGTTGAAACTACACATGATCATGTAATATAACCAGAACGTTTCAAATCGTGTTTTCATTGGGCTCAATTAGCCATTGTCAAATTCAATAATGATCTTCTTTCGCACCTAGTTTCATAGCCACCAATTCACATACAAGCAACATTTCAAAATAGAAACGGACCCAAATAGAAATCCTCTTATACAGTACATTTAAATCCAAATAGAAATACAAATACAACTTAAAAAACACTTTTGATATCCTAAGAAAACTCATTCTTTATTATCCTTCTTCTCTACATCATTGATCCCAAGTTCATCTATCTTCTTCAAGAAACCCGCACAAACATCATTTGTTATAGCTTGTTTCATCTCAACAAATGTGCGCAATTTGGCAAGCATTTCTTGTTTACTAGAATCATTCTTTGTTACGGCAGACGTAGAGCTTGTGCCACTCGTCTCCCCAAACCATTGGAAGAATCCATATCCTGCAAATCCTTTATTAGTCGATTGTGGGCAACGATAGAATTTTTCTATTTGGGTTTGTTGGGGTATGCGAGGTTCTTATCTTACAAATTCCCTCATTACAAGGATATATTTTCACCTCATCCACCCATTGCCAAAGTCCACACCCTTTAGCACCCTTTGGACAAGTAAGGTAAGCTCTCCCAGGGTTATCTGAAGTCGTCAATACCTTAGTCTTACATGTACCCCCTCTACAGATGCAAACAATATCTTTATCTCCCTGTGATGCCATCTTAAATCCTAATAAATATTGTCAACAACATTTGAATAAAGTCATATCTCATGACAATCAACCTGTTTACATGTCATGATATAATTAACTCAATCACCAAGCAAAAAAGTATAAACATTCTCATATCATCGATATGTCTGAAAACTAGAGTTTACAAGTCATAAATATAGCAAATAAAACAAGAGTTTACAAGAAATTATACATTATAAAACACGACTAACAAGATTTTACCTCAGGATTATTAGGCCTTGCAATAAGGATATCTGCAATTTGAGATCGTAGATTGACCATATGAGCTTGATCTTGTGGCCTAAAAACTTCCTCAACACGATAAATTGTTTCTGGGTCTACTGGAATCTAATTATTCACAATAAGTTCCTCATTACCACATACTTGTAATAACACATCATTGAGGGCAACTAAACGAAGGAAGTAGGAAGACCCATACAAGCAATGATTATGTTCCTCAGAATTGGAAACTTATACCCTGACATCTTGCTTAAAATTAGGGTACCTAACTTTCTAAACTCCAATGCTCCTCTCAATCACATTCCTTAGTTTTGAATGACAATGGCTAAACTTATACTCCTTGGTACCTAACTTTCTAAACTCCAATGCTCCTCTCAATCACATTCCTTAGTTTTGAATGACAATGGCTAAACTTATACTCCTTAGTCCTAGCACGACTCCCAAGCTAGAAATATGTAGTCAACAAGCCAATATCGTATGATAAATGAAAAAAAAGAATAGTTTTACCAATGACTAAAGCTCGCGAGAACTCTAAACGCTAGTAAAACTAGAACTATTTTTGTGTATCTAATTTATCAAAGTTTTCTACTCTCAATCAAATTAAGATATAGTGGAGTAGGAAGTTCGTTCCACTCCTAGTTCTTTAGCATGCGATGGTTTCGTGTCAACTAATCAATCATAAGTCTAGTGAGAGATTTACGAGGGGAATTCTATACTACGAGGTGGATTCAATTAACAAGTTACGAATAACGAAATGATAGAATGCTAAGGGTTTGAATCTAGATAAAGAATTAAAGGGAATTGAATCCACCTTAATTCGACTTAATCCTACTAACAAAGACTTGTCGTGATCCAAATTGAATGCTTCGTATATCAAAATATTAATTATAATCCCTAATTATACATGGCATTTCTACCAATTCATAACTAGCATGTGAGCGATTAAACCCATTCTCATGGTGAATTAATCGTTTCTAGAGTGGAATAACTATCACGATGATTTCTAAGTTTAACAAAGATCAAGCTTCATCAAGGCTTCTTCAACCCCTCTAATGGAGGTTTAGCCTTGATTCATACAACTATCATTTCCCATTGAATTAAAACTAGACATCATATAAAAATTCTATTTGTCTAAACAATAATTGAAATCTTAGGTAATAACTGGGAAATGAATAACAAGTAATAAAGGAATTTAGATCTAAACAATTGTAAATGACAAAATCGAAATGAACAAGAATCTATTATTTTATTTATCTAATCGATGAAGAACAATGATTTAAGAGTTTAATCTAAAACAAGAATTGAATTGAAACTAAACTTAATTAAAAACAATTAAAACTAGATCTAGAATTATCTATAGTTTAGGTCTAATTAGCTACCGTTAACAAAGAGCTAAGCTTTTGTTTTTGTATGCTTAAGATCCAAAAATCGTGCATGGGCTTGGAGCCATGTTTTGGGCCGGAAAATCGGGCCCAAAACCCAATTCTTTTAGTCCGAAAAGGGCTATTCAGCTAGATTTGGCTTCAATAGACTTTTCGTCCACTTCTTCTCCTCTGATTGGGTCAAGAATTGGACCATTAAAAAGCTCTTCCCGAGCCGGTCGTTTTGACATAAGGTAGACCCAATTCCGAGGTCTGAGTCCAAAGATACGGCCTTCGGAAGTTCTGCTGACTTTGTGTGATGTTTCTGCCTGCGTTGACTTTGACTTCTTAGCTTTTACCGGGCTTTAGAAAGGCTTTGTCTCCTTGAATCTTGGCCTTTATCATAGAACTTCTTAGCAATCAATCCTTGCTCCTTTATCTCGCCAAAGTAGCACA
Source organism: Coptis chinensis (assembly GCF_015680905.1). Taxonomy (NCBI): domain Eukaryota; kingdom Viridiplantae; phylum Streptophyta; class Magnoliopsida; order Ranunculales; family Ranunculaceae; genus Coptis; species Coptis chinensis. The sequence goes on along the minus strand of NC_141457.1, from coordinate 70,332,089 downwards.
TTTCTGCACATAATTGACTTTACTGCCTGAAATACATAAAAAACACGTAATCAGTGTTAACTCTTATTTATTACTTACATAATTGGTCTAAAAGTATGATTATTAAGGGGTTAAAACTACAGTTTTGGGCTCTTATAAAACCACCCCCAAACAGCATTTTGCTTGTCCTCAAGCAAATATGAGAAATTAGAATAAGTGACCAAAAATGGAGTTCTAACTAATCTCGTTTCGCTGAGTGCGATTGCATTGACCATATGCAACAAGGCCTTACACCACTAAGAATTCCCTAGTGGACGAGTTATAGCCTCATGAGAGTTTTCCAGTGAAGGTACTCACAAACTTCATCTATACTACAACGACTAAGAAATGAAACTATTGTTTCCTTATTCATGCTCTAAATTAACTATACATTTCACTAGCAATGAATATAGAATAATCAAGTCGAAACCTTAGCTAATATATGTATAATAATCAATCATCTATAATAAACATATATACAATTAGTAATACTATGAAATGCAATAGCTGGCCCGTTTATGAAAACTCGGAATAGCGACCTTAAGTAGGTTCTCACATATAAGTCAAGATACAAACACTCTGATTTTCCCGCTCAAGTTTATTTACTCCGATTAATGCGATGGGCACACTTTACCTTACAATCTCAATGACAAACAAGGAAGCCGGAGTCGATCAAACACATCTGCCACTTACTATCACACTAACCTATTCCCAATTGAGCTAGAGGTCTTTATTAGGTGTTGCGGGGATTAGGAGATGGTTTAAGAAGGAAGAAATGGATATTCAAAAAGGACAAGTCTGAGATAATAGAGTCTTCATATTATGTAACTAGAGAAAATCTTGTTATTTACTTTTGCTTCTACACTTTGTTTCCATCCTTAGCCATATTTTTCTTTTTCTTTTCTTTGGCTTTTGACTCCCTTTTATTCTATTTTTGGAGTTTTTATTTATTTCTATTTTTCTTTTTCTTTTCCTTGGATGGAAACTTCTTTTCTTTTCTTGAAGCAACTAACTAATTTTTGTTTACACATGTTTTTCTCTTCTTCTTTCTTCACTCATTCTATTCTCAGACTTATTCTAGATTGGGTAAGTTGAATTTTTTATTTTGTTTTGTTTTTGTAACAGGGTAAAGGATTTGCGGTTTATGGAAGGTTAAGGAAAGGCTCAGAGGGGCGACTAGCAGAAAATAATTTCATAAGGGTTGAATTTATGGCTATATCAATCCAAAGAGGGCCTAAATTCTCGCTTAGGATATGGTATAGTGATCAAGCAAGTGAACATGTGATTTCTCTATCCGGATTTTACTTCTCTCTTGTGTCATTTCTCAAATGTTTCACTCATATAAGGCTTTAGGCTATATTCTCATAGGATTTGTAGAATAAGTACTCTAGCCTAGATTTCAGAAACTTACTGCTAACAATCATAGATACTCATGAAATATATTTATAGATAGATGCAAAGATTATTACATAGATATTAACCTAAGTTTCTAAAAATTATTCTAATGCAAAAGCTACGTGAGACTTCTAGATTATTAAGAGCATAGAGAAAGAAAACAATACCAATATTCCTAAGTGTATAGCATAAACTTATTTATTTATATTTTTGAATTTTTTAAAATTTTAACTAGAAAAGAAGTGCATATTATACATATCTATATCCTAACAGATGCCTTAATTACACGTGTTTCTATGCCCCCCCCCCCAAACAAAAATGCATGCTTTGTCCTCAAAGTATTTTAAATAACGAGGGTAGAAAAATACCATGGAAATGCGTGAAATTCTGGAACATCTGCAAAACAAGGGTAGAACATACTAATATAGGAAGGAAAAACCGACGCGAACTCTATAAGAGTTCCACCCGTTATGGGGTTAACGTAATTAAATTGCTTGGGACATAAGCGGATACAATAACAAAACTAAAAACTTACCTTATCTCCCCGCTTTAAGCATCCTCCTCCTCATCAAAGAGATGAGGTTCCTTCAAGATCTTGCCGTGCCATTATAACTTGCCAAGCTTGCCGCCATTTATCATCTACTAATGCTAATCTGTTAAGTGTTATTATGTATGATGGGATGTACGGGGCGACCAAATGAGGCTGCACCTGCCATCCCGACCAAGTCATAATTTGCAATGAGCAAACCACCCAATTGGTGGGTCTCATGACTTCAACCCTTTTCCAACTCGTGAATTGGGCACGTATCTGACGTAAACAACTACGATGATGCAGCTTTTACCAAAACAGGCATAAGAAGATACTTACCTCATGCTTTGGGCTCTCTTAAGACTAGCGACTAAAACTTCGGGGAATGTCATATCGGCGACGTCCCTCAGCCTAAAGTGAGGAAAATGTCACCGGCCAGATCTTGTTTGCGAAGTGAACGCCATTCCCCAAAATATTCATCGGGATGAATAACATGGTGGTGCCTACGTTTAGGGACGGGCTACCAAGGGCAATGCTATATAAGCCCGGTCTATTACTCGAAATACCCTCCCCATAATACTCATGGAAATATGTATAATCATAAAGGTATGCATTATCGGTCATATATCCCCATGTGTGAACGAGGATCGGTATTGGTAATCCCAAACTAAAGCTACCACATATTTATTGAATTCTAGTGTCGTGTCATCGACTACGACGGAGAATTCTTGTTCTCCATCCTGATTACAATAGAAACTAACGTGGTCGTAGAAATAAGCAGTAAGTTGTGCTGAATATGAATCGTCATCACTTACCGGTAGATGGCCATCCTAATCTGCGGGATCCTGTTTCGGAACCAATGTCCATAGGTCTCGGTTCCCAACACGTCTTCGAAAGACTGTTCAGGTATGACTATAGGAGATGTCATCTCAACTACTCTTTGGAACAGCTCCAAAAATCCTAGAACAACCTTTAGAAAATTGGAAATTTTCGTGTTTCTGAGGTCGCGGGACGCAGTCGCGGTCCACTTGAGCGAGCGCTTGCGCGGGTGTTTTGGATTTACAAGATGTTTTGGGCCGCGAGTCGCGACAACTTGGGCGGAGGTGCGCCTCGAGTAAAATTTCTCGACAATGTCTAGGGGCGGGTAAGCTCTCTCGAAAGCGAGTCGCTTTCGTAAATCTTGAAAGCGAAGCGTAAGTTTACAAGGAAAAAGAAGGAAAAGCTTGGAGTGAAAGGTGAGAGATGATGATGGGGTGTAGTGTGGGTTGTGAGTGTAGAATGAAGGAAGTTTAAATAGGTTCTGAGCTTCCAAAACGAATCGGCAAGTTGCCAAATTGTTTAAGGCAATTTCTGAAATAGAAAATTTCCAAACCCAAAACGGAAACAAACCATATTCTTGATTTTATAACAACCCCGGTATCTTTTATACTGGATTTAGAATAGTAACTTCTAAACTCTCCTAGATTTCATGCTACCACCACACATAATCATAGATATGCCGATATCGGCCAAATTCTCAACCTTTACTCCAAGACAACTTTACAGAAGATGATCATATAACGAATTATGCTCGGTATAAATATTACCACCCCCAAACAATTCGGAAGGTGGGATTAATGATAAAAACACGCACAATTCGAAAATAACCAATTATATTAAAAAAATTAAATCCAAACAACATAAAACAAACAAATTAATATTTAAATTTAACTACTGAATTAAAATCCAACTAATAAAACAATAAAAACAATGAAATAACAGCGAACACAAACTGATGGTGAACACCTAGCCATGTGATGAAGATGGACCCTGAGATGGAGATTGGTCCTGGGATGAAGAATGGCTTGAGCCATCTGTCCTTCGGCGACGACGCTCATGCCTCTCAGACTCGTCCGAAATAGAATCCTCCAAGGGTGGCATGCGTCATAGCATCTCTACTTGGAACAAGCGCTGTGCTTCCATCTCAGCCTTTAGTAATATATAGTGGTCCTCTTGGCGTTGGTGCATTGTCTCCGTATTATACCAGATATCTTCCTGACGTTTCTCGAATATTTCAAAGTTCGTCTGAAGGTTTGCTTGTTTATTTTGAACTATAATCTGCTTATCTCGTATATCTTCACAAATGGCATAAACGCACCGCAAGCTATTTTGCAACACTTGCATGCGTTCTACATTAGAGCTACACCTATCCAGAGCATCTTCATCCAAACATGTCATATCCCCCTTTTCATCTTCTGACTCAACCACATCATCTTCCGACAACTGCCACGTCTTTTGGATGCACTCCGTATAAATAGTTGCATTTGAATGCAACTTGATCATAATAGGAGCAGATTTTGTGACAGCTCTAAATGAGAGCATGATCTTAGTGATCAATACGGGAAGAGGCGCAATGCTCTTTCCCACTCCTCTAATCAGATTAAAAATTAAATCGAGGATGCAGAAATTATACTTATTCATTTGGAAAATCCAGAGAACGTGCAGACATTGCAGACCGATATCACTGACTTTTTCTTTCCCGAGGACGTTCCTACCAATCCACTGAGCTACAGTCAGTTGGTTGGTTCTCAGACTTGACTGGCGGACGCAATGAGAACTCGTATTGTATTCACCCTCCATGACAGTATCTTTCATCAAAGCAGGAACTCCAGTATACTGCGATTCCTGAATGGTGGCTTCTAGGTTGCTTCCAGGCGTAACGCCTAACAGCTCAGCCAACAACTGTCTCGTTATTTCCTTCCTCGTTCCTGCTACCTTAATGAAAATCCTATTCCCCTCCAATTCTCGCTTCTTATAAAACTGTTCTACCAAATCATAGTGATAGAACTCCTCAGTTGAGTACCACAGTCCGTTCTAATCCCTCCTAATCATCTCCGCCACGTAGAATGGCGCGAAACGGTCGGGCCTAAATACTTGTTCCGGCAAAATTCTTCGTCGTAGCGCCATTGAAGTTTTTGAAACAAACAATGGTTTTGTAGACGGTGGAGGAGGCGAGTTTGATGAAAAACACACTAAAAACAATGGTGGTGGCGATGGTGGGTACGGTGGCAGCTTGAATTGGTGGCTGTTTTTTGGTGGTGTGGGAAATTTGTTTGAGAGAACTTCGGGTGGTGGTTAACAATGGGCGTGGTCTAGATAGGTGTTTTTTTTTTTTTTTTTTAAAATTTTTTTTTTGGTTGTTAGGTTTTCCTTTAAAGTTTGTTAACTGGCGGGATGGAAAAGGAAACACGACTGTTTGCGTTTTGGGAAGGAAGGAGACGCATGTGCCATGCACATGCGTGCGGTTTAGGCCCAAGCCCAATTCGAATTCCGAACTTTTTCGATATTTCGCACAATTTCAAATTCAATTTGCCGCTTTGTTACTAGTCCGATTTTGGCGAATGAGTTATGGAAATGATCAGTAGAGAATTTCCAATCCAATGATCCATAAAACACTCAATTCCAACCATGGGTGACGTATAAGGTGGAAAAATGCTTCGAAGTGCGTGTGTGACGTAAGTTATGTGAACGAAGAAAATCTAAGTTATAGATAACGTCAACCCGAATGAACTACGACTAATGGGCCTAAGCAACACAAATGGAAAGTTTGAGCAATCCGGATGGAAAGACCGACTGCCCACCCCCAAACAAATTTTTAAACACACAATTTGTTTTAAACGTGGGTCGTTTAAAGTCAGATTCCCAAGACTTGTTGGATTGCTATTTCTATGATTTTAGAATTTTTATTTATTTTTTTATTAGTTTATTATAAGAAAAATGAAAAACAATAAATACATAATTCACCCCATAGAGGAATATGACTCAAAAAACGAGAAAACATGCAAAAGTGGAAAACGTGAATTATGTGAAACGTGGACTTAGGATCCGGTACTTACAACCACACACTCCATAGGGAGGGCCTGGTTACATGAATGGTGCACTTACCACTATATGGAAGTGAAAGGAAGTACACCAAATGACAAAGGTCAGTCCTCATAGACAGGGTCCTGTAAAAGGACTTCCTCTACATCAGGGGACAGAAGTTCGTGAAAATGTTTTAACCGTTGACCATTAACTTGAAAGGTATTATTGTCCTTGGGGATTTACCAAGGTGATTGCCCGTAAGGGGTGACTTCAAGAACGAGAAAAGGACCGGACCAACGGGTTTTAGTTTCCACGGAAAATATGTAGACGGGGAGTTGTAAAGCAAGACCTTTTGACCGACCACAAACTCTTTGCGCAAGATTTGCTTATCATGAACACGTTTCATGTTAGCTTTATAATCCTTCGCGAGATCGTAAGAATCGCTACGGATTTCCTCAAGCTCATTCAATTGCAACTTGCGTTTGACACCCGCCTCATCAATATTGAAGTTAAGGCTTTTTATAGCCCACAGAGCACGGTGCTTTAATTCAACGGGCAAATGACAAGGTTTCCCAAATACAAGTCTAAAGAGAGACATACCTATAGGAGTTTTGAAAGTCGTCATATACGCCCATAAGGCATCCGATAGAAGCTTCGACCAGTCTTTCCTATCAGGATTTACAGTTGTTTCTAAAATCTTTTTGATTTCCCTATTAGAAACTTCTACTTGTTCGCTAGTTTGTGGATGATAAGGAGTTGCTACCTTGTGTGTAACTCCATACTTTTTCACTAGAGATGCAACACCTCTGTTGCAAAAATGTGTTCCACCATCACTAATGATGGCTTTAGGAATGCCAAAACGACAGAAAATATACTCCTTAATAAAAAAATACAACTGTCTTATGGTCATTGCTACGGCAAGCCATGGCCTCTATCCATTTAGACACGTAGTTCACGACAACTAGAATATAAATGAAACCGTGGGAAACAGGGAAGGGACCCATGAAATCAATGCCCCAAACGTCAAAAATTTCTACTATTATGATTGGGTTTAATGGCATCATATTACGCTTTGTGATTCGCCCAAATTATTGGCAATGAATACACGTCTTGTAATGCACTTAGGCATCCTTAAAAAGGGTAGGCTAATAAAATCCACATTGAAAAACTTTAGCAGCTATTTTCATTCCACTAAAATGGCCACCACACTCTTTGTCATGGCAGAACGATAGAACTTCATTATATTCCCACTGGGGAATACAACGACGAATAATCTGATCCGCACAATACTTAAAAAGGTAAGGCTCATCCCAGTAGTATAACTTAACTTTGGCCAAGAACTTCTTACGTTCATTTCTTGATTAATTATAAGGAATAACATCAGCCGCTAAATAATTTACAATGTCAGCATACCAAGGTGCTGAAAAAATAGCATACATATGCTCATCAGGAAAAGAGTCCGGTATGGACTCAGAATCACTATCATCATCGTTTGTAAGTCTAGATAAGTGGTCGGCAACTACGTTTTCGACCCTTCTTTTGTCTTTTATTTCTAATGTGAACTCTTACAGGCAAAGAATCCATTGGATTAATCTCTGCTTAGCATCCTTCTTTGCAAGAAGGTACCTAAGGGCTGCATGGTCCGTATAAACTAAAGTTTTAGAACCAACCAAATAAGGATGAAACTTATCTAAAGCATAAATGACAGCTAAGAATTCTTTTTCAGTAGTTGTATAATTCCGTTGAGCATCGTTTAAGGTTTTACTAGCATAATAAATAATAGTGGACTTATTATCTAGTTTCTGTCCCAAGACAACACCAACCGCATAATCACTAGCATCACACATGAGTTCGAAGGTTTAGACCAATCGGAGGTCAGATAATTGGTGCAGAGGTTAGGGCTGCTTTTAAAGTTTCAAAAGCCTGCTTACAATTAAAATTAAAATCAAAGATGACATCCTTTAAAAGCAGATTAGTTAAAGGCCTAGCTATTTTCGAGAAATCTTTAATAAAGCGCCTATAAAAACCTGCATGGCCTAGAAAGGCTTTAATAATACGGATTGTCCATGGTATAGGTAGAGTTGCTATCTTATCTAGTTTGGCCTTCTCTACTTCGATGCCATCACTAGATACAATGTGACCTAGTACTATGCCCTTTTTCACCATGAAATGACACTTTTCCCAATTTAAAACAAGGTTTTTTTCTTCACACCGTGTCAAAACCTTAGACAGTTTTGACAAGAAATCTGTGAAGGAGTCTCCATAGATAGAAAAATCATCCATAAAAACTTCCATAAAGTGCACTACCATGTCACTAAATATATGAAGCATACACCGCTGGAATGTACCAGAAGCATTACAAAGGCCAAAAGGTATTCGTTTATAGGCATACGTTCCAAAAGGACATGTGGATGTAGTCTTTTCTTGGTCATCAATATCAATAATAATCTGAAAATAGCCAGAGTAGACATCCAGAAAACAATAAAAAGCATGACCCGACTAGACGCGTTCGAAAGCATCTGATCTATAAAAGGTAAGGGAAAGTGATCCTTTCGTGTCATAGCATTTAAACGTCTGTAATCAATACAGATTCTCCATTTCATAGGACCTTGTGTGAAAACATAGTCACCCTTAGCGTTACGTACCATAGTAACCCCCCGATTTCTTAGGAACTACATGAATGGGACTTGCCTATTCGCTATCGGAGATTGGGTATATGATACTCGCATCGAGTAATCGTAAGACTTCTTCCCTAACCACCTCTTTCATGGCAGGGTTCAAGCGACGCTGAGGTTCGCGAGAAGTCTTCGCGTCATCCTCTAAATGGATATGATGAGTGCAAACATTAGGGTCAATTCCCTTAATGTCGGCTAGGGACCAACTAATCGCAGACCGATGTTCCCTAATCACCCTGATTAAACGTGTCTCTTCATCCTTAGATAACAGAGAAGATATAATTACCGGATGACTACCATCCGGATCAGGTTGAATATATTTTAACTCTGGGGGAAGAGGTTTAAGCACCGGGGTGGAAGGAATATAAATAGATGTTTCGTCAGGGTTCTCATCTTGCTTAATGAATACTTGCTTAGGTAGCAAGTCTTCATACTCAGTATATGGAACAACCGAAGGGTCTACAATTGGTGTGGACTCAAGGATGGTGTTGACTTCCTCTAAGTAGGAGTCATTTACAAAATCTGAAATTCCAAAAGAAAGGAATTTATACATATGGTTTTCGGGAAACGTGTTGGTAAAATAATCTTGAGCTAAGCTCTCGATCATGCTAACCTCCCCATCTATAGACGATTCTGGTAACTGCTTCATCATTTTAAAAACATTTACCTCAACAGAAAGATGGCCAAAAGATAAGGACATCTTACCATCGCGGCAATTTATAAGCGCGTTGGCAATTGCTAAGATGATCGGTACAGAGTCGTTAGCGACTTCTGTATCAAGGATAACAAAATCTGCAGGATAGTAGAAATCCTGAACCTTAACAAGCACGTTTTCCACTACACCCTTAGGATACTTTATAGACTTATCCGCTAACTGCAACGTCATAGTTGTAGGTTGCATTTCCTGTAGACCTATTTGTTTATACAAATAAAACGGGAGTAAGTTAACACTCGCCCCAAGGTCTAATAAAGCGTCGTCATGTGAGAATCTCCTAGGTGCATTTTACTACGAGGGATCGACCAGGGTCCTTGTACTTAACAATTCCATTATTTTCTGATAAAGTTGGGAACTGTTCAGTTAGAAAGGCGTCTTTAGGTATGTTAGTCTTACGCCTAGTAGTACACAACTCCTTAAAAAACTTAGGGTGGTTAGGTAGCTTTTTAATAGCTTCGAGAAAAGGAAGGTTTATCGTTAGATTTTTGAAAACGTTCCTAATCTCCTCAAAGTTTGTATCCCTGGTTAGCATGGCTAATTTCTGGGGAAACGGTGGTTTCTCTTTATATTTAGCGTATGGCTCAACTGGATGTATAACCTTGGGTATCTGTTTCTTAGGTTGTGGTTTAACTGGTACCTCTACAGTGGTAGACTCTTCAGGTTCTATTTCGGTATCTAGTTCGATATCCGGTGTAGAGTAATCTTGATGGGGGTAACTATAGGCATAGTTACTTTGTTATCAACCACTCTTCCGAATCGGAGTGGTGATGGAATTTAGCTCACCCACGGTTGTAGTTTCCGTACTAGTATTACCGTTTACCCCAAAGGTCGGTTTTGCTGTTTTAGGGTTTGGTATCGCTTGGCCTGGAAACACGCCTTTTGGTTGGGCTTTCTCTTGGGCTAACTGTGGTATGCCCTAATTTATGGATTGTAAGATCTGTTTGTAAAGTCCTGAATTATTATTAAGGGTAAACTAGTAAAAGACACTTGAACCTTAGGGGCGATTACGTACTGGGCCAGTTGGATAGACGGTTAGCTTGACGTAACGTAAATTTATTTAACACCGACCGAGAAAACCAAGTTAGTTCAGGAAAACCTCTCGAAAAATTCTAAGGTTTCATATAACTGGCTACTTAGAATATTCGAAAAAAAAATCGAAAAGAAGATAAATAATACGTGATAAAATAATTCGATACCGGGTAAATTCGCGTGCGCATAATTAAATACTTGCATAGTCAATAAGAGTCCGTCACCAGAAACCTAAAACTTTAAGATCGGACAAGTCATTCGACGACAAATACGTGTAATTTCGATATCCCGTGCGAAACTTAGGCCAGACGCGAGAGCGGGGATTAAAACCTTGTTTGAGGCTAAATTACAAGGTAAGGGTAGGATGGTCTTTTAGCTAAAAATTAGACAAACTCAAACCAAACAAATCGCCTGAACCCCAAATCGCACCCATTTTTTCCCCCAATTTCGCACCTTTTAAAACCCTAAGAGAGAGAGACTCAATTCTCCCCAATTTCAGTGATCAAAACCAAGAATTCAAACACCCAATCCTTAGAAACTATAAACCCAAGTGTGAAGCTTCAAAAATTGAGTGGAATTTAACAAATAGTTCCGAAAAGGTGAGTTAAATTCGTTTCAAATAAATAGTTAGATTCAATTTCGATAGCTTGAGGGTGTATTGCTGAAATTGATTGTATTGGGGTGTTGAAGGTCGGCAAAGCTTGGTTTGGAAGAGCCGGAGTGGAGTGGAGTGAAGTAGAGGTGAAGCCGAAAACTAAGGAGGGATCTTGGTCGACTCGGTAAAATTATCTATATTCACTTTATTTTAGAGAAGTTATGTTAGTTTAAACTTGTTTAGGATTTGATTGAGTAATTCACGATTGATAAGGAACACGACAGTAATTGTTGTTAGATTTAATATGAATCGAAGGGTGTGGAATTGGTTGTAGTTGAAATTTGGACTTGATTGGGATTTTATTACAAATGGAAATTTGTGTGGGATGGGAGGAGAGTGAATATGAAGCATCCGGAAGGGGTTAAGTTACTAATAAAATATATGTCGAACTGAAATAGATCAGAGTCGATCGCTTGGCAAAGAAACTGTCGGTCGGGTGTTCAGAATAGTTTGTGGTGGCCTATAGCAGTCTAGAACAAAACTTTTGGTAACTAGAAGGGTAGTACGTTAATAATTACATTAGTGGTTAATATAATCAACGAGTAATTAATTTTTTCGACTTATGTTGAAAGGAAATATTAGTTGTCTTCTTCGGGTTCTAATAGATTTACGATTGGGCTTATACGATTTTATAGGAGTTGGATTTGGTTAAGTGGGCTTGAGGAGAACGGAGCTTGCTAAGGTAGGAACCTACATACCAATATATATTCTGCTTATTTTCATGCATGATTTGAATCGTTTAAATTGTAAATAGATAGTTTGCGTATCAACCATGCATGTATATATGATAGTCATGTTATGCACTGTATTTCCTCGCTATAAACTATATATATATATATATATAGCTTTCGTGTGAAATGTTTTTTTTTTAAAAAAATCGGGGTAGCGGGATTTGGTTTCTTGGTTAAAAGAGCAAAAAAAAACTGGTTTTGGGAAGGGTTCTTGTCTCTTGTCTCTGTAATGAGACAGAGAGATGGATTTTGTAATGCGGGTAAGGATTACCCAGTTGTTTGTAAATATGTGTGAGGTTCTGGATTGTTCCCGAGATAGAGTTTCGTTGTTATTTACGATGATTCGCCGTTTGGGAATCATCTTTGTCATTTACTATGACCGCCCGCTTAAGTCATAGGTTGTATGTGATCGATGGGGAATCCAGAACTCACACATACGACCAACAGTTTTAAAAGAAAAACTAAATATGTATCTATAGTATTTGGAAATAACCGGTAATACGAGTATATATATATTACTATGCTTATCACGAGGGATTTAGAAAAAGAATTGTGAATTCCTATAAAGAAAGAACTGTTGTCGTATTTCCGGAGAGGCAGTTAAATTTCTAGATTCCAAGGGTGGTGTACACCTTTCGAGGTGGTGGGCCACCTTTAAAGGGATGCATCACTAGATGTAGTCCGGGAATTCCTTTTCTACTTTTCTAGATAACCATGCTTTGTGCGTCACCACCAGTGGGTGATTAGCTTGTGTGGGGTTACATGTTACCTCGATGAGGTTTAGACGCGAGGAGTGAGAGTTAGTCCACTCCTAGATGTGTGTCAGGATCCTGAGTAGTCTGTAGTCGTCGAACGGTTGACCACCGTAAGTTAGGTGACAGCCCGTATGGGGGTCGTGGTCACAGGGCCCACCTGAGCCCTAAAAAGCTTTGGAAATTTTGTGTGTACGAACACAACAATGGCATTTCATCTCCCTCGCGGTAAAATCGGGAAAACAACGGTTGCATGGTTCACACCGAAAGTAATCTTGAACCGATTGCCCGCGGATCGGGCCGAAAATACCGTCGTACCCTCACCATTCTAATAGGATGCAGTGACGCCACAATAGTTGTATGATGACCGAAAACTATATTTTGAATATTAAAGAAGCATGCCGATATGATTTATGCTAGCTAGTGATTTATTGTATAGTCACGATATTTGGATATTATTATAAAAACCTGCATGTTTTAAATGTTTTGTTATAAGTAGTCTAGTATTGGTTATGTGCGTTTCTACTGGGCATAGTTGTTTGCTCATCCTACTTAACATTTCAGACGAGCCAGTTGCAGAGGAGGCTTTTCCTAACCTTAGCAATGATGGTTATGGGGATTTGGGAGGATTTCCTTATGCTTGACGAGGACAGAGTCAAGTTCATATTTTGGGTTGTATAGAGATAGTTTAGTCCATTCTTTTGTTGTATATATTGAGAGCTAGCTCATTTTAGATGTAATACCCGATGTATTGTAGTGTAGTTAATCTTAAACATTTTGGATCTGTATATGGGCATCACAGTTGTGTATAGGGTGAAGATTTGGTATATATATGGTTGTTGGAAGGGTATTATGAAATGTCTAGGTTTATGACAGGTTTTAGGGTTTACGAATGTCGATTAAACAAAGGAAACTCTGCCGAAATTTCGGTAGAATTGGGATGGGTGTCAACCTCGAGATTCACTCATCGTCCTCGGGATGTGTGTGTTGGGTCTCGGGGCGTGACAGAACGTGGTATCGGAGCGTCCACTATTAGATCCGTCTGGGAGCTGTAGTGGGGGACTCGATCACGACGCGTTTCATAAGTTTTAGTTGGAACTCGATAAAACCCTAAGTAGTATTTACGTTCCATTAAGCGTTAATACTAGCTTAGCAATGTCGAGACGTCGCATGGGTAGTTGTCTTGTCACAGCGGAGAGCGCGGACACGTGTCGGACACCATAAGGTCAGAGTGAATTTTCATTTCGAGGTGCAGGGTGCGACTTGCGCTTGCCCAAGCCTTACCTGAGCGCGACCTGCGCCTCTTGCATAATTTTGAAAACTTTCTCTCTCATTTATCAAGCACTGAATTGGCTCTGTGTATATGTGCAGAATAGTTACCATGGATCCGGAAAGTACTAGTGGGGATGATACTACGGATTGTGGTCGGGAGGACCGAATGGATAGGCTCCTTGCTATGATGAATCAAATGGCTCAAACACAAAATGAGATGAGAGCTGAGATTGAAAGTTTGAGGGCTAGTCGGAACGAGCCCCAACCTCTTTTAACATCCGCTGTTATTCCACCTGGCGTAACACCAGAGGTAGCATCACCAACCGTAGGGAGAGTTGAGGAGTTCAGGCCACCAGTGCAAAGTCAATCAGGTTTTCTGCTTGCAAATTTCATCAGGTTACGTCCACCTGAATTTGTGGGATCTTCTGAGGTTAAAGTAGTGAAGACTGGTTGTTAGACATATCGAGTATGCTAGACTCCATGATGTGTACTGATGTGGAACGGGTTACTTTGGCTGCCTTCATGCTTAGAGGTGAAGCCAAACACTGGTGGATCAATGTTAAGGATGTTGAGACGTTTCCTATGACTTGGGCTAAATTCGAGGAACTCTTCCTTTTGAGGTATGTTACTGAGGCGGCGAGAGTTAAGAAGCGAATGGAATTCCTCAAATTGGAACAAGGAAACATGACCGTGGGACAGTACGAAGAGAAATTCACTGTTCTTTCACGATACGGGAAGGAATTGATTTCCACAGAAAAATCTAAGGCTAGGAAATTCATTGACGGGCTGAAACCGTATATGCAGAGCAAGATGTCGGTCCTTCAGATCGATTCTTATGTTGAGGCTGTGAGAAGGGCTCAAGGCATTGAAAGAGTTGATGATCGCCATCTTGCCCGAGGCAAGAGGTTGGAAGGGTAAGACAGTCGACATTTCAGGGCAGGCAGGATATGGGAAAGAGGCAGGTTTATCAAGGCAGTGGTTCCGGGTCGCAACAAATGTATAGGCCGGTCATCCAGCAGGCACAACAGTGGAGGGCACCAGCTGTACATAGGGGTTTGAATGTGGTTAGGCGAAAGCACGAGTCTACCAGGCCATGAGACCGATGAGTGGATCACGATGGCACCGGGGTACCCGCGCCCTTCTCGCACCAGAGCACCACCAAAGAATTTGAGGCCTCGTGGTCGAGAGCTAGATTGCAATCTGTAATACCACCGAAAGTACAATACACGGAGAGAGAGTGTGGTTTGCTATAGTTGCGTAAAGCCGGGCATATCAGCGGTTTTGTCCCAAGTCCAATTCAGGGGGTGGAACAGAGACCACGGGGCAAGGTGTATTATCTAGTGCCGAGGAAGAAGTTGTGGATCCCGTGATCACCCAAGAGGAAAGCCACGGTATATAATGCTATGGGGCAGATATCACCACCGATCAAGTGGTTGAAGGTATGATATGTTTGTTTACACATAAGGTGCATGTCTTGTTTGATACGGGTGCTACTCATTCCTTCATTTCTAAAAATATGGTGGAAATTCTTGGGTTGGAAGTAGTTAATACGGGGAGGAAGCTTATTTTATCTACTCCTCTAGGAAAGAAAACTATGTTCTTTGAAGTTTGTCACCATTGTGTGATAAAGATAGGTGATAGGGAGATGATAGTCGATCTAACGGTGATGGACCTAAAAGATTTCGATGTCATCGTAGGGATGGATTTGTTAGGGAAGTATCATGCCCATGTAGATTGTTTCGCCAAAACAGTGACGCTTAGAGTACCGGGACAGCCTGAGGTTGTGTTCAAGGGGATTAGACATACGGTATCTCGAGGGGTGAAGGCCAAGTCTAACTTCAAGTATGATAGATATGGATTGTTAGCTGTTCTTAGTCTCCAAGGGCCGAAGTTCGAATCTTCCGAGCTTGTTCCTGTAGTTCGTGAGTTTGCGGCAATGTTCCCAGATGCATTGCCGGGATTGCCTCCCTGGCGTGAGATAGATTTTGTAATAGATATAATGCCGAGAACGTCGCCTATTTCGATGATTCCTTATCGAATGGCTCCTCTCTAAATGAGAGAGCTCAAGTCCCAATTTGATGAATTGAAAAGATTGGGGTTCATAAGGGAAAGCCAGTCACCTTGGGGAGCACCGGTGTTATTTGTGAAGAAGAAAGATGGGTCTTTTCGGCTATGTGTGGATTACCGAAAGTTGAATAACGTGACTATCAAGAACAAATATCCGTTGCCTAGGATCAATGACCTATTTGATCAGTTAAGGGGTGCCAAGTATTTCTCGAAGATAGATCTCAGAACGGTTACCATCAGATGAGAATTCGAGAAGAAGATATACAGAAGACAGCTTTCCGAACACGGCTAGGGCATTTTGAGTTTTTGGTGTTACCATTTGGATTGACCAATGCTCCAGCTGCATTTATGGATCTCATGCACCGAGTGATGTGGAAATACTTAGATCAATTTGTTATCGTATTCATAGATGACATTTTGATTTTTTCCAAGACTAGGGCTGAACATAAGGAACACTTGAGGATTGTTCTCCAAACCTTAGTTGATCATCAGCTTTATGCCAAGTTTAGCAAGTGTGAGTTCTGGTTGAATGAGATGAAGTTTTTAGGGCATGTTGTATCGGAGGATGGAATAAAAGTTGATCGTTCAAAGATAGAGGCAGTGAATAATTGGCCGAGACAGACGTCAGCGACGGAAATCAGAAGTTTCTTGGGATTGGCAGGCTATTATCGTCGTTTTGTGGAAGGATTCTCTAGCATAGCGTCGTCCTTAACTAGATTGACACAGAAGGATGTGAAGTTTGAATGGACGGAGGCATGCGAAAAAGCTTTCCAAGAGCTAAAGACGCGATTGATAACAGCCGGTGTTGACTATTCCGCATCCGAGAAGAGCTATGTGATTTATACCGATGCCTCTAACACCGGTTAGGATGTGTCTTAATGCAAGAAGGCCAAGTGATAGCTGCGTATCGTCCTAGACAATTGAATTCCCATGAGAAGAATTATCCTACTCATGACTTGGAGTTAGCGGCGATTATTCATGCTCTAAAGATATGGAGACATTATGTGTATGGTGAGAAGTTTGAGATATTCTCTGATCACAAGAGTCTCAAGTACTTGTTCTCGCAGAAAGATTTGAATATGAGGCAGAGGAGATGGGTTGAGTACATGGAGGACTATACATTCTCATTGCAATACCATCCGGGTAAAGCAAATGTAGTTGCCGATGCATTGAGTAGGAAGCGAGAACATGTTTGTGCTCAGATGATGATGAAAGAGTGGCAATTGCTGGAGTCTGCTGCTTCTTATGGTTTTGAAATCACGGGAAATGGAAGTGGAGATCCTCAGAAGTGTTGTTATTTAGCACAGATGATAGTGACGGCAGAAAACACCTTAGTACAGGAGATTGTGAATGCCCAGAATACATCAAAGGATGGACCTAGGTACCGAGGATATGTGGAGAATGCCGAGAATGTCGATTGGGAAAAACACGGAGACGGAAGTATCAGATTCAGAGGAAGAATTTGGGTACCGTTTGATCACTCTTTGAGGAATGATATCTTGAGGGAAGCACATAGATCGAAGTACACCATTCATCCTGGTGGTTCCAAAATGTACAGAGATCTGCGTTGTCAGTTTTGGTGGCCGGGTATGAAGTGACACATTGCGGAATATGTTAAGAAGTGTGCCATGTGCCAACAGGTGAAAGCTGAACACCATAGACCACCTGGTCTTCTTAAACCTCTGGAGATTCTGGAATGGAAGTGGGAGAATATAACCATGGATTTTGTATCTGGGTTACCGAGGACCAAATGAGGGAATGGATTCTATATGGGTCATTGTTGATAGGTCACCAAGTCCGCCCATTTCATACCTGTTAAGACTACTTACTCTGCTGAAAAGCTAAGTAGAATCTACATGTCAGATGTACTGAGGTTGCATGGGGCACCATTATCGATAATTTCAGATAGAGGTACTCAATTTACCGGTTCATTTTGGAGAAGTCTTCAAAGGGAATTGGGGACCAAACTAAAATTCAGTATAGCATTTCATCCGCAGACCAATAGGCAATCGGAAAGAGTCATTCAAATCATAGAGGATATGCTTCGGGCTTGCGTGCTTGATTTTGGGGGTAGTTGGAAGACTCATTTGGCATTGGCTGAGTTTGCTTACAATAACAGTTACCAATCTAGTATTGGTATGGCACCGTTTGAAGCGTTGTATGGCGCACCTTGCGAACACCTCTCTGTTGGACTGAAACCGGAGATAGTATTATGTTGGGGCCAGAGATGGTTAGTGACACCACCGAGAAGATTAGAGTGATACGGAATCGGTTGCTCACAGCCCAGAGTCGTCAGAAAAGCTATGCAGATAGGCGTAGACGTCCCTTGGAATTTTATGAAGGCGACAGAGTATTTCTGAAAGTATCTCCGAAGAAGGGAATTCAGAGGTTCGGGATGAAAGGGAAACTTGCACCTAGATATGTGGGACCATTCCTGATTATTCAGAAGATCTTTGAGCTAGCTTATAAGCTCGAGCCACCAGAAAGGCTATCACGTGTCCATAACGTGTTCCATATCTCGATGCTACGCAAGTATGAGCCGGATCCCCTACATGTTGTCGATTTGGAATCGTTGGAGTTAGAAGAAGACATTACCTATCCGGAAGGGCCAGTTCAAATCCTAGATACTAGAGAGAAGAGATTGAGATCAAAGGTCATTCCATTGGTAAAGGTCTTATGGAGAAATCACAACGTGGAAGAAGCAACATGGGAGAAAGAAGCCGATATGAGGCAACAATATCCAGAATTGTTCGAGAACTAAGGTATAATTTAATTTCGAGGACGAAATTTTCTTTTAAGGAGGGTAGGATGTAAAGTCCTGAATTATTATTAAGGGTAAACTAGTAAAAGACACTTGAACCTTAGGGGCGACTACGTACTGGGCCAGTCGGATAGACGGTTAGCCTGACGTAACGTAAATTTATTTAACACCGACCGAGAAAACCAAGTTAGTTAAGGAAAACCTCTCGAAAAATTCTAAGGTTTCATATAACTGGCTACTTAGAATATTCGGAAAAAAAAAATCGAAAAGAAGATAAATAATACGTGATAAAATAATTTGATACCGGGTAAATTCGCGTGCGCATAATTAAATACTTGCATAGTCAATAAGAGTCTGTCGCCTGTAAACCGGAAACTTTAAGACTGGACAAGTCATTCGACGACAGCGTCGTAATTTCGGTATCGCGTGCGCAAACTTGGGCGTTGCACGCGAGAGCGGGGGATTAAAAACCTTGTTTGAGGCTAAATTACAAGGTAAGGGTAGGATGGTCTTTTAGCTAAAAAATTAGACAAACTCAAACCAAACAAATCGCACAACCCCAAATCGCACCCATTTTTTCCCCCAATTTCGCACCTTTTAAAACCCTAAGAGAGAGAGACTCAATTCTCCCCAATTTCAGTGATCAAAACCAATAATTCAAACACCCAATCCTTCGAAACTATAAACCCAAGTGTGAAGCTTCAAAAATTGAGTGGAATTTCGTCGTAGTTCCGCGAAAGGTGAGTTAAATTCGTTTCAAATAAATAGTTAGATTCAATTTCGATAGCTTGAGGGTGTATTGCTGAAATTGATTGTATTGGGGGTGTTGAAGGTCGGCAGTAGCAGTTTGGAAGAGCTGGAGTGGAGTGGAGTGAAGTAAAGGTGGAGCCGAAAACTAAGGAGGGATCTTGCTGACTCGGTAAGAATTATCTATATTCACTTTATTTTAGAGAAGTTATGTTAGTTTAAACTTGTTTAGGATTTGATTGAGTAATGCACGATTGATAAGGAACACGACAGTAATTGTTGTTAGATTTAATATGAATCAAAGGGTGTGGAATTGGTTGTAGTTGAAATTTGGACTTGGATTGGGATTTTATTACAAATGGAAATTTGTGTGGGATGGGAGGAGAGTGAATATGAAGCATCTGAAGGGGTTAAGTTACTAATAAAATATATGTAAGAACTGGAAATAGCACAGAGTCGATCGCCGCAGCAAATGTCGGTGTTCTCAGAACGGGTTTGTGGTGGCCTATAGCAGTCTAGAACAAAACTTTTGGTAACTAGAAGGGTAGTACGTTAATAATTACATTAGTGGTTAATATAATCAACGAGTAATTAATTTTTTCGACTTATGTTGAAAGGAAATATTAGTTGTCTTCTTCGGGTTCTAATAGATTTACGATTGGGCTTATATGATTTTATAGGAGTTGGATTTGGTTAAGTGGACTTGATTCGGTTAAGTGGGCTTGAGGAGAACGGAGCTTGCTAAGGTAGGAACCTACATACCAATATATATTCTGCTTATTTTCATGCATGATTTGAATCGTTTAAATTGTAAATAGATAGTTTGCGTATCAACCATGCATGTATATATGATAGTCATGTTTTGCACTGTATTTCCTCGCTATAAACTATATATATATAGATAGCTTTCGTGTGAAATGGTTTTTTTGAAAAAAAATCGGGGTTGCGGGATTTGGTTTCTTGGTTAAAAGAGCAAAAAAAAAACTGGTTTTGGGAAGGGTTCTTGTCTCTTGTCTCTGTAATGAGACAGAGAGATTGATTTTGTAATGCGGGTAAGGATTACCCGGTTGTTTGTAAATATGTGTGAGGTTCTGAATTGTTCCCGGGATAGAGTTTCGTTGTTATTTACGATGATTCGCCGTTTGGGAATCATCGGTTGTCATTTACTATGACCGCCCGTTTAGGAGTCATAGGTTGTATGTGATCGATGGGGAATCCAGAACTCACACATACAGGACCAATAGTTTTAAAAGAAAAACTAAATATGTATCTATAGTATTTGGAAATAACCCAATATCTGAGTATATATATATATTACTATGCTTATCACGAGGGGATTTAGAAAAAGAATTGTGAATTCCTATAAAGAAGGAACTGTTGTCGTATTTACTATTGTTATCCGGAGAGGCGCAGTCATTTCTAGATTCCAACGGTGTACACCTTTAGGTGGTGGGCCACCTTTAAAGGGATGCATCACCGGATGTAGTCCGGGAATTCCTTTTCTACTTTTCTAGATAACCATGCTTGTACGTGTCACGCTGTATGGTGATTAGCTTGTGTGGGGTTACATGTTACCTCGATGAGGTTTAGACGCGAGGAGTGAGAGTTAGTCCACTCCTGAAAGTGTGTTAGGATCCTGAGCAGTCTGCAGTTGTCGAACGGTTGACCACCGTAAGTTAGGTGACAGGCCGTATGGGGGTCGTGGTCACAGGGCCCACCTGAGCCCTAATAGCTTTGAGAATTTTGTGTGTACGAACACAACAACGACATTTCATCTCCTTGCCGGTAAAATTAGGAAAACAACGGTGCATGGTTCACACTGGAAAGTACTGAACCGAGATTGCTCGCGGATCGGGTCGAGTACCAGTCGTACCCTCACCATTCTAATAGGATGCAGCGGCCACAATAGTTGTATGATGACTGTGGAAACTATATTTTGAATATTAAAGAAGCATGCCAATATGATTTATGCTAGCTAGTGATTTATTGTATAGTCACGATATTTTAATATTATTATAAAAACCTGTATGTTTTAAATGTTTTGTTATAAGTAGTCTAGTATTGGTTATGTGCGTTTCTACTGGGCATAGTTGTTTGCTCATCCTACTTAACATTTCAGACGAGCCAGTTGCAGATGAGGCTTTTCCTAACCCTAGCGATGATGGTTATGGGGATTTGGGAGTATTCCCTTATGCTTGATGAGGACAGAGTCAAGTTCATATTTTGGGTTGTATAGAGATAGTTTAGTCCATTCTTTTGTTGTATATATTGAGAGCTAGCTCATTTTGGATGTAATACCCGATGTATTGTTGTGTAGTTAATCTTAAACATTTTGAATATGTATATGGGCATCACAGTTGTGTATAGGGTGAAGATTTGGTATATATATGGTTGTTGGAAGGGTATTATGAAATGTCCAGGTTTATGACAGGTTTTAGGGTTTACGAATGTCGATTAAACAAAGGAAACTCGCCAAAATTTTCGTAGAATTGATGGGTGTCACCGAGATTCACCTCGCCCTCGGATGTGTGTGTTGGGTCTCGTATGACACATTGGTTTTGATTGAGTCATTGTTTGGAAAAGTTTTGGGTAAATCAGTATAAAGGCCGATACGATCCGTTGTGTAGGTGTAGTAGTCACAGTGGTGCGCGACCGAACTATCTCACGCTGCTTATTTATGGGCTGGTTGTGATAGTTATTATTGTTAACCCGAACGATACCTCTATTGGTATTATAACTATTATAATTACCCTGACCTTGTCGTGGTTGCGCTTGGTTGTTATAATTATTATAATTCCCCTGACCTTGTCCTTGTCTAGGTGGAGCTTGGTTATGATTGTTTGCTTGCCTAACATTTTGGTTATTAAACCCCGGAGGTGTAACTTGTTGATTGTTTCGCTAACCTGGTTGGATTTTGTCTCCATAGGGCATTAGGAATAGGATAGCTATTAATGGACCAAACATTATCTTGCTCTGATTGTTGTTGTTCATAGGCGAGAGGACAATAAGAGTCAGGGTGCTCAGGACTCAAACAGAAATTACATGGGTTGGAGTTGACATTCATGACGGGGATAGGCTTTTGTTGAACATAAATAGCCTCTACCTTTTTAGTTAGAGATTCGATTAAATTTTTAAGTTCTGGATCGGGTTTCATCTCAAACATACCGGCGGCCTTAACTATTGAAGAAGAACTAGCAGAGCGGGGATGTCATCACTACTGAATTATTATTAAGCTTTTAGTTTGATCTTCTAAAAATTTGTAAGCCTCCGAGGCTCCTTTACTTAGGAAACTATCCCCATTCATTATGTCAAGGACTTCTTTATGGTGGTGTAGAAGTCCTTTGAAAAAGGCACGAACTAACGTGTCTTTCGCTAGGTTATGATGTGGACACTCTATAAGGAGATCGGTGAAACGATTCCAAGCCTCTGAAAATGATTCATGAGGATTTTGTCGAAAAAAATGAATCTTGGAAAGCATCTCATCCGTCTTTAGGGGTGAGTAAAAATGTTCCATAAACAGCTTAACAAGTTTAGCCCACGAGTCCTGATAACACATAAAATGAATAGTTTACCTACGAAATGAACGATAAAACTCAAAACGTAAGTAAACTAAAACTATCTTAAGTGCCTATATTTATCAAAGATTCTACTCTCAATCCTATGAGATATAGTGGAGTAGAGTGATTCGTTCCACTCCTAGTCCTTCCGTATGCTATGTTCTCACGTGTAAGTACTCTACTTAAAGTTAATGAGAGATTTACGAAAAAGGCAACTAGACTACGATGCAACTACCCACGAAATGCAACTAGTCGACGATGGGAATAACTAAGGGAATGCTACATTGATTCTATGATAAGGAGTTAGAGGGGGATTGATTCCACCTTAACTCGACTTAATCCTATTAACGACGAATCGTTGTAATCCGAATTGAACTGCTTCGCAGAACAATTGGTTCTTCCTAATCCCTAATTACACATGGCATTCCTACCAATTCATAACTATCATGTGAACGATTAAACCCATTCTCATGGTGAACTAATCGTTTCTAGAGTGGAAAGGAAATTACGACGATTCTACGATATTCGGAATCAAGCTATCATCAAGGCTTCTCAACCCCTTCTAATGGAGGTTTAGCCGAGAATCATTACGCAATCATTTCCGATTACATTTAAACTAAACATGATATAAAGAATTGAAATTTACTTAATTAAACAATAATGAAATCTAATTTAATGACTCAAATGAAATAAAGACAGGAATTGAAATTAGATCTAGGAATGGAAATGACAAAATCGAAATTGATAAAAATACTACTTTATTGATCTAATCAAAATGAAGAACAAGATTCAAAGGTTTAATCTAATACAATAATTGAAATGGAACTAAACTTAATTAATCTACATGAAAAACTAGATCTAGAATTCATTAATGGAGGCTACTAATCTAATCTATTTCTAGGTCTGACTATCTACCATTAACAAAGAGCTAAGCTTTTGTTTTTATACATTCAGATCCAAAAATCGTGCATGGGCTTGGAGCCATGTTTTGTGCCAGAGAACCCAATTCTTCATTAATGGAGGCTACTAATCTAATCTATTTCTAGGTCTAACTATCTACCATTAACAAAGAGCTAAGCTTTTGTTTTTATACATTCAGACCCAAAAATCGTGCATGGGCTTGGAGCCATGTTTTGGGCCAGAGAACCCAATTCTTTCAGTCCAAAAAGGCCTCTTCAGCTGCAGTTGGCTTCCACAGACTTTTCGTCCACTTTTGCTCCTCTGATTAGGTCAAGGCTTGGACCATTGGAAAGCTCTTTCTGAGCCGGTCGTTTTGACATAAAGTAGGCCCCATTCCGAGGTCTGAGTCCAAAGATACGGCCTTCGGAAGTTCTACTGACTTTGAGTGCTGTTTTTGCTCGCGTTGAGTTTGACTTTTTAGCTTTGACCGGGCTTTAGAAAGGCTTTGCCTTCTTGAATCTTGGCCTTTAATCATAGAACTCCTTAGCAACCAACCATTGCTCCTTTATCTCGCTAAAGTGGCACATTTCTGCACATAATGGACTTTGCAACCTGAAATGCATAAAAACACATAATCAGTGCTAACTCTTAATTATTACTCATATAATTGGTCTAAAAGTATGTCTGTTACAGGGTTAAAACTACAGTTTTGGGCTCTTATCAAACCACCCCCAAACAGCATTTTGCTTGTCCTCAAGCAAAGATGAGAAATTAGAATAAGTGACCAAAAATGGAGTTCTAACTACTCTTCGTTTACTGATCAATTGCATTGACCATATATGACAAGGGCCTTAAACCACTAGGAATTTCCTAGTGGACGAGTTATAGCCTCGTGAGAGTTTTCCTGTGAAGGTACACAAACTTTATCTATACTACAACGACTAAGAAATAAAACTATTGTTTCCTTATTCATGCTCCAAACTATCTATACATCTCACTAGCTATGAACAAGAATAACCAAGTCAAAAACCTAAGCTAATATATGCATAATAATCAATCATCTATAATAAACATATATACAATGAGTAATACTATGAAATGTCTAGCGGTCCGTTTCTCAAACTTCGAATAGCGTCCCTTCAAGAGGTTCTCACAATAATAGTCAAGATACAACACTCTGATTTTTCCACTCAAGTTTAGCTACTCTAGTAGCTAGATGGGCACACTTTACCTTACAATCTCAATGACAACAAGGAAGCCGAGTCGATCAAACACATCTGCCACTTACTATCACACTAGCCTATTCCTAATTGAGCTAGGGTCTTTATTAGGTGTCATGGGATTAGGAGATGGTTTAAGAAGGAAGGAAATGGATATTCAAAAAGGACAAGTCCGAGATAATAGAGTCTTCATATTATGTAACTAGAGAAAACTTGTTATTTACTTTTGCTTCTACACTTTGTTTCCATCCTTAGCCATATATATATATATATATATATATATATATATATATATATATATATATATATATATATATATATATATATATATATTTTTTTTTTTTTTTTTTTTGACTTTTGACTCCTTTTATTGGAGTTTTTATTTTATTTCTATTTTTATTTTCTTTCCTTGGATGGAAACTTCTTTTCTTTATTTTCTGAAGCAATTAACTAACTTTTATTTAAACAGGTTTTTCTCTTCTTCTTTCTTCCTCATTCTATTCTCAGACTTATTCTAAATTGGATAGGTTGATTTATTTTTATTTTATTTTATTTTTGTTTTTGTAACAGGGTAAAGGGATTTGTGGTTTATGGAAGGCTAAAGAAAGGCTCAGAGGGGCGACTAGCGGAAAATAATTCATAGGTTTGAATTTCTGGCTATATCGATCCAAAAAGGGCCTAAATTCTCGCTTAGGATATGGCATAGTGATCAAGCAAGTGGAAGTGTGATTTCTCTATCCGGATTTTACTTCTCCCTTGTGTCATTTCTCAAATGTTTCGCTCATATAAGGCTTTAGGCTATATTCTCACAGGATTTGTAGAATAAGTACTCTATCCTAGATTTCAAAACTTATCGCTAACAATCATAGATACTCATGTAATATATTTATAGATAGATGCAAATATTATTACCTACATATTAACCTAAGTTTCTAACAATTATTCTAATGCAAATGACTACATGAGACTTCTAGATTGTTAAGAGCATGGAGAAAGAAACAATACCAATATTCCTAAGTGTATAGCATAACTTATTTATTTATTTTTTTGAATTTTTGAAATTTTAACTAGAAACAAATGCATATTATACTTATCTATATCCTAACAGATGCCTTAATTACACATGTTTCTATGCCCCCCCCCAAACAAAAGCATGCTTTGTCCTCAAAGCATTTAAATAAAGAGGGTAGGAAAGATACCATTGAAACGTGTGAAATTTAGGAACATCTGCAAAACAACGTTAGAACGTACTAATATAGAAAATAAAAACTGACGCAACTCTATACGAGTTCTACCCATTATGGGGTTAACAAGAATGAAATTGCTTGGGACATAAGCAGACACTAACTAGAATGAAAACTTACCTCATCTCCCGCATTACTCATCATCTTCGTCATCCTCTTCTTCTATAAAGAAGTGAGGTTCTTTCGCGTCCTGCCATGCCATGATAATTTGCCAGGCTTCCCGCCATTTATCATCTATTATTGCTAACCTATTAAGAGCCACTTGGTCTGACGAGGTGTAGGGTGCAACCAGATGAGGTTGTATCCTCCACCCTTGCCAAGTCATTGCACAGAAAGATCGAATAATACTATTGGTGGGTCGCGATTAGGTCGCATCGTAATCCAATCCAATCCGTGAAGCGTGTACAAAAAACAGGGAAGAAACATAGCATAATACGGGAAACTAGAACGGGCATAAGAAGGTACTTATGCCTCATGCTATGGGATCGGGCTAAACTAGACATTAAGGTTCGGGGAAGGTCATGACACATACTTCCCGTGGCTAAAGAAAGGAAGACACTGCAAGTGGCATCATTCACAGAAGAAAAACGTCATTCCCCTAAAATGTTTAGCATGATCCAAAACATAACAGTTCCTATCTTAATGGACAGGCTACCAAAGGCTATGTTATATTCCCCTTGGTCCTCAATCACGAAAATGCCCGCCCATACGACTCATGCAAAAACTCGTAAGTGTAGACATACATATTATCGACCCAATAGCACCATGGGTCTTGTATTTCAGCGGGCATAGCAAGTCCAAGAACAAATGCTAGCAAGAACCTGGTAATTTCCATTGGTTCATTATCAATGTTGATGGAGAACACTTGTTCTCCATCTGGTCTTTCAAAGAAAATGCAGTTATCGTAAAAATAAGATGCTAGTGTTGGAGAATAAAGTGCATCAGGGCTTACCATAAGCGGCTCCCAACCAACGTATGTGATCGCTTCGCGAAACCAAGCACCATAAGTAGTGCTTTGGAACAAATCTTCGAAAGACTGTTCCAGTATCAATGTTGGAGATGTCATCTCAAAATTACGCTTTGGAATAGCAGCGAAGGATCCGGATACTACGCGCAAAAAACTGGAAATTTTCTGGTCCACGGAAGTCGCGATGCTCTCGCTCGATATAGCTGGCGCCAGCCTGAAGAAATTGAAATTTGCAGTGTTTGAGTGTGGGTCGCGCTTCGAGAGTGTGAAGCCAGCCTCGACAAAAAACTCAAAAATATACAGAGCTAGTGCGCTCTGTAGAAGCGAAAAGCTTCGGAGTTGCAGAAACTCGGAAAATGAGCCGAAACGAGGGAATCACGGGAGTGAAAGGTGAGTGATGGAGTTTAGGTGTAGTGTGAGTTGTGAGGATAGATTGTATCAAGTTTATATAGGTTTAAAGTTGCTAAAATGGATCGGGAAGTTGCCAAAACTAATTACGGCAGTTTCCGGAAATCCTAAAATTTCCAAACCCGAAAACGGAAACAACTCATATCCTTGATTCTAATTCAAACCCAGTATCTTTTAGGTTGATTTTATGATAGAATGTACCTATTTAATCTAGATTTCATCCTACAATGATACTCAATCATAGATATGCCTAAACGGCCAAATTTTCACCTTGACTCTGCAATAAATTCTAACACGGGGGTTATAAAAATAATGCTTGAATTGATAAAACCACCCCCAAACAAGTTGGGAAGGTAGGATCAATATGAAACAACCACTCATACTGAAAATAACCCCTTATATTAAAATTTTCATTCGGAGTACATTACACTACAAAATTCAAATTATGGAAATAAACTTGCATTAAAATAAATAACAATAATGAAATTACAAATAACAAATAAAATATAAAACATCAAACTATATATCCCTAGCTACTCCGGAACTGGTGGCGGAGGGAACATGCTCCGGAGACTGCTCCTGAGCTCCTGAAGAGCTAGCACCATTCGTCCTTCGGCGACGATGCTCGTGCCTGGATGGTGTGTCCTCAGAAGGAGAGTCCCCGTGAGGTGGGAATCGAGTCAGCATCTCGTCCCGGAACTGGCGCTGAGCTTCTAGCTCGGCGCTTATCTATTCCCACCTCTCGTCCTCTCTCTGGGTACGGAGCTCGAAGTTGTGATGCATCGTTGCCTGTCGAGTCCGGAGGTCTTCACAGATAGTGTTAAGCGAACGCATGCCTCGATGGATCACAGCCATGCGTTACGCATCTCCGCCCAAAGACCTCTCCAAGGCATCCGCGTCAAACAGGTCAAGTCCTCCTCATCCTCGGAGGCATCCCGATGTCCCCACCTCCTCGGCATTCTCAGCCTCCATCCTCTTCTTCTTCTTCTCTATCCTCAGCCAATCTCCAAACCCGTTGGACACACTCCTTATAGATGCGAGGGTTACGGTGGAGAGTGATGTATGTCCGATCAGTCGCCTGAGCTACTCTCAACTTGAGCATGATCTTTTTTATCAACACAGGGAGAGGGGCAACAGTCCTCCCTACTCCCCTAATCATGCTCAACAAAAACTCTAAAATGCAGAACTCATACTTCCGCTCCTGGAGTATCCATAAGATGTGGAGGTAGTTCAGGCCGATATCGCTGACCTTCCCCTTCCCCTAGATGTTCTGACCAATCCACTGAGCTGTAGTCAGCTGGTTGGTCCTAAGGGAAGTCTGTCGAACACAATGCGATCTCTTATTGTAGTCCCCTCCAATGACTGTCTCGTGCATCAATGGCTCTACCCCATTATGCTGGGACTTCTGCAACGTGACATCCAAATGGATTCTAGGCGGAATGCCTAGAATCTCAGCCAACAACCCAGTCATCACTTCCTTCCGCCTCTTATTTCTGACAACAAAATCCTAGTCCCTTCCAACTCCCTCAGTATCATAGAACCGTCCCCACTAAATCCTCGTGGTAATAGGCTTCGGTCGAAAGTACCACAAGCTATTCCAGCCTCGACTGATCATTTCACACCGTAGAACGGTCGCGAAGTGGTCACCGATAAAAGCTTGCTCGGTAAAATTCGGGCGTTGTTGAGCCATGGAAAGTTTGGAATGTAGTGGGGGTTTAAATGTGATGTGGTGGTGGGATTTAAATAGACCGGTTGAAACAACGGTGGTGGTGCAGTGCAGTGGTGGCAGCACCAAAATTTTAATTTTGGAGGTTTTGAGTGATGGAAATCGGTGGTGGTTGTGGTCGGTGATGTTTGTGATTGATTTGGGATGGAAATTTATTTTGGGCGTGGGTCAATTGTTGGTTTCATTTTATTTTGATTTTTTTTTTTTTTTTTGGTTTTGTTTTAAGCTTGGCGTTAATGGCGGAATGGAGGAAGAAGAAACGCTGTTGTTGGTGGAGGTAAGGCGCGTCTTGGCGTCCGTCGTCCGATGGCTGGGTTAGCCCAAGCCCAAAATCGAAATTTTGTGGATTTTTTCCGATTTTTCGCGAACTTCAAATCAAAATTGGCGCTTCGTTACCGGTCCGATTTTTGCGAATGAGATATGGAAATGATCAGGAGAGAATTTCCAATCCACTGATCCATAAAACACTCTATTCCGACAGTGGATGACATATAAGATAGTGGATAACGCCTCGAAGTGCGTGCATGACGTACGTTATGCAAACAATTGAACTCTAAATTCATGGATTATGTCAACCCGAATCATAATACAATAAAACGGCCTAAGCAACTCTAATGGAACATAAATATTTAGTAATGGAACATTTAACACCCACCCCAAAACAAATTTTTACAACGAAGCTTAGAAAATTTGTTTTTAGCAAATGGTCTTTTAAAGTCGATTCGAGACTTCCTAGGTTACTATGCTTATTCTTTAATATATATATATATATATATATATATATATATATATATATATATATATATATATATATATATATATATATTTTTTTTTTTTTTTTTTTTTTAAAGTAAAACAATAAACAATAAAGACATAATTCACCCCATAGAGAAACATGACTCAAAAAAATCGAGAAAACATGCAAGAGTGGAAAACGTGAATTATGTTTAAACGCGGGACTTAGGATCCGTACTTACAGCCACACACTCCATAGGGAGGGCCCGGTTACCTTAATGGTGCACTCACCAATATATGGAAATGAAAGGAAATGCACCAAACACAAAAGTTGAGTCGTTTATAGTCAGATACTCGAGACTTTATCTAGACGTATGTATGAACATGCAGTTTATCATATATCAACAACCAAAATAGTCGTGGATCATTCCATAAATAAATATCCCAGAAAACATATCCAAACACAATCAAGCACCAAGATTTCCTATGACTCAACCTAGTGAAATGAAAGCGAAGTCGGATAACCTTATTACGTAACCTAGCATGCCCCTTCTTTTTCATTTTTGAATGAGTGGGTGTTCTAGTAAATAAGTGTGGAAAAGTGAATGGTTGTGGAGAATATGGTGGATATGGATAAGTTGTAGAAAGACACCACAAACAATGAGGATGTGGTTTTAGCACAAAACTCATTCATTATGTGTGTAAGGACCGCCTCAATTCTGAAAATGAAGGTGTCAAATGGTTTGTCCTTCTGTAGTATTTGTTTATTAGGTGAATTTAAAAATTATAAAGCCACGTAAGAAACAACAGGGTCGAAAGTGCAAAATCGAGCTTCCTTTGAAAGGGTGGAAGGAGGGGAATCGAGGTGGATGTTGTGCAAGGTAGTTCTTGATAGGGTGAATCGTCACCGCTTCTAAGAAACTCATCGAATTGCTCATCTAGATTGGTCATATCCTCGCTTACTATTATAGTTCTCTACATCTTTGAGAAAGTCATCTATCTCATCCTCATCCGTAACATGTGTATCGACTAGTGTAGGGATGGAAATGTTGAGTCCGAACTTCCAAAGGAAAGAAATTTGGGCATATGATTATCAAGGAATGTGTTGTTGAAATAATCTCGAGCAAAGCTCTCGATCATGCTAACCTCTCCATCCATAGTATCGAATCGGGTAACGTGGTCTTTGTTTTAAAAACATTAACTTCAACAGCAAGATGGCCAAAAGACATGGACATTGAACCATCGCGCAATTAATGAGCGCATTGGCAGTTGCCCGTAAAAAGGACGCCCTAAGATGATCGGACAGAGTCGCTAATCCACTTCGTGGTCGAGGATGACAAAATCAGCCCGGATAGTAAAAATCCTAAATTTTACCGGAACATTTTCGACGACACCCTTAGGATACTTAATAGACCGATCGGCTAATTGCAACGCCATTCTAGTGGGTTGCATCTCGCCTAGACCTATTTGTCTATACAAATAAAACGGGAGTAAGTTGACACTAGCCCCCAAGTCTAATAACGCCGTCGTCAGATAAGAATCTCCTAAGGTGCATTGTGCAATGGGGATCTACCGGGTCCTTGTACTTAACAATTCCATTATGTTCGGATAGAGTTGGGAATTGTTCGTTAAAAAATCTTTTTGGTATATTGGTCTTACGCCTAGTAGTACACAATTCCTTAAGAAACTTAGCATGGTGTGGTAGCTTTTTATAGCTCGAGGAAGGGAAGGTTTATAGTTAGATTCTTGAAAACATCCCTAATCTCCTCGTAATTTGTATCCCTAGTTAACATGGCTAATTTTTGTGGAAACGGTGGTTTCTATCTATATTTAGCAATGGGTATTACCTGGATGTTTAACCGCGGGCCTCCCCGTTTCTTAGGTTGTGTTTATTCGGGTACCTCTACAAAGGGTAGGCTCTTCAGTTTCTATTTCGGTATCTAGTAATATAGCGGTGTAGGGGCTCTTGGTGGGGTAACTATAGGCATAGTTACTTTGTTATCAACCACTCTACCGTAACGGAGGAGGTGGTGATGGCCTTTAGCTCCCCTACATTTTCATACTCATTACTAGTATTATCGGTTACCTCAAAGGTTGTATTTGTTGTTTTAGGATTAGGTATTTCGTTACCTGGAAACACACCTTTG
Organism: Coptis chinensis; assembly: GCF_015680905.1. NCBI lineage: Eukaryota > Viridiplantae > Streptophyta > Magnoliopsida > Ranunculales > Ranunculaceae > Coptis > Coptis chinensis. Next base: position 70,299,996 of record NC_141457.1, on the reverse strand, counting down.
GGTTGGGCTTTATCTTGAGCCAACTGTTTGGTTAAATTATTAACGGATTGTAGAAGCTGTTGGTTAGATTGAGCCATGGTTTGGAAAAGTTTTTGGCTCACTTGTATGAAGGTGTCAAGACGATTTGGTTGTGTGGGTGTAGTAGTCACGGGTGGTGTGACTAGAACTATTTCACGTGAATTATTTATGGGTGGATTTTGATAGTTATTATTTACTGGAACGATACCTCTATTAGCATTATAATTATTATAACTACTTTGACCTTGTGCTTGACCTTGTCGAGGTTGCACTTGGTTGTTATAATTATTAAAATTCCCCGACCACAATCCTTGTCATAGTGGGGCTTGGTTAAAGCCGTCGCGTAGGGCCTAACATATTGATTATTGTACCCTTGAGGTGTGACGCTTTAGTTATTTCTCCAACCGAAGTTGGGATTTTGTCTCCAAGGGCGTTAGGTTCACTATTAATGGAACAAGCCTGTTCATAGGCAATAGGGGCAAGGTGAGTTGGGATGCTCGGGGCTCCAAATGAAACTACATGGATTTGTATTTACATTCATGAGGGGATTGGCTTTTGTTGTACGTAAATAGCCTCTACCTTTTTGTGAGGGATTCAATTAGAGTTTTAAGCTCGAGGATCTGATTTAACCTCAAACATACCGGTAGCCTTAATCATGGAAGAAGAACTAGCGAGCGGGAGTAATCGCCACTACCCCCAGTTGTTATTTCGCTTAGTTTGATCCTCTAAAATTTATAAGCCTCCAGGCTCCTTTGCTAAAAAGAAACTACCCCCATTTATTATGTCTAGGACTTCTTTATGGTGGTGTAGAAGTCCTTTGAAAAAAGCACGAACTAACGTGTCTTTTCGCTAAGTTATGATGTGGACACTCTATAAGGAGATCGGTGAAACGATTCCAAGCCTCCTCAAAATGATTCATGAGGATTTTGTTGAAAGAAATGAATCTTGGAAAGCATCTCATCCGTCTTTAGGGGGGGTAAAATGTTCCATAAACAAATGAACAAGTTTAGCCCACGAGTCCACGTAATTAGGGCGCTTGGGCAATTAACCAAGACGCCTTTATCGGGTAAGGTGAAAGGGAATACCCTTAATTTAATTTATTCCGCACCAACCGTAGGATGGTGGAATGTTGTTAGGACTTGTTCAATCCTACGATGTGTTGATAAGGTTTTTCATGGTCTAATCTATGAAAACGGGTAACAAATTAAAAATATTTGGAGGGATTCGAAATCCCCCTCACCGGTCCTGCTAGAACGATGCAAGATTTGGGGCTATCGCCAAGGCTTTGTAGAAGTCGAGAGAGGAGTCTCTTTTCTTCGCCATTATATCGGTGGTGTATGTGAAATAGTAGCTAGAGATGTAGTGTGTGGTATACTAGATAGACTTGATTGTTGATGTTGTTGTGTATTTACGCTCGGTGTTTTGTTCGGCCCGGACCTTAACCTCATACAAGGCTAAGACCAACTTAGCTAAACACGCCAACACTCCAAACAATTCGATATACTAGTATAAACCTCTAACGAGGAGATCACGAGGTTTGGAAGAAAGGAATACCTGATTGCGTCCTTGCTTCGCTTATGAATAGCGTCTTGTTTACGCTTGTTCAAAATATATAGCGAGTTAGAACACTGAAAAATATGAAAGTGCAAAGTTTGAGTCAAACCGCCGAAATCCGAAAAATTTAACACGAGTGGTCGGCAAGATAGAAGCCGGTCGCGCTCGAAAGTAATTTTCAAATTACAAGTGTTTTTAGCGTGGTCGCGCCCACATGGGGCTGGTCGCTCTATGTCCATGAGTTAGTTAGGGCGGTCGGTGTAATTTTTACCCGAATTTTTCAACTCAAAATGGACAACCACGGTATGAATCAAACAAGGGTGGGTGGGTGAAATGGGACTTTAAGAACAATACTAATACTACGAAAACAATAATGAAAGTGAAACTAAGATGGCAAATGTTTATTTGATAAAACATAAAATGAATAGTTTACCTACTTAAAATGAACGATAAAACTCAAAACGTAAGTAAACTAAAACTATTTTAAGTGCCTATATTTATCAAAGATTCTACTCTCAATCCTATGAGATATAGTGGAGTAGAGTGATTCGCTCCACTCCTAGTCCTTCCAGATGCTATGTTCTCAATGTAAGTACTCTACTTAAAAGTCAATGAGAGATTTACTGAAAAAGGCAACTAGACTACGATGCAACTACCCACCTAAATGCAACTAGTCGACGATGGGAATAACTAAGGGAATGCTACGTTGATTCTATGATAAGGAGTTAGAGGGGATTGATTCCACCTTAACTTCGACTTAATCCTATTAACGACGAATCGTCAGAATCCGAATGGATCTTGCCAAGTAACAATTGGTTCTTCCTAATCCCTAATTACACATGGCATTCCTACCAATTCATAACTAGCATGTGAACGATTAAACCCATTCTCATGGTGAACTAATCGTTTCTAGAGTGGAAAGGAAATTACGACGATTCTACGATATTCGAATCAAGCTTTCATCAAGGCTTCTCAACCCCTCTAATGGAGGTTTAGCCGAGAATCATTACGCAATCATTTCGATTATATTTAAACTAAACATGATATAAAGAATTGAAATTTACTTAATTAAACAATAATGAAATCTAATTTAATGACTCAAATGAAATAAAAGGCAGAATTGAAATTAGATCTAGGAATGGAAATGACAAAATCGAAATTGATAAAAATACTACTTTATTGATCTAATCAAAATGAAGAACAAGATTCAAAGGTTTAATCTAATACAATAATTGAAATGGAACTAAACTTAATTAATCTACATGAAAAACTAGATCTAGAATTCATTAATGGAGGCTACTAATCTAATCTATTTCTAGGTCTAACTATCTACCATTAACAAAGAGCTAAGCTTTTATTTTTATACATTCAGATCCAAAAATCGTGCATGGGCTTGGAGCCATGTTTTGGGCCAGAGAATCAGGCCCAAAACCCAATTCTTTCAGTCCAAAAAGGCCTCTTCAGCTGCAGTTGGCTTCCACAGACTTTTCGTCCACTTCTGCTCCTTTGATTGGGTCAAGGCTTGGACCATTGGAAAGCTCTTTCCGAGCCGGTCGTTTTGACATAAAGTAGGCCCCATTCCGAGGTCTGAGTCCAAAGATACGGCCTTCGGAAGTTCTCACGACTTTGAGTCAAGTTTACGCGTTGACTTTGACTTTTCAGCTTTGACCGGGCTTTAGAAAGGCTTTGTCTTCTTGAATCTTGGCTTTTAATCATAGAACTCCTTAGCAACCAACCATTGCTCCTTTATCTCGCTAAAGTGGCACATTTCTGCACATAATGGACTTTGCAACCTGAAATGCATAAAAACACGTAATCAGTGCGAACTCTTAATTATTACTCACATAATTGGTCTAAAAGTATGTCTGTTACAGGGTTAAAACTACAGTTTTGGGCTCTTATCAAGTCCACAGAATTAGGCGCTTGGGAAGTTAACCAAGACGCCATCTTATCGGCTAAGGTGAAGGGAAATACCCTCAGTTTAATTTGATCCGCACCAACCGTAGGATGGTGGAATGTTGTAAGGACTTGTTCAATCCTACGCATGTGCTGATAAGGTTTTTCATGGTCTAAACCATGAAAAACGGGTAACAAATTAAATATGTTTGGGGGATTCAAAATCCCCAATCGGTCTCTGCTAGAACGATGCAAGATTTAGGGCTATCGCCAAGGCTTTGTAAAAGTCGAGAAAAGGAGTCTCTCTTTCTTCACCATTATGTCGGGTGTGGTGTGTGGAATAGTAGCTAGAGGTGTAGTGATTGGTATACTAGATAGACGTGTTTGTTGACGTTGACGGTTAATTACGTTCGGTGTTTTTCTCCGGCCAGACCTTAATCTCATGCAAGTCTAAGTCTAAACACGACAACACTCTAAACAATCTTGATATACTAGTATAAACCTCTAACTGGAGATGCGAGGTGTGGAAGAAAAGAGTACCTGAATGCCTCCTTGCTTCACTTATGAATAGCATCTTGTTTACGTGTGATCAGTGTGTATAACAAGTTAGAACACTGAAAACTTGAAGAAATGGAAAGTTTGAAACAAACCTAAGGAAATCGGGCAATTTCAGCAGAGGGCGCAGGTGCGCTCCGTGTAACTTCAAGTTACAGTGTTTGAGCGCGGGTCGCGCTATGTTTGGGCGCAGGTCGCGCTCAGGGTTCCAGGCGTTTGGGCGCAGGTGCGCTCCGTGTAATTTTTCGAGGAACTTTTCAATGCTGAAACGGACAACCACAGTATGAATCAAACAAGGGTGGGTGGGTTTAATGGGACTTAAAAATGACTAATTATACTATGAAACCAAAGCTAAAGGGAACTAAGATGGCAGCGGCGCCATTTGATAAATGAAAAAAAAGAATAGTTTTACCAATGACTAAAGCTCGCGAGAACTCTAAACGCTAGTAAAACTAGAACTATTTTCGTGTATCTAATTTATCAAAGTTTTCTACTCAATCAAATTAAGATATAGTAGAGTAGGAAGTTCGTTCCACTCCTAGTTCTTTAGCATGCGATGATTTCTTGTCAACTAATCAATCATAAGTCTAGTGAGAGATTTACGAGGGGAATTCTATACTACGAGGTGAATTCAATTAACAAGTTACGAATAACGAAATGATAGAATGCTAAGGGTTTGAATCTAGATAAAGAATTAAAGGGAATTGAATCCACCTTAACTCGACTTAATCCTACTAACAAAAACTCATCGTGATCCAAATTGAATGCTTCGCATATCAAAATAGTAATTCTAATCCCTAATTATACATGGCATTTCTACCAATTCATAACTAGCATGTGAGCGATTAAACCCATTCTCATGGTGAATTAATCATTTCTAGAGTTGAATAACTATCACGACGATTTCTAAGTTTAACAAAGATCAAGCTTCATCAAGGCTTCTTCAACCCCTCTAATGGAGGTTTAGCCTTGATTCATACAACTATCATTTCCCATTGAATTAAAACTAGACATCATATAAAAATTCTATCTTTATGCAATTTGTCTAAACAATAATTGAAATCTTAGGTAATAACTGGGAAATGAATAACAAGTAATAAAGGAATTTAGATCTAAACAATTGTAAATGACAAAATCGAAATGAACAAGAATCTACTATTTTATTTATCTAATCGATGAAGAATAATGATTTAAGAGTTTAATCTAAAACAAGAATTGAATTGAAACTAAACTTAATTAAAAACAATTAAAACTAGATCTAGAATTATCTATAGTTTAGGTTTAATTAGCTACCGTTAACAAAGAGCTAAGCTTTTGTTTTTATATGCTTCAGATCCAAAAATCGTGCATGGGCTTGTAGCCATGTTTTGGGCCGGAAAATTGGGCCCAAAACCCAATTTTTTTAGTCCGGAAAGGGCTCTTCAGCTGGATTTGGCTTCAATAGAGATTTCGTCCACTTTTGCTCCTCTTATTGGATCAAGACTTGGACCATTAGAAAGCTCTTCTTGAGTCGGTCGTTTTGACATAAGGTAGACCCAATTCCGAGGTCTGAGTCCAAAGATATGGCCTTCGGAAGTTCTGCTGACTTTGTGTGATGTTTCTACCCGCGTTGACTTTGACTTCTTAGCTTTTACCGGGCTTTAGAAAGGCTTTGTCTCCTTGAATCTTGGCCTTTATCATAGAACTTTTTAGCAACCAATCCTTGCTCCTTTATCTTACCAAAGTAGCACATTTCTGCACATAATTGACTTTACTGCCTGAAATACATAAAAAACACGTAATCAGTGTTAACTCTTATTTATTACTCACATAATTGGTCTAAAAGTATGATTATTAAGGGGTTAAAACTACAGTTTTGGGCTCTTATCAATCTTACACAATGATATGGGGACATAAAGCCCCAAAGTATGCGTGTAAGCTGGGTCACATAGATAATACTTATTTGTACAATGGAAATAGATGACAATTTACTACGCATATACAAGTAATAAGTTTGCAGATAAAATTACAATAAAACAATGTCTACACACTTACCTCGAGGAGGTAATGGAAACCTGAAAGATGGATTCCCCACTGAAGTAGTTAACACACTAGCATCATGGCCAGTCCCCTCCTATCCAACCACAGCATATATGAATTTCATGTCAAAGTCATAAATTGCCAACACATTTTGCCAACAATCTTTTCCACCTCTACCTCTGTAAGGGGTCTGTTTAATAGGAGGAATAACTGCATGAATAAGAGTGCCATCTAATGCTCCAACAACCCTTTTGAATGCTCCTTGTCTAAGATCCTTATAACTTCTAACTTCTCCAACTGGGGCATCCTAAGATGGTGGTACATTCATCTCTTTGGAAAACACAATCATAGCTTTCAACACTTCTTGAAAGTACTTGTGAATTGTTTGTCCAGAATGTTGGAATAACCAACTTACATGTGGCATACTAGTGTTATGACTAAATGTTAACAAGAACATCTTCATTTTCTCATGGCTCCATAGGTAGGTGTTTACTATTAACCAAGTACCTTCTCTCTCAAAAATGACTACGCAATGCTTGAAAAGATTCTTTCAACATCCTAAAAGATTGTAAAATTAGTTTTGATGGACCATTCAAAGTCTCCCTAACTAAATCTTATCCACTATGTGAGGAAATGCATATCTTGTGACAGACTCTCCTTAGGAGTGTATTTCTTCTTGTATGGTTGAGCAATATCATTAATGCTATAAGACTCACCAACAAGGATAACTTAAAAGAATCCATATAGACCTACATATAACGAGGATAACCATATAAATGTATCCATCGCAGTGCATTCGGTGCAAACTAATTAAAAAACAGTTTATGCATTTCAAAGAGAGAATAACATACTAGAACTTGATATAATTATGAGTGTGTGAGCACTTGGGTTGATAGTAGAGCAAGCATCAGGAACACCTGATAAGAGCCCAAAACTATAGTTTTAACCCCTTAACAATCATACTTTTAGACCAATTATGTGAGTAATAAATAAGAGTTAACACTGATTACGTGTTTTTATGTATTTCAGGCAGTAAAGTCAATTATGTGCAGAAATGTGCTACTTTGGCGAGATAAATGAGCAAGGATTGGTTGCTAAGAAGTTCTGTGATAAAGGCCAAGATTCAAGGAGACAAAGCCTTCGTAAAGCCCGGTCAAAAGCTGAAAGGTCAACACGGGCAGAAATAGTGCACAAGTTGGCAGAACTTCCGAAGACCATATCTTTGGACTCAGACCTCGTAATTGGGCCTACATTATGCCAAAACGACCAGCTCGGAAAGAGCTTTCCAATGGTCCAAGACTTGGCCAAATCAGAGGAGCAGAAGTGGTCAAAAAGTCTGTTGAAGCCAAATCTAGCTGAAGAGCCCTTTCCGGACTGAAAGAATTGGGTTTTGGGCCCGATTTTCCGGCCCAAAACATGGCTCCAAGCCCATACACAATTTTTGGATCTGAAGCATATAAAAACAAAAGTTTAGCTCTTTGTAAATGGTAGCTAATTAGACCTAAAATATAGATAATTCTGGATCTAGTTTTAATTGTTTTTAATTAAGTTTAGTTTCATTTCATTCCTTGTTTTAGATTAAACCTTGAAAATATTGTTATTGCTTGATTAGATAAATAAAATAGTAGATTCTTGTTCATTTTGATTTTTGTCATTTACAATTGTTTAGATCTAAATTCCTTTATTACTTGTTATTCATTTCCTATTTATTACCTGAGATTCAATTATTGTTTAGTAAAATTACATAAGATAGAAGTTTTATATGATGTCTAGTTTTAATTCAATGGGAAATGATAGTAGTATGACTCAAGGGTAAACCTCAATTAGAGGGGGTTGAAGAAGCCTTGATGAAGTTTGATCCTTGTTAACTTAAAAATCGTCGTGAGAGTTTATTCCACTCTAGAAGGTCGTTGATTCGCCATGAGAATGGGTGGACGACCTCACATGCTAGTTATTGATTGGTAGAGAGATGCCATGTATAATTAGGGATTAGAATTACTATTTTGATATGCGAAGCATTCAATTTGAATCACGATGAGTCTTTGTTAGTATATTAAGTCGAGTTAAGGTGGATTCAATTCCCTTTAATTCTTTATCTAGATTCAAACCCTTAGCATTTTATCATTTCGTTATTCGTAACTTGTTAATTGAATTCACCTCGTAGTATAGAATTCCCCTCGTAAATCTCTCATTAGACTTTGGACTGATTAGTTGACACGAAACCATCGCATGCTAAAGAACTAGGAGTGGAACGAATCATCTACTCCCCTATATCTCAATAGGATTGAGAGTAAAAATATCTTTGATAAATCTAGTAACAAAGCAGTTTTAGTTTTACTTTCGTTTAGAGTTTCATCGCTTTATTCATTAGTAGAATTATGCATTTTTACGATTATCAACACCTAAGCGATCATCTTAACCATAATGTACATCAGCAATTTATAATGAAAAGTGCACTTCCATTATCGTATAAAATATAAAATGGCGTGGTTTTCTGTCAAAGTTCAAATGTAGGCTTCCTCTGCTAATACTCCATCTTTGATTTATTGATCTATTTCATCATAAACTAAACTTACACATTCTTATCAATCATTACACAACAACACAAAATTTAAAATAAAGAGAGAACCAGTCGGCAGCAAACCTAAAATCAAGTACTAAAAGAAAATAAATAAATCAGTAGCCAAAAATCAATTAGTCGGCAGCAAACCGGCCACAACAATCAATAAAGAGAAATTTAAACAATAGCATACAATGCAACAACAATAATGCTAGTGCTAGTCGAGAGAGTCGCGAAAAGGAATTCAATAATGAACAGAGTCCATGAATACTAGCATAATCTAAGAGACAGCTCGCCAATTTAATCAATGCTGATTAAGTTTCTATTGCATATCGAGTGGCTCGATCAACCTTGACAGTGGCGGCAACAGTTTCACACTTTATCGCGGTTGTGGCAGCAGCACCAAGGCGCTCGGTCGATATTAGAGATAGAGCTCGTGATTGGTGGCAGTAGCAGCTGCTTGTTGGTTTGGGAAGAATGAAGAAGAGATAATGAGGGCAAGGGGTAGTGTGCTTGGGGCGTTTGTATCTTTTCCCAGCATACAAGTCTTACAGAATTATAGTAGATCCAATGTTGGTACTGACATAAATCATTCCTCTTATAAGAGATTTATAGTAGAATGCCTCTTATAAGAGGCAAAAAACGAGCCAAAAATATGTCCCAAATCACTGGTCCACGTGTCTTATAAGAGGTTATAAAACCTCTGGGTCTTATAAGAGGAAAACAAAAACAAAAGGCCCCTATGTTGGTAAACTATTAGAGATACATTATGTTGGCTTATGGGATCTTTATATTGTCCTACTGGTAACCATTAAGGAAAATGAAATAACATGTTCACTAATTGAACACAATGTAGTGCTTCCTGCACTTGATACATAAGTACCTAGTATATTAATATGCACTAAACCATACTCAATGCAGTGCTTCCTGTGTTGTGTGATTGTGTCATGATCATACTGTTTCAGCAAGCTTTGCTAAAACACACTAGTTGGGTCGGAAGTGATCTTTTCGAAAGAGATTGCGAAGGGGATGGTTGTTGGTGAGAGTTGAGAATGGACTTTGGTTTGAAGTTGCCTACTGATAAGCACCCAAAACTGTAATATTAAACCCCGAGAGACATAGCATTTTGGTCGATTATGTGTTTAATAATCATGTAATAATTATATTTTCGTACTTTTGCAGGTTTCCACAATTAAAATGAATATAATGATAAAACATGCATCGAAATGCGGGAATACCGAATATTTGAAGTTTCCCACTCAACCCCGTGAAGCCCAACAAAGCCCCGACTAAAGCCGAAGTTTCCAAAAGAACAAAACCAGTGCAGAACGGGTCCACATATAAAGAAGCAGCAAACTTCTGAAGCTCAAATCAGATAAATCTAGATGCCGACGTTGGCTAGTGAAGCTGCCAAGTACGGGAATACGGGAATATTTGAAGTTTCCCACTCAACCCCCGTGAAGCCCAATAGAGCCTGACTAGAGCCGAAGTTTTCAAAAGAACAAAACCAGTGCAGAGCGGGTCCACATATAAAGAAGCAGCAAACTTCCGAGGCTCAAATCGGATAAATCTAGATGCCGACGTTGGCTAGTGAAGTTGCCATAGCGACCCGGGCGACGAACTCGGCGCAAGGACAAAAAGTCGTAAAAACGCCAAATTTGGCGCAGCTACTGGACACACTAAGTAGACCCACTCTGCGGGCCCAGATGGCATGACGAGTCAACATAGGCAGGTGGCAAAGGATGGTTTCAATTTAGTGCCACCTTGCAATAAGGAAGACACATACCAATTCAATGTTTGAATTGAATTAGGCTAAAATACAAAACCAAAACATAAAAGGACAAAACAAATGATAATAAAACAAAACTTTATAAAAACCGAAGTTTTGATCCTAACAAACTGAATTGGGCTAAAAAACAAACCTGATTCGATATTAAGATTTCACGTGAAGGGTCCCCAGCCTATATATATGTGAGGGGGGTCTTCATATATCTTCCTTCAGCATATTAATGCTTTAGCTACGCCTAGTTAGATTTTCTTCTTCAGTACTTACATTCTGCCATTTCCATTTCAGCAGCTTAAATACTGTAAGTTATTTTACCCTTAATAACAGTCATTTCTTTTCTAGTTTAATTTCTGTCCTGCATTTATTTACTTAATGTATACAGCAAGTTTTATTATTCCTTCTATGACCATGAGCTAATCCCCCCGGAGGGTTATGCTGCTCGTGTGAAAATCCGGATTGACTCGTTACTATTCTAGAATCACTACTTAGGAATTAGGTATAGAATTGACATCCGGTCCCAAAATGACTGAGACTGTACCAAGTTGGATTTGCTGATGCTCGGGGCCGGTCATCTTCGTACGACCAAAAATATCTCGTCGCGCTGACTCTCTGCGTGTCGACAGACTCTCCAATTAAATCGGCCGATGTGAAATCGAGCAAGGAGCTGAAATAATATACCAAAGATGAGGTATTATTGAAACTCCTTATGCTAGTGAAATGCGACCTAGAGATGTGGGCATGCACTAGGGATCAATACTCGACGTCGTCTCCGAAACGAGACGAACTAGAGATGTAGTGATTTGGTAATAAAAACTGTTGAAAAATGATTCTTGCATGAGCATGATTAACTCTCTCCCTGTTTCTCTAATTTTGTTTACCTACATTTAATCGCCGTAGTAATTTACGTTACCGTTAATTTAATTAAAACCAACTAAAAAGAAACCTAAAAATCCTACTCACTAAAAGTTGTAAATTCCAGTTGTGAACCTATCCAAGCCCTAAGGTTTAGACGATCCCTTACTCGACCTATCCTACCAAACCCACATGAGTAAGGTAACTTGACTAAAACGTACGACTATACGGACGTTGGAACTTGGACTTCGGACTTTGGACTGTGGACCTCGGACTTAAGAAAATAAGTAACTGAAACCAATAAACGTGTATAAAGAGCGTTTTATCACCTACGTACCCAAATGTTGTATTGCTTTGGGATCAAGTCTCAATTGCGCAGTTCTGGAAAATGACCAATGTTGGATTTTATATGTTGGATTGGTGATAGTTACTTCCTCGTTCTCCAATATTCCAATCATGGAATGAAATTGGAGAACTTGCTGGAGTACCGTCACAGGATCTGAAGTTGATGGAAGTGAATCTTGAATTTGGAGAAAGTTGTGGAAGTTGATTGATTCGGTCAAACAACTTCCTCGCAAATGTTCAAGACACGCGTTTAATTGAATAGACTTTGCGTTATGTGGGTAGGTAGGCTATAAATTAAATCTGAGCATGGGCTCTGAGCGTGGCCTTTTTGGGGCTCTGAGCATGGGCTTTATTGTAGTTAAGCTCTGAGCATGGTCTTTATTATAGATAAGTTATGAGCATGAGCTTTGAACGTGGCCTTTTTAGGCTCTGAGCATGGGCTTTATTGTAGATAAGCTATGAGCGTGGGTTTGTACTGAATTGGGATTTTATTGAGCCACATTTGTGGGGGCCGGAATAGATACCGACCCATACTCACATTTGTAAAACGTACCAACTTTCTACAATGATCTTGTCTGTGGTTTTCAAAGAAGCCAAATGACTGTAGGGAATAATTCATCTTTGCCATAGAGTCATAATCAAGTAAGGGGAGAGAATGCTTTTGAGAGGGGGTGGAAGCGGTACATGGCTTAAAATGTAGTTTAAGTAGATTTGTTCAATCATGTCCTCAATCCTTCGCCACTCTCCATCTGCCTCCTTCACTCCTTCACTCTCTCTTTCCCCACCGACAAACCCATCTCTCCCTCCACCCTCCACTCACGCCCCGACTGCTTGCAGTTATCTAGTTACATATATAAATTACCATGGAAGGGACTGCTTTAGATATTTCTGCACTTGTTAAGTCGTTAGTGTTTGTAGATTGAACTGTAATGGATCTATTGATAGCGTAAGTTGCAATGAGTTCCCCATGTATTTTAACTGTGAAATGATAATGGGCAATGATTGAAGAAACATCAATTTAACTTATACATAATGGGAAACTTAAACTTACTTACATAAGTTCGTAGAAAAACAACTAGAACTCAACAAATGGACAATTAGACAAACACCAATATATGTGAAAGACAAATAGAGGGGTTTCCTAATTAACTTTGTTAACCTGTTAGAGAAATACTATGTTGTCTTATAGTATAGTTATATTGTGTTAAAAGGAAACCTTAAGGAAAGGACATGACATGTTTAATTAAGTACTAATTGAACACAATGAAATGCTTCCTGCAAGTCCAACACAATGACTCTATATTTCTGTAAGCAAGGGATAAACAAAGGGCACAAGTTTATAAAGTGCAGAAGTCAACCTAGATGCGGCGCTTTCAAAATGGATTGATCTCCCGGATGAAGAGAGCCATCAAGCAACTACAACTAGGTAAGAAAAGGTCACAGAAGGAGAGGAAGGTGAAGGTAACAGTGGAGGGGAATTGTACCTCCAAAATTACCATGGACGGGACTGTTTAAGATATTTCAGCACTTGTTAAGTCTTTAGGGTTTGCCGATTGAACTGTAATGGATCTACTGATAGCATAAGTTGAAATGAGTGAACATTTTGAATGTATTTTAACTGTAATTGATGTAGTTTAACTGTGAAATGATAATGGGTAATGATTCAAGAAACATGAATTCAACTTAAACATAATGCGAAACTTACACATAATTACAAATGTTCGTAGAAAAACAACAAGAACCCAACAAAGGGACAATTACAAATAGGTGTTTCTAGTTATGTAAGTTACTTTATTAGAGATACACTGTGTTGTCTTTATACATAGTTATGTTGTTGTGTATTTAACCATTGACTAAAGGACATAACATGTTTAATAAGTAATAATTTCACAAAACCATAACACAATGCAGTGCTTCCTGCACTTGATACATAAGTACCTAGTCTATTAAAACGTACTGACTAATAGGAAAGAAATAATTACATATATAATCGACTAGTTAAATTGGGTTTCAGCAAAGTCTGACATGAATGGGAAAATGGAGTGAATGCCACTTGCTGGGATTACTTGATCTGCTAGGACCTTCTTCTCCATGAAACTGTACCATATGATATTGTTGTACCAACTGAAAACTCCAATGTCTGATGGCAGTAGGTTGACAAAGTTTGAATGGCGGAAACTTTCATACAATATAAACGTCCTCGGTTCACTCCACACACAGTTCTCGTACCGCTGCAAAACCCGAAGTTCTAATATTTCAGTGCCGATGCCGTCCTCACCCCAGAAAGAGAACATAATAGCTATGGAGCCATCATAGGGAAACAGCGTGTACGACTTCGGTGGACGTTGAGTATTCGGTAGCCTAATCCTTGTCCATTGCTCACGTCGAACGTTAAAAACTAATATTTCCGCAGCCCAAAGAGACCAATGAAGATTTCCTTTTGCAACAACTCCAACATTCCTTTTAAGGAGTTCATTATTAAAAGACAACTCCAGATCCTCCAACCTTCTCCATTGGTAAATTTGGGAATCAAACAATTCAACATGATAGATGATACATTTCTTTAATTTGTTGTCCCTAGAAGGCCTTACAATGTTGTGGTTGGGTATTGAGAGCCTAACTATAGTGAATCACAAAGGTTCCAAAGAATTAACCACCATTCCCACACATTCTGTGAAGAATCTGTTCCTAGGATTATTTGGGCGACGAAGGTTTCTAGTGGTTGGTTTGCATACATAAAACTTTTGGTTTTTTTCGTAAGGTGTGTTCAAGAGAACTTTTGGTTTATTTCCTACTCTCACATATAGATTCATGCAATATATATAGAGTACGGATTCGTTCCACTCTTAACTCTCAAGACTTAAACAAATTCAATTGAACAAACACAAAGAACAATTGTGAGAGCAATAATTATGGATGTGAATTTATACTATGAGATAATACTATCAATTGACCTTACACTAATATTAACTAAAGTAATTAAATATAGATGAATCAAATATGGATAAAGAATTAGGGGAATTTGATTCCACCTTGAATTTAACTCAATAACTTAGCATAGATTGTTGTAATCCAATTCTTACGCTCTTATGATAAGAATTAGTCGTTCTAATTCCTAATCATTCATGGCAATCTCTACCAACTAATGACTAGCATGTGAGAAAGTTCTACCCATTCTCATGGCGAATCAACTCCCTTCTAGAGTGGAATAGACTCTTACAACGATTCTATACTACATAATCAAGTTTTCATCAAGGCTTCATCAAACCCCTATAATGGAGGTTTAGCCTTGATTCATCAAACTATCATTTCCCAATGAAATTATACTAGACATCATATAAAGGTTCTAACTTTACTAAATTGAACTAAACAATAATTCAAATCTTAATTAACAACTAAGAAATCATTAACGACTAAGAATCGAAATTAGATCTAAGCAATTTTAAATAACAAAATCGAAATTATGAAGAACTAACTGTTTTATTGATCTAATGAATAATAAACAATGATTCAAATAACTAAATTAATAATCCACTTTGTTCTAAACTAATTACTTGAACATAAAACTAGATCTAAAACAAGATATGAAAAACTAATTAACAAACTAATTAAAAATTCTCAAAACTAGATCTAGAACTATCTTTAATGGCTACCTTCTATCTATTCTAAGTATTTCTTCCAAGCTAAGTCTTGTGTGTAGAAATGGAGGAGACTAGATCCACATTTTCGTGCATGGGCTGAGGAGCCATGTTTTGGGCTGGAAAATCGAGCCCAAAACCCAATCTCTTCAGTCCACAGGGCCCTTTTTAGCTGGATCTAACTTCAGCAGGCTTTTCGTCCACTTTAGCTCCTCTGATTGGGTCAAGACTTAAACCATTGGAAAGCTCTTTCCAATCTGGTCTTTTTGATATAAGGTACGCCCAATTCCGAGGCCTGAGTCCAAAGATACGGTCTTTAGAAATTTTGCTGACTTTTGTGTAATGTTTCTGCCTGCGTTGACTTTGACTTTTCAGCTTTTGACCGGGCTTTACAAAGGCTTTTTCTCCTTGAATCTTGGCCTTTACTCACAGAACTTCTTAGCAACCAACCCTTGCTCCTTTATCTCGCCAAAGTGGCACATTTCTGCACATAATTGACTTCAATGTCTGAAATACATAAAATCACGTAATCAGCATTAACTCTTATTTATTACTCGTATAATTGGTCTAAAAGTATTATTGTTAAGGGGTTAAAACTACAGTTTTGGGCTCTTATTAAACCACACCCAAATAGCATTTTGCTTGTCCTCAAGCAAATATGAGAAATTAGCATAAGTGACCAAAAATGGAGTTTTAACTAATCTCGTTTCGCCGAGTGCGATTGCATTGACCATATGCAACAAGGCCTTAAACCACTAGGAATTCCCTAGTGGACGAGTTATAGCCTCGTGAGAGTTTTCCAGTGAAGGTACTCATAAACTTCATCTATACTACAACGACTAAGAAATAAAACTATTGTTTCCTTATCTATGTCTCAATTATCTATATATCTCACTAGCAATGAATAAAGAATAATCAAGTCAAAACCTAAGCTAATATATGCATAATAATCAATCATCTACGAATAAACATATATACAATGAGTAATACTATGAAATGTACTAGCAGGTTCATTTATGAAAACTCGGAATAACGTCCTTAAGTAGGTCCTCACATAATGTCAAGACAAAAACCACTCTGATTTTTCAAAACTCAAGTTTATTACTCCATTAATGTCGCGAGGTGGGCACACTTTAGCTTACAATCTCAATGACACACAAGGAAGCCGAAGTCGATCAAACACATCTGCCACTTACTATCACACTAACCTATTCTTAATTGAGCTAGACGTCTTTATTAGGTGTTGCGGGGATTAGGAGATGGTTTAAGAAGGAAGGAAATGGATATTCAAAGAGGACAAGTCTGAGATAATAGAGTCTTCATATTATGCAACTAGAAAAAATATTGTTATTTACTTTTGCTTCTACACTTTGTTTCCATCCTTAGCCATATTTTTCTTTTTCTTTGGCTTTTGACTCCTTTGATTCTATTTTTGAAGTTCTAACTCTTTATTTTCTTTTATTTATTTATTTATTTTTTTTATTTGGATAGAATCTTTCTTTTCTCATCTGGAGCGACTAACAAATTCTTGATTTCAAAGGTCTTTCTCTTTTCTATTCTTCATCTCTATTCTCAGACTTATTCAAAGAATGAGTAGGTTGATTTTTTATTTTGTTTTATTTTGTAACAGGGTAAAGGATTTGCGGTTTATGAAAGACTAAAGAAAGGCTCAGAGGGGAGACTAGCGAAAAATAATCCATAGGTTTGAATTTCTAGCTATATCGATCCAAAGAGGGCCTAAATTCTCGCTTAGGATATGGTATAGTGATCAAGCAAGTGGACGTGTGATTTCTCTATCTGGATTTTACTTCTCCCTTGTGTCATTTCTCAAATGTTCACTCATATAAGGCTTTAGGCTATATTCTCACAGGATTTGTAGAATAAGTACTCTAGCCTAGATTTCAGAAACTTACTGCCAACAATCATAGATACTCATGTAACATATTTATAGATAGATGCAAGGCTTATTACCTACATATTAACCTCAGTTTCTAAAAACTATTCTAATGCAAAAGCTACGTGAGATTTCTAGATTATCAAGGGCCTAGAGAAGGAAAACAATACCAATATTCCTAAGTGTACAACATAAACTTTTTATTAATATTTTTAAAATTTTTGAATTTTTAACTAGAAAACAAGTGCATATTATACATATCTATATCCTAACAGATGCCTTAATTACACGTGTTTCTATACCCCCCCCCCCCCCCTAAACAAGAAGCATACTTTGTCATCAAAGTATTTAAATAAATAGGGTAGAGAAATACCATGGAAACGCGTGAAATTCTAGAACATTTGCAATACAAGGTTAAAACATACTAATATAGAAAATAAAACTGACGCAACTCAATATGAGTTCCACCCGTTATGGGGTTAACAAGAATCAAATTGCTTGGGACATAAGCAAACACTAATTGAAACTAAAAACTTACCTCAACTCTCGATTAAGTGTCATCCTCCTCATCTTCAATAAAGAAATGAGGTTCCTTCGTATCCTGCCACGCCATGGTAATTTGCCAGGCTTCACGCCACATATCGTCTACTATAGCTAACCTGTCAAGCATCAGTTGGTCGGATGGGGTGTAAGGCGCAACCTGATGAGGTTGTATCCTCCACCCTTGCCAAGTCATTGTACAGAACGATCGAATAATACAATTGGTGGGTCTCACAATGTCGACCCCAACCCAATCCGTAAAATGGGCACAAAAAATAGGGAAGAAAGATAGCATTATACGGCAAATTAAAACATGCACAATAAGGTACTTATGCCTCTTGCTATGGGCTCAGGCTAAACTAGACATTAGGGTCTGGGGAATATCATAGAGTGTACATCCCCCAGCTAAAGCGAGGAAAATATCACAAGTTTCGTCATTCACAGAAGAATAACGTCATTCCCCTCTAATGTTTAGCATGATCCAAAACATAACAATGCCCACGTTCATAGACAGGCTACCAAGGGAGACGTTATAATCCCCTTGGTCTTCTATCCTAAAGATTCCTGCCCCGTAATGCTCATGCAGATCTTCATAGTTATACATGTACATATTATCTACCAAATAGGCCCATGAGTCTTGTATTTCTGCAGGCATAGCAAGTCCAAGCACAAAGGCTAGCAAGAACCTGGAAATTTCCATCGGTTCATCCCCGATGGTGATGGAGAACACTTGTTCTCCATCTGGTCTATCAAAGAACTTACAATTATTATAAAAATAAGATGTAAGTGCGGGAGAATAAAGTTTATCAGGACTTACCAATAGCGGCTCCCAGCCTGCTAGAATGATCACTTCACGAAACCACGCACCATAGGTGTCACTTTGGAACAAGTCTTCAAAAGACTGTTCTGGTATGATACGAGGGGATGTCATCACCAAACTACTCGCTGGAATAGTTGTAGACGATCCTGGAACAACCTTAAAAAAATTGGAATTTTTCTTGCCCACGGGCGCTCGACCTATGCCTGGGTAGGACCGGGGTGCCTTTGGTGAATTCGAAGTTCCAGGCACTCAGGCGCAAAGGCGCCACTTTTGCTGGGATGGGCGCGGGTCGCGCTCAAGATGAAAACTGGAATTCCAGTGTTTTGGGCGCAGGTCGCGCTCAGGGAAATTTTTTGACTGACAGTGCCTAGGGCGCAGGTGGCGCTCCACTGGGGCATGGGTATGGACTTATGGTCCAGTGTTTCTAACTCTGTAAAGCTCAAGTTTTATGGTCAGGGTATGGACTTAAGCATGAGCACATACCACTTGCTTAACCCTAATCAATGGCTAAATGATGAGGTATGTCAACTGCTGCTCTGAACTTACCCAACTTAATACGCAACTCGTTTCGTCTTATTGATGATAAATTCGTTATTTCTTTTTGTCGCCAAGGTCATTTCGCTCTACATGGCGCTTCTTGACAAGGCCCATAACACACTTGCCAACTCTGATGATGTACTCATAACACGTGATTCATCGCAGTCCTACACTGTCATCCCGATACACTGATCTCGGTTATTTGACCGAAACACACTTATTTTCTCGTACTTTTCTAGGCTTTCTGAGACCGTGCAAATAACTTTTGTTTCAACTGATGCAGGTTAGCTGGGAGTCATTGTATGCGACTGTTGAAGTGAGCCTTACCAATCCGAGCCTGACTACAGAACAAAAGATTTATGTCTTTGCTTCCAACCTTTCATCGAACCAAAATATGACCTTTAGAGATATGCTCCAACCAAACACCCGCATCCCATACGTCACCAGATCTAAGGGCATGATGATGGCCTTCAATATCTCAAACATGCATTGGATACTGGTGGTCTTCAACTTCCCCACTTGGACTTGCTGGATATATGATTCGCTGGTGGAGCCTATCGCCGATCCTAAAAATCTCGGTACCCTGCTTCAGTATGCCTTCTTAATGCTCGACAAAGGCTGTATACCACAATCGAAGTTTCGGAAAAAGTGGAACATCAAATACGTCGACTGTGTAAAGCAAACGGATTCTTACAATTGCAGGGTCTTCGTACTAGCTTTTGCAGATCAGCTACTGCGAAATCAGCGTCTCAATTTTACCCGGACTGGGGCCATGATAAGAAATACGGTGGCCAAAGACTTGCTTGCCTGTGGCTTGACCTGCTTGCCGGGTTGAACGGAATGGTAGAATCGGGGTTGACCGTGAAAAAACACAAAAATGCAGTGCTTGAGTCCCTGGATGGACAAACTAAACTACGTGCTACTGGATTTTGTTTTTAATTGCTTTAATTAAGATTAATCTTTCTTAATTAAGTACTTTTGCCTACACTACTACACATCACCTAAACGAGGACAACATGCCGTCAATTGGAGTATGCCACGAATTGAACGTTTATATAGATCTTTCTTTACCACGTGATCTATTTTCCAGACTAAAACAACATACAATACCATTGAGACATTATAAACCTTCTTTGGAAATAAATTGATCTCTGATGCCTCTGCTCATATTCCATTTTCTAAACAACATCATAGCTTTCCAGTACTAATTATTGAAGCCGCTCACATGGTGCTTCTTAGATTTGTTTGTATATTAGTACTTTATTTATGGGCAAGATCATACTCCACTACATGTTTTGACTTCTCTCTTTCGATATTGAGTTTTGGGCATACACATATTTGTTCTTACCCAGGTATACATTTGTACAACAAATAAAAACTAGAACTATCGTGTTCTACCGTCGCATTCACATCTTTTTTTTTCCGGGTATACAGAGGTTGTACTGATAAAAACTATGTTGTTCTGTCATATACTTATAATGGGATTAACTAAACCATATCTTTGATTAAAACTAAAAAACAGGCCCAGTCATACATTTCCTATACAAGAACTCCATTTCACAACAACTAAACTAAGATATAAGACAATAAGGAAGCTCCCAAACATTTTCAATACAATTTGGTCAATATGGTAGGAGAAAAAAGAGGGAAAGGAATTGGAATTGAATTTGGGCGGGAACAAAGGGGGTTTTCTTTGGTGACTTTGTACTCAGGAGTGTAAGTTGTTGAGAGAGAAGAAGAGACGTCCTGTTTGGGTAGGAATAGGAGAGAGAAAATAACTTCTGATGTACTAGGTCAGAAGAGATGTGACAAGAGGGTGGGAGATGTTCAAGGGTATATATGTAAATTCGTATAATGATATATCATTTTTTCTAAAAACAAAACACTAATACCTTGAAGTGTATTAGGGGTATTTCATATATCAGCAAGTGGGGGCCACGTCCGACAGTGGAATAAATCATCTCTGCCGTATTCAACGGGTTCAGTTGTCTTAAATATAAATTCAACGTCCGATTCAGGAAGTTACCCTAAAATAAAAAATGATCTATATGCAATTATGCATACAATCATACTCCAACACTACACCCAACACTGTCAAATCTGAATCTACTTGTACTCGTTCTCCTTTATATATAATACGTGGAAGCTCCCTCAGTTTGCCAATTGCCCAGTTCCAAGATATTGATTATTGTTCGTTCACTTATTAAAGTATATCTTGATGCATCAACTAATTTTAACTTTTAATGCAGAACAAATGACTACCCAAAAAATGTTGTAGGTTATGGTAATTGGAAATAGTCTGATGTAATGGGCAGCAAATAAAAGAGAAACATATCATTCAGAGTGGAAGGAAATTAGGCCCGTAGACTTGGGACAATACTAGAGTATGAATCTTAGAGTTGCTATGAATCGAAGTTTGGGACACGGTAGTTAAATTTTAAGAAAAACAAAAGAATATTTAAACCAAAATCATGTCTAACACTCCGGTATTGTTTTGTGTAGTTTTTTAGACTTACGTCCCCACCAACTTGTCCAATTAGACTTTCGTCCCTAGTTCTTCACTTATTAGATTTACGTCCCCAAGTTCACAGCTGACTCAACTCTTTCCGTCTGGTGCATGTGTAAAGACACATTTACCCCTAAGCAGGTGCAAAATGACCAAAATGCCCATTGACTCTATCAAGACCAAAAACTTGCAAATTGACACGTGGCATCATCTCTCTCTCTCTTTCTCTCTCTCTCTCTCTCTCTCTCTCTCTCTCTCTCTCTCTCTCTCTCTCTCTCTCTCTCTCTCATTTAATCCAACGAACCCAAATATTTTTCCTAAATGACACCCAAAACCCTTGCTAACTTGAATTGACCAAACTACCATCAAGCAAGTTAGCCCATGTGCCACGTGTCAGCATCTTGTGTAATCAAATCAACAGTTCATAAATTGGTTGAATAGGTTGGTTCATGCAGAAAGTAACCATTAGATTTTAACATTGGGCTCTTCAATCTATAAGTAGGAGAGGCATCCGTAACTTGAAATGGATGCAATTGACTCGTCCAAAGCACAAATGGGAGGTGGTGGTGAACTTGTCTCGTCTAAAGAAACATTAGAGAAGGTACTAGAAAAGGTATTTCCTCGACTTTGTACCTTAATTTAGGTGGGGGTGGAAAACTAATTGAAGTTGTACTGTTAAATTCAAGATCGTGCATTCTTTTCATTTGGAAAGCTTGATCATTGGTATGATAGATGCCCTTGGATTGGCTATCCTTGCAAGAGATGCGATACTTGTCATTTTGTGAAAACTTCACAACAACCTCATTCATGGTCAAAAGTTTTTAAGTTGCCCAAAATGTTGGAGTTTCCAATGGATGAAGGATGCTCTGAAGGAATCAATGCCCGAGTAGAAGCCTAGTCAGTTGTATTCTCAAGTTAGGGGGAGCTCGTCTGTAGGGAGTTCTAATGGGAAGTCCAAAGTTTATGTTCAAATTGAAGTGGATAATTTATGTGAAGGATTTGAAGCACAAGTGACTGTGAAAGGGAAAGGGGCGGTTTGAAATGTTTGTATTTGGTTTAGTTTAATCAGTACTATAGTTTAATTTTCATGTTTGTAGTCATGTACATTCTATAATTTTCACTGTAAATTTCATGTTTGAAGTTTGAAGTTTGAAGTTTGAAGTTGAAGTTGAGGTTGTTGTTGCAGTACTGTTGTTGTTGTTGTTCAAAACACTCTAAATAAAGAACACTTGAATCATTGAAGCAACATAGAACAGAGACTCTAACATTTAAACTAGTTCAAACTAACACAAACATTCAAACTACTTCAAACTAACACAAACATAAAACTTGGACACAAAACAGAGCACTAGACCATAACACATTACACATTAGGTCATTTTATTCTTATTCTTCTTGTTGCTCATGCACACTCCAGCTGCTACTAATGTCAATATAATTTCTTTAGCTTCACGTACTGGTGATTGTGATTAACCAAATTGTGATTGTCCTGGAAGTAGATTGTGTAATATTCCTGATCGCCTGAGTGAAGGAGGGACTGATCCTGGTTGTGGTGGTGGTGGAGGGACTTGTTCTGGATGTGGTGGTGGTGGAGGGACTTGTTATGGTTGTGGTGGTGGTAGTGGAGGGACTGCTGTTGGTTGTGGTGTTGGTGGAGGGACTGCTGTTGGTTTTGGTTTAGCTTTTGGAGCAAATTTCAAACCGAATCCCTTTGCTGGTGGTGAAGGAGCAAAGCCTGGCTTAGGAGTAAAACCTGGTGGAGGATATGCTACTTCTTCTACTTGACATAGCCCTATGGTATCAATCAACTCTAAATAACACATATTGTTGCATTCCTTGCAGACCTTCAAACTCATTTGGCCCTCATTTTCCATCAACTCTAAAAACACCCACTTATCTTTCTTTTCTTTCAACAATGCTTTGATTTTCTCAAAAAAGTCAACAATTTTCTTTTTATCAAGCTGAATTCTTGCTATTATTCCTGCAGCCATGACTTCCAAATGTTGCAACTTGAGATGAGAATAGAGTAAAGATATGAGAAAAGATTTATGTGAGATGTGTTGGGGTTGTAGTCTGATTTTATAGAAAGTGAATAGGGTGTTTTGATGAATCACAAGGCATTGACTGAAATGAATCTACCAATACAAGTTAGCCTAGTAAAATGAATTTGTTACCCTATGCATAGTCTAAAAACTACAAGTAAATATCTCACACTTGAATCACCAAAACTGCAAACATTTTCTGATTTTCTACCACCTTATGCATAGTCTAAAAACTGCAAGTAAATATCTCACACTTGAATCACCAAAACTGTAAACATTTTCTTAATCTAAATTTTAACATAATATTTAATACAATTTAAATAGAAAATACACTATATAATTATTAAATACTACAAAAGAAATAGAACATTCTAAAAATTGCAAAAGAAATAGTGTACACATATATTCCAAAAGAAATCTTTCCAAAACTAGTTATACATGAATATCAAAAGTAAATTGGACCATTCATCCAAGTCTAGCTTGTACTGCCTTTACAACTACTGGTGCTTTGACAGACAGGAGCTGTAACACTTGCTTTATTTCTTGTTGTTGCCTTCACAACTGCTGGTGTTTTGAAAAGAGCTGTAACACTTGCAAAAGTTGCTCCTGCTCCTTTCATAACTTGTCTTGTAGCAAGTAGCACACTTGCACTATTCTTTTTCCCCTCTCCTTGCTTTATAATCAAGTCACCCATAGTATGTATGTGCTCTAGTGCTTTGAATAATATAGGTCCATAGTTTTGGCTTTTTTTAGGGTGTTCATGTCTTACTGGTGCCACTTTTACTGGTGCATTGCTTGGTGGTTATGCTATGGATGGACTCACTTGGAAGAGCATTACTTGGTGGTTCTGCTATGGATGGACTCACTTGGAGGAGCATTGCTTGGTGGTTCTGCTATGGACTCACTTGGAGGAGCATCACTTCCACTTCGCAAACCACTTTTTTTTTTGCCTTCGTAATGCCACACTGTGTCTTCCTTACAATCTTTCTACCAAGGTTTACAAAGTATAAACTAAGTAGTAAAAATATTTTAGTATAAACAAAGTAGCTGAACAAAGTATAAACCAACTATTATAAACATATATTAATAAACTTAACTTATATTACTTTGCCCTGTCCATGCAAGTAGGCTCTCCTGTCACAGTTCTAGACCTTATCCAAGGGTTAGGTTTCAATCTTGGTGCTTTATTCTTTGCATTGATTGCTATTTTTGATGTAGAAAGACCCTTACATGACCTTGTATTATGCCTTTCTCCTTTACATTTGCTACAAGTCATTTTCCTCTTTTTTTGCACATGACCATTCTCTGCTTTTTGGGCCTTCCAATACCCCTCACAAAAGAAGGTGGTTTGACAAGTTTGGTTGGATCCTAAGAAAATATAAGATTAATAGAAGATTAGTTAATTACTACAATTTAGTGTAAATAACATAAGCATATTAAACCAAGCAAATATATAAACACTTACAGGTTTAGGCCAGTCTTTGACATCTTTCATGGGCTTCACATTACTCATGTAAGCTAGGTTATACTCTAAGACCCAGAAGTAAGAGCTGCAATACTCAATCCACTCAACTCGCCTTAGTAAAAACACTCTCACAGCATGAACACATACAATTCCAGTCATCCGTCATACCCTATATTCACAAGTGTGGTCCACAATATTGACCCTCCACCTATCACTGTGGTAATTCTTCACAACTAAAAGATCATCATTTGAACCTTCAACTATATAGGATGGACATATTTCTATCATCTTGGCTATGTGCTTATTCACTCTAGGGACCAATTCATTTTGATCCCATCCTTTACAAGCCTGTTTCATCTTGTACCTCAAACTCATTAACAGCAGGTGATATTGGTCTAATAAACTAACAATTGGAAGGTCTCTGAGCTTATTCACTCTAGGGACCAATCCATTTTGATCCCATCCTTTACAAACTTGTTTCATTTTGTACCTCAAACTCATTAACAGAAGGTGATATTGGTCTAGTAAACTGACAATTAGAAGGTCTCTGAGCCTATTCACTCTAGGGACCAATCCATTTCGATCCCATCATTTACAAGCCCATTTCATCTTGTACCTCTAACTCCTTAACAGAAGGTGATATTGGTCTAGTAAACTGACAATTGGAAGGTCTCTGAGTTCTAAGATCCAACTATTGAAAGACGCTGAGAAATTGTTGCATACCTGTTCAGCTTTAAGTTCCTCAGAAAAGTGAGATCTAACCCATATTTCATATCCCTCTTTTTGCAACCACTTCCATGCATCAATGTTTTCTTTCTTTATCACTTCCATCCACCTTTCAAAGTCTTCTAGCTATTTTATATGCCTTTGATGCATCCTAGGCAAGTTGTTCCATATAGTCACCCTTGAAAAGCTTTTTGAAGTTTTTATACATATGCTTGAGACAAAACCTATGTTGTGCTCTAGGGAATAGATCCTTAACAACTTGAATCAAACCCTTTTGCTTGTCAGAAATAAAGGTAACAGGCCAAGGTTGCAGTTCTAGTTTCTCAGCCATGATACTAAAAAATTCACTCCATGATTGCTTACACTCAGATCTACAAATGTATATAGCTAATGGAAATAGACCATTATTTCCATCTAAAGCTACCATGCTAAGCACCTACCTTCCATATTTCCCTCTAAGGAAACAACCATCCAATCCTACTAATGGCCTATAACCAACTATAAAACCCTGAATACAAGCATCAAATGCAATACAGACTCCTTCAAACTGAAGTTTGTTAGCATCTTTTAAGAATTTTGCAATGGTAGAAAGACCATTACTCTCATGAATCTACAAACAACCATCAAACATGCAATCAATTTGATAGTTGAAATCACACAAAAAGATATGTAAATTATAAAAACAATTCAAAAGTGTATACCATGTTACATAGCATTGGGATCATGTTGTAGCTTTCCCCATAATTACCATAAATTTGTTGTAGACACTTGAATCTTGCATTCCAAACTGTCCAATAACTTATATTGACATAAAAAAAACCCTCATGACTTCTCCCTTTATAAAAACAAGAGTCATGATTTTGAAATGAGCCTTGGACAAAACAATATAAAAGTTACTACATGAATTAGTATTATTTAAACTCTTATAGTGAACTCCAAACACTTATAATGAACTGACCTTCATTTGATCTTCAATTTTTCTAACAACCCAATTTGCATTGGCTATTTTGTTAAACATATCATAATTAGCCTTACAAGTATGTACTGCCTTCAGTGTATTCAGTTTCATTGTGAATCCATCATCTTGTCTCCTGAAATAATACCCATGGACATTGTATATTCTTTTTGTTTTCCCCCAAACATTTTAATCTAATTCTTAATAGGTCATTCTTGACTAAGTCACCAGAAAACCTATTTGCTACACAAAAATCAATTATATCTTGTCTTAAAACATCAATGTTTGCCCACTTCATTCCTACTTCCCAAACTGTTGGTTTGTTTACAGACTGTTCACTTCCCTCATCTCCATCTTCCATATTATCAGTGATTGCAATGAAGTCAACAAAGTCCACTCTTTTTACAATTATATGGTCCTCCTCATCCTCAGAAGAATGTGTACTCCTATACCCCTCATTATCCTCAATATCATCTATGGGTCTTGGGTGCTGGTGGTTATGGTGGAGGTGAAAACTATACGTGTTGGTGGAGCTGAGTTGTTTGGTGATGTGGACTTTGAAATGTGTGGAGGAGATGCATTGGCTATAGGTGGTGCTAGAGATAAAGTCTCAAGATCAGGACATGTTGCTGAAATGATAGGTGTTATTGGTGGTGGATTTGAAATATCAGCTGGAGCTGAACTATTAGGTGCTATTGGTGGTAAATCATCATTCCAGTTTTCCTCTCCTCATAATCATCTAATGTACCAAGACACTTATTTATATAAAAATCATCAATATCTTTGATGATTGAATTCTTCTTCTTCATACTTCTTCTCATTTTACTCTTCTTCTTCACATTCTTCCTAAGCTTTGGAGTTGAAACTTGTGGAGTTGGTACAATCATAGTTTCCACCAACTCAATAAGTTCCCCTTTAAATTCAAGACATACATGACTCCACCCACTTATATCTTCCTCCATGTTAGCCCACATTTGCATCAAATCATTATCATTCTTAACATATACCTTCTCACTATTACAAAGGTACAATACTTCAAACACTACACTAATATCAAACAAATAGTTTTCCTTAAAATCATCTACTATGTCCATATAATTTATCCTATCCCCATCCACATTCCTCATCTTCTCCATAACACCACCTCTATAATTATCATGGACATATAGTGAACCGTCAGGTGCCTCTTGAAATGCCCCACGATAATGGAGCATTAAGTTTTTCTTAGCCAAACAATCCCTTTCCATCTGTGTTTGATACAGATCAATTAATTACAGTTAATTTAGAACAAAACAAACAAAATGCAAAAGTTGCTCATGGAATATAAGTAAGAATCACAAGTATGGATGTTAGTTCTCCCTCCCCAAGATGCAATATTTAGAAATGTTACACGTTATTAAAGTTACACATTCTCATAAATGTTTTACATTTCCTACTTAACATACTTGAAGCTACCTAAAAACATGTTAAAATATTAAAGGTTTGAAATTTAAGTAACTTACCTTGAGCTCAAATTTGGATCACGAGTAAGTAACTACCACCAAGCTATCTACTTGAGCTTAAAGGTATCTTCTTTGCGTTTTTCTTTTGTTAGATAGTGTAGTGTTTGTCTACTAAACCAAAATAAGTTGGATTTGTGAAGATGGAACCATTTTCATCATGTTTGAGTTGACACTGAAGAAGATAGCAAATTTGAGTGATCTTTTAGCTAAGAGAATGTGCTCTTACAGAGCTGATGAGACGTGTTCTGCATGAACCGTTATGAACCATTGATTTGATTGCACAGGATATTGACACATGGGACATGGGCTAAACTTGTTTAAGGGTAGTTTGGTCAATTCAAGTTAGCAAGGGTATTGGGTGTCATTTAGGGAAAATATTTGGGTTCGTTGGATTAAATGAGAGAGAGAGAGAGAGAGAGATGATGCCACATGTCAATTTGCAAGCTTTTGGTCTTGATAGAGTCAATGGGCATTTTGGTCATTTTGCCTGCTCAAGGGTAAATGTGTCTTTACACATGCACCAGACGGAAAGAGTTAAGTCAGCTGTGAACTTGGGGACGTAAGTCTAAAATAAGTGAAGAACTGGGGACGAAAGTCTAATTGGACAAGTTGGTGGGGACGTAAGTTTAAAAAACTGTATTTTGTGTCAAAAGAATATGTATGAACCAAGACTACCATCCATATATTGAAATTTAAGATTGTGGAATTATATGGACTTTAAGAAATTTAAGATTTAAGATGTACAAAGCAAGCGAAAGGTGGAAACAGGTAATGAAAATGGTAAGGAAGTGTCTGAGGGTACGTCAAGCAGTGAGGGTCTGTGTGGTCCTTCCCAAGGTTTCGCAGTGGCTGTACCTCAACAACTATCTCAGAAGCAATGATACATGCCAGGAATTGACGGGGAATGGGTTCCTCCACAGCAGTTCAAAATCTAAAGGATCTAGTACATCAGCACCA
Source organism: Coptis chinensis (assembly GCF_015680905.1). Taxonomy (NCBI): domain Eukaryota; kingdom Viridiplantae; phylum Streptophyta; class Magnoliopsida; order Ranunculales; family Ranunculaceae; genus Coptis; species Coptis chinensis. Next base: position 70,270,829 of record NC_141457.1, on the reverse strand, counting down.
ACCGGACATTTTATGTTTATCTGAAACTAAAGTTAGTGATAGTAGGGTAAGTATGTTAGGAAAGGTTATTAAGTATGATCATGTCTTCTATGTTCCTGCTGCTAGGAGTCGGGGAGGTCTTGCTATTTTGTGGAAGGATGGTGTGGATCTAGAAGTGGTGGGAGCAACAACCAACCATATCTTAGGTAAATTAAGCAATTATTATAGTAATGAACCTTGGTTCTTTTCCTTTGTGTATAGTGAGCCTAATGTTAGTCTTTTTTTTTTTAATAATCTAGAGGTTATGGCTGACCTCAACCTGTATTAGAAGAAAAACGGGGATACATAGTGCCTATTCTACCTTCCTCTATTATATGATGTAACTTTTCATCTAGAGGAAGCGAAAATAAAACAACACCTTCTTCTGGCGATCTATACATTTTTGAAAGGTAGTTGGCTGCCCGATTTCCTTCTCGAAAGATACGACTAAAAGAGCATTTAACAAATGAGCGAGTAATACTTCTAATATAGGCAGCCATATTAGAACAATACCATGGGCAGCGCTCACTACCATTTAAAATGTTTATGGCTCCCAGAGAGTCAGAATTGACTTCCAGATTTTCGATACCCAAATCTTGGGCCTGCTTAAGCCCAACTGTAATGGCTTGAATTTCCTGATATATGACAGAGTTTTTTGACAAGCAACCTACATAAGCACGAACAACATACCCCAAGTCGTCTCGTTTAGTCCCTCCATACCCACTTCCATTTTGCTGGACCGATCTATCAGTATTGAGCATGAAAGCTTCCTATTCCACTGACTTCCACCTACACCAAAGAACTTCCTGAGGTTTGAAGTTCATTTGCAAACCCAGCCTAGTAGAAAGAGCTCGAAGGGAGTAATAGTTTTTGACATCTGACATATTTTTTTGAATGTAAAGCTTCATTATGGCCATAATCCTTGAGCTTAGCTGTTGGGTCGTCAACAAGATGTTCTTCTTCTTCCGTCTGTTCCTTTCGCACCAGAGTTCATGAACAGTGGCTCCAACAAAAGCTTTAAAGATATCGACATAGGTGGTGTTTTGTCGACATAACCTGAAAATATTATACCATTCCAAAGTAGAATCTTTTATCAACTACCCTAGTCCAAGATTGTTTTTCACAGAGGCCCAGACCTGTTTAGAGTAGTGACAATCGAAGAATAAATGCTTTGAGTGCTCAGAAGATATACCGCAGAGACTGCATTCAGAGAATTGCAAGGTCTTCTTCTGTATCAAATGATCTTGGGTGGGAAGACAATTTGGGAGCAATTGCCACAATGTAAACGAGAATTTTGGGATAGAGAGTTTTCCCCAGACCACTCTGTACCATTTTACCTTTGGTGTCTCTTTTCGCAGAACTGCATACGCTGATTTTACTGAGAATTCACCTGAGCTACTCGGTGACCAAATAACTAATAGGGTTATATACTAAAAGCATTACTTTTGTAATAACTCTAATTCTTTATATTTTGAATGAGAATCATATGGGCAAATATTATGCATATTATATATGTTATTAGTTATATGCATGTATCTAATACTTTATGTTGTAGATGATATGGTGTGAACACACAAAATATCATATCATCAGTACCTTATAAAGTATAAGCAATCGTTCGCAACCTAGATAGATTTGGACAAACCATTGGTACGGTTGTAGTATAATCTGGTATTAGTCTATCTTGACTATAGGATTACACTAGTATACTTTGTGTGTATTGAACAGGACCAAGTGAGGTTGTTTCTCTTTATACTGACTATATAAGATAACAAACGCCTCTGTTATTATGGATGCTTGTCCTCTTAATCCGGATATAATAATGGCACTTATGTGCACTGTACATTGCTTTAAATCAACAATGAGTGAGATTCATTTGTGAATCAACAAACTCGATGGATTGGGTAATGACATTGTATGTAAGGTGTACTATTGATTATAGAAGGAATCCGTGACCCGTAGGAAGTCGGGTTGATGATGTCCTTTTGAGAAGCTCAAAAAGATTGTCATGTAAACCCTGCAGGTGGATTTATTCTGACATGACAATGAGGTTGAGTGGTACTACTCAAGGACATAAGAAGTTGATTAATGTAGTTGTCAGTAACTTGACTTAATCAACGTACATTCGATATCTTAAACACGGGGAGATCAACGAGCATATAATATGAAGCACATAAATGCTGACACGTAATTTGGGATTAGGGCGGTAGTGCAACAATGGCCTTTAGTGGAATAAGTCATTTGTTGATGGACTTGGGCCATGTGTTCTGGGTGAACATGGGAAGCCCAATCCCGTCAGGAGGCCCAACCCTAATTTCTCCTCATGGTCCCTGTTGTAGCCTATATATAGAATCCTTCACTCTCTTGGCCGAAATACTATTCATGTAGATTAGAAAAAGAGGCAAGGAAAGATAGATCCAAAATTGGATCTAGCTTTGTGAGAAAGAAGGGGATTGGTAGATCGTTGCCCACACAACGTCCAATCTATTCTAAAGGAATACAACAGAAGATCAAGAGGTTGATTGTTGATTCAGATTCATAAAGCTTGGATTCTTAGAGTTATCTAAACCGGATCTAAAAGGTATGTTTTCTATAAAAAAATCGTGAGAACCCATTAATTCCGCTGCGCGTGGGTTTTTGCGGTTTGTAGAAATTTTGCATTCTGAAATAACGGTTCCTACAATAACCTCATCTTTGTCTAGATAACAATTCACTTCAGTACCCAAGATGAGGTTTTTCAAGGAACTGTCCGAAATAGGTGTCACCAGAGAGGACCAGTTACCTTGATTCAAAATATCACTCACCTTTGCATCATTTGGTAGCGCAAATGAGTGTCTCACAACTGTTGATTCCCAAAGTGGCTGACTTGAACACCATGGGTCGTGCCAGAAGAGGGTGTTAGTCCCGTCAGCTATAACATATCGGACATATTTCCGATCAATGTTCTGATGCTTCAGTATCCCCCTCCATACCTAAGAGCAGTTTGCCGGTGTTTTCATAGTCCAAAAGAAGGACTGCTTTATCTGTTGGCTCCATGTCCAGTTTGACCACAGTGATCCATCCTTCTCAGCTAATTTGAAAATCAGGCCGCAGTAAGCCGCCTTGTTCCAAGTTCTAGCATCTATCATACCCAGTCCACCTTGCTCTTTAGCATACCACAATACTTCATGACTGGCATGATGCATCTTCCTTGTCATATTGGGACCAGACCATAAAAAATGATTGCAAATCTTAGATACATTGTCCAGGACTTTCTTTGGTAAAACAAAGGTTTTTTACCAGTAGACTTGAAAGAATGAGAGAACTGACTGGATAAGTTTAAGTCTACCGCCCCTTGACAAGGATATATTCTTCCAATTTGAGATTAGTGAAGTCAATCTCTCTACCATAGGTAGACAATCTCGTATACCTAGCCTTGAAGAAGTAAGAGGTAGACCAAGATATATAAGAGGCGGAGATATAAGGGGTATACCTAAAGAATTAGCCAAGTCCAATCCTGCTTCACGAGACATACAACCAACCAACAGAGATGATTTTGCTGAATTGATATTCAAACCTGTGAAGAGCGAAAACTGTAGAAGAATTTCCTTTATTGCAAGAATAGAAGCCATATCTCCTTTGCAAAAAAGAATAGCATCATCCGCAAAAAATAAGTGAGAGATACTCAACCTCCAGCATTTAGAATGCGGATGAATATGTCCAGCATAGAGAGCTTGATTTAGAAGGCCAGAGAGCACCTCCATCACCAGGACAAATAGATACGGTGAAATAGGGTCGCCCTGCCGAAGTCCTTGTTCACTTTCAAAGAATCCTTCATATGTTCCATTGATGATAATGGAATAAGAAGGGGTGGTGAAGCACATCAATAGCCATTCTATAAAGAGAGGAGGGAAACCAAATCTTTGTAAAATCATACCCATAGCTTCCCAATTGACTGAATCAAAAGCCTTCTTTATGTCTATCTTGATTGCACAATTCCTGGTGTCATATTTCCTGGTGTAACCTCGAATAAGCTCATGCGCAAGTATAATGTTATCTTGGATGTTCCTACCTATTACAAAGGCAGACTGAGCCGAAGAGATTAAGAGTGGTATATATTCATTCATCCTACTTGTTAGAAGCTTGGCACACATTTGTAAATAGTGTTACAACAAGCAATGGGACTGAATTCATCAACCTTTGAAGGTGCAAGATTTTTTGGAATCAAGCAAAGGAGAGTGGAGTTTATACCTCTTGATATGAACTTTTGATTGAACATATGTTGGATTGCAATAGAGAAGTCTTCATCAACAATATCCCAGGCTTTCTTAAAGAAGAAAGAATTAAAACCATCAGGCCCAGGCGTTTTGTTATCATCCATAGAGAAGAGTGCTTCCTTGATTTCCAAGATATCTATATCCTTGATCAATCTAGCTGCACTCTCAGGGAGCAACACCTAATGCTAGTCTTAGGCACTGGTTTTGGACAGAATTAAGGGAAGTGGCGCCTTACATTCCTGGTCCTTGGCTGGTCTTTGGAGACTTTAATGCTATTAAGTCCCTTGATGAAAAAATAGGTGGTAGATCTATTTTTACAAAATGCATGATAGATTTCAATTTGGTTATCAATGATCTTGGGTTGGTGGACCTTGGGTATAAAGGTCCTAAGTTTACCTGGAATAATAATAGAAGGATAGCAGATAATATTTTAGAATGTCTGGATCGTGCTCTGGCTACATCTGATTGGATTAATATGTTCCCTAATATGCTGGTTAATAATATTGCTAATGCTACTTTTGATCATTTATCTCTGAAGATTACTCTAAAAGCTTGTGAGGAAAAAGCTGACAGACCTTTTAGGTTTTACAATATGTGGTTGCATGATAAATCTTGTATTCCTACTATAGATAAAGCTTGGAACTCTGTAACTCATGATTTACCTGACTAGCGAGTGATATATAAGTTAAGAAATACTGCTGAGAGTGTTAAAAAATGGAATAATAAAGTTTTTGGGAATATTTTCTATAATATAAAAAAGACTCAAAAAGATTTGGACAGAGTTTTACAAAAGCCTTTTAATCCTTCTAATCATGAAAAAGCAAAGGTTTTAAAAAGTCAGCTGTTTGATTGGGATGATAAAGAAGAAACTTTTTGGAAACAAAAATCTAGTCAATATTGGATCAGGGAAGGGTAGAAATACTAAGTTTTTCCATTTATCTACAATATATATAAGAAAGAATAATATAGATACGGTTAAGGATGATAATGGGGTTTGGCAAGAAGGGAGAGTAGGGGTATGTATGAAGTACTATTAATGAGTATTTTGATAATATTTTTGAATATGGAAATCCTATAGATAATGAGGACATTCTTAATCTATTTAAACTTTGTATAACTGATAGAGAAAATCAGATTCTTATTGCTTGTCCTACTTGTAAAGGTTATATTTTGTCTAACCTTGCAAGTGTTGGTAATTCAGAGGAGATAGAATGGATGATTGGGATTGACCTAGTTCGTGTAGATGAACTGCCTACGTATCAAGTTCTCTCTGCTGGGGGGGAGAGAGACTTAAATCAGGTCAGACGTAGTTCCTCATCCTCTTTATATAGGCAAGGGGTTCGTGCCTCCGGCTCTCTCGCATCCGGTCAGATCTAGGTCTTCAGGCCATGATGACGAGTTAAGAACATTTATGGTGAAGCGTGCCTGAAGCTTTGGTCTTGATGACGGTATTTAAGACTTATGTTGTTGTCCATTGGTACGAGCGAGAATCTGGGAGATCGTTGTTAGGGTGAGGTCGTTCGTGTGTAGCGAGTCACTAGGAAGCGAGCTCATTTGACGAAGACTTCAGGTCGGTTGACTACTGATTAGTCAGATAGATTGCCATTGTTGAGTCGCTATTAAGTGAGCTGAGAGGACGAGGATCGAGGGTCGATATGCCTTCATGTCTGTGCTGGACACGTGCTTGATATTCATTGGATGTGAATATTACTCCCTCACACAGCCCTATCTCAGTAGGTCGTTCTGTTCATGTGAGCGATCTGCTAAGAGATTTAAGCTTGCACGTGGATGGCACATGGTATGTTTGATTTGAAAGGTCACGGCTGAGGTGCCTCATTTTGCGTGAATACGTGGCACGCTAGGGTTAGATGAAATGATTGTGTTTTATTTTCGAAAAACAAACTAGTGGGTGGCTTGTGATGTACGCCTGGAGAGTTGTGGGACTTTTCATTTGCTTCACTTAAGAACGAGAACTAAGGTTAGTTTCTGCCATTTTTATTCCTTGTACTTTTTTCTGTTCGCTTTCCCTTTGCTCGGTTCCTGGTTTTATTCTTGGTTGAGTAGTTGTTGTGGGCTTGAAAAAGAGGAAGAACAATGTCTGATTTTGATGATACCTGATCTGAGGAGGTTAGGGAGGTTGATTTGATTGAGGAGATAGAGGATGTTGGTTTTGAATCTACGGTCGTGGTGGCGAGCAGTTCTGGTACCTCATCCTCTAGTGGTTTGCCTCCTAGGGTAGTAGATAAACGAGCCCTGAAAAGTTTTGGTGATTTGAGGCGTGCTTATGGTATCCATTATAACAATCTAAAGATTCACGAGCTGGGTGAGGACGCTGATGTTTTTAGCAGTGCGTTCTCACCGCTAGGTTTTTGGGGTTGTTCTCTGTGAGGGGTAGTTGAGAGCTAAAATGAGGATACCGTTCTCAAAGCTTACCTGTGATTTTTTGTGAAAAAGCACCCTGCCAGTTCGTTAGTAATACCTGGCCCTTGCTTAGGGTTTTTGACTTGTTGAATGAGAGTGGTGAGTACCGCATTGGTGTTACAGATATTGTTGAGCACTTTGCGGTGAAAAGATCTAGAGCTAACAATTTTAGCTTATAGACTTTGACTGGGAAGTCAAGCGTTCTGGATGGTGTAAGCAACGAGCCTTGGGAGAGAAGGCCATTGTTATTAATTGGAAATTTTTGTGCTAGTGTGCTAGTGGGGTTGGTATACACACTAGGATTTGCAATTTCACCGGTACGTGCTAGGTTGTATGGTTTAACCACGCCTTTGTTTTGTATGTTGATGAATTTGTGTTATAACGAACTAACCTTTGCCTTTCTTATGTGTAGAGGTCGCTATTGCCAGAAAGAAAGGGTGCAGTGTGATAGAGAAGTTTGCTTGCCTGACTCATGCTGAGAAGCGAGAGAAGTTGCCTGAAGTGGACAGCTATTTTGTGGAAAGAGGAGGATGCGGGATCAGGGCAAAGAGGAGGCAGCAGAAGAAGAGGTCCAGAGGTCAAGGCATTACCCAGTCATCTAGTAGTTCGAGCATGGAGCGGGAAGACAGCGGGATAGTGAGTAGGGAGCAGAGGAGGAAAAATGGTGGTGGGTCAGTGTGACCTAGTGAAGGAGCTGGTGGTACTGGGAAGTGACCTGAAATGGATAGGTCTACTACTGGTGGAAGGGGGAGAGGTCAGGAGAGCTTCCCCGTTGATGTGGAGGACATCTCATTCGTTCCTTGTGAGCGAAAGAGTTCCCTGAAGAGGAAGGCTGATGAGCCTATTTCAAAGGCTGTGAAGGTCGCTAGAATGGTTGAGGTCATCCTTGGTAGCAGTTCTGGTGCAGCTAGTGGGGAACGAACTGGGGGGAAGACAGCTCGTTCTTCCCGATCTAAGTCCTCGGTGGACTTTAGCGTTCTGGGTCTTGGGGATGCTGGTACTGTTACTGAGAAGGTGAAGGAGAAAGCTCCTAGTGTGAAAGTCGGGAAGGGTCATCTTAGTTATGGTGGGGATGACCTAGAGCGTAACCTCATTTATGTCAACAAGTGAACTGGCCGGGAGGTGACCGTGAAGATCGAGGTCGGACTGCAGTTATAAGTCCGCACCTGTAGCGTCATGCTTGCTAGAAGGGATTATGCTGGATGGTGATTGAAAGGATCTAGATTTGAAGGATTTGGCTGAGAACCTGCGATCGTTGGACCGGGTTCACTGCTTGGTAAGTGCTTTACCGCGACCTGAAGATGAGGCTTTGTTTGTACGAGCTTTATTTGTGTTTCTAACCGTGTTCACTTGGCTGTAGATTATAGCTGGGTACCAGAAGATGAAGACTGTTGTTCAGTTTGCGGAGATGGAGAAAGGCGAGTTGGAGAAGCTGAGGGACGAGCTTGCCAGTATTCATGTGGTGCAACAGGCTGAACAACAAGAGTTGAATGACCTAAGGGGCCAAGTCGTTTCCCTTTCCTTGCATTGCACGATCGCAGATAACTGGGCGAGCGATCTGGAAGGGAAGTTGACCACGACCAATGACTTCACTAACAAGTGTAAGAGTGTGGTAGTATAGGCTAAGGAGGCGTACGAGCGTATGTTCACCAAATTAGAGGAGCTAGAGGACATGCATGAGGAGCTGGGGGTAGAGCATGAACAGCTCAAGGAGGAGTATGCTCGTATGGTTGCGGGCCAGAAGGAGGCCGCTCCAACCGTAGATGCTAGCATCGTTCGTGCTATGGTACCCGCTACTACTGCTCCTGTTGATGATTTGCCTGAGGAGACTGAGGTGGGAATGACCACTGAAATCTCTCTTGTCTTGACCTCGCTCCAGGTTGCCCCTAGCTCTTTATTGGATCGGTTTCAAGTTGATGAGTTAATCCATTCTTTGTAAGAGTTTATGTTTCTTTGATTGGCCGTGGGCCTGATACATTAGAATTGATTACCTGGGGAAACTTAGGCAGTTCGCTTCTATGATGTGTTTTGAACAAGATTGAATGAACTAGTTTCCCGGATTGTTTTGTGCAGTTCGTTGTGTGACGAATGCTTGCTAGTCGAGTTGGTTTTCTGGGACGTCACAACAATTCGGCTAGCAGATGAACTGGTTTCCTGAGCCTGTTCAGGCAGTTCGTTTCTTTGTCTTTATGAAATGCATGCTTTTTCTTATTGCTCTTTGCTTGATGCCTTGAATGTATATTGCCTGATGTTGTTGCGTTGTATTGCGTTGCATGTTCCAATTAGTAGGAAGTGTCCAGGCAATGTAGCCTATTAACTCGAGAGAGTGTCCTACTCGTAGAGAGCATGCTGCATGTTGTTATGTTCTACGGAGAGAGGATTGTTGCACGTGGGTGGAACGTGGGAGGATGTGAACCGTTTGAGAGAGCCAGAAATGGTAACCTCCCTATTTTTGGAATTTGAAAATATGGCGGTATACGCGGCACGTCATTTAGGGTTTCATTATATTTATGGAATGCCTTGGGAAGTGAAACGGTTCACCCGAAAAGACTTTTTTTGTGAGAGGTTTAGGGGTACTGGTTCGTCACTTTCCTCAAGCTAGTTGCCAAAGTTCTTGCCAAAGCTCTCGTCGAAGCTCTTGCCCAAGTTCTCTAGCGTGTCAGGTTTGTTTTTGACTTCTTGTCATTTCTTTTCGGTGTGATATGTAAGCTTAGTACGCTTCTTTTGCTGACCTTTGTGTTGTCAACAGAGTGTAGCATGTCGAGGGCAGATGGTGATGACTTTGACTCTTTGGTCCCCCCAATGGGAGGGGTGAGGGAGACCTCTCCGTTCGTCATGGAGGAGATTGAATTCGTGCCACGTCGTTCACGGAATCTGGGTAAGTGGAAGGCAGTCTCTGCTGAAACGAGGGCCACAAAACGATCTAAAAATGTGGGTCACTCTGCTTCTAGTTCACGCAAGTGAACTGGAGGTGTGGTGTTCAGGGATAAGGGTGGAATTCGAGCTAATCAAGCCGAGCTTTAGTGTGCTCAGGCTCGGCTCGAAAATAAAAAGAGAGGCTCAGGCTCGGCTCGAGTTTAGTGGCGAGCTTTAAAATAGGCTTGAGATCGGCTCAAATGATATATAGAAAGCTCGGCTCGAGCTCAACTCGTTTGTTATACGAGCTTGTCAGGCTTGAAATCTGAATATGCAATACAAAATTAAATAACCCACATTCATAAAGTATAAGTGATTGTCTGAAGCTTTCTAGGCTTGAAATCTGATTATAAAGTACAAAATAAAAAGACTCCCAGCCAGGGAACCACTTACTGACTTACATTCATAAATCATAACTGACTGACATACTACCATTACTGACTTACATTCATAACTAAACTGACTGACATACTAACATTGCATACCAAAAAATCAAAAACATCTTTAGATGTCTTAAAAGATCATAAGTACAAGATTTGGTCTGTGGAATTGTGATTTTAAGGAAAAAAAAAGAACAAAAGGTGGGCACCACTTTGATCCTAGTTCAATCTACTTGGTAACTTGGACAAGCTTTCCCACCATCACACATTTGAAGCTTTAGTCTACACAAAAAAGAATGAAGCCCAGTCTGCACAAAAAGGGATCATGGCTAGGCTAATCTACACAAAAAAGAATCAAGGCCAGTCTGCACAAAAACGAATCAAGGCCAGGCCCGTCTACACAAAAAATAATCAATACCAGTCTGCACAAAAAAGAATCAAGGTCATGTTCAATAATTTGTTTAGCTACAATTAATATACAAAAACATTAACTATATAAAGCATTATAATTATTAGACAACCAGTAAAGTAAAAGACAACTTACATTTATTTTACAAAACAAAATGCAAATGGTGATTAGGATTAGAAGAAACACCTTTACAATAGTGGAGGCGTGGAGCAAATTAAGCTATGTGGCCTAACCCTGCAAAGTTAGCACCACTATGAGTGTATTTAATGCACTAAAGTTTTAGTAATATTGAACTTACATAAAAAAATATATATATACTTACATTCACAGATTTGCCAATCCCAAATTCAGTTCGCAACCAATCTCCGGTACAAACCAATGCTTCTATTGTTTCCGCACTCAATGAACTTCGATGATCATCAATGACTCTACCAACAGCACTAAAGGCACTCTCAGAAGCCATCGAAGTCACCGGGATCGAAAGAATGTCCCGAGCCATTTTTGAAAGGATCCGAAACTTCAAAGTGTTCGCTTTCCACCAGTTTAGAACATCAAAAGTACCATCACAGCCAACATAGATGCCTTCTTCCAAATACACTTCTATCTCAGACTTAGCATTTGATTCACAATTTGTTTTCGTGGACCACATTTCAAATTCACACCTCGACTCGGCTATCTCACTTGAGCTGCTACTTCTAGCTCCACTCTCTTGGTTAATATTACCCCCCTCTGCTTCTTTGGATACATAATCCTCAAAAAGCTCAATCATTGAATCACAAACAACTTTAAGTTTATCTTCAGCAGTTTGGGTGGGATAAAGTTTGTTAAAAGCATACTCGATATATTTCAATTTGTTTCGGGGGTCTAGGGCAGCACCTATTGCCATCAAAAGGTTGCATTCTTCCCAATATTTATCAAATTTGTCTTTCATGGCTTTTACCATACGAGCCATCCATTCTCTAGTATCCACAGACATTTGCAACAAGATATGTTTTATCTTCCAAATTTCAGGAAAAAACAGATTAGAAGTTGGATAGAATTGACCAGAAAATGCTTTTGTTGCATCATTAAAGATCTTCAAAAACTTGCATACCTCCGAAGCTCTTGCCCATTCATCCTCAGATGGTAATCACTCATATTGAGAGTCTCTAACTTTGTACCTTGGAAATACTTCTTTAAAGAGAAGTGCAGACCTCAACATGTCATATGTTGAGTTCTACCTAGTGGATACATCCAGAACCAAAGATTGGGTGGTTGTCAACTTCAATTGTTTCACAATCTCATTAAACTTGTGAAGTCGTGAAGGGGTCAATGTGACATACTTCACACTTTCATGAACATTCTCCATAGCACGTTTGATCTCTTTCAAGCCATCTTGCACCATAAGATTCAGAATATGTGCACAACACCTAACATGGAATATTTTACCACCAAAATAAAGGTTCTCTCCAAAACTAGTCAAGAGGCTAGTAACAACTGCATCGTTTGCAGAGGCATTATCAAGTGTAATGGAAGACACTTTTTCCTCGATCCCCCACACACTAAGACATTGAAAAATGCAATCAGCAATGTTAACTCCAGTGTGAGGTGGAAAGTAACAAAAGCTCAAGACACGCTTTTGGAGCTTCCACTCTGAGTCCACAAAGTGACCGGTGAGGCACATATAACTAACGGTTTGGTTAGAGGTCCACAAATCAGATGTTAAACCAATCTTCCCAATATTACCCAATGTTGACCTCAACTTCGACTTCTCACATTCATAGACTTTCAAACAGTAATCTCTAATAGGTTTGCGATTAATTGGATCAAAACAAGGATTGAGAACTTTACAAAACAGCACAAACAATTCATGTTCTACCATCTTAAAAGGATACTCATGCGCAATGATGGCCTTTGCTAAAATATTTATTGCTTTTTGTTGATCAAATTTATATGTAGTCAAGCCATCATTACTATCAAATGAAAAAAGAGATTGTTTGGGACCTTTACCTTGACCAGAAATCGCAGCAATACGAGGTATACAAATAGGTATGTGCCTTTTAAGATGACTTGTTGGCCCCCCATCAGTATAAGAAAGCCTTAGCTTGCAATGTTTACATTCAGCCTTCTTTATGCCTTCGACAATTACTTCTATAAATTCCTTCCAAACAACGGATGTCTTGGCCCTAACCTTCTTCTTTGGATTCTCAAATTGTTCGTGTTGTTTGTGTGAAATTTCTTGCTGTGTTACTCCACTTTGATGTTCAGTAGTAGAAGTGCTTGGCATTTGCAAGGGCGTACTTGAAACAAGTTCAGGTTGCAAATCAGACATATCTAGTCAAAAGTTTCAAACCAATCAGTTTTTAAGAAGAAAGTAAAAAAATGAATAATCAATCACAAGAAATAAACAATCAATTCATGCGTCCCTAGAAAAAATAAACAATTACAAGATTTCAACCGAGAATGAATTGAAAGAAGCTAAGAAGCCAGTCCGAAAATCACTTTCTCTCACCCATTCAAAAATGGAATTAGTCTCAAGTCTCAACACAACCACAACCAACTATACTAATCGGTGAAACCTACCAGACCATGTTAAAAGAATCAATCGATCAATTTCTCAACGAAATTAGCCGAGGCATTACTTATTTTTCAGGTTTTGTTTCAATTTTCTTTCATTTACTACATGCTAGAGTTGACCCACCACTTGAAACTATCCCCTCTGCAGTTAGTTTTAAAACTAGTGTTGTACACAATAGTGTCGTCCTGTTTTGCAGTAGAAAATAATTGGGCCTCACAACTGGAACCCCTAATTTGACAAGTTTGTTAATAATTTAAGAGGCTCACAAAGTACTGTATAACCCCAGCATCGCAGAGTGTGCACAAAAGCTTTGTAGAAAATGAAAATGATGTTGTATGTTAAAAATGGACAAGCATACTGCTCCAGATTATTCCAGAAACAATGACATTTAAAATTCAACCATACATGAACAATGACATGGTGTTGACTGTTGAATTAAGAGAGGAAGGAGAAAAGTAATTATAAATTACTCAAGGGATCGAAATGAGAAAAGAAAATTCAACTCCTAATTTTTAGGAAATAGATATAAAGACTTGTTTCAGTTACTTACTTGTTCTGTTTCTTGTAATGGTTTGAAATCTATTGATGTGATTTCTCCCATGTTTTATGAGTTGTGGAAAGTGGGGTTGTTTCAGTTATTGGGGAAGAAAAACGCTGACAAGAAAGAGGGATAAGCTAATCCATTCCTGCACAGTACAAACACAAACAATAAATTGAAATAAAATGGATGACCAAAAACCAAAGAGAAGAAAAAAAAAGAAAAGAAAATAGAGTGAGAGTGGTGAACTTGTCTTGGTGTTATTAGGAAGAAAGATGAGAGAGAGAGAGAGAGTCAGAGAGAGAGAGTAGAACCTTTGTTGATGTCTTGATGAAACCCTACAAAGAATGATTCTTTTCTTGTGGTGAGAATGAAACCTAAAAAATGAAAGATGGGTTGCTAAACTATATAACTTGGGTCATGGGTATGGGTATTGGTTTAAACTTTAGTGGTTACTAGTTGGACTTGGACTATTGGTTGATCCACTGATCCATAATCTACTATTCTATTATAGTGTATTTAGACGAGCCGGCTCGCGAGCTACTCAGGCTTGGCTCGGGCTCGGCTCGTTTATAGACGAGCCTTAATCTGAGCTCGAGCTTGATTCATATAACTAAACGAGCAAGCTCGAGCGAGCTATAAACAAGCTGAGCCCAAGCCAAGCCCGAGCCGCTCGGCTCAAATTCCACCCTTATTCAGGGACCCGAACCCAAGGCGTGGGGCCTACCTGGGTGCTCGCAATCGTGCTATGGCCGGTAAGGGAAAAGTTGTTGCTAGGGAGAGCTCTGGGGCTGGTGCGTTGGGGGGACAGGAAGTCGATCTGGGGAGATAGTTCGTTTACGCTAGGAAGACGGGGAAGAGGCGTGCAGTAAAACAATCTGACTGCAGCTTTGGGTCGGCACCCATAGCGAACTGTCTTCTGGAAGGTATTGTCTTGGATGGTGACAAGGAGATGCTGGAAGACCAAGATTTGGATAAAACTATGGAGACCATGGATATGACTTGCTGTTTGGTAAGCTTTTACTATTCTCTGGTCCTTTTTTCTTTTATTGGCAAGAGTAACATGTATGCTTCTGTTGTAGTTTCTTACTAGGTATTATAAGTGGAAGCACTCCGCCCGAGTTATGGAGACTGTGGAAGATGATGTGGGCAGGATAAAGCAAGACCTGTTGAGAATACAGCTTGCTCAAGAGGCTGAGAGGAAGGAACTGGTTGAATTGCGGAATCTGCATCAGGACACTGTGTCCGAGAGGTCGTTGCTGGTCAATTCGATGGTTATCGTGCAAGAAAAACTGGGAGCAGTAACTGCGTACGCCAAGCAATGCAAGTCAGCTGCTCGTCATACGATAAAGGCATATGACAGAGTGTGTTAATATTACGCATTGCTTGAGGAGATGTACTTTGCACTGAAAGGAGAGCGTGAACGTGGGGCTTTAGGTACGAGTGTGCTTGTCGTGCCTGGAGATGCTAGTAACGCTCCATCTACCAGTACTGCGCTTGTTGTTCGAGCTGTTGTGCATGCTGAAGACAAGCATGTTACTCCTGATGCTTGATCATTGCTAAATTAAAACAATAAAACTGGTTTCATGGACTTGCCTGGGCAGTTCGCTTCTTGAAATGGTTGGGGCTCGACCCAGATACATTAAGAGCTAATAACCTGGGGAAACCTGGGCAGTTCGCTTTATCTATTGCTTTAGTTTTGAGAATGGGACGAACTGGTTTCCACATAAATGGCAGTTCGGTAGCTTTTAAAGAACTGGCTTCCTGAGTGTGTTCAGGCAGTTCGTATTTTCACTTATGAAATGCATGTGTACTTTGAAGTATGATCTTACTTTTGTTTGGAATGCTTGTTGCATATAATTTTGTAAGAATTTGACCTAGAATTGTATGTCCCGTTGTCTTAGGCAGACATAGGATACTACGAAGCGTTTTGAGCTTTAGTGAGGGTTGTAGCTTAAGTAAGCGTGTTGCTATTAGAAGGCGTTCTAGACTTAGTTGGCCCTGGAAATGTAGGTCCTCAACTAGCGAGAAATGTTAAGGCTGTGTAGCCTGCGGACTATGCAACCCTGAACTCGAGTGATCGTTGAGTCATTCAGAATGTTTGAGCTTTGGAGTGGATTTGCGTTCGTTTGCATGTTTTTCTCTCAGAGAGCGTTCTACCCTTAGTTGACCCTAGAAATATAGGTCTCCAACTAGCGAGAAGTGTTAAGGCTATGTAGCCTGTGGACTATGTAGCCCTGGGCTCGAGTGAGTGTTTTTGCCATTCAGAATGTTTAAGCCTTTGACAACGTTTGAGTTCGTCTGAATGTTTTGCTCTTGGAGAGCTTTCTATACTTAGTTGACCCTAGAAATATAGGTCTCCAACTAGCGAGAAGTGTTAAGGCTATGTAGCCTGCGGACTATGCAGCCCTGAACTCGAGTGATCGTTGAGTCATTCAGAACGTTTGAGCCTTTGACAGCGTTTGAGTTCGTTTGAATGTTTTGCTCTTAGAGAGCGTTTTATACTTAGTTGACCCTAGAAATATAGGTTTCTAACTAGCGAGAAGTGTTAAGGTTATGTAGCCTGTGGACTATTTATCCCTGAGCTCGAGTGAGCGTGTTTTGTCATTCAGAATGTTTGAGCCTTGGACAGCGTTTGAGCTCGTTTGAATGTTTTGCTCTTAGAGAGCGTTCTACACTCCGTTAACCCTAGAAATATAAGTCTCCAACTAGCGAGAAGTGTTAAGGCTGTGTAGCCTGTGGACTATGTAGCCCTGAGCTTGAGTGAGCGTTTTGCTGAGGAGAACGTTTAAGCTTTGGATAGCATTTTAGTTCTTAGATTTGCCAGCATTGGGATACTGCCGTTCATTAATGCTGAATAAAACTATATGGATAATGCTAAAAGAAAGAATTCATGGAAATGGAATTTTTATTGATAAAATTTCTTTAACAAGAAAGTATTCCAAGGACGTGGAAGTGTTTGTCTATCTTGGGTTTTGATCCAATATGCTCCATTGCCAACGACTCGTTCTACTATATAAGGACCTTCCTAAGTCGGTGCTAGTTTCGAGTCATCCTTAGTCTTTTTTAAGACTAGGTTGCCTGGTTGGAAACTGCAAGGATTTACTCGCTTGTTGTATATCTTCCTCAGAGTTTGTTGGTAGGATGCCACTCGAATGGCTGCTAGGTCATGTCGTTCTTCAAGCAAGTTGACTTTGCGAGCAAGAATGGAGTCGTTTTGTCCAAATTTGATGATCTCTGATCGAGTCATTGTAATGTCAGCTCGGTAGGGATGACAACCTCAGTACCGTAGCATAGTGAGAATGGTGACTCGCCTGTACTAGAATGAGTTGTCGTTCTATAAGCACATAGGATGTTTTCTAGCTGCATTGGCCACTGACTTTTGTTCTTCTCAATCTTCTTTTTCAAGTTTTCCAAAATTACTTTATTACTAGCTTCCGCTTGACCGTTGTTCTGAGCGTACTGAGGAGTGGAGAATGCGTGAACGATCTTCCATTTGGCCAAAAATTCTTTGACTATTTTTCCTTTAAAATGAAAGCCATTGTCCATTACCAATGTGTGGGGGAGGCCAAATTTGGTAATGATGTTGGTCCAAATGAAGTTTCTGAGATTAGACTCTTTGACATAAGCCAAGGGAATCGTTTCCACCCACTTGGTGAAGTAGTCTGTTGCAGCTAGGACGAACCGAAATCCTATGCTTTTCTATGGAATGAATGGACCCATGATGTCCAAGCCCCACATGTGAAATGGCCAAGGGCTGACAATATTGATCAGTTCACGAGCTAGCTAAATTATGTTGTGGCCAAATGTTTGGCACTTAATACATTTTAGTACATACTTCTTGGCGTCGATCTGCATTCGTGGCCAGAAGTATCCTTGTGAGATCGCTTTGTAAGCCAGAGAGCGACCTCCTGCATGGTTTCCACATTCTCCCTCGTGGATTTCTGAGAAAATTGTCTGACCTTGTTCTGGGCTTATGCACCTCAGATGGGGTCCTCCAGCGGATTTCCTGAAAAGTTTTCCATTAACGAGGCAGTAGCAACTTAACTGATATTAAACCTATTTGGCTTTTGTGCGATCTTCTGGTGATTTTCCAAGCTGGATGTAATCTATAAGAAGATTGCATCCATGTTTGACTCATTTGAGTTTCAAAGAGTGGGCATAGGTCGGTGACCTCTAGGACGTGCTCATTTTGGTAAACAGGTCGGTCGACTACCTCAATAAGTAGTTTCCTAGGGTCGCAGTTCGGTGTTTAGGTTGCGAGATAGGCCAAGCTGTCAGCGTGGCGATTCTCGTCCCGTAGAAAATGTTGTATGGTGACTCTTTTGAAAAATGGTAATAATTGATCTACAACTTGAAGGTACTTAGAAAGGTTACCTTCATTAGTGGTATACTCATAAGCGACCTGGCGAACGACTAGTTGTGAATCGCAAAAGACCTTGAGCTCCTGAACATCGAGCTTTAGCGCCATACGGAGTCCCACAATCAGGGCTTCATACTCCGCTTCATTGTTAGAGGTTGCAAAATCGATGCGAACTGATTTTTCCACCATGGAGCCATCTAGTGATACCAAGACTATGCTGACTCCACTGCCTCCTGGGTTGCTAGCTCCATCCACGAATAGTGACCATGTCGATGGGTCCAGTTGTTTAGAAGTTGGGGCGTTCTCTTCTGGTTCCCAATTCAGGTTGTCAACTGGGAAATCTGCTAAGAAATCAGCAACGACTTGACCTTTCTAGGATGTTCTTGGGGTGAACTCAATGTGGTGTTCCACGAGCTCTTCTGCCCATACTGGCATGTGAGTTGTCTTATTGGATTTAAGAAGGATCTTTTTAAGTGGCAGGTCGGTGAGTACTTTGATTGGATGCACTTGGAAGTAGGGCCTAAACTTTCTTGCTGAATAAAGTAGTGTCAGTACTGCCTTTTCAATGTGGGAGTAGTTCTTCTTAGCTTGCAACAAAGCCTTGCTTATGAAGTAGATCTGTTTCTCTGCGTTCTGGTTCTCTTTGAAGAGAACCGAACTGATAGCGAAGTCAGAAACAGCTAGGTACAGCCCCAGCGTTTCATCATCAATTGGTTTTGCCATCATAGGTGGTGTTGTCAAATATTCCTTGAGAGTAGAGAATGCTCGGTGGCATTGATCACTCCAGGAGAATTGTTCACCTTTCTTGAGGATTTGTAGGAAAGGTCGACACTTGTCTGACGCTCTCGATATGAATCAGTTTAGGGCGGCCACCATTTCTGACAATTTTTGTATCTATTGTTTTATTTTTGAATCGGGCATGTCCAAGAATGCTCAAATCTGGTATGGGTTTGCTTCTATCCCTCGTTGGGATACTTGATACCCTAGAAATTTCCCGGAGGACATGCCGAAGATGCATTTCTCTAGGTTGGGCTTCATCTGAGTTCGCTTGAGTCTGGAGAATGCTTTTTCAAGATGGTCTAAGTGATCGCCAGATTTCTTGCTTTTTACCACCATGTCGTGTATGTAGACTTCCATGGTGTCTCCTAACATGTCGGTGACAAATCTTTGGTAGGTCGCTCCAGCGTTCTTTAGGCCGAACGGGAGGACGTTGTAACAGTAGATGCCCTGTTCAGTTACGAACGATGTTTTCTCTTGGTCTTCTTCTGCCAGTGGGATCTGGTTGTAACCACTGTAGGCGTCCATGAATGACATGAGTTCGTGGCCAGCTGTTTGGTCCACAAGTTAGTCGATTCTTGATAAGGGGAAGCCATCTTTAGGGGTTTCTTGGTTAACATTGGTGAAGTCGACACATAGGCGAACTGTGTCATTCTTTTTTGGGACTGCTACTATATTAGCAATCCATTAATGAAGCCTACTTTTTTGAGATTGTCGATCTCATCATTTATTGCTTTTTTGAACCTAAGAGATAACTTCCTATGTCGTTGGCGAGCTGGCTTTGCATTAGGGTTAACATTTAATTTATAGCATGCAATATTGGGATCAATTTCAGGCACATTGATATACGACCAAGCAAAAACATCTTTATTTAATGATAAAAAGCTTACAAGTTGTGCCTTGAGAGTAGGGTCAAGGTTAACTCCTACATAAACGAACTTGGGGTCATACTCAGTTCCTAGGTTGACTTTTTCCTTCATCTCGGTCGGAATAGCGACTTCAGTGGGCTGAACGATCTCTGGGGTTTAGGCCTCTTGCGGCGTCTCTTGCACTTGAAGGGATGGGGCGACCTCTGGAGTCTGGACTTCAGGAGGGACGTTTTTTACCTTGACCAACACCCACCACAGCGACCTCACTAAAGAGCCCCCGGTGTGCTCTTTAGTGAGGTCGCTGTGGTGGGTGTTGGTCAAGGTCTTGACCTTAGAGATGAAGTCTTCTACCAGCTTAGTTTTGGCAATCTTGCTTTTGTTTTTAAGTGAAGCCCCAGCGGGTTTGCTAACTTAGTGGATCTGATTGCAGTTGTGAGCATCGAGCTGGTTGCTGCTGAGTTCCATCATGCCTCTGGGGCCAGGGAAACGCAACACTTGATGAAGTGTTGATGGGATTGCTTGCATCTTGTGGATCCAACGGCGTCCTAGTATAGCAGTGTAGGACGAGTTGACGTCCAGAACGCTGAAGCGTGTGTTTATGCTGACCTTGTCTTCATGTGATCCCACTGAGATGGGTAAAATGATGTCACCTATTGGATCAACTCGTGACCCGTTGAAGCCATAGAGGGGGGCTATGAGATCGACCATGACTGATTTGGGCAAGTTCATCTCCTTTAGAGTGCGATAGAACAGGATATCGCACGAACTGCTTGGATCGATCAAGATGCGTTTGACAGTCTAGTCACTGATTTTGATGTGGACTACCAAGGCATCATTATATGGGAGGCACACCTTATTGAGGTCGGCTTCAGTGAAGGTGATGTCTCTTGAGCTGCGGCCATTTGTGCGTGGGATGGGGTCCGCTTGTGAAGAGAACTGATAAACTTCGTGGAGGGCGCCCACTCGTCTCTTTTTCTCTCAGGAGGACATGACCGAGTCATCCTGGAAGGTGATCATGTTGATGGTTCTGTTGGTGTCTCTATCAGAGGAGTGCTCACGATGCTCGTGACGCGATTGCTCCTTTGAACGTCCTCTTCCATGAGAACGAGCTCGGCTGCTTGGGCATGGTGGAGTTCGATCGGCTTCGCTCTCTGCGAGCCATGAGTTTGTAATGCAGGTCGCCATCAGGTATATCGGTATAATGTTTGAGATGCCCTGCCTCGATGAGGTCTTGAAGGTAGTACTTGAGCCCCCCACATTCGTTGGTCTCATGGCACTTTGCTTTATGGAAAGCGCAGTACGGCTTCCCTGGTGTATCATCTAGTCGTTTTACCTCAAGTCAGTAATAGGCAGTGTTTTTTATTTTCTCCAGTATGTAACTTGGAGATCTTTTCAGCACAGCAAACTCTCTTTTGATTTGATTTCGGTTGCTGGTTTGCTGACCCTGTTGCCTGGGTCGCTTGTTGGAGGACGGGGTATTATCTGAGATCGTAACGACCTCACCTGCGGTCTTTAGCCTTTCTTTTTCAATACCTTCAGCGAGCTTAATGTACTTCTCTACGCGTGCGTACAGTTCAGCCAATGTTTCAGGGTGCTCTTTCATGAGCGACCTGGAGAGATCAGTGTTTTTCTTGATCGCATTTAAGAAGGCTACTGTGGCGAACGACTCCTTGAGGCCGCTCTCCATGGACAGTAGCTCTATCTTGAAATGTCTGAAGAAGGTGCAAATTGGTCCGTCGCTCTTCTGAGACAATTGAAAGAGTAGAATTAAGGTCGGCTGTCTTACGTCTGTTGTGAACATATTGGCTGGAGAACTGGTCAGTGAGCTTTTCGAAGCTATCGATGGAGTTTGGTCCTAACGAGTAGAACCAATCGAGAGTTCCATCCTTTAAGCTTGTTGGGAATAAGCGGCACTGTAGGTGGTTAAACTCCTGCGCACTGTAGAGTGCAAGACTCTGAATGTAGCGAGCTACATGCTAACCAAGGCACGTGCTGCCGTCATACATTGAGAACCTAGGTTGAATGAAATCTTGAGGGGAGGCATTATTGAGTACCTCAAGTGTGAAGGGTGATGCCCGATATGTCTTCAGCATCTTATGGACGACCTGAGTGGCGTCCTTCTTTCCATTACTCTGTTTGATCCGCTAGGAGAGGCTATTGATCTGCTGGTTAACCTCATTGATCCCGTCCTCAGCGGTAAATCCATTCAGGTTCTGATACTTGACCTGGGTTTTGAGAGTGGCATTCTCCTGTCGGAGCTGGGTGATGCTACCGATCATGGCTTCCATCTGGGTAGCCATATTCTTCACTTGTTCTTGAAGGCTTTCTATGCTTCGTGGGCTTGAAAATTTGGGAATCTAAGAAGATTGTTGGAAGTGATGTAAATTTTGAGTAGATGAATTTTCAAGAAATTCGATCCATAGACGGCGCCAATGTAAAGGTTATATTTCGTCTAACCTTACAAGTATTGGCAATTCAAAAGAGATAGAATGGATGATTGGGATTGACCGAGTTTGTGTGGACGAACTGCCTACGTATCAAGTTCTCTCTGCTGGGGGGGAGACTTGAATCAGGTCAGACGTAGTTCCTCATCCTCTTTATATAGGCAAGGGGTTCGCGCCTCTGGCTCTCTCGCATCCGGTCAGATCCAAGTCTTCAGGCCATGATGACGAGTTAAGAACATTTATGGTAAAGCATGCCTGAAGCTCCGGTCTTGATGACTATATTTAAGACTTACGTTGTTGTCTGTTAGTGCGAGCGAGAATCTGGGAGATCGCTGTTAGGGTGAGGTCATTCGTGTGTAGCGAGTCACTAGGAAGAGAGCTCGTGTGATGAAGACTTCATGTCGGTTGACTACTGACTAGTCAGATCGATTGCCATAGTTGAGTCGCTATTAAGCGAGCTGAGAAGTCGAGGATCGAAGGTCGATCTGCCTTCATGTCTGTGCTGGACACGTGCTTGATATTCATTGGATGTGAATATTACTCCCTCACACTTCTAATGATGATATTTGGCATGTTGTAAAGAAGTTGGGGGCTCTCAAATCTCCTGGTCCAAATGGGTTTCAGGGTATTTTCTATCAGCAATGTTGGGAGGTGGTTGGGGAAAGTATCACTGATTGTGTTAAAGATTTTTTTATTAATTGATAAGAGCCCAAAACTGTAGTTTTAACCCCTTAACAATAATACTTTTAGACCAATTATGCAAGTTAATGTTGATTACGTGCTTTTATGTATTTCAGGCATTGAAGTCAATTATGTGCAGAAATGTGCCACTTTGGTGAGATAAATGAGCAAGGGTTGGTTGCTAAGAAGTTCTGTGATTAAAGGCCAAGATTCAAGGAGAAAAAACCTTTGTAAAACCCGGTCAAAAGCTGAAAAGTCAAAGTCAACGCGGGCAGAAACCGCACACAAAAGTCAGTAGAACTTCCGAACACTGTATCTTTGGACTCAGGCCTCAGAATTGGGCGTACCTTATGTCAAAACGACCGGCTCGGAAAGGGATTTCCAATGGTTTAAACCTTGACCCAATCAGAGGAGCATAAGTAGACGAAAAGTCTGACGTTGCTTCTTCCCCAGTCACTTTATCATCATTCCCAGCCTGCAACTTTAATAATTAGAGATTGCTACAGATCTACAATACAGTAAACCTAATAATATTACATCATCTAGTGGCTAATGGCTGCATAGGTCCAGCCTTGGGCAATAAAAGTATCATTTGATGTTCAGCGCAAGCCTATGTACGGTCTTATAGACTTATAGCATGGGATCATTAGTCTAGACCCCGTGTCATTTCATAGAGAAACATACTCCTAATCATTTGATTTCATCCTTTTTATTCAAAATATTGAGTTAACCTACTACATCGTGATATGCCCCCAGAACTACTATACAAACAACAATCAATAGATTCCTAAAACATTCATCGCCCAATCATGTCAATTACTACACAATGGTTATCAGATCTTATCTGTAGGTCATTTACCAAGTTCACTAGTACTAGGACCTAACTTTTGGGATCTAACAGAATGACTCCCATTGTCACTGCCACCCACTGCCACTGCCAACTTCGGTTTTCCATTCTCCCAACCTAACCAAACAAGAAAACAAACGACCATCGACAATCTCGATAAACTAAAAAACAACAAAAAGTTCGATGCGACACCATGCACCATAACCAATTCCATTTAAAGGCACCAATTCACCATCAATCACTACACCATAACAGGCTATTTGCAACGGCAAAAAAGCGTTGCTAATAATTTTTGCAACACTTTTTAAGCGTTGCAAATATGGCGTCGGTAAAGTGTTGGAAATATTTCGTTGCAAAAAAAAATTCCAACGCTTAAAAAGCGTTGCAAACAGAAATTCAAAGCGTTGCAAACAGAAATTTCACAAACGCTTTTTAAGCGTTGGTAATTTGTTAAAATTTTTACCAACGGTTTGTAACCGTTGCAAAGTTGTTAGTTAATTTAAAAACAAATAATTTAAAATTCATTTGTAACGGTTATAAACCGTTGCTGATGGGTTGCTAATAAAAAAAAATAATTTCTCATATTTTGTAGCGAGACCAGCTAAACCTACAATAACCAATGAATACAAGAATCCAATGAATACAAGAATGGTTTAGACAAATATATATATAGCTACAAACTCACTCCAAACCGAAGCAAACAAAATTAAGAACGTAAAGCAAACTTCCCACCTAAAACAAACCACCCTTGCTTTCAAAATCTTCCTTTCACTCTAGGAAGTCCTTGGCATCTTCAAACCCAAAAGCTCAACGCCTTCGTGATTCCCCTTCCACGCCATAGAAAACTGCCCCATACGCCCTCAACCCATCGCTCTAGCAAGAGCATCTCCTTGTGCACTCTCCGACTGGATTATCAATACAATGAATAGCCATTAGAAAATAACAATGCAAAGAAAAATTAAAAACACCGTGACTACCAAGGATGGCACGATGGAATGAAAAAGAAATAAATGTATATTTGAACAACTGAACTCTTGGGATATGAAGACACTCAACTTTTGGCCGAGTGTAACATGTTTGATAGATAACACTACAAACGCCATACAACTAGCCGGAGAAAACCTTACCTTTGGGTTCTTCACGGTCTCGGCCCACACTTCGAATTAGGCAAGTCAGCCTCTGTTGTCGCATTTATAGCATTTATCCGAGACATTTGCAATCACGCACCAATGTAGGTAAAAAGAAACCGAACAAAGCAACATGGGAAAGAACATTGAATACCTTAACAACAAGAGGTTCCCATACAAAGTTGGCAAACATATTTTGGTATTAAACGACTCGCCTAGTCACTTTTATGAAAAGAGCATAGCATCAACACTAAGGGGTTCTTACTAAACTAGTCCAAACTCCCCGGGTGACTCAATAATTTGAACATCATGAAAGCAATTAGAGGCCTCGCTTGTCAGCTTATGAGAGGAAAAACAATTAGGGCAACAATCAATATCGAATAATCACTGCCTACAAATCGATTTCCGGCGTAGAAATCGGGGCAAAAAATATGCAATAAGCGAAAGAGTTTCAAGGATCACCGGAAGCCGATCCGAAAGAATTAACAACAAATATGTCAAGAGGTTTCCCCGCAATATATTAATACAGGATTAACAAGGAAGTCTAACAAGACAACATCAAAAGAAACACTTCACTACTAACAAAACCAACCGGAAAGACCGGTTCACTTTTAAGATTAACATGGTGCCAATAGGCATAATTAACAAAAGAAAGAGGGAAGTGAAAAAGAATAAATACCTTGAGGCTTTAGTCATCAATGAAGACAAATTCCCGATGGAGAAAAAAAGAAATGGATCACGTTTTTCTAAAACAATTATTGTATAGATGCCGAGAGAGTGTGTTAGTAATGGCAACCTTAATAATGGATGCACCTCGCTTGAAATGCGATGAAACTATCATTAGTCCAGCCATATGATGTCGATGTTAGATAGCAATTGACCCTCGTCGATCCACTACACTCACAATAAACAAGGAAGTCATCAATATACCTACTAAACTGCATGGGAAAGTAGACATGCATGATAAACGATTCCTACATTTGAAAGCTCTCTAATATTAAGCCAAGACACGCACTTGTTTGCAACGTGTCCTTTCATAAAATTGTACAAATAACCTTCTTTCCTGATAACAACTTCATAAACTACTTATTACAATGGTCGACACATCACACATGTCTGCAATCCCAATATGAGAGAGACTGATAAGCCAAAAGAATGAGGTAACAAAATAAAGAATATACAAGAAGAAGTAGATAAAGAGGGGGGGGGCTCCTCATTTGGCAGCAACACAGAATTTTTCTGCAAGCAATTATTAATTATAGGCTGATTTTTCTGCAAGCCATGTAGGAAATCCATACCGGCATGTGGTACTATTCAAGCATACCATCGTATCCTTTACACTACTTTCTTTATAATTCTAGACTGTAATCACCTGAAATGGTTGTGGTATGCATTGGCCCGGCCGGGGATTCAATCATCCAAGTGTTTCATAAAGCGGAACAGGGGCCAAGACAAACATATCATCTTTACCTTGGCTTAACTCAAGGTAAGAATTGAATTTTATAGGTTGGTATGTTGTTTCTTACCTATTTCAGTCCCTATTTAAATTGATTCGATTGGAGTTAGATTTCCTTGTTATTCGCTCATGCTTTGTAGAATTCTTAACATAAGAGCCCACACCAAAACTCTAATAATCATGTCTATAGATAGCAAACTCTAAGCTTCTTGTTTCTCGGATTTTTGTTATTCTCGGCAAAGACTCACTCGACAACGAAAAACTCCTTTTCGTCGTCAACGCAAATGTCGACGAACGACTGCCTTTGGACTATATCATATCCTTAGATACTAATGACATGTCAAAGGGGAGTATGACTTACATTGGGAAGTTGAGGTTAGATTCAAATGATAAACAAAATAAATGGTCACATTCTCCTTTTATGTTGGGCTGCAATTCACTTTTTGCTACTTTGGCGATCGAATTTTTGGGAACCAAGTTTGTGATATATGATAGCCACCTCCTCATGCTTTGAGCCACGGTAGCCAAAAGTCGCTCTAATAGGCTGGTGGGGTTTGAAACAAGTCTCTCCTAGAGTACCTGGCCGGTAACTATCCAAGAGCTTCGATTACGCATGAGTTAAACGCCTTAGGTTCCGTGAGAATTTGTGCAAGTAGATGTATATGGATTCACATGAGAGCTTACTCGTGTCTATAAATGTTTTAAGTCCCGTATGACTCACTGTTAATATATGTAATTTCCTTTATGCTTATGTCTTGAATAACAACTAATCCCAATAGTTTAATTATTATGTGGAGCAAGTAGGGGCCCTAGAAGAATGCAAAGGTACCATGAATCGATCCCCGCCTCAGAATTGAAGCGAAGGAATGGCTCCCACACGCATGAATTTCTACCCAACAACCTAGATTCATTACCATCAATCCCATTTTTCAGATCTAAATCAACTCGTGTAGATCCTAGCTAACTTTTTCTTGTATATCGAGACATAACTAACTTTTTTGAGTCTAACTATGGCCGTATAATTGGGTAACACTTGTTCATTTTCGTGAATCGGTAAGAGTATGAACAATTATGCCGCTTTTAAGAGCTAAAACATAAAATGAAGATGGAGCTCGTGTACTCTTTGATGGTCATAATGAGTATGTTACTATCTAAGTCTTCTTTGCAAATTGGAAGAAAGTGAATTGAACTTTACAAATCAACATCACCTGACTTAATATTGGTATAGCCGGTCCCGGAAGCATTCTTTGAAAAGGGGTATGCAAAACTCATTAGTACACAAAAATTAATAATGCACCAACTAATTGTACCTTTCCACCCTTTAAAAAGCTCAACAAAGGAGAAACATTAACACGTCTTTGCTTATGGTGCTCGATATCCGACTTATATAAAAGCAAAGTTTCACTTGTATCAATAAACCCCGGGAACAAAATGGAATATACATTTCAGTTCGTCCCGGAGCATTGAATTTGAATAATGATCTCTACTTAATCGTAAATCCTCGCCTAAGTGTAATACTAACTACGATCTAAGTTTCAGATATACCTCCAAGCAGACATCCTAGCAAAGAAGTCCAAGGGCTTCTAGAATACCAATTAGCACAAAAAAGAAGATTTGGGAAGGGATAGCATTTCCTTCACACGAAGTCCAAAGACAATATCTTGCGAACAAGATGGAAAAGTATATACCAACATACCCTGCATATAAGAAGTAAAGCATTAGTGAAAGTGGCGATTAACATTTATCTTAACCAACATTCCAATTCCCACCTTGATACAAATACACTTTGTACAATCTAGTGTCTATGAAACCAAATACACTCAAACTTAATTTTCACAACCAAAGAAAAATACCCAAGTCCCAAAATACACTCAAACTTAATTTTCACAATCTAGTCATAATACCGGCCCCGCTTTTGATCTCGATGCCAAAATCTCAAAGAACCATAGCTTTCTTAGATCCATCGCCATAATAACCAACAAGATTCTTGGCACATTTCTCAAATTTGAAATTCTAGAAGTAGAAATCAAACCCCCAAAAGTGCAATCAAAGCAACAAAGATCATAGATGAATTCAGCCCTAACCCCTCTTCAACTCAAAACTTTTTACCCTAAAAACATAATAGGAAGATGGGCACTACCGATCAAGGTTAGATTTTTCTGTTACTATTTAGGAGAGAAATCGAGAGAATTTGAGAGAGGGTGTGAAGGTGCAAATGCTGACAAAGTGAGTGAGAGAGAGCTTGAACAATAAAAATGAACAAATAAACTAACCGAAAAGGTCTTACCTTGAGAACTGAAAAGTTAGGAAGAAAGGACGAGCTTGAGCAAATTTGAACAAATCCACTATTTTTCGGATCCGAAAGTGCAAGTAAAGCAAGGATAAGGTGCAAATCGAACTTTCATCTCTTTCAATCCATACGATGAGAATAATCATACCACGACTTCCTCCAAAATTAACCATCAAAATGGTTTATTGAATGGCCAACATAGAGTAAAACCAAGAAACCCCATTTCTCATATACTAAACCCCCTAACCCTAGGTTTAGAAATTATAAAATAGAACTAAAAAGGGGTGGTAAAATTGCATATTGTGGCTTCCAAACCCCGTCTCTCTTTCTCCATTTCATCGTGTTCTATAATCTATATGGTGGTTCTGGTACACAAGTGTGTTTTCTTTCAGTAATGGTCTAATGGAACTGTAGAATGAAGGTTTCTCTTTGTTGAAAAGGACATAAAGATAAGAAAATCCTAACCTAACCCAAATGGGCGTGAGAGAGAAAAAGAGAGATTTTCTATTTTGACATACCGACGACGATTTCTTTTTGTTTCTCTATTTTTTGAAATTTCGGGTTGTTTTGGTTTTTTGATTTGTAACACTTCTCCAACGCTTTTTAAGCGTTAGCAATTAATTCCGGAAATTCACTCAAATAAACCAACGCTTTACAACATTGCCAACGCTTATTTAGCGTTGGCAATTTACTAACGGTAAATAAGCGTTGCAAAGCAAAAAAGGTGCGTGTTGCAAATATCCTATTATGGTGTAGTGAATTTAAGAATTGCTACTAAAGTACAATTTCCATCACCAATGCTACTACCTAGTAGAAATTCCAATAGAAGTCAAAAACAGATCATTAAATGTCTTTACCATTATTTGTCGGGATGGAGCATTTCGTCAAACAAATAAGGTTCACAAGGTGAACAACTACCCAAAGTGTACCAGCACTCACCTTATCCATATTTTGAACCCCATGAACTAACTGCCACTGCACCCATCAAATTACATTTCAAATGGTGAACTTCAAGTACCCAAACTACAATAAATCAACACCTTTGATGCCCAATTCCAACGACCCAACAGTAGATCACTCAATCAAACCTCCACATATCAAAATTGTTGCTGGAAAGGAAAAAGAAAAACCTTCAAACCCTGGTTGCGGAAACGAACAATTTCTGTCACTAAACAATCACTTTTATCTCTCTCTCCTAGTCAAACAGTCAAACTATCTACTTAACGTTATGTTTATCGCTGCTTTTGCTTTCGAGAAGGGGAGAGAGTACATCCATATATTGCTTTTGCTAGTAGAAATGGAGAAAAGACTAGCCACATGAGAGAGAGAAGACCATGGGAGAACGTTATGTTTGGAGATATGATATAAAGTTTTTTTTTTCCATTAATTGATTTTTTTTTTTTTTTTTTTAAAAGGTAATTGATTAACTTAAAAGAATAAAGGTTACAAGAAGAAAAAATAAGAATATTATGACATGACTGGACTAAGAAGGATAAAACAAACGTGTACCTTTCTCAATACAACAGTGCTTAGTGAGTAAATCTAAAATACATAGTGTTGTGGTTCTCAATATGTCTCATGAATGGAGGTCGAGTCTGCCACCATACACTTTGCCCTTTAGTTAGTCCTGCTCCATGTTTGGCACACCAATCTGCTCCCGAATTAGTTTCCCTCCAAATTGAGGTGATATTAATCCATGTTGCTTGCGATTGTAATAGTTGTCATCGTGCCCTGACTCTCCAGTGCATATTACCTTGTTGAAAAGCTTGGACTACTGCAGAAGAGTCTAATTCCACCCATATATGCCTCCATCCCATTTCTATAGCTTTTGTGACTCCTTCCACAATCGCATATGTTTCCGCCATGTAGTTGGTAGTGACTCCAAATCCACCCGCTGCAACCCCAAGGAAAGCCCAATTATGATCTCTATAAAGAGAGAAATATGTTGAAACCGTTCGTGATTATATTTCATGAAATTTCACTTTCTTTTGTTAAGTCCGTTTTCACATATGTCCGTGTGAGCGGGGCTATATATATATATGTGTGTGTGTGTGTGTGTGTTGTTAGCCAAAAAAAAAAAAAAAAAAAAAAAAGATTGTGGAATTATATGGACGGTCCACAGCTCCTCTGTGTGTGTAATACTGTTGTAAGCCGTTACAAGAGAAAGAGGGCATTTCTCTTAAACGACTGTTTTGTCGTGGCGCTAAAAAGTAACAGATTACCTGGTGATCAGGTACAGTTTCATTTCATAGAATCAAATTGAAGATGAAGGAGGAGACCTCTTCCGCAGGTAGTTATCGCTCGAAGCCCTTAAAATATTCAATTGTTAGTTCCTTAATTGTAAATTATGCTCTCTCTCAGGGTCAATGAAGCCAGAAAAGAAGCTGAAACTAACAACCATTTCGCCGTCTTACGTTGTTTATCACTTTGGTACCAGTGGCATTGCTGTTGCCGCCGCAACTGCCGTCACTCACCCTTTAGGTGAATTCACTTTCCTACCCTTCTAATATTTGGATAATTATTAGTTAATAATTTATGCATTGTGGTGTTCATGGACCTATCATATATATATATATATATATATATATATATATAGTCATTATGTAGGGAATGCTTTTTGTGTTGTATGTGAGCTAAAGTGATGTTTTCCATGCTAGAGTTTGTTGGACGATTCAACTAGAGCTAATTTCCCTGTATTTGAGTGTTAAACATTTCATGCAGCCAACTGTGTTCCTCCCCATGTGTCACTATGTCAGTGCATGAGGAATATCACACCTAGCAATAGCTTTTGAAATATGATGAAGATATTGGTCTAATAGAATTAGAATAGTGAAGTGTCTGCTTGGAACTAAAATAGGTGTGTGTGTGTGTTTCCTTATTTTTTACTCAGAAAATGTCATTGAGTGATCAAGTGTCAGCATTACTAATTCGTGGTATAATCTTTCCATCCAGACATCATGTATTCCTATCCTATAGATCATAGCTTGGCACTGAGTAGACGGGGCTCTAACTTATTTAGATTCATCTTTTGTTGCATAAAGTCACCATTGATAGATTTGAAATTATCTTCCTGCTCTTTTTTATGTTTATAATTTTCAGTTTTGGGCTGCAGATGTGCTCAAAGTTAGACTACAAATGCAACTTGTTGGTCAGAAAGGCCCTTTAACTGGAATGGTAAGGCTTTTGGCTGTTTCATAACAAATTATCGTTTCTTTGGTTCTATTTTCGTGGAAATCTATATTTATACTAACAAAAGCAGGTCGTGATATGTTGAAATATAGGGAAAGGTTTTTGCTCAAATGGTAAAAAATGAAGGACCCCGGGCTATGTATCTTGGGTTGGTGCCTGCACTCACCAGATCAGTTAGTTATGGAGGTCTCCGTTTAGGCCTGTATGAACCAACCAAATACTTTTGCGATTGGGCCTTTGGATCCTCCAATGTTTTACTGAAAGTTGCATCTGGGGCATTCTCTGGTGCCATTGCAACTGCCCTCACAAATCCAATGGAAGTTCTAAAGGTATTAGCTAATTTTGTGCAGAATTATTTTGACTTATCCATCTGGACTATGTCTCATTTCTTTTAACAGGTTAGGTTACAAATGAATCCAAAGTCGGGAAGTGGGGGAGCAATTAGAGAAATGCGACTAATTACTTCAGAAGAGGGAATTAAAGCTCTTTGGAAAGGAGTTGGTGCAGCTATGATAAGAGCTGGAGCTCTGACTGCATCACAGCTGGCAACATATGATGAATCAAAGAGGGTGAAGTTCTAAGCACACTTATTTTACTTAAAATGTCGACGATGTAGTCTCTAAAGTTTAGAATTCTTTCAATTATCTTACAGTTGTATGCTAGGAGTTCTATTTATCTTAACCGTTTTTACTGCTGTAGGCTCTGCTTCGTTTGACACCTCTCGAAGAGGGATTTCATCTACATTTTATGTATGTTGTTGCCCCTACCTTTTCCTCTTTATGCAGCAAGTTTTAAATTTCAAACTTCCTTTTTGTTCTGAATAAATTAGGCTGTCAAGTGCTTCCTGTCTGTTTTCTTTCAGAAAAATGTAAAACTTATTCCGCCCTATGCGTATTGAAGCTCAAGTACCATTGCGGGAACTGTTAGCACGCTTGTGACTGCACCGATGGACATGATAAAAACCCGTCTCATGATGCAAAAAGAATCTAAAACAGCTGGAAGCTATAAAAACGGATTTCACTGTGGATACAAGGTACACAAATGTCTTCTATGGACAGTATACAGTGGTAGAGCTGAAAGATACGCTTCAATTATATTTCGGTCTGTCTCTCTATGTTGTCTTATTCTTGCAAATTCATTGTTTCAGGTTATGCTTACAGAAGGCCCTCTTGCACTTTACAAAGGGTGAGATTCTCTCTATATTACCTGATGAGTAACGAGTTTATGGCAGGATACCAAATCTTTGCATTTATCTACTTTCACAGACATGCTTTACTTGTTGAGAAAGAATGATGAAAGCTTTAGTTTTTATAATCGAACTATTATAGAGGAATCTATGTTTCCGTATTCTAATTATTTAGTTTCTAAGAAGTCTAGATTAATATTCTAGATAGCCAAAGAGCTGATAGAATATTTCCAATGAAAGATAACGAAAGAAGGTAATCACTTGAGCGGAACTGTTACTGTAGTATATATATTTCTGTAACTAAGTAGGAATTCTGATTGTGGATTTCAGGGAAAACGAAATATGTCTAGGGTAAAAAAAATAGAGTCCCATACAGCTATACTTAAATGATGTTCTACTTCTCCCCTTAACTGTACAAGGAGGTTGATGCACTATATCTTATTCAGGGGCTTTGCCATCTTTGCAAGGTTAGGTCCACAAACCACAATTACCTTTCTTGTCTGCGAGAAACTGCGGGAGCTTGCTGGATTAAAAGCTATGTGATGCTTAAGGTTCTATCCTGTGCCATCTGACTCATGGATGATTTTGATATTCTTGGAAGCTGGGCTACTTGAAAGGTTGCCATATATATATTGAAAGAAAACAAATGAAGCACTATTTTGCGCTTCGTTCATTTTTGTCCTGTTGGTTTACAGAGTAAATTCAGGATATTTGAGCATTGATTTCTTCTCTCTGTCGGACAATGAAAGTCACAACAGGTCGATTCAGACATTCAGTTTTAACTTCAAGTTGTACCATATGAAGGCAATTTAGAGCAGTACTAATTGTTATGTATCATTATCGTAATTGAAACTTTAAAATGAATATAGTAAACTGTTGTTATTTGTTTTTTTCTCCGAAGTTTATTTTCTCCTCAAGAGTTATTTTGCAGTTGAGTGAGGATTCCACTCGGGATAGCACCTTCACGCAAATGCCAGGGTAATTGAACTTCTGTTGAAAATTATCAGTAACTTGGGCAGCAATATCCACCGCTGTAAATGGAACTTGCATTCAGAGTTAGCAATATCTTTAGTTGCTCATTGCTCCCCTTCCCACCTCTGAGAATCTAATTCACCATCATTTGAACCTTGACAGCAAGGACCAAAATATCGAATTCAGTGACTATTTCGATGTATCCAAAAGCCAAGATATATTGGAAATATTGGAGATATCTATTTTTTTGTTCAGTAAAAATTTTGTTTTGTATGTCAATATATCGGATATATCGGAAATATCGTCAATATATTTGTCAAAGTCAACAATATTCGGTCAAAGTCAACAATATCGGTCAAAGTCAACAATTTATATCGTATATATCGGTCGATATATATCGTTATATCGGAAATTGCAAAATATATCGGAAAAAAAACATATTTAATATTCGGTTGAGATATATCGGATATTTCCATCTCGGTGTACCCAAAAAACTATCAGCAATATCTCGGATATCTCAGCGATATTTTGGGCCTTGCTTGACAATACTTTCTTATTTTGCAACCAACGTGAAGAGTCACCACTCGCTGGAGCATTGCATCTTTAAATCTACCAACTTCAATCCTTCTTGGTTCTTCTCCGAGTTCAACCCCTAGTACATTTATCCATGAATGATGTGAGATTGTAATATTCACATCCAATGAATATAACACACATGTCCAGCATATACAAAACTACCAACCGATCTTGTATCCTCGTCCTCAGAGCTCCCTTCATAGTGACTCGACTCAGGCAAGCAACCTATTCAACTCACACCTAGATTGATGTCACCACCAACCGATCTCACGTACTCATCCTGCGAGCTCGCTTCGAAGTGACTCGAGTCGAGTAAACGATCTCACCCCAGAAGCGACCTCCATAGCGCTCAATCCTCTCGTTCCACAACGGCTCGTAACATATGTCTTTATTATAGCCATCAAGACCGAAGCTTCAGGCACGCTTCACAATAAATGTCCTTAACTCGCCATCATGGCTCGCGAGTGACTTGAAGACCTGGATCTAACCTGACACGAGAGAGCAAGAGGCGCGGGCACCTTGCCTATATAAAGAGGATGAGGAACTACGTCTGACTTGATTCAAGTCCCCCCACACATAGAGCTTGATACGTAGGGAGTTCGTCTATACGAACTCGGTCAATTCAATCCCCTCAAATCAACCTACACTTGTAAGTAAAGGTGGAATTCAAGCTAAACAAGTCGAGCTTTACCATGCTCAAGCTCGGCTCGCTAATTATACGAGCTTTAAATTGAGCTCAAACTCGGCTCATATAGTTAAACGAGCGAGCTCGAGCTGAGCTTAAACGAGCCGAGCCCGAGCCGCTCAGTTATTTTACACTATAAATATGTTATTTGAGCTAAACGAGCCGAGATTCATCAAGCTCATTTGTTACACGAGCTTTAATTTGAGCTCGAGCTCGGCTCATATAGTTAAACGAGCGAGCTCGAGCCGAGCTCCGAGCCCTTGGTTCAAATTCCACCCTTACCTGTAAGGTCAAACAGATTCAGACCTTTACAAATGCTTTTGCAGTTTTTTTATGAAATGAACGTGGATTCAACAACAAAATTCCCAACCATCAAGTAATCCTTAATAATGTTTCGGAAGTGCTAGATGGACTGACTTTTGGGGTCCCTCACCATGTGGTGGTACGACCCGGTTGAGTTTATACAAGGGGTGCACGCTCCCATATCATGCATAGTTAGGAAGTCTGATTTTCAACAGACAAATTGAGTTGGTGCACAGTTAGGAGCAAACAAACTGAGTTGATTTGGAATTTTGTTTCACATCGAAATTTTGGAATCCTTTTTTTTTTTTTTTGGCTTGGTAAGTTTGAATTCATTAAAATTGCAACAAAAGTACAAAAGGGGATGGTGTATAGGGTGTGCAACATACTGCCCCCATATTTCTTTCTCTACAAGTCATGGTTATATCATACCCTATTACAAACTCATACAAATCTGAAAAATATTTGAAAGGGAGCTTCCCACTTGTGCAGCCAGGTTGGTCTACCAACAGTGATACACTCCTCATTCTTAGTCAAAGATACACCCTGCTTGACAAGCAAGTCCGCCGTGAAGTTTCCTTCCCTCCAGATGGTTGTAATCCTCCACCTTTGAAGTCCCTCTGTGCATGTTATCTATCTAGGTTGTAGCATCCAAGGAACATCCCCAATTGCAAAAGCCCGCGCTGCTGCCTCAGAGTCAGTTTCAATCCACAGGTGTTTCCAACCTTGTTTCAGGGTTGTCTCCACACCCACGATGATAGCCATGCACCCTGCTCTATAATTATCCCCAAGCCCAATGTTCATGCTTAGAGTAAGCAGGAATTGACCCATGTTTCCTCTGAAAGCGATACCAATCCCAAATGCCCCAGGATTCCCTATTGATGCCCCATCAGTGTTAAGTTTCACAATGTCTGGCTCTGGTGGAATCCACGAACATTGTTTAACTTGTGGTGCTTTTCTCAGCCGAGTACCAACATTCCAGTACTGAAGGATCGCAATTTCAAGAGGAGTGTTGTAACAGTGGCCCTTTGACAGCTTACCTGTGATTCTCAACTGCAATCGAACAAACGATTTGCAGTTTCCAAGCTTGTGCTTCTTCCCATCAAATTGTACCTTGTTTCGTTCTTTCCATATACTTACCAGAGATGCAACCACACTAGATTTCCACAGATCATGTAGCAAAGGACTCCAATTATGGTTAATCTTTAGTGTATCGGGAAAACTATTAATATCAGTGGTTACTTTAAAAACCTGTTTTACCCAATCACATAGCTCTTGCGCAAACCAACATCGCCAAAAGATATGTTGTGTAGATTCCCTAGCACTTCCACACAGGCAGCATCAAGAAGATAAAGATATGCCTTTTTTCTGGATTCTGTCATCAGTTGCAATTCCCCTTTTAATAATTTTCCATGCCAGCACTAAGGTTCGAGGGTGTATACAACTATTCCAGACGCTTTTACTCCATGTAATAGTCGGCCTCCTCTTTCTTATTTCATCATATGCTGATTTAGTCGAGAAATTTCCTCGCAGATCAGGGCACCAGACTATATAGTCCTCAAAAGTAGGACTACATTTCAGAACATCAGTTGAGCTTTTGTGAACTCTATTCATTATCTCTTTCAACACATCAGGGATGCACCAGTTATCATCTTCAAGCAAATCGCAAACCTTAGCTCGACAGCCCTTTAATTCCAGTGAGTTGATATTGAGCATGATTTTCAGTGATTGTTTACCCAGCCAATTGTCCCTCCATATATCCACATTCTCACCACTTGCTATCACCCATTGAGTTCTACTCTTCACTTCCACAAGAGCTTTTCTTATCCCTGGCCAAACAGAGGTTGGTTTGTACGATTGAATGAACTCTCCATCTTGATTGAAGTACTTCGCTTTCATGAATAAAGAAAAATTAGTTTCACCCTTTAATACCTCCCAGGCCAACTTCATTAACGCCGCAGCATTAATTTGCTTGAGCCTTCGAAACCCTAGTCCTCCTTCCCAAGTAGGCTTGCACAATTTGTCCCAACTGACTGTGACACCCTTTCTTACACTTGGATCACCCAACCATAGGAAATTCCTCATGATAGCCTCTGCTTCTTTGACCATAGACATTGGCCATTCATAGATGGACATGGTGTAAACTGGGATGCTACATAGCACTGACTTGATCAAAGTAACCCTCCCTTGAAAAAACAGCCTCTTTCCCTTCCAACTTGTAAGCCTTTTCTGAATCTTATCTAATATCGGTGTCACACAGGCCCTAGTAACTCTACCTTGTTGTAGACTTACTCCTAAATATTTCTTTGGTAAGAAACCTTCCTTCATATTCAACTCCAACAATTAGTGAAGTTACTGAAGAAACCTTTACTTTTGTCTTGACTGATAAATTGTCTAGCTGCGTAAAGTTACTGAAGAAAACTTTACTTTTGTCTTGACTGATAAGTTGTTTAGCTGCTTTCTGGTACCTCTTCAGGATATGATTTAGCTTTATGATCCCTCTTATCTCTCCGTTTGCAAAGATAATGATATCGTCTACAAAAATAAGATGACTCTGTGCTGCCACTTTCTTAATGACAATTAGTGGCTTTAGATGGTTGTTAATGTCCCTGAGATAATGCAGAGCTCTACTTAGAGTGTCTTCAGCAATAGCAAACAATAATGGTGAAAGAGGATCTCTTTGTTTAAGCCCTCGATGCATAGGAAAGAAACCAACAGGTCCACTATTAAGTAACACATAGATGTGTGCCGAACTCACAATGGTTCTTATCCAATTAATCTAGATATCTGAGAAACCCATTCATTGCATAACTTGGAAGAGAAACTTCCAGCTCATTGTATCATAAGTTTGCGTTATGTCTAACTTATTCATCGAATCTATCCTTCTTCAACCTATTCATCAGCTCAGAGGCCATGACAATGCTTGTCTGAGAGCATCGTGTAGGTACAAAACCAGTTTGCTCCTTAGTGATGATATCATCAGCCAACACATTGAGACGCAACTGCAGAAGCTTAGTAATAATCTTGAAGAGAAAGTTTCCCATATAGATAGGTCTGTATTGGCTGAGTTTCTTGGCATTATTATCCTTTAGAATTAAAGAAATAAAGTTTGAATTTAATCCTCTGGGTAAACAGCCTTGAATAAAGAAGGATTGTATTGCCAAGCACACATCTTGCTTTATGATTCCCCAACATTTGCAATAGAAATATCCTTGGAATCCATCAGGTCCAGGTGAGCTATCCATTTTCATGCTAAAAACAGTATTTTGAATTTCTTTATAAGATGGCACTCTTGTCAGATTGTAGTTTTCTTCCTCATCAATCAGTTTGGGTATAACACTCAATAATTCTATATCTTCTTAAGCATGGACCTCACTATACTTCTCTTCATAGTAGCTTATTACATACTACTTAATTTGTTCCTGGTCAACAAGCACAGTACCATCCTTTGTCACCAACTCAATGATCATAGAAGCCCCCTGTTTGACCCTGCATATATTGTGGAAGTATGCAGTTTTTCTATCCCCCTCATCCTTAAAACAAGTTCTACTCTTTTGTCTCGAAAGAGAAGACCTATTAGCTCTGGCTGTATCCAATTCAAACTCTTTCTGTATTACCTCTGCTATAAGAAGTTCATCATCCACTGTTTGATCAACCAATTGCTACATTCGAAAGAGTTCAACCTCTGCTTTTCTAATGGAGACATCTGTGTGCCCAAAAACCTCCAAATTCCATTTCTTTAAGTCAGTTTTTAGTCTTTGCAGCTTGCGCATAACCTTGAGGAGAGGAGGTAGTGGTCTTCCCTCAAACATTTGTGTCCAGCTGGTATTCACTAACTCAAAAAAGGTAGGGTGAGAAAGCCATATTTTATTGAATCTAAAAGGAGTATTCTTAGGTTTCAAAATGTTAGGGTGCATGCCCAGCAAAGGAGAGTGATCAGATGCCTGTCGAGCTCCTGCCATACATTTCCATCCACCAAATCTAAAGTTCCAAGCTTCATTGTAAAAGGCTCTATCCAGTTTGCAAATAACCCTTTTAACACCTCTTTGATTGTTACACTAAGTATATTCAGTGCCCTCCCAATTACTCTCTAACAGCTCTGTAGTGTTCACAAAAGCATTAAACTCCTGCATAGCCACTCTATTGGGTTGTCTACCTCCTTTTTTCTCATTAGTTCTTAGGACAATATTGAAATCACCAATCACCAACCACAACATTGTGGGGTTAAAACTGCTCAAATCACTCCACAACTCTCTTCTATTACCCAACCAACAGTTTGCATGCACAAAAGATATAAAATAACCGTCCACCAAAATAGTGATATGTTGATCAAATGCCATAACCATTGATACAGAGATGCCTCTCTTCCAAAAAAACCCAAAGGTTACCAATCCTATTCGAAGAATCATTATGATCAAAGTACTCTCAAAACAATTCAAACCAAAATAATCAAGCAGATGTACTTGTGGCTTAACTAGAGGTTCAGCCAAGCAAACAATATCCGGATTATGAGACTTCATAAGTTCTCGTAGTCTATATCTAGCTTTATCTTTAACCACTCCCCTAATATTCCAAAAACAGGTCATCATTTCGAAGTAGGGAGAGAGTTGTCCTGCACCTTTGCTTGATATCTAGTCCCATGCCTATGGGCTGCAGAAGCTTCCAAGTGATCCTTGGTATTCCTCTTTTCAGCCTTCTTCTTCCCATTTTGCCCATTTGCCTTCGTCATTGTATTACCTTGTACTACAAGTGACACAGGTTCTTGTTCTTCCACCCCTAGTATAGTAAAGATATTACTAATCATGATTGGAGTAGTTGGTCCTTTGGCTGGGCTATCTTGGGTAACCCTAGTAACAACTTGATCTTGCTCCAAGAGTTGAGTCCAATGTTCTCTCAACCCTTGTTCAACACCACGTCCATCTGTAGTCTCAGAGTGTGAAGGCGTTGTGGCAAGTATAGGCAGTACACAAGTAATACCAACTGCTAGTTTGCTTTCTATATATGCCTGTTCTTCTCCCCTTATCTCTCCCTCTTGTTGCCGCATAACATGAACTTGACCTTGTAAGTCAACTACTTCTGCCACTTCCAGTTGTGCTTCCATTTCATTTTCTGCCTCATAATCATCCTTTTCCTGTAATCTTTCAGTCTCATTATTACTCTTATTTCCATCCCCGTGATCAGTTTCTGCTTGCTGTTGCTCCCCATTAATTAGAACCATTCACTACATTAGTGTCTATTTCAGTGGCTGCAAGCACTTGCTCCTGTTCCTTACTACTCTGCCCCACTTCCTTCTCGAGATTGGTATCCTCAGTGACATTGATGACCTCCTTAACTTCCTTATTTCTCTTCCTCTGGTTCTTTGATATGCCATCCATGCTTAATTTAGTTGTACTATTATTTTCCTTTTCCTTATTCTTGCTCAGGTCGACCTTTAGTACCCTACATTCGGTGACCAAATGACCAACCCTCTTGCAATGATTACAAAATTTGGGTAAACAACCAGGTTCTACACTCTGCCAAAATTTGATATCTTTTCCTTCCACCTCCACCCAAATCTTGTCAGGAATTTTCTCATTCAGGTCCAAGTCCATTAACACACTAGCATAGTAACCCAAAGTTCTCTTTGTAGTGTTCTCATCAGTGTGAATTGGTCTTCCAATGGCCCTTGCAAGAGAGA
This sequence comes from Coptis chinensis, assembly GCF_015680905.1. NCBI lineage: Eukaryota > Viridiplantae > Streptophyta > Magnoliopsida > Ranunculales > Ranunculaceae > Coptis > Coptis chinensis. Next base: position 70,229,895 of record NC_141457.1, on the reverse strand, counting down.
ACAAGGTTTTGATTTCCCAGTATTCAAGACTCAATCCTGGAAATCGGATCCAGACTAATGCATTGGAGTGATTTTCTTTGCTTGTGGAGAAGTTTAGAGTCCACTTGCTTAGTCGTAAAATTTGGTCATCAAAAACCCAGGTTCCCTGACCCCAAATTCGGTGATAATCCAACTCATTGGTAAATCGAAACATGATGTACCCTCTACCCAAGGGCGTTGCTTGCCATTCATGGTTTGGTTTCCACAATTGTTTAACTTTTTCATTGACAACATTCATAGTAAGCTTAGACATGTCCAATCTTCCCACTAGAACTAGCTTGCAAAACTCTAACCCTTTATCAACCTCTTCAGTATGAATAGTGATAGTTGGGTACTCACCTTGACGGCCTGGCACTGGCAGAGCTGCTGTATCAACTTCCCTCCCATAAGTAGTCTTTGTGGCCCTAGCATATGATTTTCTTTGAGTTTCTTGACCCTTGTCAGTCACATTTCCATTTGCCCGCAGTTTCTCCACAACCTCAATTGAAGACCGAGCATTCTGTGTTCCTTCCTCATTCAAAAAACCCCAAGGACAAAAGACTGGAGCTTTACCCATTTCAGCTCCCAGAACTGTTGTTAACGTCTCCTCCATGCTTGTAAAACCTTTCAAACGATCAGAAGGATGGGGTTAACCGCCGGTCAACCCATTCGAAAGGGAAGTTTTCCCTCTAAAGAGAAACTTTATCAACAATTTTTTACTAAAAATAGCAAAAATATTGCTAAATAAGGTAATAAAACATGTAAAGACATAAATGCCCTCAACTCTCTCAAAAATGCATCATTCTCAATAGCTCAAAAAATGCTTCATTCGGAATCCTATATATATGAAGTTAGGGTTGTTTACCTATTAGCTATGTTATACGGACACGGACGCGAACGCGAATACAGACACGACGACTCGATTATATCTAAAAAAAGTAGGACGTAGACACAGCAAAAGACGCATAAATTAATTAATATTTTTATTTTTATTTTATATAAATAAAATATTAAAAACTAAATTAAATGTATCAACATTCGTAAATTCAAAATTATTCAAGATAAATAGCCACAAGATTAAGTTTAATATTTTCTAATCAAACTTTAAAAACATGTCATAAGTCTTACCGAAATAAAAACCGAAAAAATTGAGTTTTTTAGCATTATTTTGATTTATTTTATATTTTTTTTAGTCAAAATATGCGTCCTGATGACTATGCTGACATCATCTTGACTGCGTTTTGAATCGTGTCCGGTTTAGTGTACCACGTCTTGACTGTGTTGACCATGTCGGAAACCCGTCCATGCTGCGTTTGTGTCTGCATCCACGTCCGATGCGGACACAGTCCTTTGGTAGGTGCGTCTGTACTTAGAGCCAATTAGTCATACAAGATATACATGACAGGCAAACCCAATTTTAAGAGCAACCAAAATTGAGAGAAAACCCTTGCAAAGAGATAAAGCTTATAAAGATATATTATTATAGAGAGATCTAGTAAGCAATTTGGAGACACTTGAGAGGAGCACGTGATTGTAATCTTCCTTCTCATACTTATAAAATGATTGACTCTTGTGGAAGTAGGCATCTGTTAAGAATAACTGATAAGAGCCCAAAACTGTAGTTTTAACCCTGTAACAGTCATACTTTTAGACCAATTATGTGAGTAATAATTAAGAGTTAATACTGATTATGTGCTTTTATGCTTTTCAGGCTTCAAAGTCCATTATGTGCAGAAATGTGCCACTTTAGCGAGATAAAGGAGCAAAGGTCGGTTGCTAAGGAGTTCTGTGATTAAAGGCCAATTTTCAAGAAGACAAAGCCCCTGTAAAGCCCAGTCAAAAGATGAAAAGTCAAAATCCACGCGAGCATAAACAGTGCACAAAGTTAACAGAACTTCCGAAGACCATATCTTTGGACTCAGACCTCGGAATTGGGCCTACCTTACGTCAAAACGACCGGCTCGGAAGGAGCTTTCCAATGGTCTAAGCCTTGACCCAATCAGAGGAGCAAAAATGGACGAAAAGTCTGTTGAAGCCAACTGCAGCTGAAGAGGCCTTTTTGGACTGAAAGAATTGGGTTTTGGACCTGATTCTCTGGCCCAAAACATGGCTCCAAGCCCATGCACGATTTTGGATCTGAAAGTATAAAACAAAAAGCTTAGCTCTTTGTTAATGGTAGATAGTTAGACCTAGATTAGAATTAGATTAGTTAGCCTCTATTAATGAGTTTTAGAACTTAGTTTTAGAATTTCATTTCTTGTTTTAGATTAATTTCTTGAATCATTGAATATCATTCATTAGATAAATAAAATAGTTATTATTCTTGTCATTTCAATTTTTGTTATTTCAATCTATTAGATCTAGTTTTAATTATTGTTGGTTACCATTTCTTAGTTGTTAATTAGAATTTAATTATTGTTTAATTTAGATTAGTAAATTTCGAATCTTGATATTATGTTTAGTTTAGATTCATATGGAAATGATTGTGGAATGATTCTCGGCTAAACCTCCATTAGAGGGGGTTGAGAAGCCTTGATGAAAGCTTGATTCCGATTATCATAGAGTCGTCGTAATTTCTATTCCACTCTAGAAACGATTAATTCGCCATGAGAATGGGTTTAATTGTTCACATGCTAGTTATGAATTGGTAGAAATGTCATGTGTAATTAGGGATTAGGAAGAACCAATTGTTCTCGTAGCAGTTCAAGCTCAATTCGATTACTTAATGATTCGTCATTAGTGAGTTAAGTTGAGTTAAGGTGGAATCAATCCCCCCTAATTCCTTATTATATAATCAACGTAGTATTTCCGTAGTTGAATCAATTATAGTTTGTATCTTGTGGGTAGTTGCATCGTAGTATAATTCCCCCTCGTAAACCTTTCATTAGACTTAAAAACGACTAATTAGACTAGAAAACATTCCATGCTAGAGCACTAGGAGTGGAACGAATTTGTTACTCCACTATATTTCGATAGAATTGAGAGTAGAAACTTTGATAAATATAAACATATAGGCTCATAAGATAGTTTTAGTTTACTTACGTTTTAAGTTTCATCGTTCATTTCGTAGGTAAATTATTCAATTTTTTATGTTTATCAAATGGCGCCGCTGCCATCTTAGTTTCACTTTAGCATTGTTTTCATAGTATAATTAGTCATTTTTAAGTCCCATTTCACCCACCCACCCTTGTTTGATTCATACTGTGGTTGTTCATTTTAGCATTGAAAAGTTCCGAAAAATTACACGGAGCGACCGCTTCATACCGAAGCGACCAGCTAAGTTCTTGGAACATAGCGCGACGACTGTGCTAAGTTATCGAACACGGAGCGACCACACAAGACAAAGCGAAGCGCACCCGCGCCCTAAGTTGAAATTTGCCGGATTTCCACAGGTTTGTTTTGAATTTCGATTTTTCAAGTTTTTCAGTGTTTTAACTTGTTATATACACCAACACGCCAGAACAAGACGCTATTCATAAGCCGGGCAAGGGACGCAATCGGTATTCCTTTCTTCCACACCTCGCATCTCCGGTTAAAGGTTTCTACTAGTATATCGAATTGTTTGGAGTGTTGCATGTTTAGTTAAGTTCGACTTAGTCTTGCATGAGATTAAGGTCCGGGTCGAAGAAAAACAACTAACGTAATTACACGACAACGTCAACAAACAAGTCTATCTAGTTTCCCACCCACTACACCTCTAGCTACTATTTCACACACACCACCACCGATATTATGGATGAAGAAAGAGAGACTCCTCTCTCTCGACTTTTATAAAGCCTTGGCGATAGCCCTAAATCTTGCATCGTTCTAGCGGACCCAGATTGGGGATTTTCGCATCCCCCAAATATATTTAATTTGTTACCCGCTTTTCATGGTTTAGACCATGAAAAACTTTATCGGCTACGCGTAGGATTGAACAAGTCCTTATAACATTCCACCATCCTACGGTTGGTGCGAACAAATTAAATTGAGGCTATTCCCTTTCACCTTAGTCGATAAGGCTTTGCTTGGTTAACTGCCCAAAGCGCTAATTCTGTGGACTCGTGGGCCAAACTTGTTCAAATTGTTTATGGAACATTTTACCCACCCCTAAAGACGGATGAAATGCTTTCCAAGATTCACTTCTTTCGGCGTAATCCTCATGAATCATTTTCGAGGCTTGGAATCGTTTCACCGATCTCCTTATAGAGTGTCCACATCATCACCTAGCAAAAGACACGTTAGTTCGTGCCTTTTTCAAAGGACTTCTACACCACCATAAAGAAGTTCTAGACATAATGAATGGGGGTAGTTTCCTAAGTAAAGGAGCCTCAGAGGCATATAAATTTTTGGAAGATCAGACTAAGCGTAATAATAATTGGGGGGGTAGTGACGATTACTCCCGCTCCGCTAGTTCTTCCTCAACAGTTAAGGCTACCAGTATGTTAGAGGTTAAATCAGATCCTGAGCTTAAAACTCTAATTGAATCCCTCACAAAAAAGGTAGAGGCCATTTCTGTACAACAAAAGCTTATCCACGTCATGAATGTAAATTCAAATCCATGTAGTTTCTGTTGGAGTCCTGAGCATCCCGACTCCCACTGTCTTATAGCCTATGAACATTCTTGTTCCATTAATAGTGAACCTAACGCCCCTTGGAGACAAAATCCCAACTTCGGTTGGAGAAATAACCAACAAGTCACACCTACAGGTACAATAATCAATATGTTAGGCCAACGACAGCTTATAACCAAGCTCCACCACAACAAAGGCGGGGATCGGGGTAATTATAATAATTATAACAACCAAGTGCAACCTCGACAAGGTCAAGCACAAGGTCAATGTAGTTATAATAATTATAATGCTAATAGAGGTATCGTTCCTTAATAATAACTATCACAATCCGCCCATAAATAATCAACGCGAGATAGTTCCAAATACACCACCCGTGACTCATCGCACCCACACAACCCGGATCGTCTTGACACCTTCATACAAGTGAGCCAACAACTTTTCCAAACCATGGCTCAATCTAACCAACACATTCTACAATCCGTTAATAATTTAAACCAACAGGTTAGCCCAAGAGAAAGCCCAACCAAAAGGCGTGTTTCCGTGCCAAGCGATACCCAACCCTAGAACAACAAACACGACCTTTGAGGTAAATGGTAATAATAGTACGGAAACTACAACTGTAGGTGAGCTAAATGCCATCACCACTCTCCGCTTACGGAAGAGTGGTTGATAACAAAGTAACTATGCCTATAGTTACCCCATCAAGATTCTCTACACCGGATATCGAACTAGATACCGAAATAGAAACCAAGAACCTACCACCGTAGAGGGTACCGGTTAAACCACAACCTAAGAAACAGAAAGCCAAGGTTACACATCAAGTTCCACCCATACCCTAAATATAGAGCTTAAACCACCGCTCCCTCGTAAATTAGCCATGCTAACCGGGGATACTAACTTTGAGGAGATTAGGAACGTTTTCAAAAATCTAACGATAAACCTTCCTTTTCTCGGCTATAAAAAGCTACCTAACCACGCTAAGTTTCTTAAGGAGTTGTGCACTACTAGGCGTAAGACCAACATACCTAAAGACGCTTTCTAACCGAACAGCCTTCCAACTTTATCCGAAAATAATGGAATTGTTAAGTACAAGGACCCCGGTCGCCCCATCATCTAATGCACCTTAGGAGATTCTCACACGACGACCATCGCTACTAGACACGGGGGCTAGTGTTAACTTACTCCCGCTTTTATTTGTATAAACAAATAGGTCTAGAGGAGATGCAACCTACTAAAATGACATTGCAATTAGTCGATCGGTCTATTAAGTATCCTAAGGGTGTGGTTGAAAACGTCTTTGGTTAAAGTCCAAAATTTTACTACCCACCGACTTCGTTATCCTCGACCGCGTAAGTCACTAACGACTCTGTACCTATCATTTTAGGGCGTCCCTTCTTGGCTCGCCAACGCTCATAAACCGCCAGCGATGGTTCGATGTCCTTGTCCTTTGGCCATCTTTCTGTTGAGGTAAATGTTTTCAAAACGAGGACACAAGATATCCGATTCATCTACAAATGGAGAGGTTAGCATGATCGAGAGCTTAGCTCAAGATTACTTCAAAAACATGTTTCCGAGAAAAACAAATTAACAAATTCCTTTCCTTCGAAATTCGACTTTAACAATGACTCCCGGTAGTAGATTTAAATCGAAGAAGAATTTCGCAAACTCTTTTGCACCGCTTCTTTACCACTTCACGAGTCCCCCTTGCCAACAACCATTCATCCCTTTGATGCTATGACGGAAGATGAATTTTTAAATCTCTATCCCAATGATCCTTTTGACCCACCTATTGAGGAATGTCTTGCATATATCAAGATTTCTCGATGATATGGACTTGAGAGCTCTAGCCGAGAATCATTCACCTTCCATCACCAATATTCCCCACCCTCCACCTTTTCAAAGGAACCTCGAGTTTGCACTCGATCCTTTAGTTTCTCCTATGCTTCATGATTTTTAAATCCACCTAGTAAACAAATACTTCCCAAGGATAAACCACTTGACACCTTCATTTTCGTGACTTGAGACAGGTCCCTAACTACACAATGAATGAGTTTTGTGCTAAACCCACATCCTCATTTTTTTTCCCATGCTTTTTCTCTAAAACTTATCCCAATCCACCATATCTTCTACAACCATTCACTTTTCCACACTTATTCACTAGGACACCCTCTCGCTCAAAGATGAAACATAAGGTGCATGCTCGGTTATGTTATAGGTCTATCCGACTTCGCTTTCATTCCACTAGGTCAAGGCGTCGTAGGAAATCTTGGTGTTTGATTGTGTTTGGATATGTTTTCGTGATATTTATTTATGGAACGATCCACAACTATTTCGGTTGTTGATATATGATAAACCGATATTCATACATATATTTAGATAAAGTCTCGAGTATCCGACTATAAACGACTCAATTTTTGTGTGTTTGGTGCATTTCCTTTCATTTCCATATATTGGTGAATGCACCATTCAGGTAACCGGCCCTCCCTATGGAGTGTGTGGTTGTAAGTACCGGATCCTAAGTCCACGGTTCACATAATTCACGTTTTCCACTCTTGCATGTTTTCTTAGTTTTTTTAGTCATGTTTCTCTATGGTGTGAATTATGTCTTTATCGCTTTATTGTTTTCCTTTATATTAAACCTAATTCATAAAAAGTAAAAAAGTTTAAAGCTATAAAAATAGTAATCTAGCAAGTCTCGAATCGACCTTAAAAGACCCACATTTTTTAAAACAAATTTTACAAACCTATTTTCAAAAATTTGTTTGGGGGGAAGGGTGTTAGTTTTTCCATTCTTGATCACTCAAATTCCTATTCTTACCCCCACCTCGCTCCCTTCTCCAAAAAAAAAAAAAAAAAAAAAACCTCGCACTTCAAGTGGAAGCTGCTGCGCCTCGACTTCCGACTTCCATGAGACCGAAAAATTTCCGGTTTTACAGAGGTTGTTCCCGGTCATTTGCAGCTGTTCCAGAGCGTAGTTTCAAGATGACATCCCCTACAATAATACCGGAACAGTCTTTCGAAGATTTGTTCCCAAGCACTACTTATGGTGTTTGGACTCGCGAGGTGATCACACACGTAGGCTGGGAATCACTTATGGTTCTTGCTAGCATTTGTTCTTGGACTTGCCATGCCCGCTGAAATACAAGACCCATGGTGCTATTGGGTAGATAATATGCATGTCCCGGAGATAAGGTAAGTTTTAATTCCATTTAGTGTCCGCTTTTATGTCCCAAGCAATTTAAGTCCGTTAACCCCATAATGGGTGGAACTCTTATAGAGTCAAAGTCGGTTTTATATTAGTATGTTTTAATCTTGTTTTGTAGATGTTCCGAATTTCACGCGCTTTCCATGGTACTTTTCTACCCTCTTTATTTAAATGCTTTGAGGACAAAGCATGCTTCTTGTTTGGGGGTGGGCATAGAAACACGGTAATTAAGGCATCCGTTAGGATATAGATATGTATAATATGCACTTGTTTTCTAGTTAAAATTTCATAAATTCAAAAAATATAAATAAATAAGTTATGCTATACACTTAGGAATATTGGTATTGTTTTATTTCTCTATGCTCTTAACAATCTAGAAGTCTCAATGAGCTTTTGCATTAGAATAATTTTAGAAACTTAGGTTAATATGTAGGTAATAATCTTTGCATCTATCTATAAATATATTACATGAGTATCTATGATTGTTAGCAAGAAAGTTTCAAATCTAGGCTAGAGTACTTATTCTACAAATCCCGTGAGAATATAGCATAAAGCCTTATAAGAGTGAAACATTTGAGAAATGACACAAGGGAGAAGTAAAATCCGGATAGAGAAATCACACGTCCACTTGCTTAATCACTAAACCATATCCTAAGCGAGAATTTAGGCCCTCTTTGGATCGATATAGCCAGAAATTTAAACCTATGAATTATTTTCCGCTAGTCGCCCCTCTGAGCCTTTCTTTAGCCTTTCATAAACCACAAATCTTTTACCCTGCTACAAAAACAAAACAAAATAAAAAAAATAAAAAAATAATAAAAATAATAAAAATAAAAAAAAAAAATCAACCTACCCAATTTAGAATAAGTCTGAGAATAGAATGAGAAAGAAAGAAGAAGAGAGAAACCTGTGTAAACAAAAATTAGTTAGTTGCTTCAGAAAATAAAGAAAAGAAGTTTCCATCCAAAGAAAAGAAAAATAAAAATAGAAATAAAATAAAAACTCCAAAAAAATATAATAAAAGGAGTCAAAAGCCAAAGAAAAAGGAAAAAAAAATATGACTAAGGATGGAAACAAAGTGTAGAAACAAAAGTAAATAACAAGGTTTTCTCTAGTTACATAATATGAAGACTCTATTATCTCAGACTTGTCATTTTTGAATATCCATTTCCTTCCTTCTTAAACCATCTCCTAATCCCCGAAACACCTAATAAAGACCTCTAGCTCAATTAGGAATAGGTTAGTGTGATAGTAAGTGGCATATGTGTTTGATCGACTCCGGCTTCCTTGTGTGTCATTGAGATTGTAAGGTAAAGTGTGCCCACTACGCACTAGAGTAGTGAAACTTGAGTGGAAAAATCAGAGTGTTGTATCTTGACTATTATGGTGAGAACCTACTTAAGGACGCTATTCCGAGTTTCAGAAACGGACCTGCTATTGCATTTCATAGTATTACTCATTGTATATGTGTTTATTGTAGATGATTGATTATTATGCATATATTAGCTTAGGTTTTTGACTTGGTTATTCTTGTTCATAGCTAGTGAGATGTATAGATAATTTGGAGCATGAATAAGGAAATAATAGTTTTCTTTCTTAGTCGTTGTAGTATAGATGAAGTTTGTGAGTACCTTCACTGGAAAACTCTCACGAGACTATAACTCATCCACTAGGGAATTCCTAGTGGTTTAAAGCCTTGTTGCATATGGTTAATGCAATCGCACTCAGCGAAACGAGAGTAGATAAAACTCCATTTTTGGTCACTTATTTTAATTTCTCATCTTTGCTTGAGGACAAGCAAAATGCTGTTTGGGGGTGGTTTGATAAGAGCCAAAAACTGTAGTTTTAACCCTGTAACAGTCATACTTTTAGACCAATTATGTGAGTAATAATTAAGAGTTAATATCTTGACACGTGTTTTATGCTTTTCAGGCTTCAAAGTCCATTATGTGCAGAAATGTGCCACTTTAGCGAGATAAAGGACCAAAGGTCGGTTGCTAAGGAGTTCTGTGATTAAAGGCCAATTTTCAAGAAGACAAAGCCCCTATAAAGCCCGGTCAAAAGATGAAAAGTCAAAATCCACGCGGGCAGAAACAGTGCACAAAGTTAACAGAACTTCCGAAAACCATATCTTTGGACTCAGACCTCGGAATTAAGCCTACCTTACGTCAAAACAACCGGCTCGGAAAGAGCTTTCCAATGGTCTAAGCCTTGACCCAATCAGAGGAGCAAAAATGGACGAAAAGTCTGTTGAAGCCAACTGCAGCTGAAAAGGCCTTTTTGATTTGAAGAATTGGTTTTTGACCGATTCTTCGCCCAAAACATGGCTCCAAGCCCATGCACGATTTTTGGATCTGAAAGTATAAAAACAAAAGCTTAGCTCTTTGTTAATGGTAGATAGTTAGACCTAGATTAGAATTAGATTAGTTAGCCTCCATTAATGAGTTTTAGAACTTAGTTTTAGAATTTCATTTCTTGTTTTAGATTAATTTCTTGAATCATTGAATATCATTCATTAGATAAATAAAATAGTTATTATTCTTGTCATTTCAATTTTTGTTATTTCAATCTATTAGATCTAGTTTTAATTATTGTTGGTTACCATTTCTTAGTTGTTAATTAGAATTTAATTATTGTTTAATTTAGATTAATAAATTTCGAATCTTGATATTATGTTTAGTTTAGATTCATATGGAAATGATTGCGGAATGATTCTCGGCTAAACCTCCATTAGAGGGGGTTGAGAAGCCTTGATGAAAGCTTGATTCCGATTATCATAGAGTCGTCGTAATTTCTATTCCACTCTAGAAACGATTAATTAAGCCATGAGAATGGGTTTAATCGTTCACATGCTAGTTATGAATTGGTAGAAATGTCATGTGTAATTAGGGATTAGGAAGAACCAATTGTTCTGCGTAGCAGTTCAATTCGGATTACGACGATTCGTCGTTAGTGAGTTAAGGTGGAATCAATCCCCCCTAATTCCTTATTATATAATCAACGTAGTATTTCCGTAGTTGAATCAATTATAGTTTGTATCTTGTGGGTACTTGCATCGTAGTATAATTCCCCCTTGTAAACCTCTCATTAGACTTAAGACCGATTAGTTAACTAGAAAACATCACATGCTAGAGAACTAGAAGTGGAACGAACTTGTTACTCCACTCTATTTCGATAGATTTGAGAGTAGAAACTTTGATAAATATAGGCTCATAATTTAGTTTAGTTTACTTACGTTTTGAGTTCATCGTTCATTTCGTAGGTAAACTATATCATTTTATATTTTATCAATAACTAACTGCAGAAACAACATTATCCACTCCAAATCAATCAACCCTACATAAAGATTGATCTTTCTCTCTCTAGACAAGACTTCAACAACCTCCAAGTAATATCCCAACACTTCTCAATATCAATTAATTAACTAGCATATAAAAAAGTAAAGAGACTAATGCAAAAGAAAACAAACCACAAGGCACGGATATAACGTGGTTCGGCAATATGCCTACGTCCACCGGTGAGTTCTAAGCTTTACTAGATGTCCAGAGTAATAGATTACAAGAGCTCTCAATTCACTCACAAAGAATGAATACTCAACTCACTAAGAATTCTCTCTTACAATCTCTCATTTTTTATTTTTTTTTCCTGGTTTTGTTTAGGTTAAGTTTTTAGAGAAAAAAACTTATATTTATATTGTTTCCGAAAAATTGTCGAATGCTCTGATGCGGTGGAGCGCGGGTGCGCCCTATCAAAGGCTTAGTCGAGCGCACGTGCGCCTGACAAAAATTTTCCGAGAAAAGTCTAGTAACTTTTCTTTTCTCACGACCCAAAATTTTGGCTAAGTAAGAAACGAAAAAAAAACGCAACAACCCTTTTTCTCTACATTCTCTACCTCGGTGAGATTTTAATACATAAAACCAAGCCGAACACATCCATCAAGAAGCACTAGTCTTCAAAATAACATCCCAAAAGTCGCTGTCAACCGCCCCAAAGGGCCATGCCCACAAAGGGCTCTAATCAAACATGTAGGATTTGGAGCAAGTCCAAACAGTGTTGGAACTTAACTTCGGTGACAACCTTCGTCAGCATGTCAGCAGGATTGTCATGGGTGTCCACTTTCTCAAGTGCTACATCACCATCCTCAACGACATCCCGTACAAAGTGATAGCGGACATCAATATGTTTGGTCCGAGCATGATGAACTTGGTTCTTTGCCAAATGAATAGCACTCTAACTATCACAATACAAAGCAATACTGTTTTTCTCAATACCCATATCATCTAGAAGACCTCGAAGCCATAATGCCTCTTTCATTGCCTCTGCCATTGCCATATACTCTGCCTCTGTAGTAGAGCAACTGTAGCATGTAGCATAGACCTCCAACTAACCGATGTACCATGCATCATAAACACATAACCAGTAGTCGATCGTCGTCTATCTAGATCACCTGTATAATCTGAATCCACATAACTACTAACATAACAAGTACCTCCACCATAAACTAATCCCACATCCAAGGTACCCTTCAAGTACCTTAATACATATTTCACTGTCTCCCAATGCTGCTTCCCAGGATTTTCCATATACCTGCTTACTACATTGACTGCCTGTGAAATGTCTAGGCGTGTGCACACCATAGCATACATCAAACTGCCCACTACACTAGCATAAGGAACATAAGCCATATACTTTTGTTCCTCCACCGAACTAGGAGAGAACTTAGCAGAAAGCCTAAAATGCCCAGCTAAAAGAGTATAAACTGACTTTGCATTCTCCATACCGAATCGAGAAATTACTTTCTGAAGTTATTTCTTCTGAGATACAACTATTCATCGCTTCTTCCTATCTCTGTTAATCTCCATACCCAATATCTTCTTAGCTCCACCCAAGTCCTTCATCTCAAACTCAGAGCTAAGTTGAGATTTCAACTTGTCTATCTCCACCATGCTTTTGGAAACAATAAGCATGTCATCCACATAAAGAAAGAGATAGATGAAGTCATTACCACGAAGCCTACGAAAGTAAACACAACAGTCATACTTACTTCGGGTATACTCATGTTGCATCATGAACGTGTCAAAGCGCTTGTATCATTGCCTTGGCGATTGCTTTAAACCATACAATGACTGATTCAACTTGCTCACATGATCTTCTTTCTTAGCAACAATAAAACTTTCAGGTTGTCTCATATAGATCTCTTCCTCCAAGTCTCCATGAAAGAAAGCAGTTTTCACATCAAGTTGCTCTAACTCCAAGTCGAAGTGAGCAACTAAACTCAATAACACACGAATGGAAGTATGTTTGACCACCGGGGAAAATACCTCATTGTAGTTGACTCCTTCCTTCTGTGAGAAACCATTTGCTACCACTTTTGCCTTGTACCCAGTACTGTCAGACTCAGGAAGGACCTCTTTCTTTCTGAACACTCATTTACTGCCGATAGTCCTTTTGCCCTTTGGCAATAAAATAAGGTCCCATGTGTGATTTTTATCAAGAGATTACATCTCTTCTTGCATAGCAACCAACCAATCTCTATAATGAGCATCTCTAACAGCTTCCTTGAAGCTATCTGGCTCATCATTTTCAATATTCACTGCATATACCACTAAATCCACCTGACCATAATGTTTCACCGGCTTATCGTGCCCATACTTGTGCACTTCTTTAACTTGTCTCTTTGGCCTAGGGTTAGCCACTACAAGTTGTGGATGCTCTTGCTCTTCTTTCTGTTGTTGCGTGGTTCCATGATCTGGTACCTCATCATGAACCAACCAGTCATCTGTTGTATTAGACAACTCAAGCTCAGTAACTTGAACTTCTATAGACTCACCATTCTGCCCAGCTTTTTCTGGCTTACTGAAAGATAACACGGAAGTCTCATCAAAGGTAACATCTCTGTTGACTAAGAACTTGTGGTCTTCTAGACACCACAATCTATATCCCTTTACCCCATTTGTGAAACCCAAGAATATTGCCTTCTTAACTATAGGATATAGCTTGCTTTCCCTCACATAATAGTAAGCAGTCAATCCAAACACTCGCAAAATACTATAATCAGCTGGGTTACCTGACCACACCTCATAAGGCGTTTTGCAATCTATAGCTAGAACTGGTGACCTATTATACAAGTAACATGCCATGGACACTGAATCTACCCAATATTTTTTTCCTAGACTAGCATTAGACAACAAACATCTCACCCTTTCAAGCAAGGTTTTATTCATCCTCTCTGCCATCCCATTCTGCAAAGGCATGCCCCTGACTGTCCAGTATCTGGCAATAACCTGTTGTGCACAAAACTCTTGGAAAGTCCCATAGGTATACTCAGTACCATTGTCAGACCGTAGAGTTTTTACCTTCCTATCTGTGCGAATCTCAACCCTTGCCTTCCACTTCTTAAATATCTCAAACACTTCATCTTTCGTTTTCATCATATACACCCACACATAACGAGTATGATCATCAATGAATGAGACATAATAACGGTTACCTCCCTTTGAAGCCACTGTAGAGGGTCTCCAAACATCCATATGCACATAATCAAGGATGCATGTTATCGTGTGCTTGCTTGAACTGAACTTGACTCTGCACTGCTTCCCATAGACACAATGTTCACAGAACCCCATACTTGGCTTCTTCAAGAACCCTTGCTTGCACAACTCAGACCAACCCTTTTCACTCATATGCCCTAAACGCATATGCCACATCTTAGTGCACTCAGAATCATCACTACATGCACCCACTGCTACATTACCAATCACTGTACTAACCATCAAAGTATACAAGGTTCCATGTCTTTGACTCTTCATAACAACTAAAGAGCCATTAACAATCTTTAGAACTCCACCTTCTCCCACAAACTTGTGGCCTTTGGAATCCAAGGTACCAAGAGAAATATGGTTCTTCTTTAGCTCAGGAGCATGCCTCACATCGGTTAAAGTCCTCACTACACCATCATGCATCTTGACCCGTATAGTTCCAATTCCTACCGTCTTACAAGCAACGTCATTACCCATCAAAATGGAACCACCATCAATGCTCTCATAAGAAGTAAACCACTTTCTATTCGGGCACAGATGGTAGGAACACCCAGTATCAAGAATCCACCTTTTGGACATATAGTATTGTGTGGACACACATAGACTCACATCATCCCCTTCAGAGCCTGAAGCAAAACTTGCCTAAACTTGAGCCTTACCTTTCTTCTTACCATTGTTCTTGTTATCTTTCTTCGGGTGAGGACAATTACTTGCGTAATGTCCACTTTCTTCGCAATTATAGCACTTCACATGTTTCAACGACTTCTTTGACTTGGACCTAGGCCTCTAACCTAGACCTCTTATTGCTTGTAGAGGCCTTTTCATATGGCCTTCCTCTTGCCACTAGCCCTTGTCCTACATCAATGTTATTCTCAACTCGTGTCTTCTTCATCAACTCATAAGAAAGAAGCACACTTTGGACTTCGTCAAGATCAACATCTTCTCTGTTCATAAATGTAGTCAATAGATGCTCATAACTTTCGGGAAAACAGAATATTAAAATGTCGCTTGATCCTTATCATCCATCTTTATACCAACATTCAAATAATCTGCTAGGCGTCGACGGAACTCACTAACGTGCCCTTGCATCGTTGAACCATCCACCATCATATACCGATAAAGACGCTTCTTAAGGTACATCTTGTTCGTCATGATCTTGGTCATATACATAGATTCTAGCTTGAGCCAAATACCGACAGCGGTATTTTCTCCCATCACATTATACATGACCTCATTAGCAAGACACAACCGGATTGATGAACAAGCCTATAGATCGAACTATTCCCAATCATCATCACTCATATTCACCGCCTTTGATTTAATCCTCTTTAAAGCCTTGTGCAAACCTTGTTGGATGAGAATGTCCTTTACTTGGACTTGCCAAATCCCAAAATTATTCTTTCTATTAAATTTCTCTACTTCAAACCTAGCATTTGATATCTTGGGAGCCATTTTTCAAGTCACACACAATAACTCAAAAAATATTTCACTTGGGAATTTTATCAAACACCTTGTCTACACTAATTTTGAGCACTATGGTTCTTCACCAAAACTCAAAATCCTAGGTCGTATACTTATGCTCTGATACCAATTGTTGAGAATAACTAACTACGGAAACAATATTATCCACTCCAAATCAATCAACTATACACAAGGATTGATCCTTCTCTCTCTAGACAATACTTCAACACCCTCCAAGTACTATCCCAATACTTCTCAATATCAATTAACTAGCATATAAAGTAAAGAGATTAATGCAAAAGAAAACAAACCACAAAGCATGAATATAACGTGGTTCGACAATGTGCCTACGACCATCGGTGAGTTCCAAATTTTACTAGATGTCCAGAGTAACAGATTACAAGAGCTCTCAATTCACTCACAAAGAATGAACACTCAACTCACTAAGAATTCTCTCTTACAATCTTCTTCTTTTTTTTTTTTTTTTTTTTTTTTTTTTGGTTAAGTTTTTAGAGAAAAAAACTTATGTTTATACTGTTTCCGAAAAACCGTCGAATGCTCTGATGCGGTGGAGCGCGCACGTGCCTGACAAAAATTTCCGAGAAAAGTTCAGTAACTTTTCTTTTCTCACGACCCAAAATTTTGGCCAAGTAAGAAACGAAAAAAAAAAACACAACAACCCTTTTTTCTCCCTTTTTCTCTACAACATCATTATCCGAACCACGTTATATCTTATGTCTCATTGTGGTAAGTTTTATTTTATATTGTTATTGCTTGTTTGTGATAATTAATTTCATAGCTTAGATTGTAGTTGTTGGTTGTAGTGAAAACTTAGATTTTTCGATTAGAGTATAAAATGTTCATATTCAAGCTATTTTAGTATGGATCGATTGATATCATTTTTCTCAACACTGACAAGAGCTTTAGCTCATAGGTGGACCAGCTGCTTTTAGGATTGACACTGAATAGGCCGATGACACCATGTGTTCATGTAAGCCGAGCATAACATAACTTTGATCGATGCAAGTCATGCAAACTTAATTTGATATATCTGCAAGGACTAGTTCTCTTTTCAGTGATTAAGAATGAAAATTGGACGAGTACATTTGAGTTGCAACGTATGTGAACTGAGCACAGACACTAGGAGAGGTAGAACTTGAAGTTGTGGAGTTGGTCATTAAATGTGCGAAACAAGTGCTACTATACAAAAGGATTTTATGAGATGGCGAAGTTTGTTTGTTTGTTTTTTTTTTAAACGGCGGTAGGACAAAGCCCAATAATAGTTTCACTCTAAATCTACTCTAAATTTTAATTAAAACTGAGCTGACGGCAATCATCTTCATTAATAATTTCGATTTTAGAAAAAATCTTCATTAATAATTTCGGCTCAAAGAAAAACCGGGCTAACATCATCATACGTAATGACAATATAAAATTACACAATTTTCTTTACCGTATGTAAAATTTAATTTTTCATATGAAAATGTAAATTTATACAATATTTTACATACTTACATTTGTATTTATATATGACAGTGTACATTTATATGTGAAAATTTAAATTTACATAATATTTTTTGCAATTGAAGAAGTTTGTAAAATTATATTTATGTAGTTGTCTGGTGTAAATTACATATGAAATTTACATATGAGAGAATTACGTATGAAAATGTAAATTTACATCGCTGGCAATCATTAATAATATCTCTGTGCCTTATCCTGTGTTTACATTAGAATTTTGATACATCCAAGGTTGTCATAAATGGGCCATCGCCTTCCTAAGTGGACCAAAACACAAGGGCCCATTTCCTTCTGTACCCACCCGACTTTGTCACTGGTTTAGTGAATAGCTATAATGAAGGGACCCATAATGAAGGCCTTGAACTTTTGAAGAAAAGGAATAAAAGATTCAACAGTTTTACGCAGTCATCTACATGTATACTTTTACATCCATATATATCCAATCATATATTGTTTTGAAACTCTTGGCCTGACTTGAGTTGTCCAGAAAGCCTGGTGGGAAAACAACTTGAAATCCATAATGAGTAGGGAGTAGGGACATGCTGATTTAAATTTGTTTAGGTACAACCAACTCCCACTTGATTTTTTTAGTAGAGCTTGTGAAGCAAAATTTATATCTTTAGACAATAGAGAATACTGATTTTGTCTTTTTAACTAAATTTGCGTTTAACTTGTTGCTTTCAAAACAAAGTTTACTCTGCTTTTCGGCCAATTTATGGACCATGAGGTGGTCTTATTCACTTATTATATGTACTTGGGTAAACATTGTTCTACGTGGTCCTGTTATTTATCCATTTAGGTTGACAAAATTGACTTAAGCCATTGCAGTTTCCATTGTTTGATTGTGCATTTCTGCCTATGCAGGGCTAATTGGGCATTTGAAATGATTTCATGGTGTTTCCATGTAGTCCTCTCAACAGCATGGAAGAAGCCTAATTACGGTTGGGCCCGGCGGTGGCTAAGGTGGGACAATGTCATCCGAGCACATTTTTCATGCCATACACGGCCTCCTGCACAACCAAGTAACCAACCTGGTCTTTGCTAGCTTCATTGGACATTTTTTTCCTACTTCATTAACTGTACAGATTTCCAGCAAAGTACAGTCATGATCACCAAGATCAAGTGGGCGGCATATCTGTACAAAATGATTTTGATGGAGGATTCAATCCTCAGTGAGTTGTATGCTTGTATTGCACTTGTACTCAGCAGCTATTGGTACATATGTGGGTGCAATGTCCAGTATCTAAGGGTTCAGGATTAAGGAGCCTTGGCGGGACAGTCTGGCAAACTTATCTACACACCTTGTTTTTAACATCAAACTACAAAAACACCCTCTTGAACCATATAATGCTTGATTCTTCCCTTCATCGTATTTGGCTACTCAGTAGTAATAAACATATTTACAAATTTACAACCATATCTTTATAATCCCTTATAGCAAGTCAAATGGAGAGCTGTTAAATTGGGCTGTTAAAATGTGTCATATAGGTTTTTTAGCTTGCCCAGTTAAATTTGGCACCCCAAAATCAAAAAATCAATCCAATTACGTTTTCTGTTTTAAAGCGCTAAATAATACGAACGGCATAGTTTTCTGTTGTCTATCTATTATTTTGTAACTTAAGTTGAAATATTTTTGGACGGACAGCACAGTTTATGCCGTCCGTCGAAATTTAATACACGAACGGCAGAAACTATATTGTCTGTCTCTCGAATTTATTATAACAGCTGCTAGCGAAAGTCTTAACTTTAAGCTGGGTTATTTACTCCTTCCAAATTTAATATCTCTTTAGCAGTTCCATTGGAATAACATTTTTGTGATTGGAGTACTATATTTGCCTTTATGAGCCCATATAACTCACTGTTGGACTTGCTCTTAGTATATTATTCTAAGTCTGGCAACTATTGTTGCGTATATAGAAGTGAGATTCCATATTTTCTTTTCTTTTGATAAAATGTGAGATTCTATTATCTTAAAGCTTCACTATGTGATGTTTTATTTTAAAGTTTGGTGTGAACTGTCATCTCAGAATATTAGAGTATGAGCACCACATGGTTCAAATTAATACTCGACTTAAAAGGAAGTCAACCACCGAATTATTAAGTTTAGAGACCGGCTATCAAGCAAGATTTCATGCGTTCAGGGGTACGAGGGTATCAAGGTATCAACTATAAATTGATATGTATGACCGTATAACTTCCCATATTTGTACCGAAGTTTTTGAAGAAGTGGTAAAATTGTTTGGAACAGCTCACACAGTAATTTGTTTCTTTTAGCTTATCGAAAAAATGGCTCACACACTATTTCACGACAAATCATTTTTATTTCAACTATGGAATGTAATGGCTAATTTTTTTAAATAATAATAATAACAATAATACGAGCCAATTTTAATTAAGATTAGTAACATGGTAATGTTGGCAGCTCGCTGGAGGTTCAAATTCTAAATATATGTTACTTAAAGATTTTACCAACTAAGTTAGTTGACACCCTGCAAACTCTGCAAGCCTCTCTTGTTTGATAAAGACATAAGAGGAACTGTTATCATTTTTATACTACTATATTAGATACTAGTAGGCAAAGGAAAAAAAATAAACATTTCTAAATTTCATAAACATTCTAACATTTACAACTTTAAGTAGATGTTTATTTTGTTTTTGGTAACCAAAATTCAAGTTACACAATCAAAACATTTAAAAGCTTTGAGCTTTGAGTTTCCAAGAAATTTAAATATATATCAAGAGAGTACTTGTTTAAAGAAAATCCAACAAATTGCCCGCTACAGACCAACCAAGTATCTAATTGACGATTGTATAAATACCATGGGGCGCAATCAAACACATGTAAATTAATTAAACAAAGATCACACTATAATGACAAACTATTTATACCTACTCTCTGCAAGATAGTCTGCGTGTCTCCGTTTAGTTTCTTCGTTCAACTCGAAGTTGCAGAGAGCTGACCACAAAATAGGCTCTAATAACTTTTGCATTTTGCTATTAATAGCATAATTTTATTGGAGAATGATGAGTAAAATTTAGCTAGATATTGTCTGACCATTTCCGTGTACTTGTTTTATTCTTTCCACTAATAGTAGCTTACTCCACACTTGTCCTCAATTTCAGTTCATTCAGTGCAAAAAACAAAATGCCATTCTAGTAAATAACTCCAAAAACCAAACCCACTTTCAAACATTCAATTAGAATAATATCCCCAAACACCCGACCTTGCCCTTCTCAAACACGAAAAAACATTTCGAACAAAAAAAAAAAAAAAGATCAATCCTATACAAGAAAGAAAGAGTTAAAAGAGATTTACGTTAATGGCGGAAGAAAAAGAGAAGGGGCAAGATTCATGTAGTAGTGAAGAGAGAGAGAGTGTGAAGTTGTTTGTAGGTCAAGTACCAAAACACATGAGTGAAGCTGAACTGGTTTGTATGTTTAAAGAAGTTGCTTTAGTTGATGAAGTCAACGTTATTAAGGACAAGACTACTCGAGCTTCTCGAGGTCGCCTGTTTTTTCTTTTCTTTAATTTATACTTTGAATTATATCTGCATTTTGAGTCTTTGGTGATCTTGTTTTTTTTTTTTTTAAAGAGAGTGAGAGATCTGTTTTCTTGAATATACAGGTTGTTGTTTTGTGATCTGTCCTTCAAGAGAAGAAGCTGATAAAGCAGTTAATGCTTGTCATAATAAAAGAACACTACCCGGGGTTAGTTTTTGAGCTTTGATCTCTTTCTCTCAAAGTTTTTTTTTGTGTTTGGTTGAATTTGAAATGCATTGGTTTCTTTTCAAGGTTACATTCATTTATTGTTCTTGGAATTTTTAATGGGGAGAGAGTAATGTGTGTAATGGGGATTGTGTTCACCTTGATTGAGTGAATGAATCGGAAATTATCTCGAGATTTTAGTTGCATTTGATGAATTAAGGTAATTTACAGGGAGCTGGGGCAGTTATTGAGTCTTTGACACTCATAAATAAATGTAATGATTATGTTTATTGTAATGGTAAAAAATGAAGGAATGACTTCAAGAATTAAGGTCTATAAACCCGTACAAACACATTGTTGTGTGAAAAAAAAACTTAAGACTGATGTTATTGGCATAGTCTTATAGTATATGTAACACGGGCACACATAGGAATATGTCATGTCAGTTAAAGACAGTAGCGCATCGCACATGTTAGACAACAAACTACATATGTCAGACACATGTGGAATTGCGGACACTTCAATTGAATTTGTATACCAGGTTTATGTGTGTCAGTATGAGTTTGTTTCTTGATTAGTTATGTTGAAAGCAATTGTGCGCATATCTATGCTTACTGCCCTAAACCAAGAGTGTCAATGATGAAGGACCTGTTTATACATTATATTCCACAATATACTAAGAAAGTTAGTAATGCGTAGATTTAATGCTTCTTGGGTGGAAAATGAACAAAGGAAAGTTCATGAAGATGGACAATGTAGATGAATGGTCAGGTTAGTGTGTCGGAGGGGTGCTTCAATGCAAGTCGAGGTTCTAAATACTGAAAGGGCGAAAGTAATACTTTAAGTGACATGGATGATGACAGTACAAAAATATTTTAGTACCTTATATAGCTCCTCTTTACTAGTTACTAGTGGTTGTGATTCTATAAACTAAGAGAGCGCTTAAAACGAGTTCAGAGGACGTAAGAACGAAATAAAGAAGTAAAATTTAGAAAAGAACATCCATGAGGTGCGAAAATTGTTGATAAAATAATTTAAAGGATTAAAGAGCTAGTAGATTGAATAAATGGGACAGTTGAAGGATTTAAGTCTTCAAAAGAGAGAGGCTAAGATAAATTGAACACCAGTGATCTAACTTGCAGTATAATTCCCAACACATAACCATACGAGCCAATTATCTTCTAACAAATAACATACATTCCAGGTTATGATGATTTACTATTTATGAGCTTATTTTCTACAGTGTTTACTGTCCTTTACTTTTAAGAGTAAGCAGTAACAGAGATATGAAATCAGATGGATGTTCAAGTAAAATTTTACCGTTTGCTCTTTAAAGGATTTCACTTCTGATTTTATTATGTTGGGGTGCCAATTTTCTTGCTATTGAACAAAACACGTTTTCTTTGTGATTCAGGCGTCTAGTCCTCTTCAAGTTAAGTACGCAGATGGAGAGTTGGAAAGACTAGGTGTGATCATTTTTACTTTCTTTTCTTCACCTTATCATGTATTCTGTTTCCATCGTTATTCCCTCTGTGATGTAGTCTGACATATTGCATGTCAGTATATTCATACACCAAAAGTTTCAAAGAAGGAATACCGCTGGTTTCCTTTGTTACCTCGGTAAATGGTAATAACTGTCTCTTTTGTGTTCTTATTCTCAGAACACAAGCTCTTTGTTGGCATGCTTCCAAAGAATGTATCTGATGCCGAAGTTTCTTCTTTATTTTCTATATATGGAACCATCAAAGATTTACAGATTTTGAGAGGTTCTCAACAGACTAGCAAAGGTTTGCACATCATTGATGGCTCAATCTTATTATGATTCTCCCTCTTTTTGTTCAAATTTTTTAAAATCATGAATGGTTGATGATTAAGCTTTCAATTCCACCTCTGGTTTAGGCTGTGCATTTTTGAAGTATGAAACGAAAGAGCAAGCTCTTGCAGCCTTAGAGGCCATCAATGGGAAATACAAAATGGAGGTATGTGTTTAACTTCTTATCTGTAATTCTACAGTCAATAATATGTTTGTTTAAAGTTTAAACATGCTGATGGCTTTCAACTCCTTTGTGCACCTCCTCTGAATTTCTTCTGAATGGCTTTTGCAATGAAAGATATAATAAAAACAGGTGTATCTCGGTCCATAGCATAACAATAACATGCTCATCATTTTGAAATATCTCCATCTTTTGATAGCAGCGGGATCATAGCTCTGCTCACCTATATGTTTCATACAATAGCCCCAGTTATTTTTGTTTCACTTATATAATCAGTTTTAGAGGTTTCATAACACATAAAAACAACTAGCACCAGGCATCTGCCATGCTAATCAGACCGAACTGAAGTTGTTTGAAAGGAAATGGATATTAGATTGTCTAGATCTGTTCTAGTATTCAGCCGGTTCCTTTCTTCTTTTCGTCTATAGAGACAGGAGATTCTAGAACTGAGCAAAATTGCAAAAAGGAGGTAGATTATGAAGAGAAACATAGCAACAAGAAGCCAAAGAGGATTGGACCTTCAATCCTCAAAACACACCTCATAACAGTTTTAAAGGGGTAATGTAAGCTCACTTAAATACAGAAATAATCAATCCAATTCAAGCATCCTTGATCAACACAGTGCAAGAAAACTAAGGACTCTTAAACAAAAAATGAAACTCTGTAACAGATTACCTTGTTGAACTTCTACATGTCTGTTGCCCAAGAAAGTGGTATCGATTTACTTATGAAGCCATATAAGGCCTTAAAGACTGGGTAAAGTACATCCAAGCATTAGCATGAAGAGAAAGTTGGATTAAGCACGAGCTCACCTTACCAACTAAAGGCTATCGCTCCATGTCCTACTGAACTTCTGATATGCAAATTCAAGAATTTATTGTATCTTTACTGTTTAATGTTTTTATTGAGGGCTATGAAACAGTTATTATCAGTTACTAAGAAATTTCTGATGTTTCTAACTGTATACAGTGTACTCTATTTCAATGAGATATACAATACATGGCTAACATTACCTGCTTTTGTAGGGTTCAAGTGTCCCTTTAGTGGTCAAGTGGGCTGATACAGAGAAGGAAAGGCAAGCTCGACGAGCTCAGAAAGCTCAGTCACAGGCTTCTGGTGTGTCAAACACTGATTCCACACAACAACCATCACTATTCGGGGCCCTACCAATGGGGTACATTCCCCCGTTTAATGGATTCAGCTATCAGGTGCAAATTCCCCCGCCCTCTATAATCCTTGGTCTTTAAATAATTGTAAGGCTTTTCCCATGCATATTCTTCAGTTATAATGCAAGAACTTTGGTTTCTCTTTTGGCCAATATCTTGGCCTACGACATTATTCTTGTAATAAAGGCAATCAGTTAACCAAGTATTTATGTTTTTCTCTTCCATATATAAGCCCTGCTTTTGTAAAAAAAATTACAGTAGGCAGAAGGAGAGTTTATGTTTAGGCTAAAGACTACTACCTAATAAGACTGAACATATTTAAATATTTAATAAACATATCAAATAGTCGCAGCTACTTATCGTACTTAATAAAATTGACGAAAAATTGGTTTGCAAGACAGGAAAAGAAAACCCTCCAAGATACAACTTATATCATATCCAAGCCTGATTTGCAGCTTGCAGTTTATCATACTGTTCTAAGCAAAGGCCATGGTCACACATATGCCTTGTAACAGTATCTCTTCAAACTTTATGATTAACAAACTAAATACATATTTATTTAGAGTCCTATAAGTTTTGTCTTTTAAAGTAAATATCTTGTCTTACTTTAAATGTGTCTGGCCTATCCCCATCAGTCTCTTATTTAGGGTGTCTATGAGAAGATCATAAGAAAAGAAGGAAAGACTTATGGGAAGGGTAATTCAATTCTGTACACAACCATCCCCACATAATATGAGGAAAACATTAACAAAAGCATAAAAGATTTTTCACCTCTATGATATACAATGTAGTCTTGCAGTTCCTATTACAGATATTGTTCTTTGGTGGTCCCTATGATGTCGAATGTTGTGTCTCTCTCCAAAAGTTCAGTTTTTGGGGTGAAGTGATAATTAACAGGCAGACCAACCTGACTTGGGAATCATGTGCTAACTGTTGCAATTTTTAAACCAGCTGCTCTGAAAGCCCAAGCTTGTAGGTGCATTTATAACATATGCCAATGGTACAAACGTGGAACACACGCACCTAAACAAACAACAAGGGCTATGCAACTAAAGGCGCAGATTCTGGAGGTTCTGAATTCTTAGGGCCTAGGCGTGAGTCTCACCCATTACCCAAGGCACAAGTAGTGAGCCTAGAGCCTAGGCGCACTTTTGACTGCATACCAGACTACGGTGGAATGGTGGACACATGTACGACAACAGGGGATTGCAGGTCTCAGGCACGATAGGCTCACAGCCACACACTAAACCAACACATGGGGTGGGCAGGTGGGCACATACCCAAAGCTGTCCCACTCTGCAATATAGCTGAATACAGTTTTGCTTTTTAATAGATAATGCTGAGTGGACTTGAACATGCTAGCTCCTAGGAAACAAGCTAATACCATGTTGAATACTACTTCTGCATAATTTGTAGTTTGTAATGAGGTGCACCACCAATGTATATTAAAGGATCATGAGTCACAGAAAGGGCAGGTGCACACCTTACCACACACAAGGGTTGACGCGGATCCAACAGAAGTTAACTCTGTTGAATATCGGATATCAACTCACCCTCAATGTTTTTAGTGCTTTCTGTTTTCTATCAGATATTGGATATCAACTCGCTCTCAGTTTTCTATTTAAATATAATTTTCTTTGCATTAACAGGTTTTAAAGTTTATTTACCCTTCAACTCATTAAATGCCTCTTTCGTTGTATGGTTGCTACATTACTAATAAGGAAATCTTGGGTATTGCCGATAAGACAAATGGAAGCTGTGTAGACGGGAAGATTTTGGGGGCCATCCAATTGTCTCCGTTAAATGTAGAAGCTTCCTCATTTTAGATCTGCTTTGTTATTTTTCTTAATTATTATTATTATTGTTTGGAATTTGGATGCACCATGTAATATTGGATGAAGTGGAATCTGACGAACATTTTGTTGATTGAATTGATTGGACCTCGTTTTTACATTGATTTATTCAGCATATAAAAGTCCAACTCTATTTTATCACTTTGTTCTTTATATAGGCACCTGGAACTTACGGACTCATGCAGTACCCGCTTCAACCAATGCAGAATCAACCTGGATTTCATAATTTAATTCCACCCATCAACCGTGGAAGTGCATTGCGTGGGGTATCACATGATCTTCCACCTGGTATTGCTCCTAGGAATTTTGTCACAATGCCTGCTGGTAGTTATATAGGTTCAGCTTATCCTTCTGCACCTGGTATTCAGTATCCTATGGCCTATCCTGGTGGAATTATGAGTCACAGGCCTATCAATAGTTCCCGTGGTTTAACCCCGCCTGCGATCACGAATGGTAGAGGAACATCTCCTACAAGTTCGAGTTCTGGGATTCAAGTGGAAGGTTGGTCAAGGAAAGACAATTCCGTTCGTTCAGAATTTGTTAATGATAAATGATCAGCTATCTTGGCGCTTATTGCGTTGTTAATTTTTGTGTGTTTCTATTGCATTTAGGTCCTCCTGGTGCTAACTTGTTTATCTATCACATCCCTCAAGAGTTTGGTGATCAAGAGCTAGCAAATGCTTTTCAAGCATTTGGAAGGGTCTTGAGTGCTAAGGTATTCATCGATAAAGCAACTGGTGTTAGCAAATGTTTCGGTAAGCATATATTTCTTTCCTTTGCATCGGAAAATACAAACTTAGAATAGTCCATAGAAATTTCCTGTGTAGAACATGAAGCCATGCTTTAAGTGTTCAATACGCAAGAATAGACATAAATCATTTCCATATCATAGTTATGGGGGTCGTTCTTTTAAAATTTGAAACTTCATCACTGTGTTCATTGTGTTACACATATACGTTTATTTGATATAAATCATGTGCTCTATCTCTATATCTCCCTTCATTTGCAGGATTTGTTAGTTATGACATGCCAGCAGCTGCCCAGTCAGCGATTAATATGATGAATGGGTGTCAGCTGGGTGGCAAGAAGTTGAAAGTACAGCTTAAGAGAGACAACAAGCATAACAAACCTTATTGACACTGGGTAAGTAATGGAAGGAAGCAGAGTTCTCTAGCACATCCGGTCGCAATCAACCTCGATAATTGGGAGTTACTGTGGTATCAGCCAGAGTGAGGGATGAACAGAGGATAATTGACCCTTACGTGTCATGCCATCCTTTCATATGTTCAGGGTACTTGTTATCCTTCTGGGTTCCCGGGGACTTGTTATCATGGTGCATTTCTGCACCATTATTTGTAATTTATGTATCATGAAAGTTCATTTTGACATTTATTATTGATTTATTGATTCTTCGCTCAAACTCGTCTCTTGGTGGTAGACTGCTGTCAGTAGCCTACTAGCCATGCATTAATGTGCTTGTTTAGTGTTCCTTAAAATTTCTTTTCTCATATTTGTAAGTTTTATTTTCCAATAAGATTCATCTGTTCAGAAAGGTGCTTTTGGCAAGTATCATCTTCTCAGGCTCATGTGTGTGAAGTCGGTTTCTTCCTTCTTGTTATACTTTTCCTTTCTTCCCTGTGTTAAAATTCCTGTGTTGTGTGGGCTCAAAGTTGTATTCATATTTCCTCTCTTCCTTGATCTAAGCCTTTGTTTCAAATCTGTGATGTTTATGTGATTTTGGAGATATTTACTAGCCTCCACAGGCTTTCCTCCTGTCCAAGCAATGTCCGTAAACTGGTGTTTTCAAGTCCCATGTTATGTGAAGTGCTTTGTTGGTCCTGTTGTTTGTGTTGGAGACGTTTCAATTTGCTGTGACATTTCAGGTATTTTTATATTTTGTTTTGTGCATGTTGATGTCTGGTTCTTTTCTTTTTCTAGTGAAATTGTGTTTTGGATGCTTAATTATACCCTCGGATTTGGCATAAGCGTTATGGTTCTGCTGTTTGTGGGGATCCAGGGGAATGTTCTGCAAATAAACTGTGCTGATCCTAATTATACCTGATGTCATTTTTCCTGGCTCACCTTCATATCGATTCTGTCTCGCAGCTATGACATATTTTAATTTTTGTAATATGAAACCCTGTATGCTAATTTTCTTATTTTGTCTATTCCAGGAGGCTAATGAATGTATGAGCATCGGAGTCCATCTTGAATATGGTTCTGGTACCTGATTTTGATGTACGTTGTTCATATTTGCTTGTGTTATATATTACGGTCAGCTTTGTGTTTATTCTTTTTCCTTGATATGCGTGTTTAGCAGGAACCATGGCAGGGTAAATCTAAGGTCTTGTAGCGAGAGATCCCTGACCTGTTATGAAAAAGTTAGCAGCTCGCTACCCAATTTGACATACAAATAGCAGCATTCGAGCAGGTATATGATCACCATGTGTTCTTAGTTCTTAGTTGTGCATAAGGAGGATTAAGTGTTAACTCTTTCTCTGCTTTCTGTCATTATTATCATCGTCATTATTGTTGTTGTTGCAATTATTTTCATTTATTACTATTTATTATTAGTTATTTTGCTAGTGAAGATAATATTAGAAAAAACATGAGCTTATATTTTTTATCTTATTTTTAGTTTTTATTTTGTTGATGATTGAATCAACTCACAATCTGTCAAATACAACAAAGGTGTTCAAATATTCATCTGTTTTGTGGTTTCTGTATGTACGTTTCTATATTGTGGATGGAGGTTATGCAATGTAGACATGATTGCCTTTATTCAGGCGTTGATTCAAAATAAAGTTGATTGCTTGAAATGGATTCATGTGAGTCTGCAGTGAGGTATATGTTGTTCGATGATTTTCATGTTGCCGTGTTGAAGAAAATTTTACTGAGAATCCGGTAGATGCTTGCATATTGGGAATGACCATTTAGGAGTTCAGCTGTTTTAAGCCTCCGGAGAAGTAATAGAGATCCCAGCTTGTCCTTTAGCTGCATTCATTGTTGCATTCGTTTCTTTGATTATTCATGTTGTTGCATCAGTGAAATGTGCACAGTTAGTCTAGTTTCCTTAATTTACTAATACATGTCCATCTTGTACCGTATTCTTGAGACATGAAGTATCAGTAATATGAGCATTCAGATATAATACACTCAAATCATTTGAACCTTCAATAGGAATTATTTACAGCCGGTCTTGTTTTGTTTTAAAAAAACTTTTATGTATTTATCATGTATTTTAGATTGATTCTGTGTAATTTTCGTCTCAGCGGAAGCTCTGCTAGAGCCACCACCGTCGGACATTGTCTGAAATGATCAATTCTGAAGAAAGGGTATCTGCGCTGAAAGAAAATTCTAGTGGCAGCCAGTTCTATTGGATAACAAAGGAGCTTGAGACCACTTACATTGAAAGAGATTGCGTCTATTTTAGATTTTGAAGGACCAATTTTAACTACATATAAGCTACTTTCCTAGTGACTGATTTGCTATATTTGAGTGTTTCCTGTAATATTTATATTGATCATTTTTGTAACATGTGACTTGCTGTGTAATTGAGCAACCATTTGTATTCTTCATGAAATTGTAGGCAAATTGTCCTTATGTAAACAGTTACAGACTTACAGAGTTTATGATATCGTATTGGAATAATGTTAAACTGGTCTCCATGTTTTGAAGTAACCAAATTGTCACTAATAGTTACAACTAGGGGTGTAAAATGGGCCGGGCCGGGCCAGCCCGGCCCTCAAATCATAAAGCCCATATGATTTGAGGGCCGGGCTGGCCCAGCCCCCTTATGCTATGAGGGTCGGGCCTGTGAGGGCCAACACTTGAATTATCTGACCCTTTGCCCCTCACCTCCTCTTTTAAAACCGTGGGCCGGGCCCGAGGGTCGGGTCTACACGGCCGTCATAACTTGTCAATTATTCAAAACTCTTGAATACAACTTGTTTAGACTTCATTAACATATTTGGTTTTATCGATTTCATTAACTAATTAACATATTCATTATAAAAATTTCAAAACCTATCAAATTTCATTAACATATATCTGATAGAATATATAAATATATTCTATAAGATAGAGATATATCCATATAATAATACGGTATCCCATGTAATATATTCACATATTCTAACAATATATTCATTACAAGATGTAGAACTTCCATCATTATTATTATGCATAAACCAAGGGTATTATATCGTAATTTTGTTTAGAAAATCTAAATATCAATGGGGGCCTTAATACGGGCTTTGTGAGGGGCTTTAGGGGCTCCGGGGCCAAGGCCTCCCTCATGTTTCCATATCTAGTTCTTACCCTCCCTCAAAACATGAGGGTCGGTAGGCCCCTCCAATCAAATCGCGGCTTAAATTTGAGGGCTTTTTTTGTCTATAGGCCGGGTCGGGTCGGGCGGGCCGAGGGCTTGAGGGCCGTTTTTACACCCCTAGTTACAACTGCTATCTACGGTACACATACTGATGTGTGCGCAGGATATAGGTTGTACAGCTTGGACCAATTGCCCGTATATAGGTTATTTGGCTGCGTGCCTATTCGTGTTGATTTAAGTATATTGACCTAGTTCAATTTCAACATCCTTTTTTCATTAAGAATTCAATTCAATTTCAGTTTCAATTTTCAACTACCTACCACAGTATATGCTCTTCTGGAAGATGCGTTATCAATTCTACTTTCATTTGTTAAACGTGCAAGTCTATTTCTAGTCAATATCAATATGCTCTTCCGGGCAATAGTTTGGTTTCCTCCACATAAATGATTTTCTGTTACAGTTTTTTCTATTAATTTCAAGATAGACGACATTTCTCATCCTGATAACTTTTTGACAAAAAAGACAAGTATGAAAGAACGATTTAAGAAAGGGTTATTTAGCTCTAGGTTCTCTTAATAATGGGGGTATTTGCGTTGAGTACAGACTTGACCACATTGACAGTGTGTGGAGGTGTGTATGGTGGTCTTGAACTTGTAGATTGCCGTAAGTACCCTTGCATAGTCTGGATTAAACGCAAATAACTCAATTATTAGAAGGACCTAAAGCTAAATAACTTAAAATTGGAACAACTTTGTAACTGAGTTGACTCCATGCGTCTACTTGTCATCTTCTCCAATCGAAGAAATTGAAGAACCCATGAACAATACCATTAGTGGGGTGACCTAACTCTGAAATCACCCTTAG
Source organism: Coptis chinensis (assembly GCF_015680905.1). Taxonomy (NCBI): domain Eukaryota; kingdom Viridiplantae; phylum Streptophyta; class Magnoliopsida; order Ranunculales; family Ranunculaceae; genus Coptis; species Coptis chinensis. The sequence goes on along the minus strand of NC_141457.1, from coordinate 70,198,686 downwards.
AACGAAACCCACAATTGCAATTAATCATATCTAGATAAAAATTATGGGTGATTTAAGTGTTTTTGTATGTATAAGTGGAAAAATTGATTAAGTTCTTAAAGTAATTGAAGATAAATGTAGGGAATGAATCCAGCAAGAAAGCTAGGATTGTGACACGTGTTAATTCAAGTTAAATTGAATTCAAGTTTTTTAGTGTGTTCAGTGTTCATGTGCAAAAAGTGTGAGGGGGTACTTACGGTAATCCACAAGTTTAGGACACCATACACACCTCCAGTCAATGACGGTCAACGTAGTCAAATAACGGTCTAATAAATGAAAAACATCTGGATTCAACACAAATATCCCTATTATTAAGAGGACCTAAAGCTAAATACCACTTTAAGAAATGATTTTTTCCTTTTGGAAACTAAATGCGCCTAAAGGTAAACAACATCCATCAAACGAGAGCCGTGGGATAAAGAGTTGCTGAAAGAATTCTGAGACAGTAAGACAGTTTGAAACCGATCGAAATGCGATAACTATATAAGCATCAATTAGAAAAGAAAGGAGATACTATAGAAGCAACAATGGGTTATTGAAAAAAAAAATGTACAGAACAGTGTATATGAGATGTTAATTTATACAAACATTTTCCCTATGCTAATACGTAATTAATTATTTAGTATGTGATGTGGCAAACAGAAAGGCTTGGATTTTTTTTTTTTTTTGAAAACTGAAAGAGATGTATGAAGTATATAGATATATTTTCCTACTCATTTTCTACCTAAATCAAATTTGGACCTGATGAGGAAAAAGGGAACAACTTTAGAGTAGAGATAAAGATGAGCCATACTGATCCTTTCAATTAATATATCAAATCTAGCATTCTAGCCATCAAAAGAAAAAGGCCATAGATTAGAATTATTGTTGGCATCCAATGGAGGAATTGAAGCTCTTTATAGGCACTGAGAGCCACGCACTTTTATCTGCCCACTATAAACACCCAAAACTGTTTGTCAATAGAGAGATCATATAATCCAAATCCAGCACAGTACACTATATTTTATATACTGAAGAACAGAAACCATCTAGAAGTTCAACTTGCATGAATCACACGTACAGTCATTATTTGTTCCTTCTAGATTAATTACACACTTCATGTGCGTTGCCCACGTACAAACAGTTTAGTTCCTTGTCTGCCTCTCTCTTCCACATATATAGTCCATTATTATGAGTTTGGATGATATCAAACAGAGTGTCACGCAAAACAAGACTACCCAAGTCCCAACTCATCACTTTATCTCAAATATCATCTCTATATAACACTAACATACTCCTAACTAATATGGGTTTGCTATCTTCACACACAAACGTATAGAGATGGATCATAGATATATGGTTGACGTGTCCTCATTCTTTTTAGTAGAGGCTAGTGGTGATTCTGATGAAGATTTGAATCAAATTGTCTCCATGAAAAATAATACTATTGCTCCAGCTGAAGATGATGCGGAATCATGTAGTTTTGAGTCATGTGATGTCAATAATGCTTTCATGGCCGAGTGTCCTGATAATATTGATGGCAGAAAATACAGTGATGATGATGGTGATGACCACAAGGGCGGCAAAGATACATATAACATTCATAATAGTCTTGGTGATAGAAACTTGGCTTGGCAGAAGATGGAGTTGCTTAATCAAGCATGGGAGTCCATGCAGACTAAACAAAAGAAGCATGTAAAGATTGGGGTTGTTGAAACTCATGCAAGTAAAGAGATGAATGAGGAGGAGAAAAATAGGCACTTTTGGAGCACTTGCTTGGCGATATAATATCACGAGCTACCACACTTTTCCCACTCTCTTGTATATATAAATGAGCACGTATAATAAGTAGTTCTCGATCTGTCGTAGTGTCATGTATGCATGTGTTCCCTCAATATTTATGTGTATCTGACCTTTTTATGAACATTATTTCATACTATGTAATATGTTCTGCGCGTTATGCTGAACTGACCTGCCGTCAGCTAGCTAGATAGGTTTTACGCAGTGTTGAATCGAGATCCATGTGATGGTTATATGCACATCGCTGAATTTGTTCCGGCCTATGTGCAGCATGCTTAATTGTTCCATTCTCATTTCTCAAGTTCTTTGAGTTTCAATTTAATTAGTGTCCGACTAGCGCGCTATATAGATGGATATATAATATGGTCACATATAGTCTCATAGACGACGCATATATAGTTAGTTGTGTATGGAAGCTAGGCTCGAATTGTTTGTATTGGAAGTTGTAGAATTAAACAACTAATTAAAGAGACAATACACAAAAATTATAGTGGTCCGGTGTCAATGCGGCAATCTATACGTCCACGGGAGAAGAAAGGTTTTGCTTGATTGATTTTGGTTTGTGTTACAGAGGTGTTTATATAGCACAACATGAGTGCATATTCGTGTCTCTTGTTTCTAAAAGGTTGGAGACTTTCCTTTATAGAAAACATACGAATTCAGTAATCTCTGTCAAAACCGACTAGGGCGCGACCCTCGCCCATATTAGTCTTGGTCAAGGCGCAACCCACGCTCTTGTCTTGACAAACCTCCAGGCGATTGAGCACGCCCCGCCCTCGACTTTGCCTGGCCAAGGGCGCGACCCGCTCCTGTCTCTTTCTTCTCCAACACTCCCCCTCAAGTTGGTGCGAAAATATCCGGCGAGCCCAACTTGAAGAGAATATCATGGAACTTGGAAGCTGGAAGTCCCTTGGTAAAAATGTCTGCAAGCTGTTGGTCACTTCGAACAAAGGAGGTAGTGACAATGTTAGACTGTACTTTTTCACGCACAGAATGACAATCAACTTCAATATGCTTAGTTCTCTCATGAAACACCGGATTTGCAGCAATGTGCATAGCAGCTTGATTATCACAGTAAAGAGTAATTGGCGAATGCAACCCAAAACACAAATCCTTCATAAAAGCGCGAAGCCATATGATTTCACTGGTGGTGGAAGCCATAGCCCTGTACTTAACTTCTGCACTAGAACGAGCTACTACATTCTGTTTCTTGTTCTTCCAAGTGACTAAATTACCTCCCACAAAGGTACAATAACCAAAAGTAGACCTCCGATCAACTGGACATCCTGCCCAATCAGTATCTGTATAACCAGTAATAGATGTATGCCCATTTTTTTGTATCTAAATACATCTGCCTGGTAACCCTTTCAGATACTGCAGTATTCTAAAAACTGCATTTATATGTGGAGTCCTTGGAGCATGCATAAAACGACTAACCAAGCTTACTGCATAAGAAATATCTGGTCGAGTAATAATTAAATATATTAGTTTACCAACTAATCGCTGATACTGACCAATGTCAGTAAGAAGATCACCGGTGTTGTCCAACTTGGCTCCACTGTCAGTTAGAGAATCAGATGGTTTTACCCCCAGCTTTTCTACTTCACTCAAAAGATCCAACACATACTTTCTTTGATTTAGAAATATACCTCTTTTTGAATAAGCAATTTCGATCCCAAGAAAGTACTTCATAATACCCAGATCCTTGATGGCAAATTTCTTGTGCAGTAACTCCTTGAGCTTAGAAATCTCAATATGGTCATCACCTGTGATAACTATGTCATCAACATAAATAAGAATAATAACCAAGTCTTACCTGCTAGATTTAACAAATAAGGAAGGATTAGCATCACTTCGCTTAAGGCCGGTCATAGCTAGAACAAAACTGAGCTTGGCATACCACGCTCGTGGAGATTGTTTAAGTCTATAGATAGCATTTTTTAATTTGCATACTAATCCAATCTTAGTCTCCTTCGGATGTCCAGGTGGGATGCTCATATACACTTCTTCTTTAAGATCTCCATGTAAGAATGCATTTTTCATATCCATCTGAAATAATTTCCAGTCTTGATTTACAGCTAGAGATACAAGAACTCTAAACGTGTTCATCTTTGCAACTGGTGCAAAAGTCTCCTTGTAGTCATGACCATAAGTTTGGGTGAATCCCATTGCAACAAGTCAAGCTTTAGACCTCTCTAAGGAACCATCACTGTTAAACTTGTTTCTGAACACCCACCGACAATCAACAGTTTTCTTTCCATACGGTAGCATAACAATATCCCAAGTTTTATTCTCGTCTAGAGCATGAAGTTCTTCTTGCATCGCCTTTCTCCATACTGGACGAGAGTTAGCTTCTCTAAAGTTCTTGGGTTCTTGCACGTCATCGACTGTACTTAAGAAAGCATGATGAGATGAAGTGATATTGGCATACGTTATATACTTTTGTAGAGGATATGAAACATCATGCAAAAAATAAAAATTCATGTGAGTCACTGGAGGATACAGTTTTCTATCAGATTTATAGTAATCCTTGAGATTTACTGGAGGTCGTCTCGCTCATTCAGATTGTCTAGAAACTGGAGGAGCACCAGAGCGCGCACCACCAGTGTTATCAGACCCGGCCTGACGGTTTGACCTGGTGAACCGGCTACCCGGTCACCAAACCGGGTTGGGCCACATAGTAGATCGTTTAAGCAGTTGACCCAGGCCAAACCCGGTTAACTCGTCCAGTTTTCTTGTAAACAAGATACGAATAATGAAATGACGGAAATACCAAGGTGTGAATCTAGATAAATAATTAAGGGGGATTGAATTCACCTTGAATCCAGCTTAATAAACTAGTATAGATTGTTGTTATCTAAGTCTTACGTTCTTATGATAAGAATTGGTCGTTCTAATCCCTAATCAATCATGACAATCTCTACCCAAATAATGACTAGCATGTGAGGAAGTTCAACCCATTCTCATGGTGAATCAACTACCTTCTAGAGTGGAATAGACTCTTACAACTAGTCCTACACTACACAATCAAGTTTTCATCAAGGCTTCATCAAACCCCTCTAATGGAAGTTTAGCCTTGATTCATCAAACTATCATTTCCAATCGAATTCAAACAAGACATAATATAAATATTCTAACTTTAATAATATAAAGATTCTAATCAATAATTCAAAACTAAACTAATAACTATGAAATGATTAACAACTAAGATCGAAATTAATTCTAATGAATTTAATAATTAAACTAGATTATGATTAACTAATTATGAAATAAAGACAACTAATTTATGAATTTAACAATACTAAAACTAATAAGAATTTAATTAATAAACTAAATTGAGATGAAAATGAATACTTTATTATGAACTAATATTTGATTCTAAAATAATAATCTACTTGTTCTAACACTAATTAATTGAAAGGTAAAATTAGATCTAAAACAATAATTGAAAACTAATTAATGGAATAAAAAACTCAAAACTAGATCTAGAATTCTATTCTCTAAGGGCTACCTTCTACCTAACCTAATTATACTTAAGAGTTAAGTCTGTGACTTGATAGGGTTATATACTAAAAGCATTACTTTTGTATTAACTCTAATTCTTTATTTTTTGAATGAGAATCATATGGGCAAATGTTATGCATATTAGTTATATGCATGTGTCTAATACTTTATGTTGTAGATGATATGGTGTGGACACAGAAGATCATATCATCAGTACCTTATAAAGTATAAGTAATCGTTCACAACTTAGATGGATTTGGACAAACCATTAGTACGGTTGTAGTATAATTTTGTATTAGTCTATCTTGACTATAGGATTACACTAGCACACTTTGTGTGTATTGAACAAGACCAAGTGAGGTTGTTTCTCTTTATACTGACTATGTAAGAGAACAAACACCTTTGTTATTATGGATGCTTGTCATCTTAATCCGGATATAATAACGGGCACTTACGTGCATTGTACATTGCTTTAAATCATCAATGAGTGAGATTCATTTGTGAATCAACAAACTCGATGGATTGGGTAATGACATTGTATGTAAGGTGTGCTATTGATTATAGAAGGAATCCGTGACCCGCAGGAAGTCGGGTTGATGATGTCCCCATGAGGAGCTCAAAAAGATTGTCATGTAAACCCTGCAAGTGGATTTATTCCGACATGACAATGAGGTTGAGTGGTACTACCCAAGGACATAAGAAGTTGATTAATGTAGTTGTCAATAACTTGACTTAATCAACGGACATTCGATATCTTAAACACGGGGAGATCAACGGGCATATAATATGGAGCCCATAAACGCTGACACGTAATTTGGGATTAGGGCGGTATTGCAACAATGGCCTTTAGTAGAATAAGCCATTTATTGACGAACTTGGGCCGTGTGTTATGGGCGAACATGGGAAGTCCAATCCCGTCAGGAGGCCCAACCCTAATTTCTCTTCATGGTCCCTGTTGTAGCCTATAAATAGAATCCTCTTTCTCTTGGCCGAAATCACTATTCATCTGGATTAGAAAAAAGAGGTAAGGAAAGATAGATCCAAAATTGGATCTAGCTTTGTGAGAAAGAAGGGGATTGGTAGATCGTTACCCACACAACATCCAATCTATTCTAAAGGAATACAACAAAAGATCAAGGGGTTGATTTCGGATTTGATAAAGCTTTGATTCTTAGAGATTACATTTTAGCCAATTCTAAAAGGTATGTTTTATATCCAAAATCGTGAACCCCATTAATTCCGCTACGTGTGGGTTCTCGCGGTTTGTAGAAATTTGCATTCTGAAATAACGGTTCCTACATTATCCTCGTCTAGAGCACGAAGTTCTTCTTGCATCGCCTTTCTCCATACTGGACGAGAGTTAGCTTCTCTAAAGTTCTTGGGTTCTTGCACGTCATCGATTGTACTTAAGAAAACATGATGAGATTAAGTGATATTGGCATACGTTATATACTTTTGTAGAGGATATGAAACATCATGCAAAGAATAAAAATTCATGTGAGTCACTGGATGATACAGTTCTCTATCAGATTTATAGTAATCCTTGAGATTTACTGGAGGTCGTCTCGCTCATTCCGATTTGTCTAGAAACTGGAGGAGCTAGAGGAGCACCAGAGCGCGCACCACCAGTGTTATCAGACCCAGCCCGGTGGTTTGACCCGGTGAACTGACAACCTGATCACCAAACCGGGTTGGGCCACTTAGTAGATCGTTTAAGCAGTTGACCCAGGCCAAACCCGGTTAACTCGTCCGGTTTTCTTGTAAACCACTTTAACCTGGACGGTTTAGTCCAGGTTGGGTCACATAGTAGATCATTTAAGCAGTTGACCCAAGCCAAACCCAGTTAGCTCGTTCGGTTTTCTTGTAAACCGCTTTAACCCGGATGGTTTAGTCCAAGCCGCCGGTCCATAACTAACTTTAGAAATTATAAAATTTTAATTTGTTGGTACTAAGACTCAAACCTTGGGTAACTATTAAACAAGCTAGGATCTCTACCATTACACCATAACAGCTTTTCTTGCTAGTTATTAACTATATAAGAAATATAAATAACATCTAATAGTAAACTAGTAAAGAAACATTTTAATTTTGAAAAACATAACCTGTATAGACTCGAACCTTGGTTTATTGGAAAATGAAATGGCTCTAAGACCACCTGGGCCACTAATGAAGTTGTGAAAATGTATGTACTAAGTGAATTATATAATATTTTCAACTTAAGTATTGACCTTCTGGTTGAACCAGTGACCCAGTGGTCGAACCGGTGACCTAGTGACCCAGTTCCTTTGTCGGGTCAGTGTCCGGGTTGGGTCTGATAACTATGTACACCGCCCTCAGTTTGGTCATTCTGGTAGCGCGCCCGCGCCCTTGCTTTAGTAGAGCCCAATTCTTCAGTGGTAGGAACTATACCTTCACCAACCGTTGGGATGACAGGAACAATGCCTTCACCAACTACTGGGAGAGGAGCCAAATCAGCCGTAATAGCTGGGAGAGGTGCCAAATCAGCCAAACACTCTCCCTGGGACCGATTCCCAGGCACAGTTGAATCGTGAAAGAAAGCTTCATATTCCACAAATCGGACATCACGAGAGACAACCAGTTTCCTTGTCGCCGGATTGTAACATATGTAGCCTTTCTGTGTAGTAGAATAACCAACAAACACACATCAAGTAGCCCGAGCATCAAATTTATCTCGATGAATAGCTTGCTGATGCACATAACAAACACACCCAAACACTCGCAGATGAGAGAGATCCAGCGGCCTAGATTTGAGCACTTCCAATGGGGATTTAAAACCAAGAACCCGACTGGGAAGACCATTAATCAAATAGGCAGCAGTTAAGACGCCATGAGACCAGTATTGCTTAGGAACATTCATGCCCAACATAAGAGCACGAGTGGTGGTCTCCAAAAGGTGTCTGTTTTTTCTTTCAGCCACGCCATTCTGCTGAGGTGTGCCAACACAGCTAGTCTGATGAATTATCCCTCGGCTACGAAGATACTCAGCCAATTTGATGAGTTATCCCCTGACCTTTACAAAACTCAGTGCCATTGTCAAATCTAAACATCTTAATGTTTGCACCAAACTGATTAGTAATCATAGTATGAAAATCCTTGAATACAGTCACAACCTCAGTTTTCGATTTTAACAAATATAACCATGTAGCACGAGATTTATCATCAATAAACAACACAAAATACTTATAGCCATCATAATAATTAATGGGAGCAGGTCCCCATAAATCAGAGTGAATTAACTCAAACAACTTATTTGACACAGAATTCGAGTTTGGAAAAGATAAATGAGTTTGTTTAGAAAATTGATAAACATCACAAACATCATCAGAGTTTAAAGAAACATGCGGAAACAAATTTGACAGGACATGACTAGATAGATGCCCAAGTCTTTTATGCAAAATTCGACTCTCAAGTAAATCACTAGCTTGACATGCCTTCTTATGTGACTTCAACAAATAGAGTCCATCAGAATAAATTCCTTCACCAATCGTCTTCTTCGACTTTCGATCTTGAAAGACGACAGAGTTATGAGAAAAAATGACATCACAATTTAAATAATTTGTAAGTTTTCCAACAGATAGAAGTTGAACAGGGAACGAAGGAACAACTAGAGCATCACTATTGAGACTTTGATAAAAAAAAAATCTACTTGACCACTACCTAGAATGGGAACAGTGGAGCCATTGGCTATGGAAATATTATGTTTTTCAGTTTTGGACACAAAATTATGGACAAAGGCAGGGCAATTAGCCATATGATTCGTACCCCCCAAATCAATTGTCCATGAGTTACTATTTTCTGGCATAGTAAAATAGGCATGTAAATTACCTAACACATGAGTTGAGGCAAACTGACATTTCCTAGATGACATGGACTTAGTGAGTTGTTGGAGAATTTGACTTAACTGATGACTAATATCTGAGTTGGACATTGATGTCTCGGCAACAGGGGCTTGCTCTTTCTTGGACAGTTCCTTTTCCTTTTTAAGATGCGGATATAATTCACAACAGTACGTGGTTCTTAGTGTGTCAGTTCTTTCCACAATGATCACAGTGAGACGGTTCCCTTTTTCCCTTACCTTTTTTGAATCCCAGTGACTTCTTTCGAAAATCGTTTTCTGCAAGTAATACAGTAGATTCAGAGATTGAGGACTTTACCTCGGAGTTCATGGTTTTCTTCATTGTTTCCTCTTTCTGAATAGTTGCACAAACAGCAGCAAGTGATGGAAGAGTGCTTTCCATTAGAATATTGTTTTCCAGATTTTCATATTCTAGTTTAAGACTACGAAATACTTTGAAGATTTTATCCTCTTCAGCCTGTTTCAAAAGAGTCTTAGCATCTATGGTGTGTGGACGATATATGTTTAATTCATCCCATAATTTCTTCAAATTCCCAAGGTGTTCTGTAAAAGTCTTCTCACCTTGTTGCAAATCACTGATTGCGAGTTGAAGTTCAAACACACGGGCAGGATTGTTCTGGTTTCCGTATAAATCTTCAATTGAATCCCACATCTCCTTTGCAGAATCAAAGAAAGTAAAAATTTCAGCAATAGTATACTCCATAGAATTGAGTAACCAAGATCGAACAAGCTGATTATTGGAAACCCAATTCTCATATTCGGCATCATCAATGGCAGGACACACCTTTGCACCATGCATTAATGAACCCTAATTTCCTCTTGCCACCAAGCGATAGCGAAACAGCCCTAGACCAAGGTATATAGTTTGTTCCATTCAAGAGAATTGATGACAGCTTCCAACCAGGATTAGAATCAGTCTCTGTTGTAACAACAGACTTTGGATTTGGTTTTGGATCTGACATAGTGTATTGTGTTTATTTAGATTGATTTAGAGGAGAGATTAAGCGCTCCGCTCTGATACCATGTAGAATTAAAGAGACAACACACAAGAATTATAATGGTTCGGTGTCAATATAGCAACCTACGTCCACAGGAGAATAAAGGTTTTGCTTGATTGATTTTGGTTTGTGTTACAGAGGTGTTTATATAGCACAACATGAGTGCATATTCGTGTCTCTTGTTTCTAAAAGGATTGAAGACTTTCATTTATAGAAAACATACGAATCCAATAATCTCTGTCAAAACCGACTAGGGCGCGACCCGCGCTCATATTAGTCTTGGTCAAGGCGTGACCCGCGCTCTTGTCTTGACGAACCTCTAGGCGATTGAGCGCGCCCCGCCCTCGACTTTGCCTAGCCAAGGGCGCGATCCGCACCTATCTCTTTCTTCTCCCACAAAAATTGAAAAGACTCAGAAGGATAGGAAATTGATGAAGGACAATATATAATATATGGAGGTGAAAATGAAAAACAAATTTCTATGAAATTCTTTTTCTTTTTTCTCTCTTTTCTAAACAATCATTTGCAACTAGCATCTTGGTGTCGCTAATAAAAAAATTAACAGTTCTAGACTCTCCAAAAAAATACTATGATGCCTTCGATCTGAATATATAGCTTCAATTACTTAATAAATTAAATCACACTTGACACTCCTGCAGTGAGTCTGCTAGTTCGATCTCTTGCTTAAAGTTATGCATGTAACATCACTTGGAGTTGTTGCCTCCCAACTAGAGTATTATTAGCTGTTGTAGTCCCTTTTTTTTTCAATGATCATGCACAGTTCTTCAGGGTTTCTGATTATAGTGGCAAAAACACCAAGGCCTTCACCACTGCATGCTTCTAGCTTCGGCCTTTCGTTGTAGTTGCCTGCGAGTTTGTGAAGCTTAATTGACTACATAGATACATTTTTGTTTTTATAGTACGTGACTCCATACGTACATGATACATCTAATACTTGGATGCATGGTGTGGCCTACAAGATTGTGAAGCTGCTCACCCAGTGGCGGAGCCAGGATTTTGTTCCAGGGTGAGCCAATGAATGCTACAACTTTCAAATGTAATCAGATAGTGTGTAGACCGGATAGTAAGATCAAAATTCATACACACACTTTCCTAAAAAAATCATAGACACAGAACTACTAGCTAGTTCTCTAGTTACAAATATGTTCTGAGTCTGATTACATGCATTCATCATGTGATTGGCTACTTGGATCTTTGTAGAGACAGCATCAAAGAGACAGGCAAGAATACATAACTAAAAAGAAGAACTAACTATATTAACTTAGTGATCCAACTTGTCGACTTTTTTCGATTTGGTGAGTGAACTTTTTTTTTCATTCAATTTGACATGTACTTTCAATTTTTTTCGATTTCGTGATTCTGTTAAAATCAAATTGACAGACATCAATTATTTTCAAACAAGGCAATGATACGGTTTTTTTTTTTCATACGTAGCAATGACCACCTGGAAAATATGAACACACCACCTCATTTGCTGGTGTGTGCTCAGACCTAAATAATAGGTTCGACAGCCGGCTAATATCATCGACTATTAAGAAGCTGGAATGAGAAAAAGAAAAAAAAGAAAAATAAAGCTCCTGTTTCTAATAGAAAATGGGTTCGTGGCAGTGTTTCTAATTATGAGAGAAAATGATTGTTTGATACTGATTTTGTGATGGGTAGAGATGCTTGGTGGTGGCGGAGGTGATATTTTGAATTGATGTGGTTGAATTGCGCACTGTCAAGTGTTGGTGGTGGTGAAGAGCCGTAGCTCCAATATCTCATGGCTGAAATGAGAAAATTTTATTATTCCAGTAAAAAGGAGGACCCCAAATTAAAAAACAATGTCACCCTAATTGAATGTTAAAAGTTAATTGATTCACATCAAAATGTATAAATGGACCTCTAATTACAGTGGTGTAACAGTTCTTCTACAACTAAATTGGGGAAGAAGAAGACACCTGCCTAACTTCATCAAATTTTACGATTGGGGTTGGGTAATTAGGTCATTTCAAAGCAAATAAGTCATGTCTCCACATCGGCCAATTTGGTTTACACAAGCAGATGTCATTATTCTTAGTCATTAAAATAACAAAATTTCAATGCCACATATGAAAAAGTTTAACGCATGTTAAATTAAAATAAACGGAATCACCAAATCGAAAAAATTTGAAAGTACACGTCAAATTGAACGAAAAAAAAATCACTAACCAAAACAAAAAAAGTTGACAAGTTGGATCACTAAATTGATAGTTAGTTCCTAAAAAGAAAAAAGGCCGATAAATTAGAGAGCTCATAAAGTCATGGCCGGTTGTGCTCAATCCAATTTAAGGAAACCCAATTAGAGAGCTCATGAATGAGGAGTTACCAAAATTAAAAAGTAAAATAAAGATAAGTGTCCGAGGGGAGGGAAGCCACAATGGAACTAAATTGGCTTTGTTGTTTACTATGTTTTTCGGAATTAAATGATAAAAGTAAACATTTTTAAGGGTTTTTTAGACATTGGTCATACTATTACTATGGTAATTAGACTTTGATCTAGAAATGCTGAATATTAGTTTTTGGTCCTACTTCTACTATTTGACTGTCAATCAACTCAGTTGACTGTGGTCATGTTGCTTGCTCTTTTGAAATGACCATAATGCCCCTGAACATGTGTCACATTGCACGCGCTCACAAATAGGACTAAATATAATATCTAACTTACAGTAAGGACTATGTCCTAAATGATGACATTATTACATGTGTCAAATTCTAACTTATCTTTAAGAGTGAGAGAGGACGATGGTTTAGAAAATGTTTATCTTCCATTACTCTATAGATAGACCAAAAGTTTTATAGAAAAAGATGGGGGAAATTCATGATGGAAACTTACTACATAGAGATCCATATTAATCATACATTCAACATTGACTTGTATGACTTGTCTTTTCCTGCATATGCTTCTCAACCAATATTGCTTTATCACTTAAATTCACTTTAAAAGAGCAATCAAAATATAATCCATGATTCATGATGGGTCAAAAAGCTACAGTTTGCTCATTTAAGTCCTCCACGACTCCACATCTACAATAGTTATAACATGCAAAACTATATATGCACCCCTTATAAGTCTTTGACAAACTAAAACTTAATATGAAATACACACGGAATGAGATGCATGTTTACACCACTTGATGCATCTAGATTTGAAGGCAGTTACACCCATCCATTTTTTCCTTGTGACTAAAACCGAACAGGATTAGTAATTTTTCTGTTATAACTTATAACCTATTTTGACTAAACTCCCGGCCATCAATTTTTGTTTGAGCAGAAAATCATCATATGCGGTCCACTCCACCTTCAAATCAATTTAAATTAAAACTATGCTCTTTATGTTGGTCTGTAATAAATAATGGTTTTAGGGTTCTAGCCCAAAAAATCACCTGTATCCACTATAGCACAAAATCTTATAAAGAGCATAACCCAGTTTTTATGAAGAGCAAAAATCACATGGATACACCATCATCTTCTCTCACTCTTAAAGATAAATTTGAATTTGACCTAGGTAATAATGTCATCATTTAGGACATTGTCATTACTGTAAGTTAGATATTAGAGTTTAGTCCTACTTGTGACCGTATGTGACGCACGCTTAGGGGCATTTTGGACATTTAAAAAAAGCAAACAGCATGACCACAATTAACTGAGTTGACTGACGGTCAAGTAGCAGAAGTAGGACCAAAAACTAATATTTTAGCATTTCTGGACCAAAGTCTAATTATCACAGTAATAGTAGGACCAATGTCTAAAAAATCCAATTTTTAATTCAGTGACTGCCCAAGGACAAAGCACAATAATAATTTCGCCCCAAGTCCACCACCATAAATTTTAATTTTGAATTTAAGGAAATAAAACCGGTTTGACGTCATCAATCTTTACTTATAATTTCGGCTCAAGCACAAACAAGATTGGTCGGCGTCATCATATATGACAATATAAAATTACACTGCACAGTTTTCTTTACCTATGTAAATTTACATTTTCATTTACATAGTATTTTACATATGAAAATTTCAATTTACATAGTATTTTTATATATGAAAATTTCAATTTACATTGCTAACGTCAACTCGTGTTTTTTTCTTAAATTAAAAATTAAAATTTAAGGTGGACTTGGGGCAAAAAAATATGGAAAATTGGGCTCTCAACCCAATTACTTATTTTTTTTCTACTGAAAGTCAGGGTGAGCACGCGTACCCTGGCCCCCCTTGGCTCCGCCATTGCGCTCACCCGTCACGTTGGCAGGCATATGCGTTACAGGGATTACGACCCAAGGAGAAAGCCCAATAATAATTTCAATTCTCCCCAAGTCCACCTTAAATTTTAATTTCGGATTTAAGGAAAACCGCATTGATGTTAGCAATCGATCTTCACTAATAATTTCGATTTTAGGACAAATCTTCATTAATAATTTCGGCTCAAATACAAACCGGGTTGACAATTTAGATTTACACATGCAATTTTCTTTTACATGTAAATTTACATAGTATTTTACATATGTACATTTGTATTTACAGATGACAATATATATTTACATGTGTAAATTTAAATTTACAGTATTTTTCACAATTGAAGAAGTCTGTAAAATTATATTTACATAGTTGTCATATGTAAATTTAATTTTACATTACTAACGTCAGCCCATGTTTTTTCTTTAAATTCGTAATTAAAATTCAGAGTGGACTTGGGGAGAATTTTTTTAGAAAATGTGTTAGTCCGTTTAAATATGGGTCGAGACGGCCCTAGCTCCAAGTTGTGAAGCACTACTGCATAGGGCATAGAACGGGTCGGATTCGGTTATATCCAAATTCGAATTTGAATAGTTTGACAATATCCGAATCCGAATCCAAATCAAACCGAAATCTTCTATCCGAACTTGACCGACCAGATCGGATAATACTAAAAAAAAAAAAAAAAATTAAAAACCCAAAAAATATATCCGAACCCAAATAAATAAACGGATATAAAAATCGATCCGAACCCGAACTATTCAAATTCAAGTCGGGTCGAATTCAGATAAAACCCGACCCGATTGTATGGTTTGGCCTGAGTCGGGTTTTGCTGTCCCAAAGGAAGCTATCCCAGCTGTCCAACCAATACGAGTTAAGGAATTTAGGACGTATATATGCAAATTAAAATTCTATAAATTTATCAATATAACCCCTCTCTCCATTCTTGCTAGATTTGCTGTTGGTGCCGTTGGTGGGTTACCAAAAATGGGACACTCAGCCAAAATAAATAACCCACGAAAAATGAAATAGCTCTAGTACTCCACAATCACGATGTATGGTTGTTGTAACTTCGTTTTCTTCTTCTTCTTAATTACATACTTCTCTATTATCCGTTAGAGGGGGGAAAAATCGAGAAAGATGCTTAATCTCTGTAACTCATTGAAATGGTATTTCACTGACTTGTATATCTACCATGAACACTTGTGAATCCTTAAATGGGAGATATTGAGTCTCCTACAGTCCTACCTCTTTTCTGACTTTTTTTTTTAGCTTGAAAAAGGTTTGGAGATAAAGGCTTATTCGATTTCGTCACTTAGAGTATCTTTAGTAGTAATATCAACCTAGCATAAAAAATTTGGTGTTTTTTCAACTTCAGGAGAACTACATGTTGATGAAAATACCAAAAAAATACCAAACCAAACACCAAATCGACTAATATTTGGTTCCAGGTTTGGTGTTGTATCAAATCACTCACGCGGTTTTGCCAAAACCGCACAGTTTTGCCAACACCGCGTGGGCTTGGGCTTCTAATTGGATTTATATGGCGCGATTTTGTGAGATTGGGAAATAAAAAAAAAGAAAAAAGTTTATGTGCGATACATGGCGCGGTTTTCTCAAAACCGCGTAGTCTTGGGCCTGTTAGTTGGGCTTTAGTGGCGCGAGATGCTCTTAGTAACTGAGTTAAATTTGAGGGTTTAGTATTGTATGTGTCCATTGTGCAAAAGATGTAGGCTATGTTTGGTTCACTGATATGGTTTCATCAAGAAATAAAATACATTGAAAATGAAATGCCGAAATTCATTTGTCAAGAATGTTTTTTTTGGGTGTTTGGTTCATTTGTGGAAAAGTATTTCTCGACTGAATCAAGTCCATAGCCAATACACCAGAGCACAGGATCAAGCCCGATAAGCAGTCCCGAAAATACCCATGGAAACCACAATCTCTAGTAGACATGTTTTCTTCTTTTTTCATGGATGGGCGCTCTCTTTCTCTCTCCGTTGTCAATAAGAAAAGCAACTTTCTTTTATTTAAAAAAGAAGTTGAATTCATTCATTTTGACCAAGATAAAGATTGTGTTTTTCTGTTTTCTCAAATGAACCAAATAGGTAAGAGATTCTACTTTCTAAGAAAATACTTTCTTTTCCTTCACTTTCTTTGAACCAAACACGGTCATAGAGACCAAACATAGGATTGGAATTAGAGAACATTTTTTTTTTATTCTTTAGGAAGAAGAAAAATTGGAACAACCATGGACAGCTGGACAGCAAATCCGGACTCGGTTTGGCCCAAGGAACACAGTCGTATTCATAAAAATCAACTATTGGGCATAACTTTTGAATAAATAAAGAGTGAAAATGAAAAATGCCGATTTTAACGGTGATAGAAGAACAGAGATACCAAGCAGGAAAAGACAGATATGGAGGAAATTTGTTTTTTGTCATCCAGAAAACACAAGTCGTCCATAGAAAAAATATGTTAAGCGTTGAGATAATATAATATCATGACCTTTTTTCTATCAAAATCATCAGGTTTTGTCCTTAATTATTAAAAGAAAACAAGTTAATCCAATCAAGCACACTTTATTTTGTGCTCAACAAAAGAAGAAAGCATGACAAAGCTTATAAGACTTGTTCTAGAAGGAGAAATAGGGACCAGTCATTGATCATTTATTCCCGCAGGATTACACACATGAATCAAATTTATCATGTCCCCCGGCCCCCACCTATGCTTTGGTTCCTTGTTTGTCTTTCTTTTCTCTCCTCCTAAAAGTCGGCCAAGGATTATTTTAAAAAAGTGTCAAACAAGCCTGCGTAGCTCATCACTACAATATCTTTAATTTAATTATGATATATAAGTGAATAATTTCTCTTTATATATAAAAGGACAAATGACTCGTAACTGAGGGCTTACCAGTTAGCACATGTTGTAGTGACTCGTAACTTCAAATCTTTAATACACAGTTACACACACATCCTGCCTTCCCTCAGATCACCAACATATATGCTATGAAGTTGAATATATGTTAGAAGGCCGGCTAGAGGAGAAATTTCGTTTTGCAGAGATGGATCTAAGGTATGTTATTGATGTCTCATCTTTCTTCGTTGTTGAATCCAGTGGTGATTCTGAGGTAGATTTGGATCCAATTATCTCCACGGGCAGTAAAAATATTGCTCTAGCTGAAAACGATGCTGCATCATGTTGTGATGAATATGATGTTGCTTCCATGGATGATTGTGTAGATATTGAGCTTCAAGAGAATAATAAAGAAGATTGTTACCATGATAACGAAGTTAATTATGGTAGTCATATTTTTGGTGATGGGAGCTGGACTTGCCAAAAGATGGATTTCTCCTATCAATCATGTATATCGATACAGACAGCTGAGCATGAGCATGAGAAGCAACCAAAGGGTGGGGATGATGTAAGTGAAGAGTTGATGAATGAGGAGGAGAAGAGTAGGCTCTTTTGGATTACTTGCTTGGCACTTTAGTACATATGATTCTTTTTTTTCTTTTTTCTTATTTTTGGGTCAAATGAATCAACAATTCAAACCCAGTATGACCACGCACTTGCTTGTATATATTTGATATAACTTCAATACATTCGCCCTCAAATTATTTATCGTCAATCTGTTTTTTTTTTCTCTTGTAGAAAGTTTAATCACGTAATAATTAAAATGCATCGACCATTGGGTTTTGAACGAAAACGGTGAGTGCACGTACTTGCGCTGCTAGTGAGAGGTTCCAGGCTTGAATGTTTGACGGCCGCCAAATTTGTGTTCATCTTCCATACCAAATTTGTATATAGGACCTACCTAGGGAAGATATGCTATATACAATGATGCAGTCCATCCCTTCAACTAATCTGATGTGTAATGTACTTATATATATTTCAACAATATCAAATTATCACTTAGCAAAAAAATAAAACAATGTAAAAGTACTGTTATATAAATACGGGGCGGAGAATATATACTGTCGGCAATTCAAAGGAAATGCATTGGCCCTACATGCTCACAGATTTCATAATCCCACACAAGAAATTTTTTCTCAATAACATCGACTCTAGGAGACTTTATTCGTCACTATATATATCAGGCCTGATCTTAGAAATACATATTTATTTTAAATAAGTACCTAAGTAAAGCATCATCTAATAAATGAATTCAATTCTAATTTTTTGTGGATATTATCTACATACCATAAAGATCATCTCTACAAAATTTGAACTCATTTGGAAATCTCTAACCTAACTAAAAATTGTTGTCAACTTTAAAAAGAAATCTAACGGTCTAGAAACTAGTATTTTTGTAATCATTTTTTGTCTAAGTTAGAGATTTTCAAATGAGTTGAAATTTTGTAGAGATGATGTGTATAGTGATGAGATGATATCCACAAAAAATTATGTTTGAATTCATTTTCTAGGTGAAGTTTTACTTACCG
Source organism: Coptis chinensis (assembly GCF_015680905.1). NCBI lineage: Eukaryota > Viridiplantae > Streptophyta > Magnoliopsida > Ranunculales > Ranunculaceae > Coptis > Coptis chinensis. Next base: position 70,179,773 of record NC_141457.1, on the reverse strand, counting down.
TACTTATTTTAACTTAAAATAAATATGTACTTCTAAGATCGAGTCTGATATATATATATATATACTAGAAATTGCCCGTGACTCTGTCACGAAACTTTTAAAAATAATTATTTTCCTAATTGTTTTTTGTTTGTACATTTAATCTTTGTACAACATATTTTGCAAAATCACCAAGAAAATGAATTATTTAAGTTGCAAAATTACAAAGAAAAATAACCGAAAGACAACAACTTCTGCAAATAAGGATGACATATATGTTTATTCCAACAAAACTTCTGGAAACACGATATTTGTAGTACAATTAGAAGCATCTCGTGGAAGGATGACACTAATTCTTTTTTATGATGTGCATCTTGAGAGGGCTACATACAATTGTCCATGACTGAAAACAGGTGTCTGTAGATCTATCCCAACGTATTTGACTGATTGTCCTTGTGATTTATTTATCGTCATTCCATACGTGAGTCTTACAGGGAATTGACACCGTGTCATTGGAACTGCCATGTCATTAGATGAAGGCGTCAAAAAAATTCTCGGGAGAAGTACCGGCTCACCTACTTTGTCTCTAATTAAAATCTTAGCCTAAATCACTTTAGGAGCACATTGAAGAACTATTAGTCGTGTTCCATTGCAAAGTTCATTTCTTGGTGCTATATTTCTTAGCATCATAATCGGGCTCCCACGCTTTAGCTTTAGTTGGAAAGGAGGTAAACTTGAGGGATCAAGTGAATTCAAAAACTCACTTGGATAATCACCTCCATTCGCGGGAGAGTTGCCATATTTTTCAACTGATTTATCTGTTGCTAAATATTCAATAACATCTCCAAGGAACAATTTTAAGGCAGTGTCATTGATTTCCTTGACATCGTCATTACGTGCAGCTAGAATAGTACGTTCTCTTAGAAAATCAGCTGAAGTTGTGCCCTCCACGTTCAAATTTGGGTACGCTGAGTAAATGAGTTCTTCAAGATTTCTGCAATGTCGTATCCCAGATGGAAGCTCTACAGTATCTTTCGGATTTGTTCCAATCTAAACAAATCAGTTAAACTTAGACAATGAGCACCTATGTAAGAGTATTTGCAAAAATATAGTTCAAAATAAATTGTTAAAGTAGATATTTTACCTCTTTCAAATAGTTTGCAAAGTCGATGTTATCTGGCTCTGTCATATCAAGCCGCATGTTTTGAACCAGAGGCAAGACTTCCACATGTCTCCAGAGCGGAGATCGTCTCAATGATGCAGCGACAAATTCTTCACGGACACCTTTCGGTATAACAGGCAAAGTTTGCCTAAAATCCCCTCCAAGAATCACAGTGATTCCACCAAATGGCTGCTTATTGCAATATATATCCTAGAGCAATCGATCAACAATTTCTACACAGTGTTTATGTTGCATGGGGATTTCATCCCAAATAATAAGTTTCGTCTCTTTGAAAAGTCTGGCTTGCAATGATTCTTTACCAAATCCACATACTGTGTCTTCTAACACATCTAGTGGTAACCTAAATGTTGAGTGGGCAGTTCGGCCTCCAGACAATAATAAAGACGCAATTCCAGAAGAAGCCACCATAATCACGATGTTACCGATACTACGATATGATGCTGCAATTGTATTGTATAGAAATGTTTTTTCAGTACCCGCAGCTCCATTTAAGAAAAATAATTTTCCTTTAGCATTGTGCACAGAATCCGTCACTGCATTGAAAGCTTGGCGTTGCTCTTCATTGAGACGACTTACATTATCATCTGCCACCTATTGTAGTCCCTCATACTGAAGTTGTTGTTGCTCCAAAATAAGTCTATTGCCAACTACCTTATTCCAATTTTCTCTCAGTAGTGGCAAGTCTGGGAAATCTAAAAGCTTCTTAGCACTCTCAAAAAGGATTTGGTTCAATAAAAATAAGCCGTAGTCTTTTAGTTGGTCGTCAGATGGATTTGAAATGAGAAACAATGTTTTCATTTTGGGTGCAAGATCATCACATATTTGTAATGCAAATCTATCCCACAATAGTTCTGGACGTGTTGGAGTGCACTCTAGAAGGATAACACTGAAAAGTCTTCGTAGTTGATACCCAGTTTGCATCACAGCTGCCTCCTCTAAACACTATTTCCACTCCTCATCATCTTTTAACAGTCCCCGTGCTATACATGCGGCTCTAAATGTAATATATGGAACACCATCTACAAATTTCGAATGATTCAAATGACTACGGGCCCTTTACAACAGTTAACAACAAGCGAAGATAGAAACGTTCACCTGCATTTGGACTTGCAAAATACATCCGACCAATAGCATAACAACTTTTGCTCCTGGGTGTCCAAATTTTCTCAGACTTGTCGTAAACAAAGTGTTGAGGAAATTCTTGATAAGTGTAATTTCTGGAATGTGGATATTTAGCACAACATTCGAAAAATGCATTTAGAGTTGATTTCTGACGCTTAGCTCGAGCAATAATTTCTTCCATCGGTTCTGTTGCTTTATAAATAACCCGATGCATTCCAGGCAAGTGGACTGCCAAGCGAACAACATTTGGTACCTCCGCATGCATTCTAAACTCTAATAGACGCCACATAGCTTCTGGTGGTCCGATATACCTCCCGTCGATGTACTGTTGGATCTCGTCATTTGCTCCAGTTAGCACCATAGTTGTTTTGTCAAATCCCTTGTAAATATACTTAGTGATATATTTGACAGCCCGAACTGATGCACATACTTCAACGTTAATGTGGCAGTCGAACATTTCAGATAGATACGGATTGTACGGAGCGACATTTCGGTTGTCAACGGTATGCTCACCTCTTATCTTGCTTTTGACCTTGTACACTTTTCCTGTGTTGTGACGCATATAAAGAGGGTACCCTTCTCGATCCATTGTTGTCTTTTCAACAAATTCTCGTGGATAATGGAACCTGCACTTGCCATCTTGCATACATGGTGCTTGTGGGTTTTCAGCACCACATGGACCATGAATCATGCACTTCATAACGATCTTAAAGAGTGTAGGTTGAGTGTCTGGGTCTGGAATCTCGGCAGAAACTATTCGATTCACTTGTTCAGTGGTGCGAATTTTATCCTCATGCTGAAGGAGAGCGTGCATGTGTGGGAGGCCGCATTTTTGAAATTCAATGGTGTAAACATGTGCCACTGCACGTCCAAACACGTCATTTTTTAAGATTTCATTCATTATCGCTTTTCGCTTCATCTCAAATACTCAGGCGACCAATGCAGGTTTATCAGATGCTGTCTGGTGACTCTTAAGCTCATTTTGAATTTATGGCCAATTCAGATTTGCAGTGACCATAACAAAGGCATTCGGATGTTAATTGTATCGTGTGATCACCATTGCATCTTGATAAATCTCATACATATGCCTTGGACTCCCTGTATGAGACGATAGCAGAATAAAACGCTAGCCCACTTGATCTGGATTCAGTCCCTGTGCCGCAACATCTATCAATCCTGAATACAACTCTGCACGAATCTCAGCTTGATGATCTCTGAAATAGTGCAACTTGTTCTGTTCGGTTGAAGCCCAACCGTCAACAACAAATTTTTAGCATAAAGGCCCTGCCTGCAAGATCGTTGAATACTCTGTCGGGCGATCAAACAAACAATAAGCATAGTACTGCGTCTGGGTCAAACACACATCTGTTGGACGATTATTTATGACGTCCCATTAGCGTAGATCAGGAGACCAACCGAGTTCTCCTCGAGGAAATATAAGAACATAATGCAGTGGCAAATAAGTAGGATTACACTCACTTATCCTCTCTAACACTCCCCCTCTCAAACGAAGAACAATATCTCGCAAGCTATCAACCTCATTCCCATTATCTGGTAATACCACAACAATTTCCTCTGTAGATGGAAGGTTATATCGTCGTCGGTCACTACCAGAACTGTAATGAAGACGGACATAAATACTATTGTTTGCAGAACCATTTGAATTTAAAATCTCAAAAGCATTCTTATAGAACTTGTAGAAGTCGTTGTACTGAATAAGAGTGTCTTGAATGATTTTTAAGACGTCCCGTGACAAATGAGGATTCCGACTAAGGCGGTGATTCAAGGCCTCATTTCCATGCATAAAAGAAAAGCTGTGAATAGACAGGATCCCTTCTTGGATCTGCCAGCAGTGATCCGACTCTATGGTAGAGTCCTCCGTGTATAACAAATGACATTGGACCACGCCCATGCAATACACGCATGTCCGGATTAACACCAAGGCTTGTAAAAGCATTACACGCATTGTATGACCAAATGTGCTCACGAAATGACCTCGCATTTGCATAAGATCCTTCCTTGTAAACAGCACATCCCAAATAGAGGTCTGTTTTTGGTTGACTTTGATAGTTGTTCATCTTTCCAATGTAGGGCATAACAGAATCCACATTGCACATCCATTCGACCGAGATAATGTTGTCCTTTTTGTGGAGTAGGTACATCTTGCATGCGATTCTTTTCTTGGCGAGCGCGTTGAGCCAATTGTCGTCGAGTAGGTACTAACCCTCGTGAGATAGTATGTTGAGAAAGAGTTGAAGAAGTAGTATTTCTTTTCCTTCCTGAATGCTAATAGAGAAATTAAGTGTCAAAAATTGATTTAAAGAAACATATACTTTACAATATAAGGAATAAGATGAAGAATATTTCTTTTAGAAAAAAGAAAAAAAAAAAAAAAACATGAATGCTAATTAATAGTTTAACCAACAACTTACAAATGAGATAACTACAAAAACAAAAATAGTATATCAAATCTTTGCTTCACAATATATATAATAAGAATTCGCAATGCATCTTCGTAGTATTTAAAAAATTGATAGCATGATATGTCCAGTAGCAATTACCTCTCAATTATTAATACATGGTGGTTAATATTCCATGAATTAGATGAAAAATTCTTTATACTACGGTAGAAAGAAACAAGTATTTTATAGCTTAGTTTACCAAGATATCATTTTTTTTACTTTTTCGACTATAGAGGCTAACAAAAGTACAGAAGAAGTGAAGAAGTGGTATGAATAAATAAAAAATATACTTTAATATTCTCAGCATTTTGAACGCGGAATTGCTCTCGAAGTCTTGCTTTATGAATTTCTACTTCTGTTTGCTATATTAATCCTTGTGAGATGGAATGTTGAGAAAGAACTGAAGAAGTTGAATTCTGAGAAACATTGTAATCGTTTATGTTGTTATTTTTTTTCCTTCCTGAATGCTAATAGTAATACATTCATCCAAAAAGTATGTGACAAAAATTTATTTAAACAAACAATATAAAAAATAAGAAAAATAATATAAAAAATAACAACTCATAATCAGTTAATAATATAAAAAATAACAACTCATAATCAGTTTGTTACTTTTTAGACTGTAGATGCTAACAAAAGTACAGAAGAACTGGAGAAGCTGTGCTATGAGTAAAAAAAGATACCTCAATATTCTCAGCATTTTGAGCGCGCAATTGCTCCCGAAGTCTTGCTCTATGAATTTCTACTTCTGTTTGGTGTTCCATGATGATTATACCTTTAACTTCAAAAATAAATACCTCAATTGATTAAAGAGATGCAGCGAAGAGAAGATAGAAAACTATTGCTATTCACCTATTGCTTCAAAATTACTTGCTTTGCTCAGTCACAATGTTGCTGAGTTACTGTCTAATTATCTATGATTAAAGAACCACTATAATCAATCGAGAACAAAGAGAGTACCTGTTTTCTCCATTGTTTGAAGACGGTTACTAAAGAAGAGTTGAACTTGAGTGCTTTTGTGGGAGTGCCTCTCTTTTGCATATGCGTGAAAGGAAAAATAGGGGTGAAGTGAGGAAGGAACTTGGGAAGTTTTGGTGGTTTCAGAAGACAAAACTAAACTCTCACAACCTAGAGTCAATGACATAAGGCAAACCAGAGAAACGCTTCGACTGCAAGGGGTATTGCGTCCAGTTGAAAAGTCCTTGTTCTACCAAACTTGTCCGCCAAGGCACCACCAGTAAATGAACCCACAGTAGCACCGGCAAGGAGAGTGCTAATAATCCATCCTATCAATCATTTATGGATGTGAAAAATTGTAAGCCTATGGAAATATAATAAGGTGAAGTTCAACTAAAGCATAAATGGCCAATAATTGTTTGAGGCGAAAAATTGCAATACATAAACCCTTTTTAGACATAATACTCATATGATTCCGATTTCTATTTTGAACACAGAGTCAACTGTACAACGTCTTACTCTAATGGCGCTGATGAGTTAATGGCTGACGCACAGTTTAGAAAATTTAATTGAAGTGCATACCTTGTAACACAGTGTTCTCAGTTATTTCAAGATCATTAGCAAGGTACTCGAGTGCACCATTCACCACACTGCAGTAAAGGACGAACATATCAAAGTGTGTTAGTAAGACATGAAAACAATCGTATGGAGGATGGATCTTATATTCTCAATAAAATAATAATATTAAAGAGTTAGGAATTAATTAGAAACTATAAATTTTATATGCATTCATATAACAGTTTCATACCCTAAATGATATCCAAACAAAATAGCTCCAAGCAAGCAACAGCAACAGCAACATACGGCAGTTTAGTCCCAGAAGATTTTCTCTGATGCTTGGGAGCACCAAGTCCTTCAAGATCGCTTAAGTGTTTGATTCAATATATATAGAATTTCTTTTTTGATAAGTAATATTTATTACTTTACTTAATTATAAGATTATATTTGAAACTCTCAATGACAATCCAATGAGTTCCACTTCTTGGCACAATCATCCAATGAGTTCTTCTTTCACTTGACGTCGAAGGACCGAAATCCTTCAAATCCGGACTCTGAATAACAACCTATGAGTGAGCTGAGTGAAAACCATGAGCACCGAGCCACCTATCCTCCTTGCAATTTATAAAGAATGGATAGCCTAATTATCCTAGAAAAAGGAGTTCAAGTAGGTTCTACACAGTCTATGTCTAACAAAAGTCTTTTACTGAAACACAATTAATTCAGTAAGTGTTTGATTCTATATATAGAAGGGGATAGAATTTCTTTTTTGAGAATATTAATCTAGTAAGTGTTTGATTCAATCCGGCAGTAAGTGTTTGATTATATATATAGAAGAGGATAGAATTTCTTTTTTGAGTTTGATTATATATATAGAAGAGGATAGAATTTCTTTTTTGAGTTTAATTCAATATATATAGAAGAGGATATAATTTCTTTTTTTTAGAGTACTAATCTCGAGGGGCATGAGATTAAATCTCAGCCGCCACATAGCAGCAGTCATATTATATATATATATATATATATATATATATATATATATATATATATATATATATATATATATATATATATAAAAAAGCTCGCGACCTTACCTCTCCTCCTCACCATATCACTCTATTTTTCAAACCGTCAGACACTCCTAAAAAAAAGGCAACTTTATAAATTAGTTTGACCTCCCTAGATTTGCTACTTTCTCCTTCTTTTATTCTTTATTTATTTGGTTCTCCTAATCTCTTTTAAAACGAATCCTAATAAAATAAAAGTCCTAAAAACTACTAAACCAAATTCTTAAAATACTATACAAGGATGAAGAGATCAAAGTTTGCCAGAAGAAATCACCATCCGTTGTCTGCTATGTTCTTTCACTACTTTTGCTTCATTATATCGAGGCAAACAGGTTCATGCATATGTTCTTAAGATCAAAGTCCGGTCCTCTCTCCTTCAGACTCAGGACTAAAGTCATTTCAATCAAGGCTCCTGCAAGTGCATCCTCCCTCTCTCTTGGAGAAATGCATCGATGGTCCCGGCGAGGTCCAGTGGCTCCATCTCTCCCTAGCCTTGGAACCTGGATTTCATGTTATATTTAATTGAACCATCAGCAGTGGGAGATCTATAGTATGGCGATTCACTAGCTTTTTGGGTAGGAAGGAAGGTCGGTAAACCACAATAAAGAGATCGCCTTCCGTTCCCACCTCCTTCGCATCTTTGTCCGATCGAATGCATTCTCACCCGCCCCATGCTTCCATACTTCAATTATTATGAAAGGCGGAAATCCTAAAATTCTTTTGGTGGGATCAACTGCATGCATTCCAGTACATCAAAGTTTGCCAGAAGAGATCACCATCCGTTGTCTGCTATGTTCTTTCACTACTTTTGCCAACATTAAGACCAACTCAAATGGTTTCTTATCCATGTAAAACTCTTAAAATTTCCCTCCAATGGCCCCCCATAGACTCGCGTATTCATCTATCTGCAACTGAATTTCTCATCGTGCATATGCAACTAAATATGCAGGGGTGGCTCAGTTCTGGCCCCAGAGGCGAGCAGACACCACTCCCAATGGTTCTTGAATATACCAAATATATTTACCGAAGAATGATGCATCAGCTCTGACATTAATCTACTGATCTTCGACCATTAGTATCAGATGTAGGCACATTAGTATCAGGTGGGTGTAATTATTAAGAATTTAGGCTAATTTGTGTCCACTTTTTTAAAAGGAAAGTTTAAGGAGGTGGCCTCCTCTATATCTCAGAACGCCCCTCAAGATCATCGGTTTGAGTACTTTTCGATGGCAATCAAAACCACCGAGAGAGCTACTCGGTTGATCTCCAAAGGATGCATTGGTAGGAAAGACTACCGATGTTATTAGTGTATGCATTTGCTAATATAAATGTAGTCCGCTTCATATGCCACATATTCATAAAATGCCTTGAGTCAGTGCAAAATTTGTTCGAGAACTTGAAAAGTGTGCTCATCAATATTCATTAGAAAGTATATTGTATGTATTTAACCTTGCTCATTTTGTATTTTAGGATTGAGAACGACAAAGTGGAGAACTACACCATCACACATAGTTTCAATAAACAAGAGAATTGGACAAAGGCCCTCAAATACACCCTCTGCAACTTGAAATGGGCTCTTACCGGTTTATTGGCAACACAAACTTCCAACCTCTTTCTCCATTGGTCTCTTCTCATGATTGGTCTCTTCTCATGATGATGTTTCAACCATGGGTTCTTTGTACAAAACATGAGCAACTTGAAACAAACACGGTCAGATAACATCCCCGATTTTACCGATCAAGAAAAAAAAAAAAGGAGGTTTGTTTTTTTAACATCGAGAAAAGGCTTTGTTGAGCATCGACTTGCTTTCTTCATCCTGCCTACTCTTCGTTTGTATTACCTGATGTATCCTTTTCTCTTTTGTTGTTTGCTTTGAATGTTGATTCTGACTTTATGAAAATCCTGCCTACTCTTCGTTTGTATTGCATTCGATTCCTTTTCTGTTTTGCTAATTCTTTCACTCCCATGTGCGATGATACGCTTTGAAATTGGTTTTATAACCACGGATGACTTTACAAATCACGGACATCTTAGAAGCAACTTATCCATCAAGCAAAGAGGTTGCATGGTGATTGGATTACCGATCCCCGCCATTCCTCTGTTACTTGGCTTCCTTGGAAAGGTCTTCCTAATAAATGAAATTTTATTTTCTTTTGCCAATTATCAAAATCTTTTCTTTGAGATGGTTGTTTCATCAATGGAGATTTTTGTCATTTTTTTACTATCGTGTTGTATGTTATGTTGTCTCAATTGTAGGGTTGGAAACCTTGCGCAGTTACTACCTTGGGTAGAGGTGGTAGTGATTTAACCGCCAAAACAATTGGTAAAGCCTTGCGAGTGCGAGAGATTCAGGTAAGTTTAAATACATCCAGAATTTTTTTGGTAATGTCTTTTTGGCTTTGCTGGAAATGTATGTTCACGTTTTGAACATATCTAAATCCTTGATCATCTACACCTCAAACAATCTCGAAAAGTCTTCCACTCTGTGTTCTTAGTTCTTTGACATATCTAATCTTCCCAAAGTAGTTTGTTGGTAAAGTTTGTGGTAGTTTTAGTTTTACCGCTTACTTGGGTTCAAAACCCACCGTCGAGAAAAAAAAAAATGAAGAAAAAAAAAGTACTTGATTAATTCTATAACTGGTATTACATTGTTCTACCTCAACATGTATTAGTTAACTGAAAATTTGAAATTCAGTTGTGCAAGAATTCACAGATGTGGTTCAAATATCATTTGATTTTAATTATATTAGTTTTGACAAGCCCTAATACCTCTCGAGGCAAGTTAAACACCTCGCTCATACCTTTTCACTTCAAAAGTATTGGTGCATGCCACAATTTAGATTGAACTGATCTGACTTCATTTTGCTTTGAACCAATCTCCAAAAATAATATAGTATGTTAGTCCTAGATGAGGGTCTATTATCTTTTGAGTTTCCTATTAATTGATTAATAGACCACAAATTATGTTTGATGAGCTACTTTTCAATTCCTGGCAGGTTTGGAAGGATGTGGATGGGTTTTAACTTGATATCATAATATATGTGAAAATGCATTGCCTGTACCACATTTGACATTTGATGAGGCATTTGAGCTTGCATTTTTTGGAGCTCAGGTATGCTGCTAATTCGAATTTCTATTGCTTCTTACATAATTGAGATGTTTCATAATTAACCAAAAAGAGACTTTAAATATTAAATCTTATTACTATCGTTAGTATTATTGTCGTATTGTTCTCTATGGTGACAAGTCTATGCTTTAAGGATACAATTGCTCTAGGTTTGAGTAGTATTACATAGAAATGGTAATTCCCTCCCTCACAAATAAAAATAAAAATGATAGTAATACTAATATATACAGAGAAAAGAAAAGAATAACTTAAATAATAAGACAATTGAGGAGGGGGGAGGGAGGGAGGGGAGGGAGAGAGAGAGAAGAAAAAGGGAAGCTTCACTTTCAAAAACAATAATATTAGCGGACCGAAATGTTATTGCATTGTTGATTGAACCATCTCCAACTTATATTTATAAGAGAACAAGTAGAATTAGGTGGAGAGAAGTCAGATCATATATCTTTGTGACTGAAGAAGTTCAACTTTCCATTGCAATTTTGATGAAGAATCAATTGATTAGGCATGGTTAGGAGAAATAGGGAGTAGACCACTTTTTTCTATTAGATGTGCATGTCTATCTGCTAAACAATTCTATACTACCTTTCATGCATGAATCAACTAAAATCAATATTGAGAATATTGTGATATTCAATCTTATGCTGTAATAGCTAAATTAGAAATACAAATAAAGTGGTTACTACTATCTTTGTTTTTTTCATGCAACATTTGTTTAAATTGTGATTAATTTATATATGACCAATCCTAAATTTTATGGAACTGTGGCAAGAACACGCTCGACTTTTTGTAAAAGAACATAGATTTTGGAAACTTGATATTAAACAAAGTTATATGTTGCTACTTGCTAGGGATATTTGATTGTGTCTCTCATGATTACCATGTGGATTTTGTTTTCCCTGAAATTGGTCACAATGGAATTATAATTGACCGGCTTTCTACATGATAGATCAATTAGGGGCTACAAACCTAACACTGTCAAGATTTGCGACTCGGGTAATATTTCATCCTTATAAGCGTTGGTATTTTTCAATCAGTAGCTGCCTTCATGTAGATTTTGTGTCTCATAATTGTATAAATCTTCTCATGTGGCAGGGAGGTGTTGGGAATTCTTCTTAAATCAGAGTGACGTTGCATGCTTTTAGTAGCCATGTGAGAATAGTTTTTCTTTATTTTCGGCTTCCAATCATCAAATCTAAATGTACGATTTTTTCCAAATTTTCTATAGTTTTACTTCAATGTGGTCTTTTTTTTTTTTTTCGAGATCTTATTATATGCTCGCTTAAGCTTGATCTTTTATGATTATCCAAGTGCACAAGTTTGAAATATTGCTGACATTTATGTTGCTGCTAAACTAAAGCCCATGCATTCAGTGTATAATTTCACTTGATGAATAGGTTGCCTCTTTGCATATATATATATATATATATATATATATATATATATATATATATATATATATATATATATATATATAGCTTTTCTTTTCAAACAATGATTTCTAATATCAATATCTAAAATGTCTGTATTTTTTACTTAAACACCGGTAAAAGAAAAGGGTTTTTTTTTCCCAATATTTTGATTTTATTATATGCTCGCTTAAGCTTGATCTTTTGTGATTATCCAAGTGCACAAGTTTGAAATATTGCTGACATTTATGTTGCTGCTAAATTAAAGCCCATGCATTCAGTGTATAATCTCCCTTGCTGAATACGTAGCCTCTTTGCTGATATATATATTATAGTTTTTCAAACAATAATTTCTAATATCAATATCTAAAATGTCCTGTTTTTTACTTAAACACCGTAAAATAAAAGGGTTTTTTTTTCCCAACAAAGAAAGGGGTTGTTTGTTGTTGAGCTATCCTTAAGTAATTTTTCTATTTCTCTGAACGTTACCGCACATGTTCACATTAAACATGTAAAAATATTTTGTGTAGTGTGTTTTGCGCATAACTGTGTTTGTGTATTTCATTAGTTCACTTTCGCTGCTAGGTATTGTGTTCTTAAGATTTTGCTCTATTGTCTATAAATTGTAACAACACTTCTATATACAACAACCCATTCCATTTGCTAGCTACCATGACCATGCGAAGCTTTTTTGTACTTCGGCAAAACTGCTTACAAGTCACAACCATGTATTCTTATTATATTTTCATGCCTATTATGTTTTTCTTTTTAATTTCTCATAAATTTTATTGTTTGAAACAATAATTGAACAACTGTTTGGTTTGCGTCTTTAGAATTCTTTTGTAGGGTCACATAACATTATTCGAGTACAGATAGCTGATCCCTTATGGAGAAAGTTCGTATAGTATACCATACATTACCATAGATAGGGTTCTTTATGCTAATGATTATTTCTAGCTTCAATTTAACTTTCCTGAGCGTTACATCACACGTCACATTAAACATGTTTCCACAATATTTATGTGTGTTGTGTTTTGCACATTATTGGAATTACGAGAAAACCCTTGACGAAATCAAATGGTTTCCTATATGTCTTAGCAAGGAAGAAACTCATATTTTTAAACCCCTTCATTGTCACCATTAAAACCTCAATCACTCTCCAAGATCACATAGCAATGTTCTCTAAAAATCAATTTCACTTTGATCTCAAAATTCAGGTTAAGCTCTCATTGTCCTTCCTTGACAATTAATTAAAGTTTGTCTTCTCATGTTAATAGTCAGTATGTACTATTTTGGAAATTGTTTATGAGGAATTTTGATTTAGTACGCATGGGTCAGTTTACATATATTATGAATAATTGATAATTACTGCAATGAGTTTGATGTTATATGTTTCAATAATAATCGTTTTTCTCTATAAATATCTTTGCAGGTCTTCCTATTTGAAATGGTGTTTTAATAGATAGGATTACAAGTTATTCAATTCTCTCTATTTTGCAGTCTTACCAAACAATTTGTTGGTCATGTTTTAGGTTATGTGCTTCTAAGAGGAACAATGTTGACTAGAACCAGTCATCCATGCATGCTGAATTGTCCATGGAATGTGCTCACTGAATGAGTTTCAAGAAAGTTCTCAAAGATTCTTGAGGGCAGACAACTACATTACTATTCTAATCTTGCTAATAGTAGAGGTACCTTATCTGTTCATTAAACACATTCATTTCTTTTGCTACATTGTCTATTTTTTGTTTTTTGTTTTCTGTCTTTTTCATTTTTCATTGTTAATTCTTTTAGTAAGTCACTCATAAAAATATAACTTATATGAAATACACCTATATGGATTTAACTATTTGTTGGATTAATACCAATGTAGTACACATTGATTAGAAATAAATCAAATACTTATTCGTTCAATAATTTTTTTGGGACATATTGGCTTGAAAGAATGGTTTCTCGAAAGTTAGTAAATAGTTAGATCGAGTGCTTATCTTTAAGCATTAATAACCATTATTTATCTTTTATTAGAATTTTACCATCTAACTTGAGCATTCATAACCCACTGTTCAATGAGAAATATACACTGAGTGAAAATACCAAATTAACTTCACATTATCACGTATCCATTATGAAGGATCATAAGCATGTTTGTCTCTAAAGTATGTTTTTTGCCTTCTTAGCTCAGTGGTAGAGCGTGTGGTTTTAATCACGTGGTCGTGGGTTCAATCCCCACAAATGGCGCAATTTTCATGAGTTTGTACTAATAAAAAAAGACAATATAAAATATTGCCTCTATGTCCTACTTGAGTGCCTTTTCTAACCATTCAAACGAAACCGGTAATTGATTTTTTTTTTTATTAGCATATTGATTACCTAGATGCACACAAATCTTCTTTCTATGACGGATTTATGGATTTATGCATCTTTTTTCCTTTTATGGTTGCACCTAATGGGCTTTATGCCGTATGACAAGGCTATGCTTGCACTAATATATTGTTTCATTGTATGTGAGATATATCTATCAGAAATTTAAGGGTTGGAAATTGATTGATGAAAGATTGAACCCTTACATTAAAACCAATTGTGGCTTCTCATATATGAAAATCTTATTTTAATATGTCATTTACAAGTATAAGTAGAAGCAAAGAGGTATAATTAATTGTTTTCTTTAGTGGGTCCAAATGTTGTAGTTATTGAGGTTAAAAGTAGCAAGTGTTATAAGAAAATGTCAGTGGAGCTCCTTCATGCCAATCTTCTCCACACTGATGACCAACAACGCAAATTTTTACTTTTTAATGAATTTTACTCAGCGCTTTATGTTTGTAACTTTGTTTAATAGCCATAACAAATTATTGGCACTGGGAACTTTGATCAATTAATTTATTGTATGAGTTTCAATATAGTTTGAAAGTAAGATTTTTTATACATAATAATATATATAGGTGCTAGCAATTAAAAATGTACACTAAGTGTCTAAGTCACTAACTATATTCCATACCTGGTGGTTTTTCACATAGAACTTTTTCCTTGCTTATCCTGTCATAATTAAAGAGATCTATGCTTAAATTGTTTAGGTTATAGACCGTTTGTGGTGGCGTGCATTGATGCAAGATGAAAAGGCTAAAGCAAGCTGAGGTAATCTTGAGATTTTACTTCAAATATAGTTTTTCGATTTATGCCGTTAAGACAAAATTATATTGAAGAGTGGTACATTTATCCACCTCAAAGTTAAGTATTGGGTTTGTTTTTAATTTCTGAAGGTAATGAACTAATGATATTGGTTTATGAATGGAATTCATCATTGAATGTGTGCACGGAATTTTGTTAAAAATATGATAAATATTTAGGCTACTATTAGATTTTAAGTGTAAAAGTTGAAGCCTTGGATTTCACTTACATGAGCTAAAAGTGGAAGGTGACAAGATGGTAGTAATCTTGTAGGAATACCACTTAAACTTATGATAAGTTGTTATGCAAATGCTGACTCTAAAGAAAGCATATGTTTGGTTGACATTCATGTATATCTCACCAATCATAAGAAATATACCACCACGAATAGACAATGAGAGCTTATTAAGTTATTAGCAACACCATTCAATCAAGGGGAACCACACATCCCTATATTGTTTCTTGACTTTGTGGAATGTGTGTCCATTGTTCAAGAAAATCATATACCTATTAAGCTACAAAGCTTGGGGTATTTCTAGGATTAGGAAGGTCACTGTTGGTTCTACTCGACTTTTATGTTTTTTTTTCATCTATCAAATGTTATGTGCAAGATAAGATTACTGCTTCTTTTATACTAAGTTGTGTACTATATGGTGTGGTGAATATATTAATGGATTTTTTTAGTTGACAGGCATGTGTAAATAGCTTTGTCGAGTATGTGTATGCTTGAGGTATTAAATGTTATTATAAAAGTTGATTTTTATAAAATCTCTATCAAAGATGAATGTCCGAGACCTAACTAAGTAGAAATATGGTGATGTTAATACCCAAGAGGGAGGAAATATTTTAGAATTACAATCTTTCTTTGAGATGCATGAAATGAGAGTACAAATCTTCATAACCTAATGCATGTTTCCTTTAAAATATTTAGATTTGAAAGAATTAGCAATGCTACTCAAGAACTCATTTTTGGCTGGATTATATATTATGACACCAAAGTAGTTTTTTATCTTGATGTACAATGTCTGCTCTGCTATTTAGAACATGTAAGACTGAACCTCAACCGCTTTTTTTCGAACTTCGGTAAGAAAAAACTCAGAACTGAAGTTTTTTTTTTTTGTTCTAAGGGTTGTTCAGTTCATGACTGAAATTGCTTAATTAATGTTTGCCTCTTCGTAGTCTTTTTAAAGTTTCATTTGTGAGAATGTAGGGTGAACATTCATAAAAGGTTGCTAGCCTTATAAATGTGAGTTTGGTTGCGATCGATATTTAAAGGGTTGTTGTTCAACTCGATACATGTCACACCAGGTTGAGAAATCTCCAGGGCTAACCTTGGCACAAATGCACAATGAGCATAATCTTTACAGGTTTTGTAATCCCTTTCGATCAATTACATCTACTTTGTTATAATATTACTTGGTATCCTCTATGCTAAGTTGACAGTGTAAAATTATGGTTATTCTTCTTTTAGGCATATTTTCAGTAGATAGTTGTTGTTTCCCCTTTTAGGCATTTTGTTTAGCAGGAATATATTAGTGTCACAAATTCAGGGGGATATGATATGGTGCATATCCATATAATAGCACAATTATCCACTAAAGGAAATTAAAGATCGCCACAATGATCTTTATTCTAGCATTTGATTAGTACAATCTGGTATTAATTAGATTGATGTGGTGCATATCCATATAATAACACAATTATCCACTAAAGGAAATTAAAGATCGCCACAATGATCTTTATTCTAGCATTTGATTAGTACAATCTGATATTATTTAGATTGATAAGATCCTATCAAACCAAACCTCATGAAAGCCACCTAAACATGTCATAGTATAAACATACTCATATATTGCAGTTCCACTTTTAGGAGATTGTGGTTGTGTTACCATATTATATATGTCTGGTATGGAAAGGTTTGTCTTAGTGTACAATACTTGCTTTCTTTTTTCTATGCCAGTTGTTTTAAGAATAGCAACCAACGTCCTTTATTAAAGTCTAATATTCTGAAAATTTGACAGACGTAGTCTGATGTGATATAATTAGGTCAGGGGCATTATTACCCCCTAAAATGTGCTACTTAAGTCTAGAAGACTAAAACTACATACTCATGCATGCTCAGCACAAAACATATTACGTTAGTGCTAGGATTAAATATTTCACCACATTAAGATGCACCAAGGACTACATGCTCTGCTCAAAATTACATAACAATTTATTCATTATGCACTTATGCCAATCTACTCATATTAAACATATCTTTATCAATATCATTGCATACAAGGATAAAGACATGGGATTTGGAAAAATTACAATGTTATATACTTATATGTTATATGACTATCAGTATAAGATTTTCTGAAACTACGAGGTTTCACCCCTACAAAAGCTTTTGAAAAACAATGTACTACTACGCCCTCACACACTCTCGCCTCCCCTTTGATTGCATATCATGTATTAGTTTTTGGTAGGGGTCCACTTTGGGTTTTACCTTGAATGGTAAGGAAACATTAGTAAGTTTGTTGTCTATCTTTATGTTCTTTTGATACTCAGATTTCCCATTATGTTTAGCTAATTGCTCAAATGAAGCATGGTTAATTAAGAATACTAATTTTGGTAGTTGTGCAATATGAATTTTAAAACTGACAGAACAGACTCTAGGGATGCAAAGATAGCGACAGATCACATGGCTACATTCAAGGGGTACAATGGATTACAACTATTTATGGTTCTCTGAAAGTGCCAAACTATGAAGGATTAATGCATAAAACAATTGTGTGGTATACCATAGAGGATGATTAGACTATGCAGGTGGTGTTTAATATTTTTAAAAAAATATACACTTGAATGAGTTTTTGGTCGGAGTGTGTTAAAGAGTTTACGACTAATGTTGAGATAATTTCTTAGTTATGTACATGTGTTGCTCTGTATGTAAAAGAGAATTGAAATATGTAGTTGAATATGAGGAATTTTTGTGTTTCTGATAATATGTTCAATGGCAGTTCATTTTTATGTTTCCAATAATATGTTCAATGACAATTTTCCAAGGGAATCAATGTGTAAATCCAAAGGGTACAGTTTCAAGATTGTAAGGTAGTATTGTAGTAGTCAGTCATGATAGTATCCTTCGAACAAAGTGGGGGCAACTAAAGCAATGTAGCCCAGATAAGATGTTACAAAGCTCTCTTGACTACTAAAATTTTGAACCATTTCTATGAAATCACTAAATATGTTAGTAGTGGAAATAGTGCATTCAATAAAGCCTTTGTCATATATCCAATGAAGGAAACTTTTCAGTATCTCATGTGGTCTGTATTATTTCATTCATGACTCAGTGCCATATCAAACATTTTAACCTTGACTATTTAACTAAAACATAGAATGGGCTACCCTTACTTACACATAACAAAACATCAATAATCTCTCCTCCCAACCCCTACATGTATCTTATAGAGCTTACCGTTTGTAATATTGATCATGGATTTCCACTTGATTCAAAAGTTAATTGGTACTCTCTCTCATCTCCTTAAAATCCCTTAAAATTACAACCTTAAAATCCCTCAAACCACCAGAAAATATTAGTTTGACAAGTATAATTTCGTATTTAAAATGGTGTGTTATCATACATCTTTTCAATATGATCTTCACTTTCCGTAAGTAAAAATTACTTGAATATCTCATTAACTATGCATAATTATGAATATTTTTCATAACAATTTAATATAACGACACCCGTTCGTAGAGAGTTTATGTATGAGCTTAGTATGTGGTTCGTAGAATAGATGCTTGAAATTTCTAAACTAAAATTTGGGAATTCAAATCATTCGCTATCAATGACGGTTTCTTCTACAGTAATTTTTAAATATTAAAACAAATATGGTAAAATATGGGACACATTGAATATTTCAAAAAAAAATTCGTTTTGATCAAAACTTCAATCATTCAAATATTTTGGAGTTAAATTTTTTGACACATAATAATTCAAAAAAATAAATTAAAAAATAATAATATGAAAACAGTCCCCGTTAATATTGGACACATTGAATATTTCTATAAATATGTGTTTTCATCAAAATTTGAATCATTACAATATTCTATAGTTAAAACTTTTTGATACATAATAATTCAAAAATTAAATTTATAAAATATTAAAAAAAAATCAAATCAATTATATAAAATCGGTCCCCATTTGTTGAACGGGCTCAAAAACTAGTATATATATATATACTAGAAAATAGACCCGTGCATACGCACTGGTTCTTTTAAAAATTTGTTCAACAATCATAACAAATTGTGATTTCTGTTTTCGTCGCTAAACTATTTTAATTTCCTAACAAATTGTTTTAATCAAGTCTTAAAAACCCGTTTTAATTTCTTAACAGATTGTTTTAATTCAATTTTTAAAACCCGTGTTTTTTAATTGGGGGAGAGATCCCATTTTAATTCGAAAATAAAGAGTTTTTATGCTACTATTTGAGTTTTGGTTTTAAATAAAAGGAAAAGAGATTTCCGTTTGAAGTTGGATTCTAAAAGGAAAATAGCTTTCCGTTTTAAGTTAACTATTAAGTTGGTGACGTGGAATTTTAATAGAGTTCGAAAAATACCCCTTGTGAGAGTTTTAATATTAAAATATATATATATATATATATATATATATATGGTCGGCTACCTTGACATACTATTCTAACATACTATCTTGAATCTTGACATACCTAGCCAACCGTCAGATTTAGATTGAATCTAGTGATCAAATCTAGATTTGTTTTAACAGAGAAACATAAAAAGGGTAACAATGTCATTTAGGCTTTTAAGCTTTCTTCTTCCCAAACTAAACGTGCCCTCTCTAACAAACTTAACCCAGCTCCCAACTCTCTCTCTCTACAAAAATAGGACGCCTCTAAAAATCTCATTTTTCTCCCTGGAATTTACTCCATGATAAAAAAGAAATCAACTCCACGAAAAAAATTCATAAAGAAACGAAGCTCTCCGGCTCTCCCCCAATGAAGAAGAACTCAATCAAAGCTTTAGTACCACCGTCCAAGAAGAAAAATTTGACTTAAATGGTTCTCTCTTGTCTCCCTCGATTCCGAAGTTCTAACCGATAATGAAATAATTAGTTTGGAGAACTGGGTAGATTTGATTTCGTAGGTTTCTTTTTGAAAAATAGTGATTTTGGCTTGAATGGTTGCTGCTATTGTCCTTTGGTGTAGATGAGTTGAGATGGTAAATAATACAGGTGTAGGTGTAATTCAGTTTTTGGGATGTAGTTTTCAATAACTTCAATAGATTTGCAGGACGTGAATGGTGGCAGATTACTAGATATGCCACAGGAGGATGCCGAGAAATTATGAAGTCGAGGCATAGACCATATTTCATTTGGAATCACGCCTCCTAAATATTGATTATTGAAGACATTAACGTACTCAAGCTTTGAAGCTTGTGTAATATCTCCTGGAATCGCTTCTGTAAATCTATTTCTAGACAAGTCCACATATGTAATATCTTGAAGAAGGCTGAATTTTAATGAGATTTCACCAGAAAATGAATTATCTTCTAGTCATGCATTTAATAAGAGAAGAAACAGTTGGTGAGAGCTGGAGATAGGCCACCTGTGAAATTATTGGAGAAGAGTATCGGCTTGATCAAAGATACCTCCCCGCACAAATATCTGGCGGAATACTCTCGGTGAAACCATTGGTAGAAACATCTACATATTTCAGTTTCGAAGTTCTTTCCGAAGTTTCAAGCGGCAATGGTCCGAGAAGTAGTTGTTCCATACAAGAAATGTATCAATAACTGGAAGGTCAGCAATGACATTAGGAACCGAACCACTCATTTCATTGTACATAAGGCTGAGTAGTCAAAGGTTTGTTAAATTTGCAAAGCTTTCAGGTATTGGACCATAAATGTAATTATCAGACAAATCTAAGCTCACCAGAGATGTAATATTGCCGAAACACCACGGTATCCTTCCAGTGAGAATTTGTAAGAAGATAGATAATGAAGGTTGTGTTTGTGTGAATTAGGGTTAAGATTCTATGGTCTGCTTGGACCAAATAATCAAGTTGCTAGAATGTTGTTATGAAACATCACGGGTGAGATGTAATACGAGAAAAGTCGAGGTTGAGAGGTAGTACGAAATAATGTCTAGCTTACCAGAATTGGATGGAATGCTCCCGTGTCACGGGGGAAGGTTGAGAATTCGGCGGTATAATGTGGTGGTTCTTGTAGACCTCCCAAGGATTGAGTTTTCCATTAATCAGAATTTTCATCCTTGCAACGAGCAAATCATAATTGCTTATGCCCATTATGGGAAGGAATTCCCTTGAACCTTTTGAGTTTTGATAGAGAGGTGCATGGGGTATTCACAAAACTGAAGAACTGAATGAGTTCCAGGACGTTCGGTCCATTCGCAGGATTAAACCAAACAGGAGGTCATGTTCCTTTTGCAGCGTCAGTAAGAAACCAAACTATTGTGAGGTAGTGAGGTACTGATATGCGTTGCAGTTAGACCTGTTGTCACCTTCAAATACATTGTCATAGCTCTCTATGAAAATAAAGTGGTCGTTAACACGAACCAGCAGAAAAGGAGTCATAAAAGGCATATCATGAGATGGGGATATTGTAGTGTCTTCACAAAATTAAGTCTTAAGACCTGACATGTTACACACCTGTGTAAATATAGTAGCCCATAATAACTGAAGCAGGAGGACCTTATATCCTACTCAAACAACTTTTGTACCACCAGCTTAAACTTTTTATGCGAAAAAAAGACAAAAACAATCAAAACACAGATGCAGACTCACAGAAATACTTATATGCTCCGAAGGAACAACAGATGTCTAGGGGATTGAAAAGGAAACTAAAATCTGCATTCATTCTCTATATCCCTCTTTTAACCCTCAATGCCTTAAGGTACATGAGTAATGTTAAAATTTTATTTATTTACATGACCATGGTTTCGGCCTTTGTATTTTCTGCTGCCACTGCATCTCCATGTTATGCTGGTGAAGGTCATACTGCCAAAGAACGGATTTTCTCCTGTCTCTGTCAGTCTATCTAGAGAACAACTCAGTTAAACATAAAAATGACACCCAAACTCTGTTAGTGTGTGCTGTGTACACTTGTGTCAACCTGAAATAATAGCAATTGACCTCTGTCCACTCTCTAGGTTCTGTGTACAGTCGTAACCAGATGATTCTTGTGACAACAATTAAAATAATACTTTAGAACAATAAACAGGAGCCCTTCAAATTAATAAATCAGTTCATAATGCTCAGGAATATCTCCACTGCAGTAACGCAGTGTCTACATTCTGAACACACTTTGTCTACCACATTGTTTCACATGACCAAAAATAATTGAATGATTCAGCACTAAAAAAAAACCAATAACAACACTTATTATTGTTCGGCATCCTCTCCATGCGAAAAAATCAGCACACCCCTATCAAAGTTCAACACCGCAGCTATCAAAATTCAGTATCTCATCCCATTGCTAATTAGTCATTTTGCTCGCTAAAAGTAGCCTGCAAATAAAATACATGTTAAAAGTTGACAACAAGTATCCAATATTAAATTTACAAAAAATATATAACACGATATTACGTTTTGAATCTTGTCCAGACAATTTCTTGAGTCATGTTTTACAAACTTTTGGCACGTTTTACACAACCTTCCATTCTTTTCTTCTTGGGCTATCTCTCTGCCAGACTTTATTCTCTTATTTCTCCCCTTTGTTTGAGAAATGTTGGGGTTCAAAATTAAAACCTGTGAAACAAAGGTTAAGGGGTTAAGCTTAAAATTAAATTTAATCACGGTAAAAACAAGTGATAAGAAAATACCTCTGCTACATCAACTTTGCGCTTCTCGTTAGTTGAAGCCACCTCTTTAGTAACTCCTTCTTTAGTAGCTCCTTCAATGAGAGTTTCCTTGCACTTGGCAACTCCGATTGACAGTTCACTCATTTTCTCTATGAAAAATGTGTAACTCTCAACATTAGTTGCTGCATCATATGCCAATTGAGTAGCAACCTTAATGCAATGGGAAACTCTTAAAGCCTATTGGTTTCCATGACCGTTCACTAATCCACCATCAAACACGACCCTGTAAGTGTTTGCCTTTTGTGTCCACCTCTTCAAAATAAAGTGAGCTGGAATTTCTTCAACGTCATACCGCAGAAAAATCTTCAAAAGATGAGCGCAAGGTATACCCATAAATTTGAAATACTTACATTCACACTCAGCCTCCAGGGTTGTTCTATCAAAACTCACTTTCCAAACATTGGTATTCTGAGGCTTTCTTGATTTCAAGAAATAAGTTCTATTTCCGTTCCTATCAACCACCTCTTCAACAATTTTGTAGTAGTTTCTTGCATTTTCCACCTGAGACTTAAATTTATTAAAAGCATTTATTGTGTACACTTTGCCAGCATGCTTCAAAAGGAACTCGTTTCTACCCACATTGTGACATTTATGTTCAGTGTTGTAATCAAAGTCTCTTTCATGCTTGGCAATCAATCCCAAACTTCTTTCGTTACCATAAACAAACTGCATGAGAGTAGTCGTCGAACTAACAAAGTTATCATAATAAGAGTTCATTGATTCACTTCGTCCAGTTGTGTTCATTCCAGCAAAGAAGGTGTCTAAGTGATAAACCCGAACCCAATTTCTTCTTAACTCATACATATCATTCAACCAACTATGCTCCACCAAATCGTATTTTACCATTAGTGCATGCCACTTGCTTTCAAAATCATCTATCCTATAGGATTTAAGAACGAAATTTAGCTCTGTAGCAAAGGTGTTGTTTTTATGGTACACATGCCCCAACTTCTCTGAAAATTTATTTGAAACATGCCAAAAACAATGACGATGTTGTGTAAAGGGGAATACCTTAGCAATCGCTCGATCATTGCCCTGTCCCCGATCGGTGAGAATCGAAGTTGGAGGGCGACCACCCATAGCTGCAAGCCATGTCTGAAATAACCACACAAATGTTTCCTCAGTCTCATCAAGCAATAATGCACACCCAAATTGAATGGATTGCAAATGGTGGTTGACACCAGTAAAAGGAGCAAAAGGCATTTCATAAATATTAGTCCAGTAAGTTGTATCGAAAGATACAACGTCTCCAAAGTATTTGTACTGCACCCGAGACCGTCCTTCAATCCAAAAAAAATTAACTGCGGTACCACTTGGATCTAGTTGAATAGCATAGTAGAATTGAGGATTTTCTGCACTCTTTTGCTTAAAGTAATCAAGTACAGCCGTCACATCATTTTCTTTTGGTTTCTTTCTTGTGGCAGAATAGTTTTGACACATCTTTGAAGTAAGCCCAATTGCATCCCCAGAGAAAACTGATGCAACTTTTGCCACTGGTAAACCCTCATTATCAAAAATCTCTGTCGGTTCTTTTGCTTGTTTCTGGCATAGATTTATTCGACCTCATTGAACCCCTTTATGCGGAGAAACCAAGCCATGACTATGGTTGTTTTCAACCAATGTAACTGTATATATTTGTCGAAGTTTTTCTTTGCCAATCTCATTCTTGCTCTACAATCACACCTGACAGTCGATGTGTTTCTTGATGTTCCTGACACTCCAATAGACACATCTTCTTTCTTGTTATGGATCCCCTCACGTGAACAGACCAAGAGACCACTAGAAGGTACGTCAACATGTGACTGTCTCTTAACTGCACTCCTAACACGCGTTTCAAATCCCTGTTGTCGACCATACTCTTTGTAGTATTTCTTCGCTTCCTCAAAACTGTTAAACGACATCCCTACATACGGTGCTTCTAACAATTGTATGTCTTCGTTTGTGGCTTCAACTGGAGAAGAATCCAATAGTACTGAATCAAGAACATCGGAAGCTCCATTCAAAGTCATTTCTGGTACCCAAAAAAAAAACAAATAATTAAATAGAGAAATGGAGACGAGTACAACTTAGAAAAAAACATACAATCAGTTCATCAAGGACACGATTTTTATAGCCTAAAAACCTCATTGGATTGAATGGCTAACTACCCAACTGGACTCGATGAGTTCTAGAGAAGGCAGAATGATGTAAAATAACACATATACCATGTACAATAATTTCACAGGTGGCCTACCCTACTGGACTCGATGTTATCTTGATAGTGTTTTCTTTTGCTGGTTTTTCCCAAGGAGTGGATAAGCTGTGATTTGTGAATGTGTAATTTGATCCCCAATCATACCATCAGTACGACCATCTACTTACAGATTCTATGCATTCAACTACAACGCGTGCTTGGTGAATAAGTTTGGAAAATCGGTCAAACTCGTGTAATGTAATTTCCTTGTTATGTATTACTTAACATACTAGTCTTGAACCTAAGAGTGGGGCAGAAATTCAAGTTATGTTTATTAATCTGCCACCATTCACGTCCCCGCAAATCTATTGAAGTTATTGAACTGGACATGAATAGTTTATCAGGAACTGTACCAGAAAGTGTTGCAAAATGCAAGGCTCTTGAAAGGATGAGCTTAGCAAGCAATAGGTAGAATCTCCAAACTAATCAAACTCGAGAAGAAGAAGAACGAGAGAAGAACGAGTTCTTTTTTGGGGGAAAAAGCTACGATGGAGAAAAAGGGGTTTTTTCTTTAGCAAAATAAAATGACATTTTCGCCCTTTTTCAATTCTTTCAATTTATTTGTTTGGTTTTTTAGAAATAGATCTGGACATCAGATTCTGTTTGATCTGATGGTTGGTTAGGTATGTCAAGATAGTATGTTAGAATAGTATGTCGACGTAGCCGGCCCGATATATATATATATATATATATATATATATATATATATATATATATATATATATATATATATATATATATATATATATATGGAGGATAGAGCCACAGTCTTGTAGCCACATTGTAGGCCGCGACAAAATCCGGCCCTTTATCTATTCAATCCAACGGATGTGACATAAAGTCTTTCTCCGGCAATCTCCAGTTTTAAGTGAGAAATAAGGGAGGGTATTTTTTTGGAATAAAAATTTGATGAAACAAAAGGAAATCATTTTCTCCCAAAAATTTGGTCGATCTCTCTTCAAACATTATCTTCTTCACTCAACCATCGACTCTCTCTCCAAAATCAGTATACACCACCCTCTCTCCACCATTCCAACTCCCTCTATCTCATTTCAAGAGTAAAGCGCTGCAACTCTCTCTCCAATTTCAATTTCACTTTCAATTTGGTGGATTTGTGATTTCAATTTCAATTCAGATTTGGGGATTTCCTTCCTCTCTTTCTTCGTTCGAATCAAGGTGAGAGATTCTTGGTTTGATTTTTTTTTTTAGTATATGATGGTATCAAGGATCAATTTGGAAATTGCAATCTGGATTTTGATATATAAAGCTCTTGTTTAGGTGTCAAGGATATGATGGTGTGAAACAGGATAGAAATCCAATCATTTTTTTAAATATATATTGGTTTTGAAAAAACTAGAGTTTTGGAACTTGTCATTATATATGTATGGGGTGTATATGGTTGAATATTTGTTGATTTGGATGATGACACAAAGGTTATTTAAAGGAAACATGAAGAGGGTTGGTGCGTGGCTGATTAAAGTTTTGGTGCTTGAGTCTATGTATATACCCTTATTTTGTATGGGGGCTTGTGGCGGAGAACTTGCTATGGGACTTATCCTTCGTTTCGTGTTATGTTATCATGCTACCATGAATATAGTTCTTGTGCTTATGGTGCCCTATGATATAAATATGATTATGTTGGTTTTATCTAGGATTAATGAATTTATTTTGTATTTTGTTTAGCTTTCCTAAGTGGGTATTTAGGAGGAAATTTAAAGCAAACCCTGAATGCATATTGTTCTTGTTTGTTGGTTTTGATTTTGAGTGTGGTTTGTTGATTTAGAGTAATTGATATTGATTTATATGTTGGTTTGTAGGTTTGGCCATAGGTGGAAAGAAATTTCTTTAACAGGTGTGGTGATTCCACTCATTATTCAAAGAAATGTCGCTCGGTGACCCTACAATGTGTTGTATTCGACGAGGAGGAGAACGGAGACGAGGACACAAATGATGACGAAGATGATTGAAATTGTTTGAAGCTTGTATTTTTGTATTAGAGTGTTGAGCTGTTGTAACTTGTGTTTGTCTATTCTAGAGTGTTATTGGATCTTTTGTGACTGTTAGTGTTATGGGATTATTTTTAGTTTACTTGTTTGTTAAGGCAATAAAATCTTGTGTTTGAGCTTGTGATTGTTCTGTGTTATGGGCGGTTTGTGACTGTTAGAGCATTGGTTTTAACCTATCGAGCTTGTATTTTGAAGCTCAAACACAATCTTGTGGATATTCTGATGTTATGGGGCAGTTTGTGATTATTAGAGTATTGGTTTTAACTTGTCGAACTTATATTTTGCAACTCAAAACTGATTTCCATTATATTTGCAGCTCAAAACTGGTTTGCTATAATTGGAGCAACACACAATTAACAACACATGTTAGAGCACTTTTAAGTAAAACATGGCGAAGCAATCGGTTTGGTAATCTTGTGATCTTCACTCTTGTTATTCTAATGAAAATGTGAGCACTTATATTCTACACTTGTCGAGCACTTACCTCAACCTGTAACGGTAGCTTCAATACCGTCTCCTCAAAACACGCTAACCTTAGCCTTACCAATTCAACACCCGAGAGCAAATGGTAATTCTTTGGTGGTGGGGTGGTCGTGAGGATTGTTGAGCCGAAGGGGCTACCTCGATACTAATCGACGCATGGGGAAAGGTATTTGGAATTAAGCGGGGGGAATTTGAAGCAAAAGCATTGGAGAAAGTAGCCGATATTGTGAGTAGTCGTCCGGGACTATAGTAAGCCCGCCAAAACAGATGTTCAATGTAAAACAGGATTGATACACGTAAGAAGAAGTACAAGATTGAGAAGGCCAAGATTGCTTCCGTCAAGGTACTAGTAAGTGGATCTTTTTCCATCGGCTTGATCGACTTATTGGTCCAAATGCCAAAATCAATGCTTGGTTTGCCTACCACATTGATAATCTGGCGGTTCCAAGTTCCACAACAAATATCGCTGACAAAAAGCGGCCGTGGCTCTGCAACACCAACCAAAAACAAACAATTTCAGATATCGGGATCAACTGGACTCAAGTTCATCATCCGAGGCGCCACCTTCACCCGGTTCTACGGATAGCTTACCACCCGAGGCGTTGTTAGCAATAAAAGACCCGAGGTTTGAAGAAAATGTTAATTCAGAGCTACCCAAGACTGATTATGGAACCCGGTAAAAGCGCCAATGCGGGCAAAGGCAACTCTTGGGCCAATTCTCCGAGAGAACTAAGTCAGGCAATTAGCGAGTTTGGAGAGGCTTCTAACGAGCAGGCAGACAACAAGAAGGCTGCGCAAAGTGGTAGAAATGGAGAAGCGTGGGATGGGATTTGCCAATAATCTCAATTGCGAGAGAATGCGGTTCTTCCGCGAAGACTCAATTGGAGATTACTTTCGGTGAAGCAAGAGAAAAGAGTTGGCAGTAGCCACAATCATCACCATTGCAATAACAACGAAAATAAGAGTGATTAGCTCTCTCTATTCATGGGTGAAAACTCCAAGTGAAGCTTGTACTAGATATAGCATATTAGATTTCACTCTTATTGTAGACCCTTCTAATGTGTGATTGGGCGGTCGAGCTGTATTTGAAAGCACAAATGTTTTACAAATTCTACCCTTCTATTTTGCAAACACAGAGCCTTTTTAAACTCTCTACCGGTTGAACAAAGAACTCAACCGATTGCATGAAAAATTTCAGAAACTATGATGCACGCATAATACACCCACTTGCACACAAGCAGCAGCCCACACAGTCACACAACAACAACCCACCCACAATACACAACATCACACACCACCAACACGCGCCAGAACACACACACCAACAGCCCACCACGGTCACACAAATGGACACACAAAGAACCCGCATAGCAAAGCACACCAACAGCCCACACGGTCACCACAAAGAAGACACACAAAACCCGCGAGCGGCACACACCTACACCACAAGCACACCGCTGCACACACCACACCTACACCACCAACACCACCACCACCTGCGGTACACCTCTGCACCATCAAAATGGAATTGGATCCCGATGGATTCGAACCATCAACCTCTCAATTATTTGAACGCTCTGCCATTTTGAGCTTATGGATCCATTGTATCACATATACGCATTAACAAATTACTAGAGAAAACACATGATTAGCCCACAAAAAATATGTAAAGAAGCAAAAACATATATATATACAAACTCAAGGTTCCAACTAAACCACTACCAAACCTGATCAAACATACCCATTTGAGGTAAACTAAGTACAAGATATAAAAACAATGAATACCCGAAGTTTTTGTTTGACAACAACAACAACAACAAAATTAGAAAGAAATGCACACGGACTTGCATCTAACTAAATGGATCATGAAAATTTTGGAATAAGGGGTGACAATCATACATTTGAAAAAATAGCATACACCCATATAATACAAAAGCAAATGCTGAAAAAAGAATCCACAAAATCGAACATATAACTAACCTTTAAGATCACTAGACCCACACCTTTATTTAGAACCTAGGCCATCCCAATAAGAAACTTCTTACTACATGTAATGCGAAGGACACGGCCATGGAAAAATGACTTTTTATCATAGGCCACAAACCAACAAGAACAATATGCATTCAGGTTTGCTTTAAATTTCCTCCTAAATACCCACTTAGGAAAGCTAAACAAAAATACAAAATAAATTCATTAATCCTAGATAAAACCAACATAATCATATTTATATCATAGGGCACCATAAGCACAAGAACTATATTCATGGTAGCATGATAACATAACACCTAACGAAGGATAAGTCCCATAGCAAGTTCTCCTGCGCCACAAGCCCCCATACAAAATAAGGGTATATACATAGACTCAAGCACCAAAACTTTAATCAGCCACGCACCAACCCTCTTCATGTTCCTTTAAATAACCTTTGTGTCATCATCCAAATCAACAAATATTCAACCATATACACCCCATACATATATAATGACAAGTTCCAAAACTCTAGTTTTTCAAAACCAATATATATTAGAAAAAAATTGATTGATTTCTATCCCGTTTCACACCATCATATCCTTGACACCTAAACAAGAGCTTTATATATCAAAATCCAGTTGCAATTTCCAAATTGATCCTTGATACCATCATATCTAAAAAAAAAAAATCAAACCAAGAATCTCTCACCTTGATTCGAGCGAAGAAAGAGATGAAGGAAATCCCCAAATCTGAATTGAAATTGAAATCACAGTCCACCAAATTGAAAGTGAAATTGAAATTGGAGAGAGAGTTGCGGTTACTTACTCTTGGCGAGATAGAGGGAGTTGGAATGGTGGAGAGAGGGGTGGTGTATACTTGATTTTGGAGAGAGAGTCGGTGGTTGAGTGAAAGAAGATAATGTTTGGAAGAGAGATCGACCAAATTTTTGGGAGAAAATGATTTCCTTTTGTTTCATCAAATTTTTATTCCAAAAATACCCTCCCTTATTTCTCACTTAAAACTGGAGATTGCTTTGAGAAAGACTTTATGTCACATCCGTTGGATTCGAATAGATAAAGGGCGGGATTTGTCATTGTGCCTACAATGTGGCTACAAGTACTGTGGCTCTATCCTCCCTATATATATATATATATATATATATATATATATATATATATATAAATTTGTTTTCATATTATTAGCTAGAATTGATTAAAGGGAATAAATGTGTTTACTATTAAAACACAGAAAAAGTGTAATACTGTTGTTGGTAGAAACCTCCGTTCCCCTACTACCAACCCAAGTTTGACCCTCCTTAGCTTTAATTTTGTCCAAATTTATCAAGTATTTACACATAAACCTAGACCAAACAAATAAATTCATAGTGCGTCTCACTTGAGTGGGGGTCCATTTAGTGTCTTTAGTGTTTTGTGACTTTGGGGCTCTAGGCAGCCTAGTTGGCCTGCCCAAGAGCCGGCCCGGTTATGCTGAATAGTTTTGAGAATGGGATCATCTATCCCTAAGTAACAATGCATTTTTTTTGTTGACAATTTTGGTTAATATATATATATTTTTTTATTGATAAGTCTGTTTTTAAGCAAGATCAGTAACTCATTGGTGCGGCGGGGTCAAACCCAGACAATTTTGGTTGATATTTGCCTACTTGATAGATTGAATTAACCATTTTGATAGATTGTATTAACCTATTTGAAAAATAGAAACTATCATTCAGGTTTATGGCTTTCTGCTATGAAGATCGACACTTTTAAGCCATTAAACAGAAATTCTTTTCAACATGAAGAGAATGCCATGTCAATATCTCTCAACAACCAAACATGTTTTTCCATTACAAAAGAAAGCATGAGGCAATCGATCAACAATATAATAATTTTCTTTACCAAAAAAAAAACAATATAATAATTTTCCATGGAAGCACCCCACATATAGACTTTCTAGAGATATCGACATGTGGACTTTCTAGAAGACACCCACATGTACCATACACAAATAGTAAACTATTGTTTATTACATAAATAATGTGAAACGCGCACGCACGCTTTGTAGGTTGTTATTATTTGGAATATTAATCGAACTTTTCTAAATGCGAAAGAACTCACTAATCAGTAATCGATTAGCCAGAGATGTAAAGGAGCGTTTTAACTTTCTTCGGATTACAGTAGAGGAGGACGAGATGGGTTTGGACTTTGGATGGGACCGAGGTCGCTGTGAGCGATCTGCCTACGTATCTTCTCTCGTTTTTTCTTTTTTTTGGGGAGAGAAGAATCAGGTCCGACGTAGTTCCAGTAGATGGTATTTATAGGATTTTGGGAGTGGAGATCCTTCAGACACGTGTACCCTTTGTGTACAAATGTAGGGTAGAGATCGTGAATGAGTCTTTGGAGTGGTTTTGGTGTAAGTCATACTCTGATTGGGAGTTGGTAGCGGTAGTCCCTATTTCCGGTGGTGGGAATACAAATAAGATTTTGGCAATGATTACATCCGGTGGGGGCGTTCGTCCTCGGCAAAGTGTTAAATCTTGAGGTATCTTTGTTAAATTACCACCTACTTGTAAGGAGTCGCCGCAGATCGGTCTTGGAGGTCGATGCGTTGAGGTCACTTGTGCTTCGTCGCGCAAATGTTCCTTAGTGGGGATATTGCTCCCTTCCTTAGTGGGGATATTGCCCCCTCGATTAGAATGGTTTGGGTTCATGCAGCGATCTGGAGAGAAGACTTCAACACTTGGGTGAAGCATGAGCGAGCTATGGAGAACGTTACGTTTGGGATGCCCGAAGTTGGAACCGGCGGGAAGAAAATTTTTCTGGCGTGTTCTTTGCACGTGATGAAATCATAGCGGTTGGAAAGGAATCGTGGTCGCCGCGGTATTGAAAGTCGAAAAGACAGTTCCTTGACACGCGTGTGGGCTATATCATAGGCGTAATCATAACTTCTTAGGAACCGAACAGTGGTTGTGCAAAATCAAAATTGAGGCAACCAAAAAGGCATTTCGGGCTTCTTCTTCCCAAAACGCAAGCGGGGCTTTGCGGTGAGTGCTTCGCTTTGTTTGCTTTTCATTTTAAACTTTTGCTTTCTTCTCGTTCGGTAGGTTTGTTAAGTTGATAGGTCGATGTTAGGTTATAGGGTTTAGGGTTTGGTGATTCGAGAATAAGGTGATATTACAATGTCGGATTCGATGACACTTTCGTTCGGAAGAGGTACGGGGAGATTTCAATCGAAATACGTGGAGAGTATGAAGAAGAGGATGAGGATTCGTTGAAGCGGCGGTGGTGACCGGACCAGTGGAAAAGAAGAAGTTAGGGTAGAGGAGGTTAATAGCCGATCCGGGTCGAGGATGAGGTGGCTAAATACGTGCACGGTGAGGAGGGATGACGCCAGCGGTGGTGACCCACCCCTAAGAGCTGTAAATCACGTGAGCTAAACTTCGTTTCGAGCCTGCGAAAGCGGCGTATGGGATTAATGTGCCCGACACGGAAATATCTGAACCTAAATTTGAGTGAAAATGTTAAGTAGTGAGGGGTACAAGCCTCGAATGGTGGAGTAATCATA
Source organism: Coptis chinensis (assembly GCF_015680905.1). Lineage (NCBI taxonomy): Eukaryota > Viridiplantae > Streptophyta > Magnoliopsida > Ranunculales > Ranunculaceae > Coptis > Coptis chinensis. The sequence continues at coordinate 70,146,611 of NC_141457.1, read as the reverse complement.
TGTGAAGGTCGGTGAGGCGTTCATGCAACTACCGCTTCGAAATTGGTTTGTGACTTCTTGAGTTATTGTGGGAAGTCTCCATGTCGGTTCGTTGGCAACACCGCGACTATTCGAGGTGTTCAATGTTAAAATGCGAGTGGGAATTCCACATAGGTGTAATCCGACATAATAGAGCATTACGTAATGAGGCGGTCCGGTAATCGAACTTTAGCTTGCAAACCATGCCGACGCTGCGTTACTGGCGTGATTGATGGTGTAAGCAATGAGGCCCGGACGAGGAGGCATTTGTTGCTAGTGGGCAACTACTGTGCGGTGGATGTAGGTTCGCGAACTAGGATGTGTAGTCCAGAGCCGGTGGGTAGGATTGGTTTCCTCTTGTTGTGTTAGTGGGTGAGCCACTGTTCCTCTAACTGGTTCATCTCTTTGTTTTGTTTGCGATATTCCCATGCGGACTCGAATCGATCGTGGGGAGATAGAAAGGTTCGCCGCGGTTGAGTCGGGAACAAAAGCGAGCTAAACTTCCGGAGTTTGCTCATTTCTTTGAGGAAAAAGGAGGTGCTGCGATCCGAGAAAGAGGAAGGTGCAAAAGGAGCGAGCTCTAAGTCGGACGGCGAAGGGTGATGGAGAAGCGTCTAAGTGATCGATAACACGGGAGGACCGAGACCGGGCGCTAGGCGCCTCGAGGCGGCGTCTGTTGTGGAGGCTGCGCGGGCGGTAGCTCGAGCTTTTATCCCGAGGATGACCATTGATGCTCCCCGTGGAGTTGGAGATCAACTTTATTTTACTCCTCCTCGGGTAGGTCGGAGAAGGAGAGAGAGCTGAAGTGGGTGAGCCGAGGGAGCTCGAATGGCTAAAGTGGTCGATATATGCCTTGGGGGAGGGCTCGAGTGGAGGGGGTGGTGCTAGCGGTGGGCCGAATCGGCGGCGTCTGGCGCGTCATGGACTTAGCCACCTTCCGGTCGCGGGATCTAGTCCGCCTCGACAAGGGCGGGAACCCGATCCGCTAGTGAAAGCGAAGGCTCCCCGTAAAGCCGAAAGTGGAAAAGGCTATGTGGCGATGAGCTGGAGGCCCAATTTGTGTACTGGGCGAGCACGGAGGCGTGAATATAAAAGCGCACCGACTGCGGCTTCGGTCGAAAGTAAAGGTAGCGGCTTTTTTCTTTGGAAACGGATCGCATACGGATGGAACCGCAAGGAATTGGATGAAAGGGATCGGCGGATACCATACGTCGGATGGAAATCGCGCAATGATGTCCGTGCATTAGAATTATCGTTAAGTTAGTATAGTATGTTAACCTATGTTCGTTGCTTTGATCTGTTTTGCGTGTGTGTGCATTGTGGCGGCTTGTCGGTGGCTTCCAAAAGTTGAAAAAGAGATTGCGCGGTTTCTTTGAAAAACGGATAAAGTCCGTCTTTGAAGTTGACGGAAGAGCTGAAAAACGTCGCGGGGGCAGCGGCCAAGATGGAGCGTGATGAGCTCGAGGGTCTCTGCGGAAGGCACATGAAGCTCGACTCTGTCGAAGATCTTTGAAAGACACGAAATTTGAAGATCTGAAGCGAAGTTAGAAGGAGCCGGAAGGTAACGTTAGTCGCCCTTGGCTATGGAAATGGGAGGTTTGAGCGATTATACCTCCACATAAGAAAGTTGCTCGGGGCGCTACTAAAGGCGTCTGACGATCCGGATCTTGACTCACGGAGATCTGGAAATGGATTACAAAGCTTTGAAGGAGGAACACGCCGCGCCGCCGTCCCCGCCGCGATGGAACAGTCGAGAGGCGTCGGTGGGGCGATTAGGTCCTCCTTGATCATACCGAAACCGTGGTGTCCGGCCGAACTGCTGGAAACTATTTACACGATCTCACGATGAGTTTAGAACTGGACGGGATATCGATCGAAGTGGAGGGAAGGCTGCTGAGGTTGATGAAGCGTTTGAACTGTGGCCCGCTCGATGTGGTGCCCATGGAGGGGCTTAACCGTGAATTTATTTTTTGTTTCTTGTCAGCTTATATGCTGTGATACAATAGAACTGGTTTCCTGGGGTAACCTGGGCAGTTCGCTTTTGTTGTGTTGTTATACTATGCTCTTGAGCAAGCTGGTACCCCGTGCTAATTCGGGGTAACCATGTGATGTTACTATTTGTGTAGCCGGGTTGGATTTCCTGAGTAGTCTCAGCAACTCGGCTAAACAACGATCTGTATGAGAAAACTGGTAAACCAGGTCGTTCCTTGTTTTCATGCGGTGCTGGCTATTTGTTTTGCTTTGTGTGCTTGACTCGTTTGCTTGATCATAGCTGATTGTGATTAGACTGCGATAACGAGCGTGGTAGGTCGCGTTCGCGGTGACCACTTAGGCTGGCGATGGTAGGTAAGCTTGGATGAGCGTCCTGCTGTTGGGTTATACCGCCGAGACGTTGTTCGAATTGCGATGTATTCAGTGCGGCCAACCGAAGTGTTTCTTCACGTGCGTGACACGTGTAGGGAGGCGAGGGGTTCAGGGGACATAATGATGGCGGGCAGATGGCGTTTGGCGTCTCAAGGCAATTATGAGGCGCCTAGGAAAAGACGTTTCCTAAGGAATATAAACGGTTTCTCGCATACCATCAAGGTATTTGGCCATCGTTGAGTCTGCGCTGCTCTCTGTCTTCTTCGCTCTACCCTGTCGCCGTGCTCTGCTCTTCTTGCTTCTTCACCAGGTATGTGATTTCTTCTTTGTAAATGTTATTCCGTTTGAGAAACACCTAGTAAGTAGCGTTAAGCGAAACCCGCCGTAACTTTCTTTGCTAGGTTAGGATGGCTAGATGTCGTGCGTTTGTGAGAGAAACGTCCCCACTATCAATGGAGGAAATGGAGTTTGAGCCTCATGTTCATGGCGATCGGGGGAAGAGAAAGGTTGCAGATGGAGAAACGAAGGGTCATAAACGACCGAGGAGAGGTAGTTGCCTGGCCGGGCGGCGGCATTGTCTTTGGTCATACAATGAAGTGGGCGAAACTCATCGGGTCGCTCGGGCCGAAGCCTGAACGAAGTTGGGGCAAAGATCGCCCGATTCTGGTGAGAGTTCGCCCCGCCATGTAAGGATGTGGGGAGGCGAATTCTACTACACCGGGAAGGCGGGGAAGAAGCGGATGGTAAAACGCTTCGGTTGTAGCTTCCACTTTCGGCTCCCATAGCGACTAAGCGTTCGAAGGGATTGTGCTAGATGGTGATAAAGCGAGGTTGAAGACGAGGACATGGGGACACTCACCGGGGCGATGGATATGGCGCTTGTTTGGTGAGTTCCTGATAGCTTAAGGCTGTTGTCACCGACTTTCGGTGGAGTCACGGTGGTCTAAGCGTGTTCATCGCGGTTTCTTGCGGGGGTATGATAAAATTTGAAAGATCTTTGTGCGGCGTTCGAGACTAGTGGGAACCCGCGCGTGGAAGTTGGGGTTGATCACGAGCGTGGGGGTGGACAAGAAGAAACTAGAAGTGATGTCCACCAAGTACCGAGCGTAATAGCTTCTTGAAACGTTATCTTGGTAACGGATGTGGTAAATGGAAAAGGAATTGGCGATTGTATTTGCTTATCGCGAAGAAATGTCGGGAAGGTGGTAGCGAAGAAGGCGATATCTTGAAGCTGTATCGCCTATGCCGCTCTGGACGAAAAGTATGACACGCCGGGAAAGCGATTCTTGGCGAGGAAGAAAAGCCCGAAATCGTGTGGTCTTTGAGGTCATTTCGGCATCTTTGCCGACTAAGCGCAGACCCGGGAAGACAAGCATGTCATTATTGAGAATTGATAAGGTGATCGTCAACTGACTCTGTCAGTCTTAAGTTGTGAGTGTAGTCTACATTTCTCTCTCTTATACGAGAGCAAACAATAGAGCTGTGTTTTCAGGCTTGCACGAAGCGATTCGCCTTTTGTTCGGAGGGGGTTTCCGCGGAAAGCGGCATTCTATACTTTGTTTATTTTGTATGAGGCGCCGATCTGGATGTTTACGGTAATCCCAGCAGATCGGTGGGCATATCTATTGCAATGCTTGATCGAATATTGTTATTGGTTGTGTTTATGTGCATGTTATGTGTTACGTTCCGCGTAGGATGCATGTGGCTTCGCGATAGGCTGAGTGTTTGCTTTCGTGGAGGCGTTCTCGTTTTAGTCGATCCTAGAAATATAGGTCCTCGGCGTTACAAAAATTGGAGAGGCTAAGTAGCTTGTGAGCTCCACGGTAGAGTCTCGCTACCGGCCGAGCGTTCTTCGCTTTAGTCGATCCCTAGAAATATAGGTCCTCGGCGTTACAAAATTGGAGAGGCTAAGTAGCACAATGAGCTCCTCGAGATCATGCTGTCTGCTGGCGAAGCGTTCTCGGCTTTAGTCGGTCCTAGAAATATAGGTCCTCGGCGTTACAAAAATTGGAGAGGCTAAGAGCTAGCCGCGCTGAGCTCTGAGATCCTAGAAATATAGGTCCTCGGCGTTACAAGAATTGGAGAGGCTAAGTAGCTTTGTGAGCGTTCGCTTTAGTTCGGTCCTAGAAATATAGGTCCTCGGCGTTACAAGAATTGGAGAGGCTAAGTAGCACATTGAGCTCTGGTTTAGTCGATCCTAGAAATATAGGTCATGCGTTACAAGAATTGGAGGCGTTCACCGTTTAGTCGATCCTAGAAATATAGGTCCTCGGCGTTACAAGAATTGGAGAGGCTAAGTAGCACGTGAAATGTACCAATACAATTAAATGGAGTAGATAGTATCGGTCGGCAAAAACTTGTCTTACATTAATGTGAACAAAAGATTTACAACATGAATGGCGCTTCTTGATAAATTTTTTTCGATGAGATAAGTATTCCAAGGTCGAGGCAACATCTTCCCCTCTTGGGTTCTTATCCAAGTATGCTCCATTGCCGGCGGCGTTCCCACGATGTAGGGGCCTTCCCATGTGGGTGCTAACTTGGAATCGTCCTGCGTCTTTTTTTTTTACTAGGTCTCCGGTTGAAAAGACCTAGGATGAACTTCGCTTATTGTAGGAGTTCTTGAGTTTGCTTGTAAGATCGCGACTCGGCGGCAGCTAAGTCTAAGCTTTTCTTCCAACAGTTCGGCGTCTCGGGATAACACGGAGTCGTTATTCCCTGATTCAACAAGTTACGATCGAGTTGTAGTGGCGGTCATTTCGGTGGGAATTACGACTTCGTGCCATAACATAAGGAGAATGGCGACTTCGCCCGATCTTGGAAGCGGTAGTGCGGTGAGCCCATAGAATGTTTTCAACCGGTTTGGCCATTGGCTCTTATTCTTTTCAATCTTTTTCTTCAAATTTTCCAAGATTGCTTTGTTCTCGGCTTACGCTTGGCGTTACTCTGGCGTCTTTGCGGAGTAGAAACGCGTGAATGATCTTCCACTTGGCTAGGAACTCTTTAACTGTTTGGCCTTTGAATTGAGGCCCATTGTCCATTACTAGTGTATGTGGTAAACCAAATCTGGTGATAATGTGAGTCCGGATGAAGTTTGGACATGGGACTCTTTGGCGTGTCTTGAGAGGAATGGCCTCGACCCACTTGGTGAAGTAGTCGGTTGCGGCTAGGACAAAGCGGAAGCCGATACTCTTCGTGGAATGAATGGTCCCATGATGTCCATGCCCCACATGTGAAATGGCCCGCGGGCTCGCTATCTTGTCGGTTCGCGGCGAGGTTGGATGATATTATTGGCCAAGCGTTTGGCATTTGAGACATTTGAGGGCGTATGCTTTAGCATCGATCGCATCCGGGGCGAAATATCCTTGAGAGATGGCCTTGTGAGCTAATGGCGACGCCCGGCGTGATTTCCACATTAAGCGCCCGTGGATTTGGCAAAATCAATTGACCACGATGCGGGGTAATGCATCGTAAGTGTGGGCCACCGGTAGTTTTCGGAATAGCTTGTTTTGGAGTAAACAATAGCGCCGAGCTTGATAAGAGACCTGCACGGCCTTGATGCGTTCCTCGGGGGGCGTGCCATCTTTGGATATAATCGATGATGGGCTGCATCCATGTTTGGCTCAACCGACCCGGCGCGGAGAGGAAATAGGTAAACTTATCATCAAGGTGTGGTGACTTGATATGCGGTCGGTCGGCGACTTCTATGAGAACTTGTCGGGGGGCCGCATTTCGAGTCCAGGTAGCCAAATAAGCTAAAGCTGTCTGCGTGGCGGTTCTCCTCCGCAAAAAAATGATGTATGTGTACCTGCTTAAAAGAAGGCAATAACTGATGAACGACCTGAAGATACTTGGAAAGGTTACCTTCGTGGGTAGTGTACTCTTTTGCAACCTGGCGAACGACCAGTTGCGAGTCACTAAAGACTTGGAGCTCTTCGACACCGAGCTGCAGCGCCATCCTTAGTCCCCTAATTAGCGCTTCGTACTCCGCTTCATTGTTGGAAGTTGCAAAATCAATCGCGGTTGACTTTTCAATCATATTTCCGTCGGGGAAACTAAGGCGACTCGATGCCGCTTCCACGAGATTACTCGAACCATCTACAAAGAGACCCAAGGCGATTTGACTCCGTTTTTGTTAATGCGGGAGCTCGGTTTCTTGTTCCCGGTTAAGGTCTTCGACCGGAAATCTGCTAGGAAATCGGCGACGACGACCTTTACGAAAGTCGCGGGGGCGAACTCTATGTGGTGTTCTCCGAGTTCTTCGGCCCAAACTGCCATTCGAGTAGTCTTGTTTTCTTTGTGAAGGACTTTCTTCAATGGAAGGTCGGTAAGAACTTTGATTTGATGTGCTTGAAAGTACGGCCTGAACTTCCGTTGCGGAATACAACAAAGCAAGGGCGGCTCTTTCGAGGAAGGAATAATTCTTTTTGGCGTGAGTGTCTTACTCGTGAAGTAGATCGGCTTCTCTGAATTGTTCTCCTCTTTAAAGAAAGCGAGATGATGGCGAAATCGGAGATGGCGGATAAGCCCCGATGTCTCTCCATATATTGGTTTGGCTAAGGCGGGAGGCGTGGTGAGATACTCTTTGAGAGTAGCGAATGCATGATGACATTGATCGCTCCATGAAAACGGCTCGCCTTTTTGAGGAGGCTGCGAGGAAACGGTCTACACTTATCGAGGCCCTTGCTATGAACCGGTTGAGCGCCGCGACCATTCCCGACAATTTCTGTATCTGTTTCTTTGTGCGTGGATCGGGCATATCTAAGAACGCTCGGATCTGGTCAGGATTTGCCTCGATCCCGCGCTGCGACACCTGATACCCTAAAAACTTGCCGGAGGACGCCCCAAAGAGGCATTTTTCTGGGTTCAACTTCATGCCCGTACGGCGTAGTCTGGAGAACGCTTGTTCTAGGTGGGTGAGGTGATCACCAGCTTTTTTGCTTTTGACCACCATGTCGTCAATGTAGACCTCCATGGTGTCGCCTAACATGTCTTGGAACATATCCGTGACCAGGCGTTGGTATGTCGCTCCAGCGTTCTTTAGACCGAACGGGAGGACGTTGTAACAATAGATCCCTTGCTCCGTAATGAACGAAGTCTTCTCTTGATCTTCCTCGGCGAGTGGGATTTGGTTGTACCCACTGTACGCATCCATAAAGGAGAGGAGTTCATGACCACAGGTTTGGTCGACCAGTTGGTCAATGCGAGGCAAGGGAAAGCTATCTTTAGGCGTGGCCTGATTGACATTTGTGAAATCGACGCATAAGCGAACTGTGCCATTCTTTTTGGGGACGGCAACAATATTGGCAATCCACTCGGGGTAGTCTACCTTTCTGATGAAACCGACTTGCTTGAGTTTTTCGACCTCGTCATTGATGGCTTTTTGAAAGCGCAGGGATAGTCGACGAGGTCGTTGTCGAACTTGGTCTTGCATTGGGGTTCCGCGTTTAATTTGTGGCAAAGCGAGGTTAGGATCGATTCGAGCACATCGATATCGACCAAGCAAAACATCTTTATTCATTGATAAGAAATTTACAAGTTGGGATCTGAGTGTGGGGTCGAGGTTAGCCCCTACATATACAAACTTCGGGTCGTCTTCTGTGCCAAGATTCACTTTTTCTTTTTCTGCCACTGGGGGTTTTACAACTGGTGGCGAAGCACTACTTGGCGACTCACTTCCAGAGAAGGGCGGAACTGCTGGTGGGACGATCTGACTGGTCGCTGATGGTGGAGCGACCTGTTCGGCAAGGCGGCCAGGGGTAGCCACGAACTGGGGAGTGGGACCTGGCTGCAAACACATTGATGGTGCGGCTGCTATTGGCAACTGTGGCGGCGCGGCATGGGCTGAGACGATCTCTGAAACTTTAACTGACGAAGCCACTGTCGTTGGGTCAAAGCTAGAGGTCTTCGCCGGTGCATTGAGGACTCGGGGAGCGAGTGCAGGTATCGGCATTGGAGAGAACTTCTGCTTGTAAGAGCCCCCAGCGTTCTGCTTGGCAGTTCGGGGTTGGACTTCTGCGACTAAGTCACGTGCCATTATGTAGCTGGAGGGATCCTGTATGGTGAGAAGCAATTCACGAGCGGTCGCATCTGTTGATTGGACCTGGTTACAATGGTACGCTTCAAGTTGATTGCTTCTAAGCTCCATCATGCCTCGAGGTCACGGGAAGCGGAGAACTTGATGTAAAGTGGGCCGATGCGGCTGCATCCGATGAATCCATCGTCGTCCGAGGATGGCATTGTATGGCGACTTCTTGGTCGAGAACGCGAACCGGGTATTACAGGTAATCTTATCCTCTCGAGATCCCACCGATCTTGGTAAGATGATGTCACCAATGGGGTCGACTCTGGAGCCATTGAACCCGTAAAGGGGAGCAATTAGATCGACGAGGGCGGACTTGGGGAGGTTCATCTCTTGCATGGTGTGGTAAAATAAGATGTCCGCGAACTGCGCCGAATCGATCGGGGGCCAGCTTTGATTTGGCCCGGTCGGTGATTTTGACATGAACGACCAATCGTCATTATGAGGAAGAAGGCGGACTTTGCTTAAGTCGGCCTCTGTGAAAATGATATCGCTGGCTGCGACTGAACCAACGAGCGTGGAGCTGCACTGAAGAAGTAAAATGATAGACTTCCTGAAGAGCGCCGACCCGACGTCTTTTCTCTCGGGAAGAGGTCACGGAATCGTCCGGAAAGGTAATCACATGAATAGTGCGAGCATTGTCACGATCGGACGAGTGTTGCCTTCTCTCGTGACGAGAACGATCACGGGAGCGTCCTCTACTGTGAGGACGAGCCTGTACCCCTTGGCGGTGATGGTGAGGTGGAGACCGACTACGTACACGACGAGCCATCAACTTGTGACGCAGGTCGCCATCAGGAATGCTAGTGTAATGTTTGATATAACCAGCTTCCACCAGGTCTTGGAGATAATGCTTGAGCCCCCAGCATGCATCAGTTTCATGGCACTTTGCTTTATGAAATGCACAAAAAGGCTTGCCAGGTCGATCTGCGAGCTGCGATGTTTGGCCGGAAAAAATGAAGCGGCGCTTAATCTTATCCAAGTATGTGGGGGAACGTGTCGGGGCGATGAACTCTCTGTTGTTATCGATCGTTGCCGCGAGCTCTTTGGGGCATCGCGACTGGCGCTTCTTGCCCCGGGGAACGATCCGAGACCCGGCGACCTCGTGGCTCTCTGCTAAACCATGGAGTTTTAAAGTTTCTTGCAACTTGATGTACTTATCCACGCGAAGCGTAGAGCTCGGACAGTGTCTCTGGGCGTTCCTTCATCAACGACCTAGCTAGGTCGCTATTTCGCACTTTCGGCAAGCATTGGAAAAGGCGATTAATGGCGAAAAGATTCTTTCAAGCCACTTTCCATGCACAGCCAGTTCGGCCTTGAACCGCCCTAGGAATTCCACGAATAGTTTAAGCCCTCCTTGAATGATAATTGAAACGAGAGAATCAAGATCGCCTTCTTCCGCTTTGTTGTGGGCGTCTTGGTGGGCGAACAAATCGATGAAATTTCGTTGAAAGTGTTTATAGAATCAGACTCCAGTGAAAAGAACCAATCTAGAGCGCCATCCTTGAGGCTGGCTGGAAATAATCTGCAGTGGAGATAATCAAACTTCGGGTGAACTGTAGAGTGCTAAACTCTGAATATAGCGAGCCCGCGTCTTGACCGGGGGGCATGTCTTTGCCGTCGTACATGGGAAAGCGTGGCTGGATAAAGTCGTGTGGAGAGGATTTACTGAGGACCTCTGCGGTGAACGGAGATGCGCGATACGTCTTAAGCATCTTGTGCACAATCTGTGTCGAGTCCTTCTTCGCAGAGGTCTGGCCAATCCTTTGGGATAACTCGTTAAGCTGCTGATTAACGTCATTGATGCTGTGTTCGGCTCCGTTGCCGACTTGTTGTTCTTTGGTAACTATCCACTTTGAGCAAAAAACGTAGCATTTTCCTCCCCGAGCAAGGAAATGCTCTCATTAGTTATGCCTAACGGTGGGCAAGGTTCGAACTTGATCTTCTATGCTAACCATGCTTCGTGGGGTGGAGAGTTAGAGATGGATGAACCCGATCTAAAGTGGCTCTCCGATCGTCGAAACCACGGGCGGCGCCAATGTAAAGGGCGCGTTTTAACTTTCTTCGGATTCACGAGAGGAGGGCGAGATGGGTTTGGACTTTGGATGGGACCGAGGTCGCCGTGAAGCGATCTGCCTCACGATCTCTTCTCGTTTTTCTTTTTCTTGGGGGGAGAAGAATCGAGTCCGGCGTAGTTCCATTAGATGGTATTTATAGGATTTTGGGAGTGGAGATCCTTCGGACACGTGTACCCTTTGTGTACAAATGTAGGGTAGAGATCGTGAATGAGTCTTTGGAGTGGTTTTGGTGTAAGTCATACTCGATTGGGAGTTGGCGGTAGTCCCTATTTCCCGGTGGTGGGGAATACAAATAAGATTTTGGCAATGATTACATCTGGTGGGGCGCGTTCCGTCTCTGGCAAAGTGTTCGTACTGAGGTATCTTTGTTCGTACCACCTACTTGTAAGGAGTCGCTCGCAGATCGGTCTTGGAGGTCGATGCGTTGAGGTCGCTTGTGCTTCGTCTGCAATGTTCCTTAGTGGGGATATTGCTCCCCTACAAGAGAGGCCCATAGAATACTAACCAGCACAGATCTCCTTTACAATAAAAATTATTATATGTGTTAAATCAGAGAGAACGTCTTCCAAAACTCCATATAGGCATATAGCCATGTTTTCTTACTCCCTTCTTAAAGATTGAGATAGATAGCATGGACCTGAAATATGTCGTTGATGTCTCATCTTTTCTCCTTGTAGAGTCCAGCGCTGATTCTGAGGAAGATTTGGATCCAAATGTCTCTATGGACTACTATAACAATATTATTGTTCTAGCTGATGAAGATGATGCAATTTCATGTAGTTGTGAATCATGTAGTCTTGCTTGCGACGATGAGTGCACTTGTACCGACGATCAGGATTATAGTGAAGAAGATGATGAACATACTTATGAAGATAATCATAGTTACAATCATCATGATGATGCTGAAAGTTGTACAACACGGATGGAGATGAAATTGCCAGATCATGTGTGGGATGTCATGCTAACTGAAACAAAAAAGCCTATGGAATTTGAGGTAAACGTAAGTGAAGCGGTACCAAGTGAAGAGGAAAGGAACAGGCTTTTTTGGGACTCATTCTTTGCACTATGATACCTACTCGATCATATTCAATTTGTAATTACAAACTCTTTAGCATGTTAAATGTTCATTCATGCAGTGCCAACTAGCAAAGTCTGTAAAATTTCTGGGTGATGATATTAAAGGTCGGACTCAAGCCCCACCAATATGCTTGACAATAAAATAAAAAATGGTCTTTTATTACGTTTTTTTTGTTAAATTTAGCTAAGAGTGTTTTTAACGTCCATACTTATAAATTATTTTCTATCTAATAAAAATATTTAGTGTGGGCTGCAGGGCTTCATCCGGTGGCTATAAATGTTTTTTATAAATTATGACATGGCAAATTTAAAATCTTACAAAATATGTACAGTTTAAAATGTTAATTTGAAAAAGTATTAGATCATTATTGATTTGGTCAAAACTTTATAGGCTGGGTTTTTATGGAGTTTTTTTGTGTCTAATTTGAAACAGTGCGGTGTGCACAGACTACATATATATTAGTAACCAACAAATGACCTGAAATTTGGCTTGACGTGGCCCGTTCCACGTATTAACTTTTTTGCTCATGTGAGCTTGAAGCCCGTATACCTGAATTAGGTGCTGAACCCAAATTTAACACCCTATGAACCTTGCCGCTGGCGCAAGTAAACACCACAAAATGACACGTCACACAGTTGTTGACTTGTCATTTTTTTACGTAGAAAAAGAAAAGTGAAGAAGAAAAGAAGAGCAAAAAATGGAGTGGAACCAGAGCTCTCTTCCTTATGATATTGTCCTGAACATAGTTTATCTCCTTGAGGTTTTTCTTCTTACCCTTTACTTTTGTATTTGTATTCTTAGTTTGGTAGATTTTTGTTTTCTTTTTTTATCATGTAATTTTTGTTTATTATGGTGTTCTTTTTTGTTCATGTATGTAATGTAAAGATTGAAGAAGTGTGTTCTTTGAGCTGTTGCTCTCGATTTTGGCGTGATGTATGCGCTTCTGATAGCTTATGGATTTTTCTGTATAGAGAGAGATGGCCTTCACAGTCCTTGACTGGAAATAGTCATCATTCTCAATACTCTTCTATTGAGGTACCATAATTTCCTCTTTCAATTTCAGATAGCTTAAATTTATTTGTTGGCTTATGAAAGTTGAATTGCACTGTTATTTTACTTGAATTTTAAAGATCTCTCGCGCTTGTACTCGTTTTCATTTGTTATGTGTTAGGGATAGTAAGTGAAAATGTGGTCTACCATCTACCAAGGACTGAAGGAAACATTCCAAAGCACACTTCCACGATAGTGTCTCAATATTTTGAAATAGAAATGTTGAAAGTGGGCATCTCTCTCAAATAACCATAATTTCACAAGCCTTTAGATAGACCTCAAGGCTCAAGCTAGATAATTCTCTGATATTGTTGGTCTAAACGATGTGTACATGCTTTAATAAGGTAGGATGTCTTACAACTTACACTTACACATGCTTCCCCTCTGCAATACATCACAGTTTTTGCATATTCTTGTAGATGTAAGATCTTCTTTCAACAATTATGTTATAAATTGAAAATTTTAAAAGCTAAATAATTATTTAGCAATTCAAATTCTATGGGATGCATTTGGTACTAAGGGTGTCAAGTTTCCACTTTCTTTTTCTTTTCTCTATTTTTTTTTAAAGTCTCGGTGTTTATCCTTGGTATCCACAATATCTGGTGATCCTCAAATATTTGATGATTTAGGCTATGGAAAAATGTGAATATTAAATTGCATATGTTTTGTATGGTACAGGGATGGAGGAGTTTCTACATAAAAAGGCATAATGAGATGGACGACAGGGCTACCTCTATAATCAAGGTTATAAATCAGTGCTCTAAATCTGAATCAGTAGAGGTTGGAGATTATCAGAAAGCAATTGCAGATCTGCATGCGATGGAGCTAGGATTCAAGGATATCGTATTGTTTCTGTTTGCAGCAAAGCAGAATGCATTGCTTAACTTGGTTGGCTTACACTACTTGGTGTTTTCGCTTGGAGTACCGGTAAACACTAACTCCTCTGATTTTCTTATAATGTTATCCACAAGTATGCAAACTGAGCTACACATCAGTTGTTCAATCTTCAAACCGGTCTTTCAAGATCGATAGGTAGCATGGTTTCAATGGATTCTGATTGTGTGGAATAAAAACAGTGGGGGGCTAATTGAAAAAGGGGTGGTTTCTAAATTATTAATAAAAGGGGAGCTAGTTATAATTTCAGTGAGGGAGGTACTTCTCAATTAGATAAATAGAGAGATTAAAATTTGCCTGTTCGATGGTGAGAGTTAGTTCCGGAAAACCCGGCTATCATATAGTGTAGAGATTTAATGGTAGGTTTCTTCTGAAAGTTTTTGTTTGTATGGCTGTTTGTGTTGGGGTTTAACACCGATACCAATCGATCCTCACTACACAAATAACTTGTACTAGGATCAATAACAACTCCAGACAACAATCTAAATATTTCCTACAACCAAACTAACATGCCCAACTCGCTAAACAACTATTAACAACAGATACTAATGTAAAACAGTAAAAGCATACCACAACACAAAGATATACCGTGGTTCAGCCAATGGTGTCCACAAGAGCTAATCTTTTTATAGAGTGAGAAGAAATATTACAATCACTCATTTCAGTCTCTCACCTTACTAGATCACTCCTCTCTCTTTACATGGTTGTTTCTCTGTAAAGGTTCTCTCTCAATCTTGATTGCTTTCAAGATTAGGTTTCCTCTCTGTGTGCTGTGTATTTTCGTGTCTCTTCTGAGTGTTAGGTTTTGCCAAAAAACCTATATTGAAAACTCGTGGTTCCACAAAAATAGAATTCTTCGGAATTTAGACATGGGCGCGGGCGCGCCTTGGGCAAGGCCAAATTCGAGCGCACGTGCTAAAAACACTGGAGGTCGTCCAAGGCATGGGCGCATGCACGCCTTGAGCAAGACTTATAGGAGCGCGTGCACGCTCAAGCTTCTCCATACAAACTGAACCCCTTTTCTCCTCATGTGAGGGATAACTCCAACAATCCCCCCTTCCTGAATAGTGAGGAGGGATACCTCCATGCAATTTCCAAATCAACAGGAGGAGTCTGCTACTATTCCGGCGGTAGAACAACAAACATCAAACTTACCTTTCGGTAAGACTTTAGTCATCATATTCGACTCGTTCTTGTCGGTATATATCTTCTCGATACACAAATGCTTGTCTTCGAGTACTTCTCTAATCCAATGATAACGCACGTGCTTGTCTTGCTCAAATGGATGGCGCTCTGACTGTCACATAGAACTACAAACTGTTTCTGCTTTAACCCTAGTTTGTCGAAGAATCTCTTCATTCATAACATCTCCTTACAACACTCAGTGGCTGCAATATACTCGGCTTCTGTAGTGGAGAGGGCAACACACTTTTGCAACTTAGATTACCAAGAAACTACTCCCCTTGCAAAAGTAACCAGATAACTGGAGGTGGACTTCATTGAGTCAACATCACCTGCCATGTCTGCATCAGTGTAGCCTTAAAGTAAGGGCTTACTTCCACCAAAACACAAACATGATTTGGAAGTTCCCTTGAGATATCTCAATATCCACTTAACACCTTTCTAATGTTCCTTACCCAGATTTGACAGAAATCCGCGTACAATACCAATAGCGAAAGCAATATCCGGTCTTGTACACACCATTGCATACATCAAGCTGCCCACTGCGGATGCATAAGGAATCTTTTCCATCTAAATCTGCTCATGCTCACCCTTTGGACACATCTCTTTGGTCATGCGGAACTGGCCACCAAGCGGACAACTGACGGGCTTCGCTTGATCCAAGTTGAATCTCTTCAACACCTTCTCAATATAGCTATCTTGAGAAAGCCACAACTTCCCACTCTTTCTGTCACGAGTGATCCACATTCCAACTATCTGCTTTGCTTGACCAAAATCCTTCATCTCAAAGGACTTACTCAAGTCTTTCTTCAGCTTGGATATCTTGTTGATGTTTGGGCCAACTATCAACATATCATCCACATATAACAAGAGCACTATGAAATCTCCGTCTGGAAATTTTTGGACAAACACACAATGATCGGAAGCAGACTTCTTGTATCTTTGCTTCGCTATAAAGGAATCAAACTTTATGTACCACTGTCTCGGCGCTTGCTTCAACCTATACAAGCTCTTTATCAGCTTGCATATTAGGTGTTCCTTGCCTTTGACCTCAAACCCCTCTGGCTGGTCCATGTAGGCATCTTCTTCAAGGTCTCCATGAAGAAAAGTTGTTTTAACATCTAGCTGCTCAACCTCTAGGTTCATATTTGCGTTCATTCCCAATACCACCTGGATAGAAGTCATCTTCACTACAAGAGATAAAATCTCATCAAAGTCAATACCTTTCCTTTGACCAAATCCCTTCACAACAAGGCGAGCTTTGTGCCTTGGGTGTGGATTGTTCTCCTCATGCTTGACTTTGTAAATCCACTTATTCTTGAGAACTTTTCTTCTTGTCGGTTTCTCAACTAACTCATAAGTGTGATTATTATGCAAAGAATCCATCTCGTCATGCATGACCTTCAACCACTTCTCTTTGTCTGTACCTTCAAGTCCCTCTTGATAGTACATAGGTTCTCCACCATCAGATAGTAAAACATACGTATGTAGTGGATACCTGGTTGAAGCTTGTTTCTCTCTGTTAGACCTCCTTGCCCCATCTGCTAGTGCCTCAGGAGGATGCACTTCTGCTTGCTCAGGTGGTGGTTCATGCACTTCATCTGCATCTTCTATACCAATAGGTTCTATCCCATCATGAGCAATAGGATTCTTATCATGAGCTTCAAACCCATGGTTCTCTACATTCTCAATGCCTTATGCACGTTCCACAGTAGGAACTTCTGCTTCTGAATCAACAAGATCATTGGTGAAAGCCTGTAGCTTCTCACCCTCCACAAAGTCTGCTATGGTTTGGTCTTCCAAGAACACAACATCTCGACTTTGGATTACCTTCTTGTTAATCGGATCATAGAGTTTGTAACCAAACTTTTTATATCCATAACCCAGAAAAATGCACTGCTTGGCTTTGTCATCAAGCTTGGATCTCTCATTCTTTGGAATATGCAGAAATGCCCTGCACCCAAATACCCTCAAGTATCTATAATCAACATCTCTGTCTAACCATACTCTCTCTAGATAGTCACTATTCAGAGGCTTCGACGGCGATAGGTTGATCACATGCACGGCTGTACGCATTGCTTATACCCAGTAGGTTCTAGGTAGCTTAGAGTGAGACATCATGCATCTCATCCTCTCTACAATGGTACGGTTCATTCTCTCTGCTATTCCATTCTGTTGCGGTGTCTTGGGAACGGTCTGCTCATGACGAATCCCATGACTCTGGCAATACTATTCAAACGGCCCAATGTACTCACCCCTATTATCTGAGTGAATACACTTCAACAACTTCATTGTCTCTCTTTCCACCATGCTATAGAATTTCTCAAACATGTCAAGTACGTCATCCTTGGTCTTCAGACTATATGCCCATACATTTCTTGATGCATCATCAATGAAGGTCACAAAGTATAAAGCTCCCCTGTGGGACTTCACTTTTATAGGACCACATAAGTCTATGTGTACTAGTTCAAGGACACTGTCATTTATGTGAGACAGGAATCTTTGGAAAGACACCCTGTGTTGCTTTCCTACCAAACAGTTAGTACATGTATTTAAATGTGTACCTTTGATGTCTGGCAAGGCCTTTTTCTTAGCAAGAACTTCCATCCCTTTTTCGCCCATATAACACAGTCTCTTGTGCCACAGTTCGGAGGAAGCTTCTTCTTCTGCTGCATTCACTTCTGCTTTACACAAACTAGCCTGTATTTTATAAAGAGAGCAAGTTTTCTTCCCTCTAGATGCTACAATGGAACCTCTGCTTAGTTTCCATACCCCGTTACCAAACGAGTTTACAAAGCCATCATCATCTAACTTCCAAGCCGAAATTAGGCTTAGCCGAATGTCAGGGACATGTTTTACATCCTTGAGTGTCAAGGTATAGCCGACATTGGTTTCTACATGAACATCACCAATGCCTATAATCTTCGAGACTCCACTGTTACCCATCTTCACTTCACCATATTCACCACAGGTACCGTAGTAGTGAAGAATCCCCTGCGGCGATTAATGGCGTGATAGGATGCTCCCAGTATCTATCACCCACTCGTATCGGCCTCGAGGTACTAAGGCAAAGACACACCACACCGACACGACCCCACTCCAGATCGCCGACTAGTGTGGTAGTATCTCTGCCTGTGTTTTCGTTCCTCTACACCATGTCTTCATGTACACAGTTATTCTTCTTATCCCTCTTCAGTGTTCTGCACTCATACCTGAAGTGGCCCTTGGTGGCACAATGGTAACATTGCCTCTTTGTCTTAGGAGTTCTAGCTTCACCCCTAGATTTACTTCTGTCATCACCTCTAGAACGAGATGGTTTTCTGTTTCTACCTCTCCCCCGTTTCTCTGTGACAAGGATCTCTGATTGAGAGGAGCTACTTTTTGAACTCCTTCTAGTCTCCTCATTTAACAAAGACGCGGTAGCTGCCATCTCCATGGAAACGATTCCATCATTGGCTGCTCCCGTGTAGAGAGACTGCTAACGTCTCCCAACTTTCGGGTAGAGAGCCTAATAGAAACAAAGCATCAACTTCGTCTCCCAAATTAATCTTCATCAAATGCATCTGATTGATGGTATTCTGTACTTCGTTAAGATGCTCAGACATTGAAGAACCTTCTTGGTACTTCGTGTTGGCAAACTTCTTAACGAGCAGCACTTTGTTTCCGCCTGACTTTCTCTCATAGAGGTTTTCGAGTTTCTTCCACAAGCCAAAAGATGTAGTCTCTTGAGATACATGGTGAAAGACACTGTTGTCAATCCACTGTTGAATGTACCCAATTGTTTTTTTGTCAAGCTTGCTCCACTTAGCCGCAGCAACCGTTTCCGGTCTTTCTCCTCCATTCTCAATGGGTTGTGCCAAGTCTTCCATCTTGGCTTTCCAAATGGTGTAGTTCTTTCTATTTAGACTCGTCATGCAAGTGTTCACGAAATGGTCCATCTCTACAAGTTATTTAAACTCAAATATTCTCTCAGGAGTTTTGTCAAACACCTTCCAACCAAGATTTGGTAACACCCTAGGATAATCTAACCTAGCTCTGATATGTGATACCACTTAGTGGGGTTTAACACCGATGCTAATCGATCCCCACTACACAGATAACTTGTACTAGGATCAATAACAACTCTAGACAACAATCTGAATATTTCCTACAACCAAACTAACATGCCCAACTCGCTAAACAATTATTAACAACATATAATAATATAAAGCAGTAAAAGCATACCACAACACAAAGATATATCGTGGTTCGGCCAATGGTTCCTACTTCTACAAGAGCTAATCCTTTTATAGAGTGGGAAAGAATATTACAATCACTCATTTCAGTCTCTCACCTTACTAGATCACTCATCTCTCTTTATAGGGTTGTTTCTCTGTAAAAGTTCTCTCTCAATCTTGATTGCTTTCAAGATTGGGTTTCCTCTATGTGTGCTGTGTATTTTCGTGTCTCTTATGAGTATTAGGTTTTGGCAAAAACCCCAACCTATATTGCAAACTCGCAGTTCCACAAAAATAGAATTCTTTTGAATTTAGACATGGGTGCGGGTGCACCTTGGGCAAGGCCAAAGTCGAGTGCGCGCGCTAAAAACACTGGAGGTCGTCCAAGGCATGGGCGCGTGCGCGCCTTGAGCAAGACTTATAGGAGCGCGTGCGCGCTCATTCGCTCAAGCTTCTCCTCGCAAACTGAACCCCTTTTCTCCTCATGTGAGGGATAACTCCAACAATTTGCTCCCGCTTATGCAATGCAATCCCGTGTTGTTCTTTGGAAATTATAGTGGAAGCAAACTGAAGTCATAATAAATTCTCTATGACGAACACTTAAATCAGAATTAGGTCAAGTGAAGCCATGCGCCTTTATTAGATGTTTCTGTCCTACGTAGGAATTTAGAAGTGAACACAAGTTATGTAGCAGAAGTGATGGGAATTATAGAGAATGTCGAAGTTGCACTTAGTAATGGATGGGATAGACTATGGATAGAGTCAGATTCAAGAGCTGCAGTCATGGCTTTTGGCACCTCAAAACTACCATGGAAAGTGCGGCCAAAGTGGGAAAGATGTAAGTCTAGACTTAGCTATGTGATGGTATCAAGTGCTTGGTGTGAAGTCAACTTTGCTGCTGATCAAGCTGCAAGACATAGTCATAGCCTAACAACAGAGAATCAAGTGGCGGTATATATAAGCAAACCCAATTGGATCTCCAAATGGGAATCTCCCGATGTCACTTGCTATAGATTTGAAACAGGCTGATTAGGAAACATGCTCCTAATTAAGCCAACTTCTTGTAACACCTTTTTATATGAATACAAATTTGCTAACTTCGGAAAAAAAATGTATTAGATGTTTCTGTGTTGGTATGCATTAAGTCATTACTGTTTTAGTTACTAGTGTAAATTGATCCATATATTGGTAAGGAATCTTACTAGATAAGTAACCTCAAATTTGCTTTTTCTAGATATTCAATTATGTTAACGGAAGACTTGGCTGTCTGATTTTGTTGTTGGCAGGTCGATTATGTTGTGGAGGCCCTTAGGAGCTGCCACATATCAGACCGTCAAGTCTGTATAAAGTGGTGGAAGCTTGGTAGATGGTTATATGGCTATCGTTTGCGTGATGAATGCCACACTCGGAAGGTCTCTTTGGCAGACATTGTATTAGCCAAAGAGGACGAGGTTCTTGGCGTGCTTCAGCGGGGTGCCCTTCACGAGGTGTTACGTGTTCAGATATCAGTTCCTGGCACTTACATCCCATGGACAAGCCAAAATGTGCATACAACGGGCTGATTGAATTGACACGTCATATGTTGTACGATGTATATTTCTGTTGGTGCAGGTGTGCAGCCATCCGATCTCTGTAGTATGTACATATCGTCCAAAATAAATTAAATAAAGTCCTCTCTGTACTGAATGTACAAATTACTCGTGTATTCAACTTTAAACAAATGTATAAAAACTCTATGTATATGGTTTAACAGAACCATAGTACACTATTGACTTATATTTATTAAGGCTAAATCTATGGTGCGCAGGTCGTATAGTGTGCTGTCAAATCTGGGCCACTCATACCAAGAGGTGCGTGTGTATTGACAGAAGTACTGATCCAAAGGTCTATATCCTCTGCGCACCATACATCTCGCGGACTGAAGAAGTGCTCATTTATTAATTACAACTTTAATGTGTCTTGATCCTCAGTTTTATCTGATGGATATGAAACTTGATGGCTCTCTTCACAAAATGTAGCAGGTACCAAGAGACAGTTCGGTTTGATAGGGAGTAGTAAATCTTTCTAACTGGCGTACTCTGACGACAGTGAATGTCTACTTGAGGGCATGCCTGAAAGGCGGTAAATGTGATAGGTGAGGATATGCTCGTGATATTTTTGGTGGTATACTAAAACAACACTATAGAAATAGAGTATTTCATCCCTTAGATGAATTACTTCGTTTCCAGTATAAGTCAATTCGGTTACATTCAGTACCTGTAAAACAAGTTTGGAATTTGGAGGGGGCATTCACCTCTAGGTCCCACCAATCTTTCGTCAAGAGGGCAGCTGGCAAAATCACGTGCTACACGCGGCGCAAAGGAAAAAACTAAAAACACAAACCTCAGCTAGAAACAAATAAAGTAGGACTCATGATGTTGACTGATGAGTAGCCAACAATCAGAATTTTGAGGACAACACTACTCTCTCATCCCTTTCCAACTCTCCAACAAAAAATACAAATGTTCCAAAGCCAAGAAAGTACAACTGTTAAAAAAAGAGCTAACCTCAAACTCTACTTGCAAATTCCTTGTACAGGTTTTTCAGCTTTTTTGCATTATCACGTACATGAATAACACTTATAATGGGCTGTGCATTCACAAAACAAACACCTTCTACTTCTGAAACCAAAGTTGATGTGAATGAAGTACACAATGTAGAGAACAAGAAAGAGGGGAAGTATGAAGTAAGTCGACGTCGAAGGGAGTGGAGAAAAACCAAGGGGAACCCAAGATTGAGTAGTCCATTGAAGCATATTTATGATGACCAACTTGCAGCTGGATGGCCACCTTGGCTTTGTGCAGTTGCTGGTGAAGCAATTCAAGGTTGGGTACCTCGACGTGCTGATACTTTCCAAAAGATTAATAAGGTTAGTAGTAGTACAAGCTGGACTCCTTTTGCATTGCACTTCTTATAATATAACAGTATTTGAAGAAATTGGAGTTGCACCTTATTCCAACATAATTTACTTATGTTATTCAGATTGGGCAAGGAACTTATAGCAATGTGTATAAAGCTAGAGATATAGTGAGTGGGAAAATTGTTGCGTTAAAGAAAGTTCGGTTTGATATTAACGACAATGAGAGTTTGGAATTTATGGCTAGAGAAATTTTCATTTTGCGGAGATTGGATCATCCAAATGTTGTAAAGCTAGAGGGGTTGGTGACTTCGAGGATGTCGTGTAGTTTGTATCTTGTTTTTGACTATATGGAGCATGATTTGGCTGGTTTAGCTGCGAGCCCCGATGTCAAGTTCACGGTACCTCAGGTTAGCCTAGAATGAAAGACTATGTTTGTGGAAACTATCGTATTAATTGATGTTCATATCTGCATTTGAATATGGCAGGTCAAGCGTTATATGCAACAATTATTAGCTGGGCTTGAGCATTGTCACAACCACGGTGTACTTCACCGTGACATAAAGGGATCAAATCTCCTTGTTGATAATGAGGGGATACTAAAGATTGCTGATTTCGGATTGGCAACTTTTTATGATCCTAACCATAAGCATCCCATGACGAGTCGGGTGGTCACCCTATGGTATCGAGCTCCAGAGCTCCTTTTGGGGGCTACTGATTATGGTGTTGGTGTGGACCTCTGGAGTGCGGGATGCATTCTCGCCGAGTTATTGGATGGAACGCCTGCTATGCCTGGACGAACAGAGGTAACTACAGTTAATTCTGTACTGGAGTTCTATATCGATGTCCCACCCTTTATTTTTTCATTTCAGATTCCCAAATCCCATTTCTTTCAATGAATCTTTCGTTTCTCAAGTTATTCTTGTCCTGCACATAGACGTGGTGATATGATACAATATGTAAGTATGTAATAACATCTACACTTATATATGGCTCCAAGATGTATCATGTTCTTATCTGTCAGCATTAACTTCAGGAACCACTTTCTTTTCCTGCTTAAACAAAATGGTAGTTAATTAGTTATGTTTGATCTCTCGCTTACAAGGAAGACTCCTTTTACAAATTAATACCTTTTCAATAGTTCTTTGAAGAATACTATTAAGGAAAATCAACCTCATCCTTGTTAGAAAAGTAAGAAAAAAAAACAAGAACTAATTACTATAGAAACAGTAGGA
Source organism: Coptis chinensis (assembly GCF_015680905.1). Taxonomy (NCBI): domain Eukaryota; kingdom Viridiplantae; phylum Streptophyta; class Magnoliopsida; order Ranunculales; family Ranunculaceae; genus Coptis; species Coptis chinensis. The sequence continues at coordinate 70,123,517 of NC_141457.1, read as the reverse complement.
TACCATTGTCTCTTATTGCCCTTTGTAAAGTACCATGTTCTTGCATAACTTTAGACTTTCTTCCAATATGGCCTTATTATGAATTGTCTTTGAGTAAACAACGGCTTTGGCAAGGACGTACATTGTAACATTATGAAGACTAATGTCTAACATGATGATATTGTAACATTATGAAGACTAATATGGCACTCTTTGGATCTTTTCATTGTATAGGCATCAAGAGTTCTTGCTTTCTGGAGCATGGAACAGAAAATTCCAGACAGAATTTGTTGTCCGCCATAAAACTTTTCGGCTTGTTAAGAAATCACAAATAATTGGAAAATCAGAGCATAGAAAATAAATAAATAAGAAAATGGTGCAGCAGTGCCATTATCTTCACTTTGCTGATGATTTTCTGCTTTATAGGTAGAACAAGTGCACAAGATTTTCAAACTTTGTGGCTCTCCATCTGAGGAATATTGGAAGAAGTCAAAATTACCACTTGCCGCTATGTTCAAGCCCAAAATACCGTACAAACGGTGCATAAGAGACACATTCAGAGATTTCCCACCATCATCACTGCTACTGGTTGAAACCCTCCTAGCATTTGACCCAGCTGAACGTCAAACTGCAACAGATGCATTGAGGAGCAAGGTAAATTTTTCTATTTCAGTTTTCTATTTGCATTCTTTGATTACATGCCTGGTGATCCCTTACTCACACTAAAATATTCTAGCTGGGCTTTGGATCGGCCTCATTAGGTTCTAAATTTGTCAAGCTCGGATCTAAATCAAATGGTTGGTTTAACATAACTATATTAGCATACAACATGATACAACCATTTTTTTCACATGTAATTTGTCAACATGACATGATTTAAATAGTATATATCATTTTCATCCAAAAAAGTTGTACTTTGTGTCCTGGAGTAAGGCTTTTTTTTTCCTTTAATTGGCTATTTGGCTGCCTATCTCTTTAGCACAATTAGTTTATTAGCTCTTAAGGGTTTTGGGTGAATGATGCATTTTGGAAGAGAAGAAAATGCATTGCTTTTTAACAGTGGCACATTCCCAAGGACACAACTAGTTTCTTAGCTCTCAAGGACTTTGCGTGAATGGTGCATTTTGGAAGAAAAGGAAATGCATTACCTTTTTAACAGTGGACGACACATTCACCAAGGAAACAGTTGGATAGCTGTAAATTTTCGAAAACCCTACATACTCTTATTAGTACTTGCAATTTAGTGATTTAAGTATTTAACCACTGCTTTACCCTTTACTCTGTAAGTATATTTTTGAAAATTTACAATTTATTGTGTTCATATGTGTTTTATTTGTGACTGAATGCAATCTAGTGTTTAAAACCCCTAATTTTTCTTTGTGATTCTCGTGTGAAAAATCGCGTTCTTCTTCAGAACAAGGAGGCTGAACCCTAAAAGTCACCAGAGTCCAAGATCATATCCCTAGCAGTGTAGCTCTTTTAGTGCATTAGAGTAAGGCATGACAATCTGTTTACATCTGTCTGCTCTTGTATTAGTTCTGGCTCCTTGGTATCTTGACCAAATTTGGTAAGGATCCCTCTTGTACTTACAGACTTACATAACATGCCTTGGACCGTTGTTTTCCTCCGATCCATTGGCTAGAATGTAATGAGCTTCCTTACCATTTACCCTCAGCTTAGCTACGCTTTTTTCCCGATAAATCTTCGGCAGCTTAGGAGCTTATATTTTTTTCCTAAAGATGAGCTATTTTTTTATGGCATTCAACAGTTTTTACATTGTGAGATGATGGTCTAGGAGGTCTCACTAACCAAACTGTTATATGTTCTTATACAGCATGCCTCCAGAGGGATTGTCTTGACATTGCCTCTCTGTTTAATTTTGTTAGAACATTGACTGTTGGTTTTCACTATGCAGTTCTTCACAACGAAACCTTATGCATGTGAACCATCAAGCCTCCCACAATATCCTCCAAGCAAGGAGTTGGATGCTAAATTACGAGATGAAGAAACTAGAAGGTCCCAATATAGTCTAAACTTTTACTTTTTGATGTTTTACTATTTATTGTTATCATATTGGTATTGATAATAGTAGTGAGAAACCAAGGCAATAAAAAAAAGAGCGGAACAAAATTGGTTGAGAGACAAATGTAGGATGGTAAAGCAATCTAGCAATGATCCTACACCATCCAATTCAATCCTGTATACATAAATTTTTTGGAGAATTGCAAGTACGTTGATAAATAACATACCAAGGGTGACAAGACAGCGATAAACTGATAATACCATCCGACTCAAACCAACTGCCAGTGAGTGGAGCGGCAATTCGATCTTAAACTTTTGACCAGAAATCAACAAAAAATTTAGAAATCACAAAAATCTCCTTAAAGTCATACTCCTTGCCCTTAAATTATCTCTTGTTCCTCACCAACGCATTTGTCCAAACTACAATGAGACCAAGCACCAAAGGTTGTTTCTGCTAGAGAGCACACCATCGACTAACAAGATGTCTTTAGGGATACTTCGTTAACCAGGCATTACCCATACTAATCAGGTGCAGACAAGACGTGACAGCACACCCTCCAAGAATGAAGGAGGACAATGCATCGGAGGTAACAACTACAACAAACTTTACCAACCAAGCTGGCCTGCACCTACTGGTGTTTTCTTGATTATTTTGACTAACGAAGTACTCAGGATTCCTGCTGCTGTATTGACAGAATTACCACGTCGCAAGGACCAAAAGATCTTATCTCTTAGTGCGTAAAGTTATCTCAGACAGATTCTGAATAGCACATTTGGTTCAAGTTCAACTTTGGAGTCTTAATTGATGTGGCGTTTGCTATAATGTTCATTTTAACTGTTGGGATCTGAATATTTTCAATTGTTTTGCTCTTATGTTCACTTTAACTATTGGGATCTTAATATTTCCAACTCTTTTGCTTCACTCAGCCATGTCCTGTTAGTTTCATTTGCCTTTTTATTGGTAATGTCTGCATTACATTTTTAACCCCCAACCCAATTTTAGTTAGACATGCTCAAGCCTTTCAAAGTCTTCACATAGTGTGCATCTGTTCTATATATGCTTTGTCCTTTTTGAACCTAAATCAAAGTTGTGTCTGTTTAGACTGAGAGCTGGTGGTGGAAAAGGTATTGTTCATGGTGTAAAAAAGACACGTACACGTGATCGATCTGCAAGGAGGATTCCTGCTCCAGAAGCCAATGCCGAGAGCCGAGCTAATCATGATGTATGCCAGATAAGCTGCTTCCTCAACTGTTCTTTTTTCTTTTCTTTTCTTTTTCAGTTCTGTTTGTGTTTGTATGTCTGTGGGAGTGAGGTAGAGATTAGGGCTTCTTTTTTGGGCCCTTCCTTGGCTATTCTTTGGCTGAAGGTGCTCGACTCTTCCTTGGTGTTGATCAGTTCTTATCCCAGCTCTGTCAAGATCTTTAGCCATTCTGTTTGTTTCCTTTTCTTGACATTCAATGAACTTGCTGATACTGGTTCAACTTCTATTATTGTTTTGCACCTTCCATAGCTTTCAGATTGTGTTTCTTTCTGATTACAAGTATTTGGTAGCACTTCAGTTCTTGCTTTTAGTTGCACATCCGTATCCATCTTTACGTTGGACTTTTTTTTGTCAATTTGTTCTTTCAGCTGCCATAAAAAATTTCAGATTTAAATGCAATTCATGCAGACCTTGTAAATTTTTCATAGTCTATTTTCTTTCACAGAGGCTTCGTCGAATCACACGAGCAAATGCAAAGAGCAAGAGTGAGAAGTTTCCTCCAGCACACCAGGATGGATCACTTGCCTTGCCCTTGGGTTCGCCACATTACATGGATCCTGCCTTTGATCCTCAAGATGTCACTTTCAGTTCCACGATATTCACATACCAAAAAGGGCCGGTGCAGAATTTATCTGGTCGTCTTGTAGATCCTGCTACCATTGTAGGCTTGGGACACTTGTCATCAAAACCATTGGCCAAAACCCAAGAAGTCTCAGAAGGATTAAAAGTGTAAAGTAATTCTCACAATAACTGTGAGCACAGGCCCACTATGTTGATGCCCAATTTGCCATGGTTCCTTTGCTGACACAAGTTCATTCCGATTCTTCTGCTGTTAAGCATTGGTATTTTAGCTGCAGAAGTGTCTTCAAAGTGTACAAAAAAGTCTGCCATCCTCTTTTTCCTAACGTTTAGGAAATTTGACCTTGCAGCTCAGGGTGTATTCCATTTATTTTGTATATGTTGATTAAATATCCATTGGTACTGAAGCCTAGTGCCGTAGGCTTGTATAGAATTGTGAAATGTAACTTCTAATATTATAATCTGGTACTCTTTTCCTGGACCAATGTAGTGAAATACAAATTCCTCTTACAGTTATTTACTGAGAACATAATTCTTTTCAATTGCACCGTTAGTTTTCTGATACAGGAGATCAATAATAAACGAGATAGTTTTGCTCACACGGATTTCATCACTATGTTTGTCCCGAAGAATTTCACCACTCCACAAGGCTGACGAATGGCGAGGTTATGAATTATTGATATTAACATACCGTTGCATTGGTTAAAAAAATATTTGTTGGCCGTTTGTTGATTATTTACGAAAACTATTCAGTAAATTATGGCCCAGGAATTGAGCTAATGGATTAGGTTGATGACCTTGATCGCAAGGAGAGGCTGCATGTATGAGGTAACAAATCCAGCCTGTGTAAATTCCCTGAAACTGATGAGTTGAGTGCCGCATGAGACTGGTATCCAACAGGATGTACGAGAGCTGTACTAACAAAATGGTCCTCTAGACATGCAACAACCAGTCCACCATGAACGGCCACTCAAATCTAACATCACAAACACAGTTACGCAGCTAAAAAAATGTCTTACTGCAAATAACATAATTTTTCTGAAATACGAGAGACATTTCTCACGTTTCAGCACCAATGTTTGCATCACGAAAAATCAATTTTACATTCAGCTGCAGGAAATGCATAGCAAAAGCTCTTGCATTCCATGATTAATTACTCATTAGGTAATCAAACTAGCAAATGTGACAGTTCAGACATAAATTATCAAACCTGATACGAGTAAATGTATACAACAGGAGTTGTCAATTTAACATCCTGAAGAAGTGCTAAATAAATGCCCTTGGGTTGAGAACTACACTAGTGCAAGATACTATTACTTCGTTCAGCAACAGCTCCAACTTTGTCAAGGCATTTGCTCACAGAAATACTGCATCAAACTTTTATCACTAGCATGTAATGGCTTCGTTCTTGTTTAGATCATCCAGATTTACCGCTACTTCCAAACCCATGTTTAATAAGCCAGTCACCATAGCAGGGATACCTCTAGTCAAGGAACTAGCCAAATTCTGGGGAATGAGAAAAATGGAATTCACTATATTTGTTAGTCATGTGTTGGTACTACTACTACTTGGTAGCCACAAGTTCAATAATATTTGGAGAAAATGTCATTTGATGCCTTTTCTTTATAATCAAGTACTTTTAGTCTTAAACCTTGCTGTCAAGAAAATCATGTTTGATCTAAACCTAAACCGTGTTAGTACTAATAGATACCTTTCAGTCTTCTTCCTTTTGTTGCTTGGTGACCTCCGAAGGCCACTCACTGACTAGCTTCTGAAGCTCAAGTGTAATACCTGTTCTCTTCTCATCACGTAGCCTCTGTTATTGACACAGACAATAGATAAATATTAATAAGACGAATAAGCACCAACTGAAGATTAGAAATGCCCAAGTCCTGAACATTATCTTCCCTCTTAGATAGTAAATGAAGACAGAGTCTTGCCTAATTATCAATGTATTCTGTCCCTTTTGTTTCCCCAGAAATCTCCTAAATTATTCTCACATATTATGAATAAAAGCAAAATTATAGCAACCTCATTAAGGACATGAATGATGGCCGCCGCACTCTCAGGCTTGCCTTCAAGTAGAAAACCCTGATAACCAAAACAGAAGACAGACAAATTACATGAGTTACATCAAACAGTAAAGAAAGCTCTGATTCATACTGTTTCTTTCAGTAGGTAAATATATATGTAAATTTGGAAGTTACATCTTCCTGCTTCGGAGCATTCGGAAGGAAAGAAACTGAAGAATTTTGGAGACAAATCTTCCTCCATTGATCAAGTTATTTGTAATGTGAAATCGCTCTTCTGGGTACAGACCTTAGACCTTTGATTAAATCGAGAGGAGGTGGATCTTACGTACTGTGTGACATATTAGAAACGCATAGGTACAACAATCATACTGCGAAGATTAGATGTACCTTGGCACACGAAAATCCAGTATCAAGATTATGCTTCTCCATAGCCTTTGATCTCAAGTTTTCAATTTTCCAAATCGACTCAACATCTCCTGAAAAATAGAAATAGATCCAAAATGGATATCCATCATTCTACAAACAAAGAGAGGTGACCAACCAGAGTCCAAAAAAGTATAAAAAATGATAAAAAGTCATCAAAATAATTTGTAACAACTCTACGAAACAACTCACGCTTGTGTAAACGTAGATAATCTTTTTTCTGTAAATCAATCAAAACATGAACCACACTGACCAGTAGTCCTGGTATTCAAATTTAGCCAAAAAAAAAACCACTCTAAAGCTGAGTCAGACTCCAAGACCTATACCAGTGTCCTTACAATTCAGGAAATAGTAAACAATTTCTAAATGGCATATGCTTCAAAAACATCTTACTCCTCCAGTCCTCCATCAATTTCTACATCTTTTCATTTTTTCGGTCATGCGGAGATGTTTTGTAAGTAATTAAGAGCTATCAATAAGGTTGTGTAGGATGAGATATCAACTGGTAAGTAATCTAATTTAAATGTTTGGTAAAACCTCTGAAACAATTCAGAAGTCTTGAACTAGAATGCATTAACAACTTATCAGTTCAGCTTTTTCACATTCTCCAATTATGTTACTTGCCAAAAACACTTCACAACTTGTTCAGTAGCAATTGTATCCTTCCAGCATTACAATATCAAAACAGAAAGAAAAAGAAAAAGAAAAGGGAAAGAAAATGAAGCAGTACATAACAAGGAGCATAGAAGGTCGTGCCCATCAACAAACCACATCAAACGATGAAACTCCCAAAGGGGGTATCCCTCAATTTCTATTTCCAGTGCACACTACTCTACGTGGTTATTCCTCCCTAACTTGATCCAGTACGAGTGTTTACATTCATCTTATGTTTACCATATAAGGTTTTTGCGATGGTACGTGGTCATGTGGACACTCTTTTACTAAGTCCACAAATTCAGACTCTACTTCTAAGTTTGTGACAACCGCCAAAACTTCTTGTGGATCATGCAGCTAAGTAGCTAAGAACCTTTTTTATCTCATCGATAAAAGTCTTCATTGATAGTAAAAGAATTACAATAAGTGGATTTTGCAGCAAGAAGCTACTTAATCGCTAAAGATAACCCTTTCCCCTCTTACAAACTTTCTTTACAAGACAAACATATCCCAATTACCCATGAAGTGTAAAGTGTTGATAGGTCGCCCCCTTAAAGCATGGATTAGCACATGCATAATCGTAAAGCTCCTCTATGCTCACCTCCACTACTTTGTGAGTCTTTTTCTACTTGCTCAAAAATCCTTGAGTTCCTATCCTTCCATAAATCCCAAATAATGGCTCTTGGAAGATGCTCCTCAATCCAAGATGCCCTACTAGAAAGAGGTAGTAGTATAAACTTACTACTACGTGCCTCATGGGTGTCCTCCAAGGTTTATTGAATGATGAAAAAACACCTCCCAAATACCCTTTGAAAAAGTTTAAGTCATAAGAAGATCATACACACTCTCCTCCTTTTCTCTGCACAATGAACTAATGTTATGAAGATCCATACCTCTACTATTCAAAATATCGATGGTTTTTTATTCTCCCCAAGAAAGCAAGCCAACAAAAGAACACCACAGAATAGAGTCCGTCTATATCATCTTGTGAGGAAATTATGAATTACCTCATCACCTTCTAGGTGTTGCAAAGCATACTATTTTGGCCAAAGCTGCATTCAATAACCATACTGAAAATACCTTTTTGTTGTCCCTTGCTCAATTCCTCCATCTCACTTCACCAAAATACTCCCCTCCTTTTCCATATACTCCGACACCTTAGTTTTTTTTTTAATAAATAGTCGACCAGTATCGGGAAATCTCAGGTTCAATGAATCTTGCTCTTCCCAACGGTTAAAGTTTGTTGTCAAACTCACAAATCTCCTTAAATTCTGTAACATATCAAACAAAAGCACAATGTCATCTCGATTAGCACACTTTTCAACAAGTGACCATAACAATGTATTAGGAGGAGCAGTTTGTCCTTTAATTTTCCTCTACACAAAGTTACACATATTAGAAATCACTAACATTAACAAAACGCGCCAAAGAGAAAAAAAAATAATAATAAAAACCTGTTGGGCCGTTTCGAGGTGGTTTATTAGTAGCTTCAGTAGTGTAAGAAGCCCTATACATATATTCATCATAGATAGTGACACTACATCGAGTTTGATTATAACTAGTACCTGTTTTTCACGTTGCAGAAAAATCATGTCAAAGTTGGGCATCAGATAAAAGTATGATTGAAATTTTTAGATACCACTTGCATTGTTTCTAATCACGTTAAAATGGATGCCATTATTTTTCCAACTTGTTCACAGTGGTTTCTAGTTTTATTTGGAGTGCGTGCAATGCACGTGGATTATTATTTAGAGAAGTCAGACGAGGGTGATGCGAACCCTGAACGCGTATGACCTTAGTACAGATGATTAAGATGGCAGGAACGTATGAGTTTGACTCAACTCGGTTATGTAGATTGTGTAAAGATCTCCAAGTGTTTGCCTGATCGAGCAGACCATACTTTTCTATCATGTGCTTTTCATTGAATTTTACCAGGATAATTACAGTCCTCATGCTGGCCGCCTATTTTTCCAATTTTCCAAAAAAAAAAATTTGATGACAATATTTTTTCCAAATTCGATCCAATTATTTTTCAGATGACAATTTCTTTTCTGAATTCAGAAAGTTGAGAATATTTTCGAAATCGGCAAAATTCATAAATAAATCAAAATTTTGAATTATATAATCGGATATTCAGATTCTCTTTTAGGATAACTTCCAGTTAATACATTCATTTAGTATTCATTTTAAAATGTATTAATTCAGTAAACAAGTTAAACCTTTTAACACGTTCATTCTGTAGGTTTTTTCTTCATATTACTGTATTAATTAACTAAATAGGAAGATGGGAGAAAAAGAGACATGTACTAGAATAACAACATTGATTTCTTGAAGTTGTGAGAGAGACAATCAGGGGCGGACCCAGTATTTCAACTCTTTCCGGGCTAAACAACGATAACCAGAGTCTCAAACAAAAAATAATAATAGGCACATTCCAAAGAAACAAATGAAACACTAGAATTCACAAGTAGCCAAATATATTAGGATCCAATTCAGCTAAGAACTCAATAAATTCAAAAAAGTTTCCACGATTACTTGACTTGATTGATTCATCATGTCCTCTAAGTGCATAACCTTGTAATACAAGCCATCGAAGAGTCCATAAAATAGTTTTCAATATAAATCCATTCTTCACTACCTCCTGTTTGTATTGGGCATTTAAAAGATTACCAATGTGCCGAGATAAATTCACTAGATCCTCACAAACAGCTACAACAGACATATAAGCGGAACAAGGGGCTCAAACATGTTGCAAAAATGCACATTTAACTCCACAATGAGCTCTCTTCCAACTTCAAAATCTATTAACAACAAAATTAGAACGTCTAGAACTAAAAACAAAGCAAGGAAAACTGAAAATACTATCTTTTTCTTCAGAATATTCTAACCAAGGAAAATCGTCAAACCAATGACTATTAAAATACTGGTTTTGTTTTCCATCAATGGTGGGCGAATATTCGTCGAGTCTAGAATGAAGTGGCCCCAATGTGACATAAGCTCGTCGGATCTTGTCACGCTGATTAATAGGATATTTACTTATTTGACGGCGTAATCCCGGGTCATGTACCAAAGAACTAGTAACACCGGTTTGACTAGATTCAATCCCTTGAGAGTTGGGACAAACTTGTTCAATAGGTTCAATCCCTGAGAGTTGGGACGAATTTGTTCAATGGGTTCAAGTATTTGGAACTTTGAACGGCCTTAATCATTTTTTTCAATAGTACTAGCAACATTGGATGTGCCGGGCGTTTCTTTTGGTTTAAAAAAAGAATCTATCTTTCGCACTCCCTTTGACATTGAACGTCTAAAAAAAAATCACACATTTATCTATAATTGTTTGATGAGAAGCCTAAATGAGAACTACATGGTTTCAATACACTTGCACAAAAAGATCCTACCCAGTACCCATGGGAGAGGCAGAAATGGTTTTGCAATTAATGAAATATCTTATTCACTCAATTTTAATTCAAACAACCATAACAAGATTATATTATAATCAGACCAATTCATGCAACTGAAATCTATCAAAAACAACAATTAAACCAATGTAACAAATGAACAACAAATCTAATTACCTGCCAATGAGCCAATCTTGACAGCAAAATCACCACAAATAGTTCCAGGAGCAAACTCAGAAAGGTTAGTTGCTCGTTGCTCCAATAATCTTTCGGCCAGTAAGATAACTGTAAGAGTAACAACAACATTCAAAATTCCAACGATATATATTGTAATAATAATAATAATAATAAGCGGAACATACCTTCGAAATTTGAACGAGTCAATGTGTAAAAGCTTGAGCCTTATAATCAATATTTGAGAATCATAGATCTAAATAGCATAATAGAAGAATCAAGATTCAAGAGACTGAAGAAAGAGAGAGAGAGAGAGAGAGAGAGAGCGGGGGTTCGTATTTCATAGTCGTAGAGTCGGTACTCGGTAGAGAGAAAGAATTACATTCGGTTTTTTGTTTTTTGTTCTTTGGGCAAATAGGCTTTTAAGTTTAGAGGCGATCAGCAATGTATACTTTTTTTTTTAATGAAACGGACCCCGGGCTGAAGCCTGGTGCAGCCCTCTCCTTGGTCTGCCCCTGGAGACAATGTTTTACTTCGCTAGGGTTTTTATTTGGTTGGTAAACTATTGGTTTTAATTTAGTAACTATATGAAATAGATGGATATATATTAAAATTTTAGAAATCAAATCCGATATTGAAAACATATCCAATTTCGATCTAATTATTTTCAGAAAAATAAGATATTGAAATTTTGGTTATCGAAACACAAATACCATTGCCAAATTCAGAAAAATATTGGATCGGGTTTTCGGAAAAAAAATGGCACCCCTATGGTTGCCAGACACGCTTTGTATCAAAATTGCCACTGTGCTCTTTTCTAATGCAAATCAACACTTCCAATTAAGGAAACTGAATAGGGAGTCAGTTTTGGGGAGTAGGAGTAAAAATGTGCTAAAAAATACTTGTTTTCACTCACCTACCAACACTTTGTATATATATATATATATATATATATATATATATATATATATATATATATCACGTACCACCAAGGGTGGACCCAGGAGAGGGTTGTACTAGGCTTCAGCCCGGGATCCGTTTCATTAAAAAAAAATAGTATGCATTGTTGATCGCCTCTAAACATAAAAGCCCATTAGCCCAAAGAACAAAAAATAAACCGAATGTAATTCTTTCTCTACGACTACGAAGTACAAACCCCCGCTCTTTCTCTTTCTTCAGTCTCTTGAATCTTGATTCTTCTAAGTACTCACTATGGGCACAACTCATTTTGTATTGGGAAGACTCAAAAAAAATAAAATAAAAAATACAAATTTGCCATTATCCTAAAAATCATGTTTTGTGTTGGGCAGACCCCAAAACTACATCAAAGTAACTTATTGCAACCTCCTCTAGCCTTTCACCATACACCCACTAAACTCTTATTAGTGACAATGAAACTTGCCATAATATGTTTTTGTAAATCGAGTTAATTGTAGTAAATATTATTTGAAAGAGCAACTAAACATCAAGTCTTGAACTCTTGACACACCAAGGATGAGGCCTCTAAAAGGATACACCAAGTCATGACGAGATAGAAAAACCAAAAGAGAACAAAATGAAACAGATATGCATGTCGTCTTATTTTAAGATTGACATGACAGGTTGCAGAATGTCATACTTCTGAAGATGTAACGGTGGGTAACCCGTATTTGCTTTTTCCCTTAGTTGACCTCGGTTCCAGTACATTTTCTAACTTTTGACTGACATGTTTATAACTGTCTTCATAACTTATCATGGTTGCTCGCCTTCCAGGCTTCCACTTCGGTTTCCAGGTCTGCTATAATTTTCTTCAAGAGCACAAGTGGCTCGAATGCCATTGAGAGCTCAAAAGTTCATAATCTAGAATTATGACATTGGGGTATCGGTATTGTAATACTTTGCAAAATGGGAACTCCAAAAGCACGAGACTTCTGAAAATGCATAAATAATCTGGGATTAACCAACGGAAGATTGATAAAGCGATGATATGCAGTGTTCTACAACTGGATGTATTAATTCAACGCACCAGTATATAAATTCCTGCAATATGATTAACTCACTACAGTACAGTACAGTACAAACAAAATTTGAAATACCTGGTAAAATGCGAGCCCTATACTTAAAAAATGAAGAACTTGGCAGTAATATTTGCACTTTGCCGAAATTATGTTATGTTTATAAACTTTAGCTATCACCTATCTGCGCTGCGAAGCCTTTCTAATTATTTTTTTTTTTGGTTTTTGGTGAATTCGACGAAGGGGGTAACTGGTTATTTCTGGTTTATTTTTGTTCGGGTTTGGCCACAGGGTCTGCCCAAAACTCTCTGTTGCGTCCAACATAAATACAAACCCCAAATTGGACCGGGGTCTGCCCAACACAAAATGGGGTCGGTCAATAATACGACCTTTCTTCTATTATGCTATTCAGATTTATGATTCTCAGATATTGATTATAAGGCTCAAGCTTTTACACATTGACTCGTTCAAACTTCAAAGGTATGTTCCGCTTATTATTATTATTATTATTACAATATATATTGTTGAAATTTTGAATGTTGTTGTTACTCTTACAGTTATCTTACTGGCCGAAAGATTATTGGAGCAACGAGCAACTAATCTTTCTGAGTCTGCTCCTAGAACTATTCATGGTGATTTTGCTGTCGAGATTGGCTCATCATTGGCAGGTAATTAGATTTGTTGTTCATTTGTTACATTGGTTTAATTGTTATTTTTGATAGATTTCAGTTGCATGAGTTGGTCTGATTATAGACTTATAATATACTCTTATTATGGTTGTTTGAATTAGAATTGGGTGAATAAGATATTTCATGAATTGCCAAACCATTTCTGCCTCTCCCATGGGTACTGGGTAGGATCTTTTTGTGCAAGTGTATTGAAACCATGTAGTTCTCATTTAGGCTTCTTATCAAACAGTTATAGATAAATGTGTGATTTTTTTTTTTTAGACGTTCAATGTCAAAGGGAGTGCGAAAGATAGATTTTTTTTAAAACCAAAAGAAACGCCCGGCACATCCAATGTTGCTAGTATTATTGAAAATGATGATCAAGGCCGTTCAAAGTTCCAAAGAGTTGAACCCATTGAACAAGTTCGTCCCAACTATCAAGGGACTGAACCTATATTGAACAAGTTTGTCCCAACTCTCCAGGGATTGAATCTAGTCAAATCGGTGTTACTAGTTCTTTGGTATGTGACTCGAGGTTACGCCGTCAAATAAGTGAATATCCTATTAATCAGCGTGACGAGATCCGACGAGCTTATGTCACATTGGGGCCACTTCATTCTAGACTCGACAAATATCCGCCCACCATTGATGGAAAACAAAATCGGTATTTTAATAGTCATTGGTTTGACGATTTTCCTTGGTTAGAATATTCTGAAGAAAAAGACAGTGTTTTCTGTTTTCCTTGCTTTGTCTTTAGTTCTAGACGTTCTAATTTTGTTGTTAATGTATTTCGAAGTTGGAAGAGAGTTCATTGTGGAGTTAAATGTGCATTTTTGCAACATGTTGGAGGCCTTTATTCCGCTCATATGTCTGTTGTAGCTGCTTGTGAGGATCTAGTGAATTCATCTCGGCACATTGGTAATCTTTTAAATGCCCAATACAAACAGGAGGTAGTGAAGAATAGGTTTATTTTGAAAACTATTTTACGGACTCTCCGATGGCTTGTATTACAAGGTTGTGCACTTAGAGGACATGATGAATCAATCAAGTCAAGTAATCATGGAAAATTTCTTGAATTTATTGAGTTCTTAGATGAATTGGATCCTAATATTGATCGTGTTTTAGATAATGCTTCCGAAAAAGCCACATATACTTCTCCGGATATTCAAAAAGAGCTTTTGAATATTATTAGTGAGCATGTGAGGGGTAAGATTCGCGAGGAAGTTGGAGATGCTAAGTTTTGTATTCTTGTTGATGAATCACAAGATGTTTCAAACAAAGAACAAATGGCTCTTGTATTAAGATTTGTCGACTATGATGGTTTTGTACGTGAACGGTTTTTAGACGTTGTCTGCGTTGATGACACTTGTTTACAAACCCTCAAGAATGAAATATATGATATTCTTGTTCGGAACAATCTTTTTGTTGATGATATGAGGGGTCAAGGGTATGATGGTGCTAGCAACATGTGGGGTGCTTGGAATGGATTGCAAGCTTTATTTCTTAGGGAGTGCTCTAGTGCATATTACGTGCATTGTTTCGCTCATCATTTACAATTAGCATTGGTTGCAACTGCTAAAGATGTATCAGATATTTAGTCATTTTTTTCAAAGTTGGGCACAATTGTCAATTATTTTAAGGCTTCTCTTAAGCGCAAAGCTGAGTTACTAGTTGTTCAAGTCGAAGAAATTCAAATATTGATTGATTATGGTGAACTGGAGACAGGAAGGGGGGGGGGGGAATCAGATTATGACATTGCAGAGAGCTGGGTTTACTCGTTGGAGCTCCCATTTTCGATCTGTAAAGAGTTTGATAGTTTCATTTAGTGCACTTTCTCGTGTTCTTGAGAACAACACAAAAAATGAATCAACTAATTCTAACCGGAGGGAAGCTAAAGGTGCTCTTATTGCACTTATATTGTTTGAGTTTGTTTTCATGTTACATTTGCTACATAAGACTATGAGAATCACTGACATACTTTGCAAAGCTCTGTAAGATCAATCTCAAGACATTATTAACGCTATGCATCTAGTCTCTACCACAAAAGTACTCCTTCAAAACCTGAGAGATGATGGTCGGAGCACTTTTTTTTTGTGAAGTTGACTTGTTTTGCAAGAAGAATAACATTGATATGGATGCATGTTATACGATGGGCACGGGTCGTTCTTGTCAGCAACATGATTGCATAACATTTGAGCATCGGTATCGCGTTGATATATATAACAGTGTCATAGATTTTCAGTTAATTGAGTTGAAAAATAGATTCACCGAGGAAATATTAGAGCTTTTTACTCTTAGCTTTGCTTTGACTCCTAAAGATGCTTTCAGATCATTTAGGATTGATGATATTTGCAGCCTTGCTGAGAGATTTTACTTTCGAGATTTCAGTGATCAAGAGTTACTTATATTGAGAACTCAGCTGCAGCACTATAAGATTGATGTTTGTCGTAATTTGGTTTTCCATAATATGTCCACGATGTCTGAGCTGTGTAGAAGACTAGTTGAAACTAGAAAATTGAAGTCCTACCACTTGATTAATAGATTGGTTCGTCTTGTACTTACTCTTCCCATATCTAACAACAACTACAGAAAGGGCATTCTTAGCTATGAAACTTATCAAAACACAGCTTCGAAACAAGATGGAGGATGAGTTTCTTGTAGATTCAATGGTCATCTATATTGAAAGAGATTTTGCTAATGAAATTGATATGGATTTGGTATTAGATGATTTTGACACCCGCAAGACACGCAAAATACTGTTTAAGTAGTTTTGCTTTTTAAATAGATTTGTAGTCGAACTTGATTAGATATTTTGATAAATTAGTATATATATTTGGCTACTTGTGAATTCTAGTGTTTCATTTGTTTTTTTGGAATGTGTCTATTTTTTTTTTTTTTGAGACTCTGGTTATCGTTGTTTAGCCCGAAGAGAGTTGAAATGTTGGGTCCGCCCTTGCGTACCATGAATGAAGTTAATATCTTGTTGGAAATCATGTACACTGGGATGTTGGCCTACAACCAGCCAACCATCCTCGATCTTCTGTCTCTAATGACCAACAGAAGAATCTCGAAAGGCCCTGCCATCCATGAAATTAACAAACAAAGGCCTCCTTCCCCTAGAGATTCAAAGTAAGTATGACAAAGAACAAACATGTTCTATGACAAACAACTTTTTTGCATGTGGAGGGATGACGTGATATCTCGTGTAGATGTGTAGGTTTCTACCTATAACTTGATGATGTTGAGGTTGATAGCGAATGACTACACTCTTTCTTGGGATAAGAGTTGCCTATGTATCAAGTTTCTTGGGTGAACTTGAATCAAGCCTTATGTAGTTCATCTCTCTCTACTTACAGATGTTTGATCTGACTTTCCTTATTTGTTTCAGGCCGTTGTCAAGTGTAGATCCATATTTTGTGCTCTCCTGATGATTTATCATTACTTCTGTTGTTACAAAGTAAATGTCTCCTTCATTGGTGCGTTGACTGAGCTTCAGGATCGCGGTAGATCATTTGTTTCCATTTATGGCTGTATTTAATATTTGGGACGACCTGATCTTGGGTCGTGGTTACATCCTGGTGACGTGGTACAACCTAGTGATATACGAGCTATGAAGATACAACCTGGTGTGTGGACACGTGTGCTGTAGTGATTGGTTTGAGAATGGAGGGTACTTATACAGCCCCCTTTATTTTATTTATTTTTTTGGATAGTGCTGGTGTGAAAAGAAAAGAAAAGATAAAGCTTTTTACACGTGTTATACAGCTGGTTTGTTTGAAAGAAGTGAACAGTTTTGGAAAATGTGCGGGAACTGGTTGGATTTGATCCATGGGCCCAAATCGCGGCGGGTTTGTGGGCGAGGTAAGTTGGTTATGATTGTGTTTTATGGGAAAGGCAAACATTTTGGCTGCTTCGAGATTTATGCGGCTAAAAGGGTTTTTGTGTATGAAGGTTATTCGTCTCTTCATTTCATCAAAACAAAGGAAGAAAGCAGAAAGAGAAAAAAAAAATCCAACCTTTCGTCTCCAGGTTCGTTTATCTTTGATAGAAAAATTAGATCTTTTTGTTTCCTTTTCGCTTTTGTGTTGTCATGTCGATTACTAGTGGTAGTGTGAGTAGGAAAGTATCATTGAATTAGTCGAGGGAGACAACTGTGAGTGATGGAGATGGTGGTGTTAGGGCGCGTAGTGGAGATGAGGTGTCATTGTCTTCCTTATTGGAGACGATAGCTGAGGAGGTGGTACCTAGGTTGGTAGGTAATACTGTTGAACTGAGGGGGGAGTTTGGTTTGGAGAACTTCGACCTGACAATATACGATATGAGTGGAGAAAGGAATGTATTTAGCTTAGATTACGTTCCTCGAGATGGGGGTGTTGTGGTTTGTTATGGTTAATTGAAGGCTGGGTTGAGATTACCATTCTCACGTCTTGCTGTGGAGGTTTTGAACTTTTGTGGGAAAGCCCCTTGTTAGTTCGTGGGGAATAGTTGGAAAGTTTTACATGTGTTAGATTTGTTGAATGATAGGGGTTATAACATCTGTTTATCGGATGTGCTTGAGCACTTTTCGATAAAAAGGTCGTCTGCTATGAATTTTAGTTTGCAGGTGCTAAAGGATAAATCTCCTATGATTGTGGGTGTGAATAAGGAAGATTGGAGGCGTAGTCTTTTACTGGTCGTAGGTAATTATTGTCCTTCTCACTGGGAGTTGGCGAATCGTACTATAAAATGGGATGGTAGGTCGTTATGTTATAGGTAGTAGTGTATGTAGGTTAGTTGATATTACAACGTTCTGATAATTATATTTTGTTTTGCAGAGGTTGCTATTCGTGGGCGTACGAACACCGGAGCTATAGAAGAGTTTGCTTGTTTGAGTTGGGAGGAGAAACAATCTGTTTTGGGAGAGGTTGCGCACTACTTCAAGAAGAGCGGAGGTGAGAAGATCAATTGGAAGAAGGTTGAGCAAAAGAAGAGGACCTGCAAGTTAATCTTTGAAATCTCTGATTCTAGCTTAGATATTGAGATGAAAAAAAAGGATCAAAGGAGGGGGCATGTTTCTAGGACAAGGACTATTGGAGGAGGCTCTGGTAATCGTCTTGTGCCTAGACGACCTGTGGAGGGGGGTGAAAATGATATAGGTGGACGTGGAGGTGGTGATGTTCCCCCTTCAGTTCGTAGGCCTCAGTTTAAGAGGATAACTGAAGGTGGCGAGTCTGAAGGGGCTAAGAGGACATGACTTGAGTTTGGAAGTGAGGAATGACCTATTATGGGGGAAGGTCGTACTTCATCAAGTCGGGCTCCTTTGAAAAGGATAAATCTGAACGAGCTGGAGGTTGAGGTTGGTGTTGCTGATGCTAGGGGCAAGAAGAAAGTTAGTGACACTGAGCCAACTGCCCAAAAATGTAAAGAGTTTGGAAGCACGTTCCAAGGTGAAGAGACTGGTAAGTCTGACGTTCTAGATAAGACGGTCACCTATTACGACCCTGTAAGTGGGATGACGCGGCTAGTGAAAAGTAAGGACTGCATTTTCAAGTCTTCACTGGTTGCGAATGGACTACTGGAAAGTATTGTCCTTGATGGGGATATGAACGCATTGGAGACTGGGAAGGACCTAGAGGCAAATCTGGAAGACATGGATCACTCGATCTGTTTTGTAAGTATCCTTCCGATCTGAGCTTTGTTTTGTCCTGGTGTTATTGATTTTTGACTTATTTTGTTAGTTTGTCAGGTTCTGGCTATGTATAGGAAATTGAGAGAGATGACAGTTATTTCTGATTTGTATAAGAAGGAGTTAGAGGTTGCCAAGGAGGCTTATGACAAACTGGTGGATGTGCAAGAAGTTGAACGAGTTGAAGTGGTGGGGCTGAGGGCTCAGGTCGGTGATTTGGTTGGGAAGGTGGCTTTATTGCAGCCCTCTCTTGACTCTTCAAGGGTGGAAGTAGCGCATTGGATTGCTGAGAGCAAACAATCATGATAAGAGCCCAAAACTGTAGTTTTAACCCCTTAATAATCATACTGTTAGACCAATTATGTGAATAATAAGTAAGAGTTAACACTGATTACGCGTTTTTATGCATTTCAGGCTTCAAAGTCCATTATGTGCAGAAATGTGCCACTTTAGCGAGATAAAGGAGCAAAAGTCAGCAGAACTTCCGAATGCCATATCTTTGGACTCAGACCTCGGATTGAGGCCTACCTTATGTCAAAACGACCGGCTCGGAAAGAGCTTTGCAATGGTCCAAGCCTTGACCCAATCAGAGGAGCAGAAGTGGACGAAAAGTCTGTGGAAGTCAACTGCAGCTGAAGAGGCCTTTTGAATTTGAAAGAATTGGGTTTTGGGCCCGATTCTCCGCCCAAAACCCGGCCAAGCCCATGCACGATTTTTGGATCTGAATGTATAAAACAAAAGCTTAGTTCATTGTTAATGGTAGATAGATAATGGTAGATAGTTAGGTTAGAAAATAAATTAGGTTAGAATAAGAAAAGTAGCCATTAAACCTTAGTTCTAGATCTAGTTTTCATTAGATTTAATTGTTTTCTTTAATTAGTTTCAAATCCCTTATTAGATTAAACCTTTGAATCTTGTTCTTCATTTGATTAGATCAATAAAGTAGTATTCTTTATCCATTTCGATTTTTGTCAATTCCAATTTTAGATCTAATTTCAATTTATGTCCTTAGTTCAATTTAGTCATTAAATTAGATTTCATTATTGTTTAATTAAATAAATTTCAATGCTTTATATTATGTTTAGTTTTAATATAAATGGAAATGATTATGAATGATTCAAGGCTAAACCTCCATTAGAGGGGGTTGTGAAGCCTTGATGAAAGCTTGATTCGATTATCGTAGAAATTCGCCGTATTTTCTATTCCACTCTAGAAATGATTAGTTCACCATGAGAATGGGTTTAATTGTTCACATGCTAGTTATGAATTGGTAGAAATGCCATGTATAATTAGGGATTAGGAATAACCAATTGTTCTCGCTGGGCGAGTTCATTCGATTCGGATTCTGACGATTAATTCGTTAGTGGATTAAGTTGAGTTAAGGTGGAATCAATCCCCCTCTAACTCCTTATCATAGAATCAACGTAGCATTCCCTTAGTATTCCGATAACCGACTAGTTGCATCTTGTGGGTAGTTGCATCGTAGTATAATTCCCTTCGTAAAACTCTCATTGACTTAAGAGTGACTAGTTAGACTTAGAAAACAATCCATGCTAGGGAACTAGGAGTGGAACGAACTTCGTACTCCATTTAGTGCAATTCGCATTGAGAGTAGAAGCTTTGATAATTAAACACGTAAAAGAATAGTTCTAGTTTACTTACGTTTTGGATTCGTAGTTCATTACGTAGGTAGACTATTCATTTTATAGTTATCAAATGGCGCCGCTGCCATCTTAGTTGCACTTTAGCATTGTATTCATAATATAATTAGTTATTTTTAAGTCCCATTTCACCCACCCACCCTTGTTTGATTCATACTGTGGTTGCCGTTTCAGTTTTGGAAAAATTCCACGAAAACGCGACTGAAGGGCCAGCTTCAAAGAGAGCGCGACCAGCTATCTTCTTGGACTTCGCTTATACATCGAAGCCCAGCTTCAAAGAGAGCGACCAATTCGCTTATCTTCATCGAGGTCGACTTTACCTTGAAAGCTAAGATAAGATAGATAGCGCCACGCTTCTCTGAAAATACGGGATTTCCACGGCTTGTTTTGAACTTCGAAGTTGTCAAGTTTTTCGGTGTTCTAATATCTTATTACACGAACACGCGTATTACAAGACGCTATTCATAAGCGAAAGCAAGGACGCTTATCGGTATTCCTTTCTTCCATACCTCGCATTTTCCGGTTAGAGGTTTTATACTAGTATATCGAAATTGTTTGGAGTGTTGCATGTTAGTTAAGCTCAACTTAGTCTTGCATGAGATTAAGGTCCGCAGTCGAACAAAACAACAAACGTAATTACACCACAACAAACAAGTCTATCTAGTACACCACCCACGACACCTCTAACTACTATCACACAAACCATACGACATAATGGTTTTGAAAGAGAGACTCCTCTCTCGACTTCTACAAAGCTTTGAAAAGCGATAGCCCTAAGTCTTGCATCGTTCTAGCGGAATCTAACGGGGATTTTCGAATTCCCCAAACATATTTAATTGTTACCCGTTTTCCATGGTCTAGACCATGAAAAACCTTACCAACACACGCGTGGGATTGAACAAGTCCTTACAACATTCCATCATCCTACCGTTGGTGCGGAACGATTAAACCGAGGGTATTTCCTTTCACCTTAGCGATAAAGGCGGCGTCTTGGTTAACGCCCAAAGGCGCTAATTCGTGGACTCGTGGGCCAAACTTGTTCAACTATTTATGGAACATTTTTACCCACCCCCCTAAAGGCGGATGAAATGCTTTCCAAGATTCATTTTTTCCGACAAAATCCTCATGAATCATTTTCTCGAGGCTTGGAATCGTTCACCGATCCGCTTATAGAGTGTCCACACCATAACTTAGCTAAAGACACGTTAGTTCGTGCCTTTTTTCAAAGGACTTCTACACCACCATAAAGAAGTCCTTGACATAATGAATGGGGTAGTTTCCTAAGTAAAGGAGCCAATGAGGCTTACAAATTTTAGAGGATCAAACTAAAAGCGAAATAACAACTGGGGGTAGTGACGATTACTCCCGGCCCCGCTAGTTCTTCTTCCACGCTTAAGGCTACTAGTATGTTTGAGGTTAAACCCGATCTAGAACTTAAAAATTTAATCGAATCTCTAACTAAAAAGGTTGAGGCCATTTCTCATACAACAAAAGCCTATCCCGTCATGAATGTAAATTCAAATCCATGTAGTTTCTCATTGAGTCCCGAGCATCGACTCACACCGTCCCTATAGCCTATGAACATTCTTGTTCAATTAATAGTGAACCTAACGCCCCTTGGAGACAAAAATCCCAACTTCGTTGGAGAAATAACCAACAAGTCACACCTCCGTGGTACAATAATCAATATGTTAGGCCACCACCGCGCTACAACCAAGCTACACTGGACAAGGGGCGAGTCGGGGTAATTATAATAATTATAACAACCAAGCACAACCTCGACAAGGTCAAGCACAAAGGTCAATATAGTTATAATAATTATAATGCTAATAGAGGTATCGTTCCGTAAATAATAACTATCACAATCCGCTTTATAAATAATCAATGCGAGATAGTTCCATCCACACCACCCGCGGACTATTACACCCACACAACCGGATCGTCTTGACACCTTCATACAAGTGAGCCAACAACTTTTCCAAACCATGGCTCAATCTAACCAACACATTCTACAATCTGTTAATAATTTAAACCAACAGCTTAGCCCAAGAGAAAGCCCAACCAAAAGGCGTTTTCCGGCCAAGCGATACCCAACCCTAGAACAAAAACACACCTTTGAGGTAAACGGTAATACTAGTAATGAAACTACAAACGTGGGTGAGCTAAATGCCATCACCACTCTCCGCTCGAAGAGTGGTTGATAACAAAGTAACTATGCCTATAGTTACCCCCATCAAGATTCTCCTACAACGGATATCGAACTAGATACCGAAATAGAAACTGAAGAGCCTACAACTGTAGAGGTACCAGTTAAACCACAACCTAAGAAACAAAAAGCCAAGGTTAAACATCCTGTTGATCCATATGCTAATTATAGAGAGAAAACACCGTTTCCCCAAAAATTAGCCATGTTAACTAGGGATACAAATTATGAGGAGATTAGGAACGTTTTCAAAAATCTAACTATAAACCTTCCCTTTCTCGAAGCTATTAAAAAGCTACCACACCATGCTAAGTTTCTTAAGGAGTTGTGCACTACTAGGCGTAAGACCAACATACCTAAAGACGCCTTTCTAACTGAACAGTTCCCAACTTTATCTGAAAATAATGGAATTGTTAAGTACAAGGACCCCTGGTCGCCCCTATCAGATAAATGCACCTTAGGAGATTCTCACACGACGACCGCTATTTACTAGACACGGGGGCTAGTGTTAACTTACTCCCATTTTATTTGTATAAACAAATAGGTCTAGAGGAGATGCAACCTACTAAAATGACATTGCAATTAGCCGATCGGCCTATTAAGTATCCTAAGGGTGTGGTTTGAAAACGTCTTTGGTTAAAGTCCAAAATTTTTACTACCCAAATTGACTTCGTTGTCCTAGACACGAAGTCACTAACGACTCTGTACCTATCATTTTAGGGCGCCCCTTCTTGGCTACACGCCAACGCCACTTATAAACCGCGCGGGTTCGATGTCCTTGTCCTTTGGCCATCTTTTCTGTTGAGGTAAATGTTTTTAAAACTAGGACACGATATCCCGATTCATCTACACATGGAGAGGTTAGCATGATCGAGAGCTTAGCTCAAGATTACTTCAAAACATATTTCCGAGAAACAAACAGCTTTAACAAAAATTCCTTTCCTTCCGAAATTCGACTTTAACAATCACTCCCGGTAGTAGACGAAATAGAAGAAGAATTCCCGCAACTCTTTTGCACCACTTCTTTACCACTTCAGCGAGTCCCCTTGCCAACAACCATTCATCCCTTGATGCTATGACGGAAGATGAATTTTTCAATCTTTATCCCAAAGTGATCCTTTTGACCCACCTATTGAGGAATGTCTTGCATATATCAAGATTTCGATGATATGGACTTGAGAGCTTAGCTGAGAATCATTCACCTTCCATCACCAATATTCCCCACCCTCCACCTTTTCAAAGGAACCTCGAGTTTGCACTTTCGATCCTTTAGTTTCTCCCTGTGGCTTCATGATTTTTTAAATCCACCTAGTAAACAAATACTTCCCAAGGATAAACCACTTGACACTTTCATTTTTTCAGACTTGAGATAGTCCCCTAACTACACCATGAATGAGTTTTGTGCTAAACCCACATCCTCATTTTTCCATGCTTTTTCTCTAAAACTTATCCCAATCCACCATATCTTCCACAACCATTCACTTTTCCACATTTATTCACTAGGACACCCTCTCGCTCAAAAGATGAAACCTAAGGTGTATGCTTCGGTTATGTTATAGGTCTATCCGCTTCACTTTCATTCCACTAGGTCATGTGTCCTAGGAAATCTTGGTGCTTGATTGTGTTTGGATATGTTTGCTGTGATATTTATTTATGGAATGATCCACAACTATTTCGGTTGTTGATATATGATAAACTGCATGTTCATACATATGTTTAGATAAAGTCTCGAGTATCTGACTATAAACGACTCAATTTCTGTGTTTGGTGCACTTCCTTTCATTTCAATATATTATTGAGTGCACCATTCAGGTAACCGGGCCCTCCCTATGGAGTGTGTGGCTGTAAGTACCGGATCCTAAGTCCACGGTTCACATAATTCACGTTTTCCACTCTTGCATGTTTTCTCGGTTTTTGAGTCATGTTTCTCTATAGTGTGAATTATGTCTTTACTGCTTATTGTTTTCCTTTATATTAAACCTAATTCATAAAAAGTAAAAAAGTTTAAAGATATATAAAAATAGTAATCTAGCAAGTCTCGAATCGACTTTAAAAGACCCGCGTTTTAAAACAAATTTTTACAAACCCGTTTTCAAAAATTTGTTTGGGGAAGCGGGTGTTTGGTTTTTCCATTCTTGATCACTCAAATTCTATTCTTACCCCCACCTCGCTCCTTGAAGAGTAGCTAGATTTCTACTTCTTTGTTGTTTTGATGTTGTCTTTTATTATTTTTAGTAGATAGGATGTTACGTTGTTAAATTCCGTAGTTAATTTTGACTTTTGTAGTGAAATGTTGTTTGAATGACAATATTAATATAATGTCGTTATTTTCATTGTGCGTGATTAGTTAATGTTGATCCCACTTTCCCAAACTGTTTGGGGGTGGTGTTATCTATTCCAGCATGATTTTATATAAACTTCATTCATTCTACACTCACAACCCACACTACACCTAACTTCCATCACTCACCCTTCACTCCCACGTTTAGCCTCTCATTTTTCAATTTTCAAGCAACTCCGAAGGCCAAGGCTTCTGAGGCGCGCTTTCGCTCAGATATTTTGTTCTGAATTTTGCTTTCGAAGGCCAGGC
Organism: Coptis chinensis; assembly: GCF_015680905.1. Classification (NCBI taxonomy): domain Eukaryota; kingdom Viridiplantae; phylum Streptophyta; class Magnoliopsida; order Ranunculales; family Ranunculaceae; genus Coptis; species Coptis chinensis. Next base: position 70,098,212 of record NC_141457.1, on the reverse strand, counting down.
ATACCGAAATTTGACCGACCATCTCTCGACCTTAGAAGCCCGCCCGCAAGTTGTTGAGCGCCGACCAGCTAAATCACCGGAAATCAAAAATACAAAGCCAGCGCGCAAGTTCAAGCGACCAGCTAAAACACTGGAATTCTAAAATTTTAGAGCGCGACCAGCTAAAACACCGGAATTCTAAAATTTCAGAGCGACTTCGCGCTATCTGAAGCGCCAGCTACCGACTCCGTGGACCGAAAAAATCGGTTTTCAGCGAGTTGTGCCCGATTGTTTTGCAGTACTGTTCCAGAGCGTAGTTTTGAGATGACATCTCCTATAATAATACCAGAACAGTCTTTCAAAGATTTGTTCCAAAGCACTACTTATGGTGCTTGGTTTCGCGAGGTGATCACACACGTAGGCTGGGAACTGCTTATGGTTCTTGCAAGCATTTGTTCTTGGACTTGCCATGGCCGCTAAAATACAGACCCATGATGCTATTGGGTAGATAATATGCATGTCCGGGAGTGGAGGTAAGTTTTAGTTTCTGTTAGTGTCTGCTTATGTCCCAAGCAATTTAATTATGTTAACCCCATAATGGGTGGAACTCTTATAGAGTTGTGTCAGTTTTTATTTCCTATATTAGTACGTTCTAACATTGTTTTGCAGATGTTTCTGAATTTCACGCGCTTCAATGGTATTTTTCCTACCCTCTTTATTTACAATGCTTTGAGGACAAAGCATGCTTCTTGTTTGGGGGGGGGCATAGAATCACGTGTAATTAAGACATCTGTTAGGATATAGATATATATAATATGCATTTGTTTTCGAGTTAAAATTTCAAAAATTTAAAAATATAAATAAATAAGTTTATGCTATACACTTAGGAATATTGGTATTGTTTTCTTTCTCCATGCTCTTAACAATCTAGAAGTCTCACATAGTTGTTGCATCAGAATAATTGTTAGAAACTTAGGTTAATACGTAGGTAATAATCTTTGCATCTATCTATAAATATATTATGTGAGTATCTATGATTGTTAGCAGTAAGTTTATGAAATCTAGGCTAGAGTACTTATTCTACAAATCCTGTGAGAATATAGCCTAAAGCCTTATATGAGCGAAACATTTGAGAAATGACACAAGGGAGAAGTAAAACCGGATAGAGAAATCACACGTCCACTTGCTTGATCACTAAACCATATCCTAAGTGAGAATTTAGGCCGCTCTTTGGATCGATATAGCCAGAAATTCAAACCTATGAATTATTTTCCGCTAGTCACCACTCTGAGCCTGTTCTTTAGCCTTCCATACACCACAATTCCTTTACCCTGTTACAAAAACAAAAACAAAATAAAAAAAAAAAAAAAAAAGGTGAATAAATCAACCTACCCAATTTAGAATAAGTCTGAGAATAGAATGAGTGAAGAAAGAAGAAGAGAAAAACCTGTGTAAACAAAAATTGTTACTTGCTTCAGAAAATAAAGAAAAGAAGTTTCCATCCAAAGAAAAGAAAAATAGAAATAAAATAAAAAACTCCAAAAAAAAAAAAGAATAAAAAGGAGTCAAAAAAGCCAAAGAAAAGAAAAAAAAAAAATATGGCTAAGGATGGAAACAAAGTATAGAAGCAAAAAGAAAATAACAAGGTTTTCTCTAAGTTACATAATCTGAAGACTCTATTATCTCGGACTTGTCCTTTTGAATATCCATTTCCTTCCTTCTTAAACCATCTCCTAATCCTGTAACACCTAATAAAGACCTCTAGCTCGAATTAGGAATAGGTTAGTGTGATAGTAAGTGGCGGATGTGTTTGATTGACCCCGAACTTCCTTGTTGTCATTGAGATTGTAAGGTAAAGTGTGCCCACTGTACCTTTGAGTAGCTAAACTTGAGTGCAAAAATCGAGTGTTGTTTCTTGACTATTATTGTGAGAACCTACTTAAGGACGCTTATTCCAAGTTCTCGAAACAAACCCTCGCTAAACATTTGATAGTACTACTTTCATTGTATATATGTTTATTGTAGATGATTGATTATTATGCATATATTAACTTAGGGTTTTGACCGGTTATTCTTATATAATTGCTAGAGAGATGTATAGATAGTTGAGCATGAATAAGGAAACAATAGTTTTATTTTCTTAGTCGTTGTAGTATAGATGAAGTTTGTGAGTACCTTCATCGGAAAACTCTCACGAGGCTATAACTTCGTCCCACTAGGGAATTCCTAGTGGTTTAAGGCCTTGTTGCATATGGTCAATGCAATCGCACTCAATGAAACGAGATTAGGTAGAACTCCATTTTGGTCACTTATTCTAATTTCTCATCTTTGCTTGAGGACAAGCAAAATCTTTGTTTTAAGGGGTGGTTTGATAAGAGCCCAAAACTGTAGTTTTAACCCCTAATAATCATACTGTTAGACCAATTATGTGAATAATAAGTAAGAGTTAACACATTCGCGCGTTTTTATGCATTTCAGCTTCAAAGTCCATTATGTGCGAGAAATGTGCCACTTTTTAGCGAGATAAAGGAGCAAAAGTCGTGAGAACTTCCGAATGCCATATCTTTGGACTCAGACCTCAGATTGAGGCCTACCTTATGTCAAAACGACCGGCTCGGAAAGAGCTTTGCAATGGTCCAAGCCTTGACCCAATCAGAGGAGCAGAAGTGGACGAAAAGTCTGTGGAAGTCAACTGCAGCTGAAGAGGCCTTTTTGGACTGAAAGAATTGGGTTTTGGGCCTGATTCTCTGGCCCAAAACCTGGCTCCAAGCCCATGCACGATTTTTGGATCTGAATGTATAAAAACAAAAGCTTAGTTCATTGTTAATGGTAGATAGATAATGGTAGATAGTTAGGTTAGAAAATAAATTAGGTTAGAATAAGAAAAGTAGCCATTAAACCTTAGTTCTAGATCTAGTTTTCATTAGATTTAATTGTTTTCTTTAATTAGTTTCAAATCCCTTATTAGATTAAACCTTTGAATCTTGTTCTTCATTTGATTAGATCAATAAAGTAGTATTCTTTATCCATTTCGATTTTTGTCAATTCCAATTTTAGATCTAATTTCAATTTATGTCCTTAGTTCAATTTAGTCATTAAATTAGATTTCATTATTGTTTAATTAAATAAATTTCAATGCTTTATATTATGTTTAGTTTTAATATAAATGGAAATGATTATGAATGATTCAAGGCTAAACCTCCATTAGAGGGGTTGTGAAGCCTTGATGAAAGCTTGATTCGATTATCGTAGAAATCGTATTTTCTATTCCACTCTAGAAATGATTAGTTCACCATGAGAATGGGTTTAATTGTTCACATGCTAGTTATGAATTGGTAGAAATGCCATGTATAATTAGGGATTAGGAATAACCAAATTGTTAACCGATTCATTCGGATTCTGACGATTAATCGTTAGTGGATTAAGTTGAGTTAAGGTGGAATCAATCCCCCTCTAACTCCTTATCATAGAATCAACGTAGCATTCCCTTAGTATTCCGATAACCGACTAGTTGCATCTTGTGGGTAGTTGCATCGTAGTATAATTCCCTTCGTAAAACTCTCATAGACTTAAAAACGACTAGTTAGATTAGAAAACATCCATGCTAGAGCACTAGGAGTGGAACGAACTTCGTACTCCATTTAGTGCAATTCGCATTGAGAGTAGAAACTTTGATAATCAACCACGTAAAAGGATAAGTTTAGTTTACTTACGTTTGGATTCATCGTTCATTTCGTAGGTAAACTACTCATTTTATAGTTATCAAATCACAGGCCATTGCTGAACGACCTCAAAAGGAGTACAACGACCTGGTCGATTTGGTAGAGAGTGGTCATGTCTACGTTCTAGTGGATGACTATATAGAGCTAGAACGTAAGTACAAAATCTTGAAAAGGTCTGTTGAAAGTGCGGCTGCAGCAATAACTATAGAAAGTACTACGACAGATGCTAGTAGACGACCTGATCTACCCACCGATGTGAGTGTTGCTCTAGTTGCCAATCATACTGTGGATGTTGTTGCTGATGTGCTTATTGCGAGTGGTGATCAAGATGGTGGCTCTGTTGGTGAAGAGGGCTGCAATCTGGACCCCTTGAATGTGGAGAATCTGTATCGTGGAAACTAATTTGTTTTTCTTGTCATATGTTTGATGGCGGGTGAAGTTTTTGAACTGTTTTTGTTTTTGATACTGATAACCTCAATTTTTGATAGGGATGCTAAGATCGTTTTCCCAGGATAACTTGGGGGCCTCTAGTGTCTAACCAACTTTGTAGTAAGTAAAGTAGTTGATTTACTTACTTATTTTGAAATGAGATTATCTATGAATTCGGTATGAATGTGATTGCTTCCCTTGCTTCTTGTTTTGTTATTTGACGACCTGTCCTGCATAGTAGTAAATTCGACGACCTGTCGTATTTTGGTAGATCGCCATATGCTTGTAGGTCGTAAGTATTTGTGCACAACCTGATAGATGCACCTAGTTGACACCTAGGTTTCTTCGTGTCCTTAGGTGTGTGTGGATTGATTGAGTGGTTCCTTTTGGGGGGAACCTCTGATTGATTTTTGACTGATAATTTGCCTTTAAGTGGTAATTATAGTTGAGTCAAACTTAACCCTTTCAAAGGCCTTAAGTTGACTTGTGGTCCTTTTGGAGGTACCTTGGATTGGATTTGACTGATAATTAGCCTTTGCGTGGCAATTACAGTTGAATCATCTTAACCCCTGGCGTTGGGGTTAAGTTAATTTGTGGTCCTTTTGGGGGATCGTGGATTGGATTTGATTGATAATTAGCTTTTGAGTGGCAATTATAGTTGAACCGTGCTTAACCCTGGCGTTGGTGTTAGGTCGATTACTTTGTTGTACTAGATCGGGCAACAAGTGCAAGAGGCGTGTTATTCATGTAATGCAAGGAGAACACTTAAACTTGAAATGATAATAAAATTTTATTCATATTGATTGATACATCTGGAGAAAAATTATTGGTAAAAGCGCTTGAGTAGAGATGTATTCCAAGGTCGGGGAAGCACATCACCGAGCTGAGTTTTGATCCAATAAGCTCCATTTCCAACGACTCTATGAACTATGTATAGGCCTTCCCAAGTTAGGTCAAGCTTGGTTAGTGCTAGGGTCCTTTTGAGGACTAGGTCGTCAGCTTGGAAAGATCTTGGGACGGCTTTCTTATTGTAAGATCGTTGGATGGTTTGGTGGTACCGAGCTAGGGATATTGCAGCAGTTTTCCTGCGCTCTTCTAGGAGGTTGACTTCTTTGGATAAGATGTTGTCATTTTCTCCTGATTCGACAATGTCAGAATGTGTAGTTGTGATTGTAAGTTCTGATGGTATTACTGCTTCTGTTCCGAAGCAAAGTGTGAAAAGAGACTTGTTGGTACTGGCTCAGGCTGTTGTTCTGTATGCCCATAAAATGTTCTTGAGTTGTTCTGGCCATTGGCTTTTCTTGCTCTCCAACTTCTTTTGGAGATTCTCTTTGATGGATTTGTTTGTGGCCTCTGCTTGGCTATTGCTTTGTGCGTATTTAGGTGTAAAAAATGCTTGAGTGATACGCCACTTTTGTAGGAATACTTTGACTTGTGCACCGACAAATTGGGTTCCGTTGTCCATGATGAGGGTGTGAGGTAGACCAAATCTTGTGATGATATTGGTCCATATGAAGTTGATGACATGGACTTCCTTAACTTGAACAAGTGGGATCGCCTCAACCCATTTGGTAAAGTAATATGTGGCTGCAAGGACATATTTGAGTCCTATTTTCTTTTGTGGGATAAATGGTCCCATGATGCTAGCCCCCACATATGAAAAGGCCACAAGCTGGCTATGTTGATCAACTCTCGTGCTGGACTTAGGTGGTTGTGACCAAATGTTTGACATTGGTGGCATTTGAAAACATACTTCTTTGCCTCGATGTGCATAATAATACCCTTGGGCGATTACTTTATGAGCAAGAGATCTTGCTCCTGCATGGTTGCCACATTCGCCTTTGTGAATTTTGTCAAAGATGAGCTGGCCTTCGTGTGGAGTTATGCACCTCAGGTGGGGTCCTCCTATGGATTTACGAAACAATCGTCCTTTGATGACAGTGTATCTAGGAGCGCGAAATTGTATGACACGAGCATTCCTTGCCTCTACTAGGAGCTCACCATGTAAGATAAATTTCAGAAATGGGCCTATCCAAGATTAGGTAATATCTTCCTCGGATGAAGGCTGGAAGTCCGTGAGGCTATTGCTACTTTCATATTGGTAGGCGGGCCTCTCTAGGATGTCAATATAAACTGTTTTGGGACATACATCTTGGGTCTTTGAGGCTAAGAAAGACAGGCTGTCTGCATGTCTGCTATCTTCTCAGGAAATGTGTTCCAAGGAGAATGTTGAGAACGAGCTGATTATATCGTTGACGACCTGGACGTACTTGGATAAGTTTGCTCCATTTGTCACATACTCTTTGGTGATCTGTTTGACGATTAACTATGAGTCATTGTAAGCTTTGAGCTTTCGTACTTGTAATTGCTGTAACGCTTCATATTCCGCTTCGTTGTTAGATGTTGCGAAATAGATTTTGATAGACTTTTGTAGCTGGGTTCCTTCTGGTGAAGTTAACACAGCCCCCAGTCCACTACCGCTGTTGTTGCAAGCTCCACCTACGTATAGGTGCCATGTGTCTGTGGTGGTTAATTGATAGAGTGAGGTAATGGGTTCGGGTTCCTAGTTGATATCTTCGACTGGAAAGTCAGCAAGGAAGTCGGCAATGACCTGACCTTTGCACAACGTTCTGGGGAAGAATTTGATGTGATGTTCTCCGAGTTCTTCAGCCCATTTGGCCATGCGGGCTGTTTTGTTGGTGGAACTCAAGACTTACTTGATGGGTACCTCTGTTAAGACCTTGGTGTCGTGAGCCTGGAAGTATGGCCGAAACTTGCGAGCAGAATATAACAAAGCTAACATTGTTTTCTAAATTGGAGAGTAATGCTTTTATGAATCTGCCAATGTCTTGTTGGTGAAATAGACTGGTTTTTCGATTCGAGCTGATGGCAAAATCGGTAGTCGCAAGGTAAAGCCCCAGTGTTTCTCCTTCATTTGGTTTAGACAGGACGGATGGAGTTGACAAGTAAGCCTTCAGGTCGTTGAAAGCTTTGTGGCATTCGTCAGTCCATGTGAATGTTGCTCCTTTCTTCAGTATTTGAAGGAACGGTCTGCATTTATCAGATGCACGCGAGATAAATCTGTTGAGGGCTGAACCCATGCCAAATAGCTTGTGTATTTGTTGTTTGGAAGTTGGTTCTGGCATTTCAAAAAGAGTTCGTATTTGTTCTAGATTTGCTTCAATGCGACGTTGTGAGACGAGGTATCCTAAGAATTTCCCTGAGGCTACCCCAAATACGCACTTTGCTGGGTTGAGCTTCATCTTGTTTGGCGCAATCTTCCAAAGGCTTCTTGTAGGTGAGAAATGTGGTCGGCAGCCTTGGCGCTTTTCACTACCATGTCGTCTATGTAGACTTCCATAGTGTCGCTCAGCATGTCTTTGAATATTTTTGTGACAAGTCTTTGGTAGGTCGCGCCGGCGTTCTTCAAGTCGAATGGTAGGATGTTGTAGCAGAACGTTCCTTGTTCGGTTATGAAGGACGTCCTTTAATTTCCTGGTCTTCTTCTACAAATGGTATCTGATTGTATCCGCTATATGCGTCCATAAATGATAAAAGTTCATGTCCGCAAGTTTGATCTACCAGTATGTCAATCTTGGGTAGGGGAAGCTGTCTTTTGGGCAATGTTTGTTGACGTTGGTGAAATCGATGCAGAGTCGTATCTGGCCATTTTTCTTAGGAATGGCTACAATGTTAGCTAACCAGGTCGGGTATTCGACCTCTCTGATGAATCCAACCTTTTTGAGCTTTTCTATCTCTTTATTGATGGCTTTTTAAAATTTGAGTGCTAGTTTCTGAGGTTGTTGTTTGATAGGTTTTATAGTTGGGTATACATTTAATTTGTGGCAAGCGACCTGATGGTCGATTCTTGGCATATCGATATACGACCAAGCAAACACATCTTTATTGAGAGATAAAAAATTAACAATTTGTTCCTTGAGGTTGGGGTCTAAATCAACCCCTACATAAACAAATTTTAGGTTATCATCTGTACCCAAATTGACTTTCTCTCCTGGTTCGATTTGTGCTTGTTTTTCCTTGAGCTTGTCTGTTGCTGGTGCTGGAAGGCTGAAAGCTTGAGGATCTTGTAGCTTCGGGATGTTGTTTGTCTTGACGACTTGAGTTTTGGCCTTGGTTGTTGTGCTTACTTGATTGCATCGGTGAGCTTCTAGTTGATTGCTTCTGAGTTCCATGATGCCTCGGGGTCCGGGGAACCGCAGGACTTGGTGTAAGGTTGATGGAACTGCTTGGATCTTGTGAACCACCTGCATCCTAAGATGGCAGTGTATGATGACTTGACATCTATCACACTAAAGCGTGTTGAGGTCTTAACCATGTCCTCTTTTTCGCCAAATGGAGACTGGTAGGATGACGTCTCCAATGGTATATGTGCGGTCTCCATTGAACCCGTAGAGTGGTGCATTTGACTCTATCATTACTGAGTCTGGTAGGTGCATGTCCTTGTATGTTTGGTAGAAAAGTATGTCGTAAGAGCTGCCTGGATCGATTAGGATCCGCTTGACTGTCCATCCGTTGATCTTGACGTGCACTATTAGAGCATCATTATGGGGTAGGCACACCTTGTCGAGGTCTTCCTCGGTGAATGATATCTCAGTTGTAGATCGAGAACTGGCAGGAGTGATCATCTCAACTTTGTGGGAGAGGTGATAGATCTCTTGTAGTGCTCCAACGCGCCTGCGCTTTTCATTACCGGAGGTGTCATTGCTGGAGGTGTCTGTAATCATGTGGATTACCTTTTCCTCTTCCTGATCGGAGGAGTGGTGTCGTCTGTCGTGCCTCGACCGACCTGGAGATTTAGATCGTCGGGCTGTTCTGCTTCTGCTCCTTCTGTGTGCAAGTCGTTCATGACTACGACTCCTGCTTCTGTTGCAGTTGGCATTCAGTTTATGCCTGAAGTCGTTTTTTGGGAGAAATTCTTTGAGTTTTCCCTCTTAGACTAAGTCTTGGAGGTAGTGCTTGAGGCTCCAACATTCGTCTGTGTCATGATGGTGGAGTTTGTGGAAGTGGCAGTACGGGCGGCCTGGGATTTCTATAACCTTGGTGATGTGTGGCTTGAAGTAAGGGGCTGTCTTTATCTTTTTCAGGATGTGACCTGGCGTCCTGGAGAAATTGGAGAATTCTCTCTTGGTGTAAGATGGCTTCTGGGAGTTGGTGCCCTTGTTGCTGCCTGAGTAATGCTGCTTTCTTTGGGTCCCTGTTTGTCTCATACTGCGAGGACTTCTTTACCTTTGCGCTGGGACATCCATTCTTCGTACTTCATGTACTTGTCGACTCTGTGGTACTGGTTGTCTAGACGTTCTGGCTTATTGTGCATGAGAGACCCTGCTAGCTTATAATCGTTTAGGAGGGCATTGGTGAATGTCGAGATTGCAAAGCTGTCCTTGAGGCCTGGCTCCATTTATAGCAATTCCTTTTTGAAACGTCCTAAGAAAGCGCAAATAGTCTCGTTGTGTGCTTGCTTCAGCTGGAACAACGAGTCTAGCTTATCTTGCTTCTTCCTGTTGTGGACGAACTCTGCTGTGAATGTCTCGGCCAGCTTGTCGAAGTTGTGGATTGAATCAGGCGCTAGTGTGTAGAACCAGTCTAATGTTCCGTCCTCCAGGCTGGCTGGAAAGAGTTTGCATTTCAGGTAGTCAAAGTCTGGAGCGTTGTAGAGCGTCAGGATTTGGTTGAAACGAGCTATGTGATGGCCTGGACACGAGCTGCCATCGTACATCGGGAACTTTGGCTGGATGAAATCAGTGGGAGGCTGTTTGTCCCTGACTTCAGTGGTGAATGGTGACGCCTTTGTATGACCGAGTATCTTCGGGCGATCATCCGGGCTCGCGTGCTAGCTTTTTCGCTCGACTTCTCCAACCGCTGGGCGAAGTCCTCAAGACGTTGATTGGTGGTTGTAGTGAGGGCTGTGACTGCGTTGTTTTCAATTGTATCTGGAGCCAGGTTGTTGGTGTTGGAGGTGGTTTGTTTGCGCAGAGTTTGGTTCTCTTGCTGAAGGGCTGTAAAAGAATCTTGGAGGGTCTTCATTTGATCGGCTAAAGCTTTGAGCTGTCCTTCCATGGTGGTTTTTACCAAGCTTCGTGAACTTGAGAAAAAAAAAAAATAGTGTGAGTGCTTTTTCTCAAAGAAACGAACCGGTAGACAGCGCCAATGTAGATGCGTAAGTTTCTATCTATAACCTGATGTTGAGGTTGATGGGGAATGACTGTACTCTTTCTTGGGATAAGAGTTGCCTACGTATCATGTTTCTTGGGTGAACTTGTATCAAGCCTTACGTAGTTCATCTCTCTATACTTATAGATGTCTGATCTAACTTTCCTTATTTACTTCAGGGCGTTGTCAAATGTAGATCCATATTTTGTGCTCTCTTAATGATTTCAGCTACAAAGTAAATGTCTCCTTCATTGGTGCGTTTACTGAGCTTCAGAATCGCATTAGATCCTTTGTTTCCATTTACAGCTGTGTTTGATATTTGGGACGACCTGATCTTGAGTCGTGGTTACGTCCTGGTGGCGTGGTTTGACCTAGTGATATACGAGCTGTGAATACGACCTGGTGTGTAAACACGTGTGCTATAGTGATTGGTTTGAGAACGGAGGGTACTTACATCTCGTATAATTATAAACAGAAGACGAAAGATATAAGGAAGTTTTTAACATCATCTGATTGAGCTGATACAACATAATATGTACATTAAACCAAATGATCATCAGTCGATTGAGTTTTACTCATTGGATGACAATGTGATAGTTGATGTGAATCATTACATTGTTGCCTGAGTACTAGACCAGTATTCCAGAAATAATCAAAAGTAATATCACTGAGACCAGCCGAATACACAATCAAGACCCCTCTCTCACAAAATAATGGTAAAACATAAAACAAAAGAGAACATGTTGGAAGTGTCATTCAGCTAGCAATGAAGCATTAACCCAAGTGCCAACCTGCTAACCTGCCAACCACTTAGCGAGACAAGCCTGTAGAGTCCAATCATGAAGGAAGAACTGGAGGGGCTATTAATCGGGTGTTATACGATTTACAGTGATCACATTTATGCCCAATTATGTGAAAGAACACCTCGGTAGTATCGTTGCAGTCATTACAGAGGATCCAAACCTGGGGAGAACTCTCAAATATAAGAACTTCTGAAGAATGAAGATGCTTAGAAGGAGAGAAGATAAGAAAAGAAAAACATTTTAATTAAAGAAGTAAATGGCCGGCAGATTTGACACAACAGTTCATTTAGAAAGTAATTGCTGAGAACATTTAATGTATGTGTGTGTGTGTTGGGAGTTTTTCGGTGTGTTTGTTGTGGGGATGCATTTCGAAGTTTTTCAAAGCAATAAAAGTATTGTACAAACTAATGACAAGAGAGCTTCTCTGGAGAATATACGTTAAGGACAATGTGCATAGTGATGACAATTTAAGGAGGAAGTACTACCTTCTTGTTCTGGTAATCCTCAGGCATGATGGTGGCTTGAACCTAAGGAACAAAAGATTGACAAGTAAACATTGAGAGAAAGATTCACGGTATCCAGTTACATGTTTGATTTAATAGAAAACCAGGTCCTGGAGAGAAAGGTCACAGTAAACATGTAATCTTTGAGTCAAGGCTAATAAAACCACAAATAGTATGGATGCTGCCTACACCAATCCATAATGCACACAAGTAATCAACTACTGCAGTTGACAAAATGCAACCACATTCAATCAGATTACACCCATTGTTTGCCAGTTAATACACAAGACCTGCTACTGTCTTCCAAAATGTTAGGGATGGTTACACGCAACTGCCACTGAGCCCTAGTGCTACTGGCTTGAGAATAATCTTTAATTCCGAGGTAAACAATATGTAGAGGACCTATGTAGGTAAACAATATGTAGGGTAATTCAGCCTCTCGCACTACCTTCTGACATAAGGAACTTTCCAGATTCATGAAAAATGAGACATCCCAGTCTCCAGCAACTAAGTAAAATAAATCTAAATTTACAAATCCCATTCAATTTTCTTTATATTGCTTAACACGAAATGACAAAACCTTCTCAATCAACTTTGGACAAGTTCTTTTACTAAGTGACTGACATGCATAGATTTAATAAACATAGACAAGTACATACCGGCACCATCTACCCATCCGTATTTGTCATTTAATTAGAAAGTAAAGTAGTACGAAAAAAACAAAAAACCTTACCTCTTCATCAATTCTTTTCCAGGCTTTAGACATGTCAAACACTGATTTGGAGCATATCGGGCAACAATATCTGGGAAACAAAGCACAAAGCCAAACATAAATTCGAGGAGTAAAGATAAGAGACCAAATTTTGATTCCAGGTAATAAGCTTACTGGTCATGATTTTTCATCTCATCTAGACAATCCAAGTGCATTGTGTGCCCACACTTTAAAACAGTTGTTTCTTTTAATGAGTCAAACAGATACTGTAAAATGATAGAGAATAGTTAATACTCAAAAAGTAGATTATAAAGACTAAAGACAACTAGCTAAAAACACAAACCTCGTAACAAATGGGACAATGATGCCGCATTGAATTTTCCACGCACAAGTGATTGTCCCGCAAACCAACCGAATAGCAAGATCCTGTGTGCTTTCAGAAAATATTAACATCGAAAGAAAGAGGAGATCCTACCTGAAGGGTAACTTAAGGGCTTATAGATCACAAAATGTGCAGAGAGATGACACGTTTAAATGTGCATGGTCGCATCAATACACAGAGCACGTGTGATGAGAAAAGTGATGAAATGCACAACTCGATGAACCTTTACATGAGAAAGTTTATGGATCCATCAAATTAATGGTTTAGCTTTTGCTGAAATGGCAGTCGGGATTTGGGGACAGCAATATTTTCAAGAAAAACGTTTCTACTAATTTTATTTTATTTTTCTTATGATTACAAGAATGTGCTATTCAGAATCATCATGTTTCAATTAAAGTAGTTATAGTTTTTAGTTTGCTGAATTGGATTGTTGTCTGTTTCCTTTACAGATGACAATGGTTTCTATAAATAAAGTGTGACTAACTTATATATGGCTTAAAAAAATGAAAAATAAGTAACTAAATAGACCTTGATGTTTAGAGAAGGAAACTAAGAGAAAGGCGTAATAATTAGCAGAATGACAGAATCAGTTATTTAGCAGTTAGCATAACTTGTTAACTAGTACAAACTAAGAGAAGGTTTTACTAGCAATGATGCTTTTTTAGCCAATCCAACATACCCCAAAGTCCTGAGATCAATACCCACTCTCATTAGGAGTACTCTTTAGAATAGTAATTATCCAAGTGAAAGATAAAGGACCTATGTTTATAAATTAACGTAGGAAATTGATTTGAAGACAAGAAAGTTTCAAGAATTAATAGCACGAATCCTAATAGAAATTTCTTACTATATGGTGCTCACTTTGGTAGAGATAAGAAAATATTTTATTAAGCATGGACAATGGGGTACTAAATCTAAACCATAGCACTTGTGTTCCAAACTCGCACAAGGCAGTAAAATACACATAGAAATATGTTTCAACACCAAAAGACAAAAGGATTCTTGAATAAGTGATAACATTCTATAGAGGTATCACCACCAAACACTAAGACCTGGTTTGACCACTTGAGATTTGAATCTGATTTCTCACTGACCATACTAGGAATTCAAATTCCAAAGAGACGAATGCCAATATCTGATACAAAATCGAAATACATCTCTAGAAAATGTCCAAGTGGATACTGATGGCTTGCCTAGCTTAGAAAAATATGATGTACAGAACTTAAAAAACAGAAAAACAACGAATTCATATGATTATACTTCTAGCTAAGATAGCAACAAACGTAGAATGATGTCTAGAATGCTTACCACACCTTTGGCAGTGAAAAAAGTTCTCGCGCCCCCCTACTCTGTTTAAGGGATTTAAATTCAAATTAGAGACCAGCTTAAATCAAGTACATAGTAATAACAACAGGCCTAAACAAAGAAATGAATAAAAATTTGAACAAAGGCTGAATTTGCTACCTACAGATCCCACAATCATCACAATGAAACTGTCCTTTCTCAGTCTGCAACAAGAACATTTAGCTCTGATCAAAATCAAATCCAGCATACCAATTCGAACAAAAAAAAACCGAATACATTAAAAAGGAAGAAGATAAAAGTATTACACTGTCATCGTAGAATTTGCAAGTTTCACAAAAATATTCTCCCATACTAATGCCACAGTTTGTACAGACTTGAGCAACCTACGCAATTGAAAACAAATCAAGATGACCGAATAACAATTTAACAGAAAAGCATAACAATCATATAAAATTCCCCAACTAGTACCGGCTGCTCCGTGTCGCAAACTGAACAAATCACCTGTACATACATCATACAAAATCCAAATTTCAGCAACCCCATCTCAAATTAATGAACCAAAAAACATAGGAAAGTAAATTAAACTCACTTGCTTAACATCATGCCGCACAAGTTCATGTCTATCCATAACGTTCTTGAAAGTGTTCTATTATAATCATTACAAACAAACAAAATAAACATAGCCCATGTCAGGAAAAAAAAAAGGATCATGAAAAGCTAGAACAAGAAAGTTTATAATATATATACCGTAGCCTCATTGTGGCAGTGACGACAAGGGTAGACTTCATTACAACAAGGAGCACGAATCTTGCATCTTCTACGATAATGAACACATCTAAAAAAACACAAAACATGAATCAAAACCCAAGCTCAAAAAACAACCATCAATGGGCGAAAAAAAAAAAAAAGAGTTACCCATATCCCATCTTTCCAAAATCCAGGCGCTCATTAGCAGAAACTTCCATAATGAAACCTGGTTCAGAAAGATGTTTGTTACGTTGCAAAGAGAGAATGTGTGGAGGGGGCGAGAGGTGTATAAATGATGGACAGAAATAGTAAAGAAATGAATGATGAGATATTTAAAGCTGCACGTTCAGAGGCAAGTTTGGATTGCCACTCATTAAAGGAAAGATATAGATTGGTCCTACTATTTACCGCCGTTTTCACTGCGAATGAGAACTCAAAGTAGACAGAAATGGAACACTGTTTGAGATAATTAGAACAACCAATGGAAGTTAACTAGTGTGATGTAATTGGTTGATGTTTACGGGACCTGTGTGTGACATGGTTTGTTACTTCAGAGTGTGGGCATTGAAGCCAAAAAAAATAATGACAGGTGACGACCAAATGCAACTATGCAAGGTGGAATGTCCAATATACTTGCACCAAAAAATTCAGCTCATTGTGCACAGAGATATGGTCATCGTGAAAATTCTTGGTCGATCAAATCCAGTGAGCTGATCTTTTATGAAAATTGTGACCTTGTCTAGTGGTCTTTGGTCGATTGGTGGACATTTTCCATGATTTCCAGCCTCTTGTCTTATCGGTTATGTTGTGGAATTCATAATTTATAACATGTTTGTTGAAAACTTGGTTTGAGAGACATTGATGTGGACTAGCAAAGTTGTTTATATTATCATTAGAGCTCAATGATACAATTTGTGACTGATTAATCAAAGAGGTCATACCTAGTCACAATCTATCAGCAAATGTAGTTGATTAATCTTAATATATTGAAGTCGTAATAAAGTAGTTACTTACCAGTTACCACTTAGGTTTGGGATTATGAATCAATACAATATAACTTCTAAACTTGTGTATAGATCTGCATATACAAGATCAAGACCAAATTTAAGTACAAGATCTGATCCAAAAGACTTGTACCAAAGAAATTTTGATTTTAATATACAGAAACATGCATAGAATTCAATCAAAAGGGTATAGCTCCAGATCTTGTGATGTCAGGCATAATAACACTACTCCAATTATTTAGTATACTATTCGGAATTCAACGATTAACTGATTAGAAAAATGTCGAAAAATTGCGTGAGAGACTAGAGAAGAATTAAATGGTGGAGGGAGAAGAGAACTTCATCAGCTATTGCGTGAGTTATAACTGATTACAGTTGGAGGAATAGATTATATATTAGAATAAATTATCTTCACCACATTTTTCGACCACGAGGTAGAATGGCAGATGCACTAGTATAGCTCGGCCAGCCGCCCAGCCCATTATATTTTCTTGATCCAACATTCCAACGTATTATTTTATCTCATACAACAAGCCCAAAATACCTCTAACAAATTAAAAGCCTAAGTGCGTAACATATTGGCCCTTTGGGCCCAAAATATTGTTCCCAGTTTGTACGGTGCTCCCAGTTTCTCTCCCACAATTGTGAAGGAAGAAGGGGTTTAACCCAAGGCCCAAAATATCGCCGATATATCCGATATATATCGTTTTTTTTAGTACACCAACATTGATATATCCGATATATATCCACCGAATATTGAATATTTTTTCTCCGATATATATCGAAATTTTCGATATAAAATTTTATATCGCCGATATAATCGATATATGTGATATTTACAATATATATCGTTTGACTTTTTGACCATTTTTTAATATAAATATCCGATATTTTACGATATTTTTTACCGGTATTTCCGATATTTTAGATAGTTTGAACTGGTCACAAAAAAAATGAATATTTCGGATATTTCTGATATATATCGGTTTTTGGGTACATCGAATTCGATATTTTGGGCCTTGGTTTAACCAACCCGACTACTCGAATCCGGTAAGTTTTATTCTCCTTCTACCTTGTTTAATCTAAAAGATATCCATGTCCACTGTCCAGTCACGCCCCACTGCACAACAATACACTAGTTACTTGTGGCAAGGTTTTTGATCCTTAATGACCAAATAACACCATTTAATTATTTTTCCTAAAACCAAAATGTACGGCTTTTCATTTTTTATATTTTCTCTGATCAAATAAAGTTGTAATGTTATGTTGGCTCCAGTTATCTCTCACTTCTTTGATAACCAAATACAAAAACTAACAAAGAGTGGGAAGATGAGCGAAAAGTTGCCAAGGGTTCCATTTCGAAGAATTTATTGTCATCCATATGGTCAGATCATATAGAACCTTTTCTAGTAGAAAAAAAAAAAAAAAATCTTGTTTTAATATTATTTGTTTGTTATTTTGTTAATAATATCGATGAGCTAAATTGGAATTGGTGGGTAGGTAATAGAGTTATTGCTTCTGGATATTGAGATATTGAGGGGAGTTTGTCATAGCATCCAATCCAATGGTTGAACCATTATTCAACGAGTAATTTTGCCGAATAACCATAGCAGCACTGCTTAGCAGTATAATACTAGTATAGTCTTGATCTATATTCTCAAACAAGTATGCAAACCGTGCTACGCATCGGTTTTTTTAAGTCTTGAAACCCGTCCCTTGAGATCAATAGTTAGCATGGTTTATTTGGATTCTAATTGTAAATAGTAATTGTATTATATAGGAGAGACTCATCTATTTATTTATTTTTAACAAAATGGGAGATAATTATGTTATTTAAATGACATTTGGGAGGTTCTTTTAAATTATCAATAATAAAATAGGACTTGTTTTAATTTCAATGTGGGAAATGGGGGTAATCACTACTACAGAATGACACTTATACCACTGTTTTTAAGTGTGGTATAAATATATTTACCACTGTTATACAACCGTGACAATAGGTGGTGTGGTATATAATAATAATAAAACTGTGGTATTTATGTTTAACGGATACCACGGTTTTTCAAAGAACCGTGGTTTGTATGCCCATTATATACCACGGTTGTCAACAGAACCGTGACATATAAGCTATTGAAACCGTGGTTTATATTAGTGTATGTGTTATAATACCGTGGTATATAGTTATACTAAATACTACGGTTTATGCCAAACTGTGGTATATATATATTTAGTATTTAGTATAACTATATATATATATATATATATATATATATATATATATATATATATATATATATATATATATATATATTAATAATAATTCTAAAATAATCTTCCACTTAAAAACCAAACCTGCATAACAAAATTTATACAGACCGCCTACATACATCATTTCTATCTTCCCAACAAATTCCAAAATGTACAATAAACTATCAAACATTGCAAAAAAAGATAATAATAATAATAAAAAACTTCCATTAATTTTTTGAGTGCACTAAGAAAACAAACTTCAAATTCTTTTTCATAAATTAAAAAGGTAAGACTCATAAATTAAACTGGAAAGGTCCGAACATAGTTAAAACTCATCCTCATTCGCTTCCGACTGAAACACCCCATTTTCCTGGATGAACTGAATAATATCGAGTCGAACACCGTCAAGTTCATCTTGCGTGTATGTCTCCTTCAGTTCTAAATTTGTCATCTGGATGAGTCAAAGCACAACATGTGGAATTACTATATAAGAGAGCTAGACTTGCAGCTTTGACTTTTTGAGGCTGCATCATGGTAGTGAGTTCTACAGAAAGGACATGCATAATATACAGAATGGGTATCAAGCTCAAGACCCTTACAGTAGAATTGCTCGAGTAATGGCCACATCATCTTCCCCAGGATAGCACTACATGGTTAAAAAGAATATTAGCCCACATAGTTGTAGCAAAAAAACAGTAACCATCCAATAAACATAAAAGTAAAAAAGCAAAAAAGCAAGAGACATCTAGACAGTGTAGCAAGCACATACCAGTCATCACTACTGATGTTGTTGCTGCTGATTAGGTGGTGGAGGTGGTATACCAGGACGGAACACCGGAATCCACTGACCAGGAGGAGGCATCCCAGGCCTAGGTGGCTGCTGACCTTGCATATTGGGCCTAGGTGGAGGAGGTGGTCCTCTCATCATCTGTTGAGGTGGAGGCATAGGTCGTTGTCCAAACTGCAGTGGCGGCATCTGAAAAGGCCCAGGAGGTCCACTAGGTCGAAACATAGGTGGTGGCAGTCCTCTTCCCATCTGCTGTGGCTGTTGTCCAGGATAGCCAGGTGCCATTTGTCCAGGAGGAGATCGAGGATAATTCATCGGTGGGGCAGTCATATTGGGTATAGGTGGCCTCAATATTTGAGGCTGCATCATACCGAGCAGTCCACCTATACCTCTAATGGGACCAGATAAACCCGGGTTGAGCTTGAATTAAAGGAGCATAGGAATACCTCTACCGGCAAAGACGCGACCCAAACCCAGTCCAGTCATAACACTCCCTGCACCAACCGCTTTCGCCCTAGATTCTTAAGGAGGTGGTGGGCCTTCAACAGTCATGGAAACAACTTCTTCCCCACGAAGGCCCATCTTGCATGAGCAAATCATTGTAGAATTTGGCCTTCAAAACAAACAGGAAAGTAATTATTGGTAAATCAACTTCAAGTTCAGAAAACAAGAAAGTGTGTAACATGTGCACTGGTGGAACAGAAAATGAAAACTTATAAGTGAACTTGCATCACACACGCCTTCCCAAATTGAAGTTATATCGTTCTCGCACACAAGAGCATGTTGGGCGACAATGTTGTCATTATAAAAGGAAGAAATCAAGACACAACAGGAGGTTACATTGAAAAAGAAAAAGAATGAATGAGAGAAAAGCATTTGCGATTTTGAACAAAACTGCCTTCAAAAAGAAAAGCAAGTCCTCATCGCGGACCAAATAACATAGTCCTCGATCTACTTGGGAGGACGTGCTCGAAGTAATGTTTCAAGGTGTGGTGGTTTCGGTTCTGTAAGCTTGTGGGGATTCCAATGATTCTGTTATATACGTAAACACCATTTCCAAATCAGTTAATTCTAACAATGAGTAAAACTGTTGGAGGTACTTTGACTGGAAATCTAGAATGAAAATAACTAACCCGGTAAGATGATTCAATTGATGATGTTTCGACGTTCTGGTTTGCCCTCTCCGTTGTTTTCAAATGAAACTCCTGAACAGAATATATTTACTTTATGACCTTAGCCATATATTTTCATTCCTATCCTACAATTGTAAGCATGTATGTTCTAAAGTATAAAGTTTGGTGGAATGTTTAAATAAACAGACAATGAAGAAATCCAACACACCGAGGAGCTATATCCTGATAATAAGAAACCCAACATATTATAGCAGCTAGTACCAGACTTCAAGCCATTTGTCTCAAAAAAAAAACACCAACTTTATGATAATTAAGTAAAATGCAAGGTGTATCAAGGAAGTCAGAAATTGGATGTGGTCAAGAACACATTACATACGGTTGAATACCGTGTTGTACAAAACTAAGTAGATGAAGATGATAACTTACTTGCATGCTGAGGAGAAAACCAGCCTAGCTGAATGAGCTAAAACTCAGGGCTGCTGTATAGAGCACAGCTGCCCAGGCAGGTGTCTTCACATAATTTAAGCAAAGTAGCGCCAGTTCAGGTCGAATGAAACCAATTGACTGCCAAATATAGAAAGTTTGTTGAGTTTAATTATGTTAAATATAGGGGTGAAAGTCATGAAACACAAGGTGAAGCAAAAAACATTGTTGTGTTGTACCTGACTTTAAACTCATTGCTTATAAGTATTTAGTTCCAGTAGACTCGCTTTTTATCAGCTATCGATTGTTGAGACTTCAAGTTTAACTTCCTTCATAGACCCAGACTTCAATACGCCTAGTAATCTACAGTTGGAAGGAACTGATCTAGCTAGACATGTTCGTTTGCTAAAGTAATTGAATACTTGCATGCATAGGAAGTTACCTGCATGATTGTCCGCACAAAAGTGATCGGTTGATGACCTTTCTTGATCAAGGCATCTGAGGCAACACCTGCAATGTAACCCGAAATGGCCATCATCCCCCACGGGATGGCACTGAACCAGGCAGCTTGTTTTAAGTTCACATTGAACACCTGTTAAGCAATACAAGAGACTTCCATCAGTACTTACAGAATCAGCCAGATTGCTTCTCCAGAATCAGTTGTAGAACTTGATTGCTTCTCCAGATTAGTATTACCAAATCACACTTCTAAAATATCCAATAAGCATAAGAGCGCTTGATAGGAGTTGAAATATTGAAGACTTACAGAAAACCAGAAACAGTGGTAGTTGTATTAGCCGCCCCCAAGCACTCCTTAAGTCCACATTCTCCATTGGCTTGCATGTTGTTCATGTGTCCTTCACAATGGTGATCTTTGGGGTAGCACCAATTCCCATACCTATTACCAAAACAACGTTGTATTTCATGTGATCTTTGGTCGGTGCACCATAGGGGGCATCTAATATTACCCAACATAAAGAAATTAAAATATTTTTCAGATTCACAAATTTGGCATTACACCATTCTAGACTAAGTGTATGTATTCTAGACTAAGCATATGTCACATACCTTAGGCTCCTCCCTCCTTCCATCTAATCTGCTCTCAGAAGTCCGCTTCCAGACAGTAGATGACGTGATTGGCACACCTAAAGTAAATGATAACAACAAAGGTTATGAGAAACCCCAACTAATATCAGTTTACTCCCTATCAAGCTATCAAGAATCCTCGCTATATTTGAAATATGTAAATTCAAAATGGAGTGCCAAACCTTGTTCAAAACTGTTTTAAGCTCCCTTGTCTAGTCACAAAGAGTTCATATGTGTGTGCTAAGGTAAATGTCTCTGAGGGCTGAAGTAGTTGAGATGAGATGCCTGTTTTTCCATCACAAGTTATCCAAAAATATAATTAAGTTTCTGAATTGGTGCTTGTACAACACGAAAATATAATTTCGAAGTATGTCGTTCACAGATTTCAAAGAAACAAACAGCTGCACAATTGAACATGTTCTCAATAAGGGCAAACGATAACCTAAAAGAAGCTCCATACAATTATACAGTCAATCATGTATCTAAATGAGGATTTCCTCAAGTTTAATTAGTTTTGGAGCTATAAGGTCAACGATAACAATAGACTTATCTAAGAACCAACACAATTAACCCATAATTTGAAATAACACTCATCTCCAAAATATAAAAACTCCACTTCAAGAACAAAGTTTTAGTACATAATTCAAAACCCAAAGTGATAAGATTCAAAACATACAACTTCATTAATTAAATAAACTATTAACTTGAAAGAAAAATGAAAATTTAACAGATTTGCTATAGAAATTACGTTCCCTGAAATCAAAGTGCTGTAAACTATTAACATGAGCAGATTTCCCACCCTTGTCTTTGATACAGACAATACAACATTAGAACATTAAGATAAACTAAATCTATCATATAAAGATGCAACCTTTTGCCATGTTTGACAGATTATACGTATCTATTACTACCATACACCCTAATAATCTTACGTCTACACAAACCCAAAAGCTATTTCATTTTTTCAAAAATGGAAACACTAAAAACCTCAAATAAAAAAGGATTCACTAAACAAAATGTTACTTTGCAGACCAAAGAAGAAGCTTCCTTTGTTAGATTGTGTAAATGTAATACCCTAGCCAAAATCCTTACTGTTACAAAGGAGGAAGAAGATAAGATGAAGAAAAAGAAGGAGAAGATGACAACTTACCTAAGTGGGCAACACTAGAAGCGAGGCGAAGGCGACAACAGTAGCAGTAGTTTTCTCTGTGCTCTTCGCTTTTGTTTTTGTTATTGGAAACGTGGAAAGGGAGAGAGACGAGCGCGAGAGTGAAAACATTCCCCCCCAAAGTTTTATCCCATTTTCATTTTCATTTTCATTTTTTCTTTTATTTCGTTTCGCAATAGGTAACGCTTATTTATCCGTCACATAATATTGAGTAAATGTTACAAAATAAATAAAATATTTGTCTCTAGAATATGTAACAGTTGGTAAAATTTCTAGCGGAAGATATGTGTGACAAATATTGTAACGGATAAATAAGTGTTAGCAATCAATTTTTCTATATGTTGCAATTTTAGTGATATGGTGGTGTTACTTTTAATTATTATAAAAAAATTATATACAATAAGAGATGAGAAGAAATTGAGAAACGAACCTGTTAAAGGAGACGAGGAGATTTACTCATCGTGAGAGAATTGCAGCTCAATGGTTTGATGTTGAAGGCAAGCGAACTGGCGAAGGTGGGTTGGGTTTTGGAAATATGTTATTAGGCTCTTTTTGGTTTTCTTTTTTCTGTTGATGGCAAATTTGTGTGTTGTTTTGGCGTGGCAAAATTTGCTTTTACATACCTTCCCCCAAAGCAAATTTTGCCATGAAAATGGTGGCAACAAGGAATATGGCACATTTGGATAAAATTCACCACCGATTGAAAAACGTATCAAACAGCGGCAAATGGGTGATTTTTTGCATTTGCCACAATTTGCCATGACAAATGGTGCTATCAAACACAGCCTTATCCCACGGTTTTTATGTAACTGTGGCATATACTAGTAAACCAATGACCAAAAAAATTTCCGCCGTGGTATATAATTATTTCCCACGGTTTTTGGAAGAACCGTGGTATAAACGTTCTTATTGACCGTGGTATATGTGTCATTCTGTAGTAGTGAATTATTTAATTTAAGTGATATTAGAGAAGTGTTTCTAAATTATTAATAAAAAATAGACATTGTTCAAATTATATTAATAAAAGTAGGGCTTATTCTAAATTTAGTGAGGGAGGTGTTTCTAAATTAAGTAAATAATGAGATTTTAAATTGCCTACTCGATATTGGGAAGGGTATTTCGGAAGACCCGACTATGAGTTGGTGTGGAGTTGGACATTGAGGAATTGGTGTTTGATTTCGATTGCAAGAGAACATCAGTGTTTGATTTTGATTGCAAGACATAAAGGAGGAATGACTAAATAATAACAAAAGAAAAAGATGAATGGCTAAATAATAACAAAAGAGAGATTGCAATTTGCCTACTCGAGAGTTGAGGAGGCTTCCGAAAGACCCGCCTATCAGATAGTGTAGAGACAATGTTTTATTGGCGAAAACTTTTCTAGTCATCAGAGTGTATACAAGTATGCAAACCTTGTTACGCATCGGTTTTTTTAAGTCTTGAAACCCGTCCCTCGAGATCGATAGTTAGCATGGTTTCTTTGGATTATAATTGTAAATTGTAATTGTAATTATATAGGAGAGACTCATCTATTTATTTATTTTAAACAAAATGAGAGATAATTATGTTATTTAAGTGATATTAGGGAGGTTCTTTTAAATTATCAATAATAAAATAGGACTTGTTTTAATTTCAATGTGGGAAATGAGGGTAATTATTTAATTTAAGTGACCATTAGAGAGGTGTTTCTAAATTATTAATAAAAAAAGGATCTTATTCAAATTATATTAATAAAAGTGGGGCTTATTCTAAATTTAGTGAGGGAGGTGTTTCTAAATTAAGTAAATAAGGAGATTTAAATTTGCCTACTCGAGAGTTGAGGCTTCCTGAATACCCGGCTATATTCTCAAACTAGTTCGCCGCACCGGTTTATCGAAAGTAGCCGGTGCACATGGGGTATTTTAAGAAAATTTTGCTCACGGATCATTCTTAGTTGATGCTTAATTAATAGTTTAACGTATATATAAGTTGTATGTATCTACTTTGTAAGACCAGGCCATCTATCTTCAAGTGAGCAATTAATCAACTTCTAAGTTGTAGAAGAGGGGAGTCAGGCAGAGAGAAAACAAAAACTACTACGACTTCATTTCCTTATATTACGTAAAGCTCAAGAAAAAAAATTCTCTAGAACCGTAGTGTAAACATGAGGCAATTAAATTAGCTAGGAAATTGCAACATAGAGCAAAATGAAAGCAATGAACTAATGAACTTATCATACCAAAAAGTGCTGATGTTTCAAAAAAATTCTCTCAACACTAATGAGTAATTCAACCATTATGTTTCCTTAAGTCAGATTGAGGTGGATTGATCAATGTAAGCAAGGTTGGTAAAAATCTCAGCTAAAACATATAAATAATTACCTCTGGCAAAGGAGGAAATGTGGGCTTAGGAAGAGAATGTAAAGGGGTACTTAGAAAAGGTGGCGTTGCCAATTGTAGTTGACTTGGGAGTTGGGACTGTGGGCAGATAGTGTAGGCAACCGGCCAACTTTGGTAGAGGCTCGGCCAAGAAGAGTGTTGAAAATATGGTGAGCAGCAAAGCTGGCCTTTACATGCAATGAGCAAAACTAATTCAAAACAAAGCTTAAAACTAATGTAAACTTATATGCATACATTATTTTTCAGATATTTCACCTACTTACTGTCTTACTGTAATGTCATTCACCACCAAAAATTCGATATAATTCGATGGCTAAAAGTTGTCACTAAAAGGCTTTCGTGATAATTATGGCTGTCAGAAAAGTTGTTGGCGAAGGTGGTGTCACAAATGCATCATTGACGGGTTAAAATTGTCACTACAACCGTTGGCAATGCTTCCACATCCGCGACACCTATGCGACTGTTTGCAACCATGACCCAGAACGACAACTAAGGCTTGTCAAGAATTCCAACAGTTAGCGTGATGACCCAAAATTGTAGGCTTAAACAAGATATTTCAATGGTTTAAAGTCATCAGAGTTGCCAACAGCTAATTTCTTTCGCAAATACTGACAACTATCTCGACGACTCAAAATGGTCAATATAGCCAATTTTTATCCAACGGCTTTAAATTCTCAGAATGGCCTACACTTATAAATTGTTGCAGAATGTGTCATTAATTCTTAACAATGACGAGCTATTGCTATTGAAAATGGCATAAACCAATACTAAAGCATAGTCGCTAAAAATTATAATATAAAAACAATTCGTACATCACAAAACCACCTCAAACAAAGTTCCATAACCAATACCCTTTTTTATTAAAAATCAATGTACATGACATAGAAGTACAAAAAAATTACAATTTCTTATACTACATTACATAATGTTTAGCTCCTGAAATCAATGGATTATCAGCAGCTCATCTCACTTAGTGAGTCCAAAAGAATTGTCGAAAGTAATGGCCTACATTGCAACAAATAGCCACCGCATCCAACTCAAGAAGAAATTTCCTGGTTACTGGAGACAGTTCCAAAAAAATCTAATTGCCTGTGAAGCCAAAGGAATTTCCAAAAAATATAAGAAAAATGTTTCACTTCTATGAAGGGATTGATAATTGGAGCATAAGATGCCTTGGAAATACTTTGATGCGTTCCTGCAAGGCAAACATGATGTCAGATTCATCAACTTTTAGTGTTACTCTTTTTGATCTATCATCCCGAGATTGGCCCATTTTGAAAATTCCCTGCCTACCAAATAGCCTAGGATTTGTTAGTTTTCTCTTGTAATATAGGGTCGCACCCAACTCAACAAGGCACGACATGACTATGTAATTGAGTCATGCACACAAATTGAATCTGATTGCAGTACGAATATCGGTGTTTTTAGAAAATGAGAAAAATCATTAGGTTCAGTGGTGTTCCAAACACCTGGTCACTGAGCACTCTACACATATTTGAAAATTCCAGGAAGCCGACGGGAGGAATTTGTGCTGATTTGCTCAAGTCAATGTAAGATTTATTCAGCTACACCAAAAATAGGCAATGAGTATCTTAATGGCCACTTCAAACTCTAAAAATGAATCTAAGGAAAGAGAGCACACCTCTCCAACAGTAGTATCCTTCTTAGTTCCACGGAAAAGCTTCACCATAGAACAAAGTACGATCTGCAGTGACAAGTGTATGAGTAACTCACAAACAAAACCTGAATGTTATAATGTGAAAGCACAAGAAGGGCTAATTAAAGTTTTTCAGCGTACCAGTTACCAGTAACCATGAAACCATCAATGAGTATTTGACAGCTAAAAATTGGGCAAAACTAAATTCCTTTTATAATATAGAAGTTTGTTTCCTTACAGCTTTAAGACGAGCAAGAACTTGGTTACAAGTTTTTCCAGGCTAATAAATTTTACAAGTGAACTTAAGTTGCAAGGATATAATTACGAGGGGTTATATATGTGTAGAATTTAGGTTTTGCAATTACATTTTAGTTGACCTGATGAAAACAATAGATATAGTGTATGACACAGTTATAACTAGATGGAAACTAAGCAGAACCGACCTGCTGATGTTGAGGCAGTGACTGTATGGTATCCACCATAGTCGATTTAAACGTCCTTGACAAAGCTAAAGTCATATGATCAACCCTTACCTGCAAATGAAGTCAAAACCTTCATGGTCAGAAAAGGAGAAGGATGACTACTTTGGATGATTATGTACTGAACTTGGACTTAACAATGTTCTGCTGAAAGAGATTACAATGTTAGTTTCCTGCTTAAGCAAGCAGTCAGTTAAAGGAGCTTTAAATAGATCCGATGATGCATTCTCTGGCTGTGACAAATTCATTATGCTGCTTTAATCTTTTAATTCTGCCTCTATCATCTCAATGTCACTCTTGCAATGAACAGAATGTAGTGGTGTAAACATGTGTTCATTGAGGGGAAAAATGTAGACTTGAAAATTTTAAATAATTTATTGGTTTTAGTTCCCTACAGAAAAAACGAATAACGAATAAAAAGACTATGAATCACCACAGAAATATTTTTTCTTCTAGGACAAGGAAACAGATACCAATAGTTTGTTTCTTCAATGCAGATCTTGTAATAGACTGTGACCTATTCCCATTGTGATGAATCCATAGTTCTTAACACTCTTTCTTATTTAATATTAAGGACTTAAAGATATTTGATATTTCAAACACAAAAAGACTAATACGTTTACAAGCTTTGCTTCGCGAAAGCATGATTATGCAGATCAACAATTTGAGAATGAAAATCAAAATCATGAAAACTAGTGTATGCTGCAACAAGCAAACCCTCCACAGCCATAATGATACTGATCTGCAAATGCAGAGGGCTTTCCTCATATCTCCAGATGCAACTGCAACTTTCTATAAAATTTGTGACTATTGTTATAATTTGCTTCAAGTGGAAAGAAGAACTTTAAATATATCATCAGTGAACAAGTTACATATATTGGATTAAAAAGAAAATGCAATGCCAAGAGAAAAAGAAAAGTTACAGGAAGAATAAGATAGCTTCTTCCATCTTCATAATAAAGTGATAAACCGTATAGACCATGATGTTTAAGTAGTGGGAAATAAACTACCACAAGGAGAACCAGTCAAACATCCTTATTTGAACCATCTACGATGACAGAAACAAAAAGACTACATCTAATAGTCTTTGTAACTATTTACAATGATTTGGGATAGACGTTTCAGATTTGTGGATGGGAAGCTACCTTAGGAGGACCTTCTAGTTCCTAGACCTATAACAAGTAATATGTGCAGGTAAAATAAAGGAGTGTACTTTCTTGTTTGTGTTTTACAACTACTTTTAAAGACCATATCATCTACCTCTTTCATCAATGCCATAATGAATAAAGTTATATGAAAGTGATGAAGATAAATTAACTATAAGAAGATAAAAGACTCACTCTGGCACATAGCTCCAATGTTTGGGGATGGAAGACATCAAATGGAAGAGCCTATCAAGACAGCACAAACTTCAGTTATGATAAACCTGGTAAGTTTCTTTTTTCTTACTTTAAATGTTTATCATGTCTTGTTAGTTACTGCATATGGTAAGAGAACAACATATAGTTTTCTAATTCAAGGGCATGGCATTATCAGTAGAGGAACAGTAGTCAGTGAGTACTTTGAAATATACCATAGCCAAGGGCATGGCATGTCACAAGTGAAAATCACTGGTTTCAATGAGATGGGACTTTACTAAACTCATTTTACACAAAGATATCTTACAGGTTCTAGTCACACCTCCTCAGCCTTAAAGGGATATTAAGTGGTACACTGAAAAATAGAATGTATAGACTGAAAAATAGAAGGTATACCTCCTGGACACTTTTTTAATGTGAGGGATTCAGCTAATGAAATCCCACTAATAGTTGGGACAAAATTGATTAGCATTTCCCCGAAGCAAACTACAAGTGATTTCCTCGAAGCAAATGTCATATGCAAAAGCCATTCTTTGATCCAAGCTGGTATTTAAGAAAGGAAACAAAGGCACTGCACATTACAGCATCTTAAGTAAAACAGAATAAATAAAGAAGATAGTAAAATCTCAACCTTAAGGTTTCTCAAATTGGGGTCGAGTAAGTGATCTGCTAATTTTACCTATAGTGTAAAAAACAGTTATGACTCAAAGTTAAGTAAAATATTATTCAAGGTAAAGTCTAACCAAACGCCAAGTAAAAAAACAGTTAACAATGTCAGGGTTCATTTGTTAATTCTGTGAAAAAAATGGACTCTATGGTCAAACAGCTTGAATACTCTTTTTTTTAACTCACCTAAAGAAAAACAATTGAACATTTTATATTATCTCAAGTAGAATAGAACAACTTGGCATAAGCAAATCAGCTCAAGTGAAATGCTACGCAACAAACACCACTGCCCAAAACTTGGTTAGTATTTAATATAATTAAACGTTCAAACTATGTGTATGCGTAGAGTGTTATACAAGTCTGAGAAATATAAATACTCTGAAGTCTGAACCATTAGCTTATCTCCATAAGAAACAAACAAAAAAAAAATGAAGAAGAAGAAAGCACCTACTAATTAAGAAGCGAAACTGATGTTCATGAAGGAACCAAAGTCAAGTCCAGTGAACTTTGCACCAGAAGCAAAAACAAACGGCATTCCACTCTCTTTTGCAAGTGTCCGGTGCAAAAGTGTTTTACCTGTTCCGGAGGACCGAGAGAAGAACACCCCGTGTCGGACACCAAAGAGCTACATCAAAATCTACCAATAGAAATTCCAAAAAGAATAAGATATTGCTTATTAAAAATAGTGCGTAATAAATAAATGAATTAGAAAAAATTATCCTAACAAACCGCACTTCTCTCTCGTGAGTAATCGCATAGGGTTTCCCATATAAATCATTAACTTCGTCAAGAAGATCCCAAACATCACCGCCTAAAACTACTTCTTTGTACATGGATTTTGTTTCACCAGCATCTCCAACAGGCTGTGTAAAGATTGATATCAATGTACGGAACGGATTTATAACAAACAGAAGTTCCAAAAAGTATGTGAAACAAAAATAAATCATTGATTTGATCCAAGATGATGAATACATGTTCTAATCACAGCTCCTCAAGCCTTAAGGGATATTAAGTGATTCACTGAAAAATAGAAGTTATAGACTACAAAATAGAAGGTATAGACAGAAAAATGGAAGATACAACATTTGTACATTTAGATTCCTTAGTAAAGAAAAGGACAAGAAGACCTAATAAAAGAGCCAAATGCAGTATAAAGAAAAGGAGAACAAAATATCAGTCCTCTTAGTTATGATGATGATGGCAACCAAGAGAATGTAAATGACCAAGTGGAACCACTCCAGAGCTTACAAAGGTAGAGGAGTCTTGAGGATTTTGCTATGATTATCTCCTTGTCATGCTCCTGGTCAATCTAACCAAAACTTAGACAGACAAGAACGTAGTTGACATTCAAGGTTGACAAGACTTCATGTTTCATGTCTGAAAAATGAGCGGCTCCCTTTGGACCAATGACATGTTGCGGTCAAATAACAAAACAAAGCAAAAGGAATTATAATAAAATATTACTAGGAAAAACACCAGCAAAACCATCAGCCTTCTCTATAAGTTCGTCAACTGACAAAGGTGCTAATGATACGTCTTTGTTTTGGCTCAATAAAGTTGACGAAGGATACATGTTAGTTCCTATTCCCAGACGGCGTCCTGTTTCTTTTGCATTTGCCAGTTGATCACCTAACAAAAACTTAATGGCATCACTTAATAGACACACATGACAGATTAAAGAAAAAGCAGAGCATGCTCACTGTCAGCTAAAACTGAAATGGGAGAAAAAGAAAAGTTTGAGATTAAGAGCTCAAAAAGGGCGTGTTAACAAGTACATGCAGATATTGTATAAAATTGTCAGCCATCAACACCAGCATCTACCGTTAAGCAAAAATTGAATTATCTATGACTTTCAATCCTGTCCATTATTAAGTAGCCAAGTAGGATTATCAAGTTATGACGTATATATGCTCAACTTGAATACATTGTTTATAAGTTGTGAGGACAAAGAAGTGAATGACCAACTATACATATTACGTCACTAAATGAAGGGCTTGCATATTCTAGTGGTCGTTCTGAGTTAAGGACGCTGCCATGTGGCAGCACCAGACTTAAAGTTGCATAGCTTTAACATTAACACGACCTAAAAACAAGAGAAACTGGTGTCTAAGGAGTTCATAAGCAGAGTTGAGCCATACCTGACAACGGGAATTTTGGTAAATGGTCATTGTCCCTGGGGCATAATTTATTTTACCCCTATCCTAAATCCCAAATTAAACAGGAACAGGGTCCTCCAGCCTTCTTCCCCTAGTTTAGTCAACGTATACCCTCAAACTAAAGAGCTTAGTACAAAAATGAGGGAAAAGAAAGAAAATGAAAATGTGATACTAGAGGAAGCATGTGCCTCACACTCCCCAAATAGATAGTTATACAAAAATTGCACCTACGAAAGTGTCTACAGCTTGATTTTTTATATATATAATTTACAGATAGACAAAAGATTAATTCTATATTCTGAGATCAATTAATAGCTCGCCAAGGTGTTACGGACTTATGGCAAAGGCATGATAATTGCAAAGTATTTGATAAATTAAATCTACCATAGCGATGTCTATTTTTGTTACAAGAAGTCCCACAACCAGCAGAGGACATGAGTTCTAAGCTCCTTATTCAAAACTGGAAGCTTGATAAAATGCCATGTGCAAAACCGTCCCCTAAGTCGATACATCAGATAAGAGATGACCATAACCAAGTTTAATACAATGAAGACTCTACGTATTTAAATTAAAGTTGTGTGATTCACTCTGCAAAAGGTAACGAAGTTTGGCATGTTAGGAGTTTGGTTTGGGGAAAATAAATGTGCTTGGAATTTTATTAACCAGACCCCTGCCTGACCATTTAAAATTTTATTTGTATTATACTTTCTTCACATTTTTCGGTGAGTAAATTTCATCCATGAAGGAAGCATAGAACACTGCATAAGGATGGCAGAATCAGGTTAAAAATCTTCCAAATAGAGTATACAGGCCAAATAGCGATGAAACATATTTTCAAAAAAGTATATTAATACTAGCTAATAATCTGCTAGTTGTTATAATAGCTTCTTATTTGAAAAGGATGAAAAATAAAATAGAATTTTACAGTACAAAATGCATATGATTTGACAAAAAAAAAAGAAAAAAAATTAGGAGTTGACATATAAAAGCATTTTCTAAATTATTTAACAGTAATATGCAAATAATTACATTTCCCCAGTTTACAAAATCAATTAGTTCTTCGTCCATAGTCTCTTTAGCAGAAATTTGCAAGATTTTCTCTCTTTCTCTTTGAGTTAGCCGTTGAAGATGAAATACTCTATCTATCTAACCAGTCCTTTGTAGGGCCTGATCTATTTACTTCAGATTTCTGGTTGTAGCCATCAAAACAACTCCATCTTGCTTTCCAAACCTGTACAAAAATAACATTGCACTTGAGGGAAAGAACCAACAGATGAAGAAGGGTTAAATATCTACACATAACTAAGACTTAAAACAAAACATTCCAACTTGTTTCCCAACCATTACACCAATAAGGGGGAAAAGGAAAAAATGAAATTAAAAAAGAAAAGTGCAACTGTTACATTAAAACGAGAAAGAAAGCCCGCAAAAGCAAAAGACTACAAACAACAAAGAAATGATACCTGGTAAGACCACCATGTTCCATTATTAAAGGTTAAACCTACCTTTTTCCCTCCTCCTTTATCCGGGCTTGGGACCGGCAATGCTAAGTAAAAACTTGGCATTGGTAGAGTTAAAAAAGGTTTACCTAGAAGATGGTAATTTAAAATTCACTAGCACCACATAATACATTCAAAAGACAAACTATCAATTGTCAAATAATATACAATTCAAATGACTTTCTTAGCCAGTACAAGGGTACCACATAAACAACTACAAATAATAATACCTAACGCTTCCTCGACCGCTATCGTATATTAGTCTTCTCAACAATGACTACATTTTCGTCAGGATCATTATAGATCAACTCATCATCCATTACCTGTTCACTATTGTTGGTTCCAACTTCAGCACTGGTTACGACCGATTCATTGGGAAGAATACAAGTTTTATCTTCATAATATGCCTTTGTTGGAACCTCTAGTACAACATGCCATTCCGGCTCCTTGGGATCTTTATAGTAAAACACCTGGTTAGCATCTTGTGCAAAAATGAATGGTTTGTCACCTAATTGATTAGAACTAGCAAAGTTCGACAAATTTACTAATCTTAGATTCACTTCCTTATCACATCTAACACCATGGTGAGTCACTTTAACCCAATCACACTTAAAGAGGACAAGCTTGTACCCTTCTCGATACTATAGCTGGATGATATCTTTGAGAACTCCATAGTACATCAATGATTCATCTACTGGAGTCTTGTCTTTAGCACTAGATCGACAAGTGGTTATACAATCTGTGCTAACCCCACTGTTCTGGTACCTTTTAATTTTCTCATGGTCCTTGGTAACATAGAGGAAGCCGTTTATGTAGTACTTCTTGTAGCGCGTAGCAATCGACAAAGGTCCTTTAATAATATCTAAGAAATCAACATCCGTTGAGTCAACGATCTCCGTCTGTAAATATTAACAACAAAGAATTAGATTTGATCAATTAAAAGCAGGCAAATATTAAGTTATTTTCTAGTACCTGCTGTTGCAACCAGGGTAAAAACTCTTCTTCGCTAGGTACCTTATAGTGTCCAGATTTCTTTCCTAAAGTTGCCTTACGTTCTTGTAAGAATTCAGTGTATTTCCTTAAAGCAAAAGGGGGAACATTTAAGCTTACATAAGATGCACGATGATAATTTAATATATAGGGTTACAATAACGCATACCTTTGCCATGTTTCATATTTAGGATGACAGTTGAGTACCCAATGGCGAGCTTGTTCATATTCAATACCATGGATGACAAAGGTCGACCCACGCCAACCGGTCCAAATTCTCACCATTGTCATCAATATCATCTAAAGATTTAGCAGAGTCATTCATTTTCTCCTCCAGTTCTTTCAAAATACTTGTTTTACCTTTTCCTTTGTACTGATTGCAATATATTATTGCCTCCTCATCAAGGTATCTCTCTGCCACACAACCTTCAGGTCGAGCTTTGTTTACAACATAGCCTTTAAAAGTCTTCATAAACCTTCAATATTAACGACGTGTTAAGTATAACATATTTCAAATAATATGTCTACAATGTAAATAATCAAAATTACACCATACCTTTCAAATGGATACATCCATCGATAATAAACAGGTCCACAAACCCATCACATAATGTCCTTGCCATATCCTTCTCTAATATTAACAGTGAATCAACATCGATAATCTTAGAACATAGAGCATCAAAAAATGAAGAGAAACTTTTAATTAAAGGGTGAATTTCCTTCCTATCCTTAAATGCATGTTGGATCAACATAGGAAGCAAATGCTGCATCAAGATGTGATAGTCATGAGACTTCATATGTGCACCTTTTAAGTCCATACCATCTTCTGTGACAATATTCCTCCAATTGCTACTAAAACCAAAAGGGACACGTAAATCACGTAGTGTCTGGAAAAATAGCCTTTTCTCTTCTTTCATGAGCCAATAACGACCAGGCCTCTGAATTTCCTTTCCATTCTGTTTTTGCAGCCATACTCGCTTTTTGATTTTCAGTCGCTTCAAATCTCTACGTGCATTAGCATCATCTTTCATTTTTCCTTTT
This sequence comes from Coptis chinensis, assembly GCF_015680905.1. Taxonomy (NCBI): domain Eukaryota; kingdom Viridiplantae; phylum Streptophyta; class Magnoliopsida; order Ranunculales; family Ranunculaceae; genus Coptis; species Coptis chinensis. The sequence goes on along the minus strand of NC_141457.1, from coordinate 70,063,384 downwards.
GTGTTTAGCATCAATGCAATCAAGTTCTCACAAACGTTTTTCTCGATATGCATAACATCCAAATTATGGTGCACAGGGATATGCTCCCAGTACTCGAGAAACTTAAAGAAAATTGAATGTTTACAGAAGCAAGCTGATGCATCACCATCTGCATATTCATCATCTTCTCTCCCCTTTCTTTTTTTATTTTTTTTAGTTTTCCCCCACACCACATCTAGTCTAGCAGTCATTTTTTTCACTACTTCCCAACTCAAACGTATTGGTTGTCCACGAGACTCCTCTTTCTTATTAAAAGTGTTAGCACTTGTGTCTTTTATGCTTCTATCTGTAGCTGACAGCCACCTCCTGCTACCCATGAACGCATGTTTCATTCCATATCAAAGCCACATAGAATCTGTCTTTGGACCGCAACAAGGACAACCAAATTTACCCTTCGTTCTACAACCAGAAACATCCCCATATCTTTGGGAAGTCATGTATTGTCCACAACAACATAGCACGAAGATTAAACTTCGGTATTAGTGAACGATCCAATCTTTGTGATCCCTTTCTCCCACAGAACTTTCAACTCCGCAACCAAAGGTTGCAAAAACAGATCAATGTCCTTCCCTGGTTGGCTTGGGCCTTCAATGAGTAGTGTGAGCATTGTAAATTGTGGCTTCATGCATAAACCCGGTGGAAGGTTATAGGGTACACACAATACAGGCCAGCAACTGTGTGTTGTACTAAACGTGCCAAAAGGATTAAATCCATCTGTGGATAATCCCAAGCAAACATTACGAGGATCAGATGAAAAATCTTTATACCTTCTATCCATGGACTTCCATGTGTTAGAGTCGACTGGGTGCCTCATCTTTTTAGGTGTCATTCTTCCGGTTGAATGCCAAGTCATCTCTTTAGCCACCCAGGGCACGCTGTACATTCTTTTGCAGTCTTGGAGTTATTGGAAAATATCTCAATATCTTCGCAGGGACTCGCTGTTTTGTTCTTCCATCAAACTTGAACCTAGACACACCACATGTGCCACACTTAATCTTTTTGGAATTCTGTTTTCCCCAATACAACATATAATTATTTGGACAAGCATGAATCTTCTCATATCCAAGTTTCACTTCTTTAATGACTTTCGACGCATAATGAATATTTTTTGGGGTGTTGTTACCTGGAGGTAACTCATCCTTTAGAAGCTGAAGGATCTCAGTAAAACTTCTATTACTCCATCCATGGCCCACTTTTAGGTTCAGCAGACTCCGTGTAAACCTGAGCACATTGTACTTAATACCATTGTACAAGGGGTTCAGATACTCTGGCATATTTCATAACTCAATAGGTGGTACCTCTCTGAATCTGTTCTCACCTTGAGTCCCCGTGTTTGGTTTATCTTGGACACAAGCATCTGGATTACCACCAGAATCTTGAGCCATTGAGTTTATGAGAAGCTCGTCAAAGTCATCCATGTATACATCTTCTTGGTGGTCATGGAATCTTGATTCATTATCGGCGTGCTCAAATGTTTCACTCTCACCATGCAAGTACCAAATCTTATAAGCTGGGTTGAAACCATGTTTGAACAAATCTATCTTCACTTCTTCATAAGGAACTGGAATTCGTTGATTCTTGCACATATTACATGGGCATTGTGTCATCTCTGTATTAGGAAAACGAACTTGCACGAATTTCACAAAGCTCGACACACCATCAATAAAACGTTGATCAAGAAAACTAAGCTCAATCCAGGACCTGTCGTCTTTTGCAGAGTCACCCATTTCCATTCTGCAACATGTTTAAAACAATCATAATTTAGATAGGTAAAGGCATATATCTATGCAATTATATATAAACAATTAGACAACTGAAAATAAGATTTAGTATTGAAGAAAAGTGCTTACTTGACCAAAGAGAAAACCTTGGTTAATACTGATCAATGGTCACGTAAAACCTTGAACTGGTAGTGACGGTAGATATACACAATCTAACTTTGGGGAAAGAGAGTAAAAAAAAAGGTTGTGCTGAGGGGGAAGGAGGAGACAGAGAAAAGATAGATATGAAGTTCCCGTAACTGTTTTATGGGAACTTCCCATTTTAGTTGCTTTTCTTTAGACCGTTGGGATTCAAAGTGATAGCCCTCACTAAAACACGTGTGCGGCTTCACAAACCCTCAGTCGTTTCGCATCGAGATGTATGTTGCTTCGTATCTCAACGGTGCGATCACATCTTATGGCAAGAGGCGAAACCTGAAATTGACTTTTATGAGAAAATTTCATTAACTAATAATCCAAGTTCCTCTTCGTTTTTAACAATTTTTCATTCTTAATAAACTTCAATTAATTGTCATAAACTCATTTTAATTATTTCCATAAAAAAACTAAATATTTAGCATATTTAATACCAAATTAAGATTATATTTTTACATACTACCATACCGCATACTAGGGGTGCAAACGGATAGGTTCGGATTCGGATATGCCTGTATCAGAATCCGAAAATTTATACTGATATCCGAATCCGAATCCGACGGATATAAAAAAAATTATCTGAATCCGATTTCGGATATCCGAATTGGATATCGGATAATATCCGATCCGAAAATTAATATTAATTAAATTTTTATTTGTTTTGAATAATTCATTTTACCACTATAACAACTATTATAAATATATATATTTGTCATTTATTATTATTATTTGGTTATTATAGTTTTATATTATTAGTTTATGACTTTATATAATATTTTATACAATAATAAATAAATAAATAAATTATATATAATAATTATTAAAATTTTAAATCAGATCGGATATTTTCAGATATGATGCGGATATGGCGAATCCGAAACTAGTTCGGACATAAAAAATTATCCGAATCCAAATCCGATATTCGAAATTTTCGGATAATATCTGATTTTTCGAATACGAATTCGAATCGGATTCGAATATTTTGGATATCCACTTGCACCCCTACCGCATACGCAACAACTCTTTTGAAAATTTGCTCAAGAATCATGATTAAAACAAATGAAAAATTCATAACAAATTGGTTTAATTTTAAAATCAATTATACCTTTGAAAACCCGTTACCCATTTTCAATAGAGGGAGTGATCCATTTGAAATTGTTAATAGTTGACTTAATTTAGAAGTATGATATAATTATCGTTTTAGTTGAAGAAGGATTCTCGTATTAATATAAGAAAAGAATCCCATTTTTATTTTTTTTGTATTTTGGTATAGTAAATAAGGTTGGACTTTCTCAATTTATGTTGAATTTTAAAAAATACATTGGGTTCATACACATCCACTATTATTTTTTGTTTTTATTTCGATTTTTAATTCCCCGAAAATTCTTTGAACAAAGGTACATGTGGAAAAAACTTTAAAATACTTATATAAATTTAAAAAATAATAATAAAGAAAAATAAAAATAAACAAACAACAAATCCGCCTACTAATCAAAACTTCAAGTAGGTAGGAGAAGTTTTGGTGGGTAACTAATGGGGCATTGGTTAGGGTAGAGAACGGGTCAAATATGCAAATATCCAAATCCAAATTTTTACTTTACTAAATCTATGCCCCAAACCCGATTGGATAACACTAAAAATGTGAAAAATTACCTAAAATACGTATCCGAACCCGAATTACCCGTATCTATATCCGACCCAAATTTAAATACAATTATAGAAATGTATCCGAACCTGACATATTCGGGTTTAGTGTGGGTCGGGTCAGGTTCAATTTCCTACCCCTACCTACTCTTAAGTTGGGTATAGTTGGGTATAGATTGTGGGGGAGAGGATTGTCTGACGTACTGTGGTGGGTCGTAACAGTAGTTGTTGTAAGCTAAAGTTGCACTTGTAAAGTCGTTGTATAAAATACTTTTATATACCTATTGTGATGTGTAAGAACAATCTTTGGATGATTGATCTCAAATCACACGAATTAATATTCGTAATTGAAGATAAGTGATAGAAATGTAGTTTGAATGAGGTTGAATTGAAGTGAAACAAAGTTTTTTATTTATTAATAATGGAGGTTTACATTTGCTCTATTTCTCTGTTTCTTTCTCTTGTTTTCTAAAACTTTTTGTGGGAATGATCGAATAAATCTCTCTTTCTTCTTCATTCAGTTTTTATATAGTGTCCCCAATTAGCTTTGATCCAGTGTTTAAGTAGCATTTTTATAGAACAAAGTGGACTCATGTATCATTCACAAAAGACATTTTTCTTGTAAACTTTGATAACATTTGATCCCATCCATTTCAAGTTAGCCCAAGGCCCAAAATATCGAATTCAGTCAATATTTCGATGTACCCAAAAACCGATATATATCAGATATATCGGAGATATCTCTTTTTTTGTTGACTAGTCAAAATTTTGTTTTGTATGTCGATATATCGGAAATATCGTTGATTATATCGGAAATATCATCAATTATATCGGAAATATCGTCAATATATCGGTCAAAGTCAACAATATCGGTCAAAGTCAATAATTTATATCGGATATATCGTATATATCGGAAATTCCGATATATATCGGGAAAAAAGGGTTCAATATTCGGTGGATATATATTGGATATATCGATATCGGTGTACCAAAAAAACGATATATATCGGCGATATATCGGATATATCGACGATATTTTGGGACTTGAGTTAGCCAACATAATTAACTGTCCAATATGACATTGTTTAAAACTAGTTACCAAAAAAAAGAGAGACATTGTTTAAAACTGTAAAGCCAATTAAAGGAGTAAGCAAAAAAAAACAAAAAGGACTTTCATGGCGCTTATGTATTTGACCTCTTTCAGTCTCTGGCTCATCCAGATGCTCTCATGGAGTTTCATTTTTCTCTTTCACATTACATCTCTCTAAATGTAGAAGACATCTAACTAGCGATGGCAAGTAACCAAGGATTCTTAACATTGTATAGGAAAAGTGGCCTAAGTCAGAAGATTTCTTAAGCGAAATATTTGATGTCTAGTAGATATGTTGAGGAATATTGTGGCCATAACTAGGGCATTAATGCTTAATATAGTATGCTACCAAATCTCAATGCCATACAAAGACCAACTCAGAACTTGGTCTTCATTCCTGCTGCTCATCTGGTTGACGAACTTCATTTCAATAATGAGGTCGTAGCCTCGTAGGGTTTAGTCAAACATGGCGTACCAAAGATGAAAAGCTTACCAAAGATAAAAAGAAGCTGTTAATAAGGTGCAACGACCAAAATGCGCCTTTAACTTGACCAACAGGAAGCTGTGACAAGTCGCAACACTGTGCGCCAGGGCGGTTGAGTTGCAGAACTGGTTGTGTATTCACAACATGGATGACGTGGTATACCGAATAACTAAGGGAACAATGTTGTCAAGCTCCAACAGAGTAGTCCTAGCATCATGGAGAACCAAGATGCACTCTTCCTCAGCAGCATGAGTTCACCCAGGGTTGTGCTAGGGAAGGTCCAAAGGACCTCTGTGATGACTGGGGGGAAGAATTGTATATATGTTGCTAAAATCTCTTTACCTGACAAATGCAACAATTGGATGTGTACCGCAATGGTGTAGTACAAGTTCAGGTATACACGAACTTAGAAATGCATTAAGCTAGTCTTTATGGTAGGGGCCTATGTGGGCTAAACGTATACCATTACAATCTGAACTGCGCAGATGGTGGACACTTCACTGAAGAGTGACGAAAAGTCATATGAATTGGCTACCTCAAAGCTCAGTGCTATGCAGAGATGAAAATCAGATAAAATGATCCCTCGGCTTCAAAAGCTACATATTTTGAACCCCTTCCTGAACGAAATCCATTATCTGGGCTTGTGTACTTGGGGAGTCAATCCATGTCAGTCAACATACTCCCTATTTCATCATAGTTTCCCCACGGAGGACCATCGAAGCAATCGCTTCAAGTAAGGTGTATCATCGAGATTGAAAGAGTCGCTTGCTCTTAATTCCAAGCACCTTGGTGGGGTGGCACCGGATAATCCGGTCCCCCAAAAAAGGTACAAAGAAATGTTCGGAGCCATCATAGGAATGATTGTCTTTTGATGAATCCATGTTGCAAGACTGCAGTGAGAGAGCACCTTCCCGGACTGATCTCCTCAAGTTATAGACACCTCCTTCACAATTTCATCATACCTCGCCTTGGAGTACTTGGGTGTGGTGGCATCCATCTACAAACAAAACCAAAAGGAATAAACACAAATTTACAAGATAAGTAACAAAACTTCACACTAGCAAAAGTGATATGAACAAAAGAAAATACAAAAAACAGTGAAGCCAATAATACCTTGTTACAAAGAAGAGATCATCCGCTTCACTCCCAGTGAATGCAAGCAAAGCATGCTCCGCGAGTTTGTCCATCCTTGGAGATTCCAGCTTCAAAACCACCAAGATGGTTGAGTCAATGATCAAGACTGCACAATCAGCCCGGGAAGTTCCAAAGATCATGTTCTTGATAAAGTCCGCGATGTCCGGGAGCATCAATGACGGTCGCGGTAGTACTTGGTTGTCTCGAACTTCCACAAGGCAATGTCGATGGTGATACCATCGCTTCACGCCAAATTTTAAGCTTGTCAAGAACCCATGCATACTTGAAAGACCTTTTGTTCATCTCACCGCTTCTTTCTCAAAGCTCAATGACACGCTTTGTCAATTCCACCGAGCTTGTAGATCGGATGCCCGGTGGTTGTGGACTTCCCGAGTCGATATGACCAATAATAACAATGCTTATATGAATCTTTTTCTTACCCATGGCTGCAGTTAATAAAAGTGAAGGAAAAGAGACAATTGGGATATAGATCAGAATCGTGCTCATTGCTAAAGGAAAACAAAATGCTGCAGACAAAATGAATCTAAAAGCTGTCACAGATGGGCCTCACAAAGTTAATAAGAAGGGCAATATGATGTAAGATATATATTTGTTTGGGACTGCTCAATTACATCATTACTGAAAGCTTGTGAGGTAGAATAGAACCAAGCTTACAGCAAAAGAAATGAATGTACAAGGGAACCTTAGACAAACCTTGTGGATCATATCCACAAGTAGTCATTGCCAAACAACATCATAATGTATGTACAAATGGAGAAGTCTAAACGAATGTAGTCAAATAACATATTTACACAGCCACGTCCAAACAAAACTAGTAAAATAAACATTTTTTTTTTTTTGGATCTTTGTAACCATCCCTACCTCACGGGGGCTTGGCACCCACGCCTGACAAAGATAAACATTAAGCGTCATCCTTTGGAACTTGCAGAAAAGCTGTTGGCCAAGTGACATATCCATGCACACCCACTTCTCCAAGTGTACTAGCAAAATCATTTGGAAAGAACACTCTGGCCTCACTATTAACCACCTCAGTTAAGAGAATTTTGAAAACCCCCTCTCCCATGGGCCTACCATGGACAATAGATTGTGGGTTTACTGCAACAATCTCTCCACTAGCAACCTTTAAGCCCCCGACAAAATGCAAATCTCTCATCTTGTTCATAAATGAATAATGCATCTGCATTAATTTTGAACCAACATAAATACCTTTTTAAAGTAATACACCATATAAAAATGCACCAATCTATAAAACTATCCCAAAAAATATATACCGACTAGGTCATTTTAATGGAACTTCTCCAAAGTAGGGTGTTTCAAACAGGATTTCTTTGAGTTTGGGATGCAGGCTAAATGTAGACAAACCACATGTTAGCAACTAAGGAAAACCAGAAACAACACCGCTCTAAAGTTCAATAATCCTACCACATGTACCTGTGATGCCACTATCATGTCCTTCACCATTTGAAGCTCTGTTTCTAACCTGTCCAACTTTGAATTTGTAGTAGTGTTTTCACATCTCAACTCTTCTTTCTTCTTCAGAACCAGAGCAGTTTTTTTCACCATGGTACTACTAACACCAGCACCCATACCTCTCATACGTCCACTTTTGTCTTTTCCAAGTGTCTGTAGACTAATCCGATTTACACATAAAAAACAGATGGAATAAATATATAAAGATATATACTAATGCATTAAGTATAACTTGCCTGTGCAAGTGCATCATCAACACTCAAAATGTTGGACGAAGGATCAGAATTCACAATTCCTTTAATTTTTTCCTAAAACATTTTTAATTAGTTAGCAATATATAAACTAATAAACTTTGTAAAACTATGAGTGACTGAAGAATAAAATGTAGTCAATTTTTTAGCACTTACAAATGATCTCGGGACACTTTGAATGGTTTTGTCTTTCTTAGTATGGGCTCGAATGTATACCTCTGCCCTCCCAACCTCCAAGTCAGACTTGAACTCGTTTTCTACAGCCTTAAAATATAGGTGTATGTGAGTATAAAAAGCAACTATGTTAATTTAATGTGCAGATGACATTTGCGTGTATGTGCCACTTTCTAACAAGGATACTGAATTATGGATATTCTTGTTGTTTTGTTTCGGTTTCGCAATTTATGATATTAACTTTCCAAGTCAGTTTTCCTAATGGCATCTCTAAACGTATCATAATCTAGATGTCCCCAAGCATAAGTGCACATTGCACATGGACAACATATGTGGAGTTTTCATGCCCAAGATAGCCTACAGGCCGGTCTTCATTGTGTGTGACGCTTGCTGAATTTTTGTTTCCTTTATAATCTGTTTCACAACATTCATTTTTTCAACAAATAATAATTCAAGAAATTCAATGTTCTTGCATATTTTGTAAGAATTGGAAGTCTTAGCTTTGCAATACAACCAAAGTAACCTATCATAACATGGCTATATGAAGAATGACCTTATTGAACTCTCTTTACTGCACAAATTTCCAATGCAGATCTGGTGGGGTCGATCAGATCAAGCAAAGTGTCTTGGATACCACCTGCTAGTGATGTTGTGAAAATCAACACAGACGGCTCCTCTCTTGGCAATCTGGGTAATGACGGCACAAAAATTATGTGCAGAAATGTGCAAATGTAATCATATGAGTTCTTGCACAAAGACTTGGGGTTGTGGCTAACTATGAAGCTGAGTGCTTAGCCATTGTTCTCACAAAGAGGTGCGATGGCAAAGAAAAAGGGGATGGATAAGATGCAAATCTTATATAGTGTAAATGCGTGATAGCATTATTCTTATTAACAGAACATAGTATGTGACATATTGACATTCCACTCTCTTCTTATTAATGAAAATGATGCAAGAACCTCTGCAGGGATATGATTAAGAGAAGGGAGACACTGGAATAGAATAGTTTAAGGTTAACTGTGAGACCAAAAGACTCAGTCATATCCACATCCTTCTTTTCTGCACCACTAGGCAATTCCCAATCAAACCAGTATAGGAGGCTAGCAAGAATAGATTTAACAGATGTAAGGGCAAATGATATTCCTGGACTAATCTCCCCCCTCCCCCCGGTTTTAGCAGGAATATTATTCTAATTCCTTTATTGCATCTTTTTAAAAAAATAAAACATGCCTACTTATCACACTTCACAAAAGAATTGAACCATACTCACAATGACATGCCGTGTGGCAGCCATGCTCCTCCTGCCAAGTGTATTTGGTGCTCTGAGTTTCGAACGGTTAGCCTTGTTTCTTTTGCTTGCAGCCTAAGTTAATCAAACAAAAAAATTCATTAGCTCATTACTAATTAAAGTCGTCAAATACTTAAAACACAAATTAATGGGTTAGGCTGACCCCTGAACTTGCATTAGAATCTCAAAAAAATTCATTAGCTCATTACTAATTAAAGTCGTCAAATACTTAATCAAAGAGGAGTCAAAGAAAAAAACAGGATTATGTAATTGAGACCTGAAACTTCTCACTCTTTGTGTATTCCAGAAACCAATACCACTGCTCTCTGTTAAAAAAAGGAGGGGGTGGAGCTGCTCTCACTGATGCCCAACTTTTACCTTTGATATGGCACTTATGCAAGTTATGCCTGTGATTTCTCCAAGCTTGATCCATACTCTCTCTGAGGTACTCTAGTCAAACGTCATCAAAATCAAAATTGTCCCAATATGCATGTAAAAGTAACATTGATTAGTACACACTGTAGTATGTCTTAAAGCAATAAACTCATACTTAAATTTAATAAACATAGTTAAAAGATAATATACCTCCAGAACACTCAAAACTCTTTTTTTTTTAAGTCAATTGGCACTACACCTAAAGTTCGTATGTTATTGGAACATATTTCCTAGTGTTCACTCCTAACCCGTAATAAATGCCCCGGTATCCGGATCTAACCCATTGGGCCCTAGCTCATTAGTACTAACTTTCCTTTTCTTCCCATCGGGTAATGCTTTAGGGCCTTTTGAGGGTCCTCTCTTGGTCGAAGAAGTCACCTGCGAGGTGTCCCTCCTACATGTGTCGAAATAATAAATATGGTAACACCATAAAATAAAATGTTATAAAACAAGAACGTTTAGGGTACACAGTATATTACCACCTATCTCATTGTCACCCAAATCAGCACCTTGCAAATTGCTACGGTCATGTCCATCACCTTGCAAATTGCTACCGTCTTCTTGTCCAGCACCTTGCGAATTGCTACCATCTTGTTTGTCCAAAGGATCCATAAGTCTATACAGATGAAAAATCCAAGACACCAGTTAGAGTGACAAACACCAAAGTCCCAAACTAAACTAACAATTAAAGAAGTAACAAGTAAAGATTCTAATAAGGTAGAAGAACTATTTCACAGAGTAAAAGTTTCCATACCAAACTATTTGGAAGAAAGCTCTGGATTTGTGAAAAACGACATGGCTGAGCCACATATATATATAAGCACTTGAATTGTGGAGAAGATGGAGGAAAACTAACTTGCACGACCATGGGAGTGTGGGTTTCGTGCAATCTTTCTAGAGGGAGTTAGTTATTTCGCGGGTGTTTTAGAAGAAATTTGATGGTTTGGCACTTCGATATGCGCAGCAATTCAGGGAGAAATAACCCCATTCTCATTTGTTATCATCCACGACTTAAGTCAGTTGATAAAACATAAAATTGATTAGTTTTACCTACGAAATAAAGCCATGAAACTCTATACGAAAGTAAAACTACAAACTATCTTACGATGCTAGATTGCTTATCAAAGTTTCTACTCTCAATTCTATCGAAATAGAGTGGAGTAACAAATTCGTTCCACTCCTAGTGCTCTAGCATGGAATGTTTTCCAATCTAATTAGTCGGTCTTAAGTCTAATGAGAGCTTTACGAAGGGTGTTATACTACGATACCTATATGGAATATATTATGTTGAATTTAACTACGAATGCTATGGAAATATGATTGTTTCTGAATCTAGATAAAGGATTAGAGGGGAATTGAATCCACCTCGAATCCAACTTAATAACCTAGTATATATTCTTGTATCTCGATTCTTACGTTCTTACGGCAAGAATTCGAGTTCTAATCCCTAGTGTTCATGGCATTTCTACCGAATACTAACTAGCATGTGAGGTCGTCCACCTATTCTCATGGCGAATCACGATCTTCTAGATTGGAATAGATTCTACAATGCTTCTACACTATACCACTAAGTTTTCGTCAAGGCTTCATCAACCCCTCTAATGGAGGTTTTAGCCTTGAGTCATCAACCCATCATTTCCCATTGAATTATAACTACACATCATATTAAAATTCTAACTTAACTAAATTAACTAACAATGTTTCAATCTACTTAAACTACGAAATGATAATCAACAAGAATTAAAACTAGATCTATAAATTGAGATGACAAAAATCGAAATGGACAAAATAACTATTTTATTTATCTAATCAATCAAGAACAATGATTCAAAGATTTAATCTAAAACAAGAATTGAAAATAGAACTAAAACTTAATTAAAATACTGGAAACTAGATCTAGAATTATCTATATTGTTTTAGGTCTAACTAGCTACCATTAACAAAGAGCTAAGCTTTGGCTTTTATACTTTCAGATCCAAAAATCGTGCATGGGCTTGGAGCCATGTTTTGGGCCAGAGAATCGTGCCCAAAACCCAATTCTTTTTTCAAATCAAAAGGCCTCTTCAGCTACAGTTGGCTTCAACAGACTTTTTGTCTACTTCTGCTCCTCTGATTGGGTCAAGGCTTGGACCATTGGAAAGCTCTTTCCGAGCCGGTCGTTTTGACATAAGGTAGGCCCCATTCCGAGGTTTGAGTCCAAAGATACGACCTTCGGAAGTTCTGCTAACTTGTGTGCTGTTTCTGCCCGTGTCGACTTTTCAGCTCTTGACCGGGCTTTAGGAAGGCTTTGTCTTCTTGAATCTTGGCCTTTAATCACGGAACTACTTAGTAACCGACCTTTGCTCCTTTATCTCGCTAAAGTGGCACATTTCTGCACATAATGGACTTTGAAACCTGAAATGCATAAAAACACGTAATCAGTGTTAACTCTTAATTATTACTCACATAATTGGTCTAAAAGTATGACTGTTACATGGTTAAAACTACAGTTTTGGGCTCTTATCAAACCACCCCAAACAGCATTTTGCTTGTCCTCAAGCAAAGATGAGAAATTAGAATAAGTGACAAAAATGGAGTTTTATCTACTCTCGTTTACTGAAAGTCGCGATTGCATTGACCATATGCAACAAGGCCTTAAACCATTAGGAATTCCCTAGTGGACGAGTTATAGCCTCGTGAGAGTTTTCCAGTGAAGGTACTCACAAACTTCAACTATACTACAACGGCTAAGAAATAAAACTATTGTTTTCCTCATTCATGTCCCAACTATCTATACATCTCCCTAGCAAATGAATAAGAATAACCAAGTAAAAAACCTAAGCTAATATATGCATAATAATCAATCATCTATAATACGAATATAAGTACTATGAGTAATACCATGAAATGCCTAGCAGGTTCGTTTCTGAAAACTAGGAATAGCGTCCTTAAGTAGGTCCTCACACAAATGTCAAGACGAAAACCACTCTGATTTTTCCGCTCAAGTTTCATTTACTCCGATTAAGCGGTGGGCACACTTTACCTTACAATCTCAATGACAACAAAGGAAGCCGGAGTCGATCAAACACATCTGCCACTTACTATCACACTAACCTATTCCTAATTGAGCTAGAGGTCTTTATTAGGTGTTCATGGGATTTAGGAGATGGTTTAAGAAGGAAGGAAATGGATATTCAAAAAGGACAAGTCTGAGATAGTAGAGTCTTCATATTATGTAACTTAGAGAAACCTTGTTATTTACTTTTGCTTCTACACTTTGTTTCCATCCTTAGCTATATATATATATATATATATATATATATATATATATATATTTTTTTTTTTTTTTTTCTTTTCTTTGGCTTTTAACTCCTTTTATTCTATTTTTTTTTTTTTCGGAGTTTTTATTTTTTTTTCTATTTTTATTTTTCTTTTCTTTGGATGGGAACTTCTTTTCTTTATTTTCTGAAGCAATTAACTAACTTTTGTTTACACCGGTTTTTCTCTTCTTCTCTCTTCCTCATTCTATTCTCAAACTTATTCTAGATTGGGTAGGTTGATTTTTTTATTTTGTTCTGTTTTTGTAACAGGGTAAAGGATTTGTGGTTTATGGAAGGCTAAAGAAAGGCTCAGAGGGGCGACTAGCGGAAAATAATTCATAGGTTTGAATTTATGGCTATATCGATCCAAAGAGGGCCTAAATTCTCGCTTAGGATATGGCATAGTGATCAAGCAAGTGGACGTGTGATTTCTCTATCCGGATTTTACTTCTCCCTTGTGTCATTTCTCACATGTTTCGCTCATATAAGGCTTTAGGCTATATTCTCACAGGATTTGTAGAATAAGTACTCTAGTCTAGATTTCAGAAACTTACTGCTAACAATCATAGATACTCATGTAATATATTTATAGATAGATGCAAAGATTATTACCTACATATTAACCTAAGTTTCTAACAATTATTCTGATGCAAAAACTACGTGAGACTTCTAGATTGTTAAGAGCATAGAGAAAGAAAACAATACCAATATTCCTAAGTGTATAGCATAAACTTATTTATTTATATTTTTGAAATTTTTTGAAACTTTAACTAGAAAACAAATGCATATTATACATATCTATATCCTAAGATGCCTTTAATTACACATGTTTCTATGCTGAAACAAGAAGCATACTTTGTCCTCAAAGTATTGTAAATAAAGAGGGTAGGAAAAATACCATTGAAACGTGTAAAATTCAGGAACATCTGCAAAACAAAGTTAGAACGTACTAATATAGGAAATAAAAACTGACGCAACTCTATAAGAGTTCCACCCATTATGGGGTTAACCGAATTAAATTGCTTGGGACATAAACAGACACTAACAAAACTAAAAACTTACCTTATCTCCCGCTTAAACATCTTCCTCCTCGTTAATGAGACGAGGTTCCTTCGCATCCTGCCAGTCCATTATAATTTGCCACGCTTGCCGCCATTTATCATCTACTAATGCTAACCTGTTAAGTGTTATTATGTCTGATGGGATGTAATGGGCTTGACCAATTGAGGTCGCTGACCGCCATCTCGGCCAAGTCATTATTCGCAATGAGTGAACCACCCAATTAGTGGGTCTCATGACTTCAACCCTTTTCCAATCTGTGAATTGTGCACAGAATACAGGTAAACAACTACGCATGATGCGGCTTACCAACACAGGCATAAGAAGATACTTACGCCTCATGGTTTGGGCTCTCTTAAGACTAGCGACTAAAACTCGGGGAATGTCATATCGGCGACGTCCCTCAGCTAAAGCGAGGAAAATGTCACCAGCAAGATCGATCGCTTTTTGCGAAATGAACTGCCATTCCCCCAAAATATTCATCAGGATGAATAACATGGTGGTGCCTACATTTAGGGAAAGGCTACCAAGGGCAATGCTATATCGCCCCTGGTCCATTACTCGAAATACCCTTCCTCCATAATACTCATGGAAATATGTATAATCATAAAGATATGCATTATCGGTCATATATGCCCATGTGTGAACAGGATCAGGTATTGGTAATCCTGAAACTAAAACGACCACATTTTTATCGAATTGATGTGTCGTGGTCTTCGACTCTGACGGAGAATTCTTGTTCTCCATCCCGATTACAATAGAATTTAACATGGTCGTAGAAATAAGCAAAGAAGTCGTGGTGAATATGAATCGTCATCACTTACCGGTAGATGACGCCATCCTAATCAAGAGGATCCCGTGGTTCGGAACCAATGTCCATAGGTCTCGGTGCCCATTACATCTTCGAAAGACTGTTCAGGTATGACTATAGGAGATGTCATCTTAACTACTCTTTGAACAGTTCCAAAAAATCCTGGACTGACCCTCTGAAAATTGGAATTTCCCCGCGATTAACGAATTAGGGGCGCTTCACATAGAAGCACATGGGGGTCGCTCGTGGGTTTTAGAATTACAGTGTTTTGGGCGCGGGTCGCGCACAAGGAGGGCGCGGGTCGCGCTCTGACAAAATTTTGTGAAAATGTAGAGGGCGCAGGTGCGCTCGTAAGTGCTGAAACCGGAGTTTAAGAGCAAAAAGAAAGAAAAACTTGGAGTGGAAGGTGCGGGATGATGGTGGGGTGTAGTGTGGTTTGTTAGTGTAGAAAGAAGGGAGTTTAAATAGGTTCTGAGCTACCAAAACGAATCGGCAAGTTCCCAATTTTTTTGAAGGCAATTTCCGAAAATAGAAAAATTCCAAACCCGAAAATGGAAACAAACCATTTCCATGATTTTCTATAAATCCTGGTATCTTTCATACTGGATTTAGAATAGTAACTTCTAAACTCTCCTAGATTTCATGCTACCACCACAGAAATCATAGATATGCCGATATCGGCCAAATTATCAACCCTTCCTTCAAGACTACTTTACCGCGGATGATCATATAAATTAATTATGCTCGGTATAAAAATATTACCACCCCCAAACAAGTCGGAAGGTGGGATTAATGATAAAAACAAGCAAGACTTTCGAAATTAACCAATTATATTAAAAATAAAATTTAAATCCAAACAACATAAAACAAACACATTAATATTTAAATTTAACTACTTAATTAAATTTCAACTAATAAAACAATCAAAACTATGAATAACGGTAACACAACCGATGGTGAACACCTAGTTGTGTGATGAAGATGGACCCCGAGATGGAGATTGACCCGGGATGGAGAATGGCTTGAACCATCTCTTTTTGCGACGATGCTCATGCCCATCGGACTCGGTCGAAACGAGTCCTCCACGGGTGGCATCGCGTCGTAACATCTCTATTCGGAACAAGCGCTGTGCTTCCATCTCAGTCCGGAGTACTGCATACTGGGCTTGTTGATGCTGGTGGATAGTCTCCATGTTAGACAAGATATCGTCCTGAACCCCTTCGAGCATTTCAAATCTCGTCTGAAGGTTCGCTTGCTTCTTTTGAATGCCAATCTGTCTATCTCGGATATTTTCACAAATACCATAAACGCACCGCAAGGTAGTTTGCAACACTTGAATGCGTTCTAAATTAGAACTACATTTATCTAATGCATCTTCATCCAGACATGTCATATCCTCCCTTTCATCTTCCGACTCAACCATTTTTTCTTCAGACAACGGCCAAGTCTCTTGGATGCAATCCGTATAGATACTTGCATTAGAATGCAATTTGATCTTAATAGGAGCAGATCTTGCGACAGCTCTAAAGGAGAGCATGATCTTAGTGATCAATACGGGAAGAGGCGCCAAGCTCTTCCCCACTCCTCGAATCACATTAAACATTAAATCAATGATGCAGAAATTATACTTATTTGTTGCAAAATCCAGAGAATGTGCGCATACATTGCGAGTCGATATCACCGACTTTGTCTTTCCCGGGGCGTTCCTACCAATCCACCGAGCTACTGCCGGTTGATTGGTTCTCGAGGATTGGATCGGGCGGACGAATGAGATGTCGGATTGTATTCACCCTCCACGACAAGATCCTTTCATCAAAGCAGAACTCCAAAGATATCTCGATTCCCGAATTGTCGCTACCGAGTTGCTTTCAAAGCGTAATTCCTAACATTTCGACCAACAACAACTCTTACTTCCCTCCTCGCCCTCCCTGCTACCTTTATGAAAATCCTATCCCCTCCAATTCTCGCTTCTTATAAAATTGTTCTACCAAATCATGGTGATAGAACTCCTCGGTCGAAAGTACCACAAATCCGTTCCAATGCCTCCTAATCATCTCCGGCGTCGTAAAATGAAATGGCGTGAAGTCGCCCGGAAACAAACGCTAACTCGGCAAAATTCATCGTCGTAAGCGCCATTGAAGTTTCTGAGACAACTAATAGTTTTGTAGACTATGGGGTGGCGAAGTTTGAAGAAAAACTACTAAAAGCGGCGGTGGTGGCGGTAGTTACTTTAATTGGTGGCTGTTTTTTTGAGTTGGGGTGGTGATGGTGATGGTTTAGAGAAGGTTTTAGGTGGATTTGATTTTCTTGGTGTAGGTGTAGTTAGGTGTTATTCTCTCTTTCTATATATATATATATATATATATATATATATATATATATATATATATATATATATATATATATATATATATATATATATATATTTTTTTTTTAATTTTGGTTTTCAAGGTTTGTTTAAACTTGGTAATCGGCGTGATTGAAAAGGGAAGGTACTGTGCGTTTTTGGGAAGGAAGGAGACGCACAGTCGTGCGTGCGGTTTGGGCCCAAGCCCAATTTGAATTCCGAAATTTTCCGAATTTTCGCGCAATTTCAAATTCAATTTGCCGCTTCGTTATTGGCCCGATTTTGGCGAATGAGTTATGGAAATGATCAGTAGAGAATTTCCAATCCAATGATCCATAAAACACTCAATTCCAACCATGGGTGACGTATAAGAGGGTGGAAAAAAAATGCCTCAAAGTGCGTGTGTGACGTAAGTTATGCGAACGAAGGAATTCTAAGTTTAGATTACGTCAACCCAATTGAACTACAAGTAATGGGCCTAAGCAACACAAATGAAAAGTTCGAGCAATCCAGATGGAGGGACCGATTGCCCACCCCCAAACAAATTTTTAAACACAAAATTTGTTCTAATGCGGGTCGTTTAAAGTCAGATTCCCAAGACTTGTTGGATTGCTATTTTTATGATTGAGAATTTTTTTATTATTATGTATTTTATTTATTTATTTATTTATTTATTAGTTTATTATAAGATAAACGAAAAACAATAAATACATAATTCACCCCTTAGAGGAACATGACTCAAAAACCGAGAAAACATGCAAAAGTGGAAAACGTGAATTATGTTAACCGTGGACTTAGGATCCGGTACTTACAGCCACACACTCCATAGGGAGGGCCCGGTTACCTGAATGGTGTACTTACCACTAAATGGTAGTGAAAGGAAGTACACCAATGACAAAGGTCAATCCTCATAGACAAGGTCCTGTAAAAGGACTTCCTCTACATCGAGGGGGCGTGGTTCGTGAAAATGTTTTAACCGTTGACCATTAACTTGAAAGGTACTGTTGTCATTTGGATTTACCAAGGTGATTGCCCGTAAGGGGTGACTTGATAACTTAAAAGGGCCGACCAACGGGTTTTAGTTTTCCGGGAAAATATGTAGGCGGAGTTGTAAAGAAAGACCTTTGACCGACTACAAACTCTTTTTTGCCAAGATTTGCTTATCATGAACCGTTTCATGTTAGCTTTATAATCCTTTCTTGAGATCGTAAGAATCGCCACGGTTTCTTCAAGCTCATTTAATTGCAACTTCATTTGACACCTGCCTCATCAATATTGAAGTTAAGGCTTTTATAGCCCACGAGCACGGTGCTCTAATTCAATCGGGCAAATGACATGGTTTCCCAAATACAAGTCTAAAGGGGACATACCTATAGGAGTTTTGAAAGCAGTTCTATCGCCCATAAGGCATCCGATAGACGCAACCGACCGGTCTTTCCTATCGGGTTTACGATTGTTTCTAAAATCTTTTTGATTTCCCTATTAGAAACTTCTACTTGTCCGCTAGTTTGTGGATGATCTGGAGTTGCTACTTTGTGTGTAACTCCATACTTTTTCACTTTGGGATGCAACAACTCTTCTGTTGCAAAATGTGTTCCACCATCACTAATGATGGCTTTATGAATGCCAAACCGACAGAAAATATATTCTTTAATAAAAATACAACGGTCTTATGGTCATTGCTTACAAGCTAAGCTAGGGCCTCTATCCATTTAGACACGTAGTCCACGGCAACTAGAATATAAATGAAACCGTGGGAAACATGGAAAGGACCCATGAAATCAATGCCCCAAACGTCAAAAATTTCTACTATTAAGATTGGATTTAATGGCATCATATTACGCCTCGTGATTCGCCCAAGTTGTTGGCAACGAATACACGTCTTGCAATGCACTTGGGCATCTTTAAAAAGGGTAGACCAATAAAATCCACATTGAAGAACTTTAGCGGCTGTTTTCATCCCACTAAAATGGCCACCACACTCTTTGTCATGGCAGAACGATAGAACTTCATTATATTCCCACTGGGGAATACAACGATTTAATAATCGATCCGCGACAATACTTAAAAATATAGGGCTCATCCCAAAGAGTATAACTTAACTCGGCCAAGAACTTCTTACGTTCATTTCTTGACCAATTATAAGGCATAACATCAGCCGCTAAATAATTTACAATGTCAGCATACCATGGTGCTGAAAAAATAGCATACAGATGCTCATCAGGAAAAGAGTCCGGTATGGACTCAGAATCACTCTAATCGTCGTTTGTGAGTCTAGATAAGTGGTCGACAACTACATTTTCGACCCCTCTTTTGTCATTTATTTCTAATGTGAACTCTTACAGGAGAAGGATCCATCGGATTAATCTCTGCTTAGCATCCTTCTTTGCAAGAAGGTACTTAAGTGCTGCATGCATGGTCCGTGTAAACTAACGTTTTAGAACCAACCAAATAAGGACGAAACTTATCTAATGCATAAATGACAGCTAAGAATTCTTTTTCTGTAGTTGAATAATTCCGTTGAACATCGTTTAAGGTTTTACTAGTATAATAAATAACAGTGGACTTATTATCTAGTTTTTGTCCCAAGACTGCACCAACTGCATAGTCACTAGCATCACACATGAGTTCGAAAGGTTTAGACCAATCGGGAGGCTGTATAATGGGTGCAGTGGTTAGGGCGACTTTTAAAGTTTCAAAAGCTTGCGTACAGTTAAAATTAAAATCAAAGATTGCATCTTTCAAAAGAAGATTAGTTAAAGGCCTAGCTATTTTCGAGAAGTCTTTAATAAACCGCCTATAAAAACATGCATGGCCTAGAAAGGCTCTAATATCACGGACAGTCCGTGGTTTAGGTAGGGTCGCTATCTTATCTAGTTTGGCTTTATCCACTTCGATGCCATCACTAGATACGATGTGACCTAGTACTATGCCCTTTTTCACCATGAAATGACATTTTTCCCAGTTTAAAACGAGGCTTTTTTCTTCACACCATGTCAAAACCTTAGGCCGGGTTAGACAAACAAATCGCGAAGGAGTCTCCATAGATAGAAAAATCATCCATGAAAACTTCCATAAAGCTACCATGTCGCTAAATATATGAAGCATACACCGCTGAAAGGTACCGGGAGCATTACAAAGGCCAAAAGGCATTCGCTTATAGGCATACGTTCCAAAGGGACAAGTGAAGGTAGTCTTTTTTGGTCATCAATATCAATAATAATCTGAAAATAGCCCGAGTAGCCATCCGTAAAAACAATAAAAAGCATGACCAGCTAGGCGTTCGAGCATTTGATCTATAAAAGGTAAGGGAAAGTGATCATTTCGTGTCATAGCATTTAAACGTCTGTAATCAATACAGATCTTCCATTTCATAGGGCCTTGTGTGACAATATAGTCACCCTTCCCGTTACGTACCATGGTAACTCCCGATTTCTTAGGAACTACATGAATGGGGCTTACCCATTCGCTATCAGAGATGGGGTATATGATACCCGTATCGAGTAATCGTAAGACTTCTTCCCTAACCACCTCTTTCATGGCTAGGTTCAAGCGACCGAGGTTCAAGAAAAGTCTTCGCGTTATCCTCCAAATGGATACGATGAGTGCAAATATTAGGGTCAATTCCTTAATGTCGGCTAGGGACCAACCGATCGTGAACCCGATGTTCCCTAATCACCCGGATTAAACGTGTCTCTTCATTCTTAGATAACAGAGAAGATATAATTACCGGATGACTACCATCCGGATCAAGTTGAATATATTTTAACTCTGGGAGAAGGGGTTTAAGCACTGGAGTGGAAGGAAAATCAATAGATGTTTCGTCGGGGTCCTCATTTTGCATAATGAATACTTGCTTAGGTAGCAAGTCTTCATACTCAATATGTGGAGCAACCGAAGTGTCTACAATTGGTGTGGACTCAAGGATGGTGTTGACTTCCTTTAAGTAGGAGTCATTTACAAAATCTGAAGTTCCAAAAGAAAGGAATTTGTACATATTGTTTTCAGGAAACGTGTTGTTAAAATAATCTTGAGCTAAGCTCTCGATCATGCTAACCTCCCCATCTATAGACGAATCTGGTAATTGTTTCATCATTTTAAAAATATTTACCTCAACTGTAAGATGGCCAAAAGATAAGGACATCTTACTATAGCGACAATTTATAAGTGCGTTGGCAGTTGCTAAGAAGGGGCTCCCTAAGATGATCGGTACAGAGTCATTGGCGACTTCTGTATCGAGGATAACAAAATCAGCAGGATAGTAAAAATTCTGAACCTTAACAAGCACGTTTTCCACTACACCCTTAGGATACTTAATTGACCTGTCCGCTAATTGCAATGTTATTTTTGTAGGTTGCATTTCTTGTAGACCTATTTGTTTATACAAGTAATACGGGAGTAAGTTAACACTCGCCCCCAGGTCTAATAAAGCGGTTGTCGTGTAGGAATCTCCTAAGGTGCATTTTACAGTAGGACGACCAGGGTCCTTGTACTTAACGATTCCATTATTTTCTGATAAAGTTGGGAACTGTTCAGTTAAAAAGGCGTCTTTAGGTATGTTGGTCTTACGCCTAGTAGTGCACAACTCTTTAAGAAACTTAGCGTGGTTAAGGAGCTTTTTAATAGCTTCGAGAAAAGGAAGGTTTATCGTTAGATTCTTGAAAACGTTCCTAATCTCCTCAAAGTTTGTATCCCTGGTTAGCATGGCTAACTTCTGAGGGAATGGTGGGTTTTGCTCTATATTTTAGCGTATGGCTCGACTTGATGTGTTACCTTGGCTTTCGTTTCTTAGGTTGTGGTTTAACCGGGTACCTCTACAGCTGGTGGGCTCTTGGTTTCTATTTCGGTATCTAGTTCGATATCCGGTGTAGGGAGTACTGATGGGGTAACTATAGGCATAGTTACTTTGTTATCAACCACTCTTCTAGAACGGAGAGTGGTGATGGCATTCAGGTCACCTACTATTGTCGTTTCCGTACTAGTATTACCGTTTACCTCAAAGGATGTGTTTGTTGTTTTAGGGTTGGGTATGGCTTGTCCTGGAAACACGCCTTTTGGTTGGGCTTTCTCTTGGGCTAACTGTTGTATGCCCTGATTTATGGATTGTAAGATCTGTTGGTTTGATTGAGTCATTGATTGGAAAAGTTGTTGGGTAAGCTGTATAAAGGCGTCTATACGATCCGGATGTGATTGCGTAGTAGTCACAGGTGGTGCGACTGGAACTATCTCACGTTGATTATTTATGGGTGGGTTGTGATAGTTACTATTGTTAACCGGAACGATACCTCTATTGGTATTATAACTATTATAATTACCCTGACCTTGTGCTAAACCTTGTCGTGGTTGCGCTTGGTTGTTATAATTATTATAATTTTCCTGACTTAATCCATGGCCTTGCCTAGGTGGAGCTTGATTATAGTTGTTTGCTTGCCTAACATTTTGGTTATTAGACCCTGGAGGTGAAACTTGTTGATTGTTTCGCCAACTAAAGTTGGGATGTTGTCTTCATGGGGCATTAGGAATAGGATAGTTATTAATGGAGTAAACATTATCTTGCTCTAATTGTTGTTGTTCATAGGCGAGAGGACAATAGGAGTCAGGGTGCTCAGGACTCAAACAGACATTACATGGGTTGGAGTTAACATTCATGACGGGGGTAGGCTTTTGTTGCACAGAAATAGCCTCAACCTTTTTAGTTAGAGATTCGATTCAACTTTTTAGTTCTAGATCGGGTTTCATCTCAAACATACCGGCGGCCTTAACTGTTGAAGAAGAACTAACTGCACGGGGGATATCGTCACTCCCCCCCCAATTGTTATTACGTTTAGTTTGATCTTCTAAAAATTTGTAAGCCTCCAAGGCTCCTTTACTTAGGAAACTACCCCCATTCATTATGTCAAGGACTTTTTTATGGTGATGTTGAAGTCCTTTGAAAAAGGCACGAACTAACGTGTCTTTTGCTAGGTTGTGGTGTGGACACTCAATAAGCAGATCGGTCAAACGATTCCAAGCCTCAGAAAATGATTCATGAGGATTTTGTCGGAAAAAATGAATCTTGGAAAGCATCTCATCCGTCTTTAGGGGTGGGTAAAATGTTCCATAAACAGTTGAACAAGTTTAGCCCACGAGTCCACAGAGTTAGCGCTTTGGGCGTTAACCAAGACGCCGCCTTTATCGGCTAAGGTGAAAGGGAATACCCTCGGTTTAATTTGTTCCGTACCAACCGTAGGGATGATGGAATGTTGTAAGGACTTGTTCAATCCTACGCGTGTGTTGATAAGGTTTTTCATGGTCTAAGAAACCATGGAAAACGGGTAACAAATTAAATATGTTTGGGGAATTCAAAATCCCCCACCGGTCCGCTAGAACGATGCAAGATTTAGGGCTATCGCTCAAGGCTTTGTAAAAGTCGGAGAGAGGAGTCTCTCTTTCTTCAGCCATTATGTCAGGTGTGGTTGGTGGGATAGTAGTTAGAGGTGTAGTGATTGGTATACTCAATAGATTTGTTTGTTGACGTTGACGGTTAATTACGTTCGGTGTTTTTCTCCGACCAGACCTTAATCTCATGCAAGTCTAAGTCTAAATACGAAAACAATCCAAACAATCTTGATATATTAGTATGAACCTCTAACTGGAGATGCGAGGTATGGAAGAAAGGAATATCGATAAGCGTCCTTGCTTCGCTTATGAATAGCGCCTTTGTTTACGCGTTCGTATGTAAATAACAAGTTAGAACACTGAAAAAACTTAAAAATCGAAGTTTGAAACAAACCTGTTGAAATCCTGGATTTTTGGCTTAGGCGAAAGCTTGCCGCTCCTTGTTCCATGACTTAGCTGGTCGCTACGGGTATGAGGGCGGGTCGCTCGTGTTCCGTATAATAGGGTGCAAGTGCGCTCCTTATAGGTGCGGTCGCTCTCAGTGTAATTTTGTCGCGGAATTTTTCGACGAAACGGATAACCACAAAGATGAATCAAACAAGGGTGGGTGGGTTTAATGGGACTTAAAATTGACTAATTCTACTATGAAAACAATGCTAAAGTGCAACTAAGATGGCAGCGGCGCCATTTGATAAAACATAAAATTGGTCACTTATTCTAATTTCTCATCTTTGCTTGAGGACAAGCAAAATGCTGTTTGGGGGTGGTTTGATAAGAGCCCAAAACTATAGTTTTAACCCCCATAGTGATCATACTTTTAGACCAATTATGTGAGTAATAATTAAGAGTTAACACTGATTACGTGTTTTTATGCATTTCAGGTTTCAAAGTCCATTATGTGCAGAAATGTGCCACTTTAGCGAGATAAAGGAGCAAAGGTCGGTTACTAAGTAGTTCCGTGATTAAAAGCCAAGATTCAAGAAGACAAAGCCTTCCTAAAGCCCGGTCAAGAGCTGAAAAGTCGACACGGGCAGAAACAGCACACAAGTCAACAGAACTTCCGAAAGCCGTATCTTTGGACTCAAACCTCGGAATGGGCCTACCTTATGTCAAAACGACCTGCTCGGAAAGAGCTTTCCAATGATTCAAGCCTTGACCCAATCAGAGGAGCAGAAGTAGACGAAAAGTCTGTTGAAGCCAACTACAGCTGAAGAGGCCTTTTTGGACTGAAAGAATTGGGTTTTGGGCCTGATTCTTTGGCCCAAAACATGGCTCCAAGCCCATGCACGATTTTTGGATCTGAAAGTATAAAAACCAAAGCTTAGCTCTTTGTTAATGGTAGCTAGTTAGACCTAAAACAATATAGATAATTCTAGATCTAGTTTCCAGTATTTTAATTAAGTTTTAGTTCTATTTTCAATTCTTGTTTTAGATTAAGTCTTTGAATCATTGTTCTTGATTGATTAGATAAATAAAATAGTTATTTTGTCAATTTCAATTTTTGTCATCTCAATTTATAGATCTAGTTTTAATTCTTGTTGATTATCATTTCGTAGTTTAAGTAGATTGAAACATTGTTAGTTAATTTAGTTAAGTTAGAATTTTAATATGATGTGTAGTTATAATTCAATGGGAAATGATGGGTTGATGACTCAAGGCTAAAACCTCCATTAGAGGGGTTGATGAAGCCTTGACGAAAACTTAGTGGTATAGTGTAGAAGCATTGTAGAATCTATTCAAATCTAGAAGGTCGTGATTCGCCATGAGAATGGGTGGACGACCTCACATGCTAGTTAGTATTCGGTAGAAATGCCATGAACACTAGGGATTAGAACTCGAATTCTTGCCGTAAGAAGGTAAGAATCGAGATACAAGAATCTATACTAGGTTATTAAGTTGGATTCGAGGTGGATTCAATTCCCCTCTAATCCTTTATCTAGATTCAAAAACAATTATATTTCCATAGCATTCGTAGTTAAATTCAACATAATATATTCCATATAGGTATCGTAGTATAACACCCTTCGTAAAGCTCTCATTAGACTTAAGACCGACTAATTAGAATGGAAAACATTCCATGCTAGAGCACTAGGAGTGGAACGAATTTGTTACTCCACTCTATTTCGATAGAATTGAGAGTAGAAACTTTGATAAACAATCTAGCATCGTAAGATAGTTTGTAGTTTTACTTTCGTATAGAGTTTCATCGCTTTATTTCGTAGGTAAAACTAATCAATTTTATGTTTTTTCAAATGATCAAAGTTTCTGAGAATCAAAGTTTCTGGATGGGCCACTTTACTGAGAATCATTGCAGAATCACGTGATCCAGTCCTGCAATTGAGGACCTATCTCGTCTTATCCATGGGAGTGTCATCAAAACTACATGACTTGGTATGCGAGGAATTCTCATGTAGTTTTGGTGAACCCTGAGTGTCTTCTTATTCATCCTTCCCTGGAGACACTGCTTAACTGTTCACCGATTGTAAGTATTGTGATTTTTAATTGAGTTTCTCTAACTGTGATTTTTTGCATTCGATTGGTAACTTATCTTGATTTCCCTTTTTTCGATAGGACGACATCATCGATGAAACCAGTCGTTTGCTAGAGAGAGGTCTGCAATTGGCTTAGGATAATATGCCAGAGGAAGCAAGGTCCTCCTTCGAACGGGCGTACAACTTGACTAGGTGCAAATACATTTATGGGCATTATAGTTCATGATTTATTTCAGTTTAGGGTTTGTAACTTTGTAATTTGTAACTTTGGAACGAATGGATGGATTATTTGATTTGGAACGAATGGATGAATATGATGTTTGAATGATATTTGATTAAGTGGAATTTGATGTTTGATTAAGTATGAATATGATGTTTGAATGATGTTTGATTAAGTGGAATCTTGATTTTGAATGATGATTAAGTGGAATTTGATGAATATGAAAGTGTTGTAAAAACGAAATGAACTTTCAAAATTTTTTTGTCCAAACGACCCAGCCACATCGTTTGGTATAAAGGCCAAATGACCTCGTCAGATCGTTTGCCCTTTATACCAAACGACTTTGGCAGATCGTTTGCCTTAAAGCCCAAATGACCCAGCCACATCGTTCGGTATAAAGGCCAAACGACTTTGGCAGATCGTTTGCCTTAAAGCCCAAACAACCCAGCCACATCGTTTGGTATAAAAACCAAATGACTTGACCATGTCGTTTCGGTCATTATTTCAAATCACTCGATTGTCGTCCGAATCAACTTAGTCGATCACTCGATTGCCATCCGAATCAACTTAGTCGATCACTCGATTTCCAAATCACTCGATTGCCGTCCGAATCAACTTAGTCGATCGCTCGATTTCCAAATCACTCGATTGCCGTCCGAATCAACTTAGTCGATCACTCGATTTCCAAATCAAATCAAATAAAAGTCTTAACATTATTTCCAAATAACATAAAAATAAAATCAAATTACACTTGTTCCAAATTATATCAAAATATCAAATTACATCAAAAGATCACTTAGTCGATCGCTCGATTTCCAAATCACTCGATTGCTGTCCGAATCAACTTAGTCGATCACTCGATTTCCAAATCAAATGAAATAAAAGCCCTAACATTATTTCCAAATAACATAAAAATAAAATCAAATTACACTTGTTCCAAATTACATCAAAATATCACTTAGTCGATCGCTTAATTTTCAAATCACTCGATTGCCGTCCAAATCAACTTAGTCAATCACTCGATTTCCAAATCAAATAAAATAAAATCAAATAAAAACCCTAATATTATTTCCAAATAACATAAAAATCAAATCAAATTACACTTGTTTCAAATTACATCAAAATATCACTTAGTCAATCGCTCGATTTACAAATCACTCAATTGCCGTCCGAATCAACTTAGTCGATCACTCGATTTCCAAATCAAATCAAATAAAAGCCCTAACATTATTTCCAAATAACATAAAAATCAAATCAAATTACACTTGTTCCAAATTACATCAAAATATCATATCGACAACATACAAACAACTTAGTCGATAACATGTATTGTTGAGCCTTCAACAGGCTCGTTTTTCTATATTAAATTAGGAATATTCAATGTCATAAATTGCAATTGCCTTGCTGTCAAGGCCAAATTCCAACTTTCAGCAATATCATATTGAGCTCTAAGCCATTGGCGCATTATTGGAGGAACATGACAATCTTCAACAAGTTTAACATTGACAAAATAATTTCCACCAACATGTGCGCTACCTAACACTTGGGTCACTCTTTCAGGATTTGCTTGGGTTCTCAGCGGCATGATAAGGAAGCACTGACGAGCTCCTAAATGCAGGAGGACAACATTAAATCTTGAAGCAAATAGGTATCCAGCAAAGGGCATGCTCATCCACTTATTTAAGGGTGCGTAACCTTCTTCATGTAGGATTTCCTTCATCATATCGCATAAACAATCTCACTTTGACTGTACAAAGTACAATAAAGGGGGAGGTTGTCAATAAGCTCTTGGTATAAGTCCTTTCTCATCTGCAGCCAATCTTATTGACTTCTTCCTAATGCAATGCAGAAAGCTCTATAACCGTAGTTGCCATCGCCAACAGGGTCATGGACTCTAACAATGTATTTATGCATTTCTTCAGGAATATCCAACCCGTAATCCTTAGGACCCCTCGTCATCTCTCACATTTCGTGGTGTGTCTGTTTTTAGAGAAGGCTTATTTCTTGGTGTGGTTGCTTTTAGTATTTTTGGAGAAGACTTATTACTTGGTATGGTTGTTTTTGGAGAATGCTTATTTGTTGGTGTGTTTTGGGTTGGTATTTTTGGAGAAGACTTCTTTCTTGGTGTGGTGTGGGTGTTTTGGGTGGGCATAGTATTTGGTTGTGACGAGACCCACTCCTCATGGTCACGTTAAGAATGTTCAAAATTAGATGGATCTCACTTTGAAAAGTTCTCATATTCAGTTGGAAGTTTTCTGCTGCAGCTACTTTTCGGCCGACCTTTAGTTTTTGCTTCCTCACAAGGCGGTACTAGCCATGTACTTTCTGGTACGATAATCTCCATAAGCTTCCTAATCATAACCCTTTGCTCTTCTTCATAAAGCATTGCAAACCTATTTATGAACAAGTCCATCGAAGGTGTAACATAGGGACCAACAGCCACTGACACATTGGGAGAAGCAGACAATGTTTTCCAAAATGGGTCGATAGCAGTCAAAGGGATGGACCGTTCTTGCTCTTCAAACTCAATTAATTCATGAGCACATGGCAATCCATGGCTAGTGCGCAAATAACACCAACACCTGATTTCTCCATCTTTAACACGCTTTACGCTGGTATCTATTTCTTCAAATAGCAAGTCCAAACACTTGCATGAGACAAGGCCTCTGAGTTCACGAAACAAAGGAATCCGGTGGTGGTGCTGAGTTACAATCATACTTCTCTCGAAGGTAGCTCTAATCTAGGACATCTGGATCTCTAGAATCGGGTGGATTAAGCTAAACATACTCAAAAAATCGTGACAGTTTGCATTTCCTAGTACATGCTTCACCTGAGCATGAGACCCTTCAACTTTATTGGTCGTTGTACTCCCAAAGTGAATGTGTTGGTCAGTCCAACAACATACGAATCGATCCCTGTGAGGAAACCAAGTCTCTCACAAATGACTAACAAAATTGGAGTACTCAACCCTGTAATATTTTTCCAAAGCATCCCATTTACGCTGGAAAATAACCTCTGTCTTCGATTTGACTACAGTGTTCCACGAGAATTGGGCCTTCTCTACAAGTTCTATAGTTGGAAAAATATCGTAACATTTTGAAAGGACGCACGTAGCGATATGCCATTTACATAGATGTTTGTGTGCATTAAGGAAAACTTTGTCAGCGGCACTCATCAGGGCTAAGTCCCTGTCAGACACGATCACGGATGGGCTTTTGTCACCAAGCAAGCCACTAAAATAATGCAGGGCCCACTCATAGTCGACTGTTGTTTCAGACTGAAGCAACACCTGACACACGGTGAAAGACTTCCAAGTTGAACTCACCCCAACAAACTGTACGAAAGGCCACCGATACCTGTTAGTTTTGTAGGTAACGTCTAACATGAAAACTGTTGGAAAAGTCCGATCCAACTTAACACTTTCTGGATGGGCCCATAACAACCCCGTTATCTCCTCGGTATTCTCATCCTGTCTCAATTCCTCAAAATAATATTCTTTTGCTAACAACTCACGCAATCTCTGCAATTGTGTGAGACCGTTCATATCCAATTTCCTCACCTTTTGCCTTACAGTGTAGACTTGGGATATACTAGATATGTTTTCATGATACCTATTCTTGATGGAATCCAAAATTTGTTTAGGTTTTATTCCACACTTACTCATCTTTGACAAGTACTCGAACTCTGGAACGGTCAGACGAGTAGCAAATGCATGTCATTCAAGGGTCTTCGCCAATACATGGTTGTGAATACCATTTCTAACTTCTATTTTCCAACTATCGACAGTGCCGCATTGGAAAACACCTTGTAACTTAAATGAACATCCCGATTTCTTGGTTCCCGACCTTCTCTTATTAGCCCTCTCTTCGCCTTCCTTCTTGTGTGACCGATACACACCCGAGCACTCGCAAGCCAAATTCAATCTTGCTACTCGGTTTCCCTTGGCATACTCCGATTTTTCAATGACCACAACAACATTAACTTGTCTTCCTCTAGCGGTTGCCCAACCGATTGCCTCACTACGTGTATGAAAGACCTAAACACATAAAAAACAACAACTATTATTAATACACTAATACAATTATATTTAGAATTTTTTTTAAAAAAATGAAATCAATGCCTACTCAATCATTCCTCTTCCGTAGTAAAAATTTCTGTTGTATCACTTAAAATCGATTGACAATCCACATCATTCGAGTTTGCAGAGGATCGGTTCTCGGATAACGGCAAATAATTCTACATATAGAAGAATAAAACAAGAGTCTCAAACAATTTGCATTTAGTTTCAAAGTCACAAAAAAAAAAAAAAAAAAAAAAAAAAAACTTTTAACTAAATTTAGTCCAAACGACCCAGCCATGTAGTTCGATAGTGTCCCCAAACGACCCAACCATGTAGTTCTATATTGTCCCCAAACGACCCAGCCATGTCGTTCTATAGTGTTCCCAAACGACCCAGCCATGTCGTTCTATAGTGTTCCCAAACGATCCAGCCATGTCGTTTGGGCTCGGGTTTTGCATTCATTCAATTAATCAAGTATTTTGTATTCATTTTAATCAAGTGTTACCTCATTATTTAGGTTTGCACTTTGTCGTCGACGATTTCTCGGCATCCATTTGCTCGACTAGTCACATCTTCAAATTCTTCACCTTGACCTTCAACATTTTGTTCCACTTCTACACTTTCAACATATCTTCTATTTTCTCCTTCTCTAATTTGTTGTTGCACCTCAAACATTACCTCAAATGCATTTTCTTCATCTTCATGTTCCATTTAGAGAAACTTAAGTATTCTAATATGTAGAGAAACTTAAGTATTCTATGTAAGAAGTAAGGATTTTGATGAAAAAAGGAGCAAGGAGGAGTAAGGAGTATTCTATATATATTTGAAATTTTGATATATTTTGAATAATTAAGTGAAATATGTTTGTAAACCCTAAACTCTAAACTCTAAATCCTAAACCCCAAACTAGTTTATTATCCACAATTGAATTAAAAAAATGGAAAATAACAAGTTTAGATATAAAACAAATTATTATTTTAGATTTGGATAATTGAGTGAAATATGTTTGAAATTAAATTTTTTTTATGTCGGTATGAAATTTGTAAACCCTAAACCCTGAACCCTAAACCCAAACCCCAAACCCCCAAACTAGTTTATAATTCAAAATTTGAAAAAGAAAATAATAAATAATAAGTTTAGATATAAAACAAAATATTATTTTGAATAATTAAGTAAAATATGTTGGTACGAAATTTATAAACCCTAAACCCTAAACCCCCAACCTAGTTTATGATTCACAATTTTAAAAATAAAATAAAAAATAACAAGTTTAGATATAAAACAAATTATTATTTCAAATAATTAAGTGAAATATGTTGGTACGAAATTTCTAAACCCTAAACCCTGAACCCCAAACTCTAAACCCCAAACTAATTTATGATTCACAATTAAAAAAATATTAATAATAACAAGTTTAGATATAAAACAAATTATTATTTTAGATTTTAGCATGTTTGATTACATGTTTTAACTTGGTTATATAGATACTATGTCATAACAGATAAAGAGTGCAAAGTGCATGTAATTGTGTTGTTTCTAACCCAATTTTTTAAATCGGATTTCAATTTTCCTAATTCAATTGGGATGTGTTAATAATTGATCATTACTAATTCAATTTTGCACATAATTGTTTAAATAAATTGTTATACACTTATGATCGATTAATTATTTGTATTATAAGAAAAGTATTAGTGTTTATGTATAAGAAAAATATAATTGGTGTTTATGTCCAAACGACTTCACCATATCGCCCCATATAAATCCTAAACGACCCAGCCATATCGCTTGCATGTGATACCAAATGATTAGCCAAATCTAAAATGCACACACAAACAATATGGCAAAGTCGTTTGAGTGTATACCAAAGCGACATGGCCATATCGTTTGAGTGTATACTCAAACGACGTGGCCATATTGTTTGAGTGTTACACAAACTAACACTCAAACGATGCGATCATATCGTTTGAGTGTATACCCAAACGATATGGCCAAGTCGTTTGAGTGTATACGCAAACGATATGGCGTACACTCAAATGATATGGTCACGTTGATTGGGTGTTAGTGTGTGTATACTCAAACGATATGGCCAAGTTGTTTGAGTGTATACTAAAACGACGTGGCCATATCATTTTGGTATACACTCAAACGACTTGGCCATATCGTTTGAATGTAACTCAAAACGACGTGGCCATATCGTTTGAGTGTAGAAACGGCCCGGAGGGTTCGTTTTGGCAAGACCAATTGAATTGGTTCCTGGGCCTGGGCTTTGATGGCAAACTTGTAAAATTTCTTTTTTTTGAGGGGTTGGCCAATCCAATTTGATGAGTGCCCGATGGAATCACCCTTGTTTAATCTAAAAGATATGGGTACAAACTGCATGTCCAGTCATGCCCCACTGCACAACAATACACTAGTTACTTGTGGCAAGGTTTTTGATCCTTAAAGACCAAATAACACCATTTAATTATTCTTCCTAGAACCAAAAGGTATGGCTTTTCATTTTTTATATTTTCTCTAACCAAATAAAGTTGTAATGTTATGTTGGCTCCAGTTATCTCTCACTTCTTCGATAACCAAATACAAAAACTATCCAAGAGTGGGAAGATGAGCGAAGAGTTGCCAAGGGTTCCATTTAACAATCGCCATCTTCGAAGAATTTATCGTCATCCATATGGTCAGATCATATAGAACCTTTTCTAGTAGAAAAAAAAAATCTTGTTTTAGTATTATTTGTTTGTTATTTTGTTAATAATATCGATGAGCTAAATTGGAATTGATGGGTAGGTAATAGAGTTATTGTTTCTGGATATTGAAGGGAGTTTGTCATAGCATCCAATCCAATGGTTGAACCATTATTCAACGAGTAATTTTGCCGAATAACCATAGCAGCACCGCTTAGCAGTATAATACTAGTAGAGTCTTGATCTATATTCTCAAATAAAAATTTATGAATTGAATTGATCCATTGGGATTGGGTCCGATACAAGAATGATCCCACCGGCCAAGCCCTAAAACAAAAGGCAAAATCATTCGGTCGACGCTCGTTTTTCCTGCTTCTTCTACTCTCCAAACTCTCATACACCATCTCTCCTTGTGCTCTTCTTTGGATTTCTCAAGTTTATTTTTTCATATTTTTCAGTATCGATCTCGCACATGTAACATCACTAATGACTCAAAAAATAATTTATCGATACCATTAATCATTTTCTTACATTTTTAACTGCTCCGCTCACGCCCCACTGCAATGCAGTATACTTCACGTGTCTTTGTCTTCTATACAGGTTTGAATCTGCTCTCTTTTACACTTGCACATCCATCCTCTATCTATGGCGTAGCCCTCATCAGTATCAGTAGTATATATTATTAATCATAATAATAATAATAAGTTTGGACGCAGCAAGTCTGGCAAAATGATGAAGAACAAGCCTAGAAATTTTCCTCGCTCCGGAGATAAAAAGGGCAACAAGATTGATATGCGAATGAATAAATTGTTCCGCAAAAGAGCTAGAGACTACAACTCATCCGATGATGATGATGATGATGATGATGACGACGAAGGACACCATGAAGACAAGGAACAAGAAGAAGATGATGGTATCCATGCTACTACTCCTCATCATAAAGACTTTGTTGAAGAAGATGAAGAAATGGGAGCTGATGGTTCTGAAGAAGAAGATGAATAAGAAGATGGAGACAATCACGAGGTTCAACCTAGAATTACTCAATTTGCTCAAGGTTCTAGAGCATTCAAGATGGCTTTCATGAAGATCACCAACAAGACCGTTCCTGATGATTTACTTGTAATCAATTTTTTTGTTACAAGTTTCATTTCTTTTTATGGGTTTCATTGGTTTCTCTCCAGTGTTTATGAAAACTTTATTTTTTCGCTCTCCTAGGGACCAGTTTTGTCGGGGCACAAGAAGCTAATTGCTGAGAAGCTTGCCAAAGATGAAGCCGAATGCAAAGTTAAGGGAGAGGCCAAAAAGGAAAAACACTTAGTATTTATCTTCTTCCTTTCCCTTGATTTAAAATTCTTAATTTTCGATCCATGTGAAAGCGTATGTTGGGAGATTTCACTAGAAAGTCACACCTCAATCTAGCTACTTTCTATCCCAAATGATTTCAACTTTGAGTTCACACCAAGAAAATCACCCACCTGAGTCTTTTGGTAGTTATCACAACAAACTCAACATGCAAAGCCACTAATTTATCATCACAATTATAGCAAACAATAAATTTGAAAGTAAATAATGCAAAGAGACACAAAGATTTAAGGTGGTTCGGTAAATGTTACCTACATCCATACAAGAACCGAGTTTCCTTTATAGCAAAGATTGGAGAGTTTACAAGAGATATCAAGAATCAAGAACAAGAGGCCTCACTCAAACCCTAACTCAATAGAGCTCCCACAATACCCAAGAAATGAATCTCTCAAAAGTTGTTTCAAAACCCTATTCTATTTTCTTTATATAGGTACACATAGAAAAAGGTGAGAAAATAGGCTTTGGGCCGAAATATCGCAACTCTGTCAAAATTTCAGTAGGCATGAGCGCAAGGTGCACCCTGACCAAGGCATGGTCGAGCGCAGGTTGCACTCCCTTCTTCGCTGACTTCCAGTAAGTTGAGCGCAGGGTGCGCCTTGGACAAGGCATGCTCGAGCGCAGGGTGCGCCTTGGTCGTGGCCAACCTCCAGTAGCTTCAGCGCATGGCGCGCCTTAGTTTGGATGTAGTAGAGCGCAGGGCACGCTCTCTTCTCCAAATTCAGAAATATACTGAAGGCAACATGGGCGGACACCAGAGCAAATCTTGACGGTTCCACAACTTTCTGCCCAGAACTGCTTGGGCAAGCCTGCTAGTGTACGCATACACCTAGCTCTCTCTGTTAGTATTCTATTCATTCGCTCTGCAACCCCATTCTGCTGAGGTGTCCCTGGCAAAGTCTTTTCCACTTTGATGCCATTGTCAGCACAATACTTCTTAAAACCTGAATCCTCATACTCTCCACCGTTGTCGGATCTCAGCTTCTTTACTTTCAAGCTTGTCTCATTCTTAACCATGACCTTCCAAGTCTTGAACACTTCAAATACTTCTGTCTTGTGTCTCAAGAAATAGACCCACACCTTCCTAGTATGGTCATCAATAAAAGTCACAAAATAGAACTTTCCGCCAAGTGAAGAGACATTAGCTGGCCCCCAGATATCTGTATGAATCAACTCAAGCCTTCTAGCTTTTGGAGTCTGACCCATTCTCTGAAAACTCACCCGCTTCTGCTTTCCAAATACGCAGTTCTCACAGAATTCAATTTCAGTCGACTGTAACTTTGGGAGTTTACCAGAAGAGTGAAGGATTTTCATTCCTTTCTCACTCATGTGACCAAGTCTGCAATGCCAAACATTCGGATCCTCTTTGCCATGTGCCACGGCAATTGACTCACACCCATGTATAGTCATGTAGAGAGTACCATCTTTCTTGCCATTTGCAACAACCATTGAACCCTTCGAGACCTTCCAAGTGTTACCGGTGAAGACTGTAACAAATCCTTCACTTGCCAATTGCCCCACAGAAATCAAATTATTCCTCAAATATGGAACGTGTCTGACTTCCCTCAATAACCATGACAAGCCATTCATCTTGACATGCACGTCACCCTTGCCAACAATGTCACAAGGTTGGTCATCACCAAGAAAGACCGTTCCAAGGTCACCTTCAGCGTAGTTCTTAAAGAACTCTCGATGTGAGGTAGCATGGAAAGATGCACCGGAATCAAGTACCCAAGACTCTTTCTTTTGCTCTAACGAACATATTAAGGCATCATCTACCATCTCAACAACATTAGCTTCTTGATTCTTTTTCTTGTTCTTATTAATGTTGTTGTTGTTTCTTGGTGCCGGGCAATTGGGACTATAGTGGCCAGGCCTACCCCAGTTGTAGCATACAACTTCACTTATGTCTCGAGGTTTATGTTCAACACTTTGCAATCGGGGGGCTTGAGATTTCGATCTCCCCCTCCACTCTTTCTTATCACAACTCCTGTTTGAATTTCTTCCCCTACTTTCAGTGCTCAATGCCGACCCCGAAGTTGACCCCAAAGATGAAGGACAATCCTGTCTCCAGATTTTCTCGGTTAGTATCATGCTAACAACGTGCTCAAACTTCAACTTGGTCATTCCCGCAGAGCCACTAAAAGCTGCCATGGTCGCCTACCAACTTGGAGGCAATTGTCCAAATATCGCCAAAGCTAGCACCTCATCACTAAATGTAATCTCAACCGACTCCAATTGGTCCTTAGTTTGGTTGAATTCATTTAGGTGATCCTTGAAGGAGGTCCCCTCCGACATTCTTAAACTAAATAGCTTTGTGATCAAATAGAATTTGTTCGCGGCCGAGGCTTGTTCATACATCGTAGTAAGTGCCTCCATGAGAGACTTCGCCGTCTTCTCAGTTTTAATATTGAAGGCTACCGACTTCAAAAGACTCAATTGGATTGTGGCCAAGGCCTTTCTATCTTGCAAATCCCATATGCCTTGCGGAATCTCATCAGGCTTCTTACTTATCAATGTTTCCATCAAATCATTTTGATAGAGTACGTCCTCGATTTGCATCTTTCAATAGTTGAAGTTTGTTCCGTCAAACTTCTCTATCTTGTAGCTTTCTTTGTCGGTCGTCATGACTTCCACTGAACCAAAACAACGGTGGAGACTTTCTCAGAGGAATTTCTTCAAACACCTAGCCTTCTCTACTAAAGGTGGAGTCTTTCCTCATACACCTTGTTCCAATGATTCAAACCGTGGCTCTAATATCACTTGTTGGGAGATTTCACTAGAAAGTCACACCTCAATCTAACTACTTTCTATCCTAAATGATTTCAACTTGGAGTTCACACCAAAGAAATCACCGACCCAAGTCTTTCGGTAGTTATCACAACAAACTCAACATGCAAAGCCACTAATTTATCATCACAATCATAGCAAACAATAAATATGGAAGTAAATAATGCAAAGAGACACAAAGATTTAAAGTGGTTCGGTAAATGTTACCTACATCCACATAAGAGCTGAGTTTCCTTTATAGCAAAGATTGGAGAGTTTACAAGAGATATCAAGAATCAAGAACAAGAGGCCTCACTCAAACCCTAGCTCAATAGAGCTCCCACAATACCCAAGAAATGAATCTCTCTAAAGTTGTTTCAAAACCCTATTCTATTTCCTTTATATAGGTACACATAGAAAAAGGTGAGTAAATGGGCTTTGGGCCGAAATATCGCAACTCTGTCAAAATTTCGGTAGGCATGAGCGCAGGGTGCGCCCTGACCGAGGCATGGTCGAGCGCAGGGTGCGCTCCCTTCTTTGCTGACTTCCAGTAAGTTGAGCGCAGGGTGCGCCTTGGTCATGGCCAACCTCCAGTAGCTTCAGCTCATGGCGCGCCTTTAGTTTGGCTGTAGTAGAGCGCGGGGCACGCTCTTTTCTCCAAATTCAGAAATGTACTGAAGGCAACATGGGCGGACACCGGAGCAAAGCTCGACGATTCCACAAACCCAACAGCGTAAAAACCATATGACAAAACAGAGCAAACTTAAGCAGCATTCCTTGAAACTTAAGTTACATTGACACAAACACGTGTGTCCGTATCCAAGTTGGATACGAAGTGTCTGACACGGCGAAATGTCAAAAATCAAGGTATATCACATACACAATGTGTCAGTGTGTCCGACATGAACACGTGGATACGTATCTCGACAGAGATTATTTTTAAAATATGGTGTGTCCATGTAACATAGCTTTGTAGTCTACAATCTCTTGACTGAACTGTCATATGTTTCCGCCTCTAATTGGATGGTGTTCATTGTCATTTACAAATCATAGGTATTCTTAGCGCCCCGCGCCCTCTCTATTTTCATGGTGTTCATTGGCATTTACAAATCATAATTATTTTTATTCACCAGGTGGGGGAGAAAGGCCATGTGAAGGCTGCCAATTTTCTGGATTCCCATGAAAAGTTTCTTCTTGGTGTCGCTACTAAAGGAGGTACTGATCACTTTGGTCCTATGACTAGCTCTAATTTTAAGGAGGTCGTCCTTTCTGACAAGTAAAAGTAACATTTTTTGTCTTCCTTCACTGATTAAGCTCTCTTCTTTCATGTTCATTGTCCGAGTTTCAGTGGTCAAGTTATTCAATGCTGTAAGTTTGTGCTACTTGTATTTCTTGAATTGGAATCACACCATGTCACATGTTGACATTTCCCATTAGAATTTTTTATTTTTAACTCTGTTCTAATTTGTTTTCACCACCTTATTCAGGTCAATAAAACACAAAATGCGCAGAAAGGACTTAATCCTTCAAGGTTTAAAGGTGCCAAAGGTATACCAGAACAGAGTGCATAGTAGTATAGTTTTCTTCATATAATTCTCTATGTCATTGCTTAGTATTGTTTTGGGGTGTCACTTGCGAGTAAGGACTTGTTTATCATGCGAGTGTTAGGCTGCCACTTTAGTTAGGTGAGTGAATGATGCGCAAAAGAGAGAATGAGTTGGGTTTATGAATGAGCAGTTTGGAACTTTTTGAGGTTCTTGTTTTGCTCCAGTTGTCATTTCTCCTGTTCCTTCAACGGAAGTAGGCTGTTGAGATGCCCAAACTGCTCACATCCAGATACATGAGACTGTACACCATTTCTGGTGCCGAAAGCGGCTAGTGGTGGTTTTCTAAGTTTCGCTAAGGTGTATTAGATATAACAGCATAATTTTTCGAAAATGGCATGAAATATACGAGGCTTGAAGTTTGAAGTTAAATATAGCAGCGTGTTAAATTTAAACCTTGTATTGCACCCACCCGTTTTGGTAGAAGTTGGTAGCTCAAATTCTAGGAATTTCAATTCATCATCGGAAACAGAAGTCTTTCTGGTGATTCGAATGTTTAGATAGCACATAGCAGCCATTGAAGTGTACATTGGAAGTGCGGTGACTTTATGATTCTTTCCTTTTGTGATAAATTCTTGGTGCTCAACGAAGATTGATATGGTATATATTCTGACTTTGATTTATATATAGTTCGGATATTCGTGTAACTGGAGAAGAATGATGACCATTGTTTTGGGTGTGCTCTGTTATTGGTTCCAATTGTTATAATCTAATTAGAGTGTGTACACTTTTGATCTTGACAGTACTAGGGAAAAGAAGGAAAGACGCCTTTTTCACCGAGTTACGCAAGAAGCCATCGTTAGCCACTGATGCCCTTTCAAAGGTGGGCTGTTTTCTACTACTACTCTCTATATGTGCTAAGATAATTTGATCCTTGAATTTTCCTCCGTTTCTATACCATCTACGACATAGAAGTATTATGAAAGATAAAATTTAAAATGGAAATTGAAGAAGCATTTGTATAATGTCCGCATCTGTTGGAATTGATTAAATTATACTCAATGGTAAGGATATCTGTGAAGTGGTACAGTCCAGGAATTCGACTGCAAGTGCCTCAGAAATCAACATTATGTTAAAAAGAATTTTATCCTTATTATATGGTGTGAATTCCGCAGTATAATGTTCTACATTCTGTATCAAATATATATGGGTAGGACTATATGTCCATATGTGAATGTAATAAAAAAAAATTGCCTTATGAAAGCCCAGTTGGAAGGGGAAGAAAGCATTATATATGAAGAATACTTACGAATACAGTGCAGTAAGAAATAAATAAGATTGACGTTTGACAAATTTTTTAAATCATAGTGTTAGGAGGACCCCATGACTTTGATTGGTTTCAAACATCAGTTCACTATTCCACTCCTTTTGGAAGAGTACAAGCAACATCAGGTTCACATACTAAAGAAGAAATATTGTGCTCAGAGTGTGTATTCCATAGTTGTTGGCATTATGTGTAGGTTTGTCCTTATTAGTTATATTTATGTATTGTCTGTGGGAGTTAAGCTGTTTGTTTAAGAGAGAGATTTGTATTATGGGATCAAAGGAGGTGTACCATGGAGGACTGATGAGACCCTTCCATTCTAGGAACCTCACACTACTTATGCATCACATTTGTACGTACCTCCACATTCGTATCCTGGCTAACGAATTCATTAGGGACTTAGTCTTTATATTAAGACTAAGTGACCGATCCTCGATTACCTGGACGGCTCACAGTTCCAGTTAATCACTTGGACGGCTCACATGTCCACTTAGCCACCTGGACGGCTCATAGCTCTAGTTAGCCACTTGGACGGCTCACATGTCCACTTAGCCACCTGGACGGCTCACAGCTCTAGTTAGCCACTTGGACGGCTCACGTGTGAAGTAGACATTTGGATGGCCCAGTCAGTCACCTGAGCCGGTCACATGTCCACTTAGCCACTTGGACTACTCACAGCTCTAGCTAGTTAGCCACTTGGACGGCTCACGTGTGAAGTAGACATCTGGACGGCCCAGTCAGTCACCTTAGCCGATCACATGTTCAGTTAACCAATCCTATCTAGTAAGAGTTCCTGTACTCTCAGGACTCTTATTTTCTATTTCTATAAATAGGACTATTCACTTAACAAAGAACTACGTTTTTTAGAGACTTGATTCTGGAAACATATTCTGGATACGTAGGCAGCCATTAAAGGCACAGTCCCATTCTTTATACAACATCTCCCCTTGTAGATTTAATAGTGTGTCTGGGTGAATTCATACCCAAACATAATTGGCGCCGTCTGCGGTTCTTATTAACGTTCTCTCTTCCATGTCTCTCTCTCAATCTTTGTCAATGGCTACTATAACAAGATCTCTAGCGAACAAGTAGGCAAGAGCACAACCATCCGAGGGAAACAATCAACAAAATGCTGAAGTTCGTGTCGATCAAGTTGCATCAAACCAACAGGCTCCACCTTTGTTGCTTCCAGTACCAAGACAGCGCAGATCTAAATTTCCAAGGTCGCAGGCTCCAATATCTTCTCCTCCTAATGATACTAATTCGCTAGATGCAGATGCAAATATGGTTGCAGATCCAAATGATATGGACACAGGTGATGAAGAAATGACTCTGGAGGCTCTGCATAACAAACTTAGAAGGGAAAAGGAGCATAACGCAGACTTGCAGATGCAAATAAATGAAGGGAAGCAAGTACAGATAGACAATAATGATACTGCTTCATCTATTCCATCAAGAATCCCAAGATCTGGAGAAAACCGCAGTGTATTCCACCGCTTGCAAAGCAATAGCGAAAGATTCCGAACCACTGATGCTGTCCTTGAAAATCGACCAAATCAATCCAGGCCAAGAAATATTTCAACCAATTTATTGAGGCGATTGAGGACTCCTGATGTCAATGGTCGTAATAGCAGGCGTGATAGACAACATCACAGGTCACATACCAGTCGTCGTATCTCCCCAAGGGAGTCTGATTCACACCAAACAAGCTACCAGCCATACTACCGAGGTAATACAAACCTCATAAGCCAGAATAGCAGCACATTACGGCGGTCAGATCGGATGATACCACCCAACATTAGAACTCACTTGGGGCAATCGAAATCGGACCTCGTGCAAGATCCGAATCACGACCTAAGACTTGACTTGAACGAAAGGAATTAGTGCGTAAGACAACCGGAAGACCGACATAGAGATAACACTCATCATATAGATTACTTTCCAAAGCACCGACATTTCAAACTTCACATATAGGTCTCGCAAATCAAAGCACCCAAGGTTTCCGGATATGGCAACAACCGGGGAAGCGCGATGTGACACAAGGTCAAAAAGTTCAACCATAAATCGTCCGGCACGCCAAACAAATGAAGGAATAACATATAATTGATGCAGCCAGATTAAAGACATCGTTAAAAAGGCAATGAATAATACTGATCTAAAGGAAAAACATTGGAAAGACTTAGCCGTAAATGAAGACATCGTTGGACGTTTTTCCTGGGGTATACAAAATGCAGAACATCAAGAAGGTTTTAAACAGCCAGAGTTGCCTAAGTACGATGAAGCAGAAGGTGATCCAAACAACCATGTTATGGAGTTCAAAAGCAGGCTAGTTCTTTGGCGTAAGGATGATACTCTCTTGTGCAAACTTTTTCCGGCAATCCTAAAAGGGGAAGCTTTGCGATGGCTATCGAAAATTCCAGCTAGATCTATCAAATCTTTCCAGGAGTTAGCAAATCAGTTCACAGATCGATTTCAACATAATTGGACTCGGCCTAAAGATGTCAATATCTTGCTAAACACAAAACAACAGAAGGATGAAACACTTGCAAAATTCGTTGTCCGATTTCGCCAAATCTAAGCAGGTGTCACAGATGTGCCAGCTATGATGATCATTCACGCATTCAAAGAGGCTCTCCATTTTGATACTAACGGAATATATAACTCACTAGTAAGAGATCCTCCCCAGACGAAATCTGACTTGTTCACACGAACGTTACAGTTCATCAATGTTGAAATAGATGCGGCAGCACGAACTTCAAGGGACAAAGATTTTAGAGGAAAAGAATCTACAGATACCAAAAGCAAGCAGAAACAAAGCACAATGGAAACTCAACAATAGAAGCAGGATCTTAAAAAGACCAACAATTTTCTTGAAGAAATGAAGCTCACTTCACTGAATACCAAATATGCCTCAATCTATGAGAAGATTAAAAGTCGCAATCTGCTTTTCCCTCCAATGCCTTTACCCGAAGGTACAAAGTCTATGCGTGATAAAAATCTATGTTGTCTTTTCCACAATGACTTTGGTCACGAAACTGAACAATGCAGATCCTTACGAGGAAAGATACAAAAGCTAGTAGAGAAGGGACAAGTAGAGGAATTCTTAAGCACTAAAAGTGCTCAACATAATTTGTCAATCTCAGGTTACAACATCATCAAAGCTGGTCACACAAGAATCAATGACGTGTCATACACAAAACAAAAATGTGAGCAAAGAGAAAATTTGGGATTTTTACGTGAGTTATATCACATAAATAGCTTCGATTTTATTGAAGGAACTCGCATAGAAACCATCGAACCAAGCCCACTATGTTTTACTGACAAAGACCTAATTGACATCCATCACCCTCATTACGATGCCGTAGTTATCACAGCTTCTATTGGTCTATGGCGAGTGCAGCGTGTCATGATAGACACTGGAAGTTCTGCTAGTATAATTTTTGTAGGTTGTTACAATAACATGAAACTTTCAGAAAATTTGATTGTCACAGATAACAACCTAATAATCGGTTTTGATGGAACAACATCAACTCCGGTCGAAAGAGTTTCTTTACCAGTCAAACTCATGGATAAGGCGGTCAACATTGATTTTCTTTTAATGAAC
The DNA here is from genome assembly GCF_015680905.1 of Coptis chinensis. Lineage (NCBI taxonomy): Eukaryota > Viridiplantae > Streptophyta > Magnoliopsida > Ranunculales > Ranunculaceae > Coptis > Coptis chinensis. Next base: position 70,019,491 of record NC_141457.1, on the reverse strand, counting down.
TGCAAATCTTCCTACAATGCAATTTTAGGTAGGGATTGGTTCCACTGTATGGGTGCTGTTGTCTCTACCCTCCACCAAGCAGTGAAATTTCCATCTCTAGACAAAATTTGCAAAATACGAGTAGATCAGATGGCTAGCCGTTGTCACAAAAGAATATTAGATGATAACCGTCAATCTAATATGCATGGAAACACAATTTTAAGCAATTCACAAGAAGTCATTCAAGCACAATCCATACCACATATAAACTGTTCCACCATATCATCAAGTGAAGGACCACCGACTATAGACCGCCTCTTAGAAGTTCAAATTGGAGAATCTAGCAAAGAAACAACCTTCATTCAAATTCGAAATTATCGAAAATGAACAAAGGGAAATGGTTACTCTACTCAGAAAGAACAAGAGCATTTTTGCTTGGTCTTTTGAGCAAATGCCAGGTATACACCCAAATGTTGCCTGTCACAAGCTTGACATTGATACAAGTGTTAAGCCTATACGACAAAAGCCCAGACGTATGGCTCCTGATAGAAGGCTAAAGGTTAAAGAAGAGATTGATTGTTTACTCTCTGTCAATTTTATTCTCCCAATTTCATACCCTAGATGGTTGTCCAATGTGGTAGCAGTGCCGAAGAAGAATGGCAAGATGAGAGTATGCATCGACTTCACCAATCTTAACAAAGCATGCCCTATACATCTATTCCCTCTTCCGCAGATATCAGAACTTGTTGATGCCACATCTGGATTTCCACGCTTATCATTTATGGACGCTTCTTCAAGATACTATCAGATCCCGTTGTCTGGTGAAGATCAGGAATTAACATCATTCATAATTGATCAAGGTATTTTTTGCTATCAAGTGATGCCTTTCGGGTTGAAGAATGCTGGCGCCACTTACCAGCAAATGATCAATACTATATTTGGAGACATGCTAGGCAAGATTATGGAAGCATACTGATATATGTAAAAAGAATAGTTTACTACGAAATGAACGTTGAAACTCAAAACGCAATAAAACTAAACTAAATTACGCGTTGCTATCAAAGATTCTTATACTCTCAATTCTATCGAAATAGAGTGGAGTAAAAAGTTCGTTCCACTCTCAGTTCCTTAGTATTGAAGTTTTCTATAATTGACTAGTAATCCAAAGTTTAATGAGAGCAATAGTGGAGGTTTTATACTACAACGTGAATTCGAATGACAAGATATGAATAACGAAATGACATATATAAAGATGTGAACTTTACTACTTTTAATTAACCAATACTTCAAATCTAATTAATGACTAAGAATTGAATAACAACAATTGAAATTAGATCTAATAAATTGAAATGACAAAAATTGAAATGACAAGAATAACTATTTTATTTATCTAACTTAAATGAAGAACAATGATTCAAAGGATTAAACTAAAACAATGAATTGAAACTAATTAATTTAACTAATTGAATTCAAATAAAACTAGATCTAGAAGCTATTTTAATGGCTACTTTTTACTCTAACCTATCTATCACTCTAACTTAAGAGCTAAGTCTTATTTTATACAAAGGAAGAGACCAGATCCACAATTTCGTGTATGGGCTGAGGAGCCATGTTTTGGGCCAGAAAATCGAGCCCAAAGCCTAATTTCTTCAGTCCACAGAGCCCGTTTCAGCTGGCTTCGACTTCAGCAGACTTTTCGTCCACTTATGCTCCTCTGATTTGGTCAAGGCTTAGACCATTGGAAAGATCTTTCCGAGCCGGTCGTTTTGATATAAGGTAGGCCCAATTCCGAGGTCTGAGTCCAAAGATATGGTCTTCGGAAGTTCTGCCGACTTGTGCACTGTTTCTGCCCGTGTTGACTTTTCAGCTTTTGACCGGGCTTTACAAAGGCTTTGTCTCCTTGAATCTTGACCTTTATCACAGAACTTCATATCTCAACCAACCCTTGCTCCTTTATCTAGCCAAAGTGGCACATTTCTGCACATAATTAACTTTACTGCTTGAAATACATAAAAACACATAATCAGCATTAACTCTTATTTATTACTCGCATAATTGGTCTAAAAGTATGATTATTGAGGGGTTAAAACTACAGTTTAAGCTCTTATCACATACATTGACGACATGGTTGTTAAATCCAAAATCAGTAGTGATCATCTGGTAGATTTACAAGAAGTATTCACAAGGGTGGAAAAGTTTAATATGCGGCTCAATCCTTCAAAATGCTCTTTTGGCTTGATCTCAAGGAAGTTCTTGAGTTACTTAATGACTCGTAGAGGAATTGAAGCAAACCCTGAACAAATCAGAGCGATCCTTGATATGCCATCACCAAAGAAAAAAAAGGAGATACAACAACTCACGGGGCGCCTGGTAGCAATAAGTTGTTTCATCTCCAAATATTCTGATAAATGATGAGTATGAAAATGCCTTTCAGTCAATTAAAAAATATCTGATTTCACCTCCCATTCTGGCTAGTCCAGCTATAGGGGAACCTGTAGGAATTTACTTGGCTACCACAGACACGGCGGTAAGTGCCGTATTGTTTGTTGATGGCGAAGATGGGCGTCCAATTTTTTTCATTAGCAAAACTCTAACGGGGGCGGAAACTAGATATTCAAGAATTAAGAAAATTGCTCTCGCTTTGGTTCACTCTGCAAGACACCTTAAGCGTACTTTCAAGGACGATTGGTTAAGGTATACACTGAGTACCCTCTTCGCAAAGTACTCCATAATGCACAAGAGTCGAGTAGACTAGCTGAATGGGAAAGTTATTTGAGTGCATATAGCATTACTTTCGAACCACGCACTTCTGAAAAAGGTCATGTTCTTGCATCTTTGATGTCGGATTTTCCAATCGATGATATGGTCCCTGAAAATAATCAAGACGAAAGCCCATATGTTGATGAGGCAACAATTGGGGGCGGGCAGGTACCATCCACATCTATTACCCCATCTTCAGACATCTGGATAGTCTACACAGACGGTTCACATAACAAGTTTGGATCCGGGCTCGGGTGTGTTTTTATTAAGCCTGATGATTCAGTAATTGAGCTGTCAGTTCGTTTCGGTTTCAAAGCATCTAACAATGCAGCAGAATATGAAGCAATCCTTTATGCCAGCTTTAGAATTTAATGTTCGAAAACTTTAGGTTTTTACAGACTCTCGATTAGTAGCAAGTCAATTTGAAGGCTCTTTTGAAGCACGGGATGATAAGATGGTAGCATATCTAGACTTAATCCATAGGCTTGCTTGTCAATTTGATGACATTTCAATCATTTAAAGACCTCGAAACGACATAAGACATGCAGACGCCTTAGCATACCTTTCTGCATCAGTTGCTATTGATGGACCAAGAAACGTCAGTATTGACTTCCAGCAAGACCCAAGTATTGACTTATCAGTTGAACAGCTCACTGACATATACATTAACGCGTGCTGTTTTTTCACTACTTCTTCAGAGCCATCACCTTCAAGTATTCATGTTGTGAACACCAGAAAAAGAAAGTATGACAATGATGATGTTTTGTTGCCCAACAAATTAAACATTGACTCTTTGTCAGATGGAGGAATGTGTACTGAAGGAAATGACACAAAAATTGTTCAAGGTGACCAGAATGTCGACAAATCAACAGAGGAGCCACACGTCTTTAATCTACCTATGTTAGAAGCACCAACTGACGACTGGCGAACCCCATTAATTACTTTTCTGAGCAATGACATCATCCCTTCAAACCCCAAACTCGCTGAAACGATCAAGCGAGACGCTTGGAAATTTGTAATAGTATCTTCGTTAAATGGTGTTCTATAATTGTACAGAAAAGGACATCCCTTGTCTCCCATGCTTAGATGCCTCACCAAAACCGAAGGTCTACTTGTGTTGCAAGAAATTCATGCAGGCATTTGTGGCAATCACACCGCTGGTCGAAATTTAGCTCATAAAGCAATGACACAAGGATATTGGTGGCCTCATATGCAGCTAGATGCCAAACATATTTCTCAGACATGCGTTCCTTGTCATAAGCACTACAACATAGGCATCCTACCTGCCACAGAATTACATCCAATTTTTTCTCCATGACCATTTGCAAAGTGGGGTTTAGACATCATCGGCCCTTTTCCTAGAGCTCTAGGAAATGTGCGTTTCTTGTTGGTTGCTACAGATTACTTTACTAAATGGGTGGAAGTACAACCCTTAGTGCATATTCAAGCTTCCGATGTCAAGCGATTTTTGTGGAAAGATATAGTTTGTCATTTTGGCATCCTTGCTGAGTTAATATCTGATAATGGCAAGCAGTTCGATGCAACCGAAATACACAATTTCTGCACCAGTTTCCATATCCAGCATAATTTTTCTGCTCCATATCATCCTCAAGCTAACGGACAAGCTAAAGCAACAAACAAGTCTATCCTAGCTATCCTTAAACGTCGTCTAGAACAAGCTAAGGGGAAATGGACAAGAGAACTACCAACCGTGCTTTGGGCATACAGAACCACTCCAAAACGCTTCAACCAGGTTTGTCCCCATTTAACTTGGCTTATGGTGCGGGCAGCCTTACCTCTTCAAATATTTGTTTGAGACGACTTCGCGACCGGCCGCAATTAAAGCTGGTTGTAATAACGAAATGGTGGCTCATTCTAAAGCGAATTTAGATGAAATTCGGGAAGAAAGTATAGCGTGTCTACTCCACTACCAAGCTTCAATGAAAAGACAGCATGACAAGAAACTTTGCCTAAAAGTTTTCCAAGAAGGAGACTGGGTGTTATGCAGAAAACCTAAAATCATCGACATGGGGAAGCCATGTGAAAATTGGGAAGGACCATTTGTGGTTGATCATCCTGCCTCGAAAGGATCATATTTCCTTCGCACCATTTCGGGAACACCTCTCCCAAAACCATGGAATGCACTCCATCTTAGGCGTTTTTATCGTTAGGTTCTGTTGGGTACTTACCATTTTAATAAATTAATTATTTCGTTTTCTAGTTTTCATGGTTCATTGGAAAATGTCATCGTACATCTTTTCATGTTTGTTCAACATATCAATGATTAATAAAAGTTCATTTGTTAGCATTTATTTCGATCATCGCTTACACTTCGGGGTATACATTATTACTATTTTTGTTATTATCAAAGTTTGCGTTTGCGATACCAAACTCTGTGCATTCAAAGTCATAGAGTTTGCGTTTGCGATACCAAACTCTGTGCATTCAAAGTCATGGAGTTTGCGTTTGCGATACCAAACTCTTTGCATTCAAAGTCATGGAGTTTGCGTTTGCGATACCAAACTCTGTGCATTCCAAGACATGGAGTTTGCGTTTGCGATACCAAACTCTGTGCATTCAAAGTCATGGAGTTTAGGTTTACAATACCAAACTTTGTGCATTCAAAGTTATGGAGTTTACATTTGCGATACCAAACTCTATGCATACAAAGTCATGAAGTTTGCGATACCAAACTTTATGCATTCATATCATGGAATCTGTATTTGCAGTAACTGACTGTATACATTCAAGTCATGAAATTTGGTCTGTGATACCAAAAGATATACAATTAATGCCATAAGCAGGTTAACATTTCAATGTTTATGCTTGAGTCAATTATTAAAGTTATATGAGCATTACGTATTCTATTTACTGATTTAAGCAAATCAGTGATAAGATTCCATCTTCGAGGCATACGTTCAATTGGACGCTAAATGACGTCTTAAACTTTTTCAATACATGATCAATGGGATATCCAAGTTAATTGGCTTATTCATATCAATCTCTCAAACAATAACATACTCAGTAATAGTAAACAAGCATACAGACCACACAAAAGAAAGTACAGAACACATTAACATAGTTATTAGATATCCATATTTCAAATGGCTCTCAAGTTTGCATAACTTTCTTATAAATATGCCATCTGCTCCACGAACAGCTTTAGTCAAGTAGCCATCAATTCTTCAAATTGCAGTCTGCTGGCGTTAATGCATGCATAAAGTCCAAAATGACAGAACATGAGAATATCCTTCCACCTTGCTAGATTATGCTCAAAGATTCTTTTCTGTAATGCAAACACACTAATTTTCTAAAACAAGGGCCTGTAATTCAATAGTTATGGCATTTGGAAATAAGTCAGCAAATTTGTGTCATTCTCAGTCATATGTTCACCACGCCTACCATACATGAAAAATACTCTTTGCCACTCGTTTGCTCTGCCCTCAACATAATTGGAATTTTCAGTTAGCTTAAGACAAAAAAGTACTACTAATTCAAATATAAAATTTGCTGCTGACTTGGCAAAAAAAAAAGTCAGAACTATCACAAGAACCATCACCTATCATCAGTATTAGACATATCTTTGAATACTGAATATACTTGACTATTTGATAGCAAATGATGGGAAAATTATAAATTGGAGTTTCTCTCTCTATATATAGCTAAGTGATACACCTCACTGCGTTCCTTAGTAGCAAATTTAGTAGTGGACAGAGTTCTGTACCATTATAGTTATAGAAGTCCAAAGATCAAACAAAAGCAACTGGCCTGGTTATGCAGAACAACAATAAATTGAGCAATGAGAACTACCAATTAAGAGAGTACGGAGTGTGGAAGAACGTTGTTTACACCATTAAGAGATACATCTAAATGCAATGTCGCAGTCTCATTTATTTTATTTTTTCTGAATAAGCAAAATATATTATTGGAAAAAACATAGTTACAAGGGTTTAGTACTAGGCTGCCATGAGACTTTCTAGACTCATACAAATCTAAAATAGGTAGCTCCTGGTAGGGGTGGGAATTTGGCCTAATGACCCTAACCCAGCCCTGACCGACCCGACCCTAAGCTATAAAGCCCTTACAACTAAAGCCCTCACAGAGTTTACGGACCGGCCCGGCCCTAATGCCTTCTAGGGCAGGGCTAGGGCTAAGATTCTAAAACATAGGCCCGACCCTAATTCAGCCCTCATTAGCCCGACCCTAACCAAGCCCTAACCAAGCTCTAACTGGCCTTGTTTCACACTTTCACTATAAATACACATACCATAATTGTCCAACTCTTTGTTAAATATTTTCAATTAAAATAACATTGTCCTTTGTAATTTATCACTTACACCCAAGGGTACTTCCAATAACTTGTCTTATATAACAAAAACTTGTCAACTTAACAGCCATGAAGAACAATGAGCACTAGCCTAATAAAAACTAAGACTTTATTCCTTTGATCATCAAGTCAAAGTCCATAACTTATTATTCTCAATTTCTTTTCCCACTTATTTCTTATAAATTATATTTTTATTCACATCCAAGCCAAGTCTAAAACTAAAGATTTCCTTCCACACCATTAAAGCAAAATACAGAGCAGACATTTGTAACATAGAACCAAAAAACAACCTTTGTCAGAAAAATAACATTTGTAATCTCAAACCTTTCTCCATCACTTGTTCAAAAACCAATATTTTCATTTCCATATACAAAGCTTGAATCACTTTTAAATTAGAAGAAAGGTAATATTATATTTGTTTGAATCTATTATAGAAATAATTTATGATATTACAAATAGTTTAACAACTTCCATGACCCTTAACCAAAACTATTATGTTTTTTCTTTATATCTATTACTTCTTCCTTTAAAATGATAATATAATTATTTGTCTATGTATTTCAATTTAAAATGTAATTTTAGTGAGGTTTGAGTACAAGGAAGAACAAATTCGAACTCTCGATGTACTTGAGTTCATTAGATTGTGGATGTGCATTTTAAATTTTTAGACTTATACAAGATTATTACTAGATTGGTTGGACTTTTGAGTTTGTAGATTATTGTACATTTTTGTAATATAAATGAGTTTTAAAACCGATGTAGTAAAAAAAAAAGAAAATATATAGGCCGCCCTAAAGCCCGGCCCTAAAGCCTTTAAAGAGAGCTTAGGGTAGGGTAAGGGCTTGAGGTTTAGACTTGTGACCCGACCCAACCCGGCCCTATGCTGACTTTAGGGCCGGGCCGACCCGGCCCTAATATTTGAAGGGCTTTAAATGTTTAGGGCCGGGCTAGCCCGATCCGGCCCATTGCCCACCCCTAGCTCCTGGTGTCTCCCATTTGGTCATCCATGGGGGGGCCATAAATTAAACACTGAGAAGGAAGTCTTGTAACATGCCTTGTTGCCTGATCTGCAAATGAAACAATGCCCCAGCTCCTTCATACACTTCTCCCACCTTGGTTTCACACTCCAAGGGAGTTGAGATGACCCAAATACTGTGACAGCCGCCACTTAGTCAGACTAGATCCACAACTTCTTCCAACCTTTCTGAATTGCATGCTCAATGCTTTCTAAAATAGCCATGCACTTTGCCATGTAATTAGTATTGATACCAACATACCTACAAGTGATTAGCAGAATCTGACATGTGTCGTCTCTAAATACTGCTCCATATCCTGCTCTATCTGGATTAATCAGCATGTGTGCATCATGCACAATGATGTAGCCAGTTACATAACCACCAATCCATCATTAAAACTCCATGGATGCTGCAATTAGTATCATTATTTAGAGGGGGAAAAAATACGACAAATAGATAACAATTTAAAATGACTGTTCATCTTCTTCTTTAGAAGGGGTAGAATCTCCTCCTAAATCATCTTCTAAGCCGAGATCTTCAATGACGTCTTCTATAGCACTAGGAAGAAGTATACCATCATTCTCTTTTAATGGACGAGAATCATATAGCAAAGTATAATGTTCCAGAGCATTTTTTAGCACATCACGCGTTCCATTCAGCAAATCGACATTCTTCTTAGTTGAAGACTCCAACTGAGCATTTTCAAGTAACGTTGCGGAGAGCTTTGGATTCAATACAGCTAGGGTACCTTTTTCAACGCGCAATTCTCGCACTATTTTCTTATAATTTGTCTCTTTCATTTTTAATGCTTTCTCCATAGCCATTTTTTGCTGCACCAAACAATCTTTTTCATGCTCTAAAGCAGACACTCGTTCTTTTAGAACCAACGACTCATTACTGACTTTGGCAACCTCAGCTGTAGCCTCGTCTTTATTGTTCTGAAGCTTCTCTATCATCAGTGGTGATAGACCCCGTTCCTTTTCTTTACCAAGCATTATCATTGCTTTAGCAAAACTCTCCTTAGCCTACAAAAATAAATTTATTACCACAATAAACTATGATAAATCCTTTAATTTAAGTGCAATGGAATACTAACCTCTTGCAACTTAACTTTTGCATCCCCATATTGCAAAAATCTAAAATATCACCTATAGAAATCAAGTTACCATATTAAATGTTCTCTCCAGAAGTGGGCTGCATCAAATGTTTGTTAATGTAATCATCGAACAGATCAAAGTCAAGAACTTCGATAGTTCTTAATGCATCTATCATGTCTTCTTCCAAAAAACCAATTGAATTGGGTGTAGTAGGTTCCATTATTGTGGTGTTTACAGCTTGTAAAGGGGCAACAACATCTTGCATAGAGCTATCAACAATAGCATGAATCTCATTGGCCTGGGAAATTCTACTCTTTGAAGGCTGCAGGTGGGTATCTTCAATTTCTAAGCCAATTTCTATAACAGGTGAAATAGTAGTTGCTGTATCTTTGCTAGCTGCGACGAGGAATGCTTTAGCAGCACTTTGAGAAGCATTATCTTCACATGCTTTGGGCTCCACAACATCAATAGAACGGCTTTGTAAGATTGTGGACTCAACGCTACCGCTAATAAAGTTTTCGTCAACTTTTTGTTTGTTCCTTCTATCTTCCTCCGCGGATGCCTTAGTTGACATTTCAGGCTTTTTCCAATCTTCCCAATCATCATCTTGCACTTCATTGGTTAGTTTTCGCTTCTTTTGATTTGAGCCCTCCCCAGAATTGAGCAATAATTTCCTTGGCAAGCAGTCACTTCTAAGATTCGTTCCATTACTTCGACGCTTATCTGACAATTGATCTTTGGGTGCAACATATTGCTCTTGATTCGTTTTTGGCCCAGAAAGTTTCTCACGATCATTTTGTCTTTCGCTACGCCAACCCCAATAAGCAACCTCATTAGGCCAAGATAAATCAAGAATGTGTTCCTCACGGTCACTACTAAAATAAAATTGTAAGTTCTCTGCAGCTCGTTTTCCAGTCTTGATATTTGGAATAATAGGGCGTTCATCTATAGAGCATCACAAATAAATAACGTCATTTAAACATACAAATATACAACAATACAAAATCAATAAAACTTAATGTGAGAATTTATTGCTTTTCGTACCTCATATTTTATTTGGAACACGTATTCCATGGGGATTCCATGGTCCTCGGAAGAGAAAACAATATTTATCCCAGTCTTTGTAACCTTTTGGTAAGCCTTTAAACTTCTTCTCAGTCTTCCAGTCCACAGTAAAATATGACGACCCATCTTCCTCAATGCGACGTTGCGGTTGCAGCAAAAGAAACAATTCTTCAAAACCAAAGGGACGCTTGTAGCTTTTTGCCAAGACTTTAGCTCGTGCAAATACCAACCATAGCGGCATCTCGATTTGTATTGGTGCAATCTGCCATAAAGACAATAATCGTGTAGCGTCATAATCTAGCGAGATTGTTAAACCTTGGTCCATTTGCGCACACGTTACGACCATTTCTCCCTCTTCCACGGGATGATTTGTGCTGAAATTTTCAAGTTGCTTGACATCGAAGTTCTTCAGCTAACAAAGACCCTTAATTCCTTCCGTACCAATTACGCGAATAATAGATCTTGGCACAGGTGAACGCTCTAACCATCTTCGTCAAATAATTTCACCAATACATGTTACCATCGTCATTCTCGCATCTTCATGGCTACTTCGGACTTTCACGTCATACTTATTTCCGCTCATAATTACCATATATAACGATCGGGTATGTTACACTTTTAAGATGATTTGTTCCTAACAAAAGTGAGATACATACTCTTACTTAAACAAAAGTGTACGTAACCTTTTATAAAGATAAAACAAGATTAATCCTTATTAAATAGATAAGGATTAATCCTTTTATAAAGCAAGCTCCTGGTAAAATGGGATACGTACTGTTACTTCAGGCCTTGAAGTAATACAGTTTTTTACAGTCACTATTAATCAAAACACCAATTCCACTTTGATCCAGATTAATCCTTATCTATTTAATTATCAAGATATACCAACAGACCAACAAATTAAGTTAGCCGACCCAAACTAATAAACCTTGGGCTTTTCATCACATCAATATGTTTATATGTCAATAATGTTTATTTAGAATTCATAGTCTAAAAACTATACTAGTTATTATGGTTCAGTTTCTTTTCTCTATTTTTTCTTTGCTACATCCAATTAATTCCATATGGCAAAGAGGGGGCAATGTACGTACCTCCACATTCGTACCCTGAGTAACGAATTCATTAGGGACTTAGTCTTTATATTAAGTCTAAGTGACCGATCCTCGATTACCTGGACGGCTCACAGTTCCAGTTAGCCACTTGGACGGCTCACATGTCCACTTAGCCACCTGGACGGCTCACAGCTCTAGTTAGCCACTTGGACGGCTCACATGTCCACTTAGCCACCTGGACGGCTCACAGCTCTAGTTAGCCACTTGGACGGCTCACGTGTGAAGTAGACATCTGGATAGCCCAGTCAGTCACCTGAGCCGATCACATGTCCACTTAGCCACTTGGATGGCTCATAGCTATAGTTAGCCACTTGGACGGCTCACGTGTGAAGTAGACATCTGGACGGCCCAGTCAGTCACCTGAGCCGGTCACATGTTCAGTTAACCAGTCCTATCTAGTAAGAGTCCCTTGCTCTCAGGACTTTTATTTTCTATTTCTATAAATAGGACTCTTCACTTAACAAAGAACTACGTTTTTTAGAGACTTGATTCTGGAAACATATTCTAGATACATAGGCAGCCATTAAAGGCACAGTCTCATTTTTTATACAACATCTCCCCTTGCATATTCAATAGTGTGTCTGGGTGAATTCATACCCAAACAACATTCTCTATGTTTGTTAAGAAAAAGGAACTAATGTTTGTGTCTGATGAGTGGGTAGCTCAGAGTCTCAGCCTATCATATAATCAGATTTGACTATGAGACCTTCCATTTTAAGATCCTCAGACTACCATGTCCATGCCATTTTCCAGGTTTGTTTAAAGGGTACTAGTGTACAAGGAAGTTTGATATCTAATGCTCATGTGCATCCCAATCCTATGCAATTTATGTGAATGTTTCCTTCGGATGACTTGGTGTTCTTGCTTCTTTGGGGGTGCTACTGGTTATTAAATAAAAGGGATTCATAAGATTCACACTATCTTTTGAAGGCCATTCTGTTCACAGTTTTAGCTTGTGCAGGGTACTAAATCTACAGGCTCAGAAGGTGACAATGGGCATGCATAGGCCCCGTTACGTGATAGTTACATGCTAACAAGCTCGAAGTTGAAAGATTGGGATAAATTGCCGGTAAGAATCTTATTTTTAAATTGATAAGTACCCAGAAGTTCTTGTTTAGTGATATTCATGCCGGTGACAGAAATTAAAGATTTGTGAATTGCACAAGTTCTCACCGCCTAAGACTATCTCATTTTTTTGTGTCACTGAAATTTTAACGTTTCCATTTCTCTAATTGCATCCAGGAGAAGAACGCTGGTGATGATATGGGTGATTGGATGTCACGTGATAGTTTGTCTGATGAGGATTGATCGTGCTTGACTCGTGGCAAGCTTGGGAAATTTTGGAGAAGCATCACTATAGTATACTTCCTTTACAACAGAAGAACAGTTGGTTGCATTTTTGTCTCTCCCAATCTAGTCAAGATTGTGGCAATATGTTGGTTTAGTTCTGGGATGAGCTCGACACAAAACTTTTCTATATTTTTTATTGTACTTATTTTTTGTTCCTTTGGGTAACCTCTGGCAATTTGAACCTAGATCATAATGTTCAAAATTTATTTTTGGAAGAGCCTGTAGACTGACAAACAAAAGTTGTTGGCTTTTAGGACAACGAATATTTTGAGCTTTGATGGTTAATATTACATTGTTGAGAACGATAGGGCATTTTTGTCTTGTAAATGATTAGTTAGTTATTTCGAGAATCTCTAGTGTGATTGAATCCATGAGACAGGCAGAATCACACAGCTCAGGCAAGGGAACAAGTCAAAATGATAAGATGCTGTGGTTTCTCAGTCTAATTATACTGTTTTGACTCTGTCATTTAGAACTGTATGCACTACGACAGTGTGCTTGATGAACAAATCATCAATTATTGCATTATTCTCAACTTTTGCTATTTGAAATCTTTGCCGCAGTTAATAAAGAATCTGCAAGATGAGACTGATTGCGAAATCTTGCAAATAAATTAGAGATGGGCAGATACGGAGGATTTAGGCAATGAGCGCACAGTCTTTTACAATCTGCAGGGACTATATTATTTTGATTTACAATTATCATTGTGCATATTTCAGCAAATAGATATGTAACACGTGGTAACATCTTCTTAAGGTTCGGATATGGTCTTGGTGTGGGTAGAAAGTACCAGAACACACTTCAAGTCCAAATCCTCTCACTTCCTAGGTTCGGAAGTGAGACACTTCCTAGGTTCGGAACAGGTTCGTGGGTTTTGGAACTAGTTGGAGTAGTAGGTTCGTATAACCAACTCCTAACTATGAACTCCAAATCCGGAGCTCAACTACTAGGCTTGGAGCTCTAACTACTACTCCGAACCTAAACATTTTTTTCTGTTGTTTAAGTCAATAAAGGTGACCTATTTGATTTGGGAAACATGGGGCTTCTAGAAGAGTCAAGATGAGACTTAATAAGAGACGGTCTCCTAGTTAAACACTAATTGGGAAACCTCATCTATTCGTCAAGATGAGACTTAACAAGAGACAGTCTCCTAGTTAAACTAATTGGGAAACCAGCCTCATCTATTCTTATAAATAGAATAGTTGAACTACGTTTTGAGTTGGATTCCTATTCACAGGATATGTAGGCAGCCATTAAAGAACGTGGTTCAACTCATCATCTTCTAGATATCTTCTTCTTCTTGATCCAATACTTCTCATTGTTATTTGATCATCAACAAAATATTTGTGTTTCTAGATTAGGAAAAATTATCACACAATTGGCGCCGTCTGTGAGAAAACCATACAGAATTGATTTGATTTTTTGGTCAAAATGTTTTCGGTTCTAGGTTCTCCTACCCACCAACTTTTCTTGGGTTTGTTGTTCTTTAAAAAAAATGTTTTCTTCACTTTGATTCAAAATCATGGTTACTACAAGAGCCAATGTGAATCAAGATAATAAGGGGAATAACGAGATCAATAACCCACATGCTACTTCTCAAAGACAATCTAAACATAGAGGAGATCGTCGTTTTGGACAGGGGCGTGAAGAAGATGAGCCTAACAATGATACTCCCCAATCTGCCATAACCAACCAAGCCATCATGGATGTTGTGATGGTCGAACGTGGTCGACAAGAGGCTCGTTTGCGTTTTTTACAAGACTATTACCGCATGCAGGAAGGTCGTTTGCCTACTGATGGAAACGCGAGGGGGCAGTTCCGGCCACCAAGTCTCGACCCTGGTGAGGGTTACGTCCTTACGCCTTATATCCCTTACTTTGTTGGGTATCATAGCGACCAACCAGATTCAGATTATAATCTGGAATTGGATCCAACCCGACACTCGAGTTCACACGGAACTGACTTCTCTTGGTATTCAAGTTCTCGAGGTACGAGGGATGGACGTACGAATGTGTTTGCCCGGAATCCACAACTATCAAGGTCACCCTTGATACGAAGAAGACTTTCAGTTCTAAGGGAACCTTCATTACCTCGGAATCCATCAGTTCTCCGATCCGGTTTTGCAAACTCCTCCACTCGATCTTGGAAACCGGAACCACGTTATCATCGAGATGAGAACTATGAGAGTCCAGGTCCGAGGTACAATAACGAGAGAACTCCAATTCATGAACCGACTACTCTTGCACAGCTCAAGGCACAAATACTGGAGGAACTGCGAGGTTCACAACCAACCAAGATGGATGAGTCATTTGTCCAGTCAGCAATCGAGGGAGACATTGGAACTCCTTTTTCATGACATGTTATGAGTGGATACATCCCCCATGATTATAAACCACCGAAGTTCTCTAAATTTAATGGCAAAGGAGATCCGGTCTCTCATGTGTTCGGTTATCGTCAAGCAATGGTGGGTCTTTCTAAGAAAGATCATTATTTGTGTCGGTATTTTGCTTCAAGTTTGACAGACTCGGCACTCATCTGGTACACGAAGCTGCCCAGGGGTAGCATCCACGAGTTTAAGGTGTTATCCATCAATTTCATTGTGAAATTCAGTTGCAACCGGCCCTACATTAAAACCGCAGATGCACTATTTGATATGAAGATCTGAAAGGACGAGCATATTAGGGATTTCACCAAAAGATTTAACGAGATTCAATTGCATGTTGACAACGTCGATGAGACCTTCGCCATTGTGGCCTTTAGAAAGGGGTTAAATCCCACTTCTGGTCTATACATGTCCTTGAAGAAAAAGAAGCCTACGAACATGACAGAGTTGCAGGCTCAGATCAATAAGTATGCAGAACTGGAAGAAGACCAATTGGATAGGGAATCTTCCCATAAAAGAATGATAACCAGTGTCACCTCCGCTCCTGTTGGTAGGAGCTCTGCTAGTCATTATAATGATAGGAAGTCCGAGGAACCACAGTCGGAACACAATTTAGTCGACAGGAATTCCTATCAAGATAAGTCCAAGAGACAGAAGACTGGTGACACATTCGAAAGTAATAAATTACCCCCACAGGATAGGGACTTTACCACTTTAACTTATCCTTATGAGGACATCATTGAAGTTAACCGGGAACAAGATGTTCATGAAAAATCCTTCAACGGTGAATCTCGATGCTAACATGTACTGTTTCCAAGTAATGTTACAATACTCTTAGCTTCTAAGAGACAAAATTTTCACAAATTTGGATCTGCTTCCACTATACTGGGGGCATGATCTATGCCAATCAATTCTCAATAAAAGTTATATTTCTCTTTTCAGAGCATTGTTTCTTTTATAATTTTTTGCTGGGATACTTTTTGGATGTTGGGTGAGAGATCCCATATGTTGGCCAAAGTCGTATCAGAACCTTTAGAAAGCTTTCTCGGGATGATGAGTGAAAGATCTCATGTGTTGTTCCCCATGTGATGGAGAAAGTTTAACTTAGCTTGGATTTTATTCTCCTAAGAGCAGTTCTAATGTCTTATGCTTATAAGTGTCGGTTTATGCATTAGATATCAGATCATTTAAGGACTTTACAGGAAATAATACAGGGGCACACCCTACGTTCCCACAAAGTCTTGTTTCTTAACAAAACTAAAGATATTTACAGGAATCGACATAGGGGCAAACCCTATTTTCCTACAAAACCTTGTTTTTCTAAGATTCGGAATATGAATTTGTATAAATATAATTCGACACTTTTGTCATTTTCCCCAACGGTCAAATGTGCAACCGTCATCTGAGAGAAAAGTGGGGCATCTGTGTATACATATTTATGCAAATAAGGAGAAAAGAACACCACTTCCTAGCTAGTTAGGAACTCCACGTTCGAAACTCTACTTCCTAGCTAGTCTGGAACTCCACGTTCGAAACTTGTCCAAGTTCGGAATTTCACTTCCTAGCTAGTTAGGAACTCCACGTTCAGAACTTGTCCAAGTTTGGAACTCCACCTCCTAGCTAGTCAGGAACTCCACATTCGGAACTTGTCCAAGTTCGGAACTTCACTTCCTAGCTAGTCAGGAACTCCACGTTCGGAACTTCACTTCCTAGCTAGTCAGGAATTTACGTCCGGAACTTGTCCAAGTTCGAAACTCCACTTCCTAGCTAGTTAGGAACTCCACGTTCGAAACTCTACTTCCTAGCTCGTCTGGAACTCCACGCTCAGAACTTGTCCAAGTTCAGAATTTCACTTCCTAGCTAGTCAGGAACTCCACATTCGGAACTTGTCCAAGTTCGGAACTTCACTTCCTAGCTCGTCAGGAACTCCACGTTCGGAACTTGTCCAAGTTCGGAACTCCATTTCCTAGCTAGTTAGGAACTCCACTTCCTAGCTAGTATGGAACTCCACGTTTGGAACTTATTCAAGTTCGGAACACCACTTCCTAGCTTGCTTGGAACTCCACGTTCGGAACTTATCTAAGTTCGGAACTCCACTTTCTAGCTAATAAGAAACACAGAAAGTCCAAGTTCGGTACTGCTCTCTCGAGTAACAAACCTGAAACTGTTTTGTAGACGAAAGAATCTGAAACTACATTGCCAACTACAGTACCCGGCCTATCCAAATTGTATTGTAACTTGACATATTCGGAACTGCCTCGACAATTGAAAAAGTCAAAACGGATTGACAAGGTCATCGAAATTGGTAGTGTGCAGTCAATTGGCCAAGTTAACCTTGTGATTGGCCATAAAGTGATCGAGGATTCGGTTGCCAGCGTCAAACACATGAGTGTTTGGCTTCGGAAGATGGTGAAACGACCATTAATGGCGAGCTTTGAAGTTTTTCTTTTACGATGAACTTTTGGGGTGCAAAAATCCAGCTTGTACAAGATTAAAATTCAAGTTTTTATTCAAAAATCAGCATGAGCAAACCCATAGTTCATGGTCATAAAGATTTGGGTGATGACAGCAAAAAACTTCAAACATCCCATTAATGGTGGACTTGAAAATATGTTCAATACTTCTTTTGATGAAATCGGTGGGCATGAATACGAAAATAATGATTTGAACTTCACAGATTCTTACTGGTGGCAGCAAGAGAACTTGTATGGGGTTTACAATATACAAGAGTTATACTAAAAGAAAAAGAACAAGGCTTATACCAGCAAATAGCACATAAGAAAGGAAGGGATTCCTTTACTTTTTCTCTCCTCACATGTTAATTCCGAATGAGTTAAACCCAAGTCCGGGTCATGGTGATAATTGGCTTGGCATGTCTTGATGACTTGATTTATCCAAGTCCGGATCATTATTGGGTTTGGCAAAGTTGGCATGTTCGGATTTGATGAATTAAAGTTCAGGTTCGGGGTTGCAATTGCAAAGTTCAAGTACGGGTCATATGACAAAGTTCAAGTCCGGGTCATGGTGGATTGGTGAGGTCCGGGATCTGCCAAGTCCGGGTTTAGTTCCTTGTACTCAGCGAAGTTCAGCTCTGAATGAATGGTTTGGGATTGACAGCCTTTGAAATTTCAATTGCACATACCGTCGCATTTCAGCACCATAACACGAAATATTATGGATATAGATTGGATTTTGGCGGTCGAGCGAACATTTTCGGATGAGTGATTATGGCTTGTACATAAATTTCGATGAGAAAATTGAGGCATAAGACGTCGCATACATTTTTACCTGACCTTTTTCCTTAAGGGTTTGATTCACAACCCATGAATAAAAAAGGGGGGCATCTGTGTGTGCATATTTTAACAAATAGATATGTAACACGTGGCAACATCTTCTTAAGGCTCGGATATGGTCTTGGTATGGGTAGAAAGTACCAGAATACACTTCAAGTTCAAATCCTCTCACTTCCTAGGTTCAGAAGTGAGAGACTTCCTAGGTTCGGAACATGTTCATGGGCTTTGGAACTAGTTGGAGTAGTAGGTTCGTATAACCAACTCCTAACTATGAACTCCAAATCCGGAGCTCAACTACTAGGCTCAGAGCTCTAACTACTACTCCGAACCTAAACATGTTTTTCTGTTGTTTAAGTTAATAAAGGAGACCTATTTGACTTGGGAAACATGGGGCTTCTAGAAGAGTCAAGATGAGACTTAACAAGAGACGGTCTCCTAGTTAAACACTAATTGGGAAACCTCATCTATTCGTCAAGATGAGACTTAACAAGAGACGATCTCCTAGTTAAACACTAATTGGGAAACCCCATCTATTCTTATAAATAGAATAGTTGAACTACGCTTTGAGTTTGATTCCTATTCACAAGATATGTAGGCAGTCATTAAAAAACGTGGTTCAACTCATCATCTTCTAGATCTCTTCTTCTTTTTGATCCAATACTTCTCATTGTTATTTGATCATCAACAAAATATTTGTGTTTCTAGATTAGAAAAAATCATCACACAATCATGACTACCCGAAAAAAACCCAGAGTAACAACAATCAATGGTGTGTTAATCTGTCAACATAAGCTTTTCGCTCTTGTATTTCAGGTGAGAATATGTTCCAAAACAGAAACCCTTTCTGTCCTTAAATTCAGTCATTAGTATGATCTTCTTTCATTCTAGGCATATATCTAGCCTCCATGGCTGCCATTGTAAGCATGTCCAGTTCGGCATAAATATCTAGCAATTGCGGGTGTGATGTATCACTCACTAAGAACACATGGAATTTCTTTTCGACCTCAATCCAACTCAATCCAGTACTCTTTCTAATTCCCTTTTCTCTCATAGTTCTTCTTACCTGCCGTACTTCATTCCACATACCATCTTCTGCATAAATATTTGCCAGGGTCACATATGGAGCAACACTACAAGGATCCATCTTAAATAGCTGGTTCGCAGCTTCCCTTCTAAGTTGTACTTCACCGTAAACCCTACACGAATCCAAAAAGGAAGACAACATCACAACATTTGGCTCAAAGGGCATCTCATCCATCGTCTTCTTTGCCTTGGTGAGTTGCCCAGTTTTGCCATAAAGGTTGACCATGCATGCGTATTGGTATAGTTCAGGAATCAGGTCATATTCGATTCTCATTTTGTCAAAGTATTATGTTGCTCTATCCACGAGGCCAGCATGGTTACAAGCGGTTAATACTGTTGGAAATAAGGTTGGATAGACGCCCACCAAGATAAGGATAAACCACTGAGTATAGGACTCTATCCTATCAGATATTAGATGAGTATAGGATTCTATCCTATCAGATATTAGATGAGTATATGATTCTATCCTATCTGATATTAGATGAGTATAGGACTCTATCCTATCCAATATTGAGGAGGTGGGAACCTCTATAAATAGACCCCCCCACCTCTCACATATTAATGATCCGAACAACAAGAAAAGCTCTCTCTCCTTTAATGGCAGCCTCCAACATTTTCTAAAGTAGAAGCCAGTAATTTGTGGAGATTCCATAGGTGGTATCCTCCCTAGCCATTGTCAGTTCTTGGTTCTTGGTTCGTGAAAAAAGGTTGCTTCCCGTTCGTGGTTGGAACTTGACTCAAGCAAAGTTAAGAAGAAGAAGATCTTGAGTGTGCCAAGAACATCTTCTCCTGTAGATCAAAGCTTGGAACTTCAAATTGAAAGCTGTGACCAAGGTATGATCTTCTGTTTCCGCTACGCTATTTATTTTATGCATGTGGTATAACGTAATTGTATATATCGTAGGAATCATGCATGAGATATCGATAAAATCCTACAAATACAACAGTTAAGCATATGTTATCGGGTCTCATGCCTTGTTCCTTGACTAACTTGTCAAAAAGCTCCAACCCATCTTCTCCTCTTCCACCCTGAGCATACGCCGTAATCATTGACGTCCATAAAATGTTATTCCTGTGATACAGTTGATCAAAGATGCGGCGAGCGTCATCAATGCTTCCACACTTGGAGATTGGGAGTACATATCTATGAGAGAGCTGGCCACAAATACACTTGTCTCTGAACCTAGTTTTGTTACGAAAGAATGGATTTGGGTTCCCTGTGGAAGCAGTACCAGAGTGGCACAAGCATTCAAAATGGTAGAGAAGGTATAATGCGTTGGAGAGATATTCTCTGTTTTGCATTTCCAAAAAAGTGTCAAGGCACGCTCACCGCGACCGGTTTTGGGAATATCGAATCATGGAATTGAGAAGAATAACATCCCTGTGAAGAGTGTCGTGATATAAGGATATAGCGAGGTTGATCTTACCGCATTTGGAGTAAAAATCAATGAGAGAAGTGAGGACATAATTGTTAGAGTGACAGTCGAGTTTGATGACATGTGCATGGAGGGATGCAGGCAATTCCAATTGAGAGTGCAGTAGTACAGAAGCAGTAATTAGAGTGGCAAAAGTGTGGGAGTTGGGTCTAATATGAGTGGCCAGCAACATTTGTTTAAACAAGGAAAAAGCTTGTATAGCATGGCCATTTTGAGTGAAGGCAGCTATGATGGAGGTCCAGGAGACGTGATTGTGTTGCTCCATGGCGTTGAAAATAGATTTGGCATCGATGATGAGGTTAGATTTGGCATACATATTAACAAGGGCGGTGTTGATGAAGACATTGTGTTGATACCAGGCAGTTTGAAGAATCCGAGCGTGAATTTGCAAACCGAAGCGGAGGTAAAGAAGTTGAGTGCAAGAATTGAGAAGGGTGCAGAGAGTGAAGTTAGTAGGCTTTATCCCACGAGCGTTAAGGAGACGAAAGGAGATCAAGGCTTGACGGAAATGGTCGAGTGTTGTCATGTTGTTTCAGGAATTTGATTCAACAAATGAAGACGATTAAATGGCATCGAATAATAGTCCGTATTATTATCTATACACTATATGATAACCAGGTCTTTAGAAGACAGACAAACAGTCTATTTCTAATCTCTCTATTTTAAGATTTTAGAACCACCTCTCTTAATTATTCTAATCATCTCCCTCCTTTTTAAACAATTTACAAAAAAACTCCTCCATTTTACTGAAATTAGAATTAGTTTCATATTATTTAAAATAATTTAGAAAACCTCTTTCACGTCATTTGAAATTATATTCAATCTCTCCTAATATTTTTATATTATTTTTTAGATTAGAACTAGAATTCAAAAAATCATATTATTTGAGAGATGTTAGAGCAACAGGTTTAAAGACTTGAAAAAACACCAATGCATAGCACGTTTCGTATACTTGTTATAATTTAATGGTATAGTAAATCTTGTTCAAAATAGAGAGGGGGGGCGGCTTGTTGTTAGTAAAGGGCTTTATCGTAGTAGTGATAATAATAATAATAAGAGTCCCGTTGTTTATTCGGTCGTGTTTGGGGCAATGGCGGAGTATGATGAAACCCTAAGTAGCAGTTGAAGATAAGAAGAAAGAAATGGAAGACTACTCGAGCAGTAGCTCTTCTTCTAACTCTGAAGAAGAAGGAGAAGATGTT
The DNA here is from genome assembly GCF_015680905.1 of Coptis chinensis. Classification (NCBI taxonomy): domain Eukaryota; kingdom Viridiplantae; phylum Streptophyta; class Magnoliopsida; order Ranunculales; family Ranunculaceae; genus Coptis; species Coptis chinensis. Next base: position 69,997,388 of record NC_141457.1, on the reverse strand, counting down.
CAAAATGTGGAGAAAGCATTAGTTGACAATCCCACACTACTCACGTCCAAGTATCTAATTTTCTTTTTCTTTTTCTCTCTCACTCTTACTCTTTGTCTAATAATCGAGTGAGCGGAGCGAACGATCTTGGCAAAAGAGGGGGTATGTAGACAAAAACCAAGTTTGTTGGTTCCTCATCTCTTCTGGACTCTAAATCTCCACTCCTCCCTCTCCCTCTCCACTCACGCCCCACTGCTTAGCAGTAGGTTGGTTTCTTTCTATTTGTCCTCACCTATCTCTCTCTTTCCCTCTCAACCAAACCCTAACTCTCTCTCTTTCCCCCGTCCACAAACTCATCTACCCCTCTCTCTCTTCTCCACCCTCCGCTCACGCCCCACTGATAACCAGTTATCTAGTATATATCTTATATATAAAGCGGATACCAGATTTTCCAATTAGTTCTCGTATTTCCGGTTTTATAGTAAAGTTTTTAATGAGAAGGGTACCGGAAAGTTAGACAGCCACTTTCTTTTTGCTCTCGGTAAAAAAAAGGGTATATATATAATTTACTATATTTCCGGACCTATAAAACACAACGTCTTGACATTTTCAGCGAACAAGACACCGTTTTTATGGTTTCGCGAATAATACTCAAACCCGACACACCGCTTGAGGCAAATTACCCGCAAAATAAAAAAAACAAACGCTTAACCAAATTTGTTCGTCTTATTATTCTAATTGTTCATCTTCTTCGCTATTTTTAATAACAAATCTCCACCGATAATGATAATATGTGAAATGGGTTTAAGGTAATTTTTGTTTCATATTAAGTATTTTCGTTTTCTGTTTTTAATGAGCTAATCACTTTTCATATTGGAACCTCCCTTTCATTCCATTTTATTATTTGCTTTAATCAAGAACGGTTGGCGAATCGACATATCAACAAAGGATCAGCAGCAGTGCATATATATTAAGGTATAAGTGGGGTACCTATCTCCCTTCAAAGCGAACAAAGAAGATGCCACTCGGTTGAAGACTTCTGCCCGATGCTCGACACCTCGGGCTCACGGGGAGTGAGAAGGAAGAGCGAGAATCAAGGAGAACAAGGTAAATCTCTATCGAAGAACTCTCATGAATATTTTCTCTTTGGCTATTTACTTTATAATTGCACTTGAGGTATAGCAGGGGGGCACGTTTAGGTTATTAGGAAAAGCACCTCCATGAGGTTGCGGATTCAGGTCCCTACTAGACAATAGTTAGAAACACATAGAGCAACCATGAGCATGCAGGATACTAACATGAAATTTTGACAAGAAAGAAGGGCATTCTCAGTATTTAGAAAGATAGAGCAAAAAGATGTTTGATAGAAAGTCGGATACATTTTGATAGTATGAAACCTTTAACCGAATAGGGCAATATATATAATGGCGGATACTTGCTTTTTCAATTAGTTGTAGTATTTCCGGTTTTAGGCCAAAGTTTTTAATCAAAAGGGTACCAGAAAGTTGGACAGCTATTTTCTTTTTGCTCTTCGCTTAAAGGGTTAATCAGTAATGTAAAGCATTCCCAGGACTATAAAACTCAACGTCTTCAGAAACAGAGACACCGTTTCGCTGTTTCCCAATTAAAAAAAAAAAAAAAAAACCACGTTCGTTCGTCTTCTCTGGTTTCTTATATTCCCAATTAAAACCCGTTAAGTTTGAAAGTTCAAATCAAACATTTTGCAACCAATGAACATAAATTTAAACCCTATTTTCCATTTTCAAAATCAAAGGTAATACTTTCGTTCATTTTCGTTTTCTAATATTCTTTAATCCTGTAATATAAGTCTGCAATTTTCCAACAATTATGTCTTTTTGCCTTTGATATGGTTGTAACAATTGCTACGGGATTGTTTTTTTCGTTCTTTTCTTTAAAATTCAAAGGTACGTTCTTCTATCCCCTTTTGATTTTTCGGTAATCTCAAGTTTTAGTTCCATGATATAATTGCGTCCAATTGGTTGGCTTAGAGGAGATGTTTGATAGTGAGATGCTTATTAGAATAAGAACTTTTTGCCGTCACAACTTACACAACTTTACTTTCAAACTTGACCCAAGTTATTCAAGCATCTTTAATTCATTTCCTTTTTGCTTTCTATTTTCGAAGTTCCCTTGCAATTGAGGGAGTCATACAAACCCATGATTTGAAGGCACAAAGTATAATGAATATTCTAACACTTTGGCATTATTATGTTAATCAAACAAAGACAAAAGGCTTCTCTGTAGGGTTTGATTGTCTTTTAATGTGCTATAAAGGATTCTAAATGTGTTTGGCATGGGTTTCCTTAAAGGTAACTCGAATCAGATCAATGCATTATATTTTGCCTTCTTCGAATGTGTTGGTTGTTTTAGTCAACATTTTTTTTATGGAAATAATTGTTGGCTTCTTGTAACTTTACGATTATTCCAATGTCCGTGACGTCTCTTGCGGTAGCCTCACATTTCGAGACAACGAGTTTCAACTGCTACATTTGGGTACACATCTTTCTCTTTCTCTTATATATTTATCGACTAATATCTTGGGCTCATCTATATGTTAGTTGAAACTATAAAAAGCTTTTAAATCATTCAGATGCCCGATGTTAATCTATCAACTTTCATCTTCATTGATCGGTTATAATGATTTTATAAGAATTTAGTCAACAAAGTTATACCCTTTCAGTTTCTTCGTTTTGGTTTGGTGGTTGATTTAATGTATCTACTACTCCCTATTCCATAGGATCCCGTTAGTGATGGCAAACAAAGTTCAGGATATCATAAAAAAGGAATATGAGATTAGCTTTGTCACTCTCAAGATTGCTATCTAAGGCCAGGGCTGCAACTTCTGCATGTAGGACTTATGCAAAGTGCAAGGTACTTATCTTGGATTCTTGGCAATTTTGTTGTATTTTATTTTGTACAAATTAGATACTCATGGTTGAAAGTTTCGTGCAAGATAACCTAGAATGCATACTACTGTTGTAATGTTGGCAAAGCCAAAAGGTACAAAATTCTGGATTAGAACTTCGGAGGATCGTCTCATTGTTTTAAATTAGAAGGTCCCTTAATCAAATACCACCATCTTAGTGAAAATATTAATGAAAACTTTGCATCTATTGCCATAGATTTTGACTACCATCATGATCTAAATTTATATTTAGCCACTATCCGGATGTTTAAATGAGAAATCCCATTTATACTTGGTGGGCTGGTTTACTTGATGTTACTTATGTCCTCTATCCGGGTTTATAGGCTAGGTAAGAGAATGCATGCATATTTTTAGCCACATTCATTATCACATTTCAGTGTTGAGTGTTTGTGCCCATGAGTCTACGGTCACACACACACATTTTCCTTTACCAAGACTTAATTGGTAGGAGATATGCATTAGATTCTGATAAGTTATTCAAAGCGTGAAGTATTTCCTTATCAAGATTCTACAACAAGTCACATGCTCTTTACCCTGCTTGCTTTTTAATGCATTAGAGTGCATTAGACTACCAATGACAAGCCTATACGGTTCAAGCCCTCAATCATGCATAGTTGTTTTTCGTTGGCCAAAACTAAAGGGGTCATGGGTGGTTTCATTGTTATGGTTAGTCGTGGTTTTGTAAGAAGGGTGCCTGGTATATGAATTTATTTGATTTTTTTTTCGATTCTGTAGAAGCATCTGCTGCTCTGAAAAATGTGGAATTCAATGGATATGTTGAGAAGTCCGCAAAGAGGAAAAGGAAGTATCGATTACAAACTATAGAGGTATCATACATCGTCCATGGGGAAATGGGCAATAGAGATCGGGGACCCCGGGGAAGGGTGTCGGGGGTGTGGCTTGGAGCCTTCTACAATTGCTAAAGAAGCTGCAAGAGCTTTTGATCTTTGAGGCACACATGATCCGTGGAAACAAAGCTAAGGTTAATTTCCCACAAGAGAATTCCCCATTTGCTCAAACTCAAGCTGTGAAAGCAAATCCACATAAAGCACAGCACTGCTGGCAACCACACCTTCGCAGAGGCCGGTGTTTAATTAGGATTTTAGTTTGATGAACTACATGAGTGATGACTCTTTTGGGTTTGTGGTCGAGTTTATTGGTCATTTCGCTTCAATGAAATATCAAAGTGGATTCGATTTTTACCCCTGGCCGATGGAGACACATTGTGTTCTACTTCGAAGGGAGCAACTCTCTCAGCGATTATTCAATTTGGATGGAAACCGGGAACTTGAGACTCCAAAAATAACCTATGTCCTCTCAACTGTTATAGTAAGTAATGAGCATAATGCTAACCCAAGTAAGAAACGAATACCAATTATGAGATTGTGGTGCCGGTTAGCGGAAATACTTGCCAAGAATCTTTCAATAGCTATCCGATTTTGAGTCTCGGATGAAGTTTCTTCAAATCCCATATCTTGAGTGAAGTTGGGATGGTTCAATGGATAGCCTATTCAAGTAGGGATACTACTCAATGGTGGGAACTCATTGGATCTTTGGAGCTTGACGATTTCCCCGGATGGTTGGGGGTGCCTTATGAGGAGCTATTGACTTGATTCAGTAAATGTTTTAGAAGTTTAGTATGACATTATTATTGCTTATTCAATCATTACTTGGTAATAAATGCTGCATTTTCATTATAGATTGATTTTGTTCAATGAGTATCAATCATTACTTAGAGATTTACTTACCATTGTCGTTTCTAAAGACATCGTTCACTCTTATTTTATGCTAACTCTTAGAGAATCACTTTGAGCGATACTAGATTGATATTTGGCCAAGAAAAAAAATATTGGAAAAAGTGATAGCTATTGGTGTAATAGCTGTAATGAGTTTATGCCATCTCCATTTGCAAGGTAAAACTATGAAATTTTATTAAGAACCTCTTAACTTCCCTTTCAATTATTATTGATATTGACATTCAATGATAGATATCAAATTCGAGTCCGCATTGGCCATATTTGGACAAGTGGAAGAACTGTTAAACACCGGCATATGAATTGGAGGGATGCTTAAATCAAGAAAATCTACAATTAAACGTTTCAGTAATAACTTATTTTCCTTTGAATATATCTCATTTAGGTATATAAACTTTTCTTTAAACAGGAAAGTGATTCTCAAGTGGTTAAGAATATCTTGAATGAGCTTATAGGTTCATCATTAATTTTTGAAATAAATATAGTGACATCAAGGATAAGGCCACAAATGGTTCCATAGCAACTAAAGTTTTTCCTGTAGATTACAGGCTAGAAGGAGACCTAATGCTCACTCACATTGAACAGGTAAAAAAAGAAAAAGTCTAATTGATACATGTTTAGGATAGATACACAAGACATTAATTTTTATTTATTCAATTACATAATTTTTTTTTCATGATTATAACACCGAGTTTGCTTTACATTTTGCTTGGTTGTACTAATGACAAGATTTACATTGTCTCACTATATAACCACCTTCTCTATCTTTTCCCGTGAAGGTTGATCGATAGATCTACATCTCGCTTATGGGACTCTCCACAAAGAGCGCCAAGTCATCCATAGTCTCATTATTATATTTACTTGATCTTTCCGTTCTTTTTTTCCTATCCCTTTTATTTATTTATTTTTCCTTTTGTTGTCTATATATAGTTTTATGTTTTGAATATCTAACGTTGATGTGTAGAAGATCATATAGGTTCAAATTCATTAATTTTAGCAAACCTTATTCTTATTCATAAGCTTCTCTCGGATTCTGTGAACTTCGAATTCTAAAAGATTAGAAATTTGTTTTGAAGAGGATATATAATTGATGTTTATTGGTTCGTCGGGCCTTCATATCTTTGATATGTATAGTTTCAAGATCAAAGTTATTGTATATAACTAAGCCTATACTAGATGATGATGTCATTGGTTACATTAGGGGGGGGGGGGAAGATTAGCATTGTTACTTCATTGCTATTCCTGTATTACTATTATTTTTCTATTTTGTTTTAATATTTATTATTTTTCTTCGTTTTCTTTGAACATTGAACATTTGAACTCTAAACAAAGATAGTTGCTATCAGGGCCCAAAATATCGCCGAGATATCCGATATCTCGCCGATATATCTCGGTAAATTGGTACACCGATATCGATTTTTCTGAGATATATCCACCGAATATTGAACCCCTTTTTTTCCGAGATATATCGGAATTTCCGATATGAAAGTTTATATCGCCGAGATAATCGATATTTCGAGATAATAATCGATATATATCGGTTGACTTTTGACCAATTGTTAATAATTTAATATTGAAATTTCGAAATATCCTATATATCCGAGATATATCGTGAGAGATCCGAGATATCCGAGATATATCGGTGAGATATCCGATATTTTAGAAACTTTGGGTGGTCACCAAAGAACCCAGAGATATCCGATATATCTCTCGGTTTTAAAATACACCGATATATTAACCGATATCGAAATTTTGGGCCTTGGTTGCTATGTTATATATGTGTTACTATGCATGCACCGATGATTCGTTATTTTTATTTAGGCAAAATTGGGTGGGATATGATCCCAAGTACCCGATTTTGTATGCAAGAATAATAGATGTTGGAAGATGTAAATACATGTTTATAAGCAGAGCAAAAATACCGGCATTACTTGAGGCTATCAAATAAGCATATAGGTTGAGATGCCCGACACTTGCAAAGAAGCATTAAGTTGCCTGTGGAATGTTTGGCTAATAAAACCTAAGTGGCCTCTGCTATAGCATCAATATAGAAACAAATGGAGAACCGGAGAAAATATACAGATGGCGACTAGCGAAAAGACCCCGAAAGGAGAAAAAAACAGAAAACCCAAATATCCACCAAAGGGAAGTCACTTGAGTATATCCAAGACAACCAAAACAACTTCAAATTAATGTTCGGCCTAAATTCTTTTTCTGAGGTGACGTTTTGTCTTCGGATGAAAGAAAGAACCGAAATACACGTTTAAAGGTATATCTATCCAACAAAACAATATACACCTATTAGATCATTCCAATCAATGGAAAGAAACCCAAAAGACAGAATTTAGTTATGTTACGTTGTTCCCTATGGCTTATAGAACCTATCGATACATTGAAATGAAAAGAAATATAACCGATGCATACAACTGTTTCAAAACATAGATATGAGGTGTGGAAATTACGAGAAAAGAACTCTAAAGTGGTGGTAATGCCATCGTTCTTGATTCCAAAGTTCCCTAGCCGGAAGCTCTTCAAATGCCAAAGCCACCAATTCATTACATGGTAACCATACAGATTAAATCGTATATTTCTTCAAAATAGACCGAGAAACTATGAAATGGCGGGAAGAGAAGCTACATATATAGAAATGCAGATCCATAAGAATGAGTCAGTTTGAGAATTCCTAGATACTTGCATATGTGTAAAACTGTGCACACATAGATGTTGACATGTTGTGAGATCACAAAGCCTTTCAGCAGCATTCACCTGTCTCCATTTTCCTGTTAAAGAATGAATTTGCCAAATTGTCTTTCATACTTTCGTGCACATGTTGACAAGAACCACAGTCCCCATTTGTCGTGAGTTGAACATCACTCATATGCCTCTACTTTCAAACTATCATCAAACTGATTAGCATAGAAACTTTCAAGTACACCACCCAAAGTTGCCTCTGAACTAAAGCTCTTGACGACTTGACCATCATAACTGCAGTCGCATCTTTCTCATTTATCTTTGGCCGGAAATTGGTCGACACGGTGGACACGGTGGAATTGCATGCTCTTGATACTAACTACCAAGATCCTATACCCGAGAGCCCAAAAGTACGTGAATGATCCGGAACCAATTGAAAAGTAGGTTTTCATTTAATTGTTCTACTTGGGTTAATTGTTATATATATATTAGAAAAAATGTACATACTAATATGCCATCACATAGTCGTTAGTCGCGTGAGTTGGTTCACTTGGTTGTAAATTTAGATGGCTAAGCCAATTTTAATACCTTCATAGTAACTTCCCAGAATAGTGAAAATCTTGATATCAGAGAATCAGTATTGCCCTACTAATCTGCCTTATTTATTTTATTCTTGATTCAGATATTACCATTTGAAAATTCTACTTAAACACCTAGAACCTCGACTAAGGAAACAAATTCTAAACGGATATGGGCAGAAAATCGGAATGTGTGGTAAATATACAACCAGCGGTGGTGATTGTTGACTCTGTGGGAGTCTGTGCTTTATGATTACTTAATTCTTTATAACTAACATGAAAAAAAAAAATGTATTTATTACGTTGGCACAGGAAATTTCTTCAAACAACTTTAACGAAATCATGCAACTTTAGAGTTTAGACAAGGGTTATCTTATTATTTTGTCGTTCAAATTTGAGACTCACATATTAAATTTTTGGCATTATTATTCTAAATAAAAAAAAACTAACTGTATGACTTGCACGTGCAATGCACGTGCTCATTTACTAGTAATATCTAATTAGACTAGTTATTATTTGTTGGGCAGTACATAAAAGCTGTTTGGAAAGTTGGGGAGCTGGATAAACTCCGTGCGGCAAGGGAATCAATGTCTCAGCTCTTCCCTTTATCCCCTAGCCTCTGGTTTCAATGGCTCCACGACGAAGCTTCCCTCCTCACCTCTTCTTCTTCTTCTACCCATGCAATCACACAGCTTTACGACCGTGCCCTTCGTGATTATCTAGTAACTTTTCACTCTTGCATTTTTATTTCTATACTTCTTCTACACCTGTAGTGCTGATTGTGCTGTTGCTTGCGCAGTCTGTGCCTCTTTGGTGTCACTATGGCGCCGACTCTTCACCATCAAAGCTCAGAGATTTGTTTGAGCGCCTCTTCCTACTGCTGGATTACATGTTACTCAAGGCAATAAATCTGGGAGGCATACATCAAATTTGAGCAAACCATTCTTCATGCTATTGATCACATCAACACTGAGGTCACTAGTGTTTATGCAGTTTAAACTTTTTCATCTTAATTTTTATTATACTTTTCTTCCAAGCTTCTATATATGTCTAACAACGGGTTTTTGACAATTTTTATTTTGTTAATTTAATTACACCTGCATATATTCTTTTCCAAATATATGTTGCATCAGCCTCCATTTTAATGTAGGAAATTTCTTATTTGGATCAGTGTGAAGATCATCTAATCTTGCCTTCTTATACATGATCAAACTTTAGTCCAATATACCAAAGGAAGCCCTTAATAGCAACGCTAACTTCTTAAAATTTTCACTTCTCCCTTCGACAATATATGTTCTGACCGAGTACACAACAGTATTGCAAATGGAACTGAATCCCCAATCCACATACCCCAGAGAAAATAAATCCTGGTTGGGGCTTTGGTCTGCATTCCTTTTTTTTTTTTATCGGTCTGGACGTTATTTAAATATGCATTGCAGTGTAACAAATTGTTACTCCCCAACGTCCAAATACAGCACAGAAAATACTGCAGTGGATAGCGAGGGGAACATTAATCTGGCTTCACTTTGGCCCAACTCCAGTATAAGTAGGAAGCTAGGCGCAGAGCTGACAATGGAATGAACTTAAGGGGGGGAGGGGAACTCGTAGGCCTAGGTTGCAGCAAGATTCCAAGAAACAACACCATTAGGGCGAATCATGCATTAACTAGTCGTGAGTCCCTCATATTGAACAGTGTCTTGTATGCTAAGGTATATATGGATCCTCCCAAGATGAAGATCACCGAAACGCAACACAATCATTTTTCCTTAAGTCTTCCTCTCATCCCCAAAGTTCCACAACTATTCCCTAAATGTGTAATATTAGATGTGTTTGTGTTCTTAGGTCTTAATTTCCCATCTGTTTCGACAAGCAAACCACATCTTTACAGGTGGTACCTATGATGCTCATCAGTATCGTCCATATGAAGTTCCTAATGGCCAACACTCTTAGGGACGGAGAAAGAGGATGAATAGTACGGAGGAAGATGGGATGGGTTGCTTTTGATAAGGACTTAATTTCCACCACTCTAAAACATAATTAAATACAAAAAAAAATTATCAATTTTTTCTTTGCTTAGTATACCACTCATTCAATTTGATTTTATGATTGTTTAATTCTTTGTGTACCTCCTGTGTTCTTTCTTAAGATTGATACATACATGTCTGCTTATTATGTAATATGAGGCTGTTGTGACACCTTCTTCTTCTAAGTTCTAACCCAGTATACAAACCTTTATTTTGAAATTTTGCATGTAAAAGTATCTTCTTGTTGTTTTGCAGGAAAAAGAGAAGCAGGTCCATTGAATTCAAAGTCTATTTCATCGACATCTGTCCGTACCACTTTGTGAATTAGGGTCTGTTCTTCTTGCTTACAAGTCTTGGGAGGCTGAACTAGGAAATACACCTAAAGGTAGCACAAATAGCTCTGATGGGATTCCTCCTCATGTCTCCTCATCATATCAAAAAGCCATGGAGATGTATAATGCACATGCTTGTTATGAAGAACATATTTCAGGGCAAATTACACCTGCTGAGAAGCTTCAGCATTTTATGGTATGGTAAATGTTGATGGCTTCAGTACCGTCTCGTTTTAGCTGGAGATGTTTCCTTTACGCTGTTGTGTTCTTCTGTAATGCGCGTTTATGCTTTACGTTCATAGATTTGATTTTCTGGTCAAACATATTTATCTATTATTAGTTTTTTGTTGCTTGAGCTTCCTAGTAAAATGGGTAATATATGTGGTTCTAGATGAAGAAATCAAGAATTGTTTTTCTCAGTTTTGTTTCTAAATAATATAAATGCATCTGATAAATCTTCACTTTGGATGTAGGCTATTGTTATTTCTCTAGTTATTCAGAACTGATTGTCAATACGATGTTGCAGATTTATTTGAAATTTGAGCAGTCTTCTGGTGACCCAGCTCGCACTCAAATTCTGTATGAGTGTGCTGTCACGGAATTTCCTGTTTCAAGCGATCTCTGGCTTGATTATACTCGATATGTGGACCAGACAATAAAGGTATTCCTCAAACTAGTTTAAATCAATTTGCACATTTATGATGTACATGAAATAACAATTTACCTTTGGTTTCAGGTTCCCAAAATTGTTTTAGATATTCATGCCAGGGCCACCAGGAACTGTACCTGGGTTGGAGGACTTTGGGTTCGGTATCTTCTAGCTTTGGAACGTGCTCATTCTTCTGAAGAACTGATGTCTACTGTATGTTTTAGCTTTTATGATCTCTTTACTGAAGTATATTTCAATTAGGGCCATCCATGGACTTTTCTTGTTTGAGGATGACGTTGCGCATCCTCAAAAGAGAATTGTTTTAGATTTCTCTTATTTGTAATTGCTATAACCATAAAAAGAAGAAAAAGAAAAAGAAAGAAAGAACAGCTGAGTCTATTTTTTAAAAAATTTTGTACCTAATGTTAAATATTGAGACCCCAGAATGCTTTCTGTTTCAGGTCTTTGAGCAATCCCTGCAATGTGTATTTTCCAGCTCCGAAGAGGTAAGAATTGGTGTCGTGCTGTCTGTAAATTTAACAATTCTTTTTGGTCATTACTGGTAAGTTAAACTTTATTATTCTTTTTTCTATCTTCAACTTTATATCCAAGAAACTTTTTGGTATTGAACATGGCTGGACAATTTCGGTTCTCGTTGTTGGTCATGACTCATGAACAATGCTGTCATGGTGAATGGGTAAGAATGCACAAGAGGCAACAAACACAAAGAAAATCAGAAGAAGCACCAAGGACCAGGAAACTTCACACCACACCTTCTAGGATGATGTTATTCCCTATATAAACCCCATTTAGGATCATGTCTTTCATCTAGCTATCAATAAGATTATAACCCTTCTCTCCTCTATTAATACCCAGAAACTTGATTTCTCCCATTACATTTTTTCAACGTGAAGACCTCATAGACAACCCTCTTCAACTACCCGAAAAAGTAACTGAATAAGAGTTTACTTGTGCTTATGTTTACCAATTTCAAAAAATTTGTGGAGTTTTATTTGCATGTTGTTTACAGGCTTCTGTATACACCACCAGTGGATGTTTGTTTCAATAAATGTGTTTCTGGTTGTTGTTTTCCATTCAGTGATTAACTGTAATCATGATGTATCCTATCTTGTTGTAAGAAAACTTGATGAGATAGATATCTGTCACATTTTTCAATTTACTTTGGATCTCCATATGTTATTTAACCAGTCTCATCCCATGATATTGAGGGGATGCTGGAGTAAATCTTGTATTATCTGTGTTTATATGATAAAGTTGTAAATCTTAGCACCTAGTTTAGAGAAATCGGTGATTTTTTTTGGTAAAGTGAAATAGGTGATTTAGCAGTCGTGCAATCACTTTGGTAGGTGCTATTTGGATGGTCAGACATAATGGTCATGTAATATTCAACTAAATCAAAGACCTGTTTTGTTGTCTAGTAACAGCTGTTTCGGACTTCCAGTATGTAGTCTTGAGTATTGTCGAAGTTTTTTATGTTTGAGCTATAATCATACTAACGTGTCAGTGGAATTTATGTTCCAGTATCTGGATTTGTTCCTCACTCGCATAGATGGCTTAAGGCGCAGGATCAATTTGGCTGATTCAACTGATGATTTCTTGGACTATTCTGTAATTAGAGATACCTTTCAGGTTTGATTCTTGCTTCATATTTGCAGAACTCTGCTTTTTTGCTGCCATGTAATATACTTATTGGGTTATCAAATTGTCTTATATACTTATATAGAGTCAACGGTTGACTAATTGACTGGAGCCGTTAAATAGTAGGGTTTGTCTCTTGATTTTCAAAACGCGGGGTGGTTTCAAATTAACCCATTAACTAACATTTTAATTAATCGACTAACTTGTAGCTGTTGATTTATCCATATATTTTGGCTTTTTGTGTATACTTTTTTTTTTCCTGAAAATTATGTACGTTATTTATGGTCTTAAGGATCATATAATATCACCTTAATACATGTTTCTTTATACATTTAAAACAAGTTCTGTATAAGAGAATATGTACACGTTAAAGTGGTTTTTATGATCTTTATCATATGGTAAGGGTGTATTTAATCAAACCTCAATCTCTTCAACTTAGACACTAGCTAGCATGCAAGCTATTTCATTACACATCATAGTTAGTCTAATATGTATTTCTTATTAATTGATGTAGTAAGTGGGACCTATAGAACTCTATAGAGGAATTTTTGAAATTTAATATCTTAAAATTTTGGCGAATATTATTAATTTAGTACATTCGCCGAAGTCGGGTATGCATAATAATAAACTTAGTGCGTGTTAGTTTAACGGGGTTCTACTGTTCTCGTTATCCGAGATAGTATCTGATAGATACTAGTTTGTCATATACATGGAAACAACACAATAGTTTCTCATCCAAAACTTTCTTTCATGATCCATCTAACATGTCTAAGACAAGCCTGAAAATTTAGCATCTTCAAGATGCTTTTACGGATTTCTCATTATATTGTTTATATTTCATTACCTTTGGTGTGCTAGGGTGAATATTGGTTTATTTTAATGCGTAGACTTTTTGCAGCGTGCTACAGATTACCTCTCCCCACACCTAAAAAATACAGATGGTTTATTGCTACTGCATGAATATTGGGCTCGTTTAGAGTTGAGTTTTGGAAAGATTTGGCTGGAGTTCGTGGAGTATGGGAAAGCTTGCTTAAGACCAGGTCTAGTATCACAGCGCAATATGCTTCCACAATTGAGTGTTTTCGTTTTTAAGCACCCCTTTAACCAAGTTAAAGGGTAACTGACTTCTTTTTAGAACTCTTCTCGTCACTGCTTTATTTCTAATCAGACTGGCTGTGGCTTGTACAGTGGTTCGATGTTTGAAGCATGGAAACAATACATAAAAATGGAGATTGAAACAGGCCATGTAACTGAAGCTAGAGGCATCTACAAAAGATGCTACAGTAAGAAATTTACTGGAACTGGTTCGGAGGTATGATTCTGGCTTTCTCGCACTAGAAACTCACCATAGTTCCTTATAAGTAAATAGTCCTGTGATCAATGCCCATAATAGTTATCGTACTGTAGGAGGTATAGATGCAAGTTTAAGTTAAGCATGACTCAACTACTTGAAGGCTGGATATTTTAATTTCTGTGAATGAATAAGGCTTTTTGTTAATGTCAAAAAAAGCAAGTTACAGTCAAGGAAATTACAAAAAGTAAGAAAGAGTTGGGGGACATGATGTGAGTGACAGAGGGATTTGCTCAAGCCCATTGAGCCAATCACAAATTGGTTGCAATGAAGGCAGCTGCCCCTAACTAATCCAACATATATTGGACTTGGAGGAACTTTACTAATGCTGGACATTGACACTGACACGTGTACCCTTGTAAATGATACTTATCGTAAGATTAATTCACTAGGTGCTAACTACTAGGGGAAATTTGGGTTGTGGATAGAAAGTAGAAGAATCTTGATTGTTGACAACTATGAAGCACCAATACGTCCCTAAGGGTGAAGTATCCGTGTCCGATATGTGTCCGACACGGATACGCCCCGATACGCGTCTGATACGTGTCGGATATGTGATTTGGAGTATCCGATTTTATAATTAATTTTTAAATTTCCGACACACGGGGGACACGCAAGGGACGGTAATCTCACACATACAAGAAATTTTTTTGGAACTTCAATAAAAAAAAAACAAGTGAAATAAAATCCAAGTTAAGAAGAGATGCAAGAGAAGAAAGATGAAGTGAATCCAAGTTATACATGTAAGTTGCTGTTTAATGTGTTTGAATTGGTCATTTTATGAAGTAGAATTGCCATTTTAATTTGAATTTGGTGAAAAATGCTCAATTATAAATATTTATATATATATATTATTCAAACGTGTCCATGACGTATCTGTGTCCTATATTTTTTTAAAATGCCGTGTCCGCGTATCCGTGTCGTGTATTGGTATCCGTGCTTCCTAGGTTGACAAAGAGTGCATTCACCAATCACATCAAGTAGATGTCTACTTTGTTGTGTTAAATCTATTGCGCATTGTAAATAATTCTCCTTCCCTGAACTTTGTTAATAGGTTAAAATCACATGGTTATTGAATTCATTTGTATATTTTTTGCACACAAATTTAATCAAGTATATTATGTGTCTTGAGTTTGCTGGTTTTTGTATTTTTTCAAAGTCCTCTAACATCAGAATCTCAATATTTCAGTGTTGAACTTCTGTAGTATATTATGTATTAGATGATACCTTCCTTTTCTAAAAACACAGAATCATTCAGGACATATGCCATTCATGGGTACGCTTTGAGCAGGAATTTGGTACATTAGACGATTATGATCATGCTGTGAGGAAGGTATATTCTTCTTGTCAAAGAACTCCGTTTTTATTTATTAGTGAGCTTCTTTTCTCTAGTTGACAGTGTTGTGTCTCTTTTGTATCTCGTGGATATTTTGCTCTAAAATCTTATCAAGGACTCTATTGTTCATAACTATTTGTCTTATACAATAATAATTGTGTATGAAAGCTATTGCTACATTGAGACCTAACTTGATGTAGCTTATTTAGATTTTATTTATTCTCCATTGTTCCTTGAATGGTCATTTCTTCTTAAACAAGAAATTTTGTTGGGCTTCTACAAGTTCCTTTTTTCTTGAAGTACCTAGATTGTGATCTCTATTTTTGCTTTGTGTATTAGATGATATTATTGCAGATGCCTGTGCAATCTCAATTGGTGTAATTCCCATCTCAGATTGAAATATAATTCTCCTTATTGTCTTCCTTAGGTGACACCACGATTGGAGGAACTCAAGTTATATAGGTCACAACAGGAGTCCAAGAGTGGTGTTGCATTAGTAGCTCAAAAGGAGGATCTTCACTCAAAAAAAGTTCCCCAGAAGAGAAAAATGGGTGCCAGATCAACCGAGGAACTCCCAACACCAAAGAGGCAGAAAGGCACAACTCACAACTCAACAAAGTCATTTGAAAGAGAGACAAGTCAGAAATCAACAGAAGACAGTAAGGTGGAATTAGGCAAACCTGAAACCATGAATGAGCAGAAAATAAAATACTCGGCTCCAAGAGAAACCTATACAGATCAGTGCACTGTCTTTCTTTCTAACCTTAGCTTTCAGGCAAGTTGCCCTCATTCTTTCTTTTGAGTTGAGTTTTGTTACGAATCACAATAAGTTACGGCTGCGTGATGTAAATAACATCTCCTTTGCAGGCAAAGGATGAACATCTGCGTGATTTCTTTAGTGATGTTGGTGATGTTACAGCTATTCGTCTACTGAGGGATAAGCTCACCGGAAAGTCAAGGGTCTCTCTTTCTCTCTCTCACACACACGCCCATCCACAGATGCACTTGTGTGATTTCATGTTGTTATTCAGCATGTTGTTAATCATATATTTGTGTGGAATGATGGTCTGTCTTTGGATGTCTTTCAAATATAAATCACCTTCCGCATTGCATGTCTTCTGACAGTGCTCTCTTTCGCATTATCACATATGCCTACCGATTCAGTGCCTCACTACCTCTTATCTTGGACTTGGATAATATCTAAGACATAATTTTAGAATTTGATCAGTATAGCTTTTGGAAGATTGTCGAATCAAAATCCAACCACATAAACTTGTCAGCTGAACAAATTGCATTGTGTACTCACGATCACAATTTAGCTTTCACATTTCCAACGAGGTCCCATTAAATAAATGCTGTGAGTTGAGGCTTATAGAACAGCCTGCCGTGTGTTTGAGTTTGTCTATGAAGAAATGGTTCAATTTCTAAGTTTAATACAACATCGTATTATGTACATGTTCTGTACTAATAATGCAGGACGTGGATATGACCATGAATTACTAGTATATATGTGCATATTTTTATGGTAATGCCTACATAACACGTCTCACGTGAAAATTTTGGTAGTAAATTTGATTTCACATTTTAGGTTTCCACTGTCAGAGTCAGAATGTATTGGACTTTCTTAATAATTTTAGGAAAAGCTATTAGGGTCATGGGTTGAAAGTAAGTCCCAAGTCACGAATGATAATGCTTAGCTAAGATATCTTGCATGCATAGGAAATTGAGTAACCTCGCTTGCACACATGCTAGTCACCAGATTTGCTGACTGTCCAAATCTTTGGATATATGTATATAAATTTGCTGACTGTCCAAATCTTTGGATATATGTATATAGTTGAGGTTTGGGTTTCTGAATTTTTCGACTTTCGTTCACGTGGTGTTCAAGGTGAAAGCCTGAGAATTCCAAATGTGATACCTCAAATTTTCCTCTTGTAAGTGACAAGTACCATTCTGTTATCTCTCCCCCACATGACAAGGGAAAGCAGATCTTTAACTGTTTTTATTTTTTCCATTCCACTAAAATTTAGAATAAAGTCAAGTCAAGCGCACACAGTTCTGGGGAAATAGAGTGCAGCATATGATAGAAGCCGTGCAGGTAAACTAGTTTGGACATGCTACTTGTCAATTCTAAGGTTTATCAGATCAAAGTTCGAGTTAGCCACAATAGCTGTGCTTTTTTTAACCAATCTGAGAAGTCAAAAACCTAATCCTATGGCAATAGCTACAGCTGAATAGCTTTTTAAAGTTATACGTGTACATCTTGTCATTCATAATACTTCTCTTTGTTCCTTTTCAGAATAAATTTAAAATGATCATTTAAGTGTAGATGGGATATCCTGGTTATATACACTGACACAGTATTCATCTTTGTGTTCAAGGGATTGGCATATGTAGATTTGGCAGACGATACTCATCTTGTAGCAGCTTTAGCAAAGAATAAGCAGATATTACTGGGAAAGAAAGTGAGCATTGCTCAGTCTGATCCAAAACATAAGAAAGGTAGAGAATCTTATGGAAGAAGCTCAAGCGAACATGGTATTTAGTCTGTGTGTGTCTGTGTGCATAGTCGTTTCTTCACCTGTATACATAATATTGATTTGACAAGTCTTCCGTTGCTTGTTCTCTGGATGAGAGAGTGACAATATTAACATTGTGTTTATTACCCATCGGTAGATAATTTTTTTTTAAAAAAAAAAGAAAAGGATATCATGATTGTGCTAAAGTGAGTCACAGCTGAATGCACACCATTGATTGTGCATCAAGATGATACATCTTCGAGATGCACACCATCCAACATCAAGATGCACAACAAGTTGTATTCACTGTCGCCTAAGTTAACGGTTGGCATTGTGCCGTGACTTGAAGAGAATGTGGCTATCATGATTTTAGAAACAAATATTGTGTGGATGTTGATAATAGCTTCTTTTTGTTGCTGAGGAAAATAAAATTTTGTGGACATCATATTGTTTAGACATGCACCCCCCATTTCACTTAATTCCAAACACATTTTTCATATTAGGTCGATAATTGTGCTTTTATTTTTATTGGTTCAATCTGCTTGCTGTGATTTTACTTTTTCTGTTCTCTTCTTTTGCAGATAATTCTAAACTGACCTTCTATATTAACTCGATATTGTGCTTTTATTTCTAGTGGTTCAATCTACTTACTGTGATTTTACTTTCCCTTCTTTTCTTTTGCAGATAAGAGAGGACCTGCTAGTAATAGTGATGGTTCAGTTGAAGGGTCTGGCTCCCAAAAGAAAGAGTCGGTAGCATCACAAACACAGTCCTCTATTTTGAATAGGCATGGAGATAATATCCAGCTTAGAGGTAGAAACACGTTTGCAGTACCTCGTACAGTAGTCAGAACCCTCGGTAGGAGCAATAGTGACCCAAAGAAAGAATCTGATGAGACCCCCAAATCTAATGATGAGTTCAGAAATTTGCTGCTGAAATAATAGATTGTAGTTCTGTGTGTCAAGCCGCAGCCAAATGTGTTGCCGTAGGCCAAAATATGACGCATGATGCTTGTCAATGAAGTCTGTTGTGTAAAAGTCGAGGATCAGAAGATATTCCCTGTTGCAAAGATGCTGTTTAGATTAAATTATGTGGTTTGGGGAGTAAGACTGTATCATGAAAAATTGTAGACTTAAAACAAGAAAGATAATAGAGAAAATTGTATACTTAAAACAAGAAAGATAATAGAGATCCATACTTTGTTTTGATTTGCTTGGATTGGTTCTCTATTTGTCTAGTTAGAGCATCTCTTGGTGGTAGTATAACCTGTCAAAATCTTCAAATTTGAAGAAATACTTCTGAATTTTCCGGAATTCCAACTCTAGGTGGCTTCAAATTCAGTTACATCACCTGTTCGTTCGCATTTTTGTTTGCAAATTTAATAATTTGGATGCGGTTGCAGAGCGACATTTGCGGAGCCATTGCAAATGTCGTCCTAATTTTTTTTTTTGATTTTGATTAGTACCATGCGCTAGTGGTACTGTCGCGCGTCACTCCTAATGTCGTGTGGGGGTTTTTTTTTTTTTTTTTTTAACTTTTTGGAATGGTTGTGTGCCCCTCCTAATATCGCGTGGGTTGTTTTGGATTTGTACATGCGACACTCCAACTGTTGCGCGATAGTGGTGATGTCGCATGAATTGTTTTTTGCTAAGGAATTTGCAACTACCTAGAGTTGGTCGAAATTTGTGACCCAATTTTTCAAAAAATTTCTTCAAATTTGAAAAATATACTACCACCACCTAGAGATGTTTTTAAAGTGGAAAACTCTTTTCAGAGATTTTTAGAAATTGCTAGTGTCCGGGGTTCTTTTAAGAGTTTCGTACGAGGGTTTTCTCTACGAACGAACACACTGATCAAACAGTTTTTTCAAAAAGGTTTGTGAGGTTTTCTCATGGGTTACACATTAAAAGAAGTTGGCAATGAAAATATGGATTATAGTCATCTCTTTAATTGTTTTTGCATCTATTCATTTAGCTTTTTAAAAGGCAAGTTGCACAGCGAATAAGAGTTCATATTTTGTGGTGATGATCTTACAAAGTCGATAAAAAAGTGTAAATTGTGATTTCTTCAGATGTATTGGTTTTTTCTAGGGATCTTCCTGGTGGGAAGATCGTCTTCATTAAATTCAGCCATATATTATAGCTGTTGCACCAGAAACAAATGTTATCATATAGGGCTTATCTAATTAACTATAAGTATTTCACAATTCTTTGTAAAAGTTACATTTGAAATATTTTCTTTTGATTGAAATCTCATTTTCCATATTTAATCAAATATTTGATCAGCCTTTCGTAATTTCATGGGTTATTTAGGTTTTGGTCTCCCTAAATAATAGATATTTGGGATTTGGTCCACACCAATCGGTTTATTAGCTTTTGGTCCTCCTAAATTGTCTTGACTGTCACAAGCTATTAGTCAAAATAATTTAGGAAGACCAAAGCCTAATAAATCGACTAGTGAGGACCAAATCCCAAACACTAATTATTTAGGAGAACCAAAACCTAAATAATGATGAATTATACTTGAAAGTTGTTTCTTTATTCACTTATTTTTAGCTAGATTACAAGATGAGGGGTGCATATAAGAAAGCGTCCCTTACTCAGTGCAATAGTGAATTCTTACATTGCTTACCTTAGTGAGCAAGGTTAATGCGGAACACCTATTACTTTTAAGAGGGCATGCAACTGAAAGCCTTGTCCCGATTCTATTTTGTGAGTAACTTCATATTTGTTTCATAATTTATCTGTTATATTTATGTCGTTCAACTAAAAGTGTATCATGCAGTAGACAAGACATGTTTTGATAGTTGGTACCATAAATAAATTAATAACCATGATTCACGGTGAAGTTGCTAATCATTTATAAGAACTAAACGTGTGCTATCTTTTCTACCTAGTACAAACTCTGATCTTATTAGTAAAATTGTTTCAATTATGGAAAAATCCTTTTATCATTAATCTTTTTAGTTTGAATCATTAACTCCAAACAACCAATGCAAGTAGACATGTAATGTCTTTGATAAATATTTAAGTAGGTAGACTAGCCAATCAATGAACTCTCCCTAATACAACTTTAGACATATATAACTACTACAATTGAAGAGATCAATTGAGGGACATAAATATGACATATAAGTTATGGAATAGATATGAAGTTAGTCACAATGTGGAATTAGGACAGGGTTTTCAGTTAGATGCCCTCTTAAAAATAATAGGTGTTCAGCATTAACTATGATCACTAAGGTAAGCAATATAAGAACTTACTGCTGCACTGAGTAAGGGCATCTCCAATGGAGAAGTGTAAAATTACACCTCCACCTAGGTGCCATTAGGATTTTACAACTCTAATTGCAAATTATTGTATAGCCCATAAATATCCACTCTCTATTGTTCCCAACGAAGCTGTGCTATTAAATCGGCGAGTACTCAGTGAGTACTCGGTGAGGAATCGCTACTCGGTACCTAGCCGACCCGACCAACCAATTACTCCCCATAAGTGATCGGGATCCAAAAATCACCGAGTAATCGGCCAAGTTGCCAATTTATGACGAATCGGAATCGGGCGAGTTACTCACCATAAATCGGTATATAAAAGAAAACCGAGATTTTTCTTTTTTCTAACCGCGAAATCAAGTTAGGGATTTTCTCCAACCGCGAAAACAAGCTCCAATTCCAGCTTCTCTCCAATTGCAGCCGTGAAAACAAGCTCCAATTCTAGGTATGTTTTTTTTCTTTTTCTCCACTTTCTTTTTTTCTTTTTCTCTCTGTCTCTCACTCTCTCCAGTCTCTTCTTCTCTACGTTTTTTTTTCTCTTCTCTTCTCCTCTCCGGTCGCCCTTTCCCCCTCTCCACTCTCTTCTCCTCTCCACTCTCTTTACAAATGCAAAACGTCGATTTTTTTTTCCCAGATAATCTTCACAAAATATGTTGATGAACACTATGTGGTGTATTTTGACCAACACTATGTGGTGTATTATAATTTTTGAGAACCCACTTGAATACTTAATGACAACTTAATATAAAAAAAAAAAAATAAATGTGAGACCCATGTTTTGCATTTGTAACTATGACAAGTTAAAAAGAAAAAGATTGAAAAAAACAATGATATTGATTGAAACTTTAGTGGTCAAATAACTATGGACAATGTCAACATTTATATAGCATATTGATAGCAAAATTTTGTACCATGTTGTATGCTACATTGCCCAAATCAATGTACATGCTACATATAAACATAAAAATTAAGACATCTCGAGTAATCCCGATTAATCCCCTCGACCGAGTAGACCTACTTCGCTACTTCCCTCCACCGACCGTAGCGGTTTAAAAAATCGCCCGAGTAATCCCGATTAATCCCCCCGAGTAGACCTACTTCTACTCGCACCTCCTCCGAAGTAGTAGCGGCGAAAGTAGCGATTTAACTGCCCAGCAACGAAGAAGTGTAAAAAAAATTGATTTTAAACTTGGACGACACTTGAAATGACACTTGAAGAGGGACGTCATTTCAAGTGTCATCCGAGTTTAAAATTTTCAAATTGTGACTTTAGAAATAGATAGGGACATCACTTCATTTATTTTGTTCAGACATGTCTTCAAGTGTTGCCCGGGCTATTTATCAACTGATAGTGAGATGTGAAATTCCCCACCCCCTCTATCAACTAATAGTCTCCTACGGTTTAGCATTACCATTAGATAGAGTTTTCTGACACTTGGAGTGTAAACTTTCCACTCTATACGGTTTACACCCCCCATTGGAGATGCTCTAAGGGGCACCCCCTTCTCTTGTAATTTATCAAAAAATAAGTGAAGAAAGAAAAAACTTTCAAGTATAATTCATCATTTTTTAGGTTTTGGTCCTCCTAAATAATTGGTATTTGAAGTTTGGTCCGCACTAATCAATTTATTAGGCTTTGGTCCTCCTAAATTATTTTGACTAAGGGCATGTAACAGTCAACTTGGTTGACTATTATTCAAGACGATTTAAGAGGACCAAAAGCTAATAAACCGATTAGTGCGGACCAAACCCCAAATACCTATTATTTAGGAAGACCAAAACCTAAATAACCCTAATTTCATACTTCATTTCACTTGTGCATTGGCATAGTTACTCTGACTGCAGGGAATTTTTAGCAAAGCAGGAGAGTAATTTCGGAAACTAGCAAGATTGTAAGAGCGACAGCATTTTCTTGGAGCAGAAGTTCAAGGGTACACTCATGCAGTCATGCCGCAATCACACATTTCTAATGGCTCTCACGAGATAAGAGATTGAAGTTAATAGTTCACTTGACACTGTTCTAAATTCTAATGTGGCTGGATTGAAGACTTCAACCAGCAGTATCCTGGATTGAATTAAAAAGACAGCTTTACAAGGAATCCACCCTTGTAACATCTTCCTTCATAAAACCCTTAAAATCATATTATTACACATTCAAGCAATATAATGACGCTCGGGATACCATGAACGTGAATACAGCAACAAAACAGAAAACTGGTGGGCACTTCGATTTACCTGAGAAGCTCCATCCCCTATTTCAGTTGCAACCCTGTACATGTAAGCAGTCCAGACCAACCATACTTAACTTTCAAAAACCTGAGGTATATTCTGTACTGCAGTAGTTAATAAAGTTGAGCTCGCCCAGAGTTGAGCAATGAATCTGACATCATCCATCCCTGCAGCGAGAAGATCAAAAGTTTTCACAAGTTTCAGAAGAGCGAAACACATTATTCCAAAACCCAAACGGAGCAATACAAAACTGTTGCAGAGAAGACTACTTTGTTTAAAAATTGTGATCCAGATGAGTTTTAGGATGTAGATCTCTTAGTGGGCGGGAACCATCAGAGGCAAAATCTAATAAGACTACTTTTAATGTCAATTTCATTTCAAACACCTCACCCACCACATATATTTTGATGCTTTCATAATTTAATTTGGCTCATATTATAGTTGGTGCTTGTCTGCCATTGCAGATGCAGCCTACTAAGGCAATTTACCAAAGAAAGTCATCAAATTATGCATGCATATGCATATTTAACCAAGTTGTCCATGAATAAAGAGTTGAAGACAAATAACCTACATTTGAAAAAATGATGAAAATTGAAACCCAAAAAACTACGTTTTCAATATAGGAAACTAACAGAACAGATAACACTGTCTACTGAGAAAACCATCATGCTCCTGTAATGGTAGAATCACTAGAATGCAACTAAAAGATGCATTGCATCTAATGAAGCATATAAAGATAGTACTTCCTTTATAAGTACCTGTTCAGACGCTTTCTTTTTAAACACTCCATATGAGCTTGAGACAATCTTACAGGACTCGGCAATATGCGCCTCGATATCAATCGTTGTTGGCAAGGAATGATGAGTTGATAAGGATTCAATGAAATCCAAAAGGCCATTTCTGTTGTGCTTGGACACTGAAGAGTCACGTTTATCTGAAGAACGGATGAAATGCAAAAGCACATGTGCCTGTAACACCAGAATTTTAGCTTTTAGTATACTGAAGCATTTTTCTGGTCAATGGGTCTCACTTTCAATACTCACATGGTAAGCAGCTTTTAGAATGTCATCAGACTTAGCCTTATCTTTGAGTAAAGCGTAAATATTACCCTTCAAGGGATTATAAGTGACAATATATCTTTCGTTCTGTCAGAAAAAGCATGAATAAGTAAGCAAATAAATAAACCGTTACAGTTACCAGAAAAAAGAAGAAAATTATAAAAAGGGTTAACTAACCCCCCCACCCCAAAATACACTGAAAAAAACACATGGTCAGCCCAAGTTGACTTTTTTTTTTGTGTATTTTGAGGGGAGACCCTAATTTTCCATCTAGTGGGAGGGAAATCCTAATTGGCTCATCTACTTTTGGTGGGGGTGCAATAATAGTTAACCCTTATAAAAATAAAATAAACGGAACCCTTGATGCATATAAGTAAAGGCACACTCTGCTTAACAGATCTCTCCTTTAATCAAGTACTGGATTACTATTTACAAGACATACATTAAACAGGGGCTCGATAGTGAGGTATGAATCAGGCTCCTGGAATGCGTCTTTAAACCTCGACCCTGGTAAAAGAATTAGAGTGGATTTGAACTTAGAAGATCATGTAAAACATCGAAACAATCGAAACCAATTATCACATAAAGATTAACTAGCACAATGGGCCTATTCTTTGACCATGGGAAAGTGAAGACGCTTTCCCTCATATTTCCCACCTGCAATGAGGGTACATCACCTATAGAATAAGAACAAGTTTTAAGAATTGATCAGATGGAGAAGCACTCTTTTATCATTGCTCTGTTTAAATTTTATAGGCTCACTAACCAGTCTCAAGGAAAGATTCAACTACCAAAGTGAATCTTGCGCGATTCAAAGTCCGCAATACTACAGACTTGACCTGATGAAAAGCAAAGCCATATAACAAGTTGCAACTTCAGGGAAAAGAACTTGTACTTTGTAGGGCACAAAACATTTATTAGCATGTAGAGCACACCTCATTGTATGAGCTGAGAATATATCCGCATGAGAGAAGTGTAAAGGTGGAAACCAAGGATGGATTCTTTTTGGATATCATGATACTCAACCCTGTCCCCAGCTTCAAAATAGGAAGTTCAAATGCAACTATCAATAATATATTCACATTAGTATAAACATATATATCCTGTGTAGATATATCTATCAAAGACATGAGTTTCCATTTGTACATGGACCAGAATCTCAAATAATGTGAAATACACTGACTGCAAGTGTCTAACGTCTGAGGTACAAGACAAATTAAAAACGGAATAACCTTGTTGCAGACGCAAAGATATAATGAGAAGTAGGGCGGGTAGTAATATATATAACGTATAAACTATTAAATTCCCGTGTGTCAGGAGGGTAAGTGAAGTAATATGTGGGCAGCTACAAATGCTTAACTCAATTCTGTTTTAAAACTTTAGAAAAAAGCTAGTTATGCAAAGTGTAGATTTAGAGTTACTGACAATGTCTGGGTTGGAATAAGAGACCAATAAACAATTTGCACAACATTTTTCTATATAACGGCTTGGATTCTTATCACCTTTCCCATTTTTCATCATGTATTTGTCTTTTAGAGTTGAAGAGCACAAAACACCGGCTTTTCACGTTTTCTATAGAGAAGAACCTCATTTTGTGACTATGGTTAGGTTGCAAGAAATAAACAGCAAAGATAACATACCAGATCTGCAATATTGCCAACACATTCTCCTTTTGCAGTGACATCCCCAATGTTCTCTCCTTTCGCAAAGGCTTTATATATT
Organism: Coptis chinensis; assembly: GCF_015680905.1. NCBI lineage: Eukaryota > Viridiplantae > Streptophyta > Magnoliopsida > Ranunculales > Ranunculaceae > Coptis > Coptis chinensis. Next base: position 69,971,288 of record NC_141457.1, on the reverse strand, counting down.
GGAGTTCGAGTTGATGTAGATGTTACAGCAGCAACATTCTAAATGAAAGAAGTGAAACGAACAAGGTTACGTTTTCTTCAACCAAAGATATATGAAGGTTTGAAGGATTTAAAACAGAAAAGTAAAAAACAAACGACTCCAACCTTTGCCACATTGGCAGGAAAAGGTGTGGCACGAGGGCAGTTGCCAGCTCTACCCAGCACCTAACTCCATCAAGAGATCACCTGAAAATCGAAGCTGCAACACGTTTCAGTAGTCGGAAAAAGTCATAAGTAGGAAAGAAGTTCAAAAGAAGAGAATTTTTTTTTATTGATAATGCTAAAGAGGACAACTTTACCTGTTTTAGAGACCGGTTCCTCTATAACCGGGTACAGACATTGATCTCTGTACCACACACACATATTGTATCTCGGCGCACACACACACATCTTGGAGTACACACACAGGTATCGAGGCACACACACATATCTCGGACTCGGATCAACGGCGAGATAACACAGTTACAGAGATGATCTCTGTACCCGGTTGTAGAGATCTCGAGTCCCCTGTTTTAAATCATAGTCAAATTTTTTTTCTTGCCTTTCCCGATACGACCTGCCTCATCCTAGAATTGAGTAAAACATTTCGCACAAGCTTAATGTAAGTGGGTTCGACCACTTAGGTCCGCCCACATGGATCAAGGATCCATCCCCTATTTAAGCTACTCCCTGGATCGTAGGATTGTAGTCCTACTGGATAGAATATAATCTATTATGAATCTCTTGTTGCGCAAGAGTCGTGGGAGTTAGCTATATGCTTGGTTGGTTTTATATACCTTACGAAGGTATTAGAAAAAAAAACAAGCTGAAGGAAAAAGAAAACAATTCTCGACTCTCTTCTTTCTCCATTCACCAAAGGAGTGGGCTTAAGGTGTGGATACAAAGGGGATTGATTCTAGTAACAATTCTTCTCAAGAGACAAGGCTAGTAACAACTCACAAGGTTATTATTCTTTGACTTCGGGTTTCTTCCGCTGGACAAGAGGTATATTCTATAACTCGAATAACATGTTAATGTATTACTTACATTGGTATCAGAGCCATTTATGTTTGTTGATTCGCCATTGTAACATGCATTGATAAAAATCAAGTTTTATCAGTTTTTCTCAAAAACCATTAATAAACAATCTGTTGATTTTCGATCTCTACATGTCATGAGTTTTTAAAAACTTATTAGTAGGGTTTGTTGCTCTTAGTAAGAGGAACGTTTTTCCAAAATTTCATGGAAAACCGTTGAGTAGAATGAAAGAAAACTCAAATCAAAGTTTTTGATAAAAACTGTTTTTTGTGGTTTTTTCAGAACTTTGAACTATTTTTTGATCGAATTATAGATCTTATTAATGCTTAATATTTGCATGTTAGTAATCTATGTTGTGAGATCTTTGTAACAGTATAAAGTATGTTTCTTTTGGATCTATAATGTGATAGATACACGTCTCTAAACATGCTTACCTTGCCATATATTTCTGCGAGTTTACTGAAGAAGATGACCGAGTTAGCTCATGAGTTGACTTGGTCAGAGTTTTTTCAAATCAGTGTAATAGGTTGAGTTGACTCAATTCTCTGTTTTTTTTACTTGTTTTCTGCACCTGAACCAACCCGATTACTGAACCCGGTTCTATCCGGTTAAGTGTGAACCGGTTATAGTTTTTGGTCTAGTTCAGGCCTTTATTGAAAACTAATTAACCTGAAATTTTGTACCCAAGGGTTTTTGACCCTTCTGAATCTGTTGAAATCATCGGTTGATCGAAATTCCAGGTATAAGTTGCTGTGACAGTATATCTTAGATGAACCGGTATAATGTTTATGAGCCGGTTCAGGCTTTTGGAGACGGCCAAATGATCTGTTTTTTTGTATACATGGGTTTTTGACACTTCTGAATCCATTGGGATAGATCCCAGGTCATGATTCTGAGCTTAACATATAGTTACAGTAGATTTATATGATTATTTATGCCATAAAATGATAGATATTATTCTTTGTTTATGTTTGGCATATTTTTTTTTATCGTATTAAGTGGAATATGATTAGTAGAGGTTTTGTTCCTCCTAATATGGAATTTGTTCAAAAATCAATTGGAAGATATACTCTATATTTACATTATTGGGAGATGATTATGAGCTTTGCAAGTTTTCGATCCCAATATGTGGAATAAGATAATATTTTCTTGGATTGGATTTTTTTTTGGAATAAATTTAAAAGAATGTGTATAGACTAATGTTATATCCACCATTGCATATATGTAGAAAATGGATACAGAAAACTTAGTTGCTGACATATGTCAATCCTTGCGAAATCTGAATGTAGTGATGGCCACCAAGATCGTAGTAGCAGACCTTAACCATGGAACTAAACTTGATGGGACAAACTATGATATATGGCATAGGAAAATTCAATACCTCTTGAATGAGCAAGAACTCCAGGAACACTTAACCATTTCGATGGCCCAACCTGAGATTGGGACTGGGACTACAGCCCAAAATCGTCGTGACCTTGAGATTTTTCAAGCATGGGCCAAGTCGGATCGTCGTGCGCGCTACATTGTGTTGAGCAGCATGCATGATGATCTGATTGGAGAATATGAGACATTCTCCACAGCTAAGGACATGTGGGATCAACTGAAATTTGCTTTCGGTGGAACATCAACTACTAGTTTTAAAGTTTGAGATGTTCAGGAAAGATCCTAAGGCAACCATGCCTGAACACCTAAGGGTGTTATCAAGCATGATTCGCGAGCTAAAGGCCGCAGGAAATGTCCTTACTGATGAGCAACAAGTCCAAGCTGTGATAAGATCTCTCCCTGATTCTTGGATGCACATGAAGCAAATCATGACTCACAATGAGAGTATTAAGAATTTTTTTGATATTTCTCGACATTGTGAGCTTGAGGCGGAGCGCCAGGATGCGAACCGTAATGCTTCTACCCTAATCGCATCTGGCGAGCTCAAGACAAATGGGTCTAAGCACAAGGGTAATAACAAACCCAAGAAACAAGGAGGGGCTAATAAGTTGGCTCCTAAGGCAAGCATATCCAAGCGCCACAGAGGCAAGCGTGGTGGAAAGAAAGAAATTGATATGACCAAAGTGAAATGCTACAACTGTAAGCAGATGGGACACTTCGCTCGTGATTGCACTAAGCCGAAGCAGGTATCCATTTCCCTTGACTCTCATCACATAAGTGTATGTACACATGTTTTAGTTGCTCATTCTCTCCCTGAATGGATTGTAGATACAAGAGCAACCAGGTATGTAGCTCGAGAGCGAGTAGGGTTTGTAGATTATCGTCGAATTCCAGAAAACACCCAAAGGCTTTATATGGGAAATGGCACTAGTGAAGATGCATTAGGAATTGGTACATACCAACTCTCATTACGCACTGGGCACGTACTTCTTCTACATGATGTGCTTTATGTTCCCCGGAATTCAAAGATAATCGCTTTCTATTTTAGCACTTTCTTTCTTTTGGATATTCTTTTGATTTTAAGGCTGATAGGTTGGATATTAAGTTGGATGGTATTGTTTTTGGACATGGATTCCTTAAGAATAATTTCTTTAAAGTTGAATTGAATGATTCTGTTTCTTCATTATCTTACATGGCTAGTGCAAGTAGAAATATTGATTCTGTTACTTGGCATGCTAGACTAGGTCATATAGGACAAGATAGGATGACCAGACTTGCTAGAGAAGGCCTATTGGGCCCACTCACTAAGGTTGACCTACCTATATGTGAACCATGTTTAGTTGGTAAAGCATGTAGAAAGCCTTTTGGAAAGGCAGTAAGAGCTACTCAGCCGCTTGAGCTAATCCACTCAGATATTTGTGGGCCTATGAATGTTAAGGCACGTCATGGCACCTCTTATTTTCTCACTCTTATAGATGATTACTCACGATATGGTTCTGTTTATCTGATAGCTCACCGCTATGAAGCTTTGAATTGTTTTAAACGCTTTATAGCAGAGGTTGAGACACAGAAAGAGAGGAGCTTAAAAACTCTTCGAACTGACCGAGGACGTGAATACTTATCTGATCAGTTCAAGGAATTATGTGAGAAAAAGGGGATACGCAGACAATTAACTATTCCTTATACTCTGCAACAAAATGGTGTAGCGGAGAGAAGAAATAGAACTCTTTTAGATAAGGTTAGATCAATGATGGCGCAAAGTAATCTCCCTATATCATTTTGGGGGGATGCACTTTTGACTGTTGCCTACATACTTAACCGAGTGCCTTCTCAGTCAGTTCCTTCAACACCTTATGAACTTTGGAAAGGCGAAAAGCCCCGTTTGGAGCATTTGCGCCCATGGGGTTCGGCAGATTTTGTTCACAACATCTCCCATAAGTATGGGAAACTAGGCCCTAGAGCTAAAAAGTGTATCTTTGTAAGGTATTCTGATAGCTCAAAAGGTTATGTTATGTATGGTGAACATCCTGATGGAGGAATGACAGAAATAGAGTCTCGCGATATAGATTTCATTGAGAATGATTTTCCTAGCATAAGTAACGCAAATAAAGCTCTTGACCTCTATGAGATAGAGGAGTATGAAGACATCCTACCATCTTCAAGTGAGGGTGGGGAATTAATTTCTCATCCTGTAATCGCTAAAGATAGTGGGAGTGGTTTTCAACCTAGTGGGAGTGTACTAGATAGTGGGAGTGTACCACTCGATTCTCCACAATATCCTCAAGTGCGTAGGAGTAAACGTGGAAATATTCCCCATCGTCATTTTGAGATTGAAGGGGATATTTTTATGTGTACTCCATTAGATGAGGAAGAACCTACTTCTTTCAAAGAAGCAATTTCTTCTCCTACTAGAGACAAGTGGATGGCTGCTATGCAAGATGAGATGAGCTCAATGGGTAAAAACGAGGTCTGGGAGTTAGTTAATCTTCCGCCTGGGCGTAAAACTGTTGAAAATAAATGGATTTTTAAAGTTAAACGCAAGGCAGATGGTTCAATTGACAAGCATAAAGCACTTTGTGTGGCGAAAGGTTATACCCAACAATAGGGTATATACTATGAAGAGACATTCTCCCCGTGGTGAGATTCGCCTAATTCGCCTCATTCTAGCTATTGTCGCACAACAGATTTATAACTTTTTCAAATGGATGTTAAGACCGCATTTCTCAATGTAGAATTAAAGGAAGAGATCTATATGGCTCAACCGATTGGTTTCGAGGTCCAAGGACAAGAGCAAAAGTTTGCGCCTAAAACGCTCTATATATGGCCTTAAACAGTCGTCTAGGCAATGGTATCTCAGATTTCACAGTTCAATTACCTCAATTGGTTTTGAGATGATTGAATAAGATCACTGTGTGTACACTAAACGATCCAGAAAGAGTTTTCTTATCCTTTCGTTGTATGTTGATGACATTCTTTTAGCTGGGAATGATATGGATTCCATTGTTGCCACTAAGAAGTGGTTGTCCTCCAATTTTGAAATGAAGGATATGGGTGAAGCAGACTATGTGTTAGGAGTTAAGATCATGAGAGATCGCAAAAAGAAATTTCTTGGTTTGTCTCAAGAGACTTACATTAGAAAAATTCTTGAGCGTTTCCGTATGCAAAACTCCAAACCAATAGACACCCCATTGGAAAAAGGATGTGACTTAAACCTTGATCAGTGTCCCAAAACTAAAGAAGAAAAGAATCAATCATCCAATGTGCCATATCGCGGCTGCAATTGGTAGTCCGATGTATGCCATGATGTGTACTTCGACCGGATATCGGTTTTGCGGTCGGGTTAGTCGGGTCGTTATCGAGTAATCCTGGTCCAGCTCATTGGAAAGCTGTGAAAAGGATACTCAGATATCTACAAGGGACTGCTGATTTTGTCCTAAGTTACCATGGTGGAGACTTGAAACTGAAAGGTTACACCGATGCATACTAGGCTGGTGATAAAGATGAGTGCAAGTCCACTTCGGGTTATGCTTTTATGCTCGGAGGTGGAATTATTACTTGGTGTAGTCAGAAGCAAAAATGTGTTTCTTTGTCTACAATGGAGTCAGAGTATGTTGCTTGCTCAGCTGCAGTCCAAGAAGCTGTTTGGCTAAGGAAATTCTTGATACACTTAGATATCACAAATCATGCAGAGGATGCAGTATTACTTTATAGTGATAGCACTGCAGCTCTGGCATTTGCAAAGGATCCTAAGTATCATGGGAAGGCCAAACACATAGAGACTCATTTTCACTACATTCGAGATAAGGTTGCAACAGGAGAAGTGGTCTTGAAACATATCTCCACGCTTAACATGTTAGCTGATCCCATGACTAAACCTATTGCACGAGATGCGTTTAAATCTCATGTTAGGAGTATGGGACTTCGTAGGATTTGATATGTTTGGACATCTTTTATGTAATTGACATTGTTTATGATATATTTCATTAATTCATATTTTTTGGAATATTCTTTTAATTACACATTCTTGATTTGTTTTTTGTCACCGGGCATGAATCGACCTACTCACATGGGTGATTCACCTTGGCGCTTGGAGAGAGCGAGCAAGATGAGACATCTATATTCTTGGCGCTAGATGAGCGAAAAGAATATTTTTAAATTTTTTGAATGTCGCCTTAGTTAGAACTAAGATGAGACCTTATAAAATAAAGGTCGAACATAAAATTTATCCACAATTTTATGGAGCCTGTAGTTAAGCCGAATGAGTGTTTTTCTTAACAGGCGCTAGAGAGTGCCTGGGATAAAACTCAAGTTAGACACTTGATTAGCGACTAGACTAAGATTCGTATGGTGTTACAGTTTTGCAAGTGACATACCCATTTTTATGGGATAACACCATAGCATACATAACATATTGTATGTGCTTTGCCGACCAATAGTGAGAACAATGAACGAATCCCTTCTTCATTGTTATGTGAGCCACTGGGATAATTGAAACTTTTTCCCATCGTATGCCTTTCTTAACCTAAGGTTATGTCATGAAGAGAATATTTGGTGACGCTACTTTAGTGTGCTTCCTAAGTACGATGAGATTTACCGTATTACGGGGCATTTCTAGGAAAGCGACTTAATATAATTGAAATGGCATGAATGTTTAGGGAAGACTTTTTGATATTACATCTATTTTGTGACTCATAGCGGGCCCGCGACCATATTTTAATATGTCATGAGTACAAAACAAGGAGGGGATGTAGCACTGCTTTAAACGAGGGATTAAGAGTACTGATTCCAGTGTAATCAACAATGTCTAAGGCATATACGAGATGCTTTTGGGTGATGCGTTTTTATTAATTGGGTGAAAACTTAATAATATCACTCCTGTTGCTCTTTGTTCTTCTCGTGAGGTCGCACACCTTATTCCCTATATGCAAAGATGAGTAATAGAGATATTGAGATTTACCTTATGTGGGCGAGTGGGAGATATAAGTGGGTTCGACCACTTAGGTCCGCCCACATGGATCAAGGATCCATCCCCTATTTAAGCTACTCCCTGGATCGTAGGATCGTAGTCCTACTGGATAGAATATACACTGGATAGAATATAATCTATCATGAATCTCTTGTTGCGCAAGAGTCGTGGGAGTTAGCTATATGCTTGGTTGGTTTTATATACCTTATGAAGGTATTAGAAAAAAAAACAAGCTGAAGGAAAAAGAAAACAATTCTCGACTCTCTTCTTTCTCCATTCACCAAAGGGGTGGGCTTAAGGTGTGGATACAAAGGGGATTGATTCTAGTAACAATTCTTCTCAAGAGACAAGGCTAGTAACAACTCACAAGGTTATTATTCTTTGACTTCGGGTTTCTTCCGCTGGGCAAGAGGTATGTTCTATAACTCGAATAACATGTTAATGTATTACTTACACTTAATTATGTAAAAGGAACCCACAGCTTAAAAATATGAATCCTGAACATAAGAACAAATTCAATTTCAAAAAAAAAAAAAAAAAAAATAGATGCATCTCTACGAGATCAAACATTGTAGCAACACCAACTAACAATACTAATGCCACATCTCTCACACTGATCCAGTATATGGGAGGAATGAAGAGAGACATTGTGATTCATCGTTGGGCAGTGCTAGGAAGCCTACAAGATCTGTAGATTTCACAGAGATTGATAGAAATCTTCAAGAAATCTTCAAGAGTACAGCTCTACAGCGGAAAAAAAACCCCATCCAGACTGACGAATACTTTAATGGATTTAGTTTAGGAGGATTGAAGCCTCCAATCAAACATTGCATAAACAAAACTTTAAGAATAACTAGTCCGTTAAGAGCAATCCATAATAACCAAATGAAATTGACAACATTGTGTGTTTTACGTCCCTTAAGTATTTTAACTTGTAAAGTTACCTGTTGATATGTTTGTTATACAAGAAATGAGGCTCAGCCTCTTGGTTCTAACTCGGTTGAGTATAAACTCCCTCCTATCGACCCATATCACATAACCTCCCTATTATTTAGGTATTTTTAAATAATTTCTCTGTTTTCCAAAAAAGAGATAAAATTTGGTCGGTTTTTATTTTCCATTTTATTTTATTTTCTTTTTTACCTTTTTGGGATTGAAAATTTCTCGACCATATGTAAATGTATTTTTACATAGTCATATATATATATATATATGTAAAACTATATGTGTATAGTTATTGGAGCGATAAAAACTTAAATTTACATAGTAATTTTTGGGATTGAAAATTTCTCCTGACACCTGACATAATATATGTAAATGTATTTTTACATAGTCATATATATGTAAAACTATATTTATATAGTCATTGGAGCTATGAAAATTTAAATTTACATAGTAACTTTTGGAATTGAAAATTTTCCGACACCTGACAAAATATATGTAAATGTATTTTTACATAGTCATATATATGTAAAACTATATTTACATAGTCACTGGAGCTATGAAAACTTATATTTACATAGTAACTTGATCTATGTAAATTTAAATTTATACAGTAACTTGACCTATGAAAAATTAAATTTTCATAGAGAAAACAGGTCGATCATAACTTATACAAAATTATTTCAAATGAACAACAGCCCAAAAAGATTTCATTTTTGAATTGAAAAAAACTTAGCTTTCATATTCAAAATATTCAAAGAGATTTCATCTTTGAATTGAAAAAGTATACTATTCTCAGATCCAGTTTTGAGTGGAAGAAACAAAATTTCCAAATCTTGATATTGTTTCTCAAGTCTAATTTGTTTGGTTGGAGAACAACAAATTTCAAGAGAAATTGATTGAGACAAAGAAAAGAAGAATTTCATATTTGAGAAAAATGAAAGAAGGAGAGAAAGTGAGAAAGGAAGAATTTTGGTTGTTTTGTCATCTTATCTTCTATGTTAATTTGGTTTTGCAGGATATCTAGGGTTTACAAGAAAAGAAGATGAGGCGAGAAGAAAGAGAGAAGATAAATTTGAGATCTAGGGTTTTATGTGTGGGGGGTATTTTAGTCAGTTTGAGTATTTTAGAAAAATAGGGGGTTTTTATGGGTTAGTATGTAATGAGGGGGTCTTTCTGCCGGGTATGTATCAACCAGGGATATTAAACCCAAAATCTGGTTTGTTATAGTCCCCCATGGGATGTGTCAAGCCTTGCAGTATAGTATAAATGTTTATGGGACTTTCCACTTACCGCTAATTGGTTTTAAGTTAAGGGTCCTGTATTGGGCGCCACCAAAATTGGATTAGGCAGCCTCCAACCCAAGCCCAAATTGCGAAGCCCACCAAAAAGCCCAGTACACCCCCCACTTCCATCGCGAAACCAGAAAAACCTTCTCTAACCGGTCATCTCTCTCGCGCACTTGGCCAAAAAACCTTTAGTTCTAGAAAAACCTTTAGTTTAGTATTCACTTTTCAGTATTGGGTGTTATGTGTTTTTAGTTTTTGCCTTTGGGGGTTTTTGAGGTAAATCTTTAGTTCTAGTTAGAATGTTGGTTTTGATCTTTGTATACATATACTTGTTTTATTATACTTGTTTTTATTTGGGTGGTTTGATTTGTTATGCATTTTTACACCTTTTTATCTTCATCCAGGATTGCATAGTTGTATTTTTGGAAGAGTTCATGTGTATATACAGGGTAGACTTAATAGTTAATACTACATTTTTCTATTACAAGATATGACTAGATGATAGCTGGTGAAATCAGTTGTGTCCTCAATGTATTGTAACAATCCAGGTATGGTGCACTATGCGCCTATGCTATACTTGGATCAACATTGACTGAAACATCAGAACTGAGTCAAGGATTTGGTAATCACTACCACAACCTGGTATATATTGGTGTGGGAGATCTGTGAAGTCGTTTTTATTTCTAAGGAAGCTGATATTCTGTGCTCAATTAATTAGGGAATTGCCAATTGTAGTTATTATGTCATGACCCCCTCAAACGTCTGTAAAGGGGATTTTTAAGTGTTACTACGCAAGTTTTATGTATGTCTTTTACCACATCAGTGATCTCTTTACCTCATGGAACTTTACTGATGCCAACATAATAGACTGTTGAATTGAAATTCAAGTAACAAAGCTTCTTCTCTCTTTTTCGGTGGCGGTGTATCTTTGTTGGGTCATCCACTTGAGAATTTTGGAGAACAGACTAGCTGCATCTTACCTGTGTTGTTGGATACTAGTGCTAAGGTTTATTTACTATGATTAATATTTCTTGTCTTGTTAGTTATGATTGTTTAGTTATACAACATTGTCATATCAAGTTAAGGATGAGCTGACCTTTAGTGTAGTCGTTGAAAGCAACCCGAAGTTTAATCTGAGCTAGTTTACTATGAATCTATGATTACTAAAAGACATTATTTGAGAGTTTGCAATCTTGAAATGTCATATTAATGTTATGTTTTGAGAGTTTAAAATCTTCATTTGCACTTTAAGGCTTTATCTTTACATTGAGGTTCCGGATGTAGTAATCTTGTGATACATGGGTGCCATTGCATCGGTTTGATCTTGTTCCATTGTTTGAAACTTTGAAATATAGTTATTTTGTTTGGAAAGGAAACCATCTAAAAGCGTGTAAAGATCAACCGCCCATTGCTAAATTAAATGCTTAGAGTATCTAATCTCGATTACCAATTGGCGTCCCCTACATTTCCCCGGTATGTGTTTTTTTCATCTTTAATAGTTTTTACAATTTGTTCGTTTTAATTCATTGCTAATTCAGTAATTCGTTGAGTATTAGGAATTTGGGATAAATAGTATGAAAAAATCTTAAAATTTTAACCATAGCAGGCTCTTAGTTTGATGGTGAAGAAGATTATTTTTAATATTCCTTTATCTTTTTAATATTTCCCCATTTCTCTATTAAGTTACTGTCAGCTGTTGGTTATTGTACAAGATTTACTTGAAAGAAATTATTGTTGAGTATAATCTTTGGTATACTGAAGTTTGTTTATATTTAGCAGTTCGAAGTAAGAACAATTTTAGAATAAGTTGTGGTGCTTTATCACTGGATTCAAACCCAAGCAAAAAGAGGTTCCAACAGAAGTGAATCATAACGACTACCTTACTTAACTTCTTGTTAATTGCTTCCTTGCTTCATGCTGTTGATTACTCATTTTTGTCTGATCCCAACGTCGGTTTTGGATGTGCCGCTACCATGTTAAGCTTTATTGTTTTACATTGAGCTTGCGTTTGTAAGTTGTAGATTATATTTTGACTGGAAAATGTAAACTCAAAGGGCATTGTATCCTAACAACCGGATTGTTCTTCTTGGTGGATCGCATGTTGTATGTTTGGTCTGAGATGCTTTTGATCAGGCACGATGTATGTATTTTCTTCTTATGAATAAAAGTGTTACAAATAAGGATTGTTAAATTTATCTCTCTGACACTGTTTCCGTTTGTTATTTTACTGGAAGTGGTTGTTGGCATTCCAAAGTGTTGTTATTATATAGGTGTAGATTTGATTAAACTTATTATAGTTACTAATACTTGTTTTAATTTTCTTTGTAGCGATGGGTCCTCGATCAAAGAATGTGAAGAATGTAGTGAAAACTACATTCAAGGGCGTGACGAAATTGTTTGGTGGCAGTTCCTCTAGTGGTGACGCAGTTGGAAGAAAAAGACAAGGAGTAGAGGGCTTAACGACATCATTGCGTAGAGGGGACCATTTGGAAAAAGGGGTTCCCGAGGTTCCTGAGGTTCCTAAAGTTGATTCATCGAGTGAAGATAGTGTAGATAGTGATAACAATGTAGGTTTAGATATAAATATGGACAAAGGGAAGAGTATAGTGGAAGAGGAGAGTGAGGAGGATGATGAGGAGGGTGATGAGGAGGGTGAGGAGGGGGATGAGGAGGATGAGCAGGATGATGATGTGGAAGAAGACGTACCACCAGTGGAAGAAGCACCTCTGGTATTGGATTTTGTAAGAAAATCTAATGATGATTTGGAGTTTAAAAGAGGTGTGTATGGGGGTGGCCCGTATGAGTCAGAGTTGTTGTATGCGGTGCATGTCGCTCACGATGTTTGGGAGAGAAGGGTAATATTTTGTTTTTCTGTAGTACTTTGATTTTCTTTTACAAAATCTTTTGTTTCTGCTCATACATATCTAATGCGTGCTCGGTTGTTTCAAGAGGATCGCGGAGCGTTGAAGTGTGTTTCGTACTTAGCGAAGTTATCCCAATGGGATTTCAAGAATAAATTTCAAAGGTCTCTGAGATTTGCCCAACAGTTGAGAAGGACTGGGTTGTTTGATCTCGTGGAAGGTTATCACGAGCATATGGATCCACCATTAATCTCTGCGTTTGTGGAGAGATGGCATCCGGAGACCAACACCTTCCATATGCCAGTTGGGGAGATGATTGTGACTTTGGACGATGTTGTCCAAATCTGTGGAGTCACAGTTAGAGAAAGAGCGGTGCAAGGGGACAGTGAGCTAAACTTAGAAGAATAGATAAATCTCCTACATCGTGCTCTGGGTCTCCCTATTGATTTGATTAGGGCGGAGATGGAAGCTAGCAAGTTCACTTCAAAAGTAAGGCTAGAATTCATCCTGAAGCATTTTGCGAACAAGGTTCATAATAGCCCCATATGTGACGTTGCTGGGAAGGTGGTGGTGAAGGCCTCGAGTTTCCAGGAAGTCCAACTGGCTGTCAGAGCTTTTATCCTGTTTTTCTTTGGATGTGTCGTTTTTACTGACAAGTTTGGGACTGGAGTGCCTATATGTTATCTGAGGCCGTTGTTGAAATTTAGTGAGATAGAAGAGTATGCATGTGGTGCAACAATTTTGGCGTTTTTTGTATAGAGGTCTTGGGGCTGCCACATGTGCGAAGGTGAAAGGGGTTATAGGCTATATGACTCTTCTACAGGTAAAACTTGAGTATTTTAGAGTTTATTTTTTTTAATGTTAATTTTATTACTCTATCAATATGTTAACTATTTGTGTATATCTAGGCGTGGATCTATGAGTATTTTTCGGTACTCAGAGCAGTCCCAAATTTCGACTATAACTTGTCTCAGCCGCGTGCTCATAGACACACAATAATCGCTCCACACTATAATGATACAATGCATGCATTGCAGTATTATCGAGTGATACTTGATGATTTGAATTATTTCAATGTAAGTATTTAAGTTTGTTTATATATATTTTTTTAGTAATTGATCATTGGAGTTGTTAATGACACATTTGATTTTGTTTCAGGTTGATTGACATCCCTACAAAAATGTCAGAGATACAAACCCGATCGATGATATTGCATTTTTTGAGGGATTGCTATGTTTTTTCAACATTGTCGAGCTTTACGCTATCGCAAGGGTGGTGCGCCAGTTGGGTCACGTGTAGCTTGTACCTATAAATCCTCCAACACCAAATTGGAGAACAAGAGCTGTGGCAGGACGCAGGTATGAGGTGAACTGGACCAATATTGGGCCACTTTACTGGGAGTCATGGCAGAATTACGTAATCTAACCCTGCAATCGAGGACCTATCTCGACTTATCCATGGTACGCGAGGAATTCTCATGTAGTTTTGGTGAACCCTGAGCGTCTTCCTATTCATCCCTCCCTGGAGACACTGCCTAACTGTTCACCGATTGCAAGTATTGTGATTTTTAATTGAGTTTCTCTAACTGTGATTTTTTGCATTCGATTGGTAACTTATCTTGATTTCCCTTTTTTTGACAGAACGACGTCATCGATGAAACTAGTCATTTGCTAGAGAGAGGTCTGCAATTGGCTGGGAATAATATTCCAGAGGAAGCAAGGTCCTTCTTCGAACGGGCGTACAACTTGACTAGGTGCAAGTACAGTGGTGGGCGTCATAGTTCATGATTTGTTTCAGTTTAGGGTTTGTAACTTTGTAATTTGTAACTTTGAAACGAATGGATGGATTATTTGATTTTGAATGAATGATGGATGTTTGGAATTTATTGTTATTTGATTTTGAATGAATGATGAATGATGGATGTTTGTGTTTGTTGTTAAGTGGAATTTGTTGTTATTTGATGTTAAGTGGAATTTGATGTTAGTTTGTATGAATATGAAAGTGTTGTAAAAACGAAATTAACTTTTAAATTTTTTTTGTCCAAACGACCCAGCTACATCATTTGGTATAAAGGCCAAACGACCTCATCAGATCGTTTGTCCTTTATACCAAACGATTGCGGCAGATCGTTTGGCTTAATGCTCAAACGACCCAGCCACATCATTCGGTATAAAGGCCAAACGACCTCATCAGACCGTTTGACTTAAAGCTTAAACGACCTAGCCACATCGTTTGGTATAAAGGTCAAATGACTTGAGCATGTCATTTCAGTCATTATTGACAACATACGAATATTATTTCCAAATCACTTGATTGCCGTCCGAATCAACTTAGTCGATCACTCGATTTCCAAATCAAATCAAATAAAAGCCCTAACATTAAAATAAAATCAAATTACACTTGTTCCAAATTACATCAAAATATCATATCGACAACATACAAACAACTTAATCGATCACTTGATTTCCAAATCAAATCAAATAAAAGATCTAACATTAAAATAAAATCAAATTACATTTGTTCCAAATTACATCAAAATATCATATCGACAACATACAAACAACTTAGTCGATCACTCGATTTCCAAATCAAATCAAATAAAATCCCTAACATTAAAATAAAATAAAATTACACTTGTTCCAAATTACATCAAAATATCATATCGACAACATACAAATAACTTAGTCGATCACTCAATTTCCAAATCAAATAAAATAAAAGCCCTAACATTAAAATAAAATCAAATTACACTTGTTCCAAATTACATCAAAAATATCATATCGACAACATACAAACAACTTAGTCGATAACATGTACGGTTGGGTCTTCAACGGGTTCATTTTCCCATATTAGATTGGGAATATTCAATGCCATAAATTGCAATTGCCTTGCTGTCAAGGCCAAATTCCAACTTTCAGCAATATCATATCGAGCTCTAATCCATTGGCGCATTACTGGAGGAACCGGACAATCTTCAACAAGTTCAACATTGATAAAATGATTTCCACCAACATGTGCGCTACCCAACACTTTTTTCACTCTCTTAGGATTTGCTTGGGTTCTTAGTGGCATGATAAGGAAGCACTGACGAGCTCCTAAATGCAGGAGGACAACATTAAATCATGAAGCAAATAGGTATCCAGCAAAGGGCATGCTCATCCACTTATTTAAAGGTGTGTAACCTTCTTCATGTAGGATTTCCTTCATCACATAAAAAACCTCACTTTGATTGTACAAAGTACAATAAAAGGGGAGTTTGTCAGTAAGCTCTTCGTACAAGTCCCTTCTCATTTGCGGCCATTCTTCTTGACTTCTTCCTAATGCAATGCAGAAAGCTCTATAACCGCAGTTGCCATTGCTAACAGGGTCATAGACTCTAACAATGTATTTATATATTTCTTCAGGAATATCCAACCCGTAATCCTTAGGACCCCTTGTCTTTCCAAAGTCTAACCTATCTTTCACATTTCGTGGTGTGGCTGTTTTTAGAGAAGGCTTATTTCTTGGTGTGGTTGTTTTTGGTGTTTTTGGAGAAGACTTATTTGTTGGTGTGGTATGGGTGTTTTGGGTTGGTATTTTTGGAGAAGGCTTCTTTCTTGGTGTGGTGTGGGTGTTTTGGGTAGGCATAGTATTTGGTTGTGACAAGACCCACTCCTCATGGTCACATTGAGAATGTTCAAAATAAGATGGATCTCGCTTTGAAGAGTTCTTATCTCTAGTTGGAAGCTTTCTGCTGCAGCTACTGATAAGCACCCAAAACTGTAATATTAAACCCCGAGAGACATAGCATTTTGGTCGATTATGTGTTTAATAATCATGTAATAATTATATTTTCGTACTTTTGCAGGATTCCGGAATTAAAATAAATATAGTGATAAAACATGCATCGGCACGGAATCACGGGAATAATTGAAGTTTCCCACTCGACCCGTGAAGCCTAACAAAGCCCGACTAAAGCCAAAGTTTCCAAAAGAAACGAGAACCGGTCGCGAGGGCCCACATATATAAAAGCGACAAACTTCCGAAGCTCAAATCGGATAAATCTAGATGCCGGCGTTGGCTAGTGAAGCTGCCAAGAATCTGAAATCTGAGGAATATTTGGAATTCCCACTCAATCCCCGTGAAGCCCAACAAAGCCCGACTAGAGCGAAGTTTCCAAAAAACAAAACCCGGTCTTAAGCGGGCCCACATATAAAGAAGCAGGAAACTTCTGAAGCTCAAATCAGATAAATCTAGGTGCCGACGTTGGCTAGTGAAGCTGCCATAGCGACCCGGGCGACGAACTCTGCGCAAGGACAAAAAGTCGTTGATAAAGTTCAAATGACTAGTCTACCTACGAAATGAACTATGAATTCACAACGTAAGTAAACTAGAACTATTCTTTTACGTGGTTGATTATTAAAGATTCTACTCTCAATCCTATGAGATATAGTGGAGTAGATAAGTTCGTTCCACTCCTAGTTCCCTAGCATGGATTGTTTTCTAATCTAACTAGTCGTTTTTAAGTCTATGAGAGTTTTACGAAGGGAATTATACTACGATGCAGCTACCCACCAGATGCAACTAGTCGGTTATCAGAATACTAAGGGAATGCTACGTTGATTCTATGATAAGGAGTTAGAGGGGGATTGATTCCACCTTAACTCAACTTAATCCACTAACGACGAATCGTTAAGTAATCCGAATGAATCGCCAGCGGACAATTGGTTATTCCTAATCCCTAATTATACATGGCATTTCTACCAATTCATAACTAGCATGTGAACAATTAAACCCATTCTCATGGTGAACTAATCGTCTCTAGAGTGGAATAGAAAATACGGCGACTTCTACGATAATCGAATCAAGCTTTCATCAAGGCTTCACAACCCCTCTAATGGAGGTTTAGCCTTGAATCATTCCGAATCATTTCCATTCATTAAAACTAAACATAATATAAAGCATTGAAATTTACTTAATTTAACAATAATGAAATCTAATTTAATGACTAAATTGAAATAAGGACAGGAATTGAAATTAGATCTAGAATTGGAATGACAAAAATCGAAATGGATAAAGAATACTACTTTATTGATCTAATCAAATGAAGAACAAGATTCAAGGTTTAATCTAATAAAATGAATAAGATTGAAACTATACTTTATCTAAAACAATTAAATAAAACTAGATCTAGAAGCTATTTTAATGGCTACTTTCTATTCTAAGCTATCTACTATTTTCTAACTCATCGGGCTCGACACTACAATGAGAACATGTTTTAGCGGCGCCATACCCCATCGCTAAAGGTGCCTTTGGCGTGGCAAAGATCTGTCGCTAACGCACTAGATGGCGTTGCAAAGGCGCATAAAAGTCGTCTCAAATACTCAAATGCAACGCCAAAAGTGGGCGTGGCAAATGTTCCTAGTTTGTTCTGCGCGGCCTATGGCCGCTAATACACTAATTCGTTGCTACTTCATTTATGAAAATTAAATTAATTGCAAATTTATTTCAAACTATTTGCGCGGCTTGGCGTGCAAAAGAGAGCTTGTAACAACTAGGATGGCGTTGCAAAAGTGATACCTTTAGTCAAGCAACTAGGGCATCGCAAAAGGCAACCTTTTGCTACACTATTTCCGTTCTGGAAAGTTTGAATTTTTAGCTATACATTTGGCGGGCAACGAGGCGTCCATAAATTTAGCGACACACACTAAGTGTGGCAAAAAGTGTCTACGTTACGGTAGAATCAAATCTTTTAGCTACACCAAAATTGTTGCGAATGATATAAATTCCAGAAAAACACACACTTTATTTGGGACGCATTTAGCATTACAAATAGTGCAATTCATATATATACCTGTACATTTTCATTTACATAATCCTGCCCAAAACAATTTTTATAGAACACAATAACCCTATAACAATTCACCACAAATCATAACAAAATGAATTTCATTACTAAACCATTCGATCAATACAAAAGATCTTAAAGAATTCACATAACTATTTTTTGCGAAAAAACACCGTCTCACATAATCTTAACAACGTTCAACTAAATTAGACGAATTATTCAAAACTAAAATTTCACAAATAATGTCTATAACATGCTAATTTGAGCAGCATCCACTCGGAACTTCTTCTTGATTCTACTACTTCTGGCGACCAATCGACCAATCTGGCATAACAAATTAAAAAAAAAAAAAAAAAAAAACGTAAGTAAATTTATTAGAAACATTAATAAACCTAATACACACTCAAGTTGACAATGCATGTGAAACTATGCACCTCCTATATGCGTAAATTGGTGCCCATAGCCAAAAGCTTATAAAGAACTTATCAAAGTTATAACTCGATCACATTCATAAAGGTACAGATCAAATAAGAAGACAAAAATAGCAAAAAACTAATAGATTTTGAACTAAATTGTACATGTAAATGCCAAACCATTAAAAAACCTCGTGTCATAAAGTTATCACCAATGAAACAATAAAATAAGTAAGGCTAAACATAAAGTAAATCAAGCAAACAAGCTCAACTACAAAAAGCAGTTCCAACAGATGGCATAGTCAGATGTAAAGGTATCGACCAACCTATAATGAGATTTTTAACCCCCTGCCTATGATTTAGGAGTCAAGAAGTCCTGCCTTTGGCTATTCCTTCTATCCCTTGCTACTGTTTAACAGGAGTGGAATATCCTTTGTCCTAACCTTTATCCTTCGGCTATTCCTTCTATCCTTTGCTACTATTTAATAGGGAGGCTCGGGGAAAGAACCTAAGCACAAAAACACGCACTACCGCCAAAAGGAACAAAGGGCGAGATGGATAGGCTAGGATCGGGAAGCTCAACCATCAACAAAAATGCTTTCGAAGAAGGAAGGGCTGGGCTCTAGAATAACGTTTAAGCCATATGTGTTGAACCAACTCTTTTAAGGTAACATATGAGACCGATCAAGTGTAGGAATTAGTCTTTGGAAATTGACCCTATCTTTCTTCGGAAGGGAAAAATTTGTTTGGCGAACCACTATCTCTTGATTGATCGATCATACACTTGCTTTTCAGCGTGATAGTTTTCTTGATATTCTTTCTACAACTATAGATTTGGAGCCAATCGGGTATGACCGTGTGTCAAACTGTGTGTCGGTGAGGAGACGAAGGAATATTCAAATTGATTCCTTTCATGACATAGACAGATTACGCTTTTTCATCATAAATCACTTTCATGACATAGACAGGTTACGCTTGCTTCTTGCTGCTTTACTAAATGGTCAGAATTGGCTTTATACTCATTATGCCAAGAAGAGCATCAACTACTATAGTTTTGTTCTACTTAATTCATAAAGCGTAGAAATCAATAATAGATCGGAAGGATGTTTGAGATACATTCTAACTAAAGAAGACTAGAAAATCATAGGATAACATCGTTTCATTTTATTGCTTAAGCGAATTTATCATCGTCTCTAGAAACGGGTTATTGATTGTTGATGTAAGAAAAATTAATAACTACAACAATAAGCTTACACCGTTAAGAAAAAATCAAATCCGATGCAATCTACTCTTCCACCGATTAACTTCGTCCTCCATATCTTCCACATCATCGTATTACATATCCTTTTGGAAGAACTCCAAGCAAGTATGCAACCGAGGAAATGACCTGCTTCATGCCGCACAAAGAATAAATACTAATGATAGCGGAAAGACATAAATACATTAACAAGTTTGTCTATGTCCAAGATCCAGAAAGCTGCAAATCAGGTTTGCATGATCATTACTTCCTTGTTTTTCCATACATGCTCAACCCATTCACTAACTTCAGTGTCAAATAACAATCTACTAGACGTGCTTAAGCGTAGGGTAGTACGTGAAAGGTATCACCTCATTAGAGAAGAATTACAGTTAGGAATATGTACGTAGAACTAAAAGAGAAATCCGTCGCATGGAATATGCCTAGAAGTTGGAGTTTCCTAGTTTAATGGGTCTAGACTGCAGGCACATCCACGCACAAACACACATGAACAGGAGTGAAGAAAAAGAAAGCCTTTCTCTTATATATAGAAGTTTTTTACTTCTCAAAATATTCATCCTCAACGGGCGGTTTGAATCCAATATGCACTATGTTCTAATCGAATGGAAATATAAAAAGTTAAAAAAAATGAAACTGAATTGACATCCTATCGGCCGGATCTATAGTTCGAACCTCTGTCTTTACATTGTGTAGATAGATCCCTAATGGCGGTAAAATATCTGGTGTAAATATGTACACACCACAATTTATAAGATCACTCACCGTTGATCACAAGAAAACGACATTGGTCGAAAACAAGTTCTCATTTACAAGCTGCCGACTATACACTGAAAAGAAGTTGAATCTAAACCGATTACGCATACAAAGGTCTCGGTTTCTCATTGTAATGTAATAATTAATTTGGTGATAGGATCTGCCACCAATTCCCCAAACTGATTTCTTCGATTCGGGTGAAACATGCACATGAAAAGTGAGGAAAAAAATGAGCATGATAAAAATCAACTAAGCCGACATCAAATCTACTCAAACAAAGTTCATGCTTCATTAGCGACTGAATCACTAAGATTGTTCCCATCCCACCATAACTTCTATGGGCAAATGTAATGAAGGGCAAGCCAAAAACAACAAGCAACAATGAGATCACAAAGAAAACAATTCAAGGTAGAAACAGTTATGGTTTTATTATTAATAGGAGTATTAAACATCAGCGACTTGATAGACCTACCACGCATTTAACGGCAATGGAAAACTCTGTAGCAAAACGTCACAATTCAGCAAAAAGATGTGTGGATCGCCACATTAAACAACAACCATATTAGCTATGTTATTGGAAATGGAATCCGCGAAACACGGAAAAAATCATTATACAAACAGATCTCGATCAACATGAGTAAGGAGAAAAATAGAAGTCAAACCCGGATTATCTTCCATGATCGGATCTCTAAAGTTGTAAAGTTCACCGGTGAACCATGTGGTTTATCTTCTTTCAAGTATCTATAAAATTTCAGCATTGCAATTGCATATCAATAAGCCCCAAACTTTCGGATAGTTAAGTAACCAAAGTTAAAGCTAGAAACACACTAGTGCATAACAATTACCTTCTTTGGGACTCTAAGCTCATTAGAAACGGACGAAACATATAATGCGAATTCACACTCCTCATAAAACCCAACGAGATAGATTTGCACCAAGTTAGGGATCTACACAAGCCCATAATTCATCTTAATTACATAAATAAAATAAAATAAAATTATCCAAACACATAATAGAAGTATTAAAGAGCATACCCTTTTACAAGCTGAAATTGGATGATGAACCATTGCCTGCCCTGCCAAAGGAAATAATGGCTTGGGTATATTCAACGACAACGGTCAAAAACGAGTTCCTGCAAAATCCAAACACAATAACCAAAATTCTACTAAAAAAAAACAGACACCACCAATCCAACCTACCAATCTAAACACTAAAATTTCAACTAATTCAATCATAATCAAATCAAGATTTCACCTTTAGTTGGTCCACCAACCATGATCACAAAGAACAACTTTCTCTTGAGCTCCCCATCTAAAAACCCAAATTCTATCCAATCTCACTATCTCTCACTTGTTTATCTAAAACCATGTAAATTAGACAAGAAATTTTATTGCAGCAATAATAATATATGGCGAAGTGTCCGAGAGAACGAGATCACGAGAATATTTGAACAGAGCTGGTTTTTTCCAGTTATGAGGACAGATATAAAAACTAATATAAAAGAAAATTGTACTTGTTCAGAAAGACGCACGAGAGTTTATTTGAGATAGAGTGTCGGTACTGCAAAGTGGATTATTATTTATTTATTATTATCGCGTAAAATAGTTGAACACCACTCAATTTGCGATAAGTTTGCATACATACATTCAATTTCTCCTGGGACCCTATTGTGTGTTGGGACTTGGGATATGATTGAATTGTTATTAAGGAATATATATACTATGATTCTTGTATGATATTAGAAGACACATAGACAATGCTCTCTACGCTAGGGATTCTAGTATTACTCAATGAAACAAATTTATGCACTCTAACTAACTTCGGACTTGATTAACACAAATATAAACTCTCAATAACTTGACACGAGAGAATCTAATTAGGTCAACCAAAACGGACCACATTGACACGCCTTTTTTCTGGACTTTTGTTAAAACAAAAAAAGTTACTAGATTCCATTACTTTTACTCTACTCTACTTGAGATAATTATCATTTCCTACCCTTAACTATTCTCTCTCTCCCTTAACCCAAAAACTCACACATTAAAACTCTTCCTCCAAAAACGTCCCAATAAAAGGACCAACAAAAAGAAAAGACTAGTGTCAAAACAAAGCGCCATGGAGAGGTTTATCTCTACCAAAACCTCTCCTAATTCTCTCCACCTCTCCTTCTCTCGAATCGGTCGAATTCGGTGTTCAAGGACTTGGGTCATCTTAGTTCCCACGTGTTGAGTTTGGCGAAGTCGGTTAGGTTTCATTTAAGCGAAACACTCTTCTTTAAAACTTAAATCCATAATTCAATGCTCTACAAAATATTATGTTACACCTTCTTTGGTATTTGTGGATTAGGTTGACCCGTCAAAAAGTGTAACTCCGGTATAGTAGGAGACAATTTCAATGCCTTTGACAAGCTTTCAAGTGATGTACAAAAGTAAGTAGAAGTTGTATCCCCAAGATGTAAAACAACACAAGAATCCAAAGGAATACAAGGGTAGAACCCAAAAAGGCCAATTCCCACACAAACAATAAAAGCGGTAAAAATAGT
Source organism: Coptis chinensis (assembly GCF_015680905.1). Lineage (NCBI taxonomy): Eukaryota > Viridiplantae > Streptophyta > Magnoliopsida > Ranunculales > Ranunculaceae > Coptis > Coptis chinensis. Next base: position 69,947,999 of record NC_141457.1, on the reverse strand, counting down.
CAATGTAACCACTAGTGTCACATGGTATTTGGGATTTAAGAAATAGACACTTGGCTTTATAGCCTTTTTTGTTTTTCGTAACTCTCTGTAATCTTTTATAGCATCGATAATCAATTGTAGATTAGAACTTGAAACAAGAGTACTCTTTGATGTGAAGAAATAGGCGATCAAGAACAAACCAAAGAGTAAAACAAAGGAGATGTTTAAAAACACAAGATAAGCCTTTGATTTATTTAAAAACCAAAACTAGCCATTCCAAATAAACTTCTCAATATTTAAAACCTTAAAAACAGGATCTAAACATGATATAAAGACATGGTTCATACATCATTTTGATCACCACAACCTCAACAAAGCTAACTTGTTTTCACTTGTTACTTGAAAAACACATGAACATAAGAAAAGGGTGTTGTACCATTAGGATAAAAACTAAAACAAACAAAAAGATGTAACAATAATTTGAAGAAAATGATCACTTTCGATATACTAAAATGGAGTTTATACTTGAAAATTAACAATTCCCAAAAACCCAACCCCATATAGACAAGCAATCAAACAATTCAAGTGCTTTTTATAACTATCTTGATAACCGGATGAAAACAAAATCGGTGAAGCTAAGTACCCTAATTATTAGTTACCATTTTCAAAGCAAGCTTCCTTCCACAGATCAAACAATTTCGTACTGAAATATTGAATAAAGGTATGTCCTTTTTGGCACCACAGAAGCTAACTTTAAAAACCCTGCGAGATCGAGCAAAAAAAGCGAGATTGGGAGAGATAAGATTGCGAGATGTGGAGAGAAAGAGGACGTGTAATGGAGATAGAGGAAAGAAGTTTTGGTTGAGATAGAAGAGGGAGAATGGAATCTAGGGTTTTTTTTGTTCTTTCTAATTTTATTTTCTAATTTTTGAGAACTGGAAGCAGGAACATGAAAACTCTAGCGGGCTGAAAAATATTTTCAGCCAAAAACTATATGTCCGTCCAAACCAAAGCCAATTAGCAACACCGGAAAGGTCGACAAAGGGGACTACACCAATGCGGGCCAAAGCGGGTCGCATGATAGGGATTTAATTTATAGCAGCACCACAGTTGTTGCCAACAACAAATATTTTCAATTTAATTATCTTTTTAAATTTAAGTGCACACTTTTGCAACGCACAAGGTGTTGTTCTAGGTATTTTCCAAATTGAAAATTCTATTAAGATGGATGATCTTTAGCAACGCCAAATGGTGTTGTAAAAGATGGTTTTTTGCAACAAATTTTAGGCGTGGCAAAAGAGTGCGCTGCAATAGACCCCTTTTGTTGTAGTGTGATTGCCATTAACACTGAGTCAAGCTTTTGTTTTTATACATTCAGATCCAAAAATTGTGCATGGGCTTGGAGCCATGTTTTGGGCGAAGAATCGTGCCCAAAACCTAATTCTTTCGATCTAAAAGGCCTCTTCAGCTGCAGTTGGCTTCCACAGACTTTTCGTCCACTTCTGCTCCTCTGATTGGGTCAAGGCTTAGACCATTGCAAAGCTCTTTCCGAGCCGGTCGTTTTGACATAAGGTAGGCCTCAATCCGAGGTCTGAGTCCAAAGATATGGCATTCGGAAGTTCTCACGACTTTTGCTCATTTATCTCGCTAAAGTGGCAAATTTCTCGCACATAATGGACTTTGAAGCCCGAAATGCATAAAAACGCTGTGTCGGTATTAACTCTTACTTATTATTCACATAATTGGTCTAACAAGTATGATTATTAAGGGGTTAAAACTACAGTTTTGGGCTCTTATCAAACCACCCCAAAACGACATTTTGCTTGTCCTCAAGCAAAGATGAAAATTAGAATAAGTGACAAAAAATGGAGTTCTACCTAATCTCGTTTATTTGAGTGCGATTGCATTGACCATATGCAACAAGGCCTTAAACCACTAGGAATTCCCTAGTGGACGAGTTATAACCTCGTGAGAGTTTTCGATGAAGGTACTCACAAACTTCATCTATACTCAAACGACTAAGAAAATAAAACTATTGTTTCCTTATTCATGCTCAACTATCTATACATCTCTCTAGCAATTACATAAGAATAACCGGTCAAAATCCTAAGTTAATATATGCATAATAATCAATCATCTACAATAAACATATATACAATGATAGTAGTACTATCAAATGTTTAGCGGGTTTGTTTCGAGAACTTGGAATAAGCGTCCTTAAGTAGGTTCTCACAATAATAGTCAAGAAACAACACTCTGATTTTTCCACTCAAGTTTTGCTACTCCGATTATGCGTGGGCACACTTTACCTTACAATCTCAATGACAACAAGGAAGCCGGGGTCGATCAAACACATCTGCCACTTACTATCACACTAACCTATTCCTAATTGAGCTAGAGGTCTTTATTAGGTGTTACGGGGATTAGGAGATGGTTTAAGAAGGAAGGGAATGGATATTCTAAAGGACAAGTCTGAGATAATAGAGTCTTCATATTATGTAACTAGAGAAAACCTTGTTATTTACTTTTGCTTCTACAATTTGTTTCCATCCTTAGCCATATATATATATATATATATATATATTTTTTTTTGGCTTTTGACTCCCTTTTATTCTATTTTTGGAGTTTTTATTTTATTTTATTTATTTATTTATTTATTTATTTATTTTTTTTTCTTTTCCTTGGATGGAAACTTCTTTTCTTTTTTCTGAAGCAACTAACTAATTTTTGTTTACCACGGGTTTTTTCTCTTCTTTTTTCTTCACTCATTTTATTCTCGGACTTATCTTCATTGGGTAGGTTGATTTATTATATATATATATATATATATATATATATATATATATATATATATATATATTTTTTTTTTTTTTTTTTATTTTGTTTTGTTTTTGTAGCGGGGTAAAGGAATTGTGGTTTATGGAAGGGCTAATGAAAGGCTCGAGTGGCGACTAGCGGAAAATAATTCATAGGTTTGAATTTACGGCTATATCGATCCAAAGAGCGGCCTAAATTCTCACTTAGGATATGGTTTAGTGATCAAGCAAGTGGGCGTGTGATTTCTCTATCCGGATTTTACTTCTCCCTTGTGTCATTTCTCAAATGTTTATTTCATATAAGGCTTTAGGCTATATTCTCCACGAGTTTGTAGAATAAGTACTCTAGCCTAGATTTGAGAAACTTACTTGCTAACAATCATAGATACTCATGTAATATATTTATAGATAGATGCAAAGATTATTACCTACATTATTAACCTAAGTTTCTAACAATTATTACGATCAAATGACTATGTGAGACTTCTAGATTGTTAAAAAGCACGGAGAAAGAAACAATACCAATATTCCTAAGTGTATAGCATAACTTATTTGTTTATATTTTTTAAATTTTTGAAATTTTTAACTAGAAAACAAATGCATATTATATATTTATATCCTAGCGGATGTCTTAATTACACGCGTGTTTCTATGCCCCCAAACAAAAAGCATGCTTTGTCCTCAAAGCATTGTAAATAAAGAGGGTAGGAAAAATACCATTGAAACGCTGCGTGAAATTTAGAAACATCTACAAAAACAAGGTTAGAACGTACTAATATAGGAAATAAAAGCGGCCTTGACTCTATAAGAGTTCCACCCATTATGGGGTTAACATAATTAAATTGCTTGGGACATAAGCGGACACTAACAAGAACTAAAACTTACCTCCACTCCCGTTGTTATTAAGTCATCTTCGTCATCCTCTACTTCTATAAAGAAGTGAGGTTCCTTCAGCGATCTGCCATGCTATGATAATTTGCCGGGCTTCACGCCATTTATCATCTATGGTTGCTAACCTATTAAGTGCCACTTGGTGCGATGGGGTGTAGGGTGCAACTGGTGAGGTTGTATCCGCCACCCATGCCAAGTCATTGCGGAAAAGATCGAATAATACTATTGGTGGGTCGCACCATATCTACCTTAATCCAATCCGTGAAGCGTGTACAAAAAGCGGGAAAGAAACATAGCATATCATTGAAATTAGAGCGGGCATAAGAAGGTACTTATGCCTCATGGTATGGGCTCGTGCTAAACTAGACATCAAAGTCCCGAAGGTCATAGAACCGGCGTCCATTGGCTAAAAGCAAGGAAAAGCGCAAGTGGCGTCATTCCGCGGAAAACGCCATTCCCCAAAATGTTTAGCATAATCCAAAACATAACAGTTCCTATGTTCATGGACGGGGCTACCAAGGAACGGCGTTATAGTCCCGCCTTGGTCCTCAATCTGGAAAAATGCCTGCCCCATAAGCCTCGTGCAAAGACTCATAAGTATAGACATGCATATTATCGACCCAATAGCACCATGGGTCTTGTATCTCAGCCGGGCATAGCAAGTCGAAGAACAAATGCTAGCAAGAACACGGTAATTTCCATTGGTTCATCGTCAATGGTGATGGAGAACACTTGTTCTCCATCCGGTCTCTCAAAGAAAATGCAGTTATTATAAAAATAAGATGCAAGTCTTTGGAGAATAAAGTTCACCGGTCTTACCATAAGAGGTTCCCGATAACGTATGTGATCACCTCATGAAACCAAGCACCGTAAGTAGTGCTTTGGAACAAATCTTGAAGGACTGTTCGGTATTATTATGGGAGATGTCATCTCAAAACTACGTTCTGGAATAGTTGCAAAACGACCCGGGCACTGTAGCGAAAAACTGGAATTTTCTGGTCGGAGAAGTCGGTAGGCTGGCGCTCAAATAGAAGCGCGGCGGCGCTCTTTGTATTTTAAATTCCGATAACTTAGCGGTCGCTGACTTGAAGCGTGGCGCCTTCGAGCAAATTTTTCTGACAGAAGTGTAGAGCGGCCAGCTCAACTAGAAGCGTAGCGGCGCCCAGAGTTGCGATTTTGTGAAAATGGAGGCGAAAGCGTGGGAATCGCGGGTGTGAAGGGTGAGTGATGGGGTTTAGGTGTAGTGTGAGTTGTGAGGGGTAGATTGTATCAAGTTTATATAGGTTTAAAGTTGCTAGAATGGATCGGAAAGTTGCCAAAACTAATTCTGGCGGTTTCGAAATCCTAAAATTTCCAAACTTCAAAATCGGAAACAACTCACATCACGGATTCTATTCAAACCCGTTATCTCTTATTTGGATTTTATGATTGAATGTACCTATTTAATCTAGATTTCATCCTACAATGATTCTCAATCATAGATAGGCCTAAACTCCATATTTTCACCTTACTCCGCGATGATAAATTCTAACACTAAGGTTTTATAAAAATACAGACTTGAAATGATAAAACCACCCCAAAAAGTTGGGAAGGTGGGATCAATATGAAACAAGCACACATACTGAAAATAACCCTTTATATTATAATTTTCATTCGGAGGTCCTTTCACTTACAAAATTCAAATTACGAGAATAAAAATTACATTACAATAAAAACAACAAAAATAAATAAAACAACAACTTATAAAACAAAAATAACTACGACTATCACTCCTCATCCTCTCTAAACACCTCGCCAGTGGTGGCTGAGGGCACCTGATCTGTAGTGGTGGCTCTGAGCTCCGAAGGTCCAGCAGCGATGGATCGCCGTCGGCCGGCGCTCATGCCCTAAATAGCTGTGTCCTCGAGGCGATGCGTATGAGGTGGGAAGCGTGCTAGCATATCCACTCTAAAGCTGGCGCCGGGCTTCCATCTCGACCCTCCAGCGCTCCCATCTCTCATCCTCCCTGCGGGTGCGGATCTCAAGTTGTGATGAATGGTGCGCCTGTCGAGTCCGGAGGTCTGCCTGAAGAGTTGTTGAGTGAGCATGCCCCTATGAAGCATAGCCATGCCATGTTTCGACATCGACCAACACCTGGGAAGGCATCCGTATCAAAGCAAGTCCCATCCTCCTCATCCTCCTCCGAATCATCCTGCTCCCCCCGGCTCCACCATCCTCTTCTTCTTCCTCTCTATCCTCAGCCCTCCTCCAAACTTGTTGGACACACTCCCTATGAATCTGCGGGTTCACGGTGCGGGGGTAATGTAAATCCTCTCGGATCAGGGGAGTTGCTTTCATCTTCGACATGATCTTAGTAATAAGCCGCGAGGGGAGGTGCCAAAGACCTTCGAACCCCTAATAATGTTCGGCAAAAACTCGGGGATGCAGAAATCATACTTACGCTCTGGAGTACCCATAGGGCGATGGAGGCAGGTCGGACCGATGTCAGCGACCTTGTCCTTGCCTAGGACATTCCGACCAATCCAGCGGCTGTAGCCGGTTGGTTGGTCTGAGGATGCTGGCGAACCTGATGGGAGTTTGGATTGTAACTCCCATTGATGGCCAGATAACTCCCATCAACGGCTCTACCCGTCAAAGCGGGGCTCTGTAAAGTGGCCTCGGATGGATTCTAGGCGGAATGCCTAGAATCTCGACCAACGACCCGATGAAATCAACTCCACCTCTTCTTCTTCCCGACCACAAAAATCCTACTCCCTTCCAACTCCACGGTGTTGTAGAACCGTCGGACCAAGTCTTCATGGTAGAAGTCTTGGTCGAAATACCGAAGACTATTCCGGTCTCTACTAGCCATTCGTCAAATAAAAGCGGTAGCGAAATGGTCGGCGATGAAACTTGCTCGGTATAATTCGGCGTTGTTGAGCCATTTGAAGTTTGAATACGGTTTGGGGTTTGTAGGGGTGTGGTAGTGGCGGTTTAACTTGACCGACCGAAGGAGCGATGGTGGTGGCGGTGTGGTGGCGCCAGCACACCAATTTTTGATTTATTGGTGGTTTTCTTGGGTTAAATTGGTGGAGTTTGTTTTGATTGGTGTTTGAAGTCGATTAGGGTTGGGATTTGCTTTTTTTGGCGTGGGTTGTTTTAGTTTTCTTTTTATTTGATTTTTGTTTTAGGTTTAAGCTTTAAGCTTGGCGTTAATGGCGGTGGAAGATGAAGAACGCGATGAACTGTTCGGTGAGAAGGTAAAGCCTTGGCCGCTTCTCCATGGGTGCGGTGGGCGGGTTGGACCCCAAGCCCAAAATCGAAATTTTGATTTTTCGATTTTTTTTTCGCTAATTTCAAATCAAAATTCCCGCCGTTACCGGTCCGATTTTTGCGAATGAGGTATGGAAATGATCAGGAGAGAATTTCCTATCAATGATCCATAAAACACTCTATTCCGACTTCAGATGACATACGTGATAGTGGAAAACGCCTCGAAATCGTGCATGGCGTAAGTTATCTTGAGCGAATGAAATCTAAATTAATAGATTATGTCAATCCGAATCGTAATACAATAAAAAGCGGCCTAAGCAACTCTAATGGGACATAAAACATTTTAGTATGCGGAAACCACGAACACCCCACCCCCAAACAATTTTTTTACAACGAAGCTTAGAAAATTTGTTTTAGCGATGGTCTTTTAAAGTCGATTCGAGACTTCCTAGATTACTATGTTTATTTTTATTTTTTATTTTTATTTTATTTTTAAAAGGAAAAACAATAAGCAATAAAGACATAGTTCACACCATAGAGAAACATGACTCAAAATCCGAGAAAAACATGCAAGAGTGGAAAAGCGTGAACTATGTGAACCGTGGACTTAGGATCCGGTACTTACAGCACACACTCCATAGGGAGGGCCGGTTACCTTAATGGTGCACTCACCAATATATTGGAATGAAAGGAAATGCACCAACACAGAAATTTGAGTGGATTTATAGTCGGATACTCAAGACTTTATCTAAAACATATGTATGAACATCACGGTTGATCATATATCAACAACCAGAAATAGTTGTGGATCATTCCATAAATAAATATCACAGAAAACATATCCAAACACAATCAAACACCAATTTTCCCTATGACTCAACCTAGTGATATGAAAGGGAAGTCGGATTACCCTATTGTGTAACCTATCATGCACCTTCTTTTAATTTTTGAATGAGTGGGTGTTCTAGTAAATAAGTGTGGAAAAGTGAATGGGTGTGGAGAATATGGTGGATATGGATAAGTTTTAGAAAGACAGCACTGTACACAATGAGGGATGTGGTTTTAGCACCGAACTCATTCATTGTGTGTGTGTAGGGACTGTCTCAATTCTGAAAATGAAGGTGTAAAATAGGTTGTCCTTACGAAGTATCTGTTTTGCTAGGAGGATTTAAAAATTATGAAGCACGGAAAAACAAAAGGATCGAGTGCAAACTCGAGATTCCTTTGAAAGGGTGGAAGGAGGGGAGTCGAGGTGGATATTGTGGAAGTTAGTTCTTGATAGGGTGAATTTTCACTACTCGAAAAAAACTTCATCAAATTCCTCATCTAGATTGGTCATATCCACATTACTATGGTAGTCCTCTACATCTTTGAGAAAGTCATCTATCCGTCCTCATCAATAATATGTGTATCGACTAGTGTAGGAATGGAAATATTGGAGTCGACTTTCCAAAGGAAAGAATTTTGGGCATATGACTATCGGGGAGCGTGTTGTTGAAATAATCTCGAGCAAAGCTCTCCGATCATGCTAACCTCTCCATCCATAGAAGCGAATCGGATGGCTGTGTCCTTGTTTTAAAACATTGACTTCAACGACAAGATGGCCAAAAGACATGGACATTGAACCATCACGGCAATTAATGAAGCGCATTGGCGGTTGCCGGAAAAGGGGCCCTAAAATAATCGGAGACCCAAGTCGTTAGCGACTTACGGATCGAGGACTACAAAATCAGCGGGATAGTAGAAATCCTGAACTTTTACCAACACATTTTTACTACACCCTTAGGATACTTAATAGACCGATAAGCTAATTGCAGCGTCATTTTAGTGGGTTGCATCTTGTCTAGACCTATTTGTCTATACAAATAAAATGGGAGTAAGTTAACACTAGCCCCGGTCTAATAGCGATGGTCGTTATAGGAATCTCCTAAGGTGCATTATCTGATAGGGCGACCGAGGTCCTTGTGCTTAACAATTCCATTATGTTCGGATAAGGTTGGGAATTTGTTACGTTAAAAAGCGTCTTTTGGTATATTTGTCTTACGCCTAGTAGTACACAATTCCTTAAGAAACTTAGCATGGTGTGGTAGCTTTTTATAGCTTGAGGAAAGGAAGGTTTATAGTTAGATTCTTGAAAACGTCCCTAATCTCCTCGTAAGTTGTATCTCTAGTTAACATGGCTAATTTTTGTGGAAACGGTGGTTTCTGTCTATATTTAGCAATGGTATCACTTGGATGTTTAATGCGTGGCTTTGTTTCTTAGGTTGTGTTGTATGGCTGGTACCTCTCTACAATGGTAGGCTCTTAGGTTTCTATTTGGTTATCTAGTAAAATAGCGGGTGTAGGGGCTACTGGTGGGGTAACTATAGGCATAGTTACCTTGTTATCAACCACTCTGCCCGAGCAGTGGTGATGACATTATCTCACCTACATTTTCATATTCATTACTATTATTATCGGTGACCTCAAAGGCTGTGTTTGTTGTTTTAGGATTAGGTATTGCGTTACACGGAAACACACCTTTGGGTTGGGCTTTATCTTGAGCCAACTGTTGGGTTAAATTATTAGCAGTTGTAGAAGCATTGGTTAGATTGAGCCATGGTTTGGAAAAGTTTTTTGGCTCACTTGTATGAAGGTGTCAAGGCGATCCGGTTGGGTGGGTGTAGTGTTCACGGGTGAATTATTCTTGGAACTATTTCAGTGAATTATTTATTGGTGGATTTTGATAGTTATTATTTACGGAACGATACCTCTATTAGCATTATAATTATTATAATTACCTTGACCTTGTGCTTGACCTTGTCGAGGTTGCACTTGGTTGTTATAATTATTAAAATTACCACGACTCTGTCCTTGTCGTAGTGGAGCTTGGTTAAAAGCTGCGTTAGCCTAACATATTGATTATTGTACCCTTGAGGTGTGACTTGTTGGTTATTCCGCCAACCGAAGTTGGGATTTTGTCTCCAAGGGCGTTAGGTTCACTATTAATGGAACAAGCTGTTCATAGGCTATAGGGCGATGGGAATCGGGATGCTCGGGGCTCAACAGAAACTACATGGGTTTGAATTTACATTCATGGCGGGGATATGCTTTTGTTGTACAGAAATGGCCTCTACCTTTTTTTAGTGAGTGATTCAATTAGAGTTTTAAGCTTCGGAATCGTGTTTAATTTCAAACATACCGTGACCTTAAGCTGTTGAAGAAGAACTAGGCGGGCGGGGATATCATCACTACCCCCAATTATTATTTAAGCTTAGTTTGGTCTTCTAAAATTTATAAGCCTCAGAGGGCTCCTTTACTTAAGAAACTACCCCCATTCATAATGTCAAGGACTTCTTTATGGTGATGTTGAAGTCCTTTGAAAAGGCGAACTAACGTGTCTTTTGCTAGGTTATAGTGTGGACACTCTATAAGCGGTCGGTGAAAGCGATTCAAGCCTCTGAAAATGATTCATGAGGATTTTGTCGAAAGAAATGAATCTTGGAAAGCATCTCATCCGTCTTTAGGGGTGGGTAAAAATGTTCCATAAACAATGAACAAGTTTAGCCCACGAGTCCGCAGAATTAGTGACGGGCAGTTAACCAAGGCAGCAGCCTTATCGGCTAAGGTGAAAGGGAATACCACTTAATTTAATTTGTTCGAACCAACCGTAGGATGGTGGAATGTTGTTAGGACTTGTTCAATCCCTACTGCGTGTCTTTGTAAGGTTTTCATGGTCTAAACCATGAAAAGCGGGTAACAAATTAAAATATTTGGAGGGATTAAAAATCCCGGTGGAGTACTGCTAGAGCGATGCAAGATTTGGGGCTATCGCTCAAGGCTTTGTAGAAGTCGAGAGAGGAGTCTCTCTTTCTTCCCCGTTATATCGGTGGTGTGTGTGGAATAGTAGCTAGAGGTGTAGTTTGTGGTATACTAGATAGACTTGTTTGTTGATGTTGGTGTGTATTTCGTTAGGTGTTTTGTTAGGCGGACCTTAATCTCATGCAAGACTAAGTCGAGCTTAACTAAACATGCAACACTCCAAACAATTACGATATACTAGTATAAACCTCTAACGAGATCGCGAGGTGTGGAAGAAAGGAATACCTGATTCGTCCTTGCTTAAACATGAATAGCGTCTTGTTATGCAGCGTGTTCGTGTATATAAAGAGAATAGAACAGAACGAAAAACTTGACAACTCGAAGATTCGAATCAAAGCTGTGGAAATCCGGAAATTTCAAAGGCGCTGGTAGCTTTTTCTTAGGCGGTAGGCGCTCTATGTAAATTTGAAAGTCCAGAACTGGCAAGCGGGGTCGCTCTCTTTGAACACGAGGCGATTATGTATTGATCAAATTCGGTAACATAAGGCGAAGTTAAATCTCTTTTAAGCGCGTGGCTTCGGTGATATATTTTCCTCGGAATTTTTCCAAAACTGAAAGGCAACCACCGGTATGAATCAAACAAGGGTGGGTGGGTGAAATGGGACTTAAAATTACTAATTCTATTATGAAAACAATGCTAAAGTGCAACTAAGGCGGCGACGGTTTTTTGATAAAATTCAAATGACTAGTCTACCTCTGAAAATGAACTATGAATTCCTGGCGTAAAGTAAACTAGAACTATTCTTTTCGTGGTTGATTATCAAGATTCTACTCGATCCTATGAGATATAGTGGAGTAGATAAGTTAGTTCCACTCTAGTTCCCTAGCATGGATTGTTTTCTAATCTAACTAATTCGTTTTAAGTCTATGAGAGAGTTTCGAAGGGAATTATACTCACGATCTGACTACCCGCCAGATGCAACTAGTGGGTTATCGAATACTAAGGGAATGCTCGTTGATTCTATGATAAGGAGTTAGAGGATTGATTCCACGCCCGCTTCAACAATCCACTAACGGCGAATCGTCGTAATCCGAATTGAATGCCCGCTTAGAACAATTGGTTATTCTAATCCCTAATTATACATGGCATTTCTACCCGATTCATAACTAGCATGTGAACAATTAAATCCATTCTCATGGTGAACTAATCGTCTCTAGAGTGGAATAGAAAATCGACGACTTCTACGATAATCGGAATCAAGCTTTCATCAAAGGCTTCAACCCCCTCTAATGGAGGTTTAGCCTTGAATCATTCCGCAATCATTTCCATTGATTAAAACTAAACATAATATAAAGCATTGAAATTTACTTAATTTAACAATAATGAAATCTAATTTAATGACTAAATTGAAATAAGGGCGAGGAATTGAAATTAGATCTAGAATTGGAATGACAAAATCGAAATGGATAAAGAATACTACTTTATTGATCTAATCAAATGAAGAACAAGATTCAAGGTTTAATCTAATAAAATGAATAAGATTTGAAACTATACTTTATCTAAAAACAATTAAATAAAACTAGATCTAGAAGCTATTTTTTAATGGCTGCTTTCTATTCTAAGCTATCTACTATTTTCTAACTACCCAGCTCTTGTTGCCATTAACAAGTCAGTCAAGCTTTTGTTTTATACATTCGGATCAAAAATCGTGCATGGGCTTGGAGCCATGTTTTGGGCGGAGAATCGGGCCCAAAACCCTAGTCTTCGATCGAAAAGGCCTCTTCAGCTGCAGTTGGCTTCCACAGACTTTTCGTCCACTTCTGCTCCTCTGATTGGGTCAAGGCTTAGACCATTGCAAAGCTCTTTCCGAGGCGGTCGTTTTGACATAAGGTAGGCCTCAATCCAGTGTCTGAGAGTCCAAAGATATGGCATTGGAGGAAGTTCTGGCGACTTTTGCTCCTTTATCTCGCTAAAGTGGCACATTTACGCACATAATGGACTTTGAAGCACTGAAATGCATAAAAGCGGCGTGTCGGTATTAACTCTTACTTATTATTCACATAATTGGTCTAACATTATGATTATTAAGGGGTTAAAACTACTGTTTTGGGCTCTTATCGATCGTAAAAATAAAAGCATGAAAATCGCCGCCCGGTGGACACACTCTGCGGGCCGAAAGCATGATGAGTCGGCATAGGCGGGTGGCAAAGGATGGTTTCAAATTGATACCACCTGGCAAGAGAGACACGTACCAATTAAAACCGGTGGTTTGAATTGACATAATTTAAAACAAAACCTTAAATGGAAAGTGAAGGAATGAAATTAAAACGGTTGAAAACAAAGTTTGTTTGAACCATTCAATTAAGCATAAAAACAAAATCTTAAATATTCACGGATCACTCTTGTATCCTTTATATATATGAAGGGTTAAGCCTTCATTAGAGCGCCTTAACGCTTTAATCACTTTAAATTTACGCTTAGTTTTTCTTGATGCACATTAGCCATTTCCATTTCAACAGCTTAAATTTGTAAAGTTATTTTACCATAATATGATCATTTCTTTTCTAGTTTAATTTTTTGTCTGCATTTATTCACTTAATGTATCGACAAGTTTATTATTCCTTCTATGATGATGAGCTAATCCCCGCCGGAGGGTTATCTTGCTTCGTGTGAAAATCCGGATTGACTTCGTTAATATTCTAGAATCAACTACTTAAGGAATTAGGCATAGAATTAACATCCGGTCCCAAAAATGGCCCGAGGCCAGTACAAAGTTGGATTCGCGATGCTCCAGGGAAACCGGTCCTGTAATTTTTGGTGTCGAGGCAGCTCTCGATTCGTCCGGTGATGTGAAATCGAGCGGAGCTGAAATAATATACCGGAGATGAGGTATTATTGAAACTCCTTATGCTTGATGAATCGACCTAGAGATGTGGGCATACCTAGGGATCGATACTCAGCGTCGTCTCCGAAGCAGGCAGCGAACTAGAGATGTAGTGATTTGGTAATAAAAGCTGTTGAAAAATGATTCTTGCATAAGCATGATTAACTCTCTCCCTGTTTCTCTAATTTTTGTTTACCTACATTTAATCGCCGCGATAATTTACATTACCATTAATTTAATTAAAACCAACTAAAAAGAAACCTAAAATCCTACTCACTAAAAGTTGTAATTCCGGTTATTGAATCTATCCGGCCTTAAGGTTTGGACGATCCCTTACTTCGACCTATCCACCAATCCCACGTGAGTAAGGTAACTTGACTAAAATGTAACGACTATCTGGGACGTTGGAATTTGGACTTTGGACTTGGGTCTTTGGACTTCGACTTTGGGCTTGTGGACCTCGGACTTAAGAAAAATAAATGGCCGACACCCAAATAAGCGTTCGAATAAAATAGAGTTTATCAAATGCGTATTTTACGCGAAGGACTCTGGACTTAACGTAATAATTGGAATACATCCATAAAAACCCCCTCCACCTCCTCGTCTTTTTAATTTTCATGGCTACCAGGCGGCGTTATAGTCTACGGTCACCTGAGGAAAATACGCGTAAAAGCCGTCATAAGTATGAACATGCATATTATCGACGGTAGCACCATGGGTCTTGTATCTCAGCGGGCATAGCAAGTCCAAGAACAAATGCTAGTAAAGAACACAGTAATTTCCATTGGTTCATGTCCGGTAGTGATGGAGAACACTTGTTCTCCATCCGGTCTCAAAGAAAATGCGGTTATTATAAAAATAAGATGCAAGTCTTTGGAGAATAAAGTTCAGCCCGGTCTTACCATAAGAGGTTCAAGCCAGCGTATGTGATCACCTCATGAAACCAAGTAATTGCGTGCTGGAACAAATCTTGAAGGACTGTTTAAAGGTATTATTATGGGAGATGTCATCTCAAAACTACGCTTGGAATAGTTGCAAAACGACCAAGACAACGCCGCAAAAAACTGGAATTTTTCCGTCGAGAAGAAGAGGCGCGTATCTCAAATAGAGGCTGCGCCAGCTTTTTTATTTTTGTAATTCCAACTTACGCTGGTCGCGCTTTTGACTTAATGCCTGGCGCTATCGAGCAAATTTTCCGATGAAGTGTAGGCCTGAAGGCCAACAAGGTAGCGTATTTCGAGGTTCCAGCCCGATTTTGTGAAAATGGAGACGAAACGTGGGAATCAGCGGAGTGTGAAAGGGTGAGTGATGGGGTTTAGGTGTAGTGTGAGTTGTGAGGGGTAGATTGTATCAAGTTTATATAGGTTTAAAGTTGCTAGAATGGATCGGAAAGTTGCCAAAACTAATTCTGGCCCGTTTCGAAATCCTAAAATTTCCAAACTTCAAAACGAAACAACTCACATCCCGGATTCTGATTCAAACCAGATATCTCTTATTTGGATTTTATGATTGAATGTACCTATTTAATCTAGATTTCATCCTACAATGATTCCTCAATCATAGATAGGCCTAAACTCCATATTTTCACCTTACTCCACGCATTAAATTCTAACACTAAGGTTTTATAAAAATACGGCGAAATGATAAAACCACCCCCAAACAAGTTGGGAAGGTGGGATCAATATGAAACAAGCACACATACTGAAAATAACCCTTTATATTATAATTTTCATTCGAGGTCCTTTCACTTACAAAATTCAAATTCACGAGAATAAAATTACATTACAATAAAAACAACAAAATAAATAAAACAACAACTTATAAAACAAAAATAACTTCGACTATCACTCCTCGTCCTCTCTAAACACCTTCGCCAAATGGTGGCTGAGAACCTGATCTGTAGTGGTGGCTCTGGGCTCGGAAAGGTCCGGCAGCGATGTGATCGCCGTCGGCGGCGGCTCATGCCTAAATTTGTGTGTCCTCGGGATGCGTATGAGGTGGGAAGCGTGCTAGCATATCCACTCTAAAGGCAGGGCTTCCATCTCAGCCCTCCTGCTGCCCCCATCTCTCATCCTCCCTGCGGGGTGCGGATCTCGAAGTTGTGATGAATGGTTTGTCGAGTCAGGAGGTGCGCGAGAGAGTGTTGAGTGAGCGCATGCCCCCATGAAGCATAGCCGTAAACCGGCATCGAACCAACACCTGGAAGGCATCCGTATCAAAGCAAGTCCCATCCTCCTCATCCTCCTCCGAATCATCCTGCGTCCCCGGCTCCACCATCCTCTTCTTCTTCCTCTCTATCCTCAGCCCTCCTCCAAACTTTTGGACACCTCCACTATGAATCGCGGGTTTCAGTGCGGGTAATGTAAATCCTCTCCGGATCACGAGGAGTTGCTTTCATCTTCAGCATGATCTTAGTAATAAGCGCGAGGGAGAGGTGCCAAAGACCTTCCGAACCCCCAATAATGTTAAGCCAAAACTCCGGGATCAGAAATCATCATACTTCGCTCTGGAGTACCATAGGGCGATGGAGGCGAGTCGGACCGATATCATGACCTTGTCCTTGCCTAGGACATTCGACCAATCCAATCCCGGTAGCGGTTGGTTGGTCTGAGAATGCTGGCGAACCTGATAGGAGTTTGGATTACTAACTCCCATTGATAGCCATAACTCCCATCAATGGCTCTACCCGTCAAGCGGGGCTCTGTAAGGTGGCCTCGGATGATGGATTCTAGGCGGAATGCCTAGAATCTCAGCCAACGACCGATGATCCAACTCCTCCTCTTCTTCTTCACCAACCGCAAAAATCCTACTCCCTTCCAACTCCCCTGTTGTTGTAGAACCGTCGGACCAAGTCTTCATGGTAGAAGTCTTGATTAAGTACCGAAGACTATTCCAGTCTCTACTAGCCATTTAAATCACCGTAAAAGCGGCGCGAAATGGTCGGCGATGAAAACTTGCTCGGTATAATTCGCGTTGTTGAGCCATTTGAAGTTTGAATCGGTTTGGGGTTTGTAGAGTGTAATGGTAGTGGCGGTTTAACTTGACCCACCGTGAAGGAACAGTGGTGGTGGTGGTGTGGTGGCATGACACCAATTTTGATTTATTGATTGGTTTTCTTGGGTTAAATTGGTGGAGTTTGTTTTGATTGGTGTTTGAAGTCGATTGGGGTTAGGATTTGCTTTTTTAGCGTGGGTTGTTTTAGTTTTCTTTTATTTGATTTTTGTTTTAGGTTTAAGCTTTAAGCTTGGCGTTAATGGCGGTGGAAGATGAAGAACGCTGATGAACTGTTCGTGAGAAGGTAAAAGCCGAGCTGGCGCTTCCATGGGTGCGGTGGGGCTGGTTGGGCTGAAGCCCAAAATCGAAATTTTTGATTTTTTCGATTTTTTCTAATTTCAAATCAAAATTCCCGCCGTTGGGTCCGATTTTTCGCGAATGAGGTATGGAAATGATCGAGGAGAGATTTCCTATCCAATGATCCATAAAACACTCTATTCCGACTTCAGATGACATACGTGATAGTGGAAAACGCCTCGAAAAATCGCAGGCATGACGTAAGTTATCTTAACGAATGAAATCTAAATTAATAGATTATGTCAATCCGAATCGTAATACAATAAAACGGCCTAAAAGCAACTCTAATGGGACATAAAACATTTTAGTATGCGAAACATTAACACCCCACCCCAAACAATTTTTTCTGTCCCGAAGGCTTAGAAAATTTGTTTTTAGCAGATGGGTCTTTTAAAGTCGATTCCGAGACTTCCTAGATTACTATGTTTATTTTTATTTTTATTTTTTATTTTATTTTTAAAAGGAAAAACAATAAGCAATAAAGACATAGTTCACACCATAGAGAAACATGACTCAAAAATCGAGAAAAACATGCAAGAGTGGAAAAACGTGAACTATGTGAACCGTGGACTTAGGATCCGTACTTACAGCCACACACTCCATAGGGAGGGCCGGTTACCTTAATGGTGCACTCACCAATATATTGGAATGAAAGGAAATGCACCAACACAGAAATTTGAGTCGTTTATAGTCGATACTCAAGACTTTATCTAAAACATATGTATGAACATGCAGGTTGATCATATATCAACAACCGAAATAGTTGTGGATCATTCCATAAATAAATATCACAGAAAACATATCCAAACACAATCAAACACCAATTTTCCCTATGACTCAACCTAGTGATATGAAAGGGAAGTCGGATTACCCTATTGTGTAACCTATCATGCACCTTCTTTTTTTAATTTTTGAAATGAGTGGGTGTTCTAGTAAATAAGTGTGGAAAAGTGAATGGGTGTGGAGAATATGGTGGATATGGATAAGTTTTAGAAAGACAGCACATTACCACATGAGGATGTGGTTTTAGCAATCGAACTCATTCATTGTGTGTGTAAGGGACTTTGTCTCAATTCAAAATGAAGGTGTAAAATAGGTTGTCCTTCCGGAGTATCCTTGCTAGGAGAGGATTTAAAAATTATGAAGCCTGAGAAGAAACAACGGGGATCGAGTGCACACTTTCGAGATTCCTTTGAAAGGGTGGAAGGAGGGGAGTCGAGGTGGATATTGTGGAAGTTAGTTCTTGATAGGGTGAATTTTTCACCTACTCGAAAAAAACTCATCAAATTCCTCATCTAGATTGGTCATATCCACATTACTATGGTAGTCCTCTACATCTTTGAAAAGTCATCTATCCCGGCCTCATCAATAATATGTGTATCGACTAGTGTAGGAATGGAAATATTGAGTCCCGACTTTCCAAAGGAAAGAATTTTGGGCATATGACTATCGGGAACGTTGTTGAAATAATCTCGAGCAAAGCTCTCGATCATGCTAACCTCTCCATCCATAGATCGAATCGGATAACTCGCGTGTCCTTGTTTTAAAACATTGACTTCAACAAAGAAGATGGCCAAAAGACATGGACATTGAACCATCACGGCAATTAATGAGCGCATTGGCGGTTGCCGGGAAAGGGCGCCCTAAAATAATCGGGACGAGTCGTTAGCGACTTACGGATCGAGGACTACAAAAATCAATGGGATAGTAGAAATCCCCGAACTTTTACCAACACATTTTCGACTACACCCTTTAGGATACTTAATAGACCGATAAGCTAATTGCAACGTCATTTTAGTGGGTTGCATCTTGTCTAGACCTATTTGTCTATACAAATAAAATGGGAGTAAGTTAACACTAGCCCCGGTGTCTAATAACGCGATCGTCGTATAGGAATCTCTAAGGTGCATTGTACGATGGGATCGACCGGGGGTCCTTGTACTTAACAATTCCATTATGTTCAGATAAGGTTGGGAATTGTTCTGTTAAAAAGGCGTCTTTTGGTATATTTGTCTTACGCCTAGTAGTACACAATTCCTTAAGAAACTTAGCATGGTGTGGTAGCTTTTTTATAGCTTCGAGGAAAGGAAGGTTTATAGTTAGATTCTTGAAAACGTCCCTAATCTCCTCGTAAGTTGTATCTCTAGTTAACATGGCTAATTTTTGTGGAAACGGTGGTTTCTGTCGATATTTAGCAATGGTATCACTTGGATGTTTAATCGTGGCTTTCTGTTTCTTAGGTTGTGTTGTAACTGGTACCTCTACAATGGTAGGCTCTTCAGTTTCTATTTCGGTATCTAGTAAAATAGCAGGTGTAGGGGCTACTGGTGGGGTAACTATAGGCATAGTTACCTTGTTATCAACCACTCTGCCAGAACGGAGAGTGGTGATGACATTTATCTCACCTACATTTTCATATTCATTACTATTATTATCGGTGACCTCAAAGGCTGTGTTTGTTGTTTTAGGATTAGGTATTGCGTTACCTGGAAACACACCTTTGGGTTGGGCTTTATCTTGAGCCAACTGTTGGGTTAAATTATTAACAGTTGTAGAAGCTGTTGGTTAGATTGAGCCATGGTTTGGAAAAGTTTTGGCTCACTTGTATGAAGGTGTCAAGACGATCCGGTTGGGTGGGTGTAGTGTTCACGGGTGGTTATTCTTGGAACTATTTCCGTGAATTATTTATTAGTGGATTTTGATAGTTATTATTTACCTAACGATACCTCTATTAGCATTATAATTATTATAATTACCTTGACCTTGTGCTTGACCTTGTCGAGTTGCACTTGGTTGTTATAATTATTAAAATTACCCTCGACTCTGTCCTTGTCGTAGTGGAGCTTGGTTAAAAGGCAAGGCCGGGCCTAACATATTGATTATTGTACCCTTGAGGTGTGACTTGTTGGTTATTCCGCCAACCGTTGGGATTTTGTCTCCAAAGGGCTTAGGTTCACTATTAATGGAACAAGCCCGCTCATAGGCTATAGGACGCTGGGAATCGGGATGCTTTCGGGGCTCAAATGAAACTACATGGGTTTGAATTTACATTCATGGCGGGGATATGCTTTTGTTGTACGTGAAATGGCCTCTACCTTTTAGTGAGTGATTCAATTAGAGTTTTAAGCTCGAATCGTGTTTAATTTCAAACATACCGCGGCCTTTAATCATTGAAGAAGAACTAGGCGAGGGGGATATCATCACTACCCCCAATTATTATTTAAGCTTTAGTTTGGTCTTCTAAAAATTTATAAGCCTCCGAGGCTCCTTTACTTAAGAAACTACCCCATTCATAATGTCAAGGACTTCTTTATGGTGATGTTGAAGTCCTTTGAAAAGGCACGAACTAACGTGTCTTTTGCTAGGTTATGGTGTGGACACTCTATAAAGCGGATCGGTGAAAGCGATTCCAAGCCTCCGAAAATGATTCATGAGGATTTTGTCGAAAAGAAATGAATCTTGGAAAGCATCTCATCCGTCTTTAGGGGTGGGTAAAAATGTTCCATAAACAAACTGAACAAGTTTAGCCCACGAGTCCACGAATTAGCTTTGGGCGGTTAACCAAGACGGCAGCCTTTATCGGGCTAAGGTGAAAGGGAATACCACTTAATTTAATTTGTTCAACCAACCGTAGGATGGTGGAATGTTGTTAGGACTTGTTCAATCCTACGATGTCTTTAAGGTTTTTCATGGTCTAAACCATGAAAAGCGGGTAACAAATTAAAATATTTGGAGGATTCTCAAATCCCGGTGGGTCTGCTAGAACGATGCAAGATTTGGGGCTATCGCCAAGGCTTTGTAGAAGTCCGAGAGGAGTCTCTCTTTCTTCCCCATTATATCGGTGGTGTGTGTGGAATAGTAGCTAGAGGTGTAGTTTGTGGTATACTAGATAGACTTGTTTGTTGATGTTGGTGTGTATTTACGTTAGGTGTTTTGTTCGCCGGACCTTTAATCTCATGCAAGACTAAGTCGAGCTTAACTAAACATGCAACACTCCAAACAATTCTCGATGTACTAGTATAAACCTCTAACGGAGATCGCGAGGTGTGGAAGAAAGGAATACCTGATTAGGCCCTTGCTTCGCTTATGAATAGCGTCTTGTACGCGTGTTCGCTGTATATAAGAGAATAGAACACCTGAAAAACTTGACAACTCGAAGTTCGAATCAAACCGGTGGAAATCCGAAATTTCAGCTAAGGCGCTGGCGCCTTTATCTTAGTATGCCAGCTTCTATGTAAATTTGAAAGTCCAAGAACTTAGCGCTGGTCGCTCGCTCTCTTTGGAATCGGCGCTTCGGTGTATTGATCAAATTCCAAGAACATAAGCTGGTCGCTCTCTCTTTAAAGCGGCGCTCGATTATATTTTCGCGAATTTTTCCAAAACTGAAACGGCAACCACACGATGAATCAAACAAGGGTGGGTGGGTGAAATGGGACTTAAAAATTACTAATTCTATTATGAAAACAATGCTAAAGTGCAACTAAGACGGCAGCGGCGCCATTTGATAAAATTCAAATGACTAGTCTACCTACGAAATGAACTATGAATTCACAACGTAAGTAAACTAGAACTATTCTTTTACGTGGTTGATTATCAAAGATTCTACTCTCAATCCTATGAGATATAGTGGAGTAGATAAGTTCGTTCCACTCCTAGTTCCCTAGCATGGATTGTTTTCTAATCTAACTAGTCGTTTTTAAGTCTATGAGAGTTTTACTGGCGGGAATTATACTACGATGCGACCTACCCACCGATGCAACTAGTCGGTTATCGAATACTAAGGGGAATGCTACGTTGATTCTATGATAAGGAGTTAGAGGGGGATTGATTCCACCTTAACTCAACTTAATCCACTAACGACATTTAATCGTCGTAATCGAATTGAATCGCCGCCAGACAATTGGTTATTCCTAATCCCTAATTATACATGGCATTTCTACCAATTCATAACTAGCATGTGAACAATTAAATCCATTCTCATGGTGAACTAATCGCCTCTAGAGTGGAAACGAAAAATACTTAATTTAACTTCTACGATAATCGAATCAAGCTTTCATCAAAGCTTCACAACCCCCTCTAATGGAGGTTTAGCCTTGAATCATTCTGCAATCATTTCCATTCAGATTAAAACTAAACATAATATAAAGCATTGAAATTTACTTAATTTAACAATAATGAAATCTAATTTAATGACTAAATTGAAATAAGGACAGGAATTGAAATTAGATCTAGAATTGGAATGACAAAAATCGAAATGGATAAAGAATACTACTTTATTGATCTAATCAAATGAAGAACAAGATTCAAGGTTTAATCTAATAAAATGAATAAGATTGAAACTATACTTTATCTAAAACAATTAAATAAAACTAGATCTAGAAGCTATTTTAATGGCTACTTTCTATTCTAAGCTATCTACTATTTTCTAACTACTAGCTACTGACTGCCATTAACACTGAAGTCAAGCTTTTGTTTTATACATTCAGATCCAAAAATCGTGCATGGGCTTGGAGCCATGTTTTGGGCGGAGAATCGGGCCCAAAACCCAATCTTCAAAATCCAAAAGGCCTCTTCAGCTGCAGTTGGCTTCCACAGACTTTTCGTCCACTTCTGCTCCTCTGATTGGGTCAAGGCTTAGACCATTGCAAAGCTCTTTCCGAGCCGGTCGTTTTGACATAAGGTAGGCCTCAATCCGAGGTCTGAGTCCAAAGATATGGCATTCGAAGTTCTCACGACTTTTGCTCCTTTATCTCGCTAAAGTGGCACATTTCTGCGCATAAATGGACTTTGAAGCCCGAAATGCATAAAACGCCAGTATCGATTAACTCTTACTTATTATTCACATAATTGGTCTAACAGTATGATTATTAAGGGGTTAAAACTACAGTTTTGGGCTCTTATCAGTCGTAAAAACGCCAAAATCGCCGCCGCCACTGGACACACTCTGCGGGCCCAGAAAGCATGATGAGTCAGCATAGGCAGGTGGCAAAGGATGGTTTCAAATTGATACCACCTGGCAAGAGAGAAGACACGTACCAATTAAAACCAGGTGGTTTGAATTGACATAAGCTAAAAACAAAACCTTAAATCAGCAAAAGGACAAAAATTAAAACAGTTGAAAACAAAGTTTTGTTTCGAACCATTCAATTAGCATAAAACAAAATCTTAAATATTCACGGATCACTCTTTGTATCAGCCTATATATATATGAAGGGTCGCCTTCATTAGAACGCCTTCAAAGATATTAATGCTTTAGCTACGCTTTAGTTTTTTTCTTCAAGACTTACATTCCGCCATTTCCATTTCAAAGAAATTTAAATACCGTAGTTATTTTACCCTTAATAAAATCATTTCTTTTCTAGTTTAATTTTTGTCCCCGCATTTATTCACTTAATGTATACAAAGAAGTTTTATTATTCCTTCTATGATGATGAGCTAATCCCCTCGGGGAGGGTTATACCGCTTTCGTGTGAAAATCCGGATTGACTCGTTAATATTCTAGAATCACTACTTAGGAATTAGGCATAGAATTAACATCCGTCCCAAAATGATCGGACTGCATAAAAGTTGGATCACGATGCTCCAGACAGTCTCTCGCTTACGACTTTTTGTGTCGTCGGGCAGCTCTCCAATTCGTCCCAAATTGATGTGAAATCGAGCCAGAGCCTGAAATAATATACCGAGAGATGAGGTATTATTGAAACTCCTTATGCTAGTGAAATCGCGACCTAGAGATGTGGGCATGCACTAGGGATCAATACTCAAACGCCGTCTCTAAAACGGGGCGAACTAGAGATGTAGTGATTTGGTAATAAAAACTGTTGAAAAATGATTCTTGCATAAGCATGATTAACTCTCTCCCTGTTTCTCTAATTTTGTTTACCTACATTTAATCGCCGCAGTAATTTACATTACCATTAATTTAATTAAAACCAACTAAAAAGAAACCTAAAAATCCTACTCACTAAAAGTTGTAATTCCAGTTGTGAATCTATCCGAGCCTTAAGGTTTGGACGATCCCTTACTCGACCTATCCTACCAATCCCACGTGAGTAAGGTAACTTGACTAAAATGTACGACTATACGGACGTTGGAATTTGGACTTTGGACTTGGGTCTTTGGACTTCGGACTTTGGACTGTGGACCTCGGACTTAAGAAAAATAAGTAACTGACACCCAAATAAACGTTCGAATAAAATAGAGTTTATCAAATGGCGCCGCTGCACGCCGAAGGACTCTGGACTTAACGTAATAATTGGAATACATCCATAAAAACCCCCTCCCTTACCTCCTCATCTTTTTAATTTTCATTTCTGTTACAATATTAACGAGTTACGGAATAGTTTACCTCAACTTTTTCTACTAACAAATATCTGTGAACCAAGTTTGTTTATTTTCATTAGCACAGTTGATAAAAGTAAAAAAAATAGTCTACCTACGAAATGAACGATTTAACTCAAAACGTAAGTAAACTAAAACTATCTTAAGTGCCTATATTTATCAAAGATTCTACTCTCAATCCTATGAGATATAGTGGAGTAGAGTGATTCGTTCCACTCCTAGTCCTTCCAGATGCTATGTTCTCACGCAAGTACTCTACTTAAAGTCAATGAGAGATTTACGAAAAAGGCAACTAGACTACGATGATGCAACTACCCACGAAAATGCAACTAGTCGATGATGGGAATAACTAAGGAATGTTACGTTGATTCTATGATAAGGAGTTAGAGGGGATTGATTCCACCTTTAACTTAATCTTTAACCTATTAACGTCGTAATCGTCAGAATTGAATCTGCTTGAGAACAATTGGTTCTTCCTAATCCCTAATTACACATGTCATTCCTACCAATTCATAACTAGCATGTGAACGATTAAACCCATTCTCATGGTGAACTAATCGCTTCTAGAGTGGAAAGGAAATTACGGCGATTCTAATGATATTTTGGAATCAAGCTTTCATCAAGGCTTCTCAACCCCTCTAATGGAGGTTTAGCCGAGAATCATTACTAATCATTTCGATTACATTTAAACTAAACATGATATAAAGAATTGAAATTTACTTAATTAAACAATAATGAAATCTAATTTAATGACTCAAATGAAATAAAGACAGGAATTGAAATTAGATCTAGGAATGGAAATGACAAAATCGAAATTGATAAAAATACTACTTTATTGATCTAATCAAAATGAAGAACAAGATTCAAAGGTTTAATCTAATACAATAATTGAGATGGAACTAAACTTAATTAATCTACATGAAAAATTAGATCTAGAATTCATTAATGGAGGCTACTAATCTAATCTATTTCTAGGTCTAACTATCTACCATTAACAAAGAGCTAAGCTTTTGTTTTTATACATTCAGATCCAAAAATCGTGCATGGGCTTGGAGCCATGTTTTGGGCCAGAGAATCAGGCCCAAAACCCAATTCTTTCAGTCCAAAAAGGCCTCTTCAGCTGTAGTTGGCTTCCACAGACTTTTGTCCACTTTTGCTCCTCTGATTGGGTCAAGGCTTAGATCATTGGAAAGCTCTTTCCGAGCTGGTCGTTTTGACATAAAGTAGGCCCCATTCTGAGGTTTGAGTCCAAAGATACGGCCTTCGGAAGTTGTGCTGACTTTGAGTGCTATTTCTGCCCGCGTTGACTTTGACTTTTCAACTTTGACTGGGCTTTAGAAAGGCTTTGTCTTCTTGAATCTTGGCCTTTAATCATAGAACTCCTTAGCAACCAACCATTGCTCCTTTATCTCGCTAAAGTGGCACATTTCTGCACATAATGGACTTTGCAACCTGAAATGCATAAAAACACGTAATCAGTGCTAACTCTTAATTATTACTCACATAATTGGTCTAAAAGTATGTCTGTTATAGGGTTAAAACTACAGTTTTGGGCTCTTATCAAACCACCCCCAAACAACATTTTGCTTGTCCTCAAGCAAAGATGAGAAATTAGAATAAGTGACCAAAAATGGAGTTCTAACTACTCTACCGTTTATTTGAGCGATTTGCATTGCCCATATACAGCAAGGCCTTTAAACCACTAGGAATTCCCTAGTGGACGAAGTTATAGCCTCGTGAGAGTTTTCCAAGAAGGTACTCACAAACTTCATCTATACTACAACGACTAAGAAATAAAACTATTGTTTCCTTTATTCATGCTCCAAACTATCTATACATCTCACTAGCTATGAACAAGAATAACCAAGTCAATCAATCATCTATAATAAACATATATACAATGAGTAATACTATGAAATGTCTAGCAGGTCCGTTTCTGAAACTCGGAATAGCGTCCTTAAGTAGGTTCTCACAATAATAGTCAAGATACAACACTCTGATTTTTCCACTCAAGTTTAGCTACTCTAGTCTTGCTAGCTGGGCACACTTTACCTTACAATCTTCAATGACAACAAGGAAGCCGAGTCGATCAAACACATCCGCCACTTACTATCACACTAGCCTATTCCTAATTGAGCTAGAGGTCTTTATTAGGTGTTGCGGGGATTAGGAGATGGTTTAAGAAGGAAGGAAATGGATATTCAAAAAGGACAAGTCTGAGATAATAGAGTCTTCATATTATGTAACTAGAGAAAACCTTGTTATTTACTTTTGCTCCTACACTTTGTTTCCATCCTTAGCCATATTTTTTTTTCTTTTTCTTTTCTTTTCTTTTTCTTTTGGCTTTTGACTCCCTTTTATTGGAGTTTTTATTTTATTTCTATTTTTATTTTTCTTTCCTTGGATGGAAACTTCTTTTCTTTATTTTCTGAAGCAATTAACTAACTTTTGTTTAAACAGGTTTTTCTCTTCTTCTTTCTTCCTCATTCTATTCTCAGACTTATTCTAAATTGGGTAGGTTGATTTATTTATTATTTATTTTGTTTTTGTTTTTGTAACAGGGTAAAGGGAATTGTGGTTTATGGAAGGCTAAAGAAAGGCTCAGAGGGGCGACTAGCGGAAAATAATTCATAGGTTTGAATTTCTGGCTATATCGATCCAAAAAGGGCCTAAATTCTTGCTTAGGATATGACATAGTGATCAAGCAAGTGGACGTGTGATTTCTATATCCGGATTTTACTTCTCCCTTGTGTCATTTCTCAAATGTTTTAAACTTCATATAAGGCTTTTTAGGCTATATTCTCACAGATTTGTAGAATAAGTACTCTAGCCTAGATTTCAGAAACTTACTGCTAACAATCATAGATACTCATGTAATATATTTATAGATAGATGCAAATATTATTACCTACATATTAACCTAAGTTTCTAACAATTATTCTAATGCAATAGCTACGTGAGACTTCTAGATTGTTAAGAGCATGGAGAAAGAAACAATACCAATATTCCTAAGTGTATAGCATAACTTATTTATTTATTTTTTTGAATTTTTGAAATTTTAACTAGAAACAAATGCATATTATACTTATCTATATCCTAACAGATGCCTTAATTACACATGTTTCTATGCCCCCCCCCCCAAACAAAAAACATGCTTTGTCCTCAAAGCATTTAAATAAAGAGGGTAGGAAAGATACCATTGAAACGTGTAAAATTCAGGAACATCTGCAAAACAACGTTAGAACGTACTAATATAGGAAATAAAAACGACGCAAACTCTATAACGAAGTTCTACCCATTATGGGGTTAACAAGAATGAAATTGCTTGGGACATAAGCGCATTACTAACTAGAATGAAAACTTACCTCATCTCCCCGTGATTACTCATCATCTTCGTCATCCTCTTCTTCTATAAAGAAGTGAGGTTCTTTTCGTCCGCCATGCCATGATAATTTGCCGGGCTTCCCGCCATTTATCATCTATTATTGCTAACCTATTAAGAGCCACTTGGTCCGACGAGGTGTAGGGTGCAACCGTGATGAGGTTGTATCCTCCACCCTTGCCAAGTCATTGCACGGAAAGATCGAATAATACTATTGGTGGGTCGCATGCGTCGATCGTAATCCAATCCGCGGAAGCGTGTACAAAAACGGGGAAGAAACATAGCATAATACGGGAAACTAGAACGGGCATAAGAAGGTACTTATGCCTCATGCTATGGGATCGGGCTAAACTAGACATCAAGGTTCGGGGAAGGTCATGACACATATGTCCCGTGGCTAAAGCAAGGAAGACGCTGCAAGTGGCATCATTCACAGAAGAAAAATGCCATTCCCCTAAAATGTTTAGCATGATCCAAAACATAACAGTTCCTATGTTAATGGACAGGCTACCAAAGGCTACGTTATATTCCCCTTGGTCCTCAATACGGAAAATGCCCGCACCATACGACTCATGCAAAACTCGTAGTGTAGACATACATATTATCGACCCAATAGCACCATGGGTCTTGTATTTCAGCGGGCATAGCAAGTCCAAGAACAAATGCTAGCAAGAACCTGGTAATTTCCATTGGTTCATTATCAATGTTGATGGAGAACACTTGTTCTCCATCTGGTCTTTCAAAGAAAATGCAGTTATCGTAAAAATAAGATGCTAGTGTTGGAGAATAAAGTGCATCAGGGCTTATAATAAGCGGCTCCCAACCAACGTATGTGATCGCTTCGCGAAACCAAGCACCATAAGTAGTGCTTTGGAACAAATCTTCGAAAGACTGTTCCGGTATCAATGTTGGAGATGTCATCTCAAAATTACGCTTTAGAATAGCTGCGAAGGATCCGGATACTATGCACGAAAAGCTGGAAATTTTCTGGTCCACGGAAGTCGGTAGAAAAGCGCTCGATAGAAGCTGGCGCTCTGAAGATATTGAAATTTCCAGTGTTTGGCCGCTGGTCGCGCCAGAGTGAAGCCCGGCCTTCGACAAAAACTCAGAAAAATATACAGAAGCCTTGAGCGCCTCAGAGGGCGCTGAGTCGCCGGAGTTGCGAAAACTCGGAAAATGAGCGAAACGAGGGAATCGCGGGAGGAAAGGTGAGTGATGGAGTTTAGGTGTAGTGTGAGTTGTGAGGATAGATTGTATCAAGTTTATATAGGTTTAAAGTTGCTAAAATGGATCGAAGTTGCCAAAACTAATTACGGCAGTTTCGAAATCCTAAAATTTCCAAACCCGCGAAACGGAAACAACTCATATCCTTGATTCTAATTCAAACCCAGTATCTTTTAGGTTGATTTTATGATAGAATGTACCTATTTAATCTAGATTTCATCCTACAATGATACTCAATCATAGATATGCCTAAACGGCCAAATTTTCACCTTGACTCCGCAATAAATTCTAACATGAGGGTTATAAAAATAATGCTTGAATTGATAAAACCACCCCCAAACAAGTTGGGAAGGTGGGATCAATATGAAACAGTCACTCATACTGAAAATAACCCCTTATATTAAAATTTTCATTCGGAGTACATTACACTACAAAATTCAAATTACGGAAATAAACTTGCATTAAAATAAATAACAATAATGAAATTACAAATAACAAATAAAATATAAAACATCAAACTATATATCCCTAGCTACTCCGGAACTGGTGGCGGAGGGAACATGCTCCACTACAAGAAACAGGGTCTTTGGCGACAAAAGTTTTAGCGACGACAGTATATTGTAGCCAATGATCACTTTTATGACGTTTTCAATTGTCCCCCATACTATTCTAAATTACTTTTGAAAAATCTTTTTGCCGACGTTTTTAGCGTTGGCAAAAGAAGTAATCATAATTACTATAACGAAAATAGATTTTTGGCGACGACTTCAACGTTGTAAATTGATTTTTATATTTAGCTATGTTTTAGAGTGCTGTTGATTGTCTTTTATTACCGACGTTATTTGAAATCGTTGCTAGTAATAGAGTTTCAACGACAGTATAATATACATCGCTAATCCACTTTATAATTCGCTTTTTTTATTAGGGACAAAATTATCGTCGGAAATTATCTCATTAGTTTAGTGGCAAATGTTTTATTCACGGCGCTATATTTTTTGGTGAGCCCGCTCAATTTTTTCTATTGCCGCCCATTGTTTTAACAAAACAGAAAGAGAACTTAAATTGGAAACCCTAAGTTAAATAGAAAAGAAAACGACAGAAACAGATTTGAGAGCCGTCTCTTTTTTGGCAGCGTCTCTTGGATCATGATCTTTGAGCACTCCATTTTCCTTTGCAGGGTGGGTAAGCAACGACTACGAGAAGCTAAAGTACAGGTGGTTGATTTTCTAATCCTATTACTCGCTGGAGCTTGCTTAGGAACACTGGCCAAAGTGATCAATGAGAGCTTTGGGGCACTTGGTTACAGCTACACCGTCATTGCGAATTGTAAACAAAGGATTTTTTGTAAGTCCAAAACGTGAAATTTCTAGTTATAATTACAAATGCCTTAAACTTCACAGTTTTCTCGCTTGTAAACATGGATTTGTAAGATTCCAATTACAACCTCTAAGTGCTCTCCCTATTTTAGAGCTCAGAATTTTCTCACTACACATTTTCCAATAATGATTTTCTACCTCTAACCACAATGATTAATACTAATAGATGACTATCAGACTATAATTTTTGTTAAATCCCCACGTTTCATATCTCATTTTATTAAATCTCAACTCCTAAACTTGCAGCTCTCCTATGTAAGATTGGTGCTCTGAGGTCATTTACCTTGGATAAATTAATCTACTTGAGAGAGAGGTCATAGGGAATGAGCAGCTTGGCTTACTTTCTCTCGAAGGATACAATTGACCATTTCAAGCATTCCATCATCAAGCCTCCGGGTTTATCTATCTATGTTTTATTTCTTCAACAATCCAAGGTCTTCTTTTGCAGATAATTATTTAGTTTTGGTCTGCCTTTGTGTAATCGTGGTAACCGGTATAGCCTACATATTTGCCATCTTCCTTGAACCTGGTCCAGCACAACTGGTGCGTACTTAATGGTTAATTTTTTCACTAGCTGATTTTATTATATTAATTTATGCTAATTAGAAGATACTTCATGCAGTGGTCAGTACTTCATCTTTTTCACTACTGAATCACCAATCGAATCAATACACCAACCCATGGCTTGGGGTGGTGAAAGGTGAGGCTTCTCTATCCTAACAACCCAAACCCCTACTTTTTTAATTTGTTAGCTGACAAAGCTTTACTTTGCAGATTCTCACACGGAGATAAGAGCTCTCAGCCTTGCGCTTACAAAAGTTGAAGCATTGAAATTAAGGTACGAGCCCTCTCTCTCTCTATATGAATTCCATTAAGTCTATGTTGTTGCTGAAATTTTAAGCTTGATTTCTATTTCTATTCCTTGAATAAATCTTGAGACTCCCCAAAAATATTTAGATGATTTCTTCCTGAATTTATGGAGTTTCAAGCTCAATTTATTTCTTAGATATTCATCGGTAACTTCTGGTAGAAGTCAGAGCCTTAGTACAGTCAGAGCCTCAGTAGTATGGAGTTAGACAAATGCTAAAGTGAGATATATAGTCTCGCGTCAGTTTTTGTGCTTTGCCGCTAGTGACCCAAATAGTGTATGATTTCTAGTTGTAGTTGGGGAGGTGCATAGTTTTGAGAATGTACGTTCTTTGAATTTAGAGTAATTCATGAATCCGAGAGGAGATTTGAGATTGACATCCAAGGTTTTTAATCTTGATGAATTTTTATCATGTTATCTTCCCTAGTATCCACCGTACTAAATTTAAATTTTTGATATTTCAGTTGTCATTTGAATTGTTCTACATGTTTAGGTTTGGTTGCATAGAAGTCATAACTATTCACACTAATCAGTCCCTTGTAACAACTCAAAAAATCAATGTGAAGATAAATGCAAGAATTAGTTTATATACCATAAAATTTTATAGGAATTTGTCCGTGAAATAGACTAATCGCAAGGTGGTAGTACATAGAGAATTTCAATTCAGTTGTTCTCTACATATCGATCTGTTAGAATTCTGTAAGTTGCCATTGAAATTGTTCTACCTTAATTTGAAGCTGAAATTTGATGGGAGGTTTCCGTTTTAAGGTGATAGAAAAGGTAAATTGTATATTGGTTGTCAAATTGCTCAATAATTCAGCACAAGTTCTATAACAACATGCGAGTGATTTGATTCTGTGTATTTTTAGCATTGAATTTGAACAATCACTTTTTTCCTGCCCAGATGTCTGAGACTATTACTGATTGTTTTCCTCATTATTCAGATCTTGATTTTTATCTCTCAAGTAACTCGAGGCTTTTAATTCTCTCTGATTTCTTTGGCTAAGTCTAGAAATGGAAATTCACAAGTTTCCCACCTTTGTGTTCCTTGATCATCGTACCCTTGTCTTGTCTAAGAAATCCAAACAGTTAGGTCTTACAGTTCAAGTTTGGTAGCATATATAGTTGCTTGTGTTCGTTTGGAGAACCTCTTACTCTCTCACATTCCTTGTGACTTGTGATTAGGCATCTTAGTTGAAAAAGTTAATCTATTTGATATGTATCTCTTGGAATCATAAACTAATTGGTATGATTTGTATGCATGTTTTAACTATTGTCATCTGTTTTCAATTTATCTGGAGAAAAAAAAATTATTTAAAAGTAGGTTTTTCGTTATATTGAGTGGCTATATTGATCCCCCGAAGTTTACAAGTTGCATATAATCACCTGTATATGAGTTACTGACGAATTTAGATTATGTTAGTATAGCTTATTTCTTCTTGAGGCAAATGTTAATTCTATATGAGAGTGTCTTTCTCTTTCTGATTTTGTATGAAATTGTATTATCTGCTTTTATACTTCACACACCCATTCATTTGTATCGAATAGTGATACTATCAAATATATTTTTAGTATCTTAATTGGTATGATATTAATTTTACATGTATACGATATTTATACAATTCCTTAAACCCATTCATTCTGATGAATTAAATGTATGCTATTTTTGTTAAATCGGGTAGTTTTTTTTCTTTTGCTTCAATGCAAATGATGGTGCTTTTTTTCATAGATAAATAGGAACAAATATGGATAAGAGTTGGATAAATATGGCAGGTTGGATATGAGTATCCAGATGTGGATCAGTCGAGGTACAACACCCCCTCTGGATTTAATACTTGGCATAATGTTTTGATTAGTATACAAAATAGAACTAAGGTTTTAGCTGTGGAACAAGGTGGGAAACCACTTGGTGATCCATTTCCTTCTCTTGTTGTTACTGCTAAATTGGAAAAGTAAATGAAATTTACAGGGTGATATGTAAAACTTAATAGACATGGATTTATGAAATAAAAAGTGGTTTTTTGTGTGTGGCTTAGGTTGGGGTGTTAAATATGCTCATCATTGCCATGCAGTCTGCTAGTTGTAAATTGCATTACTGGTAGTAACTAGTAAAGAAAGTTGCAAATTTTGTTAGTTGCTATTTTTTGTTTCTGCCAAGCATTTTGATGTCTTGTTACATTGCGGTATCAAAGCAGTGGTAAGGTCTGGTATGCCAATTAACTGTAATATGGGTTATCTTTATTATGTTTCTAATTCTTTACTAGTAGTCACTCTTGAGCCAAACTTCTAGTTAATTAGGATATGACATTATGCCAAGTATTAACTCTAGAACTAGCCCTACTACCTTAGTTCTTTTTCACCCCATACTTGTTTTAGTTGTATGGCTCTTGATGTATTTTTATTCAAGTTCGATAATACTGCCACCATTGTCTCTTGCTACTATCTCCGTCTCTTATTGCTAATCTGAGTTTAAGACATTGATAACTTCTTTTGATACATCTTAAAACTTAACGTAATTGCTAATAGTTGGCCGGATTTTAAGTATGACGTGATTAAACTATTACGTATTTGGGTTCTTTGTTTTGGTGTTCTAATGGATAACGTCTTTGTGTGCAGATAATCTTACGTCACAAAAGAAGTGGTTTGGTATTATTTTTTTGTGAAGAAATGGCATATGGGAATTGTAAGAGGCCTCAGATGAATCTATATTCTATTTTATATCACATTTTAGTTTTTTTGTGAAGACGATTGCAATTGCAAGCTACTTGAGGGATGTATATAATTTTTTTTGTAGGTACTTTCATTAAGTATTAAAAATTATGAATGGGGAATGATGCAACTCTCTTTTGTTTTTAATGGAGTGCATTGACTTGATTTTATATATTGAAAATTTGTTGCTTATTATGTATAGTTATATAATTGATGTTCAAGTTGTTTTATTTTTGGCTTATTTGTTGAGTGGTAGTGGGGAAAAAAACAGGTGAAAATAAAAAGAAAAAATGTTTCCAGGTTGTGAGCTTTAGTGACGAAATGTTTGAACAATGGTTAATATTTGACGACGGTATTAGCGATAATTTTTGCCAACGACGATCAAACGTTGTTTATAATACCAAATTTTCAAAAATTTTTTACTTTTATCGACGATAGAAACATGGCTAAAAATAAAAAATCAAATCAAATAGTTTAGGCTTTTATCGACGATTAAAACGTCGTTTATTTCAATAAATTTTCAAATCATTTTTATCTTTAGCGACACTAAAAACATTGCTCATAATACTAAATTTTTAAATTTTTTGAAATTTTAGTGATGATTAAATCATCGCTAATAATGCTAAAATTTTCAAATTTTTGAATATATATCGATGATAAAAACGTTGCTAATAAGTGCTTAATAGTGACGATTTTGAAGACGTCGCCAACAAAACGTCTTTTGCGACGTTTTTATATCTAGCTCGAAAAAATTATTTAGCGACGAAATTGAAGCAAAGGCGACAGTAATAATCGTCGGCGAAGGTGTCATAGTTAGCGACGTTATTTTTTGTCGTTCTATATAATTGCCGACTATAGCTTTGGCGACGATCGGGTGACACTCCAAAAAACGTCGCAAACTGTAATTGGCGTCGGTTTTGCAAACTTCAACGACGTTATTTTTTGTCGCTAAAAACCCTTTTTCTTGTAGTGGGAGTACATTACACTACAAAATTCAAATTACGGAAATAAACTTGCATTAAAATAAATAACAATAATGAAATTACAAATAACAAATAAAATATAAAACATCAAACTATATATCCCTAGCTACTTCGGAACTGGTGGCGGAGGGAACATGCTCCGGAGATCGCTCCGAAGCTCTCGAGAGCTAGCACCATTAGATCGCCCTTCGACGGCGACGCCGTCTCGGATGGTGTGTCCTCAGAAGGAGAGTCCCCGTGAGGTGGGAATCGAGTCAACATCTCGTCCCGGAACTGGCGCTGAGCTTCTAGCTCGGTGCTCATCTGTTCCCACCTCTCGTCCTCTATCTGGGTACGGAGCTCGAAGTTGTGATGCATCGTTGCCTGTCGAGTCCGGAGGTCTTCACAGATAGTGTTAAGCGAACGCATGCCTCGATGGATCACAGCCATGCGTTCTGCATCTGTCCAACACCTCTCCAAGGCATCCGCGTCAAAACAGGTCAAGTCCTCCTCATCCTCGGAGGCATCCTGATGTCCCCCAGCCTCCTCGGCATTCTCAGCGCCTCCATCCTCTTCTTCTTCTTCTCTATCCTCAGCCAATCTCCAAATCCGTTGGACACACTCCTTATAGATCGCGAGGGTTACGGTGGAGAGTGATGTATGTCCGATCGATAAAGCGAAATGCTTCTCAACTTGAGCATGATCTTTGTTATCAACACAGGAGAGGGGCAACAGTCCTCCCTACTCCCCTAATCATGCTCAACAAAACTCTAAAATGCAGAACTCATACTTCCGCTCCCGGAGTATCCATAAGATGTGGAGGCGATTCGGGCCGATATCGGTGACCTTCCCTTTCCTCGGGCGTTCCGACCAATCCACCGGGTCAGAGCTACCGGGTTGGTCCTAAAGGAAGTTCATCCGAACACAATCGCGATCTCGCATTGTAGTCCCGCCTCAATAACTGTCTCGCATCAATGGCTCTACCCCATTATGTTGGGACTCCTGCAGGGTGACATCCGGATGGATTCTAGGCGGAATGCCTAGAATCTCAACCAACAACCCGGTCGTCACTTTCTTCCGCCTCTTCTTCAACTACTAAAAAATCCTCGTCCCTTCCAACTCCCTCGTATCGTAGAACCGTCGGACTAAGTCCTCGTGGTAATAGGCTTCAGTCGAGTATCACAAGCTACTCCAGTCTCGACTGATCATCTCGTCACCGTAGAACGGCGCGAAGTGGTCGGCAGTAAAAGCTTGCTCCGGTAAAATTCGGCGTTGTTGAGCCATTGGAAGTTGGAATGTAGTGGGGGTTTAAATGTGATGTGGTGGTGGGATTTAAATAGACTGGTTGAAACAACAGTGGTGGTGGTGCAGTGGTGGCGCGAAAGCACCAATTTTTTTAATTTTTGGAGGTTTTGAGTGATGGAAATCGGTGGTGGTTGTGGTCGGTGGTGTTTGTGATCGATTTGGGATGGAAATTTATTTTGGGCGTGGGTCAATTGTTGGTTTCATTTTATTTTGATTTTTTTTTTTTTGTTTTGGTTTTGTTTTAAGCTTGGCGTTAATGGCGGAATGGAGGAAGAAGAAACGCGACTGTTGGTGGAGGTAAGGGCGCGGCGCTGCTCCGGCCCTGGTGAGTTGGTTAGGCCCAAGCCCAAAATCGAAATTTTGTGGATTTTTTCCTATTTTTCGCTAACTTCAAATCAAAATTGGCTTCGTTACGGGTCCGATTTTTTATGAATGAGATATGGAAATGATCAGAGAGAATTTCCAATCCACTGATCCATAAAACACTCTATTCCGACCGTGGATGACATATAAGATAGTGGATAACGCCGAAATGCGTGCATGACGACGTTATCTTAACAATTGAACTCTAAATTCATGGATTATGTCAACCCGAATCGTAATACAATAAAACGGCCTAAGCAACTCTAATGGGACATAAATATTTAGTAATGCGAAACACGAACACCCCCCCCCAAACAAATTTTTTACAACGGCTTAGAAAATTTGTTTTAGCAATAGGTCTTTTAAAGTCGATTCGAGACTTCCTAGGTTACTATGCTTATTCTTTAATATATATATATATATATATATATATATATATATATATATATATATATATATATATATATATTTTTTTTTTTTTTTTTTTTAAAGTAAAAACAATAAACAATAAAGACATAATTTTACCCCATAGAAAACATGACTCAAAAAAAAACGAGAAAACATGCAAGAGTGGAAAACGTGAATTATGTTTAAACGTGGACTTAGGATCCGGTACTTACAGCCACACACTCCATAGGGAGGGCCCGGTTACCTTAATGGTGCACTCACCAATATATGGAAATGAAAGGAAATGCACCAAACACAAAAGTTGAGTCGTTTATAGTCAGATACTCGAGACTTTATCTAGATGTATGTATGAACATGCAGTTTATCATATATCAACAACTGAAATAGTTGTGGATCATTCCATAAATAAATATCCTAGAAAACATATCCAAACACAATCAAGCACCAAGATTTCCTATGACTCAACCTAGTGAAATGAAAGCGAAGTCGGATAACCTTATTACGTAACCTAGCATGCCCCTTCTTTTTCATTTTTGAATGAGTGGGTGTTCTAGTAAATAAGTGTGGAAAAGTGAATGGTTGTGGAGAATATGGTGGATATGGATAAGTTGTAGAAAGACAGCCTGTAAACAATGAGGATGTGGTTTTAGCACAAAACTCATTCATTGTGTGTGTGGACTGCCTCAATTCTGAAAATGAAGGTGTCAAATGGTTTGTCCTTCTGTAGTATTTGTTTATTAGGTGAATTTAAAAAATTATAAAGCACGTGAAGAAACAACGTGGTCGAAAGTGCAAAATCGAGATTCCTTTGAAAGGGTGGAAGGAGGGGAATCGAGGTAGATGTTGTGCAAGGTAGTTCTTGATAGGGTGAATCGTCACCTGCTCTAAGAAACTCATCGAATTGCTCCTCTAGATTGGTCATATCCTCGTTACTATTATAGTTCTCTACATCTTTGAGAAAGTCATCTATCTCATCCTCATCCGTAACATGTGTATCGACTAGTGTAGGGATGGAAATGTTGGAGTCTGAACTTCCAAAGGAAAGAAATTTAGGCATATGATTATCAAGGAACGTGTTGTTGAAATAATCTCGAGCAAAGCTCTCGATCATGCTAACCTCTCCATCCATAGACGAATCGGGTAACTGTGTTTTTGTTTTAAAAACATTGACTTCAACAAAGAAGATGGCCAAAAGACATGGACATTGAACCATCGCGCAATTAATGAGCGATTGGCGGTTGCCGTAAAAGGACGCCCTAAGATGATTGGGACAGAGTCGCTAATCGACTTCCTCGCGGTCGAGGGATGACAAAATCGGCCGATAGTAAAAATCCTGAATTTTTACGAACATTTTCGGCGACACCCTTAGGATACTTAATAGACCGATCAGCTAATTGCAACGCCATTCTAGTGGGTTGCATCTCGCCTAGACCTATTTGTCTATACAAATAAAACGGGAGTAAGTTTACACTAGCCCCCAAGTCTAATAACGCGTCGTCGATAGGAATCTCCTAAGGTGCATTGTGCAAGAGGGATCGACCGGGTCCTTTGTACTTAACAATTCCATTATGTTCAGATAGAGTTGGGAATTGTTCTGTTAAAAAGGCGTCTTTTGGTATATTGGTCTTACGCCTAGTAGTACACAATTCCTTAAGAAACTTCGCATGGTGTGGTAGCTTTTTTATAGCTTCGAGGAAGGGAAGGTTTATAGTTAGATTCTTGAAAACATCCCTAATCTCCTCGTAATTTGTATCCCTAGTTAACATGGCTAATTTTTGTGGAAACGGTGGTTTCTGTCTATATTTAGCAATGGTATTACCTGGGTGTTTAACCGTGGCTTCCTGTTTCTTAGGTTGTGTTGGAACTGGTACCACTACAGTGGTAGACTTTTCTGTTTCTATTTCGGTATCTAGTAATATAGCAGGTGTAGGGTCTACTGGTGTGGTAACTATAGGCATAGTTACTTTGTTATCAACCACTCTGCCAGAACGGAGAGTGGTGATGGCCTTTAGCTCACCTACATTTTCATATTCACTACTAGTATTATCGGTTACCTCAAAGGCTGTATTTGTTGTTTTAGGATTAGGTATTTCGTTACACGGAAACACACCTTTGGGTTGGGCTTTATCTTGAGCCAACCGTTTGGTTAAATTATTAACGGATTGTAGAAGCCGCTGGTTAGATTAAGCCATGGTTTGGAAAAGTTTTGGCTCACTTGTATGAAGGTATCAAGAAGATCCTGTTGTGTGGGTGTAGTAGTCACGGTGGTGTGACCGAACTATTTCACGGAATTATTTATGGGTGGATTTTGGTAGTTATTATTTACCTAACGATACCTCTATTAGCATTATAATTATTATAACTACTTTGACCTTGTGCTTGACCTTGTCGAGGTTGCACTTGGTTGTTATAATTATTAAAATTCCCCCGACCACGCCCTTGTCGTGAGTGGGGCTTGGTTAAAGCCGTATGCGTAGGCCTAACATATTGATTATTGTACCCTTGGGTGTGACGCTTTTGGTTATTTCTCCAACCGAAGTTGGGATTTTGTCTCCAAGGGGCTTAGGTTCACTATTAATGGAACAAGCCCTGTTCATAGGCAATAGGACAAATGTGTGAGTCGGGATGCTCGTGGCTCCAAAGAAACTACATGGATTTGTATTTACATTCATGACAGGGATTGGCTTTTGTTGTACGTAAATGGCCTCTACCTTTTTTGTGAGGGATTCAATTAGAGTTTTAAGCTCAGGATCTGATTTAACCTCAAACATACTGGTAGCCTTAACTGTGGAAGAAGAACTAGCGGAGCGGGAGTAATCGTCACTACCCCCCAGTTGTTATTTCGCTTAGTTTGATCCTCTAAAAATTTATAAGCCTCCAAGGCTCCTTTGCTTAAGAAACTACCCCCATTCATTATGTCTAGGACTTCTTTATGGTGGTGTAGAAGTCCTTTGAAAAAGGCACGAACTAACGTGTCTTTCGCTAAGTTATGATGTGGACACTCTATAAGGAGATCGGTGAAACGATTCCAAGCCTCTGAAAATGATTCATGAGGATTTTGTCGAAAGAAATGAATCTTGGAAAGCATCTCATCCGTCTTTAGGGGTGGGTAAAATGTTCCATAAACAAATTTGAACAAGTTTAGCCCACGAGTCCACGTAATTAGGCGCTTGGGCGCTTAACCAAGACGCCTTTATCGGCTAAGGTGAAAGGGAATACCCTTAATTTAATTTGTTCCGTACCAACCGTATGATGGTGGAATGTTGTTAGGACTTGTTCAATCCTACGCATGTGCTGATAAGGTTTTTCATGGTCTAATCCATGAAAAACGGGTAACAAATTAAAAATATTTGGAGGGATTCGAAATTCCCACCGGTCCGCTAGAACGATGCAAGATTTGGGGCTATCGCTCAAGGCTTTGTAGAAGTCGAGAGAGGAGTCTCTTTTCTTCCGCCATTATATCGTGGTGTATGTGAAATAGTAGCTAGAGGTGTAGTGTGTGGTATACTAGATAGACTTGATTGTTGATGTTGTTGTGTATTTACGCTCGGTGTTTTGTTCGCCGGACTTAACCTCATACAAGGCTAAGACCAACTTAGCTAAACACGCCAACACTCCAAACAATTCGATATACTAGTATAAACCTCTAACAGAGATCACGAGGTTTGGAAGAAAGGAATACCTGATTAGGCCCTTGCTTTCGCTTATGAATAGCGTCTTGTTTACGCTTGTTCGTTGTATATAGCGAGTTAGAACACTTAAAAATATGAAAGAGCAAAGTTCGAGTCAAAACTGCCGAAATCCGAAAATTTAACACGAGCTTCGCAAGGCCAAGATAAGCGCGTCGCCGCGAGTAATTTTCAAATTACAGTGTTTTTAGCGCCGGTCGCTTCTATGTCCAAAGTTAAGTTGAATTATGGTCGCTCCAAGAGAGGATGCCAGCCTTCGGTAATAATTTTTACCCGAATTTTTCAACTCAAAATGGACAACCACGCAGTATGAATCAAACAAGGGTGGGTGGGTGAAATGGGACTTTAAGAACAGTACTAATACTACGAAAACAATACGAAAGTGAAACTAAGATGGCAGCGGCGCCATTTGATAAAACATAAAATGAATAGTTTACCTACGAAGTGAACGATAAAACTCAAAACGTAAGTAAACTAAAACTATCTTAAGTGCCTATATTTATCAAAGATTCTACTCTCAATCCTATGAGATATAGTGGAGTAGAATGATTTGTTCCACTCCTAGTCCTTCCGTATGTTATGTTCTCACGTGTAAGTACTCTACTTAAAGTCAATGAGAGATTTACGAAAAAGGCAACTAGACTACGATGCAACTACCCACGAAATGCAACTAGTCGACGATGGGAATAACTAAGGGAATGTTACGTTGATTCTATGATAAGGAGTTAGAGGGGATTGATTCCACCTTAACTCGACTTAATCCTATTAACGACGAATCATCGTAATCCGAATTGAACTGCTCGCAGAAACAATTGGTTCTTCCTAATCCCTAATTACACATGGCATTCCTACCAATTCATAACTAGCATGTGAACGATTAAACCCATTCTCATGGTGAACTAATCGTTTCTAGAGTGGAAAGGAAATTACGACGATTCTACGATATTCGGAATCAAGCTTTCATCAAGGCTTCTCAACCCCTCTAATGGAGGTTTAGCCGAGAATCATTACGCAAATCATTTCCGATTACATTTAAACTAAACATGATATAAAGAATTGAAATTTACTTAATTAAACAATAATGAAATCTAATTTAATGACTCAAATGAAATAAAGACAGAATTGAAATTAGATCTAGGAATGGAAATGACAAAATCGAAATTGATAAAATACTACTTTATTGATCTAATCAAAATGAAGAACAAGATTCAAAGGTTTAATCTAATACAATAATTGAAATGGAACTAAACTTAATTAATCTACATGAAAAACTAGATCTAGAATTCATTAATGGAGGCTACTAATCTAATCTATTTCTAGGTCTAACTATCTACCATTAACAAAGAGCTAAGCTTTTGTTTTATACATTCAGATCCAAAAATCGTGCATGGGCTTGGAGCCATGTTTTGGGCCGAGAATCAGCCCAAAACCCAATTCTTTTCAAAAGGCAAAAGGCCCTTTCACCAGAGTTGGCTTCCATAGACTTTTGTCCACTTCTGCTCCTCTGATTGGGTCAAGGCTTGGACCATTGGAAAGCTCTTTCCGAGCCGGTCGTTTTGACATAAAGTAGGCCCCATTCCGGGTCCGAGTCCAAAGATACGACCTTCGAAGTCAGTGTCGACTTTGAGTCTTTGTTTTACGCCCGCGTTGACTTTGACTTTTCAGCTTTGACCGGGCTTTAGAAAGGCTTTGTCTTCTTGAATCTTGGCCTTTAATCATAGAACTCCTTAGCAACCAACCATTGCTCCTTTATCTCGCTAAAGTGGCACATTTCTGCACATAATGGACTTTGCAACCTCGAAATGCATAAAACACGAATCGGTGCTAACTCTTAATTATTACTCACATAATTGGTCTAAAAGTATGTCCATTACGGGTTAAAACTACAGTTTTGGCTCTTATCAACATCCTAAGTACTCAGTAGGAATTTGAAATCTTGATCAATGCAAAAAGAGTCTCGACGAGATCAATTAGTAGCACGCGAGACTAACCTAGAGTATCAACACTCCGGTTTTGGTACATGCCACTTTCCTTTTCAAGACTCTTTTGGGCTCTTTGGTCCTGTTTTACTAGTAAGCATAAGCTCGGGAGTAGTCGATCGCTATACGAGGAATCGCGGGACGCCAGGTTTAAAACTCTTACACTCCTCAAACTTTGTTGAGGATATTATTTACTATAACCTGTTTTACCTCGTATATTTGTATATTGGTATGAGAACTCTGCGCATGTAAAGGTGGTTCGTCATCACATATTCACGTAACACAATTAATATGATTCGAATATATTTTGATATATGCGTAGCGTCAAACCACCTGCTTAGAATATTTTTGTATGTGTATGTTACATCAATTCACGTACACGGTATTCAATTGCATGAGTTCGTTCTCGACATCCCCCTACCTCACGTATAACTTACAAATAGTTGCACGTATAAGTAATATAGATTTCCATGGGTAGACTTTCTGCGTAAACTAGTATATGTTAGTTAGTTTCTATTTTGGCATATATCGTTTTTAATTACATATTTCGTAATCACGGCTCCATAATACACTAATTACGTAAATTAAAAAAAATAAAAAAACCAAAAAAATAAAAAAATAAAAAATAAAAAAAAATAAAAAATCATAGTAATTAAAAATTTCATCTAAATCATCTTAATAACACCCCGCATAATACACCATCATAAATCATCATCCTATTCCATCAGTGCCTAGGAAACTTGGAAAAAAAAATTGAGGTTGCCTAATTAAGGAACGCGCTAGCACGAACAACCTCCCTCAATTCTCTCAGGTGACCTGGCTGCTGGAATATTCACACGTTATCCTAGCTTCCCTGCTCGAGTTAGCAACAGCTCAGGAAGACGTGCTTCAACTCCCTCCTTCCTAACTTCTAAAACCTCCAGTCATTATTCGTTCCTTATGAGCACTAAATTAAAATTTATATTTGTATGAGACTACGGTCCGCAAAACATAAGGAATTAGAACTTACATATCATCGTTGAAAATACAAGAAACAACTGCTTTATGTTATCTCTTAGGCATAGTTCCTCTTCTTCAGAATCAACCTCATCAAACATCTCTGTTTCCATTATCTCCTTTAATTATGGTCAAGAAAATCTCACGGTCGAAACCCCTTTCGGTTTCTATATCCTTTACA
Organism: Coptis chinensis; assembly: GCF_015680905.1. NCBI lineage: Eukaryota > Viridiplantae > Streptophyta > Magnoliopsida > Ranunculales > Ranunculaceae > Coptis > Coptis chinensis. Next base: position 69,904,241 of record NC_141457.1, on the reverse strand, counting down.
GAAGGACCTCGCTTCCCTCGCATTAAACTCGATCGATTGTAGGTGATTTTCGTATTCCGCCAAACATTTTCGGTTTGTTACCTGTTTACCATGGTTTAGACCATGAAAAACCGTCTAATCATCTTCGCCGGATGCAACAAGTAGTCACCACTTTCCGCCATCCGACCGCTACTAACGAACAAGTTTTGCTTAGGTTGTTTCCCTTCACCTTAGCCGATAAAGCTTCAGTTTGGCTCGCCGGGACAAGCGCCCGCAAATCCATTGACACATAGGCCAAACTTGTTCAAGCATTCATGATAAAGTTCTATACTCGAAGAAAACTACGAAATGCTTCAAAAGATTCAATTCTTTCGCCAGCACCCCCAGGAATCCTTTTCGGAAGCGTGGAGCAGATTTACTGATCTACTTCTCGAATGTCCCCATCATCAACTCAACACCGCTGTATTAGTCCGTTCATTCTTTAATGGTCTCTCTTACCATCAAAAGGAAACATTAGATATCATGAACGGCGGTTGTTTCATGGACAAGGGCGCTACTGAAGCATACACTTTTCTTGAGAAACAGGGCCTCAATGGCACCCATTGGGGAAACACCGATTCTTCTAGATCTTCTAAAGACACTCCTACCAAAGTTACGTCTATGTTCGAGGTCAAACCTGATCCGAAATTAAAAACTCTAATCGAGTCCCTAAACAAAAAGGTCGATGCTCTTTTGGTACAAGTAAATGAACAAAAACCCCAAACAGTCATGGCTGCCAACGCTTCCCCATGCCCTCTTTGCTTAAGTCCCGAAAGCACGCCGATTCTTATTGTCCTTTGGTATACGAGTGTCCTCCCCAACCTTCCTCAAGAGGCTTGTGCTTTCAACATCCCTAATGCACCTTTGGCGACAACATCCTAATTTAGCTTGGGCACCCCCGTCCAACAACAAGCTCCTTCAGGTGGCAACAACGTTCCTGTACGACCACCCGCGAACTACAATTCCTATCGTCAAGGAAATCCTCCACAATTTCAGCAAGGGCAAAGTAATTTTCCCAACAACGCAAATATGGGGTACCAAAACAACCGCAACCTTGTTCCCGCTAACCAAGGATATGGCTACCAAAATCAACCCGTGAATAATAACCGTGAACTAGTTCCTGCTGCTCCTTTGGTACAATCCACAACCGATAAAACGGCTGAAACTTTCCTGACATACATGAATCAATATAATCAAATCCTAGCTTTTATCCAATGTCTCTTCAATTTGTTAGCTCGATAAAAGTCAAAAGCGGCGGTTCCCCGCCAAGCGGCTTCCAAACCCTAAGCCTACAAACACTGCCTTTGAACTCAAAAATGCACCAGGACCTAGTAATCCAAGCCAGGGTGAGGTAAATGCCATCACCACTCTTCGTTCTGGCTGAACCATCGACAATAATATACGTATGTCAGACGAGGAATCGACGGAACTCACGACTGACGTCCTTCCAACTCCTACCTCGCAACCTATAACGAACGAAGTTGTACCTTCAAAATCTACACCTACGTCCCTAGGAAAAGATACCACTGATCCTTATACGCGATTCCGTCCAAAAGCTCCGTTCCCTGCCCGTTTGGTAAAGAACAAACATGACAAACATTTTGATGAGATCCGTGAAACCTTCAAAAATTTGACCATAAACTTACCTTTCCTAGATGCGCTAAAGCATTTGCCCAAGCATGCCAAGTTTTTGAAGGACATGTGCACCACCAAACGACGCATCGAATGTACCTCAACAAGCCGCCCTCACGAAAGGTTTCCCTCGATTACCACTACCAATGGTGTGGTAAAGTACAGGACCCGTGTCGACCAACCGTATTCATGCACGCCATGACAAGTATATCTTCATCGCGACTTTTAGACCTAGGTGCCGTGTTAACCTACTTCCCTACTACTTATTTAAGCAGTTAGGTCTTCATGAATTGAAACCTACTAATATGACTCTGCAACTCGCGGATCGCTCCATCATGTACCCAAAAGGCATAGTAGAGAACGTTATAGTAAAGGTCCAAGATTTTTACTACCCAGTTGACTTTGTCATTCTAGATACTGAAGTAGCCTGTGACTCCATCCCTATCATCTTGGGACGTCCTTTCCTTGCAACTACCAACGCTCTCATAAATTGTCGGGACGGTTCAATGACATTGTCTTCCGGGAACCTTTCTGTTGAACTCAACGTGTTCAAATTAATGAAACAGCTTTCGATCCTATAATGGAGGGCTAGATTAGCTTGGTTGATAGTCCGGAACATGATTATTTCACAAACTCTTTTCCCCGCACGAGATACACCAATTTCTTTCTTTTGATAATCCGAGTTTGACGATGACTCGTATATAAGGGATGTCCATGCATTATTAGAGTCGGCATTACCACTATTTGACCCCTAATGCTTCGTGCAAACTAATTCAAAACCGGATTCGCTCTTTTCCATTGAAGAGATGATCCTCACTTAATCCTTGATCCCCAATCCCCAACTCCGGATTTAAAACCTCTACCCCTGATTTGAAGTACGCGTGCATCTCGATCCCGATGGTAGTCACCCTATAATAATTTCTGCTCACTTGACTACAGATGAAGAGACACATTTGATTCATGTCATTCGTGAACACCGCTCCGCCATCGGATGGTCCTTAGATGATATCAAGGGGATAGACCCTAGCATATGCACGCATCGTGATACATCTTGATGACGGCACAAAGACATCGCGAGAACCACAACGCCTTTAATCCCGCCATGAAGGAAGTAGTGAGAGAGGAAGTTTTACGCTTATTTGATGCGGTATCATATACCCTATCTCAAATAGTGACCGGGTTAGTCCCGGCCATGTTGTTCCCAAAAAGTCCGGCATTCAAGTTGTACAAAATAAAAATGGTGAGTGCATCTCCACTCGCATTCCTTTGAAATGGAGAATTTGCATTGACTATCGCAAACTTAATGCCAGAACCCGTAAAGATCACTTCCCTCTTCCATTTATTGACCAGATGCTAGAACGTTTAGCCGGTCATGCTTACTACTGTTTTCTTGATGGCTATTCCGGATACTTCCAAATTGTCATCGATCCCGCCGATCAAGAAAAGACAACTTTCACATGTCCCTTTGGAACCTTTGCATACAGACGAATGCCTTTTGGTCTTTGTAATGCCCCAGGCACTTTCCAACGCTGCATGCTTCACATTTTTAGTGATATGGTGGAACGTTATATGGAAGTCTTCATGGACGACTTTTCCATTTACGGAAATTCCTTTAACGACTGTTTATCCAACCTTTCTAAAGTATTAACGCGTTGCGAATAGAAAAATCTGGTACTCAATTGGGAGAAGTGTCATTTCATGGTTACCGAAGGACTTGTTCTAGGTCATATTGTTTCAAAAGACGGGATAGAGGTCGATAAAGCTAAAATTGTTAAAATTTCTTCGCTACCTTTTCCACGTACAGTTCGTGATATCCGTGCATTTTTAGGCCACGCTGGGTTTTACAGGAGATTCATTCAGGATTTTTCTAAAGTTGCTCGAATTCTTTAACCAATCTCCCCGCTTAAGGATGCGTATTCGACTTCAATTTCAATTGCAAACAAGCTTTTGATACTCTAAAAACTGCTCTGACTACCGCTCCTATCATTCAACTCCCTGATTGGTCTCAACCATTCGAACTGATGTGTGACGCTAGCAACTTTGCTATTGATGCCGTGCTAGGCCAACGACGTGACGACAAACCCGTTATCATTTACTACACTAGTAAAATTCTTAACGATGCTCAACGTAATTATACCACAACTGAGAAAGAGTTCCTAGCTGTTGTCTATGCTTTGGATAAGTTTCGCTCCTATCTAGTTGGAACATCGACCATCGTATATACTGACCATGCCGCAATTCGGTACTTACTTGCGAAAAAGGATGCAAAACAACGATTGTTCCGCTGGATCCTTCTCTTACAAGAATTCACCCTGGAAATTAAAGACAAGAAAGGAACCGAAAATGTCGTAGCCGACCATTTATCAAGGCTGGTTGGTGACATCGATAGTGATTCTCGGCTATCGCTGATTCCTTCCCGCATCGAATACTTGTACTCTATTTTCTCATCTCCATGGTAATGCGGGATATCGTTAACTACCTAGTTACCGAGGAAGTCCCTCCTTTTGGTCACGCCCCCGATCATAAAAAGTTCTTATCCATCGTAAAATATTTTTCGATGAACCCTACCTCTTTAAGTATTGTTCCGACCAACTCATTCGTCGCCGCGCATTCCCGACCGGGAACACACCGACGATTATCTTTTGCCATGAACAATCTTATGGGAGGTCATTTCAGTGGAAAGAAAAAACTGCGCCAAGGTGTTACAATGTGGTTTTTACTGGCCTACCTTTTTTCACGATGCACACGAACATTGCGTAGCTTGCATTCGTTGTCAACACCTAGGTCGAATTACCAAACGAAATATGATGCCCCTAAATCCTATCTTAATTGTGGAAATTTTTGATGTTTGGGGCATTGATTTTATGGGACCTTTCCCTATTTCTCAAGGTTTTCTATACATTTTAGTCGCTGTAGACTATGTGTCCAAATGGATTGAGGCACTCGCATGTCGCTCAAATGACCATAAGATTGTCGTGAGATTTGTAAAAGAAAACGTTTTCTCTCGTTTTGGTGTCCCCAAAGCTATCATCAGTGATGGGGGTACACATTTTTTTAACAAAATTTTTGGGTTTTTAATGAAGAAATATGGAGTTACTCACAAGATTGCTACTCCATACCACCCAGAAACAAGTGGTCAAGTGGAAGTCTCCAACAGAGAGTTAAAGTCTATTCGAGAAAACGCCAACCCTCAAGAAAGGATCGGTCTCTCCGCTTTTATCGGATGCCTTGTGGGCATACCGAACAAAGATTTAAGACACCTATAGGGATGTCTCCTTACCGCATTGTTTTGGAAAACCTTGTCATCCGCCAAATTGAACTTGAGCATCGCGGCCTTTTGGGCCATCAAAAGCCTCAATTACAATATCATCGAGGCAGCGAAGCCAAAAACCGCAATTAAAACGAGCCGTAGGAGATTCGAGTGATGCTTATGATCTCTCAAATCCTACAAAGCTAATATGAAAAGAGTGCACGACAAGCACATTTTGGCGTAAGGATTTCAAAATTGGCCAAAAAGTTTTATCAGATAACTCCGTGATTACACATCTTTCCCCGTAAATTGAAAACACGATGGTCCGGTCCTTTCATCAGGTCACCGTGAAACATTATGGGGCAATCTTTTGCTTAATCCAAAAGATAACAAATAATTTCAAGTCAATGGACAACGCCTAAAACATTACCACAATAATTACGCCACTAGATGTTGAAACGGACTCTTCTTCGTAATCCAAAGATACACGCACTAGATGTTTCGTTTACGCATCTCATCTTGTTTCTATAGAGGGTACGCCATTTTGGTAGCCGGGCCATCTTCTATCTTATGATCTCCAAAGTTCTTTGAAATGTGTGGTTGCAAGCCCGAACCTTAGTCCACGAAAAAACTCTTTTACGTAACCGAGTATAAATGTCTTCTCGCAACACGAGCAAACGTGGCTTTTCGTAAACGATGGGTACCTAAAACTTCACCTCCTTCCTTCTCTTCCCTTTTCTACTCTCTACCTCGCTAACTTCAGCTAAATCATTTGGTGTAAGTCTCACTCATCACTTAATAGGAAATGGTCGTAGTTCTTTTGCTCGTAAAACGACGTCGCGCTGAAGGATGGGTCTGGTGTATGCATTGCCAAACACCCTTCGTCTAGGCCCGGACTTCTTATCCGATACTAGCCAGCTTTAAGGTATACTTTTGTCTAACACCAATTCGCCAAGCAGATAATCTTCGCCGCCACCCTTTCTCCCACAGGTTGGGATTCGTCTTGAGAATCTGACGTTAAAAGACTCGATTCGTCTTAAGAATCTGACGTTAAAAGACTCGATTCGTTTTGAGGATCTGACGTTAAAAGACTCACCTTATAAATATGTTTATATTGTTGCCTTTTCCCTTTGCATTAAGTTTTGCACATGGGATTCGTGTCAAACCTCAGATGTTGCATACTTGGAACACAAACGGGCAATGGATTCCACCAGACCAACCCTAGAATTGGTTACTTTGAGTCCCTTGGGGAGGTTTGAGGATAGCCGTATGTAATAAGGGCAATTTTATTAGACCGTAGCGCGCACGGTCCAAGATGGTACCGTCCTGCCCCTAACCCCATAATACATAGAGGTGAAGCCACAGTCTGGCTGGATTGGGTTCGCCCCAGAGCCGACATGACAGTTGTCTATGATTTAAGATGGTGACTCCCCTGGACATCCAGTGTTTTTCACGTATATCTCCCTTGTATGTAAATAAAACCTTTACACTCTCCTTTTCTAGTAAAAAAAAAAAAAATTTTGTGACTTTCAAGAATGACTCATATAATTGGATAGAATTTTTCGTGCCGATCGTTTCGATATCTCATTCGTCCAATTCGGAGTCCAAACGAGTCATGGGTACGCATTTAGATTTTTAGGTTTAAATCAGGCTTTAGGCTTGATTTGGGCTTCGAGAAATTTTTTGGCCCAACCAAAATATCGATTTCTCGGTCCATTTAAACCCAAAAAACCCGATAACACGCGTCACAAATACACGATTCGTTTCCTAAAAAACCGGATCTTGCCCCCTCTCGAATTAGTCTCGCACGAGACAGGCCCACACTAAAACCAGGTCTCGCGCAAGACCTTCACAGCTCCGATCAAGATTTCCTTCCGTCAGATCATCACAATTCTCCCTCTCATTAGTAATCAATAGCCATCCTCTTTCTACGACCAGCAATGGCCGGAAACAGGCGGATTTGTGTTGAATTTTTTTTTGGGAATTTGTTTGAAAACGGGATGTTTGCTCCATTCTTTGATCACGAAATTCACTCTAGAGGATGGGAGAGTTTGTTATATGCCAATGGAGGGCTTTATTCTAAGGATTTGGTGATGAAATTCTACGACAATGGAAGCTTTAATGGTGACCATTTTTGGGTCACCGTCGAGGGTGTGCGCCACAAAGTCACGCCGGTGTTGCTCTCCGGGATCACGGGCATTCCACTGGTCGACCACGTACTGACTCAGCAGCAGTCCGTGTACCCACGGACTTACGACCTAATGCTCGACACGCTAATCGAGGGAGAGTACAACATCAACGGGAAATGCGCCAGACGGTACTTTCGGGTCGAATTAACTAGCTAGTAGTGACTCAATGGCTGGGACTGAACGTCATTGGCACCTCGAAGCCTTCCGACATCAACAAGACCTTCCTCCACCTTCTTTGGATCCTCCAGGAGCGAAAGGGTAACTTCTGCATCGTTACCTTTCTTTTCGATATTATCACACATGCCACTCTTAGGTCAGCCCCCCTTGCCGTTCTAGTAACGCAAGTCATGATTAATCTGGGATTTCTGTCTGCTACCCCACTACTCCCTATACCACAATATGAGAATATGCTGGTCTTTAAGAAATGCATACAAGACCCTTGGGAACCCACAGCACCTAGGGCTGCCGAGCACGCTAGCGTAGGATCCTCTCACCCACCATAATTTGATGAGACTGCCATGAGTAAGATCACCCAACCCATAGAGGCCATACGTCTTTGAACAAATGGTCCGAGAGACATGTACACTCGCCAGTATCGATGAGACGCGTACCTTGGGCGAAGTTAAGGACAGATATGACCACTTTCGCCACGAAGTCGATGACAGACAAAGATGGGCGAATTCCAAGCAGAAATGAGAGCCTCCATGATCTGCATTTCAGATTAAGATGCTTACTCGCCGGAACCGCCAGCGAATGTTCATGGCGAGCCAAAGATCGGGCTTCAGCTCGTGATGGATACTCTTGGTGATATCCAGGAGCAGTTAGCATCCTTGGGAGCTCAGATTGCCGCGACGTCGCAGACTCCCCGGTTCTTCTTCCGCGGCCCCGAGGATTCGCTCTAAACACCGGAGGATCATCGGTAGCTAGATTTTTTTCCGGTCTTGTATAATATTTATATCCGATATTTTATTTACGTGTTTGCATTTTCTAGCTTAATAGTAGATGGTTCCTAAATATTTCTATCTTGATATATTAGCTATATCTAATATTATAGTATATAGGTAGGAACATATATTGGTAATAATAAATTATATACATATATATAAATATATTTCACATGTCATACTTAAACAACAAACTTTAACGTAAACACGCCTCGTCAACACGCTCGAAACCGATAATGAAAAACGATCAAAAACGGTCTAAAAATGTCATGACCACATCTAGAAAACGGTCGAAAACGGCAATTTTCTTTCTATAAATAAGTTCAACTCTTCCTCCATATTCACTCATTTCATATTCTTCCCTCTACACTTCTTATTCTAAAACCGCTTTTGGATCACTCCAAGCTCAAGATTCATGGATGCACTAGAAAAGTTTGAGCAAAGAAGCCAGATTGAATATGCTACTCAAGTCTTCATGCTCGGTTGTTTTATTATAGTCATGTTGTTCATGTGGCATATAGTTCTATCTAACATTTAGGTTTGTATTTAAGTCATCATATCATTATGTTGTGTTTCCATACCGTTGTACGTTCTTACATCTTATTGTAATCATATATCTACCGTTTCCTTGTCTTTCTACTTACGTTTTTCTAAAAAAAAAAAAAAAAAAAAAAAAAAAAAGAAAGGGGGCACTCCTTGTCACATGCCCCAATCTTCTCATCCACACTACACCCACTTTTGCGCATATCTTAGAAGATACACGTGGCCTAACTACCCCTGTGACACCCTCGAACGTATCTTTTACACTTTTCGGATGGGTGCCTATTTATAACAAGGATAGACACCTAAAAAATTTAACTTCCCTTTTTCCAAAATAATTTTTCACCACTCCATCTTTAATGGCCCTCACTAGAAGTTTAGCGGCGAGCAAAATTTTATGGAAAATTTCCAAAATGGTCTTTTTCATCCTTTTTTTTGACACCAAATATTACGCCGAGGATGGTACCCTCTTTTACACCATAAGCAAACATTTTATTCCGGAGAATTGGTCTTGTTATTTTATAAAAGCGGTTATTTCCAAAACGGACAATTCTTTTTGTCCGTGCTAACGGATGCGAGCATGAATTGACTATGAAAATCATCTCCGGAGGTACTTCAAATTCCTATTACAAACCAAGGAGTACACCTTCAGGATTCACCTTTCGATAATATCCGGCATCTGATGTTTGCAACTATCCTTCACGGCGAATACAACCAGAAAAACCGTATTGTTTATCAGCGATCTTTGCAAAAGAACCAATTATCTGTGATCCAATGGGTAGCTCATAATGTCATTGGCACGTCCAAGACTTCCGAAATAACCAAACCCCTCCTCCATTTACTCTGGGTGTTGCAGACTAACTGCAATGATTTTTGCATTATTAAATTTCTCTGGAATGCGATCGCACGTGCCAGGAAAAAGGCAACCCCTTTACCAACCATTGTGACACTTATCATGATACATTGGGGTTTTTCTAGTACTTCTCCTCACACACCTCTTCGAACAGCTAACATTCTTACCATTCACTCAGTATGTAGGAACGGATTCTGGAACCCTGACGTTGCAAAGAACCATGTCGGTGCAGGAACCAACGAAGATTGTTCCACCGACAACATCTTTCATGAAAATGCATTATGCAACGTATTTAATCCCATGGAAGGGCTTCACTTAATTCAACAAGGATTGATGACATTATTCAAACGTCAGAACATTATTATCACCAAAATTTCTTGAATTTCAAGACCATGGACAATAAACGAAGATGAACAAGCACAATTCTTGCACGCCACAACCAATTCTTGGCAAATCACACTCTCATAATGGAGAACCACGCCAGATTTACCGCATTTAAAAAAGCAAAATGTTGCAACAGTACGTTGCAACGGATTGACGGCATAGAAAATCTTATAAACGGATCCCTCCCACAAAAGGATCCTCGCCGCATTTTGGGCCAATGAAACCATTTAAATTTTGCAATTTTATATTATTTATCATTTTCTTTTTATTTTTTTAATTTTCGTATGGTAATTTGTTTTACTTAATTATTCTCATCATACTCTAATATTTGTTTATCCTTGTCTAAACAGTCACATTTTTTCACACAATGGAAGCTCCAAAGATGATTCCGTGAACAATCTTTCCATTCATTCTTTGAATTCTCCGACATATGGACATCTTTTCGAGACTACATCACTCAAGTTGGTTGGAACTCTCTCATTCTACACCCGGAGCGACATATACTCCCCGTGTTTGGCGGTTTATTTTTATGATAACATGGAAGATCTACCGGTATCCGGGTTTCCCTTTGAATGGGTTTACACTATGTATTGGTAACACTCGACACGCTTTTTATGAGCCAACAAGGCTATGGCTCTAGACCTTCCTCCTCTTCACCAGATCTCCCCATTCAATACATAATAGAGAATGACCTTAATGACTATTCTAGGGAAGATTTTGTCGCCCCGGGTATGGTGATGGCCTTGCCCACGCCAAAGAACGTGCGGTCGGCCGATGGCCGGAATTCACTATTCCACTAGCCAAGATTTGACCATGAATGTTAGAACCGCCATGTTATTTATTCTTCAACATCATGGGGATTGACATTTTTCCACATTGCATCAAAGTCAGCATGTAAGACATTCCATGCATTGGCCCAAAGAACATACCACCTTCGACATTACGAAACTAGTAATTGAAAATCTTAAGAAGGCTCGGTCTTTTCGGCAACACTATATCACCCTGCCAGATTCTAAAGATACAGGGATAGTGAGGACGTACTTCCCTCGAGTTTGCACCACCTTCGGAATTTGGGTAAAGGTCGAATCTATATGTCCAACAAACAAGATAATTCGCTTTTTTATGATTTCGACATGGACACGCCTCTGCAAGGTATCTTAAGAAAGTTCGTTCTTTCCCCTCGATGATGATAAAATGATAGCTCATCTAGACAATGCAAAGAAGAGGAAGTGGAGTGAAGTCCGGAAAGCTATGATAGATTGGTGGGATCTTGAAGGAATGGCATTTCTATAGGGACGAGGCAAGGAGGGACTATCCCCCGCCCAAGGATGGGGCAATGTGAGTTAATGCATGTACATATTTGTTTTACGCTTTGATGTGAAATAAATAAATAACCTAACGGTGTGCTACTCTAACAAAGTGCTTCTACTTTTATGATGTATAATATATAGTGTGTTACAATAAATTTCTATGGAAGATGTCACCTATATTTTTTTGCTCAAGCCTCTCGTAAACTCTTTCTTCCTCTTAACACTTTGAGGACACAAAGTCCGAATTTGTTTGGGGTGGTGAGAACTTTTGCAAAAATTAGGCATGCATAGTTGTATATAGTTACTTAATGTCTAAATAAACGATTTAGTGACAAATTTTTTTTTTTTCTATGATGAAACATATTTAGAAATCTCACCCTAGCATCAAAATTAGGACTTGTTCTTAGAAACTTAATTTAATAATATGCAATAGTTTTTACATCTTTTCATGAGCATTCATGCACCGACTATCATTAAATGTACACAATGTAAGTTTACGGGACCCACGGTTAGACAACTTAATTTCCATATCCCGTAAAGAATCTAACCGTAAGCCTCAAAATGTATGATATATATGAGTAATGACACAGAGGAGTAGTTCTTCCGAATAGAAAAGTTCACACGTCTACTTACTTGATCACTACCCAAATCCTAGGCGAGAATTTAGGCCTTCTTTGGATCGATATAGCCAAAAATTCGCACCTGTAAAAAAAAAAAAAATTTACCGCTAGTCGCCCCACTGAACCTTTCATTAATCCTTTCTACTTCACCAAAAAAAAAAAAATCATTACCCATCTAGTAACCACAAATAAATAAGCCTACCTAGATAATGAGTATGAGAAATAGGATGAAATGTAGAAAAATGAAGAGAAAAACCTTGTCACAAATCAAAATCAGTTACCTGTTTCAAAAGAAAAAGAAGATAGAAATACGTTTCCAAAAATCAAAAGAAATATCAAGGTTAGAATTCCCCCCAAAGATCAAATCAAAAGGGAATACAAAAGCTTGAAAAATCCAAGTATGGAAACCATGTTAGAAGCAGGAAAGAAAAAAAAAAAAAAAAAAAAAAGGATTTCTCTAGTATAAATATCTCGAAGACCTTATTCTCTCATACTTATCATTTTTGAATTTTCCATTCTAGTTTCTTTTACACTACCACCTAAGCCCCATAACACCTAATAAAGACCTCTAGCTCAATTAGGAATAGGATAGTATGATAATAAGTAGTAGTTGTGACTTCTTCTACCTCGGCTCCTCGATTGTCATTGAGTATGTGAGGGAAACGTGCCCACTCGCACACACCGGAGATAGCAAAGCTTGAGTGGAAAAATAAGAGAGAAATTGTGTTTCGACACATACCGTAAGAACCTACTTAAGGACGCTTATCCAAAGGATCCGAAACGCCCCGCTTCGTACATTTCATTATTAGATCAACTGCATACATGCTCATAATACGTAGATGTTTCGATTATTGTATGTATATTAACTTGAATTTCGAAGAATAAAAAATCCTTGTTTCCCTCGCTAGTGAGATGTCTAGATACCGAGATTAATTAAGGAAACAAGCCTTTGTTAATGAAGTCGTTGTAGTATAAAATGAATTGAAGTTTGTGAGTATCTTCTCCGAAAATTCTCACGAGGTTATAACTCGTCCACTAGGAAATTCCTAGTGGTTCAAGGCCTTTGTTGCATACGGTCAATGCAACCGCTCACTCGCAAAAATGAGATTTAGCTTAGACAACACATTTTGACCACTTATCGCTTTAATGTCTCTTCTTTGCTTGAGGACAAGCAAAGTGCTGCTTTTGGGGTGGTGTGATAAGCACCCAAAACCGTAATATTAAACCCCGGAGACATAGCATTTTGGTCGATTATGTGTTTAATAATCATGTAATAATTATATTTTCGTGACTTTTGCGGATTCCGCAATTAAAATAAATATAGTGATAAAACATGCATCGGCACGGAATACGGGAATAATTGAAGTTTCCCACTCGACCCCGGAAGCCCAACAAAGCCCGACTAAAGCCAAAGTTTCCAAAACAATGTAACCAAAACCGGCTTGGACGGGCCCACATATAAAGAAGCAAAGAAACTTCCGGCTCAAATCGGATAAATCTAGATGCCGACGCGTTGGCTAAAGCTAAAAGCCAAGTGAAATACGAATATTTGGAATTCCCACTCAATCCCCGCGAAGCCCAACAAAGCCCGACTAGAGCCGAAGTTTCCAAAAGAACAAAACCAGTGCAGAACGGGCCCACATATAAAGATGCAGGAAACTTTCGAAGCTCAAATCGGATAAATCTAGGTGCCGAAGTTGGCTAGTGAAGCTGCCATAGCGACCCGGGCGACGAACTCTGCGCAAGGACAAAAAATCGTAAAAACGCCAAAATCGGCCACCCACTAGACACAATAACTAAGTGGACACACTCTCTGGGCCCGAAGGCATGATGAGTCAATATAAAGCAGGTGGCAAAGGATGGTTTCAAATTGATACCACCTGGCAAGAGAGAGAAGATCGCACCAATTCAAACCAGGTGGTTTGAATTGACATAAGCTAAAACAAAACCTTAAATCAAAGAAAAGGACAAAAATTAAAACAAATTGAAAACAAAGTTTTGTTTCGAACCATTCAATTAGCATAAAAACAAAATCTTAAATATTCACGGATCACTCTTGTATCAGCCTATATATATGAAGGGGTCACCTTCATTAGAACGCCTTCAGCATATTAATGCTTTAGCTACGCTTAGTTTTTTTCTTCAGTACTTACATTCCGCCATTTACATTTCAAAGAAATTTAAATATCGTAAGTTATTTTACCCCCTAATAATGATCATTTCTTTTCTAGTTTAATTTCTGTCCCGCATTTATTCACTTAATGTATACAACAAGTTTTATTATTCCTTCTATGATGATGAGCTAATCCCTCCTCGTGGGGAGGGGTTATCTTTGCCGTGTGAAAATCGGATTGACTCGTTAATATTCTAGAATCACTACTTAGGAATTAGGCATAGAATTAACATCCGGTCCCAAAATGACTAAGACTGTACAAAGTTGGACTGCTGATGCTCCAGGACAGTCTCGCGCGCGACCCAAAATGTCTCACGCTACTCTCCGGTGTCGACAAATGACTCTCCCAATTCATCCAAATGATGTGAAATCGAGCCAGGAGCTGAAATAATATACCAGAGATGAGGTATTATTGAAACTCCTTATGCTAGTGAAATGCGACCTAGAGATGTGGGCATGCACTAGAGATCAATACTCGACATCGTCTCCGAAACAAGACGAACTAGAGATGTAGTGATTTGGTAATAAAAACTGTTGAAAAATGATTCTTGCATGAGCATGATTAACTCTCTCCCTGTTTCTCTAATTTTGTTTACCAACATTTAATCGCCGTAGTAATTTACATAACCGTTAATTTAATTAAAACCAACTAAAAAGAAACCTAAAAATCCTACTCACTAAAAGTTGTAATTCCAGTTGTGAACCTATCCGAGCCATAAGGTTTGGACGATCCCTTACTCGACCTATCCTACCAATCCCACGTGAGTAAGGTAACTTGACTAAAACGTACGACTATACGAATGTTGGAATTTGGACTTTGGACTTGGGTTTTTGGACTTCGAAATTTAGACTGTGGACCTCGGACTTAAGAAAATAAGTAACTGAAACCCAAATAAACGTTCGAATAAAATAGCGTTTATCAGCTACCTTTGGGCCGACTTTTGGTTTTTGCTTCCTCACGAGGCGGTACTAGCCATGTACTTTATGGTACGACAATCTCCATAAGCTTCCTAATCATAACCCTTTGCTCTTCTTCAGAAACCATTGCAAACCTATTCATAGACAAGTCCATCGAAGGTGTAATATCGGGACCAACACCTACTGACACATTGGGAGAAGCAGACAACGTTTTCCAAAAGGAGTTGATATCAGTTAAAGGGATGGACCACTCTTGCTCTTCAAACTCAATTAATTCATGAGCACATGGCAGTCCATGGCTCGTACACAAATAGCACCAACACCTGATCTCTCCATCTTTAACACGCTTTACACGGGTATCTATTTCTTCAAATAGCAAGTCCAAACATTTGTGTTAGACAAGGCCTCTGAGTTCACGAAGCAAAGGAATATGGTGGTGGTGCTGAGTTACAATCATACTTATCTCAAAGGTAGCTCTAATCTTGGACATCTGGATCCCTAGAATTGGGTGGATTAAGCTAAACATACTCAAAAAATCCTGACAATTTGCATTTCCTAGTACACACTTCACCTGAGCATGAGACCCTTCAATTCTATTGGTCGTTGTACTCCCAAAGTGAATGTGTTGGTCAGTCCAACAACATACGAATCAATCCCTGTGAGGAAACCAAGTCTCTCGCAAATAACTAACAAAATTGGAGTACTCAACCCTGTAATATTTTTCCAAAGCATCCCATCTATGTTGGAAAATAACCTCTGTCTTAGATTTGACTACAGTGTTCTACGAGAACTGGGCCTTCTCTACAAGTTTTGTAGTTGGAAAAATATCGTAATATTTTGAAAGGATGCACGTAGTGATATGCCATCTACATAGATGCTTGTGTGCGTTAGGAAAAACTTTGTCAACGACACTCATCAAGGCCAAGTCCCTGTCAGACACGATCAAGGATGGGCTTATGTCACCAAGCAAGACACTAAAATGATACAGGGCCCACTCATAGTCGACTATTATTTCAGACTGAAGCAACACCTAACACACAGTGAAAGACTTCCACGTTGAACTCACCCCAACAAATTATACGAAAGGCCACCGATACCTGTTAGTTTTGTAGGTAGTGTCTAACATGAAAACTGTTGGAAAAGTCTGAGCCAACTTAACACCTTCTAGATGGGCTCATAACAACCCCGTTATCTCCTCGGTATTCTCATCTTGTCTCAACTCCTCAAAATAATGTTCTTTTGCTAACAACTCACGCAATCTCTGCAATTGTGTGAGACCGTTCATATCCAATTTCCTCACCTTCTACCTTACAGTGTAGACTTGGGATATACTAGATATGTTTTCATGATACCTATTCTTGATGGAATCCAAAATTTGTTTAGGCTTTATTCCACACTTACTCATATCTGACAAGTACTCGAACTCTGGAACTGTCAGACGAGTAGCAAATGCATGTCCTTCAAAGGTTTTCGCCAATACATGGTTGTGAATACCATTTCTAACTTCTATTTTCCAACTATCGACAGTGCCGCGTTGGAAAACACCTTTTAACTTAAATGGACATCCCGATTTCTTGGTTCCCGACCTTATCTTATTAGCCCTCCCTTCGCCTTCCTTCTTGTGTGACTGATACACACCCAAGCACTCGCAAGCCAAATTCAATCTTGCTACTCGGTTTCCCTTGGCACACTCCGACTTTTCAATGACCACAACAACATTAACTTGTTTTCCTCTAGCGGTTGCCCAACCGATTGCCTCGCTACGTGTATGAAATACCTAAACACATAAAAAACAACAACTATTATTAATACACTAATAAAATTACATTTAGAAAATTAAAAAAAAAAATGAAATCAATGCCTACTCAATCATACCTCTTCTGTAGTAAAAATTTCTGTTGTATCACTTAAAATCGGTTGACAATCCACATCATTCGAGTTTGCAGAGGATCGGTTCTCGGATAGCGGCAAATAATTCTACATATAGAAGAATAAAACAAGAGTCTCAAACTTGCATTTAGTTTCAAAGTCATAAAAAAAAACTTCTAACTAAATTTAGTTCAAACGACCTAGCCATGTAGTTCTATAGTGTCCCCAAACGACCCAGCCATGTCGTTTTATAGTGTTCCCAAACGACCCAGACATGTCGTTCTATAGTGTCTCCAAACGACCCAGCCATGTCGTTTGAGCTCGGGTTTTGCATTCATTCAAGTGTTTTGCATTCATCATTCATTCAATCAATCAAGTGTTTTGTATTCATTCTAATCAAGTGTTACCTCATTATTTAGGTTTGCACTTTGTCGTCGACGATTTCTCGGCATCTCATTTGCTCTACTAGTCGCATCTTCAAATTCTTTACTTTCACCTTCAACATTTTGTTCCATTTCTTCATTTTCAACATATCTTCTATTTTCTCCTTCTCTAATTTGTTGTTGCACCTCAAACATTACCTCAAATGCTTCTTCTTCATCTCCATGTTCCATTTAGAGAAACCTGAGTATTCTAATATGTAGAGAAACTTGAGTACATAGATAAACTTGAGTATTCTATGTAAGAAGTAATGATTTTGATGAAAAAAATGAGCAAGGAGGAGTAAGGAGTATTCTATATATATTTGAAATTTTGATATATTTCGAATAATTAAGTGAAATATGTTTGTAAACTCTAAACCTTAAACCCCAAACTAGTTTATTATTCACAATTGAATAAAAAAAAATGGAAAAATAACAAGTTTAGATATAAAACAAATTATTATTTTAGATTTGGATAATTGAGTGAAATATGTTTGAAATTAAATTTTTTTTATGTCGGTACAAAATTTGTAAACCTCGAACCCTAAACCCAAACCCCAAGCCCCCAAACTAGTTTATGATTCAAAATTTGAAAAATAAAATAAAAAATAATAAGTTTAGATATAAAACAAATTATTATTTTGAATAATTAAGTAAAATATGTTGGTACGAAATTTATAAACCCTGAACCCTAAACCCTAAACCCTAAACCCTAAACCACCAAACTAGTTTATGATTCACAATTTTAAAAATAAAATAAACAATAACAAGTTTAGATATAAAACAAATTATTATTTCGAATAATTAAGTGAAATATGTTGGTACGAAATTTCTAAACATTAAACCTTAAATCCCAAACCCCAAACTAGTTTATGATTCACAATTGAAAAAAATAATAATAATAACAAGTTTAGATATAAAAAAATTTATTATTTTAGATTTTAGCATGTTTGATTACATGTTTTAACTTGGTTATATAGATACTATATCATAACAGATAAAGAGTGCCGAGTGCATGTAATTGTGTTGGTGTAACTAATTGTGTTGTTCCTAACCCAATTTTTTAAATCGTATTTCAATTTTCCTAATTCAATTGGGATGTGTTGATAATTGATCATTACTAATTCAATTTTGCACATAATTGTTTAAATAAATTATTATACACTTATGATCGATTAATTATTTGTATTATAAGAAAAGTGTAATTGATGTTTATGTCCAAACGACTTCACCATAGCGCCCCATAGAAGCCCTAAATGACCCAGCCATACCGCTTGCATGTGATACCAAATGATTAGCCAAATCTAAAATGCACACACAAACTATGTGGTCAAGTCGTTTGAGTATACACTCAAATGATGTGGCCAAGTCGTTTGAGTGTATACTCAAATTAAACGACGTGTCCATATCGTTTGAGTATACACTCAAACGACTTGGCCACATCGTTTGAGTGTATACTCAAATGACTTGTCCATATCGTTTGAGTGTTACTCAAACTAACACTCAAACGACGTGACTATATCATTTGAGTGTATACTTAAATGATATGGACAAGTCGTTTGAGTGTATACAAAAACGACGTGTCCATATCGTTTTAGTGTATACTCAAATGACTTAGCCATATCGTTTGGGTGTATACCAAAACGACGTGGCCAAATCGTTTTAATTGTATACGCAAACGACTTGGCCATATCATTTGAGTGTTACTCAAACTAATACTCAAACGACGTTACCATATCGTTTGAGTGTATACTCAAACGACTTGGCCATATACTCAAACGATATGGACAAGTCGTTTGAGTGTATACAAAAATGACGTGTCCATATCATTTTAGTGTATACTCAAACGACTTGGCCATATCGTTTGAGTGTATACCAAAACGACGTGACCATGTACTCAAACAATATGGCCAAGTCGTTTGAGTGTATACAAAAACGGCCCGGAGGGTTCGTTTTGGCGAGATCGGTTGCTGGGCCTGGGCTTTGATGGCAAACTTGTAATATGGCAAACTTTGTAAAATATCTGTTTTTTTTAGGGGTTGCCCAATCCAATTTGATGAGTGCCCGATGGAATCACCTAAGTTAAATGCTCATAAGTTACCGCTATGGGGATGGAAAGAGGTGTTCAGGACTCTCACACTGAGTGGTACTATATCTTTAGGCAATGTAGAACCAACTCAGTTAAATTTGAGGTTTGGAAAACTTTGATATGTGCTACAGTACATGCCATATGGACTGAGAGAAATTACAGACTAAAAAAGAATGGGAGTAAAAGTCATGAAGAGGTTAGTTCCAACCTCCTCAATTCTATGAAGTTGTACTTACAACAAGTCTTGGAAAAGACCAAAGACTCTTATGAAGCGAGACGTATTACTGAAGTGTTAGATATTGATGTGGAATTTGTCACAAGAGTTCATAGATGGTGTCGGTGGGAAAAGGAACAAGATGGTATTTGTGTGTTGAATACAGATGGTTCAGTGACTTCCTCTTCTAATGGATATGGTGGCTCTATTAGAACAAATCATGGGGATATGATTATGGCATACTGTGGGAGCTCAAAACACAACTCAGTCCTGTTTCAAGAATTAAAAGCAATGGCAGAAGGGTTGAGGCTTGCAGTAGAACCTGGCATCAGGAGGCTATATGCACGATCTGATTCCTTACGAATGGTTTGCATCATGAGAGGATCTGAGCAACCACCATGGTATTGCTTAAATATAGCTGTTGCTATCGCTAGGACATGTAGTATGTTTGATATATTCAGAGTGGATAATGTCTTTAGGGAATGTAACCATGTAGCGGATTACCTGGCTGGGGTATGTAAGTCACAAGTTGACAATTTTGTAATTTATAGTCCTCCTCTAGACCAAAAGCTAGCTACAATAGTAGAGATGGACTGTATAGGTACTTTGTATTTGAGGCCATGATCTATAAAGGTTGAGGTACCCTTAACCTCTAACTTTGTCCAAAAAAAAATAAAGTTTAGACCCTAACCACAGTTGAAATTGAAATGGGTTGAGAATGCAT
The DNA here is from genome assembly GCF_015680905.1 of Coptis chinensis. NCBI lineage: Eukaryota > Viridiplantae > Streptophyta > Magnoliopsida > Ranunculales > Ranunculaceae > Coptis > Coptis chinensis. The sequence goes on along the minus strand of NC_141457.1, from coordinate 69,884,092 downwards.
GTGAGATACAGAGATAGGGGTGTCTTTTTTGCCGAATTTTCCATTTTGCCAAATTCCGACCCTAAATTAGTCCAGTTTTGGGTATATTTTTCACGGCCTGATAACCGATTTTCCGATTTCCGAAAATTCCAAAAAATAATCGGATCGGATTCGGATATAACTCTCAAATCCGATCCAATCTGAAAGTTCCGAAATGTAGCCGATCCGAAATTTCCGACATTATTTCCAATTTTTTGTGAAACCATGTACGTACTTATAATATAACAAAACTCCATTGTCTATTTGATAAGATCATGACCATTCATTCATTTTCTAGTTTTCTACACTAGTAAAACAAAACAAACTGCTAAACAAATCATAGCAGCTACTTCACTCCCTCTCTCACTCACTCCTCTCATACACTTCTCCCCCTTACTATGGTAAGTAGGGTTCTTAAATTAGCTTTTTATAAAAACATTTCCTATAATCTTTCTTTTTTAGTTTCTGACATGTAAAGTTTTGGTTTTTTGAAGTTCCAAATTGGTTTAGTCAAATTTTCTTTTCCAAAAATAGTGGAAAGTAAAGAGATCTATGAAATTTACCAAGAATTCTGAAATTTCCGAGTTATTCTAAATTTGGACAAATATTTTAATTCCGAAAAAAAATTGGATTGGATTTGGCTCGCATATTGGGTTCTGAAAATATTTGGAAAAATTTCTGAAAGAGGTCAATCCGATCCGATCCGAAGTCGCCCCTATACAGAGATGATCCTTAGGAGTTGGGACAAAATTTTTTTTACATTTCTTGCCAAAAGTTTACCACCTCTGCCACAAGAATGCCTCAAAAATAGTATTTTTTAATAAAAGAGACCTGATCATGAAGATGGTGATGCTTGTTTTCTTTTTCACATCACACCATAACTCCGATCTGCCATAATGTTCTCTTTCAATAGAAGATACTAGATTTTGGACCCAGGCATATGCCCGGGATCTATTAAATATTTTGTAGGCTGAAAAGGCTTTACAAAATGTCTCACACAAATTTTCAAATCAGAATATATTTTTATTGAAAATAAACCAAAATACGTTAATGAGCAGCGATTATGGTGCATAAGTACTTGGAAACTAAAGAATCAAATTGAGATAGCCTCTTCACTTTGTGGTTTAGGATATTAATCCATAATTTTCAAATGAATTATCTTAAACTCGATCTAGTTTGTATAATAGTTTTCTTAGCTTTATGGTGATTTAGCGGTAAATCATCATTGCTCGGCTTACATACTAATGTGTACAAATCACTAAAACAGATTGATTGTTTCCATATTCTCAAAAAATACACTACTCTCACTTGAAAAGATTAATCATATGAACGTGTTTTACGATGAATTGATGAATGCAAAAAAAAATTTCTTTCAAGAAAATGCGTTCACCTACTTAGAATACTCCCCCAAGTATTTTCTCTTTTTCTAGGTGATTGTTTGTATACATGCAAAATATTCTTATTCAATTCCAATATGAATAACAGAGAAGATCATGTCGTTCTATGTCTTTCGTCAATGTGAACATGCCAAAGTGTTAACGTAAGATTGGGTGGGTAAAATGAGTAATGACTATTAATTTTCAGATTTGAATAATCTAATAATCAAATGGATGGAAGAAGAGTGTCTTTCAAATAAACATTCCCTTCCCAAACTTGAAGCTTCTAACACACACCTTGAACTTACAATAAAATGCTCAAATATTCCATCTTATTCCACATTTTTCCTTATTTATTATAGTAGATTTATCTATTCTCAATGTTTTTGTAAGTACATTGCAAAACAAAGTTCAGATGAAGAAATAGTACCACAAAGTTTTTCCAATATTGCACTAATGTTGAAAGGGTTAAGTTTGATGTTATTAATAAAGTGCCACAAAAATAAGTATAACAATAATTCACACAGACACACTTCACTATTTTGTACCAAAGAATTATCATCCATGAATTATCAGTAGAACACTCGTAAGAATTTTTAAGCTTCGATATATTTTACTCCAAAATTATTAAAATTCCTACAACCAAAAAATGTTTAGGTGGCTCTCTTTGCAACCAAAGTTTGTTGCGTATCGAATAAAGGTTGTTGAGCTATTGCAAGTTCAACTGTAGTTCCATTGTTTTGAAATGCTCATCACAATGAAAATTCAATAATAGCTTTTGTGTGTACCCTACATCATATTTTCGGTCCAGAACGTACTCGGACCATGGACTGGGAGTGGGACTAGCGACGGATTAGTCTAGAACGTACTCGGACCATGGATCGGGAGTGGGACCAGCGGCAGATTAGTCGGGTGGCTGTCAAATAAACACTTTTGGATCATCCGGATCTCTAATCCGTAAGAGTTCACAATAGGTCCGGGGCCCATCCGGGTGGCCCAAGTTCATAGATCCAATCCGTTCGGATGATTCTTATCCAATAACCCGATCCGCAGTGGCAAGAATCCTAATGCAATCCGATAAGATCTTGCACAAGGATAGGATGAAATCTTATGGAATGATCCTATTTTAGATAGGATTATACTAGGATTCATCAAGGAAGGCAATCTTCGAGAATCACTTTCTTGGCCGCCAAGGCAGGAGATTGTTATATATACAGAGGCTTCTGCAGCCTCCAGAACTATGTTTTAAGAGACTTGATCCCGGATTCCTTACTGGGTACGTAGGCAACCAGAACGTTGGTGCAGTCTCTCTTCTTCCAAAATATCTAATCCCATCTCTTTCGGAAGCACCATTACATCGGGAATGCCGGTTTAACTTTTTACCCCGACATTCTTTGGCGCTGTCTGTGGGGACCGAACCCACGACCACATGGTCTTCCGTTAAAGCGTGATATCCTTGGCCTTATTTTTCATACGTCCTTGTTACCATGACTGAACAAATTGCGATGAGTAACATAGAAGCTGCCAGTCGGCATGTAGTGACTCAGCAGAACATGGAGACTGTTCCAGGCACCACCACAGAGGTGGGGCAGTCGAGTCATCGTAGATCTTTCTCTCAGAATGGAGGAAACAGACTATCTGAAGTAGTTCCACACACTCTGGAGCCACTAGGAATTCGGGAATCTAATCCCTGTGTCCTTCGCCGCAACGCTGTGTGGAGCACAAGAGCTGCTAGAATACATGTCAGGGATGGTCCTGCTGAACCCACATACAATGCAATACCAAGAGTAGCTCATATAGGACATCATATTATTATACAACTTGGCAAGATCCTACTCCATGATGATATGGACATTCTATAAGCATTCACACCCATTTATGAAGTTAGAGAGGTGAAACATACTTGGCAGGATCCTACTCCATGATATGGACATTCTATAAGCATCCTGACCCATACCTTTTAACACTATCACATCTTCCTGCATTCAGAATGAGCACAAATTTTGAAAATTTATTTTTAGCACTATCCTATCTTCTTGTACTCGGGAAAAAAAAGAACAAAACTTAGGAAACCAAAGACAGCCGCCTCAATCAGTTAATTTAATCCTCTCTCCTGAATGAAGTGATTTCACTCACCGTATCTTGTATTTGTTATAAGAGTCAGTTCCAATTTATGTTCCAGGAGCTAAAATGAAATGTAAGAAGGTTGTATATATTCAGTTCAAAAAAAGCAAATGTATTGTTTATAAATGAAATTAGTTAAGTACATATACTTAATGTTTTTCTTACCATTTGGGCCCTAAAGGAAACCGTCCCAAGTGCCAAATACAATTTTACTTTTGAGTTCATTTGTGTTTCCCGATGATATCCGAATACAAAATCTATATTGTTATAGTCAGCTCTTATTGTGATGGAAAAAACTCTATGGATTCACATGTAAACGTACTCTACTGCTCTATATACATCGAATAGAAAAACAACATCACATCCATAATCCTACATTACATCTACCTCTCTTCCAAATATGAATATTGGTGATCGTCCGGTCCTTTCATAGTGTTCTTAAATCGATAGAAGCACAGTTTTCTACATTAATGAGAAAGAACTTGGGAGAGTTTGCACCTTGACATTTGATCTCGTGTTAACTTTGGCATTTTTTGAATCGAGTGTATGTATGTGAGAGGTTTTAAGATATATCATTAGATTGTCTAAAGAAACAATGCCATACAAAGAAGCATAAATCAAATGTGCAAATAAAAGCACTCCTTCATAATAAGCCGGTGTTCTTTTTACAGGTCTAGAGTTTCAATATGTATTATCATATTGTAGCCTGCATGTGTTTGAAAATCAGAATGAGATCCAAGAAAGAAAAACAAAAATGAAGAAAAGTACATATGTTAAAAATGTGAGAGTGCGTGATGAGTATTCGGGCACTTACTCGGGAAGTATATTGGTCTACTTCTTAAGAAGTTAATAACCAACAATAAATGCAAATTCTAGGTATATGAAAGGGTTATGCGAATAACATTTTGAGTGTTATAATTCGGTATATCTCACATAATCCTTAAAGAATGTGGGGAACCGTCGGAAGCTGATTTTACACCCTATATAAGTTATTAATTGAAGAATATGTATTGTTTTTGAGGCCGCGCGTAGGGTCTGGAGAAGAGTGAGGAGACTTGGTCAGCGGTGAGTTGTGTGGGAGGCAACATAATAGGGGGAGTTAGGGAGTAAGGGAACGTGGCTGCGGATACCTAGACTACGGACATGGCAGATGTACGGGGGAAAGGGAGACCGAGTGATGAGAGGACATGTGGAGGAATGAGTCTGGAAGGGGTATAAAGAGAAAGAGATGAGAAAGGAAAAAGGGGAGGCAGGAGAGAAAATGGAGGCATAAGAGAAAAGGGAGGCAACACGTAGAAAAATAGAGAGAAAGAAAGAAGAGAAAGGAAGTGTGGTACTAAATTTGGCACCGTCTGTGGGGAGATCGAAAGATCAAAGGAATGTAAAAATGACAACAGTAGGAAAGAGAGGAGTAGGCCGACCGAGAAAGGTGGTGGCGCAGGAGCTGGAGGCGGAAGTAGTGAGTAATGAAGGGGGAGATCAAAGAGAGGAGACCGCCGTTAGGTTCACTTCGGAGGAGACACGGCTTATGCAAGAAGAGATCGCAATATTGAGAGAGGAAAATAACGCACTAAGAAAGGAAAGAGAAACAGCTGAGGAGGAAGTGAGAGCGGAAGCGGGTGAGGAGTCTGACAATGAAGAAGATGGGCCAGACCTCGTTGAGAACCCGGTAGCTGGCCTCACAATGGAGCAAGTCCAGAGGATGATAAAGAATGACTGGGAGGCAAACCTTTAATAGATGAAATCCCAAATGGGAGCGGCTAGTCAGGTGGTGGCTGGTCTGAACCGTAATCTGCTGGTGGATGCTATATGGGCTTCAGAGGTGTCGAAATGGTTCAATCAACCCAGGTTTGTAAGGTACAATGGAAAAGGGGACCCAGCAGATCACATTCATCATTTTCAACAACAAATGCCTCTTTGGCAAGAGGCTCGGTATGATGGGCTGCGATGCATGATGTTCCCAGTTAGCCTTAAAGGGGGAGAGTCAGACTGGTACTATTGATTGCCTTCGAGGAGTATAAATAATTTTCAGGAGTTGGAGCAGGCGTTTATAGATCACTTCATACATCAGAAAAGGCGAGTGGTGGATATCGTGGCTTTGTTCAATGTTAGGCAAAGATCTGCGAAATCGGTAAGGGATTATCTATGCCGATTCAAGGCCGAGATATTGAAGGTAGAAAACTTGGATGAAAGGACAGTGGTAATAGCCTTTGAAAGAGGTCTGCGGCTAGGAATAGGAGTACATCAGTCTGTGGCTAAGAATGAGATTGCGACCTTGCATGAGTTGTATCCACGGGTGGAAAAATACATAAGGTATGAGGACACAATACAGAAGGATTCTAGAAGGTCAACGAAGATAGTGTCATCCGTAGAAAAGGAAGGGGATCACAGAAATACAGAGTCCTTTGAGAGAGGAAATGGAGGGTACCACGGATATTCATCATAGCTGGAAAGGAGTAGGGAGGGAGCGCGAAAGGAGAATAGGGAGAGAAAGCCATACCGCGAACCTGAACAGACGCCATTGAACAGGCCGCTGAGTGAGATATTGTCGTTGATCAAGAACATTCAGGGATATGAGGGACCGCAGAGTACACTGATCGAGATGTCGAACAAGCCGTACTGTGCATATCACCAGGTACGAAATCATGAGACTAATGATTGTTATGCGTTGAAATGGTTGATTCAGAGGTTGGTAGAGAAGGGAATGATGAGAGAGTTTATAGCGAGTGCCCCGAATGAGGGACAGGTGCCGGCTTAGGGTAGGATATTGGGAACCATTAATGTTATTTTTAGTGGAGAAGTTATGAGTCATAATGCTCATAGAGATAAGATAAGGAGAATCGTTAGCATAAAATAGATCAATGAAACAATAGGAGATCCGCAACCCAAGTTATGGCTGGCGGAGGGAGGGGATCGGATTGTATTCACCAGCGCGGACCTCAAAGCTATCAATACCCCCCATGAAGATGCGTTGGTCATTGTTGTGGTGATGGGCAATTACATGGTCAAGAGGGTGTTGATTGATTGCGGCAGTGGAGTGGACTTGTTATTTAGAGGAGCTTTGGATGAAATGAGGATTGACCCCAGGCAACTTAGGTTTTCGTGATCCAACTTGTATGGATTCAATGGGAGTATTACGGAGCCTATGGGAGAACTATTGCTACTTTTGACGACGGGGCCAATGACGGTGTTCACTCAATTAATGGCGGTAGATTCCAACTCCCAATACAATGTAATTCTGGGGAGGCGGTGGATCCAAGAGATGAAAGCGGAACCATCAACCTACTATCAGGTAATTCGATTCCCGACCCCAACAGGGATGTGTGAAGTCTGTGGTAATCAAGTGGCAGAAAAGAATAGTCATCAGGATACGGTTAAGAGAATGGTCCATGACACAGGAGGAGAGTCATCTAACCCCAGGAAGAGGCAGGCATAGCAATTATAGTGTGCTGCTGTGGAGGGGGAGGCGGAGGTAACGATGGGTCCGAAGACTCTGGACGAGATTGAAATAGTGAATTTAGGGGTGGGGGAGGAAGAGAAGTTTACGTCAGTAGGGTCCAGTTTGCCTGATGAGTGAAAGAACAAGTTGGTACAGTTCTTGTCTGAAATTGAAGATGTCTTTGCTTGGGTAAATGAGGATATCACTGGATTAGATCCAGGCTTCACATGTCACCGTTTGCACATGAGGGAAGATGCGAAGCTGGTGAGACAAAAGATGAGAAGTGATAAGAGCCCAAAACTATAGTTTTAACCCCTTAACAATAATACTTTTAGACCAATTATGCGAGTAATAAATAAGAGTTAATGCTGATTATGTTCTTTTATGTATTTCAGGCATTGGAGTCGATTATGTACAGAAATGTATCACTTTTGCAAGATGAAGGAGCAAGGGTTGGTTGCTAAAAAGTTCTGTGATTAAAGGCCAAAATTCAAAGAGAAAAAGCCTTGTTTTTAATTATATAGACTCCATAATTTAGTTTCATTACATTCTTTTTAATTTAGTTATTGAATCATTGATAATTCTTCATTAGATTAATAAAAGTAGTTAGTTATTCATAAATTTAGTTTTGGTTTATTAAATTACTTAGATCTAAATTCAGTTGTTAGTTGTTATCATTTCTTAGTTTCAATTCAACCTTGCATGATTAGATTTCCTTTTTAATTCAAATAAGTAAAATTATAATCTTTATATCATGTCTTGTTTTAACTCATATAGAAATGATAGTTTTATGAATCAAGGCTAAACCTCCATTAGAGGGGTTTGAGGAAGCCTTGATGAAAACTGGATTGTGTAGTGTAGAAATAGTTGTAAGATTCTATTCCACTCTAGAAGGTAGTGGATTCGCCATGAGAATAGGTTGAACTTCCTCACATGCTAGTCATTATTTGGTAGAGATTGCCATGAATGATTAGGGATTAGAACGACCAATTCTTATCGTAAGAACGGAAGAATTAGATTACAACAATCTATGCTAGTTTATTAAGTTGAATTCAAGGTGGAATCAAATTCCCCTAATTCTTTATCTAGATTCAAACCTTAGTATTTGAATTGCCATCGTAGTATAATTTCCATCATTACTCTCATTGATTTGATAGACTGATAATCGTAGTTAACTTAGAATTCTAAAGAACTAGGAGTGGAACTAATCGTCTATTCCAACTATATTGCAATAGCAACGAGAGTAGAAAAAAATATTGATAGGAAAGAAAATAGTTCTAGTTTTACTCGCGTTTGAGTTTCGTTACTTATTCATAGGTAAAACAGTTGTTTTCTATTTTATCAAATGACGCCGCTGCCATCTTAGTTCCGTTTAGAATTGTTTTCATTAGTATTGTTAGTCTTTTCAAAGTCCCATTAAACCCACCCACCCTTGTTTGATTCTAACAGTGATTGTTTGGTTCAGAAACTCTAAAAATTTCAAAGAACAAGCCTAAGCGCGCCCCGCGCCCATACAAGGCTAACTTCGAGCGCCCCTAGCGCCTGGAACTCGAATTGGACTTGAGCGCGACCCGCGCCCTACCAAGGCAAAGTTCGAGTGCCCTCTGCGCTAAAGCGCCTGGAACTCGAGTTGGACCTGAGCGCGACCCGCTCCCTACCTTGGCTAATTCTGAGCGCGAGCCGCGCCCTCTTCTGGAAAAGCTCGATTTTCACTGGTTAGTTCAAACTTCCATTACTTCAAGTTATTTAGTGTTTCTAACTTGTTACACACACTGAGCTCGCGTATACAAGACACTATTCATAAGCGAAGCAAGGAGGCATTCCGGTACTTCTTTCTTCCACTCCTCGCATCTCCTGTTATAGGTTTATACTAGCATATCAGGATTGTTTTGAGTGTTGTCGTGTCTAGTTAAGATTGGTCTTAGCCTTGTATGAGATTAACATCAGGTAGAAGAAAAACGCCTAACGTAATCAATCAGCAACATCAACAAACACGCTTTTCTAGTATACCACTCACTACACCTCTAGATAATATACCACACACTCCACCTGAAATAATGGCTGAAGAAAGAGAGTCTCCTCTCTCTGACTTTTACAAAGCCTTGAACGATAGCCCAAAATCTTGTATCGTTCTTGCAGACCCAGCGGGGGATTTCCGAATCCCCCCAAATATATTTAATTTGTTACCCGTTTTTCATGGGTTAGACCATGAAAAACCTTATCAGCACATGCGTAGAATTGAACAAGTCCTTACTACATTCCACCATCCTACGGTTGGTGCTGAACAAATTAAACTAAGGGTGTTTCCTTTAACTTTAGCCGATAAGGCGGCGTCTTGGCTAACTGCCCAAGTGCCTAATTCTGTGGACTCATGGGCCAAACTTGTTCAACTATTTATGGAATATTTTTACCCACCACTAAAGACAGATGAAATGTTTTCCAAGATTCATTTCTTTCGACAGAATCCTCATGAATCATTTTCAGAGGCTTGGAATCGTTTCACCAATCTTCTTATAGTGTCCACACCATAACCTCGCGAAAGACACATTAGTTCGTGCCTTTTTTCAAGGGACTGTTACACCACCACAAAAAGGTGCTTGATATAATGAATGAGGGTAGTTTCCTCAGTAAAGGAGCCTCAGAGGCTTATAAATTTTTAGAAGATCAAACAAACCGTAATAATAACTAAGGGTAGTGACGATATCTCCCATTCCGCTAGTTCTTCTACAACAGTTAAGGCCGCCGATATATTTGAGATTAAACCCGATCCTGAACTACAAACTTTAAATGAATCTCTCACTAAAAAGGTAGATGCTATTTCTGTTCAACAAAAGCCTATCCTCGTCATGAATGTCAACTCCAATCCATGTAATTTCTGTTTGAGTCCTGAGCATCCCGACTCCTATTGTTCTCTTGCTTATGAACAACAAACATCACAACAAGATAATGTTTGCTCAATTAATAGTTATCCTATTCCTAACGCCCCTTGGAGACAACATCCCAACTTTAGTTGGAGAAATAATCAACAAGTAACACCTCCAGGATTTAATAATCAAAATGTTAGGCAAACAAACAACTACAATCAAGCTCCACCATGATAAGGACAAGGTCAGGGTAATTATAATAATTATAACAATAATAATTACAATGCTAATAGAGGTATAGTTCCAGTAAATAATAACTATCACAACCCACCCATTAATAATCAACGTGACATAGTTCCTATCACACAACCTATAGTTAACACTCCTTCACAACCGGATCATTTTGACGCCTTTATGCAATCCCAACAACAGATTTTATAAGCCATCCAACTTTCCTTACAATAGTTAGCACAAGAGAAAGTACAAGACAAAGGTGTGTTTCCAGGTCAAGCGATACCTAATCCTAAAATAACAAACACAGCCTTTGAGGTAAACGGTAATACTAGTATAGAAAATGCAAACGTAGGTGAGCTAAATGCCATCACCACTCTCCGTTTTAGCAGAGTGGTTGATAACAATGTAACTATGCCTATAGTTACCCCACCAGTAGTCCCTACACCAGATATTGAATTAGATACCGAAATAGAAACTGAAGATCTTACCACTGTAGAAGTACCAGTTAAACCACAACCTAAGAAACAAAAGGCCAAGGTTAAACATCCTGTTAATCCATATGCTAAATATAGAGAGAAACCACCATTTCCCTAGAGATTAGCCATGTTGAACAAGGATACAAATTATGATGAGATTAGGGAAGTTTTCAAAAATCTAACAATAAACCTTCCTTTTCTTGAAGCAATTAAAAAGTTACCTCACCATGCTAGGCGTAAGACAAATATTCCTAAAGATGCCTTTTTATCTAAACAATTTCTAACTTTAACCGAACATAATAGAATCGTTAAGTACAAGGACCCTGGTCGTCCTACTGTACAATGCACCTTAAGAGATTCCCACATGACGACCGCTTTATTAGACCCGAGGGCAAGTGTTAACTTACTCCCGTATTATCTATACAAACAAATAGGTCTACAAAAGATGCAACCTACTAAAATGACGTTGCAATTAGCGGATCGGTCTATTATGCATCCTGAGGGTGTGGTTGAAAACGTGCTTGTTAAATTTTAGGATTTCTACTATCCTGCGGATTTTATTATCCTCAATACAGTCGTTAACGACTCTGTTCCGATCATTTTAGGGCGTCCTTTCTTGGATACTGTCAATGCGTTCATAAACTGCCGTGATGGTTCGATGTCCATATCTTTTGGCCATCTTTCTGTTGAAGTAAATGTTTTTAAAACAATGAAACAGTTCCCATATACGACTATCGATGGAGAAGTTTGCATGATCGAGAGTTTATCTCAAGATTATTTCAAAACCACGTTTTCGGATGATCAGATGCACAAATTCCTTTCCTTTGGAAGTTCCAACTTCGACGAGAACTCCCTGGAAGTCGAGGAGGATTTCCTTCGTCTCTTTAGCAACTTTTTCTTGCCACCTCGCGAGTCCCACCCTGCCAACATCCATTCATCCCTTGACGCTATGACGGAAAATGAATTTTTCACCCTCTATCCCAGTGGTTCTTTTAACCCACCTATTGAGGATTGTCTTGCATTTCTCAAGGCTTCTGATGATCTAGACCTGAGAGCTCTAGCTGACACTCATTCATTTTCCATCAATAATATTCCCCACCTTCCACCTTTTCAAAGGAACCGGGAGTTTGCACTTGACCCTCTTGCTTTTTCTATGCTTAATGATTTTCTAAATCCTCCTAATATGGAACTAATTCCCAAGGAAAAGGCACGTGACACTTTCATTTTCAGAATTGAGACAGTTCCTACCTACACCATGAATGAGTTTTGTGCTAAACCCACATTCTCATTTTTTCCATTCTTTCCTTCTAAAACTTATCCATATCCAACATATCTTCCACAAACATCTATTTTCTCATGATCATTCACTTAGACACACTCTCGTTCAAAGATGAAGAAGAAGGTGCATGCTCGGCTATGTTCTAGATCTATCAGACTTTTCGCTTTCATTTCACTAAGTTGCATCGTAGAAAATCTTGGTGCTTAATTCTGTTTGGGGTGCATTCCATGTTATTTATTTATGAAAAGACCCACAACTCTTTAGGTTGTTGATATATAGAAAACTGCAGGGGATATATATATATATATATATATATATATATATATATATATATATATATATATATATATATATATATATATATATCCAGTTATTTATTAAAGTCTCGAGTATCTGACTATAAACGGCTCATTTTGTTGTTTGGTGTACGTCTTTTCACTTCCATATATTGATAAGTGTACCATTTAGGTAATTGAGCCCTCCATATGGAGTGTGTGGCTGTAAGTACCGGATCCTAAGTCCACGTTTAACATAATTCACGTTTTCCACTATTGCATGTTTTCTCGGTTTTTGAGTCATGTTCCTCTATGATGTGAATTATGTCTATTTTTCTTTTTGTTTTTCTTATATTAAATCTTATTCATAAAAAATAAAAAAAATTTAAAATCATAAAAATAGTAATCTAGGAAGTCTTGGGAATCTGACTTTAAAAGACCCACGTTTAAAACAATTTTTTTAAACTCTGTTGTCTAAAATTTGTTTGGGGGTGGGGTGTTGGTTTTTCTGTCCATGATTTCTAAACTTTCCAATTGTGTTGTTTATGCCGTTTAATCGTATTTTGATTCGGGTTGACATTATCTATGAATTTAGATTTCATTCGTTCGCGTAACTTACGTCACGTACGTACTTCGAGGCATTTTCCATCTTCTTATATGTCAACCACGGTTTGAATAGAGTGTTTTATGGATAATTGGATTGGAAATTCTCTCCTGATCGTTTCTATATCTCATTCGCAAAAATCAGACCGGTAACAAATCGGCAATTTTAGTTTGAAGCTGCGCGAAAAAAAATCGGAAAATTTCGGAAATCGAATTGGGCTCGGGCCTAAATCTCGCACGCACGCATGCGCCACGCACGTGTCTCCTTCCTCCAAACAAAACAGATCATGAGTTTTTGTTCTCACTTCTGCCATTAACGACAAAACCCTAAGAAAAAAATAAAAAAGAAAAACCACCACCGATTCTCCCACTCAATTCAAACAAACCCACTCCAAATTCAATGCCCTTACACCAATTCACCTCCTCCACGCCCATTAAAACGCCCAAACATAAACTTAAAACAAATTTGTCTCCAAAATTTGCACCAACCAACCAATCAAACCAAATTCGATTCCCTTTTTCAAATACCTCTCCTCCAACTTTTCCTAACCCTTAGCTCTTGCGAAATCAAAAACCGAAAAATGGCCTAAAAACACAAAATCCTTCCAGAACAAGTTTTCAAGTCGGACCATTTTGTACCGTTTTATGATGTCGAGATGAAACATAGGGATTGGCAATGGTTGTGGTATACGGAGGATGATTTTTACCATGAGGATTTGGTTTTAAATTTTTATAAGAAGCGGGAAATCGAGGGGAGGAAGATTTTTGTGAAGTCGCATTGGGCGAGGAAAGAAGTGCGTGTTTCAGAGATGACTCATATTCTGGGCATTATGCCAAAAAGCTAGCTAGTAGCTACCGTGCAGGAATCACAGTATGGCGGGGTAGAGTCATTGATGAATGATACTGTGTTGGAAGGGAAGTACAATACAAAGTCACATTGCGTCTGACAGCGGTCATTAAGGACCAACCAGCTGGCTGTAGCTCAGTGGGTTGGTAAGAATGTGATTGGAAAAGAGAAGTTTAGCGACATCGGTCTAAACTATCTGCACGTACTCTGGGTATTACAGAAATGGAGGTATGATTTTTGTATCATCGACTTCGTTTTAAATATGATTAGAGGAGTTGGAGTAAGTACCGCAGCATTTCCTGCTTTAATTACGAAGATAATATTGTCTTTGGGTGAAAAACCAAGAGCTGAGCGGACTATGTTGAAGTTGCATTCAAATGTAATTGCTTATAACGACTGTATTAAGAAGGTTTGGAGGTTGCCTAGAGAGAGGGTAGTGGAAGAGACTGAGTCGGATGATGAGGAGGACACGACATGTTTTGATGCTGATGCCCTGGAAAGGTGTACTTCTAATGCAGAACGCATGTCAGTGCTTCATCGTGGCATGCGCTCTCTTAATACAATTTGTGAAGATCTCCGGACTCGGCAGACTACCATACATCATAACTACGAGACTCATGCCCAACGCGAGGATGAGTGTTGGGAAGAGATGAAGGCAGAGATGGAAGCACAGCTCAAGTTCCGAGAAGAAATGCTTGAACAGTTCCCACCCCACGGGGGTTCTTCTTCTGAGGAGGTGTCTATGAGGCATGAGCGTCGTCGCCGAAGGACGGATGGCTCGGGCCCATCGGGATCTTAGGACCCATCTTCTACTCATGTTCAATCTTCAACCAGTAGTGCGTGGTTTAGAGAATTTATTGATTGATGTTGTTTTTATTGTTTTTATTAGTTCGGATGTTAAGTTGTTGAATTCAGTAGTTACTTTTTGAATTCGGAAGTTAATTGTATTTGAATTTCGATTTTAATTTAATTTGGTTCTTTTCAAATTATGCGTTGATTTTAGTATTAATCCCACCTTCCCGATAAGTTTGGGGGTGGTATTATTTCTTTTAGCATGGTTTTTATATGAGCCACAATTTAGAAGTAATTTTGCGATGATTGTTGGGAATGTTGTCGATATTGGCATACCTATGATTAGATATTGTGGTAGGATGAAATTTCAATGTGTTAGGAAGTTACTATTCTAAATTCAATCTAAAAGATATTAGGTTTGTTTTAGAATAATGAATATGGGTTGTTTCTGTTTTAAGTTTTGGAAATATTTTGTTTCCGGCAATTGCCTTAAAGCTTTTTGGCAACTTGTTAATTCGTTTTAGAAATTAAAACCTTATATATACTTCCTTCATTCTACACTCACAACCCACACCACAAACCTTGCACTCTCACCTTTCACTCTCAATTTTTTCTTTTTTGTTTCTTCACTTCAAAGACTCAAGCTATCACGGAGCCTCAGCCCTCGAGGAAGCACCACATTGCTTGAACCGCCATTACTCAATTAGACCTGAGCGCCCCCACCGCCCTCACAAGACCAAATCCGAGCGCGACCCGCACTCAAAACATTCAATCATAGCCAGAGCACACCCTGCGCCCATCCCAGGCAAATAGTGAACGCGCCCTGCGCCTAAGTGCCTAGAACTCGATCATAGCCAAAGCGCATCCTGCGCCCATACAAGGCATAGTTTGAGCGCCCCCCCCAGGCTCTGACATCCGTAGGCACGAAAAATTCCGATTTTTTGTGGGTTGTTCCAGGATCATTTGCAGCTGTTCTAGAATATAGTTTTGTAGACATCTCTTACAGTCATACCAGAGCAGTCTTTCGAAGACTTGTTGGGAAGCGAGACTTATGGAGGTTGGTTCCGCGACAGGATCTTGCAGTTAGGAAGGCAGCATCTACTTGTAAGTGATGACGACTCGTATTCACCTCAGCTTACTGCATTTTTCTACAATAATATTACTTTCTATTGTAGCCATGATGGAGAACAAAAAATTTCCCTTGCAATTGAAGACACGACAATGGAATTTAGTAAGTCTTTGGTAGCATTAGTTTCGAGATTGCCCTTGCCTAATCCTATGCACACGTGGGGATATATGACCGATAATGCATACCTCTATGACTATACATATTTTCATGAGTATTATGGGGGAGGGGTGTTTCGTGTAATGGACCAAGGGCAATATAGCATAGCCCTTGGTAACCTATCCCTGAATGTAGGAACCACCATGTTATTCATCCTGATGAATATTTTAGGGGAGTGGCAGTTTAATTATGCAAATAGTACCGCTGGTGACGTTTTCTTTGCTTTAGTTGAAGTACGTCACCGATATGACATTCCCCGAATATTAGTGGCTAGTCTTAAGAGATCCCATAACATGCAGCATAAGTATCTTTTTATGCCTATTTTGGTTTGCCGCATCATGCGCGGTTGTTTACCTGAATTCTGTACCCAGTTCACGGATTGGAAAAGGGTTGAAGTCATAAGTACCAATTGGGTGGTTCGTTCATTTCGAGTTATGAATTGGCGGGGTTGGTAGGTGCAACCTCATTTGGTTGCTCTTTCAACCCATCAGACCGAGTGACACTCGACAGGTTAGCACAGGTTGATGACACACGGCGACGGGCTTGGCAAGTTATCATGGCATGGCAGGATGCGAAGGAACCTTATTTCTTTGAAGAGGATGAGGACGACGATTAAACGCTGGAGTTAAGGTAAGTTTTTAGTTTCAGTTAGTGTCTGCTTATGTCCCAAGCAATTTGATTCTTGTTAACCCCATAACGGATGGAACTCCTATAGAGTTGCATCTATTTTTCTTTTTCTATATTAGTATGTTTTAACCTTGTTTTGCAGATATTCTAGAATTTCACGTGTTTCCATGGTATTTTTCTACTCTTTTTATTTCAATACTTTGAGGACAAAACATGCTTCTTGTTTGGGGGTGGCATAGAAACACGTGTAATTAAAGCATCTGCTAGGATATAGATATGTACAATATGCACTTGTTTTTCAGTAAAAATTCAAAAATTTCAAAATTTCAAAAATATAAATAAAAAGTTTATGCTATACACTTAGGAATATTGGTATTATTTTCTTTCTCTATGCTCTTAATAATCTAGCTATAAGTCTCATGTAGCTTTTGCGTTAGAATAATTTTTAGAAACTTAGGTTAATATGTAGATAATAATCTTTGCATCTTTCTACAAATATATTGCATGAGTATATATGATTGTTTGGCAGTAAGTTTTTGAAATCTAGGCTAGAGTACTTATTCTACAAATCCTGTGAGAATATAGCCTAAAGCCTTATACGAGTGAAATATTTGAGAAATGACACAAGGGAGAAGTAAAATCCGGATAGAGAAATCACACGTCCACTTGCTTGATCACTATACCATATCCGAAACGAGAATTTAGGCCCTCTTTGGATTGATATAGCCAGAAATTCAAACCTTATGAAATTATTTTCCACTAGTCGCCCCTCTGAGCCTTTCTTTAGCCTTTTATAAACCGCAAATCCTTTACCCTTTTACAAAACAAAATAAAAATAAAAATCAGCCTACCCATTCTTTGAATGAGTCTGAGAATAGAGATGAAGAATAGAAAAGAGAAAGACCTTTGAAATCAAGAATTTGTTAGTCACTTCAAATAAGAAAAGAAAGTTTCCATCCAAATTAAAAAAAATAAATAAATAAAAGAAAATAAAGAGTTAAAACTCCAAAAATAGAATCAAAGGAGTTAAAAGCCAAAGAAAAAGAAAAATATGGCTAAGGATGGAAACAAAGTGTAGAAGCAAAAGTAAAGAACAAGGTTTTCTCTAGTTACATAATATGAAGACTCTATTATCTCAGACTTGTCCTTTTTGAATATCCAATTCCTTCCTTCCTAAACCATCTTTTAATCCCCGCAACACCTAATAAAGACCTCTAGCTCAATTAGGAATAGATTAATGTGATAGTAAGTGGCAGATGTGTTTGATTGACTTCGGCTCCTTGTGTGTCATTGAGTTTGTAAGGTAAAGTGTGCCCACTGCACACTGGAGTAGCGAAACTTGAGCGGAAAAATTAGAGTGTTTTTGTCTTGACATTTATGTGAGGACCTACTTAAGGACGCTATTCCAAAGTTTCATAAACGTTCCTATTAGTGCATTTCATAGTATTACTCATTGTATATATGTTTATTCATAGATGATTGATTATTATGCATATATTAGCTTAGGTTTTGACTTGATTATTCTGTATTCATTGCTAGTGAGATGTATAGATAATTGAGACATAAATAAGGAAACAATAGTTTTATTTCTTAGTCGTTGTTGTATAGATGAAGTTTGTGAGTACCTTCACTGGAAAACTCTCACGAGGCTATAACTTGTCCACTAGGGAATTCCTAGTTGTTTAAGACATTGTTGCATATGGTCAATTCAATTGCACTCAGCGAAAGGAGATTAGTTAGAACTCTATTTTTGGTCACTTATGCTAATTTCTCATATTTGCTTGAGGACAAGCAAAATGCTGTTTGGGGGTGGTTTGATAAGAGCCCAAAACTGTAGTTTTAACCCCTTAACAATAATACTTTTAGACCAATTATATGAGTAATAAATAAGAGTTAATGTTGATTACGTGCTTTTATGTATTTCAGGTATTGGAGTCGATTATGTACAGAAATGTGTCACTTTTGCGAGATAAAGGAGCAAGAGTTGGTTGCTAAAATTTTTTGTGATTAAAGGCCAAGATTCGAGGAGAAAAAGCATTTTTAAAGCCCTGTCAAAACTGAAAAGTCAAAGTCAACGCGGGCAGAAACAACGCACAAAAGTTAGCAGAACTTCCAATGACCATATCTTTGGACTCAAACCTCGTAATTGGGCCTACCTTATGTCAAAACGACCGTCTTGGAAAGAGCTTTCCAATGGTTTAAAGCTTGAACCAATCAGAGGAGCAGAAGTGGACGAAAAGTCTATTGAAGTCAAATCTAGCTGAAAAAGGCCCTGTAGACTGAAGAAATTGGGTTTTGGGCTCAATTTTCAGGCCCAAAACATGGTTCCAGGCCCATACACGAAATTGGGGATCTCTTTCTTTTCTTGAAGGGAGGAAAGAGCCAGACTCATTAGCAAGACCTAGATTAGAAAATAAATTAGCTTAGACTCCATTAATTAGTTTCATTACCTTGTTTTTAATTTAGTTATTGAATCATTGATAATTCTTCATTAGATTAATAAAAGTAGTTAGTTATTCATAAATTTAGTTTTGGTTTATTAAATTACTTAGATCTAAATTCAGTCGTCAGTTGTTATGATTTCTTAGTTTCAATTCAATCTTGCATGATTAGATTTCCCTTTTAATTCAAATAAGTAAAATTATAATCTTTATATCATGTCTTATTTTAACTCATATAGAAATGATAGTTTTATGAATCAAGGCTAAACTTCCATTAGAGGGGTTTGAGGAAGTCTTGATGAAAACTTGATTGTGTAGTGTAGAAATAGTTGTAAGATTCTATTCCACTCTAGAAGGTAGTTGATTCGCCATGAGAATGGGTTGAACTTCCTCATATGCTAGTCATTATTTGGTAGAGATTGACATGAATGATTAGGGATTAGAACGACCAATTCTTATCGTAAGAACGAAAGAATTGGATTACAACAATCAATGCTAGTTTATTAAGTTGAATTCAAGGTGGAATCAAATTCCCCTAATTCTTTATCTAGATTCAAACCTTAGTATTTGAATTGCCATCGTAGTATAATTTCCATCATTACTCTCATTGATTTGATAGACTGATAATCGTAGTAAACTTAGAATTCTAAAGAACTAGGTGTGGAACGAATATTCTATTCCAACTATATTGCAATAGCAACGAGAGTAGAAAAAAATATTGATAAGAAAGAAAATAGTTCTAGTTTTACTCGCGTTTGAGTTTTGTTACTTATTCGTAGGTAAAACAGTCGTTTTCTAGTTTATCACGAAGCATTAGGCCGAGGTATGGCGAGGGAATTCGTGAGGAGCGAGGTCACAACGTTGAAAGGAGCTGGAATAATACGAGAAGTGGAATTCAAGGACTGGTTGTCTAATGTCATCGCAGTAACAAAAAAGAATGGCAAGGTCCATATGTGCGTCATTGATAAGCACCAAAAACTGTAATATTAAACCCCGAGAGACATAGCATTTTGGTCGATTATGTGTTTAATAATCAATTATATTTTCGTACTTTTGCAGGTTTCCGCAATTAAAATGAATATAATGATAAAACATGCATCGAAGTACGAGAATACTGAAATATTTGAAGTTTCCCACTCAACCCCCATGAAGCCCAACAAAGCGTGACTAGAGCCGAAGTTTCCAAAAGAACAAAACCAGTGTAGAACGGGTCCACATATAAAGAAGCAGCAAACTTCCGAAGCTCAAATCGGATAAATCTAGATGCCGACGTTGGCTAGTGAAGCTGCCATAGCGACCTGGGCGACGAACTCTGCGCAAGGACAGAAAGTCGTAAAAATGCCAAAATCGGCGCCGCCACTGGACACACTAAGTGGACCCACTTTGCGGGCCCAAAGGCATGATGAGTCAGCATAGGCAAGTGGGAAGTGATGGGTTCAAATTGGTGCCACCTTGCAAGAGGAAAGACACGTACCAATTCAATGTTTGAATTGAATTGGGCTAAAAGACGAAAACAAAACATAAAAGGACGAAAACTTAATAAGTAAAAGATAAAAGTTATAACAGATGAAAACAAAACTTTGATTCTCAAAGTTTTGAACAATTCAATTAGCCAACGAACAAAACCCAATTAAGGCTTCACAAGACATCCGCCTATATATATGAGGGGGTCGCCTTCATTATTTCCCCTTCAACATTTTCATGCTTTAGCATCCGCTTAGCTTTAGTTCGTTTTCTTTCAGTACTTACATTCTGTCATTTTCATTCCAGCAGCTTAAATACTGTAAGTTATTTTACCCTTAATAACAGTCATTTCTTTTCTAGTTTAATTCCTGTCCTGCATTTATTTACTTAATGTATACAGCAAGTTTTATTATTCCTTCTATGACCATGAGCTAATCCCCGGGGGAGGGTTATGCTGCTTGTGTGAAAATCCGGATTGACTCTTTAATATTCTAGAATCACTACTTAGGATTTAGGCATAGATTAGACATCCGGTCCCAAAACGACTGAGACTGTACCAATTTGGAGTGCTGATGCTCCATAACAGCCTCTCGTCTTGGCGACCGAAATGTCATCTCGCTAGCGACTCTTTTAGTGTCGAACTGACTCTCCAATTTGTCCAGCTGATGTGAAATCGAGCCAGGAGCTGAAATAATATACCAGAGATGAGATATTAGTTAAACTCCTTATGCTAGTGCAATCCGGCCTAGAGATGTGGGCATGCGCTAGGGATCAATACTCGACGTCGTCTCCGAACACGAGACGAATTAGAGATGTAGTGATGTGGTAGTAAACTGTTGAAAAATGATTCTTGCATGAGCATGATTAACTCTCTCCCTGTTTCTCCATCTTTGTTTACCTACATCAAAATCACCGTAGTAATTTACATTAATTGCATTACCATAAAATTAATTTAACCAACTAAAAAAAAAACCTAAAAATCCTACTCACCAAAAGTTGTAATTCCAGTTGTGAACCTTTTCCGAGCCCTAAGGTTTGGACGATCCCTTACTCGACCTATCCTACCAAACCCACGTGAGTAAGGTAACTTGACGAAAACGTACGACTATACGGACTTTGGACTTGGAACTTTGGACTTTGGACTTCGGACTTTGGACTGTGGACCTCGGACTTAATTAATCAAGAAAACCAATAAACGTGAAAAAAAATGCGTGTTTAATCAAATGGCGCCGCTGCATGCCGAAGGACTCTGGACTTAACGTAATAACTGGAATACATCCATAAAAACCCCCTCCCCTACCTCCTCATCTTTTTAATTTTCATTTCTGTTACAATACTAACGAGTTACGTAACTCTTTACCCTAACTTTTTCTACTAACAAATATCTGTGAACCAAGTTTTGTTTATTTTCATTAGCACAGTCTAAGTACGCCGTAGGAATTTGAAGTACTGAACAGACAAAAGAGTCTCGGATGAGACTAAATTAGTAGCACGCGAGACTAACCTGGAGTATCAACACTCCGGTTTTCAGGTACATGCCACTTTCCTTTTCAGTACTCTTTTGGACTCTCCGGTCCTGTTTTTCTAGTAAGCATAAGCTCGAGGAGTTAGTCGATCGCTATCGAGGAATCGCGGGGCCTTGGGTTTCAAACTCTTAAACTCCTCAAACTTTGTCGAAGATATTATTTGCTATAACCTGTTTTACCTCAGTATATTTGTATGTTGGCATGAGAACTCCTTGCATGTAAAGGTGGTTCGTCATTACATATTCACGTTAACACAATTAATATGATTCAATATATTTGGATATATGCGTATCTTCAAACCACCTGCTTAGAATATTTTTGTATGTGTATGTTACATCAATTCACGTACGCGGTATTCAATTGCATAAGTTCATTCTCGACATTCCCCTAGCTCACATATAACTTACATATAGTTGCACGTATAAGTAATATAGATTTGCATGTGTAGACTTTCTACGTAAACTAGTATATGTTAGTTAGTTTATATTTTGGCATCTATCATTTTAATTGCATATTTCGTAATCACGTCTCCATAATACATTAATTACGTAAACAAAAAAAAAATCATAGTAATTAAAAATTTCATCTTAATAATCTTAGTAATACCCCGCATAATACACCATCATAAATCATCATCCTATTCCATCAGTGTCTAGGAAACTTGAAAGATTGAGGTTGTCTAATTAAGAAACGTGCTAGCACGGACAACCTCCCTCAATCCTTTCAGGTGACCTGGCTGCTAGAATATTCACACGTTATCCTAACTTACCTGCTCGAGTTAGCAACAGCTCAGGAAGACGTGCTTCACCTCCCTCCTTCCTAAATTTTAAAACCTCCAGTCATTATTTGTTCCTTATGAGCCTTAAATTAAATTTATATTTGTATGAGATTACAGTCTGGTAAACATAAGGAATTAGAACTTACATATCGTCGTCGAAAATACAAGAAACAACTGTTTATGTTATTTCCTAGACATAGTTCCTCCTCCGTAAATCAACCTCGTCAAACATCTCCGTTGCCATTATCTCCTTTAATTATGGCTGAGGAAAATCTCACAAATCGAGAAACCCTTTCGGTTCTATATTGCCTTACTGGAAGGACCTGCTTCCTGCATTAAACTCGATGCGATTGTAGGTGATTTTCGCATTCCGCCAAACCTTTTTGGTTTGTTACCTGTTTACCATGGTTTAGACCATGAAAAACCGTACAATCATCTTCATCGGATGCAACAAGTAGTCACCACTTTCCGCCATCCGACCGTTACCAACGAACAAGTCTTGCTTAGGTTGTTTCCCTTCACCTTAGCTGATAAAGCTTCAGTTTGGCTCGCCGGACAAGCGCTACAATCCATTGACACAAGGGCCAAACTCGCACAAGCATTCATGATAAAGTTCTATACTCAGAAGAAAACTACAGAAATGCTTCAAAAGATTCAATTCTTTCGCCAGCACCCCCAGGAATCATTTTTGAAAGCATGGAGCGATTCTTCGACTCGCTTCTCGAATGTCCCCATCATCAACTCGACACCGCTGTATTAGTCCGTTCATTCTTTAATGGTCTCTCTGACCATCAAAAGGAAACATTATATATCATGAACGGCGGTTGTTTTATGGACAAGGGCGCTACTGAAGCATACACTTTTCTTGAGAAACAGGCTTCACGAAGCACCCATTGGGGAAACACTGATTCTTCTAGATCTTCTAAAGACACTCCTGCCAAAGTTACGTCTATGTTCGAGGTCAAACCCGATCCGGAATTAAAAACTCTAATCGAGTCCCTAAATGAAAAGGTTGATGCTCTTTCGGTACAAGTAAATGAACAAAAACCCAAACAGGTCATGGCTGCCAACGCTTCCCCATGCCCTCTTTGCTTAAGTCCTGAGCACACCGATTCTTATTGTCCTTTGGTATACGAGTGCCCTCCCCAATCTTCTGAAGAGGCTTGTGCTTTCAATATCCTTAATGCACCTTGGCGACAACATCCGAATTTAGCTTGGGCACCCCCTGTCCAACAACAAGCTCCTCCAGGTGTCAACAACGTTCCTGTACGACCACCCGCGAACTACAATTCCTATCGTCAAGGAAATCCTCCGCAATTCCAGCAAGGGCAAAGTAATTTTCCCAACAACGCAAATATAGGCTACCAAAACAACCGCAACCTTGTTCCCGCTAATCAAGGATATGGCTACCAAAATCAACCCGTGAATAATAATCGTGAACTAGTTCCTGCTGCTCCTCTGGTACAATCCACAGCCGATAAAACGGTTGAAACTTTCCTGACATACATGAATCAACAGAATCAAATCCTAGCTTCTATCCAACAGTCTTTTCAGCTGTTAGCTCAGGATAAAAGTCAAAAGGGCGTGTTCCCTGGCCAAGCAGTTCCAAACCCTAAGCCTACAAACACTGCCTTTGAACTCAACAATGCACCAAGATCTAGTAATCCAAGCCGGGGGTGAGGTAAATGCCATTACCACTCTCCGTTACGGCGAACCATCGACAATAATATACATATGCGGATGAGGAATCGGCCGAAAGCCACGACCGACGCGTCCTTCCAACTCCTACCTCGCAACCTATAGCGGACGAAGTTGTACCTTCCAAATCTACACCCACGTCCCTAGGAAAAGATACCACGATCCTTATCGCAATTCCGCCCAAAAGCTCCGTTCCTGCCCGTTTGGTAAAGAACAAACATGACGAACATTTTGATGAGATCGTGAAAACCTTCAAAATTTGACCATAAACTTACCTTTCCTAGATGCACTAAAGCATTTGCCCAAGCATGCCAAGTTTTTGAAGGACATGTGCACCACCAAACGGCGTCTGAATGTACCTCAACAAAGCGTTCCTCATCGGCGGTTTCCCTCGATTACCACTACCAATGGTGTGGTAAAGTCTGAGGACCAGTCGACCAACCGTACCATGCGTTGGCGACAAGTATACCGCTCTTGCACTTTTTAGACCTAGGTGCTAGTGTTAACCTACTTCCTACTACTTATTTAAGCGGTTAGGTCTTTATGAATTAAAACCTACCAATATGACTCTGCAACTAGCGGATCGGCTCCATCAAGTACCCAAAGGGCATAGTAGAAACGTTATAGTAAAGGTCCAAGATTTTTACTACTCGGTTGATTTTGTTATTCTAGATAATTGAAGTAGCACTCGTGACTCCATCCCTATCATCTTGGGGCGTCCTTTTCTTGCAACTGCCAACGCGCTTTCATAAATTGTCGGGGCGGTTCAATGACATTGTCTTTCGGGAACCTTTTCTCATTTAACTCAACGTGTTCAAATTAATGAAACGTTTTCCGATCCTATAATGGAGGGCGAGATTAGCTTGGTTGATAGTCTGGAACATGATTATTTCACAAACTCTTTTCCCCCAGACGAGATACATCAATTTCTTTCTTTTGATAATCCGGAGTTTGACAATGACTCGTACATAAAGGATGTCCATGCATTATTAGAGTCAGTACCACTATTTGACCTTAATGCTGCGTTGCAAACTGATTCAGAATAATCGGATTCACTTTTTTCCATTGAAGAGATGATCCCTCACGAATCCTTGATCCCCAATCCTCCAACTCCGGATTTAAAACCTCTACCCTCTGATTTGAAGTACGTGCATCTCAATCTCGATGGTAGTCACCCTATAATAATTTCTGCTCACTTGACTACCAACAAAGAGGCACGTTTGATTCATGTCATTCGCGAACACCGCTCCGCTATCGAATGGTCCTTAGATGATATCAAGGGAATAGAACCTAGCATATGCACGCATCGTATACATCTTGATGACGGCACAAAGACATCGCGAGAACCACAACGCCGCCTTAATCCCGCCATGAAGGAAGTAGTGAGAGAGGAAGTTTTACGTTTACTTGATGCGGGTATCATATACCCTATCTCTGATAGTGACTAGGTTAGTCCTATCCACGTTGTTCCCAAAAAGTCCGGCATTCAAGTTGTACAAAATGAAAATTGTGAGTGCATCTCCACTTGTATTCCTTTGAAATGGAGAATTTGCATTGACTATCGGAAACTTAATACCAGAACCCATAAAGATCACTTCCCTCTCCCATTCATTGACCATATGCTAGAACGTTTAGCCGGTCATGCTTACTACTGTTTTCTTGATGGCTATTCTAGATACTTCCAAATTGTCATCAATCCAGCCGATCAAGAAAAGACAACTTTCACATGTCCCTTTGGAACCTTTGCATACAAACGAATGTCTTTGTAATGCCCCATGCACTTTCCAACGCTGCATGCTTCACATTTTTAGTGATATGGTGGAACGTTATATGGAAGTCTTCATGGACGACTTTTCCATTTACGGAAATTCCTTTGACGACTGCTTATCCAACCTTTCTAAAGTATTAACGCGTTGCGAAGAAAAAATTTGGTACTCAATTGGGAGAAGTGTCATTTCATGGTTACCAAGGGACTTGTTCTAGGTCATATTGTTTCGGAAGACGGGATAGAGGTCGATAAATCTAAAATTGTTAAAATTGCTTCGCTACCTTTCCCGCGTCTGTTAAGATATCCGTGCCTTTTAGGCCACTGGTTTTACAGGAGATTCATTCAGGATTTTTCTAAAGTTGTTCGACCCTTAACCAATCTCCTTCTTAAGGATGCAGTATTAGACTTCAATTTCAATTGCAAACAAGCTTTTGATACTCTAAAAACCGCTCTGACTACCGCTCCTATCATTCAAACCCCTGATTGGTCTCAACCATTCGAACTGATGTGTGACGCTAGCGACTTTGCTATTGGCACCGTACTAGGCCAACGACATGACGACAAACCCATTGTCATTTACTACTCTAGTAAAACTCTAAACGACGCTCAACGTAATTATACCATAACTGAGAAAGAGTTCCTAGCTGTTGTCTATGCTTTGGATAAGTTTCGCCCCTACCTAGTTAGAACATCAACCATCGTATATATTGACCATGCCGCAATTCGGTACTTACTACCGCGAAAAGGGCGAAAACAACGATTGTTCCATTTGGATCCTTCTCTTACAAGAATTCACCCTGGAAATCAAAGACAAGAAAGGAACCGAAAATGTCGTAGCCGACCATTTATCAAGGCTGGTTGGTGACATCGATAATGATTCTGAAGCTATCGGTGATTCCTTCCCAGACGAATACTTGTACTCTATTTTCTCATTTCCATGGTACGCGGATATCGTTAACTACCTAGTTACTGAGTAAGTCCCCTCCTTTTGGTCATGTCCTGATCATAAAAAGTTCTTATCCACTGTGAAATATTATTTCTGGGATGAACCCTACCTCTTTAAGTATTGTTCCGACCAACTCATTCGTTATTTGCATTCCCGGTAGGAACACACCGACGTATTATCCTTTTGCCATGAACAATCTTGCGGAGGTCATTTCAGTGGAAAGAAAACCGCGGCCAAGGTGTTACAATGTGGTTTTTACTAGCCTACCCTTTTTCGCGATGCATGATAAACATAAAATGAATAGTTTTACCTACGAAATAAAGCGATGAAACTCTATACGAAAGTAAAACTATAAACTATCTTACGATGCTATATGTTTATCAAAGTTTCTACTCTCAATTCTATCGAAATAGAGTGGAGTAACAAATTCGTTCCACTCCTAGTGCTCTAGCATGGAATGTTTTCTAGTCTAATTAGTCGGTCTTAAGTCTAATGAGAGTTTTACGAGGGGGAATTATACTACGATGCAATATGAAAAGCAATATGTTGAATGTCACTACGAAATATATGGAAATACTAATGTTCTTGAATCTAGATAAAGAATTAGAGGGGAATTGAATCCACCTCGAATCCAACTTAATCACCTAGAATAGACTGTTGTAATCCAATTCTTACGTTCTTACGGTAATAATTTCTCGTTCTAATCCCTAATTAACATGGCATTTCTACCAATTATAACTAGCATGTGAGGTCGTCCACCCATTCTCATGGCGAAACACGACCTTCTAGAATGGAATAGACTCTACAACGCTTCTACACTATACAACTAAGTTTTCATCAAGGCTTCATCAACCCCTCTAATAGAGGTTTTAGCCTTGATTCATCAAACCATCATTTCCCATTGAAATTGAATACAACATATTACAAAGATTCTAACTTTATGAAATTTAACTAAACAATAATCGAAATCTAATTAATAACTAAGAATTGAATGATAACAAGAATTGAAATTAGATCTAATAAATTGTAAATGACAAAAATCGAAATTGACAAGAATAACTATTTTATTTATCTAATCAATAAAGAACAATGATATAAAGTTTTAATCTAAAACAGGGAATGAAATTCTAAAACTGAGATCTAAAACTAATTAATGGAGGCTACTAATCTAATTTCTAATCTAGGTCTAACTATCTACAATTAACAAAGAGTGAAGCTTTGGTTTTTATACATTCAGATCCAAAAATTGTGCATGGGCTTGGAGCCATGTTTTGGGCCAGAGAATCAGGCCCAAAACCCAATTCTTTCAGTCCAAAAAGGCCTATTCAGCTACAGTTGGCTTCAATAGACTTTCCGTCCACTTCTGATCCTCTGATTGGGTCAAGGTTTGGACCATTGGAAAGCTCTTTCCGAGCCGGTCGTTTTGACATAAGGTAGGTCCCATTCCGAGGTCTGAGTCCAAAGATACAGCCTTCAGAAGTTCTGCTGACTTGTGTGCTGTTTCTGCCCGCTTCGACTTTTCAGCTTTTGACCGGGCTTTAGAAAGGCTTTATCTTCTTGAATCTTGGCCTTTAATCATGGAACTCCTTAGCAACCAACCATTGCTCCTTTATCTAGCTAAAGTGGCACATTTCTGCACATAATGGACTTTGAAGCCTGAAATGCATAAAAACACGTAATCAGTATTAACTCTTATTTATTATTCACATAATTGGTCTAAAAGTATGATTATTAAGGGGTTAAAACTACAGTTTTGGGCTCTTATCAAACCATCCCCAAACAGCATTTTGCTTGTCCTCAAGCAAAGATGAGAAATTAGAATAAGTGACCAAAATGGAGTTCTATCTCTACTCGTTTATTTGAGTCGCGATTGCATTGACCATATCTGACAAGGCCTTAAAACCACTAGGAATTCCCTAGTGGGACGAGTTATAGTCTCGTGAGAGTTTTCCAGTGAAGGTACTCACAAACTTCATCTATACTACAACGACTAAGAAATAAAACTATTGTTTCCTTATTCATGCTCTAAATTAACTATACCTCTCACTAGCTATGAACAAGAATAACCAAGTCAAAAACCTAAGCTAATATATGCATAATAAGCAATCATCTACAATAAACATATATACAATGAGTACTACTATGAAATGCAATAGCAGGTCTGTTTCTTAAACTTGGAATATCGTCCTTAAGTAGGTTCTCACAATAATAGTCAAGATACAACACTCTGATTTTTCCACTCAAGTTTCGCTACTCTAGTGCGCAGTGGGCACACTTTATCTTACAATCTCAATGACACACAAGGAAGCCGGAGTCGATCAAACACATCTGCCACTTACTATCACACTAACCTATTCCTAATTGAGCTAGAGGTCTTTATTAGGTGTTTCAGGGATTAGGAGATGGTTTAAGAAGGAAAGAAATGGATATTCAAAAAGGACAAGTCTGAGATAAAAGAGTCTTCATATTATGTAACTAGAGAAAACCTTGTTATTTACTTTTGCTTCTACACTTTGTTTCCATCCTTAGCCATTTTTTTTTCTTTGGCTTTTGACTCCTTTTATTCTATTTTTTGGAGTTTTTATTTTATTTCTATTTTAATTTTTCTTTTCTTTGGATGGAAACTTCTTTTCTTTATTTCTGAAGCAACTAACTAATATTTGTTTACATAGGTTTTTCTCTTCTTCTTTCTTCCTCATTCTATTCTCAGACTTATTCTAAATTGGGTAGGTTGATTTTTTTTTTTTTTTTTTTTTTTTTTTTTTTTTTTTTTTTTTTTTTTTTTTTTTTTAAAGGATTTGTGGTTTATGAAAGGGCTAATGAAAGGCTCGATTGGGGCTTACTAGCGAAAAATATACTTAGGTCGGAATTTCTAGCTATATCGATCCAAAAAAGGCCTAAATTCTCTCTTAGGACATGGTATAGTGGTCAAGCAAGTGGACGTGTGATTTCTCTATTCGGAATATACTTCTCCCTTATGTCATTTCTCAAATGTTTCACTCATATAAGGCTTTAGGCTATATTCTCACAGGATTTGTAGAATAAGTACTCTAGCCTAGATTTCAGAAACTTACTGCCAAACAATCATAGATACTCATGTAATATATTTATAGATAGATGCAAAGATTATTACCTACATATTAACCTAAGTTTCTAAAAACTATTCTAATGCAAAAGCTACGTGAGACTTCTAGATTATTAAGAGCATAGAGAAAGAAACAATACCAATATTCCTAAGTGTATAGCATAAACTTTTTATTTTTATTTTTATTTTTATTTTTATTTTTATTTTTTTAAGATAAATAATACGTAATATACAACCTAATATGTGCTTAATATTTACATCGTGTTTCTATATCACCCCCAAATAATTTGGGGGAAGGGGGTTCATGAAACAATTCAATAGCACAATTAAATTATGTAACTAACTAATTTTTATAATTTTTAACATTTTATAAAAAAAAGTGCGTAATTTACATCCTAAAAGTGTCTAATTTTTGCAAATATTTCTATCCCACCCCCAAACAATCGAACGCTTTGTCCTCAAAGTGTAAAGAGATAAGGAAAGAATTTACCATAGAAACATGGCAAAAATTGGCAGTACCTGTAACATAAATATTGTAAAGATGATATGATAATATGAAGCACAATTAACCTGGTACGTACTAACTAACACAAACTCTACTGGAGTAAACATGTACTAATTTACCAGGGAGTCATTGTTAAAGTCGGAATTTCTGAAGGAAAGGAATTTGTTTATCTGTTTCTCTGGAAACATGTTTTTGAAGTAATCTTGAGCTAAGCTCTCGATCATGCTAACCTCTCCATTTGTAGATGAATCGGGATATTGTGTCCTCGTTTTGAAAACATTTACCTCAACAGAAAGATGGCCAAAGGACAAAGACATCGAACCATCGCGGCAGTTTATGAGCGCGTTGGTAGTAGCCAAGAAGGGACGCCCTAAAATGATAGGTACAGAGTCGTTAGTGACTTCTGTGTCGAGGATAACGAAGTTGGCTGGGTAGTAAAAATTTTGGACTTTAACCAGCACGTTTTCAACCACACCCTTAGGATACTCAATAAACCGATCGGCTAATTGCAATGTCATTTTAGTAGGTTGCATCTCCTCTAGACCTATTTGTTTATACAAATAAAAGGGGAGTAAGTTAACACTAGCCCCCGTCTAGTAAGCGGGTCGTCGTATGAGAATCTCCTAAGGTGCATTGTCTGATGGGGATCGACCGGGGTCCTTGTACTTAACAATTCCATTATTTTCGGATAAAGTTGGGAACCTGCTCGGTTAGAAAGGCGTCTTTAGGTATGTTGGTCTTACGCCTAGTAGTGCACAACTCCTTAAGAAACTTAAGCGTGGTTAGGTAGCTTTTTTATAGCTTCGAGAAAAGGAAGGTTTATCGTTAGATTTTTGAAAACGCGTTCCTAATCTCCTCAAAGTTAGTATCCCCGGTTAGCATGGCTAATTTCGAGGGAACGGTGGTTTAAGCTCTATATTTAGCGTATGGTTCGACTTGATGTATAACCTTGGCTTTACGTTTCTTAGGTTGTGGTTTAACCGGGTACCTCTACGGTGGTAGGTTCTTCGGTTTCTATTTTGGTATCTAGTTCGATATCCGGTGTAGGGAGTCTTGATGGGGTAACTATAGGCATAGTTACTTTGTTATCAACCACTCTTCCGCCGAGAGTGGTGATGACATTTAGCTCACCTACGGATGTAGTTTCCGCATACTAGTATTACCGTTTTACCTCAAAGGCCGTGTTTCTTTGTTCTAGGGTTGGGTATCGCTTGGCACGGAAACACGCCTTTTGGTTGGGCTTTCTCTTGGGCTAACTGTTGGTTTAAATTATTAACGGATTGTAGAATGTGTTGGTTAGATTGAGCCATGGTTTGGAAAAGTTGTTGGATCACTTGTATGAAGGTGTCAAGACGATCCGGTTGTGTGGGTGTAGTAGTCCGCGGGTGGTGTATTTGGAACTATCTCGCGTTGATTATTTATGGGCGGATTGTGATAGTTATTATTTACCGAACGATACCTCTATTAGCATTATAATTATTATAACTACATTGACCTTGTGCTTGACTTTGTCGAGGTTGCACTTGGTTGTTATAATTATTATAATTACCCGATCCCCGTCCTTGTTGTGGTGGAGCTTGGTTATAATTGTCGTTGGCCTAACATATTGATTATTGTACCACAGCAGGTGTGACTTGTTGGTTATTTCTCCAACCGAAGTTGGGATTTTGTCTCCAAAGGCGTTCGGTTCACTATTAATGGAACAAGAATGTTCATAGGCTATAGGGCCAGATTAAGTCGGGATGCTCGGGACTCCAACAGAAACTACATGGATTTGAATTTACATTCATTACGGGGATAGGCTTTTGTTGTACGAAATGGCCTCTACCTTTTTGTGAGGGATTCAATTAGAGTTTTAAGCTCGGGATCTGATTTAACCTCAAACATATCTTGGTAGCCTTAACTGTTGAAGAAGAACTAGCGGAGCCGGGAGTAATCGTCACTACCCCCATTATTATTACGCTTAGTCCGATCTTCTAAAATTTATATGCCTCACGAGGCTCCTTTACTTAGGAAACTACCCCCATTCATTATGTCTAGGACTTCTTTATGGTGGTGTAGAAGTCCTTTGAAAAAGGCAATTAAACTAACGTGTCTTTTGCTAGGTGATGGTGTTGACACTCTATAAGGAGATCGGTGAAACGATTCCAAGCCTCTCACGAAAATGATTCATGAGGATTCTCATCGAAAGAAGTGAATCTTGGAAAGCATTTCATCCGTTTTAGGGGGGGTAAAAATGTTCCATAAACAAATGAACAAGTTTGGCCCACGAGTCCACAGAATTAGGCTTGGGCGGTTAACCAAGACGCCTTATCGCTAAGGTGAAAGGGAATACCCTCAATTTAATTTGTTCCACACCAACCGTAGGATGGTGGAATGTTGTAAGGACTTGTTCAATCCTACGCATGTGTTGATAAGGTTTTTCATGGTCTAAACCATGAAAAACGGGTAACAAATTAAATATATTTGGGGGGATGCAGAAATCCCCAATTTGGTCTACTGCTAGAACGATGCAAGATTTAGGGCTATCGCTCGAGGCTTTATAAAAGTCAGAGAGAGGAGTCTCTCTTTCTTCAGCCATAATATCAGGTGGTGTGTGTGAAATAGTAGCTAGAGGTGTAGTGGGTGGGAAACTAGATAGACTTGTTTGTTGACGTTGTCGTGTAATTATGTTTGTTGTTTTTCTTCGACCAGACCTTTAATCTCATGCAAGACTAAGTCGAACTTAACTAAACATGCAACACTCCAAACAATTCGATATACTAGTAGAAAACCTCTAACCGGAGATCGAGGTGTAGAAGAAAGGAATACCTGATTAAGGTCCTTGCTTCGCTTATGAATAAGCGTCTTGTTTACTTTACGTGTTCATGTGTATAACAAGTTAGAACACTGAAAAACTTAAAAATTGAAGTTCAAACAAACCTGTAGAAATCCGAAAATTTTGCTTAGAGGCGCAGTGCGCCGCATAGAAGCGTGATCGCTCGTGTTCTAGTAACTTAGCGGGTTGCTTCGGTATGGGGGCGGTCGCTCTATGTTCCAATAACTTAGCGGTCGCTCTCGGTATATGGGCGCCGGGTCGCTCGTTGTTCAATAACTTTAGCGGGTCGCTCGGTATGAAGCGCCGTCGCGCGTGTAATTTTTCGCGGAACTTTTCAATCTGAAACGAACAACCACAGTATGAATCAAACAAGGGTGGGTAGGTGAAATGGGACTTAAAAATGACTAATTATACTATGAAAACAATGCTAAAGTGAAACTAAGATGGCAGCGGCGCCATTTGATAAATGTAAAATTGAATAGTTTACCTACGAAATGAACGATGAACTTAAAACGTAAGTAAACTAAAACTATTTACGTGTCTATATTTATCAAAGTTTCTACTCTCAATTCTATCGAAATAGAGTGGAGTAACAAATTCGTTCCACTCCTAGTGCTCTAGCATGGAATGTTTTCTAGTCTAATTAGTCGGTCTTAAGTCTAATGAGAGTTTTCTGGGGAATTATACTTCACGATGCAATATGAAAAGCAATATGTTGAATGTCACTACTGAAATATATGGAAATACTAATGTTCTTGAATCTAGATAAAGAATTAGAGGCTTAATTGAATCCACCTCGAATCCAACTTAATCACCTAGAATAGATCAAGTGTAATCCAATTCTTACGTTCTTACGGTAATAATTGCTCGTTCTAATCCCTAATTAACATGGCATTTCTACCAATTATAACTA
This sequence comes from Coptis chinensis, assembly GCF_015680905.1. Lineage (NCBI taxonomy): Eukaryota > Viridiplantae > Streptophyta > Magnoliopsida > Ranunculales > Ranunculaceae > Coptis > Coptis chinensis. Next base: position 69,849,911 of record NC_141457.1, on the reverse strand, counting down.
GCATGTGAGGTCGTCCACCCATTCTCATGGCGAAACACGACCTTCTAGAATGGAATAGACTCTACAACGCTTCTACACTATGCAACTAAGTTTTCATCAAGGCTTCATCAACCCCTCTAATGGAGGTTTTAGCCTTGATTCATCAAACCATCATTTCCCATTGAAATTGAATACAACATATTACAAAGATTCTAACTTTATGAGATTTAACTAAACAATAATCGAAATCTAATTAATAACTAAGAATTGAATGATAACAAGAATTGAAATTAGATCTAATAAATTGTAAATGACAAAAATCGAAATTGACAAGAATAACTATTTTATTTATCTAATCAATAAAGAACAATGATATAAAGTTTTAATCTAAAACAGGGAATGAAATTCTAAAACTGAGATCTAAAACTAATTAATGGAGGCTACTAATCTAATTTCTAATCTAGGTCTAACTATCTACCATTAACAAAGAGTGAAGCTTTGGTTTTTATACATTCAGATCCAAAAATCGTGCATGGGCTTGGAGCCATGTTTTGGGCCAGAGAATCAGGCCCAAAACCCAATTCTTTCAGTCCAAAAAGGCCTATTCAGCTGCAGTTGGCTTCAATAGATTTTTCGTCCACTTCTGCTCCTCTGATTGGGTCAAGGTTTGGACCATTGGAAAGCTCTTTCCGAGCCAGTCGTTTTGACATAAGGTATGCCCCATTCCGAGGTCTGAGTCCAAAGATACGGCCTTCGGAAGTTCTGGCGAATTGTCTTTGTTTACGCCCAGCGTCGACTTTTCAGCTTTTGACCGGGCTTTAGAAATGCTTTATCTTCTTGAATCTTGGCCTTTAATCATGGAACTCCTTAGCAACTAACCATTGCTCCTTTATCTAGCTAAAGTGGCACATTTCTGCACATAATGGACTTTGAAGCCTGAAATGCATAAAAACACGTAATCAGTATTAACTCTTACTTATTATTCACATAATTGGTCTAAAAGTATGATTATTAAGGGGTTAAAACTACAGTTTTGGGCTCTTATCAATGCACACGAACATTTCATAGCTTGCATTCGTTGTCAGCACCTAGGTCGAATTACCAAACGAAATATGATGCCCCTAAATCCTATCTTGATTGTGGAAATTTTTGATATTTGGGGCATTGATTTTATGGGACCCTTCCCTATTTCTCAAGGTTTTCTATACATTTTAGTCGCTGTAGACTATGTGTCCAAATGGATTAAGGCACTCGCATGTCGCTCAAATGACCATAAGACTGTCGTGAGATTTGTAAAAGAAAACATTTTCTCTTGTTTTGGTGTTCCCAAAGCTATCATCAGTGATCGGGGTACACATTTTTGTAACAAAATTTTTGGGTTTTTAATGAAGAAATATGGAGTTACTCACAAGGTTGCTACTCCATACCACCCACAAATGAGTGGCCAAGTGGAAGTCTCCAACAGAGAGATAAAGTCTATTCTGGAGAAAACTGTCAACCCATCAAGAAAGGACTGGTCTCTCCGCTTATCGGATGCCTTGTGGGCATACCGAAAAACATTTAAGACACCTATAGGGATGTCTCCTTACCGCATTATTTTTGGAAAACCTTGTCATCTGCTAGTTAAACTTGAGCATCGTGCCCTTTGGGCCATCAAAAGCCTCAATTACAATATCATCGAGGCAGGCGAGAAGGGAAAACTGCAATTAAATGAGCTGGAGGAGATTCGGAGTTATGTTTATGATCTCTCGAAATCCTACAAAGCTAATATGAAAAGAGTGCACGACAAGCACATTTTGCGTAAGGATTTCAAAATTGGCCAAAAAGTTTTACTGTACAACTCCAGATTACACATCTTTCCTAGTAAATTGAAAACACGATGGTCTGGTCCTTTCATTGTGTCCACTGTGAAACATTATGGGGCAATCTCTTTGCTTAATCCAAAAGATAACAGCGAATTTCAAGTCAATGGACAACGCCTAAAACATTACCACGAATTACGCTCACCAGATGTTGAACAGACTCTTCTTCAGGATCCGGATACCACCTGACTAGATGTTTCATTTGGCGTACTCAATCTTGTTTCTATAGAGGGTACGCCATTTTGGTAGTCGGGCCATCTTCTATCTTATGATCTCCAAAGTTCTTTGAAGTGTGTGGTTGCAAGCGCCGGAACCTTAGTCCACAAAAACTCTTTTTCAGAACTGAGTATAAATGTCTTCTGCAACACGAGAAAACGTGCTTTTCGGTAAACGATGGGTACCTAAAATTTCACCTCCTTCCTTCTCTTTCCTTTTCTACTCTCTGCCTCGCGAACTTCAGCTAATCATTTGGTGTAAGTCTCACTCATCACGAATAGGGAATGGTCGTAGTTCTTTTGCTCGTAAACGACGTGCGTGAAGGATGGGCTGGTGTATGCATTGCCAAACACCATTCTGTCTAGGTCTTGACTTCCTATCCGATACTAGCCAGTTTAAGGTATACTTTTGTCTAACACCAGCTGCGCAGGATAATCTTCGTCGCCGCGCCATTTCTCCCACAGGTTGGGATTCGTCTTGGGAATCTGACGTTAACAGACTCGATTCGTCTTGAGGATCTGACGTTAAAAGACTCGATTCATCTTAAGGATCTGACATTAAAAGACTCATCTTGTAGATATGTTTATATTGTTGCCTTTTCCCTTTGCATTAAGTTTTGCACATGAGATTCGTGTCCAACCTCGGATGTCGCATACTTGGAACATAAGCGGGCAATGGATTCCACCAGACCAACCCTAGAATTGGTTACTTTGAGTTCCCTTGGGGCGGTTTGAGGATAGCCGTATGTAATAAGGGCAATTTTATTAGACCGTAGCACGCACGGTCTAAGATGGTACCGTCTTGCCCCTAACCCCATAATACATAAAGGTAAAGCCACAGTCTGGCTGGATTGGGTTCGCTCCAGAGCCGATATGACAGTTGTCTATGATTATAGATGGTGACTCTTTTGGACATTCAGTGTTCTTCACGTTTATCTCCTTTGTATATAAATAAAATCTTGGTTTATAAATAAAACACCCTCATTCTTTTCAAAAACTGTTGTGACCTTTGAGGATGGCTCATACAATTGGATAGCATTTTTCGTGCCGATCATTTCAATATCTTATTCGTCCAATTCGGAGTCCAAACGAGTCGTGGGTAAGCATTTAGATTTTTTTAGGCTTAAATTGGGCTTTAGGCTTGATTTGGGCTTGGGGAAAATTTTTGGCCCAACCAAAATATCGAATTCTCGGTCCATTTAAACACAAAAAACCGGAACACACGCGTCACATTTACATCATTCTTCTCCCTAAAAAACCGGATCTTGCCCCCTCTCAATTTAGTCTTGCACGAGACAAGCCCACACTAAAACCAGGTCTCGCGCGAGACCCTCACATCTCCGACCAAGATTTCCTTCCGTCAGAACGTCCCATTTCTCCCCCTCATCAGTAATAAATAGCCATCCTCTCCCTAAGACCAGTAATGGCCGGAAACAGGCGGATTTGTGTGGAATTTTTTTTTGGAAATTTATTTGAAAACGGGATGTTTGCTCCATTCTTTGATCATGAAATTCACTCTAGAGGATGGGAGAGTTTGTTATATGCCAATGGAGGGCTTTATTCCAAGGATTTGGTGATGAAATTCTACGACAATGGGAGCTTTAATGGCGACCATTTTTGGGTCACCGTCGAGGGTGTGCGCCACGAAGTCACACCTGTGTTGCTCTCCGAGATCATGGGCATTCCTCTGGTCGACCACGTACTGACTCAGTAGCAGTCCATGTACCCACGGACTTACGATCTAATGCTCGAAACGCTAATCGAGGGAGAGTACAACATCGACGGGAAATGCGCATATCAGCGCTTAGTGCGACGGAACCAGCTGGCTGTGACTCAATGGCTGGGACTGAACGTCATTGGCACCTCAAAGCGTTCGGACATCAACAAGACCTTTCTCCACCTTCTCTGGATCCTCCAGGAGCGAAAGGGTAACTTCTGCATTGTTACCTTTCTTTTTGATATTATCACACATGCCACTTTTAGGTAAGCCCCTCTTGCCGTTATAGTAACGCAAGTTATGATTAATCTGGGTTTTCTATCCGCCACCCCACTACTCCCCATACCACAATATGAGAATATGCTTGTCTTCAAGAAATGCATACTGGACCCTTGGGAACCCACAAAGACCTAGGGCTGCCGAAAGACGCGCTAGCGTAGGCTCATCTCACCCACCCTACTTTGATGAGACTGCTATGAGTAAGATGACCCATCCCATAGAGGCCTTACGTGTTGTGAACAGTGGTTTGAGAGACATGTACACTCGCCAGGTATCGATGAGACGTACCTTGGGTGAATTAAGGACAAATATGACCACTCGCCACGAGTCAATGACAGACAGCATGGGCGAATTCCAGCAGGAAATGAGAGCTTCAATGACTACATTTCAGGACCATATGCTTACTCGCTAGAACTAGTTCCAGCGAATGTTCATGGCAAGCCAGCATCAGTTTCAGGCTCAGGTGATAGATACTCTGGGTGATATCCAGGAGCAGTTAGCCTCCACGGGAGCTCAGTCTTTGCCCGACGTCAGCGGGGACTCCTAGTTCTTCTTCTGCGGCCCCTCGGGATTCTCATTCAAAGACACGAGGATCATCAGTAGCTAGATTTATTTTTCCGGCCTTGTATAATATTTATATCAGATATTTTATTTACGTGTTTGCATTTTCCAACTTAATAGTAGATTGTTTCCTAAAAATTTCTATCTTGATATATTAGCTATATCTAATATTATAGTATATAGGTAGGAACATATATTGGTAATAATAAATTATATACATATATATATATATATATATATATATATATATATATATATATATATTTTAAATGTCATACTTAAACAACAAATTTTAACGTAAACTAACGTTTTATAAAACGTTCAGAAAACGATAATGAAAACGCATAAAAAACGGTCAGAAAACGGTCATGAACCACATCTAAAAAACGGTCAGAAAACGACAATTTTCTTTCTATAAATAAGTTCAACTCTTCCTCCATATTCACTCATTTCATATTCTTCCCTCTACACTTCTTATTCTAAAAAATGTTTTTAGATCACTCCAAGTTTCAAGATTCATGAATGCACTAGAAAAGTTTGAGCAGCAGCAGATTGAATATGCTACTCAAGTCTTCATGCTCGGTTGTTTTATTATAGTCATGTTGTGAATGTGGCATATAGTTTTATCTAATATTTAGGTTTGTATTTAATTCCTCGTATCATTATGTTGTGTTTCCATACCGTTGTACGTTCTTACATCTTATTGTGATAGTATATCTACATTTTCCTTCTCCTTCTACTTACGCTATTAAAAAAAAAAAAAAAATGGCACTCCTTGTCACATGCCCCATTCTTCTCATCCACACTACATCCACTTTTGCGCATATCTTAGAAGATACACGTGGTCTAACTACCCTGTGATACCTCGAAACGTATCATTTATATTTTTGGATGGGTGCCTATTTATAACAAGGATAGACACCTCAAAAATCTAACTTCCTTTTTTCCAAAATAATCTTTTTCTTCACCATTCCATCTTTAATGGCCCTCACTCAAAGTTTCGTGCCCGAGCAAAATTTTATGGAAAATTTCCAAAATGGTCTTTTTCATCCTTTTTTGACACTGAAATATTACGTCGAGGATGGTACCCTCTTTTACACCATAAGCAAGCATTTTATTCCAGAGAATTGGTCTTGTTATTTTATAAAAGCGATTATTTCCAAAACGGACAATTCTTTGTCCGTGTTAACGGATGTGAGCATGAATTGACTATGGAAATTATCTCTGAGGTACTTCAAATTCCTATTACAAACCAAGGAGTACACCTTCAGGATTCACCTTTCGATAATATCCGGCATCTGATGTTTGCAACTATCCTTCACGGTGAATACAACCGGAAAAACCGTATTGTTTATCAGCGATCTTTGCAAAAGAACCAATTATCTGTGATCCAATGGGTAGCTCATAATGTCCTCGGTACGTCTAAGACTTCTGAAATAACCAAACCCCTCCTCCATTTACTCTTGGTCTTGCAGAGTAACTGCAATGATTTTTGCATTATTAAATTTCTCCGGAATGCGATCGCACGTGCTAGGAAAAAGGCAACTCCTTTACCAACCATTGTGACACTTATCATGATACGTTGGGGTTTTTCTAGTACTTCTCCTCATACACCTCTTCGAATAGCTAACATTCTTACCATTCACTCAGTATGTAGGAACGGATTCTGGAACCCTGACGTTGCAAAGAACCATGTCGGTGCAGAAACCGACGAAGATTGTTCCGCCGACAACATCTTCACTGAAAATGCATTATGCAACGTATTTAATCCCATGGAAGGGCTTCGCTTAATTCAACAAGGACTGATGACATTATTCAAACGTCAGAACATTATCATCACCAGCCTTCTTGAATTTCAAGACCTGCGGACAATAAACGAAAAGGAACAAGCACAATTCTTGCACAGCCACAACCAATTCTTGGCAAATCACACTCTCATAATGGAGAACCACGCTGAGATTTACCAGGCAGAAAGCAAAATATTGCAACAGGCTGTTGCACGGATTAACGACATAGAAAATCTTATAAACGGATCCCTCCCACAAAAGGATCCTCGCCGTTACATGGGCCAATGAAACCATTTAAATTTTGCAATTTTATATTATTTATCATTTTCTTTTTAGTTTTTAATTTTCATATGGTAATTTGTTTTTACTTAATTATTCTCATCATACTTTAATATTTGTTTATCCTTGTCTAAACAGGTCACATTTTTTTTTCACACATCTTCTACAATGGAAGATCCAAAGATGATTCCAGAACAATCTTTCCATTCGTTGCTGAATTCTCTGGCATATGGACATCTTTTCAGAGACTACATTACTCAAGTTGGTTGGAACTCTCTTATTCTACACCCGGAGCAGACATACTCCCCAAGTTTGGCAACTTATTTTTATGATCACATGGAAGATCTACCAGCTATCCAGGGTTTCCCTTTGAATGGTTTTACATTACGTATTGGTAACACACGACATGCTTTTTATGAGCCAACAGTGGCTATGGCTCTAGACCTTCCTCCTCTTCAGCCAGATCTCCCCATTCAATACATGATAGAGAATGACTTTAATGACTATTCTAGGGAAGATTTTGCTGCCTGGTATGGCGATGGCCTTGCCCACGTCAAAGAACGTGCCGAAGCTGGCCGATGGCCAGACTTCACTATTCTACTAGCCAGTATGACCATGAATGTTGGAACTGCCATGTTATTTATTCTTTTGAACATCATGGGGGATTGGCATTTTTCCACTGCATCAAAGTCAGCGTGTAAGACATTCCATGCATTGGCCCAGCAACATACCGCCTTCGACATTACAAACCTAGTAATTGAGAATCTTAAGAAGGCTCGGTCTTTTCGGCAACACTATATCACCCTGCCAGTTACAGCATGCAGGATAGTGAGGACGTACTTCCCTCAGTTTGCGGCCACCTTTCAGGACTAGGTAAAGGTCGACTCTATGTGTCCAACAAATAAGATAATTCGTTCTTTGCGATTTCGGACATGGCGACGCCCTGCAAGGTATCTTAAGAAAGTTCGTTCTTTCCCTAATGATGATAAAATGATAGCTCATCTAGACAATGCAAAGAAGAGGAAGTGGAGTGAAGTCTGGAAAGCTATGATAGATTGGCGGGATGCAAAGGAATGACATTTCTATAGGGACGAGGCAATGGTGGACTATCCCCAAGTTCAAGGTTGGGGCAATGTGAGTTGATGCATATACATATTTGTTTTACGTTTTGATGTGAAATAAATAAATAACCTAACAGTGTGCTACTCTAACAGTGTGCTTCTACTTTTATGATATATATAGTGTGTTACAATAAATTTCTGTGGAAGATGTCAGCTATATTTTTGCTCATAGCCTCTCAGGTATACTCTTTCTTCCTCTTAACACTTTGAGGACACAGCGTCCGACTGTTTGGGGGTGGTGGGAACCTTTCGCAAAAATTAGGCATGCATAGTTGTATATAGTTTACTTGATATCTAAATAAACGTATTTAGTGACAAATTCTCGTTTCCCTTTCTATGATGAAAAATATTTAGAAATCTCACCCTAGCATCAGAATTAGGACTTGTTCTTAGAAACTTAATTTAATACGTATACAATAGTTTTTACATATTTTCATGAGCATTCATGCACTGACTATCATTTAATGTACACAGCAGTAAGTTTCTGGGACCCACGGTTAGACAACTTAGTTTCCATATCCTGTAAGAATCTAACCAAAAGCCTCAAAATGTGTGATATATGAGTAATGACACAGAGGAGTAGTTCTTCCGAATAGAGAAGTTCACACGTCTACTTACTTGATCACTACCCAAATCCTAGGCGAGAATTCAGGTATTCTTTGGATCGATATAGCCAAATATTCACACCTGTAAAAAAAAATTTACCGCTAGTCGCCCCACTGAACCTTTCATTAATCCTTTCTACTTCACCAAAAAAATCATTACCCATCTAGTAACCACAAATAAATAAGCCTACCTAGATGATGAGTATGAGAAATAGGATGAAGTGCAGAAAAATGAAGAGAAAAAACTTGTCAACGAATCAAAATCAGTTACCTGTTTCAGAAGAAAAGAAAAAAGAAAAAAGAAAATAGAAATATGTTTCCAAAAATCAAAAGAAATATCAAGGTTAGAATTCCCCCCAAAAATCAAATCAAAAGGGAATACAAAAGCTTGAAAAATCCAAGTATGGAAACCCATGTTAGAAGCATGAAAGAAAATAAGGATTCTCTAGTATAAATATCTCGAAGACCTTATTCTCTCATACTTATCATTTTTTTAATTTTCCATTCCAGTTTCTTTTACACTACCACCTAAGCCCCATAACACCTAATAAAGACCTCTAGCTCAATTAGGAATATGATAGTATGATAATAAGTAGTAGTTGTGACTTCTAATTCCTCGGCTCCTCATTTGTCATTGAGTATGTGAGGAAACGTGTGCCCACTGCACACTGGAGATAGCAAAGCTTGAGTGGAAAAATAAAAGAGAAATTGTGTTTCGACACATACCTGTGAGAACCTACTTAATGACGCTATCCAAAGGATCCATAAACGGCCCTGCTTGTACATTTCATTATAAGATCACTGCATGCATGCTCATACATAGATATTTTGATTATTGTATGTATATTAACTTGAAATTCGAAAGAATTAAATCCTTGTTTCCCCCGCTAGTGAGATGTCTAGATACCTGAGATTAATTAAGGAAACAAGCCTTTGTTACTAAGTCGTTGTAGTATAAATGAAGTTTGTGAGTATCTTCTCTGGAAAACTCTCACGAGGCTATAACTCGTCCACTAGGGAATTCCTAGTGGTTCAAGGCCTTGTTGCATACGGTCAATGCAACCGCACTCTGCGAAATAAGATTTAGCTTAGGACAACACATTTTTGACCACTTATCGTTTTAATGTCTCTTCTTTGCTTGAGGACAAGCAAAGTGCTATTTGGGGGTAGTGTGATAAGCACCCAAAACTGTAATATTAAACCCCGAGAGGCATAGCATTTTGGTCGATTATGTGTTTAATAATTATGTAATAATTATATTTTAGTACTTTTGCAGGTTTCCGCAATTAAAATGAATATAATGATAAAACATGCATTGAAGTACGGAAATACTGAAATATTTGAAGTTTCCCACTCAACCCCCGTGAAGCCCAACAAAGCCTGACTAGAGCCGAAGTTTCCAAAAGAACAAAACCAGTACAGAACGGGTCCATATATAAAGAAGCAGCAAACTTCCGAAGCTCAAATCGGATAAATCTAGATGCCGAAGTTGGCTAGTAAAGTTGCCATAGCGACCCGGGCGATGAACTCTGCGCAAGGACAGAAAGTCGTAAAAACGCCAAAATCGGCACCGCCACTAGACACACTAAGTGGACCCACTCTGTGGGCCCAAAGGCATGATGAGTCAGCATAGGCAGGTGGCAAGTGATGGGTTCAAATTGGTGCCACCTTGTAAGAGGAAAGACACATACCAATTCAATGTTTGAATTGAATTGGGCTAAAAGACGAAAACAAAACATAAAAGGACGAAAACTTAATAAGTAAAAGACAAAAGTTATAACAGATGAAAACAAAACTTTGATTGTTTTGAACAATTCAATTAGCTAACGAACAAAACTCAGTTAAGGCTTCACAAGACATCTGCCTATATATATGAGGGGTGTAAAGGGGCGTTTTGGTTTCCCTTTAGATATTGTGAAGAGAGGGGAATGGGTTTAGGTTTTTCTGGAGAGACCGAGTTCGCTGATGAGAGAGCTGCCTACGTATCCTCTTTTGGGTTTTCTTTTTAGGGGAGAGAGGAATCAGGTCTCATATAGTTCAAGTAGGTGGTATTTATAGGCTTGTGGAAGTGTCAATCCTAGAGACACGTGTGTCTCTTGCACACATGTAAGGTGGAGATTGTGAATGAGTGTTGGGCTGGTTTTAGTATAAGTCGTGTGCTGATTGGGAGTTGGCGCGGTAGTCCCTATTTCCCGGTGGTGGGAAGTACAAGTAAGATTTTGGTAATGATTACCCCTGGTGGTGACTTTATTTGAGGTGTTCTATCTCTGGCCGTGTGTTCGTACTGAGACATCCTTGTTCGTACCACCTATATGAAAGGAGCTGCTCACAGATCGGTCTTGGAGGTCGATGTCTTGGGTTCACCTATGCTGTGCGCGTATGTCTTCACAAGGGAGCTGCTCACAGGTCGGTCTTGGAGGTCGATGTTCTGAGTTCGCTTATGCTTCACGCGTGCGTGATATTCCTTAATGAGAATATTACTCCCCTACACAGCCCCCTCTCAGTAGATTGTTTATGTCTCGGGAAACGATCTGCTGAGAGAAAAACGAAAGAACGTGTGGAGCATGAGCGAGCTGTGGTGGACGATCCGACTGGGATGCCGTAAACTTTGAATCATGTGGCAAGTTGATTTGGCGGGGAAGGGAAGGTAGTCCGTGATTGGCATGTGACAGAATCGTAGCAGTTAGTAAAGAGACGTGTCGCCGCATTATTCGGAACTCTTGAAAAGACAGGTCCTTGGAACACGTGTGCGGGCTAGGGCATAGGCTCTAATCATAACTTCTTGGTAACTGAATGGGCGGTTTGTACAAAATCAAATTTGGGACAATCAAAAAGGTATTTCCTATTTCCTTCTCCGCAAAAACGCAAGCTAGGGTTTCTCAGGTGAGTGCTTCTGCTCCTGTTACTTTTGCATTTTCAATTTGCTTTCCTCTCGCTCAAGTGCGATTTGTTAAGTAGGTAGGCCAGTGTTAGGTTGTAGGGTTTAAACTTGAGTAATTGATAAAAAGAAAATGTTATAATGTCTGATTCTGATGATACTCGATCGGAAGAGGTTCGTGAGGTTTCATTAAGTTATGGAGAGTATGAGGATGATAACGAAGAGTCGGTGAGTGTTGGCATTCAGAATGAGTTGGATGAGGAAGTTAGGGTAGATGAGGGTAACACTCGATCTGTGTCAGAAGGTGCCGTGGCCAGTACGTCAGGTCGAGGGGAGATGTCGTCTTCAAGTGAGTTGCCCCTTAGAGAGGTAGATCGTCATGCGGCGAGCTTGTTCCCCGAACTGAGGGCAGCTTATGAGATCAACATTCATGACCTGGAGACACATGATCCACGGTTTAGTGACAATGTACGTAGTGAAGAGTACAACCCGCCGAATGGGGGGGTAATCATCTGTGAGGGCCAACTGAGAGCGCATATGCGAATACCATTCTCGAAACTGGTGTGTGACTTCTTGGCCCATTGTTGGAAGTCTCCTTGTCAGTTCGTTGGTAACACCTGGCGATTGTTTAAGGTGTTTGACCTGTTGAATGCGAGTGGGGAATACGACATAGGGGTATCCGACATAGTTGAACATTATGTTGTGAGGCGAACTGGTAATTTGAACTTTAGCTTGCAAACGATGACGACGCGTTCTGCTGTGATCGACGGTGTAAGCAACGAGGCCTGGACAAAGAGGCCGTTGCTGCTAGTTGGCAACTACTGTACTAACGGATATAGGTTGCAAACTAGGATTTGTAACATATCCGGTGGGTAGGAATATTTTTCTTTTGTCGCTTTACTTAATGATTGACAGTTATGCTAACAGGCCCATGGTTTTGCTTTGTCTGTAGATTTTTCTGTGAAGACGCGAACTGATCGTGGGGAGATAAAGAGATTCGTGCTGCTGACTCGAGCAGAAAAACAAAGCGAAGTTGCCGAGGTTCGCGATTTTTGTGGAAAGGGGGGGCCTGCGATCCGGGAAAAAGAAAAGCTCAAAAAGACCGAGCTCGAGGTCGAACAAAAGGCGAAAGTGATGGAGACGCCAGCGTCGAAGCGACTTGGTAACGCCAGAAGATAGGAATCAGGCTCGTGGTGGCTTGAGACGACCCGCTAGAGTTGGTGCCTCAGGGGTTGGTGGGTCGAGCTCCCGACCTGAAGGGGGGTCGATCGATTCGCCTGTGGAGCTGGAGACGATGGTCTTCAATCCTCGCGCAAAGAGCAGGTCGGAGAAGAGACGACATGACTCCTCTGAGCAAGACGTTACCCGAGTTGCCAAGGTAGCGCGGCACACTCTTGGGGAAAGCTCTAGCCGGGGCGGTCCGTGGTGAGCCGACTGGTGCTACAGTGACACGCCGGAGTCGGGCGCGACCGAGCAGGTCATGGACTTGGCCACTTTTGGGGGAGGGTCTAGTCCGTCTCGACTGGGCGTGAACCCAGTCCGCTGGCGAAAGCGAAGGCTCCCCACAAAGCGAGTGGAAAAGCTGTTGTGGTTGCTGATGACCTAGAGGCACAGTTTGTGTATCTAGACGAGAATGGGGGGCAACGAACTGTGAAGCGAAGTGATTGTAGCTTCAGGTCGAGTAAGGTATCGGCCTGTCTGTTAGAACAGATAGCTCTGGACGGCAACCGTAAGGAGCTGGATGAGAAAGGGCTGGCTGATAACCTGAAGCGAATGGAAATCGCGTAATGTTTGGTACGTGAGTTTGTCTTCTTTTGATGTAACTGTTCACCTATGTACGTTGTTGTGACTTGGTTAGTAACATATGTGTGTAATTGCAGCTGGTAAGTGGGTTTCAGAAATTGAAGGAGATTGCTCAATTCGCAGAGGCAGATAGAGAAGTTGTGGTGAAGCTGTCCGACGAGCTAAAAAATGTTTAGGAGGCCGCGAAGATGGAGCGTGATGAGCTGGAAGACCTGAAGAAAGCACATCAAGCTCGAGTCTGGCCAAGATGCTTTGAAAGATACCAAAGCAGAAGAGCTGAGGCAAAAACTACAGGGAGCGGAAGAGAATGTTCTGGCAGCGACTGTGGAAATTGGTAGGCTGAACGAGTATACCTTACACTACAAGAAGGTTGCTCAGGACGCTACCAAGGCCTATGACGTTCTGGATGCGGACTTTGTTGAACTAGAAGCGGACTATAACGCTTTGAAGGAGGAACATGCACGCTGTACGTCTCGGACTGTGGTAGAACAGGTGCAGGGAGATGCCAGCAGTGTGCTCGCTTCTTCAGTGATCATTCCGAAAAGTCATTAGTACCGCTGGCCCGAACCGCTGCCGCGCGTCCCCGATGTGCTAATGAGTTTGAACTTTGATGGAGTGTCAGTTGTGGTGGATGGAAGGGATGCTGAAATTGATGAATCGCTCGTGCCTGGAGAACTAACTGTTGTACCTAGAGAGGATGAGCTGTAAATTTGTTTTGTTATGCTGTCAGCTTATAAGCTGTGATACAATAGAGCTGGTTTCCTGGGGTAACCTGGGCAGTTCGTCTTTTTATTTTTATGTGCTATTACTGTGAACGATCTGGTACCCCGTTCTGGTTTGGGGTAAGCATGTGATGACGAAAATTGTTTAGCCGGGTTGGATTTCCTGAGTAGTCTCAACAACTCGGCTAAAGAACGAATGGTAGTTCAGGTCTGTTAGAACAGGTCGTTGTATGCTTATATGCCATATTTATTGTTTGTTTCTCAATTGTGCGTGTGTACCGCTTGCTTGATTGTGTTTACGAATGATGATACTGCTATAACTATGCATGGCTGTTGTGCTGCGGTGATAACTGCGTTGCCAATAACTGGTAAGCTTGTATGAGCGTCTTGTTGTTAACTTGTCTTCAGCTATTTGGTGACGCTCGGAATGATGCCACGAGATCGCTGGGCTCTCGTACATAGAGCAGGACGAAGTGTGTTATGTTCAGTGCCACAGACGGCAGTATTCCCTAATGTGCGTGACACGTGTAAGAAAACTGACGGTCCAAAGGACATAATGATGGCGGGCAGATGGCGCTTGGCGTCTCAAGGTAATTATGAGGCGCTTAGGGAAAAGACGTTTTATATTAAATAAACTGTGCGCAGAATACCAAAAGGCATTTGCTTGGCTTCTTGTCGTAGCTCTTCTCTACCCTGTCGCTCTGCCCTATCGTTGTGCACTACCCTCGCCGCTGCTTCTACAGGTATGTTTATTTTCCGTTGTGAGTGCTACTCCATTGAGAAGGATTTGGTGTATAACTGTAACTCATTCAGTAGTATCTCTGTTCCTAGGTTTGACCATGGCAAGGTGTCGCCCATATGTGAGAGGAGAAGGGAGTATGAGAGAAATGTCGCCTCTGATAATGGAGGAGATGGAATTTGATCCTCATGTGCATGGTGATCGTGGTAAGAGGAAGGCTACTGCTGTAGGAGCCAAGGGTCACAAACGACCTAGGAGAGCTGGTCGTCCGGCTGGCAGTATTGTGTTTAGGTCGCCACAGCGGGTAGGCGAGAGAGCTCGTCATGCCACAGCGGGTAGCGACCTGGGGCAAGGTCGCCAAGTCGCTGGTGAGAGTTCGTCCCCGCGATGTGGTGATGTGGGGAGCAAATTTTACTACATAGGGAAGTCGGGGAAGAAGCGTATGGTGAAACGCTCGGACTGTAGCTTCCACTCGGCGCCCATAGCGACTAGCGTTCTGAAGGGGATCGTGTTAGATGGTGACAAGGCAGAGGTGAAAGATGAGGACATGGAGACGCTATTGGGGACGATGGACATGGCCGCTTGTTTGGTGAGTTCATGACACACTAAGTTGTTATGTCTGTTTCCAGGGAAGTCTGGTTCTTTAACTTCGTTCGTGCAGTTTCTTGCAGGGTATGATAAATTGAAAGATGTTGTGCAAAACACCAAGACTGATGATAACCCTCACGTCAAGCTGGGGTGTATGCGAGCTGCGTGGGGGGTTGACAAGAGGAAGCTAGAAGTGATGACCACCAAGTACCAAAATGTTGCTGCTGAGAATGCTACATTAGTGACTGATATGACTGAGCTAGAAAGGGAATTAGCTGAAGTGATTGCTTATGCTAAAAAATGCCAAAAGGTGGCGCGCAAAGCACAGGAGGCGTATACCAAAGCCTGTGTCACATATGCCGCTCTGGACGAGAAGTATGACGCTCTGAAGAAAGCGACTGTAGGCGAGGAACAGGGGCAAGGAATGCGCGTGATGCTGAGATCGGCCCGGCACACTGCTTCTACTAGCGCGGCACTAGAAGATAAGCATGTCTTAACTGATATTTGATGATGTGATCTACCTTTGTCTCTGTCAGCAAAAATTTGTAAGCGTTGTTTACGTTCTCCTCTCTTATATGAGAGTTAACAATAGAGTTGTGTCTTCAGGCTTGCCGGAGCAGTTCGCCCTTTTAGTACAGAGAACTGGTTTCCACGGAAGTGGCATTTCGATACTTTGTTAAATTTGTAATAGATACCGATCTGGATTTTTTGGGTAATCCCAGCAGATCGGTGGATGTAATTGTTGTGGCGGTTGGTCACATATTGCTACTGGTTATGCTCCGAATGCATGTTTCTGCTTACTTGTTTATAGATAGCGTCATGCTTATTGTTCATGTGGCTTGAAATAACTGAGGAGCTGGAGATTTAGTTTAGACACATGATGTGCCTGTGATTAGCGTTGTCTTTCTTGTTTATCATGTTATAAGAGAAGAGACGTTAGGAGTATGCTAGATAACCTGAGTCTAGAACTAAGAGTTTCTCCCTAAGTGTATTGCGCTGAGTCTGAGAAGTAAGACTCAAAGGAATGCTCTGGTCAGGCAGAGCGTGTGGGCCTGTATAAGCGTGACGCTCATGGAGAACGCTTTCGTATGGTCGACTCTAGGAGTATAGGGTCGTCGATGAACGAGGCTCTAGGGGGGTCGTAGAGCCTGCGAGCTCCAGAGAGTTGTCTGCTCACGGAGAGCGTTCTCGTTTAGTCGATCCTAGAAATATAGGTCCTCGACGTGACAAGAGTTGGAGAGGCTGTGGAGCCTGTAAGCTCTAGAGAGCTGTCTGCTCACAGAAAGCGTTCTCGTTTAGTCGATCCTAGAAATGTAGGTCCTCGACGTGACAAGAGTTGGAGAGGTTGTGGAGCATGTAAGCTCTAGAGAGCTGTCTGCTCACGGAGAGCGTTCTCGTTTAGTCGATCCTAGAAAGATAGGTCCTCGACGTGACAAGAATTGGAGAGGCTATGGAGCCCGTAAAGCCGTGGAGCCGCTCCCACGGAGAGCGTTCATGTTTATGAGGCGTATGGTTCACCGTGTTGGATCGTAAGTATACCGGGTCGTGTTTCCGATCTGCGGCGTAGGACTTTTGATGCAAGTAAATGGAATACCTTGTACTAGGTAACTTAAAAATTGAACCTTGAACTTACAGTGCTTGAAAAATGGAATATACAACAACAATGGTTTTATTGATAAAATCTTTTCAGCAGATAAGTATTCCAAGGGCGAGGTAACAATTTCCCCTCTTGAGTTTTTATCCAAGATGCTCCATTGCCTACAACGCGCGTTCTCGATGTATGGGCCTTCCCATGTAGGGGCTAACTTGGAGTCGTCTTGCGTCTTTTTTAACACTAGATCGCCAGGCTGGAACGATCGAGGATGCACCCGTTTATTGTAGGAGTTCTTCAGGGTTTGCTGATAAGAAGCGACTCTGATGGCGGCTAAGTCACACCGTTCTTCTAGCAAATTGACCTCTCGTGCTAAAACAGAATCATTGTGTCCTGTCTCGACGAGCTCGGACCGGTCGTAGTATTTGACGATTCGGCCGGATGGGAATGACAGCCTCTGTGCCATAACACAAGGAGAATGGAGATTCGTCTGTACTGGACCGAGCTGTGGTGCGATGAGCCCACAAGATGTTCTCCAACTGGTTCGGCCATTGGCTCTTGTTATTTTCAATCTTTTTCTTCAAATTTTCTAAAATGGCCTTGTTGCTGACTTCTGCTTGACCATTACTCTGAGTGTATTGTGGAGTAGAAAATGCATGAATTATCTTCCACTTGGTTAGAAAGTCTTTGACTGTTCTGCCTTTGAATTGGGGTCCATTGTCCATCACTAGTGTATATGGCAAACCAAATCTGGTGATGATGTGAGTCCAGATGAAGTTTCGGACATGTGATTCTTTGACATGTGCTAAAGGAATGGCCTCGACCCACTTAGTGAAATAGTATGTTGCAGCTAAGACGAATCGAAAACCAGTGCTCTTCTGTGGGATGAATGGTCCCATGATGTCCATACCCCACATGTGAAATGGCCATGGGCTTGCTATATTGATCAGCTCGCGAGCGGGCTGAATGATGTTGTGGCCGAATGTTTGACATTTTACGCACTTGATGACGTATGCTTTGGCATCGATCTGCATACGGGGCCAAAAGTAGCCTTGGGAAATTGCCTTGTGGGCTAAAGAGCGACCTCCGGTATGGTTTCCGCATTCTCCTTCATGGATTTCGGCAAATATCAATTGGCCCTGCTCTGGAGTAATGCATCGCAAGTGCGGTCCACTAGCAGATTTTCTGAACAACTTATTGTGCAATAAGCAATATCGACGTGCTTGATATGGGATTTGCTTGGCTTTGGTACGTTCTGCAGGGAGTGTGCCATGGTGGATGTAGTCCATGATAGGCTGCATCCATGTCTGACTCAACTGATCTTCGGAGAGAGGGAACAGATCGGTTATAACTAGGGCATGCTCGACCTGGTACGCAGGTCGGTCGACTACCTCAATGAGGAGTTGGCGTGGAAAGCAACTCGGTGTTTAAGTGGCTAAGTAAGCTAGACTGTCTGCGTGACGGTTCTCATCACGCAAAAAATGATGTATAGTAGATTTCTTAAAAGAAAGCAATAAATGATGAACGACCTGAAGATACTTCGAAAGGTTACCTTCATGGGTAGTGTACTCTTTGGCAATCTGGCGAACGACCAGTTGTGAGTCACTAAAGACTTGAAGTTCTTGCACACCGAGTTGTAGTGCCATACGAAGGCCCATGATCAACGCTTCGTACTCTGCCTCGTTGTTGGAAGATGCGAAGTCGAGTCGAACTGATTTTTCGACCATAAACCCTTTGGGGGACATTAAGACGACCCCGATGCCACTCCCTCCAGGGTTGCTAGAGCCATCTACAAAGAGAGACCAGATTGATTTGACACGTTCCTTGGCGTCTGCGAGCTCCATCTCTGGTTCCTAGTGTGGGTCCTTAACAGGGAAATCTGCTAGGAAATCGGCGACGACTTGACCTTTCTGAGAGGTGCGAGGTACAAACTCCATGTGGTGTTCACCGAGCTCTTCGGCCCATACTACCATACGAGTAGTCTTGTTTTCTTTGTGGAGGATCTTCTTCAAGGGGAGGTCGGTCAGTACTTTGATCGGATGTGCTTGAAAGTATGGCCTGAATTTTTGTGCCGAATACAACAAAGCAAGTACGGCTCTTTCAAGGAAAGAATAATTCCTTTCAGCTGGCGTGAGCGTCTTACTTATAAAGTAGATCGGCTTTTCTGAGTTGTTCTCCTCTGTGAAGAAAACTGAGCTGATGGCGAAGTCTGATATTGCCAGATATAGCCCCAGTGTCTCTCCATCTATTGGTTTGGCTAAGACGGGAGGCGTGGTGAGGTATTCTTTGAGAGTGGCGAATGCTTGGTGGCATTGATCGTTCCATGAGAACTGCTCGCCTGTTTTGAGGAGTTGTAGGAACGGGCGACACTTGTCTGACGTCCTGGATATGAATCGGTTAAGTGCAGCGACCATGCCTGACAACTTCTGTATCTGCTTCTTTGTCTGTGGATCAGGCATGTCTAAGAATGCTCGGATTTGGTCTGGATTTGCTTTGATCCCTGGCTGTGACACCTGATATCCGAGAAACTTACCAGAGGACGCTCCAAAGAGGCATTTCTCTGGGTTCAACTTCATTCGAGTGCAGCGCAACCTAGAGAACGCTTGCTCAAGGTGAGTGATGTGGTCTCCTGCTTTCCTGCTTTTGACGACCATGTCGTCGATGTAAACCTTCATGGTCTCACCTAACATGTCCTGGAACATGTTAGTTACCAGACGCTGATATGTCGCTCCGGCGTTCTTAAGGCCAAACGGGAGGACGTTGTAACAATAAATTCCTTGCTCGGTAATGAACGAGGTCTTCTCTTGATCTTCTTCAGCGAGTGGGATTTGGTTGTATCCGCTGTACGTGTCCATGAAGGAGAGAAGTTCATGCCCACAGGTCTGGTCGACAAGTCGGTCAATACGAGGTAGGGGAAAACTATCTTTTAGGGTTTCCTGATTGACATTCGTGAAATTGATACATAGGCGAATTGTTCCATTCTTTTTGGGGACCGCAACAATGTTCGCGATCCAGTCTGGATAGTCGACCTTTCTGATAAAACCGACCTGCTTGAGTTTGTCGACCTCGTCGTTAATGGCTTTTTGAAACAGCAGGGATAAGCAGCGAGGTCGTTGGCAAACTGGTCTAGCACTGGGGTTGACATTTAATCTATGACATGCTACGTTGGGATCTATTCCGGGTACATCGATATACGACCAAGCGAAAACATCTTTATTCATGGCCAAAAAATTTACAAGTTGGGTCTTGAGTGTAGGGTCAAGGTTAGCCCCTACATATACAAACTTGGGATCATCATTAGTTCCTAAGTTCACTTGCTCTCTGTCGACCTGTTGAGGTGTTGGCTTGGGTGACGATGCTTCTTCGTGTGGTGATACTTTAGCGATCTGAGGGAGAGTGAAAGTAGTCGCCCGAGCTGGATCGGTGTCTGTGGTGACGAGAATAGGGGCTGGAATGGTCTCTGTGATCATGACAGCGGGTGCTGGAGTGACTGCCGAAATTGAGATTTGTTGTGCGACACATGACGGTGAGGTGGTTGGGATGCTAACTGGAGGGGCAACAACAGTGGAGGTGACCTCTGGGGTCGTGATTGCTGTGTTGACAACAGCTGTCGCGACGTCTGGGATCCGTCTGGATGGAGCGACAGTGGTTGGGCTGACTTCTGGAGTGGAAACAGACGACTGCATCTTCTTACTGGAGCCCCCAGCGTGTGGTTTTGATGCTTGGGCTCTGACCTCGGCAATCAGGTCTTTGGCCATGGTATAACTGGTGGGCTCGTTGCTTGTGTGGATTGGTCCACTGTCGATCCTACTTGCTGACAAGATTTGGTTACAATGATATGCTTCTAGTTGATTGCTTCTCAGCTCCATCATTCCTCTAGGGCCTGGGAAACGGAGAACTTGATGCAATATTGATGGTACAGCTTGCATTTGGTGGATCCATCGTCGTCCTAGTATGGCATTATAGGACGACTTGATATCCAGGATGCTGAAGCTTGTATTGCAGCTGACTTTGTCCTCTTTGGACCCTACTGATACTGGAAGGATGATGTCACCGACAGGGTCGGCCCTGGAGCCATTGAACCCATAAAGGGGGGCAATCGGATCTATAAGAACTGACTTGGGTAAACTCATTTCTTGGACGGTGTGATAGAATAAAATGTCGCACGAACTCCCCAGGTCGATCAAGACGCGCTTTACTGTCCAGTCGCTAATCTTGACGTGGACGACCAGTGCATCGTTGTGAGGAAGGCAGACCTTGTTGAGGTCGGCCTCTGTGCTGCCTGGGAAGTAAAATGACACACTTCCTGAAGAGCGCCGACACGACGTCTTTTCTCTCTGGATGAGGTGACGGAATCATCGAGGAAGGTAATCATGTGAATTGTTCTAGCATTGTCACGATCTGAGGAGTGTTGTCTTCGCTCGTGACGAGAACGGTCTCTTGGACATCCTCTACTGTAGGGGCGAGCTTGAAACTCTTGGTGGTGACGGCGAGGTGGAGATCGACTGCGCACTCGGCGAGCCATGAGTTTATGGCGCAAATCACCTTCAGGAATGTTGGTGTACTGTTTAATATGACCAGCTTCGACGAGGTCCTGGAGATAGTGCTTAAGCCCCCAGCACGCATTGGTTTCATGGCATTTTGCTTTGTGGAATGCGCAGTAGGACTTGTCAGGTCGATCTATTGGCTGCCTCACATCTGGTCGGAAGTATGAGGCGCGCTGGATCTTGGCCAGTATGTAACTAGGGGAGCGTGTCAAGACAGCGAACTCTCTGTTGTTATCCTGCCGGGTACCTGCCTTTGGTGCCAGTGACCTGGATCACATTTTGGCACGCTGGGTATGATCAGAGATCACTGCCACCTCCTGGACCTCGGCTAAACCACTGGACTTCAAACTTTCTTGCAACTTGATATACTTGTCGACCCGGGCATACAGTTCGGACAGCATTTCTGGGCGCTCTTTCATCAGTGATCTGGAGAGGTCGGTATTACACACTCGACAGGCGTTAGAAAATGCCAATGTGGCAAAAGACTCTTTCATTCCACTTTCCATACACAACAGTTCAGCCTTGAACCGTCCTAAGAATTGGCGAATGGTTTCATCTTCCCTGAATGAGAGCTGGAATAGCGAATCAAGATCTGCCTTCTCTCGTCTGTTGTGCACGTATTGGCTAGCAAATAGATCAGTAAGCTGTTCAAAACTTTTAATAGAATCATGTTCAAGAGAGAAGAACCAATCAAGTGCGCCATCCTTGAGACTGGCTGGAAATAGTCGGCAGTGAAGATGATCAAACTCAGGAGAACTGTAGAGGGCCAGACTTTGAATGTACCAAGCCACATGCTGACCGGGGCATGTGCTGCCATCATACATTGGGAAGCGTGGCTGGATAAAATCTTGAGGAGAAGGTTTATTGAGAACTTCAGCACTGAACGGGGACGCGCGGTATGTTTTGAGCATCTTTTGAACAATTTGGGTCGCATCCTTTCTGACTGCACTCTGGCCTATCCTATGTGATAATTCGTTAATCTGTTGATTAAGCTCGTTGATGCCATTCTCTGCAACGTTGCCGACTGGTTGCTGTTGGTAAGCGTCTACTTGTGCTCGTAAAGCAGCATTTTCTTGCCTGAGTAAGGAAATGCTCTCATTTGTTAAACCCAAATTTTCCACTTCACGGGTTTTGAACTTGAGCTTCGAGGCTAACCATGCTTCGTGGGCTTGAGAATTGTAGGTTTTTGAGTTGGGTTAAGGTGATTTCTCAAGAAATCGAACCCACAGACGGCGCCAATGTAAAGGGGCGTTTTGGTTTCCCTTTAGATATTGTGAAGAGAGGGGAATGGGTTGAGGTTTTTCTGGAGAGACCGAAGTTAACGATGAGCGAAATGCCTCTCACACGATCCTCTCTTGGTTTTTCTTTTTAGGGGAGAGAGGAATCAGGTCTCACATAGTTCAAGTAGGTGGTATTTATAGGCTTGTGGAAGTGTCAATCCTAGAGACACGTGTGTCTCTTGCACACGTGTAAGGTGGAGATTGTGAATGAGTGTTGGGCTAGTTTTAGTATAAATTCGCGTGTCTTTGATTGGGAGTTAGCGGTAGTCCCTATTTCCGGTGGTGGGAAGTACAAGTAAGATTTTGGTAATGATTACCCCTAGTGGTGACTTTATTTGAGGCGTTCTGTCTCTGGCCGTGTGTTCGTACTGAGACATCCTTGTTCGTACCACCTACATGAAAGGAGCTGCTCACAGATCGGTCTTGGAGGTCAATGTCTTGGGTTCACCTATGCTGCACGTGTATGTCTTCACAAGGGAGCTGCTCACAGGTCGGTCTTGGAGGTCGATGTCCTGAGTTCGCTTATGCTTCACGCGTGCGTGATCTTCCTTAATGAGGATATTACTCCCCTACAAGGGGGTCGCCTTCATTATTTCCCCTTCAGCATTTTCATGTTTTAGCATCCGCTTAGCTTTAGTTCGTTTTCTTTCAAGATTTACATTACATCATTTTCATTCCAAAGAGCTTTAAATCATCGTAGTTATTTTACCCTTAATAACATCATTTCTTTTCTAGTTCAATTCCTGTCCTGCATTTATTTACTTAATGTATACAGCAAGTTTTATTATTTCTTTTATGACCATGAGCTAATCCCCCCCCCCCTCTCAGGGGGAGGGTTATGCTGCTCGTGTAAAAATCTGGATTGACTCTTTAATATTCTAGAATCACTACTTAGGATTTAGGCATAGATTAGACATCCGGTCCTAAAATGACTGAGACTGTACCAATTTGGATCGATGTCTGCTCCAAAAGCCTCTCGTCTTGAAAAAAATGTCTCAGCGACTTCTCTCTGGTGTCAAACAGCTCTCCAATTTGTCCAGCTGATGTGAAATCGAGCCAGGAGCTGAAATAATATACCAAAGATGAGATATTATTTAAACTCCTTATGCTAGTGCAATGTGGCCTAGAGATGTGGGCATGCGCTAGGGATCAATACTCGACGTCGTCTCCGAATACGAGACGAATTAGAGATGTAGTGATGTGGTAGTAAACTGTTGAAAAACGATTCTTGCATGAGCATGATTAACTCTCTCCTTGTTTCTCCATCTTTGTTTACCTACATCAAAATCACCGTAGTAATTTACATTAATTGCATTACCGTAAAATTAATTAAACCAACTAAAAAAAAAACCTAAAAATCCTACTCACCAAAAGTTGTAATTCCAGTTGTGAACCTTTTCCGAGCCCTAAGGTTTGGACGATCCCTTACTCGACCTATCCTACCAAACCCACATGAGTAAGGTAACTTGACGAAAACGTACGACTATACGGACTTTGGACTTGGAACTTTGGACTTTAGACTTCGGACTTCGGACTGTGGACCTCGGACTTAATTAATCAAGAAAACCAATAAACGTGAAAAAAATGCATGTTAATCAGTCGATTTTACAGATGTCAACTCAAAGAGCCCTAAAGACAGTTACCCCGCCCATGCTGCGAGTAGATGAATTGGTGGATAGAACAGCGAGATTCAAAATATTTTCTTTCATGTATGCATCCATGGGATACAATCAAGTCGCGATGTACGGACCAGACCAGGAGAAGACGGACTTTGTGGTGGAAGGTGATACATATTGTTATACGAGGATGCCATTTGGTTTGAAGAATGCCGGGGCCACCTTCCAGCGATTGGGAGAGAAAATGTTTGAAGGTAAAATTAGAAAAGGAATTAAAATATACATAGATGACATGGTGGAAAAGAGCATGTCGGAAGAGGAGCACTTGGAGGGTCTAAGGGAGACATTCAGCATACTGCGAACGCATAATCTGAAGCTCAACCCAGAGAAGTGCACGTTTGGAGTGACCACGGGAAAGTTTTTGGGCTACATTGTTACTCACCGGGGAATAGAGGCTAACCCGGAGCAGATAAGATCCTTGGTGGAAATGCCTTATCCGCAGAACATAAAGGAAGTACAACGGCTAGCTGGAAGGGTCGCCAGCTTTAAACAGATTCATTTCGAAGTCGTCGTACAAGTGTAGGCCGCTGTATCGATTACTGAGAAGCACACCAGATTTCTTATGGACGTCAGAATGTGAGGAGGCGTTTCAAGAGTTGAAGAGTTATTTGGGCAAGGCTCCCTTGTTATCACGGCCAGAGAAGGGGGAGAAATTGTACTTGTATTTGGGGGTCACGGAGTATGCGATTAGCTCAGTCCTTGTTCGGCGTCGACAAGAGGGAAAAACCAGTATATTTCTAGAGCAAAACCTTACTGGATGCCAAGACCCAGTACAGTAGAGTTGAGAAGTACGCTTTGGCATTGGTATTCTCAGCCCTCAAGTTGACACCATACTTTGAAGCACACTCAGTGGTAGTGGTAACAAATCTGCCCTTGAAACAAGCACTGATAGCAGAAAAGTCTGGAAAACTGCTAAAATGGGTTGTGATGTTGAGTTCCTATAAGATACAATATCATATAAGGATCGCGGAAAAGGCACAGGTGGTGGTTGAATTTCTGGCAGAATTTCTAGGAGGATCCCATTTAGGGGGAGGAGATTGTTATGTAGCCTGAAAAGGATGTCGTGCATGACCTCCTGGATCCATGGGATAAGAGAAATGGGTGGAGAGCGTTCGCAGACGGATTAGCGACGGATGTATGCAGCGGAATAGTCTGTATTGGCTACACCTGATAACAACAGAATAGAACAAACCATAAAGCTAGGATTCATGGAATCTAATAATGAGTCAGAGTACGAGGCGGTGATAGCAGGGTTGAAAATGGCCGAGGATTTAGGGGTAAATGAGCTGACAGTACATTCGGACTCGAACTTAGTAGTGTGTCAAGCAAATGGGGGGTTCACTACGTGATGTCCGCGAATGGCGAGGTATTTGGAGGTGCTGCACAAAAGGTCCGCTAAGTTTGCGAAGATCAAGTTCATACATCTAGGTCGCGGTGAAAATAGACATGCTAACGCCCTGGCTTATGTAGCCGTGACAATACGTGGGTCGGAGGAAAGAACCATAAAAGTAGGAAGGTTGGAGAAACCGAGTATTGAGGAGTCGACAGAGGTATGCCAGACAGCGGAAGAAGAAGGTGGTTGGATGGATCTTAGCAAATGTTTTTTTTTCTGGGAAAGACGTGGCTGATAAGAAAGAGAGAAGAAGGATGGAACAAAAGTTTCAGAGATACATTTTGATAGGGGGAGAGTTGTATCGAAAGAACTTCAATGGGCCATTGCTAAAATGTCTCGGGCCGAGGTTGGCACTAGAGGTACTCGTAGAGCTGCATGGGGGAAATTGTGGGAGTCATTCGGCTGGAAGGACAATAGCCCACCGACTTTTAACCCAGGGTTACTTCTGGCCCCATATGAAAAGAGACGCGGTGGAGTTTGCCAAGAAATGTGACAAGTGTCAGAGATTCTCGCAACTGATCATTGCACCCGCGGAGCCGCTGCATAATGTATCTAGTCCGTGGCCGTTCGCCATGTGGGCGATGGATATAGTGGGGACGCTGCCCATGGCCAGTTGCAAGAGGAGGTTTATGCTAGCAGCTACTGATTATTTCACTAAGTGGATAGAGGTTGTGCCCCTACAACAGGTGAAGGAGACACAGGTGATAAAGTTCTTATGGGAAAATATCATATGTAAATTTGGCCTGCTGTATGCTATCATCGCAGACAATGGAACTCAATTCACAGGGTCAAAGGTGCAGGAATTCTTGCAAGCGTACAAGGCGAAGCAGGGGTTCTCGGCCCCATACAACCCCGATAATGAACAATCTCAAGAGGAAGTTAGAAGATAAGAAGGGTGCGTGGGCCGATGAATTGAATCATGTCCTCTGGGCTTACCGAACCACATCTCGAATGACCACTAGAGAAACTCCTTTCTCCCTAGCTTACGGATTTGAGGCCGTGATCTCATCGGAAATGGTGGCATCTACAACGCGAACCAAGGCTGTGGAGGAGGGTGTGAACTGGGGCATACTGTCAAGGGATTTGAATTTGACAGAAGAAAGAAGGGACTCCGCTCGTATTATGTTGGAAGAGTATCACAGATGCCTGTAGAGACAGTACAACAAGAGAGTCAAGCCACGACAATTCCAAATAGGGGACTCTGTGCTTTGCCGAGGGACCCCTAGTACCAAGAGGGAGAATGACGAAAAGTTGGGCCCAAATTGGGAGGGGCTGGCACCTACAAGCTATGAATAGAGGAGGGAAAGTTAATAGAGAAATCGTGGAATGTGAGGATGTGAGGATGTTGAAAATTTGTTACACCTGAATGTAATGTAGATCCAGAGCAAGAGACTGGAGTTGTTTGTAAATATATAATAGAACGACACTTTTGAGAAGAGAATATCACTTGCAATAGAAGGTTTCCAAATCAAACTGGGGACACCGAGGAGCCCTTCGCGGACAAGAGGTCCGAATCAAACTAGGGGCCAGATGAGTTGTCCCTAACAGGCTTCACGGTCCTATAGAGCCAGCGGAGGGGGATGAACCCTTCGCGGACGAGAGGTCCAAATCACACGTAAGGGAAAAGAGTATTGTCCCTGGCATGCTACACAGCCGTGCTTAGAGAGAGACAGTGGAAGGGAGGAGCCCTTTGCAGTCGTGAGGTGCCTATCAAGGCTGGGGCAAGAGGAGCCGCCCCACATGCTTCGTAGTCTAATAGAACCGCAGAGTGGGACGAGCCCTTCGTGGGCGAGAGGGCCAAGTCACACGTAGGGGCAAAAGGAGTTGTCCCCAGCAGGCTGCACAGCCAATCAAAGAGAGTTGAGACCGGTAGAGGGGCCTCAGGAACTCAGGGCCAAAGAGGACACCTTTGATCATGAAAATTGATGGTGTAAGAAAAATAGGAGATAACACTAAAAGAGTATAGTGAGAGTGTATATATCAAGTTGTTAATCAGGGGTATTAACTTTTGCCAAAATGTATCCGGACTTACACATCAAATGGGGTTGAGGGGGATGGTTAAAAATATCAGAAAACACTATCCTAAGGTAATGCATAGTTTCAAGTGTTAATAGACTTCAAAGGAAAGAGGAACAAAAGAATAAGTACAAACATATTAAGCCAAATATCCATAAGACAAAATCTGAGACAAAGAGTTTTCACACAGGAGTACAATAGCAATAAATTACAAAGCTTGGAGACACCAAAATACAAGGCTTGGAGCCAAGAGAGGGAGGAGTCTTAGACTATATCGGTAGCATGTTCGACAATATCTACCATGGTAGCAGCTTCAGGTACCACATCCTGGACCGCTGACCCCTCACCCGAGGCGGGTTCATTGATTGCCTCCTGGTGAGCTAGTCCCTCACCCTCAGTGAGTTCATTGACTACATCTTCCACCATGACATCATTAGTTCCAGGAGCAAGGGTGGTTGGTCTCTCAGGCAGGAGGCTCCCGTCTTGGAGAATGCACGCGTGTTTTTCTTGGATATTCTTTCCCACCCTCTTGTCAGCCAGGAGCTTGAAGCATTCTTGAAGCTTGCTCACGTCAGCCTGGTGCTGCCGTAGAAGGGCCGCAAAAGCATCATCATGCCGCTGAACGAGGGCAACTAGGTTCTCTAGATGCTGCTGGAGGAGTGCTTCCCGTTGATGACTCAGACGGTCGTTGACCCCATCCATGTACAGCTGATGAGAGGCCTCTGCGGATTTCACTTCATCCTGAGCCTTGAGTTTATCCAGGAGGGCAGCTTCCAGCTCTTATTAGAGTCAGATGCAGGTAGCCCGAAGTCCAGTGGGGCCGCTGAGCTCCTTCTCAAAGGACTCCACTTTGGCCTTGGCACCAAAAAGGTCGCGGATCATATAAGAAATGTCCAGGCTCACCTAAGATCAGAAAGGATGAAAAATCAAGAGTGGGATGTAGTAAAGTAAAGAGGGGAGAGAAAGAATCATACCTTCTCCCAGTTGGTATATAGAGAAGTCCGGTGCTGCTGAAACGATCCCCTTTCTGTATAAGCTGAATCTTTGAGCAGATGGGCGCTGTAGAATAGGGAAGAGGCCATAGCTGGGTTCTCTAGAGCGGAGTCTGCGGTGTTTACTTTGCAGTTGCGCACCTTGAAGGTAGGGCAAAATTCCTCGGGGGTGGTAATCGCTGACCCTGGGCCAGCAGGGATGACCGACTCTTTACCTTCCCGATGGGTGTAGGGGGAAGAGGCTGCGACATTGACAGTCAATGTCAGGGAAGCTGGTTCCTCGGACACAGAAGTCCGCTGCCTTTTGGTGGGAGGCCCATCAGCAGAAGCATGCACCTCAGTAGGAGGCACCTCCATCACTTCATCATCCTCGTCAGTATTGCTGTCAAACAGCTTCACCTTGTTAACATCCATGCTATCGGTAGGAGAGGGAGGGGAGGTATACTGATCTTCCTAGTTGGAGATAAAGCAGTAAGAAGGGATGTCTTCGGGTGCCGAAAAGGTATAAGGTTTGCAGAGTTCAAGGGAGTGAGACGAGGGTCGGGGATGAATACAGCGGGAGGATTGGGTATGAGATTTTTTTGTGGGTGGGGTGAGGCTCGGGGTCTTCTTTCCTTGGGTGGTGGAGGATGGTAAAATAGGGCTGTATATCCGTTGATGGAGGGGAGCGCCGGTATGGGAAGCAGTGGAGTGCCTTGAGTGGGGTTGATACCCAGACGTTCAGCTTGAGCAGAGCCTAAACCGCGAAGACTTTCGAAAATAGGATACGACAGTTTGGCGTAGATGCTGGACTTGGAATCGGGCAGCCAACCTGTAAGGGAGAATATCCAAGGGTCAGTGGATAACAGGGAGTACAAATAAGAAAAGAAGGAAAGTACCAGTAGACTCACCACTGGTTTGGAAGGCGAGATGATTAAGAGTTAAATCGGGAGGAAGGTTCGCGGATAGGAAATTTCTAGATATGTACTGTATAGCGGATAATGATGCAACACCTTGTATGAGGAGGTGATACGGAGGACAAAAGATTGCTTCTTGGGGCGTACTCAAAAAGATTAGTACCCTACACTGACATCTTTGGTACTTGTCTTTATATAGTAGTGAGAGATGATATCACGGTTGGAAATCTTGGGCTCTCCTGTTCTATTGTAGGAGTTAGAAGCATACATAATTCTCCAGAAGTTTGCTATGCCTTGACAAGGAGGGATGTTGAAATTGTTGCACACCTTAACGTCTAATAGGGTGAGTGGAAGCCGCAGACCGGCAACTATTTGACATACGGTGGCAACAAGATACCCCGGCCTGCGGGGAGCCAGATGAAGGTAGTGGGTGACCGAGGGCACATGTTCTAATGGCAGATTGGTTGAAACACCATACGCAGCCCTAATTGCATCCAAATTAGGTCTACGACACCGAGAAAAGGGCGGTAATAAGGATGTGGGTCGCCCAGAGGTGGAGGGGGTCGTAGCTGGGACTAGTGGAGGTGGGGACGCTACCCTATGAGACCGGGAAGAGGAGGAGTCACTGGATTCGGTATCTGACATCGGAAAGAGGAAATGAATAGACGCAAGGAAGTAGGAAACTCAAGAACAATACCAAACAAAAGAAAGTGGAAGAAAAGAAATGTACCGAGATCAATGAGAGAAGAAGATGATGGTTCAGATGGAAGTGTCCCAGGAAGAAGGAAGTCGCCGGAGAAAGCACTGGAGGGCACGCAGTCGGAGAGTGAACGGAGAAGGAAGAAATGGACTGGTGAAGAGAAAGTAGAGAGAAAATGAAAAAGCAAAGTGGAAGAGGAAGAAGAAGGAGCGGGATTTAAATAGGAGAAGGGCAAAATAGTTAATTCGGTGGGGTGAGAAAATCAAAGAGTCGTCAAATGGTCCAGCAGAAAGATGACACGTGTAAGCACAGAAACCGAAGGGTTACTGAAGATGCACATGATAATTGCACTTGACAGCATGCGCATACCGATGCAAAGGTAAACCAACAACAGAATGAAGGGTGACAGGAGTTCTCGACCCCGGGCCAATTGGATGACCGCGGAGTCAAGAAGGGGCATTTGTAGGGTCTGGAGAAGAGTGAGGAGACTTGGTCAGCGGTGAGCTATGTGGGAGGCAACATAATAGGGGGAGTTAGGGAGTTACGGAACGTGGTTGTGGATACCTAGACCGCGGACGTGGTAGATGTACGGGGGAAAGGGAGACCGAGTGATGAGAGGACAGGTGGACGGTTGGGATGAGTCTGGAAGGGGTATAAAGAGAAAGAGATGGGAAAGGAAAAAGGGGAGATATGAGAGAAAAGGGAGGCAGGAGAGAAAAGGGAGGCAACACATAGAAAAATAGAGAGAGAGAGAGAGAGAAAAGAAAGGAAATGTGATACTACATTGTGTTAATGATATATTCGAAATAAGTCGGTGTTTTATCATAGACACTAAGGGCCTATTTGTTTTTTGGGTTTAAGTTATAAGAGAGTCGTATAAGACATGGTCTTATAAGAGGGTCTTATAAGTGGATATTAAAATTATATCCGAATCCGAATCCGATGGATATTAAAAAAAATTATCCGAATCCGATTTCGGATATCTGAAACGGATATCGGATAATATCCAATCCGAAAATAAAAATTAATTAAAATTTTATTTGCTTTGAATAATTCATTTTACCACTATAAAAACTAGTATAAATATATATATTTGTCATTTATTATTATTATTTTGTTATTATAGTTTTATATTATTAGTTTATGATTTTATATAATATTTTATACAATAAAAGATAAATTAATTAATTATATATAAAAACTGTTAATTTTTTAAATCGGATCGAATATTATCGGATGCGGATATGTCAGTATCCGAAACCAGTTCGGACATAAAAAAAATATCCGAATCCGAATCCGAATCCGAAATTTTTGGATAATATCCGATTTTTCGAATACGAATTCGAATCGGATTCGAATATTTGGATATCCACTTGCACCTCTAAAGTGGGCCTTATAAACTGGTTTGTTTTTCATTTTAAGTTCCTCTTATAAGCACTTATAAAAAAAGAAAAAAAAATGCATAACATCTTATAGATGGTTATTTGACAAATATAACCCTGTTTTACATACCATTACATAACTTGTACTTCCAGTCATTATTCAACAAAATGATCTTCTTTCGCGCCTAGTTTCATAACACCAATTCACATACAAGCAATGTTTCAAAATAGAAATCCTCTTAAACATTACATTTAAATCCAAATAGAAATAGAAATACAACATAAAAAATAGTTTTGATATCCTAATAAAACTCATTCCTTATTATCTTTCTTCTTTACATCATTGATCCCAAGTTCATCCATCTTCTTCAAAAAAGCCGCACAAACATCATTTGTTATAGCTTGTTTCATCTCAACAAATGTGCGCAATTTGACAAGCTTTTCCAGTTCACTAGAATCATTCTCTGTTACAGCAGACATAAAGCTTGTGCCACTCGTCTCCCCAAACCATTGGAAGAATCCACATCCTACAAATCCTTCATTAGTCGATTGTGGGCAATGATAGAATTTCCTATTATGGTTTCTTGGGGTATGCGAGGTTCTTATCTTACAAATTCCCTCATTACAAGGACACATTTTCACCTCATCCACCCATTGCCAAAGTCCACACCCTTTAACACCATTTGGACATATAATGAATGCTCTCCTAGGGTTCTCTGAGGTCTTCGATACCTTAGTTTTACATGTACCCCCACCACAGATACAAAGAACATCTTTATCTCCTTTTGATGCCATCTTACCTGCTTATAAATATCAACAATAATTTCAAAGTCATATATATCTCATGTTAATCAACCTGTTTACATGTCACGATATAATAAACTCAAACACCAAGCAAAAAAGTCTAAACATTCTCATATCAATGATATGTCAGAAAAATAGAGTTTACAAGTCATAAATATAGCAAATCAAACAAGAGTTTACAAGAAGTTAAACATCATAAAACACAACTAACAAGAACATCACTCGAGATTATTAGGCCTAGCCATAAGGATATCTGCAACTTGAAATCGTAAATTAACCATATAAGCTTGATCTTGTGGCCTGAAAACTTGCTTAACACCATCATCTGTTTCTGGGTCTACTGGAATCTGATTATTCACAAGAAGTTCCTCATTACCATATGCTTGGAATAACACATCGTTGAGGGCAACTCTACGAAGGAAGTTATGAAGAGCCATACAAGCAATGACTATGTTCCTCTGAATTAGAAATTTATACCCCGGCATCTTGCTCAAAATAGGGAACCTAGCTTTCAAAACTCCAAAGCTCCTCTCAATCACATTCCTTAGTTTTGAATGGCTATGGTTAAACTTCTCCTCCTTAGTCCTAGCACGACTCCCAGGACGTCTGTAGTCAGCAAGCTAATATCGTACACCACGATATGGAGCCATAATCCCCTGGTATGCGTTTAAGCCGCGTCACATAGATAATACTTATATATACAATAGAAATAGATGACAATTTAGTATGCATATACAAGTAATAATTTTGTGGATAACATTACAATAAAACAAAGACTACACATTTACCTCGAGGAGGTAATGGAAACCTGAAAGCTGGAATTCCGCACTGAAGTAGTTAACACCCTAGCATCATGGGTAGTCCCTTCCCATCTAGCCACAGCATATATGAATTTCATGTCAAAGTCACAAATTGCCAACACATTTTGCCAACAATCTTTTCCACCTCTTCCTCTGTAAGGGGTCTGTTTACTAGGAGGAATAACTGCATGAATGAGAGTGCCATCTAATGCTCCAACAGCCCCTTTGAATGCTCCTTCTCTAAGTTCCTTATAACTTCTAAGTTCTCCAACTGGGGCCTCACAAGATGGTGGTACAATCATCTCTTTAGAAAACAAAATCATAGCTTTCAACACTTCATGAAAGTACTTGTGAATTGTTTGTCCAGAATGTTGGAATAACCAACTTACATGTGCCATACGAGTGTTATGACTAAGTGTTAACAAGAACATCATCATCTTCTCTTCCAAAAGTAGGTGTTTACTATTGGCCAAGTACCCTCTCTCTCGAAAATGACTACACAATGCTTGAAAAGATTCTTTTTCCATCCTAAAAGATTAGAAAATTTGTTTTGATGGACCATTCAAAGTCTCCCTAACTAAATCTTCTCCACTACGTTTGGAAATGCACATCTTTTGACGGACTCTCCTTGGGAGTGTATTTCTTCTTGCACGTTTGAGCAATATTACTAATGCTATAAGACTCACCAACAATGATAACTTAAAAGAATCCATATAAACCTACATATAAAAAA
Source organism: Coptis chinensis (assembly GCF_015680905.1). Taxonomy (NCBI): domain Eukaryota; kingdom Viridiplantae; phylum Streptophyta; class Magnoliopsida; order Ranunculales; family Ranunculaceae; genus Coptis; species Coptis chinensis. The sequence continues at coordinate 69,815,966 of NC_141457.1, read as the reverse complement.
GATAACCATTTCAATGTATCCATCACATAAAAATATACAAGCCATTTCCTTAACACTATGCTTTTCCACAACAAAACCAACAATGAAAAATTACACAGACACTCAATTACACAAGTAATTAGATAAGTATTTGCCAAATGTGAAGATCCATTCAATTGCACTAGGCAAGGATGATGAAGTCCCCAAGAAATAAAAAGAGATGCAACATATCCATCAAGAGAGTTTCATACTTACTCAAATTGCGAAGTAATAACTCAGAGAGCTTCAAAATATTGTAGAACAACTAGTTTAACAATTCACATAGAACAGTCCGATATAAACTGAACAACTAGTATAACGATTCACTAGCGTATGCGCCAAATAATATTGCATCATACTACAAGTACTATTACTCATATAAATCAATCAACCTCGTCTTAAGACCATTCCAAGCGAATTTCAGATCACAGTCTGTGTTATAAACTTAATAACTCCTAGCAAGGACATCTAAAAGCAACGCATCTGTTTTAAAGTAGACTCGAAGTACTATATGCTATGTGTAGTAAGTTGAACCCCTATCTAAACTCTACCTATGTCAAATTTGAGCCTGAAGTCATCTCAAAGTTGCTGCCCCTGGAAGATCACAATATGTAAACCATGGCAGTGTAACAATCAGATTGACACATACCTGTCCCTTGAGTCTGTATAACGAGATCCTCGCTCATACTAAAGACGACGAGGTCCAGTTCATATCGACACAAACACCACAAAAGAGTCTAACAAAAATAAAACTTGTATATATATCCAAAAGTAAGTGAAACATAAAGTAAAGAGTATGTATCGAGTGTGAAGCGGGGATTTGATTCATGGCAATGGTCAGTTGTACACTTTACTACTTAGCATGTGTTCAGTTTAGGTGAAGTAGCTGAGTACCCTGTATTGGTTCCTCTTGGTTTTGGTGACAACCACATAGAACAGAACTAATATAAAATTATTTATTAAATCCATCGTAATGTAACTAATAATAATATGAAATCCATTTAAGAAATATTCAAGAACTCGATCAATCAAACCAACAAAGTATAATAATTATCACAATTCAGCAAGAATTCAACTAAATAGGACAAAATTCTCACATTTTTCAGAAAAAACAACATTACAAAACTATTATGTATTACAGAATGCAATAACATTATGAAATCCATCTCAAACACATTCAAGAACCAAATCAAACAAACAAAGTGAACCAATTTCCACAATTCAAGAACTCATATTCTAACCAAAAAGAGATTTGTCATCGTTGTTACCTGTTTTCTTCAGATTGGAAGTTGGAGCAAAGCCCGTGGAGAGGAGGAGTCGAAAAGCGAAAAGGCGAGTGGAGCAACAACAAGATAAAGTGAGTGAGACAGCAAGCAACTTTTGGGGTAGTTGTTGCGGGCGGCAGTTGAAGAAAATGGAGGCAAAGAAGAAATGAGAAAGAGAAGGCAGAAAAGAGAACGAGGGCAAAAGGTAGTGTGCTTGGGGCGTTTATGTCTTTTTCCAACTTACAAGACTTGCAGAATTATAGTAGATCCAATTTTGGTACTTATAGAAATCATGTCTCTTATAAGACATTTCTAGTAGAATGCCTCTTATAAGAGGCAAAAAACAAACCAAAAAAATGTCCAAAATCAGTGGTCCACATCTTATAAGAGGCAAAAACAAATGGCCCCTAAAAGTGTATGATAAATATATAAGAATTGGAATACTAAAAGTGTTTGATTCGTAATCGGAAATTACTTTCTACAAATCACCTATTTTTTAGCAATTTTTTTCATTTGATCAAATATATAAAAATTGGAAATACACTTAAACTCTTCAAATATAAGAATTAGAAATACACTCAAATTCTCTAAAGAAGTTCCATGTATGTGGGATTGTAAGCTTTTAGAAAAGACTATCTTTCATATTAGAGTGCCACAGGAGAGAGAAAATGCTATATCTCATATTAGAGTGCCACATAGGAGAGAGAAAAATCTCTTTTAGAGGTCTTTGCTTTAGTATATAGACAAGATTTTAGACCCGGCCATATGGCCGAAATCATTTCTAAAATTCACAGCCTATAAATTTTTGCGATGAATTCAATGACGGATAATTTCCTTGCGAGATAATTGATCGACTTATTAGAGTTGTAGTTGTATTAGGAAACTTCTTAAGATTAAGAGCTCATGTTGTATTATGAAACTTCTTATAATTTAAGAGTACGTGTCCACGTGGCATACCTCTCTCTCAAGAATGCGCCACCTATGAAATAGATAGTCCACATAAAACGTACTCTGCTTTAATATAGAGAGAGGTGATAGTAGATATGGTGATGCTCAACTGAGCATTATTGCGCGCTATATAGGACTAGCATAAAATGTAAGACTTACAAAAATGAAAGGAATTAAAAGAAAAGAAGGATTAACTTATCATAGGTCATCGAATCATAGTCGTTGACATGTAAGTATGTAGCATACTATCTCAGCTTCGGAGATGGTGGTCAACTAATGCAATAGTTTGATGGAGGTGCAACAGAATATATATATGAAGCAGCAATGTGGCCATGTGGGCTCAAAATTTCAGTTTCAACATTCTTCTGCTGGTGGTTCAACTTCAAGATGAAATCAATAGTGGCCAAGACAAATCAATCACCTAATCTAATTTCCCCAAGGAGAAAACTTTTGAGCACTTCTGCTCCTAACCAAACAGCGTTGACTGGCACTGGATACACGCATGTAAGATTCAAGAAGAGAAAGATAAAATTAACAGGGCTCTTTCTTATTCCATTAATGGTGTGTTTTTTTACAACTATTCATTCTTTCTCTCTCTATTTACACGTGAGAAACAAAAAAAGTAAAGTAGGAGAAATGAATATGGTCCCTCTCTCTTTTGTCTTCACTCCTTTTATATTTGTTCCACATGCGTCCATTAAATAGCTTTTTTACATGTGTCCCTCCTTGTCTCTTTCATTTGTACCTGAAATTTATCATGAATATATCGGCCATCATGTCGATATTGTATTAGAAATTAGTGAAATAATGGCGAATATCGGTATGTAGGATATTTGGCCACCACATCGCCCCCTCTAGAAAATTTTCAAATTTTATAAGTGAAAATTTAAAGATTTCGAGAAACAATATAAAGTTTTTTTTTACTGTTTATCCAATAGTGTGCATCCGCACTCTTCATATATTCATCCGATATATCGTTTTATCCAATACTGAGCATCCTCACTTTTTATATACACTATTCATCTGATATATCCTTTTATCCGATAGTGTACATCCGTATTCTTTATATACACTATTCATCCGATATATCATTTTATCCGATACTGTTCACCCCAACACTGTTCATCCGAGATGGAAATTTTTATAAGTAATTTTTGGAAATTCGAGATGACATTTTCTTGTAAATATATATATATATATATATATATATATATATATATATATATATATATATATATATTGAGATAGGATTTTGCCTTTGGCCATACATCGCTCTTTGACATCGGAGACGATGCGTAGAGCACTCACAAGGATTCTCCACAACTCCAAAATTTTTTTTTGAACTTTAGCTAGGATTTTGCCTTTGGCCATACATCGCTCTTTGACATCGGAGACGATATGTAGAGCACTCACAAGGATTCTCCACAACTAAAAATTTGAATTAGAATTTTGATATAAGGAATTTTTGAATCCAAAATAGGATTTTGACAATTAAAATTTTTGAGTTCAAAATAGGATTTGATAAATGAAAATTTTGAATTCGAAATAGAATTTGATTTTGATAAAAAGAATTTTTGAATCCAAAAGTAAGATTTTGACAATTAAATTTTTTGAGTTCAAAATAGGATTTGATAAATAAAATTTTGGATAAAAGAAAATTTTGAGCTCTTCATCCAATCTTCAATTGATCGATCCATATCGTCATTAAACAGTCGCCCCCAAGCGATAATTTTATATCGGTACTCTAGATTATCCTTGTTCACCTTAAAACATCAAATGAAAAATTGGCTGTAAGGTGATATCGGGCTCCAAGTAGTTTTTCTTCATCGGCCATTGGTATTAAATGCCCCCCCCCCCCCTAAGATTTTGACAATTAAATTTTTTGAGTTCATAATAAGATTTGATAAATAAAATTTTGGATAAAAGAAAATTTTGAGCTCTTCATCCAATCTTCAATTGATCGATCCATATCGTCATTAAACAGTCGCCCCCAAGCAATAATTTTATATCGGTACTCTAGAATATCCTTGTTCACCTTAAAACATCAAATGAAAAATTGGCTGTAAGGTGATATCGGGCTCCATGCCCCCCCCCCCCCCAAATGATCAAGTATATGTCGGCTATTTTATAGCCGCCCCCAAGTTATCTACTTATATCGGTCACAAATTATTGATGTATATATTTCAAAGTGTTGACCCAGTGTTTGGTCGATATGAAAAGTCAGCCCATGTGAACTATTGTACCTCGAGCCTCGGCTAGGAAAAAAAATTAACTACTTGCCTCCAAGTGATCACTTTCGATACCAAGTATCGAAATATCAAATATTTGCCTCAATTGATTGGTATCGGAATTAACATGTCATCCCACAAGTCCATGTGAGTCTTATATCGAAAATAAATTTCATTTGCAAAACTCCAAGCCCAGGCCCATCAGCAAGATAATTTAAACATCATCTTCGCTTTCTTCTTCCCACAAACAGATACGCCAAAAACAAAAAACTCCGACTTTTCTTTCAACTCAATCTTAAAACCATCAATCTCAAAAAACCATAAGCATTATCCATAAAAACTCATCTGTTTCCCCCATTGATGTAAAGATCACGACATTCAACTCAATCTTGAATTTTTCAACCCCCGTCAGAACCAAAATCAAAATTTGTATACGAATGAAAAACTCAATAAATCAGTTTTATAAGCAATGATTTCTCTTTCATAAAATAACAATAAATGAAGAATGAGATCGAGAAAACTTATCTCGATAGTTCGTTTGATGAAGCTGCTGGTGGAGTTGGACATCGAAGTTGGTCTGTTGGTGATTCAGTATCGAACCCTTGGGTGTTGGTAGCAAGTCCTCATCCCTGAAGCCGATGCCGATATCGGTTTCCTTTTGATCTCTTTTCACTGTACAACGAAGCTTGTACCAGTATCGAAATTGTTGGTATTTTTGTTCGGGACTGGGTATTTGACTGTGGGTATCGATATCCTTCTTGGTCTTTCTGTACCTCGACAATGGAAAGTCGCCCCAGTATCGATATCGACATTGTTGTGGGTATCGGTTATCTGTGGGTATTGGTATCGAAGTTGAAGATGAAGTTGGGTATCGAACTTTTGTTGGGTATCGAATTTTAATTGATGTCGAAATTTGTTGTGGGAGGTCAGTATCGAATTTGAAGTTGCGGAGGTTGATATCGACGTTGGTGTTGAATTTGGATGTTGAGGTCAGTATCGAATTTTTCTGGTCTTGACATCGAATTTTCCTGGTATCGAGTATCGAAGTTGTTTAAACGTAGGACGCCCCCAAGTGATCTCGGTAGCTCGATGAACCAGTACCAGTATCGAAGTCGTGATCTCGGTAGCTCGATATACTAGTACCAGTATCGAAGTTTATCTGTATCTGTATCGATCCTGAATCAGAAATTAAGATGAAAAAGAAATGAATTGAATTTCTAAATGTTCTGAAACTTAATTATCTGAAACTTAATTAAAGTAATTAGAGAAGCAATTTCTCTTTTATAAATAGAAATAACAAGAAATAAGTAATAAGAGCAAGAAACTTATCTTGATATTATGATCTTTGGATGTCAGTATCGGCATCCTCTTCATTTACCAACACAGTACCCATCTCTATTTCCAAAGATTGAATTCATTCTCGTTTCCAATCTTGATGACTATCAACTGAAGTTAAGAATCTTAGCTGATATCGAAGCTTTTCTTTAAAGAACTTCCAACATACTCTTCATCATTCATAAGCTTTAATGGTGGAAATCAAGAAAAAACTCAATTGACCAATTCATCTTTTCTCTCTTAAAAATGTAGATTTGAAATCGAAGAAGAAAATAATAAAAGTTTTTTTGTCTTCGATGCACAAACGGCGCCAATATAAGATTCAAGAAAAGAAAGATAAAATTAACAAAGTTCTTTCTTATTCTATTAATGGTGTGTTTTTTTTATAACAGTTCATTTTTTCTCTTTCTATTTACACGTGAGAAACAGAAAAAGTAAAATGGGAGAAATGTCCCTCTCTCTTTTGTCTTCACTCTTTTTATAGTTGTTCCACATGTGTCCATCCAATAATTTATTTACATGTATCCCTCTTTGCTTCTTTCATTTGTACCTGAAATTTATCATAAATATATCAACTCTTATACCGATATTGTATGAGAAATTAGTGAAATAATAACAAATACCGGTATCCCATCACAAGGCACTTCCAACTTTCTAAGTTCCAGCTCAATACAAATCAACAGTAGTCAATTAGGGAGTTTTCCAGAGTCAGCCTACAACTATATATACTGGGGAAGTTTTAGTACGACGGAAGTGAAACCTAATAATAGTTTTCATTAACAAATACACAATTCAAACTTGCGAATCAATTAACCACAACCTTCTATCTTCCCACTTAAAGCGGATTATATACTAAATACAGAATCCAAACAACCACCAAACCTTCAAAACAAAGACAAAAATTAAATCACCAATTTTTTTGTGTCTCTCCACTCTTTTAATTTCGGCAGAAATGGGATGCAATGAATCAAAACAAGCAGTTGCCACCAGCGACACCATTAAGACTCGATCTCTTCTTCGTAAAAAGTCGAGTGCTAAATCGAAAGTTCTCAATCCCCTTAACGAAAACAATGTTAACATTGTCACCACAAGTCCATCAGTTCCAGAACCGGAATCCAATCAAACTAATAACGAAGATGTGAAGGAAATAAGTGAAAGTACAGATTCCAAGGACGGGCAAAATGTTGGACAAGCCAAAGCTGAGGAGGTTGTTGTTGCCAAAGAGCATGAAGCTGCAGGGGAATCTATATTATTGCCAGATGATTTTCATTCATCAAGGAAAGATGAGGATGTTGCTGATTCTGTCAGTACCGAAGATGGGTATTTTTCGCCGAATCATGATTCTGTTAAGGATGGTGACTTGAAAGATGATGTTGAATTGAACGATGATGTCGAATTGAAAGAGGAAGAGAAGAAAGTTGATGAGGTGCAGAAGAAGAGTTTGGTCAATGAACAAGAGAAGATAAAAGAAGATGAGAAAGGTACATGAATCAGTGAATGTACTTTAATTTGCATGTCCATGATTTAGTGCTCCTGCAAATGTTTAGGATTTTTTTTCTTTTTTTTTTACTTGCAGTCCATGGGATGATAATGCTTATGTGCTTGTAGCACAATAGTTTTGGTGGTTCATTTTTTTGCCATTTTTTTGTTTGTTTGTTTTGTTCTGGAAGATCGATAATCTAATTTTCCATCCCTGAGGAGTTTGAGGCTCATGGCAGTACTGCAATACATGGATATTGTGAAAGAACAACACCTAGCGTCTAAAGAATTGCATTACACCACACCTCGAGGGATGTTGGAGCGGCCAAAAGAATTGAGCATTAGAGCATGTTATGAATGGAAAAATTTCTGTTTTGTTTTATTTTGTAATTGATCTGCATTATTATAACAGCCTGCTGGTATGCAAATGTGTACATACAGGAAAGCATGAAGACTTGAAAGAGCCAGCGTTGACAAAAGAGGATCAAGTGAAAACTATCAAAGCACCCGAAGTACCTGTTGTAACAACAGCAGATCAGGTTGTTTCTGAGGTACAAAAATTGTTGTGCACCACTTGGTTTACTATCAAGTATCAACACTAATTTATCTATAACAATTTCCTTAACAAATCACAATATATGTCTTGTATTTAAGTGGAGAAGAAAATTAGAAATAACGAGTAAAGCAGTAACTGGTTGATTTTAACATTTACTTATTCATTTTATTTTTTGCAGGAACCTTCAAGTGATTCGCTGTTGAAAGATGGCAAAGTCAATTAAAGTAGCCTTTTAGGATAAATCTTGTTCATAATCTTGTTTATGAGATATTTTTTTCAAAGATATGTACTGATGAAGGACTGAGATCAAAGATGCGAAATGAAATGATTGTTCAGGCATGATCAGGGTGATTTTGTTAAAAAAAGTATCCTCAGGGTTCACCGAGGAAATGTGGCTTGTACCAATGTTGAAGTGTAATTTTGAATGATAATGAAGGCACGTAGTAAAGAACCCTAGATTTTAAGTGAAAAAACAAACAGACCAATGTACTATTGTTGCGGAAATGAAATTGTTGAGATGGATGGAAGCAGAATGACTACAAAAGATAATTACTAATCAAAAGCACCTATTAATAAGAAACTAAGAAAAAGTTAAGTTAGATCTATGGAGACGAAGATTTGATTGGCTAGAGAATTATGTGAGTGATCCATTCAAATGGGATTAACGCAAAAATGATCATATGGTGTAACTTGTTAGTTAGTTAGTTACAAAATTACTCGATTAACTATAATTATGAATACAACAAAGATTACATCCTGTCTAATTTTAATCTCCTCGAGAAAATTTTGTTGGGAGATTTCACTAGGAAGTCACACCTCAACCTAGTTACTTTCAATCCCAAATGACTTCAACTTGGAGTTCACACTAAGGAAGTCACCCACCCAAGACTTTGGTAGTTATCACAACAAACTCAAGAAAGAAAAACCACTAATTTATCATCACAATTCATAGCAAACAATAAATATGGAAGTAAATACAAAGAGAAACAAAGATTTAAGGTGGTTCGGTAAATGTTACCTACGTCCACACAAGAGCCGAGTTTCCTTTATAGTAAAAGATTGGAGAGTTTACAAGAGGTTACTAGAATCAAGAACAAGAGGCATCACTCAAACCCTAGCTCAATAGAGCTCTCACAATTTCCATGAAACCAAGGAAGTCATCCACCCAAGACTTTGGTAGTTATCACAACAAACTCAATAAAGAAAAACCACTAATTTATCATCACAATTCATAGCAAACAATAAATATGGAAGTAAATGCAAAGAGACACAAAGATTTAAGGTGGTTCGATAAATGTTACCTACGTCCACACAAGAGCCGAATTTCCTTTATAGTAAAAGATTAGAGAGTTTACAAGAGGTTACTAGAATCAAGAACAAGAGGCCTCACTCAAACCCTAGCTCAATAGAGCTCTCATAATTCCTATGAAATGAATCTCTCAAAGTTGTCTCAAAATCCTAATATATTTCCTTTATATAGGTACACATAGAAAAAGGTGAGAAAATGGGCTTTGGGTCGAAATATCGACAAACTGTCAAAATTCCGGATAGGTGGATAGGTGGAGCGCTGGCAAAAAAAGAAAAAGTCGCGGCATCTTCGTGGTCCAACTTCCAGTAACTTTAGGGCGTGTGCCCCTTGGGTTTGGCTATAGTCAAGCGCGTGCGCGCCCTCTTCTCCAAACTGAAAAACGTGAAGGCAACATGGTCGGACACCGGAGCAAAGCTCGACAGTTCCATAACATAACAATCTCCCACTTGGAATCTTCGAGACTCTACATGCCCATCACATCTAAATTATAACAACTCAATCCAAATCCAATTTACTAATGAAACACTCGGCTCATCCATCATGGTCTTCAAGCAAGAAGACCCACCGAAGTTGAACACAACTTTAACTTCTCAGTAGGCACAGTAATGGTCAACATATCCGCCGGATTCTTACTCCCTTGGATCTTCTCAAGTGCAAAAACCTCATCCTCCAATAGAGATCGGATAAAATGATACCGGAGACCAATGTGCTTGGTCCTAGAATGAAAAATGGAATTTTTAGCAAGATGTATATGTAACACTCTAACTGTCACTGTGTAACACACTCCTCTCTTGCTTCATCCCAAGTACTTCCATCAATCCCTATAACCAAATCATCTCCTTGCTTGCCTCTGTAATGGCCATATACTCGTGGTAGACAAAGCAACAATCATCTGTAACTGAGAAATCCAACTCACTGTAGTAGCACCTACTATAAAGACATAACCAGTAGTGTTTCTTCTGCGATCTACCTCACCTGTAAAATCGGCATCCATATACCCTTGCAAGTTCACAACACCCCTTCCATAACATAGGCATTTCTCAGTAGTACCTCTCAAATATCTCAATATCCACTTCACGGCTTCCCAATGTTGCTTGCCAAGATTAGACATAAATCTACTGACAACAAACCATGGCATACATAAGACTTCCAATGGCAGAGGCGTATGGTACCTTAGCTATGAAGTTTCTTTCTTCAACAGTCTTGGGAGAGTGTTCCTTGGACAACTTAAAGTGAACTGTCAAAGGTGTGCAAACTAGTTTTGCACCACCCATGTTGAACCTCTTCAATACCTTCTCAATATACTCAGCCTGAGACAACTCTAGAATACCTTTCTGCCTATCTCTTCTGATTCTCATCCCTAGAATTTGTTTCGCTGCACCTAAGTCCTTCATAGAGAACTTACTTGCCAACTTCTCTTTCAATCTCCCAATTTCTGACATATCAGAACTCGCTACTAACATATCATCAACATATAGTAATAAGATGGTGTAGCTGGAGTCGAACCTCTTGAAGTAGCAATAATGGTCAGCGTTGCACTTATAGTAGCCATTTCCTTGCATGAAGTTATCAAACTTTTTATACCACTGCCTAGGGGCTTGTTTCAAACCATACAAGCTCTTTCTGAGCTTGCATACCATATTCTCTTTACTCTTCTTGATGAAACCCTCCGGTTGCTGCATGTAAATTTTCTCAACTAGGACACCATGGAGGAAGGCAGTTTTAACATCCAACTGCTCAAGATACAAATCTTTCGTTGCAACAATACTCAGCACTGACCGAATAGTATTCAGTTTCACCACTGGGGAGAATATCTCTATGAAGTCAACACCTGCTTTCTGCTAAAAACCCTTGACTACTAACCTCGCTTTGTATCTCTTGGAACCATCATGTTCCTCTTTGACTCTAAACACCCATTTGTTCTGTAGAGCCTTCTTGCCCATGGGTAGTTTGGCTAACTCCCAAGTGCCATTAGAGATGAGGGACTTCATCTCATCTTGCATATCAAGCTCCCACTTGCTTGCATCACTTGCCTCCAATGCTTCATCATAGCATTGAGGCTCGCCACCATCAGTAAGTAGCAAGTAATTCACATAGGTGGAGTGTGGATATTTCGTACTCGGTACATGTGGCCTGGATGTCTTCCTTAGGGCATGAGGTGGAGATGGACTCGGTGGTGCAGTATCCTCATTGTTATATGAGTCACTACTACTGTCATCCTCTGACTATGGGGCTCCCACTATACCACGACTTACATCAAAGTCTTCCAACTCAATATACTCTGTGCCACTCTCTGTAACCGATTCTTTGGTTTATGCCTCATCTCTGTCCTTGTACATCACATTCTCATTAAACACAACATCTCTACTATGAATGATTTTCCGATTTTGATCATCCTAAAAGCGATTTTGATCATACCTAAAAACATCACCGCCATAGCCGATGAAGGTACACTTTAGTGACTTAGCATCAAGCTTGCTTCTAGCTTGGTCACTAATGTGGACATAGGACACACAACCAAACACCTTCAAATGGGAAAGGTTCACATCATTACCGCTCCACACTTCCTCTGGAATCTTAAAATCCAAAGGTACTGACAGTCCTCTATTGATAAGGTAAGCTTCTGTGCTAACATTTTCTGCCCAGAACTACTTGGGCAAGCCTGCTAGTGTACGCATACACCTAGCTCTCACTATCAGTGTTCTATTCATTCGCTCTGTAACCCCATTCTGCTGAGGTGTCCCTGGCAAAGTCTTTTTCATCTTGATGCCATTGTCAGCACAACACTTCTTAAAACCTGAATCCTCATACTTTCCACCGTTGTCAGATCTCAGCTTCTTTACTTTAAAGCTTGTTTCATTCTCAACCATGGCCTTCCAAGTCTTGAACACTTCAAATACTTCTGACTTGTGTCTCAAGAAATAGACCCACACCTTCCTAGTATGGTTATCAATGAAAGTCACAAAATATAACTTTCCACCAAGTGAAGAGACATTAGTTGGCCCCCAGACATTTGTATGAATCAACTCAAGCTTGCTAGTTTTCAGAGTCTGACCCATCTTCTAAAAACTCACCCGCTTCTACTTTCCAAATACACAGTTCTCACAGAAGTCAATTTCAATCGACTGTAATTTTGGGAGTTTACCAGAAGAGTGAAGGATTTGCATTCCTTTCTCACACATGTGACCAAGTTTGCGGTGCCAAACATTCGGATCCTCTTTGCCATGTGCCACGACAATCGACTCACAACCATGTGTAGTAATGTAGAGAGTACCATCTTTTTTACCATTTGCAACAACCATTGAACCCTTCGAGACCTTCCAAGTATCACCGGTGAAGACTGTAACAAATCCTTCACTTGCCAATTGCCCCACAGAAATCAAATTCTTCTTCAAATCCGAAACGTGTCTGACGTCCCTCAATAACCATGACGAGCCATTCATCTTGACATGCACGTCACCCTTGCCGACAATGTCACAAGGTTGGTCATCATCGAGAAAGACCGTTCCAAGGTCACCTTTAGTGTAGTTCTCAAAGAACTCTTAATGTGAGGTAGCATGGAAAGATACGCCGGAATCAAGTACCCAAGACTCCTTCTTATGCTCCATTGAACATATTAAAGCATCATCTACTATCTCAACAACATTAGCTTCTTGATTCTTTTTCTTGTTCTTATTAATGTTGTTGTTGTTTCTTGGTGTCGGGCAATTGCTACTATAGTGGCCAGGGTTACCACAATTGTAGCATATAACTTCACTTATATCTTGAGGATTGTGTTTAACGCTTTGTAATTAGGGGGCTTGAGATTTCGATCTCCCCCTCCCCTTTTTCTTACCACAACTCTTGTATGAATTTCTTCCTCTACTTTCAGTGCTCAATGCCTACCCCAAAGTTGAAGGACTATCCTGTGTCCGGATTTTCTCAGTTAGTACCATACTAACAACGTGTTCAAACTTCAACTTAGTCATTCAGAGCCACTAATAGCCACCATAGTCGCCTTCTAACTTGGAGGCAATTGTCTAAGTATCGCCAAGGCTAGCACCTCATCACTAAATGTAATCTCAACCGATTCCAATTGGTCCTTAGTTTGGTTGAATTCATTTAGGTGATTCTTGAAGGAGGTCCCCTTCGACATTCTTATGTTATAGAGCTTGGTGATCAAATAGACTTTGTTCGCAGCCGAGGGTTGTTCATACATGGTAGTAAGTGCCTCCATGAGAGACTTCACCGTCTTCTCGATTTTAATATTGAAGGCTACCGACTTCGAGAAAGCCAATCGGATTGTGGCCAATGCCTTTCTATCTTGCAAATCCCATATGCCTTGCGGAATCTCATCGAGCTTCTCACTTATTAAAGTTTCCATCAAATCCTTTTGATAGAGTATGTCTTCAATTTGCATCTTCTAATAGCCGAAGTTTGTACCATCAAACTTCTCTATCTTGTAGCTTTCTTTATCGGTCGTCATGACTTCCAATGAACCAAAACAATGGTGGAGAACCTCTCAAAGGAATTTCTACAAACACCTAGCTTTCAATGCTAAAGGTGTAGTCTTTTCCTCACACACCTTGTATATAATGATTCAACCTGGCGCTCCGATACTATTTGTTGGGAGATTTCAGTAGGAAGTCACACCTTAACCTAGTTACTTTCAATCCCAAATGACTTCAACTTGGAGTTCACACCAAGGAAGTCACCCAGCCAAGACTTTGGTAGCTATCACAACAAACTCAACAAATCAAAACCACTAATTTATCATCACAATTCATAGCAAACAATAAATATGGAAGTAAATGCAAAGAGACACAAAGATTTAAAGTGGTTCGGTAAATGTTACCTACGTCCACACAAGAGCCGAGTTTCCTTTATAGTAAAGATTGGAGAGCTTACAAGAGGTAACTAGAATCAAGAACAAGAGGCCTCACTCAAACCCTAGCTCAATAGAGCTCCCACAATTCCCATGAAATGAATCTCTCAAAGTTGTCTCAAAACCCTAATCTATTTCCTTTATATAGATACACATAGAAAAAGGTGAGAAAATGGGGTTTAGGCCGAAATATCTACAAACTGTCAAAATTCCGGATAGGTGGAGCGCGGGCGTGCCTTGGGCAAGGCAAAGGAAAGCGCGTGCGCACCTTCTTCGTGTCCAACTTCCAGTAACTTTAAGGCATTCGCCCCTTAGGTTTGACTATAGTCAAGCGCGTGCGTGCCTTCTTCTCCAAACTGAAAAACGTGAAGGCAACATGGTCGGACACCAGAGCAAAGCTCGACGGCTCCATAACCTAACAAATTTAATGTGGAGAAAGAAATGATACAAGATATATCAACTCACAATGTTCATTTGCTACATACAGCGAGTCGTCAGATAGTTAGGTTTCTTTAATTTTATCTTCAAATAGGGATCATTCTTGTACTGCACATACAAAGGAAGATCAAGAGCATTCTCTGCAAGTTTCCTGTCTTCATAAATCTTTGCTATCAGGCTTTCTAGGGATGGAAAGCTGACCTGTCCAATTCAAACAAAAGCAATTCAATAAATAACAGAAGAACAAGAACTTGGACATGATCTAGTTAAAATATATGTTAACTACCTCTGGTCTTATATAGCTAACAATAGCAAGACTCAATTCCTCCCCATAGAAATCCTCATCAAAATCATGAAGCAACCATGGCTCCTGCAATCGAATGCAAATTCAAGGATGCAAAGGGAGATGCAGTGTATTAGCCAATGAGCACACAAGGAAACCTGATCAAGCTTAACAAAGAAAATACTAGTTTCCAGTTTTCCACTCACTAGGGTCTTCTCAGTGTGTTGAAGTATGGATTCTAACCAATGCTCATGACTATCTTGTACACACCTTATTAGAATATGTCAATATTAGAATATGTTCTATATGTAAAGTCCCACGTTTCTATAAGTGTGGACATCCATATCTAGTAGTTTCTATTATCATGTTTTATGTTAGTATAAATATGTAACTTTAGGTAGAGAACAATAACCAAGAATACTCTAACCCTAATCAATCTCTCTTTCTCAATCAATCAATCTCTATTCTTCTCCATTGTTCTTATTCTTAGTTTATCTCAATTTATCAATATTATAGCTCTCCTAGTATCACCACTAACATGCAATTTAACATGGTATCAGAGCGTCAGGTTCAAATCAAAGTTTAGTGGTATGTTAAGAGAGGAATATCTCAAAATTAATATCCAAAAAAAAAAAAAAATTAAAATCAAAATCAAAATCAAAATCAATTTTTTTTCAATTTTCAGTATTCAATTCAATTCAAGTTTCAATCTTTCTCTGGATAGATTTACTGTTCACCGACACTATTCACCAGTATTGTTCATCGTCCATGTTCACAGGTACTGTTCATCGTTCTTGTTCACAGTACTGTTCATCATTACTATTCACCGATACTGTTCACAGTACTGTTCATCGTCATGTTCAAGTATTCAAAGTTCTGCAATCTCTCATCTCATTATTCTCTATGGTTCGAAGTAAGTATTCAAGGTTCCACAATCTCTCTATCTCATTATTCTCCATGTTCGAAGTCAGCATTCAAATTCCGCAATCTCTCTGTCTCCATAATCTCTCTGTTTCGAAGTCAGTATATAGGGCGCGCATGCCCTCTAGAGTGCCTTCGTCAAGGCGCAATCTCTTTGTTTCGAAGTCAGTATATATCTCGCAATCGATGTCATTATTCTCCATAGGCGCTGCTGCATGCCACTTTCCATTAATCTCGAGCGCCACAAGCTCCACTTTCCCACTATCTCGGTAGCGCCCACCGACCTCTAGTAACCTAAGTTTGCATTTTCTTCAGTTCAAAGTATTTGTTATATGTTTCAAGTTGTTTGTTTGAAGTATTATAAGGGCACACATCCTCTATCTTGCAAGGAATTATTTTTTCTATCTTCCTCTATTCGTCGCACTTTCACTGGTACTGTTCACAACAGTTTCTCCTCGCCTCAACTAATATGATTTGGTAGAATTCCTGATTATTGGTTGATAAGTTCTTTCAGGGTTTGAATCCCTTTAATATCATGGTTCTGAGTTCTATGGTGTTTCACCGACTTTTTGTTTTCTCCTTATTGAGGAGCTTCTCATATGCTGCTATCGTTGATGGTTCAACATTTCAGGTTTTGATTCCTTTTATGCCACAGTGGTGCCCGATACTCAGTCACATCATCACTGCACTATTCAGATACATCTCTCAGGTTGCAGTCACATCATCACTACACTATTCAAATTCATTTATCAAGTTGCAGTCATCTCATAGGTGTTCTGTTTCCAATTTGTACCTGTGGTACAACTTCAGTATTCAGGTTAGGCCATTGTCTACACCGACAATTTCACTTTCCAGAATGTCTCGTCTCAACAATTCTTTGAGTTCTTCAACTAAAGGCAGTTCTATGCGAAAGGCGGAGCTGTATTCTTATCTTTTCTTTCTGCCATTCAAGTTGTAATTTGCAAGTTTGCAGCATTACAGCTTGAGGGGAAGTATTAGAATATGTTCTATATGTAAAGTCCCATGTTTCTATAAGTGTGAACATCCATATCTAGTAGTTTTTATTATCATGTTTTAGGTTAATATAAATATGTAACTTTGGGTAGAGAACAATAACCAAGAACACTCTAACCCTAATCAATCTCTCTTTCTCAATTAATCAATCTCTATTCTTCTTCATTGTTCTTATTCTTGGTTTCTCTCAATATATCGATGTTACAACTTTCCTAGCATCACCACTAACATGAAATTTAACACCTCGTCTTGATAATCCAGCACAACCAGAGTACACCCCAGAGGGATGTTCTGAAAGGATGCTTGAGTAACCCTCCGTCGATAAATTAGCTGAAATAAGTAAGGTTTGTGAGATTTACTTCCGCAAACCAGATTAAGTGGCGCTAACAAGAATATAAGATGAAGTTTCAATAGTTCTCTAACACTGACACCACGTGGAGCCCAAACCAATAAGGGTATGTCAGATCTATATCTACTTATATTATCTACTATATCTATATAATAAAACAGTTTGGTTTGTAAGTGGTTTGTGTGAAGCCGACATCGGTTGGCTAATAGTTACGATTAAAGAGTAAGTTGATTCCAATTAGGAAACTATCTTTATGAAAACGTACTCAAAGAAATTACTGCTAATTTATCTAGAATTTATGAAACTTATCTAAATAACTTATCTAACTTATTTAAATTCTAACTTATCTAAACTTATCTGAAGTTATCTAAATTCTAACGTACTGAGATATTAATCCTCATAGCCTTCTTATCGACAAACTCTCCATAGCATTCATTAGACTGCCCAACACTTCCTCACAGATTACTTTCTTCTCAATCTCGATCAGCAGACTTCGCAGGTACAATCACTTTCTTCCTTCTTCGCAAACTTTCTATAGAGTATTAGTGCGATTGGGAAACTCCTAACACTAACTATATAAACTCATCCAACTAAACACGAAGGGTTTTGAAATTACTACTAACTTATCTAAGAATTCTTCGTTATCAACACTTATTAAGGAAAGTTTATGTATTACATTAACTTTTTATAATTCCAGTCATCAATGTAGTCATATTTATTTTGTTTTTTGCTTAACAAGTTATTGATTACCAATATTTTGTAGTCAGCCATGTTCTCATAAAAATTTTATTGTTTTCCATTTTCTCCTCAGCATGGATAAGACACAAACTACATCTACTAGTGAGTGTGTTGCATTTGCAGAGGTATTTTATCAAGTTTTTTTTTTCTTTTATTCTTACATGAATTGTATAACTCCACAATCTATACAATGTTTGTTTTAAGCTTACGTTAATATTGTTAATGTATTTGTATTTTTGCAGGTGGGGAGAGAAGTACGATGGGCACGGTAGCAGTATAAAATACACTGACAAGTGGGCCGAGCGCTTAGAGGGTGATGGATGGACAAAATGAGATGACAAGTGGGATGAGAATTTCAATCAATACAACCAAGGTGTCAAGCAAGGAGAGACGTGGTGGGAAGGAAAGTATGGGGAACGGTGGAATTGTACATTGGGGGAAGGTCACAATGGCTCTGGTTGGGTGCACAAGTACAGGAAAAGCAGCTGTGGAGAGCACTGGAACACTCATGTTCAGCAGGACACATGGTATGAGAGGTACCCACATTTCGGTTTCCAACATTGCATTGAGAACTCAGTGCAGCTACGAGAAGTTCACAAACCACCACCCAAAACATCATGAACCCAGGCATCTTCGTTCGATTGTAGAATACTATTTCTTACAGCTTCAGGTGGAAGCAGAACTACAAAAGTAGCAATAAAGAATTTGACTTCATTCATACTTAGTAGATGGATTCTATTCCTAAGTGGTGGTAATGGCAGTTAGGTTAATTGCCACTTATGGTCTTGCTCTGTGGGGTTCAAAAGGAAGTCTAGATACCACAGTAATGAGAGGCCTATCATAGGCATCACCTGATCACCATAATCAATTGCTACTCTATTACTTGGCACACCATATCTAGGCCATCCAGTTAAGAATCTTTAATTAAATTTTTTTCTTGGATTATGTTTCCTAAAACTTATTGGCACCCTATTCTACATTCGTGAGTGATAGCAAATGAATTTGTAATATTTTATATAATTTTGTTTTCATATCTTGCAGGTGACATTGTCTATGTAGTTAGCGACCCTAATTTTTTCAGTTGCTTGGGGAATGGAGACTATGCCTGCAACAAATAGTTGAAGTATATATATATTAAGGCTTAAATACAGAAATATGCAACGCACTTAGGTCCTACTAACACGTGTATCAACATAGAATTTTTTTTCACAAACGTATCAATGTACTATGCCCGATTTCACAAAAATAGCAATCTGTTAGCATCCGTCAGTTAAGTGATGATGTGCCATTTTTTTTTTCAATTTCATTTTATTTGTATTTTCCACTCGGCATACCACCTCAGTGTCGCACGCCCTAAAACACATGAAGAAAACCCTTCTACCAATTCGAAACAATTTAATCCCCTTCATTTGTGCATTTTCCAATCTTTCTCATTTCTCAAATTAGGGTTCAAAATCAAATTTGTGCGTTTAGTAATCAAAATCAAATTTGTGATTAGGGTTCAAAATCAAATGTCTTCTTCAAAGTGTGCTTCAACTTCTTCTCCAAATTCTTCATATTCAGTGACGTCCTACACTTGTTTTTGTGGACATCCTGCGATCATGAAAGTTTCTAGGAGTGTAAAAAATTTAGGGAGAAAATATATTGGTTGTCCCTATTTTCTTGGTCCCAATCATTGTGGTTATTTTATTTGGGCTGACAAAATTGAAGAACATGAGTTGCAAAGGGTGAATAAATTGTTGAAAGATGAGAACTTGGAACTGAAAATTGAATTGGGTGAGTTGAATAAGAAATTTAAGGAGTTGAAGAAGAACCATCAGAAGACTGATGCAAAAAAGAGCTTTTTCTTGACTGTTATTGTTGTGTATTTGTTACTTGTTGTGTTTCGAAATTTCGTGTAAGCTACTGAAGAATGTGTAATGTGAATTTGGTAATGTTAATTAAATTTCTTGTTGTGTTTTTTGCTTGATTGGATTTTTGTCTGAATTTGGGTTTTTTGACTGTGTGCATTATAATTGCATTTAGAGTGCACGTTGATTTCAACTGAACTTGTTGTGCATTTAGAGTGCACCTGAATTATTTTGCATTTGGATTACAATGTTACCTACATTAGTACATAGCATTTTAAGTGCAATGTTACCTACAATTTAAGTACAAGAAACAATTGAATTTAAGTCTTAACTGCAAGAAACAATAACATTTGGATTGCAAGAACATAGGATTTCTGACATGATCATGAACAAAAAACAATAGCATCTGACAGAAAAAACATGAACAAAATTACATAAGACTGAAATCCTTCCAATCATTTCTGACTACCCCTATTATTCTTTGTCTTAGACCTAAACTGACTTGCCACTAGTGCACATGATGACCTAGTCTGACTTGCCACTGGTGCACATGATGACCTAGTAGCAACTCTTCCTGGTGCCACTGGTTTAACTTCCAAATCCTTTGTTGCAGCTTCTGTTTTTGTTGGGCTTCCCACTTTCTGTGACCTAGTAGCAACTCTTCCTGGTGCCACTGGTTTAACTTCCAAATCCTTTGTTGCAGCTTCTGTTTTTGTTGGGCTTCCTACTTTCTGTGACCTAGTAGCAACTCTTCCTGGTGCCACTGGTTTAACTTCCAAATCCTTTGTTACAGCTTCTATTTTTGTTGGGCTTCCCACTTTCTGTGACCTAGTAGCAACTCTTCTTGGAGATGGTTTAACTCCCAAATCCTTTGTTGCAACTTCAGTTCTTGTTGCAGCTTCAGTTTTTGTTGGGCTTCCCACTTTCTGTGACCTAGTAGCAACTCTTCTTGGAGATGGTTTAACTCCCAACTCCTTTGTTCCAGCTTCAGTTCTTGTTTTCCTTCCCACTTTCAGTGACCTAGTAGCAACTCCCAAATTCTTTGTTGCAGCTTTAGTTCTTGTTGGGCTTCCCACTTTCTTTGAAGTTTATGCAGATCCATCCATCTTTGGTGGTACACCATAATCATTCAAACTAATAGGTTCACCTCTCTACAGCTGTTTGAATATAACAATGTACATGTTAAAAATAAACTTAAATGGTAACCAATTCAATTGAAATTTAACAAAATAACTAACTAACAATGACATAAGATTCTCCACTGGTAGGGGATACAAATACACCAAAACCTTGTGGAATTTTGTCTTTTTGGTGTGTTTCATCAATTGGGGCCCTCTGAGCCTAAGAAAAATTTATAAAATCATACACAAAAATGAATCAAACACAACAAACAAAAATGAATAAAAATTTTTCTTTTCCTTTTGATTTCCTATTTGTCCTCCCTCCTACATTGGCATTGGCAGTAGCTGAGTATGGGAATTGGCACCCTCTGAAGCATGGGCATTGGCACCCTCTGAAGCATGGGCATTGGCAGCAATATGGGCATTGGTACCCTCTGAAGCATGTGCATTGGCAGGAACATGGGCATTGGCACCCTCACCAACATTGGCAGCAACACCCTCACCAGCATTGCCATTGGCACCCTCACCACCATTGGTAGCAACACCCTCACCAGCATTGCCATTGTTAGCAGCATTGGCATTAACACCCTCACCACCATTCTCAACTCCATTTCCATCCTCACCAACACTGTCTACCTATAATAACAACAAAATAACATTACCATGCAGAAACAACATTACCATTAACAAAATAACAACAAAACCTAGGCAGTTTACCTTCTCTAGACATGTCCTCTTGTTATGCCCAGCTTTCTTGCATAGTGTACAAGTCATGATTCTTCCCTTTCTGCTTACTTGTGAGCCAACTCCTTCTACTTCATGTAGCTCTTTCCTTCTTGCTTTCTTGGGCCTTCCAGGCATTTTTCTCAGTGTTGGAGGTAAGAACTTCTGACAATTTGTTTTAGGCCATAACATTTTCCCATTCAATAGGTGCAAGTAGAAGTCATATATTTTCAAGTTTGTTTCTTTCTTGAACCAATGAGCAACATACATATCAGGGTTCTCATGAAGGTGATATATGGCTGAAACTGTATGAGAGCAAGGTATTCTTGACAAGTTCCACCCCCTACATGAGCATGACTTCTCCTTCACATTTACTACAAACCTTTTACATGAATCAGGTACTGCACTAGTGTTACTACGCCCTCTTCACCTCATACTTGGACTCACCAATATAATGTGCTCTCCAAAACCTTGAATATACTTTGCTCTTATCAAGTTTCTCTCTAGCTTTGGGACAAAGATCATCACTTCACCTCTCCATTAATTATCTCTTCTTCTGACACCTAAGTGCTTGATTGATTCTTATGTCTTCTATCATATCAATGATGGACTTTCTTCTTGCATCAAGTATGACACCATTAAAAGTCTCACACATATTATTTTCCATTGAATCACTTGAAGATCTAAAAAAAAAAAGGCCCTACACCAATACTGTGGGTACGTCTTGCTTCATGAGTGTATCATATGCAGGTGGTGAAGCTTTCTTCAACTCATTAGTGACAATATCCCATTCTTGTGGAGTCCTACTCTTGGCCATTCTCTAAAACAAATTCTTCAACTGAGTTCCACTATGAAGCTTTCTAAAGTTGGCATAGATATGTCTGGCACAACATCTGTGCTCAACCAATGGTAACAACAATTCAATTGCTTGAATGAGTCCCTTCTGTTGATCAGTGATCAATGTCAACCCAGTCCCATCACCAATTCCAAGATCTTCCATCAGCAGTTGTAAAAACCAAATCCAATTTTCCTTGTTTTCCACACTAACAACATCCCAAGCTATTAGGAACATTTGATTGGTCCCATCTCTCCCAACAGCTGTAAAAAGCTCCCCTTTACAAAAGTTTTTCAAAAAAGCTCCATCAAGCCCTATTACATGCCTGCATCCTACCTTCCACCCTCTTTTAAGTGCAGCAAAACAAACATAAAACCCTTTAAACCTACCTTCATCCACAGCTATCTTGCAAGTAGTTCCTAGGTTGGACTTGTACACTTCAGCTCCATAGTCCCAGAGTTTACCCTAAAGGGTTTTTAAAGATCAATCCTTCAACTTCCCCCATTGCTTTTCTCTTTGCCCTTAAACATTGCATTTTTGTGACTTCAATACCAAACTTGTGCATCACCTGCTCTTGGAACTCTCTCAGTGTCCATTTGGGATTTGTAGTGATCTTATCAAAGTAATGCTTAGCTAACCATGCAGCATTTATAGTTGTAAGTTTCACAGACCTTGAATATTCATGCTTAGATTTCAAACTCTTAATTTGAAAACTTTTTTCACACTGCATCCAAGTGGCCCACAATCTCCAATCACAACCCTTACACACAACTTCCAATAACTTAGTACCACTCCTAGGGAACCTTATGTCATACCCATGAGTCACAGCATAAGCCTTCAACAATTCCTTAAGCTCTTCTTTGGACCCAAACTTCATCCCAATAATAGGTTTAACCTAAAACAAATCACAACCAGGAGGCAAGCTAGGAAACCTAGAATTAACTCTTTTAAGCCCACCTTCTTCATCATCAGTTATAAGGCTATCATAATCTGATTCACTAGCATAATCACTATCATTTTTTGTAAAGCCAAGCTCAGTTGGTTGGTTCCCATCAGTTTCTGCATTAGCCTCAACATTATCTGTTTCTATATCACCATGCTCAGTTGGTTGGTTCCCATCAATTTCTGCATTAGCCTCAACTTCAACTTCTATATCACCCCCAGTTGAACCTTTTTCCTTCTTCATTTGTTGTCTTAACTCAATTCTATTTTTCCTAAATTCAATTCTCTTTTTCCTAACCTTTATCAGTTCCACATCAACATCATCATCACTAATATGATCCAAGCTAGCAATATCAGAGTCTTCACTATCACTCTCCTCATCAATCCCTTCCTTGAATTTATCTTCCTCAGAATCCTCATCTATAGCGTCTAACACATAATTTCCACCCACAACATACAGCTGTATGACACCATGTGTCTTTCCCTTCTGAAGCATAGCATTGGTATCATTGTCAGACTCAATCAGCCTAAGTCCCGACTCTAAAGTCTTCCATGGCATGTAATAATACATTTTAAAATAATTTATGTACCCCAAACTATTGACCACATTACAAAGCCCAGAAAATGTGTACAATTCCAATTTCAAATCATAAAAATACTCCATTTTTCAATTTTTATAATGCGTAATGAGGGTATTGCAAAACTCCACCCCCCCCCCCCCCCCCCGGTGTATTTCTATCACATAATTAGTCACTGCACAGTAAAATGAATGCATTGAGTTCATAAAATGAATGAACAAATAATTTTAAACAAACAATCGGTTAAATCAACTTACTTGGTCAAGGAAAATGTGTTACTTCTTCATCCGAGTCTTCAATTTCGTTATGTTATTAATCGATTTTACCAATTCCAATGAATATCATGTTTTTTAGGGCAAATTTTCAATTTAGGGTTTTCTTCATTAGATAGACATTAAGAAATGCACAAATGGAGGGGATTAAATTGTTTCGAATTGGGAGAAGGGTTTTCTTCACGTATTTTAGGGCGTGCGACGCTGAGGTGGTAAAAATGTTGAGGTGGTAGAAATGCTGAGGTGGAAATGTTGAGGTGGTAGAAATGCTGAGGTGGTATGTCGAGTGGAAAATACAAATAAAACGAAATTGAAAAAAAATGACACATCATCACTTAACTGACGGATGCTAACAGATTGTTATTTTTGTAAAATCAGGCATAGTACATTGATACGTTTGTGAAAAAAAGTTCTATGTTGATACAAGTGTTAATAGGACCTAAGTACGTTGCATATTTCTGTGTTTAAGCCTTAGCCTATATATTAATATATGGAAAACCAAGGTTGCAACAACTGAATGTTTGATGGTGCCAAATATTCTGCATTTTGCCTCCTTGAGTGTCATTGAGTTATACTAGTATCAATTGAACATTTAAGCATTGTGAAATTGGGTTTTATCTGTTGAAGGATATGGATACTTAATTATATTTATCTCAATATTTAGACATTTTGTGGATACTCAGAATTTTGTAGGAGCATGATACGAATAGGCAATGGTACTCACTTTTTACAACATGTTATCATTCAATTCGTGTAAGCAAATGTTCAATATGCTGATCTTATTTGCAGTGCAAGTATGCAGGTAGGTGTTTGATAGAGGAAGGAAAATGATAATCCATGTTAAAGTGATTTGCTACTTAAGGTTTGAAGACTTAAGATGCCTCAGGAATCAATGCTCTCGATCGGGGTGTGCTGAGATAACTTAGTTCCATCGACTGTTATCCATAAAGCTTTGTGAGCTGAGAAGAAAGAGGAAATGAATTCCAAGGTTTTATATTACTTTGTTAGATACAAAGTAAATGGTGAGAACAAAATCAAGAATCATTCAGGTTGAAAACAAGGGTAATTTCTAGATCACGTTACTATACATTCGTATTGTAAAAATGTCATTCAAGTTAGATCAATTATGTACGATTATTTGGAAACATATGTAATTTTTTATCGCCTCCACAAAGACTAGATGTAATTTTTAGTGTTGACACGCTGAGTGTGAAAGGCACCTATAATGAGTTGAGTGGCATAGCCACGGGTTAAATTCTAGTCTATAATACAAAACAACTCAGTTTTTAAGCAAAGTTATAATGACTTAAGTGGTGGTTCTGATTTCCTCAGGGTTTGTGCTAAAAATACTTTAAGAGTCCTATTTAGTACTACTAAAAACAACCAAAGCAGTCCTTCCAGATTGAAACTCTTCCTACCCAAAAAGGAAAGCTAAATTAAACCCAAACCAAAGCAGTCCTTCCGGATTGAAACTCTTCCTACCCAAAAAGGAAAGCTAAATTAAACCCAACAAAAAAGGTTTTTATGAGTAAACATTTTATTTCCTTCTCTAAATATTCGACTGGCTTACAAAGAAATTTGATTTGATCGGTGTCTTACGATAAGAAAAAACCTTCTCGATCTTCAGGTGTTTCGGAACCTTAAGTGGAAATTGTTCAAGGTTTTATTGCCGAAAACAGCAGGTTTCACTGGAGATATCCTTCGGACCTTGGCTTCCGCAAACACATGTAATTTGATCTATTAGCAAAAATGTTTGAGCTTGGCTTGAGCCCATGGTAGCTTTTCCCAAAACATGTCTTCCCATCAATTCCACGATAGCTCCCAATATTAGGGAGACTATTCTGATGATTTCTAATAGGGTAAGAACTGTTTCGTTGATTTGTTCAAGGCTCTATTACCGCAAACAACATGTTTCATTGGAGATACTCTTCCAGCCAATTGACTGATTTCAATATCGTGGTATGTTTGTGACTGATTTTTTATTATCAATGTTAGATCATTGTTTGGTTTTTATATTTTTTAGGTACCAATTCGATCAGACTATAGATGTGTGTGATCAATAGCTACCTAAGCTATCTTAGCTTCGGTTATGCTCTGGTGGAAAGGTTTTAACCATAAAAATTTGGGATTGTTCAAGCTGAATAATCCAACACACAGACACTTAGGCCACTGCCTATAACTTGATCCAATAGTCCAGCACTGTACTTTATATCATTATATGGATAAATTCCATAGCTATAAGGTGAAACTACCACTTCCATGACAACTTCCTCTCCCCCCTTAATTTGCAATTTTTATTCACACATTCTAAACTCTTCCTCTTTCCCCCTTAATTTTTACCATATCTTAAGAGAAATTGGGTGCTTCAAAAAATACACTTGGTGAATTCAATCAGCTCATTGTGACAGGCGGCACTTGGTCAGCTTAATTTTGGGTGTTTTAGTACTAGATTATTGAATATATAATGAGCGATATATAGTGGCATTGGTACTTTATACTATTTGTGCATCATACTAGACCACCCTTTAACCGTTATCATCTACTCTACTCCAATGACTCTTTGTATGCATATATGTTTGTTCATTTCCTTTTCAACAGTAGAAACGACTACTAAAATCATTCTATTAGATGGTTTGTACCTCATAATTAAGATTTTTTTTTTTGATTGGCAAGCGAGGTTGTTAACGGGGACCCCTACCCCTCTTATTAATCATAAAAAATGTTTGTTACATTCACTTCCTCACATACCCTCTCCCTAAAGCATCATCATGTGCTATTTTCATTACATCTTATGCTAATAAATTTGGTAAAATTTCATGGAATCTGACAATGTCCAGCTAGTGCATCAGCTAACATATTTGTTTCTCTATATACATGTTCTATAGAAAAAAAAAGTTCTTCTTTCATTGTTTGTATGCTCTTGATCTACTTCTTTGCGCGCCATGGGTATTTCTGGTGTTTGATGAATGCCACCACATTTTCGGAGTCTGTCTGTGCTTCTAGCATTGCTATGTGATGCTTTAGTGCCAATTTGATGCCTTGCTCTAATACCTGTAACTCTACCAATTAATGCTATGCTGTGATGATTCGAAACCCCATGAGCTGCTGCCCTTACTATCCCTTCCTCATCTTTTATAACTGCTCCCCACTACCCTCTCAATCCTTGCACACTGCCATCAGTGTTCAATACATGATTCCTTGGTGCTGCCATCTTCCATTTACATTTAAGTATTTTGCCCTCCATTATATCAACCCTCCTGTTCCATATCTGTTCAAAATTTGTTCTCTCGAGCCCTTCCTCCATTAATTAAGATTAGTATACTTTATTGTACTTTAAACAATTTACTTATTTGTTTAAGTAAAGTAGGAATGCAATAACATGTTTTTTGCTAATTTAATTCAAAAAATTTGGTAGGATTGATAGACACTTAGAAAATTTCTATGGTATATTACACATGTACATCCATCAGAATTTGTGAGACAAAAATTTTAAAAGTGAAGATTTGGCTTTAGTTACTAGAAGCATTTGTACCGGATTGCTTGACCATATGGCTAGAGTGGCATAGCCACGGGTTAAATTCTAGTAGATATATATCACCGGCCTCTCTCTATATTAAAGCAGAATACATCTTATGTGGACAATCTCTTTCCTAGGTGGCGCATTTTGAGACATAGGTATGCCATGTGACACTCGTAATTAATCTTAAGAAATTTCTTAATACAACATGAACTCTTAATATTAAGAAGTTTCCTACTACAACACAACTTTAATAAGTCAATCAACCTCTGACCAGGAAATTTTATATGACTCCAATAAGAAAACATTGCTAAATTAACTCCAAAAACTTATGCTAATAATTATCAATCATTGAATTCCTCACAAAAATTTAGGGGATGTGAATTTTAGAAATGATTCCGGCCAAATGGCCGGGTCTAAAATCTTGTATATACTAAAGTAGCGACCTCTAAGTCTAAGATATATTTTTGACCTGGCCATATGGTTCATACTCTTTTTAATAATTTGTGTGTTAACACAAATTGTTTATAATTCATGTCTTCATTCCTGTTTTGCAAATTTTGCAAACATATATTTTGAATCTTTATAGATTTTATGCATAATAATGCATAATACGAAGATCCTTTTTTAGTAAGCCAAACTGACCTATTTCCTCGAGTAATGCATATTTGAGTAGAAGGGCCTTTAGTTACTCTATCGAGAATCAAACATTCAAAAATACTTCTTGATCCATAATTACTACTGCCTCCTAGCAAGATGCATGTGCTCTGCACACGATGTCAAACTAAAACTTACCGAAGAGTGTAAACATAATTTGTCTGACTTAATATGTTTACAAAGAAAGAAGCTCGAGATATGCTAGGCAAAGAAAGTACCTTGTCTAACTTGATGAGAAGATCTTCAGCAAAATTTAAGTGAATACTTCAACATTTCAATAATTACAAGTACCTCCCGTACAAGATTTTCATCTTCAAAGTAATTTGCCCTAGTACTGGATGACTACATAGTACACAAAAAATAATAAACTAGGTAACCTTAATACAATACACCAAATCACAAACAAATAAACTGTTCCTTAGAAACGGAAAAATCTTCAGAGATCTCTTGTTGGCCTCCAGATGCAAGTAGTTGACGACTCATGGGCCTGATCAACAACCGTGAAATGGTAATCAATTGCATCATTTTCTTGCTAACTGTAGAAGAATATGGCATCCTTGCAGGTGAGAACACCACTATTAGGTGTGCATGATCAGATGAAGAGCAATCTCCATGCCAAGCTGGGTTTATAATCTTGAAGCAAGTTAGCAACTTCCTTGAATCACCGTAGATAGAGAAGCGATCGTGCTTTGAGCTCGAGAGCATCTTCAAATCTGGGAGACAGCGCGAATGCTGCATCAAGAAGATTGAGAGCAGAAATGATCTCTCTCTGGTCATAGGTTGTAATGAGAGCTCGAGCTTCTTTCACATATTTGCAACAATATGTAGAAACAAATTGAACAAAACCACCATTTTAAAAAATCGTTGTTCACAAAAAAGAACAGATTTTTGTAGTTTGCACAGCTAAAAAACAACTACAAACAAACAAAAGGAGCTTCAAGAACAACCAAAAGTGTTATATACGAGCTTCCCTGAAGCTCAAAAAACCCAGAAAATAGAACACCACATTCATCAAAGTACTTATAAACAGCCCTTGACAAAACAACAAAGAATCCCCATTTCTATGAAATTTCCTTATAATCAAAACAGCATGAACAAAGATTCCCCATTTCTATTTATACTTTTAATATGAACCTTACACATTGAAAATCTTGAAAACAACATTAAATCAACATAAAACACAAAACAAAGAAAAGCCCATTTCTATACACACCAAATAAAAACACCCCAACAAACTAAAACAATGCAAGACAAATATCACTACATAAAAAACATACCTTTTTATTGGTAATCCACCAATGCTTTTTCTCTCCACCACCAACTAAAGGTGGAGAAGAAATTGCTATAGTGTTACAAAAACCATCAACTTTCTTATATTATTCAATCATCCCCAAACAAAAAATAAATAAACTAAATAATAATGATAATCAATAGTCTTAATTCCTTTATGCTTTCATTAGCCTCATTCGGATCCTTTGTGGTCAAGCAGGATAATAAACTCAATAAGACTATGAATTTGAGTTGTCCTAAAAATTATATATATCTCATGTAATTCTCAAGATTGTCACAAAAGTTAATGCAAATTACAGATGCACTCAATGTTCTTAAGTTGATGGGATCCATCTCCTTGAGTTTCTGGAAATGACTTTCTGTGTCTGGATCAAAGACACTCCCAATGAAGTTATATACTTCGGCAAAGTCTGTCATACCTGCAAATATTGACATCGTTAAGTAATTTCACAAAATTACATGCTACTTAAGAACAGAAAAGCCTAAGAGGCTTGAGTGCAAGTTCTTCGAGCCCATGAATACAGAAAAGGCACACCCTAAAAAATATTACATTGAAATCGTCGACAGGGTGCTTATTTGGTATTACAATTTGACTTTTAATAGAGCATTTTTTATTAAATCATAAGTAATTACAATGTTGAATAGTCTTAGCATCTCAATGGTGTAAGTTACAAATCAAAGTGTGTTGCTAGAACCAAGGTGACTTCTTGTAACGTTTAAGATGAACAAATTAATTTCAGAAAAATTTGACATAAATAACTTTACGGAATACAATCTCAACAGTACCTGACATATATCACCCGGAAGTGTGCAGTTCGCAACGGTGGAGCACAAAAGATAGATGACATAGAGAAACTTATTGAAATTATTCACTTCCTACGAATGATGGACCGCATTTCTTCATAGTGATATGTAGTGACAGTCTGCCCAACAATTTGGCAGCCTGGACGTTCCTTTAACCACAATTAGAAAAAAAATTCTCAATCCAAAGTTCCAAACTACTAATCTAAAGCTTAATATTGATACATGGTTATCTATTTGTTAATTCCAAACTACTAAGAATATTTAATAGATATTGATGCAAAGGTATCATTAGTAATGAACTATTGTATCATTTTTGTATTGAGTTAAGTGGTTATCACTATTAGAATATCATTCCAAATTCCAAACTACTAAGAATATCATTTTTCCCTAAACTTTCTAGTTGCCTTCCAGCTAGGGGTGAAAGTTTTGTACACGACCAGCTAACCTGATATGAATCTGACATGAAATTAGTGGGTTTGTGTTGGGAAAAAAGGCTTTTGGGTCATTTAAGGGTTGACCCGCCTGTCAAATAAATGGGTTGGGTAAGGGTCACATATGTTAACCTGGGTAACCCATTAGTAGACCCAATTAGTTCTCTGGGTCTAATGGGTCGGGTCATCAACCCGTGACTTGTATAACTTGTTTTAAGATAAGTTTCATTATCCCAACAACCTAAAATAAACGACTAAAAGGAAAAGAATTAGCCGTCATATTGATTCATTCGATAAATATATGTTTTGTTATTCAATTTTCATTGATATGTAATTGAATTATGGATGGTTTTTGAGAATTAATACATATATTTTTTTTAAATATGCTTTTTTGATAAATAAAATCGTGAAATACTAAATATTTTGCATACAGGTTGTCTGTGAATCCGATCCATAACTGATCTAAAATCTCATCTATCATCCCAACTACCTAAAATAAACGACTAAAAGGAGAAGGATTAGTTGTTATATTGATTCATTCGATAAAAATATGTTTCATTATTCAATTTTCATTAATATGTAATTAAATTATGGATGGTTTTTGAGAATTAATGCATATTTTTATATATATATATATATATATTTTTTTTTGATAAATAAAATCGTGAAATACTAAATATTTTGCATACAAGTTGTCTGTGAATTCGATCCGAAACTGATATGAAATTGACCCGTTGGCTTAGCGGGTCACCCGTTATATAGGCGGGTTGGGTTTGGGTTTGACAAACTCGACACGATTAGTAATTGGGTCGGGTTTGGGTTTGCTCTCTTAACACGTGACCTGAAATATGACACGAGACGAACCCGACCCATTGCCACCCCTACTTCCAGCTGAAGAGTCTGACCTAAATTAAAATCCAGCTGAAGAGTCTGACCTAAATTAAAATGGAGTAAAAGGGAAAAATATGGAATCAAGTAGATACTTCGAGTGCTTGACGATGGGTATAAAACCCCAGCGAGAAGATGGTATAAAACCAAGACGGAATGAAAGTAGTGGTATATTATCAATCTCAATACGCAACACTTATGAATCTTAAACTTTTTTTCTATATATACTCTAAAATCCAAATAAAAAGACACTAACAACAAAATGCTACAACTCAATTATTAAAATTTAACAACCCCCAGATAATGAGTGGATTAGTATCAAACCTGAATAGAAAAAAAGAAAAAGATAATTGAATTAGTATAGTCGAAACTGATTGAGGAATCTGAAGTTGTTGTTGTTGGTGTTGTTGTAGTTGGATTTGTGTGTGTTAGAGAAACTGATTGAGGAATATGAAGTTGAGAATTTTTTTGGTATTCAGAGATGTAGGGGTGTTGACGATGATTTGTTGAAGGTGAGAAGATGGGCATAAAACCCCAGTGAGAATTTGAAGAGTAATGAAAGAGAGAAGGGAGACAGAGAGAAGCATAATTCGAAAAGGAGAAGATTAAGAAGAAACGATGCAAAATTCAGAAGAGAAAGGGATTTCTTAATGGCTAATTAAATTTGGTATTAATGGCTAATTAAAGTTGGTATTTATGGTGGCGTACAATTCAAATAATGCGTGGATTTTGTATTTTTATTCACCAACACATGGAATGACCAATTACTCTTGTTTAAAGTGCCCTAAGCAATACTTTAATTTAAGGACACTATGGGTACCAGAGATTCACAAAAGCAAGTGTTTAAAGTGCCCTAAGCAATATTTAAATTTAAGGACACTATGGGTACCAGAGATTCACAAAAGCAAAAAAGACCAAGTAGTCATTCTAATTATTATTTGGGTGTTTTGAGTTAATTATTCATTTAGGGGTATTATGCGTAAGAAAAATACCCGAATGAATTTAAGAGTCCAGGTTAGTTATAGAAAATGCTACTAATAGAGATATCCATTATATCTTACTTAAGCCATATTACATTTCAAAATGTAGAGATAATACATGCATGAATTTTGTTATTCTTAAATTCAGTAGTCAAAGCAATAAATAAGGCATTAATTACACATTCTATTATACTGCAGTTAGACAAATTATTAGCCAATGTCATCTTGGATAATCACAACATAATCTTAAACCAATAAATAGTAATTGCTATTATAAAGATATTCATCCATGAGTAATTCATGCATGTTATGAATATGTCAGACGACGATTGAGAAACAGTGCTAAAGAAATAACTCGTATAAATTGTTCTACTAATTACATGGAATTCCATAGAATTTTTAAATTACATTAATAGGAACGAAGCCCTCTTTCAGTAAAAACTAAAAATAAACACAATTTTAAATTTGCTACATCTCACAATTTTCTTGTAATTCTATTTGTGAAATACTTATTACATACACGCTACATGTTCTCAAAAATAATCTAATATGAATCCAAAAAGTGTAACTTAGATTTATTTTATGTGTGTATTGCTTTATTCAAGTAATCTAAAATAACAAATCAAGGTAAGGCATTTTCATATTGATTACGATATTAATTCTAGAACACTACAATGTTGACCATAAGTGATCTGTCTGTAAAATAGCGGTCGAGTTTGTCATTTCGTTCATATTTCAATAAAATTTTAAAATGTTATTTATAAACATAAACTATTAATTCGATCACGTGATTTAGTGAGAAAGTGGAGGAGAGAAAGTTTGATTTGATTTTGAAAGCATTTTGAGAATTTTTTATTTCTTAATTGATTTAGAGATTGAAAACAGACAAAAAATAAAACTGAATTAACTAAGGTGTTATTCTAATTAACAAAAAATAAAATTGAATTAAAAACATTTTAATTAAAAACTGGAAATTAAATTCTTTATTATTACACTAGAAAAATAGTAAACTACTATACTCCTATGATTGAATGCTAACCATTCAATGAGAAAAACTAAAACTTGACCCTTCTATTTATAGTTGAATGGACTATCGTGATTGAATCTCAGAAATCTGATCCAACGACTGAGATTTGATCACTATTCAACTTTTTGACTTTAAGGAGTAGTAATCACTATTTGACACTACTTGGAACTATTCATCTTTTGACTTTACAAAAAGTTAAATAATAACAAAATCTAAAATATCTATGTCATCTTAATGAATAGTGACGTGCTTGGATTTATCTCTGATTTCAAACCATACGTCTATTTTGTAGAAGCAATATACCGTTGCGTAGAGTTTTCTGTGTTGATCATTTGGACTAGTCATATGCTTCAATCAGAGTTAGAAGATGGAAGATATCACAATTTGAAGTTTTCTCCTGTCTTCCGGGCTGATTTAGGTCAGTTTGACCAAATTTTTTACCCGAAAATCTCTCCTTTAGCTGGCTTAGGGACTTAAGTTTGGATTCTTCAACTTGTTTCATGGTTCTATGAGTCCATGAGCTTTGTTGGCAGTTTGGAGCTTTAACTGAGCTAATACTAAAGATTTCAAGTCCAAGCTTTATTCGGTTGTATTTTGTGCTAAAATGCAAGTTTTGTGTGTATTTTATCGTTGTCTGTTGAAACCTGTAAAAACATAAAAATACAATTAATTTACATTTATTAAACACATAATTGACCCAAATGTAATGTCTCTACGGGGTTTAAAACACAGTTTTTGGCACTTATCAATAAACAAACATTGGCTTGCAATCAGCTCTTAGCTGCATCATTTGTTATATGATTAGAGCTCTTTTTGAAAGAGATTCCTTAAAAGAGCCGAAACATATATATAAAATCAGTGAACTTGATTTTACATGTTCAACCAATCAACTTGAGAGATAAGTGATAAACACACTCTTTATACACGTTTATTGATTTTAGCTACTTATTTTCTTAAGTCCGAGGTCCACAGTCTAAAGTTCGAAGTCCAAAGACCCAAGTCCCAAGTCCAAAGTCCAACGTCCGTATAGTCGTACGTTTTAGTCAAGTTACCTTACTCACGTGGGTTTGGTAGGATAGGTCGAGTAAGGGATCGTCCAAACCTTAGGGCTCGGATAGGTTCACAACTGGAATTATAACTTTTGGTGAGTAGGATTTTTAGGTTTCTTTTTAGTTGGTTTTAATTAAATTAACGGTAATGCAAATAATGTAAATTACTACGGCGATTATATGTAGGTAAACAAAAATAGAGAAACAGGGAGAGAGTTAGTCATACTCATACGAGAATCATTTTTCAACCGTTTATATTACCATATCACTACATCTCTAATTCGTCTCGTTTTCGGAGACGACGTCGAGTATTGATCCCTAGTGCATGCCCACATCTCTAGGTCGCATTTCACTAGCATAAGGAGTTTCAATAATATCTCATCTCTGGTATATTATTTCAGCTCCTGGCTCGATTTTACATCACCGGATCGAATAAGAGAGTCATCGACACCGTAGAGTCGTCTTGCGAGACTGTTTCGAGCATCGACAATCCAACTTTGTACGTCTCGGTCATTTTGGGACCGGATGTCAAATCTAAGCCTAATTCCTAAGTAGTGACTCTAGAATATTAAAGAGTCAATCCGATTTTACACGAAGCAAAACCACCCCCACGGGATTAGCTCATGGTCATAGAAGAAATAATAAAACTTGCTGTATACATTAAGTACATAAATGTAGGATAGGAATTAAACTAGAAAAGAAATGACTGTTATTAAGGGTAAAATAACTTACAGTATTTAAGCTGTTGGAATAGAAATGACAGAATGTAAGTACTGAAGAAATAAACTAACTAGGCGGAAGCTAAAGCATGAAAATGCTGAAGGGGTAATAATGAAGACGATCCCCTCATATATATAGGCTGGAGACTGAAGACGGTTTAATTTGATGTTGTTTGTTTGCTAATTGAGTTGTTCAAAACTTTGAGAATCAAAGTTTTGTTTTTTACCCATTTGTTTTGTCCTTTTCGTATTAAAGTTTCGCCTTTGTAGCTCATTTCAATTCAAACCACCGGTTTGAATTGTGCATAATCTCTCTCTTGCCGTGGTGGTACCAAATTGAAACCATCCTTTGCCACCTGCCTATCTTGACTCGTCATGCCTTTTGTTGGACCCGCGAGAGTGGGTCCACATAGTGGTCCAGTGGCGGCCGATTTTGGCGTTTTACGACTTTCGTCGCTTAGCGTGGAGTTAAATCAGCCGGTCGTCGCTATGGCAGCTTCACTAGCCAATGTCGGCATCTAGATTTATCCGATTTGAGCTTCGGAAGTTTGCTGATTCTTTATATGTGGACCCGTTCTGCACTGGTTTTGTTCTTTTAGAAACTTCGGCTCTAGTCAGGCTTTGTTGGGCTTCACAGTGGTTGAGTGGGAAACTTCAAATATTCTCGTATTCCCGTACTTCGATGTATGTTTTATCACTATATTTATTTTAATTGCGGAAACCTGCAAAAGTACGAAAATATAATTATTACATGATTATTAAACACATAATCGACCAAAATGCTATGTCTCTCGGGGTTTAATATTACAGTTTTGGGTGCTTATCACACCACCCCCAAACAGCACTTTGCTTGTCCTCAAGCAAAGAAGAGACATTAAAACAATAAGTGGTAAAAAATGTGTTGTCCTAAGCTAAATCTCATTTCGCAAAGTGCGGTTGCATTGACCGTATGTAACAAGGCCTTGAACCACTAGGAATTCTCTAGTGGACGAGTTATAGCCTCGTGAGAGTTTTCCAGAGAAGATACTCACAAACTTCATTTATACTACAACGACTTCGAGAACAAAGGCTTGTTTCCTTAATTAATCTCGTATCTAGACATCTCACTAGCAGGGGGAAACAAGGATTTAATTCTTTCAATTTCAAGTTAATATACATACAATAATCAAAACATCTACGTTATGAGCATGCATGCGGTGATCTAATAATGAAATGTAATGAAAGCAGGGCGTTTTGGATCCTTTGGATAGCGTCCTTAAGTAGGTTCTCACAGGTATATGTCGAAACACAATTTCTCTCTTATTTTTCCACTCAAGCTTCGGCTATCTCCGGTGTCATGCGGTGGGCTGCGTTTCCTCACATACTCAATGACAGTTAGAGGAGCCGAGGTCGAGAAGTCACAACTACTACTTATTATCACACTATCTTATTCCTAATTGAGCTAGAGGTCTTTATTAGGTGTTATGGGGCTTACGTGGTAGTGTGGAAGAAAATGGAATGGAAAATTCAAAAATGATAAGTATGAGAGAATAAGGTCTTCGAGATATTTATACTAGAGAATCCTTATTTTCTTTCCTGCTTCTAACATGGGTTTCCATACTTAGATTTTTCAAGCTTTTGTATTCCCTTTTTTTTTTTTTTTTTTTTTTTTTTTTTTTGGGAATTCTAACCTTGACATTTCTTTTGATTTTTGGAAACATATTTCTATTTTTTTCTTTTTCTTTTCTTCTGAAATAGGTAACTGATTTTGATTTGTGACAAGGTTTTTTCTCTTCATTTTTCTGCACTTCATCCTATTTCTCATACTCATCATCTAGGTAGGCTTATTTATTTGTGGTTACTAGATGGGTAATGATTTTTTTTTGGTGAATTAGAAAGGATTAATGAAAGGTTTAGTGGGGTGACTAGTGCTAATATTTTTTTACAGGTGTGAATTTTTGGCTATATCGATCCAAAGAAGGCCTAAATTCTCGCCTAGGATTTTAATTAGTGATCAAGTAAGTAGGCGTGTGAACTTCTCTATTCGAAGAACTACACCTCTGTGTCATTACTCATATATCACACATTTTAGGCTTTTGGTTAGATTCTTACGGGATATGGAAACTAAGTTGTCTAACCGTGGGTCCTTAAACTTCTTGTGTACATTTAATGATAGTCGCATGATGAATGCTCATGAAAAGATGTAAAAACTATTGCATAATGTATTAAATTAAGTTTCTAAGAACAAGTCCTAATTCGATGCTAGGGTGAGATTTCTAAATATTTTTCATCATAGAAAGAGAAACGAGAATTTGTCACTAAATCACGTTTATTTAGACATTAAGTAAACTATATACAACTATGCATGCCTAATTTTTGCAAAAGGTTCTCACCACCCCAA
This sequence comes from Coptis chinensis, assembly GCF_015680905.1. Classification (NCBI taxonomy): domain Eukaryota; kingdom Viridiplantae; phylum Streptophyta; class Magnoliopsida; order Ranunculales; family Ranunculaceae; genus Coptis; species Coptis chinensis. The sequence continues at coordinate 69,778,158 of NC_141457.1, read as the reverse complement.
AACAAATGGACACCTTTGTGTCCTCAAAGTGTTAAGAGGAAGAAAGAGTATATACGAGAGGCTTTGAGCAAAAATATAGCTGACATCTTCCACAGAAATTTATTTTAACACACTATATATTATACATCATAAAAGTAGAAGCACACTGTTAGAGTAGCACACTGTTAGGTTATTTTTTTATTTCACATCAAAACGTAAAACAAATATGTACATGCATCAACTCACATTGCCCCAACCTAGAACTGGGGGATAGTCCCTCCTTGCCTCGTCCCAGTAGAAATGTCATTCCTTTGCATCCCGCCAATCTATCATAGCTTTCCAGACTTCACTCCACTTCCTCTTCTTTGCATTGTCTAGATGAGCTATCATTTTATCATCATCAATGTTGCACCCTATTACTGCGACTCTCGCGACTCTCTCAATTTACTCAAATTCCTCTCTATTTTGGATCGGCTGCACCAATTAGGTTGCCTACGTACCCATTTCGGGATCAAGCCGCCGTAGTTCACTTCCACTCTCTCCCCCTTTCTGCCTCCATTCCCAGCCCCCCTCCTCTTTTCTATCTCCTCCTCTCCTCCTTTTTATATCCCTCTTTTAGGGTTACTCATAGGGCATAGTTTGGTCCTGGGCCCATTTTCTGGGCCCAATACACACTACAGTCTGGGCCTTATCTCTTGGCCCAGTACTTATGTGATACATCCCTGAATATGGCTACTACAATTGCCCCCTTCTCGGGTTCGGCGGCGTTGACAACGGCGGACCCGAGAAGTCCTCAAACTTCCTTGTCTCTTTCTCTGAACTCTAGATATCCACATTGTCCTGTGACTGTACGTAGCCTTCTTCTCCTTAGGACATCTCATATCCACGTACTCAGCTACTAGACCGTATGTCTGTGAAGTGTCTCACTTTATCGGTTCTCATTCATATAACTCATTAGCGTATCCACGAAGGATCTCATCCCCTTCGCTCTCACTCTTCAAACTCAATTCTCATGCCAGCGAAGTGTCTCCACCAAGCTATCCACTCTCATCTACAAAATTCACTACCGTACCTGCAGAGTGTCTTGTCCCGGCCATAAGCTCTCCTCCACATAACTTACTACTATGTGCACAGAGTGTCTCACCCTTTCGTAGAACTCAACATTGTATCCGCCAAAGGGCTCATCCCCTTTGCCCTTACTCATGGACCTCAATATCCCGTCCGCAAAGGGCCTCATCCCCTTCCAATTACAGTTTGGAATTCCGACTCGCGGAAGGCTCATCACCCTTACTATCTCTGTTCTTGAATGAATCCTGATGAGGGGCAACTCAGCTTGCCCCCACGTTTGATTCGGATCTCATGTCCGCAGAGGGCTCATCACCCCCGCTGTCTCTGCTAAGGAGTGGAGTCTAATGAGGGGCAACTCAGTTTGCCCCCATGTTTGATTCGGATCTCATGTCCGCATATCTCTTGTATCTCCGACCTGTGCCTCAACCAGGCTTTGGGGCTACTCTCTTTCACCTGCCTGTCTCTTGCCTTTCTGTTCCGTGAAGGGCTCATCCCACTCCGCGGGCTCGCTCGGGCTCTCGCCTATAGGGGCTCTCTCATTGCCCCATGTATCTCTAGCATCTCTGATCCGCGGAGGGCTCATCCCACTCCGTGGGCTCGACCGGGTTATTGCCGGTTGGGGCTCTCTCATTGCCCCATGTATCTCTAGCATCTCTGATCCGCGAAGGGCTCATCCCACTCCGCGGGCCCGACCGGGTTGTCGCCAGTTGGGGCTATCTTATTGCCCCATGTATCTTTAGCATCTCTGATTTGCGGAGGACTCATCCCACTCCGCGGGCTTGCTCGGGCTCTCACCGGTTGGGGCTCTCTCATTGCCCCCAGTATCTCTAGCATCTCTGATCCGTGGAGGGCTCATCCCAATCCGCGGGCTCGCTCAGACTCTCGCCTGTTGGGGCTCTCTCATTGCCCCATGTATCTCTAGCATCTCTGATCCGTGGAGGGCTCATCCCACTCCGCGGGCTCGACCGGGTTGTCGCCGGTTCGGGACAGCTCTGCCTGCCCCACACGCGCTGTTTGGACACAAGGGTCCGCGGAGGGCTCATCCCCTCCGCACTCCTTCGGATAGTCCCACAACATATCCACGAAGGGTCTTCTCGAACCCCTCCGCTCTCCTTCGGAATGCACATCCGGAAACAGCTCAGCCTCCCCCACGTTTGATTCGGACAAGAGGGTCCGCGGAAAGCTCATCCCCCCCGCTCTCTGGCTTAAAGGCAGCTTATCTCTATCTCTTCCCACGAATTGTAGACGTTAAGTAACGCAATATGGTCTCCGACATTTCCAGTATGGAAACTCATCCTTGTTTTATCAGCATGGACCTTTTTGTCCTTCGGGGGGTAAAATATAGAGTTGCCAACGGACAACATAGCAGCAATTGAGAGGTTTTCTTCAGTACATCTGTACTTTTCTGATGCGACAATCGTTTTGGAGAGCATTGGATCAAGTGGAAACTCAGCCATCCTCCTCCCGAGCTTAGTAAGCTCTCCCTTTTTATTAAGTGCATTGAGAGCAAAGAGCAACTCCAATGCTTGACACAATCCTTCATCCACAAGGGTCCATAAAATCAAAACTCCTCACGCCCTCAATACCCATGCTCTTCGAATGAGCACGACACTTGCTAGGTCGGGTCATTTGAATTTCAGTCGTTTTTTCTTCCAACTCATTATGATAAGTATGCGCAGTGTACAAGTGATAACACTTTCCTGGACCTGTACGTCCAGCCTGACCAAGCCTCTGCGTTGCTGAGGCTTTTGAGATAGGAGTGACAAGTAAGGACTGCATACCTGTTCTTGGGTCGTAGGACTTCATCTTACAGAATCCTGCATCCACAACATATGTTATTCCGTCGATGGTCAAGGATGTTTCTGCTATGTTTGTTGCCAGGACCACTTTCCGAGCCCCTTCAGGTGTGGGTTCAAAGATTTTGTTCTGAAGATCTGTTGGCAAGTTGGCATAGATAGGGCATATTATGAGCTCAGCGATCTTTGTTCCTAGTCCCCTTGTCCTATGCTTCAAAATCTCTTCGGCAGTTTCAGTCTCCTCCTGTCCCGTAAAGAATACAAGAATGTCGTCTTTCGGTTCAGTCACATGAATTTTGAGAATTGTGACTATTGCTGCATCCAAGTAATTTGCTTCCGGCGCTGTTGTGAAGTATGAAACAACTGGAAATCTCCTCCCTGGAATTCTAAAAATAGGAGCCCAGTCAAAGTAGGTGCTGGAAATAAGAAGCTTTAGATCACTCTGGTGGCATGTTATGTCCTTAACAAGACCAAATAGAATATCAGTTGAAAGTGTTCTCTCATGAGCCTCATCCACCATGAGCACGCTGTAACTTCTTAAATCAGGCTCACCAAGAAATTCTCGCAGTAGCATTCCGTCTGTCATATACTTCACAACTGTCTTTTCTGATAATGTGCAATCTTCAAACCGAACCGAGTAACCAACCTCGTGACCAACCTTCACACCCATTTCTTGCGAAACCCGAGCAGCAACGCTCATCCCTGCAACACGGCGTGGCTGAGTACATCCAATCTTTCCATGTTTTGTGTAACCAGCTTCATGTAGATACTGGGGAATCTGAGTAGTTTTCCCTGAGCCAGTTTCTCCCACAATTATAAGAACCTGGTGGTCACCCACTGCCTGGAGTAAGTCTTCTCGTAACCGATAAATAGGAAGATCTTTCCCGTCATCATGAAGTTTCTGTACCTCCTTCTCCTTGACAAATGTAGGGTGATTAAACTTCTTGACCAATTCTTCATTATCCACACATGCCTTGACAAACTCAATCGGGTCTTCTTCAAACACATACTGATAACTACTACCAAATACTTGATTCTTTTCTGAACCAAATTTCATCATCCCTTTTGCTAGCCGATTATTTTCCCACGAATCACGTACATTAGAACTAGAGCTGTGGTTTTCCCTGTATCGCTGTAAAGCCGCAGAAAACCTTTTCTCCTGGTCCACATTCCCACTGTGTATATCATCATACGATTCTGGAATCCTATACTCCTGATTACAAGCATCGCCCACATCCACCTTGTATCTGCTCACCTAATCTTGAAGCAGCCAAGTTTGCACAAGCACTCAGAGCACAAGACATAGTGAATTCGTCAAGCTTTCTTCCAGATACTAGAAGTTCACTAAAGAGACTCCATGCTACTCAAACTGAGTTTCGAACACAACCTGCCATCAGTGATGTCCACGAAACTATATTTGAGAATGTAAACTGTGAGGGCTTAATTCCCTCTTTTCGCATTTGAGAAAAGAGATGCAGCACTTCATCTGCATATTCTTCAGACACTTCAGTTTATTTGGAAAAATCCAAATGATCATTCGCGGTAAACATGACAACATTTCGATCGGGCATGAGCTTAAAAATCTTGATTGCATTCTCCAGACCACCATTTTTCGCATACATGTCAAGTAATGCAGTCCCTACAACAACATCAAAATCCAGCCCAAGTTTGACTGCACAACCGTGAGCAACTCTTCCAAATTCCCCTGAACCACTAAAGCATGCAGAGCATGCCTTTAAGACACTACCTAGCGCAAAACAATTCAACTTCAATCCAGACTTGTGCATTTTCACCTAAACTCCTAATGTTCTTTCGCTAAACCCACTTCTAACATATGCAGCAATCACCGAGTTCCAAGAAACATCATCTACATTATCCGAACTTTCAAACACAAGTCTAGCATTATCGACCTTACCACATTTTGAGTACATATCAATAAGTGAATTAACTAAAAATTCGTGTACACTCAATCCAATCGACAAAAATTAATCCATGTACTATTTCTCCTAACTTAACATCCCGCATTTGAGCACATACACCCAATACGCCGCGATAAGAAAAACTTATCCAACGTTACATCAAGAAACTCTAGAATCGTGAAACACTTCCATCGCCTTTCCATGGAACCCCATCCGACAATACCGAAACTAACAAATTCCACGAAACACCATCTCGCAATCCCGAACACACTCTCACTTTGGCATTCATAGTCCGCCTAAGTTCCTTCCCAAAAACTTCGGTCAACATCCTAATGATAGCGGGAACACGCGAACTGAACCAGCCACCTCAACTGAATGTATATTCTCCATCTTGTCGACCCGACATCTGCGATAGCCTTCTCCAAAGGAACCTTCACACGCTCGAATAGGAATGCTTATATCCTCAAACTCATCCCTCTTGATGAAACCCTCACATCTTTCTCATCCATCAAGCACTTTCGATATTCAAAGGAGCCTGCGGATTTGCACTCAACATTTTCTTCAACTTCTCACAAGCATCTCTCGAAGTCTAAGACAAGCTCGAGCATTACGGTTGACATCAATCTTATACTCACCCTTAAACTTCCCCACAAAATGCTGGAACAACACTTCATCAAAATCCCTACCACCAAGATTTGAATCAAAAGAATGAGCCAAAACCTTCAACGCCCTTTCTTAAACCCAAAGAATACAAACCTGCATACTAGCATTCCCAACATCACCAAATGCAACATTCACTGATCATTCTCCGGTAAATCGGTCTTATAAATCCCATACGCCAAAGCGGTGAGCCGTAGTCTCATGAAACAACCTCAAAGGATGCAAACCAAAGAATAGTAGCGCATCCATAACCACCCCCTCAGAAATCCGTAAAATAAACAGAATCCCAATAACACAATCCACAACAAAGCGGTATTCAAATTCTTCTCGGCAATCCCCTTCAAATCGGATAACACCATTTCCCCATCTTCTCTACCCATCTCTCCACTCACCACCGGATCGACCCATTCACCACCACCGACAACAACGAAATTACGAGAATCCTCATCCCAAATGGCGTGCCATACTCCATCACTATCAGATCTCCGATGGGCACGTAGTGGAAGCTGATTTCCCACATTGATCATATGCTCACGAGATATTGAAGAAGGAATATCAGAGTTGACACTATTGCGGTTCTCATCTCAAGTGCAACGATAATTCCAGCCACAGTCATCACTCTAGGTAGTCTCTTCCCAACTCGACCGAAATTCAAAGCATCACCAGAGGCAAGATCCAACAAGACCTTGAAACCATTGTAGGGTACAAACTGACGTTCAACATTTGCTTCAATAATACCCACATCATCTTTCATACCATTTTCGCAATCCAACTCATTATTATTCCCTTTAAACTGTTTAGAAAGCAACCCAGAATCCTTAGGCAGATTATTTTCACAACTCAAGTCTTGTTTCTCTTCAAAGTCCATAACTTTAGGTGAAATCACCTCCTCAGCGCCTCATTCCGACACCATGGGTGGAGAATTCGAATCCACAATGAAGTAGTCCCGACCTTATTATTAAGCTTTCAGAAACCCCCAAAATAACTAAACTAGTTTCTGGGCTTTAGAGCACCTCCGATCTTCCAACTCTCCCGCAAATGGTGTTCATTAATTCATTTACAGCAGCAGAGTGAGTTGGTAGAGAATGTTTATCCCTGCGTCCCCACAGACGGTGCCATTTGTTGCACCCTATTACTGCGACTCTCGCGACTCTCTCAATTTACTCAAATTCCTCTCTATTTTGGATCGGCTGCACCAATTAGGTTGCCTACGTACCCATTTCGGGATCAAGCCGCCGTAGTTCACTTCCACTCTCTCCCCCTTTCTGCCTCCATTCCCAGCCCCCCTCCTCTTTTCTATCTCCTCCTCTCCTCCTTTTTATATCCCTCTTTTAGGGTTACTCATAGGGCATAGTTTGGTCCTGGGCCCATTTTCTGGGCCCAATACACACTACAGTCTGGGCCTTATCTCTTGGCCCAGTACTTATGTGATACATCCCTGAATATGGCTACTACAATCAAGGAAAGAACTAACTTTCTTAAGATGCCTTGCAGGGCGTCACCATGTCCGAAATCGCAAAGAACGAATTATCTTGTTTGTTGGACACATAGAGTCGACCTTTACCCAGTCCTGAAAGGTGGCCGCAAACTGAGGGAAGTACGTCCGCACAATCCTACATGCTGTAACTGGCAGGGTGATATAGTGTTGCTGAAAAGACCGAGCCTTCTTAAGATTCTCAATTACTAGTTCTGTAATGTCGAAGGTGGTATGTTGCTGGGCTAATGCATGGAATGTCTTACACGCTGACTTTGATGCAGTGGAAAAATGCCAATCCCCTATGATGTTCAGAAGAATAAATAACATGGCAGTTCCAACATTCATGGTCATACTGGCTAGTGGAATAGTGAAGTCCGGCCATCGGCTAGCTTCGGCACGTTCTTTGACGTGGGCAAGGCCATCGCCATCTGAGGGCAGCAAAATCTTCCCTAGAATAGTCATTAAGGTCATTCTCTATCATGTATTGAATGGGGAGATCCGGGTGAAGAGGAGGAAGGTCTAGAGCCATAGCCACTTGTTGGCTCATAAAAGCGTGTCGGGTGTTACCAATACGTAGTGTAAAACCATTCAAAGGGAAACCCTGGACAGCTGGTAGATCTTCCATGTGATCATAAAAATAAGTTGCCAAACCTGGGGAGTAATCGCTCGGGTGTAGAATAAGAGAGTTCCAACTAACTTGAGTAATGTAGTCTCGAAAAGATGTCCATATGCCGGAGAATTCAAAGAACGAATGGAAAGATTGTTCGGAATCATCTTTGGAGCTTCCATTGTAGAAGATGTGTGAAAAGAAAATGTGACTGTTTAGACAAGGATAAACAAATATTAGAGTATGATGAGAATAATCAAGTAAAAACAAATTACCATACGAAAATTAAAAACTAAAAAGAAAATGATAAATAATATAAAATTGCAAAATTTAAATGGTTTCATTGGCCTAAATAATGTGAGGATCCTTTTGTGGGAGGGATCCGTTTATAAGATTTTCTATGTCGTCAATCCGTTACCTAAACTTTGTTGCAACATTTTGCTTTCTGCGGTAAAAAATCTCGTGGTTCTCCATTATGAGAGTGTGATTTGCCAAGAATTGGTTGTGGATGTGCAAGAATTGTGCTTGTTCCTCTTCGTTTATTGCCCGCAGGTCCTGAAATTCAAGAAGGCTGGTGATAATAAAGTTCTAACGTTTGAATAATGTCATCAGTCCTTGTTGAATTAAGCGAAGCCCTTCCATGGGATTAAATACGTTGCATAATGCATTTTCAGTAAAGATGTTGTCGGTGGAACAATCTTCGTTGGTTCCTGCACCGACATGGTTCTTTGCAACGTCGGGGTTCCAGAATCCGTTCCTACATACTGAGTGAATGGTAAGAATGTTAGCTGTTCGAAGAGGTGTATGAGGAGAAGTACTAGAAAAACCCCAATGTATCATGATAAGTGTCACAATGGTTGGTAAAGGAGCTGCCTTTTTCCTGGCACGTGCGATCTCATTCCAAAGAAATTTAATAATGCAAATATCATTGCAGTTACTCTGCAAGACCCAGAGTAAATGGAGGAGGGGTTTGGTTATTTCGAAAGTCTTAGATGTGCCTAGGACATTATGAGCTACCCATTGGATCACAGATAATTGGTTCTTTTGTAAAGATCGCTGATAAACAATACGGTTTTTCCGGTTGTATTTGCCGTGAAGGATAGTTGCAAACAACAGATGCCGGATATTATCGAAAGGTGAATCCTGAAGGTGTACTCCTTGGTTTGTAATAAGAATTTGAAGTACCTCAGAGATGATTTCCATAGTCAATTCATGTTCGCATCCGTTAGCACGGACAAAGAATTGTCCGTTTTGGAAATAACCGCTTTTATAAAATAACAAGACCAATTCTCTGGAATAAAATGCTTGCTTATGGTGTAAAAAAGGGTACCATCCTCGACGTAATATTTCAGTGTCAAAAAAAGCATGAAAAAGACCATTTTGGAAATTTTCCATAAAATTTTGCTCGGGCACGAAACTTCGAGTGAGGGCCATTAAAGATGGAGTGGTGAAAAAAAGATTATTTTGGAAAAAGGAAAGTTAAATTTTTTGAGGTGTCTATCCTTGTTATAAATAGGCACCCATCCGAAAATGTAAAAGATACGTTTCGAGGTGTCACAGGGTAGTTAGACCACGTGTATCTTCTAAGATATGCGCAAAAGCGGATGTAGTGTGGATGAGAAGAATGGGGCATGTGACCCCCCTTTTTTTTTTTTTTTTTTTTTTTTTTTTTGAAAAACGTAAGTAGAAGGACAAGGAAAATGTAGATATACGATCACAATACGATGTAAGAACGTACAACGGTATGGAAACATAACATAATGATACGATGACTTAAATACAAACCTAAATATTAGATAGAACTATATGCCACATTAACAACATGACTATAATAAAACAACCGGGCATGAAGACTTGAGTAGCATATTCAATCTGCTGCTGCTCAAACTTTTCTAGTGCATCCATGAATCTTGAGCTTGGAGTGATCTAAAAACGTTTTTTAGAATAAGAAGTGTAGAGGGAAGAATATGAAATGAGTGAATATGGAGGAAGCGTTGAACTTATTTATAGAAAAAAAATTGCCGTTTTCTGACCGTTTTTTAGATGTGGTTCATGACCGTTTTCTGACCGTTTTTGATGCGTTTTCATTATCGGTTTCTGAACGTTTTATAAAACGTTAGTTTACGTTAAAATTTGTTGTTTAAGTATAACATTTAAAATATATATTTATATATATGTATATAATTTATTATTACCAATATATGTTCCTACCTATATACTATAATATTAGATATAGCTAATATATCAAGATAGAAATATTTAGGAACCATCTACTATTAAGCTGGAAAATGCAAACACGTAAATAAAGTATCTGATATAAATATTATACAAGACCGGAAAAATAAAATAAATCTAACTACTGATGATCCTCAGGTGCTGTAGCAGAATCCTCGGGGGCTGCAGAAGAAGAACTAGGAGTCCTGCGACGTCGTGCAGTATGAGCTCCCGTGGAGGCTAACTGCTCCTGGATATCACCAAGAGTATCCATCACGAGCACTGAAACGAATCGATGGCTCGCCATGAACATTCATTTGCTGGTTCCGGCGGCGAGTAAGCATATTGTCCTAAAATGCGGTCATGGAAGCTCTCATTTCCTGGCTGGAATTCGCCCATCTTTATCATCATCGACTTCGTGGCGAAAGTGGTCATATCTGTCCTTAACTTCGCCCAAAGTGCGTCTCATCGATACCGGCGAGTGTACATGTCTCTCAAACCACTGTTCACAGCACGTAAGGCCTCTATGGGGTGGGTGATCTTACTCATGGCAGTCTCATCGAAGTAGGGTGGGTGAGAGGATCCTACGCTAGCGTGCTCGGCAGCCCTAGGTGCTGTGGGTTCCCAAGGGTCCTGTATGCATTTCTTGAAGACAAGCATATTCTCATATTGTGGTATAGGGAGTAGTGGGGTGGCGGACAGAAAACCCAGATTAATCATAACTTGCGTTACTAGAATGGCAAGAGGGGCTGACCTAAGAGTAGCATGTGTGATAATATCAAAAAGAAAGGTAACGATGCAGAAGTTACCCTTTCGCTCCTGGAGGATCCAAAGAAGGTGGAGGAAGGTTTTATTGATGTCCGAAGGCTTTGAGGTGCCAATGACGTTCAGTCCCAGCCATTGAGTCACGACCGGTGGGTTCCGTTACCGAAAACCCGATACGATCTGGCGTATTTCCCATCGATGTTGTACTCTCCCTCGATTAGCGTGTCGAGCATTAGGTCGTAAGTCCGTGGGAACACGGACTGCTGCTGAGTCAGTACGTGGTTGACCAGAGGAATGCCCGTGATCCCGGAGAGCAACACAGGTGTGACTTCGTGGCGCACACCCTTGACGGTGACCCAAAAATGGTCGCCATTAAAGCTCCCATTGTCGTAGAATTTCATCACCAAATCCTTGGAATAAAGCCCTCTATTAGCATATAACAAACTCTCCCATCCTCTAGAGTGAATTTCGTGATCAAAGAATGGAGCAAACATTCTGTTTTCAAACAAATTTCCAAATTTTTTTTCCACACAAATCCGCCTGTTTTCGGCCATTACTGGTCTTAGAGAAAGGATGGCTATTGATTACTGATGAGGGGAAGAATTGGGATGTTCTGACCGAAGGAAAACTTGGTCGGAGATGTGAGGGTCTCGCGCGAGACCTAGTTTTAGTGTGGGCCTATCTCGTGCGAGACTATATCGAGAGGGGGAAAGATCCGGTTTTTTAGGAAGAAGAATGATGTAAATGTGACGCGTGTTTTCCGGTTTTTTGTGTTTAAATGGACCAAGAAATCGATATTTTGGTTGGGCCAAAAAATTTCCCGAAGCCCAAATCAAGCCTAAAGCCTGATTTAAGCCTAAAAAAATCAAAATGCTTACCCACGACTCGTTTGGACTCCGAATTGGATGAATGAGATATCGAAATGATCGGCACGAAAAATGCTATCCAATTGTAAGAGTCATCCTCAAAGGTCACAAGAGTTTTGAAAAAAAGGAGGGTGTTTTATTTATAAACAAAGATTTTATTTATATACAAAGGAGATAAACGTGAAGAACACCGGATGTCCAGAAGAGTCACCATCTATAATCATAGACAACTGTCATGTCGGCTCGAGCGGACCCAATCCAGCCGATCGCGGGACGGCTTCACTTCTACGTATTATGGGGTTAGGGGCGGGGACGGTACCATCCTCGGACCTTTGCGCACTACTTGCTAATAAAATTGCCCTTATTACATACGGCTATCTTCAAACCGCCCCAAAGGGACTCAAAGTAACCAATTCTAGGGTTGGTCCGGTGGAATCCATTGCCCGCTTTGTGTTCCAAGTATGCAACATCCGAGGTTGGACACGAATCCCATGTGCAAAACTTAATGCAAAGGAAAAAGGCAACAATATAAACATATCTATAAGGTGAGTCTTTTAACGCCGATCCTCAAGACGAAGTCGAAGTCTTTTAACGCCGATTCTCAAGACGAATCCCAACCTGGGAGAAATGGCCAAGCGGCGAAGATTATCCTGCGCAGCTGGTGTCAGACAAAAGTATACCTTAAACTGGCTGGTATCGGATAGGAAGTCAGGGCCTAGACAGAAGGGTGTTTGGCAATGCATACACCAGCCCATCCTTCGCGCACGTCGTTTAAGAGCAAAAGAACTACGACCATTCCCTATTCTTGATGAGTGAGACTTACACCAAATGATTAGCTGAAGTTCGCAAGGTAGAGAGTAGAAAAGGGAAGAGAAGGAAGGAGGTGAAAGTACGTTTGCTCGTGTTGCAGAAGACATTTATACTCAGTTCTGAAAAGAGTTTTCGTGGACTAAGGTTCCGGCACTTGCAACCACACACTTCAAAGAACTTTGGAGATCATAAGATAGAAGATGGCCCGGATACCAAAATGGCATACCCTCTATAGAAACAAGATTGAGTACGCCAAATGAAACATCTAGTCAATGTATACTGGATTTTGAAGAAGAGTCTGTTCAACATCTGGTGAGCGTAATTCGTGGTAATGTTTTAGGCATTGTCCATTGACTTGAAATTCACTGTTATCTTTTGGATTAAGCAAAGAAATTGCCCCATAATGTTTCACAGCTGACACAATGAAAGGACCAGACCATCGTGTTTTCAATTTACCAGGAAATATGTGTAATCTGGAATTGTACAGTAAAACTTTATGGCCAATTTTGAAATCCTTACGCAAAATGTGCTTGTCGTGCACTCTTTTCATATTAGCTTTGTAGGATTTCGAGAGATCATAAGCATCACTCCGAATCTCCTCCAGCTCATTTAATTGCAGTTTTAAACTTCACCCGCCTCGATGATATTGTAATTAAGGCTTTTGATGGCCCAAAGGGCACGATGCTCAAGTTCAACTGGCAGATGACAAGGTTTTCCAAAAACAATGCGGTAAGGAGACATCCCTATAGGTGTCTTAAATTCTGTTCGGTATGCCCACAAGGCATCCGATAAGCCGAGAGACCAAATTTCTTGATGGGTTGACAGTTTTTCTCGAATAGACTTTATCTCTCTGTTGGAGACTTCCACTTGGCCACTCGTTTGTGGGTGGTATGGAGTAGCAACCTTGTGAGTAACTCCATATTTCTTCATTAAAAACCTAAAAATTTTGTTACAAAAATGTGTACCCCCATCACTGATGATAGCTTTGGGAACACCAAAATGAGAGAAAATGTTTTCTTTTACAAATCTCACGACAGTCTTATGGTCATTTGAGCGACATGCGAGTGCCTCAATCCATTTGGACACATAGTCTACAGCGACTAAAATGTATAGAAAACCTTGAGAAATAGGGAAGAGTCCCATAAAATCAATGCCCCAAACATAAAAAATTTCCACAATCAAGATAGGATTTAGGGGCATCATATTTCGTTTGGTAATTCAACCTAGGTGATGACAACGAATGCAAGCTATGCAATGTTCATGTGCATCGCAAAAAAGGGTAGGCCAGTAAAAACCATATTGTAACACCTTGGCCGCAGTTTTCTTTCCACTGAAATGACCTCCGCAAGATTGTTCATAGCAAAAGGATAATACGTCGTATGTTCCTAGTCGAATGCAAATGACGAATGAGTTGGTCGGAACAATATTTAAAGAGGTAGGGTTCATCCCGAAATAATATTTTACAAAGGATAAGAACTTTTATGATCGACGTGACCAAAAGGAGGGGACTTCCTCAAGAACTAGGTAGTTAACGACATCCGCGATACCATGGAGATGAGAAAATAGAGTACAAGTATTCGCCTAGGAAGGAATCACCGATAGCTTCGTAATCACTATCAATGTCACCAACTAGCCTTGATAAATGGTCGGCTACTTACATTTTCGGTTCCTTTCTTGTCTTTGATTTCCGTGGTGAATTCTTGTAAGAGAAGGATCCAAATGAACAATCGTTGTTTTAAGGCCCTTTTCGCGAAAGTAAGTACCGAATCGGCATGGTCGCGATATCGATGGTCGATGTTCCAATTAGGTAGGGGCGAAACTTATCCAAAGCATAGACAATAGCTAGGAACTCTTTCTCAGTTGTGGTATAATTACGTTGAGCGTCGTTAAGAGTTTTACTAGCGTAGTAAATGACAATGGGTTTGTCGTCACGTCGTTGGCCTAGTACGGTGCCAATAGCAAAGTCGCTAGCATCACACATTAGTTCGAATGGTTAAGACCAATTAGGGGGTTGAATGATAGGAGCGGTAGTCAGAGCGGTTTTTAGAGTATCAAAAGCTTGTTTGCAATTGAAATTGAAGTCGAATACTGCATCCTTAAGCAGGAGATTGGTTAAGGGTCGAGCAACTTTAGAAAAATCCTGAATGAATCTCCCCAGAAAACCCAATATGGCCTAAAAGGCATGGATAGCACGAAACTGCGTGGAAAGGTAGCGAAGAAATTTTAACAATTTTAGCTTTATCAACCTCTATCCCGCCTTTTGAAACAATATGACCTAGAACAAGTCCTTTGGTAACCATGGAATGACACTTCTCCCAATTTAGTACCAGATTTTTCTCTTCGCAACGCCAAGCTAATACTTTAGAAAGGTTGGATAAACAAATGTCAAAAGAATTTCCGTAAATGGAAAAGTCGTCCATGAAGACTTCCATATAACGCTCCACCATATCACTAAAAATGTGAAGCATGCAGCGTTGGAAAGTGCTCAGGGCATTACAAAGACCAAAAGGCATTTGTCTCAGATGCAAAGGTTCCAAAGGGACACGTGAAAGTTGTCTTTTCTTGATCGACGGGATCGATGACAATTTGGAAATATCCGAATAGCCATCAAGAAAACAAGAGTAAGCATGACCGCTAAACGCTTCTAGCATCCGGGTCAATGAATGGGAGAGGGAAGTGATCTTTACGGGTTCGCATTAAGTTTGCGATAGTCAATGCAAATTCTCTATTTCAAAGGAATGCGAGTGGAGATGCACTCACCATTTTCATTTTGTACAACTTGAATGCCGGACTTTTTGGGAACAATGTGGACAGGACTAACCCAATCACTATCAGAGATAGGGTATATGATACCCGCATCAAGTAAGCGTAAAACTTCCTCTCTCACCACTTCCTTCATAGCGTGCATATGCTAGGGTCTATTCCCTTGATATCATCTAATGACCATCCGATAGCGGAGCGGTGTTCACGAATGACATGAATCAAACATGCCTCTTCGTCGGTAGTCAAGTGAGCAGAAATTATTATAGGGTGACTACCATCGAGATCGAGATGCACGTACTTCAACTCAGAAGGTAGATGTTTTAAATCCGGAGTTAGAGGATTGGGGATCAAGGATTCGTGAGGGATCATCTCTTCAATGGAAAAGAGCGAATCCGCTTCTTCTGAATCAGTTTGCAATGCAGCATTAGGTTCAAATAGTGGTACTGACTCTAATAATGCATGGACATCCTTTATGTACGAGTCATCGTCAAACTCCGGATTATCAAAAGAAAGAAATTGGTGTATCTCGTCTGGGGGAAAAGAGTTTGTGAAATAATCATGTTCCAGACTATCAACCAGGCTAATCTCGCCTCCATTATAGGATCGGAAATCTTTTCATTAATTTGAACACGTTGAGTTCGACAGAAAGGTTCCCGAAAGACAATGTCATTGAACCGTCCCGACAATTTATGAGAGCGTTGGTAGTTGCAAGAAAAGGACGTCCCAAGATGATAGGGATGGAGTCACATGCTACTTCAGTATCTAGAATGACAAAATCAACTGGGTAGTAAAAATCTTGGACCTTTACTATAACGTTCTCTACTATGCCTTTTGGGTACTTGATGGAGCGATCCGCGAGTTGCAGAGTCATATTGGTAGGTTTTAATTCATGAAGACCTAATTGCTTAAATAAGTAGTAGGGAAGTAGGTTAACACTGGCACCTAGGTCTAAAAGTGCAAGATGGCGGTATACTACTTGTCGCCAACGCATGGTACGGTTTGGGTCGACTGGTCCTTGTACTTTTACCACACCATTGGTAGTGGTAATCGAGGGAAACCGCCGAGTGAGGAACGCTTGTTGAGGTACATTCGACGCCGCTTTGGTGGTGCATGTCCTTAAAAACTTGGCATGCTTGGGCAAATGCTTTAGCGCCTAGGAAAGGTAAGTTTATGGTCAAATTTTTGAAGGTTTCACGGATCTCATCAAAATGTTCGTCATGTTTGTTCTTTACCAAATGGGCAGGAACAGAGCTTTTTGGGACGGACTCGCGATAAGGATCGTGGTATCTTTTCCTAGGGACGGGGGTGTAGATTTTGAAGGTACAACTTCGTCCGCTATAGGTTGCGAGGTAGGAGTTGGAAGGACGCGTCGGTCGTGGCTTCCGTCGATTCCTCGTCCGCATATGTATATTATTGTCGATGGTTCGCCGTAACGAAGAGTGGTAATGGCATTTACCTCACCCCGGCTTAGATTACTAGATCCCGGTGCATTGTTGAGTTCAAAGGCGCGTGTTTGTAGGCTTAGGGTTTAGAACCGCTTGCCCGGGGAACACGCCTTTTGACTTTTATCCCGAAGCTAACAAATTGAAGAGACCGCTTGGATAGAAGCTAGGATTTGATTCTCGTTGATTCATGTATGTCGAAAGTTTCAGCCGCTTTATCGGTATGGATTGTACCAAAGGAGTAGCAGGAACTAGTTCACGGTTATTATTCACGGGTTGATTTTGGTAGCCATATCCTTGATTAGCGGGAACAAGGTTGCAGTTGTTTTGGTACCCTATATTTGCGTTGTTGGGAAAATTACTTTGCCCTTGCTGGAATTGTGGAGGATTTCCTTGACGATAGGAATTGTAGTTCGCGGGTGGTCATACAGGAACGTTGTTGCCACCTAGAGGAGCTTGTTGTTGGACAGGGGTGCCCAAGCTAAATTCGGATGTTGTCGCCAAGGTGCATTAGGGATGTTGAAAGCACAAGCCTCTTCATAAGGTTGGGGAGGACACTCGTATACCAAAGGACAATAAGAATCGGCGTGCTCAGGACTTAAGCAAAGAGGGCATGGGGAAGTGTTGGCAGCCATGACCTGTTTGGGTTTTTGTTCATTTACTTGTACCGAAAGAGCATCGACCTTTTTGTTTAGGGACTCGATTAGAGTTTTTAATTCCGGATCGGGTTTGACCTCGAACATAGACGTAACTTTGGTAGGAGTGTCTTTAGAAGATCTAGAAGAATCAGTGTTTCCCCAATGGGTGCTTCGTGAAGCCTGTTTCTCAAGAAAAGTGTACGCCAAGAAATACCTTGTCCATGAAACAACCGCCGCTCATGATATCTAATGTTTCCTTTTGATGGTCGAGAGACCATTAAAGAATGAACGGACTAATACAAATGTGTCGAAGTTGATGATGGGGACATTCGAGAAGTAGATCGAAGAATCGCTCCACGCCCGAAAAGGATTCCCGGGGTCTTTGGCGAAAAGAATTGAATCTTTTGAAACATTTCTGTAGTTTTCTTCGAAAGTATAGAACTTTATCATGAATGCTTGAACAAGTTTGGCCCATGTGTCAATGGATTGCGGCGCTTGTCCGGCGAGCCAAACTGAAGCTTTATCAGCTAAGGTGAAGGGAAACAACCTAAGCAAGACTTGTTCGTTGGTAACGGTCGGATGGCGGAAAGTGGTGACTACTTGTTGCATCCGATGAAGATGATTGTACGGTTTTTCATGGTCTAAACCATGGTAAACAGGTAACAAACCAAAAATGTTTGGCGGAATACGAAAATCACCTACAATCGCATCGAGTTTAATGCAGGAAGCAGGTCCTTCCTATAAGGCAGTATAGAAATCCGAAAGGGGTTTCTCGACTGTGAGATTTTCCTCAGCCTTAGTTAAAGGAGATAATGGCAACGAAGATGTTTGACGAGGTTGATTTACGGAGGAGGGACTATGTCTAGGAGATAACATAAACAGTTGTTTCTTGTATTTTCGACGATGATATGTAAGTTCTAATTCCTTATGTTTACCAGACCAGAGTCTCATACAAATATAAAATTTAATTTAAGGCTCATAAGGAACGAATAATGACTAGAGGTTTTAGAATTTAGGAAGGAGGGAGTTGAAGCACGTCTTCCCCGAAATGCTCTAACTTCGGCGCAGGAAGCTAGGATAACGCGTGTGAATATTCCAAAGAGCCAGGTCACCCGAGAATTGAGGGAGGTTGTTCGTGCTAGCACGTTCCTTAATTAGGCAACCTCAATTTTTTTCAAGTTTCCTAGGCACTGATGGAATAGGATGATGATTTATGATGGTGTATTATGCGGGGTGTTATCAAGATGATTTAGATGAAATTTTTAATTACTATGATTTTTTATTTTTTATTTTATTTTATTTTTATTTTTTTGTTTACGTAATTAATGTATTATAGAGACGTGATTACGAAATATGCAATTAAAACGATAGATGCCGAAATAGAAACTAACTAACATATACTAGTTTACGCAGAAAGTCTACCCATGCAAATCTATATTACCTATACGTGCAACTATATGTAAGTTATACGTGAGCTAGGGGAATGTCGAGAACGAACTCATGCAATTGAATACCGTGTACGTGAATTGATGTAACATACACATACAAAAATATTCTAAGCAGATGGTTTGACGCTACGCATATATCAAAATATATTTGAATCATATTGTGTTAACGTGAATATGTAATGACGAACCACCTTTACATGCAAGGAGTCCTCATGCCAACATACAAATATACGAGGTAAAACAGGTTATAGCAAATAATATCCTCGACAAAGTTTGAGGAGTTTAAGAGTTTGAAACCTGGCGTCCCGCGATTCCTCGTATAGCGATCGACTAACTCCCGAGCTTATGCTTACTAGAAAAACAGGACCAGAGAGCCCAAAAGAGTACTGAAAAGGAAAGTGGCCTGTACCTGAAAACCGGAGTGTTGATACTCCAAGTTAGTCTCGCGTGCTACTAATTCAGTCTCGTCCGAGACTCTTTTGTCTGTTTAGTACTTCAAATTCCTACGGAGTACTTAGACTGTGCTAATGAAAATAAACAAAACTTGGTTCACAGATATATGTTAGTAGAAAAAGTTAGGGTAAAGAGTTACGGTAAAGAGTTACGTAACTTGTTAGTATTGTAACAGAAATGAAAATTTAAAAAAATGAGGAGGTAGGGGAGGGTGGTTTTTATGGATGTATTCCAGTTATTACGTTAAGTCCAGAGTCCTTCGGCGTGCAGCGGCGCCATTTGATAAACACACTCTTTATACACGTTTATTGATTTCAGTTACTTATTTTCTTAAGTCCGAGGTCCACAGTCCAATGTCCGAAGTCCAAAGGCCAAAGTCCAAAGTCCAAAGTCCAACGTCTGTATAGTCGTATGTTTTAGTAAAGTTACCTTACTCACGTGGGTTTGGTATGATAGGTCGAGTAAGGGATCGTCCAAACCTTAGGGCTCGGATAGGTTCACAACTGGAATTACAACTTTTGGTGAGTAGGATTTTTAGGTTTCTTTTTAGTTGGTTTTAATTAAATTAACGGTAATGCAAATAATGTAAATTACTACGGCGATTATATGTAGGTAAACACAAATAGAGAAACAGGGAGAGAGTTAGTCATACTCATACGAGAATCATTTTTCAACCGTTTATATTACCACATCACTACATCTCTAATTCGTCTCGTTTTCGGAGACGACGTCAAGTATTGATCCCTAGTGCATGCCCACATCTCTAGGTCGCATTTCACTAGCATAAGGAGTTTCAATAATATCTCATCTCTGGTATATTATTTCACCTCCTGGCTCGATTTCACATCAGCTGGACGAATTGGAGAGTCGTTCGACACTGCAGAGTCGCTAGACTGTTATGGAGCATCGCCAGTCCAACTTTGTACGCCTCTCGATCATTTTGGGACCGGATGTCAAATCTAAGCCTAATTCCTAAGTAGTGACTCTAGAATATTAAAGAGTCAATCCGATTTTACACGAAGCAAAGATAACCCTCCCCGAGGGGATTAGCTCATGGTCATAGAAGGAATAATAAAACTTGTTGTATACATTAAGTAAATAAATGCGGGGCCAGAATTAAACTAGAAAAGAAATGATTATTAAGGGTAAAATAACTTACATGATTTAAGCCGCTAGAATGGAAATGACGTATGTAAAATCAAGAAATAAACTAACTAGGCGGAAGCTAAAGCATGAAAATGCTGAAGGGGTAATAATGAAGGCGACCCCCTCATATATATAGGCTGGAGACTGAAGACGGTTTAATTTGATGTTGTTTGTTTGCTAATTGAGTTGTTCAAAACTTTGAGAATCAAAGTTTTGTTTTTTACCCATTTCTTTTGTCCTTTTCCGTATTAAAGTTTCATCTTGTAGCTCATTTCATTTCAAACCACCTGGTTTGAATTGGTACATGTCTTCTCTCTTGCCAGGTGGTACCAAATTGAAACCATCCTTTGCCACCTGCCTATGCTGACTCGTCATGCCTTCTGGACCCGCAGAGTGGGTCCACTTAGTGTGTCTAGTGGCGGCGCCGATTTTGGCGTTTTTACGACTTTCTGTCCTTGCGCGGAGTTCGTCGCCCGGGTCGCTATGGCAGCTTCACTAGCCAACGTCGGCATCTAGATTTATCTGATTTGAGCTTCGGAAGTTTGCTGCTTCTTTATATGTGGACCCGCTCACGACCGGGTTTTGTTCTTTTGGAAACTTCGCTCTAGTCGGGGCTTTGTTGGGCTTCACGGGGGTTGAGTGGGAAACTTCAAATATTCTCGTATTCCGCATGCTCGATGCATGTTTTATCCCTATATTTATTTTAATTGCGGAAACCTGCAAAAGTACGAAAATATAATTATTACATGATTATTAAACACATAATCGACCAAAATGCTATGTCTCTCGGGGTTTAATATTACAGTTTTGGGTGCTTATCAATAAGTCAAATCAGGAAGAAATAATTAAAAAATAACCATAAATTCGTCATGCAAACACATTTGTTGAAGGAAAGATGGAGTTGGCATTTGGTAGTAAGAAAAGTTTCTTTTTCGATGAAACTTTTCATTTCCTTGCGAACAATAAGGTTGAGAGAATAGTATTGATCCACGTGGGAGAAGTGTGCTTACGTGGAACTCTATTGGAGAATACTCCACCTAAGATAGAGACCATCCAACTCAGATGTACTCTAAAGATTTAAAGCATTGTATGTTGTGTTACTCAATGTTTATATTTCTCTTTGAAAAAGCTAACATAGAAACTCCAATATAAGTTTGATTGTTTAGTAAGGAGTTAACAATATTTTGCTTGAATAACTGATATATAGCTCAATCATCTAATGAGTTATAATGAAAAAAAAAAATACTCCAACTAATTACACTAATGCAACACATCAGTACACACAATAATGTTTTTTTTTGTTAAAACATGTTAATAGGGTTAACATAATAATGGTTACTATCATGGTTTAGTAAGATTGTTAAGTTGCAAGAGGATTCAACTAAGAACATTATTCCTCAACTTGCTAAAAAATTTAAAAGAAAACACTAAGAGAAATATTCTTATATATCGAATAATATAACAAAGACTCACATGCTAATAGGAAATGCAAAACATATACATACCTTTATCCCAAAAATTTGTTGCCTATGCTGTAGTAGATTCAACTACACCAAAGCTCCGTCAACACACACTCAATTTCAGATGCTCATTGCAACACACATGCTAGAAGAAATTCCTAACAATCGAAACAACTAATGACTTGTAAAACTATGAACGAAGATGTAAGGACACAACAATCTTTAATATTGATTGCAACAACAAAAATTGTCAGAGTGATCCAGATTTTAAGGAGAAAGTGTATGGAGATGGTCGAATAATCAATACGTAACTATAACAAAAAATCAAATATGTTGTCTGCCTAAAATTTTGTAATATTTTGTGTTCAACAAAGAGGACTTCATGATAGTTTTGAAGATATATTCACTTAAGACCTGCCTTCACTTAATGCAATTAATTAAACTTTTCCTATTTCCAATACATACAAAGACGTACGCTAAACTTACCAAGGAAGAAATTCATTAACTTTGTGGTGGAGTTCTTCACATTAAATCAATATATTGGTTTGGGCAGATATCAATCTATTTTTTGGGGCGATCGTACGTGTGCCTAAATTGATCAAATTTCACAAAGATATTTGGTTTATTTATGGAATATCTTTGAACATGTATTATGGAACATCTTTGTACGTGTATTTATCTATTTGTTTCCTAATTAGAATTGATTTCTAATTGTGCTTATATTTGTTTTTTTTTTTTTTTTTTTTTTTTTTTTTGTAAAACCCTTATTTTTTTGTACATTATTATTTTACAATATTTAGTATTTTTGGATTAGATATTTAATGCATGGTCAATATACTAGAAAATTTGGTTTGACTTTTATTATAGAAAAAGAAAAGAGGGAAAACACGAGAATATTTTTGAAATTTGTATTAAAGGAATTTAGTGTTTTAAATTTTAAGTTTTTTTTTAAAGATTTTTTATATTTGGAAAGTTTCCAAAAGTGATGTTAATATAAGGTATATAATAAATAGAGTACTTTTAATAGAGAATACTATTCTATATTTATGAATAGAGATATTTAGTAAAAAGAAAATTTTCTTAAAGTTAAGCATAAAATATGGTAGAGAATTCTTTGGAATGGAAATGATTTATCATAAATTTTGGGTTTTAAGAAAATACGGTTTTTGCTTAGAACTAAACAAATTAACTAAAAGAAAGAAGAAGGAGAAAAGGCGGATTTGTGCATCTCTTAGCTAACTTTGGATCGGATTTTTGGCATGGTGTAACGTGATTTCTCTTATACATATTCTTTTTGTGGATACAAGAGGTGAGTAACCATTATTTTTGTGTAGTAATATATATTAACTTGATATTATAGAATAAATGATTTGTCTGTTGTTGTGCATGGATGAGAACATGATTATAGGATTGGTTTTTCTATTTAACACATGCTATTGCATTTGGGTAATCTTTTGATTTAATATATATGCGATTTTTCGCATGCGAAACCATTTGACTTTTGTCGGCTTACTTAGGTATTAGTGTTAATTTAAGGATATGGATATACTTTCATTAATGGTTAAGAAATCGATTTGATTTATCTTGGTGTACCATGATGCTTGTTAGATGAAATACAACGATTTTTGCTTTTAAGTCAATCATGTTGCTCTTTTTGTTAAATATTGTATATGAATATGTGCGTAGGTGTTCTAATCATTATTGTTTTATGAAAATGTAATTGGTGTTCTAATCATTATTGTTTTTATGAAAATGTAATTGAATCTGTCCTATAGCTATTTTTGACTTTGCTGAATGATATGAATATGCACTCTAGCGCGTACTACAGCATTAGTAAATATAATGTGTACTGTAGCGCGGCTGTAGCAATAGTAAATATATTGTATGTTGTGTACTGTAGTAATAGTAAATATATTGTGTACTGTAGTGCATACTGTAGCATTTTTAATGATGTGTACTGTTATTGTAGCATATAATCATTAATAAGGGTATTGTAGCCCTTCTAAACCTTGATGCCATTTCTGTAAATATTAAAGTTGCTGTAATAAATGTTATATAGTGACCTACAACACTTTCTATGATTATGCATGACATTTAAAGGATGTTATATTAATTAATTACCAATGTTATGGTGTGTTATATTGCATTCTCTTAGCCATTCTGACTCTATTTATTAATGATATAATATTATTGTGATTTTAAGTGTGTGTCCTCTATGCAACATTTTTTTGAGGAATGGTTATGTAAATAAGATTGGCGTTATATTTATGATTGCGTTGCTCTGAAATAATATGATAATGTCTTTGGATAAATTTGAGACATGTTTAAATGGGGATACTTAGTTGGACTTTTTGTTGACAAGTTAAAGTGCCACTTAGAAATTTTAGAACGCAAAATCGTAGCTCCTAGCTATCACAACTCTTGTGGTAAATATGAAAGTTGTCTTTTAAGATAACGTGAATTTAAGGGAACTTGGAGCCCTTGTAGGCAAATGCTGGCTTTGATTATCTCGTCGCCAATTCAGAACGAGGCGCGCGATATTGTTTACCTAATAAAGGCTTACTCACATAGTTTTGGCGTCCGTGTGGGGGTTACCTGGTATGCGACATCCTGCTTAGGGTAACTACGCACAAAGTGGTTCCATTATGTGAGAAAGGCATGCGGATGTGCATGTTCGGCTTGATTGAGGGGAGCAATTGTGGTAGACAGGAAACTAGGTAAAACATAGAGATGACGTGATTTTAGGGACACTTGAAATAATAATTATGATGATATGTCAAAGTGTACATTAAATCTATAATAAATAGTTGACTATGGTTACGAAATTTGTTGTGGAGATTGTTTCTCTTTGGTTTGATAAGATGAATGAAATTATGAATATGATATATTTTGTTATATAGTATTTTATTTGCACTCACAATGGTTTTGCAGAAGGGTGGGTATAATTAATTATTTATGCAGGTATAACCCACTCTGTGATCAGGCCTACACCAGTGTAAGTATAAAGTAAGTTTTACTTTTGTTATTTAGTTATTGTTAGATGCAATTGATCTAGTTGAATCTAAGACACCTCGATGGAGGAACTAAATGTTTTATTATTGTTGAATTGGAAGATAAGGCGCCTCAGTGGAGGAACTACCTGCCTTAAATTATTGTCACACTCCAAATTTCCACAAAATTAAAAATAGAAAATTATCCACACCCTATTCTATCTTCTGAAAACCCAGGATGAAACGAAACCCTAATAACCCATTACTAAACACGATATAGAAAAAAATGAGATCAAATTAAAACCAAAAGAACAACTCTTAATTCACAAATAAAAAAAATACTAACCAACTCTATTACATCTGTTTCAAATCAAAATTTTCTACTTCAGAAAACTTAAACTAGTAAGGCTCCAAAAGCGAATCTAAATAAAACGTTGTCATCCACTGTATTTTACCATCTATGTTTCCAAGAATACACACACGTTGCAAAACAAAGCAAACATGGGTTAACAAATTGAATTTGATGGTATGAGTAAGACTAAAATAAAATATACACTACTACATTCCATCTTCCAAATAAATAAATATAACATTACCAACCATTTCAACTTGAAAGACAAGATAGTTCCATTTTCCAAAACGGAGTGTAGTTTCTTCCCAAGTAAGATTTCAATCCCATTATCTCGTAAATTAATTTAATTAAAATCTTACCTATAACCGCTTATGTGTTAGGGTAGGACAACGTCTCTGCATAAAAAGTTAATAAGTCCTACCCGACTGCAAAACAAAGTTAGATTTCCCAAACATAATCCTTAAAAATCTACATTTATTTCACTTTCACTACAACCATAATGGGTATACATAATATGGCATAATATATCGCCAATATTAACATTCATGTCACACCACCCTATCCATTATATCATGCTAACCACATTCACGTACATTCCTTCATAAGAAATTATATGCATCCACTCGTCTACTTATGAGAATGAGGAAATCACAACTAGAGAGTACATTCATCCCTCGTGAGTATCAACTCACACAACCCACGTATTTATTTCGTGTAAGAAATCATGTGCATCAAAATACATAAATATTCATATGCAAGAACTCCAACATACTTAAAATCAATATTTTTACTTTGCTTATTAATTATCTCGTTGACTCATTTATTAAAAGACACAGCCAACCTTTAGGTCCTACTCCACGATTTGCACTTCACACATTTGCTAAATCACACATATCCGTGTGCCTCACTCACACTGAGTACCACTACAAGACATATGTCCTAATCTGGGATATCGCCTCCAAGAAACATATTTTCATCTTGTAAACTCGTAACTTGTGAGTCACAGCCATCTCTGGGCTTTCCATACACATACACAAAGCCTCTTTTGGGCATAACAAAATATCAGGTCATTCATGGCACATTCAATGAATATCTTGGGTAATTCCCGCCACATTCAAGGAATACCCATTATAACACTAACAGGTCATTCATGGCATATTCAATGAATATCTTAGGTCATTCCCGCCACATTCAAGGAATACCCATCATAACATTAACAGGTCATTCATGACACATTCAATGAATACCGTAGGTCATTCTCGCCACATTCAAGGAATTCAGGCCTACATTCCTGTACACTCAAGGAATACAGCCCACCCGCAAGGCGAATGCCTTAGTTCCTATCTAAGTCGGTTTTTCACATGACATCATTAGTCATAAACATTTCTTTTCATCAAAGAGGCGTCGAGAGATCTAAAGATGTGGGCGACACATTAAATTTTCACTGGACACTTTTACACCGGATTTTAACACTCAAGAGTTCTCATTTATTATAATATTTTCATTACAAAATAAATATCGTCTCAAATAATAATTCATTACTAAAGATTCCAAACACAATAACTAATCAACTCACCTCATTATCAATTATATAAATCATAGATATCAAAAGGTTCAATAAGGAATAACATATTAGTTAAATGTCTCGTGAATATATTTTAAACAACCACAATCACGTACACAATTAAGTACTAACATTGTTCACATATAGTTATCACAATAACTAATATATAAGATATATAATATAGTATAGTGTAGTGGCTACACTTTTGCTCAAAGCTGCCTACGTATCCAAATATTTCAAGATTGGAATCAAGCCTTCGTAGTTCTTATTAGCCATATTGTCAAAGTCAAAGTCCATCAGTGCTAATATATATTATTGCATAATACCACGCTAAATCTTTAGCTACCAATATACGCTCTATACATACAATATTCATCAAATAATTATGCATGCAACTCTTATTCCAATACATGTAATATAAATCTTTAGACAAATAAAATAATTACTCCTCCAATCAATACACATTTATTTGAAATATTAATACGATACAAATTATATGATCATTATATTTTTTTCTTGTACAACTAAAACCTACACTAATAAGTTATGTATATTGTTCTATGCATGAGAAATTGGTTAGGACAATTTGACATTTGTCCATTCTAAAAATTCTAAAGAATTCATATAATCAAAGTTTTGAATCAATTATACCATTTTGAAAATTAGACAGAAAATCCATTTTAATACAAAAATTCTTAAACAGTAATTCGTTTAGTATGTACCCTAAACTATGTGATGGAACAGACCCAACAACTTAAATTCTGCTATTAAATTTTCTAAAGCACTTTTTTGTAAAATTCACATCAAATAGAATATAAATTGGAATTAGTCAAGACCAATTTGAAATGCAAGATGATTAAGAGAACTAAAATTGTTTAGTTCTGTTGAAAAACTAGTTACATCATCTAATTAGTCGAATTCAAGTCACAAGTCAGTACTTGTGCAGAATTCTGCAGACATATCACTGACACGCGCTCCTTTTGTGTGTAGATGGATGGTATATGGATGATATAGATGGATGATGGTCGTTGAACAAAATAAAAACGTATCAAAACCTAATTATCCCTCAATAAGTAAATGATGAGTAGGGTATCGTTCCATTTTTAAGTGTATATTTATATGAAGGACATGACTGGAAAAGGGGTTTGAGGGATTAAAAACTATTATTATAGACTTTAGATTCTAATGTTAAACTAAACTAAACTAATTAAACTATTAAGAATTTATAGAAGAGAGAATTCAAGATATTAGAATCCACCAATACTTTTGATTCAATGACCTTTTGCTTCATGGTTGTTCTTACAAGTAGACTACAATTAAGCAATCGAGCGAGTGCCGATACCTTCTTGGACGAAACATCATTAACGAATAACTCTACTTAAGGTTGTTCCTATGTTCATGTTACTAATATCTTCTTTCCTTTTATGTGAACTTGGGCAGCTATTCAATGAATCACACCATCTAAGGCAAACACAAGGAATACTTCCCTTACTCTAAAACACTACACAACTAGAAGAAAAGTAAAGAATAATAGTATAATATTCAATTACAATAAATAAAATCCTATTCTATCATTATATTCAATTGCAATAAATAAAAGCATTTCACTAGCAAATATTCAATTGCAATAAGTAAAACCCTAAACTAGCATGCACTACTACAGAAAAGCTCATATACCACTGTTATTTGCAGTGGTAAAAAGCCTTTAGCCACTGTTTTCATACCGTGGTAACAACCACCGTGACAAATACTTCTAACAAAACCATGGGGAAAAGTATCTCTTATATACCACGGTTTTAAGTAAAATAGTGGTATTAGGATTTACAAACCGTGGTTAATAGTCCGAAAAGTTTGGTCTTATATTTACAAACCGTGGGAAATAGTGATAATATATACGACGGTTGGACACAAACCGTAGGTTATATAAACTAATTATACCTCAGTTCTTATCAAACCGTGGTGTATAGTCATTACAAACCGTGGGTTATATAAATTGTTTATACCTCGGTTCTTATCAAACCGTGGTTTTTTTTTTTTTTTTTTTTTTTTTATTTTATTTATTATTTTTTTTTTTATAAAAACCCCTAATTATTTGATTCTAATCATATTCATTCAACCTGCAACCTGCCCATTTTCACATATATATCCATACTGGATTTAAAAACACATTGCTCAAATAAACAATTCATAGTGCAACACAAACAAAAGAAATAAATTTACACATCCAACACAAAGACATTGAATTGCTAACACAATTTGAAAACAATCCCTTCCCAATAGAAAATCCAAATTATAATCAATACAAATATATTATAAAAAACCTCCAAACCAACTTATTCTATTTTGTTTTGCATTCGAAATAACTTCACCAAGAACATCCTCCTCTATCTTGGCATTCTCGTCCCAAGAACATTCAGCCAAGATTAAACAAAATTTGGTCACCCTACAAAAGAAATAGTCGTGATTAAAAAATAAAATAAAAAAGTACTCATTCAAGGATCAAAACAATTAAAATCGGTGGCATATATTCATTCAAGGAATTTACCCCCTTGTGGACTCTTTAACAAGCAAGCTTACAAAAAAAAATGCAGCATTTGGCACCTTTCTAACAGACGAAGGTAAGTGAATGCATGATATAAATAAATATGCTACAAGTACATAGAGCTCGGATAATATAAGCATAAAGAACCCGGATAATACCTTACTCAAATAGCAAAGTGATGATCGCCGATTGAGAGCATGCAATTCTTTTTTTTCTTTTGGTCTTCTTGCTTTTCCCCCTTCATTGAATTGATACCCTACACAACACACCCAACAACAACAAAATTATCTATCGAGCTAGGAAAGTGTCACGCCCCAAATCTCAAACAACTATATACCTAAGATACATGACTTTTTCTAGAAAAAAATTTAGCGTAATCTCCTCTCAGATTTTCAACATTTCATAAATAAAAATCCTGTCATAACCTGAAAATTTAAGCAATATACTTCTCATTGATTAACCCAACTACTTAACCGTCTCGACCAATGCCAGAGCAGTTAAGTAACCGGTTTGCAAAATGAGATCACTGCGACCAAATTTGTTGAGACAATCTATTCATACAATCATGATGTATAAAACTATGTCAGTTAAGCACCACCGGCCCCTTTGGGAAGAATAAATACACTTAGTAACTAAAGTAGACCATCCGTCTCAGTTGAGAAAAAAGCCAAAATCCTTCATATCATGGAAAGCAATGGTTACTGTTTAGATTTATGTCACCAATTTTCTTAGCTCATTAAACATATGGTCACTAATTGATTAATGGCATTAGACCTTTACTATTACCACCCCTTTATGGGAAGGTGATAGAAAACCACATTTCGGAACAAGCAAGACTCGATGAATGAATTCAGAGAAAAAAGAAACACCGCTCAATATCTTCATCCGCGACCGCAAGTAAGGGTCTAAAACCTTTATTGGTGCCAAAGATTGTTTAGTCATTGAAAATTAGCAAAACTAATTAATTAGAAGAAATATAGGAAGAGATCACTAGGAAGGAAGGATTCAGATATACTACTACGAAAGTAAAACTAGGAAGGATTCAAGTATTTCTTTCAGTGATAAATAATGAACAAAAGAGCTAAGATGTATGCATCTGGAAAGGATAGCACCTCACCTTCCTTCTGTATCCGACTACTTAGTTGACCTATTTTAGATATTGAATCCTGAAGATAGGAATCTTGAGCTTCATCTTTTGGATCACTTCTCGACCGATCACGAAGAGAAATGCCATCTTACAAAATCTTCTAAGATGCACCCAGGGTTTGCAGCTTAACACACAATATTTAAAACATGTCAGTTTAGATATTGCTACCATTATACAAATACACAAACTAGCATCAAGGCAACTAAGCACCCTAGGACGCCCAAAATAAAGAAAAGGTTCACTGCACTTATACTTCACCTTGAAAGCTTGCATGTCAGAGAGGAGTTGAGAACATCCAGCACCACAAGTGAGAATTCAAATATGGGGATTGGTTATTAAAGAAAAAAAAAGTACAGCATGACGATAATATTTATGTTAGGGCAGGTAAAAAATTCAAACCCCCTTTGATGAATCAGTTATCTCTTCACTGCATTCAAACACTAAAAGTTCAATATCACCGGGCAAAAGAAAAAGAAAGAAAAAACAAGGCAGGACTACTTGCATTTTTTTAGAGAGCGGGTGACAGTTGTATCTCGGGTTGTTTTGCTTATTTTTTATGCTCTTTTTTCTTTGTACTCATACGCCTCCTCAACCTACATGGTTAGGTTTCCAGATGGTTGATGAGCTCCAAGTCGAAGAACAAGATCCCCAGTGCTAACTCTAGCATAAAGTGCAGAGCTTGAGCCAAGAGAAACCACTGCTGCTTCAGTGTTTGGACCAGCTTCTCTCATTATAGATCAGAGTGAATCGAGGCCATGGAACCAGCGAATCTTCCCGAAATACAACAATTAATAACCTGCAATTGTTGATACAAAAGACAGTATTGAGATATGGACTTTCATCTAGTGGCACGTGAGGTAATCGGGTCGTCCATCGACCATAGTCTTCTCAACTGCATATTTTAAGGATTCATCAATTACTTTTCCATGTTTTTCATATAGTCTCAGATTAAAGATTTAGTAATACAACAGTATCAATGCATTCCAACAGATTTACAATGCTAAATTAATCCTATCATCACCAATACTTAAATCAAAATCAGCATATATTAACAAGTGATGAAAACTGAACAATTGAAGTCCAACAGTTGAATGTGATGGAAAGTCTAGTGTGACATAGAGTGGTCTTTCTATAGAATTAGATTCACCACCACTCCCCTAATTTATTAACTTGCAACACCAATATCTAATAGTATATGATTCTAATTTTCATCAGACAAACATCAACACTGAAAACAAGAATTCATAACAATTACATCACAAATCTTAATTGATAAAGGACTATCAGCGACGCGACGACAATTCATATCTTTGGGTGAATGTGATAGAACCAGATGTCTACATTTCTCCGGGTTATTACGATTCAAAGAGTTTACGACTTTACGCTAGATTTATTTTTACTATTTTGATACATCATTCTATGAACAAGATGGTCTTGTGTAAATGAAATTGATTGTTAAATTAATTTTCTTCAAGTACTACCAATTTACTTACTTCTGTGACGACTCTACACCAAAATAATGCCATTTTTCGAAGGGTCTTGAAGCTTCCTATTATTTCGCATAGTCCTAACAAAGAAAACTATATGGAGGGGCACCACCAATTTCTCTTGGAAGAGATGTCATCATTGAACCAGAAACATTCTTCCTTCTGGGAAAAGGTCCCTCTGCAAATATCTTGCAAATATTACAATGAAAGTGAAATATCTTTTGGTTTATATTAAACATAAAACAGATCGAGAAGGGAACAACAAAACAAGAAGAGGAAGAATAATCACAAGAAAATGAACATATCGCTTAAATTGAAAGTAATTAAAATTTCAAACTAATCTAAGAAATCTTATCTTCCAAGAATGACAATATTTCTTGGACCAAACCTTTTATAATGTTCTTCCAAAACCATATTAGAACCAATCATCGTTCCGATTATAATTCCCCCAAGCCAACTATATCATATCAAAGTATCCAATTGATTGTTCCCACCTTCAAACAAAATTCACACAAAACTTTCTCAATCCAAAAATTCCAAATTATTGTAAAATGTCCCACCAAATTATGAAAAATTCAAACCTGACAATTGAAATCCAGTTGCAAGTATGACTCCAGTACTCATCATAGTCACAAGATATCTTCCAACTTGAGTAGCACACTACAATTCAAACTTAACCAACAACAAGTTTATAAGCAAAATAACATAACAAGCATATTATCCACAAATCTTACCGAAAAGAAAAGCCATTGCTAACGCCCCTACTAATGCCCCTCAACACACACTCTCAAATGGTTCCAAATGACCTTTCTTAGTTTTAGCCAACACTGCGGCTTTCAAATACTCAAACGACGAATAACTCAACACCCCAACAGGTAAATTCCTAAGCAAAGTCAGCAGATAACCAAAGATATAAACCCAATATCCCGCCTTTTCAGTAATATACTCAACAAAACTTGCCAAGACCTACCCACCACACTGGCTTACATCCTTTGAGTAATAAGCTCTTTCGGCACCATTACAGCTGAAGACACAATATTCCCCATTGCACCAGCAGTTGGTGGAATTAAAACAGATGGGTATTTACTAAATTTTGATAAAAATAACTTTCCAAACTCACAAGTACCAAAATAAATTGCAGAAGAAACAGTTGAACCAACAATTATAACAGAAATGCCGCTATAAAAACCCAATATCCCCTTTGCTTGGAAAGTTTTCACAATGACATCACACTTCCTTTGTAAATTTGAGTTGCCCCTTTGGTTTGTAACTTTGTTTTAATAGTGTCTAAAGGTAAAAGACAGACATAAGTAAAAGCACCAGCCATACCTCCAGTTGATGAACCAATGAGTGCTTTCTCAAAAGTTGTCAAATTTTTCATCAAAGTTTGAATCTTTGGACTCCCTTTAGCAGTGGGGTTAATCCAATTTTTTGATTTGGGGGTAGAAATTTTTTGTTCCATTGAAATGGAAATTGAAGAGAATGTGATATTGTTGTTTGGAGGAGATAAGAGAGTGTCGTTGAAATGAGTGAAAAGGTTGTCGAAATTAGTGAGACTTTAAAGGTAGGCTATACGGTCGGGTTTGGAGGTGGAAGACCAAGTGATGCGAGAGCTTGTTCTTCATTTTGAAGGTAGGGTCTTGGGGTTTGGTAGGCTGCCTTTGTCTACGGTATCCGTGCTATTTTGCAAAACATTCGCCACCTTTTTTGTTGAAACTGTGGGATATATGAATACCGAAGCACAAATTAACTGATTTTGAGTCGTTCCGTGGTATATGGCACTTTATATGCCACTGCTTTATGAGACTAGTGGTATTTGCTTGTGCCGAAATTAGAAAAGCTATTCTTACCGTGACAAATGCCTATTAGCCACTGTTATTAGTGAAACCGTGGGATATACTCTTTGACCTACCGTGGGGAATGAGCATTTATGTAGTAGTGATGATATTCGATTGCAATAAATAAAAACCTTAATCTATACTTCCATCCCTTGGTCAGGGCAATGGAACTAATAACTAAAAACATAAAGAACTAACCTGATTGAAGAACACCATGAACCAAAAGAATCAACAAACCCTAAGCACCGACTTCATCTTCTCCCTTGAAGGAGAAGATTAGCCTTCCATAAAGAAGGAAGAACATGAAGAACGAGAAGAAGAAGAGTCGAAGAACATAAGACTAGAAAGACTAATTTATTAAGACTCGGCTAGTTAAAACCGAATATTTTATTATTAATCTATCTTTGCCTCAAGTTCTGGAGACAAGAGTATAAGTGAATTGGCAAATTACATGAGACACTTAGGTCCTCTATTTATAGGGGTTACAATGAGTTCTAGAAGCATTCCAAACCGCCATTTGTTTCCTAATACAAATAGACTTCTTTCAGAGTCCAACTTCATCTCCAAAACTGAGAAGGAAGTAGCTACAGTGTCGTTTCATGCATCTAGATGCACGATCCATGCATCCCGGATGCGAACAATCCGTTTGGAAGTGCGATGCATGCGTCCCAGACGTGGAAGTCGATTTTCCCACTTTTGCTCTATCCTTCTATCCTCTTTTGCAGACTTTAGTCCAAGCAACAAATCTTTTGGCCTTGGGCTTCCAAATAGGCTTTAAAATAGGTCCAAGTCACATCTTTAATAGCTTCAATTCCTTGGCCTTCTCCATGATTGTCCACGGGCTTCCCATGTGATCTTTAATGCTCTGAATTGCTCCGTTTTATCTTTTTTTCTCTAATATTCCACAAAACTCTCTTTTTCACCTGTAGAATCATAAAATATAACTTACAAACACTATTAGTCCACTAAGATGGCTAAACAAGAGGCATAATCGTGGGTTAAATTGCACTTTTTGAGCACTTATCACAACTCCCAACTAGCCTTTTGCTAGTCTCTTAGCAAATAAGATAAAAAAAAATAGATAAGTGATCAAAATCATATCCTAATAACAAAAATCAAATCCTAACTCACTTTCGCAAGCATCGCGATTGCATTTACCATATGCAACATGGCTTTAAACCTTTAAGTTCCCCAAAAAGGACGAGTTATAGTCTCGTGAGGGTTTTCAGGTGATATACCCACAAAATCAATAAATAGCATGTTCAAGAATGATATTATTTTTCAGAGAGAAATTCCTTACCCACTTAGTGCTTGCTCCAACAAACGGTCTCCATTGCTAACTACATTGCTGCAAAGACTCATAGATTATGATGGGAGATAGTAAAAATTGTCAAAATTCTCAATCAAGGCTTATGTGTGTACTTATTCAATCTCCTATACTTTCCTATCTAAGAAACGGAATCCCTAGTTTACCTTTAGATAGATAATCTCGACTTTCAATTCTCACCGGTCATACTCTCATAAAAGAATCTCTCATAAGATGGTATACTATTTTACCTCATGTATATGGGGAAAAGAATAATGAATACGAACATCCCACATACTACTTTGAAAAATGGACTTCTGGATGAAAGTAGTCTCATGGAAAGAATGTCAATCACATATGAAGTGTCGGGTCCTTCACTTTAGCATCCTCTCACATATTCTAGACTTCGTACCATACTGTAGTGATAAGTCATTGGTTGTAACTTGGCTTGGGTATTGGTTTATGAAGGAAAGGTAAAAAAGATTCAAAGGTTGTTTCTGAAAACACTAGGGGTTTTGCTTCTTTCTTTGGAAAATTTCTTCAAATTCTGTATTGCAGAGAAAATTATTCCTTTGTTTTAGCCTTTCCATCCATTCTGTTCAACTTTTTTTTTTTTTTTTAGCTCAGTGGTATATCCTTGATTAGTACTAGATATGTTTGTTTTCCACTAGCTTCTTTCACTTAGAATAGAATGATGGTCTTCATTGTATCTCTCTGGTATTTCCTTGTAATCTTCCTTTTGTGCTATTTCTTCCTCTTTGTGCCCCTCGTATTCTCAGAAACATATGGGTATGGCTGATAAAGGTTTTTGGCTATACTCTTTGTCTGGAGTTGGGTAAAGGGTAAAGGGTTTTATGAAAGAAAATGGCTTATTGTAAGGCTCAAAAGGGTTTAACATGATGGTCCTACTAGATGGGATAAAGGCTGAATGGGTTCACTACTTGACTTATCAGTATGATACTCTATTTTGAATAGACTACAAGACCTAATGGCTATCTCCCAGTTTGATGTCACTTATGATTAACCAAATCAACAAATAATGAGACTATATTACAACGACATAAAAGAATTGAAAGATGTTGAGTCACTAAGACTCAGCTTTTTCATAAGAACTCTCCAAAGTATGGGTATAAAGCTCAAGTCTCACGAGCTAAGTCTAAAAATTCTACTTCCAGTTTACTAGGGGTTTAAAACTCTCTTCTAGCAAAAGTACACAAAACTGACCATGTACTATGGTGGTGCCTTGATAAAGAATTCTATCAACAAGAACTATGTCCGAGCATAATAAATAGTCTAAGCGGTAATGAAATCAATAATATCAACTATCTATCAAACTCAACACTAAGTAGTATAAAATATATATCCCAGACTCATCATTAAAATTCATTTTTCTCATGCTGCTGATATAGAAAAAAACAAAAATATTTTTATTTTTGAAAACTAATTTTCGAAATTCATTTCTCAAGTACACCCTCCCCCAACTTAACATATGCATTGTCCTTAATGTATAGAAATTAAGTAAATGAAATGAATGAGAAAAAGGGAAGAAGTTATGATTGATGCCGAATATCAAAATTAATCCCAAAAATAAGAACATTTCCTTTTACCAAGATTTTTTTTTTTTTTTTTTTAGGTCTTTTTAAGTCAGATCCCTAAGACTATATATTATATCATGCATTATCAATTTAGAGTGAGGAGATCAGATTTTCTTACCCAAATCTAACGAATGTTTGGAGGACGAGGAGGTCTCACCTTGTGGATCATCAAAAATACTCCTTGATATGCTAGAAAGATTGCTGGTGAAGTTGCTTTTCTACCTTGAACTATTTCAGGTCTAATGATTGTATGATAGGCCTTGTGGTTCCTCTGTGTAGAAGATTGACAAAAATCTTTCTTTCTAACAGGACAATAGTATCTGATGTGCCCTTTACCACCATAGTAATGATAATAGATGTCTGGCTGACTGCGCTCAAGGTGGGCGGTAGACTGGTTCATATACTTCTCTCGTTTAGACAATGATGGTGTAGAAGAAGCTTCAATAGTGCAATGCTTCTTATCAATATGGTCTACTTTCTACTTCAGAAGACTCATTTCAGTTTCTAGATTCTGTTGTTTTTCCAAAACTTCTTTAAGCTGATTCTTTAGCAACTAATTTTTTTGGGCAGAAGTCTGTTGTTCATCCTAAAATGTAGACTTCATCTTCTCAAGATATGATACTCTCTCTGTCAATTTTCCATTCTGCTTACTTAAATCCTGAATTTTCTATAGAGATTCCAAGAACATGGCTAGCAACGCCTCTGTGGTGGGGTTCTCAAGTTCAACACAGTTTTCTATAGATTGAGCACTTTCGGCGAATGGGATGAATTCTTGTATCATACTATCAAGGAAGTACACCTCTTCACCTTCGGCGTCATCACAATCCTTATGCAACAGGTGAAAGATATTTATGTCCATGGACATCTTACCAAAGTTGATCTTCATTTCACCATTGTGACAATTTATCAAAGCTTTTGCAGTAGCGAGGAAAGGCCGGCCTAGAATAATTGGAATTTTATCAAAGGCCTCCTAGGTGTCTATCACAATGAAATCCATTGGATAGTAGAAATCGGATACTTGAACAAGAACATCCTCAACTATGCCTCTGGAAATCTTGGTAGAACAGTTAGCTAACTTCAATTTGACTTGAGTAGGCCTTAGGTTCTCCAAGCCCAACACTTGGTACACATGATATGGCAAGAGATTAACACTAGCACCAAGGTCTAAAAGAGCATTACTTGTGAATTTTTCTCCTATCTTGCATGATATTGTAGGACTTCCTGGATCTTTGAGCTTGACTGGAGCTTGCTGATGGATAATAGATGTTGTTTGTCCACCTAGAAACGCTCGCTTTGGAACATGAGTACTTCTCCTTATGTTGCATGCATCTTTCAAGAATTTGGCATATGATGGTAACTGCTTGATCGCTTTGAGAAAGGGGATATTGATGTTATCTTTCTCAAATGCCTCCTTCATCTCTAAAAATTGCTTGTCCTTTTTGCTTTGAGAAAAAAACATAGGAAAAGGTGCCTTCGGTACAAACACATCACCATGTGTCTGCTCTTCTTTCTCTTTAGCATTCTTGCATATCTTGTCTTGGTTATCTTGACAAATGGGAGTTGAAAGGATTTCTCTCACTTCCTTTCGAACTTCATTTGAAATCTTGACCGATTGCTCTGTAGTAATGTCATCATGAGAAGGTAAGTCAACCTTGTTATCTATCTCCAATCCTGATCTAAGAGTAGTAACTGAGCGGACATGATCATGGAGTTGATCAGTACTAGAAGTTGTCCTAATGTGGCATACATCTTCACTCCTCAATATTGGTTCCAATAAACTAGGTAGAGTGGCTTGTGTCTTTACAGACAAAGCAGTGGTGAGTTGGTCAACCTTAGCTTCTGGAGACTCCATTCTAGAATATTGACTTGTTTGAGATTGTTGAAGATTGAGCTGAGACTGTGCAATAAGCTCTAGAACACTTTCAAACTTCTGATTTTTCTGTGATAGCAAAGTAATATCATTCTCCAGGCTGGCAGGTGCGGCATAATTTCTCCTAGGATCAGGCACCAACTCTCCGCTTGTATTGGAATTCTGCTGAGACTATAATTGTTGTTGAGGAACCAACTGTGAAGCTTGACTTGTCTGTGGAATATAACTTTGATCTTGAGAACCTGGGGGTCCAGCGTTCTGTCTTCAATAATTGCCTTGAAAGTTATTACCACCTTGGTTGGGCCTCTGAAATGAGTTTATATTGTACTCTCCAACTGATGCATGTTGATAGTAACCAGGACATTCTAGAGTTGCATGAGAGGCAGTGTCCGAACAGACTTCGCAGTATTGGCTAGCTTGCATGACTGGGAGAGATTTAGCTTGAGACTTGTTAAGCTTGGAGGGATTCATGGAGAACTGGTTGAATTTCTTACTCAAAGTTTCAATGTTGGTGGCCAGGCTGGCCAATGTAGACTTCAGTTTTTGATCTGATTGTTCATGTGCTTGGTAACCAAATTGCTTTGCCTCCCCCTCCATGCTAGCGACATCCTCGTTGCTAGTAGTCCATTGTTGTGTTTCTTCAGCTAAATTCTTGATAAAGTTGTAAGCTTCCTCTCCATCCATTGATGTAAACTTGCCTTTGTGCATTGATCATCATCATCTCGCTTGTTCATCATCGAGAGTCCCTCGATAGAAAAAAAAATAAGCCAGTGTGCTCTTATCATAACCATGATGTGGACATGAGACTAGCAGATTATTGAATTTCTCCCAGCTTTGATGATATTCTTCAGTCACCTTCCCTTTGAAATTGTTGATAGCTTGCTGTATGGCATCTATCTTCTGGGGTGGGTAGAACTTGTTCATAAACTTTGTTCTCAACTTTTCCCAGTTGTTGATTGAATTGATCGGCTGTGCAGTTAACCATTCAGATGCTTTACCTTTGGGTGAGAGTGGAAAAAGAATTAACTTGATACTCTCATCCCTGATATTCTGGTTCTTGAAAGTTCTGAGGATTAATAGAAATTTGTTCATGTGAACATAAGGCTGAACATTATCTGAACCATTGAACTTTGGAAGCATAGAGATTATGATGCTCTAAGTTCAAACTGATTAGCTTCTGTCTCTAGAAAAACAATACTGCTGGGTGGGTCTCCAATGATTGGTGAATAGAAATCACTTCGGCTTCTTCCTCTCTGTTAACTGCATGGGTGGGATAGCTTCAGATTATTGGTGTCCACAACACCTCCATCATTGCATGCGGCCATTGTATCAATCTCGTCTAGTATTCTTGTGAGTCGGTTGTTAAACCTTGTCCACTGTTGTGTTCTTACTGGATGACGATTGGGACGACGGGGCATACACTAGAAAATGCTATGCGAAGATGATGAAAAACTATCCTACTATGCTTGAATGCAATTAAACTAATATGCAACTATTCTAAATTATACTAATATGCAAAACTATTTTCCTTCAACTGGGTTGGGCTTTGTAGCTAGTATCTCGCCCGTTATCTAAAGATGTCTCTTCTAGGGTTATGGTGAATCACTTGGATTGCTTAAGTACCATGACCCACAGACGATAGTCCGTTTGTCAAGATTCAGACAAGAAATACTAGAGTTTGATGTTTCACTATGTTGGCTTACAACTTCAATTGTTGAAAAGGTCCTAAATGCAATTATACTATAAAGCAATAAAACTAAACTACGATACAACTATACTAAGAAAGCAATAAAACTAAACTACGATGCAACTATACTAAGAATGAAATAAAAAGACTGAAGATTCGACTAACCTGGATGGTAGATCTTGTCTTTGAGATGTTCTTCAAGCTTCTCTCTTTCTCAAAAGGATGGATGATGCGGCTAAAATTACCTCAAGATCCAAAGTTCTAATCTTGAAAGAAAATGTTAAACATAAACAACTTAAACCGGTAGTGGCGCCATTTGACACGCTCTCCTTTTGTGTGTAGATGAATGGTATATGGATGATGTAGATGGATGATGGTCGTTGAATAAAATAGAAGCGTATCAAAACCTAATTATCCCTCAATAAGTAAAGGATGAGTAAGGTATCGTTCCACTTTTAAGTGTATGTTTATATGAAAGACAGGACTGGAAAGGGGTTTGAGGGATTAAAAACTATTATTATAGATTTTAGATTCTAATGCTAAAGTAAACTAAACTAATTAAACTATTGAGAATTTATAGGAGAGAGAATTCAAGAGATTAGAATCCACCAATACTTTTGATTCAATGACCTTTTGCTTCATGGTTGTTCTTACAAGTAGACTGCAATTAGGCAATCGAGCGAGTGCCGATGCCTTATTGGACGAAATATCGTTAACGAATAACTCTACTTAAGGTTGTTCCTATCTTCATGTTACTAATATCTTCTTTCCTTTTATGTGAGCTTAGGTAGCTATTCAATGAATCGCCATCTAAGGCAAACACAAGGAATACTTCCCTTACTCTAAAACACTACACAACTAGAAGAAAAGTAGAGAATAATAGTATAATATTCAATTACAATAAATGAAACCCTATTCTAACATTATATTCAATTACAATAAATAAAAGCATGTCACTAGCAAATATTCAATTGCAATAATTAAAACCCTAAACTAGCACGATATTAGATTGCAATAAATAAAAACCTTAATCTATACTTCCATCATCTGGTCTGGGCAATGGAACTAATAACTAAAAATATAAAGAACTAACCTAATTGAAGAACACCATGAACCAGAAGAATCAACAAACCCTAAGCACCGACTTCATCTTCTCCGTTGAAGGAGAAGATTAGCCTTCCATAAAGAAGAATGAACACGAAGAACGAGAAGAAGAAGAGTCGAAGAACATAAGACTAGAAAGACTAATTTATTAAGTCTCGGCTAGTTAAAACTGAATCTTTTATTATTAATCTCTCTCTGCCTCAAGTTTTGGAGACAAGAGTATAAGTGAATTGGCAAATTACATGAGGCACTTAGGTCCTCTATTTATAGGGGTTACAATGAGTTCTAGAAGCATTCCAAACCGCCATTTGTTTCCTAATACAAATAGACTTCATTCAGAGTCCAGCTTCATCTCCAAAACTGAGAAGGAAGTAGCTACAGTGCCATTTCATGCGTCTGGACACACGATCCATGCGTCCCGGACACGAGCAATGCGTCTAGACGCATTGCTCGATGCGTCCCAGACGCAGAAGTCGATTTTCCCTCTTTTGCTCTATCCTTCTATCCTCTTTTGCGGGCTTTAGTCAAAGCAACGAATTCTTTGGCCTTGGGCTTCCAAATAGGCTTTAAAATAGGTCCAATTCGCATCTTTAATAGCTTCAATTCTTTGGCCTTCTCCATGATTGTCCACGGACTTCCCATGTGATCTTTAATGCTCCGAATTGCTCCGTTTTATCATTTTTTCTCTAATATTCCACAAAACTCTATTTTTCACCTGTAGATGGCTACTAAGATGGCTAAACAAGAGGTTAGTCTACTAAGATGGCTAAACAAGAGGTATAATCGAGGGTTAAATTGTACTTTTTGAGCACTTATCAATCACTGTTCCAAACGACAATTAAAATTACAAAACAAATAGCAAACGTTCATAATTAAAGATGAAACTTTTATAAAATGATGATGAAACAATTATGAAGCAAACAAGATAAAAATCACAGAAATATGATTTATATATTTTTTTTGATAAAAATATGTCTACTCACCTGAAATTGAATTTGCAAAAGAATACCCATGCTTCATTTTCTCCAATCCATTTTCTTCTTCTTCCCCTTCTTTTTATTTCTTTCAATAAAAAATATTATTTTTAATGGAGGCTAGGGTTTTGTATTTGAATAATAAGATTTTTACAGAGGAAATTCGCAGCTATTGTTTATTCAATGTTTTAAGTCTGTTTAAGTTAACATATGGGCCTCAAATGGGTCTAAAAACACCCAAGGTCCATACCTATATGAATGAGTACATTTTAACAATGTTTTCAAGCCTAAAAATGATTCTAAAATACCCACACAAGTTCTAACAAACAATTCAAGTAAAAATAATTTTGAAAAATCAACAACATCCAAACAAATTCTATAACAAGCTAGACTTCATAATATAATAGTTATTTTCAATTCAAATAATATAATTTATGTTGTTTAAAAATTGGGGTTGTTATAATTATTATACGTATGGATAATGTAATATTAGTTGGAAGTTAAGACGATTCAATGGAGAAACTAATTGCTTTATTGATTGTGTACATATATGTATAAATATGATTTATATTTTAGGGCGCGGGCTACTCATACCCGGCAAGATTGTTTATAATGTCAATTAATTTGTTGTTTGTTTATCGTGGTGTGTTCATAAAATGAACATAGTCGATAAGTCTTGACAAGACTAGTATTAAAGAAGGTTTATTGCTGCATGTGGCTTACATTAACGTTTCAATTAAGAAAGATTGTTTATTGGTTTTCACTGTAATATGTTGTAATAGGGTCAAAATAAAAGTTGTTTTTGTTGCAATTATAATTAAGGAGTTGTTTAATCATATTTGCAAATTTTTGTACTGAAAATGACTTTGGTTTATTTTAAACTTTGTATTAGTTTCATATTTTTGCATGGAATAATTAAACAAATGATGGGTTTTTGGAAGTTGAGAGTACATAACACCTCAAAAATTGAATAGTCGGGAACAAGTATTATTTTTCCGATTTTGTCGAAATTCAGGGTGTGACATTTTTAGTATAAATTCTAGTTTAATTAGGAAACTAAATACACAAAATATAATTATTAAGAGTGTCCATGTGCCTTCACTCTCTCTTGGGAGAGTGCATGCCACCTAGGATAGAGACTGTCCGTGTCAGATGTACTCTACTTTAATTAAAGTTTTTGAGTCTAATTAAAAGTTTTTGAATCTACTATGCCACTTGTAATTAAAGCTTTTGAGTCTAATTAAAACTTTTTCTACTATTTGAGTGCGAGTGTGAGTAAGTGCAAGTTAAGTAGTTTCCTATTACAATTACAACTCTATTAGAAATAGTTTCCTCTATTAGGATACCTCGGTATCTATGAGACTTCCCAACATTGTGCAGTGCTAAGAGAACGATAACAATACTTGGTCTGTAGCACAGTAGGCAGCATGTTAGCATCATGTCACTATATGGAATTGTATTGATAAATTTACACGGTCTATTGGTGACTTTCTTTCTGGAGGTTCTCTTTGGAGGGATGTCTTCATATAATTAAAGCAAAGTACTGCTTCAAGCTAGATTATGAACAACCATCTGTACAAAGCAGAGACTAAAATGGCTAAGTCCAATGTTTCCGAGGTTCTAATCCTAACCTCCAAACAATAAATATATAGTTATATCAAGATGAGAGATAGAAATATGAGCGTAAGAGGCGCATATTCTTGCCCTTGACATTAGCTCTGAGAAGTTTGATAAATGATAATTGACTAGTTTGCCTACGAAATGAACGATAAACTCAAAACGTAAGTAAACTAAAACTTATTTACGTGTCTATATTTATCAAAGTTTCTACTCTCAATTCTATCGAAATAGAGTGGAGTAACAAATTCGTTCCACTCCTAGTTCTCTAGCATGGAATGTTTTCTAGTCTAATTAATCGGTCTTAAGTCTAATGAGAGCTTTACGAAGGGTGTTATACTACGATACAATATGAAATTGATTATGTTGAATTTAAACTACGAATGCTATGGAAATATGATTGTTTCTGAATCTAGATAAAGGATTAGAGGGGAATCGAATCCACCTCGAATCCAACTTAATAACCTAGCATAGATTCTTGTATCTTGATTCTTATGTTCTTACGGCAAGAATTTCGAGTTCTAATCCCTAGTGTTCCTGGCATTTCTACCAAATACTAACTAGCATGTGAGGTTGTCTACCCATTCTCATGGCGAATCACGACCTTCTAGAGTGGAATAGATTCTACAACGCTACTACACTATACCACTAAGTTTTCATCAAAGCTTCATCAACCCCTCTAATGGAGGTTTTAGCCTTTACTCATCAACCCATCATTTCCCATTGAATTATAACTACTCATCATATTAAAATTTTAACTTAACTAATTTAACTAACAATGTTTTAATCTACTTCAACTACGAAATGATAATCAACAAGAATTAAAATTAGATCTATAAATTGAAATGCCAAAAATCGAAAT
Organism: Coptis chinensis; assembly: GCF_015680905.1. Lineage (NCBI taxonomy): Eukaryota > Viridiplantae > Streptophyta > Magnoliopsida > Ranunculales > Ranunculaceae > Coptis > Coptis chinensis. Next base: position 69,733,712 of record NC_141457.1, on the reverse strand, counting down.
TGATAAAAATAACTATTTTATTTATCTAATCAATCAAGAACAATGATTCAAGGACTTAATCTAAAACAAGAATTGAAAATGGAACTTAAACTTAATTACTCTACTGAAAACTAGATCTAGAATTCTATATAGTTTTAGGTCTAATTAGCTACCATTAACAAAGAGCTAAGCTTTGGTTTTTATATGTTCAGATCCAAAAATCGTGCATGGGCTTGGATCCATGTTTCGGGCCAGAGAATCAGGCCCAAAACCCAATTATTTCAGTCCAAAAAGGCCTCTTCAGCTGCAGTTGGCTTCAACAGACTTTTCGTCCACTTCTACTCCTCTGATTGGGTCAAGGCATAGACCATTGGAAAGCTCTTTCCGATCCAGTCGTTTTGACATAAGGTAGGCCCCATTCTGAGGTCTGAGTCCAAAGATACGGTCTTAAGAAGTTCTGCTGACTTGTGTGCTGTTTCTGCCCGCTTTGACTTTTCAGCTTTTGACCGGGCTTTTAGAAAGGCTTTGTCTTCTTGAATCTTGGCCTTTAATCAGGGAACTCCTTAGTAACCGACCTTTGCTCCTTTATCTCGCTAAAGTGGAACATTTCTGCACATAATAGACTTTGAAACCTGAAATGCATAGAAACACGTAATCAGTGTTAACTCTTAATTATTACTCACATAATTGGTCTAAAAAGTATGATCATTCTGGGGTTAAAACTACAGTTTTGGGCTCTTATCAAACCACCCCCAAACAGCATTTTGCTTGTCCTCAAGCAAAGATGAGAAATTAGAATAAGTGACCAAAAATGGAGTTTTAACTACTCTCGTTTCGCTGAGTGCGATTGCATTGACCATATACAACAAGGCCTTAAACCACTAGGAATTCCCTAAGTGGACGAGTTTATAGCCTCGTGAGAGTTTTCCAAGGAAGGTACTCACAAACTTCAACTATACTCCAACGACTAAGAAATAAAATTATTGTTTCCTCATTCATGTCCCAACTATCTATACATCTCACTAGCAAATGAATAAGAATAACCAAGTCAAAAACCTAAGCTAATATATGCATAATAATCAATCATCTATGATACAAATATAAATACTATGAGTAATACTATGAAATGCCTAGCAGGTTCGTTTCTGCAAACTCGAAATAGCGTCCTCAAGTAGGTCCTCACATAAATGTCAAGACGAAAACCACTCTGATTTTTCCGCTCAAGTTTTCATACTCCAAGCAGGTGCAAAGGCACACTTTACCTTACAATCTCAATGACAACAAGGAAGTCGGAGTCGATCAAACACATCTGCCACTTACTATCACACTAACCTATTCCTAATTGAGCTAGAGGTCTTTATTAGGTGTTATGGGATTAGGAGATGGTTTAAGAAGGAAGAAAAATGGATATTCAAAATGACAAGTCTGAGATAGTAGAGTCTTCATATTATGTAACTTAGAGAAAACCTTGTTATTTACTTTTGCTTCTACACTTTGTTTCCATCCTTAGCCATATTTTTTTTTTTTTTTTTGGCTTTTAACTCCTTTTATTCTATTTTTTCAGAGTTTTTATTTTATTTCTATTTTTATTTTTCTTTTCTTTGGATGGAAACTTCTTTTCTTTATTTTCTGAAGCAATTAACTAACTTTTGTTTACACCGGTTTTTCTCTTCTTCTTTCTTCCTCATTCTATTCTCAGACTTATTCTAGATTGGGTAGGTTGATTTTATTTTTATTTTTTTATTTTGTTTTGTTTTTGTAACAGGGTAAAGGATTTGTGGGTTATGAAAAGCTAAGGAAAGGCTCAGAGGGGCGACTAGCGGAAAATAATTCATAGGTTTGAATTTCTGGCTATATCGATCCAAAGAGGGCCTAAATTCTCGCTTAGGATATGGCATAGTGATCAAGCAAGTGGACGTGCGATTTCTCTATTCGGAATATACTTCTCCCTTGTGTCATTTCTCAAATGTTTAATTTCATATAAGGCTTTTTAGCTATATTCTCACAGATTTTGTAGAATAAGTACTCTAGCCTAGATTTCGAGACTTCATTGCTAACAATCATAGATACTCATGTAATATATTTATAGATAGATGCAAAGATTATTACCTACATATTAACCTAAGTTTCTAACAATTATTCTGATGCAAAAGCTACGTGAGACTTCTAGATTGTTAAGAGCATAGAGAAAGAAAATAATACCAATATTCCTAAGTGTATAGCATAAACTTATTTATTTATATTTTTGAAATTTTTAACTTGAAAACAAATGCATATTATACATATCTATATCCTAACAGATGCCTTAATTACACGTGTTTCTATAAGCCCCAAACAAGAAGCTTGCTTTGTCCTCAAAGCATTTAAATAAAAATGGTAGAAAAATACCATGGAAACGCGTGAAATTCTTGGACATATGCAAAACAAGGTTAGAACATACTAATATAGGGAAAATAAAAATACTGACGCAACTCTATAAGAGTTCCACCCATTATGGGGTTAACATAATTAAATTTGCTTGGGACATAAGCAGACAATAACAAAACTAAAAACTTATCTTATCTCCCTCTTAAACATCCTCCTCCTCAGTAAAGAGATGAGGTTCCTTCATCTCCCCGCCACCATTATAACTTGCCAAGCTTGCCGCCATTTATCATCTACTAATGCTAACCTTGTTAAAGTGCTATTATGTCCGATGGGATGTACGGGGCGACCAAATGAGGTCGCACTGCCATCCCGCCAAGTCATTATTCGCAATGAGCTTAACCACCCAATTGGTGGGTCTCATGACTTCAACCCTTTTCCAATCGGAATTATTCACGTATCACGTAAACAACTACGCGATGATGCGGCTTACCAAAACAGGCATAAGAAGATACTTTACGCCTCATGCTTTGGGCTCTCTTAAGACTAGCGACTAAAACTTCGGGAATGTCATATTGGCGGCGTCCCTCATTAAAAAGCGAAAAAATGTCACCCGCGATCTTGTTTTGCGAGAAATGAACCGCCATTCCCCAAAATATTCATCAGGATGAATAACATGGTGGTGCCTACGTTTAGGGAAAGGCTACCAAGGGCAATGCTATATCAACCCTGGTCCATTACTCGAAATACCCCTCCCTCATAATACTCATAGAAATATGTATAATCATAAAGGTATGCATTATCGTTCATATATGCCCATGTGTGAACAGGATCAGGTATTGGTAATCCTGAAACTAAAGCGACCACATTTTTATTGAATTTATGTGTCGTGTTATCGACTACGACGGAGAATTCTTGTTCTCCATCCTGATTACAATAGAATTTAACGTGATCGTAGAAATAAGCAGTAAGCTGTGGTGAATATGAATTGTTATCACTTATCAGTAGATGACGCCATCCTAACTGCAGGATCCTGTGTCGGAACCAATGTCCATAAGTCTCGGTTCCCAACACGTCTTCGAAAGACTGTTCAGGTATGACTATAGGAGATGTCATCTCAACGACTCCTTAAACAGTTCCAAAAATCCTAGAATGACCCTCAAAAAATTGGAATTTCCGTGTTCACAGATGGCAGGGCGCGGGTGCGCTCGCTTTGGGCGCGGGTCGCGCTCGTGGGTTTTTAGGATTACAGAGTTTGGGCGCGGGTCGCGCTCTGAGTTTTTCGAATTACAGAGTTTGGGCGCGGGTCGTGCTCAAGGAGGGCATGGGTCGCGCTCTGACTAAACTTTGTGAAAGTGTACAGGGCGCTGGCGCCCTCGTAAGTGCTGAAATAGGAGTTTAGAGGAAAAAGAAGGAAAAACTTGGAGTGAAAGGTGAGGGATGATGGTGGGGTGTAGTGTGGTTTGTTAGTGTAGAATGAAGGGGGTTTAAATAGGTTCTGTGCTTCCAAAACGAATCGGCAAGTTGCCAAATTGTTTAAGGGCAATTTCCGAAAATAGAATGATTCCAAACCCGGAAACGGAAACAAACCATCTTCTTCATTTTCTAAAAATCCTGGTATCTTTAATACTGGATTTAGAATAGTAACTTCTAAACTCTCCTACATTTCATGCTACCACCACACAATTCATAGATATGCCGATATCGGCCAAATTCTCAACCTTTCCTCCAAGACAAATTTACGGATGATCATATAACGAATTATATTAAAACTTAAATTTAAAACCACACAACATAAAACAAACACCTTAATATTTAAATTTAACAACTGAATTAAAATCTAACTAATAAAACAAAATCATGAAATAACAGCGAACACAAACTGATGGTGAACACCTAGTTATGTGATGAAGATGGACCCTGAGATGGAGATTGGCCCTGGGATGGAGAATGGCTTAAACCATCTGTCCTTCGGCGACGACACTCATGCCTGTCGGACTCGGATGAAGTAGAGTCCTCCACGGATGGCATGCGTCGTAGCATCTCTATTCGGAACAAGCGCTGTGCTTCCCTCTCAGTCCTGAGTAATGCATACTGGGCTTGTTGATGCTGGTGGATAGTCTCCATGTTAGACAAGATATCGTCCTAAACCTTTTCGAGCATTTCAAGTCTCGTCTGAAGGTTCGTTTGCTTTTTTCGAACTACAATCTGTCTATCTTGGATATCTTCACAAATACCATAAACGCAACGCAAGCCAGTTTGCAACACTTGCATGCGTTCTAAATTAGAACTACAATTATCTAATGCATCGTCATCCCGACATGTCATATCCTCCCTTTCATCCTCCGACTTAACAACCTTTCCTTCAGACAATGGCCACGTCTCTTGGATGCAATCCGTATAGATACTTGCATTAGAATGCAATTTGATCTTAATAGGAGCAGATTTTGCGACAGCTCTAAAGGAGAGCATGATCTTAGTGATCAATACGGGAAGAGGAGCCAAGGTCTTTCCCACTCCTCTAATCACATTAAACATTAAGTCGAGGATGCATAAATTATACTTATTTGTTTGCAAAATCCAGAGAACGTGCAGACATTGCAGGCCGATATCACTGACTTTGTCTTTCCCGAGGACGTTCCTACCAATCCACCGAGCTACTGACCGGTTGATTGGTTCTCGTGGTCGATCGGGCGGACGAATGAGATGTCGGATTGTATTCACCCTCCACGGCAAAGATCTTTCATCAAAGCAGGAACTCCAAATCTAATGGGATTCCTGAATTGTCGCTACGAGGTTGCTTTCAAAGCCGTAATTCCTAACATTCAGCCAACAACAACCGCCTCGTTACTTCCTCCTCGTTCTGCTACCTTTATAAAAATCCTATCCCCCTCCAATTCTCGCTTTTTATAAACTGTTCCAACACATCATAGTGATAGAACTCCTCCATCGAAGGTACCACATCCGTTCGAATCCCTCCTAATCATCTCCGCGTCGTAAAATGGCGCGAAGCTGTCGGCAGCAAACGCGTGCTCCGGCAAAATTCTTCGTCGTAGCGCCATTGAAGTTTCTGAGACAACTAATGGTTTTATAGACTGTGGGGGATGCGAGTTTGAAGAAAAACAACTAAAAACAACGGTGGTGGCGGTGGTTACTTGAATTGGTGGCTGTTTTTCTGAGTTAGGTTGGTGGTGGTAATGGTTTGGATAGGATTTTAGTTGGATTTGAATTTCTTGGCGTGGGTGTAGTTAGGTTTCCTTTTCTCTCCTTTTTTTTTTTTTATTTTTTTTATTTTTTTATTTTGGTGTTTAAGGTTTGTTTTAAACCTTGGTAACCGGCGGGATTGAAAAGGAAAGAACTGTGCATTTTTGGGAAGGAAGGAGACGCACAAACGTGCGTGCGGTTTGGGCCCAAGCCCAATTTGAATTCCGAAATTTTCCGATTTTTCACGCAATTTCAAATTCAATTTGCCGCTTCGTTACTGGCCCGATTTTGGCGAATGAGTTATGGAAATGATCAGTAGAGAATTTTCAATCCAATGATCCATAAAACACTCAATTCCAACCATGGGTGACATATAAGAAGGTGAAAAAATGCCTCGAAATGCGTGTGTGACGTAGGTTATGCGAACGAAGGAAATCTAAGTTTTAGATTACGTCAACCCAATTGAACTACAAGTAATGGGCCTAAGCAACATAAATGGAAAGTTTGAGCAATCCAGATGAAAAGACTGATTGCCCACCCCCAAACAAATTTTTAAACATAAAATTTGTTCTAACGTGGGTCGTTTAAAGTCAGATTCCTAAGACTTGTTGGATTGCTATTTCTATGATTAAGAATTTTTTATTATTATTTATTTTTTTATTTTTTTTATTAGTTTATTATAAGAAAAACGAAAAACAATAAATACATAATTCACCCCATAGAGGAACATGACTCCAAAACCGAGAAAACATGCAAAAGTGGAAAACGTGAATTATGTTAACCGTGGACTTAGGTTCCGGTACTTACATCCACACACTCCATAGGGAGGGCCCGGTTACCTGAATGGTGCTCTTACCACTATATGAAAGTGAAAGGAAGTACACCAATGACAAAGGTCAATCCTCATAGACGAGGGGTCCCGTAAAAGGACTTCCTCTACATCGGGGGCGAAGTTCGTGAAAATGTTTTAACCGTTGACCATTAACTTGAAAGGTACTGTTGTCATTGGGATTTACCAAGGTGATTCCCCGTAAGGGGTGACTTGATAACTAGAAAAGGACCGGACCAACGGGTTTTAGTTTCCACGGGAAAATATGTAGGCGGGAGTTGTAAAGCAAGACCTTTTGACCGACCACAAACTCTTTGCTAAAGATTTGCTTATCATGAACACGTTTCATGTTAGCTTTATAATCCTTCGCCAGATCGTAAGAATCGCTACGGATTTCTTCAAGCTTATTCAATTGCAATTTGTGTTTGACACCTGCCTCATCAATATTGAAGTTAAGGCTTTTTATAGCCCACAGAGCACGATGCTCTAATTCAACGGGCAAATGACATGGTTTCCCAAATACAAGTCTAAAGGGAGACATACCTATAGGAGTTTTGAAAGCAGTTCTATACGCCCATAAGGCATCTGATAGACGCTTCGACCAGTCTTTCCTATCAGGGTTTATAGTTGTTTCTAAAATCTTTTTGATTTCCCTATTAGAAACTTCTACTTGTCCTCTAGTTTGTGGATGATACGGAGTTGCTACTTTGTGTGTAACTCTATACTTTTTCACTAGGGATGCAACAACTCTGTTGCAAAAATGTGTTCCACCATCACTAATAATGGCTTTAGGAATGCCAAACCGATAGAAAATATATTCTTTAATAAAAAATACAACGATCTTATGGTCATTGATACGGCAAGCTAGGGCCTCTATCCATTTAGACACGTAGTCCACGGCAACTAGAATATAAATGAAACCGTGGGAAACAGGGAAGGGACCCATGAAATCAATGCCCCAAACGTCAAAAATTTCTACTATCAAGATTGGATTTAATGGCATCATATTACGTTTCGTGATTCGCCCAAGTTGTTGGCAACGAATACACATCTTGCAATGCACTTGGGCATCCTTAAAAAGGGTAGGCCAATAAAATCCACATTGAAGAACTTTAGCGGCTATTTTCATCCCACTAAAATGGCCACCACACTCTTTGTCATGGCAGAATGATAGGACTTCATTATATTCCCACTGGGGAATACAACGACGAATAATCTGATCCGCACAATACTTAAAAAGGTATGGCTTATCCCAGTAGTATAACTTAACTATGGCCAAGAACTTCTTACATTCATTTCTTGACCAATTATAAGGCATAACATCAGCCGCTAAATAATTTACAATGTCAGCATACCATGGTGCTGAAAAAATCGCATACAGATGCTCATCAGGAAAAGAGTCCGGTATGGACTCAGAATCACGTTTTCGACCCCTCTTTTGTCCTTTATTTCTAATGTGAACTCTTGCAGGAGAAGGATCCATCGGATTAATCTCTGCTTAGCATCCTTCTTTGCAAGAAGGTACTTAAGGGCTGCATGGTCCGTGTAAACTAAAGTTTTATAACCAACCAAATAAGGACGAAACTTATCTAAAGCATAAATGACAGCTAAGAATTCTTTTTCGGTAGTTGAATAATTCCGTTGAGCATCGTTTAAGGTTTTACTAGCATAATAAATAACAGTGGACTTATTATCTAGTTTTTGTCCCAAGACTGCACCAACTGCATAGTCACTAGCATCACACATGAGTTCGAAAGGTTTAGACCAATCGGGAGGCTGTATAATTAGTGCAGAGGTTAGGGCAGGCTTTTAAAGTTTTGAAAGCCTGGGTACAGTTAAAATTAAAATCAAAGATTGCATCTTTCAAAAGCAGATTAGTTAAAGGCCTAGCTATTTTCAAGAAGTCTTTAATAAACCGCCTATAAAAACCTACATGGCCTAGAAAGGCCCTAATATCACGGACAGTCCGTGGTTTAGGTAGGGTCACTATCTTATCTAGTTTGGCCTTATCTACTTCTATGCCATCACTAGATACGATGTGACCTAGTACTATGCCCTTTTTCACCATGAAATGACACTTTTCCCAGTTTAAAACGAGGCTCTTTTCTTCGCGACCGTCAAAATCTTAGACGGAGTTAGACAAAAAGCGATCTGTGAAGGAGTCTCCATAGATAGAAAAATCATCCATGAAAACTTCCATAAAGCGCTCTACCATGTCACTAAATATATGAAGCATACACCGCTGGAAGGTACCAGGAGCATTACAAAGGCCAAAAGGCATACGTTCCAAAGGGACATGTGAAGGTAGTCTTTTCTTGGTCATCAATATCAATAATAATCTAAAAATAGCCTGAGTAGCCATCCAGAAAACAATAAAAATCATGACCAGCTAGGCGTTCGAGCATTTGATCTATAAAAGGTAAAGGAAAGTGATCCTTTCGTGTCATAGCATTTAAACGTCTGTAATCAATACAGATTCTCCATTTCATAGGACCTTGTGTGACAACATAGTCACCCTTTCCGTTACGAACCATGGTAACTCCCGATTTCTTAGGAACTACATGAATGGGGCTTACCCATTCGCTATCAGAGATTGGGTATATGATACCCGCATCGAGTAATCGTAAGACTTCTTCCTTAACCACCTCTTTCATGGCAGGGTTCAAGCGACGCTGAGGTTCACGAGAAGTCTTCGCGTTATCCTCCAAATGGATACGATGAGTGCAAACATTAGGGTCAATTCCTTTAATGTCGGCTAGGGACCAACCAATCGCCGACCGATGTTCCCTAATCACCCGGATTAAACGTGTCTCTTCATTCTTAGATAACAGAGAAGATATAATTACCGGATGACTACCATCCGGATCAAGTTGAATATATTTTAACTCCGGGGGAAGAGGTTTAAGCACTGGGGTGGAAGGAAAATCAATAGATGTTTCGTCGGGGTCCTCATTTTGCATAATGAATACTTGCTTAGGTAGCAAGTCTTCATACTCAGTATATGGAGCAACCGAAGGGTCTACAATTGGTGTGGACTCAAGGATGGTGTTGACTTCCTCTAAGTAGGAGTCATTTACAAAATCTGAAATTCCAAAAGAAAGGAATTTGTACATATTGTTTTCGGGAAATGTGTTGTTAAAATAATCTTGAGCTAAGCTCTCGATCATGCTAACCTCCCCATCTATAGACGAATCTGGTAACTGTTTCATCATTTTAAAAACATTTATCTCAACTGTAAAATGGCCAAAAGATAAGGACATCTTACCATCGCGGCAATTTATAAGTGCGTTGGCAGTTGCCAAGAAGGGGCGCCCTAAGATGATCGGTACAGAGTCGTTAGCGACTTCTGTATCGAGGATAACAAAATCAGCAGGATAGTAAAAATCCTGAACCTTAACAAGCACGTTTTCCACTACACCCTTAGGATACTTAATTGACTGTCCGCTAATTGCAACGTTATTTTTGTAGGTTGCATTTCCTGTAGACCTATTTGTTTATACAAGTAATACGGGAGTAAGTTAACACTTCCCCCAGGTCTAATAAAGCGGTCGTCGTGTGGGAATCTCCTAAGGTGCATTTTACAGTAGGACGACCAGGGTCCTTGTACTTAACAATTCCATTATTTTTTTGGATAAAGTTGGGAACCTGCTCGGTTAGAAAGGCATCTTTAGGTAAGTTGGTCTTCGCCTAGTAGTGCACAACTCTTTAAGAAACTTAGCGCGTGGTTAGGGAGCTTTTTAATAGCTTCGAGAAAAGGAAAGTTTATCGTTAGATTCTTGAAAACGTTCCTAATCTCCTCAAAGTTTGTATCTCTGGTTAGCATGGCTAACTTCTGAGGGAATGGTGGTTTCGCTCTATATTTAGCGTATGGCTCGACTTGATGTGTTACCTTGGCTTTCTGTTTCTTAGTTTGTTGTTTAACCGGTACCTCTACGGTGGTAGGCTCTTCAGTTTCTCTTTGCGGTATCTAGTTCGATATCCGGTGTAGGGAGTACTGATGGGGTAACTATAGGCATAGTTACTTTGTTATCAACCACTCTTCCAGAGCGGAGAGTGGTGATGGCATTAAGGTCACCTATGATTGTAGTTTCAGTACTAGTATTACCATTTACCTCAAAGGCTGTGTTTGCTGTTTTAAGGTTTGGTATCGCTTGTCCTGGAAACACGCCTTTTGGTTGGGCTTTCTCTTGGCCTAACTGTTGTATGCCCTGATTTATGGATTGTAAGATCTGTTGGTTTGATTGAGTCATTGATTGGAAAAGTTGTTGGGTAACCTATATAAAGGCGTCTATAGGATCCGGATGTGATGGTGTAGTAGTCACAGGTGGTGCGACTGGAACTATCTCACGTTGATTATTTATGGGTGGGTTGTGATAGTTACTATTGTTAACCGGAACGATATACCTCTATTGGTATTATAACTATTATAATTACCCCGACCTTGTGCTAAACCTTGTCGTGGTTTAAGCTTGGTTGTTATAATTATTATAATTTCCCCGACTTTGTCCCCGTCCTTGCCTAGGTGGAGCTTGATTATAGTTGTTCCGCTTGCCTAACATTTTGGTTATTAAACCCCGGAGGTGAAACTTGTTGATTGTTTAACCAACTAAAGTTAGGATGTTGTCTCCATGGGGCATTAGGAATAGGATAGCTATTAATGGAGCAAACATTGTCTTGCTCTAATTGTTGTTGTTCATAGGCTTAGAGGACAATAGGATTTAGGGTGCTCAGGACTCAAACAGACATTACATGGGTTGGAGTTAACATTCATGACGGGGATAGGCTTTTGTTGCACGAAATAGCCTCAACCTTTTAGTTAGAGATTCGATTAAATTTTTAAGTTCTAGATCGGGTTTCATCTCAAACATACCGCGCCTTAATCAAGAAGAAGAACTAACAGAGCGGGGATATCATCACTACCCCAATTGTTATTACGTTTAGTTTGATCTTCTAAAAATTTGTAAGCCTCCGAGACTCCTTTACTTAGGAAACTACCCCCATTCATTATGTCAATGACTTCTTTATGGTGATGTTGAATTCCTTTGAAAAAGGCATGAACTAACGTGTCTTTTGCTAGGTTATGGTGTGGACACTCTATAAGCAGATCGGTGAAACGATTCCAAGCCTCAGAAAATGATTCATGAGGATTTTGTCGGAAAAAATGAATCTTGGAAAGCATCTCATCCGTCTTTAAGGGTGGGTAAAAATGTTCCATAAACAGCTGAACAAGTTTAGCCCACGAGTCCACAGAGTTAGGCGCTTGGGCAGTTAACCAAGACGCTGCCTTATCGGCTAAGGTGAAGGGAAATACCCTCAGTTTAATTTGTTCCGTACCAACCGTAGGATGATGGAATGTTGTAAGGACTTGTTCAATCCTACGCATGTGTTGATAAGGTTTTTCATGATCTAAACCATGGAAAACGGGTAACAAATTAAATATGTTTGGGGGAATTCAAAAATCCCCCACTGGGTCTGCTAGAACGATGCAAGATTTAGGGCTATCGCTCAAGGCTTTGTAAAAGTCGGAGAGAGGAGTCTCTCTTTCTTCAGCCATTATGTCCGGTGTGGTTGGTGGAATAGTGGCTAGAGGTGTAGTGATTGGTATACTCGATAGATTTGTTTGTTGACGCTGACGGTTAATTACGTTCGGTGTTTTTCTCCGACCAGATCTTAATCTCATGCAAGTCTAAGTCTAAACACGACAACACTCCAAACAATCTTGATATTTTAGTATAAACCTCTAACTGGAGATGCGAGGTATGGAAGAAAGGAATACCTGATAGCGTCCTTGCTTCGCTTATGAATAGCGTCTTGTTTACGCGTGTTCAGTGTAAATAACAAGTTAGAACACTGAAAAACTTAAAAATCAATTTGAAACAAACTGTAGAAATCCGGAAAATTTAGCTTAGGCGCTGGTGCGCCACTTAGGGCAGCGTGTCGCGCTCTGTGTAACTTGAAGTTACAGTGTTTTAGGGCGGGTCGCGCTCCACATGGGGGTGGGTCGGCGCTCGGTTTCTTATCTTTTTAGGCGCAAATTGCGCTAAACTTAGGAAGGCGGTCAGCTCGTATATTTTTTGCAGAACTTTCAACGCTGAAACGGACAACCACAGTATGAATCAAACAAGGGTGGGTGGGTTTAATGGGACTTAAAAATGACTAATTATACTATGAAAACAATGCTAAAGTGAAACTAAGATGGCAGCGGTGCCATTTGATAAATGATAATTGACTAGTTTGCCTACGAAATGAACGATAAACTCAAAACGTAAGTAAACTAAAACTTATTTACGTGTCTATATTTATCAAAGTTTCTACTCTCAATTCTATCGAAATTGAGTGGAGTAACAAATTCGTTCCACTCCTAGTTCTCTAGCATGAAATGTTTTCTAGTCTAATTAATCGGTCTTAAGTCTAATAAGAGCTTTACGAAGGGTGTTATACTACGATACAATATGAAATTGATTATGTTGAATTTAAAGTAGGAATGCTATGGAAATATGATTGTTTTTTAATCTAGATAAAGGATTAGAGGGGAATCGAATCCACCTCGAATCTAACTTAATAACCTAGCATAGATTATTGTATCTCGATTCTTACGTTCTTACGGCAAGAATTTCGAGTTCTAATCCCTAGTGTTCATGGCATTTCCACCAAATACTAACTAGCATGTGAGGTCGTCCACCCATTCTCATGGCGAATCACGACCTTCTAGAGTGGAATAGATTCTACAACGCTACTACACTATACCACTAAGTTTTCATCAAAGCTTCATCAACCCCTCTAATGGAGGTTTTAGCCTTTAGTCATCAACCCATCATTTCCCATTGAATTATAACTACTCATCATATTAAAATTTTAACTTAACTAATTTAACTAACAATGTTTCAATCTACTTCAACTACGAAATGATAATCAACAAGAATTAAAATTAGATCTATAAATTGAAATGCCAAAAATTGAAATTGATAAAAATAACTATTTTATTTATCTAATCAATCAAGAACAATGATTCAAGGACTTAATCTAAAACAAGAATTGAAAATGGAACTTAAACTTAATTACTCTACTGAAAACTAGATCTAGAATTCTATATAGTTTTAGGTCTAATTAGCTACCATTAACAAAGAGCTAAGCATTGGTTTTTATATGTTCAGATCCAAAAATCGTGCATGGGCTTGGATCCATGTTTCGGGCCAGAGAATCAGGCCCAAAACCCAATTCTTTCAGTCCAAAAAGGCCTCTTCAGCTGCAGTTGGCTTCAACAGACTTTTCGTCCACTTCTACTACTCTGATTGGGTCAAGGCTTAGACCATTGGAAAGCTCTTTCCGATCCGGTCGTTTTGACATAAGGTAGGCCCCATTATGAGGTCTGAGTCCAAAGATACAGCCTTCGGAAGTTCTGCTGACTTGTGTGCTGTTTCTGCCCGCGTCGACTTTTCAGCTTTTGACCGGGCTTTTAGAAAGGCTTTGTCTTCTTGAATCTTGGCCTTTAATCACAGAACTCCTTAGTAACCGACCTTTGCTCTTTTATCTCGCTAAAGTGGCACATTTCTGCACATAATGGACTTTGAAACCTGAAATGCATAGAAACACGTAATCAGTGTTAACTCTTAATTATTACTCACATAATTGGTCTAAAAGTATGACTGTTACAGGGTTAAAAACTACAGTTTTGGACTCTTATCAAAGTTCCACACATACAACTTTCCTCCTGCTCTTGAGCTTCCTAACTACTACATACTTACTGAGAAATTCTTAATTCAGTAGAACCTATGCAATCACCCTCGCGAGTGGAAGTCACAAGTGACCTTATGACATCAACAATTGAGGTGGCTGTTGATGCGGCTGAAGAACTACTCCATTTTTTAATCAACACTCCTTCTCTTTGCAAACGATTTAAGCTCTTGAGTTATATTAAATGTGACGTTAATACCATAGTGTTATTTACACTTTATTTCAATTTTGTCAAAGATTTTACAGTTTTACCTTCTGGACGTTAAATCGTTTTCTAGACATTTGATCGAGTCGTTGATAACATCCTTCATAGGCAAGCTAATTATTCTTGCATTTAAAAATTTTGGAACCTAATGATGACTTAAGGATGAAAATTAGTATGGAAATCTTCTTTCATGTATTTGTAAATGATTCACAAAGCTAATTTGATGACCTGAGTTGTCGAGTGGTTTCCCCATACGGTCATGTTTGACACCTTATCATAAAAGACACCTGCGCGCTTTTAGAGCAAGCTGCACAATTTGATTTTATTATAAAATCATCCTTTTGAGCGGTAGTCCATATATATTCATCAACAAGAAAGGCATGAGGAATATATACGACTTTCACCTGACATTTAGCCCTGTTCTCATCCAACCTGGTCAAAGCGTGAAAGTTCTTTGCAAGCATGTTTGGTGTATTTTCAAAACAATTAGAGCACTACACAGGAAAAAAGCAATTAACAGGACTTGGCATCATACCCTTACTTATATGCAAAATCTGAATTAGTAGCATGAAACTTTCTTACTTCATATGGCATGTGTTGCCCACAACTATGACTTTAACAATACATGATGCTACCACATTTAGTGCATTTGAAGGCTTCATATAGGCGGTGTTGCACAATATGGCTAACGATTTTTCTTTCATTTCTAAGGGTGATTTAGCTGCAAAATATGTTGATTTATTGGAAAAGTCAGCGTCGTTAAGTTGGAACTAGGCTTGCGGGTTCGCTAAGGGTATGGTGCTGGAATGGAGATAATATACTTGGTCACATACTCAACATGGGCACTAGCATTTTCATATGGATCTATCTTGGTTGCAAAGCAAGATATCACAGGTGGTGAGAATATTATTCTAAAGTAACTGAACAGACCTTAGTTGCCGTGTGAGAAGATGTGAAAAAGTGATTTGATACATAATAAATTAGGGGGGTTTGTTTTTTTTCTACTTATAAGTTTTTGTAAGTCAAGTTTTTCTACTTACACTTTTAGCACTTATAAGTAGCAAAAATATACCATAAAAAGGGTCTGACACTTATAAGTAGCTGAAAGCGGTGTTCATGATTCCGAACGGAATGTCAGAATTCCGCCGGATATTTCGGTTTTTCAAAAAATCGGAAAAAACTACATATAGTTGAAATATTGATGATTCTGAAATTAATCGAAATCAAAATATAACATGGGTAGAAATATTGTGAATTTCGATTTTTCAGATTTCCAAAATTTTGAAATCCCGAACTATGACTGAAAAACAAACACCAAAAAAAAAGGTGGTCCACCACTTACACTGAGAATAAGTAGTAAGCGCTTACAAAAACCAAAAAACAAACACCATACCCCTTAGTTACCACATGAGTTTTCAATACAAGGAGCGTGAAGCTGCAAGAAGCAAAGAGAATTTTCAATTTTGGCAGCAGATCAACGTTGAAGAAAGACAAATTGGAGTGATAGCAAGTTGCTTTTTTGTTCTTAGGCAAGGAATTTTAGGAAAAATTACAAAATCGATCGATACAAACTGGGAGTGGCAAATTTCAAAATCGACAAAAGTGATTTTCTGACTATTATTGTAATATAAAACACTGTAAACTGATGTATATATAAGTAGAATAAGTGGTAGTTCAAAAAGAACATAAAAAAATAAATCTCTACTCTTTATATGTCTTCGTTGTCACTGATTTTGCTTGGAAAGGTATTGCGAAGATGTTTCGAGGGAGAGTACCACCGAAGAGTGATAACACAAAGTATTATGAGACTAGGCATTTCAAAGAATGTATTACAAGATGATTTGAAGAAAATGTATAAGAAAGATGTTATTAAGAATCATCCTGATAAGGATGGAGATCTAGAGAAATTTAAGGAGTTAGCTACGCTTATGAAGTTTTTGAGTGATCTAGAGAAGCGTGAATTTATGAACAGTATGGTGAGGATGCAATCAATGAAAGATTTCCCTGTGGAGCTGGAGGCCACGACCCATTCGATATATTCCAAAACTTCTTTGGTGGTGGTGATGGCAGCATGGGAAGGAGGCAGAGGAGGGGAGAGGATGTAGAAGGTATCGCTTGAAGATCTTTACATTGGAACATCTAAGCAGCTATCACTTTCACATAACGTCCTCTGCTCCAAGTGCAAAGGTAACAAGGGATCTAAATTTGGTGCTTCAATAAAGTGTTCTGGCTGCCAAGGTTATGGTATGAAGGTTTCAAGTAGGCGAATTCGCCCTGGTAGGCCGGATTTGACAGATGTAGTATCCATGCAATAAGTGCAATGGAACTGGAGAAAACATCAAGGACAAAGACAGATGCAATAAGTGTGAAGGGTCAGAAGGTTGCGCAAGAGAAAAGGGTTTTGGAAGTCCCACTTGGATGGAAGGAAACTTCTCATCAAATCTCAAACTAGGGAAGTTGTCAAGCCTGATCAATTCAATTCATGGTCATAGACTCATAGTAATTAGACATGCTATCAATAATAGCATGAGTGAGCGAGTCTACACTCTGCTTATGCATGGATGAACAAATTATTCTTAGACATATATATACTAAGCCAAGATGATTTTCTATGGCGACACAAACAAGTTCAATTTAAATGTCATAAAACAGGTAACAACGAACCATAAATGTTAGTGTAGATTGATTGTAGAATACTAAATTTACATGTGTTCATTTCATAATGACTCAAGTGGTGCAGCCACGGGTTAAATTCTAGTCATCATATATGTCATACACGACATAATGTTGCAACAACGTTATAAAATCAACATATTTTCTTGACGCATGTGTCATACACCACATAATGTTGCAACAACCGTCATAAAATTTTCACTAAAACACCTATCTTGACGGTTTTCAACAAAGCCGTCAAGATAGATAAAAAACAAGTGTCATAATATGTCATTTTTTTAGTAGTACTGCCCTCCTCTTTCTCTATTCTTTCTTGCTAATGAAATGTGAATAACTTAATTTCAGCAGTACTATTTTTTGAGAGAAAGAATCAATGAGTATTTAAAATAGAGTGGAGAATTACTGGTATTTCATGTCCGCCCCTCTTTTGTTTGTTCATTTTAGTATTTCTTCTATTTTGATGATTGCTCGAAAAAATTATTGATTTGAATGGTTAACCAATAATATTTTTAAATGAAGTTTTTCTTGCAAATGTGTTGTTGTTTCACCCAATATGCAATTTATTTGTCAGTATTTCATTGTAGTTAAGCAATAGAAGAAGTAGATTGAAAAACACAATTATGGAGGGCAAAACTCACAGAAGCAAAAGTTTGTACACCTAATATCATATTACTTCCTAGTTTTGAAATAACCAAGCTTACTTGTCATTTTAGTTTAAGAAAACCTAGCTTATTTATTAGTGTGATTTAGTGGATACATATTCCTACTTTCATTTGAATCACTCAGGTGCTTTTGTTAAGCTATTTCTTTGTATGTTTGATATGATTTATTTGTATAGTGATTTATTTGTATGCTGGTTTTTATATTTTTATGTTGGTTATTCTCGTTAAAGAGCCTTCACAATTATACCCGGCGGTTTGGATCATAGTTTAGCTGAAGCAATCGATCAATTAGATAATGAAAATTAGTAAGAGTTTGAACAACTGACACCACTTCTTACTACTTCAGTTTCTATGGAAGCTGCAGCACCTCAAGGTCAAGTTGTCTCTGAAGCAAGGCAGGTCTCCACAAGGTGGGCTAACATGGCTGAAGTTCAATATGATGGTTTCACCCCAGTTTCACATAAAAATCCTAAGAAAAGTGTTAATAACAAAGTCATTGCTCCACCACCGACAACTAGGTCAAGGCAACAAGTTACTCCTCTTCCAACTAGCCTTTAACGAAGATTGTTTATTGGAATATTAGAGGTACTATTAAAAATAATGTCATAGCTAGATTGAAAGACCTCTTAACTCTTAAGTCACTTTAATGCTGATTTTGTGTGTCTTGTTGAGCCTATGGTTAAAGTTAGCATTATATCATTATTCATCTTCGGTTTAACTGATTATGATTGTCAGTTTCTTCATAACGAGGATAATGGGAATAAATTAAAGGAAATCTCTAGCTCCTTCGGAGGAGAGGTATGAATGTGAATCTTGCTGCTAAATCCTCTCAACATATTTCTGTACGGTATGAAGGTTGCTTCCTCTCTTTTTTGTTCATGCTATAAGTAATTTAGTGTTGAGAAAGGGCATGTGGACTGACCTTCAGGCCTTGTACATAGATAACCCGTGGCTTTTGATCGGAGATTTTAATGCTATATTGAAGTCTTCTGAGAAAAGAGGTAGACGGCCACCTAGTAGCGCTACCATGAATGAATTTATTTCAACATTAAATTCTTGTCATCTATCTGAATGCGGCTATAGTGGAGTTAAATTCACTTGGTGTAATAACCAATTATAGGGTACTAATAGATTTTTATGCAAGCTGGATAGAGCTCTATGTAATGAAGGTTGGCTGGATAATTAAATTCCCTGGATGGAGGTATAAAGTCTTTTGTAGGTTGGGATCAGATCATTCTCCATTGCTTGGTGGTAATGTGGTGGTACCTAAACCAAGTAATATATCTTTCAGATTTGTGAAAGCATGGACCCACCATGAAGCATTCCTCGGGTTTGTTAAGAGTAATTGGGAGCAACCATTGGTGGCAACCCCAATTCTGACACTTGTCAAGAAGCTCAAAATTAAAGGTTAAATATTGCTTTTAAAGAATGGAACTGGGATGTTTTTGGAAACTTGGATAGTAACATAGTGAAGGCTCAGGTGGATTTCACTAAAGCTCAAGTTATCTTTGACGAGGATCCCGAGAACATGAGTTTGAGTCTTGATGTCCAAGGAAAGAAGCTCCATCTAGAGCAAGCTTACCTAAATAAATAATCTTTCTTGTGCCAAAAACAACACTGTTCAATGGGTAAGTGAGGGGGCAAGAAACTCGGCTTTTTCCATGCTACATGCAAAATGAGAACTGCGAGATCTCTTATTGCCGAGCTTAGTACAGAAGATGGCACTAACCTCATCACCCAAACAAACATCCAGATCGAATCATATGGTAGACTATTTCCAGAATAAGTTTGCATATGAAGAAGTAGAGATTGATTATTCTCTTCTTAATCTCATTTCCCCTCTTGTAATAGTTGAAGATAATCTGATACTTAAGGTTATACCCTCTTTTGCTGAAGTACAAGATGTGGTTGTTAGAATGAAAGTCGATAGCTCACCTGGGCCGAACTGTTTTCAAGACCACTTTTAACACAAATGTTGGCCGATAATCAAGAATGAAGTGTATTGGGCAGTTAAGTCTTACTTCTTGGAGGGGCACATGCCCAATGGAGTGAATACCAATTTATTAGCTTTTGTGCCGAAAGATAAGAATGCTACCAAAGCCTCGCAGTTTAGGCCTATATGCATGTATAATTTCTTTGTAAAGATCCTTTCCAAAGTCTTACAATTGAGGTTAGAAGTGATTATTGGGAAATTTATCTCAAAAGAACATCAATATGGGTTCATAAAAGGCAAGTGTATATAATGTTTGTTGTAGTTGTTAGTGGTTTGTGAGGTTCACCATATATAGAATGTTGAAGATGGATGAATGGGAGTTTGATGAAGGGGAAAGGTAGTTGATTCTTCAAAGTTCATAACTTGATTGGTTTGAAAAGGAAATGACTTGTATTGAAATAATGACTTGAATGAAAGCAATGAAATGAAACATGGTTTTGAATGAAAAACATTGAGAAGAGATTGCAAAAAACACAAGAACTTGAATGAAAACTTGGATTGAATAACTTGAATTGAAAACTTGATAAATAACAAAAGAGAAAATAAAGCAAATAAAGACTTGAAAATGTAAAGGACTTGAATTAAAATTCTATACTACTCCTACATGACCATAGATTAAGTCTAGGTGCTCTCTCTCCGCTCACTTTTTGGTTTATATACTAGACCTTTTCCAAGTTACAGATTTGCCCTCTTCCCTTGGATTCAAACCACCTCATGAGTTTGTTTTATGCTTCTCTAGATGCAAGCCACCTCATGAGTTGTTTTTTTCCTTTATGCTTTATACTTTTTACTTTTACTTTTGGTTATCTTCTTAAGCAAGCTTTGGTTATGTAAGGCTACTTTTGAGATAAGGCCATAAGCTTCAGTCTTTTAGGTTTGGGTCCTTGACCGCTGACTATTGATTTTGAATTTGACTTTTCAGCATTTTCTCCTGCAAGCTAGAATCTTCATAACAAGCGTTAATAGAGCTCTTTTTGGCGCTAAAATGCATCTTTTACAATAAGTGGTCTAAAAATGCCTGTAACCTGCAAATGACAATAAAAGCTATGAGTTGTTTATTCATTGAGCATAAGAAGGACATAATTGTAGCATTGTAAAGGTAATAAAATGCATATTTGGGGTCTGATCAGTATACAATCAAGCATCGGATTAGCGTCCAAAATGGTGAATGAAATGTGCAAGAAAAGATATGGTGGATCGGTGGGCCTCAAAATCGATATCACTCAGGCATACGATACTATTAGTTGGGACTTTCTTCATCAAGTTATGCTCAAGTTTGGGTTTTATGACTGGTGGTGTAGTAGAATCTTTGTGATTATTAAAAGTGCAAAGATATCCATTTTAATAAATGGCGGTCCTTGTGGCTTCTTGAATGTTGGAAGGGGTTTGAGACAAAGAGACCCAATCTCTCCCCTTCCTTTTGCTTTGGTTGAGGATACTTTGAGCAGAGGGCTAAACTCGTTGAGAACTCTAGGCATTTCTAAGCCTCTTGTCACTGTTAAAGGGTTTCTTGCTCCAACGCATATCCGTTTCACAGATGATATCTTTGTTTTCCTCAAAGGGGAGCTTAAGGGCATTCAAGCAATCACTAAACTGTTGGAGTCGTATCAGAAGTCTTCAGGTCAATACATGAACAGAAACAAGAGCAAGATGTTCTCGGGGCATATTATAAGTGCTACAAGGCTACAAAAAATCAAAGATGTTATGGGGATTCAAGTGGGAGTATTACCATACATGGGTGTTCCATTAATTCAAGGTTGGGCAACCAAAGCACACCTTTCTTGCATCACTGATAAGATTAAACAAAGGCTTGCCAGCTGGAGGGGTAGATTGTTGTCCTTTCAAGGTAGAACAGTGTTGATCAAGTCGGTTCTTGGTAATATTCCGGTCTACAATATGAGTGTTTTCAAATGGCCCATGGGAATAATAAAAGAATGTGAAACATTAATTAAGAACTTTCTCTGGTCGGGAAATCCTATGGAGAGTAAGAAAATCACAGTTGCTTAGGAAAAAGTCTGCAAACCTTATGATGAGGGAGGGCTAGGAATTAGAAGGCACTACACCATAACAGGCTATTTGCAACGGCAAAAAACCGTTGCTAATAATTTTCGTAGCGCTTTTTAAGCATTGCAAATATGGCGTGGGTAAAGTGTTGAAATTTTTTGCAACGGTTAATAAGCGTTGCAAACAGAAATTTCCAACGGTTATTAACCGTTGCAAACAGAAATTTCCAACGCTTATTAACCGTTGCAAGAAAAACTTTCCAACGGTTTTTAAGCGTTGCAAATATTATTTGTAACACTTGTTTATACTGTTTCGTAGCAACGTTTTTAAATTTGTAACGGTTATGAACCGTTGCTAATGGGTTGCAAATAAAAAAAAAGAATAATTTCTCATATTTCCCTAAACACCAAAAACACCGAACGCCAAAAAACACCAAAAACATTTCAACCCAAATGCCTTCAACTAAGATTAATATATATTTAAGAGAACCTAAAAAAAATATCAATGCTTGTCAAACATTCATTTAGATTATCCACCCTTCGCTTATACTCAAGTTTCTACAAGAATACCAAGGTCTCATAAAATTTACACCAAAACAGTAGTACTAGTAGCCTTAGCTCATTTGACCACCACACAGGTGCTGCAATACTTCGGAAGTTCAGATCCTTGAAATCTAGGCATATCCAAGGACTCACAACCTGGATGAAAAGAAGAAAGAAAAAGAAAGTAAATGTGCATAACATAAAAACATATCCATAGAATCCAAATGGTAGTGCAAATTAGTGTCGATTTATAGCAAAAACGCTGGGCCAATTCTAATTATGGTTCATAAATCAATAAAGGTTCTTCAGTTCAACCGTGCAAAATATGCACATTCATCTTGAAGGCCAACAAAATAGACGAACAGACGATGTACTATACGTTAAAAGCTTCACTCGCATAAATCAAATGTAAGTCTCTATCTACATAAATTTGGACTTCACCACTCACCCGAACAGACTTGAATGTGCCAAGAACCAGAAAATTTCTTTCAACAAGATAACTAAGAATGCAAATTTGGTCTAAAATGTAATGATAACAAGTATTAAGATAACAAGATTAAGATACTTGTGGACAACAAAGAATAAGCTAACAAATAAATCCTAGGATACCTACAAGAGTTTCCCTAAATTCAAAAACACTTTTTTTTTATGATACCTACTCCTTTAATTTAAGATTTTTTTAGGGATGTAGCTCTCTCTGTGAAGCTATAATAACTCGCAAAAATAAGAAATTGGACACCTGAGTTATTTTGTAGGACATCATATGGAATTAAAAGTACATATCTTAAGATACATCCTAAATGATGATACTAGTAAGAAAATCCGAGAATCACAATATATTCACATCCAAAATAGTCAGACCAAACATTACAACCGTGGTCGAGTTCAAGGAGTCCTTGCGGGGATTCTGCAGCAAGTTCAACAGCTTCCTTGTACTTTGTCTGAGATAACAATTCTTGGAACCCTTGGACAACCTGACGTATGAAAACGATGAAGAACATGTAAACTGTGATGCCCAAAGAAAATATATAGCATGTGACATACAACATTCATGACCATGATCACTGTGAATCACTTATTCGGACAGTTAAAATCTTGGTTTCTTTGTTACTTTTGTGTTTTCTTATGAAATATCTAGTTGAACACTTAGCTAAAGTTTAAATTAAACGTGTGCTACCATTATAATACCTATATCATTTCTCCCATGTGAGAAGGTGGACACACTTCTCACAAATGATGCCAACAGAAGTTCTACTTCTTAGCCAAAAAAAAGGGGCTAGTTGTACTTTAGACACTATATAAAGGTCTGCAAACCCTAGATTCTTGGATAATTAAAAAAATCATATACAAGGGCTACTCAAACGTATCCACCTACCAAGTTTTCAGCTCCAGGAAGATTTCCTCTTTTAGCAAGATTAACAAGAAAGCTCCGTGTTGTTTAGGCAGAATATGCTTGATCATCGATAACATCCATTTATACAATCTTCCAATTGCCTTTTATAGCATAACAGGTAAGCTTATAAAACATACTTGACCACTGACAAAAGGCACTATTGTTGCCTGGATTAGCAGTGGCAAGTAACACTGCCCTCGCCGATTAACGATAGAATCCTCCTAATCGATGATGCCTCCTCGATGTCAAAAATATAGGATCCGGACTGATTCTATTTCTATAAACTGCGGTAGTAGTCTCCAAATCATAAACAAATAGAAGTCCAAGTTTTGTGATCACATATATCAAACCATACTTGTGGGATATCTGCAAGAGAGAAACACTAACGATTTAATAATTGCATCAAATACCAAAACCACGTACAAGAATTACCACTTAAAAAGTTACTTGGATTGCCACTGGGAAGTCATCAGCAAAATCTAGTGGGAAGAACAGATCTGCTTGTTTCTTTGTAAAAGCTGGTTTACCTGCCAATTAAATCGAAGAATTGATACTGAAAAAAAAGTCGGTGAAGGTTCGGAAATGGTGAAAAGGCGTAAGGCAAAATAAAAATTTCTACGGGAGTAGTGATCACTGATCAGCTACAAAGACGGTACACTCTCTTCTCCAAATCTATCATTAACAGTCCAGTTTTCCTCAATAAAAATCTTAGATAACACAATAACATTATACCCATTAGTTCAAAAATTTGTTATATCTTTGTCAAAAATATATCTATATCGGTCTCAGTAAAATTAATACCAACATGAGTAGTAACATTTTTTTTTATCTTCTCAAAAGAATAATAACTGCATAACATAGGTTAGGTTAGCAAAGACCTAAGGAACGCTCTTAAATAATCACATACACCAAAGCTAGTAAGGAACTACCCATAATTACATAATAAACGAGTCCAATTACAAATAACTATGATATTTTGACTCCATAAATAGAGTAACCCCCTTAACCAATCATACAAATTCTATTTGTCCTTCATCACAATATACAAAATTAAACAACACTCGAATCCTATTACAAATGAAACTATGAAATTTCACCTCCCTAAATAGAATAATTCCCCTTGACAAATGAAACTTCTCGTCTTTAGTTAAGACAAATGGAGCCTTCGGTTTTATTGGTTTCCCTGTGACTGGGTCTGATTGCATCCACTGACCACTATGAATTCGCATCTTTCCCATATCTTCTCGCGCACCTACTGTATCCTTTGACTTGTCTTTCTTGTCTAGGATGTAATTTAGTAGATGTTCCGCAACATTTTTCTCAGTATACATCACATTAACAACATGTTGGGATTTATGAGTGGGTCAATAGGGCATATCCCAAAAAATAGACCTTTTATACCAAGCCTCTGTAACTTGAACATCATCATCATCTACACTATCATCCAAATTCACATCAGATGTGCTTCTTTTGCTACCTGTTGGGATTTTACCCGGCTTATACTTGATATGACTCACCTGCTGCATAACTTTTTCTCCACTTAACCTTAGTGGAGCAATGTTCAACTCTTCAGTCTTAAGTCTCAAGTATTTGCCTGACCGAAAGTGGTGACCCAACGGAATAAAGGGGCGATAGTTTGTGTAAACAATCTTCTTTGCATGCTCAAGATATATCGATTGAGTGTTATCTGAACAAATCGGACTTGCTTTGTAACCATGTGTTATGCAGCCCGCTAGTTTCCCAAAGCAGGAAAATCATGAATACCCCCACAGTAGCATAGCTCTCAAGGTAAAATACTGTTTTTTATGCATGTCATAAGCCAGCACCCCTTCCTTCCACAACTGTTCCAACTCCTCATACAATGGCTGAAGAAAAACGTCGATATCTTGACCCGGTGCCTTCCGCCCAGGTATCAGCAAACACATCATTTGGAACTCTAGTTTCATACATAAAGAAGGGGGGAGATTATAAGGTACCAAGTAAACAGGCCAACAACTATAGCTAGTGGATTGTATTCCACGGGGATTGAAACCATCAGTTGCAATTCCAAGCCAAACATTACGCCCTTCCTGAGCAAAATCAGGCCAACTCTTTTTACATGTTTTCCACTGGATTGAGTCGATGGGATGTCGCATATGATCCCAAGAAGGTGTAGCTTGGTCGTGCCATGTCGTTTCATTCTCTATCCATAGGATAGTGTACAACCTCTTGAGCCTTAGAATCAAGGGAAAATGTCTCAAAACTTTATTCGGCTCTTTTGTTTCTTTCTTACCCATCTTTCCTTCTTTCACTTTGTATCTGGGTGCTTTACACTGACGACATTCTGTTAACTTAGCATCATCTTTCCAGTATAACATACAATTGTTCTCACATGCATCGATACTTGTAGCTTTCATTCCTAGATCTTTCAACATTGCTTTCATTACAGGGTACTTTGATGGCAAAGTGATTCCTTCTGGGAACCATATCCTCAAAAGGGACAAAAGTGCAGACACAGTAGTTCCTGACTAACCATATTTCTTCTTCAAGTTATGAAGTTCAACAATTGCTGAAAGTGTAGTAATGGGAGCCTCACATGAAGGGTATAGCTTTTGTTCTGCCATTTTCTTGTATTCGTCGTACCTCTTCCCCAAATCAGGTTCAAGAACAGGTGGTGGTTCAAAATCCCCCATATGATTTTCTTCATCCTCATTCAAATCACCTGCAACTACTTCATGCACTCCATAAGAAGCATCAACAAAATTTCCCATCCCAAGCCCTTTAGCCTCGGTGTTTTCTTCTTCAATCACTGGCTCCACCACCGGATCCGTACATGGGTTCTCACCATGTAAAACCCATACACGATAATTCTTATCCATCCCGTACCTAATCAAATGTCTAGAGATTGTACCAAACACAAAGCTTTTTCCATTTCGACATTCTCTACAAGGACAAGGACACGTGGTCGAGCCGCGGTTATTCACAGTCGCAAATTGAATGAAATCAGCCACCCCTTGTTTGTACACATCTCCAAATCTGTCCAATTCATTCATCCACTCTTTGTGAATTGGCCGAGACATTCTGCAAAATTAGACATGTGGGGGATTGAACAAGCACATTGTGTAATCTATCAATTTGATGCAACATAATACACAATCAAACCTTGAATATAGACACAGAGCACTAAGGCTTTTGTGTAAGTCGTTGAATCCTAAACTTGACTCCAACTACATCAAAAGTACGCTCTAAGTCGGTCCAGCGCAGCTGGCCTAGGTAGCAAGCAGCACTAGTATTCTCGAAATTCTAGCTAAGTCTATGATATTAAAGGAATAGCTATAAATAGAATTAACTAACTACTTAATTGGTGTGTGCACTACCAATTAACTCCTAGGGATACATAGAACAAGTATACATTGATCTACAATCCTAGTTCTCCTTTAATTAAAGCAAGTAGCACAAAGTGAATTCAAGTAGTAATATTAAACATGTAGAATACAGATCTTTTAGTCTACCATGCATGAGAATACTTGACTTCACCTTAGCAAATTATACGAAAGCTTACCAGTAGCACACCATTTACAAAGAATACTAACAAAGAAAAATTAATTTAATCTGCCGTAACATTGGGCTATACTACCACCTTAGGCAGGCACCGCCGTCAAACCCTCAATCGACATATCTATCTAAGCAACCACATATACTTCATCACTATTTCACCACTGAACATAAGAAAACTTCAAGCAACAAAGAGCTATCAATACTGATCAACAACGCCAAACTGTGGTAAATCGATGAAAAACTTGAGTCCGTAAATTTAGATTTACCATGCTATTGTGATAGTAGTGACAAGTAGATTGACCATTGTGAGGATGACAATGGCGATATTGCTACTCTAGATATGGTGGCCTCTTGTAATGGCATAATTTGTTTACACCATCGTTTAAGCAAGGAGATTTCATTATGGAACCCTGCAACAAACCTATTTACACAAAAACCTAGCATGCTTCATTTTCTAACAACAATGCTACATATACAATTACTTCACCTGTTTCTAACTTGTTATGTAGATAATCTGAAAATAAATTTTCTTCCCCTACATGACTATATGACACTTTTATTGAAAAAAGAGACCTTGATGCATCAAATAGCTTTCACTGAAAATATATACTCTCTACACAAACCATATACACATTTCCCAGTATGTAAATTCCAAACAAAGCAAACACAAAGATAATGCACAAGACTATTTAACTTAGCCATCCTAATCAAGCTCTATGAAATGCAATATATCTTATCAATTTCAATGAAAAGTTGATCAAATCAAACAATAACCCATATGCATATATATTCTTTATAAATCAAAGACATAATAACCTTTAAACAACAAAACATACCCCTTGGATTCTCTTTCCAGTAACAGGGCACTTAGGTCCACTAGCCCTCTTCTTAGTCGTCTGGTAAACAAGCTTTCCACCTAATCAAAGTCAGTTCACACTTTGAAACATATGGGTACTCATAAAAATCTAAATAACATCTAAATATCATTTAAAATTAGAATATGAACTAATGAATACTAACACCAAGTGTTCATTAACCAAGAAAACAAGTCCTCAAAACTAATCATCACAACAATAAATTTTTTTTGTCGACCAATTTCTAAACCGAACCAAAACCACCACCCGGATTGCAAACTTTTCGAAGTAGTGAAATTCTGTCCGGGTAAAATGGTATCAGTTGGATTGTCAAAACTAGACCAAATGGTGACTGACTCATTTCTCAAAGACAAGTTACCTGAGCCATCAAGTGTTCCATTAGAAATGCCTTTATTTGACGTTCTAGATTCCCAAACGAGGCTACCTGAACCGTTAGTTAAACGAAGGTTCCCACTAAGTTGGAGTTCAAAATGAGCTGAAGAATCGACAATGCCGAAGTCCCCACCATCTTTCCATACTGGAATGCTAGAGAAGGATATTGCAGCAGAAAAAGAAGTTGGATGATGGACTCACATCAAACGCAGCTGATGCTGCAGTAGCTGTGGTCAAAGAGATGCAAAGTTCCGAGGACGTGACTTGTCAAGAACCTTTATGTCTCCGTTCTGAGGAGAACATCTTGGATGATGAGAATGCTTTAAGTTCTACTGATAGGTTCGTACAATCCGAAGAAAGAACTGAAATTATGAATGTCGATAATGGTGCAATCACGATTGGAGAAAATATTGGAAACAGAGAAGAGTCAGCTCCAGAGTCCTCTCCAAGTACTCTTGTAGAAAATATTGGATAGTCAGAAGAAGGAACTGGGGTTACTAAAGCCGATAATGGTGCAATCATGATGTTAGAAGATAGAGGAAAAAGACAAGAGTCAGCTCTTGAGTCCCCCAATGGGTATTGCTATATAGCTTCGATGAAAATGAGGATGAGGAAAGACTTCTTGTTAAGGATGATTTGAAGTTCTTGTGGCGAGTCAATAGGTTCACCGATGAACTGGCAAGTAATATAGACAAAGGGAACAGAATCACCAAGATTAGAAACGTCTACCCGTATTGCTCGGATTTCGAATAAAAACCAGGCCATCGTGATATATCTTTCCAGAGTCCGGCCGATATTTTCCGCACCAGCCAGACCCGACATTTGATAATTCCGCTCATCGAAGCCAACATAATTGCCCTGTAGTAGTCAGAAGCAGCAAAAGGGTTTATCTTAGCTTCCAATTTTCTCTACTTTCTTTGCAATCCATGTATAATCTTCCATGAGCTTCAGAACAAGAAAAAAATGTGCTCAAAGTTAATTGGTACGGACCCTTTATTGTGTTTTTGTCACACCTCTAAAGTTATGCGTTTAGCCACTCTCTTATCGATCCAGTTGCAGTTAAGCATACTTAAATGCCGCATCCAACCTTAGTCTTAAC
The DNA here is from genome assembly GCF_015680905.1 of Coptis chinensis. Classification (NCBI taxonomy): domain Eukaryota; kingdom Viridiplantae; phylum Streptophyta; class Magnoliopsida; order Ranunculales; family Ranunculaceae; genus Coptis; species Coptis chinensis. The sequence goes on along the minus strand of NC_141457.1, from coordinate 69,704,247 downwards.
TCTTAACTAAAATACATCTCAATGCTATTCTCTGGGCCAAGCCCTCAATGAGTTTTTTAGCTTTTGGACCAAAATCTAATAAGCGTAATATACTATATTTCAAAGTGGGCAAAAACCCTAGTAGCCTACAATTTTTGTTCATAGTTTCCTACTACTACTATTCTACTAATCATGGAACTATATTTCAAAGTGGGCAAAAACCCTAGTAGCCTAAAATTTTTGTTCTTAGTTTCCTACTACTACTACTATTCTACTAATCATGGAACACTACCCAACCATGTCATAGTATGAAACTTAAAACATTCCAAACCAACGAAGAAACAAAGAAAAGATTTTATATTTCAAGAGGGCAGCACAGTTCTCTACCAGAGGAACTACTCTGTGACATATATGGGGATGAAAGTAACAGAGAAAGAATTGTTGGCAGAAGTCCATGAATAAGGTTATAATCGAATGTACAAACTGATAGTTATTGCTAGTTAGATTTAGGATTTGGTTATAAATTATAATCATTTATGTCTAACACAGGAACACCATGAATAAGGTTGTAATCTAAATTATCAAAAGCTGAATTTCTTACAAGAACTCTGACCTCGCCTAAACTCTTTGTATGTTTCGAAATTCCCTAAATAGTGCTTTCTCGAGGGTTATGTCTGAAAAGTTCTCCAACGTCACCTTTTAATGTGTCAAACTGTCACCTTTTAACCATTTTTTCCACGAATAATCAGGTATCATCAAATAAAATTTTACAATAATGTACGTACCTCGTGCTTTTCTCTGGATTGGTCTGCAAACAGGATTGGATCGAGATGATAATATAAAACTGGATTGGATTGAAATGATGATTTTGAGGAAAAAGATTTCAATTTTAGGGTTCTTGAAATGCGGCGGTGAGAGAGAGCGAGAGGAGAGAAAGAAAGTTATGTTTTATATTTCGACCAAAATAATAGAGCGCGATTTTTTTTCCCTCTTTCGCGAAATTTTCAAGTTTTTAGTTTGTAACACTCCTCCAACGCTTTTTAAGCGTTAGCAATTAATTCAGGAAAATTTACCCAAATAAAGCAACGCTTTACAACATTGCCAACACTTATTTAACGTTGGCAATTTGCTAACGGTCAATAACCGTTGCAAATCAAAAAAGGTGCGTGTTGCAAATATTCTATTATGGTGTAGTGAGGCTAAGAGAGGTGAATTTGTCACTCTTAATGAAACTTGCTTGGCAAGTCCTCACAGGTAAAGACGAGTTTGCTAATTTCATGCAGCAAAAGTACTTCAGTCGTGCTGGTGATTTTATAAGGTATCATGTCAACACTACTATTGAAGGTGGAATTAAATTGGCTTTGGGTGAGGAATTGGAGAGAATCAAATGGATCCTTGGTGATGGGAGATTGGTCAGTTTGTGGCGGGACAAATGGTTGGGCACCCACACACTACAACATCAGTTACACCTACCTCGTGAGGCTTTAAAAGGTCTCAAAGTAAAGGTTGGTGATCTCATCGTAAATGACCAGTAGTCTATTCCACAATCAGTTCATAATATTTTTATGCAGGTGGGGATGCATGAGATCCAACTACCAACTCTAAACTTGCAAAGAGCAGATTATAGAATTTGGAAACCCGACCTCAAGGGAGAATTCTCAGTTTCATCTGCTTTTGATGAGATAAGACGGAAAATGCCGAAGGTTGGTTGATACAAAGCTATTTGGAACAAGTTCATTCACCCTAGGACCTCGGCTATTGGTTGGAAGCTAGCTCATCACAAATGTGCTGCTACTGATGACATAGCTCAAAAAAAGGGGGTTAATTAAGCTTGTTTCTAGGTGTTATGTATGTCGCTCGCATGGTGAGGACCTGGAACTTCTTCTCTGGCATTGTATCTTTGCAAAAAACTTATGGAAATGGGTGGCTGGGCATTTCTCCTTCAGTTGAAACTTTCGAAATATGCAAGAGGCAGTGGATCTGGGAAAGCGATGTAGTTCTTATGTTAAGCACCTTCGGTTGTCCGCAATAGTTAGAGGCATGGTTACTCTATGGAAGCATAGGGACCTAATTGTTTTTTAGGACAAGAAGAACAACTTCAAGTGGTATCAGAAGCAAATCATAAATTCAGTGCAACAATCAAGTTTTTTATCAAAAGGTACGATGAAGAACTCTGTTCGAGACCTTGTAGTGATTAAAAACTGGAATGTTCCTTGTAAGCCCAATAATGCTCTGTTGATCAAAGAATGCAAATGGTGCCTCCCCCCACCTGGTTATATGAAAGCAAATTGTGACGGAGCGGCAAAAGGCAATCCTGGTTCTGCTAGGATAGGTGTAACCTTTAGAGATGACAAAGGAGACATCCGATTAGTCATGTGGGAAAAAATTGGTGTGAATACCAATTATTTGGCTGAAGTGCTTGCAATTTTGGAAGCTTTAGAAGTAGCCTTGGAGCGCGAATGGGTAAATATCTTAATAGAGTCTGATTCCTCGGCTGTGATTAAGGCTTTTGGGACTGGTAAGTTTCCTTGGTGGCTAACACAAAGGTGGGAGAACATTAAGGGAAAGGTAGTTAATTGTATCTTCACCGCCACATGGAGAGAAGCCAATTTCTCGGTTGATCTTGCAGCAAACAAAGCGACTACAATGTCGTCTACCCAGACCTATCTGTTTGAAAGAATGAAGGCCCCAGCTTGGATGTTCAAGTGGGAATCCCCTCACTTAGCATATTTTCGGTTTGTGAACTAGAGGTAGTGCACATGATTGGTAATGGTATGGAGGATCTATATACCTAGTAGGGAAGTCATATCAATTACAATGATGCAGTCCCCTCTATATAGGTTTTTCCCTTTTATGTTGTTTTTCTCATCTTACTTTCTCCTTCACCTATTGTGTAACTTTTATCGTTCTTATTAATAAATTTTCAAGTTCACTTAGCCAAAAAAAAAAAATAGATAGGGAAAATGGTATTGTCAGTATTGTTTTAAATTATTCAAACAGACCCCCACCGATTGCATGTTTTACTTTTGACCATTTATTGGTCTAATGGTCTAGACCCACTGATTGATTCCATTTTTTTTCATTTTCTTAACAATGTTTTTCTACTCCTTACGACATAGATTGCTATCGTATTTTTATATTTTTATGTTAGTTATTCTCCTTGAAGAACCTTCGCTATTATACCCTACTGTCTTGGACATTTATTAGTTTAAGGTTGGTTGCATTGGAGTCCTTTTCTTGAGGGTGCACAAACATTCCTTTGAATTTAATTAATCATTTTTCTTATTTTATTTTATTTCTCATAAATTCCTTTAGTCATGCTGGGTAATTTTCAGACCGGGTTCAGATTTCAGTCGATAACAATGATCAACTACGTTGGCACGTTAGACAAGTATTTTGCCTATGACTATGGTTAATTTCTTGGATGTATTGAATTTAAAATCTTTACAAAAATTTAATTACTACCCACAAACATTTTATATGGTCATTTTCATTGCTTGAAACAAACTTTACAGGCTACGAACAACTGTTATTTTTTAAATTGTATTTTGTAGGGATGTTATGTGTTGGGTCCCTCACCTCGTGAAGTATTGGAAACTTGTTTCGTTTTAGAAACCAATTGGAAGTTTCGTTTTAGAAACCAAATGGCGTTGCCTATTGGACTTGAATTTCTAATTCTTTTAGGAAACTAAATTGGAACTTGGGAGTCTATAAATACTCTCATATGTTAGTATAATATATATGTGAAAGAAAACCAATTTTGAGAGAAACTAAAATTGAGAGAAAACCCTTGCAAAGAGATAAAGCTTGTAATGAGAGATTAGTAAAGAGAGATCTAATAAGTTTAGAGAGACTTGCAAGGAGTGATTGTAATCTTCTGATAACCGCAAAAATAATAGAATCCAAAATATTAATGTTAACAACACTAATACGTAATCCTACCATTTTTACGTTTAAATCAATTCTTCTTACTTTCAAAACATAATCATGCAATATAATGAGTAAGGATTCGTTCCACTCTTAACTGTCTAGACTTAAATTGAATTCAACTAATCAAACCCAAAAGGAACAATGGTGAGAGTAATGATTTGATGTGAAATTTCTATACTACCATTCCCAACACAAGAACAATAATAAGAACATGTCATTATGGAATAAGTAATTAACTTTATAAATCTAATAGAACAATAATTTAATACTGAATTTAAGGCAAGAATAAAAACTAATTAATTAATCTAAAACTAGATCTAGAACTAAGGTTTAATGGCTACTTTTCTTCTCCTAACCTAATTTATTTTCTAACCTAACTATCTACCTTTAACAAAGAGTCAAACTTTTGTTTTTATACTTTCAGATCCAAAAATCATGCATGGGCTTGGAGCCATGTTTTGGGCCAGAAAATCGGGCCCAAAACCCAATTCTTTCAGTTCGAAAAGGGCTCTTCAACTAGATTTTGCTTCAACAAACTTTTCATCCACTTCTGCTCCTTTGATTGGGTCAAAGCTTAGACCATTGGAAAGCTCTTTCCGAGCTGGTCATTTTGACATAAGGTAGGCCCAATTCCGAGGTCTGAGTCCGAAGATACGGCCTTCGAAAGTTCTGTTGACTTTGTGTGTTGTTTCTGCCCGCGTTGACTTTTCAGCTTTTGACCGGGCTTTACAAAGGCTTTGTCTTCTTGAATCTTGGCCTTTAATCACGGAACTCCTTAGCAACCTACCTTTGCCCCTTTATCTCGCTAAAGTGGCACATTTCTGTACATAATGGACTTTGAAGCCTGAAATGCATAAAAACACGTAATCAGTATTAACTCTTAATTATTACTCATATAATTGGTCTAAAAGTATGATGGTTAAGGGGTTAAAACTACAGTTTTGGGCTCTTATCAAACCACCCCCAAACAGCATTTTGCTTGTCCTCAAGCAAAGATGAGAAATTAGAATAAGTGACCAAAAATGGAGTTCTATCTACTCTCGTTTAAAGAGTCGATTGCATTGACCATATGCAACAAGCCCTTAAACCACTAGGAATTCCCTAGTGGACGAGTTATAGCCTTGTGAGAGTTTTCCAGTGAAGGTACTCACAAACTTCATCTATACTACAACGACTAAGAAATAAAACTATTGTTTCTTTATTTATGTCTCAATTATCTATACATCTCACTAGCAATGAATACAGAATAATCATGTCAAAACATAAGCTAATATATGCATAATAATCAATCATCTACGAATAAACATATATACAATGAGTAATGCTATGAAATGCAGTAACAGGTTCGTTTATGAAACTTTTGAATAGCGTCCTTAAGTAGGTTCTCACATAAAAGTCAAGACAAAAATCACTCATTTTTTTCACTCAAGTTTTGCTACTCCAGGTGTCAAAGTGGGCATACTTTACCTTACAATCTCAATGACACACAAGGAAGCCGAAGTTGATCAAACACATCTGCCACTTACTATCCCACTAACCTATTCCTAATTGAGCTAGAGGTCTTTATTAGGTGTTGTGGGGATTAAGAGATGGTTTAAGAATGAAGGAAACGGATATTCAAAAAGACAAGTCTGAGATAATAGGGTCTTCATATTACGTAACTAAAGAAAACCTTGTTCTTTTGCTTCTACACTTTGTTTCCATCCTTAGCCTTTTTCTTTTGGCTTTTCGACTCATTTTATTCTATTTTTCGAGTTTTTATTTTTTTTCTATTTTTTTTTTCTTTTCTTTTCTTTGGATGGAAACTTCTTTTCTTTTTCTTTTCTGAAGCAACTAACTAATTTTTGTTTACACAGGTTTTTATCTTCTCTTTTCTTCACTCATCCTATTCTCAGACTTATTATAAAATGGGTAGGTTGATTTTTTTTTTATATATATTTTGTTTTGTTTTTGTAACAGGATAAAAGAATTGTGGTTTATGGAAAGGCTAATGAAAGGCTCAGTGGGGCGACTAGCGGAAAATATACTTAGGTCAGAATTTCTAGCTATATCGATCCAAAAAGGGGCCTAAATTCTCTCTTAGGACATGGTATAGTGGTCAAGCAAGTGGACGTGTGATTTCTCTATTCGGAATATACTTCTCCCTTGTGTCATTTCTCAAATGTTTCACTCATATAAGGCTTTAGGCTATATTCTCACAGGATTTGTAGACTAAGTACTCTAGCCTAGATTTCAAAAACTTACTGCCAAACAATCATAGATACTCATGTAATATATTTATAGATAGATGCAAAGATTATTACCTACATATTAACCTAAGTTTCTAAAAACTATTCTAATGCAAAAGCTACGTGAGACTTCTAGATTATTAAAAGCATAGAGAAAGAAACAATACCAATATTCCTAAGTGTATAGCATAAACTTTTTATTTTTATTTTTATTTTTATTTTTATTATTTTTAAGACAAATAATACGTAATATACAACCTAATATGTGCTTAACATTTACATCGTGTTTCTATACCACCCCCAAATAATTTGGGAGAAGGGGGTTCATGAAACAATTCAATAGCACAATTAAATTATGTAACTAACTAATTTTTATAATTTTTAACATTTTATAAATAAAAGTCGTAATTTTACATCCTAAAAGTGTCTAATTTTTGCAAATGTTTCTATCCCACCCCCAAACAATCAAACGCTTTCTCCTCAAAGTGTAAAGAGATAAGGAAAGAATTTACCATAGAAACGCGTGGAAAAAATTGGCGCACTGTAATGTAAATATTGTAAAGATGATATGATAATATGAAGCACAATTAAACCGGTATCGCATTTCAACTAACACAAACTCTACTAGAGTAAACATGACAGGCTTAGGGTGGCAACATGATTTGAAATGAATACCAAAATACGCCACCCCTAAACAAAATTGGAAAACTCTTTTTAAGTTTGAAAATTTTGTTTGGCCTATACTCCAGAAAGTTGGTATTGTACGAACTTGGGTCTTTTAAAGTCAGATTCCCTAGACTTACTAATATATGTTTATGTTTTTATTTTATTTAGTTTTTATATGTTTGATTTTTAGAAAACCAAAAGAAAATTACGATAAAGAAATAAAAATGAAACTCACTCCATAGAGAAGCACTACTCAATCCACAAAAAAGTGCAAGAGATAAATGCGTGAGTCACATGAAACATAGACTAATCATCCGACACTTACAACCACTCACTCCAAAAGGAGGGTCCGATTGCCTTAATGGTGCACTCCCATAACATAAGATTGGAATGGAGTACACCGAAGAATAAAATGAGTCTTTTATAGTCAGATACTCAAGACTTTACCTAATATATATGTATTAAAATGCAGCTTACCATATATCAACAATCGAAAAAGTTGTGGGTCTTTCCACAAATAATTAACATGGAATGCACCATCAAACAGAATTAAGCACCAAGATTTCCTATGACGTAGCTTAGTGGAATGAGAGCAAAGCCTTATAGATCTAAAACCTAATCGAGCATACAGTTTCTTCTTTGTCCTCCCACGGGGGGATGCCCAAGAAAAAATGAACGCGGAGAAAATTGATGGTTGTGGAAGATACGTAGGATGTGGATAATTTTGAGAAGAAAAAAATGGAAAAAATGAAAAAGTGTCAGGTGGCTTGTCCTTAGGTGTTACTTCTTCACCAGTTGGTTTTAGATAGTTATGAAGCATAGGAGAAACGCCAAGGTCAAGTACAAACTAAATGGTTCTTTGAAAAGGTAGAGGGCGAGGAACATTCGTGATGGAAGGTGAATGAGTGACATGAGGATGTGAGGTGGGTGAATGGTGTTCAACTAGTGTTCTTAGGTCTATATCATCAGAGGCCTTAAGATATGCAAGACATTCCTCAATAGGTGGGTAAGAAGAATCACTGGGATAGAGGGCAAAACATTCTTCTTCCGTCATGGCGTCAAGAGATGAATAGATGTCAATAGGAGAGAACTCGCGAGGCGGCAAAGAAGGGTTGCAAAAGAGTCGAAGGAAATCCTCCTTGATGTTATCTACGTCTAGGGAGTAGAAATTGTGATCCTTGTCTTCTTCCATAAGAGGGGTATCTACTAGTGTGGGGACTAAAGTGTCAACCGCACTAATGTGAGGTACAAAACTCTCAATGGACTTCACTTCCCTTCTACAGGCAAACCTAGTTGTCCCCTGTTTTGTCTAAACATGTTAACTTCTACGAAAGATTTCCAAAAGAAAGAGTCATTGAGCCATCCCGACAATTGATTTGGGCATTGGCGGTTGCCAAGAAAGGACACCCTAAGATGATGGGAATGGAATCATGAGCAACTTCGCGTGTCAAGAATAACAAAGTCGGCTGGATAGTAAAAATCCTAAACTTCAACGAGAATATTTTTAACTACACCCTTGGGATACTTAATAGAACGATCGGCTAACTGCAAAGTCATTTTGGTTGGTTGAAGTTTTGTTAGACCTAGTTGTTTATATAAATAAAAAGGGAGTAAGTTAACACTCGCCCCCAGGTCTAATAAAGTAGTTGTTATGAAGGTATCACCTAAGGTGCATTGTATAGTAGGACGACTAGGGTCCTTGTACTTAACAATTTCGTTATGTTCAGATAAAGAGGGATATTGTTCAGTTAAGAATGCTTTGTGGGGTATGTTGGTTTTCCTCTTCTTGGCGCACAACTCTTTTTGAAACTTAGCGTGTCCAGGTATACTTTTTATAGCTTCTAGAAAAGGTAGGTTTATAGTCAAATTTTTAAACACTTCCCTAATCTCATCAAAATTCTCGTCCTTTTTAAACACAACTAGTCTTTGGGGATATGGTGTTTTATCGCTATTTTTAGCAGAAGGGATAAAGTATTATTAGTCTTTGCTTTATCTCTAGCCGTTTTCCATCTAGGTGTCCATATTGGAACCTCTACAGGTGTAGGGTCTTCACTTTCTATTATTTGGTCTTGTAATGTTTTCCTTTTTGGTTGTGGTTTAACTGGTACTTCTACAGTTGTAGGGTCTTCAGTTTCTATTATAGTATTTGGTTATCAACTACTCGCCCTGAACGAAGGGTAGTGATTGCCTGTAGGTCCCTTGGTTTATATTACCATTACAGTAAATACTGTTTATTTCAAAGGCGGTGTTTGTTGACTTAGGATTAGGCACTGCTTGACTTGGAAACACGCCGGTTTGGTTATTATTTTGGTTAGAAGACATGTCAATAACCTTTTGGCACAAAGACTGCATCATTTGCATCGTTTGTTTCATCATATTCGAAGTTTTGATCATCTTTGATCTTTCATCAAGTTGGAGTTTTGTTGCATAATTTGATTTTGTTTCTCCAACAAGATCACTACTACTTTGTCCGTAGATGGTTGTATTGGAATTAAAAGCTTGTTGGCGTTCATGTCTTGATGTTGATAGTTACGGGTTATGGGTACTAAACCTCTATTCGGTCACCTAAGTTCCCTTGTCCTTGATGTTGAGTTAACTGGTTTGAAGTGTGATGGTTGTGGTGGTGTTTGTGCATAGACAAGAGGACAATAGAAGTCGGAATGCTCAAGACTACAAATGCACATTACAATGAGTAGAGTTAATGTTCATGACTGGAGTGGGTTGTTGTTGAACGTAGATGGCATCTACTTTTTTAGTGAGGGCATCGATAAGAGTTTTAAGCTTCGGGATCATATTTAACCTCAAGAGAAGAAGGAGAGGAGGCGGAGGAATCGTTACCTCCCCAATTGTTGTTCTTCTTAGATTGATCTTCTAAGAATTTATAAGCCTCCAAAGCTCCTTTACTAAGAAAACTACCCCCACCAAGATATCCGAACCTCCTTATGATAATGTGAAAGCCCCTTGAACAAAGCACGAACAAAGCGTGTCTTTCGCAAGATTATGATCGCGGGCATTCAATGAGAAGATCGCTGAAATGATTCCGTGCCTCCGAAAAGGATTGATGAGGATTCCGGGCTGAAGAAATGAATCTTCCAAGCATTTCATCCGCCTTCGATGGTGGGTAAAACTGTTCCATGAACAATTGAACAAGTTGAGCCCATTAGTCCACAGAGTTTGGCGTTTGAGCAGTTAACCAAGACGCCGCCTTATCGGCTAAGGTGAAAGGGAATACCCTCAGTTTAATTTGTTCCGCACCAACCGTGGGATGGTGGAATACTGTTAGGACTTGTTCAATCCTACGCATGTGCTGATAAGGTTAACGGGTAACAAATTAAAAATATTTAGGGGGATTCGGAAATCCCCCACTGGGTCTGCTAGAACGATACAAGATTTGGGGCTATCGCTCAAGGCTTTGTAGAAGTCAGAGAGAGGAGTCTCTCTTTCTTCAGCCATTATATCAGGTGGTGTGTGTGAAATTCTTAGATAGGCGTGTGGTATTTATGTCTACGAAAAAACAAGCCTGATTATACTAGAATTAAAACTCCTCTGACAAAAGAAACGAGGAGTGGAAAAAGGGAATACCTGATTGCGTCATTGTTTCACTTATAAATAGCATCTTGTTCACGCGTGTTCAGTGTATATAACAACTTAGAACACTGAAAAACTTGAAAATTGAAAATTTGAATCAAACCTGCGGAAATCCGGCAAAATCAAATGGCGGCGCAGCTTCACTTGGGCGCAGCGCGCGCGAGGGTAAATTCGAAGTTCCAAAGTTTTGAGCGTGGGTTGCGCTCGGTATGGGCGCGGGTTGCGCTCAACTTCCAGTGTTTTGAGTGCAGGTGCGCTCCTTTTGGGCGCAGGTGCGCCTCAGGGTTTTCGAATGTCCAGTGTTTTGAGCACGGGTCGCGCTCAGTATGGGCGCAGGTCGTGCTTCAGGGTTTTCGAGTTTTAGGCCTTTTATCTTAATCCAAAAAATTTGAAATTTTTACAGTAATTTGCTAAGACGTCTATCAAGTAGCCTGTAAAAGTTCAGATCAATCGGAGCTATGAAAGTCCCTCTACTTCCCTGAAAAGTTTGCAAAACAGTTTTCGGACACAATACAAACAACCGAATGGTTAACCCAGCAAAACAAAGCCAAAAATTTCCAAATTTTTACTGAAGACTCCTGACAGATCCTACTTGTTCCTGTAAAAACTTTAGAGCAATTGGAGTTCTACAACCTCTCCTTATCGGCTGGTGTTCCAGATATTAAGTGTTTGCAACAGTGTAGAAACACACTGGAAACACTACTATTTAGAAGGTCAAAACAAATAAAAAACTCGTCAAATTTTTACTACAAAATCCTAACTTAGGATAGATACTCCTGTAAAAATTATAGAATTTTTAGAACTCCCTAAGTAACTTTACTCGTCTGTTTTTCAAGAACATACGGTGTGAAAACTGAAATGCAGCACTGTAAAGATCGTATTTTTTTCACAAGGTAAACCAACTTTGAAAAATCTAAAAATATTCCAGTAAATCAACAACACATTAAAAATTATGTCTGAAAATTTTCAGAATTTTCGAAAATTTAGAAATACCTTCACCGCAGTGTTTTTCTCTGTGAATCCGTAGCCCCTATGCCTAAAATAGTGAACAGTTTCGAAAATTCAAGAAATAAGAATGAAAAATTAAAAGGGTGGGTGGGTAGAGAATGGGGGATTTCCCCTTGGATTCAAGCAATTGAATTCTTATCTTGAACAAGATTAAGATGGCAGCGGCGCCATTTGATAACCGTAAAAATAATAGAATCCAAAATATTAATGTTAACAACACTAATACGTAATCCTACCGTTCTTATGTTTAAATCAATTCTTCTTACTCTCAAAACAAAATCATACAATATAATGAGTAAGGATTCGTTCCACTCTTAACTGTCTAGACTTAAATTGAATTCAACTAATCAAACCCAAAAGGAACAATGGTGAGAGTAATGATTTGATGTGAAATTTCTATACTACCATTCCCAACACAAGAACAATAATAAGAAGATGTCATTATGGAATAAGTAATTAACTTTATAAATCTAATAGAACAATAATTTAATACTAAATTTAAGGCAAGAATAAAAACTAATTAATTAATCTAAAACTAGATCTAGAACTAAGGTTTAATGGCTACTTTTCTTCTCCTAACCTAATTTATTTTCTAACCTAACTATCTACCTTTAACAAAGAGTCAAACTTTTGTTTTTATACTTTCAGATCCAAAAATCGTGCATAGGCTTGGAGCCATGTTTTGGGCCGGAAAATCGGGCCCAAAACCCAATTCTTTCAGTCCGAAAAGGGCTCTTCAGCTAGATTTGTCTTCAACAAACTTTTCGTCCACTTCTGCTCCTCTGATTGGGTCAAGGCTTAGACCATTGGAAAGCTCTTTCCGAGCTGGTCGTTTTGACATAAGGTAGGCCCAATTCCGAGGTCTGAGTCCGAAGCTACGGCCTTCGGAAGTTCTACTAACTTTGTGTGTTGTTTTTTCGCCCTCGCCGACTTTTTCAGCTTTTGGACGGGCTTTACAAAGGCTTTGTCTTCTTGAATCTTGGCCTTTAATCACGGAACTCCTTAGCAACCGACCTTTGCTCCTTTATCTCACTAAAGTGGCACATTTCTGTACATAATGGACTTTGAAGCCTGAAATGCATAAAAATACGTAATAAGTATTAACTCTTAATTATTACTCACATAATTGGTCTAAAAGTATGATGGTTAAGGGGTTAAAACTACAGTTTTGGGCTCTTATCATCTTCCTTCCCACACTTATAAAAGGATTTGCTCTTGTGGAAGTAGGCATCATTAGCCGAACCACGTTACATCTTGTGTCTCATTGTGGTAAGTTACTTTATGTTATTGCTTGTTTGTAATAGTTAATTCTATAGCTTAGGTTGTGGTTGTTGGTTGTAGTTAAAGTTTAGATTTTTCATTGGAGTAATAGATTGTCCAAGTGCAAGTTATTTTAGTGGGGATCGATTGGTATCATTTTCCTCAACAAGTGGTATTAGAGCCAAGTTAGATTAATCATAAAGTTTGTTTATCCAAATCTTGCTCAAAAGGTGTTTGATAAAATTCTTGAGAAAAAGTTTAAGTTGAAATAGCTTGTTGAGATGGATCATTCTATAAACACTCGCATGACTAGTATGAATAGAGGTAACTATACTATTTGGAAAGCCAAGATGGAAGACTTGTTTTATTGCAAGGACTTGGCACAACCCATTGAGAATGGATGAGTAAAATTGGATACAATGTCCAATGCCGATTGGAAGACGCTTGATGGAAAAATGATTGGGTACATTAAACATTAGATTGACGATAATGTAATCCACCTTGTATCCCAATAGACCACCACTTTCAACTTGTGGAAGAAATTGGAAGAGCTCTACGAGAAGACAAGAAAGGACGCATAGAGTAGCTCCTGTCACTCAAAGATCCTTGTTACAGAAAAAGCAAGAGAGAGACAAAAGAAGAAAACCACCTCATTTTAGAGGTGATGACAGAAGAAAATCTAGGAGCATGAGTAGACCTCCCAAGAAAGACTTGTCGTGCTATCATTGTGGTATCCGTGGCCACTTCAAGTATGAATGCATAGAATTAAAAAGGGATGAGAAGACTAGTACCGTACACAAAGACAAGTTAGAGTTGATAGAAAGCACCACCGGTCGAGACTCCACTATCATAGCTTCAGAAGGTGAAGTAGGAATCGTGTTAGATTTCGATGAGTTATGCTTGAGCATTTCATGCTTGCGTACAGAGTGGGTGATAGATACATGTGTTTTCTACCACGTTACACCCCACAAGAGTTTCTTCACTACCTCTACAAATTGGGTGATTTTGGTGAGGTGAAGATGGGTAATAATGAAGTCTCGAAGATTATAGGCATTGGTGATATTCAAGTAGAAACCAATGTCGGCTACACCTTGACACTCAAGGATGTAAGACATGTCCCTGACATTCAGCTAAGCCTAATTTCTGCTGGGAAGTTAGATGATGATGGTTTCCAGAGCTCGTTTGACAATGTGGTATGGAAACTAAGCAAAGGTTCCTTTGTAGTAGCCAAAGGAAAGAAAAGCTGCTCACTTTACAAGACACAAGCTAGTTTGTGTAAAGTAGAGTTAAATGCGGCACAAGAAGAAGCTTCCACCAAACTATGGAATAAGAGACTGTGTCATATGGGAGAGAAAAGCATGGAAGTTGTTGCCAAGCAAAAGGCCTTGCCAAGCATCAAATGTATGCATTTAAATAGATGCACTCATTGTTTGGTTAGAAAGCAACACAGGGTGTGTTTCCAAAGATTCCCCTCTCATAGAAAGGAGAATATCCTTGAGCTAGTACACACAGATTTATGTGGTCCTATGAAAGTGAAGTCCCACGGGGGAGCTTTGTACTTCTTAACTTTCATTGATGATGCGTCAAGAAAGATATGGGCATATAGTCTGAAGACCAAGGATGAAGTTCTTGGTGTGTTCAAGACTTTCTATAGCATGGTGGAAAGAGAGATAAATAGAGACAAGCTTCAACCAAGTATCCACCACATACCTATGTTTTACTATCTGATGGAGGAGAACCTATATACTATCAAGATGCTCTTGAAGGTATAGACAAAGAGAAGTGGTTAAAGGCCATGCAAGATGGGATATATTCTTTGCATAAGAATCACATTTATGACTTAGTTGAGAAACTGAAAGGAAGAAAAGTTTTCAAGAATAGGTGGATCTTTAAAGTCAAGCATGAGGAGAATAATCCACATCCAAGGCACAAAGCTCGCCTTGTTGTGAAGGGATTCGGTCAAAGGAAAGGTATTGACTTTGATGAAATTTTCTATCCTATAGTTAAGATAACTTCTATCAGGGTGGTATTGGGTTTGGCCGCAAGTATGAACCTGGAGGTTGAACAACTAGATTTTAAGACAGTGTTTCTTCATGGTGATCTTGAGGAAGATGTCTACATGGACCAGCCAGAGAGTTTTGAGGTCAAAGGCAAGGAGCACCTGGTATACAAGCTGAGAAAGAGTTTGTATGGGTTAAAGTAGGCACTGAGACAGTGGTACATGAAGTTTGAGTCCTTTATGGTGAAGCAAGGCTACATGAAGTCCGCTTCCGATTATTGTGTGTTTGTTCAGAAATTTTTAGATGGGGATTTCATAGTGCTCTTGTTGTATGTGGATGATATGTTGGTAGTTGGCCAAAATATCAACAAGATATCCAAGCTGAAGAAAGACTTGAGTAAGCCCTTTGAGATGAAGGATTTGGGTCAAGCAAAGCAGGTACGTGGGATGCGAATCACTCGTGACAGAAAGAGTAGGAAGTTATGGCTTTCTTAAGAAAGCTACATTGAGAAGGTGTTGAAAAGATTCAACATGGACCAAGCAAAGCCAGTCAGTTGTCCGCTTGGTGGCCAATTCCGCATGGCCAAAGATATGTGTCCAAAAGGTGAGCATGAGAAGAGTCAAATGCAAAAGATTCCTTCTTATGCATCCACAGTGGGCAGCTTGATATATGCAATAGTGTGTACAAGATTGGATATTGCTTTCGCCGTTGGTGTTGTAAGCCGATTTCTGTCAAATTCTAGTAAAGAGCATTGGAAAGGTGTTAAGTGGATATTGAGATATCTCAAGGGCACTTCCAAGGCATGTTTGTGTTTTGGTGGAAGTAAGACCTTGATTGAAGGCTACACAGATGCATACATGGGAGGTGATGTTGATTCGATGAAGTCCACTTCCGGTTATCTGCTTACTTTTGCAGGGGGAGCAGTTTCTTGGCAATCTAAGTTGCAAAAGTGTGTTGTCCTCTCCATTACAGAAGTCGAGTATATTGTAGCCATAGAGTGTTATAAAGAGATGTTATGGATGAAGATGTTCTTCAATGAACTAGGGCTAAAACAGAAACAGTTTGTAGTTTTGTGTGATAGTCAGAGCGCCATCCATTTGAGCAAGAATCTGAGTTTTCATTCTAGATCCAAGCACATACATCTGCATTATCATTAGATTAGAGAAGTTCTCAATGAGAACAATTATGCATAGAGAAGATTCATACCGACAAGAATGGGTCGGATATGATGACCAAGGTTTTGTCCAAGTGCAAGTTCGATGCTTGTTGTGCTAGTGCCAGATTGGTAGCACACTCCTCCTGTTAACTTGGGAGTGGAGTATCCCCCCTCATGGTTCGGGAGGGGGAGATTTTTGGGTCCCTCACCTAGTGAAGTATTGGAAACTGGTTTTGTTTTAAAAACCAATTGGAGTTGCCTATTAGACTTGGATTTCTAATTCTTTTAGGAAACCAAATTGGAACTTGGGAGTCTATAAATACTATCAGATGTTAGTATAACATATATGAGAAAGAAAACCAATTTTGAGAGAAACCAAAATTGAGAAAAACCCCTTGCAAAGAGATAAAGCTTGTAAGGAGAGATAAATGAAGAGAGATCTAGCTAGTAAGTTTTGAGAGACTTGCGAAGAGTGATTGTAATCTTCCTTCCTACACTTATAAAAGGATTTGCTCTTGTGGAAGTAGGCATCATTAGCCGAACTACGTTTCATCTTGTGTCTCATTATAGTAAGTTACTTTACATTGCTATTGTTTGTTTGTGATAGTGAATTCCATAGCTTAGGTTGTGGTTGTTGGTTGTAGTTAAAGTTTAGATTTTTTTTATTGGAGTAGTAGATTGTCCAAGTGCAATTTATCTTAGTGGGGATCGATTGGTATCGTTTTCCCCAACATTATGACGTTGCCTGGCGTGCAATATAAGAATGTTAGATAATTTCTTGAACTTCTACCCATATGCATTACCTTTATTTGCGTTTTTTTTTTTTTTCTATTAACTGAATTGTGAATTCTATGCAACTTGAACAACAATGAATATCAATGTCAATAGCTTTGTTGTTGTGAAAGAGGTAAAGTTAAGCTCTGTTTTTGGTTCTTCAAGCTTTACCGTTAATAGCGGGAGGAAAAAAAATATAAACTAATGCTAGCATTCCATCTTTTATTGTTATTAATTTTTTACAACAAATGTGGATTCATTAATCTAGAGTTATATGCTTTGAGTATGTGATGCTACAACAAGGTTAAGGCAATGAACTTTAAGTTATTTGAATGCATGGAAAGGGGATGAACATTTCAGTATTGTTCCATACAGGTATATTATATTTACAAACATGGACTAAAACACTGTGATGCATCAGTGATGAAGGGATGTTGATGTACCAGAGACCATTCATAAAAGGAAAGTTCTACATCCACTTCAAAGTGGATTTCCCTGATTCATTGACTCCTGATCAGTGCAAAGCATTCAGGGCAATGTTCCCACCAAGGAGTAAAGCGCAAATGACCGATTTGCAGCTGGATGAGTGCAAGGATACAACTCTTTACAATGTAAATATTGAAGACGATATGAGGAGGAATCAAACGTAAACCAAGCAGGAAGCTTATGATGTGGACGAAAAGATGCATGGTTCAATGTGCTCAACAGTAATTGGGTCTTTAAGGAATGGCACATCGCCTAGTTATTTGAGAAAAAAAAATCAGTAAGCGCCATAAAATCTTGAACTAACGTCACAATGACACAATCACTATAACTATTCTAATTCTAAGATGAATATATTTGGAACTGTTCCTTCACCAAACCACTCTTCTTCTTCTTTTTTGGTTGAAATGAGCTATTTGTTTTTTTTTGGTAACTAAGTGAGCTATTTGTTGTACCTGGCTTGTTGTCGTATATGGTTTTACCAGTACTTTTGCAGTTCAATATCATGATTTGTAACTAATACCAATTCTACATCTTGAAGACAACATCTCTTGGTAAAAAGATTATTTGAATATATTACAATCTCAACAGCCATGGGAGAACTACTTCAAACATATATATATATATATATATATATATATATATATATATATATATATATATAAATCAAATTATTTAAACAAATCGGATTAATCAAAATCAAACCCCTAATTATTCAACCGAAAAATTCATACAAATCAAATCCCCATTCAAATTTTGGACCAATTTCAAACCCCATTTTCGATTTAAGGTATATTTTCTTTGTTATTAAAAGTATTTTGTGTTATTAACTGCTTGTATGGTAATTTTATTAGGTTTTGTTTATTGGATGTTAATTTTTATATTTTAATTTAACTGTAGCCGATTTACTGCTAATACACAATCGTTAGATCACCCAAAATTGTGTATGTATGGAGTCAATAATGGCAGAAAATGTAACAATCAGTATCGACGAATTGTTGAGTTTTAACTAGCATTTTCGGTGAATTCTGTCAGAATTTTGCCTTGTTTTAGTTATTTTCGGTGAACTCTGTCGGAGTTTTAACTAGCATTTTTGGTGAACTCTATCAGAATTTTGCCTTGTTTTAATTATTTTCGATGAACTCTGTCAGAGTTCGGTAAACTCTGTCGGAGTTTTAACTAGCATTTTCGGTGAACTCTATCACAATTTTGCCTTGTTTCAATTGTTTTCGGTGAACTCTGTGAGAATTTTGGTTTGTTTTAGTTATTTTCGGTGAACTCTGTTGGAGTTTTAACTAGCATTTTCGGTCAACTCTGTCAGAATTTTGCTTTGTTTTAGTTATTTTTAGTGAACTCTGTCAGAGTTCGGTAAACTCTGTCGGAGTTTTAACTAGTATTTTTGGTGAACTCTGTCAGAATTTTGCCTTGTTTCAGTTGCTTTCGGTGAACTTTGTCAGAGTTTTAATTAGCATTTTCGGTAAACTCTGTCAGAATTTTGCTTTGTTTTTTAGTTATTTTCGGTGAACTCTGTCGGAGTTTTAACTCTGTCAAAAGTTTGCCTTGTTTTAGTTACTTGTATGTAAACAGAGTTCACATGAACTATATTCTCTATATATGACCGATGTTTATATGGCTTTCAGTTATTTTGGCTGTTAGAGTTTTATATGGCTGTCAGAATTTTCGGTAAACTATGTTTGTATGTTGAGAGGGAACTTTCTATATAGTAACAAATGAAGACCAACAGAAACCAACTTTATTACATACGGAATATGTATATAGAAAGACCAACAGAAACCAACTTGAAAACACAAGGCAACCATGCCCAACTACCATAGCCCAAATGTAGTTTAGACAGAAACCAACTACCAACTTGAAAACACAAGGCAACCATGCCCAACTACCAAAGATCCCCTGCGGCAATTGGTATGCCTAGAAGATTGTAACCCAAAGCCCAAATGTAGTTTAGACGAATGCGAGAGAAGGTTTTTCTAGAGAGGTCAATGACAGTTATCACATCCTCTAAGTTGCTTTGTATGAGAACAATGTCAGCTGCCTCGATGGCGATGTCTGTACATGCTCCTATTGCCATTCCAACTTCAGCAGCAACTAGTGCTGGAGAGTCATTGATGCCATCACCAACCATAGCCACAGTCATTAACTTCCAAGTTCCTCCAAGCTCCCTTGAGATTTCCAAGCTACCTTGAGATTTCCAAACTCAGAGATGTCGTTATTCTCCAAATTGAGCTCCTCCAAGCTCCCTTGAGATTTCCAAGCTACCTTGAGATTTCCAAACTCAGAGATGTCGTTATTCTCCAAATAGAGCTCCTCCAAGCTCCCTTGAGATTTCCAAGCTACCTGTGAAAGAAGCTCTGAAAAGCTACGTCCATTCAAAAGTGCGACTAAACGCAACAAACACATACAAGTAAAAATAAACATATACAATCATAGAACATAATACAAATGAAATACCAAATAAAACAGAGATTATACTAACTTTTACTCAAAATAATACTTCTTCGACGATTTACACATACTAAATTCAAACTACTAACCAAATACCCACCACTTATATGGATGATTTTTGAAAGGCTGAAAGACTTCTTGTCGGTGCATAATAGCATACACAACCTGCATATGAATTGGATATATTATCAAGAGAACACACTGAAAATTGTCTCGAGGTGTGTCGCAACAAAACCAGTAATTACCTCTGGATTTCGAGGGAGTGCATATGTGAGAATCGCATTGAAGATTTCCAGAACAATTCTTAAAAAGTCAGTATAAATGTGCAGCTCCACTGACTGCAGAGATTTGAACCTTCCTTAGCTATGGAAGGATTAGAAAAATGTTCCACAAAAGGGCTGATTTGGAAACAACATACTAGAAGACAAAAACTAAAGAGAGTTACCATATCTTCCATAATGGTGCCGCCTTCTATTGAATTGGCTTTAGTTTGAAACACATTTTTTTGCTCAGCGAGTTTGGTATACCTATGAAAGAAAGCAACTTAGGAAAGCAGCTTATACAAAGAACTCAAAAAAGGTTTCCATCTAAAATGAGGTGGGTCATATTGCATTCAGGGAAACAGATGCTAAATTCAAAGTAACAGATACTATGCATCCATATGATTGGGCTATTATATCATTTTATTACCGTAATTACTTATTCGTAATATTATTATCTTCACTATGACATTATCACTGTAATTAGAAAACCCCTCTGAATCCCAAACCATGAGTGCATAGCATCTTCCAACTAGAAACCAGGGAACCATAATATGTGGACAAGTTAATTACGGTACAGAAGCTCTTTTTAAACAAAACTGCGCAGATAAATCTTGCCATTTAACTGTACAAGATAAATCTAGCCATTAACAAAAAATAAAAACCACTTTTGATTTATTTATTTATTTTGATAAACCGGTATCTTATTTATTAATATAGAAAAAGTCTTACTTAGTTACTCTTGCAACTAAGGAAATACTGAACTTCCAGATATAGGACACCTCATTTATAGATCGAATTTTACTGTATAAGAAAAATAAAAAATATATATATATATATATATATATATATATATGCAAATGTAAAATCACCTGAATAGTAAAATCAAATAATTTAAGCTGACATGTAATAACTATGGAACCCTAAAACAATAACATTAAAAAAAAAATAGAAACAATGTTAAAATCGGCTGCAGGAAAATTAAAATATAAAAATTAACATCCAATAAACAAAACCTAATAAAATTACCATACAACCAGTTAATAACACAAAATACTTTTAAATAATGAAGAAACATACCTTAAATTGAAAATGGGGTTTGAAATTAGTCCAAAATTTGAATGAGGGTTTGATTTGTATGAATTTTTCGGTTGAATAATTAGGAGTTTGATTTTGATTAATCCAATTTGTTTAAATAATTTGGGGTTTGATTTTGAATTTGAATCCGATTTGTTTAAATAATTTGTTGTTTGATTTTGATTTTGATTTTGAAATGGTGTAATTTGGGGTTTTGTTTGAATCAGTAGCGTAAGTTTTTGTTTTTGGAGAACAAAAAGGTGATCTTTTGAAATATCAAAATATCGGAATATCGTGCTTAAGGCTTAAGGTTGGTTTCTGATATCAGTGATTATCTAACGATCTAACGGTCCAAAGTTGGCTGTTTGATGGCTGTCCGAAAATTGGCTGTTCATCTAGCCTATCCGATAGATATATATATATAGCTCCGCTCACAGACGAACATATGTAAAACGGACTTAACAAAAAAAGTGAAATTTCACGAAATATACTCACGAAGGGTTTTAGAAAACCCCACACCTTGCTCATATTCCCTCTCTCCTATTCTCTCTCCCATATCTTCATTTGTGACTCTCTCTCCTATTCTCTCAATATTACCGCGACTCTTTCCCTCCTGGTACTTTCTTTCTCTGTAAAAGAGTTTCTCTTTTCTCTCTTTCTCATCTTATAAGCCTAAACAAAAAAAATTGACCAACTTTACACATACAAGCTTTGTGAATCTCAATTACACATAAGTTTAGTTTTATTTTTGTTAACATCAGTATCCATTGTTGCATCTTCAAAGAAACCAACTGTTCATGATTGTTTGTGCTTGCTTTAGTAGTTACCAGTTTCAAGTTCACACATTAGTGGGTATTTGTGGGTTATGCCAGGGTGGTAGGAGTCAAAGTCCAAGAAGCCTGAGTCCCCTCACCTTCTGATGTCTTCCCAACCTCATTTACAATATGCCCATGCCTAGTGCTAACCATTGTTCTTGATTCCGAATGTTTTCTTTCAAAGAAACAGATGGCTGATTCGCTATCGCTCTTGTCTCGATCGAGCATAAGGAACCAACCATTCAGCAAGCTAGTTCCAGCAGCATATGGGGCCATGTCTTTACTTTGAAAAGGAATTGGGATATTGGTGATCACGTGCTAGTCCATACTTCAAGAGATGTTAAGGCAGGAGAAGAGATAACATTTGCTTATTTCGACGTGTTGTTGCCATTGAAGAAGCGAAATGAGATGTGTAACTGTAAGAGGTGCAGGTTTGAGGAGGTGTTTGGTTGTATAGAGGAGTTGAACGAGATTGAGTTAGCTCTTGAGTTTGGCTTAGATAATGGTAATATGGTGTTCAAACTAAGGAAGGAATGAGAAAATGGATGTTGAAAACCAAGGAAAAAGGTTACTTGAGAGCGTTGTTTTGGAGTCTGTATTCGGAATCTTTCAGATCAAAAAAGGTGATGAGGAAGTAGGGAAGGTGGATACCGTCGATGGACCCTATAGCAGAGAGTATCAATCAGGCAGTTGGTGGGGACGAGAGGGTGTTGAAAGTGGTGTTAGAGGTGTTGAAGAAGAATGGTGGTGGCGGAATTGTGGAAATAGAGAGAGCAATGAAGTTGGGTCGAGGTGTTTATGGGAAAGTGGTGAAGAAACAAGCATTGAGAGCTCTATTTGAGCTCTGCAGTCATCATCAAAGCCATTAGGACTAGCTTAGCGCCTTACATTGTTGATTATAATTCATCAAAATTCATCTTCTGACATGGGATGATAATATTCTAGACAAAAATTCAATAGTTCAATTATCGTTTGCCGTCCTCAGCAATCTTGTAACTGTTATTAGTTTGGGAGAGTGTTAGAGAATTAACAGAAGGAACTATAACGCTCAAAGGGGTTTCCTGTATAATGCTTAAAGAGGTTTCACTAGTACAAAAACGCACTAAGATAGCATTCATTCAATAGCACTTATAAAAAAACGCTATGAAATATTTGGGGATAGCGTTTGTTGACCTAGCGCTATATAATTGATTGCGTTTTTGGAACAAATGCTATTGTCGGTAGGCCCAAATTTAAGCCCACTCAAACGAAAATCCAAAAAATCCAAATTTTCAGCCCGGTACTTATTTTTATCCCAATTTTCGCTCATTCCAAATTGAGAATACACTACACCACCGTTTTCCACCACCTCCAAACCCAGCCGTATTAAAAAGGAAATAAAAAATTTGTAAAAGTTGGGATTATTTGGTTAAACACTTAACAATTATCATTCCCACCGCCTCACACTAATCAGAAACCTAACCTCTTCTCTCGAAATGACGGTATCTCACATCGTAATACACAACAATCTAGTGTCGATCTAAACCAGGTCGAGGAGGAGAGCTTGAAGGAGGAAGAAGGCGAACCCGTAATATGGGTCCGATTTATCTCTTTTCTAATTTGTTTGAGCACAAATTCCAATTGTTTTTCGTTTTGGGGTTTTCAATTTGGGAGTTATAGGAGTAGCCTTAGCTTAAACAAGGTATCTTTGGAATTTGAGGTACTTTTTTTTTTCTTCAATTCAATATGATGTTTTTAATTTTTTTGTTTGCAAACATTTATAAAATGAAATGTGTTGAATTTGGTGTGCCTGATGAGTTCGCTTTTGCTTTGTATTGACAGTTGTGCTAGTATTAGTGAGTTGAAGTTAGGGATCTTGGATGCATCTTTGAGTTATGATTGTTGTTGGGTTTGAGATAGAATGTGCGTTGGCGGTATGTAACATGTATTTCAGATGTGGGGAAGTCTCTTTTGCTGAGAGATTTTTTAGGGAAAGAGGTGAAAATGCTATTTTGAAGCTTCTAATGATTAAATGGTATGTTTCTAATAAAAGATGTGACGATGCATTAAGACTGATTGGTAGTGATAGTACATTCTGGTAGAAATATAAATGCAGATTTCCTCCTTGAAGAGACAGGGAAATAGAATCGTTCCTAGGTATTTCACCCTTTCTTGATAGTTCTCGCACGTCTTCTTCTTTCCACTTCCATTCTTCATTTTACTTAATCTTTCAAATTAGATTTGACTTGCTACTTTTTGTGTTTATTTTCAGGGATTGAATCCAACACTGCTAGTTTTGTGTTAGTGCTTAGGTTGAGATTAATTAATCTGATTTTGTTCACCATACAAAGTAGTAAAAGAAACTTTTTTCCGAGAAAGGTATATATTTGTTCTGCCACAACAGAGGGCAAAAGACTTTATACATTGTTAGTGCTAGTTTTTTCCCTTCCTGGTATCAACACAACAAACGATCATGGTTGCATATTATTGTCAGTGAGCGTGGCTGCAGAGGCCGAAGGCATTTTGGCCATAACACTTTGGCCTTCGGTGCTTACGAGAATGATTGTGAGTGATTGTTCATTGTTGAATGCAAGCGTGAATGTTGACATATTGAAACTTACATTGCTTTCACTCATGACTCAAATATATCTACAATCGCAATTGAGGGCAACCGAAAGTGAAAATAATTAAGACAGAAAATCCATACGAAGTTTTCGGTGGCCACCACCCAACTTACTTAATATGCATTCTAAGATTAATTAACATAAGAATATTAGTGAATTGATTTAATAATCCATTCTCCTACTGCTCGATTGGATTTATCATATCTTGAGTTTTACGCCTTATCGCCTCGAGCATTATATATCCTTGATTTGTCCGCCTATGACGGATTGAATAGGATGTCTTTGTGGTGGTCATCTTACTATGTTTGATAACCTTAGATAAATACATGGCATGGAAAGTGTGTACCGCTCCTATATTTACTTGTCATTTTATTAATAGTCATGTTTAATGTAAACAACAGGTTTCTTTTTATACAAGAAAGATGGTGGAAACAAGTAGATTCCAAATGGGTGTTATTGGTGCTTTGGCTCTTTCAGTTGCATCATCAGTAGCCATTGTAATTTGCAATAAAGCTCTAATGAGCAATCTTGGGTTCCCCTTCAGTAAGAAATCATTTTCGCTCACCTTCTCTTTGTTGTATATATATTATATACTATATACTATATAGTTTGGGCCCTGGGGAAAGAGACTGTCACATTTTGCCTTGTTAGAAAGTCAGTGTCAATAACTTCGAAGTTAGAACATACTTTTTCATTACATTTTGTTGTTGAAAAGGTTAGGACATAGACATGTATTTAAAATTCAACTGATACACTATGTAGGTATTGATGCAACTATGAGTTAGCTAATAATTGTCACACCTGCAGCTACCACATTGACTAGTTGGCATCTAATGGTTACATTTTGCACACTTCACGTGGCACAAAAATTCAACGTGTTCGAGACCAAGTCAATCGAGATGAAGACCATCACTACTAGAAAAATGGCCATTGATAGCACATGTTTGATTCCATTTGTAAAATAACGCTATAAAAATTGTGGGCATAGCGTTTGAACCCCTCCCTCCCGTAATTGTTTGCCCTAACTTCAATTGTGTTTTTAGCAAGGAACGCAATAGAGTGGTTAACACGTGCGACTGTCGATGTTAACACGTGACATCAACAACTATATTTCATGATATCAACAATATATTAGCCCTAAGTCCCCAACTATATTTCATGAAGCTAACTATTGTATTCGTGATGCTAATTATTGTATTTGTGAGCTTCCCAAAGTCCAAGACCACATGCTAATTACAAAAATGTATATTTCTTATGTTCAAAGTTCAAACAAACAATGAAAGGACTTGTAAGTAAAAGGATGATACACCGACGCTATATGAGGAAAGACTACTTTCATTTGTTTAGTTGTTAAGTGTATAATCATAGATGACGTCATCATTTGTCCACAGGTAATTAAGGTTTTTGTGACCTTGTTCTATATAGGTGTAAGCTGCACTCGCTCTCTCTCTCTGTCTCTCTTTGTTCGCGCTTTCTTGTATATCTAACTTGCTGTAATTGATATGGGTAGTGTTTGTTTTGCTACACACGGTGCCCGTACTCTATGAGAAATATGAAGACCAAGCCAGGTCCTGCCAAAGGAAGGTTGTAAATATCTATGGGAATGATGTGCCTGCTTGTCGCTTTAAAAGTGACTTTTGTAAGTAAACAATATCAAGAGTAGTATTTTCTTGTATTTTTCTGTGCATGTTTATTTCCAGGGAGGAATATATTGCAAGATATTGTTCTTAGTACGAGATTTGTGCGGAAGTTTGAAAGGGTTCACTAACAAAAGATAAGCGCTCTCAAGTGGTCGGTTGCTCAATTGAATTTTGCCTTGGTGTTTAACAAGGACCCAGGTATACAATGTTTTAATTTGTACTTAGTTAACCTCAAAAGTTACTGTGGTTAGTAAGTAGATATTTTCATTGGTATATATGGTTCTCCTAGTGCAGAGTTATCATGTCTACTAGTGTGGAATTACCATAATGACCATAAGGAAGGTTGAATGTATCAGTTGTCAAATTTAGTTTTAATGGTTACTTTAGATTGATGGAAGAGTGCTCGTGATTGGAAAAGTGATTCTTTTACTATTTCTTATGTAAATTTTGAGATGTAACTAGTCTGCCGTTTGCATATAAGATCATATTTACTAGACCGTCTTACAACATGTGATGAGTTTTCGTCATATGTACTAGTTCCTTATGTAACTTATATTTTGTTATCTCGATCGATATTGATAATCACATGTAGCAACACTTCATAATAACATATATATAACTTAATAATAACGTATAGATAAGTAATCTTTAAGATTGTAAATAGTGTACTGATTATCTTTTTCATTCAAATCCATTGAGAGTATTTTCTTTTCGGTGGATCTATAAGCTCAAAATGGGAAGAGCGCTCACTCAATGATAGTGAGAGGTTGATGGTTCAAATCCATCTAGATTCAATTGAATTTCTTTTTAATGGATATTTATAATTTTGAAATCAATTAAAACTAGAATATGAAAATGTGCATAGATCTCTAAAACGTCATAAAATAGGTATAGCATTTTAGAAAAAAATGCTATTGAAATAGGGATAGCGATAAAGAAAAACGTTATTAAACTGCATAGCGCTAAGGAAAAAACACTATTGAAATAGGGATAGCGATAAAGAAAACGCTATTGAAATGCATAGCGCTAAAGAAAAAACGTTATAAATATAATAGCGTTTGTCAATAAATGCTATTAATTCCATAGCATTTTTTCATAAAACGCTATCAATAAAAGCATAGCACTGTCATTAATAGCGTTTAGGAAAACGCTATGGTACACGAACCATAGCGTTTTTCGCATGCTATCATAAGACTTTTTTGTAGTAGTGTTTCCTAATTCCTACAAATCAGCAAATTAACGCAACGCTGGTAGCACTCACGATATATGTTGGGTTCCTTGCAGAGTAGAAAATATGCACTCCCAGCTGTGTTGTTACTCAGACGAAGAATGCTCACGGTTTATAGTTTACAAAGCAAGTCTCTAGCCATGCCAGTGGTAGTCTCTACGAGGATCAAAGCTTTTGCCTGTTTATGCACTCGGTGTAATAATCAATCAATGAGAGATGGGGAGTGCAGACCTTGTGAGTCAACAATGAAACATGAGACATCCTTAAACTTGGCGGTTTGATCGAAAAAAACTTGATTGGCACCTCGTGAATACCGATACTAATGTAGGAAATGCTCTTGGCTTCTTGCACTTTCGGTTAATGCTGACGAATCGTGTCAATAAGAGATGGGGATTGCAGACCTTGTGTGAGTCCACAAGGGAACATGTCCAAAGAGATTTAGATAAAGCACTTGAATTGATATATCCAATTGAAAATTCGAAATTAAATAGTAAAGTACTTAGTAGTGAAATAACTCTAGTACACAACTTGCAAAAAATAGGTTTTTTTATTTATTTAATAAACTCGATGAATCGAACCTCTGACCCGTGAATTTGACCTACCCAAATAAACAAACTACGTAACATATTATCAATTCCAAACTACATAACAAAAAGAACAAAAAGAAAAGGTAACTTTTAATTTGTTGCGGAACAAAAAAAAATGTCTTACACACAATTCCAATTCCCAAGCTTTTCTAAACGAACTAAATATCTCCGAGTAAAAGCAACCTAGAATAAAGAAAACTTGGTTAACACCCACCGTAACCCTCAATCAAAACATCGATTGCGATCATGACCTCGACAAGCTTATTATACAATATCGATTATCTCTTGTGTTACTTTCCAACAGAGCACTTTGCACAAGTTCCTGTTCCATAAAACAATTTGAAGAGTGAAGCGATTTCTTAAGGCAAAAGCCACAGCCAATTGGAAAACTAGATATTACAAAAATACCTTGACATCCCTGTGAGAAATAAATTTCCCCAAGTTATGAAGAATCACCCTCATATCTTCCACCTGCAAAAGCAAGCACAGTAACAAATGTACAAACTCATACTCCGACATGAGATGACAAGGAAAAGTGAGCCAAAAAAAAAAAATGTTAAGGAGAAGATGACCAAAAGAAAAGAAGAAGAATAGAAATGTACCTTGATGTAGCCCACACGATTTCGATCAAAAAACCTAAATGCCTATTTCAGATTCAAAAAAATATGTTACTAGCAAAGGAAGAAATCATAGAACTACATTCACTCAATAAAATGCAGAGTTGCAACAATCCAGTGAAACTTTGAGCATACCTGTAATAGTTCCTTGTCAACAATAAGATCTTTCACAGATGACTTTGGTTCATCTTTGACCTCCACTTCTGCTGCCTTATCGTTGGCCTCTTCCACATTGGAACTTTCTTTCGCCTCAGTGATAACTTCGTTTGTATTCTTCCTCGATCGGTTGGTTCCTTTTCGACGTTGCTTCTTCCCCATCAATTTATCATCATTCCCACCTACAACTTTAATAATTAGAGATTGCTAGAGATCTACAATACAAGAAACCTAATAATATTGCATCATCTAGTGGCTAATGGCTGCATAGGTCCAGCCTTTGGGCAACAAAAAGTATCATTTGATGTTTAGCGCAAAGCCTATGTATACGGTGCTTATAGACTTATAGAATGGGATCATTAGTCTAGACCGGTGTCATTTCATGAGAAACATACTCCTAATCATTTGATTTCATCCTTTTTATTCAAAATATTGAGTTAACCTACTACATCGAGATATGCCCCCTAACTACTATACAAACAACAATCAATAGATTCCTAAAACATTCATCGCCCAATCATGTCAATTACTACACACCGGGTTATCAAATCTTATCGTAGGTCATTTAACAAGTTCACTAGTACTAGGACCCTGACTTTTGGGATCTAACAGAATGGCTCCCATCGTCACGCCACCCATCACATCGCCAACTTTGGTTTTCCATTCTCCCAGCCTAACCAAACAAGAAAACAAATGACCATCGAAAATCCCGATAAACTGAAAAATAACAAAAAGTTCGATGCGACACCATGCACCATAACCAATTCCATTCAAAGGCACCAATTCACCATCAATTTAAGAATTGCTACTAAAGTACAATTTCCATTACCAATACTACTATCTAGTAGAAATTCCAGTGGAAGTCAAAAACAGATCATTAAATGCCTTTACCATCATTTGTCGTTTCCATCTATGGAGCATTTCGTCAAACAAATAAGGTGAACAACTACCCAAAGTGTACCAGCACTCACCTTATCCATATTTTGAACCCCATGAACTAACTGCCACTGCACCCATCAAATTGCATTCCAAATGGTGAACTTCAAGTACCCAAACTACAATAAATCAACACCATTGATGCCCAATTCCAACGACCCAACTGTATATCACTCAATCGAACCTCCATGATAACCTGTAAAAACTCAATAAGATTTCTCTAACTTTATTCTTACGGTAACAATTATTTTATTTCCTACTCTCACATATATATTTATGCAATATATAGAGTACGGAATCGTTCCACTCTTCATCTATCAAGACTAAACAGAATTCCATTAATCAAACACAAAGAAGCAAATGGTGAGAGCAATAATTATGGATGTGAATTTATACTACGAGATAATACTATCAATTGATCTTATATTAATATTAACTAAAGTAATTAAATATAGATTAATCAAATATGGAGAAAGCTAAAGAGAGATTGAAATCCACTTTTTAATTTCTTAACATGCTAGCACAGATTTGTATAGAAAACCCTAATCTAGATATTCTCACACAAGGTTAAAATATAAAGACTAGACCTTTAATGATCCCTAATTATTTTATACTATTTCTAGTCATAGACTAATTAACATGAGAGAAAGCTTGTTCCCATTCTCATGGCAAACTCACTATTCTCTAGTTTAGGTTAAACTCTTCTTATCTCTAAGTCAAGAAAAACCTAAACTTAAAATCCTAAACAACAAATCTATACTAACAAATCAAGTCCTCTCAAAGCTTCATCCAAACTCCATCTAATGTAAAGAAAATAATGGAGTTTAGGTTTGATTCATGGGACTATTATGAACAAAATAATTAAAGGTAGACATAATGTAAAGAAAAAGTAATTGAATTGAATAAACTAAATATTTTATTAAAAGGTTCTAATGGAGGCTACAAACTAAACTAATTAACTAAACCTAACTTAAACTAAAGAGGGAGAGAGAGAGAGAACCTTAATTTAAAACTAAACTAAAGAGGGGAGTAGCCAGGTTTTGTTTAATCTTAAACCCCTTTATATAGGAGAGGTTTAGGTTTACAATTTCATGCATATGCTTTGGAGCCATGTTTTGGCTATGAAATCAAGCCCACAACCTAATTACATATGTCCAAAAAGAGTTTCTCTGCACAAAATTACTTTAACACTCTTTCTGTCCACTTTTACTACTCTGATTGGACCATGAGTTAGACCATTAGAAAACCCTTTCCGAGACGGTCGTTTTGACATATAATAGGCCCAATTATGAGGTATGACTCCAAAGATACGGCCTGTGGAAGTTCTGTTTACTTTTGTGCTCTTTTTCTACCCGCGTTGACTTTGATTTTTCAGCTCTGACTAGGCTTTAAAAAGACTGTTTCTCCTTGAAACTTGGGCTTTAACCATAAAACTTTTTAGCAACCAACCTTTGCTCCTTTCTCTTGCAAAAGTGACATATTTCTTCACATATTTGACTCAAAGACCTGAAATACACAAAAGCACGTAAACAGTACTAACTTTTATTTATTATACACATAATTGGTCTAAATGTAATATTATTAAGGGAGTTAAAACTACAGTTTTGGGCTCTTATTAAACCACCCCCAAACAGCATTTTGCTTGTCTTCAAGCAAATATGAGAAATTAAAGTAAGTGACCAAAAATGGAGTTCTAACTAATCTCGTTTCGCTGAGTACGATTGCATTGACCATATGCAATAAGGCCTTAAACCAATAGGAATTCCCTAGTGGACGAGTTATAGCCTCGTGAGAGTTTTTCAGAGAAGGTACTCACAAACTTCATCTATACTACGACTAAGAAATAAAAATTATTGTTACCTTATTTATTCTCAGATATCTATACATCTCACTAGCAATGAATACAGAATAATCAATTCGAAATCTAACCTAATACGTGCAAAATAATCAATCATCTAATTAATAAACATATATATATATATATATATATATATATATATATATATATATATATATATATATATATATATATAAATGAATTACGCTATAAAATGCAATAATAGGTCTGTTTCTGAAACTTTGGAATAGCGTCCTTAAGTAGGTTCTCACATATATGTCAAGACAAAAACACTCTGATTTTTCCACTCAAGTTTCGCTCACTCCAGTGTGTAGTGGGCACACTTTACCTTACAATCTCAATGACACACAAGAAAGCCGAAGTCGATCAAACACATCTGTCACTTACTATCACATTAGTCTATTCCTAATTGCGGGGATTAGGAGATGGTTTAAAAAGAAAGGAAATGGATATTAAAAAAGAACAAGTCTGAGATAATAGAGTCTTCATATTATGTAACTAGAGAAAACCTTGTTATTACTTTGCTTCTACACTTTGTTTCCATCCTTATCCATTTTTTTCTTTTTCTTCTGGTTTTTTGACTCCTTTGATTCTGTTTTTGGAGTTCTAACTTTTTATTTTATTTTATTTTTCTTTTCTTTGGTTGGAAACTTTCTTTTCTTATTTGAAGCAATTAACAATTATTGGTTTCGAAGGTCTTTCTCTTTCCTATTCTTCATTTCATCTCTATTCTCTGGATCATTCAAAAATGGGTAGGCTGATTTTTATTTTTATTTTGTTTTGTAAAAGGGTAAAGGATTTGCGGTTTATGAAAGACTAAAGAAAGGCTCAGAGGGGCGACTTACGGATTTTATAAGATTTGAATTTCTGGCTATATCGATCCAAAAATGGCCTAAATTCTCGCTTAGGATATAGTATAATGATTAAGCAAGTGAACGTGTCATTTCTCAAATATTTCACTTATATAAGATTTTAGGCTATATTCTCACAGGATTTGTAGAATAAGTACTCTAGCCTAGATTTCATAAACTTACTGCCAAACGATCATAGATACTCATGCAATATATTTATAGAAAGATGCAATGTTTATTACCTACATATTAACCTAAATTTCTAAAACTATTCTAATATAAGAGCTAACATGAAATATCTAGACTATTATCATCATAGAGAAAGAAACAATACCATTATCTCAAAGTGCATGGTATAAATATTTTTTATTATTTTTATTATTTTCTAATTTTTATAAGACAAATAATACGTAATATACAATCTAATATGTACTTAAACATTTGCAACATGTTTCTATACCACCCCCAAACAATTTGGGAGAAGTGGGTTCATGAAACAATTCAATAGCACAATTAAATTATGTAACTAACTAATTTTTTTATGATTTTTAACATTTTATAAATAAAAGTGCATAATTTACATCCTAAAAGTGCCTAATTTTTGCAAATGTTTCTATCTCACCCCCAAACATCGAACCTTTTGTCCTCAAAGTGTAAAGAGATAATTAAGGAAAGAATTTATCATAAAAATGTGGTAAAAATTGGCAGTACCTGTAACAAAAATATTATAAAGATAATATGATAACGTGAAGCACAATTAAACTGTTACGTACTAACTAAATTGGAGTAAACATGATAGGCAAAGGGTGGCAAAACGTTTTGAAATGAAATATCAAAATATGCCACCCCCAAACAAAATTGGAAAACTCTTTTTAAGTTTGAAAATGCTTGTTTGGCCTATACTCTAAAAAGGTGGTATTGTACAAAAACTTGGGTCTTTTAAAGTCAGATTCCCCTAGACTTAATGTGGGGTCGTTTTAAGTCAGATTCTCCTAGACTGTGTACACCCGCAAACAAGCAAGAAACTGGGGTGGCACAAAAATGGATGATGCATGGTCAACTATAAACTAATAGTCGAAATAGTTGGGGGTCTAGCCATAAAAACATGATACTAAATGCACCCCCAAACAAAATGAAGTTGTATAATTGGAAGCAATCATGTAGAAGAATGAATGAAAACTTATGCAACCCATCAAAGAATATATGCAAACCATCATGTTATAGCTATTTTAAAAAGTTAGAATGACCCAAAAGATGAATTAGTGATATTTTAGGTGAGAAATGAATGAAGTATGGATCCTGATGTCTTTTATGAGGCTCAGATGAGGAAAAATAAGACAAATTAGGTTTCTCACTACACCCAGTCAAAACTTGGCTCTCAACTACAGGAATGGTGTACTCATGGGATTGTGTGCTAGGCAAAAACTCTTCATCGTGAGGGTTGAAAAAACTATAGAGGGTCTCTAAGGCAATTAGCTCAAGTGCAAATTTGAGATTCCTCTAAAATGGTGGGTGAATGGATGGCTTAGTTGTGGTAAATGGTTGGATTTTAGGAGGTGGTAACTCAGGTGGATGGTGGTCGGTTGGTGGTTCATCAGTTGGTGCATCCTCACACGCTCTTAAAAAATCATAGAAATCTTCATCTAGCTTAGTTGAATCCATAAAGTTGTTGTTCGTGACTTTATCTTTAAGAAATTTATCTATTTGTTCCATTGTTATTTCCTTAACTACCAAATTAAATTGAGATTCATATTGTGATAAAGAAGTTACTTCATTTAATTCCTGCATATAACCTTATTCATGCCTTAGATTAGAATTGTTGATTTCTATTTCCTCACTCTCATCATCTAAAACAATATAAGTTTCATCAATGACATCATGGTCATCCGACACAAGTCCTAAAGAGTCGTCTTCAAGAATTTCCTCATCCAGGTAGTGTGTGGAGTTAATATAATAGTTAATGGGAGAGTCATGGGAAGGTAATAGTTCATAAAATTTAAGGTAGGTCTTAACTACATCGAATGGTTTGGTTATTGGAATAGGTTGTTCTACTTGTATGTCGATCTCTAGCAAGGTTAAAAGTTCTTTGTTAGGTGAGGGGATCATTGAAATCATTTGGGCCAGATTCTGAAGCATAGTTTGGGTTTTGGCATTTTGTTCTCTAAATGATTTTTCATTATTGGCCATTTGTTCCCTAAATGTTTGTTGTGAGTCAGTCATTTGTTGGGAAATTTGGTCTATGAAGGGAGGCGAACTAGATGGGTGGGTGGTTTCTGGCATGGTGGAAGGGTCTGGCTGGTATGGTGTTTGATAGTCATAGTTATTGGCATTTGAGTGACTCTGGTTGATATCGTACTATGATGGGTTAAGTTGACTAGAAAACTCTTGATTGTATGGGTTACTATAAAAATTTGAAAATTGAGACTCATAATAATTATTATATCCTATAGTAGGCTCAAACTCTTAATATGATGGGCAATGAGAAGCCCAATGGTAAGGACTACCACAGCATGAACATGGTGAAGGGTTTACATAATAACCACATGATTTTTGGTCTACACATTGATATGCCATATTGGTTTTAAAAATATATTCTAGGACAATTAATATGTAAACGAAACTCTAACTATAAATTCTAGATAGGCATGTGCGTTGACATTTACGATAAACAAGCTTGATTATACTAGAATTGAAACTCCTCTGACAGAAGAGGCGAGGAGTGGAAGAAGGAGAACATGAATGCCTCTTTGCTACGCTTATGACTAATGTCTTGTATACGTAATCTTAGTGTATTTAAGAAGTTGGAAACACTTAATACAAAATAATTTGAACAAAAGGAGAGTATACAACTAACCTGTGAAAATCGGGCTTTGCTTCAGATGGGCGCGGGCGCACTTGGAATCAGGCTAATAAGGGCATGTGTGCGCTCTTACTTGACACAACTACCAGTACTTAGAGTGCGGGCACGCTTAAGAAATAGGCTACTAAGTGCCCGTGCGCGCTCCAAAAAATTTGAAATTGTTACAGTAGTTTGTTAAGAAGTCCAGTAAGTAGCCTATAAAATTTTAGAACAAACGGAGTTATGAAAGTCTTTCTACTGCCCTGCAAAATTTGTGAGACAGTTTTTAGAACACAATACAAACAACCGAATGGTTAATCAATCAAAACAAAGCCAAAAATCGTCAAAATTTTATTGGAGAATCCTGATAGATCATGCGTATTCTTGTAAAACATTTAGAGTAATTGAAGTTTTACAAACCCTCCTTATCGGTTGTTGTTCCAGAAATTCAGTGTTACACAACTGCAGAAACACACTGGAAACAATCCACTAGTTAGGTGGTCAAAACAAATAAAAAACACTTCAAATTGTTACTGAAAACTCCTAACTTATGATATATATGCCTGTAAAATTCTTAGAATTTTTGGAACTGCCTAAGTAACCTTACTTGTCAGTTATTCCCGAAACTTACGGTTTGAAAGCTGAAATGTAGCACTATAAAGATGGTATTAGTTCGCTAGGTAAAATAACTTGGGAAAATCTGAAAATATTTCAGTAAATCAATAAGACCTTAAGGATTATTCTGGTAAATTATCAGAATTTTTCAAAATTTACAAATACCTTTTCTGCAGTGTTCTTCAATGTGAATCCGCAGACACAAGGGAGGGAGCGCTCTGAACAAGGCAAAATGGAGGGTGTGCTCCCCTGTGCTTAAAACAGTGAACAGTAACGAAAATGCAAGAAATGGAAATGAAAAATTAAAAGGGTGGGTGGGTTGAGAATGAAGGATTTCCCTTAGGATTCAAGCAATTGAATTCTTGTCCTGAAAGAGTTTAAGATAGTAGCGGTTCCATTTGATAGTTAATAAATTGATTCTTAATTATCTATAGATGAATATAAATAATTAATGATCAACTACCTTATCAATATTATTCCTACTCTCAATTCATTATGCAATATGTATAGTACGGAATCATTCCATTCTTAATCTATCAAGACTAAATAGAATCCAATTAATCGAACATAAAGAAGCAATGATGAGAGCAATAATTATGGATGTGAATTTATATTACGAGATAATAATATCAATTGATCTTATACTAATATTAACTAAAGTAATTAAATATAGATGAATCAAATATGGAGAAACCTAAAGAGAGATTGAAATCTACTTTTTAATTTCTTAATATGCAAGCACAGATTTGTATAGAAAACCCTAGTCTAGATATTCTCACACAAGGTTAAAATATAAAGACTAGACCTTTAATGCCCCCTAATTACTTTATACTATCTCTAGTTATAAACTAATTAGCATGAGAGAAAGTTTGTTCCCATTCTCATGGCAAACTCACTATTCTCTAGTTTAAGTTAAACTCTTCTTATCTATAAGTCAAGAAAAACCTAAACTTAAAATCCTAAACAACAAATCTATACTAACAAATCAAGTCCTCTCAAAGCTTCATTCAATCTCCCTCTAATAGGAGTTTAGCTTTGATTCACCTAACAAATCAAGTCCTCTCAAAGCTTCATTCAACCTCCCTCTAATGGGAGTTTAGCTTTGATTCATGGGACTATCATGAACAAAATAATTAAAGAAATACATATTGTAAAAAAAAAGTAATTGAATTGAATAAACCAAAACTTGTATTAAAAGGTTCTAATGGAGGCTATAAACTAAACTAATTAACTAAACCTAACTTAAACTAAAGAGGAAGAAAGAGAGAACCCTAATTTAAAACTAAACTAAATAGGGGAGTAGCCAAATTTTGTTTAGCCTTAAACCTATTTATATAGGAGAGGGTTATGTTTAAAATTTCGTGCATGGGCTTTGGAGCAATGTTTTGGGCTATGAAATCAAGCCCAAAACCTAATTACATATGTCCAAAAAGAGTTTCTCTATGTGAAATTACTTCAACACCCTTTTAGTCCATTTTTCCTACTTTGATTGGGTCAAGGCTTAGACCATTAGAAATCTCTTTCCAAGACGGTCATTTTGACATATAATAGGCCTAATTTTGAGGTCTGAGTCCAAAGATACAGCCTGCGGAAGTTCTATTGACTTTTATGCTCTTTTTCTACCCGTGTTGACTTTGACTTTTCAACTTTGATTAGGCTTTAAAAAGACTTTTTTTACTTGAAACTTGGGCTTTAACCATAGAACTTCTTAGCAACCAACCTTTACTCGTTTCTCTTGCAAACGTGACATATTTCTTCATATATTTGACTCCAAGACTTGAAATACACAAAAACACGTAAACAGTACTAACTCTTATTTAGTATACATATAATTGGTCTAAATGTAATATTATTAAGGAGTTAAAACTACAGTTTTGGGCTCTTATCACTCCACATATGAAAATTGTTACTGGAAACGAACAATTTCTATTACTAAACAATCACTTTTATCTCTCTCTGCTACTCAAATAGTCAAACTATCTACTTAACGTTATGTTTATCGTTGCTTTTGCTTTCGGGAAGGGGAGAGAGTCCATTGCTTTTGGTAGTAGAAATGGAGAAAAGATGAACCACATGAGAGAGAGAAGACCAGGGGAGAATGTAAGTTTGGACTTTGGATATTGATAGGGTTATATACTAAAAGCATTACTTTTGTATTAACTCTAATTCTTTATATTTTAAATGAGAATCATATTGGTAAATGTTATGCATATTATATATATTATTAGTTATATGCATGTGCCTGGTACTTTATGTTGTAGATGATATGGTGTGTGGTGACACACATAAGATCATATCATCAGTACCTTATAAAGTATAAGTAATCGTTCACAACCTAGATGGATTTGGACAAACCATTGGTACGATTGTTGTATAATCTGGTATTAGTCTATCTTGACTATAGGATTACACTAGTACACTTTGTGTGTATTGAACAGGACCAAGTGAGGTTATTTCTCTTTATACTGACTATATAAGATAACAAACACCTCTGTTATTATGGATGCTTGTCCTCTTAATCCGGATATAATAACAGGCACTTACATGCATTGTACATTGCTTTAAATCATCAATGAGTGAGATTCATTTGTGAATCAACAAACTCGATGGATTGGGTA
The DNA here is from genome assembly GCF_015680905.1 of Coptis chinensis. Taxonomy (NCBI): domain Eukaryota; kingdom Viridiplantae; phylum Streptophyta; class Magnoliopsida; order Ranunculales; family Ranunculaceae; genus Coptis; species Coptis chinensis. Next base: position 69,666,012 of record NC_141457.1, on the reverse strand, counting down.
ATGACATTGTATGTAAGGTGTGCTATTGATTATAGAAGGAATCTGTGTCCCGCAAGAAGTCTGGCTGATGATGCCCCCTTGAGGAGCTCATAAGGATTGTCATGTAAACCCTGCAGGTGAATTTGATCTGACATGACAATGAGGTTGAGTGGTACTACTCAAGAACATAAGAAGTTGATTAATGTAGTTGTCAGTAACTTGACTTAATCAACGGGCATTCGATATCTGAAACACAAGGAGATCAACGAGCATATAATATGGAGCACATAAACGCTGACACGTAATTTGGGATTAGGGCGGTTGATAAACGAAAAATTGAATAATAATAGTTTTACTAATGACTAAAGCGATGAAACTCTAAACGAAAGTAAAACTACAACTACTTTGTTACTGATTTATCAAAGATTTCTACTCTCAATCCTATTGAGATATAGTGGAGTAGATGATTCGTTCCACTCCTAGTTCTTTCACATGTAATGTTTTCTAAGTCTAATCAATCTTAACTAAAGTCTAATGAGAGATTTACGAATTATAAACTACGATGCAACTACCCACAAGATACGACTAATTAACTACGAATGCTACGTTGATTCTATGATAAGGAATTAGGGGGGATTGATTCCACCTTAACTCAACTTAACTTACTAACGAATTAATCATCGTAATCTGAATTGAATCGCCACGCAAACAATTGGTTCTTCCTAATCCCTAATTACACATGGCACTTCTACCAATTCATAACTAGCATGTGAACGATTAAACCCATTCTCATGGTGAATTAATCGTTTCTAGAGTGGAATAGAAATTACGACGACTCTACGATAATCGGAATCAAGCTTTCATCAAGGCTTCTCAACCCCTCTAATGGAAGTTTAGCCGAGAATCATTCCAATCATTTCCATATGAATCTAAACTAAACATAATATCAAGATTCCAACTTTACTAATTTAACAAACAATAATTGAAATCTAATTAATAATTAAGAAATGATATCAACAAGAATTTAAACTAGATCTATAAATGTAATGACAAGAAATGAATTGAATAATAATAAACTATTTTATTAATCTAATCAAATGAATAACAATAATGTAATAATTGAAAATTGAACAAGAATTAACTAATGAATTAATGTAAAACTAAATCTAGATCTAAATTATTCTAATCTAACCCTAGCTACCATTACAAGGAACTAGTTTTCTAAATATAACTAGATAACTTAAGAACTAAGCTTTTCTTTGTTTTTATATGTTTCAGATCCAAAATCGTGCATGGGCTTGGAGCCATGTTTTGGGCCAGAGAATCAGGCCCAAAACCCAATTCTTTCAGTCCAAAAAGGCCTCTTCAGTTAGAGTTGGCTTTGACAAACTTTTCGTCCACTTCTGCTCCTCTGATTGGGTCAAGTCTTAGATCATTGGAAAGCTCTTTCCGAGCCGGTCGTTTTGACATAAGGTAGGCCCAATTCCGAGGTCTGCGTCCAAAGATATGGTCTTCGGAAGTTCTCACGACTTTTTGCATCAAGCTACGCCCGCGTGGACTTTGACTTTTCATCTTTTGACCGGGCTTTATAGAGGCTTTGTCTTCTTGAAAATTGGCCTTTAATCACAGAACCCCTTAGCAACCGACCTTTACTCTTTTATCTCGCTAAAGTGGCACATTTCTGCATATAATAGACTTTGAAGCCTGAAATGCATAAAAACACGTAATCAGTATTAACTCTTACTTATTATTCACATAATTGGTCTAAAAGTACGATTGTTAAGGGGTTAAAACTACAGTTTTGGGCTCTTATCAAACCACCCCCAAACAGGATTTTGCTTGTCCTCAAGCAAATATGAGAAATTAGAATAAGTGACCAAAAATGGAGTTCTAACTACTCTCGTTTCACTGAGTGCGATTGCATTTACCATATGCAATAAGGCCTTAAACCACTAGGAATTCCCTAGTGGACGAGTTATAGCCTCGTGAGAGTTTTCCAGTGAAGGTACTCACAAACTTCATCTATACTACAACGACTAAAAAATAAAACTATTGTTTCCTCATTCATGTCTCAACTATCTATACATCTCACTAGCAAATGAATAAGAATAACCAAGTCAAAAACCTAAACTAATATATGCATAATAATCAATCATCTATGATACAAATATATATACTATGAGTAATACTATGAAATGCCTAGCAGGTTCGTTTCTGAAACTCGGAATAGCGTCCTTAAGTAGGTTCTCACAATAATAGTCAAAATACAACACTCTGATTTTTCCACTCAAGTTTCGCTACTCCAGTGCGTAGTGGGCACACTTTACCTTACAATCTTAATGACAACCAAGGAAGCTAGAGTCGATCAACACATCTGCCACTTACTATCACACTAACATATTCCTAATTGAGCTAGAGATCTTTATTAGGTGTTGCGGGGATTAGGAGATGGTTTAAGAAGGAAGGAAATGGATATTCAAAAGGACAAGTCTGAGATAATAGAGTCTTCATATTATGTAACTTAGAGAAAACCTTGTTATTTTCTTTTGCTTCTATACTTTGTTTCCATCCTTAGCCATATTTTTCTTTTTATTTTCTTTGGCATTTGACTCCATTTTATTCTTTTTTTTGGAGTTTTTATTTATTTATATTTTTCTTTTTCTTTTCCTTGGATGGAAACTTCTTTTCTTTTTCTAAAGCAACTAACTAATTTTTGTTTACACGGGTTTTTCTCTTTTTCTTTCTTCACTCATTCTATTCTCAGACTTATTCTAGATTGGGTAAGTTGAATTTTTTATTTTGTTTTGTTTTTGTAACAGGGTAAAGGAATTGTGGTTTATGGAAGGCTAAAGAAAGGCTCGTAGAGGGGCTTACTTAGCGTTTAATAATTCATAGGTTTGAATTTCTGGCTATATCGATCCAAAGAGGGCCTAAATTCTCGCTTAGGATATGGCATAGTGATCAAGCAAGTAGGCGTGTGTGATTTATCTATCCGGATTTTACTTCTCCCTTGTGTCATTTCTCAAATGTTTCGCTCATATAAGGTTTTAGGCTATATTCTCACGAGATTTGTAGAATAAGTACTCTAGCCTAGATTTGAAACTTACTTTGCTAACAATCATAGATACTCATGTAATATATTTATAGATAGATGCAAAGATTATTATCTACATATTAACCTAAGTTTCTAACAATTATTACGATGCAAAAGCTACATTGAGACTTCTAGATTGTTAAGAGCATAGAGAAAAAAACAATACCAATATTCCTAAGTGTATAGCATAAACTTATTTATTTATATTTTTGAAATTTTTAACTTGAAAACAAATGCATATTATACATATCTATATTACACGTGTTTCTATGCCCCCAAAAAAGAAGCATGCTTTGTCCTCAAAGCATTTAAATAAAGAGGGTAGAAAAATACCATGGAAACGCGTAAAATTCTAGAACATCTGCAAAACAAGGTTATAACATAATAATATAGGAAATAAAAAAACTGACGCAACTCTATAAGAGTTCCACCCATTATGGAGTTAACAAGAATAAAATTGCTTGGGACATAAGCAGACACTAACTGGAATTAAAAAACTAACCTTATCTCCCGCTTTTATTCTTCATCCTCCTCATCCTCTTCTTCTATAAAGAAGTGAGGTTCCTTCGCGTCCTGCCATGCCATGATAATTTGCCAGGCTTCCCGCCATTTATCATCTATTATTGCTAACCTATTAAGTGTCACTTGGTCTGACGGGGTGTAGGGTGCAACCTGATGAGGTTGTATCCTCCACCCTTGCCAAGTCATTGCACGGAAAGATCGAATAATACTATTGGTGGCTCGTATAGTGTCGACCATAATCCAATCCGTGAAACGTGTACAAAAAACAGGAAAGAAAGATAGCATAATACGGGAAATTAGAACAGCATAAGAAGGTACTTATGCCTCATGCTATGGGCTCGTGTTAAACTAGACATCAAGGTGCTGGGAAGGTCATGGCACATACGTCCCGTGGCTAAAGCAAGGAAGATGCTGCAAGTGGCATCATTCATAGAAGAAAAACGGCATTCCCCTAAAATGTTTAGCATGATCCAAAACATAACAGTTCCTATGTTCATGGACAGGCTACCAAAGGCGACGTTATAGTCCCCTTGGTCCTCGATACGGAAAATGCCTACCCCATACGACTCATGCAAAAACTCATAAGTGTAGACATGCATATTATCTACCCAATAGCACCATGGGTCTTGTATTTCAGCGGGCATAGCAAGTCCAAGAAGAAATGCTAACAAGAACCTGGTAATTTCCATTGGTTCATCATTAATGTTGATGGAGAACACTTGTTCTCCATCCGGTCTCTCAAAGAAAATACAATTATCATAAAAATAAGATGCAAGTGCTGGAGAATAAAGTTCATCAGGTCTTACCATAAGCGGTTCCCAGCCTACGTATATGATCACCTCGCGAAACCAAGCACCATAAGTAGTGCTTTGGAACAAATCTTCAAAAGACTGTTTCGGTACTATTGTAGGAGATGTCATCTCAAAATGACCTTCTGGAACAGCTGCAACTGATCCGGGAATAACCCGCAGAAAACTGGAAATTTATGATCTACGAGGTCGTAGGCGCAGGTGCGCTCGGCCAGCCAAGTGCGCTTCGGGTGTTTTGGATTTTGATGTTATGGGCGTAGAGGTGCTCCTCTTTGAAGCGCCCAGTCAGCTTCGGTGTAAAATTCGACAATGGCTAGAAGCGCGGAGTGCCCGAGGTGTTGATTTGTGAAAATGGTGAAGAACAACGGGAAACGTGGGAGTGAAAGGTGAGAGATGGAAGTTAGGTGTAGTGTGGGTTGTGAGTGTAGAATGAATGAAGTTTTTATAGGTTTTAAGTTGCTAAAACGAATCGGGAAGTTGCCAAAAAGCTTTTACGGCAATTTTCGGAAATACTAAAATTTTCAAACCCGAAACGGAAACAACTCATATTCTTGATTCTAAAAACAACCCTAGGATCTTTTAGGTTGAATTTAGGATAAAACTACCTAACTTATCGAGATTTCATCCTACCCCATATTTATTCATAGATATGCCCATATCGGCAATATTCTCACCCTAACTCCGAAATAACTTCTAGAAATGAGGGTCATATAAAAATCATGCTGGAATAAATAATACCACCCCCAAACAATTTGGGAAGGTGGGATAAATATGAAACAACCACGCACAATGAAAATAACCACATTATATTAATTTTTTCATTCAAAGTACATTTCACTACAAAATTCAAATCTACGAAAGTTAAAACTTACATTAAAAATAAATAACAACAATAATAAATAACAACATCAAATATCAATCTATAGAATCCCTAAACACATCGCTACTGGTAGCGGAGGGCACATGCTCAAGAGGTGGCTCCTGAGCTCCCGATGGGTCATTTCCCTGCGTCTTCCGGCGACGACGCTCGTGCCTCATAGCTGTATCCTCATAAGAACTCCCGTGGGGTGGGAAGCGTGCAAGCATATCGATGCGGAATTGGCGCTGAGATTCCAGCTCAGCTCTCATCTGTTCCCACCGCTCGTCCTCGCGCTGGGTACGAATCTCGAAGTTATGATGCATAGTAGCCTATCGAGTCCGGAGGTCTTCACAAATAGTATTGAGGGAACGCATGCCACGATGAATCACAGCCATGTGTTCTGCATCTGACCAACACCTCTCCAAGGCATCACCATCAAAACATGTCATGTCCTCCTCATCCTCTGAGTCATTCTCATTTCCGACGTCTTCTTCGTCGACTACCCTATCCTCAGGCAACCTCCAAACTCGTTGGATACACTCGGTATAAATACGAGGATTTCGGTGTCAGGTGAGGCAAATCCTATCAGACGTCAGAGTCGCTCTCAACTTCAGCATGATCTTGGTTATCAAAACAGTGAAAGGTGCAATAGACTTCCCCACTCCCCTAATCATGTTAAGCAAAAACTCCAAAATAGATAACTCATACTTCTGCTCCTGGAGTATCCATAGAACGTGAAGGCAGTTCAGACCGATGTCGCTGACCTTCACCTTCCCTATGACATTCCTACCAATCCACTGAGCTACAACCAGCTGGTTGGTTTTGAGGGATGCCTGGTGAACACAATCTGAAGCTCGCATTGTAGTTCCCTTCGCGATGATCACGTGCATCAAAGGCTCTACCCCAGTATATTGGGACTCCTGTAACGTGGCATCAAGATGGATTCTAGGCGGAATGCCTAGAATCTCAGCCAACAACCCAACAAATACTTCTTTCCTCCTCTTTGCCACCGTAACAAAAATTCGATTCTCCTCCAACTCCCTCGTGTTGTAAATCCGTCGGACTAACTCTTCATGGTAAAAGTCGTCGGTCGAGTACCACGAGCTATTCTAATCTCTACTAACCATTTCGTCACCGTAAAACGGCGTGAAGTGGTTGCCAGTAAAGATTTGCTCTGGCAAAATTCGGCGTTGTTGAGCCATTAGAAGTTTTGATAAAGTTTGGGGGTTTGAATAAGGTAGGGGGAAGCAATGAGGAACAACCTCACTAGAAAAATGATGGTGGCGGTGGTGTGGTGTCGCGTCAGCTCCAATGTATTGGTTTTTGGGTGGTTTTTGGTGATTGAACTTGATTTAAATTGGTGTGGGAAGGGTTTGGAGAAGATTTTAACTTGATTTGAGCTGTGGGCGTAGGTGTATTTAGCTTTCTTTTTATTTTTTTATTTTTGGTTTAGGGTTTGAAGCTTGTTTTCTTGTTAATGGTGGCGGTGAAGATGAAAACGCGAACTGAAGGTTTAAGGTAAGGCGCAGGTGCGCGCGGGTTGGGCCCAAGCCCAATTCGAATTCGGACAATTTCTGATTTTTCGCATAATTTCAAAATAACATTGCCGCTTCGTTACCGGCCCGATTTTTGTGAATGAGATATGGAAATGATCAGAAGAGAATTTTCGATCCAATGATCCATAAAACACTCTATTCCGACCATGGGTGACATATAAGTAAATGGAAAATGCCTCGAAGTGCATGTATGACGTAAGTTATGCGAACAAATGAACTTTAAATTCATAGATTATGTCAACCCGAATCGGAATACAATTTAACAGCCTAAGCAACTCTAATGGGACATAAAACATTCTAGGACGGAAACTCGAACACCCCACCCCCAAACAAATATTTACAACAGAGTTTAGAAAATTTGTTTTTTTAAAAGTGGGTCTTTTAAAGTCAGATTCCCGAGACTTCCTAGATTACTATGTTTATTATTTAATATTTTTTTACTTTTATAAGGAAAAACAATAAGCAATAAGGACATAATTCACCCATAGAGAAACATGACTTAAAAATCCGAGAAAATATGCAAGAGTGGAAAACGTGAATTATGTTAAACGTGGACTTAGGATCCGGTACTTACAGCCACACACTCCATAGGGAAGGCCCAGTTACCTAAATGGTGCACTCACCAATATATGGAAATGAAAGGAAATGCACCAAACACAAAAATTGAGTCGTTTATAGTCAGATACTCGAGACTTTATCTAAACTTATGTATGAACATGCAGTTTATCATATATCAACAATCGAAATAGTTGTGGATCATTCCATAAATAAATATCACAAAAAACATACCCAAACACAATCAAGCACCAAGATTTCCTATGACACAACCTAGTGAAATGAAAGCGAAGTCGGATAGACCTATAACGTAACCTAGCATGCACCTTCTTTTTCATCTTTGAACGAGAGGGTGTCCTAGTGAATAAGTGTGGAAAAGTGAATGGTTATGGAAGATATGGTGGATATGGATAAGTTGTAGAAGGAAAAAATGGAAAAAATGAGGATGTGGGTTTAGCACAAAACTCATTCATGGTGTAGGTAGGGACTGTCTCAATTCTGAAAATAAAGGTGCCAAATGGTTTGTCCTTCTTAAGTATTTGTTTGCTATGAGGATTTAAAAAATTATGAAGCACAGGAGAAACAAAAGGATCGAGTGCAAACTCGAGATTCCTTTGAAAAGGTGGAAGGAGGGGAGTCGAGGCGGATGTTGTGCAAAGTAGTTCTTGATAGGGTGACTCATCACCTGCTCTAAGAAACTCATCGAATTCCTCATCTAGCTTGGTCATATCCACCTTACTATGGTGTTCCTCTATATCTTTGAGAAAGTCATCTATCTCGTCCTCATCCATAATATGTGTATCGACTAGTGTAGGGATGAAAATGTTGGAGTCTGAACTTTCAAAGGAAAGAAATTTGGGCATCGATTATCGATGAACGTGTTGTTGAAATAATCTCGAAATTAAGCTCTCGATCATGCTAACCTCTCCATCCATAGACATCGAATCGGGTAATGGCGTGTCTTTGTTTTAAAATATTTACTTCAACGAAAAGATGGCCAAAAGACATGGACATCGAACCATCGCGACAATTTATGAGCGCATTGGCGTTGCCGGAAAAGGGCGCCCCCTAAGATGATCGGGACCAGTCGCTAGCGACTTTTGTATCGAGGATGACAAAATCGATCGGATAGTAGAAATCCACGAACCTTTACCAAAGACGTTTTCAACCACCCCCTTAGGATACTTAATAGACCGATCAATGCTAATTGCAATGTCATTTTAGTGGGTTGCATCTCCTCTAGACCTATTTGTCTATACAAATAAAAGCGGGGAGTAAGTTAACACTAGCCCCCGTGTCTAATAACGCTGTCGTCGTATAGGAATCTCCTAAGGTGCATTATATGCGATGGGGCGACCGGGGGTCCTTGTACTTAACAATTCCGTTATGTTCGGATGATAGAGTTGGGAATTGTTACGTTAAAAGGCGCCTTTTGGTATATTGGTCTTACGCCTAGTAGTACCACGACTCCTTAAGAAACTTAGCATGGTGTGATAGCTTTTTAATAGCTTCGAGGAAGGGAAGGTTTATAGTTAGATTCTTGAAAACGTCCCTAATCTCCTCATAATTTGTATCCCTAGTTAACATGGCTAATTTTTGTGGAAACGGTGGTTTCTCTCTATGTTTAGCATATGTATCACATGGATGTTTAACCTTGGCTTTCTGTTTCTTAGGTTGTGTTGTAACTGGTACCTCTACAGTGGTAGGCTCTTCAGTTTCTATTTCGGTATCTAGTAAAGTAGCAGGTGTAGGGGCTACTGGTGGGGTAACTATAGGCATAGTTACTTTGTTATCAACCACTCTGCCAGAACGGAGAGTGGTGATGGCATTTAGCTCACCTACGTTTTCATTTTCATTACTAGTATTACCGGTTACCTCAAAGGCTGCGTTTGTTATTTTAAGATTAGGTATCGCGTGACCTGGAAACACACCTTTGGGTTGGGCTTTATCTTGGCCTAACTGTTGGCTTAAATTATTAACGGATTGTAGAATCTGTTGGTTAGATTGAGCCATGGTTTGGAAGAGTTGTTGGCTCACCTGTATGGTGTCAAGACGATCCGGTTGTGTGGGTGTAGTGGTCACGGGTGGTGTGACTGGAACTATCTCGCGTTGATAATTTATGGGCGGATTGTGATAGGTATTATTTACCGGAATGATACCTCTATTAGCATTATAATTATTATAACTACCTCGACCTTGTGCTTGACCTTGTCGAGGTTACGCTTGGTTGTTATAATTATTATAATTACCCTGACCCTGTCCTTGTCGTGGTGGAGCTTGGTTATAACTGTGCGTTGGCCTAACATATTGATTATTGTACCCTGGAGGTGTGACTTGTTGGTTATTTCTCCAACCGAAGTTGGGATTTTGTCTCCAAGGGGCGTTAGGTTCACTAATAATGGAACAAGCATGTTCATAGGCTATAGGGCAGTGGGAGTCGGGATGCTCAGGACTCCAACAGAAACTACATGGATTGGAATTTACATTCATGACGGGGATAGGCTTTTGTTGTACAGAAATGTCCTCTACCTTTTTAGTGAGTGATTCGATTAGAATTTTAAGCTCGGGATCGTGTTTTATCTCAAACATACCGGCGGCCTTAACTGTATTAGAAGAACTAGCGGAGCCGTGGATATCGTCACTACCCCCCCAGTTGTTATTTAGCTTAGTTTGATCCTCTAAAAATTTATAAGCCTCCGAGGCTCCTTTACTTAGGAAACTACCCCCATTCATTATGTCAAGGACTTCTTTATGGTGGTGTAGAAGTCCTTTGAAAAAGGCACAAACTAACGTGTCTTTCGCTAGGTTATGATGTGGACACTCTATAAGGAGATCGGTGAAACGATTCCAAGCCTCTGAAAATGATTTATGAGGATTTTGTCGAAAGAAATGAATCTTGGAAAGCATCTCATCCGTCTTTAGGGGTGGGTAAAAATGCTCCATAAACGGCTGAACAAGTTTAGCCCACGAGTACACAGAATTAGGCATTTGGGCAGTTAACCAAGACGCATCCTTATCAGCTAAAGTGAAGGGAAATACCCTGAGTTTAATTTGTTCAGCACCCACCGTAGGATGGTGGAATGTTGTAAGAACTTGTTCAATCCTACGCGTAATGTTGATAAGGTTTTCATGGTCTAAACCATGAAAAAACGGGTAACAAATTAAAAATATTTGGGGGGATTCGGAAATCCCCCACTGGGTCTGCTAGAACGATGCAAGATTTGGGGATATCGCTCAAGGCTTTATAAAAGTCAGAGAGAGGAGTCTCTCCTTCTTCGGGCATTATGTAAGGTAGAGTATGTGGAATAGTAGCTAGAGGTGCAATGAGTGGTATACTAGATAGGCGTGCTTGTTGACGTTGCCGTGTAATTACGTTAGGTGTTTTTGTTCGACCAGACCTTAATCTCATATAAGGCTAAGACCAAACTTAACTAAACAAGACAACACTCCAACCAATCCTGATATACTAGTATAAACCTCTAACGGAAGATGCGAGGTGTGGAAGAAAGGAATACCTGATTGCGTCCTTGCTTCGCTTATGAATAATGTCTTGTTTATGCGTGTTCAGTGTATATAACAAGTTAGAACACTGAAAAACTTGAAAAATCGAAGTTCGAAACAAACCTGTGGAAATCCGGCAAAATTCAGCTGAGGGCGCGGGCGCGCTCTCCTTGGGCGCAGGTGCACTCAATGTAAACTTCAAGTTCCAGTGATTTAAGCGCGGGTCGCGCTTGGTTTGGGCGCGGGTCGCGCTAAGGGCTCCAGGCGTGTGGCGCGGGTTGTGCTCATTTGGGGCGTAGGTGCACTCTGTGTATTTTTTCCGAGGAACTTTCAATTACTGAAATGGACAACCACAGTTCGAATTAAACAAGGGTGGGTGGGTGAAATGGGACTTTAAGAAGAGTACTTATACTACGAAAATAATGCGAAAGTAAACTAAGATGGCAGCGGCACCATTTGATAAACAAAAAATTGAATAGTTCAACAGTTTTACTAATGACTAAAGCGATGAAACTCTAAACGAAAGTAAAACTACAACTACTTTGTTATTGATTTATCAAAGATTTCTACTCTCAATCCTATTGAGATATAGTGGAGTAGATGATTCGTTCCACTCCTAGTTCTTTCACATGTAATGTTTTCTAAGTCTAATCAATCTTAACTAAAGTCTAATGAGAGATTTACGAATTATAAACTACGATGCAACTACCCACAAGATACGACTAATTAACTACGGAATGCTGCATTGATTCTATGATAAGGAATTAAGGGGGATTGATTCCACCTTAACTCAACTTAACTTACTAACGACGAATCGTCGTAATCTGAATTGAACTGCTACGCAGAATAATTGGTTCTTCCTAATCCCTAATTACACATGGCACTTCTACCAATTCATAACTAGCATGTGAATGATTAAACCTATTCCCATGGTGAATTAATCGTTTCTAGAGTGGAATAGAAATTATGACGACTCTACGATAATCGGAATCAAGCTTTCATCAAGGCTTCTCAACCCCCTCTAATGGAGGTTTAGCCGAGAATCATTCCGCAATCATTTCCATATGAATCTAAACTAAACATAATATCAAGATTCCAACTTTACTAATTTAACAAACAATAATTGAAATCTAATTAATAATTAAGAAATGATATCAACAAGAATTTAAACTAGATCTATAAATGTAATGACAAAAAACGAATTGAATAATAATAAACTATTTTATTAATCTAATCAAATGAATAACAATAATGTAATACTGAAATTGAATAAGAATTAACTAATGAATTAATGTAAAACTAAATCTAGATCTAAATTATTCTAATCTAACCCTAGCTACCATTACAAGGAACTAGTTTTCTAAATATAATTAGATAACTTAAGAACTAAACTTTTCTTTGTTTTTATATGTTTCAGATCCAAAATCGTGCATGGGCTTGGAGCCATGTTTTGGGCCAGAGAATCAGGCCCAAAACCCAATTCTTTCAGTCCAAAAAGGCCTCTTCAGCTGGAGTTATCTTTGACAAAATTTTCATCCACTTCTACTCATTTGATTGGGTCAAGTCTTAGACCATTGGAAAGAAGTTTCCGAGCCGGTTGTTTTGACGTAAGGTAGGCCCAATTCCGATGTCTGAGTCCAAAGATATAGTCTTCGAAGTTCTCACTTTATTTGTTTGTTTACGCATGGACTTTTGACTTTTCATCTTTTGACCGGGCTTTACAGAGGCTTTGTCTTCTTGAAAATTGGCCTTTAATCACAGAACTCCTTAGCAACCGACCTTTACTCCTTTATCTCGCTAAAGTGGCACATTTCTGCACATAATGGACTTTGAAGCCTGAAATGCATAAAAACACGTAATCAATATTAACTCTTACTTATTATTCACATAATTGGTCTAAAAGTACGATTGTTAAGGGGTTAAAACTACAATTTTGGGCTCTTATCAGCGGTAGTGCAACAATGGCCTTTAGTGGAATAAGTCATTTGTTGACGGACTTGGGCCATGTTTCTGGGCAAACATGGGAAGCCCAAGCCCGTCAGGAGGCCCAACCCTAATTTCTCCTCATGATCCCTATTGTAGTCTATAAAAAGAAACCTCTTTCTCTGGCCCTTTTTTTACACTTAGTTCTCAAGGTTTTACTCAAGCAAAAACAGATCCAAAAATTTGGTTCTAAGGTTGTTAGAGAGAGAGAAAGGCCAAGAGAGAAAGAAGAGGTTGGAAGATCGTTGCCCACACAACGTCCACTCTGTGCATAGGAATACAACAGAAGATCAAAAGGTTGTTGATTTCATAGCTATTGGATTCTCAGAGATATCAAGAAGCTGATATAAAAGGTAAATTTCTAACCAAACCGTGACACCCCTTATTCCGCTGCGAGTGGGTGTTTCGTGGTTCGTAGTAAATCATTCGGCGAAACCATAACGGTTCCTACAGGATATATGATATAAAGTTTATTGCTTTTTTTCCCCGTTAATTGATATAAATAGAGAAATATGTTGAAACCCTTCGTGATTATATTTTGTGAAATTTCACTTTCTTTTGTTAAGTCCGTTTTACGGATGTTTGTCTGTGAGCGGGGATATATATATATAATATGGAAACTTGCTTTTTCGATTAGTTCTTGTATTCCCAATTTTAGGCCAAAGGTTTTAATCAGAATGGAACCGGAAAGTTGGACAACCACTTTCATTTTTCTCTTCACACAAAGGGCAAAATCGTAAACATGTTTCACCCTTTACATCACTTAAATTACAACCGAGAAAAACTAAACAGACGTACCCTTTCCTTCGCCCCTTAAATCACAACGGAAACAAATAACTACTCTTCACTAAAAGACATAAGTCAATTGATCTATTTTCTCTTTAAAATGATAAACTACCCTGCGAAATAGAGCATAGCATTTCGAATTTCGATTATTTTCCAAATTAATTTCAAATTTTGCCTTCCTTCTAATTGACGGTTCGACATGCGCATCATCTCTTTTATATCATAAAAAAAAATCCCTAATCGCCATTGAAAAGGTTAGATTACTCTTTCTTTTTCTTAAAGATAATCGTTCGTGTTATTTGATGTACAATTTCGTTTTACTTATTAGATAACTTACATTTTTTGTATTAGAATGCTCATTTTCTTTTCCAAATTAAAAGGAAAAAAAGAGTTTCATCATCTTCTCCATTCCCGCGCTTCTCTGCAACAATTCTCCTCCATTACCTATTGCGCATTGATTCTGCCATGGAAGATGTCGGATTACTTTTATAAGATAATAATTTTGAATATATTATATAATTTTTTTTTTCATTCTTTTATTTATGTTAACGTTCACTTTTCTTCTTAAAGAGTTATATCATACCCGTGAAGAATCATATCATAGCATGTCACAAAAGCAGAGTTGACGAAGAATGCATGGCAATGTGACCCACTCAACAAGAATTCTCACCTTTTGGAAGTTAAGGTATTATTTTTTTTATTGGGTGCCTGTGTTTACCAAAAACCTCTCTTGATTTCCCTACTCTCTCTCTCTCTCTCTCTCTCTCTCTCTCTCTCTCTCTCTCTCTCTCTCTCTCTCTCTCTCTTTTCTTTTTCTTCTCTTTTTCACCCTTCTTTCCCCTACTGTTCCTTTTTATACCATCCTCTCCCTTCCTCCTATCCGTTGATCCCCCTTTTCATCCTTCGACCACTATCTTCCCACCTATCCCTTTAGGGTTCCACAACCTTGCTATCGTGCTTCCCCTCTTTCTTTTTTTTATCTGGTGTCCTATCTAACCTAGGGATCTTCCTGACGTCATTCCCTGCTGATGTCACTTTAAGGTTCTGCGGACATGATTCCCTGCATCGCGCTCCTATTTACTTACTCTGCTCTGGGTCAGATAACCTGCCACCTTACTAGTCATAAAATGGGTTAATACAGATGCCCCCTCTCGGCCCTCTGATAGATATAGGTCCGCGGGCCGAAACTCAACAGCTGGCTACTCGTACAGTTGTCTTTTCTGTGACCCTTTGTTCAAATCCGAAGCATTATCTTCTCTAGCAACCACGTTCTACCTCCTATCTTGACCTTTGAGCCCTTGCCACGTGTCCCACGGCGCATGCATAACTGTCCCTGCCTCTTTTATTCTCGTGAAGACACGCGCCCACATTTAGGTGGTACGTTTCTCTGCTTACGTGTTTTTCCATGCCCGTTTTGCCCTTGCCACATCAAATCCCGCCTAAACGCCTTCTAATGCACCCCTTCATCTCCCAAACTCTACATTTCCTCTTTTCACACACTGCCCCTTCATTTTCCCTTACCTTCTTCTCTCATTTTCTCAACTTTTCCAACCTTACTTTCTTCATCCTCTCACCGGTGAAGCTATCTCTGCACATCGCTCCCGCTCCTCCGTCATACCTTGCTTGGCAACTGCTCTACCCCGATCAGGTTTGCATCTTTCCCTTTTGTTTCAATTTTGGTACACATTAGTTGATCACGTTTATTTTTCTATTTTCACTGTTCGTTCGCCTTTTTCCTCACCGGGTGCCCTACACCTGTCTTGCTCCTCTTCTCCTTCAACTTCTGACTCTTATAATGTTAGATTCTAATTCTGGTGGCTCATCCACTACCAGATCTGTGTCCTTGACCAAATCTGTGTCCTTTCCCCTCAGATCTACTGACTCCTCCCCCAAATCTAGATCTTCCATCCCCGCCGCTGACCAATCGGAATCCCCTTCTCCTGAGCCCACTCATCCGTCCGCTGCCCCCTCCACCTCTTGGCTGCGGTCCAAGTGGCATACGATATTCCTGAAGACGTGGTCTTAGAACACGTGCCTGGTGTCACCCATTTTTCTCATCTAGTACCACCGCGGCCAGGTTATCTAGTAGCCACAGTGGGGCAAATAGTCGTTGGGTTACGCTTCCCCTTGTCTCTATTGGATGTTAAGGTTTGCAACCACTTCAATATCCCGCCCTGCCAGGGCATCAGCAACTTCTGGCGGATCATATATGCCGCTAACTACTACAACAAGTCACACACTCCGCGGATTCGCCTCCATGACATCACAGCCCACTACTTTCTAAAGAAAAGCACCAAGTTTGGGAGTATAGGATACCAATCCTTCTGTGTACGTCCATGGAAGAAGTCTTTCGTTCTCCGCGTGATCACTTCTGATAAAGTCTGGTACCACTACCCACTGTACATTTTAGGGAGCTTCTTTTCCGCGGACCTTCCCAATGAAGTATCCCTGAGGCAATTCCAATTCCTTAGAAGCGGTGAGTGTGGCTAGTTGTTCTGCTTGCTCCCTTGAGAATCCCCTTGTACTAATGTATATCCTCTTTTATGCATCCCAGGTTGGATTTCAGATTCACTATCTCGAATATATGCCAGTGTCTCTTCTGATATTTTTTCCAAGCTTCCCGACCTAGGGAGCGGCCAGTGCAACGTTCTCGGCATCGATCTGGATAAAGGCAGCCCGCTCCTCCTTGGCCCTTCCCTCAACGACATTGGCAAGTACCAGGGACCTCTCTATAGATTGCCGCCGCCCAAATAAAGGAAACCCAAGCCTTCTCCGCCCAAACCACACAAAACTAAGCTCAAAGCTCATCGGTCCTTTGGGTTCACTACTAAGATATTTCATTCCAAGGCGCTTGCCTAGAAGGCCGCCGCCAGAACTTTGACCACCGCGCCCGATAACATCCTAAGGTCGTACTCCTCCATCATTGACTGGGAAGACGATTTTGCCAACCCCATAACTAGTTCTGCTACCATGGATGTGTCTAAGCTCAAGCTTTGGGATAGTGATTATGATGGTGACGACCCCACCGATTCCGCTGCCAAAGGTCCTCCCTCTAAAAAGGCTAAGGTCAGTGCCTCCACCTCCTCTGCTAGGGAATCTCGACCGGCTTCACCATGGCCTGTGGCTCCAACACACCGCTCTGTGAAAGAGGCAACTCCCATTGGTCCCCTGCCTGCTGGGCCCGTGGAAATCTGGCATCCGCAATTCAAAGCTAGGGACCGGGACGTCACCACTCGTGACTCCGCTTTAGACAATCCGGCGGTGGCCGCGCCTCTGTTCTTCAGCTCCCACCTACCCAGGGGTCAGGCTTATGGGGATTCCGGCTCCTTCGCCTCCCATCGGGCTGTGATCTATACTGGCTGGGAAAGGGTACGTCCTTGATCCCCTCTTTCTTTTTATTTTCTTACTGTTACTTTTCTCTAACTTTACCCTCCCCTCCAGCTAAGCCTTGATGTCGGGTACATCATCTGCGGTCTTACCAATACCCTGGACACTCTGGAGTCCTTAAAGGCTGAGATCCATGGTCCAGAGGGGTGGAGGGCGAAATATGCGCAGCTGGAGAAGGAGTGAGATGACGCCCGCCTTGCCGCGCTTAAATAGCATAGGGAACTCCAACGCATCTAGCAAGCTCACCAGGACTATGTGGATGGCGTCACCTCAAAGATGGAGAGCCAAAGGGAGGCAGGTAGGGTCACTGCTCAGGCAGCTCTAGACAAATCTTTGAAGGACGCCGCGGACCATTTCAAGATGTTTGCCTTCAAGAAAATAGCCAGGGAGCTGAAGTAACAACTAGACACCCTTGCTATAGCAGGACGTCTCCTCCCTGCCCCGTCTTCAGTCCCTGTCATTCCAGAGTCTGCGGCCCTATCCACAGCCCCTGAGCCAGAAGCCGTTGTCCAGCCCAGCGAGGCAACCTCCCCTATAAATGTGGATGGAGCTGCCACCGAGAGGGATGGGGGCTATCAACAAGAAGATGTGTCTGAGGGTCCACGGTGAAAATTGCTTGTGAAAAAGGCTTGTATATGTTTCATGGGCTGCCTTACTTTTGTCAGCGCCCTCTTGTGTTTTTTGTCATATAATTTTGCCTGTATTTCTGGGTAATCCCAATAGGTCATACTAGAAATGGTTTTTTGTCAACCGAAACTTCTGACTATGTTATTTTTTCTATGCATTACTTTGCCTATTGTATTGCCACTTAATAACATTACATAAGTTTGTCATGCATGCCTGTGGCTGCGGAAACACTGAAGGCAACCCAGTTTGCCCCCTAGTAGAATATGGAGATGTTGGGGGCAACCCAGTTTGCCCCCAAGTTGAATTCGGACTTCATCGTCCGCAAAGGGCTCATCCCCCTCCGCTGCCATGGAGATGTTGAGGGGCAACTCAGCTTGTCCCCAAGTTGAATTCAGACCTCATTGTCCGCGAAGGGCTCATCCCCCTCTGCTGCCATGGGGATGTTTGGGGCAACTCAGCTTGCCCCCAAGTTGAATTCGGACCTCATTGTCCGTGAAGGGTTCACCCCCTCTGCTGCCATGGAGATGTTTGGGGCAACTTAGCTTGCCCCCAAGTTGAATATTTAGATGTTGGGGGCAGATCCGTTTAGCCCCCAAGTTGACTATGGAGATGTTAGGGGTAGATTAGTTTTGCCCCCAAGTTGAATTCGGACCTCATTGTCCGCGAAGGGCTCACCCCCTCTGCTGCCATGGAGATGTTGGGGGCAACTCAGCTTGCCCCCAAGTTGAATATGGAGATGTTGGGGGCAGATCAGTTTAGCCCCCAAGTTGACTATGGAGATGTTGGGGGCATATCAGTTGAATTCAGACCTCATTGTCTGCGAAGGGATCACCCCTCCGCTGCCATGGAGATGTTGGGGGCAACTCAACTTGCCCCCAAGTTGAATATGGAGATGTTGGGGGCAGATCAATTTAGCCCCCAAGTTGAATGCGGACCTCCTTGTCCGATGTCTCTGGCCTAATCTAAATACAAACGAATAAACAAAGATTAGATGGATGACATTTTCTATCATTTTCATTGACATACAAAACGGCTCAAAATATCATTACAACACTCGATGTTCACATATCATGCAGCAAATAAACTTTCATTTAATTGACAACCTATACACAAAGTTATTAATGGAACTTTTTCAACATCCTGTTGTTCCATGGTCGCTTAACAGTCTCTCCCAGGGGCATCTGCAACCTGTAAGTCCCAGACGTTCCAGCCTCCCAGTTGGGGCCCAACTTTCCATCTGTCTCCTTCTTGGTGGCAGGGGTCACCTGCCGCAGCACACAGTCAGTAACATTAAATGTCCACGGCTTCACCCGCTTGTTATATTGTCTCTGCAACCTCCTGTGGTACTCTTCTAATCTGAGGCGCGCGGTGTCCTTCCTTTCCTCTATAAGATTCAAATCCCCGGCTAATATTGTCTCATTAACTCCTCCTTCAACAGCTTTGGTTTTAGTTGTCGCGGCCATCATTTCCACCAAAATCACCGCCTCCACTCCATAAGCCATAGCGAACAGCGATTCCCCAGTAGAAGTCCGCAGAGTCGTGCGGTATGCCCAAAGTACCCTGTGTAACTCCTCTGCCCAGGTTCCTTTGCGCTCCTCAAACTTTTTCTTCAGATTAATCATTATAGTCTTATTCGAGGACTCTGCCTACCCATTCCCCTTCGGATTGTAGGGGGCCGAGAACCCTTGTTTTACTCCGAATGCTTGGAGAAATGCTTTCACCTTTCCACCTGTAAACTGTGTACCGTTATCCGCAATGACGGTGCGTGGGAGTCTGAACCGGCATATGATATTTTCCCATAGGAACTTCCTTACCTGTTCCTCCTTCACCTGTTGTAGAGCCACACCCTCAACCCACTCTGTAAAATAATTTGTTGCGGCTAGCAAGAACCTTCTTTTACCGCTTGCCATGGGCAGGGGTCTGACAATGTCCAACGCCCACATAGGAAATGGCCATAGACTATAGATCTGGTGAAAGGGTTCAGCTAGCGCGTGTATCAACAGTGCAAAGCTCTGGAATTTCTTGCACCTCTTGGCATATTCTGTTACATCTCTCTTCATGTGAGGCTAAAAGTACCCCTGTGTCAGCAGCCGGTGCGCAGTAGTCCTCCCTACCGAATGGCTCCCACAATCTCCTTCATGAATTTCTCCCAACACCTCTTGTGCCATCTGCGGTCCCAGACATTTCAGCAACGGTCCGCTGACACTTTGCCGGTACAAAACCCCATCCAGTAATGTGTACCTCTGTGATACCTGTTCCATCCTTCTCCTTTCTCGCTTGTCTTCTATCTCTATCCCCGAAAGAAAACTCTTGACGGGCTCTATCCACCCCAGCTCTTGCTTAGTAGTTAGCCATACCCCCTCTTCCTCTGCGGTACTCGGTTTGCTCACCCTGACTTCAATGGATCTACCCTCAGTTCTAGGAAGTTCTGCGACAACATATGCCAATGCATCGGCGTGTCAATTCTCTCCCCTGCCTAGATAAGCAAATCTGACTTTTTTGAATTTGTCTGCCCTTTTTCGTAATACCTCCAAATACTTTGCCATTCTTGGACATCGGGCCGTGAACCCTCCGTTGACCTGACATACTACCAAGTTCGAATTTGAATACACTATCAGCTCTCTCACCCCCAGATCCTAGGCCAAGTCCAAACTTGCTATCACTGCTTCATATTCAGACTCATTGTTCAACGCAGAAAAACCAAGCTTCATTGATAACTCCAAGCGAGTATTCTCGGGTGTGACCAACAGCACCCCAATTCCATTCCCAGTATCAGTAGCGGACCTATCTGCAAAGACTCTCCATCCATTCCGCATGTCCCAAGGATCCAGGGGGTCGTGGTTTTGGTCCACTTCCTGTTCCATAATCATCTCCTCCCCCCAGGTGGGATCCTCGGCTGGAAACTCAGCCATGGCTTGTGCCTTCTCTGCAGTCCTAGCTTGATACTCAATGTCATACAAACTCAGCATCACCGCCCATTTCAGCATTCTCCTTGATTTCTCGGCCTTCAGGGCCTGCTTCAATAGCAAGTTGGTCACCACTACCACCGAGTGAGCATCAAAATACGGTTTCAGTTTCAACACCAAAAAGACCAAAGCCAAGGCAAATTTCTCAATCCTACTGTATCTTGTTTCGGCGTCTAACATAGTTTTGCTCTGGAAGTACACCGGCCTCTCTATCTTGTCCACTACCCTTATCAACATTGAGCTGATTGCATACTCTGATACCCCCAAGTACAAATATAGCCTCTCCCCCTACCCTGGGCGCGACAAGATCGAAGCCTTTCCCAAATACTCTTTCAACTCTTGGAAAGCCCTTTCGCATGCAGCGGTCCACTGAAAGTCGGTCGTCCTCCTCAAAAGTAAGTACAAAGGTCGGCATTTATCCGAGGACTTTGATATGAACCTATTGAGAGCTGCGACCATCCCGGCCAATCTCTACACCTCTTTCATATTCTGTGGAGACGGCATTTCCAACAGTGCTCTTATCTGGTCCGGGTTTGCTTCTATCCCGCGGTAGGTGACAATGTACCCCAAAAATTTTCCGGATGTCACTCCGAACGTACAGTTTTCTGGGTTCAGCATTAGTTTATGTCTTCACAGTATAGAGAATGTTTCCCTTAGCCCTGCCAGGTGCTCCTCCTCGGTCATACTCTTCTCTACCATGTCATCTATATAGATTTCCATTCCCTTTCTAATTTTGGTTTCAAACATCTTCTCCCCCACTCTCTGAAATGTTGCCCCAGTATTTTTTACCCGAAAAGGCATTCTGGTATAACAGTACGTTCCCCCCTCCACTATGCAGCGGTCCACTGAAAGTCGGTCGTCCTCCTCAAAAGTAAGTACAAAGGTCGGCATTTATCCGAGGACTTTGATATGAACCTATTGAGAGCTGCGACCATCCCGGCCAATCTCTACACCTCTTTCATATTCTCGCGGAGACGGCATTTCCAACGATTTTATATCGGTCCGGGTTTGCTTCTATCCCGCGGTAGGTGACAATGTACCCCAAAAATTTTCCGGATGTCACTCCGAACGTACAGTTTTCTGGGTTCAGCATTAGTTTATGTCTTCACAGTATAGAGAATGTTTCCCTTAGCCCTGCCAGGTGCTCCTCCTCGGTCATACTCTTCTCTACCATGTCATCTATATAGATTTCCATTCCCTTTCTAATTTTGGTTTCAAACATCTTCTCCCCCACTCTCTGAAATGTTGCCCCAGTATTTTTTACCCGAAAAGGCATTCTGGTATAACAGTACGTTCCCCCCTCCACTATGAACGCGGTCTTCTCTTGGTCAGGGACGTACATCACCACCTGATTGTAGCCCATTGATGTGTCCATGAACGAAAAAATCTTGAACTCCGCGGTTCAGTCCACCAACTCATCTATTTGCGGCATGGGGTAGTAGTCCTTCAGGAACTCCTTGTTAACGTCTGTGAAGTCCACGCACATCCTTACTTTCCCGTTCTTTTTGGGGACTGCTACTACGTTTGACAGCCATTCAGTGAATTTGCATTCGCGGATGATTCCTGCGTCCTTCAGCTTCATTACCTCATCACGGATTCCTTGCGCATACTGCGGTTTCACGCTTCTCATTTTCTGCTGGACTGGTCTGGCCCCTTCCCTCATATGTAATCTGTGGCACGCGAACTCTGGATCTAGCCCCGCTAAATCCTTAATTGTTCATGCAAACACATCGCTATTCTCAGTCAACACTGCAATCAACTTCGCTTTCCAATCCTCTGACAAACTTGTCCCCACATTCACAAACTTTTCCTCCTCCATGACCCCTATATTCACCACCTCAATCTCATCCATTGTCTTGGCCCAGACTAGCAACTCCTTCTCGTCGACCACAGTTTGTAACTGCTATGCTAACTTGTCATCCTTGTCCGATGCCTCTTTCTCTAGGGCACGGACCAAACCTTTCGCAGTCACTTGTTGTATGTTCTAAGCTGCGACCTGATCACCCCTTATCTCATACGTTCCTCCATTAGTCGGGAAGCGGATCACTTGATAATAAGTGGATGGGATGGCCTTCATCTCGTGAATCCATTTTCTGCTCAAGATCGCATTGAATTGCGATTTGGTATCTACTATCAAATGGGTAAAAACTGTCACCGGTAGCACGAATTCCCCTAACGGCTCTGTCCTGCTGTCGTTGAAGCCGAACAAGTTAGTTTGACGGGGCTTCATCAGCTTACTTTCAATGCCCATTTCTTCCATCGCTCCCTTGAATAACATGTCCACTGAGCTTTCGCAGTCTATCAGGACCCTTTTTACCATGTAATTACCCATGGCAATTGTGATCGCCAGTGCACCCTTGTAAGTAGAGGTCACTGACTCCAGATCCCTCGGAGTGAACTCTATCCTGTCATTTCCCTTGCTAGCCCCTGGTACGGGCCTCGGACTACTCATCACCTCGTTTATCTGTTGCAGACTGGCTGTCCTCCGCACCTTATCTAAGTGGGCATTTCTCCTCTGTGTTTCTCCACTGAAAATAACATTAATCGTACCCAGGATCCTGACCGCGGCTAGCACTCTTTCGAACGGCTGTACCTCCTTGATGAACTCCTTTAACTTCCCTCTCCCAATCATTCTCTCTACTAACCATTACAACGCAAAGCATTCATTGGTGGCATGATTCCAGACCTGGTGATATGCACAAAATAGCTTTCCTTCTATTTCCCTGGGTGTACTCTGCGGTGCTTCATAACACTGCTGCCCATTGATTAATGGCAAGATTTCTTCCAACGGCTTGTTCAGTGGGGTTAGCTTCATTTTGCGGTAAGGCTTTCTCTCCCTGTATTCTCTTCTAGCTTGCTCCCTACCTCTTTCTGCTTTCTGTGTTTCCCCCTGTAGGCTCCCCCTTCTCGAGCCGCGGTCCTTTCTCGGTCTCTCCTATCTTCCCCTCCCATGGCATGTACTAACTTCTTAAGCTTCTTGTGTTCTTTACGATTCCTCTGCAGAATATCCTCATATCTTATGTATCTTTCTACCTTCAAATACAAAGTGTGTAAGGTAGTAACCTCAATCTTGGATACTGACTCATGGACTCTGGTTCCTTGTTTCAACTCATGCTAGAACGCTATGACGGTGGTGCACTCATCTAGGTTCTCCACTCGTAGTGTCTCTTCCTTGAACCTGCACAAAAAATCCCTAAGTGTTTTGGTGGGCTTTTGCTTGACATTAAAGAGATCCACGACATCTACTACCCTCTTTTTCTGATGGATGAAGTGATTTACGAAGGCCTGTTCCAACTCCTCAAACCTTTGTATACTCCACGACTCCAGCCGATAATACCAGTTCAAGGCTCCCCCTTTCAAACTGGCAGGAAACATCATACAGCAGAGTCCATCGTACTTCCCCTCTTACCATAGTGGCATCTGCTGCATGAAGTGGTGTAAATGGTCCGCTGGGTCTCCTTTCCCGTCATACCTCTCAAACCGAGGTTGCGCTAACCTCTTGGGTACCTCTGAATTACAGACTGAGTTAGCCAATGGGTTATGATTTAAGCTGGCCACCACCTTCTTTGCCGAACCATGTTTTTCCTTCTCCGTCGTGCGGTTAGCTTCGCTGTCCCTTTCGATCATCGCTTGCACCATTTCCATGGTAATGCCTCCTGTGTTGTTCACTCCGGGCTCATGAGGGAGTTCCATGCCTTGTCCCTCCACATCACTACCCTCAAGTTCTGCTGTTTTCGCTCCCCCTTGAGTGGATTCCCTTTCTCTCCTTAACTCATCATTCTCTTCTCTGAGCCTTTCTATCTCCTCTTGAAGCAAGCTGGTTGAGCCCGCCTCCGTATCTTCGACCTCCTCTTTTGGCATCTCCTCATTCTCAATATTCACCGGTTCTTCCTCCCTGACCTCAGCTTTCACTCTTCTGGGTCTTCCCCTTCCTCTTCCTCATCCTCTCCCTCTTCCCCTCTTAGCTACAGGAGCCATGCTCTAACCTTTCATTTTTATCACTAGGTCGTGGACTATCTCGTCTCCACAGACGGCGCCAAATGTGATTACCAAAAAATCCCTCTTGATTTGCCTACTCTCTCCTCTCTTTCTCCCTATCTATTTTTTCTTTTTCTTATCTTTTTCACCCTTCTTTCCCCTAATGTTCCTTTTTATACCATCTTCTCCCTTCCTCCTGTCTGTTGATCCCCCCTTTCATCATTCGGCCACTATCTTCCCACCTGTCCCTTTAGGGTTCCGCGGCCTTGCTATCGTGCTTCCCCTCTTTCTTTTCTTATCTTGCATCTAGTCTAACATGGGGATCCTCCTGATGTCATTCCCTGCTGATGTCATTTTAGGGTTCTGCAGACACAATTCCCTGCATCGCGCTCCTATTTATTTACTCTGCTCTGGGCCAGATAACCTGCCACCTTACTAGTCATAAAATGGGTTTATACAGTGCCCACCATATTTTACAGGTTTCAGCATCCCATGAAGAGGTTGTGCTTCTACAAACCAAATACATAAACAACCTAGAACGAAATGAGTTTTAACTATGCCTCACAACTTCTAATTTACTCAACAAGGTCGAACTAGCATGCATTTGTTTTGCTGATCAAAGTATTTCTCTTACCGTGTTGCTTGTTTTTTACTATCTACGGATTCTGGTCAGCATGCTTTACGTATTGCAAATTTTTGTGTTACCACTTGGATGTCCAACTACTTTTGTTTTGCATTCTATTATTAAATTTTATAGTTGGTATTATTTGTTATGTTATATGTTGCTAAGTTGTTGTGACACCCAGTTTGCGACAAATCTAGGAATTTGCGTCAAAGTATTAGTTTTTTTTTTGCTCGGTAAGTTTCATATAATATATTAATACAACTATATTCTACAGCGATATATTGCAAAGACTATGGTTAAATTATATATTTTTCAGGTTGGAACACAACTGTTAGTTCCATTGTAGCATCGAGTTCAAATGGTAGATTTTTAAAAAAATGTTTGACTGGTGAGATGCTTAGGTTAAACGCACTTTCCCTAATGAGTTGCAATTAGGCATTTGTAGTGACAAATTTTGAAGCAGCAGTAAGTATTAATGTCAAGTAGTTTTTCAGTATACGGTGGATTCAAAAATTGAACAACTTTATACCATTTTTGTTTTCTTATTAAATTAGAAGTTGGTTACTGATAAGAGCCCAAAACTGTAGTTTTAACCCCTTAATATCATTATATTTAGACCAATTATATATGTGTATAATAAATATGAGTTAGTACTGTTTACGTGCGTTTATGTATTTCAGGCATTGGAGTCAAATATGTGAAGAAACATGTCACTTTTGCAAGATAAAGGAGCAAAGGTTAGTTGCTAAGAAGTTCTATGATTAAAGGTCAAGATTCAAGGAGAAAAAACCTTTTTAAAGCCCGGTCAAAGCTGAAAAGTCAAAGTCAACGCATACAGAAAAGTCAACAGAATTTCCAGATGCCGTATCTTTGAACTCAGACCTCTGAATTGAGCGTATTATATGTCAAAACGACCGGCTCGGAAAGAGATTTCTAATGGTCTGGACCCTAACTCAATCAGAGGAGGAAACGTTGAAGAAAAGGCTGTTCCAATAATTTCCAGCAGAGAAACCCTTTTTGAACATTTGTAATTAGGTTTTGGGGTTGATTTAAGGGCCCAAAACATGGCTCCAAAGCCCATGCACTAAATTGTAAACCTAGCTCTCTCTTATATAAAGAGGACTAAGGCATAACTCTCAGATACTTAGACTTAGATAGATATAATTAATTTGAGATAGATAGCTAAAACTTAGACTTAGTTATTAGTTTAAACTTAAGTTAGTTATTGTTCTTCAGTATTCATTAGATTAATAAAAGAAAGTTTTTGGTCTTCATTATGTCTTCTTCTTATTTATATAGTAATGATAGTCTAATGACTTCTAGCTAAACCTCTATTAGAGGGGTTTGATGAAGCTTGATGAAGACTTGATGTGTTAGTTATGATTATTGCTTTTCAAGAGTTTCACTCTAGAGGGATAGTTGATTTGCTATGAGAATGGGTTGGACTTCCTCACATGCTAATTATTAGTTGGCAGAGATTATCATGAGTAATTAGGGATCAGATACTTAATCTTATTTGATTAGAATTGTAATAATCTACACTAACATATTAGGAGTACATCAAGTGGATTCAAATCCCCCTAATCCCCTATCCATATTCACAATTTAATATTCAATTATCATAGTATAAGTTAAACATCTTATTTAAGTTCAATTGTCATATTAGTATAATTTCAATTCATTACTCTCATTCATTTTGTTAAAATCGATTAAATTAGCGAAAAGTTACGTTTAAAGGACTAGGAGTGGAACGAATTCTCTACTCCATATATTTCCCGTTAATCAAGAGAAGATAACTTTGATAATCTAGCAATATATAAGCATTTAATTTTACTTATTTATAGTATAAATATTTAAGAGTAGGTAAAACTATTGTTATACATTTTATCAAATGGCACCGCTGCCATTTTAGTTATGTTTAAATTCGTTTCCTTTAGTATTTTCGTCCCTACCAAAACCCTATTAAACCCACCCACCCTTGCTTGGTTCTGACTGTGTTTGTTAGGTTTAGAAATCTTTTTTTCAGAATTCTACACGGAGCGCACCCGCGCCCTTAGTAGGCTATATCGGGAGCGCGCACACCCTAAAAACACTGGACATTGGTTCAGGCAAGAGCGCGCCCGTGCCCTTCTACACCTAGTTCCAAGCGCCCCCGCGCCCAATTCTGAATTAGCCCAATTTTCATAGGTTAGTTTCCAACTCACTTCGTTCAAGTTATTCAGTGTTTCCAACTTCGCGCCCAATTCTGAATTAGCCCAATTTTCATAGGTTAGTTTCCAACTCACTTCGTTCAAGTTATTCAGTGTTTCCAACTTCGTGAATACACTGTGGTTGAATATATAAGACGTTATTCAAACGCATAGCAAGGAGGCATTCAAGTACTCCTTCTTTCACTCCTCACCTCTCCTATTAAAGGATTTTTTCTAGCATATCAGGGTTGTTTGACTGTTGTTAGTGGTTTGTTTCTTATTGACCCTAGCCTTGTATGAGATTAAGGTCCGGTACTAGTAGACCATCTTCTGTTATTTATCGCAAACATTAACGCACACGCCTATCTAGAATACAACACATTACATCTGCACCAATGGCTGATGAAACAGAGACTCCTCTCTCTGATTTTTACAAGGCCCTTAACGATAGCCCTAAGTCTTGCATCGTTCTTGCAGACCCAGTGGGGGATCCCCCCGAATATATTTAATTTGTTACAAGTTTTTCATGGGTTAGACCATGAGAAGCCTTCTCAGCATATGCATAGGATAGAATAAGTTCTTACGACATTTCGTCATCCTACCGTTAGTTCAGAACAAATTAAATCGAGGGTGTTTCCTTTCACCCTCGCCGATAAGGTGGCATCTTGGTTAACTGCCTAAGCGCCTAATTTTGTGGACTCATGGGCCAAACTTGTTCAATTCTTCATGGAACAGTTTTACCCACCGCTAAAGACAGATGAAATACTTCAAAAGATTCATTTCTTCCGCCAGAATCCTCATGAATCCTTTTCAGAGGCCTGGAATCAGTTCACTAATCTTCTCATCGAGTGTCCACATCATAACCTTGCGAAAGACACGCTTGTTCATGACTTTTTCAAAGGGCTTTTACAACACCATAAAGAGGTTCTTGACATAATGACTGGGGTAGTTTCCTTAGTAAAGGTGCCTCTGAGGCTTATAGGTTCTTGGAAGATCAATCTAAACATCAAAATAACTGAGGGGGTAATGACATCCCCCGCTCCAGTAATTCTTCTTCCATAGTTAAGGCTGCCAGTATGTTTGAGGTTGAATCTGATCCTGAGCTTAAAACTTTAATCGAATCTCTC
Source organism: Coptis chinensis (assembly GCF_015680905.1). Lineage (NCBI taxonomy): Eukaryota > Viridiplantae > Streptophyta > Magnoliopsida > Ranunculales > Ranunculaceae > Coptis > Coptis chinensis. The sequence goes on along the minus strand of NC_141457.1, from coordinate 69,637,469 downwards.
ACTAAAAAGGAAGAAGCCATTTCTGTCTAATAACAACCTACTCCTGTCATGAATGTCAACACTCTTCCATGTAATTTCTATTACAGCCTTGAGCATCTCGACTCCTATTGTCCTCTAGTCTATAAACATCCATCCACTCAACCGGACAATGTTTGTCCCATTAATAGCAAACCTAACACACCTTGGAGACAACACCCCAACTTCAGTTGGCGAAATAATCATCAAGTTACACCTCCAGGGTTTAATAATCAAAATGTTAGGCCAACACCCAATTACAACCAAGCTCTACCTAGACAAGGACAAGGTAATTATAATAATTATAATAATAATTATAATGCTAATAGAGGTATCGTTCCGGTTATTAATAACTATCGCAACCCACCCGTTAATAATCAAGGTGAGATAGTTCCAGTCACACCACCTGTGACCATTATACCTTCATAACCGGATTATTTTGACACCTACATCCATGCTAGCCAACAGTAGTAACAATCCTTTCATCATTCTAACCAACAAATTCTATAATCCATTAATCATTCCATCCAGCAGTTAGCCCAAGAGAAAGCCCCACCAAAAGGTGTGTTTCCAGGTCAAGTCATACCTAATCCTAAAATGCCAAACACAGCCTTTGAAGTAATTGGTAATCCAAGTAATAAAAATATCAACGTAGGTGATAAGAGCCCAAAACAGTAGTTGTAACCCCTTAGCAATAATACTTTTAGACCAATTATGCGAGTAATAAATAAGAATTAATGTTGATTACGTGTTTTTATGTATTTCAGGCATTGGAGTCAATTACGTGCAGAAATGTGTCACTGTTGCGAAATAAAGGAGCAAGGGTTGGTTGCTTAGAAGTTCTGTGATTAAAGGCCAAGACTCAAGGAGAAAAAGCCTTTTTAAATCCCGGTAAAAACTGAAAAGTCAATACGGGCAGAAACAGCTCACAAAAGTCAGCAGAACTTCTGAAGACTATATCTTTGGACTCAGACCTCGGAATTGGGCCTACCTTATGTCAAAACGACCATCTTGGAAAGAAATTTCCAATGGTCCAAACATTGTCCCAATCAAAGGACCAAAAGTGGATGGAAAGTCTGTTGAAGTCAAATCCAGCTGAAAAAGCCTCTGTGGACTGAAAAAATTGGGTTTTGGGCTCGATTTTCCACCCCAAAACATGGCTCTAGGCCCATGCACGAAATTGGGGATCTCTTTCTCTTCTTAAAAGGAGGAAAGGAGACAGACTAATAAGCTAGACCTAGATTAGAAAATAAATTAGTTTAGACTCCACTAATTTGTTTTATTACCTTGTTTTAAATTTAGTTTTGAATCAATATTGTTATTATTCTTTAGATCAATAAAGTTAGTTAGTTATTTATAAATCTAGTTTCATTCCATTAAATCATTTTAGCTTCAATTCATAGATTTAGTTAATAATCATTATTAGTTTCAATTCAATCTTGCATGATTAGATTTCTATTTTAATTCAAATAAGTAAATTTATAATCTTTATATCATGTCTTACTTAAATTCATATAGAAATGATAATTTAATGATTCAAGACTAAAACCTCCATTACAGGGGTTTAAGGAAGCCTTGATGAAAACTTGATTTGGTTAGCTTAGAAATCGTCGTGATAATCTATTCAATTCTAGAAAGTAATTAGTTCACTATGAGAATGGGTTTGATTACTTCACATGCTAGTTATTATTTGGTAGAGATTGCCATGAATAATTATGGATTAGAAATACCAGTTTGTTATGCGAAAGTATTGAAATTTGGATTACGACAATTTTTTGTTAGTTAATTAAGTCGAATCAAGGTGGAATCGAATTCCCCTAATTCATTCTCTATTGTCAAGTTAGTATTTGAATTCCGTCATTTCGTGATTTGCATATTGATTAGTAGTTTCCCATCGTAATATATTTCTGTTGTTACTCTCATTGACCTTGATAGACTGATAATCGTAGTTAACTTAGACTTCTAAAGAACTAAGAGTGGAACGAATCTTCTATTCCAACTATATTGCAATAGCATCGAGAGTAGAAAACTTTGATAACATTAAGCATATAATAAGTTCTAGTTTTACTTGCGTTTGAGTTTAATCGTTTATTCGTAGGTAAAACTAGCGTTTCCCTTTTATCAAATGGCGCCGCTGCCATCTTAGTTCCCTTTAGAATTATTTTCATTAATATTGTTAGTCTTCCCAAAGTCCCATTAAACCCACCCACCCTTGTTCGATTCTAATTGTGGTTGTTTGCTTCGGAACTGATTTTTTTTCACAGGAATACACTGAGCGCACGTTGCGCCCTTGTAGGCCAAATTTGGAACACACCCCGCGCTGAAGTGCTTGGACATCAGTCAAGGCACGAGCGCACCCCGCGCCCATCCTAGACAAAATCAAGGCGCACCACACGCCCAAAGTGCCTGGACATCAGCTAAGGCACGAGCGCACCCTACGCCCTCCCAAGGCTTAACCAGAGCGCAACTCGCGCCCAAAGTGCCTGGACCACGAGTCAAACACAAGCGCAACTTGCGCCCTATCTAGGCTACTTCAGAGCGCACCCCGCACCCTCTTCTAAACCGCCCGATTTCCATAGGTTAGTTTAAACTTCCATTACTTAAAGTTATTTAGTGTTTCTAACTTGTTACACACACTGAGCTCGCGTATACAAGACGTTATTCATAAGCGAAGCAAGGAGGCATTCAAGTACTTCTTTCTTCCACTCCTCGCCTCTCCTGTTAGAGGTTTATACTAGCATATCAGGATTGTTTTGACGTTTGTCTTGTTTAGTTAAAATTGGTCTTAGCCTTGCATGAGATTAAGGTCAGATAGAAGAAAAACGCCTAACGTAATCAAACGTCAACGTCAACAAACACGCCTTTCTAGTATACCACTCACTACACCTCTAGCTAATATACCACACACTACACCTGAAATAATGGCTGAAAAAAGAGAGTCTCCTCTCTCTGACTTTTACAAAGCCTTGAACGATAGCCCAAAATCTTGTATCGTTCTTGCAGACCCATTGGGGGATTTCTGAATCCCCCCAAGTATATTTAATTTGTTACCCGTTTTTCATGAGTTAGACCATGAAAAACCTTATCAGCACATGCGTAGGATTGAACAAGTCCTTACCACATTCCACCATCCTACAGTTGGTGCTAAACAAATTAAACTGAGGGTGTTTCCTTTCACCTTAGCCGATAAGGTGGCGTCTTGGTTAACTGCCCAAGCGCCTAATTCTGTGGACTCATGGGCCAAACTTGTTCAACTATTTATGAAACATTTTTACCCACCACTGAAGACAGATGAAATGTTTTCCAAGATTCATTTCTTTCGACAGAATCCTCATGAATCATTTTTAGAGGCTTGGAATCGTTTCACCGATCTTCTTATAGAGTGTCCACACCATAACCTCGCGAAAGACACGTTAGTTCGTGCCTTTTTGAAAGGACTTTTACACCACCATAAAGAAGTCCTTGACATAATGAATGGGGGTAGTTTCCTCAGTAAAGGAGCCTCAGAGGCTTATAAATTTTTAGAAGATCAAACAAAGCGTAAAAATAACTTGGGGGGTAGTGACGATATCTCCCGCTCCTCTAGTTCTTCTATAATAGTTAAGGCCGCCGGTATGTTTGAGATTAAACCCGATCCGGAACTAAAAACTTTAATCGAATCTCTCACTAAAAAGGTAGAGGCTATTTCTGTTCAACAAAAGCATATCCCCGTCATGAATGTCAACTCCAATCCATGTAATTTCTTTTTGAGTCCTAAGCATCCCGACTCCTATTGTCCTCTCACCTATGAACAACAAAGTTCACAACAAGACAATGTTTGTTCTATTAATAGTGAACCTAACGTACCTTGGAGACAAAATCCCAACTACGGTTGACGAAATAATCAACAAGCTACACCTCCAGTGTATAATAATCAAAACGTTAGGCAAGCAAACAATTACAATCAAGCTCCACCGAGACAAGGACAAGGTTAGGGTAATTATAATAATTATAACAATAATAATTATAATGCTAATAGAGGTATTGTTTCGGTTAATCATAACTATCACAACCCACCCATTAATAATCAACGTGACATAGTTCCTGTCACACAACCTATAGCAAACACTCCTCCACAACCGGATCATTTCTACGCCTTTATGCAAACCCAACAACAAATTTTATAAGCCATCCAACTTTCATTACAGCAGTTAGCACAAGAGAAAGTACAACCCAAAGGTGTATTTCTGGGTCAAGCGATACCTAATCCTAAAATAACAAACATAACCTTTGAGGTAAACGGTAATAATAGTAAGGACAATGCAAACGTAGGTGAGCTAAATGCCATCACCACTCTCCGTTCTGGCAGAGTGGTTGATAACAAAGTAACTATGCCTATAGTTACCCACCAGTAGTACCTACACTTGATATTTTACTAGATACAGAACTAAAAACTGAAAATCCTACCCCTGTAGAAGTACCAGTTAAATCATAACCTAAGAAACAAAAGGCCAAGGTTAAACATCATGTTGATCCATATGCTAAATATAGAGAGAAACCACCATTTCCCCAGAGATTAGCTATGTTGAACAAGGATACAAATTACGATGAGATTAGGGAAGTTTTAAAAAATCTAACGATAAACCTTCCTTTTTTTAAAGCGATTAAAAAGTTACCTCATCATGCTAAGTTTCTTAAAGAGTTGTGCACTACTAGGCATAAGACAAATATTCTTAAAGACGTCTTTTTAACAGAACAGTTTCCAACTTTAACCGAACATAATGGAATCGTTAAGTACAAGGACCCTGGTCGTCCTACTATACAATGCACCTTAGAAGATTCCCACACGACGTCCGCGCTATTAGACCTGGGGGCGAGTGTTAACTTACTCCCGTATTATTTATACAAACAAATAGGTCTACAGGAGATGCAACCTACTAAAATGACGTTGCAATTAGCTGATCGGTCTATTAAATATCCTAAGGGTGTGGTTGAAAATGTGCTTGTTAAGAATCAAGAATTCTACTATCCTGCTGATTTTGTTATCCTCGATACAAAAGTCGCTAACAACTCTGTTCCGATCATTTTAGGGCGTCCTTTCTTGGCTACTGCCAACGCGCTCATAAATTGCCGCGATGGTTCGATGTCCATGTCTTTTGGCCATCTTTCTATTTAGGTAAATGTTTTTAAAATGACAAAACAGTTCCCAGATACGACTTCGGATGAAGAGGTTAGCATGATCGAGAGCTTAGCTCAAGATTATTTCAAAACCACGTTTCCTAATAATCAGATGTACAAATTACTTTCCTTTGGAAGTTCCAACTTCGACGAGAACTCCCTGGAAGTCGAGGAAGATTTCCTTCAACTCTTTTGCAACTCTTCATTGCCACCTCGCGAGTCCCTCCCTAACAACATCCATTCATCCCTTGACGCTATGACGAAAGATGAATTTTTCACCCTTTATCCCAGTGATTCTTTTGACCCACCTATTGAGGAATGTCTTGCATATCTCAAGGCTTATGATGATGTAGACCTGAGAGCTCTAGCCGAGCCCCATTCATCCACCTCACATTATCCTGTCACTCATTTATCTTCTATCACCAACATTCCCCACCTTCCACCTTTTCAAAGGAACCTTGAGTTTGCACTTCACCCTCTTGCTTTTTCTGTGCTTAATGATTTTCTAAATCCTCCTAATACGGAAATAATTCCCAAGGAAAAGGCACGTGACACCTTCATTTTTAGAATTAAGACAGTTCCTACCTACACCATGAATGAGTTTTGTGCTAAACCCAAATTCTCATTTTTTCCATTCTTTCATTCTAAAACTTATCCATATCCAACATATTTTCCATAAACATCCATTTTCTCACGATCATTCACTTGGACACCCTTTCGTTCAAAGATGAAGAAGAAGGTGCATGCTCGGTTACGTTCTAGGTCTATCAAACTTCGCTTTCATTTCACTAAGTTGCGTCGAAGAAAATCTTGGTGCTTGATTCTGTTTGGGGGTGCATTCCATGTTAATTATTTATGGCAAGATCCACAACTATTTCGGTTGTTGACATATAGTAAACTGCATGTTAATTATATACATATGCTAGAGATGAAGTCTCGGGAATCTGACTTTAAAAGACTCACATTTAAAAGCAATTTTCTCAACTCTATTCTATAAAATTTGTTTGGGGGTGGGGTGTTGGTATTTCCATCCTAAACTCTGTTCTATAAATTTGTTGTTTTTATTGTTCCTAGTAGATTGGATGTTAAGTTGTTAAATTAAGTTGTTAAATTTGAATTATGTAGTTAATTGTTATTTGAATTTCTATTTTAATTTAACTTGGGTTTTGTCTAAGCATGCGATGATTTTTGCATAAATCCCACCTTCCCGAATTGTTTGGGGGTGGTATTATTATTTTTAGCATTGCTTTTATCTGATCCACCATTTTAGAAGTAATTTTGCAATGAGTTGGTCGAGAATATTGCTATTATTGGTGTGGCTATGATTAGATATTGTGGTAGGATAAAATTTCAATGAGTTAGGAAGTTGTTATTCTAAATTCAATCTAAAAGATATTAGGTTTGTTTTGGAATAATGAATATGGGTTGTTTCCGTTTTAGGTTTTGGAAATATTTTGTTTTCGGCAATTGCTTTAAATTGTTTTGGCAACTTGTTGATTATAGAAACGAAAACCCTATATATACTTCCTTCATTCTACACTCACAACCCACACTACAAACCTTGCACTCTCACCTTTCACTCCCAATTTTTCTCTTTTGTTTTTTCACTTAAGCCTGCTCAGACTACCCAGAGCGCACCCTGCGCCCTACACTCACTCTTCACAAGCGCACCCTGTGCTTGAACCGCCTATAACTCAATTTAGACCTGAGCACACCCTGCGCCCTCACAAGGCTAAATTTGAGCGCCACCCGCGCCCTGACCTCTGTAGCCACAAAAAATTCTGATTTTTTGTGGGTTGTTCCAGGATTGTTTGTAGCTTTTCTAGAGAGTAGTTTTGTGATGACATCTCCTACAGTCATACCTGAGCAGTCTTTCAAAGACTTGTTGGGAAGCGACACCTATGGTGCTTGGTTTCGCGAGGTGATCATACACATAGGCTGGGAACCGCTAATGGTAAGACCTGATGAACTTTATTCTCCTGCACTTACATCTTATTTTTATGATAATTGTAAGTTCCTTGATAGACTAGATGAAGAACAAGTGTTCTCCATCACCATTGAGGATGAACCAATGGAAATTACCAGGTTCTTGCTAGCCTTTGTTCTTGGACTTGCTATGCCCACTGAAATACAAGACTCACAGGCCTATTTGGTCGATAATATGTACCTTTATAACTATGAGGATTTGCATGAGCATTACGGGGCATGAATCTTTAAGATAGAGGACCAAGGGGAATATAGTGTCGCCCTTGGTAGCCTGTCTATGAACGTGGGCACTATTATATTTTGGATCATGGTAAACATTAGAGGAGAATGGCGTTATTCTTCTGTGAATTGTGAAACTTGTGATATTTTCCTTGCTTTAGCTGGGGGACGTATACTCTATGATATTCCCCAGACCCTAATGTCTAGTTTAGCATGAGCCCATAGCATGAGGCATAAGTACCTTCTTATGCCCGTTTTAGTTTGCCGTATTATGTTATGTTTCTTCCCTGTTTTTTGTGCCCGCTTCACGGATTGGGTTAAGGTTGATATTGTGAGACCCACCAATGTATTATTCAATCTTTCTGTGCAATGACTTGGCAAGGATGGAGGATACAACCTCATCAGGTTGCACCTTACACCCCATTTGACCAAGTGGCGCTTAACAGGTTAGCAATCGTAGATGATAAATGGCGTGAAGCCTGGCAAATCATCATGGCATGGCAGGATGCGAAGGAACCTCATTTCTTTATAGAAGAGGAGGAGGATGACGCTTAAACAATGGAGTTAAGGTAAGTTTTTAGTTTCAGTTCGTGTCTGCTTACGTCCCAAGCAATTTACTTCTTGTAACCCCATAACGGGTGGAACTTATATAGAGTTGCGTCTGTTTTTCTTTTTCTATATTAGTATATTTTAACCTTGTTTTGCAAATGTTCTAGAATTTCACGCTTTTCCATGGTATTTTTCTACCCTTTTTATTTCAATACTTTGAGGACAAAGCATGTTTCTTGTTTGGGGGTGGCATAGAAACACGTGTAATTAAGGCATCTATTAGGATATAGATATGTACATTATGCACTTGTTTTCTAGTAAAAATTTCAAAATTTCAAAAAAATAAAAAAATGTTAAAATATGTTATGCTATACACTTAGGAATATTGGTATTGTTTTCTTCCTCTATGCTCTTAATAATCTAGAAGTCCCACATTAGCTTTTGCATTAAAATAGTTTTTAGAAACTTAGGTTAATATATAGGTAATAATCTTTGCATCTATCTATAAATATATTACATAAGTATCTATGATTGTTTGGCAGTAAGTTTCTGAAATCTAGGCTAGAGTACTTATTCTACAAATCATGTGAGAATATAGCCTAAAGCCTTATATGAGTTAAATATTTGATAAATGACACAAGGGAGAAGTAAAATCCGGATAGAGAAATCACACGTCCACTTGCTTGATCATTATACCATATCCTAAGCGAGAATTTAGGCCCTCTTTGGATCGATATAGCCAGAAATTCAAACCTTATGAAATTATTTTCCGCTAGTCGCCCCTCTGAGCCTTTCATAAACCACAATTCCTTTACCCTTTTACAAAAAAACAAAACAAAATAAAAAAATCAACCTACCCATTTTAGAACAAGTCTGAGAATAGAGATGAAGAATAGAAAAGGGAAAGACCTTTGAAATCAAGAATTTGTTAGTCGCTTCAAATAAGAAAAGAAAGTTTCTATCCAAATAAAAGATAAATAAATAAATAAAAGAAAATAAAGAGATAGAACTCCAAAAACAGAATCAAAGGAGTCAACAGCCAAAGAAAAATAAAAAATGGCTAAAGATGGAAACAAAGTGTAGAAGCAAAAGTAAAAAAAACAAGGTTTTCTCTAGTTACATAATATGAAAACCCTATTATCTCAGACTAGTTCTTTTTGAATATCTATTTCCTTCCTTCTCAAACCATCTCCTAATCCCAGCAACACCTAAATAAGACCTCTAGCTCAATTAGGAATAGGTTAGTATGATAGTAAATGGCAGATGTGTTTGATCGACTTCGGATTCCTTGTGTGTCATTGAGATTGTAAGATAAAGTGTTCCCACTGCACACTAGAGTAGCGAAACTTGAGCAGAAAAATCAGAGTGGTTTTTGTCTAGACATTTATGTGAGGACCTACTTAAGAACGCTATTCCGAGTTTTTCAAAAACGGACTTGCTAGTGCATTTCATAGTATTACTCATTGTATATATGTTTATTCATAGATGATTGATTATTATGCATATATTAGCTTAGGTTTCGACTTGATTATTCTATATTCATTGCTAGTGAGATATATAGATAATTGGGAGCATAAATAAGGAAACAATAGTTTTATTTCTTAGTCGTTGTAGTATAGATGAAGTTTGTGAGTACCTTCACTAGAAAACTCTCATAAGGATATAACTCATCCACTAGGGAATTCCTAGTGGTTTGAGGCCTTGTTGCATACGGTCAATGCAATCGCACTCGGCGAAACGAGATTAGTTAGAACTCCATTTTTGGTCACTTATTCTAATTTCTCATATTTGCTTGAGGACAAGCAAAATGTTGTTTGGGGGTGGTTTGATAAAAGCGCAAAATTGTAGTTGTAACCCCTTAACAATAATACTTTTAGACCAATTATGCGAGTAATAAATAAGAGTTAATGCTGATTACGTGATTTTATGTATTTCACTTTTGCGAGATAAAGGAGGAAGGGTTGGTTGCTAAGAAGTTTTGTGATTAAAGGCCAAGACTCAAGGAGAAAAAGCCATTTTAAAGCCCGGTAAAAGCTAAAAAGTCAACGCGGGTAGAAACAACGCACAAAAGTCAGCAAAACTTCTGAAGACTGTATCTTTGGACTCAGACCTCGGAATTGGGCCTACCTTATGTCAAAACGACCATCTTGGAAAGAGCTTTCCAATGGTCTAAACATTGACCCAATCAAAGGAGCAAAAGTGGACAAAAAATCTGTTGATCGAAGTCAAATCCAACATAAAAGGCCACTATGGACTGAAGAAATTGGGTTTTGGGCTCGATTTTCCGGCCTAAAATATGGCTCTAGGCCCATGCACGAAATTGGGGATCTCTTTCTCTTCTTGAAAGGAGGAAAGGAGGCAGACTAATAAGCTAGACCTAGATTACAAAATAAATTAGTTTAGACTCCATTAATTAGTTTTATTACCTTGTTTTAAATTCAGTTTTGAATCAGTATTTTTATTATTCTTTAGATCAATAAAGTTAGTTAGTTATTCATAAATCTAGTTTCAATCCATTAAATTATTTTAGCTTCAATTCATAGATTTAGTTAATAATCATTATTAGTTTCAATTAAATCTTGCATGATTAGATTTCCATTTTAATTCAAATAAGTAAATTTATAATCTTTATATCATATCTTGCTTAAATTCATATAGAAATGATAATTTAATGATTCAAGACTAAAACCTCCATTAGAGGGGTTTGAGGAAGCCTTGATGAAAACTTGATTTGGTTAGCTTAGAAATCGTCGTGATAATCTATTCAATTCTACAAAGTAATTAGTTCACCATGAGAATGGGTTTGATTGCTTCACATGCTAGTTATTATTTGGTAAAGATTGCCATGAATAATTAGGGATTATAAATTCCAGTTTGTTATGTGAAAGCATTGAAATTTGGATTACGACAATTCTTTGTTAGTTGATTAAGTCGAATCAAGGTGGAATCGAATTCCCCTAATTCATTCTCTATTGTCAAGATAGTATTTGAATTCTGTCATTTCGTGATTCGCATATTGATTAGTAGTTTCCCATCGTAGTATATTTATGTCGTTACTCTCATTGACCTTGATAGACTGATAATCGTAGTTAACTTAGACTTCTAAAGAACTAGGAGTGGAACGAATCTTCTATTCCAACTATATTGCAATAGCATCGAGAGTAGAAAACTTTGATAACATTAAGCATAGAATAAGTTCTAGTTTTACTTGCGTTTGAGTGTAATCGCTTATTCGTAGGTAAAACTAGCGTTTTCCCTTTTATCAGTAGGTGAGCTAAATGCCATCACAACTCTCCGTTCTGGTAGAGTGGTTGAGAATGTTGTAACTATGCCAATTGTTATCCCACTAGTGGTCCCTACACCTGATATTTTACTAGATACCGAAGTAGTAACTGATGATCCTACTCCTGTAGAGGTACCAGTTAAAGCTCAACCGAAGAGGAAATCGGCCAAGGTTAAAACTCCTATTGATCCATATGCTAAATATAGAGAGAACACACCGTTTTCCCAAAGACTAGCCATGTTACACAAGGATACTAATTTTGATGAGATTAGGGAAGTTTTTAAAAATCTAACGATTAACCTACCTTTTCTTGACGTTATTAAAAAGTTATCACAACATGCTAAGTTTCTAAAAGAGTTGTGTACTACTAGGCGGAAGAACAATATACCAAAAGACACCTTTTTAACTGAATAGTTCCCAACTCTATCTAAACATAATGGAATAGTTAAGTACAAGAACCCTGGTCATCCTACTATACAATGCACCTTGGGGGATACCCATATGACGACTGCACTATTAGACCTGGGGGCGAGTGTTAACTTACTCCCTTATTATTTATATAAACAAATAGGTCTACAGGAGATACAACCTACTAAAATGACGTTGCAATTAGCTGATTGTTCTATTAAGTATACTAAGGGTGTTGTTGAAAATGTGTTAGTTAAGGTTCAAGATTTTTACTACCTAGTCGACTTCATTATCCTTGACACAGAAGTCGCTAACGACTCTGTTCTTATCATTTTAGGGCGTCCTTTCCTGGCAACTGCCAATGCGGTCATAAACTGCTGCGATGGTTCGATGTCCATGTCCTTTGGTCATCTTTCTATTGAGGTAAATGTTTTCAAGATGATGAAATAGTTACCCGATTCTTCTATAGATGGGGAAGTTAAAATGATCGAGAGCCAAGCTCAAGATTATTTCAACAATACGTTTTTGGAAAATCATATGCACCAGTTCTTTTCCCTCGGTAGCTCCGACTTCGACAATGACTCCGGCTTAGAGGAAGTCAGCGCCCTTTTTGAGTCTACCCTTGTCTTAGATCCTTCTGACGCTCCACCTTCCGAGTTTGAGGACCTCTTACCTAAATAGGTCTTCACTACTCAAGACGAGGATCCTTCGGAATCTTTTTTGCCAATTCCTCCCACCCCTATGCTTAAGCCTCTTCCTGCTGAGTTTAAATATATCTAGCTTGATCCAGATGGTAGTCATCCGGTGATCATATCTTCTTAGTTATCTGTTGATGAAGAGGCATGTTTGATTAGGGTGATTAGGGAACATCGTTCCATAATCGGTTGGTCCCTAGACGACATTAAAGGGATTGACCCTGGTGTATGCACGCATCACATACATTTATAGGATAATGTGAAGACTTCACACAAACCTCAGCATCGCTTGAACCCTGCCATGAACGAGGTGGTCAGGGAGGAAGTCTTATGGTTACTAGATGCGGGGATCATATATCCAATCTCCGATAGTGAATAGGTAAGTCTTATTCACGTAGTCCCTAAGAAATCAGGGGTTACCATTGTTCGTAATGTTGCAGGTGAATATGTTTCCACACGTGCTCCTATGAAATGGAGGATCTATATTGATTAGAGACGCTTAAATGCTATGACACGAAAGGATCACTTTCCTTTACCCTTTATAGATCAGATGCTCGAACGTCTAGCTGGTCATGCTTATTATTGTTTTTTAGATGGCTATTCTGGCTATTTTCAGATCATTATCGATCCTGATGACCAAGACAAGACTACCTTCACATGTCCTTTTGGAACATATACATATAAACGAATGTCTTTTTGGTCTCTATAATGTTCCCGATACCTTCCAGCAGTGTATACTTCATATCTTTAGTGATATGGTGGAGCGCTTTATGGAAGTTTTCATGGATGATTTTTTTATCTATGGAGGCTCTTTTAGTGAGTGTATGTCTAACCTTTCCCAGGTGTTGACACGATGTGAGAAGAAAAATCTGGTTTTAAATTGGGAGAAGTGTCATTTTATGGTAAAGAAAGGGATAGTGCTAGGTCATATTGTATCCAGTGATGGCATAAAAGTAGATAAGGCTAAATTGGATAAGATAGCGTCTTTACCTATACCACAGACTGTCCATGACATTAGAGCCTTTTTAGGCCATGCAGGTTTCTATAGGCGTTTTATCAAGGATTTTTTGAAAATAGCTAGGCCTTTAACTAATCTGCTTTTAAAGGATGCTGATAATGTGTAAAACACTAGTTTTACTCACTTTTAACTATTTATGCAATGAATAAGTAAAACTAGTGTTTACACCTTATCAAATGGCACAGCTGCCATCTTAGTTCTGTTTAAATTCGTTTATTTTAGTATTTTTGTCCCTACCAAAATCCCATTAAACCCATCCACCCTTGTTTGATTCTGACTGTGTTTGTTTGGTTCAGAAATCTTTTTTTTTTTTCAGAATTCTACATGGAGCGCGCACGCCCTAAAAACACTAGACATTGGTTAAGGCAAGAGCGCGCCCGCGCCCTTCTACACCTAGTTCCAAGCGCGCCCGCGCCCACTTCTGAATTTGCCCAATTTTCACAGGTTAGTTTCCAACTCATTTCATTTAAGTTATTCAGTATTTCCATCTTCGTGAATACACTGTGATTGCGTATGCAAGACGATATTCAAACTCGTAGCAAATAGGCATTCAGGTACTCCTGCTTCCACTCCTCGCCTTTTCTGTTAGAGGATATTTTTCTAGCATATCAGGGTTGTTTGACTGTTTGTTCATGGTTTGTTTCTTATTGGCCTTAGCCTTGTATGAGATTAAGGTCCGGTACTAGTAAACCATCTTCTGTTATTTATCGCAAACGTCAATGCACACGCCTATCTAGAATACCACACACTACACCTGCACTACTGGCTGACGAAACAGAGACTCCTCTCTCTGATTATTTACAAGGCCCTTAACGATAGTCCTAAGTCTTGCATCGTTCTTGCAGACCCAGTGGGGGATTTTTGAATCCCCCCGAATATATTTAATTTGTTACCATTTTTTCATGGGTTAAACCATGAGAAGCCTTATCAGCATATGCGTAGGATACAACAAGTTCTTACCACATTTCATCATCCTACCGTTAGTTCAGAGCAAATTAAATTAAGGGTGTTTCCTTTCACCCTCGCCGATAAGGCAGCATCTTGGTTAACTGCCCAAGCGCCTAATTCTATGGACTCATGGGCCAAACTTGTTCAATTATTCATGGAACAGTTTTACCCATCGCTAAAGACAGATGAAATGCTTCAAAAGATTCATTTCTTCCGCCAGAATCCTCATGAATCCTTTTTAGAGGCCTGGAATCGGCTCACTGATCTTCTCATTGAGTGTCCACATCATAACCTTGTGAAAGACACGCTTGTTCATGCCTTTTTCAAAGAGCTTTTACATCACTATAAAGAGGTTCTTGACATAATGACTAGGGGTAGTTTCCTTAGTAAAGGTGCCTCTGAGGCTTATAGGTTCTTGGAAGATCAATCTAAATGTCAAAATAACTGAGGGGGTAATGACATCTCCCACTCCAATGATTCTTCTTCCACAATTAAGGTTGTCAGTATGTTTGAGGTTAAATCTGATCCTGAGCTTAAGACTTTAATCGAATCTCTCACTAAAAAGGTAGAAGCCATTTCTGTCCAACAACAGCCTACTCCTATCATGAACGTCAACACTCTTCCATGTAATTTATGTTATAGCCTTGAGCATCCCGACTCCTATTGTCCTCTAGTCTATGAACAACCATCTGCTCAATCAGACAATGCTTGTTCCATTAATAGCAAACCTAACGCACCTTGAAGACAACATCCCAACTTCAGTTGGAGAAATAATCATCAAATTACCCCTCTAGGGTTTAATAATCAAAATGTTAGGCTGCTGCCCAATTACAACCAAGCTCCACTGAGACAAGGACAAGGACAAGGTAATTATAATAATTATAATAATAATTATAATGCTAATAAAGGTATCATTCCGGTTACTAATAACTATCACAACCCACCCATTAATAATCAACGTGAGATAGTTCCAGTCACACCACCTGTGCCCACTACACCTTCATAACTAGATAGTCTCGACACCTTCATACAGGTTAGCCAACAGCTTTTACAATCCATTAATCATTCTAACCAACAGGTTTTAAAATCCATTAATTATTCCATCCAACAGTTAGCCTAAGAGAAAGCCCCACCAACAGGTGTGTTTCCAGGTCAAGCCATACCTAATCTTAAAATGCCAAACACAGCCTTTGAAGTAACCGGTAATCCTAGTAATGAAAATATCAACGTCGGTGAGCTAAATGCCATCACCACTCTCTGTTCTTGTAGAGTGGTTGATAACGCCGTAACTATGCATGTTGTTATCCTACCAGTGGTCCCTACACCTGATATTTTACTAGATACCGAAGTAGTAACTGATGATCTTACTCCTATAGAGGTACCAGTTAAACCTCAACCCAAGAGAAAAACGGCCAAGGTTAAAACTCCTATTGATCCATATGCTAAATATAGAGAGAACCCACCGTTTCCCCAGAGACTAGCCATGTTACACAATGATACTAACTTTGACGAGATTAGAGAAGTTTTTAAAAATCTAACGATTAACCTACCTTTTCTTGACGCTATTAAAAAATTACCACAACATGCTAAGTTTCTAAAAGAGTTGTGCACTACTAGGCGGAAAACCAATATACCAAAAGACGTCTTTTTAACTGAGCAGCTCCCAACTCTATCTGAACATAATGGAATCGTTAAGTACAAGGACCCTAGTCGTCCTACTGTACAATGCACCGTGGGGGATACCCACAAGACAACTGTGCTATTAGACCTAGGGGAGAGTGTTAACTTACTCCCTTATTATTTATATAAACAAATAGGTTTATACGATATGCAACCAACTAAAATGACGTTGCAATTACTTGATCGTTCTGTTAAGTATCCTAAAGGTGTGGTTGAAAACGTGCTGGTTAAAGTTAAAAAATTTTACTACCCAGCCGACTTTGTTATCCTCGACACAGAAGTCGCCAACGACTCTGTTCCTATCATTTTAGGGCGTCCCTTCTTGGCTACTGCCAACGCGCTCATAAACTGCCGTGATGGTTCGATGTCCATGTCTTTTGGCCATCTTTCTGTTGAGGTAAATATTTTTAAAACGATGCAATAGTTCCCAGATACAACTATCGATGGAGAGGTTTGCATGGTCGAGAGCTTAGCTCAAGATTATTTCAACAACATGTTTCCTGATAATCAGATGCCCCAATTTCTTTCGTTCGGAAGTTCTGACTTCGGCATTGTCATCCCTACACTAGTAGATACCCATCTTATAGACGAGAAAGAAAATCACAATTTCAACTCCTTGGACCAGATTGATGACTTTCTCAAAGATGTAGAGGTATACCATAATCATGTGGATGCGACCAAGCTAGATGAGGATTTCGACGAGTTTCTTCAAGCCTGTGATGATCCACCCTCTCAAGACCTACCTCACACACCACCCGACCATCAGCCACTTGAGCCCATCCCTCATATATTCCAATCATTTCCTACCTCTTCGATTCCCCTTCCTCTACCCTTTCGAAAGAACCCTGAGTCTACACTTAACCTTTTTGTTTCTCCTATGCTTCATGACTTCCTAAACCCATCTGGTAAGGACATAATATCCATGAAAGAGCCACCTAACATTTTTCAGTTTCAGCTGTGTGATTATACCGACCCACGCCACCAATGAGTTTTGTGTTCAGCCCACATTCTTATTTTTTCCATTCCTTACTTCTAAAACTTATCCATACCACACATATCTTCCACATCCATCCATTCATTCATGAGCATTCACTTGGCCACTCTTTCGTTGGAAGAAAAAGAAGGATTTGCATGCTAGGTTAAGTTCTAGAAACATCAGTATTCACTCTCATTCCGCTAGGCCACGTCATGGAAAATCAGGGTGCTTGATTGTGTTTGGATGTGTTTTCTATGATAATTATTTATGGCACGATCCACAACTATTTTGATTGTTGATATATGGTAAACTGCATAATCATATATATATATATATATATATATATTAGATAAAGTCTCGAGTATCTGACTATAAAAGACTCATTTTATTCTTCAGTGTACTCCATTCCACTATTATATTTTGGTAGTGCACAATTAAGGTAACCGGGCCCTCTCTTTGGAGTGTATGGCTGTAAGTACTGGATCCTAAGTCCACGTTTAACATAATTCACGTTTTCCACTCTTGCATGTTTTCTCGGTTTTTGAGACATGTTTCTCTATGGTGTGAATTATGTCTTTATTGCTTTATTGTTTTCCCTTATATTAATCCATATTCATAAAAAGTAAAAAAATAAAGAAAACCAAAAAAAATGTAATCTAGCAAGTCTCAGGAATCTTACTTTAAAATACCCACGTGCTTAAACAAAATTTCTAAACCCTGTTTTCAAAATTTGTTTGGGGGTGGGGTATTGGTCTTTCCATTCTTATTCGCTCAACTTCCTATTCTTGTTGTTTATATCATTTAGTCATATTTTGATTCAAGTTGACACTATCTATGAATTTAAATTCCTTTTGCTCACATAACTTATGTCATGCACGTACTTTGAGGTGTTTTTCATTTTCTTATATGTCAACTACGGTTAGATTTGAGTTTTTTTTTTATAGATCATTGGATTGTACTCTCTTTGATGATCGTTTTCATAGCTCATTCGCAAAAATCGGATTGTTAACGAATCGGAAATTTTAGTTTTAATTTAACGCGGCATAGGACGGAATGGGTATTTCGAAATTTGTTTTGGGCTTGGGCCCAACAAATTAAACCCTACGTAGTCTCATGAAAATCCAACGCGTTTTCTTCTTTCTTCTCCACGCCTCCATTAAACAAAAACTCACAAACAATCCAACCAAGAACAGCTTAAGCGCGTACGCCCTTGTGTCGCGCCCTAACGTCCACACAACCCATACTCAATTTTTGATCGAGTGATCGTTTCCCTAAACCCCTCCTTGTGTTAACCCCAATTTTTGAAATCCAATCTCAATGGCTCCATCACAGCCCAAGATTCTTCCAGAACAAGTTTTTGAAGTTCGACAATTCACACCCTTTTATGATACCGAGATGATTCGTAGGAAGTGGCATTTTTTGTGGTATTCGACGAAAGATTTTTATCACACCGATTTGGTGTTGAATTTTTATAAGAAGAGGGAGATTGAGGGTCGTCGGGTTTTTGTAAAAGTGAATGGTAGGAAGAGGGAATTAAATACAGCTGTGCTGTCTGCGATTTTTGGCATTGAGGAAAGAGACCTCATACTCACAATGCAGGCATCTCAGTGGGGTGGAATCGAGGCTTTGATGAAGGAGACTATTTTAGAGGGAATTTACAATCCAAAATCGCATTTTGTTCGACAATCGTCTCTGCGAACCAACCAACTGGCTGTAACTCAATGGGTTGGTCAGAATATCATTGGCACCACTAAAGTAAGTGACATCAACTCAACGTGTCTGCACGTTCTCTAGGTCCTGCAGGAGAAGAGGTATGAGTTTTGCATCTTCTACTTTTTGATAACTGAGATTCGAGCAGTTGGTGTATATAGCGCCCCTTTACCTACCTTGATTACTAAGATCATGCTGCATTAGGGATGTGTTCCAAAAATTGGTAGGGTTATGTTAAAGTTACATGAAAATGCACGAATTTATAAAGAATGTATTCAGAGGGGGTGGAAGTTGCCTGAGGATAGGGGTGTTGAGACAGAATCGAGTGAGGAAGATGAGGATGAGACGTCATGTTTTGATGCCGGAGTTTGGGAAAAGGCTACTACGGATGAAGCCCGTGCCTCCTTATTGCATCGTGGCATGCGTTCTCTGAATACCATCTGTGAGGATCTTCGGACTAGGCAAGTTACAATTCATGAGAATTTTGAGAAGATCAACGATAATCAACGAGATATCCAGGCTAACATGGAGACTCTTGTCTAGCGTGAGGATGAGCATTTGGGGAACCATGAATGTATTTATGGACCAACAACGCCAATTCGAAATAGAAGTTCTACGACGTTTGCCACCTCATGAGGGTTCTTCTTCTGATACCTCTGTGAGGCATGAGCGTTGTCGGCGCAGGACGGATGACTCTGGCCCATCATCGTCGCATGGCTAGTTTATTTTGTATTCTTGTTGTGTTAAGACTTGTTTTCTTGATTTTCTTGATTTTGGTTTCGAATTGTTAGTTAAGTAGTTAATATTTGGATTCTATAATTGTTATTTTATTTTAATTTAATTTGAAGTTATTTTAGTTTCCGGCATATACTATGTGTTGTATTGTGAATCCCACCCTTTCAACTTGTTTGGGGGTGGAATTATTTATTTCGAAATGCCTCTAATCATATCCACGTATTTTTGTCGAATTATTATTGTCTGCTTGATAATGATTGAATTATGTGAGAATGTTGCTAAATTAATGTCGCTAGAATAGCAAGTGTTGTTTGGTGCAACCTCAAGGAGTCATAATTAGATGATTGTTATTTTAATTCCAGCCAAAAAGCTATTGGTTTGGTTTTGTAGCATGCCTCTTGTCTAGTTCTATTTTGGTTTTAGACATGTCTTATTCCATCATGTTGCCTTAACTAGTTGGGAAGCTTGTGGAACTTAGAAACTAGTTTTCTATAAATCCTTGGTGCACTCTCAACTTCACATCACACCTCACACTTTGCATCTCTCACTTTGCCTTTGTATTTTCACTTCATAGCACTCATCATACACGGAGTGCGCACGCCCTCTACTTTGCCTAAAGTCAGAGCGTTCCTGCCTTAAAATCACTGGACATCAAGCAATGCAAGAACACGCCTACGCCCTCCCACAGACAAAGTTGAGCGCGCCCGCGACCTTCACCTCCACAACCACTTTTAGTTCTGATTTTTAGTAGGTTATTTCGAGGTTGCTTCCAGTAGTTCTAAAGTTTGTTATGTGACATGAAGTCTCCTCAGGTCATACCGGAGCAGTCCTTCGAAGATTTTCTTGGGAGCGAGACCTATGGAGGATGGTTCTACGAAAGGATCGTGCAGTCAAGATGGCAGAATCTACTAGTAAGTTCTGATGACTCGTACTCACCTAAACTTACTGAATATTTCTATAATAATTCTAAGTTCTTTTATCGACTAGATGGAGAACAAGTGTTCTCTGTCATAGTTAATGATGCGACAATGGATTTCAGCAAGTTTTTGGTTGCCTTTGCTGTGAAAATGCCTATGCCTGTTCTTAAAAACTCATGGGGCTATCTAACTAATAATGTATATCTTTATAACTATGAGTACTTTCACGAGACTTATGGGGCAGGAATTTTTCATGTAGAGGACCGAGGGCAATATAACATAGCCCTTGGTAGCCTGTCCCTGAACGTCGGCACTACCATGTTCTTTATCATGATGAATATCTTAGGGGAGTGGCGGTTTTCTTCTTCGAATAATGCCGCTGGTGAAGTTTTCCTTGCTTTAGTTGAGGGACATTTCTTATATGACATTCCCCAGGTTTTACTGGCTAGTTTAGCAAGAGCTCATAGTATGAGGCATAAGTACCTTCTTATGCCTGTTTTAGTTTGCCACATCATGTGTTTATTTTTCCCTGATTTTTGTGCCCGTTTCACGGATTGGGTTAGGTTTGAAATTTTGAGACCCACCAATTGTATTGTTCGTTCGTTTCGTGTTATGACTTGGCCAGGATGGAAGGTACACCCTCATTGGGTAGCTCCTTACTGATAGGGTTATATATTAAAAGCATTACTTTTGTATTAACTCTAATTTTTTATATTTTGAATGAGAATCATATGGGCAAATGTTATGCATATTATATATGTTATTAGTTATATGCATGCGTCTAATACTTTATGTTGTAGATGATATGGTGTGTGGGTGACACATAGAAGATCATATCATCAGTACCTTATAAAGTATAAGTAAACGTTCATAACCTAGATGGATTTGGACAAACCATTGGTATGATTGTAGTATAATCTGGTATTAGTCTATTTTGACTACAAGATTACACTAGTACACTTTGTGTGTATTGAACAGGACCAAGTGAGCTTGTTTCTCTTTATACTGACTATACAAGAGAACAAGCACCTCTGTTATTATGGATGCTTGTCCTCTTAATCCGGATATCATAATGGGCACTTATGTGCATTGTACATTGCTTTAAATCATCAATTAGTGAGATTCATTTGTGAATCAACAAACTCGATGGATTGGGTAATGACATTGTATGTAAGGTGTGTGTTGATTATAGAAGGAATCCGTGACCCGCAAGAAGTCGGGTTGATAATGTCCCCCTGAGGAGCTCATAAGGATTGTCATGTAAACCCTGCAAGTGAATTTAATCCGACATGACAATGAGGTTGAGTGGTACTACTCAAGGACAAAAGAAGTTGATTAATGTAGTTGTCAGTAACTTGACTTAATCAATGGAAATTCGATATCTTAACACGGGGAGATCAACAAGCATATAATATGGAGCCTATAAACGTAATACACGTAATTTGGAATTAGGGCGGTAGTGTAACAATGGCTTTTAGTGGAATAAGCCATTTGTTGACGGACTTGGGCCGTGTATTTTGGGCGAACATGGGAAGCCCAAGCTCGTCAGGAGACCTAACCATAATTTCTCCTCATGGTCCTTGTTGTAGCCTATATAAAGAAACCCTTCTTTCCTGGCCAAATACTGAGTGATTGCTCAAGCACAATTAGTCCCAAAATTCGGCAAAGAGAGAAAGAAGGGGTTGGTAGATCGTTGCCCACACAACGTCCATTCCAAGATAGGAATACAACAGAAGATCAAGAGGTTGTTGATTCTCAGAGTTATCACAGCTGATCAAAGGTATGATTCCTAAACAAATCGTGAATACCCTTATTCCGCTGCGTATGGGTTTTCACGTATTGTAAACAATGACATGAAACCATAACGGTGCCTACACTTACACCCCATCAGACCGAGTAACACTTGACAGATTAGCACAAGTTGATGATACAAGGAGAAAGGCTTGGCAAGTTATCATGGTGTGGCAAGACGTAAAAGAACCTCGTTTCTAGGAGGATGACGAGTAAATGCAGGATATGAGGTATGTTTTTATTTTTGTTAGTGTCTGTTTATGTCCGAAGCAAGTTAATTCTTGTTAACCCCATAATGGGTAGAACTCATATGGAGTTGCATCTATTTTTATTTATCTATATTAGTATGTTATAACTTTGTTTTGCAGGTGTTCTTCAATTTTCACGCGTTTCCATGGTATTTTCTACCATTCTTATTTTAATACTTTGATGACAAAGCATGTTCTTATTTGGGGGTGGCATAAAAACACGCGTAAATTAAGGCACCTATTAGGAAAATACATGTATAATATGCACTTGTGTTATAGTAAAAAAAATTAAAAATTAAAAAAAAAATCAAAAATATAAATAAAAAGTTTATGATATACACTTAGGAATATTGGTATTGTTTCTTTCTCTATGATGATAATAGTCTAGATATTTCACATTAACTCTTATATTAGAAGAGTTTTTAGAAATTTAGGTTAATATGTAGGTAATAATCATTACATTTTTCTATAAATATATTGCATGAGTGTCTATGATTGTTTGGTAGTAAGTTTCTGAAATCTAGGCTAGAGTACTTATTCTACAAATCCAATGTGAATATAGCCTAAAGCCTTATATGAGTGAAATATTTGAGAAATGACACAAGGGATAAGTAAATTCCGAATAGAGAAATCACACGTCCACTTGTTTGATTACTATACCATGTCCTAAGAGAGAATTTAGGCCCTCTTTGGATCGATATAGCCAGAAATTCAAACCTATATGAAATTATTTCTGCTAGTCGCCCCTCTGAGTCTTTCTTTAGCCTTTCATAAACCACAAATTCTTTACCTTTTTACAAAACAAAATAAAAATAAAAATCAGCCTACCCATTTTTGAATGAGCCTGAGAATATAGATGAAATGAAGAATAGGAAAGAGAAAGACCTTTGAAACCAATAATTGTTAATTGCTTCAAATAAGAAAAGAAAGTTTCCAACCAAAAAAAAGAAAAATAAAATAAAATAAAAAGTTAGAACTCCAAAAACAGAGTCAAAGGAGTCAAAACCCAAAAGAAAAAGAAAAGAATGGCTAAGGATGGAAACAAAGTGTAAAAGCAAAGTAAGAATAAGGTTTTATCTAGTTACATAATATGAAGACTCTATTATCTCAGACTTGTCCTTTCTGAATATCCATTTCCTTCATTCTTAAACTATCACCTAATCCCCGCAACACCTAATAAAGACCTCTAGCTCAATTAGGAATAGGTTAGTGTGATAGTAAGTGGCAGATGTGTTTAATCGACTTCGGCTTTCTTGTGTGTCATTGAGATTGTAATGTAAAGTGTGCCCACTCCACACTGGAGTGAGCGAAACTTGAGTGGAAAAATCAGAGTGTTTTTATCTTGACATATATGTGAGGACCTACTTAAGGACGTTATTTCAAAGTTTCAGAAACAAACTTGTTATTGCATTTCATAGCATAGTTCACTATATATATGTTTATCCGTAGATGATTAATTATTATGCATGTATTAGCTTAGATTTCGACTTGATTATTCTGTATTCATTGCTAGTGAAATGTTAGATATCGGAGAATAAATTAGGAAACAATAATTTTATTTCTTAGTCGTTGTAGTATAGATGAAATTTGTGAGTACCTTCTCTGGAAAACTCTCACGAGGCTATAACTCGTCCACTAAGAAATTCATAATGGTTTAAGGCCTTGTTGCATATGGTCAATGCAATCGCACTCGGCGAAAAGAAATTAGTTATAACTCCATTTTTGGTCACTTATATTAATTTCTCATATTTTCTTAAGGACAAGCAAAATGCTGTTTGGGGGTGGTTTGATAAGTGCCCAAAACTATAGTTTTAACCCCTTAATATCATTACATTTAGACCAATTATGTGTATAATAAAAATGAGTTAGTATTGTTTACATGCATTTATGTATTTCAGGCATTGGAGTCAAATATGTAAAAAAAACATGTCACTTTTGTGAGATAAAGGAGCAAAGGTTGGTTGCTAAGAAGTTCTATGATTAAAGGCCAAGATTTAAGGAGAAAAAGCCTTTTTAAAGCCCGGTCAAAGCTCAAAAGTCAAAGTCAATGCAAGCAGAAAGAGAGCAGAAAAGTCAACAGAACTTCCACAGGCCGTATCTTTGGACTCATACCTCAAAATTGGGCCTATTATATGTCAAAATGACCAGCTCGAAAAGAGCTCTCTAACGGTCTAAGCCTTGACCCAATCAGAGGAGCAAAAGGGGATGGAAAGGCTATTGCAGTAATTTCTAATAAAAAAACCCTTTTTGGACATTTGTAATTAGATTTTGAGCTTGATTTAAAGGCCAAAAACATGGCTCCAAAGCCCATGCACGAAATTGTAAACCTAGCCCTCTCTTATATAAAGAGGACTAAGGCATAACTATCAGACGCTTAGACTTAGATAGATAAAATTAATTAGAGATAGATAGTTAGAACTTAGACTTATTTATTAGTTTAAACTTAAGTTAGTTATTGTTCTTCAGTATTCATTAGATTAATAAAAGAAAGTTGTTGTTCTTCATTATGTCTTCTTTTTATTTATATATTAATGATAGTCTAATGACTTCTAGCTAAACCTCCATTAGAGGGGTTTGATGAAGCTTGATGAAGACTTGATGTGTTAGTTAGGATTATTGATTTTCGTTGATTCGCCATGAGAATGGGTTGGACTTCCTCACATGCTAATTATTAGTTGGCAGAGATTTCCATGAGTAATTAGGGATCAAACACTTAATCTTATTTGATTAGGATTGCAATAATCTACACTAGCATATTAGGAGTACATCAAGTGGATTCAAATCCCCCTAATCCCCTCTCCATATTCACAATTTAATATTCAATTATCATAATATAAGTTAAACATCTTATTTAAGTTCAATTGCCATATTAGTATAATTTTAATTCATTACTCTCATTCATTTTGTTAGAATCGATTAAACTAGCGGAAACTTACGTTTAAAGGACTTGGAGTGAAACGAATTCTCTACTCCATATATGTCCCGATAACCGAGAGTAGATAACTTTGATAATCTAGCAATATATAAGCATTTTGTTTTACTTATTCATAGCATAAATAGTTAAGAGTAGGTAAAACTATTGTTTTACATTTTATCAGTTACAATATTGCGTAAGAACTTGATTTTTTTTTTCAATTACGTGATTTCTTCCTATATTTGATTGCTTCTCATATGAGTGACATCATTTGATGTCTTAATAGGTACACATTTTGGTTTTTCTTAGTAGATCATGGTCATAATTGACATTCTACATTTGTGTAGGAACCGTTATTTCAGAATGTAAATTTCTACAAACCGTGAAAACCATGCGCAGCGGAATTAATGGGGTTCATGATTTTGATTGGAAAACATACCTGTAGATCAGTTGTGATAACTCTGAGAATCCAGAATTAGCAACCTCTTGATCTTCTGTTGTATTCCTATGCACAAAGTGGACATTGTGTGGGCAACGATCTTCCAACCTCTTCTTTCTCTCTTGGTCTCTCTCACTCACAAAGTTTGGAACCCATTAGATCTACTTTTCTTGAGCAAAACCTTGAGAGAAACGGCCAGAGAAAGAGGTTTCTATTTATAGGCTACAACATGGACCATGAGGAGAAATTAGGGTTAGGCCTCCTAACAGACTTGGGCTTCCCATGTTCACCCAGAACACTCGGCCCAAGTCCGTCAGCAAATGGCTTATTCCACTAAAGGTCATTGTTGCACTACCGCCCTAATCCCAAATTACGTGTTACGTTTATGGGCTCCATATTATATGCTCGTTGATCTCCCCGTGTTTAAAATATTGAATGCCCATTGATTAAGTCAAGTTACTGACAACTACATTAATCAACTTCTCATGTCCTTGAGTAGTACCACTCAACCTTAATGTCATGTCGGATCAAATCCACCTGCAGGCCGGGTTTACATGACAATCCTTATGAGCTCCTCAAGGGGACATCATCAGCCCGACTTCTTGCGGGACATAGATTCCTTCTATAATCAACAACACACCTTACATACAATGTCATTACCCAATCCATCGAGTTTGTTGATTCACAAATGAAACTCACTCATTGATGATTTAAAGCAATGTACAATGCACGTAAGTACCCGTTATTATATCCTGATTAAGAGAACAAGCATCCATAATAACAGAGGTGTTTGTTCTTTTATATAGTCAGTATAAAGAGAAACAACCTCACTTGGTCATGTTCAATACACATAAAGTGTACTAGTATAATCATGTAGTCAAGATAGACTAATACCAGATTATACTACAACCGTACCAATGGTTTGTCCAAATCCATTTAGGTTGTGAACGCTTACTTATATTTTATAAGGTACTGATGATATGATATTCTGTGTGTCACCACACACCATATCATCTACAACATAAAGTATTAGACACATGCATATAACTAATAACATATATAATATGCATAATATTTGCCCATATGATTCTTATTCAAAATATAAAGAATTAGAGTTAATACAAAAGTAATACTTTTAGCATATAACCTTATCAACTTGGTCGTTGGTTTTACATATACTTGCAGATGCGGAGTGATTTTCAAATTCCCGATAATCCTGATATTTAACTTAGGAGCATAAAGGATGTATCGTCCTTCTTTACACAAAATAAATATTGTTGGGTTATTTTGAAATTGATAGGTTTCCCATCTGTTTGCTTGGTTAATGACTTTGTTCTTAGTTAGCCAATCACATTAATCAGATTGAGTAAATCTATCATAAGGACATACTTATTGTATCTTAAAACTTAATAGTCTATCTAATGTTATTATATAGGTTTGGATAATATAAAAAGCAAAATTATTGTTCCTAATTGTTATCTGTGTATTATTGTGTTTTGCTTTACATTACTGACTTATATAGTTTGAAGGTACCTTTGAATTTAACACTCATGGCGAGATTCCTACACATCGACCAATTGCACAACTAACTTTTGTGCTCCATGTTAAATCAGGCTAATGGTCCAGACCAAACTACAAGTTATAAGGGCTATATTTTGCAGACTAGCATCTTGAGGAAAAGAACACAGATTTTGTGACCTTGCCTACTCACACTTTATTACAGAAAAATGACGCACATAACAGAAACTCGATAAAAGACTGCCTGCGATTCTTTTTTACAGAACCTGGCGCCAGTGTTCTTCTCATGCTCCTTACCAGATTAGGTAGCAAGCAATCACTTGAAATCCTACACTAAAACATATTCACGTTGAATACATTGTCACCAGTTAGGAGCTTGCATCTAGAAACACTTGATATAGTCTGTTCTCCATTAGCTTATCACAACACTTCCAAAAATGTGGTTTTCGTTTTACTTAGGCTGTGTAAATTTCTTTTCATAATTTTTTTAATAGTAAATTCATCTATATTTACCCTAAATGTACCCTGATGTTTTTTCTAATATACTATAATATTTTTTGTCATTATTGGAATCTATATTATTGTTGTTTCTACGTACATATTATATATGTTTTCTAGATCTTTATTAGTGTTGCTATTTATTTTGTTTTCTAGCTTTCGCGGGCACGAGCAACATAATTTAATCATAATGGAAAGACATTTACTCATAATTTCATTTTTGATCTTTAGTTCCTTTGAGTGGGATTGACTTTATGCATTACCCTTCATCTATTTTTAAATCTTTTTAGTGGTATGGACTACTTTTGTTATGCAATTTCGTGTTTGAGGCGCGTTTTGTCTCTTCTTTTATATGTCTTTGATTGCACCTTTCTTAATATATAGTGATCTTCACATTTTTATTTAAGTAATATTACATTAGGCGGAAAAAAAATGGAGAAAGAAAAATCCCATAACTAAATTATCTAAGATTGCCATTGGTTTGAACTTTGACTTCCACTAGCAGTATGCATGAGGGAATTGTCCTGTCTTCCAAAATTTACTGTTTCGACTGACCAAAATGTTAATTAAGAAACAAGCAGGATCATCATCCCCTTACTATCATTTTAGTTTCTACTTTCAGGTTATTGTTTTCATTGATATCGAAAGCGGGTCGGTTAATTGTGATGCCCAATCTTGCTTTGTCAGTCTCAAATCTAGAGGAATGAGGAGTGTAGTGGTGGTATCACAGTGTTGTATGAATGATTATAAGTGCTTCATTGTATATGACATTAAACCAGCTACTATTATGGGTAATGACAACACTTTTATTTCCAATCTTAACTTATTCTAATATTTTAATTAGTTATGTCTAACATGTAATATATAATATATTTCAAATTCTTCAAATTGTACATGAACTATGGATGAAGAATAAGATTTTATACAGTGAGACAGAAGAGGTATGAGGCTATCTGATTGTTTATTTTTCTTAAGTATCTACTTCTCCATATTCGTGGGACCCTTTTGTTTAGAGATGATAGATAGTTCTACATCATATTATGAAAGGAATATGAACTGTGTTCTTTGTGATTCCCAGGTACGTCACTGGACGGACACAACTTCTGTTGTGAAAGCTAATGAATCATCGAGATTAAACTTAAATTAGAAATGGCCTGGGGTGGATTTTTTTTTCACCAGATAATCATCGTTGGAAGGTAGCAAACCTACTTTTGACATCCTTCAGAGAATCTCTTTCCACATTGGACACTATATCGACAATATATCAACATACTTAATGATTAGTCCTCTATCTACTTCTCAGACACTACCAACAATCGTGGTTTTCTTCTTATGTAAGGGTATAGAAGAAATCGCTCAAGAGTGTATACATCGTGTTTACCCAGATGTGTAGATGATGTTGGCATGATATCCCACTTTGTAACAAGGATGATATTGTTGTTTTGTTTTCACTAAAAACCTATTGATGTTCATTCAAATCATTCCTATATCTATATGTATCATGATCTAGATTTATTACTTTGAAGTTCATTCAAATCATTGCTATATCTATATGTATCATGATCTAGATTTATTACTTTGAAGTTCATTCTAGGTTTAGGTGGAATGGAAGTAGAGTGAAGTCCATTCGAAAACTCTGGACACATTTTTTGTTTGTTATAATAGTGCAATTTGAAGACACAATTACAATTTTTTTTCTCCAGTAGATAACAATATTGGTAGTCTTCTTGTAGATAGAATAGTAGTACAACAATTGTTTTTTTTCCTTGAGTTATGATGCATGTGCGTAGAATGTGTCTAATTTTTTTGCCTCACATTCTTTTTCACCCACAAAAATTTACTAATATTTTCTGTTTTCTGACATACCTCTTCCCAAATACAAAATTTCCTATCTTACTAACACATGCAACGCACGTGCCCATTTACTAGTATATATAAACCAAGTTCTTATTTGTGGATGGAGAATTAAGCCATAATATGCTATTGATTTTTCTACTATATTATGAAGAACTTGAGTCACACCAACTAAAGAAGCACGACGAATTTGAATTGCTAAATCCTTTTTTTTCGCAGGAAAAGTGTGAATATTATATTATTAATAATAATAAGGTTACAATATAAGGGTTAATTATAAGCACCTCTCGGGCTGGATTAAGTTCCCACTTTGAATCCAAAATTAAACCAAAATAAACTAACGCTTATTTTGGATTTTCCAAATTAGATTCGACTCGCATACTCGTCAAATCTATAGTAATATCTATATGGCCATTCCATGAAAGGGATAAAGCGTTCATTATAAACCATGAGTGTTTCCAGTAAATGTAATTCATTTATATCTTGCTGGAATGTTAGTTTCTAGTCCTAGGTGGAAGAGGAGTCGGATCCACACCTTTCCCCATGGGCTTACTTCCTCTTTTCTTATGAGCCTGCCATGGTTCATCACCATCCTCTGAGTTATCTTCATCATCAGCAAGATCTGCCCAATTGACCAATCTCAGTAGGGATTTGGTTTCATTCAAGACATGTAATATATTGGTTGCTTTTGAAGAGGCACTAAAGGACTCTGCTCGTTGTTGATGAAGAATAGGAGTCTAAAACTCTACTATTCATGGCTTGTACCACTGTCGCCTCCTTCTCTACTTGCTCATTCAAGTTCGTGCTCACTGGCATTGCATCCAATTGCTAAATCCCTCCATCAATAGTATTCACAACAATTTGAAGCAATTTGAAGATGGAAGAGGTTGAAAAACCGGCTAGACTCATCCTTGAGCCTACACTAAAAAAAAGTTGGGTTAGGTAATTAGCTTGCAACTTCCATCAACTGCGCTTCATAAATATATTAGACTTTACTTCTATTGTTATCTATGTATGTTCAATAGCAATGAGGTATGCACATCTGACTAAGATCACAGTCATTTTTTATTTTATTTTTTTTGTTTGATATGATCTTCAACGAGAATGTGGATTAGAGAGTGTTCTATATTCATTCTAGGAATTGGCCTGGTCTACATCATGTATTATAACAAGTATGTTGAAATTCAAGGTATTGTTGCTGATAGTGGCGGAGCCAGGGGGGCCCAGGGTACACCCTGGCATACCCTCAACTTCATTAAAAAAAAACTACTTATATCACTTAACTTGTTTGGAAAGGGCATACTCTCAACTCTACTTATATGACTTAACATGTTTGGAAAGGAAACCAAATAAAAGGGTGCACTTATGTACTGACGTACTTGATATTTATCACTTAATTTGCTTTTTGAAAGTAAACCAAACAAGAGGGTGCACATCGGCACATGTACTGATGTACTTGATGTGCAGACGTACCAAAAAAGCAAAATAGCAATCACTCATACTAAAAATCCCACCCATATATAAACCCAAACAAAGAAACCCTCTTCTATTTATCAAAAAAAAAACCCTCGCATACTCTACTTCTCCTGTCTCTTCCATTTTATATTACTCTATATTAAAATTTAAGTCTTGTACTCTTCTACCCAAACAAATACCTTTGCACCTAGCGGTTTTGTGGAGACAACAAGGTGATCTTTATATTATTTAATTCTTTATCGTCTTTTTGATTTTTTTTGTGTTGATTCCTAAACCATAATATTTAGATTTTTATATGTTTGTGATTATTATTTTATTTTGTAAACATCATTGGTGGTTTATTTTAATTCGTGTAATTTCAATTAAATTGATTGGTGGTTTATTTTAATTGGCATGTCTTGATCCTTGTGAGTCATTTGCTGGTTTCGATAAACAAAAGTTAATCCATTTTGCTCGACTTTATCTCGATGATTTTTCAGAGATAGAACAGATGGAATTAGTGGATCAGTTTGAGAATTATATCATTGATGTGCGTTCCGATACTAAGTTTGGTCAAGTAAATGGAATTAGCGGCTTAGCCAAAAAAAATGGTTGAGATGAAGAAAGACATTGTGTACCCACTTGTGTATTTGTTGATTAAGTTGGCACTAATTTTACCTGTTGCTACTGCTACCGTTGAGAGGGCATTTTCTACTATGAATATCATAAAAAAATCGTCTGCGCAATTGGATGGTGGATGAATGGTTGAATGATTGTTTAATAACATAATTGGAAAAAAAAAGTTTTTGATAGCATTGATACCGAGTTGATCTTGCAACGCTTCCAAAAGATGAAGATGACAAAAAAGAAGGCCACCGAGGACAACTATGAAGAAGTACTTGTTTAGATTGATTTTTTTTTTCTTTTCTTATTTTTTTTTATAATACATTTATTGAAATTATTTTATATGATTTTTTTATGTTCAAAATATACTTATTTTGTGATTGGGTTTGAATTTTTAGTTAAAAAAAATCGTGTATTTTTTTTTTTATGCTTGGTTTCTGGGTGACTCACCCTCACTTAAATTGGGTGGCTCACCCTCACTTAAATTCCTGGCTCCGCCACTGGTTGCTGATAAGGAAACATATTAATACTGTACTCATTGTGATTGAAGTATCCGACAGTGTTGATCTCGAGTCCTTTATTATGGTAACACAACAAGGAAGGATGAAACCAACGACTGCATGATTCTCTATGAGGATCAGGAGTTTTAGAGAATCCACATCAACCACGGTACACTGTGATCCGTGAGATGTGTGTTCCGATAGTCTGGTAGTGCAGGCTGCTAGTGGTGAACCAGCAGCCAAATCTTTCCGAGAGAAAGATGATAAAGGATTCCTTGAATCTGAGGTGACTTTTACCTCTCTCAATACCATTTGCTAGAAGATTTTTACAGGATTATATATATTGTACGTAGGTTTGGCATCTGATTAAAGAATATACTGTGTTGCAACAATGTGTTATAAGAGTGATGCTTATATGGCAGACTGAAATACTGAAGCAACTATCATCAATGGGGCGTTTGGTGATTTGCGCTAGAGATGGTGCAGTTAAGAGCTCAACCAATTTGTAAGGATATACTACATGAGTGTAGTCCTCTGTTTTAGCCATTTTCATGGTTAAATCTACTTGCTACTCTGCTTTAGTCTAATGTTGTTTAGTGCCTCTACTGTATAGGTCCTTCATGAGACATGGTATTTCAATTTGGATAGATATTCCAATAGTTGTACTAGCTAAAGAGGTTAAAGAAAGTGGGAATCAACCCCCTCCTGATGATGTTATATTAAACTCTGATCCTTCAGAGGTTAGATTCACCCAAGCTTATTGTTAACTAACTCTACCTTCATTTCTTAAGAAACATGATATCCTTACTAATATGAATATCCGTACAAGTATGTGTTTTGTAATATGATTTTTTTTCAATCAAAAAATAGTTTGTAATCTTCACCTGCCAGTTTTAATCTTACTTCCTTTAATATAGGACCCCTTAGACCTGCCAAAGAAAATTCCCAAGTTTCTCTAATACGTATATTTTTATGATCTCTTTGTATTTGCTACACTAGATCAATACGCATGTTGTATATAACTCCGTAAAGAGTAGCTGGTCGTATTAAAATCAGATGAACTATAAATTAATCTGATTCGGATGGCAGATCAGATAACAATGTGAAGCTGAACTCTACCATTCCTACCCGCGGCCCCTACAAATTAATAAATTAACATTATATATCTTTAATTTCCATTGATATGAATGCTTATATTGGTCAGTTCAAGGGATTTCTTGGCAATGTGTATGTGCTTTCCTAGCATTTCTCAAGTTCATTACATTCCTGTAAATATCACTTTCTATGTTGGTCACAAAAAAACGTATCTCCATAAGTTTTACCAAGAAATAAAAGGTGTCATACTTCTTGTAAGTACCTTCCGTTCTACATTTCATATCACTACAGCACACGTGTCCACAACCCAAGTCGTATCTCCATCAGCTCGTACCACATTGCTAGTACGTCGTAACGACCCAGACTCAGGTGGTCCCAAATCTCAACTACAGCCATATATATATGGAAGCAAATCATCTAATGTAATCCTGGAGCTCAGTCAACGCACCAATCAAGGAGACATTAACTTTGTAACATCAGAAGTAATGGCGAATCATCAAGATAGCACACAA
The DNA here is from genome assembly GCF_015680905.1 of Coptis chinensis. Lineage (NCBI taxonomy): Eukaryota > Viridiplantae > Streptophyta > Magnoliopsida > Ranunculales > Ranunculaceae > Coptis > Coptis chinensis. The sequence continues at coordinate 69,603,725 of NC_141457.1, read as the reverse complement.
TGTGGATCTACACTTGACAAACGGCCTAGAGCAAATATGGAAGGTCAGCTCAAATATCTATAAGTAAAGAGAGATGAACTACGTAAGGCTTGATTCAAGTTTACCCCAAGAAACTTGATACGTAGGCAACTCTTGTCCCAAGAAGAGTGTAGCCATTCCCTATCAAACAGAACATCAAGTCGTTCACCCCAAAACACCAACCATCTACATTAGCACCGTCTGCCGGTTCGTTTCCTTAAGAAACGAACACACACTCTTTTCTCAAGCCCACGAAGCTGGTAAGAAAAACCACCATGGACCCCATCACTTCAAATGTTAGTAGACCAGATGAAGACGCTCCAGGAGGCCTTCATCACCCTGCAACAAGAAAACCAAATGATGAGCGAGCAAGCTACCTCCAACGCCAACAACGGCACTCCAGACGTAGTGGATAACAACGTCATCACAGCCCTTACCACCACCACCAATCAAAGACTAGAAAACTTTGCCCAAAGGTTGGAGAAGTCAAACGACAAAGCCAGCACGATCCAGATCACTCAGAAGATACTCCAGACGTACAAGGCGTCACCATTCACCACTGAAATCAGGGACAAACAGCCTCCCTCAAAATTCATCCAACCAAAGTTCCCACTATACGACAGTAGCTCGTGTATAGGCCAACACGTAGCTTGTTTCATCCAGATCCTCACACTATACAGCGCTCCAGAGTACGACTACCTGAAGTGCAAACTCTTTCCAACCAGCCTGAAGGACGGAGCCTTAGAATGGTTCTGCATGCTCACTCCTGATTCAATCAGCAACTTCGACAAGCTAGCTGAGACATTCGCAGCAGAGTTCATCCATAACAGGAAGAAACAAGCCGATCTGGACTCCTTGTTTCAACTCAAGCAAGAACATGGCAAAACGATCTGCGCTTTCCTAGGACGTTTCAAGAAGGAACTCCTACCAATGGAGCCAGGCCTAAAAGACAGTTTTGCAACTTCTGTATTCACCAATGCCCTCCTGGACGACTCCGACCTAGCAGGGTCTCTAATACGCAACAAGCCAAAACGCTTAAATGACCTGTACCACAGAATATACAAGTACATCAAGTACGAAGAATGGTTGGCCCAGCGCAAGGGCAAAGAAGTCCTCGCAATAAGCGACAAACGAGGACCCAAAGATAGCAATCACTACTCAGATAACAACAACAGCAACAACAACAAGGGCTCCAACTCCCACAAGTCCTCCTACACAAAATGGGAATTCTCCAACTTCTCCAGGATGCCAAGCCAGATCCTGAAGAAGATTTATACAGCACCATACTTCGAGCCCAACATCAACAAAGTAATAACAATCCAAGGACATCCATACTGCCACTCCACAAACTCCAACACCATGACACAAATGAGTGTTGGAGCCTCAAGCACTACCTCCAAGAATTAGTCAAAGAGGGAAAACTGAAAGAGTTCCTGCCAGAAAGCGACTTCAGGCATAAGCTGAATGCCAATCGCCACAGAAGCAGGAGCCGAAGCCATGAACGACTTGCTAACAACAGGAGCAGGAGCAGAACAGCCCGACGATCTAAATCTTAAGGTCGGTCGAGGCACAATAGGAGACAGCACTCCTCTGACACGATGAGGAAAAGGTAATCAACATGAATACAGACACCTCCAACAACGAAACCTCAGGTCGAGAAAAGTGCAAACGTGTAGGCGCGCTGCAAGAAATCTACCACCTCTCCCACAAAGCTGAAGTCATCACTCCTACCAGCTCTCAATCAACAACCTCCATAGCATTTACGGAGGACGATCTAGACAAGGTGTGCCTACCCCACAATGATGCCCTAGTAGTGCACGTCAAAATCAATGGGTGGATAATCAAAAGAGTCATCATCAATACAGGCAGCTCCTGTGACCTCCTTTTCTATCAAACGTACAAAGACATGCACCTGCCAGACTAAGTGATGATAGAATCAAACGCACCACTCTATGGGTTCAACGGAGAACTCACAGATGCCATTGGAGATGTCATCCTACTAGTCTCCATTGGAGAAAAAGAGGACATGGTCAAAACCTCAACACGTTTTAGCATGATTGATGTCAAGTCGTCCTACACTGCCATCCTAGGGCGCAGGTGGATCCATAAGATCTAAGCAGTTCCATCCACCTTGCACCAAGTGTTGTAGTTCCCCGGACCCCGAGCCATTATGGAGCTCAAAAGCAACCAACTAGAGGATCATCGATGCAATCAACTCAACACAACAACTAAGGCCAAACCTCAAGTAGTCCAAGCGAAAGAAAGCCCAAAGTTGCAAGAACCTCAAGCATCCAACTCACAAGCACCAACTACGGGCAAGCTTAAAGAGAAGCAAGTGCAAATCGAGCTAGGAGAAAAAGTCAATTTGGGCACAAATAATGACCCAAAGTTTGTTTATGTAGGGGCTGATCTAGACCCTAAGCTCAAGGAGCAACTTGTCAAATTTCTATCTCTCAATAAAGATGTTTTTGTTTGGTCGTATATCGATATGCCTGGAATCAACCCACAGGTCGCTTGCCACAAATTAAATGTCAATCCAAATATAAATCCTATCAAACAACGACCTCGTAAACTGGCACTCAAATTTCAGAAAGCCATCAATGAAGAGATAGAAAAGCTCAAAAATGTGGGATTCATCAGAGAAGTCGAGTACCCGACCTGGCTAGCTAACATCGTAGTCGTTCCTTAGAACGGCCAGGTACTACTCTGCATAGACTTCACAAACATCAACAAACATTGCCCCAAGGACAGCTTCCCCCTACTAAGAATTGACATACTGGTAGATCAAACTTGCGGACACGAACTCCTATCGTTCATGGACTCATATAGTAGGTACAATCAAATACCACTTGCAGAGGAAGACTAGGAAAAGACGTCCTTCATAACCGAACAAGGAACGTTCTGCTACAATGTCCTACCATTCAGCTTGAAGAACGCAGGTGCAACCTACCAAAGACTTGTTGGGCGACACTATGGAAGTCTACATAGATGACATGGTAGTCAAAAGCGAAAAGGCTAAAGATCACATTTCCCACCTACAAGAAGCCTTTGAAAGATTGCACCAAAACAAAATGAAGCTTAATCTAGCAAAATGTGTATTTGTGGTAGCTTCAGGGAAATTCCTAGGATACCTCATTTCACAAAGGCGCATCGAAGCCAACCCATAACAGATACGAGCTCTCCTTGAAATGCCAGAACCAACTTCCAAACAACAAATCTACAAGTTATCTGGCATGGTTTCAGCCCTCAACAGATTCATCTCACGTGCATCTGACAAATACAGACCATTCATGCAAATACTGAAGAAAGGCGCAACATTCATATGGACAGACGAATGCCACAAAGCTTTCAATGACCTGAAAGCTTACCTATCAACTCTGCCCGTCTTGTCCAAACCAACTAAATGAGAGACGTTGGGGCTTTACCTTGCAACTACTGACTTTGCCATCAGCTCGGTCCTTTTTCACGAAAGCGAGGGAATCGAAAAGCCAGTCTACTTCACCAGCAAGACGTTGGCAAATGCAGAAAAGCATTACTCGACATTAGAGAAAACAATGTTGTCTTTGTTGTACTCTGCTCGAAAATTCCGACCTTACTTCCAGGCTCACAGCATCAAGGTTATCACAGATGTACCCATCAAACAGGTCTTAAGTTCTAGCAACAAAACAGCCGGCATGGCCAAATGGGCTGAAGAACTAGGAGAGCATCACATCGACTTCATTCCCAGAACATCTCGCAAAGGTCAGGTCGTTGCGGATTTCTTGGCAGACTTCCCCATTGAAAATGTCAACTAGGAACCTGAGCCAATTACTTCATTTCATCAACCACCCACCCCAGACATATGACACCTCTACGTAGATGGAGCATGCAATAATAGCGGTAGTGGACTGGGGGATATGTTAACTTCACCAGAAGGAACACAACTATACAGAAGTCAATCAAGATCAATTTTGCAACATCAAACAATAAAGCGGAATATGAAGCGTTGATCACAGGCCTCCGCATGGCACAACAGCTACAAGTCCAGAAGCTAACATCTCACAGTGACTCACAGCTAATCATCAAGCAAATCACCAAGCAGTATGTCACAAACGGAGCAAACCTAGCCAAATATGCTCAGGTCGTCAATAACATCATCAACTCGTTCAAAATATTCTCCTTGTAACACATTCCCCGAGAAGACAACAGACATGCAGACAGTTTGGCTTTCTTAGCCTCGAAAACCCAAGAGACATGTCCAACCACAGTCTACATTGACATCCTGGACAGGCCCGTTGTAGCTCCCTAATTTTTCAGACAATTGAATATTCAGGTAAAAAAGCTCGATCTGAATATTCAACAATCTAATAAACCAAGACGTGAGCGGGTTTAACTCACACGAGTCCAAACTAGAACTAAAATATAAAAACCCCTCTGAACATCGCGTTCTAAAAAAAAATTCAGCAGAGTTTCCTCTGTATTTCTAACATTTTATAAATTTAAAACCTGTCCTAACCTGAAAATCAAATAATATACTTCTATTTAATATATTAAAACCTCAGCCGTAAACCCAACTACTAAAATATATATTGATTCGTGGCACTGGCTACTTAACCATCTCGACAAATGCCAGTTAAATCAAGTAGCTGCAGCGCCCCAAAAGTGATCTATTACCCAAAATCACTGAACGCTAATTATTGTCATAACTTCCAATTAATTAATGCATTCTAATATGACTTCATAATTAAAGACAAATAAATAAATACCTAAATTATTACAAAACAACTTAACAAAATCGATTGAACCTAATGTGCTTCCTTGTAAGCTTTCTAGATGACCGCCTTAGCCATAATGCTCAGAGTGCGCGTTAGATTTTTCTTTAAAAATCTCATATACCTGTTGCCTTATCTTACGAAGCACCTATTCATCCCAGTGAAGAAACTCTAATACTACACGTTAGATACGTGGTCAATATATAAGAATCAACTTGAAATAAAAATTGAATACCAAAGATATGGTTTACTTACCTTTCATCTGCACCGCAAATCTTACCGTTTTCTTGTGAAATACTTGTAAGTGTATCAATTACCGACATTTCATGGAACACGTTAGCAGGCAATGTTAATCAATATTACCAACATATTTAAATCATGCTCAACACATACGGATATAATTTAACCATAATTTATCAATAATAAAACAGGTTAAACACTCGATTTCCTTGTACAAGGGGTAGGGGTTTTCCTAAGGACGTAGTTCTCCTATTGGGGTAAGGATCTATGGGAATGGATTAAGCCATTCCGATGAGGAAGGCAACATGGGTTCCTCACTCATGTTCTAATCATGTAATGTCCACTAACCGATTCTCAACCTTGAATCAGTATTTTACCTGTACGTCACTTCACTTCTAATCTTCAAGGTTTCCCCAATTACTCAATCAAACAAACAACTCTTAATACCAATAAAAGAATATTAACTTATTTTTATTCGAACTAGCCAAAAATATAATTACGCGAGAAAAACAACCAACAAATTACACGTGGCCTAGTGTTGTCCCTATCAAATGGCATGAGTGATTTGGATGCGGCCTGAAAGTGGCCTGTAACGGCCTGGCGAATGGCTTGTAGTGACCTAGTACGGCTTGGTGCTGGCCTGGAAAGTGGCCTGGTTATTTTACTCAATATATATATAAATTCCTTGGGTTCGATCTATAAAAGTTACTAGCGCACCTTGGGCTTAATCTACTATATGAATAATCCACCAAAGTATATAGACTCAAGTATATACTCCTCGCCGCAAATAACAAATTATTAAAAGCTAACACAAAGAGAAACCCAGTCTAACTGTTCGTACCTGGTGTATGGACACCTTACCGTTTACATTCCTGAAAGTGTTTCGAATACCAGGTAGACCTTGAATTTGGGAGTGGTAGGTGTTGTTCATGTACGCCACGCCCCACCCAACTGTTCCTCAATTATTTAGCCTGGAGAACAGCAAGGGAAACCTCCACCCAAAACTCATCAAAAGTCACGAAGTCGCCTTATCGATCTATCCAGGCTTTCCCCCTCTAGCTTCATATCGAGTTTTCCTATTTCGCTCAAAAAAAAAATCGAACCTCAAGGACACCTCTCCTGTCCGCCACCTAGCACCTTAAGGTTCTTCCTCCCTCTCTCCTTTTTCGTCCTTATCCAATATCCCTTTTTTTTTAAGGACCGTAGGAGCAAACCCAATATATATGAACAGGCCCATATAATGCATAAGCCCAAGTAACCAAACAAGGCCCATATAATAAAACAAACCCAATAATAGAACATGCTCAATATTAATATAGAAGGCCCAATAAATAACAAGCCCAATACAATAAATAGGCCCAATATAAAAATAACTATCAATGAAAAGCCCATAATCATCAAAGTCCACCAATACTAAACGTTAAAACCCCCGCCAATGATAAACTTGACCTAGTAATTGACAGGTTCAATTTTAATGGTCACAACCAATAAATTTGCATTATCTTTGGAAATTACCGCATCAAATACCCATACCAAATATTGTAATTACTAGAATACTTAAATAAAACATATACCAACACTCATCACCAAGATCAGTCTACACTTAAGTTTCTACTTAATCACTAACTCAACACGTAAAATGACTAGATTACCCTTCGCTAAAAATCTGAGTCATTACACCTGCCTACCAGCACGAAAGTATAAATAGCCTCACAGACTTCCAGCCCTCATCTGAAGAAGAGATCACTCAATCTTGGATAGGCCCATTTATGAAATTCATCATACATGGTGAGCTCCCAGCTGAGGCAAAAAGTGCACGTGCAATACAATTCTGAGATCCCAGATACACCGTGATAAACGGACAATTGTTTCGTTAATCTGCAGGAAGACCCCACCCCACCTAAGGTGCATAACTCTACGCGAAGGCCAACTCATCTTCGACGAAATTCACAAAGGAAAATGTGGCAACCACGCAGGAGCACGATCTCTGGCTCATAAAGCAATCGCCTAAGGGTATTATTGGCAAGGCATGCACATCGAGACAAATAAGTATGTTCTCAGATGTCACCAATGTCAAACATTTGGACACAACCATCTAAGTCTAGCACGAGAATTGATCAACATAGCCAACCCATGGCCCTTCCATATGTGGGGGCTAAACATCATGGGACCATTCATCCCACAAAAGAAAATAGGACTCAAATACGTCCTAGCAGCCACAGATTACTTCACCAAATGGATTGAAGCAATCCCACTAATTCAAGTCAAAGAAGTCCATATCATCAACTTCATATGGACCAATATCATCACAAGATTTGGTCTACCCCACACCATTGTCATAGACAACATAACCCAATTTGTTGGCTCATAAGTCAAGGCATTTCTACAAAAATGGCGCATCATTCAAGCATTTCTACACCTAGATATGCACAAAGCAATGGTCAGGCAGACGCTACCAACAAATCAATAAGAGAAAATCTCCAAAAGAAGTTGGAGAGCAAGAAAAGCCAATGGCCAGAACAACTTGAGAACATTCAATGGGCATACAGAACAACAGCCAGAGCCAGTACCAATGAGTCTCCGTTCACACTATGCTTCGGAACAGAAGCAGTCATACCATCAAAGCTCACAATCACAACCACACGATCTGACATCGTCGAATCAGAAGAAAATGACAGCATCTTGGCAAAATAAGTCGATCTCCTAGAAGAGCGAAGGGAAACAGCTGCAATATCCCTAGCTCGGTACCACCAAACAATCCAACGATCTTACAACAAGAAGGTCGTCCCAAGATCTTTCCAAGCTGGCGACCTAGTCCTCAAAAAGACACTAGTTCCAGCCAAGCTCAACCCAACATAGGAAGGCCCCTACATTGTTGACAAAGTCATTGAAAATGGAGCATACTGGATTAAAACTCAGCTCAGTGATGTGCTTCCCCGACCTTGGAACACAGCTCTTCTCAAGTGATTTTATCAATAATCTTTCTCCAGATGTATTAGTCAATATGAATAAAATTTCATCAGCATTTCGTGTACAAATGTCATCTTTGCATTAGATGAGTACCACGGATCTTGCACTAAGCTACCCGATCTGGGACATCACAATGTCAGGTCGTATACCAAAGCCAGAGTTAAGAATGACTCAACTATAATTACCAAGCAGTGGTTAATTACCAATCAAATCCAACCCAAGGTCCCCTAAAAGGACCCTAAATCAACTTAACACCAACGCCAGGGTTAAGCATGATTCAATTGTAATTGCCACACAATTATCAGTCAAATACAAACATAAAGGACCCCCAAAAGGACCCAAAGCCAACTTAAGGCCTTTGAAAAGGGTTAAGTTCGGCTCAACTATAACTACTATTCAAAGGCTAGTTATCAGTCAATAAGAAGTTCCCCCAAAAGGAATGACCCAATCAAGACACACTAGGAGACCTAGGTGACATCTATACTCATCTAATCAGGTCGTGAACCAAACAATTACGACCTTTGAACATTAGACGATCTACCACAGTTCAACAGGTCGTCAAAATCTACTACTATGCAGCACAGAGCATCAAACAATAAGTTAAAACACAGGAAAAACAATCACACGTATGCAAATTCAAATACAATATCAATGCAGAACAAGTAAGCAATTTAAATATTTAACTTCTTACAAAATTTGGTTAGATACTAGAGGTCCCCAGGTTATCTTAAGAAAACGACTTCAGTACCCCCATCAAAAATCAAAATTGTCAATATCAGTTATCAGTATCAAACACAACAAGTAAGAAAATATAGTTCATCCATCATCAAAAAAACTTACAAGAAGAAGAAGATCAATTGACACAAGGAAGATTCTCCACATTCAAGGGATCCAGTTGGCAGCCCTCTTCACTAACATAGCTGCTGGCCGGATCACCACTTGCATTCGATGCCGGTGGCAACATCTTCATAAATGGGCGGCGGCGGGCGGCACCAAAAGGTCGATAGTAAATTAGGTCGTCTACTAGCATTTATAACAACACTATCCACAGCTACTGTTGCAGCCATACTTTCGACCGACCTCTTGAGGGTTTTATATTTACGTTCTAGTTCCATGTAGTCATCCACTAGAACGTAAACATCCCCACTCTCTACCAAATTGACCAGGTCGTTGTATTCTTTTTGAGCTCTTTCAGCAATGTCATGTGCTCGCTTGGTCTTATTAACCCAATGCTGAACCTCCACCTTAGAAACATCAAGTGTTGGTTGTAGCAAGGCCACCTTCCCAGCCAAATCCCTGACCTACAACCTCAGCCCCAACACTTCAGCCCTCTCCACCACATGCACAGCCACCAACTTGTCATAAGCCTCCTTAACCACATCTAGCTCTTTCTTGTACATGTCGGAGATAGTGGTCATCTCCCTCAGCTTCCTGTACATTGCCAGAACCTGACAAACCAAAAAAATAAGTCAGATCGTAAAGATACTAGCAAAGCACAAACAAAAATCGGATGGACACTTACAAAACACAAGGAGCGATTCATATCTCTCAGGTTCGCCCCCAGATCCTTCCCAGTCTCCAGCTGGAGCTTGTCCCCATCCAGGGCAATACTCTCCAGCAGCCCTCCGACAACTAATGAAGACTTGAAACTACAATCCAAGTCCTTCACTAGCTTGGTCAACCCACTCACTAGGACGTAGTAGCTGACCAGCCGGTCCAGGACATCATCACCACTCTTGTCACTTAGGGCCACACTCTCCGACCCCTTGCACTTCTGGGCAGCTGGCTCAGTCTCACTAGCCTTCTTCTTGCCCCAGGCATCAGTAGTACCCACATCAACAGCTAACTCTTTCAGGTTTATCTTTTTCAAAGGAGCCCAACCTAAAAAGGTACGACCTTCCCCAGCACTAGGTTGTTCCTCAGACTCAGTTCGGGACCTTTTCGCCTCCTCAGACTCAGCCACCTTAGAGCGCCTCTTCAGCTAAGACCTCCGGAAAAGAGCAAGAGCATCACCAGCTCCCCCAGCACTTCCACCTATACCACGACCAGATCGGTCACCATCACCCCCCTCAGCACGTTTAGGAGCAGAACGGCTACCAACAGCTCCTCCAGCCGTTCTCACTCCCGAAATAGGTGCCCTCCTTTAGCTCTCCCTCTCCATCTCAGCGTCCGAGCTAGAATCAGAGATGTCAAAAATGAGCTTACAATCCCTCTTCTTTTGCTCCACCTTCTTCAGGTTGATCTTCTCCCCTCCACGCTTCTTAAAGTAGTGAGCAACCTCCCCCAAGACAGCTCGTTTCTCTTCCCAGCTCAAACAAGCAAACTTTTCTATAACATCAAGCACGGAACGACCCCGAATGGCAACCTCTGCACAAAAGGAAACAAAAATATCAGAACGTACAACATATCAAATAACAATACTTACATACGACCTACAAAATAGTTACTTACCATCCCACTTTACAGAGCGGGTATTCAGCTCCCACCCATAGGGGTGTAATTACCCACAACCAACAACAGCCTACGCCCTCATTCCTCCTTACTCACCCCACAATCACAACAGACTTCCCCCTTGCGACTTGCAAACTAAAATTCAGTGCAGATGACCTCTTTATAGAGAAGTGCTCTAACACATCTGCTAAACAGATATCGTAGCCTCTCTCATTCAACAAGTCCAACACATGGAAAACCCACCAACTATTCCCTATGAACTGACAAGGGGCTTTTCCACAAAAATTCAAAACTTCCACAGTAAGACGGGAAAATGGCAACCTCATCCCAGCCTTCAACTAACCATAACAGACCACGACACCCCCATTCCGAGGAATGTAGTCACTATTGAACACATTCCTCTCTCCACCCAGGTCATACATCTCCAGGTTAGACTCTACCCAACCAAACTCCTCCCTCAGATCAGCATAAACCGACCTAGGCTTGGCCTCCTCAGCCATCATCTCCACTGAAGAAGACGATGAAGCCCTAACTCCACTATGAACCCTAACTTAAACATCTTCTTCACTTACAGTTCTCTCTCTCCATTAGTCCAACTCAACTTCCTCACTCAAACTATCACTGGTAACAGACATTACGAGTGTAAATATAAACAAAAGATCAAACTTTTTTAGATCAAGAACACGCACATGAAGATGAAAGGTTGGAAAGGTATTTTTTTTTCTTTTTCTTTTGCTCTATTTTTTCTTGACTCGTGCTGATAGAATGAAAATGAGAAGCCACCAAGAGACCCTAAACCCTTCAGCTGCACAAAACCTCGAGAAGACACAAACGTTTCATATTCCCAAAAAACACAATCATAACTCGCCCATAAACCGCCGCGATTTTAGGCCCATAAGTCAGATCCAACTTTTCCTGCACATTTTTCCAAAATACAAAAACCCATTAGACTGTCACGTGTTAAAAAGCTTTGTTTTAACTTTTAGTTTCACACCCCAGCTGTCCAAACCAGAAGTAAAACTAAGGGGGTTGTGTAAGTACCCTTTGTTCTATATTTCATATCACTACAACACACGTGTCCACAACCCAGGTCGTATCTCCATCAGCTTGTACCACATTGCCAGTACGTCATAACGACCGAGACTCAGGTCGTCCCAAATCTCAGCTACAGCCATATATGGAAGCAAATCATCCAGCGTAATCCTAGAGCTCAGTCAATGCACCAATCAAGGAGACATTAACTTTGTGATATCAAGAGTAATGGTGAATCATCAAGATAGCACACAATGTGGATCTACACTTGACAAACGGCCTGGAGCAAATATGTAAGGTCAACTCAAATATCTATAAGTAGAGAGAATAAACTACGTAAGGCTTGATTCAAGTTTACCCCAAAAAACTTGATTCGTAGGCAACTCTTGTCCCAAGAAGAGTGCAGCCATTCCCTATCAAACAGAACATCAGGTCATTCACCCCAAAACACCAAACCTCTACACTTCTGCTTTAGTCTTATGATACATTAAGTGAGCGTTAACCATAGGTATAAACCTATCGCTATTTGCAACTCTTCATATGCATTTTTGTTTATTCCACCATATTCTCCGGCTACTTTTGCCAGCAAAAAGAAGTCAACTATCTATAGCATCGTCTGTTTTGTTAAAGAAGTAAGAATTGATAAAAACCATATTTGCAAAAGAATTGTCCTATTACTTACGACACAGACACATTAACTTATGGATGGATACTTACTATACAAACCTAATAAACAGAGTGATATATGTGAGTGTATGACAATGAGGTGACACACATAATGGCTCTGAAAAAGGAGTTTATTATTAAATGGGATAGATGCAGTTTCACATACATTACTCATTGCAACTCTGTAGTGTTCTTTGAATACAGTTAAAGGTGCACTCACTTTCGTTTATCGAAAAAAATAAAAAAATAAAGGTGCACTCACTTTAGAATTTGGGCAGGCAACTGATAGACATGGAACTAGTCACATCACATCCCCGCCAGTATAGTTGTTCTTAATTATCATCAGGGAACCAAACCATGTTGCTAAACCATCGGTAGAAAATATAATAAACATACCCTAATACCCATGCCATGATCCTGCAACCAATCCCTCTTGAACGGTAGACTTATCAAAAGTATCAAGAAACCTATTGTAGCGAGTTATAGTCCCCTGCTATGAATGATGCAACCTGTGTAGATTGTGTTACAAAATATTGAACATTACTTGAATAAAAATCTCAACTAGCTAGTTATGTTAGTACTGTTCAACTGATTGTTTTGTCTACGATTTCCCCTGATTCAGAGTAAGTAGCTTGTCCATGAGTGGAAAACTTGTTTATAATTTACTAGCAAAAGGGCACGCGTGTTGCGCTGCACTAATAGAGATGTCAAATTATTAGTAGGCTTCAACAGAATTGTAAGTACCCTCCGTTCTGCACTCATGTCACTACAGCACACGTGTCCACACCGGTCGTATCTCCACCAGCTCGTACCACTTGACCAGCACGTCATAACGACCCAAACTCAAGTCATCCCAAATCTCAGTTACGGCCATATATGGAAGCAAATTATCTAGCGCAATCCTGGAGTTCAGTCAACGCTCCAATCAAGGAGACATTTACTTTGTAACATCAGGAGTAATGGTGAATCATCAAGATAGCACACAATGTGGATCTACCCTTGACAACGGCCTGGAGCAAATAAGGAAGGTCAGCTCAAACATCTATAAGTAAAGAGAGATGAACTACATAAGGCTTGATTCAAGTTTACCCCGAGAAACTTGATACGTAGGCAACTATTGTCCTAAGAAAGAGTGCAACCACCTCCTATCAATCCCAAACTCAAGTCGTAGGTCCAGAAATACTAAACTACTACATTGGCGCCGTCTGCTGGTTAGTTTCCTTGAAAAAACACACAAACTACTTTCTCAAGTCCACGAAGCTGAACATAAAAAACCACCATGGAAGCACAGCTACAAGCCTTAGCAGACCAAATGAAGACTCTCTAAGATTCGTTCATCGCCCTCCAACAAGAAAACCAAACAATGCGCGAGCAAACAACTTCCAACACCAACAACGGCACTCCAGATGCAGGGGAGCACAACGCAGTCACATCCCTCACTATCACCACCAATTAACAACTAGAAGACTTCACCCAGAGGTTGGAAAAGTCAAAAGACAAAGCCAACGCGATCCAGATCGCACAAAAGATGCTCCAGTCATACAAGGCATCACCATTCACCATTGAAATTAGGGACAAACAGCCTCCCTCATAATTCATATCTCCAAAGTTCCCGCTTTACGACAGTAACTTGTGTCTAGGGCAGCACGTAGCTCGTTTTAGCCAGATCCTCGCACTCTACAGCGCTCCAGACTATGATTACCTGAAGTGCAAACTCTTTCCAGCCAGCTTGAAGGATAGAGCACTAGACTGGTTCTACACGCTCACCCCAGATTCAATCAACAACTTCGACAAACTAGCTGAGTCGTTCGCAGCGGAGTTCGTCCATAATAGGAAGAAACAAGCCAACCTGGACTCCTTGTTTCAACTTAAGCAAGCACATGGCGAGACGATCCGTTCTTTCCTAAGACGTTTCAAGAAGGAGCTCCTATCAATGGAGAGGCCTCAAAGACAACTTTGCAACTTCTGCATTCACCAACGCCCTCTTGGACGACTCCGACCTAGCAGGGTCTCTAATGCGCAACAAGGCAGAACGCTTAGACGACCTGTACCACAAAATCGACAAGTACATCAAGTACGAAGAATGGATGGCCTAACGCAAGGGCAAAGAAGTCCTCGCAGTAAGCGACAAGCGAGGACCCAAAGAAAGCAATCAGTACCCAGGTAACAACAATAACAACAACAACAAGGGCTCCAGCTCCCACAAGCACTCATACACCAAAATAGAATTCTCCAACTTCTCCAGGACGCCAAGCCATATCCTGAAGAAGATATATACAGAACCATACTTCAAGCCCAACATTAACAAAGTCATAGCAATCCAAGGATGTCCATACTGCCACTTCCACAAACTTCAACACCACTACACCGATGAGTGTTGGAGCCTCAAGCACTACTTCCAAAAATTAGTCGAAGAGGGAAAACTGAAAGAGTTCCTGTAGGAAAATGACCTCAGGCATAAGCTAATGCTAATCGCAACAAAAGCAGGAGCCGAAGCCACGAACGACATGCACACAGAAAGAGCGGAAGCAGAACAGCCCAACGATCTAAATCTCCAAGTCGGTCGAGGCACAATAGGAGACAACACTCCTCCTACCAAGACGAGGAAAAAGTAATCAACATGATTACAGACACCTCCAGCAATGAGATTTCAGGTCGGGAAAAGCGCAGGCGGGTAGGAGCACTGCAAGAAATCTACCACCTCTCCCACAAAGCTGAGATGATCACTCCTACCAGCTCCCAAACAACAGCCGCAATCTCATTCACCGAGGAATATCTAGACAAGGTGTGCCTACCTCACAATGATGCCCTGCAGTGCACGTCAAAATCAACGACTGGATAGTCAAAAGGGTCATCATCGATCTAGGTAGCTCCTGCGACATTCTCTTCTATCAAACATACAAAAGATATGCACCTGCCAAACTCAGTGATGATAGAATCAAATGCACCACTCTATGGCTTCAACGGAGAGCGCACTGATACCATTGGAAATGTCATCTTACCAGTCTCCATTGGAGAAAAGGAGGACATGGTTAGGACCTCAACATGTTTCAGTGAAATTGATGTCAAGTTGTCCTACACTGCCATCTTAGGACGTAGGTGGATTCACAGGAACCAAGCAGTTCTATCCACCTTACACCAAGTCCTGCGGTTCCCCGGACCTCGAGGCATCATGGAGCTCAAGAGCAACCAACTAGAAGCTCATAGATGCAATCAAGTCAGCGTAACAACCACGGCCAAAACTCAGGTCGTCCAAGACAAAAACGTCCCAAAACTCCAAGATCTTCAGGCATCCAGCTCACAAGCACTAGCAATAGACAATCTCAAGGAGAAATAAGCACAAATCAAAACAGGAGAAAAAATCAATTTTGGCACAAATGATGACCCAAAGTTGGTTTATGTAGGGGCTGATTTAGACCCCAAGCTCAAGGAGCAACTTGTCAAATTTCTATCTCTCAATAAAGATGTTTCTGCTTGGTCATATATCGATATGCCAAGAATCGACCCTCAGGTCGCTTACCACAAATTAAATGTAGATCCAACTGTAAAGCCTATCAAACAACGACCTAGGAAATTGGCACTCAAATTTTAGAAAGTCATCAATGAAGAGATAAAAAAGCTCAAAAATATTGGATTCATCAAAGAAATCGAGTACCCGGCCTGGCTAGCTAACATCGTAGCCGTTCCTAATAAGAACGACCAGGTACGACTCTGCATTAACTTCACCAACGTCAATAAGCACTGCCCAAAAGATAGCTTCCCCCTACCAAGGATTGACATCCTGGTAGATCAAACTTGTGGACATAAACTTCTATCATTTATGGACGCATACAGCAGGTACAATCAGATACCACTCGCAAAAGAAGATCAGAAAAAGATGTCCTTCATAACCGAACAAGAAACGTTCTGCTACAACATCCTCCCCTTCGACTTAAAGAACACCGGTGCGACCTACCAAAGACTGGTCACAAAGATGTGTAAAGACTTACTGGGGGACACAATGGAAGTCTACATAGATGACATGGTAGTCAAAAGTGAAAAAGCTGGAGATCACATTTCTCACCTGTAGGAAGCTTTTGAAAGGTTGCGCCAAAACAAGATGAAGCTCAACCCAGCTAAATACGTATTTGGAGTAGCCTCTGGAAAATTCTTAAGATACCTCATTTCAATTCACAAAGACGCATTGAACCAAACCCAGAACAAATACGAGCTCTCTTAGAAATGCTAGAGCCAACTACCCAAGCAACAAATCCACAAGCTATTTGGCATGGTTTCAGCCCTCAACATATTCATCTCACGTGCTCCTGACAAATGCAGACCGTTCCTATAAATACTGAAGAAAGGCACAACATTCACTCAGATAGATGAATGCCACAAAGCCTTCAATGACCTGAAGGCTTACCTATCAACTCTGCCCGTCCTATCCAAACCAAATGAAGGAGAAATACTGGGGCTTTATCTTGCAACTATCGACTTTGCCATCAGCTCGGTCCTCTTTCACGAAAGCAAGGGAATCGAAAAACTAGTCTACTTCACTAGCAAAACATTGGCAGATGCAGAGAAGCATTACTCTGCAATAGAGAAAACAATGTTGTCTCTATTGTACTCTGCTCAGAAGTTCCGACCTTATTTTCAGGCTCACAGCATCAAGGTCATAACAGATGTACCCATCAAGTAGGTCTTGAGTTCTAACAACAAAACGGCCCACATGGCCAAATGGGCTAAAGAACTCAGAGAGCATCACATCAAATTTGTTCCCAGAACGTCTCGCAAAAGTCAGGTCATTGTTGACTTCCTTGTGGACTTCCCCGTTGAAGATATCAACTGGGAACCTGAGCCTATCACTTCACTCCATCAACCAACCACCCCAGACACATGGTACCTCTACGTTGATGGAGCGTGCAACAATAGTGGTAGTGGACTGGGGGCTGTGTTAACTTCACCAGAGGGAACAGAGCTACAAAAGTCAATCAAGATCAATTTTGCAATATCCAACAATGAAGCGGAATATGAAACATTAATCACAAGCCTCCGCATGGCACAACAACTACAAGTCGAAAAGCTCAAGGCTTACAATGACTAGGAGCTAATCGTCAAACAAATCACCAAAGAGTATGTGACAAATGGAGCAAACTTAGCCAAGTATGTTCAAGTTGTCAATGACATCATCAACTCGTTCAAAACATTTTCCTTAGAACATATTCCCCGAAAGGATAACAGACATGCAGACAGCCTAACTTTCTTAGCCTAGAAAATTCAAGAGGCATGTCCCAGCACAGTCTACATCGACATCCTAGAGAGGCCCGCTTACCAGCAAGAAAGTGTCAATAGCCTCACGGACTTTCAGCCCTCATTTGATAAGGAAATCACTCAATCTTGGATAGGCCCATTCCTGAAATATATTTCACATGGTGACCTCCCAGCAGAGGCAAATAGTGCTCGGGTAATACAATTTTGAGCTCCCAGATATACAGTGATCAACGGACAATTGTTCTGTAAATCCGCAGGAGGACCCCACCTAAAATATATAACTTCATGTGAAGGCCAACTCATCTTTAACGAGATTCACAAAGGAGAATGTGGCAACCATGTAGGAGCAATATCTCTGGCTCACAAAGCAATCGCCCAAAGGTATTATTGGTCAGGCATGCACATCGAGGCAAAAACATATGTCCTCAATTGCCACCAATGTCAAACATTTTGCCACACCATCTCAGTCTAGCCCGAGAGTTGATCAACATAGCCAGCCCATGGCCTTTTCATATGTGGGGCCAAGACATCATGGGACCATTCATCCCACAAAAGAAAACATGACTCAAATACGTCCTAGCAGCCACAGATTACTTCACCAAATGGGTGGAAGCCATTCCACTTGTCCAAGTCAAGGAAGTCCACGTTATCAACTTCATATGGACCAATATCATCACAAGATTTGGTCTACCCCACACCTTTGTCATGGATAACAGGACACAATTTGCTGGCACACAAGTCAAGGCATTTCTACAAAAATGGCACATCACTCAAGCATTTTCTACACCTAGATATGCACAAAGCAATGGCTAAGCAAAGGCCACAAACAAATCCATCAAAGAAAATCTCCAAAAGAAGTTGGAGAGCAAGAAAAGCCAATGGCCAGAGCAACTCGAGAACATTCTATGGGCATATAGAACAACAGCCAGAGCCAGTACCAACGAGTCTCTTTTCACACTTTGCTTCAGAACAAAAGCAGTCATACCATCAAAGCTCACAATCATAACCACACGATCCAACATCGTTGAATCAGGAGAAAATGACAATATCTTAGCCAAAGAAGTCGATCTCCTAGGGGAGCGAAGGGAAACAACTGTAATAACCTTAGCTATGTACCACCAAACCTTCCAATGATCTTACAACAAGAAGGTCATCCCAAGATCTTTCCAAGCTGGCGACCTAGTCCTCAAAAAGACGTTAGCGCTAGCCAAGCTTGACCTAACATGGGAAGGCCCATACATAATTCACAAGGTCGTTGGAAATGGAGCATACTGGATCAAAACACAGCTCGGTGATGTGCTTCCACGACCTTGGAACATAGCTCTATTCACACATTTTTTCCAGTAATTTATCTCCAGATGTATCAATCAAATGAATAAAATTTCATCAGCATTTTGCATATGAATGTTATCTCTGCATTACATGAATACTGCACATCTTACACGCGCTAACCGATATGTGGTATCACAATATCCGACCTAGAACCAACGCCAGAATTGAGCACAACTTAACTATAGTTGCCACACATTGGTTAATTATTAGTCAAATTCAATCTACGGTCCCCCAAAAGGACTGCAATCAACTTAACACCAACACTAGGGTTAAGCATGATTCAACTGTAACTGCCACACAAAGGCCAATTATCAGACAAATACAATCCAGGGGACCCCCAAAAAGACCCCAAGTCAACTTAAGGCCCTAAAAAGGGTAAAGTTCGACTCAACTATAATGGCCATTCAAAGGCTAATTATCTGTCAAAAATCAATAAGGAGTTCCCCCGAAAGGAACGACTCAACCAACATATACACCTAAGGACACGAGGAAACCTAGGTGCCAACCACGCACATATATCAGGTCGTACACAAATGTTTTACGACCTATTACCATCAGACGACCTAACAATGTTCAGCAGGTCGTCGGTTCTACTACTATACAGCACAAGACGTCAAAGCAATAGAAGTAATCACATTTATACCAATCTCAAAAAGTAAATAATTTAAAATAATTTTTACTTCATACAAATTTGGTTAGATGTTAGAGGCCCCCAGGTTATCCTGAGAAAATGACCTCAGCACCCCCATCATAAAAAAATCAGTTATCAGTATCAAAAGGAGAAGTATTTAAACTTTGTTCAAAAAATCTTCAACCAAAACTCAAATAAAAAAACAACAAGATCAAGATCACTGAACAAACGGAAGATTATCCACATTCAAGGGCTCCAGTGGGCCGCCCTCTTCCCCAACAGGGCCACTAGCTGGATCACCACTTGCATTCAGCACTTTTGTGGCAACATCTTCAGTTGGCTGAGTAGCTGGAGCAGCACTGTGGTCGGTGGGTAGATCAGGTCATCTACTAGCATCTGCAACAACACTTTCCACAGCTACTGTTGCAGCCCCACTTTTGACTAACCTCTTGAGGGTTTTACGTTCTAGCTCCATATAATCATCCACCAGAACGTAGAAATCACCACTCTCTACCAGGTTGACCAGGTCATTGTATTCATTCTGAGCTCGCTCAGCAACGGCCTGCGCATTTTTGCACTCAGCAACCCAATGCCCGACCTCCACCCTGGAAGCGTCAAGAGACGGTTGCAACAAAGCAACCCTACCAGCCAAGTCCCTGACCTGAGCCCTCAGCCCCCCAACTTCAGCATGCTCCACCTCTTGCACCGCTAGCAGCCTGTCATAGGCCTCCTTGGCAGCATCCAACTCTTTCTTGTATAGGTCGGAGATAGTTGTCATCTCCTTCAGCTTCCTATACATGGCCCGGACCTGACAAACAACAAAATAAGTCACAAAGCAATAGATCAAAGCACAAAACAAAAGCTCAGATCGGAGGGACACTTACAAAGCAGATGGAGCGATCCATATCTTTCAGGTTTGCCTCCAAGTCCTTCGGTAAGACCCCAAATTATTTTTACATTATTTTGTAACAATAGTTAGTATTTCGGAGTTGATAGTTAATGCATGGTCAATATGCTAGAAAATTTGGTTTGAATTTTATTATAAAATGAGAAAAAAGGGAAAACAAGAGAATATTTTTGAAATTTGTATTAAAGGAATTTAGTGTTTTGACTTTTAAGTTTTTGTAGAGATTTTTAATATTTGGAAAGTTTTTAAAAGAGATGTTAATATACAATATGTAATAAATAGAGTACTTTTAATAGAGAATAACATTCTATATTTAGGAATAGAGATATTTGGTAAAATAGAAAGGTTAAGCATAATATATGGTAGGTAATATTATTTAGAAAGGTCTCCGGAAAAAAATGAGGTTTTCTTAAAACAAAAACTAAACAGCTAAAACAAAGAAGAACGAAGACACGGGTTGTACATCTTTTAGCTAACTTGGGATCGGTTTTCTTTGATATTCTATCTACTCTTTGTGGGAATACGAGAGGTGAGTAGTTATATTTTTTAAATCTATTTCACTGAACCTACGAGTATGAAGAAAAAACTTTACTGTCAAAGTTTTGTTTTCGCTCAATATATTTTTGTTATGCCTTACTGTCGATATTTTTTTCATCATGTCGAATTGTTAAACTAGTTAAATGTTATATATTATTTTTCTTAATTATTGAAATTATTGAAAATGTTGGAACTCTGAAGAAGTTAATGGTTGTGCAAGCCCAGAGAATAGAGAAATCGACCTGTATATTGTTTGAACCTTTATTATATTTATAATGTTGTTGTTTTGGGTTGTTGGTTGATGTCAGGGGATTAAGGGATTGATGTTGGTTGATTAGGTGGGTGCTGTTGAAGGTTGAAGGAGGCGGTAATGACGTTGAACGTGATTTGTGAGGAGTGAGGATTTTTGGGTTTTGATTATTGATAAGAGCCCAAAACTATAGTTTTAACCCCTTAATAATCATACTTTTAGACCAATTATGTGAGTAATAATTAAGAGTTAACACTGATTACATGTTTTTATGCATTTCAGGCTTCAAAGTCCATAATGTGCAGAAATGTGCCACTTTAGCGAGATAAAGGAGCAAAGGTCGGTTACTAAGGAGTTCCGTGATTAAAGGCCAAGATTCAAGAAGATAAAGCCTTTCTAAAGCCTGGTCAAAAGCTGAAAAGTCGACGCAGGCAGAAACAGCACACAAGTCAGCAGAACTTCCGAAGGCCGTATCTTTGGACTCGGACCTCGGAATGGGGCCTACCTTATGTCAAAACGACCGGCTCGGAAAGAGCTTTCCAATGGTCCAAGCCTTGACCCAATCAGAGGAGCAGAAGTGGACAAAAAGTCTGTTGAAGCCAACTGCAGCTGAAGAGGCCATTTTGGACTAAAGAAATTGGGTTTTGGGCCTGATTCTCTGGCCCAAAACATGGCTCCAAGCCCATGCACGATTTTTGGATCTGAATGTATAAAAACCAAAGCTTCACTCTTTGTTAATGGTAGATAGTTAGACCTAGATTAGAAATTAGATTAGTAGCCTCCATTAATTAGTTTTAGATCTCAGTTTTAGAATTTCATTCCCTGTTTTAGATTAAAACTTTAAATCATTCTTCTTTATTGATTAGATAAATAAAATAGTTATTCTTGTCAATTTCGATTTTTGTCATTTACAATTTATTAGATCTAATTTCAATTCTTGTTATCATTCAATTCTTAGTTATTAATTAGATTTCGATTATTGTTTAGTTAAATTTCATAAAGTTAGAATCTTTGTAATATGTTGTATTCAATTTCAATGGGAAATGATGGTTTGATGAATCAAGGCTAAAACCTCCATTAGAGGGGTTGATGAAGCCTTGATGAAAACTTAGTTGTATATTATAGAAGCGTTGTAGAGTCTATTCCATTCTAGAAGGTCGTGTTTCGCCATGAGAATGGGTGGACGACCTCACATGCTAGTTATAATTGGTAGAAATGCCATGTTAATTAGGGATTAGAACGAGCAATTCTTACCGTAAGAACGTAAGAATTGGATTACAACAGGATATTCTAAGTGATTAAGTTGGATTCAAGGTGGATTTAATTCCCCTCTAATTCTTTATCTAGATTCAAGAACATTAGTATTTCCATATATTTCGTAGTGACATTCAACATATTGCTTTTCATATTGCGTCGTAGTATAATTCCCCTTCGTAAAGCTCTCATTAGACTTAAGACCGATTAGTTAACTATGAAATCATTCCATGCTAGAGAACTAGGAGTGGAACGAACTTCCTACTCCACTCTATTTCGATAGAATTGAGAGTAGAAACTTTGATAAGCAACATAGCATCAAAAATAGTTTAGTTTACTTACGTTTTGATTTCATCGTTCATTTCGTAGGTAAGCTATTCATTTTACATTTTATCAAATGGCGCCGCTGCCATCTTAGTGCACTTTAGCATTGTTTTCATAGTAGAATTAGTCATTTTTAAGTCCCATTAAACCCACCCACCCTTGTTTGATTCATACCGTGGTTATCCGTTTCATTCCGAAAAATTCCGCGACAAAATTACACTGAAGCGACCAAGGCTTATAAGGAGCGCACTGGCTTATATAGTCGGAACACGAAGTGACCCACCCTAAGTTATTGGACCACGCTAGCGACCATACCCCTCATACCGAAGCGCCAGCGCTAAGTCACTAGAACAAGGAGCGCGACCACGCTTCTATGCGCCCAGCGCCTAAGCCAAATTTTCCGGATTTCTACAGGTTTGTTTCGAACTTCGATTTTTAAGTTTTTCAGTGTTCTAACTTGTTATATACACCGAACACGCCAAAACAAGACGCTATTCATAAGCGAAGCAAGGGCGCAATCGGTATTCCTTTCTTCCACACCTCGCGATCTCCGTTAGAGGTTTCTACTAGTATATCGTAATTGTTTGGAGTGTTGCATGTTTAGTTAAGTTCGACTTAGTCTTGCATGAGATTAAGGTCCGGTCGAAGAAAAACAACTAACGTAATTACACGGCACGTCAACAAACAAGTCTATCTAGTTTCCCACCCACTACACCTCTAGCTACTATTTCACACACACCACCGATATTATGGATGAAGAAAGAGAGACTCCTCTCTCGACTTTTATAAAGCCTTGAGCGATAGCCTTAAATCTTGCATCGTTCTAGCAAACCCAGTGGGGATTTCCGCATCCCCCAAATATATTTAATTTGTTACCCGCTTTTCATGGTTTAGACCATGAAAAACCTTATCGGCTACACGCGTAGGGATTGAACAAGTCCTTACAACATTCCACCATCCTACGGTTGGTGCGGAACAAATTAAATTGAGGGTATTCCCTTTCACCTTAGTCGATAAGGTGGCGTCTTGGTTAACGCCCAAGCCTAATTCGTGGACTCGTGGACCAAACTTGTTCAAATTGTTTATGGAACATTTTTACCCACCCCTAAAGACGGATGAAATGCTTTCCAAGATTCACTTCTTTCGACAGAATCCTCATGAATCATTTTCAGAGGCTTGGAATCGTTTCACCGATCTCCTTATAGAGTGTCCACACCATCACCTAGCAAAAGACACGTTAGTTAGGTGCCTTTTTCAAAGGACTTCTACACCACCATAAAGAAGTCCTAGACATAATGAATGGGGTAGTTTCCTAAGTAAAGGAGCCTCCGAGGCATATAAATTTTTGGAAGATCGGACTAAAGCGTAATAATAATGGGGGGTAGTGACGATTACTCCCGCTCAGCTAGTTCTTCTTCAACGATTAAGGCTACCAAGTATGTTTGAGGTTAAATCAGATCCCGAGCTTAAAACTCTAATTGAATCCCTCACTAAAAAGGTAGAGGCCATTTCTGTACAACAAAAGCCTATCCCCGTCATGAATGTAAATTCAAATCCATGTAGTTTCTGTTGGAGTCCTGAGCATCCCGACTCCCACTATCCTATAGCCTATGAACATTCTTGTTTCATTAATAGTGAACCTAACACTCCTTGGAGACAAAACCCCAACTTCGGTTGGAGAAATAACCAACAAGTCACACCTACAGGGTACAATAATCAATATGTTAGGCCAACGCATAGTTATAACCAAGCTCCAGCACAACAAGGACAGGATCAGGGTAATTATAATAATTATAACAACCAAGCGCAACCTCGACAAAGTCAAGCACAAGGTCAATATAGTTATAATAATTATAATGCTAATAGAGGTATCATTCCGGTAAATAATAACTATCACAATCCACCCATAAATAATCAATGCGAGATAGTTTCAGTCACACCACCCGTGACTACTACACCCACACAACCGGATCGTCTTGACACCTTCATACAAGTGAGCCAACAACTTTTCCAAACCATGGCTCAATCTAACCAACACATTCTACAATCCGTTAATAATTTAAACCAACAGTTAGCCCAAGAGAAAGCCCAACCAAAAGGCGTGTTTCGGACAAAGCGATACCCAACCCTAGAAACGACAAAACCACACCTTTGAGGTAAACGGTAATACTAGTACGGAAACTACATCCGTGGGTCATTAAATGCCATCACCACTCTCCGCTCGGGAAGAGTGGTTGATAACAAAGTAACTATGCCTATAGTTACCCCATCGATACTCCACCTACATAATGGATATCGAACTAGATACGAAATAGAAACCGAAGAACCTACCAATTTGTAGAGGTACCGGTTAAACCACAACCTAAGAAACATAAAGCCAAGGTTACACATCAATTCGAGCCATACGCTAAATATAGAGTGAAACCACCGTTCCTCGAAAATTAGCCATGCTAACCCGGGGATACTAACTTTGAGGAGATTAGGAACGTTTTTCAAAAATCTAACGATAAACCTTCCTTTTCTCAAGATATAAAAAGCTACCTAACCACGCTAAGTTTCTTAAGGAGTTGTGCACTACTAGGCGTAAGACCAACATACCTAAAGACGCCTTTCTAACCGAGCAGTTCCCAACTTTATCCGAAAATAATGGAATTGTTAAGTACAAGGACCACGGTCGCCCCCTCTTTGTCTGATGCACCTTAGGAGATTCTCACACGACGACCGGCTACTAGACACGGGGGCTAGTGTTAACTTACTCCCCGTTTTATTTGTATAAACAAATAGGTCTAGAGGAGATGCAACAAACTAAAATGATATTGCAATTAGCGATCGGTCTATTAAGTATCCTAAGGGTGTGGTTGAAAACGTCTTTGGTTAAAGTCCAAAATTTTTACTACCGGCCGACTTTGTTATCCTCGACCGCGAAAGTCACTAACGACTCAGTACCTATCATTTTAGTAGGCCCCTTCTTAGCTTCGCCAACGGCTCCATAAACTGCGCGCTTAATAGTTCGATGTCCTTGTCCTTTGGCCATCTTTCTGTTGAGGTAAATGTTTTCAAAACGAGGACACAATATCCCGATTCATCTACAAATGGAGAGGTTAGCATGATCGAGAGCTTAGCTCAAGATTACTTCAAAAACATGTTTCCGGAGAAACAGATTAACAAATTCCTTTCCTTCGGAAATTCCAACTTTAACAATGACTCCCTGGTAGTAGACGAAATCGAAGAAGAATTCCTGCAACTCTTTTGCACCGCTTCTTTACCACTTCGCCCCCCTTGCCAACAACCCCTTCATCCCTTGATGCTATGACGGAAGATGAATTTTTCAATCTCTATCCCAGTGATCCTTTTGACCCACCTATTGAGGAATGTATTGCATATATCAAGATTTCTGATGATATGGACTTAAGAGCTCTAGCTGAGAATCATTCACCTTCCCTCACCAATATTCCCCACCCTCCACCTTTTCAAAGGAACCTCGAGTTTGCACTCGATCCTTTAGTTTCTCCTGTGCTTCATGATTTTTAAAATCCACCTAGTAAACAAATACTTCCCAAGGATAAACCACTTGACACCTTCATTTTCAGACTTGAGACAGTCCCTAACTACACCATGAATGAGTTTTGTGCTAAACCCACATCCTCATTTTTTCCATGCTTTTTCTCTAAAACTTATCCCAACCCACCATATCTTCCACAACCATTCACTTTTCCACACTTATTCACTAGGACACCCTCTCGTTCAAAGATGAAACCTAAGGTGCATGCTCGGTTATGTTATAGGTCTATCCGGCCAGCTTTCATTCCACTAGGTCGTAGGAAATCTTGGTGCTTGATTGTGTTTGGATATGTTTTCTGTGATAGTTATTTATGGAACGATCCACAACTATTTCGGTTGTTGATATATGATAAATTGCATATTTATACATATGTTTAGATAAGTCTAGGGAATCTGACTTTAAAAGACCCAAGTTTTCGTACAATACCAACTTTACGGAGTATAGGCCAAACAAAATTTTCAAACTTAAAAAGAGTTTTCCAATTTTGTTTGGGGGTGGCGATTTTGGTATTCATTTCAAATCATGTTGCCACCCTAAGCTGTCATGTTTACTCCAAAGAGAGAGTTTATGTTAGTTAGTAAATAGCAGTTTAATTGTGCTTCATATTATCATATCATCTTTACAATATTTACATTACAAGTCGCCAATTTTTGCCACGTTCTATGGTAAATTCTTTCATTATCTCTTTACACTTTGAGGACAAAACGCGTTAGATTGTTTGGGGGTGGGATAGAAACATTTGCAAAAATTAGACACTTTTAGGATGTAAATTATGCACTTTTATTTATAAAATGTTAAAAATTATAAAAATTAGTTAGTTACATAATTTAATTGTGCTATTGAATTGTTTCATGAACCCCCTTCTCCCAAATTGTTTGGGGGTGGTATAGAAACACGGTGTAAATGTTAAGCACATATTAAGTTGTATATTACATATTATTTGTCTTAAAAAAAATAAAAATAAAAAGTTTATGCTATACACTTAGGAATATTGGTATTGTTTCTTTCTCTATGCTCTTAATAATCTAGAAGTCTCACGTAACTTTTGCATTAGAATAGTTTTTAGAAATTTAGGTTAATATGTAGGTAATAATCGTTGCATCTATCTATAAATATATTACATGAGTATCTATGATTGTTTGGCAGTAAGTTTCTGAAATCTAGGCTAGAGTACTTATTCTACAAATCCTGTGAGAATATAGCCTAAAGCCTTATATGAGTGAAACATTTGAGAAATGACACAAGGGAGAAGTATATTCCGAATAGAGAAATCACACGTCCACTTGCTTGACCACTATACCATGTCCTAAGAGAGAATTTAGGCCCTTTTTGGATCGATATAGCTAGAAATTCTGACCTAAGTATATTTTCCGCTAGTCGCCCCACTGAGCCTTTCATTAGCCCTTTCATAAACCACAAATCCTTTACCCTGTTACAAAAACAAAGCAAAATAAAAAAAATTCAACCCACCCAATTTAGAATAAGTCTGAGAATAGAATGAGGAAGAAAGAATAAGAGAAAAACCTGTGTAAACAAAAGTTAGTTAATTGCTTCAGAAAATAAAGAAAAGAAGTTTCCATCCAAGGAAAAGAAAAATAAAAATAAAAATAAAATAAAAACTCCAAAAAAATAGAATAAAAGGAG
Organism: Coptis chinensis; assembly: GCF_015680905.1. Taxonomy (NCBI): domain Eukaryota; kingdom Viridiplantae; phylum Streptophyta; class Magnoliopsida; order Ranunculales; family Ranunculaceae; genus Coptis; species Coptis chinensis. Next base: position 69,575,906 of record NC_141457.1, on the reverse strand, counting down.
TCAAAAGCCAAAGAAAAAGAAAAAAATATATGGCTAAGGATGGAAACAAAGTGTAGAAGCAAAAGTAAATAACAAGGTTTTCTCTAGTTACATAATATGAAGACTCTATTATCTCAGACTTGTCCCTTTTGAATATCCATTTCCTTCCTTCTTAAACCATCTCCTAATCCCCTGACACCTAATAAAGACCTCTAGCTCAATTAGGAATAGGTTAGTGGGATAGTAAGTGGCGATGTGTTTGATCAACTTCGGGCTTCCTTGTGTGTCATTGAGATTGTAAGGTAAAGTATGCCCACATTGCACACTAGAGTAGCAAAACTTGAGTGAAAAAATCGAGTGATTTTTGTCTTGACTTTATGTGAGAACCTACTTAAGGACGCTTATTCCAAAGTTTGAAACGGACTGTTTCTGCATTTCATAGCATTACTCATTGTATATATGTTTATTCGTAGATGATTGATTATTATGCATATATTAGCTTAGGTTTCGACTTGATTACTCTATATGCATTGCTAGTAAGAGGTATAGTTAATTTAGAGCATGAATAAGGAAACAATAGTTTTATTTCTTAGTCGTTGTAGTATAGATGAAGTTTGTGAGTACCTTCACTGAAAAACTCTCACGAGACTATAACTCGTCCACTAGGGAATTCCTAGTGGTTTAAGGCCTTGTTGCATATGGTCAATGCAATCACACTCAGCGAAACGAGAGTAGATAGAACTCCATTTTTGGTCACTTATTCTAATTTCTCATCTTTGCTTGAGGACAAGCAAAATACTGTTTGGGGATGGTTTGATAAGAGCCCAAAACTGTAGTTTTAACCCCTTAATAATCATACTTTTAGACCAATTATGTGAGTAATAATTAAGAGTTAACACTGATTACGTGGTTTTATGCATTTCAGGCTTCAAAGTCCATTATGTGCTTAAATGTGCCACTTTAGCGAGATAAAGGAGCAAAGGTCGGTTACTAAGGAGTTCCGTGATTAAAGGCCAAGATTCAAGAAGATAAAGCCTTTCTAAAGCCCGGTCAAAAGCTGAAAAGTCAACGCGGGCAGAAACAACACACAAGTCAGCAGAACTTCCGAAGGCCGTATCTTTGGACTCAGACCTCAGAATGGGGCCTACCTTATGTCAAAACGACCGGCTCAGAAAGAGCTTTCCAATGGTCCAAGCCTTGACCCAATCAGAGGAGCAAAAGTGGACAAAAAGTCTGTTAAAGCCAACTGCAGCTGAAGAGGCCATTTTGGACTAAAGAAATTGGGTTTTGGGCCTGATTCTCTGGCCCAAAACATGGCTCCAAGCCCATGCACGATTTTTGGATCTGAATGTATAAAAACCAAAGCTTCACTCTTTGTTAATGGTAGATAGTTAGACCTAGATTAGAAATTAAATTAGTAGCCTCCATTAATTAGTTTTAGATCTCAGTTTTAAAATTTCATTCCCTGTTTTAGATTAAAACTTTAAATCATTCTTCTTTATTGATTAGATAAATAAAATAGTTATTCTTGTCAATTTCGATTTTTATCATTTACAATTTATTAGATCTAATTTCAATTCTTGTTATCATTCAATTCTTAGTTATTAATTAGATTTCGATTATTGTTTAGTTAAATTTCATAAAGTTAGAATCTTTGTAATATGTTGTATTCAATTTCAATGGGAAATGATGGTTTGATGAATCAAGGCTAAAACCTTCATTAGAGGGGTTGATGAAGCCTTGATGAAAACTTAGTTGTATAGTGTAGAAGCGTTGTAGAGTCTATTCCATTCTAGAAGGTCGTGTTTCGCCATGAGAATGGGTGGACGACCTCACATGCTAGTTATAATTGGTAGAAATGTCATGTTAATTAGGGATTAGAACGAGCAATTCTTACCGTAAGAACGTAAGAATTGGATTACAACAGTCTATTCTAGGTGATTAAGTTGGATTCGAGGTGGATTCAATTCCCCTCTAATTCTTTATCTAGATTCAAGAACATTAGTATTTCCATATATTTCGTAGTGACATTCAACATATTGCTTTTCATATTGTATCCTAGTATAATTCCCCTTCGTAAAGCTCTCATTAGACTTAAGACCGACTAATTATATTAGAAAACACAGCATGCTAGAGCACTAGGAGTGGAACGAATTTGTTACTCCACTTTATTTCGATAGAATTGAGAGTAGGAAACTTTGATAACATAGCATCAAAAATAGTTTAGTTTACTTACGTTTTGATTTCATCGTTCATTTCGTAGGTAAGCTATTCATTTTACATTTTATCAATTATACCCAAAGGTTTGGTTTTTTATGGGGATCAAAACCCAACCGTTTGGTGGTGGTTGGTGGTTGGCAGAGGTGTTGTTGAAGCTCCGAAGACTCGTTAATGGCGGCGCGATCGAGTTTTGGAGCAGCGAAGGTTTTGAGTTTTGATTGTATCGAAAGATTGGGTTTTTGGTGAGGGTTAAAACCTATGGGTTTAGAGGGGCCAATGTGGGTGGTTGATGGTGGCTGACCGGTGGAGGGGTGAGCTATTGAGGAAGAAGGAGGAGGGGTGGTGATCCTGTTTATTTTTTGGTTAGGCTTGGGCCGGAATAACTTAGTTTGTTTCTTTGGGCCGATTTCTATTTTTGTTTTGGGCTGGGTCCATATGACTTTAAGTGGGTCAATTTAAGTCTTTAAGTTGTTTAGACTTTTAGGCTTTGGTTTTGGGCCTTGGTTTTGGGTTTTGTTTTGGTTAGTTAGATTAGGACCATAGGTTGAAGTGTTTTACATACGAGTTTGCGTCAGGACCCGTATGGATGAATACCGGTTTGGGACTATTGGGCTTAACCTGTTGACTAGTTAACCCTTTGACTGTTGACTGGTGACTGTTGACTGTTTATTGTTTATTGTGTTATATTTTGTATATATTAAATTTTATAGACTAATTTAATGGTAGCATGCATGTTGTGGAAGCCTGTATAAACTGTTTTGTCATTATCTAAAAAAGATTTGATGTTGATATTGTGCAATTATTGACTCGTGACGAGAGTAAAATTTTAAGAGACATGATATTCTTAAAACGCTATAAAAATGTTACGCAGTACGTTTTGAGCAATTGTGACATTATGTTGTATATTGAAATTGTTGTTCTGTTAAATGATATGATATGTTAAGATATATATTAAATGCAATATTTTTGAGAAATAAATGTAAACACTCCGTCATTATATCTGTGAGATGCTACTATGAGGTATTATAATATTTGTGGATATGTCCAAAGGGATTGTCGTTTAGTGCAATATATTTTATTCGGCACGTGAAAGAATGAAAATAAAAGGTATTGTGATATTTTCCAAATATGATGGCTTAGTGGAATAATTTATTTGGCACTTGATAGAGTGAAATGGTTATGAGATACTAATGTATGATACCTGAATAAATTACATAACGAAAATCCTAGAACCTAGCTACCACAACTCATGTGATTTGGCCCTTGTGTAGGGCGTATGTGATATGATTGGCCCTTATGTGGGGTGTATGAGATGTTGATTGGCCCTTATGTAGGGCAATCGTAGCCAAATAGTGGCTTAATTATCTCGTTCACAAAATTTAGAACGAGACACGCGATATTTTATGCCGAATAGTGGCAGTACCCACATATTGGCGTTCGTGTGAGGGTTACCTGGTATGCGATATCCCGCTTAGGGTAACTACGCACGAAGTGGTTCATTACGTGAGGGGAGGCATGTGGATGTACATGTCTGGCGTTGGGAAGCGATTGTGGTAGCCAGGGAAACTAGGTAAAACATAAAGACGACGTGATTCTAGAGACACTTGAAGAAACTCTAAACAATAATTGTGATGATATATCAAAGTATACATTAAATCTATAATAAATGATTTATTGTGGTTATTAAATTGGTCATTGAGATTGTTCTTGTTGGTTCAATGAGATTATTGGAATTATGTATATGATATGTTTGTTTTATTGTAATTTATTTTGCATTCACAATGGTTTTGCAGAAGGATGAGTTGAATTGATTATTTATGCAGGTGTGACCCACTCTGTAATTAGGCCTACACCAGTGTAAGTATAAAGTAAGTTTTAGTTTTGTTATTTTATTATTAGATGCAGTTGATCTAGTACTGTTTGAAGCTAAGGCGCCTCAGTGGAAAAACTAAATGCCTTATTATTATTGAATTGGAAGCTAAAACGCCTCAGTGGAGGAACTACTTGCTTTAATTATTGTATTTAAGAATGTTGTATTATTCGTTGGAAGTTAAGGCGCCTCGGTGGAGGAACTAACTGCCTTATTGACTGTGTATATATATATATGTATAAGTATGATTTGTATTTTATGGCTACTCATACCAGCATTGTTTATAATGCTGACCCGATTTGCATGTTTGCTTATCGGGTGTGTTCATAATATTGATTGTGTATATATATGTATAAGTATGATTTGTATTTTAGGGCTACTCATACCAGCATTGTTTATAATGCTGACCCGATTTGCATGTTTGCTTATCGGGTGTGTTCATAAAATGAACATAGTTGATAAGTCTTGATAGGATTAGTGTTGAAGAAGGTTGATTGCTGCTTGTGGTTTGCGTTAGCGTCACATTACAGAATATGTTTTGTTTTTCCTTGAGGTGCAATAGATTTTTAGTTGAGACAATATTTTGTATTTTCAGTTGTAATTATAATTAAAGCATTGTTGAAAGGAAATTTGTAACTTAATCATATTTGTAAATTTTTGTAATATAGAGGACTTTTGTTTATTTAAAAAAAATTATTGGTTTCAAATTATTGGAATAGTTAAACGGATAATAGGTTTTTTGGAAGTTAAGAGTGCATCACTCCTCAAAAATCGAAGAGTCGGGAACAAATATTTGTTTTTTCGATTTTGTCGAAATTCGGGGTGTGACAGCTTCCCCATCTCCAGCTGGTGCCTATCTCCATCCAAGGCAATGCTCTCCAGCAACCCTCCAGCAACTAGTGAGGACTTGAAGCTACAGTTTTTGTTCTTCACAAGCTTTCTCAACCCACTTGCTGGGTCGTAGTAGCTGACCACCCTATCTAGGACGTCAGACTCGGCAGCCTTGTCACCTGGCCTAGGTCGCACTCCCCGACCCCTTACACTTATGGGTAGCTGGCTCAGTCTCACTAGCCTTCTTCTTGCCCTAGGCATCAGCCACCCCCACATCAACATCCAACTCCTTCAGGTTCATCTTATTCAAAGGAGCCCGACCTAAAGAGGTACGACCTTCCCCTGCACCAGGTCATTCCTCAGACTTAGTTCGGGTCCTCTTCACCCCCTCAAGCTCAACCACCTCAAAGTGCCTCTTCAGCTGAGGCCTCTGGAAATTAAAGGAGCAGGAGCATCACCACTCCTCCCAACACTTCCACCTACACCACGACCAGCTCGGTCACCATCACCCCCCTCAGAACGTCTTGAAGCAGAACGGCTATCAGCAGCTCCTCCAGCTGTTCTCACTCCAAAAACAAGTGCCTTCCTTTGCCTCTCTCTCTCCATCCCAGTGTCCGAGCTAGAATCAGAGATATCAAGAACAAGCTTACGAGCCCTCTTCTTCTGCTCAGCTTTCTTCTTGTTAATCTTCGCACCGCCTCGTCTCTTGAAGTAGTGCGCAACCTCCCCCAACAAAGACGCCTTCTCTTCCAAAGTCAGTCTAGCAAACTCTTCAATCACCCCCGTGGACGTACAATTCCGAACTACGACCTCTGCAAAACAAACATACATCAGAACGTCATCATATCAAACTTATAACCAAAACAAATGACCTACAACCTACAACTTACAACATAAAAACGACCCACATCAAATAAACGACCTACCATCAGTCCTCACACTATAATTCTCCACCTCATACTCAGGAGGACAATAATTCCCCACAATCAACAGAGGCCTACGCCACCACTCCTCTTTACTCACACCAACAATCACCGGTGACTTACCCCTCATCACTTGAAAACCAAAATTCAAAGTAGAAGATATTTTTATAGCGAAATGCTCCAGCACGTCAGACAAACAGATGTTATAACCTCTGAGTCTCAACAAATCCAGCACGCGGAGCACCCTCCAACTATTACCCACAAATTGCAAGGGTGGCTTACCACAAAAGTTCAGAACGTCCAAAGTCATACATGAGAACGGCAACCTTAACCCCGCCTTCAGTTGGCCATACGTAATTACAACCCCACCGTCTTGAGGCACATAATCACAGTCAAACACATTCTTCTCACCACTCAGGTCGTATATCAACAGGTCGGGGCTATCAATCCTAAACTCCCTCCTCAAATCCCCAAAGTTATCCCACACTGACCTAGACACCACCACGTCAATTATCGTCTCCAATAAAGAGGACGATGACGCCTCACCTCCACTACGTGCCCTAGCACCATCATCACCATCACTTACAGTTCTCTCTCTCCACTGATCAATCTCCACTTCCCCACTCAAACTATCACTAGTAATCGACATTGCAATAACAAAATAAGCAAAGAGATCAAATTTTAAAGTTCAGAAGACACACCTGAAGATGAAAACTTGAAAAGTTTTTGCTTTCTCTCTTTTTTTTCTCTGCTTTCTTGACTCATGTTGATAGAATGAGAAATGAGAAGCCACCGCCAAACCCTAAACCTTTCAGCTGCGCAAACCTCGAAAAAGACAAAACGCTTGGTTTTCCCACACAACACAATCATAACTCGCTTACAAACCGCCACGATTTTGGGTCCATGGGTCAGATCCAACAGTTCCCGCACATTTTTCAATCCAAGCAAAGCCAGCTGTGTGACACGTGTTGAACGCTTTATTCTATTTTTTTCCTTTTCATAATACAACTGTCCAAAAAACAAATAAAATAAAGGGGACTATGTAAGTACCCTCCGTTTTGAGCTCATGTCACTACAGCACACGTGTCCACACTAGCTCGTATCTCCACCAGCTCGTACCATTTGACCAGCACGCCATAACGACCCAAACTCAAGTCGCCCCAAATCTCAGTTAAGCCATATATGGAAGCAAATCATATAGCGCAATCCTGAAGTTCAGTCAACGCACCAATCAAGAAGACATTTACTTTGTAACATCAGGAGTAATGGCGAATCATCAAGATAGCACACAATGTGGATCTACCCTTGACAACGGCCTGGAGCAAATAAGGAGGGTTGGCTCAAACATCTATAAGTAGAGAGAGATGAACTATGTAAGACTTGATTCAAGTTTACCCCAAGAAACTTGATACGTAGGCAACTCTTGTCCCAAGAAATAGTGCAGCCACCTCCTATCAATCCCAACCTCAGGTCGTAGGTCCAAAAATACTAAACCTCTACATTGGCGTTGTATGCCGGTTCGTTTCCTTGAAAAAACACACATACTACTTTCTCCCACGAAGCTATAAGTACCCTCCGTTCTGCGCTCATGTCACTACAGCACACGTGTCCACACCAGGTCGTATCTCCACCAACTCGTACCACTTGACCAGCATGTCATAACGACCCAAACTCAAGTCGTCCCAAATCTTAGTTACGGCCATATATGGAAGCAAATCGTCTAGTGCAATCCTGGAGTTCAGTTAACGCTCCAATCAAGGAGACATTTACTTTGTAACATCAGGAGTAATGACGAATCATCAAGATAGCACACAATGTGGATCTACCCTTGACAACGGCCTTGAGCAAATAAGGAAGGTCAGCTCAAACATCTATAAGTAGAGAGAGAAGAACTATGTAAGACTTGATTCAAGTTTACCCCGAGAAACTTGATACGTAGGCAACTCTTGTCCCAAGAAAGAGTGCAGCCACCTCCTATCAATCCCAACCTCAGGTCCTAGGTCCAGAAATACTAAATCTCTACAAGAACCATAAGAGTTAGAACCATTAACAATGCAATTTATAAACTGCTGCAAAAGATTAGATAGATAACCTGACATAAAACCATAATTATAGAAACTTGAATCAAAACAAAATTGTGATGGATATTTACGCACTTTTTCTTTATGCAACTTAATCAATTGAATCCAAAAATCTTGAAAATTCACAAAAAAAGATAATGGATGGAGTAAAATCACTAATAGAAAATAAAATCTTTATATATTCTTATATATATATATATATATATATATATATATATATATATATATATATATATATATATATATATATTGCCTAAAATCCCTAATAGAAAAGAAAATGTTTAAAATAAGAATCAATGTATACCATCATTCAAATCATCTCAAATTCACACAGACATTACTGAGAGCAAAAAACGGCTAAAAAGGTATCGAACTTAACAATTTTTGACATTATTGAGGGCTAAACTTTTTCTCTATCAAATTGGGACCAAACTCTTTAATTTTTGCAATGTGGGATTAGTTACACGTGCAGTCTAAATCTCTCATACGGTGTTTCATAATTCACAAATTACAACATTGTTATACATACACTTTCTTATCAAAGTATATCCATGCTACAACCTCATGACCATAGAAATTAATTTGAATTGTGAAACATCGTGTGATAAATTTAGATGTCATGTTACACATGTCCCCACATTGCAAAAATTATAAAATTTGGTCCCCAATTTGACTGGAAAAAGATTTAGTCTCCATATTGTCAAAACTTGTAAAGTTTGATACCTTTTTAGTCGTGTTTTTTGTTACTAAGGGTATACCGGTACCACAACATACTATATAACTATTAGACAACTAGTGTCGAAAAATAAAAAAGGTCAGATTTGTGTGTGTGTGTGTTGTGCGGAGGAGGGAAATAAATAAAATAAGAAATAACGATATCAGGGAAAAAAAATAATGAACCTCGATACTTTAAATAAAATAATAATATGAGTTAAATGTGTTAGAAAAAATGGCGTTGAATGGCAAACAGAATATAAGGTATACAAAATTACAAAAAGTCCTAAAATTATTAGACAGAGAGATAAACATTGTAAAACACACATTAACACTTGAATAAAACCTACACAATCAAGAAACAACGCAATTATCCCAAAGACTTCTAGAATTTGAAAAAAAAATACCCATCATCAATCTCAGAAAAAATAAAAATAATAATACTAAAATGAAGAACCTTGAGAAAACACCACAGTCAGTCATTGGAAAGTTCATCTGCCATTTCACTACAATTATATCTATGAGAAGCTTTGTCGTATGGCATTCAAGCCAATTATATCTTCCACTATATGTCTCAAAAATAGACATAATGGTCTAAAATTTCCTATATTAGAAAAACTGCTACCACCACGGCACCACTCCAAAAAAAAATGAGGACAGGAAAATCGAGCTGAAAGCAAAAAAATTAACCGACCACCAACAATTCACAAAAAAAGAAAAGAAATCAAGAATAAACTATAACAGTCCAAGATAAATAATCAATTAAATGAGCCGCCTTTTACTATATATTTTCAGTGCAATGTAATAGATATGAATGAAGCAGGGGAGAGGGTAGTGGAGTAAGAAGTACAAATTAAAGAACAATTGAAAGGAAATTTACTGATTGACATCAATAATCAATAGTATACAAATATGGAAGAGAAAAAAAGTACTTGTAAAATACACATACGTACATGATGTATCATTCAATATGGCATTGGAAACCTAGGATTATCCCCAACATTAGTAATTACAACAATAAAAAGTTTAAACCCTAGTACACACTACACAGTAGGCCCTAAAATATGGAACTACCTTACAACAATCTATAAGAAACCAAGTAGGAAGGAAAAATAAACACCTAAAAAAACTACACAACAATTTGGTCACCGGCAAACAAACTTTAGGTCGGAAAGGATCTCTACAGCAATTTATGAGTACCAAAATTTGACATTGTGAAATACTCAGTAGTATCCACAAATGACAAACACATGATCGACAAAAGATTTATGTGTATCCACTTGCTAAGAAAATAAACAAGTGCTATCACTATATATATTCTTATAATTGTACATCTAGATCGAAAGCTAATAAAAAGCAATTTTTTTTTACTTGTTTAGAGTATCTTTAGGTGGTGGTAGTATCACTTTCATTTGAAGAAATTAGCAGCAAATTTTGACCAATTCTAGGTGACCGCAAATTTCACCCCACGTGCCATTGATACTATCCCCAAGTTGAAAAAAAAAAAAAAAAAAAAAAAAAAAAAAAAAAAAAAAAACCACGTGACATTCCCACTGTCGCGTGATGTTGCGCTAAATTAAAAAAGTAAAAAAAAAAACCCACGCGACATTTCCACTGTCGCGCTAAATTAAAAAAGTAAAAAAAAAAAAACCACGCGACATTCCCACGGTTGCGCGAATGTCGCGCTAAATTGAAAAAGTAAAAAAAAAAAACCCACACGACATTACCATTGTCGCGCCAAATCCGCATCTGAAATCCCAAATTTGCGAACAAAGATGCGGCTAGACAGGTGATTTGACCGAATTTACTTCCACCTAGAGTTGGATTTCCGTAAAATTCCGAGTTTTAGAAGTAAATTTGAAAAATTTGGGAGGTGCTAGAGAAACTCTTATAATATACATATAGAGCAAGAAATCGGTTTGAAAGCGCTACATACAACACACGTGTGACGTGTCAACATAATAATAATAATCAGAAAGAGAAGCGGGAAAGTATCAAACTAGTTTGGACCTCAAAAATAATTGGCGGCAAATTTCCCTCCCACACACACTCTTCCAAAGTCCCAACTTTAAAAACGAGGTCAAACCCGATATTTCGACCCACACTCTTGAAAAAAAAAAAAAAAAAAAACTTTTTCTCCGTGTAGAAAAAATGGCGAAACCGTCGAAATCTTCGGAAAGCGAATCAGAATCCGAAGAAGAAGAAATAATAGCAGAAGAAGAAGATGAACAAGAGCTCGAAGCCGTCGCTAAAACCACCGCTTCAGATGATGATGACGACGTGGACGCAAAAAGCGACAACGAAGAAGAAGAAGAAAATGATGAGGTAATAAATAAAAAATAAAAAATAAAAATTGAATCTTTATGGTTAATTAAACAATTATTATTATTTACTGCTAATGTGATTATTTGTTAAATAGGACGAAAACACTTGGGTGAAACCTGAAGTAGCAAGGAAAGAGAAAGCGAGGTTAAAAGAAATGGAAAGGATTAAGAAACAAAAGGTTCAGGAGATTTTGAGTAAACAGAATGCTGCTATTGATGCTGACATGGTATGGCATTTTTCTATTGTGTGGAGAGAAAAAAATATGTGTTGTGGAATGAATGTGTTTTTTTTTTTTTTTTTGTAGAATACCAAAGGGAAAGGAAGGTTGAAGTATCTTTTACAGCAGACGGAGATTTTCGCGCATTTTGCTAAAGGTAGTCAGTCTGCGTCGCAGAAGAAAACTAGGGGAAGGTAATATAGTTTTCTTTTAAGAGACATATAGTGTTTGTTTGTTTATGAATTATATGGGATTATGTGTTCCTTTTGCTTAGGGCCTTAGGGGGTTTAGTATCTATTAGTACTCGAGGAAAGATTAGTTAAACAATTGAGGGGTTGCATGTTATAGAGTATGATTCCTTTGGTTATCAGATGGGGCCTGTCATTGGAAAGGAACAAGAGACATTTGAGTGTGATCTTCCTCTGGCCGAAGATTTGATTTGAGTAGAGACACACTATAGTAATTGTTTGTGATAAGATGGGTATCGGTGTTAGGCAGTGTATAGTGAGAGTCTTTGAGCGGCTTTCTAAGTTATTGTAGCTGTTTTTTTTCCCTTTGTTCTTGTTGCTGTATCTGTATCGTGAGATATCTCATCCTACCATTGTTTGTTTCTTTTGATATAATACATATCTAATTATCTGTCTTTAGTGATAACAATAAAAGAGAATTTTTACTGAAAAATCTGAGTTATTCCCTGAATTTTTAAAAAGACCCATCTTAAATTACAATATACTCCATTTTCAAAGTTTGTGAGAACAAAGTCCAGATTGCTAAGTCCTAAGGTAGCAATTTACAAAATTGAAGTGGTGGGTCACAAAATATCTACTCGTGTAGATTGTAGAGAAATTTGAAAATGCTATAAAAGTGAGATCCTCTCGAGAATAGCTGGAGTGCAATTTTACTTAAATTGTTTTCAGAAGTAGCTAGGGAGCAGGGAGCCATTTATAACTCTCATAGCTAGCAGGGTACGTACAACATAAAATTATTGCAAGAATCACTACCTGGTGTATCTTTCAGGCTTTCAGCTGCTGGCTGAGCTGATTGATACTTTAGGCAGCAATTTGGTTCTTCATTTAGAAATAATGTTTTCCCTTTTAATAAGATAATAAGACTTTAATTCAGATTTTATTTCTCTGAAAGATTTCTCAAAAAAGAAAAGGAAAAAGAGTTTTTCAGAAAAAACATTTTATTTTTGTGGAACCGGAAAGTATTATTTTGGGTACACAACATCTTATCAAGTATTAAATGCATAAATAGCTTGTTTCACTTGGAAGCCTGAAGCTTGCTTCTGAAGTAGGTCCACCACTAAACGTTTCAAAATAATGCTTGGTATTTGTAGTCATCATACATTTTGGTAGTTGATTCTTCAGCACTCTTTCTTGTTAATAGTTAATACAATGCACAAACTTTTATTGTAAGGTTCAACATATCATTTATTGATTAGATGATTAGATGTTTGAGTGGATAATCTCTAAACCTACTCATGAAGTGCAAGATATGGTTTTGTGAGGGTCTTCTTCATCTTATTATTATTGTAGTAGCTTGGAAACACCAGTCGTCCTTTTGGTCATTGTGTGCCAGTGATTGGTTCCCCCCATTATCTATGCAGGGGTCGTCATGCATCGAAGGTGACTGAAGAGGAAGAAGATCAAGAATACCTTAAGGAGGAAGAGGCTGATTATTCTGCTGCAGAAAGCACACGTTTGATGGTACAACCTTCTTGTAAGTTTTCTTACCACTCATTAGTTTTTTTTTTTTAAAAAAAATTCTTCCTGATCTAGACTTAGTTGAGGGACAAACACATAAGTTCTTCATATTTCACTATTGTTTAATAAGCAGACATTCATACATAGTACATAATGAAAAGAAATACACATGCAGGTATTCAAGGGAAGATGAGGGATTACCAACTAGCTGGATTGAACTGGATGATACGGCTATATGAGAATGGCATTAATGGAATTCTTGCGGATGAGATGGTATGCTTTCAAATATTAGTGTCTTCTAATCCGAGTTTTTACGTAGTCATTTCCGCTGCCTCATCTTTATGTGTGGGACCTATACTCAATTGCATTTTTTTTACATGATATACTATTAGGTATCTAGAGTGGTTCCTTTCTTTAATGTCTTGTATTTTTTAATTTAAATAGGTTTCTCCACTTAGCTGTTCATCTTCAGTACCATATCTGGTGTTTTAGATGTTAAATGTTTTATTTGACTCCGTCTTAGTTTCGAGTGATTTTACATGGTTAAAATAGTATGGTTATATTGTTATCCAGGGTCTTGGGAAGACACTTCAGACTATCTCCTTGCTGGGTTATTTGCATGAATTTAGAGGAATCACAGGCCCTCATATGGTGGTTGCACCAAAATCTACTCTTGGAAACTGGATGAAAGAAATTCGGCGTTTTTGCCCAGTTTTACGTGCTGTGAAATTTCTAGGGAATCCAGATGAAAGGGTAAGTCACTTTCAACTTATGAAATCCTCTTCTGGGTTCTTTTCAATATTTGTGAAAAACCAGAGTTCTAAATTTTCTTTTATTTTTTCTTTCGCAGAAACACATTCGTGAGCAACTTCTTGTCGCTGGGAAGTTTGATGTCTGTGTGACTAGTTTTGAGATGGCCATCAAAGAAAAAAATACATTACGCAACTTTAGCTGGCGCTATGTTATAATTGATGAGGCTCATCGTATCAAGAATGAAAACTCACTTCTTTCTAAAACAATGAGAATCTACCATACCAACTACCGCCTTCTTATCACAGGAACACCACTTCAGGTACTTGACATGCTTATGCCTTCTCACTTCTTTTGACATGCTTATACTTTGTAACAGAAAATTAAGATCTAGTAGTTTAGCTTTTCTCTTGTACACCTACTTGCAGTATGAGATTGTGTCCAACTAATTGTTAAATAAATAATAGCTTGGTTGTAATATAAGCATTGGTGCACACACTTAAAAGAAAAGGTGCATACTTTCCTTCTGATTGGTTCACAATGTCCTAACTCTCTTTGATACTTGTTTAGTGTCTGGTAGGAACACCATTTCTCATTGTTTGCGTGTAATATAAATACAATTCTAGACTTCAGAACATCACCATAATTCTAGTTTATTAGATACTTATATGCCCGATATGAGAGTATTGTGTATGAAGTTGTAATTTTCTGGGAATCGTTTTTGATGCAGAACAATCTTCATGAGCTGTGGTCTCTTCTGAACTTTCTACTCCCAGAGATATTCAGTTCTTCCGATGCGTTTGATGAATGGTTTCAAATATCAGGTGAAAATGACCAGCAGGAAGTTGTTCAACAGCTTCACAAGGTAAAGCTGCCGCTTGGATTGTCTTTAGGTAGTAATTCATTTGTTTTCTTAAATTAATTTTAATTAAAATTTTGCTGCAATACTATTTGTCTTTGAAGGTCCTTCGCCCATTTCTCCTGCGAAGGTTGAAATCTGATGTTGAGAAAGGCTTGCCTCCGAAAAAGGAAACAATACTTAAAGTAGGGATGTCCCAATTGCAGAAGCAATACTACCGTGCTTTGTTGCAGAAGGATTTAGATGTTGTTAATGCTGGAGGAGAGCGCAAGCGCCTTCTGAATATAGTAATGCAGCTGCGTAAATGTTCAAATCATCCATATCTCTTTGAAGGTGCTGAACCCGGTCCTCCATATACTACTGGAGATCATCTTATTACAAATGCAGGTGGGATCTACTCCGGTGATGGTTAATGATTTCTTGTTCATTACTTTTTCTTGATTGATTTGGCAGTTGTAACCATCCTATTTTGCACTTATTTTCAGGTAAAATGGTTCTTTTAGATAAGTTGCTCCCAAAGCTGAAGGAGCGAGACTCCAGGGTCCTAATATTTTCACAGGTCTGTTGCTCTTTTAATTTGGTAGAGTAGAACTTATAAAATAAACTGTGCCTGTTCACATGAGTAGTTCAGGAGTCTAATGCAAGCCTATAAGTCATTCTTTTTTATTCGTCATAGTGCATTGAATCATTATTCCTATCTTATGTTGGGTTGGCTGCCTTTTTGTTTTGGTTTTTAGATGACTAGGCTGTTGGATATCCTGGAGGACTACTTGATGTACCGAGGGTACCAGTACTGTCGGATTGATGGGAATACAGGTGGTGAAGACCGTGATAATTCAATTGAAACCTTCAACCAGCCTGGAAGTGAGAAGTTTGTCTTTTTATTATCAACAAGAGCAGGTGGACTTGGTATCAATCTGGCCACTGCTGATATTGTTATTCTTTATGACAGTGATTGGTAAGGATTTTTACTTATTTATTTGTTTGTTAACTGATTTTTGATGGTTTGGTTAACTGCTGATTCTAAATTTGCTGATTTTGTTTTGCTATGCCCATTTACACAGGAACCCACAAGTTGACTTGCAAGCACAAGATCGTGCACACAGGATTGGTCAAAAGAAGGAAGTTCAAGTGTTCCGTTTCTGCACAGAGGTTGCACTTTCGCTTAATGAGTAATCACAAACTACCATTTTTAGAGTACCTTCTGTTATTGTTTTCTTATTTTCCTAAACTCGTGATGCCTCAGTACACCATAGAGGAAAAGGTGATTGAGAGGGCTTATAAAAAGCTTGCACTTGATGCATTAGTGATTCAACAAGGCCGATTGGCAGAACAGAAAAGTAAGCACTATTTGTATACTAGTTTAAGTAATGTGAAGTTGTAAGCATGAGTTGGTCTCCTGTTGATTTTTCTCTGAGTAATACTTTTTTTTTCTGCAGCTGTTAATAAGGACGAGCTGTTGCAGATGGTGAGGTTTGGTGCTGAAATGGTTTTCAGTTCCAAGGACAGCACGATAACCGATGAAGATATTGATAGAATCATAGCTAAAGGAGAAGAAGCAACAGCCGAGCTTGATGCCAAGATGAAGAAATTTACAGAAGATGCCATTAAGTTTAAAATGGATGAAAGTATAATCTTTACTTACAAATGATTTTTATGGGTGCTTGTTTAGATATTAGTTTACTAATAACTTACAAATAACTTACTAATATGTTATTGGTTCTTTGCAGCTGGTGAATTGTATGACTTCGATGATGAGAAGGTAGAGCGGATTCTTTTTCCAGTGTTCTTTTAGATTTTAGCTGCAGAGTTTGTTATTGGCAAAATAGTCTATAGGGGTAATTGAAGTTATGTTTTACCCAGATGCTCTTACTAATTGCATTTTTTTAATTAAGGATGAGAACAAGGTTGATTTCAAGAAGCTTGTGACTGAAAATTGGGTCGAGCCATCTAGAAGGGAGCGAAAACGCAAGTAAGGCATTTTCTTTTGTCACACTGTAGTGGAGTTCTGTATGGTCATTGCTTAACTTTTTTCTTGGATCTGCTTTCTGCATTCTGTCCATTTAGTTATTCGGAATCTGAATATTTCAAGCAAACAATGCGCCAAGGTGGTCCAACAAAGCCAAGGGAACCAAGAATTCCTCGCATGCCTCAGTTGTAAGTATCTTTTGGTTCAGATATTTGTGTACTCCGAAATGTTAGTTGGTGTTTGGCAGTAGTCTAATGGTTAATAGTTTCAATTTTATTCCCTCTGTGTTGACAGACACGACTTCCAATTCTTCAACACACAAAGGCTGAATGAGATATATGAAAAAGAAGTTCGTTATCTTGTGGTAGGTGCCATTTCAAAAGGTTTTATTTTTTTATTTGTTGATAAGAACTTGCCAAGTTCCACAATCCTACCGAGCAAAAAAAAAAATGTTCCACAATCCTGGTTTGTCATCTGACTGCTTGGATTTTTCAGCAAACACATCAGAAGAATCAGGTGAAAGATACAATTGGAGACGAAGATGAGCCGGAAGGTAGTTCTTTATCACGGTTCTTTTAATGGTTCCTAATGTTTGATGATTTTATTAATAATAATCAGAAACACTGTAGATGTAGGGGAGCCCTTGACTGAGGAAGAACAACAAGAAAAAGAGCAACTATTAGAGGAGGTGAGGGGAACCACTCACTAATGATTACAGTGGAATTTTGGACTGGACCCTTTTTCAGGAGTTAACTCTTTGCCTCTTTGGCACTTCAGGGATTTTCATCTTGGACTCGAAGAGATTTTAATACTTTCATACGGGCTTGCGAGAAATATGGTCGGAATGACATTAAAAATATTGCCTCTGAAATGGAAGGAAAAACAGAGGAAGAAGTTGAAAGATATGCCAAAGTTTTCAAGGAACGATATAAGGAGTTAAATGGTAAGTTCTATCAAGTTTTGAGGATTAGTTTAATATAAAGTGTTTCAGCATTTATACGTCATCGATAAAGGCCAATATAATATTTCTATCAAATTTTCACTTTCGCCTTTGTACTTCTCTATGTAGATTATGATAGGATTATTAAGAATATTGAAAGAGGGGAGGCAAGGATCTCCCGTAAGGATGAGATTATGAAAGCAATTGGGAAGAAGTTGGATCGTTACAGGAATCCATGGTTGGAGTTGAAGATTCAGTATGGTCAGAATAAAGGAAAGCTATACAACGAGGAATGCGATCGCTTCATGGTATGATTCCTTAAGATTTCCCAAGTTTGTTTACTCTTAGTTCATGTCATGTGATTTATTCAATGTTGCACAACCATTCTGACTGTTAAATATCTTAGTTGTGCATGGTTCACAAGCTTGGGTATGGAAATTGGGATGAGCTCAAGGCAGCTTTCCGCACATCGCCCTTGTTTCGTTTCGATTGGTTTGTGAAGTCTCGTACAACACAAGAACTTGCAAGACGATGTGATACTCTGATTCGTTTGGTGGAAAGAGAGAACCAAGAGTTTGATGAGAGGGAGAGACAAGCTCGGAAAGAGAAGAAACTAGCCAAGGTTAACTTTAATTTATATTTGTATTGTTTCTAAATTTTATGCGAGTATTTTCATTGCCTTGGGATTATGCTTCACTGTTTGGTGTTCCAGATCATGAAATGTGTATATTGCTGAATAAGAGATGATAAATTGCTCAAGTGACATCAGAACAGTTTTCAGACCTGTTTGTTGTCTCATACAAACTGAATGGCTTCAGAAACCATTCTAGCAGAATGTTATGCACAATTCCATTATGGCAATTGTGATATATGATACTTTACCTCTGATAAGATATGTTGGTAGGAAAAATGAGTATGAATCAACTGATTTTATGGGGTTTATCAAACCAATTATTTTTCCATAGAAACTTTTTGTTAGGTGGTTGGTATGAAGTGCCAAACCTTACATATATGCTTCTAATCTATTATTCTCTATTGCTTAGAGCATGACCCCATCAAAACGTGCAATACCACGACAGACAGCTGAGAGTCCCCCTTCAACTATGAAAAAGCGAAAGCAGACTTTGATGGATGACTATCTAAGCTCAGTAAGCTCATACCCATTGAACACTACTTTATTTCTCCTATTATGAACTCCACTTGGATTTGACTTATTGTTGGTACTAATGCAGTATATTTTGACAATTATCTTCTTGATACAGGGAAAAAGAAGAAAATGATTATTTACTGCCAGTGACGAACATAGTATATTTTCCAGTTCTGATCTTGCAGAAATATCAGAGATACTGCATCTAGCTTCTGCCTTGTGTTAGGACTGCTGTCTCATATACTGAAGCCCGGGTTAACTGATCAATATGCCTGGGTCTATAGTAAGCTACTGCGGTCCTAAGTGGGTATTATTTCTAGCAACAAGCAAAATGTGGTCCCTTGTTTTTTGTGGACCTATAAGATCATCATAAGTTCATAACCATTGTCTAGCCATTTATTATTATTCAGTTGGAATCGATTTTAAGTCAAAGAACAATTGCTGTTGTATCATGGTTAACTGGTTCTGATAGAGTTGCAGATGGTCGCCATCATAATATAAGAAGCCTCAGCAATGATGATGAGTTTTGTCACCTGGTTTATTTGGTATTGTATTAATTACAGTTTTGTTTTTGTGGCTCAGCAAACATACTTTTGGTTAATTGAGATGGGTTACTGGCTAAATGACAGATATCTCACGTGTATATAATAATTAGGGTTTATGAAAATTAGCTGTCTTATGTCGTGCATATGGCCAGTTTACCTCCAAAAGAGAAATTATTTTGAAACACTAAATTAAGAACAGGTCTCTGTAGAGTAGAGTAATTATCCTATTCTCAAGAGTAGAGTGGAGCGTTGCTCGAATGCAGCAGCTCCCCGCCAATTCCTTTTGAGTTTTGGTCTTGCTACCGTACTCCCTAGGCATGCATTAGCTTGTAACTTGCCTTACAAAACTGCTGACCTGTGGGGGTGAGGCTGATCCGTAATATTAACTGCAGAAGAACTGGAATGGAATAAAGAAAAGGGGCAATGGTTTTGGATATCGGGAGGCTTCAGTGGCTTTGTGAGTTAGAAACTTTTTGGGCAGTTCCCTGATGTTCATCGTGCTGTGTATATCAAATATGCAAGTGATGTTTATAAGCAAGGCTCAAAATATCGATATCGATAAATATATCGGTGTACTCAAAAACCGATATATATTAGATGTATTGGATGTATCTATTTTTTTAGTGGCCAGTCCAAATTATTTAAAATATTGGAAATATAATATCAAAAATATTGGAAATATATTAAAAATATCGGATTTATATTAAAAAATAGTCAAAAAATCAACCGATATACGGAAAATATATATAAAAAATATTGATATCGGTGTACTAAAATACTGATATATATCGGTGATATATCAGCAATATTTTGGTCCATGTTTATAAGTGAATATCTGTTTTCTATTCTACCATTAAAAATTTGAAATACAAAAGATTTTAACTGCCATAGAAACGAGGTATATAAGCGTCAAAATACTGTTTTGTAATACCACGTTACTCTATATGAAATTTCCGTCAATCAATTTACGTATAATACACATTTTCCAAATCAATTCCAATTATTTTCTTTTGATATTGTAATTGTAATTATCATGTTATTGTATTTATATACAGACGAAAAAATATCTATCAAAATGTCTGATATCTTTTTATTTGCTCCTATATGTACTGGTTTACTGGTTACATGTTAATGCTCCAATGGTATCTTTCTTCGCCTATCATTGATGTACTGGTCATACTATTTTCAGTCGTAAATCCGAAGTGTCCTCGAATTTTCTGACTGAGTGCCAACTGCCAAATGTCCCGGTTGGACACAGAGATCTAAAAGCAGTAGTTATTGTTTGCTGTGGCCAAGTGTATTCAACGACTAAGATGTGGCTAGTTATGCTATGGAAATAATGGAATGCATGTTACAGGTCTCTACAGGACTTGTACATTAGATTCTCTATATATATGTGCATTGTCGGCATTTTAGTTACTTTGTTTTATCAAGAATATTGTTAATAACTTTTACTGGAGATACTAAGCAACATTTAAAAAAAAAAAAAAAAAAGCAACATTGTCGCTTTGGCCGAGTGGTCGCTTTGGCCGAGTGGTTAAGGCGTGTCCTGCTATGTACATGGGGTTTCCCTGCGAGAGTTCGAATCTTGACCTTCAACTAACTCTCACTGAAAACAAGCAATGTTAATTTTTCTTAATTTCTTTTATTAAATTTTCCACAATACCTAAGCCATATATTTCTACACAGCCGGTAGTGCAGGACCCCAATGTTTCTTTGAGCATTAAACTTGTTCCGTGGCTTTCTTCATAAGCGAGGCTGCAATAACATATGGAAAACTTGAATGTCCCATGCTTGAATATGGTAACCATCATGTTTGGCAATCTTCCTCTTTGGTTAGGTAAATTTCTATGGTCATTCCATCTTTGACAATCTTCCCCTTTCGGTGAGCTGCAAAAGTCAACCAATTTGTTTCGATCATCTTCAGGCCTCAGCTCATACTTATTGTCAATGTGTACATTTTTTTTTCCTGCAGTAGCGTCGTATAGGCTCTTCACGACGGCTCTAGATTTAGAATCTTGCCATGTTCCTTGGCATCAAGAAAATCAACACTGGAGGTAAACATATCTACATTTCTGTGTGGTTGGTTTAACGACACAGTACAGGTAGGGGTCTGCCATACCCCCGAAACTACTCAAAATACAAAACATCTACATGCATCATTTCATCACTAGGATAGACGAATAGAGTTAGTTCACAATTAGAGTCTAATGAATGTAAGTGCCTTCTAGTTTAGTTGGTAAAATCTTTGGGTGATGATACCAGAGGTCTGGGGTACATGTTATTGAGTTACTAATCTCTTTAAAAACAGGTTTGCCCACACATTTTTGTAGGTGCCGACTAGCAAAGTCGGTAAAACCTTTGGGTAATGATACCAGAAGTCTGGGGCTCGAACCCCGCCAACATCTGATCTCATTTAAAACAGGCTTACCCATTAAAAAAAAAAAAAATGAATTAGCTTCTAGTTTAGGTAAACTGATTCTCAGTATATATACTAAGAAGCCAGATCTTCTCCACCCAAGTGGAAAAGACTGACTTTTACACCTTACAAAATAATTTGGACATGTGTCCACATATATATGTAATCCCCCAACTTACGGTGTTAACTATTGCTCAAAAAAGAAAATCAAAACAAATCGCAAAAAATAGGAAATATTCTATCTCGCCCTCTTCTCCTACAGTCCTACTCTCATATATTTCAATGAAAAAAAACCATTTTATTATTACTCTGAAAAATAAGTAACTTGGTGTTTGCTTTATCTTTAATTTAAGTGGAAAGACTTGATTTGCATTTAAATGAGAAAACCTAAACGTACTTACTTAAATTCAGTGAACTTGTAAACATATATAGTGTTTTTACTCTAACTCTTGTGTTTTTGAATTATTGAATTATTAAGTAGCTATATTGTTCTAATGTAGCTTATGTCATGAATTTCTGATGGTATTTTGGATAAATATGACTTGCCATTTACATTATAGTGCTTAAAAATGAATCTAAGACAAAAATGGCTAACTAGATCAATTGACATTGAAAAAAAAATGATCTCGTAAAAAATAGAAAGGTTATTTGAGCAAATTTCATAAAACTTGACAGTTACTTAACAATTTGGCACTGCTACTGTGGAGATAGGCACGCACGGAATCTTTCCTAATTTGTAGTGATTTCTTCTTTTGTTTTATCTCACTCTGTTAGTTTCATTCATTCTAGTGTTATATAAATGGATACATGTCCAAATTATTTTGTAAGGTGTAAAAGTCAACCTTTTCCACCCGGGCGGAGAAGATCTGGCCTCACATACTAATATCCACTACACCATAATAGGATATTTGCAACACGCACCTTTTTTGATTTGCAACGCTTATTTAGCGTTAGTAAGTTTCCAACGTTAAATAAGCGTTGGCAATGTTGTAAAGCGTTGTTTTATTTGGGCGAATTTCTGGAATTAATTGCTAACACTTAAAAAGCGTTGGAGAAGTGTTACAAACTTAAAAATTTCGCGAAACGAAAAAAATCGAAATATAAAACACGACTTTTTTTTTTTCTCTCCTCTTTCTCTCTCACCGTCGCATTATTTTCGCACTCCTCAAAAGAAAGAAGAAGAAGAAGAAGAAGAAGAAGAAGAAGAAGAAAACAAGGAGTTTGGAAGTCCGTTTTGACACAATCCATTTCTTGTAGTTTGAGGTAATGTGTTTGTAAAATATGGCAACAAGGCTTCTTCTTCTTCTTCCTTTCTGTAGGATTTGTCGTTGGGCGTTTGTTTTTTTTAACTTAATTTGTCTATTAGACTTCACTAATCAAATCAAGATGTCTTCTTTTAGTACTTGTCTTGGAATTTATTATGTCATATTGTCATTCTGTTTGATTTGATTGCATTTGTGGATAGAATGAAGCATTAATAATTAGTTGGAATCTTGTTCTATTTTAAGAAGGTTAATAATAGTTGACTGGATTTGCTCCATCCACTAAACCCACTGTTTTAAGTTCAAATTTCAAATTTCTTCCCGTAGGTAAGAATACATTTCAGTAGGTACTTGGTAGTTGCGACATTTTAGTACTTGAACACATTTTCTACCCAACACTATCAAGTTGATAAATTCTACCCCCACACACCCCATACGACTAGAGTTCATGGTGTAGAAACAAGTCAAGAAGACATGTAAACTTTATATACATGCACAAGTAAAACAATAGGAAAGTGAAACTGAATTCATAGGCCCAGTTCCTCCAAGATGTTCAGGTGTGTCAGAAAATTTTCAGGTGTGGAATGGAAAGACTTGTTAACAAGAGCTTCGTGTGTTGTCTTGAATGTACTCTGCAGTTGCAAAAGGAATGAGATTGTAAACGATCAATGTCACCACTGCACTTGATTACTTTAAAAGGTCTCAGTATTCTTAGATCCAAGGAATTTTTCCATCTTTTTACTATTTATATTTTGGATTTTGTAGTTAACGCCACGGATCTTTGCTCAAACAAGTAGTAGTAATAAGAATAATAATTCAACATTAATATGTGCACCAATAATGGGAGATTCGGTTTCAAAAATGTTAGTTGACATGGGAAAAGCGAAAGAGTGTGGAGCCGATGTTGTGGAAATTAGATTGGACTATTTAAAAGATTTTAATCCTAGTCATCATCTTGAAACTATTATTAAACAATGTCCTTTGCCTACACTCTTCACTTACAGGTATAGCTTATACTTTTGTTCTACTTAGGGGTTGTTTGAGATTAGAGGGGATTATCTTATTCAATGCATCATTCGTTATGGAGAATCTTTAAGTGTGTATAATGTTTGTGAGTCCGGATGAAGATCCAAATGGCTTTCATAGGGAGCATTATATTTATGAGATGAAAAAATTAAGTTTATAGTTGAAGTGTTTTAAGGTTTTCTAAACTTCCCTATACATGTAGCAAGATGGGGTGTAGGTGGATAAAATTTTCTGTATTCCATGGCTCCTAAGATCGGATCAAGAATTGTAATTATTAAATCCAGATCGGTGGTGTTGTAAAAAAAGTAGAAGCGGTGAAGTTCATAATTTGTCGAGAAGGGTAATGATTAATGGCTAATGATTGTTAGTTATGTTTTATGAAATTGGTGGTGATGATTTGGATTGGATGGGTTTTTTGTTTGGTTTGTGACAGAGGAGGAGAAGTAGGATTAATGAGAAAATGAAAGCTTTGCAGAATTTAATTCCTAATTCTAACAAGGTAACACCATCTTTTACGCTGTTTTGGTTTGTTGGTAGAATTTTTCGATTTTGATGTTTTGGTTTTGGTAGACCGATAAAGGCGTCTATCTTTGGATGAAGCTATTGAGTATCTAAAGCAGCTTCAGTTTCAAGTTCAAGTGAGTTGATTGTTTTTAGTATCTTTGAATTTCATGTTAATGCTTGGATATTCCTATTGCTAAATGCTAATGAAGTCGTGTTAACATCTTTGTTTAAGAGTTCTATGATGATTTTTATTTTAATAAAAAAAAAATGTATTAGGTGATTGACCTGGAAGAATTGGGATTATGTTGCAACTTTAGTTGGAAATGTTTATTTATATATACATATATAGACCCTTCTTTCTTTGATGCAAAATCAAATAATTTATGTATTAGTTATTGTAAAGGTTGAAAACCACTAGAGTCTAGAAGTGTATTTTATTTATTTGAGATGTAATGTGTTGTGAACAAAACAGCCCCATCAAATATTGTGTACCAACATGAGTTTTGAGCTATGCGTCTTACTATTAATAACTATTAGGTTGGTGATAGGGAAATAAAACGAAAGAATTGAGTTGCAACTCACCATAATGGAATCGAGACCAGAACCAAGTTTATCTTGGGAATGTGGATGATAAGCAAGAAGTTTCTCTACCACAACTTTCTCATCTTCACCGATAGCCAAGTCCCCATCCATACCTAGAACAATGTACACGTTCAGCATACACACATGTTTCTACATGTGTAGAACAATGTTTCTACATATGAGCAAGTATGTGAGGTTTTTAAGAAAGAGCTTGGGCTGAGGTTTTTAAGAAAATTTCTCTCCCTCTCTCTCTCTCTGCCTCTGTCCTTCCAAGTTATATTCAGGGCTCAAAATACTTCACCAATCGCTTTCAAAAAAGGCACAAGAATACAAAGCTTTTGATCCCACACAAAATCACAAGCAAATCAAGAAAATAACAACAGGCCAAGCCTTCTAATCACACAAACTATATTGAGTTATCTTTATTTTCAAGCTCACAGGTATTTCAAAACCAAGCAAAATATAACAAGCAAATCAAAAAAAGAACAACTTCCCAAGTTGTCCTTAGAAAATGGATCAGAGTTGACAAGTGACTGTTTTTATGAGATACTGGAGAGTGAAAGGAAATGAGGCAGGCCCGGTTTGATCCATTTCAAATGGATCTTATCCAAAAAAGGAAAAAGAAAATAGAATTGAATATATATATATATATATATATATATATATATATATATATATATATATATATATATATATATATATATATATATATATATATATATATATATATATCAGGTTTATGTCTAAGAATTGGGAAACTGATTAAAAGTTGTTGTATGCATGAAATAAATTTACAAACGTTGTTGTGGGGCGTGAAAGATAAGATAACATGATTGATGGATATCTCACCTTGATTTCTTGTACTAGAAGCAATGGCCATGTTTACCATGGATGTGTCCTCCGAGTGTGATTGATGGTTGGGTGTCGAGGTGGCCAAGTTTTGTCCACAACTTAGACTACTTAGGTATATTGGCGACAAACAAATCCGGTGGTTTTATGTGGGATGTTATTTGAACATGTTAAGATACACTCCTCGACATCTCATGTAAGCATTTGATGGGAAAAATACTGATTGTCCGACTATGACTATGTTCATTGAAACTCTTAAATGTCAAATATTGATGATACTATTGTTTACCTAGACTTCTTATATACAGTTTTTGTCTCAAGAATTCGCAATCTTATCAGCTCATTATCTAAACTAGTGCAATTCGCGGGTTCGGTTTGGATGTGTTGCGAGAACGATCGGCGGCTTGCCTTTTGATATCCTATCGACAACTTATGACATAGTTTTCTCGAATGAAAAACGGTGTCTTGCCTTATTCTCGAGAGGATCCATCCACGATCTTGCTGAACTGTTCTCGACCATGTCTTCCTTTTTTCATTTGTCCTATAGCTTGTAGATTTTCTTGGCATGGGAATGAAAATTCGGAGAACTCTTACGTGGTTGATTATTTGTTGAAATGATGTAATCGCCGTTCTCTTGAAATTCTGTTGTCCCGATTAGAAAATTCTATTGCTTATTAGAAAAAGATTTGCTCATTCGTCTTTGTTCTTGCAATCCTCTTCCAACCCCGACTTACCTACTTGATTAAGGGAAGGAATGGTATCGGTGACATCTGAAGTTTCAGCCCGGGTCTCATCTCGTTCTTCCGTAATATCCGACCGTTTCCATGTTCACAAGACTGGAGTATAGCAATTATTCCTCCGAACTTATCTTCCCATTCCCTTTGAGCATTTACCTCGGATATTTCACTTATCCCATTGCTCCAAAATTGCCAACACCTCGCCAGTAGCCTTCTCGGCTTTCTTTCTTTGTTGAGATACCTATGTTAGCTGTTCCACTACCCTTTTAGCTAATTCATCACTCTCTCTTGCAGTTCTCGAGATGGATCTTTCGGCGATAACCGGGCACAAAAGAACTCTATAGTCATTGAAGTTGACTCCTCCATGACAATTTTCTGGTTATGATCAAGCTCCTATCAAACTTTTAGTCTTACCTTCTTATTGATGCTGGTGAAATTACAGGACCTATCATAAGTCGTTTTGAATTTCACAAAACCTAGTTCTTCGTATCAAACTTTTAGTCTTACCTTCTTATCGATACTAACACCAGCATTTTCTTTCAGATCGAGATACCTTTATGCAAACATTTAACGAGTCAGCAGACATTGAGGACAGGGATGGCAATGATGCTTTGCCATACAACCGGAAGAACAAATGAAGCTTTTGGATAGTAGGGTTGAAAATGCAGGAGCTGAAGTAGAACGATATAAATAACTTGTGAAGAAGATGAAGATGTGCTTCTCCAAATGTAAGCTAAGCTATGAGCACCTTGTTTAATTCCTTGACTTTAAAATTTAGATGATTTTCAGTACATTCTATCTTATGCATGTCTTTTTGGTCATTGACTTATAGGAGCTCAAAGCTTTATGAGTTTGAAGGAAAAGGAGATAAATTGAAGGAACTATGTCCTGGTACCGTAAAGCTATTGAACCACAAAATAACTGGAAAAGTTCGATTGATTATGCAACTGTGGAATTCATAGTGAATACCTTACATCGGCTATTTCCATCATTTGATTATAGGTACTATCTTCTTCTGTTTGCTTCTAATATGCAGGTCTTAAAAATGGATTTTGAGCATACGGATGACTAATAAAGACATCTATACATCATCTTTATGTTTATTTTCTATTTTTCTGGCCTCTAAATATTAGGATTTAACTGCTCTTAACTTAATATTGTAGGTGGTTGATTGACGAAATGCGTGAGAGTTTACCAAAGGCAAGTATGCCTAACGATATAAAATTTTCTATGTTATTCATCTACTTGACCATCTCAGGTTATTTGGGTTCTTGCTTTTCTAGTCTCTTTGTAATCTATGATTAGAGTGTCACAAATTAGGTGTTTTTTTATAATTATATCTATAGTTTACAATCGGGTTTCTGATTGTTGATTTATGGCGAGTGAATTGTTATATTTCCAACTAGAGAAGGAACTAGCGTCTCACTAAAAACTTGAAAAGTCTTTTACTTGCGTTGTAACTTGTAAGGATCACCAAGATTAGTCATTTTCAATTGCCTGATGACTGAGTTTGGTTCGTACTTCGTAGGTACCTTATTATATGTGTTAATCTTTTTTTATATATATATTTTTTACATATTATATTATATTAAGGGTGTTTAATTTTGTGTATTTCACCATTTTTTTCAGATGAGAGAGAATATTTCTGGCGAGGGTGATAAATTCAAATCAAGTTATCGACCAAGTCGAAAGCCTACATAGTCAAAGGTACTTTTCCCCCTCTTGTTTTTATTATTATGTCTACATTTGGGCATGATAGCTTCTCTAGTTTGATTTCAGTGGCTAGCTTGCAATATAAAACAAAAATGTATCATTGAATTAGTTACAAATTTTGATGTACCTAGCATACTTGATTTTATTGTTACAATGCTCCTGGCACCCGCTTGTCTTGAAGTACAACGTAAGTAGGACTTTATTAAGCTTAGTAAAACACTATGATGTTTTGGCGTATGTATGACCACACTCGATATTGCTTATGAATATAATATGGAGAAAACACCGCGCTTTTTCTTTCACTTATATGTTCTCTCTTTGCTTTTTGGTTCGATTCGAATCCCGGGGAACAAGTTGCGATGCCAAGCTTTGTTAGATATTGCCAACACCATTGTAGCTTCGTCAAATCACAAAACAGTGATGGAATTACTCCATCCGATTTCATTACTTCATTGCTTAGTAAGTTTGCACATCAAAATGGTGAACTGAAAGAATCGAAATCCAAGGGACTCAATGGCTTGGGGTAATTTTGGTTTTGTTTGTCATCACATTATAAGAAGGGCGGTGGATGCATTGTTAGAATGAACTGAAAGCCCTCTTTGTTTATTTTGTTGTGTTTTTGTGTTCTAAATGCAGTTTTGTCATGTTAGATTGAAATGTTGTAAATGTGGTTGGGTTTGGAGAGGTTGTAACATTGTAAGAGATAGGAATTGAATGGTGTATTTAAGGACTAGTTTTTTTTTTTTTGCTTACACCAATGTGGAAAGCAAGGGGATTATGGTTAAACTCGATAATATATTTTTGTTCCTGATTTGGCACTAGTGGGTAGGATTTTTTTGTGTTTCAGATTACTATTTTTTTACTGAGAGCAAGTGGGGGGGTTTTCATTTGTTGCTTTACCTTAGCTGTCATTGTGTCATTGTGTCGGTCATAAAAGTCTTAGTTATACCACCAAATTGGTTTAGCTGGTTTCGCTACAAAATATGAGAAATTATTATTTTTTTATTAGCAACCCATCAACAACGGTTTATAACCGTTACAAACGAATTTTAAATTATTTTTTTTAAAAATTAACTAACAACTTTGCAACGGTTAAAAACCGTTGGTAAAAATTTTAACAAATTACCAACGCTTAAAAAGCGTTGCAAAGGTTTTAAATATGTATACGCAATAGTTATAATAAGCGTTGGAAAGTTCTGCTTGCAACGCTTTTTAAGCGTTGGAAATTTCTGTTTGCAACGCTTTTTAAGCGTTGCAAATATTTCCAACACTTTACCGACGCCATATTTGCAACGCTTAAAAAGCGTTGCGAAAATTATTAGCAACGCTTTTTTGCCGTTGCAAATAGCCTGTTATGGTGTAGTGATCATCATTAGAGTAATCGGACTTAGAAGTGTAATATCTGTAATATCAAGTGATGTTAACCTGAAAAAATAACAAAATGCTGTATTCCAAAGTAGGTAACCATATCCATCGATCTAATAATTTGGAACGGAAAACTAATTAAATATGTCTCGTTAAAGGCTTAAAGCAACTAAGATCGAATAGCAACCTATTCCTTGAAAAGTAGATGTAGTCATCAGAAGAAACTAAGACTAATAAGAATGAAGAACTAAAGATTGAATCAAACTAAAAATGAGATTTTTTATTCAAGAACAGTATCGGTTACATTATTCTTTCTCTCTCTCTTTCTCTCTCTATCGTGCACTAGTTTTCAGATTTTGTATAATGATTTTGGAATGAATCATTTCTTCTTTTTCAATCTTTATATAGTGTTGTAAGTATGGCTTTGTCCAATCAACTTGCGCAACGTGTCCCTTCTCTTTCTTTTCCTCCTTATCCCGCTTAAACCTGCAACATACAAACTATAATGCGAAATATCGATAATTATGTCGATATTTCTTATTAATCATGATGTTTGGGCTGGAATATCTGGTTGACGATATTTGCCCACGACATCGCCCCCTTCGAAACTTTCAAATTTCGATCACGAAAAATTTGAATGCTTCGAAAATTAACAATCAAAATTTCAAAATTTAAAATTTCAAAATATCAAGCGGTTACACCCAGAAAACTGAACAGCTATCACGAGATATCAACTATAAAAAGCTTCAATTGCTTTCTCTCTCTTCACTTATCTACAAAAAAGGCTTGAGACACTCCAACCCCACCACCATTAACAATCTGAAAAGCTTCAACTTGGATTTTTCCACTGTCTTTATCATTAAAATTTTCTGCAAACTGGTCAGGTTAGTCAACATAAACACTTAATATGAGATTTTCTGCAATAAATTTCATTGTTGTCTTTAATTTTCTTGACGAATTGCACCTGTTTCTCTTTCTAAATCACTAAAAATTAGGGTTATGGTTTTGAGTTTAAACGTGCTATTTGTGTATCTCTATACTAACTAGACCTTGAATTATAATTTTTGACAGTATGGCTAGGAGAAAAACTTGTGTTAACTTTAAACGCACCCTCTCGAAACAATCATGGCTTCAACGTCAAGAACGCATGCTTTCGACACACAATTCTTCACCTTGAAACCCGACATTATCCCCAAGAGACCTCGATACGTGTTTAATTAATAATATATTATATACTTATACTAGATATAGTGATAGTGGCTCAGATAAATGATATAATTCTAATAAATTTTTTATTGTTTCTAGTGATACCGATATGTCGAACGAAAGTATTGAATCTGCAACTCGAATCCACTCGTCCTCTTCAGCCTCGTCATCACAAAGGACCGAGACTCACAAACCAGAATGGCGTGCCACGTATCTGGCTGACGGCTTATCCTGCCATCCCTTCGAGACCGTAGATTCAGAATTTGATCGCGAAGTTATGGACGATCATAGCATGTGGAGTTATGGCTTGAATCCTTGTTTCCCCAAAAGACCCAACTTAGACATAGTTAAAGCTGCCTACCAAATACCAAATTCTGTCCATCTTCGACATTATGCTGAGAGTAGAAAAGGAACTCGATGTCAAAGCGGTGATCCTCAAACCACCATTATAACTGTTGGGCAACTAGCTGTTGGCTTGTGCCTTCCCTTATCTAACCTCGATCAAGAAGTATTGAACTACCTGACCATTTCTCCTGGCCAAGGCACATGCAATTTATGGAGATTGCTGTACATTTGTAATTTCTATAATTCTCACCTTTCACCCGATGCCCGGATATCCCAAAGAATTCGTCTCATCGATATCCAAAAACACTATACCTTTGTTGAACGTAACGAGAAGAATAAACATGGTATAAAAGATCCCAGTGGTTATTTTTATCCCAAAAAATGAATTAACCGTGCAGGCATTATAAGGATAAATCGAGATAGTGATTTCAGATGGCCATTATACCCTATCGTTGTATCTGGGCAATGGGAGTCATCTGCTTCGGTCGCTTGTCCATCCTTGGCATATCCTGTTTTCAACATTAGCTGTACAATATTTTACGACACCCCATCCCTCCTCTATCTCGGAGCTGCTATCTGACTGTTCTATTGTTGCGCTTTTGTTTCAGTGCCAAAACCAATATCGATGAGAAGTTTAGGAGAGTCCACTAGAGTAATGGATCTTCTAAAAGGCACTGATGAAGAAATCACTGCTCGGACCGGCGTTGATAAATACGGCAATCCAAAATTGACTGTCGACCTTCCAGATGTCGATAATTATGTCGCTCCTTTATACTTCTTAAAAAGTATCGTCCTTCGAGGTCAATATTCTTTACCTCCCTAATCTATTATGCCATGTAAAACTACTCCATGTCCCTTACAGCCTTGTTCCTCTGAAAAAGTACTAAGAAAAACTTTTGATTCCACTGAATTACCTGCTAATACTCCTCGATGTTATTTTGAATATATGCTTAATGGTTTTAAAATGACTGAAGATCTCTTTCCTCAAATCAAACAAGAAATTCCTGATTTATATAATTATCCTCTTTTGCACGATGTGTTTGATCACCACTGCTTATTATTCACAAATATGGCATCTCGTATTCCCCAAGTTCCAATCAAATCATCAAAATCTCTGGACAAGTTTATGCTCAAAAGAAAACCAACAGATGGCAGTTCTTCCCAAGCTCCCACCTCTTCCAAAGATAAGAATGTCGACACCGGACTTCTTTCAAAGAAAAGAAAAGAACCTTGCCATATTCCAAAACCACCAGCCTCGAAATCGAGCAAAACTGCAAAAACTACTACCATTGCACCTATTAATATGCCCTCCAAATCTTCAACTATTCCATCCAATCCAAAGATTACTGCTTCTGATTCTTCTTCTTCAACTGGCGATTTCAAGGTGAAACTTGTCCTTCGAGATCACACCAAAGTCCCCAAAACTACTTCTCTGTTTTCTAAACCTCCGATACCAGGCTTCAGAGAAGCTCTTGTGCTGAACACTATACTTCCTCGAGATAGGACAACCATGACTAAGATCAGTATAGATGAACGATTCCAACTTCTGTGTTCTTCTATTGAAAAAGTAAGTATCTATCATTCCCCTTACTCTTATCTTAATTTACTTATTCTGTATTCATTTAACTATACCTATGTCAATCCCAGGTTAAAGTTGCTGCTGTGGGGCAGTTTGATAGCGAAATGGCCAGCTTCCATCGTTATAGAGATGAGAACCAACAGTTGAAGAAAGACAAAGAAAATCTTCAACAAACTCTTGAGAAAATTCAGCAAGACCATGCTGTCGAGATGAAGAAATACTTCTCCGAACACATGGCGCTGCACAAGAAATTGCAAAGCTCGTTTGAGGCTATGGAGAAGGAACTTGCCCAAACACAAACCACCTTGTCCAAGGAGAAAACAGAATGGGTATCCCAGCAAACTACTCTGGAGGCTGAACTGGAAAAGACCTATCTCAAAGTGGCTACATATGCTAAGAACATGCAATATGGTGTGGACACCATCAAAAGCTTCAGACCATATCTACCTGCCGCTCTTATCAAAGAATCTAACCTTAATTCGAATGACGAGAGCGAGGTGCCCTCCGGTATTGCTGCTTAGGATTTGGATACCGATGTTGTTGACTATGCACCCCTGCTGCTGGGACTGTCGAGGCCAACATGTCTACCCCAGTATTCAATCCTGATTCCTTCATCAGCACTCCTAGCTGCTTAGATGATCCAGAGATTCGAGCTGGTCTCAATATCCTTCTCGAGATGAAAAAACTTGATACAAACCCTACCGAGATCTCCACCTAGCTCTAGTTTCCTTGTCTTAAGGCTTTGTAATTGTAATATTGATACAATGATCTGGCTATCTCTTGAAAATGATCTTGATGTTGCATATTGAATATTGATGTTGGTTAAAATGATCTTGTAACTGCTTAACACTCCTTTTGAATTATGAAAAA
The DNA here is from genome assembly GCF_015680905.1 of Coptis chinensis. Taxonomy (NCBI): domain Eukaryota; kingdom Viridiplantae; phylum Streptophyta; class Magnoliopsida; order Ranunculales; family Ranunculaceae; genus Coptis; species Coptis chinensis. Next base: position 69,542,373 of record NC_141457.1, on the reverse strand, counting down.
AATAGATCTTTTTGCTTTTTATAACCTCCTTTTGTATGCAAATACATTTGATATTTATCATACTTAAACAGGAAACAATCTCATTTTCGATACCACTCCTAATCTTGAATTTAAAAACGAGTTTCGATACCACTCCAACTGAAAATAGTATCGATACTTAACATATACTTGACTCTAAAAAACGAGTTTCAATACCACTCCACCTAAAAAGAGTATCGATACTTAACATATATTTGAATATAAAAAATGAGTTTCGATACCACTCCACCTAAAAATAGTATCGATACTTAACATATATTTGAATATAAAAAACAAGTTTCGATACCAGTCAAACTAAAAGCAATATCGATACTTAATATATATTTGAATATAAAAAATGAGTTTCGATACCACTCCAACTAAAAGCAAGTATCGACACTTAATATATATTTGAATATAAAAAATGAGTTTCGATACCACTTCAATCTAAAAGCAGTATCGATACTTAATATATATTTGAATATAAAAAACGAGTTTCGATACCACTCCAACTAAAAGCAGTATCGATACTTAATATATATTTGTATATAAAAAACGGGTTTCGATATCACTCCCACTAAAAATAGTATCGATACTTAATATTTATTTGAATATAAAAAAAGAGTTTCGATACCACTCCAACTAAAAGCAGTACAGATACTTAATATATATTTGAATATATTTCAACATCAACATTGTATTAAAATATCACTTATAAATACATACCTTACTAATTCACCTCACATTGCTGCCAGGAATTGAATATTTTGATTATGGTAAGAAATTGGATATTATTGACTTGAACTCGCATTTCTGCCAAGAACAGGATTTTATTGACCTGGTATCGAGATGAGGATCTATAGATCACTAGGATTTTTTGACCCGAACTTGACATTTATGCCAAGAACTGGATTTTATTGACCTGAACTCGCATTTCTTCCAAGAACAGGATTTTATTGACCTGGTATCGAGATGAGGATCTTCAAATCACCATGATTTTTCGACCCGAACTTGACATTTCTGCCAAGAACTGACTTTTATTGACCTGAACTCGCATTTCTGCCAAGAATATGATTTTATTGACCTGGTATCGAGATGAGGATATACAGATCACCAGGATTTTTTGACCCGAACTTGACATTTTTGCCAAGAACTGGATTACAGGATTTTATTGACCTGGTATCGAGATGAGGATCTATAGATCACCAGGATTTTTTGAACCGAACTTGACATTTCTGCCAAGAACTAGATTTTATTGACCTGAACTCGCATTTCTGCCAAGAACAGGATTTTATTGACCTGGTATTGACATGAGGATCTATAGATCACCAGGGTTTTTTGACCTGAACTTGACATTTCTGCCAAGAACTGGATTTTATTGACCTGAACTCGCATTTCTGCCAAGAACAAGATTTTATTGACCTGGTATCGAGATGAGGATCTACAGATCACCAGGATTTTTTGACCCGAACTTGACATTTCTGCCAAGAACTGGATTTTATTGACTTGAACTCGCATTTCAGCCAAGAATAGGATTTTATTGACCTGGTATCGAGATGAGGATCTACAGATCACCAGGATTTTACTTGACCTGGTACCGAGATGAAAATCTATAGATCACCAGGCTTTTGCTTAACCTATTATAAATCATATAATTCTAGAGATACAAATATTTGTTATACATGTATAAATATTGATTTCGAGAATGACAATATCTTTATTGAATGTATAACCTTGATAACAAAAATTACACCATGATACTTGAAACATTCTTTATTGATAAAATACTTTCAAATTTCTTACATTTTGAGGCTTTGGTAATATTACACCTTCAGCCATTTTTAAGTAATAAGCTCCATTGATTCCGACCTTGTGAATGATGTAAGGCCCATCCCAGCTTGCTTGCCCCTTTTTCTTTAGTAGCTTGAGTGACCACTTTCAATACCAAGTCACCTTCCTGAAAATGCCTTTCTCTTACTTTTTTGTTGAAAGCTTTTCTCAGCTGCCTATGATAAGTGTCAAGCTTTATCCTTGCTTGATCCCTTGTCTCCTCGAGATTTAGAAATTCTAAAGCCATTCTTTCATTATTTTGACCATTATCTATCATCTTTGTTCTGGATGTCGATACCACCCTTTCAGATGGAGTTACTGCTTCCATACCATAGGTCAAAGTAAAAGGTGATTCACCTGTAGTTGTTTGAGGTGTCGTTCTATAAGCCCTCAAAGTGTTGTTTAGCTCATCTACCCAAAGACCTTTCTTGTCTTCTATTTGTTTCTTGATATTATCCATAATGGTCTTATTTGTTACCTCTGCTTGCCCGTTACCTTAAGCATAGTATGGCGCAGATGTGAAGTGCTTAACCTTGTAAGATTCCAAGAAAGCTTTCACCTTTTCTCCTTCGAATTGCGGTCCATTATCTGATATAATGGCATAAGGCAAGCCATATCGACATATAACTCGTTCAAAAAGGAAATTTATGACATCCTTTTCTTTAATATGCTGCAGAGCTATGACTTCTACCTATTTTGTAAAATAATTTGTGACTGCCAATATGAACCTTCTTTTGCCTCTCCCTGGTGTAAACGGACCGACAATATCCATACCCCATAAAGCAAAAGGCCATGGGTTTGAGACACAATGTAACTCTTCAGCAGGGACATGTATGGCTTTCCTATGAACTTGGCACTGTACACACTTTTTCACATATCAAAGACAGTCCCTTCGCATTTGAGGCCAAAAATATCCCTGTCTCATGATTTTATTGGCCAATGATCTACCAGCTGAGTGGTTTCCATTCATTCGCGCCGGAAGCTTCGGCAATGATTAGTCAAGGCTTCCTCATACGATATGCATTTCAAATGTGGACCTCCAGGATTCTTTCGATACAATTCATTATCAACCAATACATATCTTTGGGCTCCAGACTTAATTCTTCTGGCCTCATTTTTGTCCTCCACTACTTTCCCATTAGCCAAATATGAGATATATGCTTCCATCCATGACGCCCCCAGTGTATCAATTTCCATGACTGCTGAGTCGTCAATGTAGATGCTTGGCTTCTCTTGAACTCCTATATGCAGAGTACGACTGTAACGCCCGTATTTTTTAATACGTATTTTTATCTATTTATTAATTAATTAAATTTATTTATTTTCAAAATTCGTCGGATTGGACTCGGGATACGTGGGCTTGGTTTTGGGCCCGAGTCTGTGTTGGGCTTGGGTTTCGGACCCAAGTATATAAACATATTTTTCTAGAAAATAGGGTTCCTGGAGAATAGAATAATTAAAAATGGAGGCAGAGAGAAGCTGGTTTGCTGGAGAGGTGGAGCGCGACGAATCGGGCTAGGAGGATTCGTAGGAGCTGTTCATACAGGTGAGTAGAATTTATCTCTCACCACTACTAAAATTATGATTTTCATCGGTTTAGTATTTACGAATTTACTGACGAGTGTTTCCGACTAGTATTTATAATTTATTTTGGTTAAACTGTCGAACTGTTATACTGTGATACTGTTGAGGCGATTTAGGCTAAATGGCGCTTGAGCCCTCTACTAAACAAAAAAAACGATGGTCCTGTCTATGTGTTGGAAGTGTTTGTATCTCATTCTTTTCGGTCATACTCTTTTGTTGTTGTGTGGATAGCTTTGAACAGCGTCCATGGAGGTCGAGTTGGTTCTTTCAATGGTGACTGATGTTGGAATCGAGTTGGGTAGTATAGTATAGTGTGGGTTTTGGTTAGGGATCAAAACCCAACTGTTTTGAAGGGTGCTAATGGTGCGGTCGAAGCTCCCGAATGGCGTTAATGGCTGCCAGAAATCTCCAGTTTATATTAAAATTGATTGTTTGGATTTTGGATGGGTTGTGGATGATGGGGTTGAAGTGGGGTAGTGTAGGGCGTATGAGGCTGTCGAATGGGTGCTGGGAAGCTTGGTGGAAGCTCCCAAGACTTGTCAATGGCGTTACTGCCATTACTGTGATACTGGAATTTGGTTGTTATGCGTTTTTAAAATGGTTTGAACGGTTTTTGTTTGATTGAGTGTGTTTGAGTGGGTGAGGGCTGAAAATGGTGGCGGTTGGAAGCTTGCAAACAAGCTTTAATGGAGGTCGATTTTTATTAGATCTAGTTTTGAAGGAGTTAGGGATTTAATGATTTGGGGGTTTTGTTTTTATTAAAAGTGTTTGGTTTTTGTTTATGAGTGAAACCGATTTGATGAAGTGAGGGATGGTGGCCGGATTTTGGTGGTAGAGTTGCTGGAGGAAGAAGATGACACTGTTCATCTTGGTTGGGCCTTTTTGTTGGGCCTTTGTTAGTTTAGTTCTATGGGCCAAAACTAAGTTTCTAATATTTTTGTTTGGGCCCGATTTCATTAAGTTATTTGGGCCAAAAGCTAACTAGTTCCTTTGGGCCTAAACACTAGTTAGTTATTGGGCCGGATTAATCTTTTGTTGCGGACCAGTTTAGGTTAAGTTGTTCGGGCTAAAACTAATTGCTTTTCTTTGGACCCGGTTCGAGTTAGTTTTGGGGCCGGTCCATATAACTTAAAATAGATCTTTCTGGGTCTTTACATGTTTAGACTTTCGGGTTCTAAGGTTTGGGCTCCGCCTGTTGGGTCCGAACCATTACCTTTGGTCATGAGCCCATGAGCCATGCACCTTTGACCTTAGCCATGAACCATGGTTATGACCACTGAACTGTCGAACACCTGAAAACGGCGGTTTGACTTTGACAATGACAGTTTGACTTCGACCATGACGTGTTGATTTTGACGTTGACCATGATGTGTTGACTTTGACCATGATGGGTTGACTTTGATTTTGATCATGATGTGTTGACTTTGACCATGATGGGTTGACTTTGATTTTGATCATGATGTGTTGACTTTGACCATGATGGGTTGACTTTGATTTTGACCATGATGTGTTGACTTTGACTTTGACCATGATGTGTTGACTTTGGCTTTGACCATGATGTGTTGACTTTGACCATGATGGGTTGACTTTGATTTTGACCATGATGTGTTGACTTTGACCATGATGTGTTGACTTTGACTTTGACCATGATGTGTTGACTTTGGCTTTGACCGTCGACCGTTGACTTTGACATTTGACCGTTTGACTTTGACCGTTGACTGTGAATGTTGACTTTTCTAGTTTTTCACATATTGGACTATATGGATAAATATAGAAATAAAATGTTGTCGATATTATATAACTTGGTTTGTCATTATCTAATTTAGATTTGACGTGAGTAGTGTGTAAAAGCATATATATATATTGGGCTTTGATTGTGGATCGGGACCGCTTATTTGTGATACGTTTTATGTGTATATTATATGGACACATATAATAATAAAATGCTTGTGGAAGCTAGTATATATGTATGTGTCCAATATCTAAGAAAGATTTGACCTTGATGTTATGTATTTTTTGACACGGACGATATTGAGATGTTAGGAGATATTATATTCCTAATACGTTATAATAAAAAGGTATCGCGATCGTTAAAGCATTGTGACATAATATAATATGTTGAGATAGTTATATTACTGCAATATCATGGAAAAATGTATATACACTCCATTATTTTATATGTGAGATGCTAATATAGTATTGGTTGGTTTGCCCACCCGGAGTGTGGTGTAGTGCAATAATATATTGGCACGCGAAAAAGAATGAAAATGGTTATGAGGTAACCGAGATATTTCTATGTATTGTGGCTTAGTGCAATAAGGTAATTGACCCGCGTGGTATAGTAGAAATGCTTATGAGTCATAAACGATGACACCCGAATAAATTACGAAACGAAAATCCTAGAACCCGACTACCACAACTCATGAGATTTGCCTTGTGTGGGCTTATGTGATATGATTGACCCATGTGTTGGGGTGTATATATAAGATGTGATTGACCCATGTGTTGGGCAATCGTGAGCGAATAGTGGCTTGATATATTCCGTTCGCAAAATAGAACGATGATGCATAATATTTTATGCCTAATAGTGGCGGTTTTACATAGATTTGGCTTCCGTGTGAGGATTTACCTCGTGCGCATCCCGCCCAGTGGTTACGCATGAGTGGCTCATTATGTAAGGGAGGCATGTGGATGTACATGTTCGGCGTTGGGTTGCGATTGTGGTAGCCAGGAAACTAGGTAAGACATAGATAATGACGGATTTTAGGGACACACAAAGAAAGCCCGAAATAATCTAATTATGGTAATATGTTTGGTTGGTTATTTATTTAGTTAGAACCTAAGGCCGATGGAGGAACTACATGCCTTATTTATGATGCGATAATATGTCAGTGTGGTTAGTGGGAAGTTAAAGGCGCTCGATTGGAGGAACTACCCGCCTTTAGTTATTGTACTTGAGTATGTTATATTAGTCGTTGAAAGTTAAAGCCTCGGTGGAGGAACTAACTGCCTTGTGGATTGGTATATATATGTATAAGTATATTTATATTTTAGGGCTACTCACACCAAAGATTGTTTATAATGTCAATTGACCCGATTGCATGTTTGTTTATCGGGTGTGTTCATTCAATGAACATAGTTGATAAGTTTTGACAGTTTAGTGATGAAGAAGATTGGTTCTTTGGTTTCATTTGCGTTAGCATTGCATCTCAGGTTGCGTTTTGTTTTCCCTTTGAGGTGATATAGATTTTCAGTTGAGATAATATTATTTGCCTTTTCATTTGTAAATTGTTTTATAATGAAGATGACTGTTGTTTAAGTTAAAATTTTTATTGGCTTTAAATTATCCGCATATTTTAAAACTGTTTATGGGCTTTTGGGAGTGGAGAGTGCGTCACACCTCGGAGATCGAAGGGTCGGGGACAAATAATGTTTTTCCGAATTCTGTCGAAATTCGGGGTGTGACAACGACCTTCTGTATTTTCCAGCATCGCTGCAACATATGCCAAGGCATCCACATGCATATTCCATTTCTATTGAGATGCTGAAGTCTTATTTTACTAAAATTCTTCAAGTTCGATTTTATAAAATTCAAATAATCGACCATATTTTCACATTTTGCCGAGTATCCCCCATTGATCTGGCTGACCACGAGCATCGAGTCACTAAAAATCGATAACTCTTTTATATTGAGAGATTTAGCCATCTCGAGACCAGCTTATTAAGGCTTCATACTCACCCCCATTATTGGACGATGGAAACCCAATGTTATTGCCTCGAGCCTTTGATTTTCAGGAGTAACCAACACCACTCTGATGCCACACCCCTTTCCTCCAGAGGATCCATCGACAAATAGTCTCCAACCATTTGTTCCAGCCCATGGATCGTCTGCATTGATAGCATCTTCAGGCTCTTGCAGCATTGCAAATTCTTCTTATTCCATGCCCCAACTGGCATCCTCAGATGGAAAATCAGCCAGGAAGTCGGCCAGTACCTGACTCTTTTCTGATACGCGGTTTCGATACTCGACTCCAAATTCATTTATTAGTATAGACCATTTAGACATCCTTCCTGACTTAGCAGTTTTCGCCAGAGTTTGCTTTAATGGGAGATTCATCATCACGATCACCGAATGTGCTTGAAAATATGGCTTTAATCTTTGAGACGAGAATAACAGTGCCAAGGCATACTTTTCTATCATCGAATATCGAGTCTCAGCCTCGAGCATTGTTTTACTTTAAAAATATACTGGTCTTTCCAATCCATTTTCTACTTTTATGAGGACATAACTTATAGCAAAGTCCGATACAGCAAAATAAATAAGCAAACTCTCTCCCTCATCTGGCTTTGTCAAAGTTGGCATTTCTTGCAGATATTTCTTTAATTCAGAAAATGCTTATTCACATTCCTCATTCTAACATAATTTGACATTCTTTTTAAACAACTTAAAAAGTGGCTTACAGCGGTCAGAAGTTCTGGAGATGAATCTATTGAGCGCCGCTATTCTCCTCATCAACCTTTGTATTTGCTTTCGAGTTATAGGTGATGTCATTTGTTAAAGTGCTCGTATTTGATCAAGATTAGCATCAATACCTCTCTTCGTAACTATGTACCCCAAAAACTTTTCCGAACTGACCCCAAAAATACATTTTTCGGGATTAAACTTCATATTAAACTCTCTCAATATTCTAAATACAGTGTCGAGGTCCTTTATGTGATCTCCAGCTTTCATAAATTTGATGACCATATCATTGATATAGACCTCGACAATACGTTTGATGAGTTTCTTGAACATCTTCTCCACTAGCCTTTGGTAAGTGGCTCCCGCATTTTTCAATCCAAATGGCATTCTGATGAAGCAGTATATTCCTCCATTAACCACGAATGCCATTTTTAACTGGTCTATCATAGCCATTAAAATTTGAAAATATCCTAAATAACCATCGCAAAAACTAATCAACTCAAAACCAGCCGTTCGGTCGACCAATTCATGAATTTAAGGCATGGGATAGTGGTCCTTTAGACAATTTTTATTAACATCGGTAAAGTCGACACAAATTCGAACTCTACCATCTTTCTTGGGTACAACCACTATGTTTGCTACCCATTCAGAATGGTCAACTTCTCTGATGATGCCATTATCTAACATCTTTTGTATTTCCAATTGCACAACTTTTTCATACATTGGCCTCACTTTTCTATGCTTTTGATGCACTGGAGTTGCGTTTTCTTTCATATTCAGTTTATGTGAACATATATCTGGATCGATACCGGTGAGATCCGACATCGACCATGCAAAAACATCTTGATTCTCTTTCAAAAATATCAACAACTCCTTTCTTATACTTACATCTATTTCTGTACCAATGAACGTATAACGCTCACTTTCCCCTTCACTGATATCAATCTTCTCCACTGCCTCTATGGTTTTTCTTTCCCATGGTGGTTCTTCATGTTTGTTCATCTCTTGAGTGAACTTTACCTGCCCCTGTATCTGCATGTTGGTGATAAGTGCTCAAAAAGTGCTATTTAACCCTCGATTATGCCTCTTGTTTAGCCATCTTAGTGGACTAATAGTGTTTATAAGTTGTGTTTTAAGATTCTACAGGTGAAAAAGAGAGTTTTGTAGAATATTAGAGAAAATGGGGTAAAATGAAGCAATTCGGAGCATTAAGGATCACATGGGAGGCCCGTGGACAATCATGGAGAAGGCCAAGGAATTAGAGCTGTTAAAGATGCGACTGGGACCTATTTTAAAGTCTATTTGGAAGCCCAAGGCCAAAGGATTCGTTGTTTGGACCAAAGCCTGCAAAAAAGGATAGAAGGATAGAGCAGAAGAGAGAAAATCGGCTTATGCGTCTGGGACGCATGTATCGAGCGTCCAAACGCATTGATTACGTCTGGGACACATAGATCGAGCGTCTAGACGCATTGATTAAGTCTAGGACGCATGAATAATGTGTCCAGATGCATGAATCGACATTAATCGAGCCAATTCCTTCTCCGCTTTGAAGACGGTCGACTGGAAGAAGTCTATTTGTATTAGGAAACAAATGACGGTTTGGAATGCTTCTAGAGCTCATTGTAACCCCTATAAATAGAGGACCTAAGTGCCTCATGTAACTGGCCAATTCACTTATATTCTTGTCTCCAGAACTTGAGGCGGAGAGAGATTAATAATAAAAGATCGGTTTTAACTAGCTGAGTCTTAATAAATTAGTCTTTCTAGTCTTATGTTCTTCAACTCTTCTTCTTCTTGTTCTTCCTTCTTTATGGAAGGCTAATCTTCTCCTTCAAGGAGAAGATGAAGCCGATCTTAAGGTTTAATGATTCTTCTCGTTCATGGTGTTCTTCAATCGTTTAGTTCTTTATGTTTGTAGTTATTAGTTCCATTGCCCACACTAGGGGATGGAAGTATAGAATAGGGTTTATGTTTTGCAATATTAATATCATGCTAGTGTTCTTTACTTTTCTTCTAGTAGTATAATTCTTTAGAGTTAGGGAAGTATTCTTTGTGTTGCCTTAGAAGGGGTAGCTCGGGGAGTGGGCTGCCTAGGGGAAGTATTCTTTGTGTTTGCCTTAAGTGGTGATTCATTGAATGGCAGCCTATTAGGAAGTACTCCTTGATGTTGCTCTTGGTAATACATTGAATGGCTGCCCGAGCTTACATAAAAGGAAAGAAGATATTAATAGCATAAACATAGGAACAACCTTAAGTAGAGTTAATTGTTAACGATGTTTCGTCCAAGAGGGCATCGGCACTCGCCGATTGCCTAATTGTAGTCTACTTGTAAGAACAACCATGAAGCAGAAGGTCATAGATCAAAAGTATTGGTGGATTCTAATCTCTTGAATTCCCTCTCTTATAAATTCTCAACAGTTTAGTTAGTTTAGCTTAGTTTAGCATTAAAATCTACAATCTCTACAATATTAGTTTTTAATCCCTCAAACCCCCTTTCTAGTCCTGTCCTTCACATAACATACACTTAAAAGTGGAACGATACCCTACTCATCCTTTACTTATTGAGGGATAATTAGGTTTTGATACGGTTATCTTTTGTTCAACGACCATACCACATCTCACACACAAAAAGAGAAAGTGTCAGTTGGTATCGGCAAGTAAAGCTTGCTGTAACTGCTAAGTAGAGTTTTCCAAGACGCCCCCAGTGTCTTGGCTTTTCCCCTTCATCATTCCCTTTATTGTGATGAAATTACACTTTTCTGATTCGGATTGATCGCCCCTAATCTCATGCAATCCGTATACAGTTGGGAATTTGAGAACTTGATAAAATGTACTAGGCACATCATGCATTTTGTGTATCCATTTCCTTCCCAATATGGCATTGTGATTAGATTGGTGTTTGATGACCACGAATTTTGTCATCACCGTTTAAGGCCCAACTTGAACTGGAAATTTTATCTCTCCAGCAAGTTTGGTAGAAGTTCCATTTAAACCATATAAATTGAACTTTGGTGGTTTTAAATGTGACTCATCGAGACCAGTTCCTTTGAACGCTTTCCAAAATAAAATATTAATTGAACTACCACAGTCCACTAATATCTTATGTACATCATAGCCTGAAATATGCAAAGTGATTAGCAATGTATTATCATGTGGTAACATTACCTTAGACAAGTCCTCCGGTACGAACATGATTGCCCCAGGAATGCTAGCCGATATTAGCTGCTGACTGACTTGTACTGGCTCGATATTTACCTTGAGCACTTCTTTGACCGTCGAGATCTTCCTTATCTTATCTTGAAAAATCTTTTTCTGAGGAATTTCCCCCTTGTAAATCATGTTTATCATGCCCAATGGCTTCTCCCTTATGGTCGCTGTCTCTACAGGTTTAACATCAGCACGAAATTTTCTCAGCTTCCCATCTTTCATCAGCCTATCTATCTCTTTTAATAATTGGAGACACCTATTAGTCTCATGGTTCTCGATCTTGTGAAATTGACAATAATGCTTTCCTTTCATTTCCCTAAGAGTATATTTTGGCCACACCACAAAATCTTCTTTTGCTATCCTCCGCAAAATATCTTCCGGCGTGGAATTTAGAGTTATGAAATTGCTAGGATCGAGCTCCTTTTTCAATGTTCTGTCATACTTTCTTCCCTGTTGTGGCTGATTTTCTCGATTTGTATAATGCTCTTGAGGTCTTTTGTTATCTGATCTCGAGGAGTCTCGACTTTCATAGCGATCATTATTATTCTTATCTTTCTTCCCCGCATCGGTGACTTGTAATACTGTTTGCACAGTGGCGACTCTCAACCCCTCCTCTACTATGATATCTCTATCCACCTTATCATACAACTCTTGCAATGTTTTAACCTCTTTCCTCAACAGATACTTATGCATATAAGATCCTGGTATTACCCCAGCTTGAAAAGCTATGACAGTTGTCATTTCTGATTCATCCAATCTTTCCACTGCCTGCATTTCAGCCTTGAACCTTGTTAAGAAATCTTTTAATGACTCCTTCGCTTGCTTCAATTGGAATAAGGTTGACACTTGCTTTGGCTTCACCCTCTGGTGACCATAATTAGTGAGGAACCTTTCTTCAATCTCTCTGAAGCATGAAATGGATCCCTCTGGAATTGTGCAAAACCACTTTAATGCTTTCCCTTTCAAGCTTGACAAAAATGATCGACATAGTACAGTATCCCAATATTCGGTGCCCTGATATATCGAGAACTAATGTCGATAACTAAAAAGATGGTCCATGGGATCAGTAGCTTCTTCATACTGGCTCAATTTTGGATTTTTGAACTTCGGACGTAATGACGCCCTCTCTATCTTCTTTTTTAATGGATTTCTACTGACATCATCTGCCAGCTTTCTTATCGATGCCGAGACCTTTTCCAATAGCTGGTCTCCTAATTGCTTCTGCATCATTTCCAGAACCATCTCATTTGTGACTAGTGTTTTACCTTTTTCTTCTTGCACCACTTTTGGTGTCGTTCTTGCTACAGATTGTACTTCTTCAAGATGACTCCTTCTCCTCTCCTCGAGGTGACTCTTTCGTACTATTGGAGTTCCTGATCTTGACGCATCATCATCCTCGTCATCCTTCTCATACATAGTGTTTTCAACACGCTTCTCCTTCTCTTCCCTAATTGCTTTATTCTCAGCCATTAACATCTGATTTTGCTTTTCTAACTCATTCATCCTTCTCAACAAGTCTCTTAAAGATACTTCTTTCTCTCGTATCTCATCCACCCCTTCCACCAGTCTACTTGCTGACCTTCTAGTTTTTCGATCTGCATTCTTTGATGCTGTTTAAGACGTACTTGCTTCTTCAACAATTAATGCTTTACTTGTTGTCGCTCGTTTAGGAGACATCTTGATAAAACTCTTTACCCAAATTCCTATTCTCCACTGATCCTATCAAACTCTTTCCAACTCCTTCACAATAGATTCGAAAACTTCAAAGAAACCAAGAAAATAATGTTCTTTCTTGATCCTTAATCCTTCATTGACTTTACCAACAATTTCTCTTTATCACCAAGATTTCAATCAATGTATTCGATCAAAGAAAAACGAAACAAAAGACAAAACAATCGATCTTTGTCTTTGACCCCAGACGGCGCCAATGTAGTGATCAGAAGAAACTAAGACTAATAAGAATGAAGAACTAAAGATTGAATCAAACTAAAAATGAGATTTTTTATTCAAGAACAGTATCGGTTACAATATTCTTTCTCTCTCTCTCTCTCTATCGTGTTCTAGTTTTCAGATTTTGTATAATGATTTTGGAATGAATCATTTCTTCATTTTCTAGTCTTTATATAGTGTTGTAAGTATAGCTTTGTCCAATCAGCTTGCGCCATGTGTCCATTCTCTTTCTCTTCCTCCTTTTCCCGCTTAAACCTGCAACATACAAACTATAATGCGAAATATCGATAATTATGTAGATATTTCTTATTAACCATGATATTTGGGCTGGAATATTGGGTTGACAATATTTTCCCACGACAGTAGACATGCATTTATGTAGTGTACAGTATTGGTCCATGTCCTATAGTGCAAAGCCCTATGTGGATTAGATATCCAAATTAAACGAGATTCGCACCTGAGCAAGTGGATTGAGAAAGAGAGGGAATCTTATAAACAGCCTTCGAGATTAAGTATTAGTAAAAGTGGTTGTTACGATATAATCTCCTCAATGTATAGAAAAATTTGATTAACCTTCATGTCATTCATGTTGTGAGGGAGTGATATTCTCATTCAGAAATATCAAGCACGTGCTCAGCATGGTGGAAATATCACACCGACCTCTGACTTACTCCTCCAACCTACGTCACTAGCTCGCTTCCACGAGCTATAAGATCGCTCTAGAATAGATTGTATCACTACACAGATCGTTCTATATCATGACTCAGCCTATCTTCTAGAAGCAATCATTACCAAAGCTGCACTTATACAAACCACTGCCACAAGCTACTAACCACGGCCGCAAGCTAGCTACTAACCCCTGCTACTAATCCCCATCATTACAGCATTCCTACCAAGACCACTATCACACTCTTTCTCAATCTCCACCCTACATTTGTGTTGGTCTTTACACGTGTTGGGTTAAGATTCACTTTCACCATCTATAAATACCTCCCATATGAACTATGCCAGACCTGATTCTTCTCTCCCCCCAGAATCGAGAGATAGATACGTAGGCAGTTCGCTCATCAACGAACTCGGTCTTTCCCACATTCAATCCCATTCTCCTTCTTACCTTGTATGTGAAGTTGAACTAAAACGCTCTTTTACATTGGCGCTGTCTGTGGTCTCGATTTCTTGAGAAACCACTTAACAAATCCTAAACCCAAAAAGCAAAATCCTCAAGCCCACGAAGCATGGCAAGCCTCGAAACTCAAATCCAGAGTTTGGCAGATCAGTTAGTGATAAAGGTAAAATGATAGTTTTACCTACGAATAAGTAACGAGACTCAAATGCAAGTAAAACTAAAACTAGGTTTGTGCTTAGATTATTAAAGTTTTCTACTCTCAATGCTATCGCAATAAAGTTGGAGTAGAGAATTTGTTCCACTCCTAGTTCTTTAGAATTAGCGTTTACTAAGATTATCAGTCTATCCAAAGTCAATGAGAGTATGAAGGGAATTATACTACGATGCAAATTATACTAACAAATAAACGATAATTCAACTACGGTATGCTAAATTGATTCTATGATAAGGAATTAGGGGGGATTGATTCCACCTTAACTCGACTTAATTTACTAACGAAGAATTGTCGTAATCCGAATTGAACTGCTTTCGCATAACAATTGGTTCTTCCTAATCCCTAGTTGTTCATGGTAATCTCTACCAACTAAGATCTAGCATGTGAAACAATCAAACCCATTCTCATGGTGAACTAATTGTTTTCTAGAATGGAATAGGAAATCACGACTATTCTACACTTAACAAAAATCAAGCTTCATCAACCCCCTCTAATAGAGGTTTAGCCTAGAATCATTATGCTATCATTAATATATAAATTTAAGCAAGACATGATATAAAGATTATAACTTTGCTTATTTGAACTAAATGAAAATCTACTAATGCAATATTTAATTGAAACTAATAATGATAAATAACTAAATCTATGAATTGAAACTATGATGATTTAGTGGAAAATGAAACTAAATTATGAAGAACTAACTAACTTTATTGATCTAATGAAGAAATAACGATTGATTCAATAACTAAATTCAAACAAGGTAAGATGAAAAACTAATTAATTTAAAATCTAAATCTAGATCTAAACTATTCTCTAATGGCTACTTGCTACCTAAAGCTAAGATAGTTAAGAGTTAAGTCTCATGTGTTGAAAAGGAGGAGACAAGATCCACATTTTCGTGCATAGGCTGAGGAGCCATGTTTTGGGCCGGAAAATTGAGCCCAAAACCCAATCTCTTCAGTCCATAGAGGTTTTTTCAGCTGGATTTTACTTCAACAGACTTTTCGTCCACTTCTGCTCCTCTGATTGGCTCATGGTTTGGACCATTGGAAAACTCTTTCCGAGTCGGTCGTTTTAACATAAGGTAGGCCCAATTCCGAGGTCTGAGTCCAAAGATACGGCCTTCGGAAGTTCTGCTAACTTTTATACGTTGTTTCTGCCCGCTTTGACTTTGACTTTTCAGCTTTGACCGGGCTTTTAAAATGGCTTTTTCTTCTTGAATCTTAGCCTTTAATCGCAGAACTTCTTAGCAACCAACCCTTGCTCCTTTATCTCGCCAAAGTGACACATTTCTGTACATAATTGACTTCAATGCCTGAAATACATAAAAGCACGTAATCAGCATTAACTCTTATTTATTACTCGCATAATTGGTCTAAAAGTATTATTGTTAGGGGGTTTAAACTACAGTTTTGGGCTCTTATCAGTTAGGAACGATGAATGAGCAGATCACCCAGCTCAGACAAGAGAATGTCACACTACGCGCGCAAGTGGACATACAGAATCCACCTGGGACCTTAGCAGAGGACGACATCAACGAGGTTAATCAACAAATTAACGAATTGTACTTGTCACAAAGGATCGACCAAAGTGCAGTTAAGAAAGATGCTTCCCAGATCGTTCAGAAGATGTTGAAGACATATCGTGCGTCCCCATTCGCTGCTGAGGTACTTAGCAAAGCTTCTCCTCCAGATTTCATTCAACCACGTTTTCCAATGTATGGTGGCAGCACGTGTCCTGGTCAACACGTGGCTCGCTACATTCAAAGCCTTTCGCTCTACAGTGCACCAGAGTTCTATCATCTTCACTGTCATCTGTTTCCAGCCAGTCTCAAAGACGACGCGCTCAATTGGTTCTTTTCACTCGAGCTAGACTCGATAAAGACCTTCGAGCAGCTCACCGACTCGTTTGCTAGTCAGTACGTCCATAAAAGGCGTAAAAAAGCTGATCTTGATTCGCTATTCCAGCTCTTACTGGGCAAAGACGAAACCATTCATGAATTTCTAGGTCGGTTCAAAGCCAAACAACTATGCATGGAAACTGGTCTTAAAGAGTCATTCGCCACCTTGGCATTCTCCAACGCCTACCGGTAATGCTAAATGGGCACTACGGATCGTCGGGCCGATGAAGGAACGCCCCAAGACGTTATCCGAGCTATACGCTCGAGTAGACAAATACATTAAGTTACAGGAAGGCCTGAAATGCCAAGGCCTACCAGAAGAAGAAAAATTCGCAGCAATATCCGATGACCCCCCAGCTTAAAAAAAGTGACCCCGACAGCAAGAACGGAAGTCGGGGAACAGAATGAACAATTACTGTGAGTTCACTGTTCTCACACGAACTCCCAGTTATATACTGGAAAAGATCAAGAAAGCCGCATATTACCGACCTACTGCACGACAGTCAGAAGATCGATCGGGCAAGCCTTATTGTGCCTTTCACCGAGCCAAATGTCACGAGACCGATGCGTGCTGGGGGCTAAAGCATTACCTTCAGGACCTCATCGAAGCAGGACATATCAAGCAGTACACCAACATCGCCGATGGCGATCTGCGCCATAAACTTATGGCTCATAGGGTGCGTAGTAGAACCCCACCCCGCCATGATCGCCACAATGCTCAAGCTCGCTCTCGTAGCAGAGGACGTCCCAGAGACCGTTCCCGCCATGAGCGACGTCAGCACTCGTCAGATCGCGACAATGACAGAACCATTCATATGATCACGTTTCCAGATGATTCAGTAACATCGTCTAGAGAGAAAAGAAGGCGCGTAGGCGCCCTTCAAGAAGTTTACCATTTCTCTTCCCAGGCTGCACTTGCTCCACACAGTTCTGGTTGCAGTTCAGGTGATATCACTTTTAAAGAGGCTGACCTCAGCAAGGTTTGTCTCTTGCACAATGATGCACTAGTAGTCCATGTTAAAATCAGTGACTGGACAGTTAAGTGTATTCTGATAGACCCTGGTAGTTTGTGTGACATTTTGTTCTACCATACCATCCAGGAGATGAACTTGCCTAAGTCAGTCTTCATAGATCCAATCGTTCCTCTCTACAGGTTCAATGGCTCTAGAGTCAACCCAATTGGTGATATCATACTCCCAGTCTCTGTGGGATCTAGAGAGGACAAAGTCAGCTTCAATATGCGTTTCAGCATCCTGGACATCAAGTCGTCCTACAACGCCATCCTAGGACGGCGTTGGATTCATCAAATGCAAGCTATAACGTCAACACTGCATCAAGTACTCCACTTTCCAGGCCCTAGGGGCATGATGGTGCTTCGAAGCAATTAGCTCGAGGCTTATCATTGTAACCAGATCCTCTCAGCGAACAAGACCGCTGACTCACCTATCAGCATAAGGAATGAGCCCACCTGCTACAAAATGGCTAAAGACTTGGTCGCTGAGGTCAGGGCCAAAGTACCAAAATAGAACGCTGGGGGCTCCAACAAGAAAGTTTGTTCATCTGTAAAGACCCCAGAAGTCGCTCCAGTAGTTATTGCTCCACCTGTCAAGACCTTAGAGGTCTCCCCACCATGCGTTATACAACCAATACAACTTTAGGAAATCACTCCAGCCCCTGTTGTCATGACCACAGAGGTCACACTAGCCCCTGGTGTCATAACCACAGAAGTCGCTCCAGTTCCTACGGCCACTCCCACTATTCCTTAGATCGACAAAGTATCTCCAGAACGCAGTCCCCCATAGGACGCTCAACCACCACAAGCCACGGTACAAGCTGAAGAAAGGCAGCGAGTGAACTTAGGAACTGAAGACGATCCTAAATTCGTCTATGTAGGGGCTAACCTTGACCCTACACTCAAGGCCCAGCTTGTAAACTTTTTATCCATGAATAAAGATGTTTTTGCTTGGTCGTATATCGATGTACCGGGTATAAATCCTAATGTTGCATGTCATAGACTAAATGTCAACCCTAATGCTTGACAAGTTCGATAGCGACCTAGGAGACTATCACTACGGTTTCAAAAAGCAATCAACGACGAAGTCAAAAAACTCAAACAAGTCGGTTTCATCCGACAGGTCGATTACCCCGAATGGATCGCTAACATAGTAGCAGTTCCAAAGAAGAATGACACAGTTTGCCTTTGCGTTGACTTCACCAACGTCAACCAAGAAACACCTAAGGATAGCTTTCCTTTACCAAGAATCGACCGACTTGTGGACCAGACTTGTGGCCGCGAGCTCCTATCCTTCATGGATACATATAGTGGGTACAACCAGATACCACTCGCTGAAGAAGACCAAGAGAAGACATCATTCATCACATAACAGGGAATTTATTGCTACAACGTCCTCTCATTCAGTCTCAAAAATGCTGGAGCGACTTATCAACGGCTGGTCACTGACATGTTCTAGGACATCTTAGGGGATACCATGGAAGTCTACATCGACGACATAGTCGTCAAGAGCAAGAAAGTAGGTGACCACCTCACTCACTTCGAGCAAGCGTTCTCCAGATTACGCCAAACTTGAATGAAGCTGAATCTAGAAAAATGTCTTTTTGGAGTGTCTTCCAGGAAGTTTCTCGGGTACCAAGTATCACAGAGGGGGATCGAAGCTAACCTAGACCAAATCAAAGCGTTCTTGGACATGCCTGATCCACAGACAAAGAAGCAAATACAAAAGCTATTAGGAATGGTTGTAGCACTCAACCGATTCATATCTAGGGCGTCAGACAAATGCCGACCGTTCCTGCAACTCTTTAAAAACGGTGAGCAGTTCTCGTGGAACGACCAGTGCCACCAAGCGTTCTCCACCCTCAAAGAGTACCTGACTACACCTCCCGTCCTGGCAAAACCAACAGATGGAAAAACGTTGGGGCTTTATCTAGCAATATCAGACTTTGCCATTAGTTTGGTTCTCTTCAAAGAGGAAAACAACTCAGAGAAACTGATCTACTTTACAAGTAAGACGCTAACTCCAGCTCAAAAGAATTAATTTTACATTGAAAGAGTAGTACTCGCATTGTTATACTCTACAAGGAAGTTCAGGCCTTACTTTCAAGCGCATCCAATCAAAGTACTCACCGAGCTCCCACTGAAGAAAATCCTTCACAAGGAAAACAAGACAACTCGCATGGTAGTATGGGCTGAAGAACTCGGGGAACACCACATCGAGTTCGTCCCACGCACCTCTCAAAAAGGGCATGTCGTTGTAGATTTCCTAGCAAACTTCCCTATCGACGACCTAAATTGGGAACCAGAAACAGATATCCCATCCATAAAGAAACATGAAAAGACCATCTGGTCTCTCTTTGTGGACGGCTCTAGCAACCCCAGAGGTAGTGGAATCGGAGTTGTCCTGGTGTCCCCAGTTGGAGCAATGATGGAGAAATGAGTTCGCATCGACTTCGCGACCTCTAACAACGAGGCGGAATACGAGGCATTAATCATGGGGCATAAAATGGCGCTATAGCTCGGTGTACAAGAACTTTAAGTCTTGAGTGACTCGCAACTGGTTGTTCGCCATATTGCTAAAGAGTACACTACCCACGAAGGTAACCTTTCTAAATATCTTCAAGTTGTTTATCAGTTACTTCATTCTTTTAAGAAAGCCACAATATACCATTTTTTGCATGGTGAAAATCGTCACGCATATAGTTTAGCTTACCTGGCTACCCAAACACCGAACTGTGCCCTTAGGCAGTTTACTCATTGAAGTAATTGATCGACCTGCTTACCAAGTTGATCACGTCTTAGAAGTCAGCGACCTGTTCCCACTCTCTGAAAATCAGATGAGTCAAACATGGATGCGGCCCATCATAGAGTACATCTAGCACGGTACACTCCCAGAAGAGCGTGCCAAAGCAGGACAAATTCCGTATCAAGCACGCCGTTATTGCTTAGTCAATAACAAGTTATTCTGAAAATCTGCTTGCAGACCTCACTTGAGGTGCATAATCCCATAACAAGGTCAATTAATTTTTACTGAAATTCATGAGGGAGAGTGCGGAAACCATGCTGGAGGTCGCTCTTTGGCCCACAAAGCGATCTCCCAAGGATACTTTTGGCCTCAAATGTAGATCGATGCCAAAACATATGTCCTCAAGTGCATCAAATGCCAAACCTTTGGCCACAACATCATCCAACCAGCTCGGGAGTTGATCAACATTGCGAGCCCTTAGCCATTTCACATGTGGAGAATGGACATTATGAGACTGTTCATCCCACAAAAAAGTACTAGTTTTCGCTTCGTCCTAGCTGCAACTAATTACTTCACTAAGTGGGTCGAAGCAATTCCATTAGCTCATGTCAAGGAATCACACATCAAAAACTTCATTTGGACCCACATTGTTACCAAATTTGGCTTACCACACACATTGGTGATGGACAATGGTTCCCAATTCAAGGGAAAAACAGTCAAGGAATTTCTAGCCAAGTGGAAGATCGTCCATGCATTCTCCACTCCTCAGTACGCTCAAAGCAATGGCCAAGCAGAGGCTAGCAACAAAGCGAACTTAGAAAATTTGAAGAAAAAGATCGAAAAGAACAAGAGCCAATAGCCAAATCAGTTAGAGAACATTCTGTGGGCTTATCGCACCACAGCTCGCTCCAGCACTGGCGAGTCACCATTCTCCTTATGCTATGACACAGAAGCAGTTATTCCCACCGAGCTGACAGTCACTATGACTCGTTCAGAACTCGTTGAGTCTGGACATAGTGATGTCGTCCTAGCTCGAGAGGTTGACTTGCTGGAAGAATGCCGCGACCTAGCGCAGCCATCAAAATGGCATCTTACCAACAAACTCTGAAGAAGTCCTACAACAAGCGAGTACATCCTCGATCTTTTCAGTCTGGTGATCTAGTTCTGAAAAAGACTTAAGATGACTCCAAGCTAGCACTAACATGGGAAGGACTATACATAGTGGAACGAGTTGTTGGCAATGGAGCGTACTGGATCAAGACCCAAGAAGGGAAACCATTGCCATGCCCTTGGAACACTTATTTGTTAAAGAAATTTTATCAATAGAAATGCATTGTCGTATATTCCATGTTTTTATTTACTGCAAATTCAGGTATAGTTTACTTATGTTTATAATTAAAACTTACTCCGCTCAACTTCATCAACAAAACACAGAACTTGCACTGAAAGCACCACCAACATACGCGAACTTCCAACACTCTCAGGAGTTTCAACGCTCTCAGTGAGCAATACGCTTTCATAAGCTAGCATGCTCTCCGTGAGCAGCACACTCTCTTGAGCTTACAGGCTCCATAACCTCTCCAATTATCTCTAGTTGAGGACCTATACTTCTAGGATCAACTCAGTGAGAATGCTCTTAGTGAGCAATACGTTTTCATAAGCTAACACGCTTTCCGTGAACAGCACGCTCTCTTGAGCTTACAGGCTCCATAGGTTCCCCAATTCTCACTAGTTGAGGGCCTATACTTCTAGGATCGACTCAGTGAGAACGCTCTCAGTGAGCATTACACTTTCATAAGCTAGCACGATCTCCATGCACAACACGCTCTCTATGAGCATAACGCTCCCTTTAGCTCATAGGTTCCACAGCCT
The DNA here is from genome assembly GCF_015680905.1 of Coptis chinensis. Lineage (NCBI taxonomy): Eukaryota > Viridiplantae > Streptophyta > Magnoliopsida > Ranunculales > Ranunculaceae > Coptis > Coptis chinensis. Next base: position 69,520,452 of record NC_141457.1, on the reverse strand, counting down.
CTTTAATTCTCATTAGTGATTACCTATAACTTTAGGATCAGCTCAGACAGAATGCTCTTAGCGAGCCCTACGCTGTAATAAGCTAGCACACTCCTCTGAGCTACCAGGCTCATCAGCCCATAAAGTTATTACTAGTGGGCAACCCACAGTTGAGAACATTACCTACGAGCAAAACGCTTCCCTAAGCTAAGTCTCAAACTTCGTAATCACTATATGCCATATTCATCATGAACAACACAATAAGTACAAGCAATCAGGCGTAAATAAACAACATGCATTTCATAAACCTCCATCAATTGAACTGCCTAAAAAGACTCAGAAAACCAGTTCACTAATCCACCGATCTGCTGGGTCTACCCAAGAAATCCAGATCGGTATTGTTATAATTTTTGCAAATATCGAACTATCACTTTCGTGGAAACCAGTTCGTTCTGTATCAATACCAAAAGGGCGAACTGCTCAGGCGAGCCTGAGAAACCATTTTTATTATTTAACTCTCTCACAGAGAGCCGAACTAACAAAACATCCAACAATTTTCACAATTTACAACGATATGTCCAGAAATCATCGTCTAGCATCAGTAACCACGTGTTTATCAGTCGGAGCGGTGCTGGTAGAAGGGATATTACTCGTATCGCGTGCTACCACAAGTGCAGCAGTACCCTCAGCTTCATAATCCTGCTTTTCTAGTAGTTCAACGTACATTTCCGCCAGCACAGCATGATCTTCACAAACTCGATCATATTCCCTTTGTGCTTTTCGGGCCACAACTTGACACTGCTTGGCGTACTCAGTCACGGAGGCCAACTTTTCACACAGGTCCATCATCGAACTAACCAACACAATTTTCTCCTCCAGCACGTCCTGATGTTTTTTCCTCATGGCCTTCATCTTCTTCTTATCAGCTTCCCAGGCAGTATGCATCCTAACCAGCTCAACCGCACCACTATCGACATTTTCAGGACGTTGCACAGCTCGCTTCAACTTATCGTACCCCACCAGAAACTGTAAAGAGAATGCCAATGTTAATATTTGTCATTCACACCACAAAACATCAGTGCAAGTACAAAGCTCACCAAACAACATGCCAAGTCTGTGGTCTTCAGGGTCGTCTCCAAAGTTTCATTGTCCAACTCGGCTTTATCCCCATCTAGCACCATTCCTTCCAAGAGGCAGGTCGCTATAGAGGCCGAATGGAAGCTGCAATCAGAACGCTTGACCATGCGCTTCTTCCCCGTCTTCCTAACGTAGAAGAAGTCACTACCCACATCACCAGAACGCTGGGACGAACTACCAGCCGCAGCATTATGACCTCGCCCTAGGTTGTCATGTTCCTCCCAGTTCAGGTCGCTACCCCCTCCCCAGTTAGGAGACTTGAATACAATACCTCTAGGTCGCTCGCGGCCCTCCACCTTGGCACATTTGCCTTTCTTTGAACCAGAGCCAACAGCTTTGCGCTTGCCATGGTTCCCATGAGGATGGGGGTCTAAACTCCATCTCCTCCATCACAAGGGGAGAGGTTTCCCTCGTCCCCTCATCACCACCAGCAGCATCTCCACGTCGCCTGGACATACTCGAGTCTACAAACAAAACCAAAGATCACTGAACTAACACAAGAGCAAAGCATTCTTATTCAACAAAAAACAAAGTAAAGAAGAACACGTACCTAAGTTGATCAATAAAGATAAGCGCGCAAGAACTTTGGAGCACAGCAGCTTGGAGATGAAGGAGAGCAAATATCCTTGATCTTCTACTAACAGTTCTACTTATGCTCAAGTAATGTCCCTTCCCAAGGCATGTCATAATTACATCAAGACGCCAAACGTCAAGCCACCTGGCAGCCATCATTTCATATCTCCCGACCGCCCATATTTCTACACGTGCCACACACGTACTGTAGCCCATGTTGCTCTAACACTTAGAACGCTTCATGCGTCCTAAAGATACGTGCGACCTACAATGCTAAAAACGAATAACAAGCATGACGCGTAAACAAGCTCACAGGTCGTTTAGCCTATCTCACTCTTACCACAGGTCGCAACAACAGCCACCCATTTACAAAGTGTAATCAGACATATCATATGCAAAGCACCAAGTAATTGAGCAAAATGAAGCGACATGCATTCAATACAAGCAAAAAAGCGAACTGTCGACCAAAGTTAAGCCCAGTTCGTAGACTAACCGAGCTGCTGAGTTTACTCAAGAAATCCAGCTCGCTTAACTACCAGGTATCACTTCCCAAACTCTCCAGAACAATCTGGAGGTCCAGGTCGTCCAAGTATGATACAAACAAAAATTAATACTTAAAGCAAACCGCCTAGGTTACCCTAGGAAACCAGTTCTATTGTTTCAGGCCAAATGCCACATATAAACACAAACTTAAAACACCTTTTCTAAACAACATGCTTAAAGCTTTCAGTGATAAGTGTATTCAGTACTTGAGAGGAGCTAGGTTCGCCGGAGGTCGCCACAACCGCATCGGTAACGGTCACGTCCAGGTCGACCGAAACCTACGAAGGATCATCTAATGTACCAGTAGCAGAAGGAGGCATGACCTCAGGAACATTACTAGCATCTTCGAGTGTTTTGTCCCTACGATCACCCAAAGCCCCACGTTCATGTTCGTCCTGCAGCTCATCATATTTTTTCTCCAGCTCCTCTACCTCAGCACGAATGGAAAAATATGCCTCTTTTGCCTGAACCATGGCAGTTTTGCATCTTTCAGCAAAGGCATTCGCTGCGGCTAACTTTCTCTTTAGGTCGTCCACCTCATGCCTCAGCTCGACCGACTCGTTGACAGCTGACGTCTTCTCCAAAGTCAATGAAGTGAGTTGCGTCTTCAAAGCGTCCAGTTCTTTCTTCTCAGACTGTTCCACTTCTTGAAGAGTCGAAAGCTCGTCCTTCAGGGACTCGACCTCAGTCTTTTCCATCTTAGCGAACTACGCAGCCGTTCTCAATTTTTGGTACCTAGCAATAACCTGCATCAATAAGCATAGTACACTGCGTCAGTATCAAGCAATAACATGAGGAAGAACAAGATAAACAAATCACAACACAGGAGCTACTTACCAAGCACCACGCCTTATCCATTGCCCTCAAGTTCGACTCCAGCTCCTTGGAATCCAAATCTTTCTTATCAGCATCCAGCGTCATCCCCTCCAGCAAACAAGCAGCTATAGGTGCGGATTTGTAGCTACAATTCGACCTCTTCACAAAGCGATTTTTGCCAGACGTCTCATCTACATACATCAGGTTGCACTCCAGCTCATCTTTCCCACCACTAGAGTGACCTTTGCCAGTCTCTTTAACAACAACCTTCCTCTTCATCTTACCAGAAGTATCTCCAGTGACCTTGGTCGGAGCGACCTCCATGATCTCTTCACCCAGCATGCTGAAGTCAACTAGCCGCCTAGACCTCGAGCTGCGAGCTGCCCTCCCCCCAGTTAGCCCTTCACCGCCAGGTCCCGAGCTGCCCCCAAACATAGTTTCAACTACCCTCGCGACATTGGCAGATCGGACCTCAGGTTCATCGTCCTTCCTCTTCGGTAAGCGACTTCGCTCAGGAATATCAAAGATGATATCATCCAGATCGTAGGGTGCGCTCTCTAGACCCCTCTCAACCCCTCGAGGCACCAGCACCTCCAGGGGGTCGTTTCGGACTAGCACGACTTCAGTTCTTATCTTCCCTTGTCACCAGGTCGCTCTTGCGCCTTTCCATCACCGGTCCACTAGATGCTTCCCCAATCACCTCACCCCGAGCCCTCTTCTTCTGAACCCTCCTCTTCTCCCTAATCGCAGGCCCTCCCCATTCTACAAAGAAATGTGTAACCTCAGGAAGTTTCGCCTGTTTCTGCGCTCGAGTTAGCCTTGCAAACTTCTCAATCACCTTCCGATCAGTTCCCTTCTCTATAGCGAGCTCTGCACAGACAACAAAATAGTAGTGTCAATACAAAGTCAACAGATGCAATATCAAAACACTTAAATAGCGTACTGGTACCCACCAGTAAGGTTACATATCCTATTTTCCACACCAAACCCTCTAGCACAGAAGTTCCCAACTAAGAGCAATGACCTTTTGTCCCAAGACTCGTTACTCACACTGTCCAGAATGCTCGAACTCTTAGTTCGTGTTTGCAAACTAAAGTTAAGAGCCTGAGATCGCTTTACTGAGAAGTGCTCAATAATGTCAGCGACCCCTATCCGGTACTCACCGCTGGCGTTCAGCAGGTCAAACAGCTTGAACAACCGCCACGTGTTACCCACAAACTGACAGGGCGCTTTGCAACAAAAGTTCGATAAAAAACGCACAGACCAGTTTAGAGAACGGTATCGTCATATGAGCCTTCAACTGCCCCTCACAGACTATAACCCCATAGTTCGGTGGATTGTACCTATCACTAAAGACCTGTGCGTCCTATCCTGGCTTGTGGATCTCCAGACCGCTTATGGTTATCCCATAAGTCTTTCTCAAGTAGGGGAACGCCCTCAAAGCGTGTTTGTCTACAGTCCTAGGCGGTAGCCCACTAGACGACGATCTCTCATTGCGACCTGAAGTGCTAGTTATAGCAACCACAGATGCAAATCGGGCATCATCTTCCCCACCCTTAGCCTCATCATCATCATCACCCTCACTCACACCACAAACTGACTCCTCCTTCTTTTCCTCCACATCATCCCAACCAAGAGAAACTTCGCGAATCTCATTAGATCGCGTATCGTCTGAGTCAGACATCTTTCTCTTGTCACTCACAACTCCAACAATAGGCAACAAAATGAACGACCTAACAACTCAACAACAAAAGCAAGAACGAAGTAGAGAGTGGAAGATCAACAATGGCAGAAAACTAACCTGAAGACTCTTGATGTAGTGAGTTTTTCTGAAAAGAGAAGCAAGAAATGGCGATTCAGATAGCCAGTGTTGTTTTGTATAACCGCCCTTCCAGTTCCCAAAGTGTTATGATTACACCCTAGCCTAGCCGCACACGGCTTCCAACAAGCTGTCCTGTCTTTTCAAATCCCAAAAAAATGGGGCGACATATTTTCTCCGCAACTGCTCAGATTTGCTCACGTGCCATACACGTGCGAACTATTACCGCATACCAGTTCACCAGATAGTACGAATTGATCTCTATAGTTCCTTGGGTATTTCCATTTACATCAGTTCGTCTCTTCATGCATGCTCAACACGAGCTACTGTGTTCTCTGAGCAGATCGTTCCAATGAACTGCACGACCTACTGAGAGGGGGCTGTGTGAGGGAGTGATATTCTCATTCAGAAATATCAAGCACATGCTCAGCATGGTGGAAATACCACACCGACCTCTGACTTACTCCTCCGACCAAGTCACTAGCTCGCTTCCACGAGCTATGAGATCGCTCTAGAACAGATCGTATCACTATGCAGATCGTTCTATATCATGACTCAGCCTATCTTCTAGAAGCAATTATTACCAAAGTTGCACTTACACAAACCACTGCCGCAAGCTACTAACCACGGCCCCAAGCTACTAACCCCTACTACTAATCTCCATCATTACAACATTCCTACCAAGACCACTCTCACACTCATTCTCAATCTCCACCCTACATTTGTGTTGGTCTTTACACGTGTTGGGTTAAGATTCACTTTCATCATCTATAAATACCTCCCATATGAACTACGCCAAACCTGATTATTCTCTCCCCCCAGAATCGAGAGATAAATACGTAGGCAGTTTGCTCATCAACGAACTCGGTCTTTCCCACATTCAATCTCATTCTCCTTCTTACCTTGTATGTGAAGGTGAACTAAAACGCTCCTTTACACATGTGTTGCTAGTCTAAGTAAGGGGTGGACCAGTTAAAAAAGTACGTGCTGAATGCCGAGTCAAATTTCTTCTTGCAACCAACATTCAGTAGAAATTTGTGATGAATGACAATTCAGCAAACAGATAATCCGAACAATTTTCAATCAGCAGTCACATTCAGCAGTTGAAACACACCTTAAGTTGGTTTTTACTACAATCAGCTCCAACTTCCAAGCACTTTTCTTGTTTCACCATAAAAGAACTACATGCGTAATGAGAAAAAAAGCAAAAAAAGACGGAAAACAAATTAAATATCAGGTTGCAGCAGCTAAGATCGATGGAAATACAACTAACGAGTCCCTAACTAAGCGAACTGATCTTCAAATCTCTTCTAGGGTTAACGAATATTACCCTCACTGGTCTCCCCCCAATACATACAAAAAAAAACACGGTCAACCTAAGTTTTTTTTTTGTGTGTACTTAGAGGGAGACCCTAATTTCCCCATCTAGTAAGGAGGAAATCCTAATTGGCTCATCTTGGGGGTAATACTAGTTAACCCTCTCTTCTATTGAGATTCTAAGAAGGGCATTCCATTTGTTCTCTATCTGCACTAGGTTCTTAATTGCGAGTGGCCAACTCTGAGCGGTACATGTCCAGATATACTCTACATACACAAATTTCTCCAGTGAATCCTGTTAAATAGTTTCCATTGAAAACATGAATGGAGGACTATGCTTCATTCACCTTCCCATACTGAAACATTTGGAGTAAGGCTTTGTCATTGTTGTGCTTTCAAACTGGCCTTTTATCTCACGTCTAGAGACAACTTGGCATAATTTGGCCATGGCATGGCAGTTTGATGTTTTCTAAGTGTATAGATTGCCCAAAATTATTCAAGAAACAAAGAGATTAGCACAAAAAAGCCTGTACTAACATAATTGAAGCATCAGCAGAAGAATTCCAAAGTGCCTAGGCCATTTGATGCAATTTTTTTAATGCATTTATGGTCCAGGGATCCCCTGCCAGAGCACAGATGGGTCAACTGAGATGTTTTGTATAGTTTGCAATATTAGTGTACTTGCAAGAATAGAGGAACAAGCACAAACCCTGACAACCCCCAAAATAAGTATTCAAAAGCAAGTTTAGCACAACCATAAGCATGACTTTTCCTTTGTCTTTCTCTTTGTTCTCTCAGAGTTGAAGTACATACTACAAGAAGTTCAGTTCCATACCTCCATATATTTACTAATACTAATTTGAGCTTAGCAAGGACCACAATCACCACATATACTATATTATCTACAAATTGAAGCCGTCTTATATTGCAAATGGACTTCATGAGAATTAATAATCACGTGAAACATGAATTATTTCACTGTGAAATGAATATCAATGCTTCTAACATTCTGAAAAGATGGCTTAACTTGCAATGATTCTTTTTATGTCGTAGTGATAAGAGCCCAAAACTGTAGTTTTAACCCCTAACAATCATACTTTTAGACCAATTATGCGAGTAATAAATAAGAATTAATGCTGATTACGTGTTTTTATGTATTTCAGGCAGTAAAGTCAATTATGTGCAGAACTGTGCCACTTTGGCGAGATAAAGGAGCAAGGGTTGGTTGCTAAGAAGTTCTATGATTAAAGGCCGAGATTCAAGGAGAAAAAGCCTTTGTAATGCCCGATCAAAAGCTGAAAGTCAAAGTCCACGCGGGAAGAAACAGTGCACAAAGTCGGTAGAATTTCCGAAGACCGTATCTTTGGACTCAAACCTTGGAATTGGGCCTACCTTATGTCAAAACGACCGGCTCGGAAAGAGCTTTCCAATGGTCCAAGCTTTGGCCCAATCAGAGGAGCATAAGTGGACTAAAAGTCTTTTGAATCCTAATCCAGTTGAAGAGCCCTTTTTGGACTGAAGAAATTAGGTTTTGGGCCCGATTTTCCGGCCCAAAACATGGCTCCAAGCCCATGCACGATTTTGGATATGATTTCCTCCATATCAAGAAAGAAGACTTAACTCTGAGGATATAGAGTAGCTTAGGATAAAAAGTATCCATTATAATAGCTTCTAGATCTAGTTTTAGTTAAAGTAGCCATTTCGAAGTTTTACCCTTAGCATCAATATCGAAGTTAAATTTACTCTTAGTTGTTCTTCTTGTTTTAGTTAGAGTATTGAATATTGTTATTGCTTGATTAGATAAATAAAATAGTTTATTATTGATCAAATTTGATTTTGTCAGTTAAATTTGTTTGATCTAATTTCATTTATTGTTTGTTATTCATTTCGTAGTCATTGATTTTGGGTTGGATTATTGTTTAGTTAAATTGCATAAAGTTAGAATCTTTCTATTATGTCGTATTCAATTTCATACGGAAAGGATAGCGTAATGATTCTTGGCTAAACCTCCATTAGAGGGGGTTGAGAAGCCTTGATGAAAGCTTGATTCTCGATTAGCGTAAAGTAGTCGTAAATTCCTTTCCACTCTAGAAACGATTAGTTCACCATGAGAATGGGTTTGATCGTTCACATGCTAGTTCTGAATTGGTAGAAATGCCATGTATAATTAGGGATTAGGATGAACCAATTGTTCTGCGAAGCAGTTCAATTCGGATTACGACGATTCGTCGTTAGTAAATTAAGTTGAATTAAGGTGGAATCAATCCCCCCTAATTCCTTATTATAGAATCAACGTAATATTTTCGTAGTTTGAATCAATTATAGTTAGTATCTTGTTATGTGTATTTGCATCGTACTATAAGTCGTAAATCTCTCACTCTCATAGACAAAGATAAGACAGATTAGGTTATGAAACATCTCATGCAAAAGAACTAGGAGTGGAACGAATCATCTACTCCACTATATCTCAATAGGATTGAGAGTAGAATCTTTGATAAAGCTTAATAGCAAACATTTTTATTTTAGTTTTACTGGCGTTTAGAGTTCTCGCGAGCTTTATTCATTGGTAAAACTAGCGATTTAGAGTATTATCAAATGGCACCGCTGCCGGGGATCAAGGGGAATATAACCACCCCAAACAGCATTTTGCTTGTCTTCAAGCAAATATGAGAAATTAGAATAAGTGACCAAAAATGGAGTTCTAACTACTCTCATTTCACGAGAGTCGACAGATTGACCATATGCAACAAGGCCTTAAACCATTAAGAATTCCCTAGTGGACGAGTTATAGCCTCGTGAGAGTTTTCCAGTGAAGGTACTCACAAACTTCATCTATACTACAACGACTACGAAATAAAACTATTGTTTCCTTATTTATGCCTCAATTATCTATACATCTCATTAGCAATGAATACAGAATAATCAAGTCGAAACTTAAACTAAAATATGCATAATAATCAATCATCTATGAATAAACATATATACAATGAGTAATACTATGAAATGCAGTAACAAGTTCGTTTCTGAAAACTTGGAATAATGTCCTTAAGTAGGTTCCCACATATAAGTCAAGATACAAACACTCTGATTTTCCTGCTCAAGTTTCGCTATTCCAGTGTGTAGTGGGCACACTTTACCTTACAATCTCAATGACACACAAGGAAGTCGGAGTCGATCAAACACATCTGCCACTTACTATCACACTAACCTATTCCTAATTAAGCTAGATGTCTTTATTAAGTGTTGCGGGGATTAGGAGATGGCTTAAGAAGGAAGGAAATGGATATTCAAAAATGATAAGTCTGAGATAATAGAGTCTTCATATTATGTAACTAGAGAAAACCTTGCTATTTACTTTTGCTTCAACACTTTGTTCCCTCCTTAGCCATATTTTTCTTTTTCTTTGGCTTTTGACTCCCTTTTATTCTATTTTTGGAGTTTTATTTATTTCTATTTCTATTTTTATTTTTATTTATTTATTTATTTATCTTTTTGGATGGAAACTTCTTTCCTTTTTCTTTTCTGAAGCACCTACTATTTTTGTTTACACATGTTTTTCTCTTCTTCTTCCTTCACTCATTCTATTCTCAGACTTATTCTAAATTGGGTAGGTTAATTTTTTTTTTTTTTTTTTTTTGTTTTGTTTTGTAACAGGGTAAAGGATTTGTGGTTTATGAAAGGCTAAAGAAAGGCTTAGAGGGGCGACTAGCGAAAATAATTTATAGGTTTGAAATTCTGGCTATATCGATCCAAAGAGAGCCTAAATTCTCGCTTAGGATATGGTTTAGTGATCAAGCAAGTGGACGTGTGATTTCTCTATCCGGATTTTACTTCTCCCTTGTGTCATTTCTCAAATGTTTCACTCATATAAGGCTTTAGGCTATATTGTCACAGGGTTTGTAGAATAAGTACTCTAGCCTAGATTTCAGAAACTTACTGCGAAACAATCATAGATACTCATGTAATATATTTATAGAAAGATGCAAAGATTATTACCTACATATTAACCTAAGTTTCTAAAAAAACTATTCTAATGCAAAAGCTACGTGCGACTTCTAGATTATTAAGAGCATAGAGAAAGAAAACAATACCAATATTCCTAAGTGTATAACATAAACTTTTTTTATTTATATTTTTGAATTTTTGAAATTTTACTAGAAAACAAGTGCATATTATACATATCTATATCCTAACAGATGTCTTAATTACACGTGTTTCTATGCCCACCCCCAAACAAGAAATATGCTTTGTCCTCAAAGTATTTAAATAGATAGGGTAGGAAAAATACCATGGAAACGCGTGAAATTCTGGAACATCTGCAAAACCAGGTTATAACATACTAATATAGAAAAGAAAACTGACGCCACTCTGTAAGAGTTCCACCCATTATGGGGTTAACAAGAATTAAATTGTTTGGGACATAAGCAGACACTAACTGTAACTAAAAACTTACCTTATCTCCTGCTTTTATTCATCATTCTCCTCATCCTCTCCTTCTATAAAGAAGTGAGGTTCCTTCGCATCCTGCCATGCCATGATAACTTGCCAGGCTTCCCGCCATTTATCATCTATTATTGCTAACCTATTAAGCGATACTTGGTCTGACGGGGTGTAGGGTGCAACCTGATGAGGTTGTATCCTCCACCCTTGCCAAGTCATTGCACGGAAAGATCAAATAATACTATTGGTGGGTCGCACAGTGTCGACCGTAATCCAATCCGTGAAACGTGTACAAAAAATAGGGAAGAAACATAGCATAATACGGGAAATTAGAACAGGCATAAGAAGGTACTTATGCCTCATGCTATGGGCTCGTGCTAAACTAGACATCAAGGTTCTAGGAAGGTCATAGAACATACGTCCCATGGCTAAAGCAAGGAAGACGCTGCAAGTGGCATCATTCACAGAAGAAAAACGCCATTCCCCTAAAATGTTTAGGATGATCAAAAACATAACAGTTCTTATGTTCATGGACAGGCTACCAAAGGCGACGTTATATTCCCCTTGGTCCTTGATACGGAAAATGCCTGCCCCATAAGCCTCATGCAAAAACTCGTATGTGTAGACATACATATTATCTACCCAATAGCACCATGGGTCTTGTATTTCAGCTGGCATAGCAAGTCCAAGAACAAATGCTAGCAAAAACCTTGTAATTTCTATTGGTTCATTGTCAATGTTGATGGAGAACACTTGTTCTCCATCCGGTCTCTCAAAGAACATGCAATTATCATAGAAATAATATGCAAGTGTTGGAGAATAAAGTTCATCAGATCTTACCATTAGCAGTTCCCAGCCTACGTGTGTGATCACCTCGCGAAACCAAGCACCATAAGTGGTGCTTTGGAACAAATCTTCAAAAGACTGTTCCGATATTATTGTTGGAGATGTCATCTCAAAACTACGCTCTAGAACAGCTGCAAATGATCTGGGAACAACCCGCAGAAAACTGGAAATTTTTGTGTCTACGGAGGTCGTATGCGCAGTGTGCACTTCACGCGGCGCAGTGCGCTCGATGATTTTCGAAGTTACAATCTCAGTAAAGCGTATGTTTAATTTGTTGCGCGCGCAGCCTTTCGACTAGAATTTCGACAAGTGCTTAAAGCGCGCCCTCTCCGGCGAGTGCGCCCGAAATTCTTGAGTTGTGAAAATGATGAAGAACAAATGGGAAACGAGGGAGTGAAAGGTGAGAGATGGATGTGAGTTATAGTGTGGGTTGTGAGTGTAGAATGAATGAAGTTTTTATAGGTTTTAAATTGTTAAAACGAATCAAGAAGTTGCTTAAAAGCGTTAAGGCAATTTTCCGGAAATAATAAAATTTCCAAACCCGAAAACGGAAACAAATCATATTCTTGATTCTAAAACAACCCTAATATCTTTTAGGTTGAATTTAGGATAGAAACTGCCTAACTTCTCTAGATTTCATCCTATCCAATATCTATTCATAGATATGCCCATATCGGCAATATTTTCAACCCCTACTCCAAAACAACTTCTAAACTTGATGATCATATACAAATCATGGTAGAATAAATAATAACCACCCCCATACAATTTGGGAAGGTGGGATCCATAATAACAACCGCGCACAATTTGAAAAGAACCACATTATATTAATATTGGCATTCAAACAACTTTTCACTACAAAATTCAAATGTAACTACGGAATTCATAAACTTTACATCGAAAGGAAATAAAAACCATTAAAACTACAAATAAAATATCATCGACCTATACAATCCCTAAACATGTCTGCTGCTTGTAGCGGATGGCACACGCTCAGGAGATAGCTCCTGAGCTCTCGATGGGGCATTGCCCTTCGTCTTTTGGCGACGACGCTCGTGCCTCACAGCTGTATCCTCAGAAAAACTCCCGTGGGGTGGGAAGCGTGCAAGCATATCGGCGCAAAATTGGCGCTGAGATTCCAGCTCAGCCCTCGTCTGTTCCCACCGCTTATCCTCGCGCTGGGTACGACTCTCGAAGTTATGATGCATAGTAGCCTGCCGAGTCTGGAGGTCTTTGCAAATAGTATTGAGAGAACGCATGCCACGATGAATCACAGTCATACGTTCTGCATTTGACCTACACCTCTCCAAGGCATCGACATCAAAACATGCCATGTCATCCTCATTCTCCGAGTCATTCTCATTCTCCGAGTCAATCCCTTCGACTACCCTATCCTTAGACAACCTCCAAACTCGTTGGATACATTCCGTATAAATACGAGGATTTCGGTGTTGGTTCAGGCAAATCCTATCAACTGTCGGAGTCGCGTTGAAGGTCATCATGATCTTTGTTATCAAAACAAGGAGAGGTGCAATACTCTTTCCAACTCCCCTAATCATGTTACCCAAAAACTCCAAAATACAGAACTCATACTTCTGCTCCTGGAGTATCCATAGAACGTGGAGGCAGTTCAGACCGATGTCGCTGACTTTCTCCTTCCCTATGACATTCCTACCAATCCACTGAGCTACAACCAGCTGGTTGGTTCTGAGGGACTACTGGCGAACACAATGCGAGCTCGCATTGTAGTTCCCTTCGAAAATAGTCGCGTTCATCAACGGCTCGACCCCAGTAAATTGGGACTCCTGTAATGTGGCATCGAGATGGCGTCTAGGCGGAATGCCTAAAATTTCAGCCAATAACTCTGTAGATACTTCTCGCCTCCTCCCATCCACCTGAACAAAAATTCTCCTCCCATCCAACTCTCTCGTGTTGTAAAACTGTCGGACCAAATCTTTGTGGTAAAAATCATCAGTCAAGTACCACAAACTACTCCAGTCTCTACTAACCATCTCGTCACCGTAAAACGGCGCGAAGTGGTTGGCAGTAAACGCGTGCTCCAGCAAAATTCGACGTCGTTGAGCCATTGGAGTTTTGATCTGATTTGAGGTTTGATAGAAGGTGTAAGAAGCAAAGAGAAACAACCTCACTAGAAAAATGATGGTGGTGGCGCGGTGGAGGCGCGGCAGCTCCAAATTTTTGAATTTTTAGTGGTTTTCGGTTGTTTAAATTGGTGGAGGTGGCGGTGGGGGTAGGTAGGAGAAGATTTGGGGTGGGTTTGAACTTTGGGCGTGGGTGAATTTAGGTTTTCTCTTTATTTTTAGTTTTATGTTAGGGTTTAAAGCTTTGTTTTTGTTAATGGCGGTTTGAAGGTGAAGATCGCGAACTGATGGTTTGAAGGTATGGTGCAGGTGCGCTTTGAGTGCGCGCGAGTTTGGGCCCAAGCCCAATATGATTTTCCGATTTTTGTCGAGTTTTAGCGCAACTTCAAACTAAATTTGCCGCTTCGTTACCGGTCCGATTTTTGCGAATGAGAAATGGAAATGATCAGGAGAGAATTTCTAATCCAATGATCCATAAAACACTCTATTCCGACCATGGGTGACATATAAGAAAATGGAAAATACCTCGAAGTGCGTGTATGACGTAAGTTATGCAAACTAATGAAATCTAAATTCATAGATTATGTCAACCCAAATCAGAATACAATTAAATGGCCTAAGCAACATAAATGGAAAGTTAAACATCCCAGGACAGAAACACGAACACCCCACCCCCAAACAAATTTTTTACAACAGTTTTAGAAAATTTGTTTTACAATGGGTCTTTTAACGTCAGATTCCCGAGACTTCCTAGATTATTATATTTATGATTTAATATATTTTTTTTTTCTCTTTTTATACATACGGATTAATATAAGAAAAAACAATAAACAATAAAGACATAATTCACACCATAGAGAAACATGACTCAAAAACTGAGAAAACATGTGCGAGCGGAAACCGTGAATTATGTTAAACGTGGACTTAGGATCCGGTAGTTACAGCCACACACTCCATAGGGAGGGCCCAATTACCTGAATGGTGCACTTACTAATATATGGAAGTGAAAGGAAGTACCCCAAACAATAAAATGAGTCATTTATAGTCAGATTCTCGAGACTTTATCGAGAACATATGTATGAACATGCAGTTTATCATATATCAACAACCGAAATAGTTGTGGATCGTTCCATAAATAAATATCACAGAAAATATATCTAAACATAATGAAGCACTGCACCAAGATTTCCTACAACGCAACTTAGTGAAATAAAAGCGAAGTCGAATAGACCTATAACGTACTCGAGCATGCACTTTCTTCTTCATCTTTGAACGAGAGGTTGTCCTAGTGAATGAGTGTGAAAAATTGAATGGTTGTGGAAGATATGGCGGATATGAATAAGTTTTAGAAGGAAAGAGTGGAAAAAAATGAGAATGTGGGTTTAGCACAAGACTCATTTGTGGTGTAGGTAAGAACTGTCTCAATTCTGAAAATGAAAGTGTCAAGTGCCTTTCCATTGGGCATTATTTTCGTTTTAGGAGAATTTAGAAATTCATGAAGCACAGGAGAAACAAGAGGGTCCAGTGCAAACTCTAGGTTCCTTTGAAAAGGTGGAGGGTGGGGAATATTGGTGATAGAAGGTGAATGATATGATGTGGGTAAATGGTTCTCGGCTAGAGCTCTCAAGTCCATATCATCAGAAGTCTTGATATATGCAAGACATTCCTCAATAGGTGGGTCAAAAGGATCACTGGGGTAGAGATTAAAAAATTCATCTTCCGTCATAGCATCAAGGGATGAATGGTTGTTGATAAGGGGGGACTCGCGAAGTGGTAAAGAAGAGGTGCAGAAGAGTTGAAGGAAATCTTCCTCTATTTCCTCTACTACCGGGGAGTCATTGTTAAAGTTAGAATTTCCGAAGGAAAGAATTTTGTGCATTGGATTCTCAGGAAACATGTTTTTGAAATAATTTTGAGCTAAGCTCTCGATCATGCTAATCTCTCCATCGACAGTCGTATCTGGAAATTGCTCTATCGGTTTAAAAACATTTACGTCAACAGAAAGATAGCCAAAAGACATAGACATCGAACCATCGTGGCAGTTTATGAACGCGTTGGCAGTAGCCAAGAAGGGACGCCCTAAAATGATAAGTACAGAGTCGTTAGTGACTTCTGTGTTGAGGATAACGAAGTCGGCTGGGTAGTAAAAATTTTGGACTTTAACCAGCACGTTTTCAACCACACCCTTAGGATACTTAATAGACCGATCAACTAATTACAACGTCATTTTAGTGGGTTGCATCTCTTGTAGACCTATTTGTTTGTATAGATATTATGGGAGTAAGTTAACACTCGCCCCCAGGTCTAATAATGCGGTCGTCGTGTGGGAATCTCCTAAGGTGCATTGTACAGTAGGACGACCAGGGTCCTTGTACTTAACAATTCTGTTATGTTCAGATAGAGTTGGGAATTGTTCGGTTAAGAAGGTGTCTCTTGGTATATTGGTCTTACGCCTAGTAGTACACAACTCCTTAAGAAACTTAGCATGGTGTGGTAGCTTTTTAATAGCTTCGAGAAAAGGAAGGTTTATCATCAGATTTTTAAAAACATCCCTAATCTCTTCATAATTTGTATCTTTGGTCAACATAGCTAATCTCTGGGGAAACGGTGGTTTCTCTCTATATTTTGCATATGGATCAACAGGGTGGTTCACCTTGACTTTCTGTTTCTTTGGTTGTGGTTTAACTGGTACCTCTACCGGGGTAGGATCTTCAGTTACTATTTCGGTATTTAGTAAAATATCTTGTGTAGGGACTACTGGTGGGGTAACTACAGGCATAGTTACTTTGTTATCAGCCACTCTACCTGAACGGAGAGTGGTGATGGCATTTAGCTCACCAACGTTTTCATTTTTATTACTAGTATTACCATTTACCTCGAAGGCTGTGTTTGTTATTTTAGGATTAGGTATCGCTTGACCTGGAAACACACCTTTGGGTTGGGTTTTATCTTGGGTTAATTGTTGGCTTAAATTAGTAATGGATTGTAAAAGATGTTCGTTAGATTGAGCCATGGTTTGGAAAAGTTGTTGGCTCACTTGTATGAAGGTGTCAAGACGATTCGGTTGTGTGGGTGTAGTGGTCACGGGTGGTGTGACTGGAACTATCGCACGTTGATTATTAACAGGTGGGTTGTGATAGTTATTATTTACCAGAACGATGCCTCTATTAACATTATAATTATTATTGTTATAATTATTATAATGACCTTGTCCTTGTCCTTGTCTCTAGGGAGCTTGGTTGTAATTAGGCTACCGCCTAACATTTTGATTATTATACCCCGGAGGTGTGACTTGTTGATTATTTCTCCAACCGGTTGGGATTTTGCCTCCAAGGGTTAGGTTCGCTATTAATGGAACAAGCATGTTCATAGGCTAGAGGACAGTAGGAGTCGGGATGCTCAGGACTCAAACAGAAATTATATGGATTGGAATTGACATTCATGATGGGGGTAGGCTTTTATTGAATAGAAATAGCCTCTATCTTTTTAGTGAGAGATTCGATTAAAGTTTTTAACTCAGGATCGGGTTTCATCTCAAACATACCGACAGCTTTAACTGTGGAAGACGAACTAGCAGAGCGGGGATATCATCACTACCCCAGTTGTTGTTACGCTTAGTTTGGTCTTCTAAAAATTTATAAGCCTCCGAGGCTCCTTTACTTAGGAAACTACCCCCATTCATTATGTCTAGGACTTCTTTATGGTGATGTAGAAGTCCTTCGAAAAAGGCATGAACTAACGTGTCTTTCGCAAGATTGTGGTGTGGACACTCTATAAGCAGATCGGTGAAACGATTCCAAGCCTCAGAAAATGATTCATGAGGATTCTGTCGAAAGAAATGAATCTTGGAAAGTATTTCATCTGTCTTCAGGGGTGGGTAAAAATGTTCCATAAATAATTGAACAAGTTTAGCCCACGAGTCCATTGCATTAGGCGCCAGGGCGCTTAACCAAAGACGCCGCCCTTTATCGGCTAAAGTGAAGGGAAATACCCTCAGTTTAATTTGTTCAACACCCACCGTAGGATAGTGGAATGTTGTAAGGACTTGTTCAATCCTACGCATGTGCTGATAAGGTTGACCATGAATAACGGGCAACAAATTAAAAATATTTGGGGGGATTCAGAAATCCCCTACTGGGTCTGCAAGAACGATGCAAGATTTAGGGCTATCGCTCAAGGCTTTATAAAAGTCAGAGAGAGGAGTCTCTCCTTCTTCGCCCATTATTTCGTGTTGTGTGTGGTATGCTAGTTAGAGGTGTAGTGAGTGGTATACTAGAGAGGCGCGGTTTGTTGACGTTCTTGCCGCTTAATTACGTTAAGCGTTTTTTTGTTCACCGACCGTAATCTCATACAAGGCTAAGACCAATCTTAACGAAAACACAACAACGCCCAAACAATCTCGATATGCTAGTATAAACCTCTAACGTAAGATCACGAGGAATGGAAGAAAAGAGTACCTGAATGCCTCCTTGCTTCGCTTGTAAATAGCGTCTTGTTTACGCGTGTTCAGTGTATATAACAAGTTAGAACACTGAAAAACTTGAAGAAATGGAAAGTTTGAAACAAACTTGAGGAAATTGGGCAATTTCAACAGGGCGCAGTCGCTACTCAGATGAAGCGCAAAGCGCCGGTGTAACTTCGAATTACAGTGTTTTGAGCACGGGTCCCGCTCGGTTTGGGCGCAGGTGCGCTCAGGACTTGTCAGATGTCCAGTGTTTTGAGTGCAGGTGGCGCTCTGTTTGGGCGCAGGTGCGCTCCATGTATTTTCGCGAGGAAAATTTAAGTCTTTGAAACCGACAAACACGCGATGAATCAAACAAAACAAGTGGGTGGGTTTAATGGTACTTAGAAAAGACTAATTATACTACGAAACAATGCTAAAAGGGAACTAAGATGGCAGCGGCGCCATTTGATAATTCTCTAATTTTTGTATGAAGCTTATGGGGCAGGCATTTTCCGTATCGAGGACCAAGGGGAATATAACGTCGCCTTTGGTAGCCTGTCCATGAACATAGGAACTGTTATGTTTTGGATCATGCTAAACATTTTAGGGGAATGGCGTTTTTCTTCTGTGAATGATGCCACGGGACGTATGTTCTATGACCTTCCCAGAACCTTGATGTCTAGTTTAGCACGAGTCCATAGCATGAGGCATAAGTACCTTCTTATGCCTGTTCTAATTTCCCGTATTATGCTATGTTTCTTCCCTGTTTTTTGTACACGTTTCACGGATTGGATTACGGTCCGACAATTGTCGACCACCAATAGTATTATATTTGATCTTTCCGCGTAATGACTTGGTAAGGGTGGAGGATACAACCTCATCGGGTTGCACCCTACACCCCGTCAGACCAAGTATCGCTTAATAGGTTAGCAATAATAGATGATAAATGGCGGGAAGCCTGACAAGTTATCATGGCATGGCAGGACGCGAAGGAACCTTACTTCTTTATAGAAGGAGAGGATGAGGAGAATGATGAATAAAAGCGGGAGATAAGGTAAGTTTTTAGTTACAGTTAGTGTCTACTTATGTCCCAAGCAATTTAATTCTTGTTAACCCCATAATGGGTGGAACTCTTACAGAGTGGCATCAGTTTTCTTTTCTATATTAGTATGTTATAATCTGGTTTTGCAGATGTTCCAGAATTTCACGTGTTTCTATGGTATTTTTCCTACCCTATCTATTTAAATACTTTGAGGACGAAGCATATTTCTTGTTTGGGGGGTGGGCATAGAAACACTTATAATTAAGACATCTGTTAGGATATAGATATGTATAATATGCACTTGTTTTCTAGTAAAATTTCAAAAATTCAAAAATATAAATAAAAAAAGTTTATGCTATACACTTAGGAATATTGGTATTGTTTTCTTTCTTTATGCTCTTAATAATCTAGAAGTCGCACGTAGCTTTTGCATTAGAATAGTTTTTTAGAAACTTAGGTTAATATGTAGGTAATAATCTTTGCATCTATCTATAAATATATTACATGAGTATCTATGATTGTTTCGCAGTAAGTTTCTGAAATCTAGGCTAGAGTACTTATTCTACAAACCCTGTGACAATATAGCCTAAAGCCTTATATGAGTGAAACATTTGAGAAATGACACAAGGGAGAAGTAAAATCCGGATAGAGAAATCACACGTCCACTTGCTTGATCACTAAACCATATCCTAAGCGAGAATTTAGACCCTCTTTGGATCGATATAGCCAAAAATTTAAACCTATAAATTATTTTCTGCTAGTCGCCCCTCTGAGCCTTTCTTTAGCCTTTCATAAACCACAAATCCTTTACCCTGTTACAAAACAAAACAAAATAAAAAAATTAACCTACCCAATTTAGAATAAGTCTGAGAATAGAATGAGTGAAGGAAGAAGAAGAGAAAAACTTGTGTAAACAAAAATTAGTAGCTGCTTCAGAAAAGAAAAAGAAAAGAAGTTTCCATCCAAAAAAAATAAATAAAAACTCCAAAAATAGAATAAAAGGGAGTCAAAAGCCAAAGAAAAAGAAAAATATGGCTAAGGAGGGAACAAAGTGTTGAAGCAAAAGTAAATAACAAGGTTTTCTCTAGTTATATAACATGAAGACTCTATTATCTCAGACTTGTCCTTTTTGAATATCCATTTCCTTCCATCTTAAACCATCTCCTAATCCCCGCAACACCTAATAAAGACCTCTAACTCAATTAGGAATAGGTTAGTATGATAGTAAGTGGCAGATGTGTTTGATTGACTCTGACTTCTTTGTGTGTCATTGAGATTGTAAGGTAAAGTGTGCCCACTGCATACTGGAGTAGCAAAACTTGAGCGGGAAAATCAGAGTGTTTGTATCTTGACTTATATGTGAGAACCTACTTAAGGACGTTATTCCAAGTTTTCATAAACGAACCTCATTCATCGCATTTCATAGTATTACTCATTGTATATATGTTTATTCATAGATGATTGATTATTATGCATATATTAGTTTAAGTTTCGACTTGATTATTCTGTATTCATTACTAGTGAAATGTATAGATAATTGAGGCATAAATAAGGAAATAATAGTTTTATTTCTTAGTCGTTGTAGTATAGATGAAGTTTGTGAGTACCTTCACTGGAAAACTTTCACGAGGCTATAACTCGTCCACTAGGGAATTCCTAGTGGTTTAAGGCCTTGTTGCATATGGTCAATGCAATTGCACTCGGCGAAACAAGAGTAGTTAGAACTCCATTTTTGGTCACTTATTCTAATTTCTCATATTTGCTTGAGGACAAGCAAAATGCTGTTTGGGGGTGGTTTGATAAGAGCCAAAAACTGTAGTTTTAACCCCTTAACAATCATACTTTTAGACCAATTATGTGAGTAATAAATAAGAGTTAATGCTGATTACGTGTTTTTATGTATTTCAGGCAGTAAAGTCAATTATGTGCAGAACTGTGCCACTTTGGCGAGATAAATGAGCAAGGGTTGGTTGCTAAGAAGTTCTATGATTAAAGGCCGAGATTCAAGGAGAAAAAGCTTTTGTAAAGCCCGGTTAAAAGCTGAAAGTCAAAGTCCACGCGACGTAAACAAAGGCACAAAGTCGATTAGAATTTCCGAAGACCGTATCTTTGGACTCAGACCTTGGAATTGGGCCTACCTTATGTCAAAACGACCGGCTCGGAAAGAGCTTTCCAATGTTCAAAGCTTTGGCCCAATCAGAGGAGCAGAAGTGGACTAAAAGTCTTTTGAAGCCGAATCTAGCTGAAGAGCCCTTTTTGGATTGAAGAAATTTGGTTTTGGGCCCGATTTTCCGGCCCAAAACATGGCTCCAAGCCCATGCACGATTTTGGATATGATTTCCTCCATATCAAGAAAAAAGCCTTAACTCTGAGGATATAGAGTAGCTTAGGATAAAAAGTAGCCATTATAATAGCTTCTAGATCTAGTTTTAATTAGAGTAGCCATTTCGAAGTTTTACCCTTAGCATCAATATCGAAGTTAAATTTACTCTTAGTTGTTCTTCTTGTTTTAGTTAGAGTATTGAATATTGTTATTGCTTGATTAGATAAATAAAATAGTTTATTATTGATCAAATTCGATTTTGTCAGTTAAATTTGTTACATCTAATTTCATTTATTGTTTATTATTCATTTCGTAGTCATTGATTTTGGGTTGGATTATTATTTAGTTAAATTGCATAAAGTTAAAATCTTTCTATTATGTCGTATTCAATTTCATACGGAAAGGATAGCGTAATGATTCTCGGCTAAACCTCCATTAGAGGGGGTTGAGAAGCTTTGATGAAAGCTTGATTCTCGATTAGCGTAGAGTAGTCGTAAATTCCTTTCCACTCTAGAAACGATTAGTTCACCATGAGAATGGGTTTGATCGTTTACATGCTAGTTATGAATTGGTAGAAATGTCATGTATAATTAGGGATTAGGATGAACCAATTGTTCTGCGAAGCAGTTCAATTCGGATTACGACGATTCGTCGATAGTAAATTAAGTTGAATTAAGGTGGAATCAATCCCCCCTAATTCCTTATTATAGAATCAACGTAGTATTTCCGTAGTTTGAATCAATTATAGTTAGTATCTTGTTATGCGTATTTGCATCGTAGTATAAGTCGTAAATCTCTCACTCTCATAAACTTTAGATAAGATTGATTAGGTTATGAAACATCTCATGCTAAAGAACTAGGAGTGGAACGAATAATCTACTCCACTATATCTCAATAGGATTGAGAGTAGAATCTTTGATAAAGTTTAATAGCAAACAGTTTTATTTTAGTTTTACTAACATTTAGAGTTCTCGCGAGTTTTATTCTTTGGTAAAACTAGCAATTTAGAGAATTATCACGTAGATACTTCACTACCTATTTTGTTTGCCATTTCCTTTATTTGAATATCAAAAACCAGAACTGTGGCAATGTTCTCTGTACTGATTACTTTCATGTATAACAAATTAAAGAGATAATATTATTTTGATGAATTGCCTAGAATTTTGCTCGCATTGTGGGAATTTGATGAATATTAGGTATGGCAAGATTTAGTCCTAGGTGGTCTACTAACATCAAATATTTCTTCATCAACTTAATTTATTAATCTTTTAGGATCACTGAGTTGTGAGATTATGAGATCTTGGAAATGATGCTCTGACTCATTTGGGTAAAGGTTAATGACAAAGAACACCACCTAAGATTAAGCATATATGAAATCATTCAAACCTTAATGCTTGTCCTTTTCGCAGTAATATGACAAGAGCAAACATTTGGGAACCATTCTGCATCCTGCTCACACCTCAACCTTAACGAAAATGTTCCTTGTGCTCCAGACAGAATGGACTATGTTAGTTGGACTATTAACTTATCAAGCATTAGAACCATTGCAGCGTCGGGCAGTGGAGCTAGACCAATGCTACGTGACGCCAACGCAAGGGCAAGGGAGGCTTTAATGTCTAAGTGTGAAGATCGATCATTACATTCACTCAGAAATATAACATTGAAAATATTCCCCCGTGTCAGAGTGCAGATCATATGTATTGATCGAATCTGTACCACGAAATTGATCTATGCATGGTAGCTTACGTTTGTTAATGTTACTAGAGTTTCACATTGAACCAGCCTTTAAAATTAATGTCAATAATGTCCATCCGCTCCAGTTAATGTGGGGACCAAGAGGATAAGCATGGGAATCTATAACTTTGTAGCATATGAGTGCCAGTTGTGCCACATTCCAAGTCCGGAGTTAAGGGAAAGCAGCTTCCACTTCACTACCACAAAGGCTTAAACTCCCAAATATAAGGCCCGCTGTCTTATTAAGTGACATTTTTCTCAACTGTTTAAACCTATGTGTGACCCTTCTTGAAAATCGCCCTGAAGGAAAGCAATTATTCGGCAACATCTATGGCCAGATCTTTGGATGATAATTGAGATTCACATTACCGAAGTCTTGAATACCACTCAAAGGGTGACAATCAGCCGGCTAGAATCAACATGATTACATGAATACTACGGAAACCCTAACAAACTAGTCACTAGTAGGTAATCAATACAGTGGCTTTAATTTCATGCACCTGTGTCTTTGTAGGTATGGTTTGGTTGGAACACATGCACACGTGTATATGAAAGTCCATAAGTTGTCCTCTGAAACATTGTTAAAATGTAATGTAATTGGAAGCATTAAACTTTGATTATAGATTAGGAGAAGGGACCAATAAATTAATTAGAAATTCGATAATAGTTTTATCCTTTGGAGCTTGTAGGTTATTAGCTTTCTGCCCAACCCTCTTAGTTAGCCATCCTCAACTGTAAGCAAAAAGAGCCTGATCGACACACATAATTATAAACAATCCAATATGGTTTGGCATGTCTGATCTGTACACCAATAGTTAGTTCCACATTCGAGCGTGGTGACCCACCAATGAATGCACGCGCTGCTGACATCATGGCATGACACTTCTCAAGAAGGCATTGGATTAGGTCATGTTAAGGAACTTTTATCATCGGTATGTATGTGGCGATGTACATGACATACACATATCTTGTATCTATATAGAGGTGATTTGATGCTAAGAGGGCGACGTGTGTCTATGTTTGAAAGGATCAGTTTTTATCTGCTTTAGAAATGGTCCATAGCATAGAAGATAGCCCTGATTTGCGAAGTACTAGGCATAATATTAATGTTGCAGGTGTCAAAACAGGGACTAATTTAAGAGATGATGGCTACGTCCAGGAGCAAGATCGATTGCTTCCAATCGCTAACGTGGGCCGGATCATGAAGCACATGTTACCCTCTAATGCTAAGATCTCCAAAGAATCCAAAGAATGTATGCAAGAGTGTGTGTCCGAGTTCATTAGTTTCGTTACTGCTGAAGCTTCTGACAAGTGTCACAAGGAGAAACGAAAGACTGTTAATGGAGACGATGTTTGTTGGGCACTAGCAACACTTGGTTTTGATGATTACACTAGTCCACTGAAAAGGTATTTGCACAAATATAGGCAATATGAAGGGGAGAAAGCAGCCACCCAAAATAAGGCTAGCAACAAGGAAGACAATGGTGAACCGTCAGAGCTTTTCACTGATCAACCCAGGAACCAGCCTAATTCAAGTCCTACTTTGAAGTTCAATGTGATGGAGAGGACTACTAGTTCTAAATCAAGGCCATACTAGATCTTGGGAAACATATGGTACACGGTATTATATATATTGTAAACTAGTCCTTATTAGTGTGGTGATGTTGGTGAACAAGATGAGAGCACTCAGAGAAGATAGAAAAGATTACATGTATGCATGCTTTAACTTGTGAACCTTAGAACTTTGGTTTGATAAAATTTAATTTAGTCCTGAGAACTACTGTGGTTGATTCCTTTAAGTAGGACTGTTCATTTTTGTATATGCATGCTGCCTGCAAACCAGATCGAATCTGCATGTTGAGGAATTTTTTTCAAGGATTAAGTGAACGGTAGCGATTAAACCAAAGAACTTTTTATTTGGAAACTAGAAATTTTGAGACCTGATGTTTGATTGGTTTACTTGATCTCTCTTATGTATATAGAGGTGGAGATCAACCCGTGACAATGTTCTACTGAGTTTGATTCTGATCCAACTTATATTGAAGAAGGGGACATTTGCTCTCAGCGAAAGGTCAGTAACTCAGTATATTACTGCAATCATTTAAAACATAATAGAACTGTGTAACATTCATCGCATGTAACCATATAATCTGCTGTTTTCAACATACTGAGCCAACAAGATGAAATGGAACTACAAGCTAGCACAACACTTCAAATGAAAACCCCCAGCCATAAAAATAACTCCATCAAGCATGGTATGGCATCCAATGAATCACTGTCAAGGCCGGTACATGTCAGTCCCTATATATTTATGTGATGTTTTTAGGCTAAACAGCCAAATTTGACCAATTTACCATATTTGATTAGGGTTTCCATAAGCCAAAAACCAGGGGACCACTTCAGGGGTTGAAACTACATTGAACTGTCTTGAAGCGACTTATCCCATTTTATAAGGAAACAGAGTGAGTCATTTCCCTAGTGAGGGGGGGACCAAATCTTGAGCTTGGGGTTGTGTTTCTTTTTAAAAAACATAAAAACAAAATCAAAGAGTTCGGAAGTTAACTAGGATTTTTGGGGGTTCTTCCATATCTTAGGTTTGACTAATTATAGGATTTTTGGGGGTTCTTCCATATCATAACTTAGGGAGTACAGGACCATTTCTGGATATTAGACACATTTACGGAAATTAGTATATTGGTGTTAAATGATGATTAGAAGTAGAATGTAAGAGCATCTCTAGGTGGCTTTATATTTGGTCGCATCATTCAAATTTGAAGGAATGCGTCGGAATTTGCCGAAATTCCATCTCTAGGTGGTAGTAAATCCAGTCGCATCACCTACTTGTTCGCATTCTTGTTCGCAAATTTTGTAATTTGGATGTGGATGCGGAGCGACATTGGTAATGTCGCGCGCTATTGCAAATGTCGCTCCAATTTTTTTTTTGACTTTGACCAAAGACCACACATGAAGATCATCGCCCACTAACTAAGCGAGTTATTTTTTTACCTTTTTAATTTGGTGCGACAGTGGGAATGTTGCGTGAGTTTTTTTTCCAACTTGGGGGCAACATTGGTAATATCACGCGACAGTATCAATGTCGCGCAAGGTAGCCCTACTCCAAATTTGAGAATGAAATTTGCGACCACCTAGAGTTGGTCGAAATTTGCGACCAGTTTTTTCATACTTTTTCTTCAAATATGAAGAGTATGCTACCACCACTTAGAGATGCTCTAAGGTATCATCATATAAAAGAACAGTGCCTCCTTGATTGTAGGATCACACAGTGTCGGCCTTAGGCAAAGCCACACAAGCAAGCGCTTTGGGCCCCAATTATTTTGGCAAAGTAAGGGGCCACCAATCTACCAGTAGAGTCCACTGAAACAGTTTAACATACCTTTATACACTTACTAATAAGAACAATATAATTATAGGCTTAATTGTAGCTTATATATGGCTAATGAAATTATTAAATCCATTTGATATTTCACAGATTACGAAGTCAAAATATGTATAAAATCTTATTTGTTATATAAAGCAAAAAGAAATTCGACTAAAAAAGGAGATAACAAATAATAACACTAAGCAAAAAATGTATTGATTTTTGTTTTTGACATGTGAATTTAAGGACCACATTTTAAGAGTTGGCTTCAGGCCACCAGAAACTCAGGCCGGCAGTGGGATCACACAAAGGAAGAAATGGATGGCAGTCATGACTAACATCAACAATATGGTTGGTCACTCCATTTGTGGTTAATGTAATACAATTCGAAAGTTCCTTTTTAGAATGGAACTAATTTTTGGACGAAGGAAAAGAGATAGAGAAGTACTAGCTAGCCTCATTGCAAATGCTCTCTTCCTCATAAGGAGCACATACACCGCCACTCACACCTTGGTATTGGGATATATGTATCAACATTTGGCGTAGCACAGCTTGTCGGCAAGTGTCACTTGACAGATAATGGAGATGAGTTTTTTACTTAATTGATCAGCTCATGCACTCATTTGCCACGACAGAGAGAGCTAGCTTGTGGGTTAGGAATCCTCCATGTGATAGCAACGTTATACGGAGAGAGTTAGGTGTAACAATTCAGAATAGGACACATGCCGAAAGCCGACAATTGCACATGTTTTACAGTTGATGAATTTCTTTGCCGGCCATGCTTGACAAGGTGATTGGATCTATACTTACGTGATGGTGATACATTAGGGCATCGTGAACAGACCAATGCGGCAATGGACCTTTGAAGAGTGCAGGAGTGCAGAAATATCGTCCAACATCATTGCATTTAACATATGCATCAATAAACACCGGCTCGTATTCTCTTTCTTGCTAAAATTCATAATACGGCCAAGATTGAGAAATATTATTTATGAAAGAAAACAGAGGATTCCTATAAATATGAGGAAAATGCACAGGTATGTGCATGTATTTAATTAGAGTATGTATTATCCTCTGAATAGTTAAAAAAACCCATACAATAGAGGTTCCTTTTTTTTTTTTCGCTAAAGGATAATTGTATTATAAACAAATAAAGATATCAGTTACATCAAAGTTGCAGTGGCTAAATAAGATGGAATAAGGCATTATAATTGCCCTATTCTTTTACATGACCCAACTTTCAACAGAGACTCAGTTCGCAAATCTGAAATAGGTGCTCTGTTGGTTCTCTAGCCTATTCACGAATGTTGGTCTTTGATCCCACCGTTGTTTGACACCTTTAGGTAATCTAGCTCCAAATATAGCACATGCGTCTGCACCTAGATTTGTTTCTCTCCAAGCACATGATAGATTGATCCATTCTGCTCTCTGTCTAACATTTTCCCATCTCCCTTTCACACTCCAATGAACTTGGTTGTTTTGGAAGGCTTTGATAGTCGCCTTGAGTCAAACTCAACCCGGATGTGTGTCCATCCCATGTCTATTGCTCTCTTGATCCCTTCCACAATTGCATGACTTTCTACTATGTAGCAAGTAGTCACCCCAATTCCGCCAGCATAAGCCCCGAGGAAGGTGCCATTATTGCCTCTAAAGGAAGGCCCCCATCTTCCCATTCCTGGATTGCCTCTACAAGATCCATCTGTGTTTACTTTGATCACACCATTAGGTGGTGCTACCCAGTAACACTCAAACATTTGTGGTGGCTCTTCTTATTTTGGTGTTTAGTCTTAGTCCATGCAACACTTCCAAGTCTAGTACAGTGTTAGCCATGCAACCCCTCGATAGCCATGCAACCCCTCGTTAGCCATACAATAGAGGTTCTGTTCTTACTTGCGCTCGTAATTGTATTGAACATCTATTAGACTGTTCTTGCAGCTTGACATGTTCTTAACTTGTTATGAAGTTTATTTCACTCTGTAAGCTGTTTTCTAATTCACTATAATGCAAATCCAGTAAAATGAGTGTTGAAAATATGTACCTAGCTATTTAGGTTCTTAGAAGTTCCACACTACTTGAACTATACATACCATTCTTTTGAAGCCACCATACATTTAATTTCTAGACATATATACCATTCTTTTGAAGCCACTATCTACATCTGTTTTATTCTAAAGTAGTACTTCTAACCGATAGTAGTAACAGTAGGTAATTTCTCATTTTCCTACTTTCTCTATAGATCCATACTGGACATATATAGGTCTTTTACTAATTAAAGTGGCATGATAGCAGTCGCAAATGTTTCAAGAGTGCCTTGGCTCAAAATAAAAAGAAATCTATTAACATTTCAAGGTTTGTATGGATAGAGTTTTTTGTTTTGCTAAACAATATTGATTGATATATCAAAAGAGTAAGTGTTGCAATGAGTGGGACATGGAAAATGCTCAAGGAAGCAGGGGATGCATTATATCAGGTCATTCCCTGTTGCATTCTAGAAAAATAAAGTCTGACACATTCAGCTCAATCTGAAAGAGTACTATGCTAGTTCAGGAGAACCTATAGTATGTGCAGTACGTCTTGGTTTTCGAGTCTTGTTAGGAATGTAGGCCTGCTGCTCCACCATTGTCCTTCTCTGTTGTTCAACATCGCACCCTTCCTATGGATATAGAGGCACAGAGCAAGCACACTCCTCACCTGCAAAGGTAAATGCAAATCAAGAAAGATACGGAATCTAAGCGGGTAAAGCAAGCAGAGACTCAATATAGATGGAACATTATCAAGAATAACCGGTGCTGTTAGAAACTCTGAAGGTGAATTACTGTAAGCCTATACAGGTTAAGAGGGCATAAAGTCTGTGTTGTACCAGGAGATTCAAGCTAGACTTCAAGTTCTTCAAGGGGTATTATGCAGCAGCAAAAGAAATTAAAGCGATTGTGGCCACTGACTCACTTATAGGTACTCAAATTCTAACAGGAACTACAAAACCACCTTGGTACTGCTTGAATCTCACCAAGGCAGTGTAAGTTCCATTCCTGTTCTTGTTCTGGAGCCGAAAACATCTGAAATGGTTTGGAATCGCAATCCAAATCGTAGCACTCACCCCATGTTGTTCCTGAAAAGAGATGTCCCTATGCCTATATATGTGGCAAATATTCAGTTCCAAAGACGTAAATTTTTCGTCCAGTAACTATAACATAAGGCCAAGCTATGGCTTAACTTATATATTCTTTTATTTAAAGAAAGACCATCAGCCCATGTACTAGTTATGAAATAAATCAAACCTGCATGGCGAGAGTGAAATTTTATTATAGCTAATCAAGAAGAAAGTTGAGAGAGAAAAGAGGACGACTTAATTAGGTTTCATCCCCTCCTCACACTTTTCTTATATAGGAAAATAGTCTGTTTACAATATAGAAAGCCCAAAAAAATCCAGTTCATGGGGATTAAGGGGCCCACGAACCGGGGGACACTCAGCCAGCTTTCACTAGCTCCCACTACACCATAACAGGCTATTTGCAACGGCAAAAAACCGTTGCGTTGCAAATAGGGCGTGGGTAAAGTGTTAGAAATTTTTGCAACGGTTAAAAAGCGTTGCAAACCAAATTTTCCAACGGTTATTAACCGTTGCAGAGTGACTATTACTAACAGTTAAAAAGTGTTGCATAGTTTGATTTGTAACGATTATTGATGATATTTTAATATTTAATTTTTGCTTTGCAACGGTTTACAACCGTTACTAATGTGTTGATATAGTAAAAAAAAAATTTTTAATTTTTTTCATGCCCTAAACCTGCACCTCCTGGTTTCATATAGAAGCAAATAAAATTACCAATACTTTTTGACACCATTTGACAAGTAAAATAAACACAAGCAAACGCATGAAAAAAATATTATATTCATTGAATCATATATATAACTTCAAAAGAGTTTTGAGAATTACAAATTCAGATTTAATAAGAGTTACAAATTTCTATATGATTTTCCTAGCAATTCTGAATCTTCAAAATACAATAACAAGCATTAGTGACGATGGCTTCACTCAATATAAATCCTAGTGCCGCTCCACAAAGCCCATCTAATTTCAAAAAAATCACAAAACAAATAATGAACTCAGAAAAACAATCATACTAATCCACCCTCCCCCCCCCCCCCCCCCTCCCCTCAAAGATAAACCATTTGTTGTCTACTCCCATATCTTGACGACATAAACAATGATTACATAAAATCGGTGCATAAAAAGAAAACCTTGTAGTAACTTGATGAGTTGAAAATTGAGAAAATAGAGAGTGGGGTTTAAGTTTTTACCTTAACGAGGAGCTTGAAGTGAGCATGACTCATCAGATTGGGAAGTAATTCTTTTGGCCTTCTTGTTTTTCCTTTCATAAAATCGATACCTTACACAATACACCGAACGACAACAAAATGATCTATCAATCTAAGAAAAAACTTGCACGAGTGATAGGTCTTACATGTAAAGGGTCCTGTACCCATGACTCAAAAATAGATTTCCGAAAGTCCACATAAATATATTATGAATTAGCTCACTTATGCAAATCTCATCAGATATACAAATGAACCTAATTCAATAGCAATTCACATACAGGACCTTTATCGATCGAAAAAGAAAAACTAACGAGTAAATAGGAGATTACCAATCAAAGGATCCTTTCCCTTAGAAAAGTCTTTCATGCCCTCCTAATATAAGAATTCCCATGCAACTTCTCCGCAGATGTTCTTGAGGATGTCAAAAGTTTCCCATACCTACCTATATATGATTCCTATCTCTTGAGAATTGCACTAAAATGTGGCCTTCAGTGGTGCAAATTCCCTCATGCAATCAAACACACCCTAGTTCTCAAGCCACTTTATAAACAAATCAGGAGAGAAGGACACAAAAGCAAATAGATTCCTATATCAATGACTCATTGTATATTTAGAACATACCACTTTTTACCTTCAAACATAACTTCTCATAAGTCATATCTAGCCAAAAGAAAGACTTAACCATTGAATATCACCAAATAACCAACGGTGATTAGTATTTGAAGGAATAATTAGTGTTGATGCAAATGATGAATAAACTTTTCTATAAATCACCATATTTATATTATATTTTGATACATGGCTTTAAACTATCGATGTGGGACTATTTATCTCAACACGCCCCCTCATGTGTGGCGAGACTTGACCCTAAAACATAGACTTTTATTCTAATGTGTGACATGGAGCATTTAGCAAACATAGCCTGCTCTCATACCATACAAACTTTGGAGCAGCCAACTGAAAACCGATTGGAAATGAGTGGAAAGTCCCCAGGATTTATACCAATTGTTTATCTCACAACAGTTTGAAATGGAAGTTCTAAAATTCTTGTCATATACAGCAAAACAGGACATAACTTGATTAACTTCCAATATTTCTTAAAGTATTCAAATGTATCAGGGCATAACTTACATAAGCAAAGCAAATAGACTCGTACTAAGAGAAATTTAACAAAGTAATTATAATAATGAAAAAAAAAAGGGTGAGAAAGAGAGACCTTGAACTAGTGGTCCGTTGTTCCGCAATAACTTTTCTCCGACTTCGACGCCAAAAAGTGTTGGCAATATTGGGTTCACAATTGCCATTCAAGAGGAGATTGCTAGCCTTTAAGTCCCTGTGGAGAACACTGGCTCAATGCATGTATTTCAACCCACAGAGGATCTCATACACAAAATACTGCACAAAACGTAGAGATCACACAAATTCATTAATTTCATTACAATATACAATTTTTTCTTGTCAGATCAGGAAAATCAGCAACCACAAGAAGACAGTAAATTAAGTAACTCGGACAAACAAAACAGAATATTCAATTATGTGTCTCAGTGTCCATAGTCCAAACCACGTGCATCCAGGCAGTCATACATATCACACGATGGCTAATGTGAAAGGGAGTTTGAGTGTAGTTGTTCAAGGCCTCAGCTCGCTAGGACCTCATCATAAGGTAAACAACATTACATTACAGATTCAAATAAAGGAGAGGGAAAGCTGCTACTAAAGCACGCTACTGTGGACTGCCGGTATCGTCAAATAGTAACCAACAAATAGCCCCTACCTAGTCCTTTCCTAGTCCAGGACCTAGGAAACTAAACAGTAAACAAGAACTACTCCTAGTTAACTCAGTGTTAAGATAGCTTGGAACCTGTAAAATTCAACCGCTCTTTGTCAACAACTTTTGTAATCTAATGTGCTCCTTTGGGATAAAACAGAGAATCATTAAACCTCATACTCTAGCTCGTAGTGATCCCATACAAGAGTACTCACTTTAGTTAGACCTTTAGGCAGGTGTAAAATAACCGTGTAATTAATTTTATATATCTACCTTACTGCATAAGGGCTCTTTTTTGCTCTTCCAATATTCACCAGAGCCACCACTACTACAGAATAACAACTTAAATTGATTTACGAATCTGCGCGCTCAATATCACAGACATGTGCTTGTACGAATCTGCGCACTCAATAGCTTCATCACTAGGCAGACCCTAACAATATAAATAAACATGATAAGAGCTAACATATTAGCTAGGACGAAAGAAATTAATCAAAACAGGAGCATTTGTATCATGATTTGATGACTAAATCTCATAAGATAGTGAAAGAGGTAAAAGAGACTTTGTTCATTTGGCTAGTGCATGTGCAAGCTTTCGGAGAGTGGGCTTTACGAACTTTATGTGTAATTGTGATAAACTTGTAATTTGAGGGACATGTCTTATCATGGTCTAGTAACATCTTGCTACACACGATCATCATTTGCAACTTCTATCAAGTTGCAACTTGATTTCCGAAGGAGTTCAATTGAACTTTACTAAGAAAAAAAAAGAAAACAAAAAACTACAACCAGAGTGGACTGGAGGCAAATACAACACGATCACTAAAATAGAACAAAAACAGGTTCACATGTAACTTAGGGGGTGAGAAGGCCAAGACACCTGTCAAATGGTTTCCTTCCTGTTAGAAGCTCCAAAAGCAACACACCGAAGGCATAGATATCACTCTCCGGTTGATCTACTCCGGGTTGGCTGTTTTTTCTCGGAGTAGTGTAGCCCGTGCAACTAATAGCCACTCGAAGCCTATGGTGCAAACATATGCTAATCAATCGATGGGCAAGCTTATATACCGCCTTTTATTTTGTATACAACTTGATTAGGATATGATTTATGTTCAAATTGCTTACCTTAAGCTTAACACTATTGCTTGTGAGAGACCTCAAAATAGCTTGCCCACAGTCGCAGAGATGAGGCTATGTATTTTGTTTTCATACAACTTTATGAAAACAATAAAAAGCCTTAATTTGTTTCACAAACACTCACATACTGCAAATTCAATAATCAATGGTTAATTTACTACTAGTAATGCATGAGGCCCATGCTTCATCAATAAAGAATGACTCATATGACTCTAACAAATAGCAATAGCAAGTGAAACCTACCTGATCCATGACATATCCCATAGCCAGAGAACGAGAAATATTTACAACACTTGATCTTTGTTCAAGAGATAAACCGGGGAAATATATGCATTGGATCTTCTTTAGAGCCTTCGATCCCCATGGGCCTATCGATTGTAGAGGCAACACAAAAGAGTCCTCCAACATTGGGAACTTCAAAGAACCAAAAAGCCCACAAGAAACGGATGCTTCACCATTGGGAAAACCATAGCTCCGGACTCATGTATGACTTGAACCTATAAAATAATAATCTCGATAGTAACGGAGAGATGGGAGAAGAAACAAACAACATAGTAGTAGTAACTGTTTATTTGAAAGGGTAGCTTCAAACCGCGTAAAAGGTCATTGGAACAAAGAAATGACCAATCAAAACAACAATGTCTCCGCTCCTTGAGCCCCCGGACAAAAGGTAACTTCGCCAAAGCTCTAATCGGTCTATAACAACCACAATCACAGTCGCAGATATTTTCAGAAGTTAGATTAACTTACACATTTAAATCGGGAGGACCTTTTCTTAAAAGTGGCTCATAACAAACTGGGCATGCAAACAAATTGAATCCTAGAGAAGTGCTCTCACGAATGCTAGAATTTGAAATGCAAATACAAAACCATATCACTTCACATAATACCGTCACATAATACCGCATACATAAAGATAAACAAAAGATCGCCGCAGCAGCGCAATGGCAAAAAATAAAACATATTCCTCTAACTTTTGAACCAAGCCGGATTCTCGCAATTCAAACCGCTAGCATCACTACGATTGTCGCCGTTCCATTCCAAGTCCTCCCGGCAGGGGACTCCCATGAAAGATATGAATCTACTAAATCGACCCTTATACCTTGCCTCACGGGGGCGTTGCACTTGACGCTTTCATTGCCTATCAAGACTCTCTACGGACATAGCAACTTCGGCGATGCTTTTTCGTAGTTGTTGTTCAGAGTCTCGCGATGATTCTCGTTTCGTCTGATTTCACTTCAACTTACCCTCGTGCTAGCCCAAGAACTGGTGGAATTGAACCAATATCTGGTGGAACCTCTTTGGCAACAACGTATACTTATTATACTGGAATCCGTAGTTCACTTGGATGCCTTTATTCAATTGGATGCCTCAGTCTCGCTAGCGTCACTACGATTGTCAAACACATTCGTTAAAAGTAACCAAGAAATTATGATATAATTCTAAACACAAACCACAAACAAAAACTCTCCTTAAAAAATTCAAAATTTCCAACAATTCTCACACACACATAAATAAAAAAAAAAAAAAAAAAAAAATCATACCTTTCAAATAAAATTTTACAATAATGTACGTACCTCGTGCTTTTCTCTGGATTCCAACTGAAACCAATGAACAACAACTAGTAAATTCCCAATAATCAACAAAACCCGATTTTGTTTCTGCAGGAATCAAGGCCGTAATATATCTTTGGATTGGTTTGTAAACAGGATTGGATCGAGATGATAATTAGATCGAGATGATAATATTAAACTGGATTGGATTGAGATGATGATTTTGAGGAAAAAGAAATTCAATTTTAGGGCTCTTGAAATGCGGCGGTGAGAGAGAGCGAGAGGAGAGAAAGAAAGTTATGTTTTATATTTCAGTCAAAATAATAGAGCGCGATTTTTTTTGTTTCCCTCTTTCGCGAAATTTTCGAGTTTTTAATTTGTAACACTTTTCCAAGGATTTTTAAGCGTTGGCAATTAAATCCGGAAAATTCATCCAAATAAAGCAACGCTTTACAACATTACCAACGCTTATTTAACGTTGGCAACTTGCTAACGGTAAATAACCGTTGCAAAGCAAAAAAAGTGCATGTTGCAAATATCCTATTATGGTGTAGTGTCCGTGCCCCTTCTGTGACGGCTTACAAGAACAACCACACCCCCCCCCCCATCACAAATGCCCAGCTTGAACATAAAGAGAATGAAATGAAGCACGCAGTAGTGGCTTAGTGAGTACATCAGCAAGCTGGTCTCCAGAGCGCACGAAAGGAGTAACTATCCTTTTGCTCATAACTAAGTCCCTGATGAAGTGACAATCAACCCCCACATGCTTAGTACGCTCATGAAATACCGGATTACTCGCAATAAAGATAGTAGCTTAATTATCACAAAATATTTGCATAGGAGAAGGAACAACAATACCCATCTCAGAAAGAAGTGAATGGACCCACATCATCTCACAAGCTGTATGAGCTATAACTCTCTACTCAGCTTGAGCACTAGACCTGGCAACAACATTTTGTTTCTTGCTACGCCATGTAACAAGATTACCACCAACAAATGTACAATACCCAGAAGTAGAACGACGATCAGTACGACTGCCAACCCAACGACATCGAGTATCCAATAATAGACGAGATCGTGGATCGTTTATGCGAAGAGGGCCTTGACCTGGAGAACCCATCAAATACCTTAGAACTTGAATAACTACCTCCTAGTGAGGCGTGCGAGGTGCATGCATGAACCGACTAACCACATTAACAGCAAAGGTAATATCAGGACGAGTAACAGTATGATAAATCAGCTTTCCAACCATTCTTCTATACTGACCAACATCATAAAAAATCTCCCCTTGTACATTATCAAGTTTCACAGTGGAATCCATAGGAGTATCAACTGGTCGGGAAGCAAGCATGCCAGTTTCTGAAGCAAATCTGTCACATATTTCCACTGTGACAAATAAATACCATCCTTGGATCGAGCAACTTCAATCCCAAGAAAGTATCGAAGAAGTCCTAAATCTTTTGTATGAAAATGTCGAGCTAAATAAGACTTCAAATCTATAATGCAAAAAATAATATCATCAACATAAACAACAAGAACAATAGTACCAGTAGAAGGTTAACGAATAAACACCGAGTGATCAGAAGAAGAACACTGAAAACCATAACCAATCAGAACAGAGCTGAACTTATCAAACCATGCCCAGTGTGACTATTTCAAGCCATAAATTGCTTTCCTCAATCGACACACCATACCTGACTTACCCTGCACACCATATCCAGGTGGCTGATCCATATACACTTCCTCTTGTAAGTCTCCATGTAAGAAATCATTCTTCACATCTAACTGATATAAAGGCCAATCACGAGTCACATCCACAGATAAAAGAACTTTAATAGAATTTAAACGAGCAGTAGGAGAAAAAGTCTCCATATAATCCACACCATATGTCTGAGTATAACCTTTAGCAACCAACCACGCTTTCAAACGCTCAACAAAATCATCAGGCTGATACTTAACTGTAAAAATCCATCGACACCCAACAATATGTTTGCCAGAAGGCAAAGAAGCAAGCTCCCAAGTGCCATTATGGACTAAGGCACGCATTTCCTCATTCATAGCTAACTTCCAGGTAGGAGAGGCAAAAGGCCTGTGCATAGGCAGTAGGAACAAAAATAGAGGACAAAGATGATGCAAAACAGCGAAAAGTATGAGACATGCGATGAAAGGAAACATAATTGGCAATAGGATATTTAGCACAACTACGGTAACCTTTACGTTGGGTAATGGGTAAATGTAGATCATCATCAGCAGAAATAGAAAGAACCTCAGACGAATCAAGTGGCAGCGTAGTGGCATGAGATGGTGCTGGGGCACGTGATGGCATAGGAACATGTGATGGAGATGCAGGTGGTGGCTTAGGAGCAAGTTTTGACTTAGGTGTAGGTGGGGGCTTAGGAGCACGTTTTGGCTTAGAAACAGGTGGTGTCTTAGAGCCAGATGAGGCTAGAACTGGTGGTGGTATGGAAACAAACGACACAATATCAGGTGGTGGTAAAGGATCGGGTAAGGACACATGGTCTGATGGAGATACAGAATCAGATGGGGATACAATATCAGGTGGTGGTAAAGGATTAGGTAAGGACATAGGGACTGATGGAGACATAAGATCAGATAAAGGCAAAGAAGTGGAAGGAAGACTACCAGTGGGAGACGAACCAAGGGTGGAATAATCATCAATATTATGAAGTACTGGAACTGGTGGTAGAACCAATGTATCCTGTCCAAGAGAAATCAAAGCGGGGTCTAACTGCTGACCTATGGGAGAGAAAAAAGAAGTGGACTCGAAAAATGTGAATCTGCACATTTGATCTAGTGCTAGATCTTGCTTTGATGTACGAAGAGCAGAACAAGATGTTTTAGGAAAGTCGAGACAAGGGTAAGGGAAAAGCTAGTGAGTCCAGGCATTTTGGACCACATCATGGTCATGGTGGGGATAGGTTTAGGCACAGGCCGTATGACCAGGGAAACTGGGGACCCCAGTAGATCCAACCAAGGCCCCAGCAGGGCAACGATTTCCAGAGACATGGCTATCAAGGTCAGCAACAACATAACGGACAATTTAGGCCTCTGATGGCACCTCTTCCAGCTCAGAGGATTGATGTCCCTATTTTTGGCAATTGTTTTACTTGTGGGCGACCAGGACATCGGGCTAGTGGATGTCCTAATGGATTCAGGATCGAACAGGGGTGACAGGGATAGGTAGCTCCAGCTCGTGCCTTCGCCGCCCTTCCAGGACAGGAAAACGTGGCAGGTACTTTTGTTACACCTAATAGCAGTCTTAAAGTTCTATTTGATACTGGTGTATATCGCATTCTTTTATTTCTCGTCAGCTTGTGGAAAGAGAAAAGATTAAAATTACCCCACTTCCTAAACCCTTATGTGTTGAAACACCATTAGGAGGTTCAGTGACTTTGTATGATTACTGTAAGGACTTTGAGATCTCTTTTATGGGTTGTGAGTTTGTAGTAGACCTTGTAGTTTTGGGTTTTGAAGGATTCCACTTCAAATTAGGAATGGATTGGTTAAGTAAGAACTATGCTACATTAGATTGGGCTGCGAGGTCCATTTCTTTTAGTAGCCCTGGATTACCATGTGCCACCTATGAGTGTGGTACTCGGGGAGATTCGGTGATGTCTAGTTTCTTGTATTTGATGGAGATACTAGAAAAGGACATTAGTGCAGTGGAAGTGGTACGCGATTATACCGACATTTTTCAAGAGATCCCTGGACCATAGTACAAAATATTAGGATATGGGTATTTATCGATATTCAATTTCTGGATATGTATCGTGGATATATCCCCCTCTTTGGGGATATTTGATATTGTTTCACATGCAAATATCGTGGATATGTCCAAAATATCGATAAATATCATGGATATTGTGGATATTTTTTGATATATCATGATACATTATTTATATTTATTTGAAATATAATGATAAATATTAAATAAAATTGTTATATACACAAAATATCGTCAAATATCTCCAAATATTGCAAAATATTCCCAAATATCACAAATATCGCAAATATCATCAAAATATCACCGATATTTGCAGTCATATATATCTCTGAACATATCGTGATATTTATATATCTTTCTCTGAAATCTGGATAGATATCCCCAAATATGGCGATATATCGAGATATTTTATACTATGCCCTGGACTGCCGCCTAAGCGAGAGGTAGAGTTTCGGATAAACTTGTTACCAAGGACAGCTCCAATTTCCAAGTCAGCGTACAGACTGGTGCCAAAGCAGCTTGATGAGATGAAAGTTCAACTTGAGGAGTTGTTGCAGAAGGGGTGAGCCTTGTTGTTTGTGTTTGATTTTCTTGTGGTGTGTTGTGTGCTTATTATTTATTATTATGTTTTGCTATAAGTATGAACCTTTTAAGGTGTGTATGAACTAGGTTTATACGTTCGAGTAACTCGCCATGGGCTGCACCAGCTATCTTCGTGTCCAAGAAAGATGGTACTTTGAGGATGTGCATTGACTATAGGGAGCTAAACAAGGCGACTATCAAGAAAAAGTACCCCTTGCCCAGGATAGATGACCTCCTAGATCAATTAAAAGGGGCAGTGATATTCTCGCAGTTTGACTTAAGAACTGGGTACTATCAGATGGGTGTTGAAGAGCAGAGTATTTCTCTCATAGCTTTTCGTACTCGCTATGGGTTGTACGAGTTTCCTGTTATGCCATTTGGTGTGACTAATGCACCTGCATTCTTTATGGACTTGATGAATCGTGTGTTTTGTCCGTATTTGGACAAGTTTGTTATTATTTTCATTGACGACATTCTCGTGTACTCCAAGAGTGTTGAGGAGCACAAGGGACATGTGCGGATAGTGTTACAGGTTCTTAATTAAGGAGCAGCAGTTATATACAAAGTTCAGCAAGTGCCATTTTTGGGTGACTAAAGTCATATTTCTTGGGCATGTGATATCGAGTAAGGGGATAGCAGTGGATTCCGAGAAGGTTGTAGCTGTTAAAGAGTGGAAGTAACCTAATAATGCCACTGAAGTGAGGAGTTTCTTAGGATTGGCCGGGTATTATAAGAGGTTCATAGAGAAATTTTCTCTTATTGCTGCACCGTTGACACAATTCACTTGGAAGAATATTAAGTTCTTGTGGACTGATGATTGTGAACGAGCATTCCAAGAGTTGAAACGAAGATTGACTAAAGCGCCGATCTTAGTTATTCCCATTAGAGGCGGGAAGTTGGTGGTTTTTACTGATGCTAGCGGTACTGGTTTGGGATGTGTTTTGATGCGAGGACCGAATCACGGTTTCTTCACGATCTAGACAGTTGAAGCTCCATGAGAGGCGATATCCTACGCATGATTTGGAGATGGCGGCGGTGGTATTTGCTTTGAAGGTATGACGACACTACCTATATGGGGAGAGGTTTGAGTTGTACACGGATCACTAAAGCTTGAAGTATTTGTACTCATAGAAGGAGTTGAACATGAGACAACAGAGGTGGATGGAGTATATTAGCAGTTATGACTTTGAGATTCTTTATCATCCTGGTAAGGGAAATGTGGTAGCTGATGCTTTGAGTAAGTAACACAGTGTGATGACTTCACTTATGGTGCAAGAATGGAAGTCACTTGAGATTTTGGCTTCAATAGATTTGCATTTTGAGTCAGGGACGGATAGATCTTTTGTTGGCAGTTTGATAGTCCAGACTTCCTTGGTGAGTAAGGTTTTGAACCTATAGATTAGTGATCTTTCTTTAGTACAGCGCTTGTGTTACTTAGTGATTGATCTTCTCGATGATTTCCCTACGGAATGGTCCATGGATTCTGATGGTGCTTTGAGATTTCGGGATAGACTATGAGTTCCAGTTAATGCCAAGTTGAAGGGGGAGATATTAGACGAGGCCCATAGGTCTCGGGTCACTATCTATCCTGGGGGTACGAAGATGTATCATGACTTGAAGAGAACTTTCTGGTGGGAAGGTATGAAGAGGGATGTTGGAGAGTATGTGTCTCATTATTTCACATGTCAGTAGGTGAAGGCAGAGCATCAAAGGCCTTCAGGTTTGTTGCAACCTTTGGAGATTCCCACTTGGAAATGGGAACAAATCTCAATGGACTTCATTGATGGATTACCTAAGTCCCGGTGGGGAAATGAGTCTATTTGGGTTATTGTAGATCGATTGACGAAATCTCCTCACTTTATTCCGATTGGGGTACGACGAAACATTGATAGCTTAGTAGAGAAGTACATTCGAGAGGCTGTGAGACTCCATGGTGTACCTGTTTCCATTGTATCTAATAGAGATCCACTTTTTGCATTAGAGTTTTGGGAGAGCTTCCAGCGTGCTATGGGCACGAAGCTAAACTTGAGCACAACATATCACCCTCAGACGGACGGACAAACAGAGCGGGTGAATCAGATATTGGAGGACATGTTGCGGGCATGTGTCCTTGATTTTGGAGGTAGTTGGGAGAAACACATTCCTTTGGTTGAGTTTGCATATAATAATATTTTTCACTCTAGTATTGGCATGGTACCATTCGAGGCCCTTTATGGGAGGCCATGTAGATCACCATCGTGTTGGGCCGAGATGGATGATGGTGTCTTACTTGGTCCACATTGTTAGGGAGACTGCAGAGAATGTTAGTGTGATACGAGAACGGATTAAGATAGCTCAAAGTCGACAGAAGAGCTACGCTGATCGGAAGAGGAAAGGAGTTGAGTTTGAATTTAGGGATTATACATTTTTGAAGGTGTCCCCTATGCGTGGTGTGATGAGGTTTGGGAAAAAGGGCAAGTTAAGCCCTAGATTTATTGGACCGTTTGAGATTGTTGCTCGCATTGGCAGTGTGGCATATCAACTCGCTTTACCTTCTACTTCATCCTCTGTATATGATGTTTTCCATATTTTCATGCTTTGGAAGTGTGTGAAAGACCCGACATAGATTGTTGAGCCAGGCGAGATTGAGATTAATGACGATTTGACACACCCGGTGAAACCTATAACCATCGTGGACCGTGACGTGAAACAACTTCGGCAGCGGCAAGTGAACCTGGTGAAGGTGCAATGGAGTGAAGATGAGAAGGACGTTACGTGGGAGTTAGAGGACAAGGTTATTAGAATCGCGCATCCGGAGTTATTCAAATAGTGTACTCTATCGCTGAATCTCGGGACGAGATCCCTTTAAGGTGTGTATAGTTGTAAGACCCCAATTTATTTTTACATTATTTCATAACAATATTTAGTATTTCTGTATTTGATATTTATTTCCTGGTCAACGTGCTAGTAAATATGGGTTTAACTTTTTGATAGAAAGAGAAAGGAGGGAAGACCAAATAGTAATTTCGAAAATTTTACTATAGGAAACTAGTATTTTGAATTTTGAATGTTGTCTAAAGATTATTTTTTTTATATTCGGAAAGTTTTCAAATAAAGAGGAAACAAGATATTAATATAAGGTACATAATAGATATACTACTTTTAATAGAGAATGATATTCCATAGTTATGAATAGGGATATTTAGTGAAATGGGAAGTTTCTAAAAAAATTAAGCCAAATATATGGTAGGTAAATTCTTTAGAATGGTCTCCGGAAAAATAAGGTTTTTCTTAAAAAGAAAAACTACACACACGAGCTAAAACAAAGAAGAACGGAGAGAGACAGGGCGGATTGTGCAAGCTAGCTTTGGGATTGGTTTTCTCGCGTAATTTTTCTATATACTCTTTTTCGTGATACGAGAGGTGAGTAGTTAGTTTTTTCTATTTCGCTTGTATACAGAAATAGTTTTACTGTCCAATGTTTCTGCTCATTTTTACTGCTCATTCTTCTGTCATTATTCTTCATCCTGTCGTTATTGTTAAAACTTGTTAAATTTTAGTACTATTGAAACTCTGAAATTCTGAGATTGAACTCTTGAAACTCTGAAGTGATTGTTAATGGCGGCGCGAACCCAAACATTGTCATGTATATTATTTTGAACTGTTATACTGTTGTTGTGTTGGTTGATTGATGATTGGTTGTAGTGGGGGGTGTTTGAGTGCTGTTGAAGCTTGAATGAGGTGTTAATGGCGGCGCGATCCAGGTTGGAGGAATGGTGATTGATGT
Organism: Coptis chinensis; assembly: GCF_015680905.1. NCBI lineage: Eukaryota > Viridiplantae > Streptophyta > Magnoliopsida > Ranunculales > Ranunculaceae > Coptis > Coptis chinensis. The sequence continues at coordinate 69,477,087 of NC_141457.1, read as the reverse complement.
GAGGAATCGAGTGTGGGCTTTTGTTAAAGTGTTATGGGTTTTTCCAAGGAGTCAAACCGCTGGGATGAGTGCGGCGGAAGAGAGGAGTTGGTGGTGGCTGGAATTCGCGCTGGTGCGCTGGTGAGGGTGACTAAAATCAGGATCTAGTGCTCCCAAGTTTTTTTCGGTTTCTATTTTGGTTGGGCTTGGGCCAAAACCAATTAGTTGTTTCTTTGGGCCGGTTTCTATTTTTGTTTTGGGCTTGGTCCATATGATTTGAAGTAGGTTAGTTTGAGTCTTAAAGTTTGTTTAGATTGTTGGGCCAGGTTATAAAGGCTTGGGCCTCGGTTTTGGGCTTTGTTTTGGTTAGTTGGATTAGGACCATGGGTTGAAGTGTTTTACCTACGGGTTTGCGTTAGGACCTGTTTAGATGAATACCGAAATGGTGACTGTTGGGTTTGGCCCTTTGACTGTTGATTGTTTATTGTGTTACATTGTTATATTAATTTTTATGGACTAATCTCGTGGTAGAATGTTATGGAAGCCTGTATAAACTGGTTTGTCATTATCTAAGAGAGATTTGATGTTGATATTGTGAAATTTTTAACACGTGACGAGATTGAAATTTTAAGAGACAGACATAAATTTGAATAAATTATGTAATGAAAATCCTAAAACCTAGCTACCACAACTCATGTGATTTGCCCCTTGTGTAGGGCATACATAATATGATTGGCCCTTATATAGGGCGTATAAGATGATGATTGACTCATGTGTAGGGTAATCATAGCTGAATAGTGGCTTGATTATCTCGTTCGCAAAATTTAGAATGAGCTGACGCGCGATATTTTATGCCGAATAGTGGCAGTACCCACATAATGGCGTTCGTGTGAGGGTTACCTGGTATGCGGTATCCCGCATAGGGTAACTACGCACGAAGTGGTTCATTACGTGAGGGGAGGCATGTGGATGTACATATTTAGTGTTGGGAAGCGATTGTGGTAGCCAAGGAAACTAGGTAAGATATAGAGACAACGTGTTGTTAGGGACACTTGATAAATGTTACTGATATGATATTTTCCTCCTGTGTGGTTATTGTTTTAAGGCTTACCAGTTAAGTTTCGTTTCATGATAGTATTATTACAAATTGTTTTGCAGGAGAGTGGGTTAACTAATTATTTTTGCAGAGAGAACCCACTCTGTGGTAGAGCATGCAGAAAGGTAAGTACTAGGTTACCATAAGTTTTATTTACTCTTAGTTAGAAGCTAAGGTGCCTCTATGAAGGAACTAACTACCATAAACTAAGACGTCTCGGTGGAGGAACTACATACCATATAAAGAACGAAGTATTATGTATATCTAAATGGTTTTTCTAAGGCTACTCATACCAGCATTATTTATAATGCTGACCCGATTTGCATGTTTGCTAGTCGGGTGTGTTCTTATATGAACATAGTCGATCAGCCTGGACAGGGTTAGCTGATGTTTGAGAAGGTGGCGTGCTACTCGTGATTTATGTTAGCATTTATTTTTAATAAGATATCGTTTCATTTTCTTCAGAGATGTAGTGGAATATTTTGGGGACATATGTTTTAATTTATTTCCGACTTGTTAAGTGAGGAAGTTTGTAACTTAAATTTGATCGCAAGTTTTCATAATGATGAGATAATTGTTTTGAGTATTTGTTATTTAGATTTTCCGCATGTGTTATTATTCATTAGGGTTATGAAATAGATTGGGTTTTGAGGTTGTTGTCACATCTCGGATATCGAGAAGTTGGATATTATTTATATTATTTGAATTATTGAAATTCGGGGTGTGACATTGTCTGAACGCAAAACTTTAATAGGCTTACCAAACTGAGTAAAAATCTGATTATAAAAAGTAGTAAAAATGTTGGGCAAACCAGAACGATCTTTCATTAAAAATAACCATGTCATCCGAGTACAATCATCCACAAACATGACAAAATAAAGAAAACCAGACACACTTTTGACTCTACATGGTCCCCAAATATCAGTATGAACCAAATCAAATGGACTTAGACTACGGCGTTCCACTCGACTAGGAAAAGAACTACGGTGATACTTGCCGAGTTGTCAAGCATCACATTCTAAAATAGACACAGGACTCAACTGAGGAATAACTTGACGAAGCTTTCCTAATGAAGGATGACCTAAGCGAGAATGCCACTGTAAAGGAGAGACAGAAGCACTAAGGACAGAAGGGGGTGGATCACCATCAAGAAAATATAAACCATCTCTTTCATGCCCCGAACTAATCACCTTCATCGTCTTGAGATCCTGAAAAACACAGCCAAAAGAGGTAAAAGTTACTGAACACTAGAGGGATTTGGTCGGTTGACTAATGGATAGTAAATTCGTAGGAAAATCAGGAACAAGCAAACCATTAGACAAAGAAAGAGAATGACATGGATGAATAGTGCTAGAACCATAAACAGTGTGAGTAGAACCATAAGCCAAATGAACAACAAACTTAGAAGCCACAAACTTAGAGAAGATAGATGGTATACCAGACATATGTGTACTAGCACCAAAATCAATAACCCAAGCAGGAGATGGTGATGCTACACATGCATAATTACCTGAAGCAGCCAAAGTTGCCATAGAAGAACTACCAGGAGCGAAGTGATTGAGCTTGTGCAAAATCTGACTGAGCACATCATCCTGAGTAGAAGCAGATTGATGATTATTAGAACTCGGCTCTTTAGAAGCTTGATGAACAGAAGGAGGATAACCATTCTTCTTGTAACAAAATGACTCAGTATGACCAATATTTCCACAATAATCACAAAGCCAATCTGGACGAGGTCTACGTCCTCCTCATCCACCACGTGTACCACCACAAGGAGCACTACTACAACCACCACGACCTCAACCACCTCTAACAGAGCCACCACGACCATTAGAAACAAAAGCAGTAGATGCATCTTTGGCAACAAAAGGTGTATAAGCAATAGACGCTCGCTGGAGGCGAGAATAAGCATTAGCGGCACTAGGAAAAGACTCATTAGCTAAAATCTTATCTTTAAACATAACATAATCAGAATTTAAGCTGAATAGAAATAATGCACACTGAAAATCCTCCCTCTGTTTGCATTGAGTCTCAACATCAGGAGTTATAGGTTGATAAATCAATAACTCTTCCCAAAGGATGCGAAGAAGATCATAGTGCTCATTCAATGGTTTGTCACCCTGCTTAGTAGAAAACATCGTTTCAAAAATCTGATAAATCCGAGAAACATTAGAAGTCTGAGAATACATCTCCTCAATGGCATTCCATATCTTCTTTGCAGTATCAAGAAACTGAACGGTGGAAGCAACAGAAGGTTCCATACTATGCCATAACCAGGTCAAGTTTCAGCACTAGGAGAATTTTCATAAGGTGGATCATCAATCAAATACTTCTATTTCATCTTAGCACAAAGAAAAACCCTAACAACTTGTGACCATGCTAAATAATTTTTACCGTCCAACTTAATAGACGCAATTTGTTTACCAATATCATCATGAAAATATCGAGGAAATTGGTTAAAGTTGGAACTCTGACCACCAATAATAACAGATGAATATTTACTAGTATCAGACATATCATCCATAATTTAACAATACCGAGATAAACCAATAACAATCAACAAAAATATCCAATAAATAGAGATTGAGATTTAGTCCAGAAAAATCACAATCCACCATAAATATGAGAAGACGAAATTGACTCCCAACAACAATAAAACAAAATAACTCCAATACTCAAGCTAAACCTTCACACAAAGACTGATCGATCACTGAAACCCTAGAATAGGGTTACAAAAAAAAACAAAATTTAGAGTTTCCCTAAACTCTAATCAAACCAGCAAACTTGTAGATTCATAAAAGATGAAAAGAAGAAGGAAAGGAAATGATCGGTTTTTAATTCGACGCTTTTATACCTGTCAGCATGAGCTGTAAATATTAGTATATAAGATGATTTAGTTTCCTTTCTCATAAGATTATATTTAGTTTCCTTCTTTGTAAGATTATTTCCTCCTGTATAGGATTGTAATCCCTCTATATATTGCCTCCATCTTGGAGAAGAATGAAAGATCGTATATGTAACCATCGTACTCATATTCTAACATGGTATCAATAAACCAATCGAATCAATAAACCAGTCGAATCAACCACCATCCACCACCAGCCGAATCATATAACTTTCTTTTTCGAATCAACCGAATCAACCACCATAACTCATGGCCGAATCAACTGGAAGTACCCCGAACTCGCAGATTATTATCCACCAAGACAATTCTGCTTTTCCCACTGGTATCACTTTGGATGAAACCAATTATTCATTATGGTCGCAACTCATGGAGATACGTATTGGCGCTCGCAACAAGGCTGGATATTTCACTGGTGAAGCAAGAAGACCTGACCTCGGAGACCCCAAACTTGGAACATGGATTACAGAGAATCACAAAGTCAAAAGTTGGCTTATTGATTCAATGAGTCCATCCCTGATGCAGAGATTTATCTGCCTCCCCATAGCCACGGATATATGGGAGGCTGTATTGAACACCTTCTATGATAGATCGGACGAAACCTGTACCTTTGAATTGAATCAGAGATCTTTTTCTACCAAGCAAAATAGTCGACCATTATCCACATACTATAATGAACTGGTTGCTATTTTTCAGGAAATCGATCACATGACTATCTCTCAGGAAGGAACAATTGCAGGGGTGGTCCAGTTGCATTCTGCGATGGCTAGGCTTCGAGTTCATATTTTTCTAAGTGGGCTCAACTCCAAATTTGCTCAGGCTCGTGGAGAAATCTTACGAATCGATCCAAAACTCGATTTGGAACATACGTATGCATATGTCCGAAGAGAATTTCAGCAGAGACAAACAATGGGTGGCTCTCCTCTAATCTCTGAGAACTCGGCTATGTTGGCTAACCAAACTCGATTTGGACCTTCATCTAAAAACTGAAACACTCAATCAACTGGAAAGTATGGCAGCCTAGTCTGTGCTCACTGTGGGGAAACAAGTCATTCGAAATAGCGATGTTATGAACTCATTGGCTACCCTGAGTGGTGGGACTTCACAAAGAAACCGAGAAAGAAGATTGTAGGGAAAGCTATGGTGATATCTAGCAAGGAAGACAAATCGCAGCCTACAGCAAATGTTGCCCACCCAGGTATTGTTGGTAATGCATCCGTATTTTCTACAACTTCTAAGAATAGTACTTGGATTGTTGATACAGGTGCATCTGATCATATAACAAGAGACTTAGGTCAGTTACAATCCATTCTCCCCTCTTCCCAATTTGTTATCTCTACAGCTAATGGTAGTACCTCTCCCATTACTTGAGAGGGCTCTGTCATCTTATCTAATACTCTTACATTAGAGAGTGTCCTTGTTGTTCCATCCCTTGAATATAATCTGTTGTCTGTTAGTCAAATTACCTCTACTCTTGCTTGCACTGTAACTTTTTGGCCGTTCTTTTGTGTTTTTCAGGACATTATAACTCGGAATATTCTTGGTTATGGTGTTAGACGGGGTAAACTCTACTACTTGGAGTTGACAGAAAATGGGGAACCGAAATTCAGTCAGGCTAACCAAACTAGTAGCACAGATAAAGCTCGAGCCACTATATGGTTATGGCACCGGAGACTAAGACATCTTTCTTTTGGGTATCTTAGAAAATTACAACCATATCTTTTTTCCGTTTAAAATGATTTAGTCTTTTATTGTGACATTTGTGAACTGGCTAAGAACCATCGTATTTCTTATTTACCAAGTTTGAATAAAAGTTCAGAACCTTTTATGGTCATTCACTCTGATGTTTGGGGTCCTGCAAAAATCCCTTCTATCTCTAAATCTCGTTACTTTGTTACATTTATTGATGAGTGCACTAGAATGACTTGGGTGTCTTTGCTTATAACAAAGAGTGATGTATGTACAACATTTCAAGAATTTCATAAAATGGTAGACACTCAGTACCAAAAGAAGATTCGGGTTTTGCAATCCGACAATGGTACTGAGTATGTAGCTATCATCAAACTTCGACAAGTTTCTCCACCACCATGGGATTAGATCATTAGACCTCTTGCACTTATACTCCGTAGCAAAATGGATTGGCGAAATGGAAGAATAGACAAATAATGGAAATTGTTCGTGCCTCTCTCTTTGGCATGAACATGCCTCGGTTATATTGGGGAGAGGCTGTGAAATCTACTGCTTACCTCATTAGTCGAACACCTTCCCGAGTGATAGACTTTCAAACCCCCCAACAAAAGATGCACTCCTTACTTTCAATTCCTCACCTCCCAAACCTTGAACCTAGAGTCTTTGGTTGTACTATATATGTTCATATCCCTAAAGCTTTGCGAAATAAACTTGATCCATATCATGTGCTAAACGGTGCGTCTTTGTTGGCTATTCTGAGTTTCAGAAAGGATATAGGTGTTATGACCCTCAAACCCGAAAATTACATGTGACCTTAGATGTTTCTTTTCGGGAATTAGAACCTTATTACTCCAGGGGAGTCTCTGAACCTTCTCCTCAAGGGGAGAGCTACAGTGATGAGAATGTGCTACAAGAAGGTGGCGGAGGAGATGAGTTTATAGAGTTAGAAGAAGTGAATGAACTAGTTGGGGCGATAAATCAACAGAATGAGAGTGAGTTGTTACCCATGTCTGCACCATTAACTGAAGAATCGACCCAGAATGTTCTTCCTCAGGTAATCTCGACCCAGAATATTATTCCTCAGGTAATTTCGAATCCCATGTCTAATGAGTCTAATGAGTTGTTTGATGTATCTGATGAGTTGAATGAAACACATAATCCCATGTCTGATGTGTTTGATGTGTCTGAGGTTCCTAAATATTCACAAAGATCAAATAAGGGAGTCCCAAAGAAACAATATGAACCTGATCCTAAAGCAAAGATAAAATACCCAATTAGCAATCATGTATCTTTCCATAGGTTGTCAGAATCGTATGCACTTGCTATTAATCAATTATCTACTGTATCTATTCCTAGTAGTGTGCAGGATGCATTGACAGATCCGAAATGGACAAAGGCGATGAACGAAGAAATAGAGGCACAACGAAGTAATGGTACTTGGGAACTTGTTAATCTACCCATTGGAAAGAAGACAATTGGGTGTAGATGGGTGTTCACTGTGAAGCTCAAAGCAGATGGAAGTATTGATAGATATAAAGCACGGTTTGTTGCAAAGGGATATACGCAAAGGTATTGAGTAGATTATCAAGAGACTTTTGCACCTGTAGCAAAGATTAATACAATTCGGATTCTCATATCAATAACAGCAAATCAAGATTGGCCGCTAAAACAATTTGATGTTAAAAATGTTTTCCTCAATGGAGATTTGGAGGAAGAGGTCTACATGGAGTTGCCCCCCGGCATTGAATGTAGTTCTTCGTATAAATGAGAAGTTTGTAAACTAAAAAAGTCACTGTACATGTTGAAATAGTCACCTAGAGCTTGGTTTGCGAGGTTCTCTTCTACAATGAAAGCATTTGGTTATAAGCAAAGTAATTCAGATCATACCTTGTTTATAAAATGCAAAGAAGGGAATGTAACAGCTCTAATCGTGTATGCTGATGATATGGTCCTGACAAGAGATGACCCATGTGAAATGAAAGCATTACAGGAGTATTTGGCTACTAAATTCGAAATGAAGGATCTGGGGCAGCTTAACTATTTCTTAGGGATTGAGGTTGCAAGATCTAAACATGGGGTTTCTCTTTCACAACGTAAATATGTGATAGATCTTTTAACCGAAACTAGAATGCTTGCTTGTAAACCAGCAGAAATGCCCATAGAAATGAATCATCAGCTAGGACTTTTTCCAGATCAAGCTCCAACAGACAAGGGTTGTTATCAGCGGTTAGTTGGGAGATTAATATATCTGTCACACACGAGGCTGGATATAGCTTATGCAGTGAGTGTCGTCAGTCAGTTTATGCATGCACCAAGTGAACTGCATATGAATGCGGTATATCGTATCTTGAGATACTTGAAGAATGCTCGGGGCAAAGGGTTGTTGTTCTCAAAAAATGGTACCTCGAACATTGAAGGATACACGGACTCTGATTGGGCAGGTGATCCAACAACTAGAAGGTCCACATCTGGTTATTTCACTTTCGTGGAAGGCAATATTGTCACTTGGAGAAGCAAGAAGTAGAAAGTTGTGGCGAGATCAAGTGCAGAAGCCAAATTCAGAGGTATGGCTCAGGGTGTATGCGAATTGTTATGGATTAGGAGTGTCCTAAAAGATTTAGGTATTGCATATGAAAAACCTATGAATCTTCATTGTGATAATAAGGTAGCCATTGAGATTGCCCAGAATCCTGTACAACATGACCGCACCAAACATGTTGAAGTTGATCATCATTTCATCAGGGAACCTCAATCAAAAGGTTATACAATTTTCATTTGTCAAATCAGAGAACCAGTTAGCTGATGTGCTTACGAAAGCAGTTTCAGGAAAGGTGTTCCATGGTATAATCGACAAGTTGGGCATGATAGACATCTATGCCTCAACTTGAGGGGGAGTGTGAACATGAGCTGTAAATATTAGTATATAGGATGATTTAGTTTCCTTCTTTGTAAGATTCTTTCCTCCTGTATAGAATTGTAATCCCTCTATATATTGCCTCCATCTTGGAGAAGAATAAAAGATCGTATATGTAACCATCGTACTCATATTCTAACAATACCAAATGAAATTTTATTATAGCTAATCAAGAAGAAAGTTGAGAGAGAAAAGAGGACGGCTTAGTTAGGTTTCAGTCCCTCCTCACACTTTTCTTATATAGGAAAATAGTATGTTTACAATATAGAAAGCCCAAAAAAATCCAGTTCGTCGGGATTAAGGGGCCCTTTAATCCCCACGAACCGGGGGAAACTCCGCCAGCTTCCACTGGCTCCGTGCCCCTTCTGTGACTGCTTACAAGAACTCTTACAGCGAGAATATCAGGTACTTCATTTGAGTCACAATTGTGTTGATCAATGGCAAACCAATTAATGTGTTTTTGAGTGACAGAAACGCACAACACTTTTTTGTCCTTACACAATTCAGTAGAGGATGTTTGTGCTGATAGAATCATGCTGCTCGCCATGTTTGTTCCTTTTGTTGCTAGCTATTATATTTTCTTAGAGGTTTGTACAGTTTCAAGCCAAAGGCCAAAAAAAAAAAACACTTACGGGTTCACGATGTTATCTTAGGACGGTTCACGAGAAATTTTTAGTGAAGCCCTGACCATTCGTTATATGCGGTATCGTGGGCTTTTATTTTTTCATTTTCATTTGCCGGGCTGGTTCACAATGTTGCAAATTTTTTCCTTGTGGATGTCGCAATGGAGACTTGAGGTTTACTTTTGACGACGTTCATAAAACTCTCTCATCTTTATGAATTGACATAAAAACTTTTGTAAATCCAAGAACAACAAGGCAGGATAGTTAGTATAAAACAGAGTAAATCCAGGGAATAGATTTTGTAGATTGTTGAAAACTAAAAAAAAAGAGTTAAGGTCCGTGTGGGAATTGAAAGAGTTTTAATCGTAGTTAACAACAAACTTCTATCACAACAGAATTGAAAGAGTTTTAATCATAGTTAACAACAAACTTCTATCACAACACATAGTATAAGAACACCTCAACAAGTGCATACTTCTCTTCTCCTGGTCACATTGAACACTCACATTTTAGAAAGAAAATTAATGTACATAAATCTTCTTCGACTTCAGCCTACGTTGAAATGAAAATGCATTCAGTTTGTTTTTTCTGTTTTTGCGTTTTATACTCTCGTTCATGCACTTATATGTGGTATGTGGTAGAACACACATGATCGATTTCAACATTGTTGGTGTGCTATATTTCGAGTTTTTGTTTCTATAGATTATTTTTCTTCTTCTGACTTCTGAGGTAGTTCACTGTGCACGTACTAGTGCATGTGCTGCTAGTTATTTTGTTCGTACAGTGATCTCTTTATTTATTTGTGATCGACTTTCTAATTCAAGGAAGCACTCTTCAATATCTAGTTGTTGTCCCTTGCATTTTTTTTTTGGCGCAATGACCACATCTCATGTGGTTATATTGTTCTTTGCTCTATCTTTCATTCCTATATATACATACAGTCTTTTGAGTTCATTTCATAATGGATCCTGAAAAAAATTGATATTTCAAGTAGATAGGTTCTATGATTACAATTTTCCATAGTAGACCAAGAAGAAAAACACATGAATTGAATGTTGGCCTGGGGCTCTTTATAAATAATATCGCTCACAAACAACAATACCAAGTCTATTTGCAGCATCATTGACGCGTACTAGAAATATCAAATTGTCATACTATCAGTATTCTAACTTGTTAAGATCTTCCAGTGTTTATCGGTAGTGTGCTTTTTTTGTTTGTCATCCACTTAGTATATCTGTATATGTATGTGCCCTTTAATTTTGTTCTTCTGTTTATTACTTGCATTCCGTACCTAGCTGCTGAGAAGTTGAACCTTACTCTTTGTATTTGTGACATGTAGTTGAGCATTGCTACTGAAACCATGAAACAGTTAATTTTGAGTTTCCTATAGAAAGTTTTTATAATATAAAAGTGATGAGATTAGTTGTGCGCAGGTTTATTTTGCTTTGAAGAAGGATTGCTAACAGTAAGTTTTCCTAACTAGGTGTTTTTGAGAACATTTGCTGCCTAAAGAGTTTTAAGGTATGGGAGGAAAACCATCGAAAAGGCAAAGCAATTGCCATTATCAATCACCTCATGTAGTCAGGCCATCTTTGCCTGCTCCTTCACGCCACTCGCCTTATAATGGAAGCAATGTACAACAACCGGAAACTAGAAGCAGAACAAGCTCAAACAGCACTCGATATTCAAAGATTGATGGCAACTATACTTCTTTAGAACAGGTGACAAAGGCCCTTGCTCAAGCTGGTCTGGAATCTTCCAATCTCATTGTTGGAATAGATTTTACAAAGAGCAATGAGTGGACAGGTGCACGGTCTTTCAACCGTAAGTGCTTACATGACATTGGGAATTCTTTAAATCTGTATGAACAAGCAATATCCATTATTGGAAGATCTCTTTCAGCTTTTGATGAGGATAATCTAATACCATGTTATGGATTTGGAGATGCATCAACACATGATAAGCATGTATTTAGCTTTTACCCAAATGATAAACCATGCAATGGCTTTGAGGAGGCGCTGATGCGGTATAGAGAAATAGTTCCCCAACTACGGTTAGCTGGACCAACATCCTTCGCCCCTGTAATTGAAATGGCTATAGGAATTGTCGAGAAAAGTGGTGGCCAGTATCATGTTCTTCTCATCATTGCAGATGGTCAGGTCAGTATTTGGTGTGTTTCATACTTTAAGTTTATGGAACAATTGAGCTTATTTAATTTAGCGATTTTGAAATTGAAATATTAAATGCACAAGAATGTTTTTGACTGTAGATTAGCATCATCTAGATTGAGTCCATATTCATTTTGATATCATCTCTTGTAAGCACAACATTATTTCCGATTGAATGTGAATCTGATTAGTTTGTATTTCATGTGATGAAGGTGACACGAAGCGTTGACACAGAAAATGGTAGATTAAGTCCGCAAGAGCAGGACACAATCAGTGCTATTGTTAAAGCAAGGTGTGTTCATTATTAGGTTTAGCCGTTTAGGACTAGGTTGTCTATTATCATGTTATTTTTCTAACTCCCTCCATATTGTAGTGATTATCCACTATCAATTGTTTTGGTTGGTGTTGGCGATGGACCATGGGGCATGATGCGGCTGTTTGACGATAACATTCCTGCTCGAGCATTTGATAATTTTCAGGTATATGTGACTGCCAATACTTTTTCCGCCTTGATACTTTTGACCCTTCTAAGTTTCTTATACGTTAATTTTTTTGCCTTCTTATTGTCTCTGTATTTTGCAGTTTGTCAATTTTACGGATATCATGTTACACGATACTCCTATGTTCAGGAAGGAGACAGAATTTGCTTTGGCCGCGCTGATGGAAATACCTCAACAGTACAAGGCTACTCTAGAGCTCCAGCTTTTGGGCCGCCGAAGAGGGACGTCTGGGAGGACTGCTCTCCCTCCCCCAGTAAAAAATTTCAATAGTGCAAATTTTACTTCGAGCTTCTCACAATCAAACAGTTTCAAACAAACTTCTGCTTGCAATCAATGTGCTTCGGCACCTCCAGAGAATCTTTCAAATGAGAAGGAGGTGTGCGTGTTTGTGTGTTCTTCGTTTCTTTTCCTTTACTTTTTAAACAAACCAAAAGACTCAAGTAAGAGACAGCATATAAATCATACAGATTGGCTCTGACTTATTCAAAAACCATATGGAGAACCATAGGTGCTGCTTGGCTCAGACTTGCCTAATTCAGCCATAACATCTGCATGGTGAATATACTTTGTGTTCTTCTGTCTTTGTATGTTCAAGTGTACCTATATGGTTACTGCATAAGAAGTCGATAGTCAAAAGATTAGAGCCATGAACATTTGATGGTTCTATTTACACCAAAAGTTTAGATTAGATTGTAAGTTTGAATATGATATGATCATATTAGGCTTCTGATGCCAATGCCACTTGTTTTTACCAGGCTTGTCCAGTATGCTTATCGAGCACAAAAGATCTTGTATTCGGATGTGGACATCAGGTAGGAATCCATAAAGTTTCATGTTTCGTAATTGTACACCATTCTCAGTCTAATATTCTATCAAACTCTTTTTGCAGACATGTTACGATTGTGGTAAAGAATTATCGCTCTGCCCAATTTGTCGAACCCTTATTGGCACAAGGATAAGGCTGTATGAGTAACTCCTTGAAGCTCAGTTGATGATTATCATGGTTCGTCTTACAGCTAGACATATAGTAGCTTTTCTTTCATATTGTGCCTTTTCATGCTGTCTCCGGTTATTGTAAGCTGAATTGGTAACTGGCTCATTTGCTATAGATTATAGATTCTTTACTCCTGTAAACATATTTTGGCAGATTTATGTCGAATTATTTATGCAAAGAAAAAGCCCCATGTGTGCCTGAGTGTTGCTAGTTCAGTGGATGGTTTTCATTATCATTATTTATCTTAGTTAAGTTCTTTCTCTACTCTTGCGTCTCATACATTTCGAATTATGGGTCTTTTGTCAATTTAACAGTTCTTTCATTAATTTGGCAAACAATCCATCAATTTATTAATTGATTTCATTTCAAAACATATCAGGGTTTTATCCCTCATCTTTTTCTTGTACTGAATGTGCCCGATTTAGCTAATCAAATGGTCATAGTTGTGTAACCAATGTATTGATATCCAAAGAATAAAAAAAAAAAACACCCGTGGAAAAGTTATAAATAAGATACTCAGCAAGACAAAAAGATGAAGGACCTTTCATAATGACCATTGCATTGTACCTTCACAAAATGATACAACGCACTTCCATCTTTCCGCATTGTATCTCCACAAAATGATACAACACTCTTCCATCTTTCCTTTCCATTTTTCCTTTTTTACATGTGCACTAGTCATAGAAAAATCGGTGCAAGCATTTAGACAAAAACTGCTGCTTTCAGACCATCGGAAAATCTGAGTGGTTCCTTCATTCCTTCAAGCTCTTTTCTCTCCTTCACGATCAAATGCTTTGCATACGGAATGCTCTGCTTTGCATATATTTTTATATATAAATAAGACATGGTTCTCTAACGACTATGAAACCTGTCGAACATGGGATTTTCTACTAATTCTTTCGCTGAAGGTCGTCTGCTTGGGTCAGGGTTCACCATCACCTGACATCAAAAGAACCAGAAGTCCATCAAAAGACAGGTGGAGTTTAAGGACAGTACTATTTTTCTTTAATGCTGGATATTGATTAATCCTTTTAACAAGAGAAAGATTGAGCAATCGAAAAGTGGGCACCATACCTTCAGTAATTTCTGAAATTGCATAGAATGTCCAGGAAGGAGTGGGATCTTCCCCTCTCTAAGGTTCAAAAACTGAGGTCCAGACTCTGGTAAGGGTGACCTTTTAACTAGCTCATAAATGGCTGCACCCAAGGAGAAGATGTCAACCTTTTCAAGTTGCTCATACTTGTCATTCAAAATCTCCTGAGGCATGTAGCGTGCATCACCTTCTTCAATAGGTAAGCTTCCATCAATCCGCGTTGCACAACCAAAATCGCCAAGCTTGTAAACCCCATTCTTAATATAAATATTATCAGGCTTTACATCTAAATGAGCTACTCCCCGTTCATGTATGAACTGCAGTGCCTTAGCTATCTGGAGATATCTTGGTATGACGATATTCACAAGTTAGCCGGAGAATTTTAAAGTTCCGAAGTTTAAAACGATGTAAAACAAAACACCATAAAGGAGGAGGAAAATTAGATCAGCATTTAACCTTCTAAGTACTAATTTCTATAGCCCTATGAATTAGTGAATAGATTCTATAGATAAAACTGACTGAGGCCAGAAAGAACAATCATTTAGAACCTGATACAGAGCTTCCAGAATTTCTCCCTCTGATATAAATTGAGAAGATCTTCTGATAGATAGACTAGTATCACAAAGTTCCATCTGGATGTAGAGTTGCTCGTTTTCAAACCAAGAAGTGTGATACCCAACAACGTTTTCATGAGATCCTAAGGAAGATTATTTTTCAATGTCAAGAATATCTGAATATGTAATGAAAAAGAAAAGACAGGATTGAGTGGAGAATCTTTTATATACCTAAAGCTGCCAGAGCTTGAACTTCCATCAGTGCTCGTATCCTACGTACAAGCGTTATAAGAAACAAGCCCAAAATAATGTCATCCATCTAAAAGATATGAAAGGTACCTTTCAGTATCTTGACGAAGCTGCCTTATGCTATGTTTCACTGCATACATGCAACCATCAATCCTCTTCAAGACTTTAAAAACACGGCTGAAATACCCATAGCCGATTTGCTGGAACAGGATAAAACATAGATTCAAGCATCTTTCACAAAACTCTAAGAGATCATAAAGGAACATGAGTACTGGACCAGATATATATAAAGAAAATTGATGAGCTTAGACACACCTCAATCTCATGGAAATCTGTTCGGTAGCGCGAAAGACCATCTCCGTTAACAACTGCTGGGAAGAAACCTGCAGCCAAGATAACCAGAACCATGGAAACATAATGCTACAAAATATGTAGTGGCATATTGCGATAAAGCTTAATTTTCGGAGAAATGGCATGACATGTCAAAATGGCTAAGGATGTCACTTAACATCAAATTATCAGGATGTACCAACATACATCTTTAATTTCAAGAAATTCAGGGAAATTCAGCAATTTATTACAATACCATCACACAAGAAATTGGACTTTTGGCTAAAATACCAATAAAATCATAAAATGTCAAATAGTGAAGTACTATCTTGTCAAATGCTGAGACTGGGGGTTCTATATCAAGGATATATGCAGGGAATGAAATATTGTCAAAATGGTGTTCTGTTTTCTGACCAGCGAGCAGAACTAACGAATGGTTCTTGACTTCTTGATAACCAACAAAATCACCATAGTCAAGATTCAGCAGTCTAAGCATACAACTTCTTAAAGTTGGTAAACATGTGATTATACTTTTCTAAATTTGGAAATCCTGTCAAACTTAGCTAACAGCTACACAAGTAGAACTTTAGAAACCAAACACTCCAAATGTAAATTATACTTCATTTAAAGACAGTTCAATGCTATACGATGAGAGAAGGAAGTACACTGAATTATCCATACACCTGAAGGGGAATCACACGCTTCTAATTTTCAGGTCAATGTTCAATGCATCAGAATCTAACTTAATGGGCAGTTTTTGTTACATAAGTTTCTTGCACAGTTTTTAGGACCAATAAGCTGCCAACACTACTATGTCATATAGATCAGTTGTTGTATAGATCACTATACCAACTCTGCTACCAATTTCTATATATGTAATATGTGTGTGTGTGTGTGATTAGCACTACAAGCGCATATTAGTGTTAAGTAAGTTTCCACAGAAGAAAATCAATGCATTTGGCCACAGATTAATGGCTTACCAAAAAAATATAAAGTAAATTGCTACCAGTAATGGCTAAAGATAATCACAGAACTCTAATATTTTATATGATGAAATAAGCATTGTAGTCATATTGAAAGGGAAATATATTAAAGTTTTCCAATGGTGCATAAAGACAGCAGTGGCGTCTTCAGAATAGGGCAGGTTATGGTTTCTGTTTCTCTGAGATACAAGTTTAGGCTTTTGGTTAATCCACTACCCACTAGACACAACAACAACAAGCCCAAGCCCGACCCGACTCGGGAGCACGGGTGTGGCTTTGGGTGAGTCCTCCCTCCTAACACAAAAACATTTGTACCCTAAGGGCACACCCTTATGGTAGAGGAATGTCTCTTATACGTCACTTGCTAGTGGTGGATAACCAATGTGGGACTATCTACAATGCACTAAAGTGGAGAGAACACACTTTGTTCATCTCCTCCACTTTGCACACACACACTAGTATTTAGAAATACTCATAGAGATTCCAACATATACCAGGCTCATAACCTTATAAAAAAAAAAAAAAACAAAACAAACAATAATATTGGTAAC
The DNA here is from genome assembly GCF_015680905.1 of Coptis chinensis. Taxonomy (NCBI): domain Eukaryota; kingdom Viridiplantae; phylum Streptophyta; class Magnoliopsida; order Ranunculales; family Ranunculaceae; genus Coptis; species Coptis chinensis. Next base: position 69,460,462 of record NC_141457.1, on the reverse strand, counting down.
TATACCTAGGAATTTTGATCGTTGGTTACGGAAGGGATCTGTTTCCCTTTCGGCAGAATCATCTATATATGGATTCCTGATGCAAGGGGGAGGCATAACTCGACAGCGTAAAGCCACTGCGGATTGTGAAATGTAATTCTTTTTCTTTTCTGAGCCAGCTACAGAAGGAGTTTCTGTCTTCAGTGCATCTGAGCCAAATGTATCTGATGCAATTTCCATTACTTGTTTGTGGTAGGGTGACTGGGGGGCAGCAAAATTGACCAAGAAACCCTCTGAGAAAGGCAACCATTTCAACATACGAGATCCGTCAGAACATCAAACAAATAGTATATAGTGGAGAAAAATGTCATGATGAAAAATGTCAATTCCAACATGTAACGAGATCCAAGGGATCGTTATAATGGCATAGTGACTAAAATCCTTGTGAGAAAATATAAATAACAAGAAACATGAATCATATTAGCAAACAAAAAATACCAATTCTCCCAGTTCCTTCAACACGTTTGGCCAAGTTATTGGACCAACATAATGCAAAAGAATCACTAAAGGACTCCAACTTAAATCCTTAGAGTTGAAAATGTAAAAGCCAACAACCAAACAAGGGTTTGCATGACTCTTTATCCATGGGCTCTGTCCCAACTTCCATAAATCTGAGGAAAGATATGGTTCCCTCCAATCTGCAGGTTATGTTAGTTCTCTTTCTCCCCATGGTATGAGTCAAACCCTCTTTACCTAGTGTTGAATGGCCTGTTTCTTCTGTGGTTGCCTGAATGTAGCACACCAGTAAAAAATACTTTGCAAAACCATTTGGCTCTGTACTTGACACTAGAGATTTTTTAACAGACACCCTGATGTCAACATGAATACATAACAACCCTTTTAAGATTGCCCCATTTCACACCACAAAGCTGAAACCCCAGAATGTTTTTTGTTAAAATGGTTGTTATAACAATCCCTTTCAAAATGCATTAAACTAGTGCCTAATATCCTTTTCTTTGCATTATCATTTAGAACTGAGAATAAAGCAAGTCTTATTGATCTCCATATAGTAAAAAGTGCTAGTCACATGGTAGGTTTATGAAATCAGAACTGGCCCCTAGCCTATTCCAAGCAAGCTTTTGTTTGTGACTCCTAAATATAACATAACCACAAGGTAACTTCTTTCTCTTTAGTGTCAAGATCGGTACAGGTCCATCCACTTCATATAATCAGAGCATACTATAGGGAAAACGGTACAAAACATAGACCCAGTTTGAAAATTTAGAGCTGTACCTTTTCTAAGCCTCTTGCTTCTAACAGTGGTCATCTTTTCTGGCGATTTTGGGCACTCAATGTTCTCCTACATCAATAACACAAGAAAAATCATACATCAAAATTACTTTGCGAATATGAGTATATGACACTATAATAATGTGAATAGGTTTTATTAAGCATTTCCACTCACAAATACCTTGTTGCAATCCAAAGAGTTTGGCATTTGCCCATCTGGTGTTATATAATCCGGAGTGCTTCACCAAATCAAGAGAAAAGTAAGTGATAACAAACGTAAAATAATTGAAACATAGGTACTTCACTATAATGATGCTGTACAGGAATGATGCAGTAGTTTCCGTAGTTTAGTTGCTTGCACTTGATGAGCGGGAGCCTATGGTTCCTTTACTAAGTATAGGCGCGTGCCTATAGGCTGTTTTTGATACGTGTTGTTTTCTTTCGGTAGTTTGTGGTCTTTGTGATCTACACAAAAGGCTAGTCTAGTCTTTATTCGAGTCGTGTTTAGGTCGCCTATAAAAGGCCGTTTTAGGGTTTGAGAAAGACAGCTTTTGGTTTATTAATATTATTCTAGTCAATTCTTGGTTAAAGATCGATCTTTTATTATCGTTTCTCGGTTACAGAACGATTCATTGGAGTGTTTGTGAGCTAACACCGTGCTATACTACATTATATAATCAGCTAAATGAGGATTCTTTAATTTATTTTCTTGGCCAGTATGGCACCAGTTCCAACGCTCTGATAGGCCATATTGGATCATCATAGAAGTAGATATAAAAATAAGACACAGGTTCTTACACAAAAAGGAAATGCAGGACTTCACCTTCATTGAATCGAAAACATATGTACTCATTGGACATCAGAATTAAAGATAAACAGAAAATATTTCAACCCAATTTGAAAGCAGGATTTATTGCATATCCACATTTGATAACCACAAGAACATAAACACTAAATTTTAATACCAAAACTGAACAGCTTCCCCTTAAGTCAACAAACTCCATAATATAAACCGAGCAATCATTCCAGTTTTTACCATAACCGATATGCAAAACCACTGCCTTGTCATAACTTTTTTCCTAGAACCAATTGAACAACTTCACCTCATAACGGACAACAAATGGGACATACAGGCTCAGGTCACATCAGTGCTTACTTCACTGGGTATAAACGTCACAGAACTTCAGCAACCTACTGGAGAACAAGACCAGAGAATATAGAAGCCTGATGATCATGGCAACTTCTCCGTGAAGTCCGCACATGAAACGATTCGGAAAAAACGTAACAAGGTGAGTTGGTGGAAATGGATCTGGGCAACACATATTCATCCAAGAGCAGCTAGCACTGCTTGGAAACTTATCCAGAAAGCAGATCCTACAGATGATAGAGTGAAGAGAGTTGGTATCAAGCTAGCATCCAGATGCCGACTATGTAGAAGCAATGAAGAAACAGTGGAACACATGTTATGGGATTGTCCTATTGTCAGGGAAATTTGGGATTGGTTTGCAGGAGTCTTTGAAGTTAGGCTCACCAGTTATAGCTTCCGAGAATTGATCAAAGCAATTAACAATAGAAGCCCGATTGTTAAAACACTATGGAATGCCGGTGTGGTGCATATCACGGTGCAGGTGTGGAAAACTAGAAACAAATTTTTTTTTGAAGAGAGATCTTTCAATAAAGATCGATTCAAAAGAGATATTATTAAGGAAGTGAAAATAGCATCGTGGCTGTCCAAAGCCACTATGCATAATACTGTGCATGAACTGGCATTCCTTCACAGATTGGGGGTCACTTGCAAGCTTGCAGTAGTTCCTATAATCAAAGAAGTCAAGTGGATCCTGCCAGAAGACGAGGAGATAAAAGCCAACACCGACGGCTCCTCTATTGGCAACCCAGGCAATGGAGGTGCGGGTGTTCTCTTTAGGGATAAAGAAAATCAGATACTAGGTGCTCTTGCACAAGGACTTTGAGTAGTAACAAACTTTGAAGCAGAATATTGGCCAATCATCTTGGCAGCAGAACATGCTGTGTGTAGAGGATGGCTCAAGTTATGGATAAAATGTGATTCATTGGCTGTGGCTCAAAGCCTTATGAGAGAGAACACGCCATGGAAGATCAGAGCAAGATGGAAAATAGCCACTTCGAAACTTAGCTCATGGCGAATAACCCATACCTTTCGCAAAGCTAACTTTGGAGCTGACTCTGCAGCAAGGCATGCCTCAACTCTTGATAATGGACAAGCTGTTTGGAGTGACATTCGACCAGGTTTTGTTCCGAGAGTGGAGTGCCCCTTTCGATACTATTTTAGATTATGTTAAGTCAGATGCAATGTAATCTTATTATCTCTCTGTAACACATTCTTTTATTCGTAATACTACTCCTTACTTGCGTGCAAAAAAAAAACTTCACCTCATTCCACAAAGGCACAAACTAAAGAATCTGCTGTCGTATGTGTGTGACCGGCAATCCCATTGTGGGAGTGCTAACATAGTCCACTCCATTGTTCGTTGTATAGCATGGGTAATGTGCCTACAATTTGTTGGACCCTATATGTACATTGTGAAAGTCTCCCTCTAGATATACATTACCTAAATACCATGAACTAAAAACCTAAATCCTTACTTGGGTCATCATCCAAACATAAACTTATCCAAAATTTGACCTAATGCAACTAATTAAATGAAACCAACCAATTGGGCCATCCACAAAATCTCAAAACCCTAACTGGGCCATCACCAAAACACAAAAAGATTCCATCTTTACATCATTTCCAATCTAATTCAACACACCAAGACTCATAACAGCTAAAAAAATTAAAAACAATAACAAAAGTAGGTAAATAAATATTATTACCAGAAAAAGTCCTGACTGAGAATGCAATCATTATCCTCCCCAGTATCTCCATCAAGTGACAACGAAGACATTCGATGAACATCTTGTTGGTCTTCTAGAATCTTCTGGAACCTAGATGGGTTTGAAGTAGATGACATAATGGAGTGAGATTGTTGGAGAGAGATTAATGAAACTTGATTAAGCTGATGAACTGACAAGTGTCTTGCTAATGTGTTCTTTTGCATTCTACTTGAAACTGCACTCTTCTTTCTTGTTGTTCTTTTCAAGCTTCTTCTCTTCATCTTTCTCCCTCTTCTCTCACTGTTGAGTTTCTCGAAATTTGGAAATGGGGTTTTTTTTTTGTTTGTTTTGGAGTTCAAAATTTTGGCGCCTTTTTGGAAATTTGGGCGGGCCTTAACCCGAGACCCGTAATAGGTTTTTTTTTTAAGTTTGTTTGTTACTAAATTATCCCTAAATTTTAAGTAAATAATGTTTGAAGCCATGGGTAGAATTGTCTTTGAATTGTTCCTGATGTAAAATAGAGTAATACTTGTGGTTATACGGATTCCACTTCATTGGGTATTGGGTATTGCTTATTATTTTTATTAGCAATGCTAGAGTACGCGGGATGTATGGGTGCGTAGTCATCTCGTAACTTGGTTATATAGACTTAATTTGTGGAGCAGTACACACGGACACCCCCTTCGTTATTAGAGGGCCCAGATGCTGGAGCACAAGTACAGCAGGCGCATGCTAGATTTTGCATATTTTTATTTAGGACTTTGGGATCGAGTTTGCATAGCACTATGAATGGTCTTTATAACTTGCTTAATCGACATGATTTAATAAAAAAAATTATAGGCGAGCGTACGAGGGAGAGTTGTTTTTGCAAGGTGGGTCGGATCACTCAAATGTGTTCCAGCAGAGCGCACATGTAATATTTTGCCCAAAAGGCAAAAAGTGAAGGTTAATAGAGTAATTAAGAGCCAAAATATTATATACATACCCGAATCTCTCGAGACAGGCTCCATTTTAAAAAATTAAAATACCGGACATGTCCCCAAATAATCTTTGAGGACAGACCCCACTTAAACGTGAAAACACTCAAATTTCAATTTTTGTATTTTTACTCTTAAGAAACCTTTATTAAACCCACACTTTTTTTTTCACCCCTCTCATTTTCCAATCCAAAAAAACTTAACCCGCACATCTCTTTTTTCTCTACACATATTCATCTTTTTTTTCAAATTTTTTTGTTATATTTCTATTTACAACCCTAAAACCTCTTTTTTTGTTTTTTCTCTTTTTTTTTATGACATTGAGTGAAATGGAATGGGCATATGATGATTTTAATGTGGAAAATGAACTATTTAATGAAGAGAAGTTTCAATCAAGTGACCAAGACGAGATAACTCCATACACAACTATTGTTCATAATGATTCCAATATCAATTATTATGAGATCATTATGAGGACGACTTGTACAAAATGTGATTACAAAATATTTATGCAAACTCAATCTATGAGGACAATCTCTTCCATTTATGGTTGATTTTAATAGCGAGTGTTGGGAAATGGGAATAGTCTTACGTTCGAGACGTCCCAGGCCAACTAACTTCCTAAGACTCTAGTGTCCTAACTGGAGCGACCTATGAAGCATTAGACGGTCTAATTTGGTCGTCGCTTAGTTACTTTGATAGACATTTTTCTTGTGACAAATTTTTAGCTAACATCATAATTCATTGTAAATGTTATAGGATTCTCTATACAGTCATGATGAGGTACTAATTGATTAACTTCGGACTTCACAAAACTCAAATGCATCTTTGGATGGGCACTACCAAACATTTTAACACCAACATGGTATGTAAATATGGACGAATATATGCTTTGAAACTTACTTCTTTGATTTAATATCTTCTTATCCATGAATTAATGAGTACTTAAATTTATTTATAGGTATTTGATAGTCGTCAAGATTTGATTGATTGGACACAACATAAAGAAAATGAAGTGGGAGCTATTACCGTTATTGAAAAATCTCAAAATGCAATTGGTGGGAAGGCTCCTAGATTTATTTTGATATGTGAGCGTGGTGGTGAATTTCGATCTCATAAAAAGGTAGAAGCAAATGAGAAGGCAACGAGAAAGACCGAAACAAAAAAGATGGATTGTCCTTTTAAATTAAAAGTGTGTTTTGAACGTGGTAGCTTGGATAGATGGGCACTAAGAGTTTATTGTGATCGTCATAATCATGGGTTGGCAGAAACTATGGAGGGTCACTCAGTATATGGGAAGGTTTAATAAGATGGAAATGATTCTTGTATCTGAGATGAGTAGAGTTTGAGTCAAGCCAAAAGAGGTCATGAACCTTGTTGTCAAAACAAGAGATCTGTTAAACTCGTCCTCCATGAGACAAATGTATAACACAAGACACAGAATTAGACTTGATGAAATGGAAAATAGAACGTAGTTGCAAGAGTTAGATAGATTGTTAAGGGAAAATGGATATGTGGAGCACAGTAAACGTCGGGAAGGTAGCAATGAGGTTATGTTAATAGTAACCATTACATTAAGCTAGATTTGGGAAATGGTTGCCCAATTCCAAAAATAGTGTTGTTTTGGAGTAGAAATAGTTTAGAAACTTCACCATGGCAGTGCTGGAATCTGGTGGCTACCATTAGAAGACTTATCCTTTCCTTAGTTGATGTCTTTTTTATCCATGTATTCCGAGAAGAAAATAGAGCTACAGATCACCTAGCAAAACTCTCGTTAGGCGAAAATATGGAACATGTTGTTTTTATTCCTCCTTTATGTATTAAGTTGAATTCTATAGTAGAGGATGATGTAATGTTAACATATGAAAGGTTATAATACAAATGGGGATCTGCAAAATCCCAGCATCTTTTCAAAAAAAAAAAAAGGCTAGGATATTTTAGTGAAAAACCGCGTGGAGGCATTCCAAGGGTTGAATGTCCAGGGGATTGCTCAAGCGAAAGCTTTTGAAGGAGATCCAATTTTTGTTGACTAGTGTAGTTGGGCAAATAGATGTTCGAAATACTTTGTACTTTTACAGAGGATACATGAAGAAACGTTTTTTGCAAGGAAGAATTTTTGTAAAGACTTTGATAGAATGGAATCAAATTTATTATATATTTTGGAACCAAACGTTTTACATGTTTAAATTGATGTTTCTACTTTCATTGTTTACATGTATTGGTTTGAAATATTTTGCCAAATTTTCAAATTAGTTAGAGTTTTAATTTCGATCAAAATATCAGCATTTGGTCATGCATTAATTAAGAATGGTTTAGAGGAACTAACTTAAAAAGAAAAGATGCTCAGATTAGACTAACCTTTTTGGCATTGGTTGGTTGGACTATACCATCTTAGAAAAAGATGAGATTGTGTTGGTCTTGCATTAAGAACGGTTTAGATAAACTAACCTAAAAAGCAAAGACGTTCATATTATACTAACCTTTTTGGCATTGGTTGGTTGGACTGGACCATCTGAATTAGAAAAAGATGAGATTGTGTTGGTCCTGCATTAAGAACGGTTCCGATGAACTAACTTAAAAGGCAAAGACGTTTAGATGAGACTAACCATTTTGACATTGGTTGGTTGGACTGGACCATCTTAGAAAAAGTTGAGATTAGACTAATGAACAATTTTGGCATTAGTTGGTTGGACCGGATTGTCTTAGAAAAAGATGAGATTGTGTTGGTCCTGCATTAAGAACGGTTCAGATGAACTAACCTAGAAAGAAAATATGTTAAGATTAGACTAACCTTCGTAGCATTGGTTGGTTGGACTGGACCGTCTTATAAAAATATGAGATTATGTTGGTCCTGCATTAATATGCAACATTAAAAACAATTTATTGGAACCGACTTTAAAAGAAAAGATGTTCAGATTAGGCTAACATATTCTACATTGGATGGGTGTATCAAAATTCATTTTCACCAACCATTTCAGATACAGACGGTTCGAGCATACTAACCTCTTTCGCTTTGGATAGCTGATATGAATCGTTTAGATTGTGTTAGTTTAATGTTTATTGATCAGCTCTCAAATGTGCATTTTATTACCCTTAGATTACTACATTAGAGCCCTTCTTACGTTTAATGAAAAGACAACTCATAGCTTTTATTGCCTTTTTCAGATTAAAGAGAAATTCAGACCACTTATCATAAAAGATGTGTCTTAGCACCAAAAGGAGCTTTAATTAATCACACTTAATATGAAGACCAGAAGTTGCTACGAAAAAGTGCTGAAAAATTCAAGGTCAAAGGTCAAAGTCAAAGGTCAAAGCCCTCAACTCAGAAGATCAAAGATGGAGGTCCTTATCTCAAAATATGGCACTCTCAAAAACCTAGCTTGATCAAGAAGAAATCAAAAAGCAAAAGCATAAAATGAAGTATGAGGTGTCTAAATTGTAATGGAAAAGGGCAAATCAGTAAAAAATATAAAGTAGGGGTATATAATCTAAAAGCTAGGGAGAGAGAATGCACCTAGACTTAATCTAGTGTCATGTAGGATTTAATTTCTAGTCATTTTACTTTATTGTTCTTCATGTTAATCTTGTTATTTTTTTTTTGTTATATAATCTATCAATCTTCTTTTTGTTGTTCTTATTCCAATCTTTAATTTCAATCATTCCTTTCAACATTTGTGTCTTTTTAATCTTCAAAACAACTTAAGTTTTCAATGTTCTTCATACACTAAAAACTAAAACAAGTTATAATTAAACTAAGAGTCTACATTCCTTTCTTCAACTCCCAACATTCAAACTCTAAACAATCTAGGATGAACCACATCAAAAACAAACTTTGAGATATTCCAAACTAGACTACTTCAAATGGCGCCGCCATCATGGATTAAAGGAGCAAGAGTGCTTGGTTGAGCATCTAAGGAGGAAGCACCATTCTCACATTTCCATTTCTTATTTTTTTAAGAAAAATTTGTTGTTTTTCATTACTGACTTACTTTTTTGCAAATCAGGGTTCGGGATTAACATACTGGAGAGGAGCTGAAGTTGTGGACGAAAACCTACGGAAGTTCACCAGAACCGGACGGGCGGACGCGAGGCCACCTCATCAGTCAGTATCCAGTTTTTTGCCAGTTCAGTTGTTTTGTGGTGTAGTTGAATTCCAGGCCCAGATTTTGTAATAAAGTAGGATAAATCAGTGGAACTTGTTTGTAATAGATAGAGATATAAAGAAAAACAAAAAAAAAATAGGAAAAATGGTTTTTGATTGATTTTTATGGATGAATATGAGTTTAAACATGGTTAAAGTTGTATACTTACCAAGAGATTAGAGTTTTCTTTGCCTTGGGAAGTTCAACTATGCGAGGCAAGTCATGAATCATCGCTCGCACATTTTGAATAAACTTGGCAATCAACACTCCAAGTCCCTTTAACTTTAGTTAATCTAGATAATCAATCCAAACTAGTTAATCTATTAGATTAGTATAGTAGTAGTTTAGTTTTAAGTTGTGGGCCCTTGAAGGCAAAATTGTTTAATTATCAAAAACCAAACTTGTAGGCTTTTTAAGTGGACCTTTATTGTAACTTAAAACAGGGTAAAGCTCGAAAGGTTGGGCCTTATTCTCAGATCACGCGTCAACCAACGTCGCCTTCTCCTCAAGCAGCATATGAGTATGGCTTGAGAGGTAAATTCTAAACTTCCTCGAAGCTCATTGATAAGCACCCAAAACTATAATACTAAACCCTGTAGAGACATAGCACTTTGGTTAATTATGCGTTTAATAATCAGGAAATAATTATATTTTCGTACTTTTGCAGGTTTTCGCAGTTAACGTGAATATGATGATAAAACCTGCATCAAAGTACGGGAATAATGTGCATACTTGAAGTTTTCCCACTCATCCCAGTGAAGCCCAACAAAGCCTGACTAGAGCTGAAGATTCCAAAGGGACAAAACCAGTGTAGAACGGGACCACGTGTAAAGAAGCAGCAAACTTCCGAAGCTCACATCTTTCAAACCTGGACTCCAATTTCGGCAAGTGAACTGCCAGAACGACCAGGGCAACGAGGTCTACGTAAAGATAGAAAGTTGTAAAAATGCCAAAATTCGGGCCACCACTGGACACAGCACGTGGACCCACTCTACGAGCCCATAAGAAATGATGAGTCATCACGCATAGACAAGTGGCATGTGATGGACACTTTTGTGTCACCTTGTAAGAAAATAAAAGACAAAACAATAAATGCATGACTAGATTGTTGATTAGAAAAAGGTGAAAAAAAGTTTGGATGTTTTGAAAAGAAAAAGGCAAACTTATGAAAAAAAAGTTTGGATGTTTTGAAAAAGAAAAAAACAAACTTATAATAAATGGGGGGAAGGCTTCACGTGAGAGAGGGGGGTATATATTTTGGATGTTGGAGAAAGGAGAGGGATCTCTTATTGCATTCCATTTTGTGTTTTACATTTCATGCATAGTATTTTCCTTTCTTTGAAGCTTTTGTATTAGGTTGGTACAGGAAGTCTTGAACTTCAAATAAAATCTATTTTCTTCAAGTTAAATTTCCAGTTCTTCCTTTACTTCTTTTCACCTTTTCATTTCATACATGCAAGACATAAAATCCATCCAAGGACCATGAGCTAAAACCCTCCCAAGGGGAGGGTTAATGATGCTCATGTGAGGATCAGGATGCATTTTAGTAGTACAAAATCACTACTTAGGAAAATAGGTTTTAATTATACATCCAGTCCCAAAATGGCTAAGTCTGACCAAGTTTGGAGTGTTGATACTCTAGACCAGTCTCGTGCGAGACCCGGTTAACACTAGGTCCAGTCTCGTGCGAGACCCTATGGTAACCGTTAGTCCTCTGGTTTGCCCAGTTGGTGTATAATTAAACCAGGAGTTGAACTAATATTCCAGAGATGAAATGTTAATTCAACTCCTCAGGCTAGTAAGATAAACTCAGAGATGAGTACATCTTACTAGGGATCAATACTCGACTCCGTTTCGGGTTTGTCTATGAACTCGAGATGGATTAGAGTTATAGTGATAAGGTACTCTAAAAATTTGTAGCTGACCTTGCATGATTATGATTAACCCTTTTCATGTATCTCTCTATCTAGTTTACCAAGAAATCAATCCTTGTAATGTTACGTTAACTTGCATTCCAAATTTTAATTGAGCAACCTAAGAAATAACCTAAAATCCTACTCACTAATTTCCTTGAAGCTATAATTCAGTTGTGAACCTTGCCTAGTCCTAAGGTTTGGACGATCCCTTACTCGATTTATGTTACCAACCCATGTGAGTAAGGTAACTTGACTAGTCGGACGTTTTACGGACTTTGGACTCAAAAAAATAAAACCCTAAAACCACTGACTATCAAATGGCGCTGCTACACGCCGAAGGACTTCTGACATTTAACATAACAACTGAAATACATCACTGAACAACCCCCCTTCTCCTCTTTTTGATTTTTTATTTATTTTGGGATTCTAACTTTTCTCTTAACTGCTCGTACCAACTTTTATTTTTTTGCTTACATGTACCTGTGAACCAGATCGGAATTATTATCCTTAGGACATTCTAAGAATGCTGTAAGAAGTTGAAGTACTGCACTTAGCTCATAGTCTCAGACGAGTTTTTCCAGGGTTGCGCACGAGACTGACCTGGAGTATCAGCACTCCAGTTTTTAGACCAAAGTCACTTCCCTTCTCAGTGCTGTTTTGGACTCTCTGGACCTGTTTAGCTAACTTCCATTACGTGCACGAGTTCAACCCATTTCACTAGTTAATTCGGTCGTTTAATTCTAAATAGGTGGAGTTGTGGGAAGCTCCAAGTTTCTCATTCTTCCACTCCTCAAACTTTGTAGAGGAAATTATTTGGTTGATTGCTATAACCTGTTTTACATCGCATATTTGTATGTTGGCATGAGAACTCTTTGCATACATAGAATTTTTTCTGAGTATGTGTGGTTCGTCATTGCATATTAACATTAATACGGTTAATATGATTCGAATATATTTAGATGTCTGTATATTTCAACCCGCTTGCTTATATTATTTTTGTATGTGTATGTTACATCCATTCACATACACGACATTACTTTGCATGAGTTTGTTCTCGATAGTCCTCTACCTCGCATCTAGTTGCACGTATAGGTTATATTTTATGTATGTGTAGCTATATATTATTGCATACGTAGGACGTATTTCTATTCACATATGAGTAATAAAGGGTTGCATGTGTAGCCTTCCTATGTATAACTAGCATGTGCTAATTGCCTGATTAGTCATCTATTTCGGCATTTCTCGTCTTTATTTGCATATTTCATAATCTAATAACATGTTTAGGCTACATATACGGTTGCGCGAATATATTACATGTGTTTTCCCCCTTCTCCATAATACATTAATTACGTAAACTTAAAAAAAAAAAAAAATCCTAATAATAAAATTTCATCATAATTATATAATAATCATAATATACCATCATCAATCATCATCCTATTCCATCAGCGTCTAGCAAACGTGAAAGATTGAGGTTATCTAATTAAGGAACGTGCTAGCACAGAAAACCTCTCTCAATTCTCTCATGCAACCTAGCTGCTAGAATATTAACACGTTATCCTAGCTTACCTGCTCACGTTAGCAACAGCTCAGGAGGACGTGGTTCACCTCCCTCCTTCCGTAATAACTAATCCTCATGTCATAATTCGTTCCTTATGAGCTTAGAATTAAAATTTATGTTTGCATGAGACAACGGTCTGATACTAATAAGGAATTAGAACATACATATTATCGTCGAAAATACAATAAACAACTACATAAGTTATCCCCTAGACATAGTTTTTCCTCTATAAACCAACCTCGTCAAGTATCTCAGTTACCATTACCTCCCATAGTTATGGCCCAGAAAAATCCCACAATAGAGAAACCTCTTTCGGACTTCTATACCGCCTTACAGGAAGGACCTGCTTCTTGCATTAAATTCAATGAGATTGTAGGTGATTTTCACATTTCGCCAAATATTTTCGGACTGTTACCTGTTTACCATGGTCTAGACCATGAAAAACCATACAATCACCTTCGTAGGATCCAACAAGTGGCCACCACTTTCCACCATTCGACTGTTACCAACGAACAAGTTTTGCTTAGGTTGTTTCCCTTCACCGTAGCTAATAAAGCTTCAGTTTGGCTCGCGGGTGAAGTGTCACAATCCCTTGACACATAGGCCAAGCTCATACAAGCATTCATGATAAAGTTCTATACTCAGTGATAAGCACCCAAAACTGTAATATTAAATCCCGAGAGACATAGCATTTTGATCAATTATGTATTTAATAATCATGTAATAATTATAATTTCGTACTTTTGCAGGTTTCCACAGTTAACATAAAGATAATGATAAAACATGCATCGAAGTACGGGAATACTGGAATATTTGAAGTTTCCCACTCAACCCCAATGAAGCCCAACAAAGCCTGACTAGAGCCGAAGTTTCCAAAAGAACAAAACCAATGCAGAACGGGTCCACATATAAAGAAGCAGCAAACTTCCGAAACTCACATCTGATAAATCTAGATGCCGACGTTGGCTAGTGAACTACCAGAGCGATGAACCCTACGCAAAGACAGAAAATTGTAAAAACGCCAAAATCAGTGCCGCCACTGGACACACTAAGTGGACCCACTCGGCGGGCCCAAAAGGCATGACGAGTTAGCATAGGCTAGTGGCAAGAGATGGTCACAAATTTGTGCCACCTTGTAATGTGAGAAGACATGTACCTGTTCAAAGATTGAAATGAAATTGAGCAAAGGGACAAAAGCAAAACACAAAAGGACAAAACATTAAATGAAGTTTTGTTTCCTAAACAAAACTTTGGTTAAAAGGAATTCACATGCAAACAAAACTTTGAATATCAAAGTTTTGAACGTCTCAAATTGAGAAACAGCCAAAACTCAATTAATCCTTCTCCAGCCATCCAGCCTATATATATGAGGGGTCTTCGATATTCTCCTTCAACAATTATGCTTTAGCTTATGCCTTAGTTAGTTTTCATTCCAGCACTTACATTCTGTCCTATTTATTTCAGCAGCTTAAATACTGTAAGTCATTTTCTTCTTAATGAAAGTCATTTCTTTTCAAGTTTAATTTCTGTCCTGCATTTATTTATTTAATGTATACAGCAAGTTTAATTATTCTTCCAATAACCATGAGCTAATTCCCCCCTCAGGGGGAGGGTTATGCTGCTCGTGTGAAAATCCGGATTGATTCTTTAATATTCTAGAATCACTACTTAGGAATTAGGTGTAGATTAGACATCCGGTCCCAAAATGACTGAGACTGTACAAAGTTGGAGTGCTGATGCTCCAGAACAGTCTCGCGAGAGACCCAAAATGTCTCGCGCGCAGCTCTCTGGTGTCAGACAGCTCTCTAATTGGTCCAGCTGATGTAGAATCGAGCCAGGAGCTGAAATGATATTCTAGAGATGAAATATTAGTCCAACTTCTTATGTTAGTGCGATGCGGCTCAGAGATGTGAGCATTTCGCTAAGGATCAATACTCGACGTCATCTCGGATTTGTTTATGAACTCTAGACGAATTAGAGCTGTAATGATGTGGTAATATAAACTGTTAAAAAATGATTCTTGCATGATCATGATTAACCCTCTCCCTATTTCTCTATCTTTGTTTATTTACATCGAAATCACCGTTAGTAATTTACATTATTTACATTTCTGTTAAATTAATTAAACCAACTAAAAAACCTAAAATCCTACTCACTAAAAGTTGTAATTCTAGTTGTGAACCTTGCCGTGCCCTAAGGTTTGGACGATCCCTTACTCGACCTATCCTACCAAACCCACGTGAGTAAGGTAACTTGACTAAATGAACGACTATACAGACATTGGACTTTGGACTTTGGTCTTCGGACTTCGGACTGTGGACTTCGGACTTAAGTAACTAAATCCCAATTACGTACAATTCAACATTTATCAAATGGTGCCGCTGCATGCCGAAGGACTCTAGACATTTAACGTAATAACTGGAATACATCAAACATAAACCCCTCCCCTGCTCCCTTATCTTTTTAATTTCCATTTCTTTTGTAATACTAACGTGTTACGTACCTTATTGCCCCAACTTTTTCTACTAACAGATATCTGTGAATCAAATCTTGTTTATTTTCATTAGCACAGTCTAAGTATTCTGTAGGAACTTGAAGCATTGAACTGATAAAAGAGTCTCGGACGAGACTATATTAGTAGCGCGCGAGACTAACCTAGAGTATCAACACTCCGGTTTTCAGGTACATGCCACTTTCCTTTTTAGTACTCTTTTGGACTCTCTTGTCCAGTTTATCCAGTAAGTTCACGAGCTTGGGAGTTAGTTCGATCGTTGTACTAGGAATCGCGGGACGCCAGGTTTCAAATTCTTAAATTCCTCAAACTTTGTCGAGGATATTATTTGGTTGTTGCTATAACCTGTTTTACCTTGCATGTTTGTGTGTTGGCATGAGAACTCTTTGCATATAAATGTGGTTCGTCATTACATCTTCACGTTAACACGATTAATATGATTCGAATATATTTGGATGTATGTGTAGTTTCAAACCACCTGTTTAGAATATTTTTGTATGTGTATGTTACATTAATTCACGTACGCGGTATTCATTTGTATGAGTTCGTTCTCGATATTCCCCTAGCTCACATTTAAGTTGCACGTATCGATAGCTATAGATTATTGCAAGCGTAGGACACATTTCTATTCACATAGATTTGCATATGTAGACTTCCTGTGTAACACTAGCGTATGTCAATTGTATGTTTCGTAATCACGTCTCCATAATACATTAATTACGTAAAATAAAAAAAAAATTAAAAAATTAAAAAAAATATATAAAAAAAATTAAAAAAAAATTAAAAAAAAAATCCTAATAATTAAAATTTCATCATAATCATCTTAATAATACCCCACATAATACACCATCATAAATCATTATCCTATTTCATCAGTGTCTAGGAAACTCGAAAGATTGAGGTTGCCTAATTAAGGAACGTGTTAGCACGAACAACCTCCCTCAATTCTATCAGGTGACCTGGCTGTTAGAATATTCACACGTTGTCCTATCTTACCTGCTCAAGTTAGCAACAGCTCAGGAAGACGTGCTTCACCTCCCTCCTCCCTTAATTCTAAAATCTCTAGTCATAATTCGTTTTTTATGAGCCTTGAATTAAAATTTGTATTTGTATGAGACTACAGTCTAGTAAACATAAGGAATTAGAACTTACATATCATCGTCGGAAATACAATAAACAACTGCTTATGCTATCTCCTAGACATAGTTCCTCCTCCGTAAACCAACCTCATCAAACATCTTCGTTGCCATTATCTCCCTTAGTTATGGCTCAGGAAAATCCCACCATCGAGAAACCCCTTTCGGATTTCTATACTGCCTTACAGGAAGGACCTGGTTCCTGCATTAAACTCGATGCGATTGTAGGTGATTTTCCCATTCTGCCAAATATTTTCGGTTTGTTACCTATTTACCATGGTTTAGACCATGAAAAACCGTACAATCATCTTCGTCGGATGCAACAAGTAGTCACCACTTTCCGCCATCTGACCGTTACCAACAAACAAGTCTTGCTTAGGTTGTTTCCCTTCACCTTAGCTGATAAAGCTTTAGTTTGGCTCGCCGGACAAGCGCCGCAATCCATTGACTCATGGGCCAAACTCGTACAAGCATTCATGATAAAATTCTATACTCAGAAAAAAACTATAGAAATGCTTCAGAAGATTCAATTCTTTCGCCAACACCCCCAGGAATCCTTTTCGGAAGCATGGAGCAAATTTACTGATCTGCTTCTCGAATGTCCCCATCATCAACTCGACACCGCTGTATTAGTCCATTCATTCTTTAATGGTCTCTCTGACCATCAAAAGGAAACATTAGATATTATGAATGGCGGTTGTCTCATGGACAATGGCGCTACTGAAGCATACACTTTCCTTGAGAAACAGGCTTCACGAAGCACCCATTAAGGAAACACTGATTCTTCCAGATCTTCTAAAGACACTCCTACCAAAGTTACGTCTATGTTTGAGGTCAAACCCGATCCGGAATTAAAAACCTTGATCGAGTTCCTAAACAAAAAGGTCGATGCTCTTTCGGGTCAAGTAAATGATCAGAAACCCAAACAGGTTATGGCTGTCAACGCTTCCCCATGTCGTCTTTGCTTAAGTCCTGAGCACACCGATTCTTATTATCCTTTGGTATACGAGTTCCCTCCCCAATCTTCTGAAGAGGCTTGTGCTTTTAACATCCCTAATGCACCTTGGCGACAACATCCGAATTTGGCTTGGGCACCCCCTGCCCAACAACAAGAAGCTCTTCCCGTGTCAAATAACGCTTACGCATACGACTACCCGCGAACTACAATTCCCTCTTGTCAGGAAATCCTCCATAATTTCAGCAAGGGCAAAATAATTTTCCCAACAACGCAAATATAGGGTATCAAAACAAGCGCAACCTTGTTCCCGCTAATCAAGGATATGGCTACCAAAATCAACTCAGAAACAATAACCGCGTGAACTTGTTCCTCTTTGCTCCACTGGTACAATCCATGCTGATAAAACAAATTGAAACTTTTCTCGACTTACATGAATCAACAGAATCAAATCTTAGCATCTATCTAACAGTCTCTTCAGCTGTTAGCATAGGATAAAAGTCAAAAGGGCATGTTCCCTGGCCAAGCAGTTCCAAACCCTAAGCCTACGAACACTGCCTTTGAACTCAACAATGCATCAAGATCTAGTAATCCAAGCAAGGGTGAGGTAAATGCCATCACCACTCTTCTTTTTGGCCGAACCATCGACAATAACATACGCATGCCAGACGAAGAATCGACGGAAGCCACAGCTGACGTCCTTCCAACTCCTACCTTGCAACCTATAACGGACAAGGTTGTTCCTTCCAAATCTACACCCACGTCCCTAGAGAAAGACGCCACTGATCCTTATGCGCGATTCTGCCCAAAAGCTCTGTTCCCTACCCGATTGGCAAAGAACAAATGTGACGAACATTTCGATGAGATCCGTGAAACCTTCAAAAATTTGACCATAAACTTACCTTTTCTAGATGCGCTTAAGCATTTGCCCAGGCATGCCAAGTTTTTGAAGGACATGTGCACCACCAAACGACGTACGAATATTCCTCAACAAACATTCCTTACTGAGCAGTTTCCCTTAATCACTACTACCAATGGTGTGGTTAAATACAAAGACCCAGGTCGACCAACTGTACCATGCACGTTGGGCGACAAGTATACCGCTACCGCACTTTTAGACCTTGGAGCCAGTGTTAACCTACTTCCCTACTATTTATTTAAGCAGTTAGGTCTTCATGAATTAAAACCTACTAATATGACTCTACAACTCGTGGATCGCTCTATCAAGTACCCAAAGGGCATAGTAGAAAACGCCATAGTCAAGGTCCAAAATTTTGACTACCTCGTTGATTTTGTCATTCTAGATACCGAAGTGGCATATGATTTCATTCCTATCATCTTGGGACGTCCATTTCTTGCAACTGCTAACACTCTCATAAATTGTCGGGACGGTTCAATGACGTCGTCTTTCGGGAACCTTTCTGTCGAACTCAACGTGTTCAAATTAATGAAACAATTTCCCAATCCTATAATGGAGGGTGAGCTTGGTTGATAGGCTGGCACACGATTATTTCACAAACTCTATTCCCGGAGATGAGATACACCAATTTTTTCTTTTGATAATCCTGGGTTTGACGATGACTCGTACATCAAGGATGTCCACGCATTATTAGAGTCAGTACCACTATTTGATCCTAATATTGCAGTGCTAACTTATTCAGAAGAACCGAACTCGATCTTTTCCATTGAAGAGATGGTCGCTCACGAATCCTTAATCCCCAATCCTCCAACTCCAGATTTAAAATCTCTACCCTCTGATTTGAAGTACGTGCATCTCGATCCCGATGGTAGTCACCCTATAATAATTTCTGCTCACTTAACTACCGATGAAGAAGCACGTTTGATTCGTGTCATTCGTGAACATCGCTCCGCTATCGGTTGTCCTTAGATGATATCAAGGGAATAGACCCTAGCGTATGCATGCATCGTATACATCTCGATGACGGCTCAAAGACATCGCGAAAACCGCAACGTCACCTTAACCCCGCCATGAAAGAGGTGGTGAGAGAGGAAGTTTTACGTTTACTTGATGTGGGTATCATATACCCTATCTCTGATAGTGACTAGGTTAGTCCTGTCCACGTTGTTCCTAAAAAGTCCAGCATTCAAGTTGTACAAAATGAAAATGGTGAAGGCATCTCCACTCGCATTCCATTAAAATGGAGAATTTGCATTGACTATCGTAAACTTAATGCCAGAACACGTAAAGATCACTTCCCTTTCCCATTCATTGACCAGATGCTAGAACGTTTAGCCGATCATGCTTACTACTGTTTTCTTGATGGCTATTCTGGCTACTTCCAAATTGTCATCGATCCTGCCAATCAAGAAAAGACAACTTTCACATGTCCCTTTGGAACCTTTACATACAGACGAATGACTTTTGGTCTTTGCAATGCCCCAGGCACCTTCCAACGCTATATGCTTCACATTTTTAGTGATATGGTGGAACGTTATATGGAAGTCTTCATGGACGACTTTTCTATTTACGGAAATTCCTTTGACGACTGCCTATCCAACCGTTCTAAAGTATTAACGCGTTGCGAAGAGAAAAATCTGGTACTTAATTGGGAAAAGTGTCATTTCATGGTTACCAAAGGACTTGTTCTAGGTCATATCGTTTCGAAAGATGGGATAGAGGTTGATAAAGCTAAAATTGTTAAAATTGCTTTGCTACCTTTCCCACGAACAGTTCGTGATATCCGTGCCTTTTTAGGCCACGCTGGGTTTTACAGGCGATTCATTCAAGATTTTTCTAAAGTTGCTTGACCTTTAACCAATCTCCTGCTTAAGGATGCGGTATTCGACTTTAATTTCAATTGCAAACAAGCTTTTGAAACTGAAAACTGCCCTGACTACCGCTCCTATCATTCAACCCCCTGATTGCTCTCAACCATTCGAACTGATGTGTGACGCTAGCGATTTTGCTATTGGCACCGTATTAGGCCAACGACATGATGACAAACCCATTGTCATTTACTACGCTAGTAAAACTCTTAATGACGCTCAACATAATTATACAACAACTGAGAAAGAGTTCTTAGCTATTGTCTAAACTTTGGATAAGTTTTGCCCTTACCTAGTTGGATTATCAACCATTGTATACACTGACCATGCCGCACTTCGGTACTTACTCGCGAAAAAAGATGCGGAACAGCGATTGATCCGCTGGATCCTTCTCTTACAAGAATTCACCCTGGAAATCAAAGACAAGAAAGGAACCGAAAATGTCGTGGCCGACCATTTTTCAAGGCTGGTTGGTGACATTGATAGTGATTCTGGAGCAATTTGTGATTCCTTTCCAGACGAATATTTGTACTATATTTTCTCATCTCCATGCGCGAATATCGTTAATTACCTAGTTACTGAGGAAGTTCCTTCCTCTTGATCCCGTCCCGATGGTAAAATGTTCTTATCCACTGTAAAATATTATTTCTGGGATGACCCCTACCTTTTTAAGTATTGTTCCGACCAACTCATTCGTCGCTGCATTCCCGACTGGGAGCACACCGACGTATTATCCCTTTGCCATGAACAATCTTGCGGAGGTCATTTCAGTGGAAAGAAAACTGCGGCCAAGGTGTTACAATGTGGTTTTTACTGGCCTACCCTTTTTCGCAATGCACACGAACATTGCATAGCCTGCATTCATTCTCAGCACCTAGGTCTAATTACAAAACGCAATATGATGCCCCTAAATCCTATCTTGATTGTTGAAATTTTTGATGTTTGGGGCATTGATTTTATGGGACCCTTCTCTATTTCTCAAGGTTTTCTCTACATTCTAGTCGCTGTGGACTATGTGTCCAAATGGATCGAGGCACTCGCATGTCGCTCAAATGACCATAAAACTGTCGTGAAATTTGTAAAAGAAAACATTTTCTCTCATTTTGGTGTCCCCAAGCTATCATCAGTGATAGGGGTACACATTTTTGTAATAAATTTTTTGGGTTTTTAGTGAAGAAATATGGAGTTACTCACAAAGTTGCTACTCCATATCACCCACAAATGAGAGGCCAAGTGGAAGTCTCCAACAGAGAGATAAAGTCTATTCTGGAGAAAACTGTCAATCCATCAAGAAATGACTGGTCTCTCCGCTTATTGGATGCCTTGTGGGCATACCGAACAACATTTAAGACACCTATAGGGATGTCTCCTTACTGCATTGTTTTTAGAAAACCTTGTCATCTGCCAGTTGAACTTGAGCATTGTGCCCTTTGGGCCATCAAAAGCCTAAATTATAATATCAACGAGGCAAACGAGAAGCGAAAACTGCAATTAAATGAGCTTGAGGAGATTCGGAGTGATGCTTATGATCTCTCGAAATCCTATAAAGCTAATATGAAAAGAGTACACGACAAGCACATTTTGCGTAAGGATTTTAAAATTAGCCAAAAGGTTTTACTGTACAACTCCAAATTACACAATTTTCCTGGTAAATTGAAAACACGATGGTCTGGTCCTTTCATTGTGTCAGCTATGACACATTATGGGGCAATCTCTTTGCTTAATCCACAAGATAACAACGAATTTCAAGTCAATGGACAATGCCTAAAACATTACCATGAATTATGCTCCCCAGATGTTGAACAGACTCTTCTTCAAGATCCAGTCTACATAGACTAGATGTTTTGTTTGGTGTACTGAATCTTGTTTCTTTGGTAGCCAGGCCATCTTCTATTTTATGATCCCAAAAGTTCTTTGAAGTGTGTGGTTGCAAGTGCCGGAACCTTAGTCCACAGAAACTCTATTTCAGAACTGAGTATAAATGTCTTCTACAACACGAGCAAACGTGCCTGTCGGTAAACGATGGGTACCTAAAATTTCACTTTCTTCCTTCTCTTCCCTTTTCTATTCTCTACCTCGCGAACTTCAACTAATCATTTGGTGTAAGTCTCACTCATCACGAATAGGGAATGGTCGTAGTACTTTTGCTCGTAAACAACGTGTGACCAGCCTCTTTTTGTGTGTGTAGATGAGATGATGGGTGATGTAGATAGATGATGATCATTGAACAAATAGAAGCGTATCAAAACCTAATTATCCCTCAATAAGTAAAGGATGAGTAGGGCATCGTTCCACTTTTAAGTGTATGTTATGTGAAGGACAGGACTGGAAAGGGGGTTTGAGGGATTAAAAACTAATATTGTAGAGATTGTAGATTCTAATGCTAAACTAAGCTAAACTAACTAAACTGTTGAGAATTTATAAGAGAGGGAATTTAAGAGATTAGAATCCACCAATACTTTTGATCTATGACCTTCTGCTTCATGGTTGTTCTTACAAGTAGACTACAATTAGGCAATCGAGCGAGTGCCGATGCCCTCTTGGACGAAACATCGTTAACAATTAACTCTACTTAAGGTTGTTCCTATGTTTATGCTATTAATATCTTCTTTCCTTTTATGTAAGCTCGGGCAGCCATTCAATGTATTACCAAGAGCAACATCAAGGAGTACTTCCTAATAGGGCGGCCATTCAATGAATCACCACTTAAGGCAAACACAAAGAATACTTCCCCTAGGCAGCCACTCCCTGAGCTACCTCTTCTAAGGCAACACAAAGAATACTTCCCTAACTCTAAAGAACTATACTACTAGAAGAAAAGTAAAGAACACTAGCATGATATTAATATTGCAAAACATAAACCCTATTCTATACTTCCATCCCCTGGTGTGGGCAATGGAACTAATAACTACAAACATAAAGAACTAACCTGATTAAAGAACACTATGAACCAGAAGAATCATTAAACCTTAAGCTCTGGCTTCATCTTCTCCCTTGAAGGAGAAGATTAGCCTTCCATAAAGAAGGAAGAACAAGAAGAAGAAGAGTTGAAGAACATAAGACTAGAAAGA
Source organism: Coptis chinensis (assembly GCF_015680905.1). Taxonomy (NCBI): domain Eukaryota; kingdom Viridiplantae; phylum Streptophyta; class Magnoliopsida; order Ranunculales; family Ranunculaceae; genus Coptis; species Coptis chinensis. The sequence goes on along the minus strand of NC_141457.1, from coordinate 69,437,283 downwards.
CTAATTTATTAAGACTCAGCTAGTTAAAACCGATCTTTTATTATTAATCTCTCCCTGCCTCAAGTTCTGGAGACAAGAATATAAGTGAATTGGCCCATTACATGAGGCACTTAGATCCTCTATTTATAGGGGTTACAATGAGCTCTAGAAGCATTCCAAACCGTCATTTGTTTCCTAATACAAATAGACTTCTTCCAGAGTCCGACTTCGTCTTCAAAACTGAGAAGGAATTGGCTACAGTGTCGATTCATGCATCCGGACGCATTATTCATGCGTCCCAGACTTAATCAATGCGTCTGGACGCTCGATTTATGCGTCCCAGACGCAATCAATGTGTCTGGACACTCGATACATGCGTCCCAGACGCATAAGCCGATTTTCTCTCTTCTGCTCTATCCTTCTATCCTCTTTTACGGGCTTTGGTCCAAACAACGAATCCTTTGGCCTTGGGCTTCCAAATAGACTTTAAAATAGGTCAAAGTCGCATCTTTAACAGCTCCAATTCCTTGGCCTTCTCCATGATTGTCCACGGGCCTCCCATGTGATCCTTAATGCTCCAAATTGCTTCGTTTTACCCCATTTTCTCTAATATTCTACAAAACTCTATTTTTCACCTGTAGAATCTTAAAACACAACTTATAAACACTATTAGTCCACTAAGATGGCTAAACAAGAGGCATAATCGAGGGTTAAATAGCACTTTTTGAGCACTTATCAACGTGCGCGAAAGATGGGATGGTGTATGCATTGTCAAACACCCTTTTGTCCAGGTCTTGACTTCCTATCCGATATTAGCCAGTTTAAGGTATACTTTTGTCTGACACCAGCTGTGTAGGATAATCTTCGCCGCCGCGCCGTTTCTCCCACTGGTTGGAAATCGTCTTGAGAATCTGACAATAAAAGACTCGATTCGTCTTGAGGATCTGACGTTAAAAGACTCACCTTGTAGATATGTGTATATTGTTGCCCTTTATAAACAAATTCCCCATGCTTTAAGTTTTACCCATAGAGATTTGTGTTCAACCTCGGATGTTGCATACTTGGAACACAAATGTGCAATAGATTCCACCAGACCAACCCCTAGAATTGGTTACTTTGAGTTCCCTTTGGGGCGGTTTGAGGATAGGCTTATGTAATAAGGGCAATATTATTAGACCGTAGTGCGCACGGTCTAGGATGGTACCGTCCTGCCCCTAACCCCATAATACATAAAGGTAAAGCCACAGTCTGGCTGGATTGGGTTCACTCCAGAGCTGACATGACAGTTGCCTATGAATTTAGATGTTGACTCTTCTGCACATCCAATGTGTTTCACGTAATCTCCCTTGTATATAAATAAAACAATTGTTTATAAATAAAACACCCTTCTTTCTTTTCAAAACTCTTGTGACCTTTGAGAATGACTCATATAATTGGATAGAATTTTTCGTGCCGATCATTTCGATATCTCGTTCATCCAATTCGGACTCCAAACGAGTCGTGGGTGAGCGTTTAGATTTTTTAGGCTTAAATCGGGCTTTAGGCTTGATTTGGGCTTGGGAAATTTTTTTGGCCCAACCAAATCTCAAAATCTCGGGCCCTTTAAACCCGACAAACCTGACCACATGCATCACCATCACACACTTCGTCTTCCCAAATTTCTGGATCTTGCCCCCTCTCGATTAAGTCTTGCACGAGACAGGCCCACGTTATATCCAGGTCTCGCGCGGGACTCCTACAACTCCAACCCCAATTCCCTTCCGTCAGCAAGTCCCATTTCTCCCCCTCATCATAAATCAATAGCCAGCCTCTCCCTAAGACCAGTGATGGCCGAAAACAGGCGAATTTGTGTGGAGAAATTTTTTAGAAATTTATTCAAAAATGGGATGTTTGCTCCATTCTTTGATAATGAAATTCACTCTAGAGGATGGGAGTACTTGTTATATAATAATGGCGGGCTTTATTCCAAGGATTTGGTGATGAAATTCTATGACAATGGGAGCTTTAATGGAGACCATTTTTGGTTTACCGTCGAGGGTGTGCGCCATGAAGTCACACCTGTTTTGATCTCTGGGATCACGGGCATTTCTCTGGTCGACCACGTGCTGACTCAGCAGAAGTTCGTGTACCTACAGACTTACGACCTGATGCTCGACACGCTAATCGAGGGAGAGTACAACATAGATGGGAAATGCGGCGTATCGATTGCTTCGGTCGACGGAACCCGGTGGTTTGTGACTCAATGGTGGATGAACGCCATTGGCACCTCGAAGCCCTCGGACATCAGCAAGACCTTCCTCCACCTTCTCTGGATCCTCCAGAAGTGAAAGGGTAACTTCTGCATAGTTACCTTTCTTTTTGATATTATTACACATGTCACTCTTAGGTGAGCCCCTCTTGTCGTTCTTGTAACGCAAGTTATGATTAATTTGGGTTTTCTGTCCGCCACCCCGCTACTCCCCATACCACAATATGAGAATATGCTTGTCTTCAAGAAATTAATGCATACTGACCCCTTGGGAACCCACAGCACCAATGGCTGCTGAGCACGCTAACGTAGGCCCATCTCACCCACCCTATTTTGATGAGACTGCTATGAGTAAGATGAGTCACCCTATGGATGCCTTGCGTGCTATGAACAGTGGCATGAGAGACATGTACACTCAGCAGGTATCGATGAAACATGTTTTGGGCGAGTTAAGGACGGATATGACCACTCGCCACGGGGCGTTGATAGACAGCATGGGCGAATTTCAGCAGGAAATGCGAGCTTCCATGAATGCATTTCAGGACCAGATGACTACTCGCCAGAACAAGTTCCAACGAATGTTCATGGCAAACCAGCATCAGTTTCAGGCTCAGGTGTTGGATACTCTGGGTGATATCCAGGAGCAGTTAGCCTCCACAGGAGCTTGTCCTGCACGACGTCGCAGGACTCCTGGTTCTTCTTCTGCAGCCCCTGAGGATTCTCCTGCAGCCCCCGAGGATTCTCAGTAGACAGTTTATTTTCACCGTTCTTGTATATTAATTATGTCGGATATTTTATTTACGTGTTTGCATTTTTATTTTCGAACTTAGGATGTCTGTCAATTCCTACATTCTCCAAAAATTTATGCCTTATTAAATAGTATATTAGTTATCTCCAATATTATATTATATAGGTAGAAACATATATAATAATATTAATAATAAAAATACATATAGATATATAAAAATATATACATATATTTTTAACGTCACAATTAACGGCAAAATTTTACCGTAAACCAACGTTTTAAAAAAACGGTCAGAAAATGGTCATGAAATCGCATCCTAAAAACGGTCAGAAAACGGTCATGAAATCGCATCTAAAAACGGTCAGAAAACGGCTCAATTTTCTTCTATAAATAAGTTCAACACATTCTTCACATTTCACTCCTTTCACTTTCTCCCCGCCTCTCCACTTTTTATTCTAAAAAAAAAAAAACGTTTTTAGATCACTCCCAAGTTTCAAGATTCATGGATGCACTAGAAAAGTTTGAGTAGCAGCAGATTGAATATGCTACTCAAGTCTTCATGCTCGGTTGTTTTATTATAGTAATGTTGTTAATGTGGCATATAATTCTATCTAATATTTAGGTTTGTATTTTATTTCACGTATCATTATGATGTGTTTCCAATCCTCTGTACGTTCTTACATCTTATTGTAATAATATATTTACATCTTCCTTTGCCTTCTACTTACGCTATTTCTTTTCCAAAAAAAAAAAAAAAAAGGGCACTCCTTGTAGTCACATGCCCCATTCTTCTCATCCACACTTTGCGCCATATTTTAGAAAATACACGTGGTCTAATTTCCTTGTGACACCTCGATCCGTATTTTCTACATTTTCGGATTGGTGCCTATTTATAACAAGGATAGACACCCTAAATACCAACTTCCCTTTTTCCCCTAAAAATTTTCTTTACCCCTCCATCTTTAATGGCCCTCACTTTCGAATTTTTAGGGTTGAAAGCAAAATTTTATGGAAAATTTCCAAAATGGTCTTTTTCATCCTTTTTTTGACACAAAAATTTTACGTCGAGGATGGTACCCTCTTTTACATCATAAACAGGCATTTTTTTTTCAAGAGAATTAGTCCTGTTGTTATATAAACACGGTTATTTCCAAAACGGGCAATTCTTTGTCCGTGCAAACGGATGCGAGCGTGAATTGACTACGGAAATTATCTTCGAGGTACTTCAAATTCCAATTACAAACCAAGGGATACATCTTCTGGATTCACCATTCGACAATATCAGATATCTGATGTTTGCAACTATCCTTCACGGTGAATACAACCGGAAAAACCATGTTGTTTATCAGCGATCCTTGCAAAAGAACCAATTATCTGTGATCCAATGGCTGGCTCATAATGTGCTCGGCACGTCTAAGACTTCCGAAATAACAAAACCCCTCCTCCATCTACTATGGGTCTTGTAGACTAACTGCAATGATTTTTGCATTATTAAATTTATCTGAAACGCTATCGCACGTGCCAGGAAAAAGGCAGCTCCTTTGCCAACCATTGTGACACTTATCATGATACGTTGGGGTTTTTCTAGTACTTCTCCTAATACACCTCTTAGAACAGCTAACATTCTTACCATTCACTCAGTTTGCAGGAACGATTTCTGGAATCCCGACGTTGCAAATAACCATATCAGTACACAAACCGTAGAAGCTTGTTCCGCTGACAACATCTTCACTGAAAATGTATTAAGCAATGTATTTAATCCTATGGAAGGCCTTCGTTTAATTCAACAAGGATTGATGACATTATACACATGTTAAAATATTATTATCACCAGTCTCCTTGAATTTCACGACCTGCGGACAATACAGGAAGAGGAACAAGCACAATTCTTGCACAGTCACAACCTGTTCTCGGCAAATCACACTCTCATAATAGAGAACCACGCCGAGATTTACCAGACACAGAGTGAAATTATGCAATGAGCTGTCGCCAAAATTGACGGCATCGAAGATCTTATAAATGGATCCCTTTCACAAAAGGATCCTCGCCGTTACTTGGGCCCATGACACAATTTAAATTTTGCAATTTTATGTTCTTTGTCATTTTCTTTTTAGTTTTTTTTAAATATAGTGCAATTTCCCTATGGTAATTTGTTTTTTCTTAATTATTCTCATCATATTCTAATATTTGTTTATCTTTGTCTAATAGGTAGCATCTTTTTTCACATATCTTCTACAATGGAAGCTCCAAAGATGATTCCAGAATAATATTTCCATTCGTTGCTGAATTCTCCTGCTTATGGACATCTTTTCAGAGACTACATTACTCGAGTCAGTTGGAACTCTCTTATTCTACACCTGGAGCAGACATACTCCCCAGGTTTGGCAACTTATTTTTACAATCATATGGAAGATCTACCTGCTGTACATGGTTTCCTTTTGAACGGATTTACAATCCGTATTGGTAACACCCGACACACTTTTTACGAGCCAACAGTTGCTATGGCTCTAGACCTTCCTCCTTTTCAGCCAGACATCCCCATCCAATACATGGTAGAAAACAACTTTAACGACTATTCTTGGGAAAAATTTGCTGCCCGTTATGGGGTTGGCCTTGCCCAGGTCAGGGAACATGCCGTAGCTGGCCGATGGCCAGACTTTACTATTCCACTTGCCAGTATGACCATGAATGTTGGAACTGCCATGTTATTTATTCTTCTGAACATCATGGGGGATTGGCATTTTTCCACTGCATCAAAGTCAGCTTGTAAGACGTTCCATGCACTAGCCCAGCAGCATACCGCCTTCGACATCACAGACTTAGTAATTGAGAACCTAAAGAAGGCTCGGTCTTTTTGGCAAAGACTATATCACCTTGCCATCCACAAAGATGCGGGATATTGAGGGCGACGTACTTCCCACGGTTCGCGCCACCTTTCGTGATTTGGGTAAAGGTCGACTCTATGTGTCCAACCAACAAAATCATTCGTTCCTTGCGATTTTGGACATGGCGATGGCCTGCAAGGTATCTAAAGAAAGTGCGTTCCTTCCCTAATGATGATAAAATGATAGCTCATCTAGACACTGCAAAGTAGAGGAAGTGGAGTGAAGTCTGGAAAGCTATGATAGATTGGCGTGATACAAAGGAATGACATTTCTACAGGGATGAGGCAAGGATGGACTATCCCCCAGTTCAAGGTTGGGGCAATGTGAGTTGATGCATGTACATATTTGTTTTATGTTTTGATGTGAGATAAATAAATAACCTAACAGTGTGCCAATCTAACAGTGTGCTTTCACTTTTATGATGTGTAATATATAGTTTGTTACAATAAATTTCTGTGGAAGATGTCAGCTATATTTTTGCTCAAAGCCTCTCAGGTATACTCTTTCTTCCTCATAACACTTTGAGGACACAATGTCCGACTGTTTGGGGGTGGTGAGAACCTTTTTCAAAAATTAAGCATGCATAGTTGTATATAGTTTACTTTATGTCTAAATAAACGTATTTAGTGACAAATTCTCGTTTCCTTTTCTATGATGAAAAATATTTAGAAATCTCACCCTAGCATCAGAAGTAGGACTTGTTCTTAGAAACTTAATTTACTACGTATGCAATAGTTTTTACATCTTTTCATGAGCATTCATGCACTGACTATCATTAAATGTACACATTAGTAAGTTCTGGGACCCACGGTTAGACAACTTAGTTTCCATATCCTATAAGAATCTAACTAAAAAGCCTTAAAATGTGTGATATGTGAGTTAATGACACAGAGGAGTAGTTTTTCCGAATAGAGAAGTTCACACGTCTACTTACTTGATCACTACCCAAATCCTAGGCGAGAATTTAGGCCTTCTTTGAATCGATATAGCCAAAAATTCACACCTGTAAAATTTTTTACCGCTAGTCTCCCCACTGAACCTTTCATTAACCCTTTTTATTTTACCAAAAATTCATTACCCATCTATTAACCACAAATAAATAAGCCTACCTAGATGATGAGTATAAGAAATAGGATGAAGTGCAGAAAAATGAAGAGAAAAACCTTGTCACAAATCAAATTTAGTTACCTGCTTCAGAAGAAAAGAAAAAAAAGAAAAAAGAAAAATAGAAATATGTTTCCAAAAATCAAAAGAAATATCAAAGTTAGAATTCCCCCCAAAAATCAAATCAAAATGGAATACAAAAGCTTGAAAAATCCAAGTATGGAAACCCATGTTAGAAGCAGGAAAGAAAATAAGGATTCTTTAGTATAAATATCTTGAAGACCTTATTCTCTCATACTTATCATTTTTTGAATTTTCTATTCCATTTTCTTCTACACTACCTCCTAAGCCCCACAACACCTAATAAAGACCTTTAGCTCAATTAGGAGTAGGATAGTGTGATAATAAGTAGTAGTTGTGACTTCTCGACCTCGGCTCCTCTGATTGTCATTGAGTATGTGAGGAAACGTGTGCCCATTGCACACTGGCGATAGCAAACTTGAGTGGAAAAATAAGAGAGAAATTGTGTTTCAACACATACCTGTGAGAACCTACTTAAGGACGCTATCCGAAGGATCCAGAAACGGCCCTGCTCGTACATTTCATTATAAGATCACTGCATGCATGCTCATACGTATATGTTTTGATTATTGTATATATATTAACTTGAATTTCGCAGGTGGCAAGAGATGGTCACAAATTTGTGCCACCTTGCAATGTGAGAAGACATGTACTTGTTTAAAGATTGAAATGAAATTGAGCAAAGGGTCAAAAACAAAACACAAAAGGACGAAACATTAAAAGAAGTTTTGTTTCGTAAACAAAACTTTGGTTAAAAGGAGTTCACATGCAGAAAAAACTTTGAATACCAAAGTTTTGAACGTCTCAAATTGGGAAACGGCCAAAACTCAATTAATCCTTCTCCAGCCATCCAACCTATATATATGAGGGGCGGGAGCTTCGATATTCTCCTTCAACAATTATGCTTTAGCTTATGCCTTAGTTTTCATTCTAGCACTTACATTCCTTCCTTTTTTATTTAAGCAGCTTAAATACTGTAAGCCATTTTCTTCTTAATGAAAGTCATTTCTTTTCAAGTTTAATTTCTATCCTGCATTTATTTATTTAATGTATACAACAAGTTTAATTATTCTTCCAATGACCAAGAGCTAATCCCCCCCTCAGGGGGAGGGTTATGCTGCTCGTGTGAAAATCCGGATTGACTCTTTAATATTCTAGAATCACTACTTAGGAATCAGGTGTAGATTAGACATCCGGTCCCAAAATGACAGAGACTATACAAAGTTGGAGTGCTGATTCTCCAGAACAGTCTCACGAGAGACCCAAAATGTCTTGCGCGCGACTCTCTGGTGTCAGACAACTCTCCAATTGGTCCAGCTGATGTAGAATCAAGCCAGGAGCTGAAATGATATTCCAGAGATGAAATATTAGTTCAACTTCTTATGCTAGTGTGATGCAGCTCAGAGATGTGGGCATTTCGCTAGGGATCAATACTCGACGTCGTCTCGGATTTGTCTATGAACTCAAGACAAATTAGAGCTGTAGTGATGTGGCAATATAAACTGTTAAAAAATGATTCTTGCATGAGCATGATTAACCCTCTTCCTGTTTCTCTATCTTTGTTTATTTACATCGAAATCACCGTTAGTAATTTACATTATTTACATTTCCGTTAAATTAATTAAACCAACTAAAAAACCTAAAATCCTACTCACTAAGAGTTGTAATTCCAGTTGTGAACCTTGCCGAGCCCTAAGGTTTGGACGATCCCTTACTCGACCTATCCTACCAAACCCACGTGAGTAAGGTAACTTGACTAAACGAACGACTATATGGACATTGGACTTTGGACTTTGGACTTTGGTCTTCGGACTTCGGATTTAAGTAACTAAATCCCAATAATGTACAATTCAATGTTTATCACTCAGAAGAAAACTACAGAGATGCTTCAGAAGATTCAATTCTTTCGCCAGCATCTCTATAAATCCTTTACGGAAGCATAGAGCAGATTTATTGATCTGCTTCTCGAATGTCCCCATCATCAACTCGACACCGCTGTTTTAGTCCAGTCATTTTTTAATGGTCTCTCTGACCATCAAAAGGAAACATTAGATATCATGAACGGCGGCTGTTTTATGGACAAAGGCGTTATTGAAGCATACACTTTTCTCGAGAAACAGGCTTCACGAAACACCCATTGGAGTAACACTGATTCTTCCAGATCTTCTAAAGACACTCTTACCAAAGTTATGTCTATGTTCGAGGTCAAACCCGATCTAGAATTACAAACTCTGATCGAGTCCCTAACCAAAATGGTTGATGCTCTTTCAGTTCAAGTGAATGATAAAACACTCAAACAAGTCATGGCCGCCAAAACTTCCCCATGTCTTCTTTGCTTAAGTCCTAAGCACTCCGATTCATATTGCCCTTTGGCATACGAGTGCCCTCCCCAACCATCTGAAGAGGCTTGTGCTTTCAACATCCTTAATACACCTTGGCGACAACATCCGAATTTTGCTTGGCGTACCCCTGCCCAACAGCCAGCTCCTCCGGGTTTCAACAACCATCTTGTACGACCATCCACGAACTACAATTCCTACCGTCAAGGGAATCCTCAATAGTTCCCACAAAGGCAAAGTCAATTTCCCAACACTGCCAATATAGGGTACCAAAACAACCGCAGCCTTGTTCCCGATACTCCAAGTTATGGGTACCAAAATCAACCTGTAAACAATAACCATGAACTTGTTCCTGCTGCCCCATTGGTACAATCCACTGCCGATAAAATGGCTGAAACTTTACTAGCTTACATAAATCAACAGTCTCAAATACTAACATCTATCCAATAGTCTCTTCAGCTGTTAGCACAGAATAAAAGTCAAAAGGGCGTGTTCCCTGGCCAAGTAGTTCCCAACCCTAAGCCCACAAACACTGCTTTTGAACTCACCAATGCACCAAGATATAGTAATCCTAGCCAAGGTGAGGTAAATGCCATCACCACACTTCATTCTGGCCGAACCGTTGACAATCATATTCGTATGCCAGACATTCAACCGACAGAAGCTGCGGCTGACGTCCTTCCAACTTCTATCTCGCAACCTATAGCGGACAAAGTTGTTCCTTCCAAATCGGCAACCACGTCCCTAGGGAAAGATGCCACTAATCTATATGCACGATTCCGCCCAAAAGTTCCGTTCCCTGCCCGTTTGGTAAAGAACAAACCTGACAAGCATTTCGATGAGATCCGAGAAACCTTCAAAAATTTGACCATAAACCTACCTTTTCTCGATGCACTTAAGCATTTGCCCAAGCATGCCAAGTTTTTGAAGGACATGTGCACCACCAAACGACGAATAAATGTTCCTCAACAAACGTTCCTCACTAAGCAATTTTCCTCTATTACTGCTACTAATGGTGTAGTTAATTATAAAGACCCAAGTCGACCAACTATGCCATGCATGTTGGGCGACAAGTATACCACTACCGCCCTTTTTGAACTAGGCACAAGTGTTAACTTACTTCCCTACTACTTATTCAAGCAGTTAGGTCTTCATGAATGAAAACCTACCAGCATGACCCTGCAACTTGCAGATCGCTCCATCAAATACCCAAAGGGCATAGTGGAAAACGTCCTAGTCAAGGTCCAATATTTTTACTACCCAGTTGATTTTGTCATTCTAGATGCCAAAGTTTCCTGTGACTCCATTCCTATCATTTTAGGATGTCCATTTCTTGCAACTGCTAACGCTCTCATCAATTGTTGAGATGGGTCAATGACAATGTCATTCGGGAACCTTTCTGTAGAAGTCAATGTGTTCAACTTAATGAAACAACTTCCCGGTCCTGACATTGAGGGTAAGATTAGCATGGTTGATAGTCTGGCACAGGAATATTTCACAAACTCTTTTCCTGCAGACGAGGTACACCAATTTCTTTCTTTTGATAATTAATAACCTGTAAAAACTCAATTAGATTATTCTAACTTTATTCTTACGGTATCAATTATTTATTTTCTACTCCCACATATAGATTTATGCAATATATAAAGTACGGAATCGTTCAACTCCTAAACTACCAAGACATAATAGAATCCAATTAATCAAATACAAGGAGACAATGGTGAGAGTAATATTTATAGAGGTGAATTTATACTATGAAACTAAATATATGAATTTAACTTATACTAATTTAACTAAGCAATTGAATATGACTAGAATAAAATATGGAGAAGAAATTAGGGGGATTTGATTCCACTTTGATTTATTTCTAATATACTAGTGTAGATTATTGCAATCTTAACCAATTAAGATTAAGTATTTGATCCCTAATTATTCATGGTAATCTCTGCCATCTAATAATTAGCATGTGAAGAAGTTCAACCCATTCTCATGGCGAATCAACTAACCTACTAGAGTGAAACTCTTAACAAGCAATAATTCTAACTAACATATCAAGTCTTCATCAAGCTTCATCAAACCCCTCTAATGGAGGTTTAGCTAGAAGTCATTATACTATCATAAACATAATAATAAATAGAAGACATAATGAAGAACAATAACTTGATTTTTATTAATCTAATGGAGGCTACAAACTAAACTAATTAACTAAAACTAAACTAAACTTAAAAAGGGAGAGAGAGAGAACCCTAATTTAAAACTAAACTAAAGATAGGAGTTGCCCAGTTTTGTTTAGCCTTAAACCTCTTTATATATGAGAGGTTTAGGTTTACAATCTCGTGCATGGGCTCTGGAGCCATGTTTTGGGCCATGAAATTAAGCCCAAAACCTAATTACATATGTTCAAAAAGGGTTTCTCTGGGCAAAATTACTTCAACACCCATTTCGTCCACTTTTGCTACTCTGATTGGATCACGACTTAGACCATTAAAAGGATCTTTCTGAGCTAGTTGTTTTGACATATAGTAGGCCCAATTCCGAGGTCTGAGTCCAAAGATACGGCCTGCGGAAGTTCTATTAACTTTTATGCTCTTTTTCTACCCGCGTTAACTTTGACTTTTCAGCTTTGACTAGGCTTTAAAAATGTTTTTTCTCCTTAAAATTTGGGCTTTAATCATAGAACTTCTTAGCAACCAACTTTTGCTCTTTTCTCTTGCAAAAGTGACATATTTCTTCACATATTTGACTCCAATACCTGAAATACACCAAAAATACATAAACAGTACTAACTCTTATTTATTAACACATAATTGGTCTACATATAATATTATTAAGGGGTTAAAACTACAGTTTTGGGCTCTTATCAATAATCTTGAGTTTGAAGATGACTCGTACATTAAGAATGTCCACGCATTATTAGAGTCAGTACCAATATTTGACCCTACTACTGCGTTACCAACCGATTTAGAAGAACCTGACTCGCTCTTTTCCATTGAAGAGGCGGTCCCTCACGAATCCTTAATCCTCAATCCTCCAACTCCGGATTTAAAACCTCTATCCTCTGATTTGAAGTACGTGCATCTCGATCCCGATGGTAGTCACCCTATAATAATTTCTTCCCACTTGACTACTAATGAAGAAGCGCGTTTGATTCATGTCATTCGTGAACACGGCTCCGCTATTAGTTGGTCCTTAGATGATATCAAAAGAATACACCCTAGAGTATGCACGCATCAGATATATCTAGATGACGACACAAAGACATCGCAGGAACCGCAACGTCGCCTTAACCCCATAATGAAAAAGGTGGTGAGGGAGGAAGTTTTACGTTTACTTGATGCAGGTATCATATATGCTATCTCTGATAGTGTTTGGGTTAGTCCTGTCCACGTTGTTCCAAAGAAGTTCGGTATTACAGTTGTGCAAAATGAAAATGATGAATGCATCTCTACTCGCATTCTAGTGAAATAGAGAATTTGCATTGACTATCGCAAACTTAATGCCGTAACACGTAAAGATCATTTCCCTCTTCCATTTGTTGACTAGATGTAAGAACGTTTAGCTGGTCATACTACTATTTTCTTGACGGCTATTCAAGCTACTTCCAAATTGATCCAGCTGATCAAGAAAAGATAACTTTCACATGTCCTTTTGGAACCTTTGCATACAAACGAATGCCTTTTGGTTTTTGCAATGCCCCTGGTACTTTCCAACGTTGCATGCTTCACATTTTTAGTGATATAGTAGAACGTTATATGGAAGTCTTCATGGTCGACTTTTCCATTTATAGAAACTCCTTTGATGACTGCCTATCCAACCTTTTTAAAGTGTTAACGTGTTATGAAGGGAAAAATATGGTACTTAATTGGGAGAAGTGTCATTTCATGGTTACTAAAGGAATTGTTTTAGATTATATTGTTTTGAAAGAAGGGATAGAGGTTGATAAAGCTAAAATTGTTAAAATTGGTTCTCTACCTATCCCCCAAATAGTTCGCTATATCCGTGCCTTTTTAGGCCACGCCGGGTTTTACAGATGATTCATTCAGGATTTTTCTAAAGTTGCTTGACCCTTAACCAATCTCCTGCTTAAGGATGTGGTCTTCGACTTTAATTTCAATTGCAAACAAGCTTTTCAAACTCTAAAAATTGCCCTGACTACCGCTCCTATCATTCAACCCCCTGATTGGTCTCAACCATTCGAACTGATGTGTGACGCTAGCGACTTTGCTATTGGCGCTGTACTAGGCCAACAACGTGATGACAAACCTATTGTCATTTACTACGATATTAAAACTCTTAATGATGCTCAACGTAATTACACGACATTTGAGAAAAAGTTCCTAGCTATTGTCTATGATTTGGATAAGTTTTGCCCTTACCTGGTCGGATCTTCAACCATCGTATATACTGACCATGCCGCACTTCGATACTGACTCGCGGAAAAGAATGCGAAACAGAGATTGTTCCACTAGATCCTTCTCTTGCAAGAGTTCACCCTAGAAATCAAAGACAAGAAAGGAACTGAAAATGTGGTGGCCGACCATTTATCAAGGTTGGTTGGTGACATTGATAGTGATTCTGATGCCATCTGTGATTCCTTCCCGGACGAGCATTTATACTCCATTTTCTCTTCTCCATGGTACGCGGATATCATTAACTACCTAGTTACTGAGGAAGTTCCTTCCTTTTGGTCACTCCCTGATCGTAAAAAGTTCTTATCCACTATAAAATATTATTTTTGGGATGACCCCTACCTCTTTAAGTATTGTTCAGACCAACTCATTTGTCACTGTATTCCTGACTGGGAACACACCGACGTGTTATCTTTTTGCCATGAACAATCTTGTGGTGGTCATTTCAGTTGGAAGAAAACTGCGGCCAAGGTTTTACAATGTGGTTTTTACTGGCCTACCCTTTTTCGCGATGCACACGAACATTGCAAAGTTTGCATTCATTGTCATCACCTGGGTCGCATTTCCCAAAGCAATATGATGCCCCTAAATCCCATTTTAATCGCAGAATTTTTTTATGTTTGGGGCATTGATTTTATTGGACCTTTCCTTAATTCTCAAGGTTTTCTCTACATTCTAGTCGCTGGGGACTATGTTTCCAAATGGATTGAGGCACTCGCATGTCGCTCAAATGACCATAAGACTGCTGTGAAATTTGTAAAAGAAAACATTTTCTCTCGTTTTGGTGTCCCCAGAGTTATCATCAGTGATGGGGGTACAAATTTTTGTAATAATTTCTTTGGGTTTTTAAAGAAGAAATATGGAGTTACTCACAAAGTTGCTACTCCGTATCACCCACAGATGAGTGGCCAAGTGGAAGTCTCCAACAGAGAGATAAAGTCCATTCTGGAGAAAACTGCCAATTCCTTAAGGAAAGACTGGTCTCTCCGCTTATCGGATGCCTTGTGGCCATACCAAACGACCTTTAAAACACTTATAGGGATGTCTCCTTACCGCATCGTTTTTGGAAAACCTTGTCATCTGCCGGTTGAACTTGAGCATCATGCCCTATGGGCCATCAAAAGCCTCAATTATAATATTAACGCGGTAGGTGAGAAGTGAAAATTGTAATTAAATGAACTTGAGGAGATTCAAAGTGATGCTTATGATCTCTCGAAATCCTACAAAGCTAATATGAAAAGAGTGCCCGACAAGCACATTTTGCGTAAAGATTTCAAAATTGGCCAAAACGTTTTACTTTACAACTCCAGATTACACATTTTTCTTGGTAAATTAAAAACACGATGGTTTGGTCCTTTCATTGTGTCAGCTGTGACTCATTATGGGGCAATCTCTTTGCTTAATCCACAAGATAATAGCGAATTTCAAGTAAATGGCCAACGCTTGAAACATTACCACGAGTTATGCTCCCCAACTGTTGATCAAACTCTTTTTCAGGATCCAGTCTACATAGACTAGATGTTTCGTTTGGCGTACTCAATCTTGTTTTTTCTGTAGAGGGTACGACATTTTGGTAGCCGGACCATTTTCTATTTTATGATCTCAAAATTACTTTGAAGTGTGTAGTTGCAAATGCCAGAGCTGTAGTCCACAAAAACTCTATTTCAGAACTGAGTATAAATGTCTTCTAAAATGCAAGCAAATGTTCCTATTGGTAAACGATGGGTTCCAAAATTTTCTCCTCCTTTTTCTCCACTCTTTTCTACTCTCTTCCTGCCCACGTTCAAATCATCATTTGAACAAAGTCTCACCCCTCTCGAATTGGACAAGGTCACAGTACATTTGCTCATCGATGACGTGCGCGTAGAATGGGGTGGTGTATGCATTGTCAAACCCCTAACTGCCTTAATTTTCAATCGCTTGGTGAAGGTGTTTATTATAACGTATACACTTGTTTGACACCATAAAGGTGAAGCCACAGTTTGGCTGGATTGGGTTCGCTCTAGAGCCGACATGACAGTTACCTGAGAGTTTAGATGGAGAGCCTTCTGGCCATCCAGTGTTGTTCACATTAATCTCTCTTGTATAGAAATAAAACCATATATATATATATATATATATATATAAATCATTGTTTATAAATAAACCATCCCTCTTTCTTTTCAAAAATTCCTTTGGCCTTTGAGCATGCCACATCAAATTGGATGGAATTTTTCATGCCGATCATTTCGGTAGCTCATTTATCCAATTTGGAGTCCAAACGAGTCATGTGTGCGCGTTTACATTTTTTAGGTTTGATTTGGGCTTTGGAAAAAAATTGGGCCCGACCAAATCTCGTGATTCTCGGCCCATTTATAACCCGAGACACCTTACCACGCGTCACCATTCCCTCATTTCTTCTCCCACAAAAATTGGATCTTGCTCCCCTCAAATCGAGTCTTGCACGAGATAGCCCGCAGTTCAAATCTAATCTCGCACGAGATCACCACAACCCCGTTTCAATTTATGTTCCGCCACCAACTTCAAATTCTTCCTCTCATCTCAAAACAATACCCGTCCTCTTCCTCAGATCCCCAAATGGCCAGAAACAGGCGAATTTCAATAGAACGGAATTTCGGATCACTCTTTGGAAATGGGATGTTTTCCCTATTTTTTATACTGAAATTCAAGCTCGAGGTTGGCCTGGGAGTATTTGTTGTATGCCAATGGCGGTCTTTATTCGACGGATTTGGTGTTGAAGTTCTACAACAATGGCGGTTTTAATGGCGACCGTTTTTGGGTCACCATCGACTACGTGCCCCGCCAAGTCACGCCCGCCTTGATCTCTGGGATCACTGGCATACCTTTGGTCGACCAGGTGCTGACGTAGCAGTCCGTATATCCACAGACTTACAATCTCATGCTCGACATGCTAATCGAGGGTGATTATAATCTTGATGGGAAATGCGCTTATCAACGTTCTCTGCACCGTAACCAACTTGTCGTGACGCAATGGCTGGGTCAGAATGTCATTGGCACCTCTAAGCCATCTGACATTAACACAAGACATTTCTCCACCTACTCTGGGTCCTCCAGGAGCGAAAAGGAAACTTCTGCATTGTGACCTTTCTATTCGACATCATTACTCATGCCACACTCAGGTCAACTCCTCTTGCCATTCTTGTCACGCAAGTTATGATAAATTTGGGTTTCCTGTCTACTACACCTTTAGTTCCTATGCTGCAATATAAGAATATGCATGTTTTCAAGAAGTGCATGCAGTTCCCATGGGAACCCACAGCACGCATGACAGCGGAACACGATAACGTGACTCCACCTCCCCCATCCCCTCCACCTTTCTTTGATGAGGCTGCTATGAGCCATCCTATAGATGCCATACGCACTATGAACAGTGGCATGAGAGACATGTATACTTGCCAAGTATCGATGGAACATTACATGGGTGAATTTAGGGAGGATATGAGCACTCGCCACGATTCACTAACCGACACCATGGGCGAATTTCAGCAAGAAATGCGCACTTCCATGAATGCATTTCAGGATCAGCTGACTACTCGCCAGAACCAGTTCCAGCGAATGCTCATGGCAAACCAGCACTAGTTTTAAGCCCAGTTGATGCATCTAGGCGATATCCAGGAGCGGTTAGTCTCCATGGGAGCTCGTCTTGCACTCCGTCGCAGGACTCCTGGTTTTTCTTCAGCAGCCCCTGAGGATTCCCAGGAGACGTTTTATTTTCCTAGCCTTGTATTTTATTTATGTCGGATATTTTATTTACGTGTTTCCATTTTAATTTTCTACCTACGTATGTCTTATATTTCCTACATTTTTCACAATATTATGCTTTGTCAAGTATTATATTAGATCTTATATATCTCCAACTATGGTATAAAAAGTGTGGTAAACGTAACCTCCTCGTTATATATATAACAGTTGATGTCACACATAACGGCAAATTTTACCATCAACTAACGATCTATAACGGTCAGAAAACGTTTAGAAAATCGCCACTACAACTGTCAGAAAACTGCTCCATTTTCTTTCTATAAATAGAAAGTTTACCACATCCTTCATTTTCACTCCTTTCATCTTCTCCCCTATACACTTTTTCTTTAATTCCAAATACATTTTTTTAAGTTCTTACCAATCTTCTCCTTCATGGATGCACTAGAAAAGTTCGAGCAACAACAAATTGAATATGCTACTCAAGTCGTCATGCTCGTTAGTTTTATTATCGTAATGTTGTTGATGTGACATATAGTCATATCTAATATCTAGATATGTTTTTTTTTTCCATTGTCATTATAGTGTGTTCACATCCCTGTACGTTGTTACAACTTAATGTAAGATCCTATCTACGTATTCGTATTACTTGTTCTTCTACTTACGCTACGTCTAGAGATCTCGCTAAAAAAAAAAAAAAAAAAATAGGAAGAGTGTGCCACTCCTTGTAGTCGCATGCCCTATTCTTTCCCCTCCACACTACTTCCACTTTTGCGCCTTGTTTAATTGATTTATGAATATATAAGTTGGTCAAACTAACCTGTGAAACTTTCTCTCGTATATTCTATTTCTTCCCACATCTGACTAACAGTCTTAGGGATCTGCCTTTAAACGATCTTTTGGGCAAGCACGTACCTTGATAGAATTATTTTAGAAGATACACGTGGTCTAACTACTGATTTATTAGGACCAATTCTTATCGTAAGAACGTAAGAATTGGATTACAACAATCTATGCTAGCCTATTAAGTTGGATTCAAGGTGGAATCAAATTCCCCTAATTCTTTATCTAGATTGAAACTTTAGCATTTCGTAGTTGAATTATCATATCTTGTTAGTATAACTTGCATCGTAGTATAATTCCATTGTTACTCTCATTAACTTTGGTAGGACTGATAATCTTAGAAAATGCTAATTCTAAAGAATTAGGAGTGGAATGAATTATCTACTCCAACTCTATTGCGATAGCATCGAGAGTAGAAAACTTTGATAAACCCTTAGTAGAAAATAACTTTAGTTTTACTTGCGTTGAGTTTAATCGCTTATTCGTAAGTTAAACTACCGTTTTATATTTTATCAAATGGCGCTACTGCCATCATAGTTCCCTTTAGAATTATTTTCGTTAGTATTGTTAGTCTTTTCAAAATCCCATTAAACCCACCCACCCTTGTTTGTTTCTAACAGTGATTGTTTGGTTCAGAAACTTAAAATTTTTCAAAGAACAAGCATGAAGCGCCCTTTCCCAGGCTAACTAACCCGGCCCCCTAGCGTTGAAGCGCCTGGAACTCGACTTGGACTTGAGCGTGACCCGCGCCCTACCAAGGCAAAGTTTGAAAGCCCCGTATTTGAAACACTGAACTTGAGTTTCACCTCGAAGCGACCAGCCACTACCAAGGCAAAGTTCGGGCGCCCCCTGCGCTGAAGCGCTTGGAACTTGAGTTTCACCTGAGCGCGACCCGCGCCCTCCCAAGGCTTAACCAGAGCGCACCCCGTGCCCTATTCTGAACCGCCCGATTTCCACAGGTTAGTTCAAACTACCATTACTTCAAGTTATTCAGTGTTCTAATTTGTTAAATACACTGAGCTCGCGTATGCAGGACGCTATTCATAAGCGAAGCAAGGAGGCATTCAGGTACTTTTTTCTTCCGCTCCTCGCATCTCCTGTTAGAGGTTTATACTAGCATATCAGGATTATTTTGAGTGTTGTCGTGTTTAGTTAAGATTGGTCTTAGCCTTACATGAGATTAAGGTCAGGTAGAAGAAAAACGCCTAACGTAATCAACCGACAATGTCAACAAACACGCTTTTCTAGTATACCACTCACTACACCTCTAGCTAATATACCACACACTCCACCTGAAATAATGGCTGAAGAAAGAGAGTCGCCTCTCTCTGACTTTTGCAAAGCTTTGAACGATAGCCCAAAATCTTACATCGTTCTATCAGACCCAGTGGGGGATTTCCGAATCCCCCCAAATATATTTAAGTTGTTACCCATTTTTCATGGGTTAGACCATGAAAAACCTTATCAGCACATGCGTAGGATTGACCAAGTCCTTACTACATTCCACCATCCTACGGTTGGTGTTGAACAAATTAAACTTAGGGTGTTTCCTTTCACCTTAGCTGATAAGGCGGCATCTTGGTTAACTGCCCAAACGCCTAATTCTGTGGACTCATGGGCCAAACTTGTTCAACTATTTATGGAACATTTTTACCCACCACTGAAGACAGATGAAATGCTTTCCAAGATTCATTTCTTTCGATAGAATCCTCATGAATCGTTTTCAGAGGCTTGGAATCGTTTCACCGATCTTCTTATAGAGTGTCCATACCATAACCTCGCGAAAGACACGTTAGTTCGTGCCTTTTTCAAAGGACTTTTACACCACCATAAAGAAGTCCTTGACATAATGAATGGGGGTAGTTTCCTTAGTAAAGGAGCCTCAGAGGCTTATACATTTTTAGAAGATCAAACAAAGCGTAATAATAACTAGGGGGGGGGGGGTACTGACGATATCTCCTGCTCCGCTAGTTCTTCTACAACAGTTAAAGCCGTCGGTATGTTTGAGATAAAACCTGATCCTGAGCTTAAAAATTTAATCGAATCTCTCACTAAAAAGGTAGAGGCTATTTCTGTTCAACAAAAGCATATCCCTGTCATGAATATCAACTCCAATCCATGTAATTTCTGTTTGAGTCCTGAGCATCCCGACTCCTATTGTCCTTTCGCTTATGAACAACAAGATAATGTTTGCTCAATTAATAGTTATCCTATTCCTAACGCCCCTTGAAGACAACATCCCAACTTCAGTTGGAGAAATAATCAACAAGTAACACCTCCAGGGTTTAATAATCAAAATGTTAGGCCAGCAAACAATTATAACCAAGCCCCACCACGATAAGGTCAAGGACAAGGTCAGGGTAATTGTAATAACAATTACAACCAAACTCCACTGAGGCAAGGACAAGGACAAGGACAAGGGAATTATAATAATTATAACAATAATAATTATAATGCTAATAGAGGTATCATTCCAACAAATAATAACTATCAAAATCCACCCATTAAAAATCAACGTGACATGTTCCTGTCACACAACCTATAGCTAACACTCCTCCACAACTGGATCGTTTCGACGCCTTTATGCAAACCCAACAACAGATTTTACAAGCCATCCAACTTTCTTTACAGCAGTTAGCACAAGAGAAAGTACAACCCAAGGGTGTGTTTCCAGGACAAGCGATACCTAATCCTACAACAACAAACATAGCCTTTGAGGTAAACGGTAATACTAGTAAGGAAAATGAAAACGTAGGTGAGCTAAATGCCATCACCACTCTCCGTTCTGGCAGAGTGGTTGATAACAACATAACTATGCCTATAGTTACCTCACTAGTAGTCCCTACACCGGATATTAAACTAGATACCAAAATAGAAACTGAAGATCCTACCCCTATAGAGGTACCAATTAAACCATAGCCTAAGAAATAGAAAGCCAAGATTAGACATCCTGTTGATCTATACGCTAAATATAGAGAGAAACCATCGTTTCCCCAGAGATTAGCAATGTTAAACAAGGATACAAATTTTGAGGAGATTAAAAAAGTTTTTAAAAATCTAACGATAAACCTACTTTTTCTCGAAGCGATTAAAAAATTACCTCACCATGCTAAGTTTTTCAAAGAGTTGTGCACTAAAAGGCGTAAGACAAATATTCCTAAAGACGCCTTTTTAACTGAACAATTTCCAACTTTATCAGAACATAATGGAATCATTAAGTACAAGGACCACGTCGCCCCCTCGCATAAATGCACCTTAGGAGATTCCCACACGACCGCTTTACTAGACACGGGGAGAGTGTTAACTTACTCCCCGTGATATCTATACAAACAAATAGGTCTACAAGAGATGCAACCTACTAAAATGACGTTGCAATTAGCGGATCGATCTATTAAGTACCCTAAGGGTGTGGTTGAAAACGTGCTTGCTAAGGTCTAGGATTTCTACTATCCCGCTGATTTTGTTATTCTCAATATAGAAGTCGCTAACGACTCTGTTCTAATCATTTTAGGGCGTCCTTTCTTGGCAACTGCCAACACACTCATAAACTGCCACGATGGTTCGATGTCCTTGTCTTTTGGCCGTCTTTCTGTTGAGGTAAATGTTTTTAAAATGATTAAACAATTACCAGATTCGTGTGTAGATGGGGAGGTTAGCATGATCGAGAGCTTAGCTCAAGATTATTTTAATAACACATTTCCAGAAAACCAGATGCATAAATTCCTTTCTTTTGGAAGTTCAGATTTCGCCAATGAGTCCTACTTAAAGGAAGTCAACACCATCTACGAGTCTACACCTATCGCAGACCCTTCTGTTGCTCCATCCACAGAGTTTGAAGACCTGCTGCCTAAGAAAGTATTCATTACTCAGGATGAGAACCCTCCATAAGCATTTATCGACATTCCCACCACCCCGGTGCTTAAACCTCTTCTTTATGAGTTAAAGTATATTCAACTTGATCTGGATGGTAGTCACCCAGTAATAATATCTTCTATGTTATCTAAGGATGAAGAGGCACGTTTGATTAGGGTGATTAGGGAACATCCTTCTACGATTGGCTGGTCCCTAGCCGACATTAAGGGAATTAACCCTAATGTTTGCACTCATCGTATCCATTCGGAGGATAACGCAAAGACTTCTCGCGAATCTCAGCGTCGCTTGAACCCTGCCATGAAAGAGGTGGTCAGGGAAGAAGTCTTATGGTTACTCGATGTGGGTATCATATACCCAATCTCTGATAGCGAATGGGTAAGTCCCATTCCTATGGTTCCTAAAAAATCAGGGATTACCATGGTACGTAATGCCAAGGGTGAATATGTTGCCACACATGGTCCTATGAAATGGAGGATCTGTATTGATTACAAACGTTTAAATGCCATGACACGAAAGGATCATTTTCCTTTACCCTTTATAGATCGATGCTTTCGAACGCGTCTAGTGGGGTCATGCTTTTACCGTTTTTGGATGGCTACTCTGGGTATTTTTAAATTATTATTGATATTGATGACCAAGAAAAGACTACCTTCACATGTCCTTTTGGAATATACACCTATAAACGAATGCCTTTTGGCCTTTGTAATGCTCCTGGTACCTTCCAGCGGTGTATGCTACATATATTTAGTGACATGGTAGAACGCTTCATGGAAGTTTTCATGGATGATTTTTCTATCTATGGAGACTCTTTCATTTGATCACCTGCCTAACCCTGCCTAAGGTTTTGACACGGTGTGAAGAGAAGAGTCTGGTTTCGAATTGGGAAAAATGTCATTTCATGGTGAAAAAGGGAATAGTGCTAGCTAGGTCACATTGTATCTAGTGAAGGCATCGAAGTAGATAAGGCCAAACTAGATAAGATAGTGACTCTACCTATACCACGGACTGTCTGTGATATTAGAGCCTTTCTAGGCCATGTAGGTTTTTATAGGCGCTTTATCAAATATTTTTCAAAAATAGCTAGGCCTTTAACTAATCTGCTTTTAAAGGATGCCATTTTTTATTTTAATTTTATTTGTAAACAGGCTTTTGAAACTTTAAAAGCCGCTGTAGACACCCCATTTTTGCACCCCAAGCATAATGCATTCATGATTTTGCCTTGAATTAAATTTGATCATATAAGGTGATTTGCTTTCTAAAGTCTTCATTTCTACATCAATCTTCTTTCTTTTCATCTTCTTTTAGCATCTTTAGGCTCTCCCCATCATGTTCTAGCTATGGCTGAAGTTTCGTTGCTTTCTGAGTTTTGAGCTAAAATGACCAAAATGCCCCTTACCCCTTTGGAGCCCAAATCTCATTTTTTCCACTCTTTCTTTGGATGAGATTATTTTATATTTGAATTCCCCTTGAAAAATCCTTCGAAATGAGTACAAGCTTGCCTAGGTTCCTTTTGGATTTCAGAAACCCTAATTTTGCCCTATCCCGTTTTAGCCCGTTGTGGGCACTGTTGAGTGCAACAATTTTTTGGAGTAAGTTTTCGACCCAAGGGTATTTTTAAGAGTTCATGGACCTTCCTAATGGATTAATGAACAATTTTTGTAAAGAAGAGTTTGCGTAATTTTGACCCGGTCAAAGGAAATTTGCAGCATTGAAAATATGGTCAAAATGGGCTTTTTTGTGGATTTTGGACCCGTGATCATGGGCTGTGGATCCAGCTCGAGTTGGACCTTTTTATTAGTGTTTCTAGCCCATTTTCAAGGCTCTAAAAACCTAGAGAACCTTCCTTATTTGTTTGATTTGATTTGATCCCAAAAATCAAAAATATTCTAGAGAATATGCCATTTTGGAGCCATGTTTGGAAACCCTGGATTATGGGCTCATTGAGGACGTGTAGGGCTTGATTTTTTGCCCTAATCCATTTGAAAGATCCAAAAACCAAGGGCCAAGATCGCACCCCTTATCCCACCTCTTGAATCAAGGGCCAGATTTAGGAGGTGCAACCAAAAAGATATCAAGCCATTGGATTTTTCTTCATCAATACTCAGCCATTGGATCAAACTCATTACCATATTTGAATCCATCCCAAAAAGTTATAAATATGGGTCTCATTCACCCATAAAAAAACATCTGGAGCTAGGAATTCGGAGTTAATAATCTGGACCTAACTATTCAGAGCTAATAGCCTAGTAGTTTTCTTTTCTAGTTCATCATTCTAGAGTAGAATTTCTTTAGTTTAATCTGGAGTTAAAGGTAAAATTTTGACTTTGAGGTTTTTCTAATGAAGTTCTTCGTCTTTAGTCTTCTTTTTCCCTCTTTCGATCTTGAGTAGTAGCTTCTTTTCACCAAAAGTTGTTTTTTTCTCAAATCACCTGTTTCAATCCAAAAATCATAGTTGTCAATTCCAGATCAAGTTTATCATCATCATTTATCAACAATCAATCAAGATCATCAATCAATCAATCAATCTACAATCAAATATGAGGCAACATTCCAAATATGTGACATCTTTCTTTTCTCTTTTATTTTAATTAGTATTGCATATTAGGATTATTTGTTTTTTTAGTTTTACTATAACATATAGTCATTTGCTTTTAAATAATTTAGTGAAGATCATCCAAATTGGTAGATTAATTTTTCAAGCTTTCTTCGTTCGCCTATCTTAATACATTACACCTCAATAGAAGTAAGGCTGGTTTTACCAGGCGAGCGTGGGTGCCTAACACCTTCCCACATTGTACCTTGACTCCCGAACCCAATCATCATCTAGTTTCGAGGGCTAGTCCTTCACATAGGTTTTACTCAACTTTTCCCTAATAAAGTTAGTGGCGACTCTAAAATCAATTGCATAGACCTAGGTACACATTTTTGTGCGTACAGGTTTTTTGGCGACTCTGCTAGGGACATCCCTAGAGAGTCAGACTTACGTTTTCTTTTGAGGTGTTTCAGTTAAGATATGAAAGAAGAATGCTTATCCGGAAGCCAGTTGGAATAGAAGGCCGGGGTTAAGGTTATCTCATGCAACCGTTAACTCGTTTATGGAAATGGAGAATCTACTAACTAATTCTCCTCAAAGGTCTCTTCCACTAGCGTCTCAGCCAATGGTTAGTTCCTCACTTATCTCTCAAGGTGAACAATCACTATCTTGCAATGGAAGGTGGTCAGAATCTAACATCACCCCCTCCTGGATCGGAAGAACTAATGAGACAAGCAATGGAGAGAATGTTTCAAGAAATGCTACCAAAATTCATGAACATAGGGCAAGGACAATTGTCTCAAGGGCAATCCACTCCACCACCACCACCAATGTTTGATCTTAACCTACCTACTCCACAAGCTCAACTACCTACTAGGAATGTCATACATCAATCCACCCAACTACAACTTCCTATACCAACTCAGACTCCAAGCCAACCCATCTCTTATATCGACCCTACCTACATGGCACAACCCACCGTTCACCATTCATTCTACAACCCAAACCAATATAAATCCACACCCATGTTCACCCCAAATTTATCCCAACCCATGAGCTATACACCATTCATGTTCCCTCCTCCATACATCACACAGACACCACAACCTACCACTTATATGAACACCCAAAATCAAATTCCTATCATCCAAGATCAATACCAAGGCCCAGTGGCAGACAGATTGAAAAAGCTTGAGGAAGCACTGACTAAGATCAAAGTGGACGAGTTCGATTTGGATAGTCCTTGTCCATATCCACAAATTAGGGTTCCACATGGTTTCGAGTTCCTTAAGATGGAGAGATATGATGGAACTGGGTGTCCCAAAGCCCATGTGAAAATGTACGCCAGCTACTTGCAGCCTATGGGGATCGGGCCAGAGCTATTGGTCCAATTATTCCAGAGGAGTTTAAAGGGTGCGGCACTGACTTGGTGGATGAACACAGACGCTCAGAAGATGAGAACATGGGCTGAACTTGCAACAACTTTTGTGACCCATTTTTCATACAATACAGACATCCAGATAGGTCGAAGACAATTGGAGGCACTCAAGAAAGACTGAGACATTCACTGAGTATGTAACCAGGTGGAGGACCAAAGCAGCTTAGATTCTAGACAGGCCGTCAGAGACCGAACATATTCGAATGGTGGTAAAAAGTTTGAACCCCGAATATGTAAATCGATTGAGTTTCAGCTATCATCCATCTTTTCAGGCTTTGGTTTTAGCAGGGACTAAAATTAAAGATGTTTTAGCTTGTGGAACTATGACCTCAATTGTATCATCAGGTTCAAACGATGCTCAGAAGAAGAAGCCACTTTCAGTTACTGTTAATAAGTCAAAGGACACACATGCCGTTGCCACACAAGTACAACCTCAGCCACATACGCAAATTCAGTTGGAGGTGACAAATCATCCTTTTTCCAATCAAGTCATTTTCCCTCCAAGACAGTAAGACAAGGGTTTTCCCAGGCAACAAAGGCAGTTCACAGAATTGGGCTTCCCATTACAAGTTGTATTGAGAGCTTTAGTCTAACAAGGCTTGATTACGTTAATGTAGCCGAGGCCTCCTCCAGATCCAGTGCCATTATGGTACGATGCTTCGAAACATTGTGACTTCCATCAGGCTCCAGGTCACACGACGGAGAGGTGCATGCTCCTTAAACATCTTATCCAAAACTTAATTGATGAGGGTAAGATAGATGCCTCCAGTCTCGGCACTCCCAATATTTCGACAAATCCATTTCCAATTCATAATGGAAGAGTTAATACTTTGGAAGCGGTCAAAAGGGATCCAGCATCATTCATCATTCCGATCAGACAGACGTCCAATGTTAGCACCACAAGACCAGTTAATCTTCAAGATGCAGTTAGAAGATGCATGGAGCAAACAAAGCCTAGAGGTATCCAATTAAATGAGGTGGTGGCACCATTTTTACATAGTCCACAGATGCAAAAGCCCTTCAAGTTGACAAGAGAGCATTTGGAATCCTTTATGATGTAGAGGCCCATTACAAAATGGGTAGATCCTTTGAATACATCTCAATCTGCGGCATCACAAGTTGGGTCAGAACCTCAAGGACCCGTGGTTCACCAGAATCCAACTCAGGAGCAGGTGATCCCAACTCCTATCCCAATCCCCAAGGTCCAGTTTGTGCCAGCCAAGAGTCACGATACCGAGGAGGTTCTAGGGAAGAAGTTAATTGAGCCTGAGAAAAGTAAAGATGACTCAGCAATCTCACTCCATCAGTTAAAGCAATTAGAACCTAGTTTGGCAGAGGAATGTGTTGAGAATCATGGTTTGACAAGAGGAGGAAGGATATACAAGGCACCACACTTACAGAAGGATCAAGTTTTGGCACAACAGCTTGACCCGCCCATGACAACTGAACCAGAGAAGTAGGAGGATAATGAAGTAATCCAACAATTGCAGAAAACCAAGTCCAACATTTCCATATGGGGTTTACTCATAGCATCACCCCAACATAGGCAAGCAGTTCTTCAAGTCTTGAACCAAGCTCATGTTCCAGCTTCTATCCAGCCGAACGATTTGGCACGTACTGTCGCTTCCCTCAGGAAGACAAACTCCATAATATTTTCTGATGATGATCTGACTACAGATGGAATAGCCCATATGAAAGCGTTGACTATTATGGTGCATTGCAACAACCATAAGGTGCCATTTGTACTGATTGACAACAGATCTGGTTTAAATATCTACCCGGTCAATTCTGCAAAAGCCATTAGAATCATGCCGGAAGACTTCACTTTCACTAAGGATACAGCCAGAGCAGTTCATGGGTTTGATAATTAGAGAAGAGAAGTCCTTGGCGAGTTCACAACTGACGTCCAAATAGGTCCAGTCACATTCAAAGTCACATTCTTGGCTATGGACATCGAGGCCAATTACAATTTCCTTTTGGGTAGACCGTGGCTACACCAGGCCGGCGCAATTCCATCTACACTTCACAGAAAGCTCAAGTTTTTATGGCAAGGGAAGATTATCTGCATCACTGGTGATTCAGATGATCTGGACTCTTCAGAGGAGCATAAGGTAATACTAATGATTGAAGGAAAATGTAACTACACTGAGAAACCATTAGGGATTGTGGAGTTTAGAGCACCCGACAAGGAGAAGCTCCCTACCCCATTTTGCAATGGAAATCCCAAGACGACTCAGTTGTTCCATGAGTAGAACTATTTTCCAAGATTTGGATTGGGAAAAAACCAAAATGACATTTTAGAACCATTACAGATTCCTAGTCAAGATGATCAAAAAGGGCTAGGCTATACTGAGGAGTTTGTGGAAGGACTAGCAGAATTATTTATCGATTATAATGCCACGGTGAATTATCTCAGATTGGCTCTACCTGATCTAGGGGCAGAGATTGAGGCTATTATTGATTCCAATATATTTTGGGGCGAAGACGATGACCCAGATCCCAACTCAGAAATTATTATTTCAGAGCTAGATGTTAATTCCTATTCAGGATATTGCCAACTTAGGTTGGATCATGAGGCTAGACAGTTTAGTTGGATAAATGAGGTAGGATCGACATCCTCCTCGTCAGGTATGGACTATACTCCATCGTTTACTTTGGCTAGTTCCCCCGGGTTAGATACTGACCCAGGAGACGAGATTGTCACTCGTTATCATGTCTAGTTGGACCCTCATACCATACTTGATTTGGATGATTTGTTGAATATGTAATCTATTATTGACCCGGTTTCAGTGGATGTTGAGAACATGCCACTTTCTGACTCCCAGACGCAATATGAAATTTGGGAAAGGTTTCTAGATACTTTAGACTCTGATGAGGATCCATTCCTTGATGGACACTATGATGATTGGGGAACCCAAATATGCATGACCGATCCGGTCCCCAGCCAACATAGTCCTCTCTTTGAGCCTTCAGATGAGTCCGATATGGCCCAAAAAAAAAGCCCGTGAGACTGTCTATTTCAACCCATGTATATAATCATATTTCAAAAATCCAAAAAAATTCAAATATTTCAAAAATCCAAAAAAATCAAAAAAAGTTTTAAAACTCCCGCAGATATGATTTACCCACTTGCCTTAGGGCAAGATGATTGGATGACTTGTGCAGGTTATGACCCCCTGTCCCCCGACGATGAAGAAGAAATGGATGATGAAGTTGCTGAGTCCATTCTTCCTCACGAACATTATGAAGACCGACCGACGCCAGTCATCGAGGAAACAGAGACAATTAATCTTAGCACCACAGAAGAACCACGCGATGTGAAGATTGGTACAACTTTAACCCTTTCTGAGCGCAGAAACCTGATTAAATTGCTAAAGGAATATAAAGATGTGTTTGCTTGGTCCTATGATGATATGCCGGGGCTGGACACTAATATAGTAGTTCACAAGTTGCCATTATCTCCAGAAAAGAAACCGGTTAAGCAGAAATTGAGGTGGCTTAGACCGGAATGGATGCTGAAGATTAGAGACGAAGTAATCAAGCAATACAATGCTGGTTTTCTGATGGTAACTCACTATCCTACTTGGTTGGCTAACATCGTCCCAGTCACTAAGAAAGATGGTCGAGTAAGAATGTGCGTTGATTACAGAGATCTTAATAAGGCAAGCCCGAAGGATGACTTCCTGTTGCCTAGTATT
The DNA here is from genome assembly GCF_015680905.1 of Coptis chinensis. Taxonomy (NCBI): domain Eukaryota; kingdom Viridiplantae; phylum Streptophyta; class Magnoliopsida; order Ranunculales; family Ranunculaceae; genus Coptis; species Coptis chinensis. The sequence goes on along the minus strand of NC_141457.1, from coordinate 69,407,385 downwards.
GATATTCTGGTCGATAACACTGCTGGCCATGAACTACTATCATTCATGGACGGATTCTCTGGAGAAGACCTTGTTTATCACCCCATGGGGGACCTTTTGCTACAAAGTTATGCCATTTGGTTTGAAGAATGTGGGAGCTACGTATCAAAGGGCCATGACTGTTTTACTCCCCGACATGATGCATGTAGAAGTAGAAGTGTATGTGGATGATATGATTGTTAAGTCATGGAGTCGAGATGACCACTATGTGAATCTGAAGAAGTTGTTTGAATGACTTCGTAAGTTCAAGTTACGGTTAAATCCTCAGAAGTGTGTTTTTGGAGCCATGTCCTGAAAGTTGCTTGGTTTCATGGTTAGCAAAAGGGGCATTGAAGTTGATCAGGCTAAGGTCAAAGTCATTGTGGAAATGCCCGCTCCCGCTACGGAGAAGGAAGTCAGAGGATTCTTAGGGCGACTTCAGTATATCAGCAGATTCATTGCACAGCTCATGCCCATTTGTGAGCCTATCTTCAAGTTTCTAAGGAAAGATCAACCTAAGGAATGGAATGAGGAGTGTCAACGGGACTTCGACAAGATTAAGCAATATTTGTTAAAGCCACTGGTACTTGTTCCCCCTACCCCTGGCAAACCGTTGTTACTTTACATCTCTGTCATAGAGACTTCTATGGGAGCTGTGCTTGGACAACATGACGGGACAGGTAGAGTTGAGCGAGCTATTTACTATTTGAGCAAGTGTCTTCACAAGTTTGAAGTAAGCTACACTCCTATTGAGAAGACATGTCTGGCACTAGTCTGGGCAACACAATGTCTTAGACTCTACATGCTTGCATATTCAGTGTTGTTATTATCAAGGATAGATCCGCTCAAGTACCTGATGGAGAAGCATATGATCACTAGTCGAACCTCACGTTGGCCGTTGCTTTTGGCAGAGTTCAAGATCACTTATGTCACACATAAATCTATCAAGGGAAAGGCATTAGCAGGTCACCTAGCAGCACACCCTTTGCCTGATTATCAGTCGCTCAGGACCGAGTTCCCAGATGAGTATATTCTTGCAGTTGAGCCAGACACGGAATTAGTAGAACCACAGTGGACTCTATATTTTGATGGGGCTATGAATCAATCTGGAAATGGAGTAGGGGTAGTTTTATTTCCCCGAAGAATGCGTCCTTTGTTTCTATCGGACTTCGAGTTTGAGTGCACCAATAATATGGCGAGTATGAGGCTTGTATTGTTTGGACTTCGAAATGCCACTCTAGATAAAAAAAGGAGATTGATGTTTTTGGAGACTCCTTGCTAATTATCAGCCAGATCACAGAAGAATGGAAAGTTAAGCATGCCAACCTCCTTCCTTATCACAAGTGCTTGAGAGAACTGGTTAGCGAGTTCGACCATATTACTTTCACTCGCTTTCGGCGGAAAGGCAATAGCTTTGCCAATGCTTTGGCTACTTTAGCCTCTATGCTCAAGATTCCGGAAGGTGAAACATTTAGGCCAATCAAGATTATACCACAAAATGAGCCAGCTTATTGCTTTGCTATTGATATAGCGGCTGAGTCCTCTGATGGAGAGCCATGGTACCACGACATTCGCAAGTACCTTCAGCATCAACGACTCCCTAATGGTCTGACTAAAAGAGAACGACGATCACTTCGGTTTTAGCTTGTCAGTTTATCATATGTGGAGATGTTTTAAGCAAGAGGTCGTAGGATGGGATTTTACTCAGATGCTTGAATGAGAATGAAGCTCGGACAGTTATGACTAAAATACATGAAGGAATTTGTGGCCCTCACATGAGTGGGCACATGTTAGCTAAGAACATCATGAGACTGGGATACTATTGGACAACTATGGAGACAGATTGTTGCAAGTACGTTAGAAAGTGTCATAAGTGTCAGATTCATCGGAATTTGATGCGCGCACTACCTGCCGAGTTAAACCCATTTTCTGCGCCTTGGCCCTTCTCTGTTTGGGGGCTCGATGTTATTGGCAAGTTAAATCCTTCAGCATCCAACGAACACGGCTTTGTCCTTGTTGCCATTGATTACTTCACTAAATGGGTTGAAGCTATATCTTTAAGTAGTGTTACGACATTGAATGTGGCGAAGTTCTTGCACACCAACATTATTTGCCAGTATGGAGTACCACATGAGGTTATCACTGATAATGGTACATGCTTCAGGGGGAAGGAGTTTAATGCTATATTGCAACAGTTCAAAATTCAGCGACATTTGTCTTCACCCTACAGACCTTCAGACTAATGGGGCAGTTGAAGCGGCAAACAAGACACTTGTCAGGATTGTAGAGAAGATGACTGAGACATACAAAGACTGGCACGAGAAGTTACCATATGCATTATGGGCTTATTGAACTTCGGTTCATGCAGCCACAGGGTCTACTCCCTATGCACTAGTATATGGAATGGAGGTCGTTTTGCCAGCAGAAGTAGAAATGTCTACTCTATGCGTTTTGCAAGAGGATGCCAGTTTAGAAGAGGAATGGATCCAAGCTAGAGTGGAATCTTTGAACCTAATCACAGAAAAGCGACTTAAGGCTATAACTCATGCACGAGCTTATCAGTAGAGAATTGCCCGAGCATTTAATAAGAAAGTTCGTCCGAGAGATTTGAAGGAAGGTTATTTGGTTCTAAAAGAAATTAGGCCTAAACATCTACCAGACCCACGAGGAAAGTTCAGACCTAATTGGGAGGGCCCCTTCATTATTAAGAAGATTCTACCTGGGAAAGCTGTGATCCTCACTGATCTTGATGGTGTCGAGTTCTCAAATCCTACCAATGCCGACCAGTTAAAGAGGTACTTTTCGTGACCCAACCTTGTATTTTTGAGACAAAGAGGATAGTGGAAATCTTAGAGAGATGATGGGACATGCCATTTTTACCCGATATATTAGCCTAACAAGCCCACCTAATGTCATATGTTTCCTCTAGAAGCCATTTTGAGCCTAAGCCTATTCTTTCATCCCCACGATTTGACCTATGTTCTTTAGGAAACCAGATTTACCCTTAGCCTACCCATAGATACCCCAATCCCATTTTATAGAACTTGTCATGATTAGGAAAATCATCTTCATCATCAATTATTGATCATTAAGTATCTACTATGGTCCCAATCTACAATATGCTATGATTATCCCAATGGTTACCCCCAAGAGAAGCTACAAAAACAAAAAAAAAAAAAAAAAAAAAAAATCCATGCAAGGGACAGTACAAATCAATTCAAGGGGCGATTCATATGAGGTTTAGGATGTTTTATCATTTTCTTTTCGTGACAAGTTCTACCCTAAAAAAAAAGAAAAAAGAAATTCTTATTCTCTTAACCCACTACCTAAGCCTACATTATAGTCCTATGAAAGTCTGCTCTTGATCTTTAGATCCACTATGTCTCCTAGTTGAGAAATATTCAAGAAAAAAAAAAAGGTTGGCATTGGAGGATACATCGATACAGTGTGATCCATTCAGAGGTTATCGAGGCCAGAAAGAATGTTTTTAGAAGTGTCTTTAAGAAGTTGTCCTATACTTACTTTATGATCATTTTGAGTGGTGGAAAGAATTTATGGTTGGTTTTCAGCATATAGTGGAGGTCATGCAATCAGATAGGGAAAAGGGTGGTATCTGCTTACTACTTTTTGGTGCTAAGATTAATCGTACTCCTATCCTGAGGTCGTTCTCGTGAGGATTTTCTTGTTGGTAACTCATTCCCCCACCTTCACTTGTTATTCAATCATTTGTGGTGTTTCTTGTTCTGTGGATAAAAAAATGTTTTGTTTTCCATTGTTTTCAAAATGAATTTAAATTAAAAATAAAAAAATATTTTGTTTTCAAAAACTTGGTTTGTTTCGGATGGCTGATGATGAAGAATCTAGGTTAACATTATATAGAGGATTCTAAAGAAATATATCCAAAATAAACCATGCCATTTCATTAATCAGCTTCATGCGTTCTTTCTAACCACTCATGCATACTAACATTGAGATTCAACCATGCTCACACAGTAGCATTTCTTTATTACATATCATATTTAAAGTAAAGCGCCTACCTAATTTGCGTGTCGAGTGGTTTAGTTGTCCAGGGACTACTTGTTGCTATACAACCATCTCCGGTATTCTCGAGAAGTCACTGGCTCATTGTATAGGCGAGGGACATGGAGAGTCTCGCAATTCTCCCATGCATTCTGAATCTCAACATCTTGGCAAACACTGAACCTTACCCGTGCTGGGTATATGGTTAACATCGGCAGCTCTTGCTCAAATCCGAATTGTCTCATGGCCCTATTAGTAGGGTAGAAGGTGGTTTCAAATAAGCCGAGCAGTATCATGCAATTGGCAAGTCAGCTTCGTATCCTGATATGACCTGTAATCTTCCACCAGTTCTCCAATTAATGTTATACGATTGGACCATGCGAAATCTGTTGGCTATATGAGTTTCTGACGGATAACCCGGGAAAGAGATGCGGTGAGGATACATGGCCAAAACGTTCCTGGGCCTTCCCATTGGTTGAGTCTGCAAGAAGTCTGTATGGGTGCATAAACACAACTGCAAACAGTACAAGGTGGTTAAAAAAAAAAAAAAACCTTACCCAAAGGAGTTGAGGACTCCCGGTGAAGGGTTGATCGTTCGTGGTGTTGTCGAGACCAATGATGGTTTTAGCAAGAACGAGGGCGGCTATATTGGAATTTATGCCTAAAGAATGGGTGGTAACCAACGGGATGAGAGACATCGTTTCTGATGCACGATTAAAGAGAAGGACCTTGTCCAAGACGTAGACACATAAGGCTATAACTTTGTTTGGTGCTTGTATGACTGCAGATGGAGACGAGTAACGGTGTGGTTCCGAGGAATGAGGGTATGATCGCATTTCATCCCAGGGTGCCCGCACTAATTCACCTTGATCTATAATGCCAAGCAAGGTTGCAAATTCCTTTACGGTTGGGACGAGTTCGGAGTCTCCGAATTGGAAAGTATGAGAGGACGAATTCCAGTACTTTAAAACTAGCTTCATTGTGACCCAGTCAAGTTCAAAGGGCAGTAATCCGTGGGAATTTCCTAGGCTATACCCGGCAAAAGCATGTATTTCGCTGTCATTAAAGTTCTCCACTATCCAGCAAGGTATGTCTACCTCTCCGGGAATAATGTTTCCTACGACAAAGGGAAAGGAAAAGGTAAGATTTCTCTACTCATAAATAGATGTATCAGTAATACAGACTAATTTGCATGGTATAGTTGAGTCCTCATTACGTAGGCCTGCATATTGTACAGATCGTTTGCATACGTAAGAATGCTCATAGTCAGCATGCTGTCAATACGTGTGAGCCTGGCCCTCACGTGTCCTGAGTTCACCATCATTAGTCGTGTGTACAATAATAATGGTTAATTATCATGTATATTTCGTTCACTTGTTAGGGTGTAAGGGATAATAATTCGCGGCAGTAAAGAAATCAAACGTTAAAGAATGGTTTGTTTGCATCTAGTTTTGATTGTCCTTAAGTATAGTCAAGTGATTTTTTTGCTCCCAGCGGGATTTGCTCCAAGAGCTCCAAGGGAAACAGGAACCAACCAAGTGTCCACTGAAAAGGGGTCAACAGTTATCAAATTTCTACTTTAATATATCTTTCCTGATTTCTCCCCAACCTTAAAAAAATAAAAGAAAAAAACTTAACCAGTTACAAAATCTAATTTTTTGTTTTAATTGTTGGAAAAAAAAAAGGAATAAAAAACTTGAAGTGCTGAACTAGTGACACTTCTTTCAAACTAAAAAAGATAAAAAAAAATCTTTAGCTAAGGATGGAAATAACTCATATATATTTTACAATGACATTTTTTTAATTCTTTTTCTTTTTATTTATTTTTATTTTTAGTGGGGGCAAATCAGGAAGTTTGTTCTAAGGAAAGAATTTGATAACTGTCAATCTCTTTTTAGTGACACGTGGTTGGTTCCTGTTTCGCTTGGAGCTCTTGGAACAAATCCCGCTGGGAGCAAAAAATCACTCAGTGTAGTCTGTCATCTAGCGTGGTTTAAGGTTTTCTAACGTTTCATATCATATCATCAGTAGGCCCAACAACAGCATGGGATACTATGCGTTTTGTTTTGCTGACGTAAAAAAAAAAAAAAAAAAAAATGAGAGAAGAACTTGACATGAACCAAAGGAAGAAAAGCAAGCTTACCATGGCTTGAAGAGGATGACCGTGAGGAGGCTGCCATGTTGACTCTCTGTACCGGTTGTGGAAAAAAGTTGTTGAGGTACGTATATGCACCTCCTCCGGCCTATATATAGCGTTCCTTTGCTCCAACTTTTAGAAGTTGCAGGTCCTTGCTTAAATCACAAATGGAAAGTGCTGATGGACCTGTACAAGGAAAGGGAATAAAGCCGGAATAGAGCGGTAGGCTCAGTACGTGTTCACGTGTTTTGGAAGGTAAGTGGTTTTAAAAAAACAAAAGAAGGGAATGAGGCGGTTTTTGGTTTCTATTTTGAGTTTGGGAAGTTTCTTTTTTGTGTCATTATTGAGATTCCTTCATTGGTTTCTAAGTGAGATGTGTGGTCTCATATCACAGGCAGTGGGCTGTCCCCTTTATTTGTTTTTAGTAAGTTCACTTGATACAAAATCAAGTTAATTTTATTAGTCCCAAATCTAATTTGACGTTTTGACCCGTTTTCTTTAAGTCCGAGTAGCTGGCCCGGTTTGGGCCAGTTTGACTCGCTTTTCACTAGTTTGACCTGGTTTTGACCAGCTGACCCAGTTTTAACCAGCTGACTAAGTTGACCCAAAAAAAAAAAATCAAAAAATATATATATAAATATGAAAAAAAAAATTAAAAAAAAAATGATGAATACTAGTACCATGTGGTTCTTACCCTCCAGTATGAGAAAATGTTCATCAAGTTTTGTTTTCACTATCGCACTATTGGCAACTACTTGATCATTAATATCATTTCGGTAACTCCATTTGTGCAACATTAAAATTGTTCGCGAGAACAATGTCGGGCTTTTATCGACTTGACCTCACGGATGGATCAGCCTGAACTCATAGTGACAGTCTTTTCCAATCCGAGTACTTGAACGTAATTGATTGATTGATTGATTAAACTTGAATATCATCATCCCTAGCATCCATCTTTCATCTCTAGCACATCTCTTATCTTCTCCAGCAGTGTTCATCTGTGTCTTCTTCCTTCATCTTTAGAATCTTCCATCTCCAGTGGATTTTCTTGCTCTCCCCGGTGAGTCTTTCGTCAGTGTTTGGTTATCACCATTATATGAGAATCTTTAATCTAAGTCAAAATCATGAATGAATTGATCTATCCATTTAATATCACCAGTTTCCTAAAATGAATTTGAAAAATATCAGATTTCAAAAAAAATTTGTCCCTTGATTTCAAAAAAGGTTGTTCATCATTTTCAGAAATATTTTTCAATCAACCAATATCATGTTACGCGGTGTAAGTCCGTCCGATGCTTCCGCTAGCATTGATATTTTGTCTTGTGGTATAAGTCCGTCCGATGCTTCCATAGATAATCCAGTCACCATGTTGCGTGGTATAAGTCCGTTCGATGCATCCACCAACATTCAATCATTTTTAAGCCCTCACAAACAACTTGAAAAAAATTAAGGATTTCAAATATCCAGGGAAAGGTCCTCTTTCAAAAATATTTTTCAAATGAATTTTCAAAAATTGCATAAAATCTTTTTTCTGGAGCTTGGCAAAAATGGTTTGTCTCAATAAATCCGCCCGTTCAGTTCTGAAGCAACCTCCGCCAAAGAGGGGCAACTGTAGACACCCCATTTTTGCACCCCAGGCATAATTCATTCATGATTTTGCCTTGAATTAAATTTGATCATATAAGGTGATTTTCTTTTTAGATTTTTCATTTCTACATCAATCTTCTTTCTTTTAATCTTCTTTTTAGTGTCTTTAGGCTCTCCCCATCATGTTCTAGCTATGGCTGAAGTTTCGTTGCTTTCTGAGTTTTGAGCTAAAAATGACCAAAATGCCCCTATAACCTTTTGGAGCCTAAATCTCGTTTTTTCCACTCTTTCTTTGGATGAGATTATTTCATATTTGAATTCCCCTTGAAAAATCCTTTTAAATGAGTACAAGCTTGCCTAGGTTCCTTTTGGATTTCAGAAACCCTAATTTTGCCCTATCCCGTTTCTGCCCGTTGTGCGCACTGTTGAGTGCAACGATTTTTTGGAGTAAGTTTTCGACCCAAGGGTATTTTTAAGAGTTCATGGACCTTCCTAATGGATTAATGAACAATTTTTGTAAAGAAGAGTTTGCGTAATTTTGACCCGGTCAAAGGGAATTTGCAGCATTGAAAATATGGTCAAAATGGGCTTTTTTGTGAATTTTGGACCCGTGCTCATGGGCTGTGGATACAGCTCGAGTTGGACCTTTTCATTAGTGTTTCTAGCCCATTTTCAAGGCTCCAAAAACCTAGAGAACCTTCCTTATTTGTTTGATTTGATTTGATCCCAAAAATCAAGAATATTCTAGAGAATATGCCATTTTGGAGCCATGTTTGGAAACCCTGGATTATGGGCTCATTGAGGACGTGTAGGGCTTGATTTTTTGCCCTAATCCATTTGAAAGATCCAAAAACCAAGGGCCAAGATCGCACCCCTTATCCCACCTCTTGAATCAAGGGCCAGATTTAGGAGGTGCAACCAAAAAGATATCAAGCCATTGGATTTTTCTTCATCAATACTCAGTCATTGGATCAAACTCATTACCATATTTGAATCCATCCCAAAAAGCTATAAATATGGGTCTCATTCACCCACAAAAAACATCTGGAGCTAGGAATTCAGAGTTAATAATCTGGACCTAGCTATTCAGAGCTAATAGCCTAGTAGTTTTCTTTTCTAGTTCATCATTCTAGAGTATAATTTCTTTAGTTTAATCTGGAGTTGAAGATAAAATTTCGACTTTGAGGTTTTTCTAATGAAGTTCTTCGTGTTCTTCGTCTTTAGTATTTTTTTCCCCTCTTTCAATCTTGAGTAGAAACTTCTTTTCACCAAAAGTTTTTTTTTTCTCAAATCACCTGTTTCAATCCAAAAATCATAGTTGTCAATTCTAGATTAAGTTTATCATCATCATTTATCAACAATCAATCAAGATCATCAATCAATCAATCAATCTACAATCAAGTATGAGACAACTTTCCAAACAGGTGAGATCTTTCTTTTCTCTTTTATTTTAATTAGTATTGCATATTAGGATTATTTGTTTTTTTAGTTTTACTATAGCATATAGTCATTTGCTTTTAAATAATTTAGTGAAGATCATCCAACTTGGTAGATTAATTTTTCAAGCTTTCTTCGTTCGCCTATCTTAATACATTACACCTCAATAGAAGTAAAATTTTGGTTTTACCAGCGAAATGGGAGTGCTAACACCTTCTCACATCGTACCTTGACTCCCGAACCCAATCATCATCTAGTTTCGAGGGCTAGTCCTTAACATAGGTTTTTCTCAACTTTTCCTTAATAAACTTAGTGGCGACTCTAAAATCAATTGCATAGACCTAGGTACACATTTTTGTGCGTACAACCGCCTTAACCTCTGCATCCATTATACGGCCTCCCGATTGGAATAAAACCTTTCGAATTCATGTGTGATGCTAGTGATTATGCTGTTGGTGCTGTCTTGGGACATAAACTAGATAATAAGTTCACTGTATTTATTATGCTAGTAAAACTTTAAATGATGCTCAAAGGAATTATACAACTACTAAAAAAGAATTCTTAGCTGTCGTTTACGCTTTAGATAAGTTTCGTCCTTATTTGGTTGGTTCTAAGACTCTAGTTTACACGGACCATGTAGCCCTTAGGTACCTTCTCGCAAAGAAAGATGTTCAGCAGAGATTAATCCGATGGATTCTTCTCCTGCAAGAGTTCACATTAAAAATAAAGGACAAAAGAGGGGTCGAAAACGTAGTTGACGACCACTTATCTAGACTTACAAATGACGATGATAGTGATTATGAGTCCATACCAGACTATTTTCCTGATGAGCATCTATATGCTATTTTTTTCTGCACCATGGTATGCTGACATTGTGAATTATTTAGCATCGGATATTCTTCTTGCTGATTGATCAAGAAATGAACGTAAGAAGTTCTTAGCCAGAGTTAAGCTATACTACTGGGATGAGCCCTACCTTTTTAAGTATTGTGCGGATCAGATTATTCATCGTTGTATTCCCTAGTGGGAATATAATGAGGTTCTCTCATTCTGCCATGACAAAGAGTGTGGTGGACATTTTAGTGGTATGAAAACAGCTGCTAAAATTCTACAATGTGGATTTTATTGGCCTACTCTTTTTAAAGATGCCCAAGTGCATTGCAAGACGTGTGTTCATTGCCAACAACTTGGGTGAATCACTAAGCGTAATATGATGTCATTAAATCTAATCATGGTGGTAGAAGTTTTTGACGTATGGGGAATTGATTTCATGGGTCCTTTTCCTATTTCCCATGGTTTTATATATATTCTAGTTGCCGTGGACTACGTGTCGAAATGGATAGAGGCCATGGCTTGCCGTAGCAATGACCATAAGATAGTTGTGTTTTTTGTTAAGGAGTGTATTTTCTGTCAATTTGGCATTCCTAAAGCCATCATTAGTGATGGTGGAACACAATTTTGCAATAGAGTTGTTGCATCTCTAGTGAAAAAGTATGGAGTTACACATAAGGTAGCAACTCCATATCATTCACAAACTAGCGGACAAGTAGAAATTTCTAATAGGGAAATCAAAAAGATCTTAGAAACAACTGTAAAATCCTGATAGGAAAGATTGGTTGAAGCGTCTATCTGATGCATTATGGGCGTATAGGACTGCTTTCAAAACTCCTATAGGTATGTCTCCCTTTAGACTTGTATTTGGGAAACCTTGTCATTTGCCCGTTGAATTGGAGCACCATGCTATGTGGGCTATAAAAAGCCTTAACTTCAATTTTGATGAGGTGGGTGTCAAGCGCAAGTTGCAATTGAATGAGCTTGAAGAAATCCGTAGCGATTCTTATGATCTCGCGAAGGATTATAAAGCTAACATGAAACGTGTTCATGATAAGCAAATTGATAAGAGCCCAAAACTATAGTTTTAACCCCTTAACCATCATACTTTTAGACCAATTATGTGAGTAATAATTAAGAGTTAATCTCGATTCGTGTTTTATACATTTCGGGGCTTCAAAGTCCATGATGTGCAGAAATGTGCCACTTTAGCGAGATAAAGGAGCAAAGGTCGGTTGCTAAGGAGTTCCGTGATTAAAGGCCAAGATTCAAGAAGACAAAGCCTTTGTAAATCCCGGTCAAAAGCTGAAAAGTCGACGCGGGCAGAAACAGCGACAAAGCACACAAAGTCAGTAGAACTTTCGAAGGCTGTATCTTTGGACTCAGACCTCAGAATTGGGCCTACCTTATGTCAAAATGACTGGCTCGGAAAGAGCTCTCCAATGGTCTAAGCCTTGACCCAATCAGAGGAGTAGAAGTGGACAAAAATTTTGTCAAAGCTAACTGCAGCTGAAGAGGCCTTTTTGGACTGAAAGAATTGGGTTTTGGGCCTGATTCTCTGGCCCAAAACATGGCTCCAAGCCCATGCACGATATTTGGATCTGAAACATATAAAAACAAAAGCTTAGCTCTTTGTTAATGGTAGATAGTTAGACCTAGATTAGTTAGCCTCCATTAATTAGTTTTAGAACTTAGTTTTAGAATTTCAATTAGTTAATTAATTAGTTTTTCATATCTTGTTTTAGATCTAGTTTCATGTTTAATTAATTACTTTAGAACAAAGTATATTATTAATTTAGTATTTGAATCATTGTTTTATTATTCATTAGATTAATAAAATAGTGTTCTTGGTAATCTAGTTTCATTTTCTATTTACTTATTTAGTTCAATACACGTAATTAATTATTTGTCTTTATTAGATTGAATAGATTTTTTTTGCATGAGTAGTTTCCATTTGAGTTTAAATAAGCAAAGTTTCAATCTTTATATCATGTCTTGTTCGAATTTGATCGGGAATGATAGCGTGATGATTCTCGGCTAAACCTCCATTAGATGGGGTTGAGAAGCCTTGATGAAAGCTTGATTCTGATTATCGTAGAGTCATCGTAATTTCCTTTCCACTCTAGAAATGATTAGTTCACCATGAGAATGGGTGTAATCGTTCACATGCTAGTTATGAATTGGTAGAAATGCCATGTGTAATTAGGGATTAGGAATAACAGTTGTTCTGCAAAGGCGATTCATTCGGATTCTGACGATTAAATCGTTAGTGGATTAAGTTGAGCTAAGGTGGAATCAATCCCCCTCTAACTCCTTATCATAGTTGTTTAAATAGTCGACTAGTTGCATCTTGTGGGTAGTTGCATCGTAGTCTAGTTTTCATTTCGTAAATCTCTCATTAGACTTAGAGTAGAGTAATTAGACTAGAAAACACAGCATGCGGAAGGACTAGGAGTGGAACGAACTTCCTATTCCACTCTATTTTGATAGAATTGAGAGTAGAAAACTTGATAGCAATTAGTAAAAATTAAGTTTTAGTTTACTTACGTTTTGAGTTTCATCGTTACATTTCGTAGGTAAAATTTATCTTTTTACATTTATCACAAATCTTGCGCAAAGAGTTTGTGGTAGGTCAAAAGGTCTTACTTTACAACTCCCATCTACATATTTTTTCAGGGAAATTAAAAACTTGTTGGTCTGGTCCTTTTCTGGTTACTAAAGTCACCCCTTACGGGGCAATCACCTTGGTAAATCCCAAGGACAACAATACCTATCAAGTCAATGACCAACGGTTAAAACATTTTCACGAGCTAATGTTCCTTGATGTGGAGGAAGTCCTTTTACAAGACCCTGTCTATGAGGACTGACTTTTGTTGTTGGTGTACTTCTTTTCACTTCCATATAGTGATAAGTGCACCATTTAGGTAACCGGGCCCTCCCTATGGAGTGTGTGGCTGTAAGTACTGGATCCTAAGTCCACGGTTAACATAATTCACATTTTCCACTCTTGCATGTTTTCTTAGTTTTTGAGTCATGTTTCTCTACGGTGTGAATTATGTCTTTATTGCTTTTCATTTTTCTTATATTAAATCTTATTCATAAAAAGTAAAAAATATCAAAACCATAAAAATAGTAATCTAGGAAGTCTCGGGAATCTGACTTTAAAAGACACGTTTCAAACAAATTTCCTAATCTTTGTTGCCAAAAATTTGTTTGGGAGTGGGGTGTTGGTTTTCCATCCGTAATTGCTAAACTTACCATTTGTGTTGCTTATGCCGTTTTTTGATTCGGGTTGACATTACCTATGAATTTAGATTTCATTCGTTCGCATAACTTACATCACGCATTTTGAGACGTTTTCCATCTTCTTATATGTCACCCACGATCAAAATAGAGTATTTTATGGATCATTGGATTGGAAATTCTCTCCTGATTGTTTCCATATCTCATTCGCAAAAATCGGACTGGTAACGAATCGGAAATTTTGGTTTGAAGTTGCGCGAAAAATCGGAAAAATTCGGAAAACGAATTAGGCTTGGGCCCGAATACCGCATGCACGTGCGCGGCACGTGCATCTCCTTCCTCAAGCCAAAAACAGATTGCGAGTTTTCTTCTCACTTTCGCCATTACCAAAGTTTAAACCCTAGCCAAAATAAAATAAAATAAAAAAAAAAAAAAGAAAAAAAAAAGAAAACCTAAACTCGCCACGCCAAAAAAGTTAAACCCACTCCAAATCTTCTCCACAACCACTTCCCCACCCATTTCCATCATTTTGCACAACCAAAACAATAAAAAATTAAAAAAAAAAACTCGAGCCACCGCGCCACCGCCAAAATTTTAAGTGAGTTTGATTTAAACTCCATCCCCACATTGCTTTTAAACCCTCAAATCGTTTCAAAACTTCAATGGCGCAAAGACGGAGAATTTTGCCGGAATAAGCTTTTACGGCCGACCGCTTCACGCCGTTTTATAGTGACGAGATGATTAGGAGGGATTAGAATAGGTTGTGGTATTCGACAGATGATTTCTACCACTCCGATTTGGTGGAACAATTCTATAAGAAGAGGGAGTTGGATGGGAATAAATTTTTTGTTAAGGTGGCCGGGACGAGGAGAGAAGTATCTAGGAGGTTGCTGGCTGAGATTTTAGGCATTCCGCCTAGACGCCATCTTGATGCCACATTGCAGGAATCTCAATTTGGTGGGATCAAGCCTTTGATGAACGCGACGGTTTTGGAGGGAAACTACAATGCGAGCTTGCATTGTGTTCGCCAATTGTCTCTGCGAACCAACCAGCTGGCTGTCAGTAGCTCAGTGGATTGGTAGGAATGTCACTGGAAAAAAGAAGGTCAGTGACATCAGTCTGAACTGTCTTCACGTTCTATGGATACTCCAGGATAGAAGTATGAATTCTGTATTCTCGAGTTTTTGATTAATATGATTAGGGGAGTTGGGAAGAGTATTGTACATTTCCCTGTTTTGATAACAAAGATCATGATGAGTTTGAGAGCAACTCCGAAAACTGAGTGTACTATGATTAAGTTGCATACGAATGTCATAGCATATACATACTGTGTTCAGAAGGTTTGGAAGTTGCCTGGAGAGAGGGAAGATACTGAGTCGGATGATGAGGGGGACACGACATGTTTTGATGCCGATGCCCTGGAGAGATGTAATTCTGATGCAGAACGCATGTCAGTGCTTCATCGTGGCATGCGTTCTCTTAATACAATTTGTGAAGACCTTCGGATTCGCCAGACTACCATACATCATAACTATGAGACTCGTGCCCAGCGCGAGGATGAGTGTTGGGAAGAGATGAAGGCAGAGATGGAAGCACAGCGCAAGTTCTGAGAAGAAATGCTTGAACGCTTCCCACCCCAGGGGGGCTCTTCTTCTGAGGAGGCGTCTGTGAGGAATGAGCGTCGTCGCCGAAGGACGGATGGCTCGGACCCATCTTCATCTCATGCTCCATTTTCAACTAGTAGCGAGTGGCTTAGGGAATTTATGGATTGATGTTGTTTTGTTTGTTTTTATTGTTTTTATTAGTTCGGATGATAAATTGTTGAATTCAGTAGTTAAATTTGAATTCGGTAGTTAATTGTATTTGAATTTCAATGTTAATTTAATTTGGTTCTTTTCAAATTGTGTGTTAATTTTATTGTTAATCCCACCTTCCCGAATTGTTTGGAGGTGGTATTATTTCTTCTAGCATGATTTTTTATATGATCCACAATTTTAGAAGTAGTTTCACGGTGATTGTTGGGAATATTGCCGATATTGACATGCCTATGATTAGATGTTGTGGTAGGATGAAATCTCAATGAGTTAGGCAGTTACTATCCTAAATTCAACCTAAAAGATATTAGGTTTGTTTTGGATTAAAGGATATGGGTTATTTCCATTTTCAGATTTGGAAATATTTTGTTTCCGGCAATTGCCTTAAAGCTTTTTGCCAACTTGCCGATTTGTTTTGGAAACTCAAACCTTATATAAACTTCTTTCATTCTCCGCACAAACCCACATATCTCACTTTCATCTCTCACCTTTCACTCCCAATTTTTCCTCTTTTCTTCTTCACTTCAAAGACTTAAAAAAACCGCACGGCGAGCACCTCGGTTGGCGCCACTTGCGCTTTGAACCACCATAACTTCGAAATTCACCGAAGCCGACCCCGCTCCTACCCGACCAAATCTGAAAGCGCCCTGGCAAAACACTATAACTCCATTTAGACTGAGTGCACTACTGGGCCCATCCCAGCAAAGTGAGTCGCCACTGGCGCTAAGTGCTGGAACTCTAACATAGCCGAGGCGTGCCCGCCCAATTAAGGCATAGTTTGAGCCCCAGCTCGACATCCGTAGGCATGAAAAATTCCAATTTTTTGTGGGTTATTCCAGGATCGTTTGCAGCTGTTCTAGAGAGTAGTTTTGTGATGACATCTCCTACAGTCATACCGGAGCAGTCTTTCGAAGACTTGTTGGGAAGCGAGACTTATGGAGGTTGGTTTCGCGACAGGATCTTGCAATTAGTATGGCGGCATCTACTGGTAAGTGATGATGACTCATATTCACCTCAGCTTACTGCATTTTTCTACAATAATATTACTTTCTATTATAACCAAGACGGAGAACAAATTTTTTCCCTTGCAATTAATGACACGACAATGGAATTCAGTAATTCTTTAGTAGCGTTAGTTTCGGGATTGCCCTTGCCTGATCCTATGCACACGTGGGGATATATGACCGATAATGCATACCTCTATGACTATACATATTTCCATGAGTATTACGGGGGAGGGATGTTTCGTGTAATGGACCAAGAGCGATATAACATAGCTATTGGTAGCCTGTCCCTGAATGTAGGCACCACCATGTTATTCATCCTAATGAATATTTTAGGGGAGTGGCAGTTTAATTCTGCGAATAGTACCACTGGTGACGTTTTCCTTGCTTTAGTTGAGGGACGTCGCCGATATGACATTCCTCGAGTATTAGTGGCTAGTCTTAAAAGAGCCCAAAGCATGAGGCATAAGTATCTTCTTATGCCTATTTTGGTTTGCCACATCATGCACGGTTGTTTACCTGAGTTCTGTACCCAGTTAACGGATTGGAAAAGGGTTGAAGTCATGAGACCCACCAATTGGGTGGTTCGTTCATTTTGAGTTATGACTTGGCTGGGATGGCAGGTGCAACCTCATTTGGTTGCTCCTTACACCCATCAGACCTAGCAATATTCGACAGGTTAGCAAGAGTTGATGACACACGGCGGCAGGCTTGGCAAGTTATCATGGCATGGCAGGACGCGAAAGAACCTCATCTCTTTAAAGAGGAAGATGAGGAGGATGACGATTAAATGGGAGATAAGGTAAGTTTTTTAGTTTCAATTAGTGTTTGCTTATGTCCAAAGCAATTTGATTCTTGTTAACCCCATAACGGGTGGAACTCATATAGAGTTGCTTCTGTTTTTTCTTTTTTTATATTAGTATGTTTTAACCTTGTTTTGCAGATGTTCCAGAATTTCATGCGTTTCCATGGTATTTTTCTACCCTTTTTATTTCAATACTTTGAGGACAAAGCATGCTTCTTGTTTAGGGGTGGCATAGAAACACGTGCAATTAAGGCATCTGTTAGGATATAGATATGTACAATATGCACTTGTTTTCTAGTAAAACATCAAAAATTTCAAAAATTCAAAAATATAAATAAAAAGTTTATGCTATACACTTAGGAATATTGATATTGTTTTCTTTCTCTATGCTCTTAATAATCTAGAAGTCTCACGTAGCGTTTGCATTAAAATAGTTTTTAGAAACTTAGGTTAATATGTAGATAATAATCTTTGCATCTTTCTATAAATATATTGCATGAGTATCTATGATTGTTTGGCAGTAAGTTTATGAAATCTAGGCTAGAGTACTTATTCTATAAATCTTGTGAGAATATAGCCTAAAGCCTTATATGAGTGAAACAGTTGAGAAATGACACAAGGGAGAAGTAAAATCCGGATAGAGAAATCACACGTCTACTTGCTTGATCACTATACCATATCCTAAGTGAGAATTTAGGCCCTCTTTGGATCGATATAGCCAGAAATTCAAACCTTATAAAATTATTTTCCGCAAGTCGCCCTCTGAGCCTTTCTTTAGCCTTTCAT
The DNA here is from genome assembly GCF_015680905.1 of Coptis chinensis. Taxonomy (NCBI): domain Eukaryota; kingdom Viridiplantae; phylum Streptophyta; class Magnoliopsida; order Ranunculales; family Ranunculaceae; genus Coptis; species Coptis chinensis. The sequence goes on along the minus strand of NC_141457.1, from coordinate 69,389,703 downwards.
AAACCGCAAATCCTTTAACCTTTTACAAAACAAAATAAAAATAAATAAAAAATCACCCTACCTATTCTTTGAATGAGTCTGAGAATAGAGATGAAGAATAGAAAAGAGAAAGACCTTTGAAATCAAGAATTTGTTAGTCGCTTCAAATAAGAAAAGAAAGTTTTCATCCAAATAAATAATAATAATAATAATAAATAAATAAATAAAAGAAAATAAAGAGTTAGAACTCCAAAAATAAAATCAAATGAGTCAAAAGTGAAAGAAAAAGAAAAAAATATATGGCTAAGGATGGAAACAAAGTGTAGAAGCAAAAGTAAAGAACAATGTTTTCTCTAGTTACATAATATGAAGACTCTATTATCTCAGACTTGTCATTTTTGAATATCCATTTCCTTCCTTCTTAAACCATCTCCTAATCCCCGCAACACCTAATAAAGACCTCTAGCTCAATTAGGAATAAGTTAGTGTGATAGTAAGTGGCAGATATGTTTGATCAAACCCGGCTTCCTTGTGTGTCATTGAGATTGTAAGGTAAAGTGTGCCCACTGCACACTAGAGTAGCGAAACTTGAGCAGAAAAATCAGAGTGTTTTTGTCTTGACATTTATGTGAGGACCTACTTAAGGACGCTATTCCAAGTTTTCAGAAACGGACCTGCTAGTGCATTTCATAGTATTACTCATTGTATATATGTTAATTCGTAGATGATTGAATATTATGCATATATTAGCTTAGGTTTCGACTTGATTATTCTATATTCATTGATAGTGAGATGTATATATAATTGAGATATAAATAAGGAAACAATAGTTTTATTTCTTAGTCGTTGTAGTATAGATGAAGTTTGTGAGTAACTTCACTGAAAAACTCTCACGAGACTATAACTCGTCCACTAGGGAATTCCTAGTGGTTTAAGGCCTTGTTGCATATGGTCAATACAGTCGCACTCGGCGAAATGAGAGTAGTTAGAACTCCATTTTTGGTCACTTATTCTAATTTCTCATATTTGCTTGAGGATAAGTAAAATGTTGTTTGGGGGTGGTTTGATAAGATCCCAAAACTGTAGTTTTAACCCCTTAACAATAATACTTTTAGACCAATTATGCGAGTAATAAATAAGAGTTAATGCTAATTACATGCTTTTATGTATTTCAGGCATTGGAGTCGATTATGTGCAGAAATGAGTCACGAGATAAAGGAGCAAGGGTTGGTTGCTAAGGAGTTCTGTGATTAAAGGCCAAGATTCAAGGAGAAAAAGCTTTTAAAAGCTGAAAAGTCAAAGTCAACGCGGGCAGAAACAGTGCACAAAAGTTAGCAGAACTTCTGAAGACCGTATCTTTGGACTCAGACCTTGGAATTGATCCTACCTTTTGTCAAAACGACCAGCTCGGAAAGATCTTTCCTGTAGTCTAAGCCTTGACCCAATCAGAAAAGCAGAAGTGGACAAAAAGTCTGTTAAAGTCAATCCAGCTGAAAAGGCCTCTGTGGATTGAAGAAATTAGGTTTTGGGCTCGATTTTGCGGCCCAAAACATGGCTCCTCAGCCCATGCACGAAAAAGTGGATCTTGTCTCCTCCATTTCAAGACACAAGACTTAACTCTTAAGCAAGCTAGTTTGGAATGTAGCCATTGGAGAATAGTTTTTAGATCTAGATTTAGACTCCATTAATTAATTAGTTTTTATTATCTTGTTTTAAATTCAGTAGTTAAATCAGTATTGTTAATTTATTCATTAGATCAATAAAATTAGTTGCTTCTTCATAATCTAGTTTTATTTTCATTATATCATTATAGTTTCAATTCATAGATTTAGTTATTTATCATTGTTAGTTTCAATTAAATCTTGCATGAGTAGATTTCCATTTAATTCAAATAAGCAAATTTAGAATATTTATATCATGTCTTGCTTAAATTCATATAGAAATGATAGTTTGATGAATCAAGGCTAAACCTCCATTAGAGGGGTTTGATGAAACCTTGATGAAAACTTGATTGTGTAGTGTAGAAATAGTTGTAAGAGTCTATTCCACTCTAGAAGGTAGTTGATTCGCCATGAGAATGGGTTGAATTTCCTCACATGCTAGTCATTAGTTGGTAAAGATTGTCATGAATAATTAGGGATTAGAACGACCAATTCTTATCGTAAGAACGTAAGAATTGGATTACAACAATCTATGCTAGCCTATTAAGTTGGATTCAAGGTGGAATCAAATTCCCCTAATTCTTTATCTAGATTCAAACTTTAGCATTTCGTAGTTGAATTATCATATCTTGTTTGTATAATTTGCATCGTAGTATAATTTCATTGTTACTCTCATTAACTTTGGTATGACCGATAATCTTAAAAAACGCTAATTCTAAATAACTAGGAGTGGAACGAATTCTCTACTCCAACTCTATTGCGATAGCATCGAGAGTAGAAAACTTTGATAAACCCTTAGTAGAAAATAGCTTTAGTTTTACTTGCGTTGAGTTAAATCGCTTATTCGTATGTAAAACTATCATTTTCCTTTTTATCAAATGGTATTAAGAGAACGCATGCCACGATGAAGCACTGACATGCGGGTGACAAGATCCTACACAATCAAGTTTTCATCAAGGCTTCATCGAACCCCTCTAATGGAGGTTTAGCTTTGATTCATCAAACTATCATTTCTATATGAATTTAAGCAAGACATGATATAAAGATTCTAAATTTGCTTATTTGAATCAAATGGAAATCTACTCATGCAAGATTTAATTGAAACTAACAATGATAAATAACTAAATCTATGAATTGAAACTACAATGATTTAATGAAAATGAAACTAGATTATGAAGAAGCTTAAGAACTAGATTTAGACTCCATTAATTAATTAGTTTATGCTATACACTTATTAGATTCCCGTAGAATTAGGGAATTTGATAAAAGGGAAAATGATAGTTTTACATACGAATAAGCGATTTAACTCAACGCAAGTAAAACTAAAGCTATTTTATGCTAAGGGTTTATCAAAGTTTTCTACTCTCGATGCTATCGCAATAGAATTGGAGTAGAAGATTCGTTCCACTCCTAGTTCTTTAGAATTCGTGTTTACTAAGATTATCAATCTTTCCAAAGTTAATGAGAGTATGGAGGAAATTATACTAACAAGATATGATAATTCGACTACGGAATACTAAACTTGACTATATGATAAGGAATTAGGGGGGATTGATTCTACCTTAACTCGACTTAATTAACTAGCGAAGATTCGTCGTGATCTAAATTTCAATGCTTTCGCATAACCAAATGGTATTTCTAATCCCTAATTATTCATGGCAATCTCTACCAAATAATAACTAGCATGTGAAGCAATCAAACCCATTCTCATGGTGAACTAATTACTTTCTAGAATTGAATAGATTATCACAACGATTTCTAAGCTAGCAAAAATCAAGTTTTCATCAAGGCTTCATCAAACCCTTCTAATGAAGGTTTAACCTTGATTTATAAAACTATCATTTCTATATGAATTTAAATAAGGCATGATATAAAGATTGTAAATTTACTAATGACAAACTAATCAAGAATTCAAAACTAAATTAACAACTAAGAAATTATTTATAACTAAATGATTGAAATTAGATCTAAATGAATTAATACTTAAAACTTGATTACGAGTAACAACTAACTTTATTGATCTAATGAAACTAAATTGAATAGAAAGACTAATACTTTATTGTAAACTAAATTCGATTCTAAAATAACAATCTACTTGTTCTAACTAATCTATTGGAATTGAATAACTAATTAACTGAATGAAATAAATCTAGATCTAAAACAAACTATTGAACTAATTAATGGAGTCTAAAAACTAGATCTAAAATTATTGGCTAATGGCTACCTAAAAACTAGATTGCTTAAGAGTTAAGTCTTGTGTCTTGAAATAGAGGAGACAAGATCCACTTTTTCGTGCATGGGCTGAGGAGCTATGTTTTGGGCTGAAAAATCGAGCCAAAAAACCAATTCGTTGAATCCAAGACTTCCCATTATGGTTGTATTACTCTAACGCAAGTTTTCACCAACTTATGCTACTCTGATTTAGTCAAGGTCTGGACCATTAGAAAGATCTTTCTGAGCCAGTCATTTTGATATAAAATGGGCCCAAATCCGAGGTCTGAACCCAAAGATATGGCCTTTTGAAGTTCTGTTTACTTTTCTTCAGCTTCCTAATCCGGTTTGACTTTCACTTAATAGCTTGACTTGGGCTTTTTAAGGGCTTTTTCTCCATAAAACTTGGGCTTTCTTTATAAAACTTTCATAGCAATCACTGTAGCTCCTTTAAGCGCCTAATTAGTAACAAATTTACATTTATTCAACTCCGAAGCCTGAAATACTCAAAAGCATGTAATTAGTGATAAACCTATATTATTAATCACATAATTGGTCTAATAGCTTTATTGTTAAGGGGTTAAAACTACAGTTTTGGGCTCTTATCAAACCACCCCCAAACAATATTTTCCTTATCCTCAAGCAAATATGAAAAATTAGAATAAGTGACAAAAAATGGAGTTCTAACTACTCTCATTTCGCCGAGAGTGATTGCATTGACCATATGCAACAAGGCCTTAAACCACTAGGAATTCCCTAGTGGACGAGTTATAGCCTCGTGAGAGTTTTCCAGTAAAGGTACTTACAAACTTCATCTATACTACAACGACTAAGAAATAAAACTATTGTTTCCTTATTTATGTCTTAATTATCTATACATCTCACTAGCAATTAATACAGATTAATCAAGTTGAAACCTAAGCTAATATATGCATAATAATCAATCATCTACAAATAAACATATATACAATGAGTAATACTATAAACTGCACTAACATGTCCATTTCTGAAACTTTGGAATAAAGTCCTTAAGTAGGTCCTCACATAAAAGTTAAGACAAAAATACTCTGATTTTTCCGCTCAAGTTTCGCTACTCCAGTGTGCAGTGGGCACACTTTACCTTACAAACTCAATGACACACAAGGAAGCCGAAGTCGATCAAACACATCTACCACTTACTATCACACTAACCTATTTCTAATTGAGCTAGAGGTCTTTATTAGGTGTTACGGGGATTAGGAGATGGTTTAAGAATGAAGGAAATGGATATTCAGAAAGAACAAGTCTGAGATAATAGGGTCTTCATATTACGTAACTAGAGAAACCTTTGTTCTTTTGCTTCTATAATTTGTTTTCATCCTTAGCCTTTTTATTTTGGCTTTTTGACTCTTTTTATTTTTTTGGAGTTTTAACTCTTTATTTTCTTTTATTTTATTTCATTTTATTTGGATAGAAACTTTCTTTTCTTATTATTTTCTGAAGCAACTAACTAATTTTTGTTTACACCGGTTTTTCTCTTCTCTTTTCTTCACTTATCCTATTCTCAGACTCATTCTATAATGGGTAGGCTGATTTTTTATTTTGTTTTGTTTTTGTAAAAGGTTAAAGGAATTGTGGTTTATGAAAGGCTCAGAGGGGTGACTAGTGGAAAATAATTTCATAAGGTTTGATTTTCTGGTTATATCGATCCAAAGAGGGCCTAAATTATCACTCAATATATGATATAGTGATCAAGCAAGTGGCCGTGTGATTTCTCTATCCGGATTTTACTTCTCCCTTGTGTCATTTATCAACTGTTTCACTCATATAAGGCTTTAGGCTATATTCTCACAGGATTTGTAGAATAAGTACTCTAGCCTAGATTTCAGAAACTTACTGCCAAACAATCATAGATACTCATGCAATATATTTATAGAAAGATGCAAAAATTATTATCTATATATTAACCTAAGTTTCTAAAAACTATTATAATGCAAACGCTACGTGAGACTTCTAGATTATTAAGAGCATAGAGAAAGAAAACAATACCAATATTCCTAAGTGTATAGCATAAACTTTTTATTTATATTTTTGAAATTTTGAAATTTTTGATTTTTTACTAGAAAACAAGTGCATATTGTACATATCTATATCCTAACAGATGCCTTAATTACACGTGTTTCTATGCCACCCCCAAACAAGAAACATGCTTTGTCCTCAAAGTATTGAAATAAAAAAGGGTAGAAAAATACCATGGAAACGCGTAAAATTCTAAAACATCTACAAAACAAGGTTAAAATATATTAATATAGAAAAAGAAAAACAGACGCAACTCTATATGAGTTCCACCCATTATGGGGTTAACAAGAATTAAATTGCTTAAGACATAAGTAGACACTAACTGAAACTAAAAACTTACCTTATCTCCAGCATTTAAGCATTGTCAACCTCTTCAATAAAGAAATAAGGTTCCTTCGCATCCTGCCACGCCATGAATATTTGCTAGGCTTCACGCCATTTATCATCTACAATCGCTAACCTGCTTAGCGCCACTTGGTCGGATGGGGTGTAGGGCACAACCAAATGAGGTTGTGGCCTCCACCCTGACCAAGTCATTGCATGGAAAGAACGAATAATACAGTTGGTTGGTCACACAATGTCGACCCCCACCCAATCCGTAAAACGGGCACAAAAAACAGGGAAGAAACATAGCATAATACGACAAACTAAAACAGACATAAGAAGGTACTTATGCCTCATGCTATGGGCTCGTGCTAAACTAGACATTAAGGTCTAGGGAATATCATAGAGCATACATCCCTCAGCTAAAGCAAGGAAAATATCACAAGTTTCATCATTCGCAGAAGAATAACGTCATTCCTCTCTAATGTTTATCATTATCCAAAACATAACAGTGCCCACGTTCATGGACAGGCTACCAAGGGCTACGTTATAGTCCCCTTAGTCCTCTATCCTAAAGATTCCTGCCCTATAATCCTCATGCAAATCCTCATAGTTATAGAGGTACATATTATCTACCAAATAGGCCTATGAGTCTTGTATTTCAGTGGGCATAGCAAGTCCGAGAGCAAAGGCTAACAAGAACCTGGTAATTTCCATCGTTTCATCCTCAATGGTGATGGGGAACACTTGTTCTCCTTCCGGTCTATCAAAGAACTTACAATTATCATAAAAATAAGATGTAAGTGTAGGAGAATAAAATTTATCAGGTCTTATCATTAGTGGTTCCCAGCCTGCTTGTATGATTACCTCGCAAAACCACGCACCATAGGTGTCATTTTGGAACAAGTCTTCAAAAGACTGCTCCAGTATGAGTGTAGGAGAGTTCCTTTCAATGAATGCACTCTAGAATTGCTGCAAACTACCCTGGAAACCCTGACAAAAATTAGAATTTTTCGTGGCTACGAAGGTTAGGGCGCTGGTGGCGCTCAAATTTAGCCTTAGAAGGGCGCGGGTCGCGCTCAAGTGTAAATAGAGTTACAGTGTTGTGGGTGGGGGGCGCACTCAGAATTGGTCTTGCTAGGGCGCATGTCGCGCTCCGTGTGTTCTGAGCAGGATGAAGGGAAAAATAAAAGGAAAAATTTGGAGGTTTAAGGTGAGATATGAAAGTGAGATGTGTGGGTTTTGTGTGGAGGATGAAGGAAGTTTATATAGGGTTTTAGTTTCTAAAATGAATCGACAAGTTGTCAAAAATCTTTAAGGCAATTGCCGGAAACAAAATATTTCCAAAACCTAAAACGGAAACAACCCATATGCATTATTCCAAAACAAACCTAATATCTTTTAGGTTGAATTTAGAATAGCAACTTCCTAACTCTTTGAAATTTCATCCTACCACAATATCTAATTATAGCCATGCCAATATTGGCAACATTCCCAACAATCATCACAAAATTACTGTTAAAATTGTGGATCATATAAAAACAATGCTAAAAGAAATAATACCCCCAAACAATTTGGGAAGGTGGGATTAACGCAAAAATCATTGCATGCTTAGACAAGAACCAAATTAAATTAAAATAGAAATTAAAATAATAATTAATTACCGAATTCAAATTTAACTACTGAATTTAACAACTTAACATCCAAACTACTAAAAACAATAAAAACGACATCAACACAACAAACAACAAGAAATCTAGCAACGAGATGGGGAAGGGATAAGAATAGGAATTTGAGTGATCAAGAATGGAAAAACCAAACACCCCACCCCCAAACAAATTTTTGAAAACAGGTTTTTGAAAATTTGTTTTAAAACGTGGGTCTTTTAAAGTCAGATTCCCGTAGACTTAATGTGGGGTCATTTTACATTAGATTCCCTTAGACTGTGCACACCCCCAAACAAGCAAGAAACTGGGGTGGCACAAAATGGATGATGCGTGGTCAACTATAAACTAATAGTTGAAAGAGTTGGGGGTCTAGCCATAAAAACATGATATTAAATGCACCCCCAAACAGAATGAAGTTGTATAATTGGAAGCAATCATGTAGAAGAATAAAAAAAAACTTATGCAACCCATCAAAGAACATATGCAAACCATCATCTTGTAGTTGGGTTTTACCATTAATTAATTAGGGGAATTTGATGGAATATTTGATGCAAATTCCCCTAATCCTAAAGCAAATAAGTAGATAGCATAAACTAATAAATTAATGGAGTTTAAATCTAGTTCTTAAGCTTCTTTATAATCTAGTTTCATTTTCATTAAATCATTATAGTTTCAATTCATAGATTTAGTTATTTATCATTGTTAGTTTCAATTAAATCTTGCATAAGTAGATTTCCATTTAATTCAAATAAGCAAATTTAGAATCTTTATACCATGTCTTGATTAAATTCATATAGAAATGATAGTTTGATGAATCAAAGCTAAACCTCCATTAGAGGGGTCTGATGAAGCCTTGATGAAAACTTGATTGTTTAGTATAAAAATAGTTGTAAGAGTCTATTCCACTCTAGAAGGTAGTTGATTCGCCATGAGAATGGTTGAACTTCCTCACATGCTAGTCATTAGTTGGTAGAGATTGCCATGAATGATTAGGAATTAGAACGACCAATTCTTATCGTAAGAACGTAAGAATTGGATTACAACAATCTATGCTAGCCTGTTAAGTTGGATTCAAGGTGGAATCAAATTCCCCTAATTCTTTATCTAGATTCAAACTTTAGCATTTTGTAGTTGAATTATCATATCTTGTTAGTATAATTTGCATCGTAGTATAATTCCATCCGTACTCTCATTGGCTTTGGATAGACTGATAATCTTAGTAAATGCGAATTCTAAAGAACTTGGAGTGGAACGAATTCTCTACTCCAACTCTATTGCGATAGCATCGAGAGTAGAAAACTTTGATAAACCCTTAGTAGAAAATAACTTTAGTTTTACTTGCGTTGAGTTAAATCGCTTATTCGTAGGTAAAACTATCGTTTTATATTTTATCAAATGGCACCGCTGTCAGCTTAGTTCCCTTTAGTATTGTTTTCTTTAGTATTATTTTCGTTAGTATTGTTAGTCTTCCCAAAGTCTCATTAAACCCAGACACCTTTGTTTGTTTCTAACAGTGATTGTTTGGTTCAGAAACTTAAAATTCTTCAAAGAACAAGCCTGAGCGCTCCCTGCCCCCTTACAAGGCTAACTTCGACCGCCCCTAGCGCTGAAGCGCCTGGAACTCGACTTGGACTTGAGCGTGACCCGCGCGCGCCCTACCAAGGCAAAGTTCGAACGCCCCCCGCTGAAGCGCCTGGAACTCAAAATTCACCTAAGCGTGACCCGCGCCCTCCCAAGGCAAAGTTCGAGCGCCCCCCACGCTGAAGCGCTTGGAACTTGAGTTTCACCTGAGCGCGACCCGCGGCCTCCCAAGGCTTAACCAGAGCGCACCCCGCGTCCTATTCTGAACCGCCCGATTTCCATAGGTTAGTTCAAACTACCATTACTTCAAGTTATTCAGTGTTTTTAACTCGTTAAGTACACTGAGCTAGCGTAAACAAGACGCTATTCATATGCGAAGCAAGGAGGCATTCAGGTACTTCTTTCTTCCACTCCTCGAATCTTCTGTCAGAGGGGTTCTTATACTAGCATATCAGGGTTGTTTTGATTGTTGTCATGTTTCTTAAATATTGGACTTAGTCTTGCATGAGATTAAGGTTAGGTAGAGAAAAAAGGACTAACGTAATCTATCGTGAACGTCAACACATACACCTATCTAGTATACCACACACCACACCTGAAATAATAGCTGAAGAAAGAGAGTCTTCTCTTTCTGACTTTTACAAAGCCTTGAACGATAGCCCAAAATCTTGCATCGTTCTATCAGACCCAGTGGGGGATTTCCGAATCCCCCCAAATATATTTAATTTGTTACCCGTTTTTCATGGGTTAGACCATGAAAAACCTTATTAGCACATGCGTAGGATTGACCAAGTCCTTACTACATTCCACCATCCTACGGTTGGTGCTGAAGAAATTAAACTGAGGGTGTTTCATTTCACCTTAGCCGATAAGGTGGCATCTTGGTTAACTGCCCAAACGCCTAATTCTGTGGACTCATGGGCCAAACTTGTTCAACTATTTATGGAACATTTTTACCTACCACTGATGAAGACAGATGAACTGCTTTCCAAGATTCATTTCTTTCGACAGAATCCTCATGAATCATTTTCAGAGGCTTGGAATCGGTTCACCGATCATCTTATAGAGTGTCCACACCATAACCTCGCGAAAGACACGTTAGTTCGTGCCTTTTTCAAAAGACTTTTACACCACCATAAAGAAGTCCTTAACATAATGAATGGGGGTAGTTTCCTCAGTAAAGGAGCCTCAGATGCTTATAAATTTTGAGAAGATCAAACAAAGCGTAATAATAACTGGGGGGGGGGGGGGGAGGGGGGTAGTAACGATATCTCCCGTTCCGCTAGTTCTTCTACAACAGTTAAGGCTGCCGGTATGTTTGAGATGAAACCAGATCCTGAGCTTAAAAATTTAATCGAACCTCTCACTAAAAAGGTAGAGGCTATTTTTGTTCAACAAAAGCCTATCCCCGTCATGATTGTTAACTCCAATCCATGTAATTTCTGTTTGAGTCCAGAGCATCCCGATGCCTATTGTCCTCTCGCCTATGAACAACAACAATCACAACAAGATAATGTTTGTTCCATTAATAGTGAACCTAACACACCTTGCAGACAAAACCCCAACTTCGGTTGGTGAAATAATTAACAACCTCTAAGGTTTAATAACCCAAATATTAGGCCAACAAACAATTACAGCCAAGCTCCACCGAGGCAAGGACAAGAACAAGGGAATTATAGTAATTATAACAATAATAATTATAACGCTAATAGAGGTATCGTTCCGGTAAATAATAACTATCAAAATCCACCCATTAATAATCAACGTGACATAGTTCCTATCACACAACCTATAGCTAACACTCCTCCATAATCGGATCGTTTCGACGCCTTTATGCAAACCCAACAACAGATTTTAGAAGCCATCCAACTTTCTTTTCAACAGTTAGCACAAGAGAAAGTACAACCCAGGGGTGTGTTTCTAGGACAAGTGATACCTAATCCTAAAACAACAAACACAGCCTTTGAGGTAAACGGTAATACTAGTAACGAAAATGAAAACGTAGGTGAGCTAAATGCCATCACCACTCTCCGTTCTGGTAGAGTGGTTGATAACAACGTAACTATGCCTATAGTTACCCCCACCAGTAGTCCATACACCGGCTATTGAACTAGATACCGAAATAGAAACTGAAAATCCTACCCCTGTAGAGGTACCAGTTAAATCGTAACCTAAGAAACAAAAAGCCAAGGTTAAACATCCTGTTGATCCATTTGCTAAATATAGAGAGAAACCTCCGTTTCCTCAGAGATTAGCTATGTTATACAAGGATACAAATTTTGACGAGATTAGGGAAGTTTTTAAAAATCTAACGATAAACTTACATTTATTTTAAGCAATTAAAAAGTTACCTCACCATGTTAAGTTTCTCAAAGAGTTGTGCACTAAAAGGCGTAAGACAAATATTCCTAAAGACACCTTTCTAATTGAATAGTTTCCAACTTTACCAGAACATAATGGAATCGTTAAGTACAAGGACCCTGGTCGTCCTACTATATAATGCACCTTAGGAGATTCCCACACGACGACCGCTTTACTAGACCTAGGGGCAAGTGTTAACTTACTTTCGTATTATCTATACGATTAATTAGGTCTACAAGAGATTCAACCTACTAAAATGACTTTGAAATTAGCGGATTGATCTATTAAGTACCCTAAGGGTGTGGTTGAAAACGTGCTTGTTAAGGTCCAGGATTTCTACTATCCTGCTGATTTTGTTATCCTCGATACAGAAGTCGCTAATGACTCTGTTCCAATCATTTTAGGGCGTCCTTTCTTAGCAATAGCCAACGTGCTCATAAACTGCCGCGATGGTTCGATGTCCTTGTCTTTTGGCCATCTTTCTGTTGAGGTCAATGTTTTTAAAGTGATGAAGCAGTTTTCAGATACGAATATCGATGGAGAAGTCAGCATGATAGAGAGCTTAGCTCAAGACTATTCTACCAACATGTTTCCTGAGAATCATATGCACCAATTCATTACCTTCGGAAGTTCTAATTTCGACAATGACTCCTTGGACGTAGATGAAATTGAGGAAGATTTCCTTAAACTCTTTTGCAACTCTTCTTTGCCATCTCGCAAGTCCCCACTTATCAACATCCATTCATCCCTCGATGCCATGACAGAAGAAGAATTTTTCACACTCTATCCCAGTGATTCTTCTAACCCACCTATTGAGGAATTTCTTGCATATTTAAAAGATTCTGATGATCTAGAACTGAGAGCATTAGGTGAGCGCCATTTACCTACCTCATATCATCCTGTTACTCATTCACCTTCCATCAATGTTCCCCGCCCTCCACCTTTTTAACAGAACCTTGAGTTTGCGCTTGACCCTCTTGCTTCTTCTGTGCTTAATGATTTTCTATATCTTCATAATACGGAAATAATTCCCAAGGAAAAGGGACTTGACACCTTCATTTTTAGAATTGAGACAGTTCCTACCTACACCATGAATGAGTTTTGTGCTAAACCCACATTCTCATTTCTTCCATTCCTTATTTCTAAAACTTATCCATATCCAACATATCTTCCACAAACATCCATTTTCTCACAATCATTCACTTTGACACCCTCTCGTCCAAAGATGATGAAGAAGGTGCATGCTCGGTTACGTTCTAGATCTATCAGATTTTGCTTTCCTTTCACTAAGTTGCGTCGTAGAAAATCTTGGTGCTTAATTCTGTTTGGAGGTACATTCCATGATAATTATTTATGGAACGATCGACAACTATTTCGGTTGTTGATATATGGTAAACTGCATGTTAAGTATATACATATGTTTTAAATATAATCTTGAGTATCTGACTATAAAAGACTTATTTTGTTGTTTGGTGTACTTTCTTTCACTTCCATATATTGGTAAGTGCACCATTCTGGTAACCGGGCCATCCCTATGGAGTGTGTGGCAGTAAGTACCGGATCCTAAGTCCACGTTTAACATAATTCATGTTTTCTACTCTTGCATGTTTTCTCAGTTTTTAGTCATGTTTCTCTATGGTGTGAATTATGTCCTTATTGCTTTTCATTTTTCTTATATTAAATCTTATTCATAAAAAGTAAAAAATATCAAAACCATAAAAATAGTAATCTAGGAAGTCTCAGGAATCTGACTTTAAAAGACCCACGTTTAAAACAAATTTTCTAAACTCTATTGCCAAAAATTTGTTTGGGGGTGGGGTGTTAGGTTTTTCATCAGTGATTGTTAAACTTTCCAATTGTGTTGCTTAGGCCGTTTAATCGTATTTTGATTCGGGTTGACATTATCTATGAATTTAGATTTCATTCGTTCGGATAACTTACATCACGCACGCACTTCGAGATGTTTCCCACCTTCTTATATGTCACCCACAGTTAGACTAGAGTGTTTTTATGGATCATTGGATTGGAAATTCTCTCCTAATCGTTTCCATATCTCATTCGCAAAAATCGGACCGGTAACGAATCGGGAATTTTAGTTTGAAGTTGCGCGAAAAAATAAAAAAAATTCGGAAATTGAATTGGGCTTGGGCCCAAATCTTGCACGCACACACGTGCGTCCCCTTCCTCCAAACAAAATAGTTGCGAGTTTAGTTTCCACTTCCTCCATTAACAACTCAAAACCCTAACATTAAAAAAAAAAAAAAAAAAAAAAAAATACTACCACTACCACGCCAAAATAGTTTCACCCACTCCAAACCTTCCCCATAACATCCCCACCACCATCTCCATCAATTTCAACCACCAAAACAGTAAAAATTTGAAAAAAAAAAAAAAAAAAAAAAAAAAAAAAACCACCACACCACCACAACGCCTCCTCCCAAATATTTAGTGAGTTTGCTCACACTCGTCCCCTCCACCTTATTCAAACCCACAAATTGTTTCAAAACTTCAATTGCTCTAAGACGAAGAATTTTGTCGAAACAAGCTTTTACTGCCGCCCGCTTTACGCTGTTTTTTCGTGACGAGATGATTAGGAGGAATTGGAATAGGTTGTGGTACTCGATAGATGATTTCTACCACTCCGATTTGGTCAACCAATTCTATAAGAAGTGAGAGTTGGAGGGTCAGAAAATTTTCATGAAGGTGGCTGGGACTAGGAGAGAAGTATTGAGAGAGTTGTTGGCTGAGATTTTAGGCATTACGCCTGAACTATACCTCGAAGCCACCTTGCAGGAATCCTAGTATACTGGAGTTACTGCATTAATGAAAGACACTATCATGGAGGGTTAATACAATCTGAAATCTCATTGTGCTCGACAGTCATCTCTGCGAACCAACTAACTGGTCATAGCTCAGTGGATTGGTAAGAACATCATCAAGAAGGGGAAAGTGAGCGACATCGGTTTGACATGTCTGCACGTTCTTTGGATATTGTAGGAGAAGAAGTATGAATTCTGTATCCTCAAGTTTTTGATAAATATGATTAGAGGAGTTGGGAAGAGTATTGCACCATTTCCTACTTTAATTACGAAGATAATGTTGTCTTTGGGGGGAAACCAAGAACTGAGCGGACTATGTTGAAATTGCATTCAAATGCAATTTTTTATATAGAGTGTATCCAAAAGACTTGGAAGTTGCCGGAGGATAGGGTGGTTGATTCGGATGAGGAAATGGAGGATATGACATGTTTGGATGAAGATGCCTTGGAGAGGTGTACTTCTGATTTAGAACGCATGTCAGTACTACATACTGGCTTGCGTTACGTTTATGGTATTTGTGAAGATGTACGGGATAGGCAGATTATAATTCGAAATAAACAAAAGAACCTTCAGACGAGTTTTGAAATGCTCGACATGAGTCATAAGGATCTCTTGTGTAACATGGAGACTCTCGTTCAGCGTCAGGATGCGCAGTATACATAGATGAAGGCAAATAGGGAAGCACGACGCCTATTCCGAGTAGAGATTCTACGACGCATGCGACCCCTGGGGGGTTCTGTTTCAGATGAGTCTGAGAGGCATGAGCGTCGTCGCCAAAGGACGGATGGCTCGGGACCTTCTTTATCCCAGGCCCAATCTTCATCTCAGGGTCCAACTTCATCACGTGGCTAGTTGTTTCGAAAATTTATTGATTGATGTTGTTTTTATTGTTTTTATTAGTTTGGATGTTAATTTTGAATTCCGTAGTTAAATTTATATTCGGTAGTTAATTGTATTTGAATTTCGATTTTAATTTAATGTGGTTCTTTTCAAATTATGCATTGATTTTTGTGTTAATCGCACCTTCCCGAATTGTTTGGGGGTGGTATTATTTCTTTTATCATGGTTTTTATATGATCCACAATTTTAGAAGTAATTTTGCGATGATTGTTGGGAATGTTGTCGATATTGGCATGCCTATGATTAGATGTTGTGGTAGGATGAAATCTCAATGAGTTAGGCAGTTACTATCATAAATTCAACCTAAAAGATATTAGGTTTGTTTTGGAATAAAGAAGATGGGTTGTTTCCGTTTTCGGATTTGGAAATATTTTGTTTCCGGCAACTGCCTTAAACCTTTTTAGCAACTTGTTGATTCGTTTTAGAAACTAAAACCCTATATAAACTTCCTTCATTCTACACTCACAACCCACACTACATCTCACTTTTATCTCTCACCTTTCACTCCCAATTTTTCTTCTTTTGTTCTTCACTTCAGCACTCCAACTATACGGAGTGCGCCTTGCGCCTCAGTGAGCGCACCCTGCGCTTGAACCACCTGTTACTCAATTTAGTGAGGAGCGCGACCCGCGCCCATCTCAGGCTAAAAGTGAGCGCGCCCTGCGCCTAAGTGCTGGGAACTCGATCATAGCAAGAGCGCACCCCACGCCCTAACCTCCTTAGGCACGAAAAATTCTTATTTTTTGTGGATTGTTCCAGGATCGTTTGCAGCTGTTCTAGAGAGTAGTCTGGCGATGACATCCCCTCGTATCATACCGGAACAGTCTTTCGAAGATGGTGCGTGGTTTCGCGAAGTAATCATACAAGCAGGATGACAATTTTTAATGGTAAGTTCTGATGAACTTTACTCTCCTGCACTTACCTCGTATTTTTATGACCACTGTAAATTCTTTTATCGGATGGATGGAGAGCACGTGTTCTCCATCAACATTGATGACGAAACAATGGAAATAACCAAGTTCTTGTTGGCTTTTGTTGTTGAGCTTCCTATGCCTGCTGAGATTCAAGACCCATAGGGATACATAGTTGATAATTTCTCTACCTACAACTATGCGCTTTTGCATGAGAATTATGGGGCCAGCATTTTCCGTATAAAGGACCAAGGGACATATAATGTAGCCCTTGGTAGCTTGTCCCTTAACGTGGGCACGATCATGTTTTTTATCATGCTAAACATATTAGGGGAGTGACATTTTTCTTCTGCGAATGACGCCACTTGCGACGTTTTCCTTGCTCTAGCTGAGGAACGCCTGCTATATGACCTTCCCAAGACATTAATGTCTAGTTTAGCACGAGCCCAGAGTATGAGGCATAAGTACCTTCTTATGCCTATTTTAGTTTTCCGTATTATGCTATGTTTCTTCCCTTGTTTTTGTGCCCGTTTCATGGATTGGGTTGGGGTCGACATTGTGAAATCCACCAATTGTAATATTCGATCTTTCCGTGCTATGACTTGGCCGGGATGGCAGGTGAAACCTCATTGGGTTGCCCCCTACACCCCATCTGACCAAGTAGCGCTAAACATGTTAGCGATTGTAGATGATAAATGGCGTGAAGCCTAGCAAATCACCATGGCGTGGCTGGATGCGAAAGAACCTCATTTCTTTATAGAAGAGGATGAGGATGACGCTTAAATGCTGGAGTTAAGGTAAGGTTTTAGTTTCAGTTAGTGTCTGCTTATTTCCTAAGCAATTTGATTCTTGTTAACCCCATAACGGGTAGAACTCATATAAAGTTGTGTTTGTTTTTCTTTTTCTATATTAGTATGTTTTAACCTTGTTTTGCAGATGTTCTAGAATTTCACGCGTTTCTATGGTATTTTTCTACCATTTTTATTTCAATACTTTAAGGACAAAACATGCTTCTTGTTTGGGGGGGGGGGGGGGCATAGAAACACGTGTAATTAAGGCATCTGTTAGGATATAGATATGTACAATATGCACTAGTTTTCTAGTAAAAAATTCAAAAAAAAATTAAAAATATAAATAAAAAGTTTATGCTATACACTTAGGAATGTTGGTATTGTTTTCTTTCTCTATGCTCTCAATAATCTAGAAGTCTCACATAGCGTTCGCATTAGAATAATTTTTAGAAACTTAGGTTAATATGTAGGTAATAATCTTTGCATCTATCTATAAATATATTACATGAGTATCTATGATTGTTTGGTAGTAAGTTTCTGAAATCTAGGTTAGAGTACTTATTCTACAAATCCTGTGAGAATATAGACTAAAGCCTTATATGAGTGAAACATTTGAGAAATGACACAAGGGAGAAGTAAAATCCGGAAAGAGAAATCACACGTCCACTTGCTTGATCACTATACCATATCCTAAGCGAGAATTTAGGCCCTCTTTGGATTGATATAGCCAGAAATTCAAACCTATGAATTATTTTCCACTAGTCGCCCCTTTGAGCCTTTCTTTAGCCTTTCATAAACCGCAAATTCTTTACCCTGTTACAAAAACAAAACAAAATAAAAAAAAAAAAAAATCAACCTACCCATTATAGAATGAGTTTGAGAATAGGATGAGTGAAGAAAAGATAAAGGAAAAACCTGTGTAAGCAAAAATTAGTTAGTTGCTTCAGAAAAGAAAAAAAAGAAAAAAGAAGTTTCCATCCAAAGAAAAGAAAAGAAAAAGAAAAATAGAAACAAAGTAAAAACTCCAAAAATAGAATAAAGGAGTCAAAAAGCCAAAATAAAAAGGCTAAGGATGGAAACAAAGTGTAGAAACAAAAGTAAAGAACAAGGTTTTCTCAAGTTACATAATATGAATACTCTATTATCTCAGACTTGTCCTGTTTGAATATTCATTTCCTTCCTTCTTAAACCATCTCCTAATCCCCGCAACACCTAATAAGACTTTTAGCTCAATTAAGAATAGGTTAGTGTGATAGTAAGTGGCAGATGTGTTTGATCGAATCCGGCTTCCTTGTGTGTTATTGAGATTGTAAGATAAAGATAAAGTGTACACTTCCGGCGTAGCTTAAACTTGAGCGGAAAAAATCGAGTGGTTTTGTCTTGACATTATGTGAGGACGTACTTAAGGACGCTATTCCGAGTTTTCAGAAACGGACCTGCTAGTGCATTTCATAGTATTACTCATTGTATATATGTTTATTCGTAGATGATTGATTATTATGCATATATTAGCTTCGGTTTTGACTTGATTATTTTGTATTCATTGCTAGTAAGATGTATAGATAATGGTGGCATAAATAAGGAAACAATAGTTTTATTTCTTAGTCGTTGTAGTATAGATGAAGTTTGTGAGTAGCTTCACTGGAAAACTCTTACGAGGCTATAACTCGTCCACTAGAGAATTCCTAGTGGTTTAAGGCCTTGTTGCATATGGTCAATGCAATCACACTCGACGAAACGAGAGTAGTTAGAACTCCAATTTTGGTCACTTATTCTAATTTCTCATATTTGCTTGAAGACAAACAAAATGCTGTTTGGGGGTGGTTTGATAAGAGCCCAAAACTGTAGTTTTAATCTCCTAACAATAATACTTTTAGACCAATTATACGAGTAATAAATAAGAGTTAATATTGATTACGTGTTTTTATGTATTTCAGGCATTGGAGTCGATTATGTGCAGATATGTGTCACTTTTGCGAGATAAAGGAGCAATGGTTAGTTGCTAAGGAGTTCTGTGATTAAAGGCCAAGATTCAAGGAGAAAAAGCCTTTAAAAAGCCTGGTCAAAGCTGAAAAGTCAAAGTCAACGCCGGCAGAAACAGAGCACAAAAGTCAGTAGAATTTCCGAAGACCGTATCTTTGAACTCAGACCTTTGAATTGGGCCTACCTTACGTCAAAATGACCGTCTCGAAAAGAGATTTCAAATGGTCTAAGCCTTGACCTAATCAGAAGAGCAGAAGTGGACGATAAATCTATTGAAGCAAATTCTAGCTGAAAAGGACTCTGTGGACTGAAAAAATTGGGTTTTGGGCTCGATTTTCGGCCAAAAACATGGCTCCTTAGCCGATGCACGAAAATGTGGATCTTGTCTCCTCCATTTTGATGACACAAGATGGAACTATTAAGAGCCAGTTTTGGAGGTTGCCATTGGAGAATAGTTTTTAGATCTAGATTTAGACTCCATTAATTAATTAGTTTTTATTATCTTGTTTTAAATTTAGTAGTTGAATCAGTATTGTTAATTTATTCATTAGATCAATAAAATTAGTTGCTTCTTCATAATCTAGTTTCATTTTCATTAAATCATTGTAGTTTCAATTCATAGATTTAGTTATTTATCATTGTTAGTTTCAATTAAATCTTGCATGAGTAGATTTCCATTTAATTCAAATAAGCAAATTTAGAATCTTTATATCATGTCTTGTTTAAATTCATATAGAAATGATAGTTTGATGAATCAAGGCTAAACCTCTGTTATAGTGGTTCGATGAAGCCTTGATGAAAACTTGATTGTGTTGTGTAGAAATAGTTGTAAGAGTCTATTCCACTCTAGAAGGTAGTTGATTTGCCATGAAAATGGGTTGAATTTTCACACATGCTAGTTATTAGTTGGTAGAGATTGCCATGAATGATTAGGGATTAGAACGACCAATTCTTATCATAAGAACGTAAGAATTGGATTACAACAATCTATGCTAGCCTATTAAGTTGGATTCAAGGTGGAATCAAATTCCCTTAATTCTTTATCTAGATTCAAACTTTAGAATTTCGTAGTTGAATTATCATATCTTGTTGGTATAATTTGCATCGTAGTATGATTCCACTGTTACTCTCATTAACTTTGGTATGACCGATAATCTTAAAAAACGCTAATTCTAAAGAACTAGGAGTGGAACGAATTCTCTACTCCAACTCTATTGCGATAGCATCGAGAGTAGAAAACTTTGATAAACCCTTAGTAGAAAATAGCTTTAGTTTTACTTGCGTTGAGTTAAATCGCTTATTCGTAGGTAAAACTATCGTTTTCCCTTTTATCAAATGGCCCCGGCAGCGGCGCCATTTGATAACCCGTTAAAACTCAATTAGATTACTCTAACCTTATTCTTACGGTATCAATTATTTATTTCCTACTCTCACACACACACACACACACACACACACACACACACACACACACACACACACACACACACATATATATATATATATATATATATATATATATATGAGTTCATAATCGTTCCACTCCTAAACTACCAAGACATAAAGAAATCAACACAAGGGAACAATGGTGAGAGCAATATTTATAGAGAAAAATTTCTACTATGAAACTAATTATATGAATTTACTTATAATAATTTAACTAAGCAATTGAATATGAATTTAATAAAATATAGAGAAGAATATGGAGAAGAGATTAGGGGGATTTGATTTCACTTAAATAAATTCCTAATATGCTAGTGTAGATTATTGCAATCATAACCAATTAAGATTAATTGTGATCCCTAATTATTCATGGCAATCTCTGCCAACTAATAATTGGCATGTGAGGAAGTTCAACCCATTCTCATGGCGAATCAACTAACCTACTAGAGTGAACTCTTAAATGCAATAATTTTAACTAACACATCAAGTCTTCATCCAAGCTTCATCAAACCCCTCTAATGGAGATTTAGCTAGAATTCATTAGACTATCATTGACATATGAATAATAAGAAAACATAATGAAGAACAATAACTTGACTTTTATTAATTTAATGAAGAATTATCAAAGATTCAATAACTAAATTAAAAACAAAGTAATAAAACTAATTAATGGAGTCTAAGCTAATTTATTTTCTAATCTAGGTCTAGCTAATATAAATAATATTCATTCTTGTTTTAACAACTAATAAAATTGACAACTAACTAGATTAATCTATAAAAATTAATTTAATGAATTAAAACTAATTTTATATTACAAAACTAAACTTTTATGAACTAGAACTAGGTTGGGATCAAGATAGCTTAAGAGCTAAGCTTTTGTCTCTTGATATGGAAGAGTTAGATCTCCAAATTCGTTCATGAGCTGAGGAGCCATGTTTTGGGCAGAAAAATCGAGCCCAAAACCCAATTCGTTAAATCCAAGACTTCCTATTCTGGCCATGTTATTGTAGCGCGAGTTTTCACTAACTTATGCTACTCTAATCGAGTCAAGGTCTAAACCATTGGAAAGAGCTTTCTGATCCGGTCATTTTGATATAAAATGGGCCCAAATCCGAGGTTTGAACCCAACAATATGGCCTTTTGTAGTTCTGTTGACTTTTCTTCAGCTTCCTAATTCGGTTTGACTTTCACTTAACAGCTTGACTTCGGATTTTTAAGGGTTTTTTCTCCATGAAACTTGGGCTTTCTTCATAGAAATATCATAGCAATCACTTTAGCTCCTTTTAGCGCCTAATTAGTAACAAATTTACATTTATTCAACTCTGAAGCCTGAAATACTCAAAAACACGTAGTTAGGGTGGCATAGAAACATGTGTAATTAAGGCATCTGTTAGGATATAGATATGTACAATATGCACTTGTTTTCTAGTAAAAAATTCAAAAATTTCAAAAATATAAATAAAAAGTTTATACTATACACTTAGGAATATTGGTATTGTTTTCTTTCTTTATGCCCTTAATAATCTAGAAGTCTCACGTTAGCTTTTGCATTATAATAGTTTTTAGAAACTTAGGTTAATATGTAGGTAATAATCTTTGCATCTATCTATAAATATATTACACGAGTATCTATGATTGTTTGGCAGTAAGTTTTAGAAATCTAGGCTAGAGTACTTATTCTACAAATCCTGTGAGAATATAGCCTAAGACCATATATTAGTGAAACATTTGAGAAATTACACAAGGGAGAAATTAAATCCGGATAGAGAAATCACACGTCCACTTGCTTCATCACTATACTATATCCTAAGCGAGAATTTAGGCCCTCTTTAGATCGATATAGCCAGAAATTCAAACCTTATGAAATTATTTTCTACTAGTCGCCCCTCTGAGCCTTTCTTTAGCCTTTCATAAACCGCAAATCCTTAACCTTTTACAAAACAAAATAAAAAAAAAAATCAACCTACCCATTATAGAATGAGTCTAAGAATAAGATGAGTGAAGAAAAGAGAAAGAAAAAACCTGTGTAAACAAAAATTAGTTAGTTGCTTCAGAAAAGAAAAAGAAAAGAAGTTTCCATCCAAAGAAAAGAAAAGAAAAATAGAAATAGAAACAAAATAAAAACTCCAAAAATAGAATAAAAGGAGTTAAAAAGCCAAAATAAAAAGGCTAAGGATGGAAACAAAGTGTAGAAGTAAAAGTAAAGAACAAGGTTTTCTCTAGTTACATAATATGAAGACTCTATTATCTTAGACTTGTCCTTTTTGAATATCCATTTCTTTCCTTCTTAAACCATCTCCTAATCCCTGCAACACCTAATAAAGACCTCTAGCTCAATTAGGAATAAGTTAGTGTGACAGTAAGTGGCAGATGTGTTTGATCGAACCCGATTTCCTTGTGTGTCATTGAGATTGTAAGGTAAAGTGTGCCCACTGCACACTGGAGTAGCAAAACTTGAGTGGAAAAATCAGAGTGTTTTTGTCTTGACATATATGTGAGGACCTACTTAAGGACGCTATTCCGAGTTTTCAGAAACGGACCTGCTAGTTCATTTCATAATATTACTCATTGTATATATGTTTATTCGTAGATGATTGATTGTTATGCATATATTAGTTTAGGTTTTAACTTGATTATTATGTATTCATTGCTAGTAAGATGTATAGATAATGGTGGCATAAATAAGGAAACAATAGTTTTATTTCTTAGTCGTTGTAGTATATATGAAGTTTGTGAGTAGCTTCACTGGAAAACTCTTACGAGGCTATAACTCGTCCACTAGAGAATTCTTAGTGGCTTAAGGCCTTGTTGCATATGGTCAATGCAATCACACTCGACGAAACGAGAGTAGTTAGAACTCCAATTTTGGTCACTAGTCTAATTTATCATATTTGCTTGAAGATAAACAAAATGTTGTTTGGGGGTGGTTTGATAAGAGCCTAAAACTGTAGTTTTAATCTCCTAACAATAATACTTTTAGACCAATTATACAAGTAATAAATAAGAGTTAATGCTGATTACGTGTTTTTATGTATTTCAGGCATTGGAGTCGATTATGTGCAGATATGTGTCACTTTTGCGAGATAAAGGAGCAAGGGTTAATTGCTAAGGAGTTCTGTGATTAAAGGCCAAGATTCAAGGAGAAAAAGCCTTTAAAAAGCCCGGTCAAACCTGAAAAGTCAAAGTCAACGCTGGCAGAAACAGCGCACAAAAGTCAGCAGAATTTCCGAAGACCGTATCTTTGGACTCAAACCTTTGAATTGGGCCTACCTTACGTCAAAACGACTGTCTCGGAAAGAGATTTCGAATGGTCTAAGCCTTGACCCAATCAGAGGAGCAAAAGTGGACGAAAAATCTGTTGAAGCAAAATCTAGCTAAAAAGGACTCTGTGGACTGAAAAAATTGGGTTTTGGGCTCGATTTTCGGCAAAAAACATGGCTCCTTAGCCCATGCACGAAAATGTGGATCTTGTCTCCTCCATTTTGACGACACAAGACATAACTATTAAGAGCCAGTTTTGGAGGTTGCCATTGGAGAATAGTTTTTAGATCTAGATTTAGACTCCATTAATTAATTAGTTTTTATTATCTTGTTTTAAATTCAGTAGTTGAATCAGTATCGTTAATTTATTCATTAGATCAATAAAATTAGTTGCTTCTTCATAATCTAGTTTCATTTTTATTAAATCATTGTAGTTTCAATTCATAGATTTAGTTATTTATCATTGTTAGTTTCAATTAAATCTTGCATGAGTAGATTTCTATTTAATTCAAATAAGCAAATTTAGAATCTTTATATCATGTCTTGTTTAAATTCATATAGAAATGATAGTTTGATGAATCAAGGCTAAACCTCTATTAGAGTGGTTCGATGAAGCCTTGATGAAAACTTGATTGTGTTGTGTAGAAATAGTTGTAAGAGTCTATTCCACTCTAGAAGGTAGTTGATTCGCCATGAGAATGGGTTGAACTTCCTCACATGCTAGTCATTAGTTGGTAGAGATTGCCATCAATTATTAGGGATTAGAACGACCAATTTTTATCGTAAGAACGTAAGAATTGGATTACAACAATCTATGCTAGCCTATTAAGTTGGATTTAAGGTGGAATCAAATTCCCCTAATTCTTTATCTAGATTCAAACTTTAGCATTTTGTAGTTGAATTATCATATCTTGTTTGTATAATTTGCATCGTAGTATAATTCCATTGTTACTCTCATTAACTTTGGTAGGACCGATAATCTTAGAAAATGCTAATTCTAAAGAACTAGGAGTGGAACGAATTCTCTACTCCAACTCTATTGCGATAGTATTGAGAGTAGAAAACTTTGATAAACCCTTAGTAGAAAATAACTCTAGTTTTACTTGCGTTGAGTTAAATCGCTTATTCGTAGGTAAAACTATCGTTTTCCCTTTTATCAACTACCCTGTGACACCTCGATCTGTATTTTCTAAACTTTTAGATTGGTGCCTATTTATAGCTAGGCTAGACACCTCTACAATCCAGTCTTCTCTTTTTCATTGAATTATCTTCACCACTCCATTCCTTCCATCTTCAATGGCCCTCACTCGAATTTTTGTGCCCGAGCAAAACTTTATAGAAAATTTTCAGAGTGGGCTATTTCAACTATATTTTGACACTGAAATTTTACATCGCAGATGGTTCCCTCTATTACATCATAAGGAGGCAATTTATTCATGAGAGTTGGTTTTACATTTCTATACACACGGTTATTTCCAAAACAGACAATTCTTTGTCCGTGCAAACGGATGAGAGTGCGAATTGACTTCGGAAATCATATCCGAGGTACTTCAAATTCCCATAACGAACCCTGGGGTACACCTTCAGGATTTACCATTCGACAATATAAGGCATCTAATGGAAAAACCGCATTGTTTATCAGCGATCTTTGCAAAATAACCAATTAGCTGTGATCCAATGGCTAGCCCATAATGTGCTCGGCACATCTAAGACTTCTGAAATAACAAAACCCCTCCTCCATCTACTCTGGGTCCTGCAGACTAAAAGCAATGATTTTTGCATAATTCAATTTCTCTGGACTGCGGTCGCACATGCCTGGAAAAATTCAGCTCTTTTGCCAACCATTGTGACACTTGTCATGGTGCATCATGGTTTTCTTATTACTGCTCCTACTACCCATCTCATAACAGCTAACATTCTCACCATTCACTCCATTTGTATAAAGGGTTTTAGACTCCCGACGTTGCAAAGAACTATGTCAGTGCAGAAACCAGCGAAGCTTTTTCCTCTGTCAACATCTTTGCTGACAATGCAATACACAACATATTTAATCCTATGGAAGGCCTTCGTTTAATTCACCAAGGACTAATGACATTATACACACGTCAGAACATCATCATCACTAGTCTTCTTGAATTTCACAACCTTCAGACAATGCACGACGAGGAACAAGCACAATTCCTGCACAACCCCAACCAGTTCTTGGCAAATCACAATCTTATAATGAAGAACCAATCCGAGATTTACCAGACATAGAGTGCCCTGTTGCACGGCTTGACTACATCGAGAATCTTATAAATGGATTTCTCCCACCTAAAGATCCTCGCCGTTACCCGGGCCATGACACAAATTAAATTTCACAAATTTTCGTTAGAATTTCCGTTCTTTGTCATTTTCTATTTTTTAGTTTTTTCTTTAGTAACCTTAATTAAGTGTAGTGCAATTTTCCTGTTGTAATCAATGTCATTTGTTTTTACTCAGTCATTTCCATCATATTCTAAAAATTGGTTTATCTTTGTCTACAGGTGGTGTATTTCATCACACATATTCTGCATCTCCAATAATGGAACCTCCAAAGATCATCCCTGAACAATCCTTCCAGGCTTTGTTGGATTCTCCTTCGTATGGACTTCATTTCAGAGACTTTATCACCCAAGCCGGTTGGTCCTCCCTCGTTTTGCAACCTGAGCAGACATACTGATAAGATCCCAAAACTGTAGTTTTAACCCTTTTAACAATATCGCTTTTGACCAATTATGTGATTAATAAGTAAGAGTTAATACTGTTATCGTGTTCTTATGTATTTCAGGCATTAGAGTCGAATATGTGCATAAATGCGCCCCTTTTGCGAGATAAAAGAGCAAGAGTTGGTTGCTAAGAAGTTCTATGATAAAAGGCCAAGATTCAAGGAGAAAAAGCTTTTTTAAAGCCCGGTCAAAGCTGAAAAGTCAAAGTCAATGCGGGCAGAAACAATGCAAAAAAGTCAGTAGAACTTTCAAAGGCCGTATCTTTGGACTCAGACCTCAAAATTAGGCCTACCTCATAGCAAAACGACCGGCTCGGAAAGAGCTTTCCAATGGTCTAAGCCTTGAACCAATTAGAAAAGTCTTAGATGATGAGAACTGACATAGTCTATTGAAATTATTTCCAGCTGAAAGCCCCTTTGTAGACTGAGGTAATGAGGTTTTGGGCTCGATTTTCCAGCCCAAAACATGGCTCCTCAGCCCATGCACAAATTTGTGGGTCTTGTCTCCTCCATATCAAAAGACAAAAGCTTAGCTCTTAAGTTACTTAGTTTTTAATTAGTTTTACTTAGTCTAGATCTAATAGTTAGTTTTAGATCTAGTTAATTAGCATCAAATTAGTGTTTAGAACAAGATTTAGTTTTTAGAATCAATAATTAGTTTGTATTTCAAGTTTTTGTTTATAATTCAATATTGAATTCATAGATTTAGTTTGTCTTAAATTTATAATTAGTTATTCATAATCTTAGTTCTACATTAGTTGTAATTTCAGTTTTAATTCATATTGATTTTTAGAGTATTTGTTCTATTCGTTTAATCAAGTTTATTTTAATCAAATTTAGTTTAATTTAATTATGTCTTCCTATTATTATTTATTGTCAATGAATCCAATGAAACTAGGCTAAAAACTCCATTAGAGGAGGTTAAAGAAGCCATATGAAGATGATTGCTTGTTAGAATAGTTGTTATTTAGAATAGAATTTCAAGTTCATTATTATGAGTGTTTAGAGATAAACCTCATAATGATGAACTAGAGTTTAGAGCCACCATCAAAGAGATTTGTGGTGGAGCTAAACTCTCATGCTAGTGGAACCTTGATTCGAGAGGACTTGGTATTCACTAAGGATCAATATTCGATTCGATGACTAACTAATAGCCAATCAAATTGCATGGTGGAATTTCCCCCCTCTATGTTCTTCCAATTCATTAAATTCACCTTTTAATTGCTTAGTTAAATTAGTTAAATTTATAATTAGTTTTAGTTTAAATAAATCACAATACTACTCTCATTGTTCTCACCATTGTTTCCTTGTGTTTGATTAATTGAATTCACTTATGTCTTGCTAGTTTAAGAGTGGAACGATTTCGTACTCTATATATTGCATGAATATATATGTGAGAGTAAGAAATAAATAATTAATACCGTAAGAATGAAGTTAGAGTAATCTAATTGAGTTTTTACGGGTTATCAAATGGCGCCGCTGCCATCTTAATCTCGTTCAAGACAAGAATTCAATTGCTTGAATTCAAGGAGAAATCCCCCATTCTCTACCCACTCACCCTTTTCATTTTTATTTCTTTTTTTCTCATATTTTCATTACTGTTCACTGTTTTAAGCACAGGGGCGCACGCCTTCCATTTTGCCTTGTTCAGAGCGCGCCCGCCCTCCCTTGTGTCTGCGGAA
The DNA here is from genome assembly GCF_015680905.1 of Coptis chinensis. Classification (NCBI taxonomy): domain Eukaryota; kingdom Viridiplantae; phylum Streptophyta; class Magnoliopsida; order Ranunculales; family Ranunculaceae; genus Coptis; species Coptis chinensis. Next base: position 69,361,325 of record NC_141457.1, on the reverse strand, counting down.
TCACAGCGAATAATACTGCGGTAAAGGTATTTTTAAATTTACGAAAACTTCTGACAATTTTCAGGTATAATATCTAGGGTGTTATTGATATACTGGACTATTTTCAGAATTTTCCTAATTATTTTACCTTGTGAACTAATACAATCTTTACAGTGCTGCATTTCAGTTTCCAAACCATAAGTTCTTGAAAAACAGACGAGTAGGGTTACTTAGGCAGTTCCAAAAAATTTAAATTTTTTACAGGAGTATCTATCATAAGTCAAGAGTTTTCAGTGAAACTTTGTCGAGTTTTTTATTTGTTTTGACCACCTAACTAGTGGATTGTTTCCAGTGTGTTTCTGCAGTTTTGCAAACACTTAATTTCTGTAACACCAGCCTATAAGGAGGGTTTGTAGAACTCCAATTGCTCTAAAAGTTTTACAGAAACACGTAGGATCTGTCAGGAGTCTCAAGTAAAATTTTGGCGATTTTTGGCTCTATTTTGATTTGTTAACCATTCGGTTGTTTGTATTGTGTCCGAAAACTGTTTCACAAACTTTGAAGGGTAATAAAAGCACTTTCATAGCTCCTATTGATCTGAAATTTTACAGGATACTTGATACATGTCTTAGAAAACTACTGTAAAACTTTCAAATTTTTTGGAGTACGATAAACTTACTGGACATTGCCAAAGGCAAGAGCGACCTCGCACTGTCGGGCAAATTGTGGCGCCCCAGCCAACTCACTTTGAAGCCTCAGGCAAGAGAGCGACTTGCGCCCATACGAGGCAAAGTTTGAGCGCCACCTATGCTCAAAACACTGTAACTCGAGTTTGAAGGGAGCACGACCCGCGCCCTACCAAGGCCATTTCTGAGCGCGACCCGCGCACTCTTATGTACCAGCCCGATTTTTCACAGGTTAGTTCAAGCTTTCATTTTTTCAAGTTATTCAGTGTTTCTAACATCATACAAACACTGAGATCGCGTATACAAGATGCTATTCAAACGTGTAGCAAGGAGGCATTAAAGTACTCATTCTTCCACTCCTCGCCTCTTCTGTCAGAGGAGTTTTAATTCTAGTATAATCAGGCTTGTTTTTCGTAGATATAAATACCACACGTCTATCTAGAATTTCACACACTACACCTACATCAATGACTAAAGAACAAGAAACTTCTCTCTCTGATTTTTATAAAGCCCTAAACGATGGCCCTAAGTCGTGCATCGTTCTTGCAGACCTAGTGGGGGATTTTCCAATTCCCCCTAATATATTTAACTTGTTACCGGTTTTTCATGGTTTAGACCACGAGAAGCCTTGCCAGCATATGTGTAGGATAGAACAAGTTCTCACTACATTCCATCATCCTAGCGTAAGTCCAGATCAAGTTAAACTTAGGGTGTTTCTTTTCACCCTAGCCGACAAGGCAGCGTCTTGGTTAATGCCCAAACGCCAAACTCTGTGGACTCATGGGCTCAACTTGTTCAATTGTTCATGGAACAGTTTTACCCACCACTGAAGACAGATGAAATGCTTCAAACGATTCATTTCTTCCGCCAAAATCCTTATGAATCCTTTTCAGAGGCCTGGAATCGTTTCACTGATCTTCTCATTGAATGCCCGCATCATAATCTTGCGAAAGACACGCTTGTTTGTGCTTTCTTCAAGGGGCTTTTACATCGTCATAAGGAGGTTATAGATATCATGACTGGGGGTTGTTTTCTTAGTAAAGGAGCCTTGGAGGCTTATACATTCTTAGAAGATCAATCTAAGAGGAGCAACAATTGGGGAGGTAACGACTCTTCCCGCTCCACTCTTTCTTCGTTTGAGGTTATACCTGATCCCGAGCTTAAAACTCTTATTGATGCCCTCACTAAAAAGGTAGATGCCATCTCTGTTAAATAACAACCCACTCTTGTCATGAACATTAACTCTACTCGTTGTAATGTCTGCTTTAGTCTTGAGCATTCCGACTTCTATTGTCCTCTTGTCTATGCACAACCACCACCACAACCATCAAACTTCCACCAGTTAACTCAACCTCAAGGACAAGAGAACTTAGGTAACCAGAATAGAGGTTTAGTGCCCATGACCCAGAACTATCAATATCAAGACATGAACGCTCAACAAGCCTTAATTCCAGTTCAACCATCTACAAAAGTAGTAGTAGTAACCTTGTTGGAAAAACAAAATCAAATTATGCAACAAAACTCCAACTTGATGAAAAATCAGCATGATCAAAATTCTAATATGATGAAACAAACGATGCAAATGATGCAGTCTTTGTGCCAAAAGGTTATTGACATGTCTCCTAGCCAAAATAATAACCAAACAAAGCGGTGTTTCGTGTCAAGCGATTACCTAATCCTAAGTCAACAAACACCGCTTTCAAAATAAAAAGTATTCAGTGTAATGGTAATATAACCCCAGGGGACCTACAAGCAGTCACTACCCTTCGTTCAGGGCGAGTAGTTAATAACCAAGTGACTATGCCTAAAGATCACCCGCAAACTAAAAATGATACCATACCAAATACTATAATAGAAACTGAAGACCCTACAACTGTAAAAGTACCAGTTAAACCACAACCAAAAGGAAAAACATTACAAGACCCAATAATAGAAATTGAAGACCCTACACCTGTAGAGGTTCCAATATGGACACCTAGGTGGAAAATGGCTAAAGATAAAGCAAAGACTAATAAAACTATTGACCCTTATGCTAAAAATAGAGATAAACCACCGTATCCCCAGAGACTAATTGTGTCTAAAAAAGATGAGAATTTTGATGAGATTAGGGAAGTGTTTAAAAATCTAACTATAAACCTAACTTTTCTAGATGCTATAAAAAGTCTACCTGGACACGCTAAGTTTCTAAAAGAGTTGTGCACCAAGAAGAGGAAAACCAACATACCCCATGAAGCTTTCTTAACTAAACAACATCTCTCTTTATCTGAACATAACGGAATTGTTAAGTACGAGGACCCTAGTCGTCCTACTGTACAATGCACCTTAGGTAATACCTTCATAACAATTGCTTTATTAGACCTGGGGGCGAGTGTTAACTTACTCCCTTTTTATTTATATAAACAACTAGGTCTAACAAAACTTTAACCAACCAAAATAACTTTGCAGTTAGCCGATCGTTTTATTAAGTATCTCAAAGGCGTAGTTGAAAACATTCTCGTTAAAGTTCAAGATTTTGACTACCCCGTTGACTTTGTTATTCTCGACACAGAAGTTGCTCATGATTCTATTCCCATCATCTTAGGGCGTCCTTTCTTGGCAACCGCCAATGCCCAAATCAATTGTCGAGATGGCTCAATGACTCTTTCTTTTAGAAATCTTTCTGTGGAAGTTAACATGTTTAGACAAAAGCAGAGACAACTAGGTTTTCCTATAGAAGGTGAAGTTAAGTCTATTAAGAGTTTTGTATATCACATTACTGCTTCCGACGATCTTGTCCCCACACTAGTAGATACCCCTCTTATGGAAGAAGACAAAAATCACAATTTTGACTCCTTGAACATTACTGAACAAGCGAAAGAATTTTCCACCCTGCCTTCCGACACTACAAGAGATGGAGTAAACCTCACAATAGACGAGATAGATGAATTCCTCAAAGATGGAGATGAATACCATAATTATATGGATGCAAACAACCTAGATGAGGAATTCGACGAGTTTCTAAGAGCCTGTGATGATCCACCCTCTCATAAACTACCTAAAGAGCCACCTGATACCTTCATTTTCAGATGTGTGCTAATACCAACTCATGCCACCAATAAATTTTATGCTAAAACCACGCACTCATTTTTTCCATTCCTTCAATCTAAAACTTATCCATACCCTACATATCTTCCACAATCATCCATTTTCTCACGATCATTCACTTGGACACCTTTTCGTTCAAAGAAAAAAAATAAACTTTATGCTCAATTAGGTTCTAGATCCATCAAAATTCACTCTCATTCTACTAAGCCATGCCATAGGAAATCTTGGTGCTTAATTCTGTTTGATGGTGCATTCCGTGTTAACTATTTATAGAAAGATCCACAATTATTTAGATTATTGATATATGGGAAACTGCATGTTAATACATATATATCACATTAAGTCTAGGGAATCTGACTTTAAAAGACCCAAGTTTTTGTACAATACCAACTTTCTGGAGTATAGGCCAAACAAAAATTTTCAAACTTAAAAAGAGTTTTCCAATTTTGTTTGGAGGTGGCGTATTTTGGTATTTCATTTCAAATCTTTTTGCCACCCTTTGCATGTCATGTTTACTCCAGTAGAGTTTGTGTTAGTTAGTACGTAACAGTTTAATTGTGCTTCATGTTATCATATCATCTTTACAATATTTCTATTACAGGTACTGCCAATTTTTGCACGTTTCTATGGTAAATTCTTTCCTTATCTCTTTACACTTTGAGGACAAAACGTTCGATTGTTTGGGGATAGGATAGAAATATTTGCAAATATTAGGCACTTTTAGGATGTAAATTATGCACTTTTCTTTATAAAAAATTAAAATTCATAAATATTGTTTATACTAGGCACTTAGTGATAATAGTATTGTTCCCTTCTCCATGATAATATTAGTCTAGAAATCTCACGTAGTACTTGAATTAGGATTTAAATTTTGAAACATAGATTAATATATAGGTAATAGTTATTGCATCTTTTCATGAACATCTTGCATGAGCATCTTTGATTGTACTTGGCAGTATTTTTCTAAGACCTAAGTTAAAGTACTTAATACATATCCTGTGAGTATCTAGCGTAAAAGCCTCATAAGAGTGAAATATCTGAGTGATGACACAAGGGAGAAGTAAATTCCGAGTAGAGAAATCACACATCCACTTGCTTGAACACCACACCATATCCTAAGCGAGAATTTAGGCCCTCTTTGGATCGATATAGCTAGAAATTCACACCTATATGAAATTTATTATCTGCTAGTCACCCCACTGAGCCTTTCATTAGCCTTTTCACAAACCACAAATCTTTTACTCAATAAAACAAAATAAAAAATAATATCAACCTACCTATCTAGATAAGTCTGAGAAATAGGATGAGTGAAGAAAAGAAAAGAGAAAAACCTGTGTAAACAAAAATTGGTTTGTTGCTTCAAAAAAAAAGAAAAAGAAAAAGAAAAGAAGTTTTCATCCAAAGAAAAGAAAATAAAAATAAAATAAAAACTCCAAAAATAGAATAAAAGGAGTCAAAAAGCCAAAATAAAAAGGCTAAGGATGGAAACAAAGTGTAGAACCAAAAGAACAAGGTTTTCTCTAGTTACATAATATGAATACCCTATTTTCTCATACTTGTCTTTTTGAATATCCATTTTCTTCCTTCTTTAACCAATACCTACACCCCATATTACCTAATAAAGACCTTTAGCTCAATTAGGAATAGGTTGGTGTGATAGTAAGTGGTAAATGTGTTTGATCGACCTCAGCTACCTTGGATTGTCATTGAGATTGTGAGGAAATGTGTGCCCACTGCACACTAGAGTTAGCAAACTTGAGTGGAAAAATCAGAGTGTTATTTGTTTTGACACATTCCTTGTGAGAACCTACTTAGGCACGCTACCCAAAAGTTTCATAAACGGACCTGCCATTGCATTTCATATCATAGCTCATTGTATAGTTGTTTATCTTAAGATGATTTGATTATTATGCATGTATTAGTTTAAGTTTTAGAATGATCATTCTTGTTTAAATACTAGTGAGATGTATAGATCATTGAGACATAAATAAGGAAACAATAGTTTTATTTCTTAGTCGCCAGTAGTATAGATGAAGTTTGTGAGTACCTTCATCGAAAAACTCTCACGAGGCTATAACTCGTCCACTAGGGAATTCCTAGTGGTTTAAGGCCTTGTTACATATGGTCAATGCAATCGCACTCGGCGAAACGAGATTAGTTAGAACTCCATTTTTGGTCACTTATTCTAATTTCTCATATTTGCTTGAGGACAAACAAAATGCTGTTTGGGGGTGGTTTGATAAGAGCCCAAAACTGTAGTTTTAACCCTTTTAACAATATCGCTTTTGACCAATTATGTGATTAATAAGTAAGAGTTAGTACTGTTATCATGTTCCTATGTATTTCAGGCATTGGAGTCGAATATGTGCAGAAATGCGCCCCTTTTGTGGGATAAAAGAGCAAGGGTTGGTTGCTAAGAAGTTCTATGATAAAAGGCCAAGATTCAAGAAGAAAAAGCTTTTTTAAATCCCGGTCAAAGCTGAAAAGTCAAAGTCAATGCGGGTAGAAACAGCGCACAAAAGTCAGCAGAACTTTCGTAGGCCGTATCTTTAGACTCAGACCTCAGAATTGGACCTACCTTACATCAAAACAACCGGCTCATAAAGAGATTTCCAATGATCCAAGCCTTGACACAATCAGAGGAGCAGAAGTGGACAAAAAGGCTGTTGAAATTATTTCCAGCTGAAAACCCCTTTGTGGACTGAAGTAATGAGATTTTGGGCTCGATTTTCCGGCCCAAAACATGGATCCTCAGCCCATGCACGAATTTGTGGATCTTGTCTCCTCCATATCAAGAGACAAAAGCTTAGCTCTTAAGTTACTTAGTTTTTAATTAGTTCTACTTAGTCTAGATCCAATAGTTAGTTTTAGATCTAGTTAATTAGCATCAAATTAGTGTTTAAAACAAGATTTAGTTTTTAGAATCAATAATTAGTTTGTATTTCAAGTTTTAGTTTCTAATTCAATATTGAATTCATAGATTTAGTTTTTCTTAAATTTATAATTAGTTATTCATAATCTTTTTCTTTTTTTTTTTTTTTTGAAACGTTTATGAGGGGTTTGGCAGACCCCAACCTGTATTAATCAAACTCTCTGGTACAACTTACCAATAACATCTTCATCTACTATTACATTAAGCTCATACGTAAGAGGAGGCATGCTTACAAAAGTAACTCTCGGATTTATAATTCTATCCCCGAAAGTAGTACTAGACTTAGCCATCAAGTCTGCATTCTATTCTTTTCCCCTATACATGGGACACACTAACCGACCCACACTGGTTCATTAGCCTCCAGATGCCTTCCACTGTATCGAGACAGTACCAAGGGCTCATCTCCTGTCTGTTAATAACTTGAACTGCTCTTAGAGAATCGGATTCAACCAGATTCATATTACAGTTAACACTGAGAGCTGCTAGAAGACCCGCCTCAATTCCTTTTAACTCTTGGATAATCACCGATCGTAAGTTCACATTTCCCATGTATAAGAGTATAGGAGACCCCTCATGGTTCCTCAATATACCGCCATAACCAACACTATCTTCAGTCACCGACCCATCCGAATTAATCTTGATGAACCCAAAAGGTGGTTTGGTCCACTTAACTAGCTTAGACGCTCGCTGCCTTATAATGATCTCAATACCAAGTCTCGCAATCAAATTCCTTGTCGCTGAAGAAGAGTCCTCAGTGGACTTGATTACTCGCTGCAAGTAGGTTTTCATCTTCTCCATGATGTAGCTGCTAATCGACTCTACAGAATGTGCTCTGTTCCTGAACCTCCTGTTATTCCTCTCGTTCCAAATCCCATACACAGTTGCACAAATCATCACCCTTGTTATCTCACTTGAGATCAAGTTTGATCTTGTCGTGCGCAACAGAAACTGCCACTCAGCAGTGGATTCACGCACCACTCCCAGCCCCAGATTACCTTTTACCACAGCTCAAATCTTTTTTGTGAACGCCTCAATTCATAATCTTAGTTCTACATTAGTTGTAATTTCAGTTTTAATTCATATTGATTTTTAGACTATTTGTTCTATTCATTTAATAAAGTTTATTTTAATCAAATTTAGTTTAATTTAATTATGTCTTCCTATTATTATTTATTGTCAATGAATCCAATGAAACTAGGCTAAAAACTCCATTAGAGGAGGTTAAAGAAGTCATGTAAGGATGATTGCTTGTTAGAATAGTTGTTATTTAGAATATAATTTCAAGTTCATTATTATGAGTGTTTAGATAAACCTCATAATGATGAACTAGAGTTTAAAGCCACCATCAAAGAGATTTGTGGTGGAGCTAAACTCTCATGCTAGTGGAATCTTGATTCGAGAGGACTTGGTATTCACTAGGGATCAATATTCGATTCGATGACTAACTAATAGCCAATCGAATTGCATGGTGGAATTTCCCCCCTCTATGTTCTTCCAATTCATTAAATTCACCTTTTAATTGCTTAGTTAAATTAGTTTAATTTATAATTAGTTTTAGTTTATACTCTCATTGTTCTCACCATTATTTCCTTGTGTTTGATTAATTGAATTCACTTATGTCTTGCTAGTTTAAGCGTGGAACGATTCCGTACTCTATATATTGCATGAATATATATGTGAGAGTAGGAAATAAATAATTGATACCATAAGAATGAAGTTAGAGTAATCTAATTGAGTTTTTACGGGTTATCACATACTCTCCACGTTTAGCGACTTATTTTTATGATAATATATGGAGGATACAACAATATTTAATAGTGTACGTGGTTTCTTTTTGAACGAATTTGCAATCCGTATGGGTAACACCAGACATCTCTTTTACGAGCCAACAGTTGCTATGACTTTGGACCTTCCCTATCACGAGCCCACCACCACCATTCAATACATCATACAGAACTCCTTTAATCACTAATTTTGGGAAGATTTCACTGGCCTCTATGGCGATGGCCTCACACATGTCGTTGAACGTAAAGAACCTGGTCGATGGCCAAACAAAACAATTTCCCTAGTAAGTATGACAATGAATGTTGGGACTGCCATATTGTTTATCCTTCTGAACATCATGGGGGATTGACATTTTTCTACTACCACCGAATCAACTTGCAAGACTTTCCATGCTCTTGCTCAGCAACATACCTTCTTTGACATCACGAACCTCATAATTGAGACCCTAAAAAGGACTCGTCATTTTTGATACCATTATATCACCTTGCCCATTACCGCATGCCGGATAATGAGGGCATTCTTCCCACAGTTTTCGGCCACTTTTCATGACTGGGTACGAGTAGATTCTATGTGTCCAGTGAACAGGATAATTCGTTCTTTGAAATTTTGGGTCTGGCATTGGCGCTCTTCAAGGTACCTAAAGTACGTTCATTGCTTCCCCAAAGACAAAGACATGATAGCTCATTTGGACACTTCTAAAAAGAGAAAGTGGAGCGAAGTTTGGCAGACCATGATAAACTGGCGTGATGTCAAGGAATGACACTTCGATAGAGATGAAGCTAGAATGGACATACCCCTAATTCTTAATAAGGGCAGTGTAAGTTGATGTACATATTTGTTGTTTTAGTTCTAGATGTGCCCTTTCCCTTTTGTTTTTGTATAGCATATGTTGTGTTAGCATAATTTTCTGTTGAAGATATCAACTCTATTTTTGCTCAAGCCTCTTAGGTATATTCTTTCTTCCTCTTGACACTTTGAGGACACAGTGTTCTACTATTTGGGGGTGGTTAGAACCTTTCACAAAAATTAAGCAATTATAGGTTGTATATAGCTTTATTTTCTGTCTAAATAAGTGTATTTAGTAACAAAGTCTCGTTTCCTTTTCTGTGATGAAAAATATCTAGAAATCTTACCCTAGCATTAGAATTAGGATTTGTCCTTAGAAACTTAAGTTAATACGTATGCAATAGTTTTTACATCTTTTCATGAGCATTCATGCACTGACTGTCATTGAATGTACATAGCAGTAAATTTTTGGGACCCACGGTTAGACAACTTAATTTTCATATCCTGTGAGAATCTAACCAAAAAGGCTCCACATGTGTGATATATGAGTAATGACACAGAGGAGTAGCTTTTCTGAATGGAGAAAATCATGCGTCTAGTTACTTGATCACTACCCGAATCCTATGCGAGAATCTATGCCTTCTTTGGATCGATATAGCCAAAAATTCATACCTGTAAAATTTTTACCGCTAGTCGCCCCACTGAACCTTTCATTAACCCTTTCATTTTCACAAAAAAATCCTTACCCATCTATTAACAACAAATAAGTAAGCCCACCTAGATGATGAGTATGAGAAATAGGATGAAGTGTGGAAAAATGAAGAGAAAAACTTGTCACAAATCAAAATCAGTTACCTGCTTCAGAAAGAAAAAGAGAAATAGAAATATGTTTACAAAAATCAAAAGAAAAATCAAAGTTAGAATTTCCCCTAAAATCAGATCAAAAGGGAATACAAAAGCTTACAAAAAAACTAAGTATGGAAACTCATGTTAAAAGCAGAAAAGAAAATAAGGATTTCTTTAATGTAAATATCTCGAAGACCTTATTATCTCATACTTATCATTTTTGAATTTTCCATTCCATTTTCTTCTACACTACCACCTAATCCCCATAACACCTAATAAAGACATCTAGCTCAATTAGGAGTAGGATGGTGTGATAATAAGTAGTAGATGTGAATTCTCGACCTCGACTCCTCTAACTGTCATTAAGTATGTAAGGAAACATGTGCCCACTGCACACTGGAGTTAGCAAAACTTGAGTGGAAAAATATGAGAGAATTTGTGTTTCGACACATACCTGTGAGAACCTACTTAAGGACGGTATCCAAAGGATCCAGAAACGGCCCTGCTCGTACATTTCATTGTAAAGATCACTGCATGCATGTTCATATGTAGATGTTTTGATTATTGTATGTATATTAACTTGAATTTCAAATTAATTAATCCTCGTCCCCCCACTAGTGAGATATATAGATATCTGAGATTAATTAAGGGAACAAGCCTTTGTTTCTAAGTCATTGTAGTATAGATGAAGTTTGTGAGTATCTTCTCTGGAAAATTCTCACGAGGCTATAACTCATCCACTAGGGAATTGCTAGTGGTTTAAGGCATTGTTGCATACGGTCAATGCAACTGCACTCTGCAAAATGAGACTTAGTTAGGACAACACATTTTTGGCCACTTATCATTTTAATGTCTCTTCTTTGCTTGAGGACAAGAAAAGTGATGTTTAGGGGTGATGTGATAAGCACCCAAAACTGTAATACTAAACCCCATAGATTATGTGTTTAATAATCATGAAATAATTATATTTTCGTATTTTTGCAGGTTTTCGCAGTTAATGATAAGAGCCCAAAACTGTAGTTTTAACACCTTAATAATACTACTTTTAGACCAATTATGCGAGTAATAAATAAGAGTTAATGATAATTACGTGCTTTTATGTATTTCAGGCATGGAACTCAATTATGTGCAGAAATGTGCCACTTTGGCGATATAAAGGAGAAAAAGGTTGGTTGCTAAGAAGTTCTATGATAAAGGCCAAGATTTAAGGAGACAAAGCCTTTATGAAGCCCGGTCAAAAGTTGAAAAGTCAACACGGGCGGAAATAGTGCACAAGTCAGCAGAACTTCCGAAGACCATATCTTTGGACTCAGGCCTCGGATTTGGGCCTACCTTACGTCAAAACGATCAGCTCGGAAAGGGCTTTCCAATGGTTCAAGCGTTGACCCAATCAGAGGAGCAAAAGTGGATGAAAATTCTGCTAAAGTCATAGCTAGCTAAAACGGGCTCTGCGGACTGAAGAAAGTGGGCTTTGGGCACGATTTTCCGGCCCAAAACATGGCTCCTCAGCCCATGCACGAAATTGTGGATCTTGTCTCCTGCTTTAGATAAAACAAGACTTAGCTCTTAAGAAAGGAATAGTTAGATAGCTTAGAATAGGAAGTAGCCATTAAAATAGCTTGTAGATCTAGATTTTTGGATTTTTCAATTAGTTAATTAATTAGTTTCATACATTATTTTAGATTAGTTATTGGAATGATTGTTCTTCATTGATTAGATAAATAAAATAGTAGTTCTTGATCATTTCGATTTTTGTCATTTAAATTTGTGGATCTAATTTCAATTCTTGTTGTTATTCAATTCTTAGTTGCTAATTAGATTTGAAGTATTGTTAGTTAAAATTAGTAAAGTTCAAATCTTTATATTATGTCTAGTTTTAATTCAATGGAAAATGATAGTTTGATGAATCAAGGCTAAACCTCCATTAGAGGGGTTTGATGAAGCCTTGATGAAAACTTGATTGTGTAGTATAGAATCGTTGTAAGAATCTATTCTACTCTAGAAGGTCATTGATTCGTCATGAGAATGGGTGGACGACCTCACATGCTAGTTATGAATTGGTAGAAATGCCATGTATAATTAGGGATTAGAACGACCAATTCTTACCGTAAGAACGTAAGAATTGGTTTACAACAATTCTATGCTAGTTTATTAAGTTGGATTCACGGTGGAATCAAATTCCCCTAATTCTTTATCTAGATTTAACTCTTAGCAATTTGTAGCTTGTTATTTGAATTCACATCATAGTATAAATTCCACCATTACTCTCATTAGACTTTGGATAGACTCGTCAATTGTAGAAAACTTGAATGCTAAAGGACTAGGAGTGGAATGAATCTTCTATTCCAACTCTACGTCAATAGATTCGAGAGTAGAAAACAAATATCTTTGATAAATATAGTAACAGACTAGTTTATAGTTTTACTTTCGTTTAGACTTTATTGTTTATTTGTAGTAGAAATTATATTCACTTTTATCGGGTTATCAATTAATGTGAATATGATGATAAAACCTGCATCAAAGTACGGGAATACTGTGCATACTTGAAATATTCCCACTTAGCCCAGTGAACCCTAACAAAGCCTGACTAGAGCCGAAGATTCCAAAAGGACAAAACCAGTGCAGAACGGGACCACGTGTAAAGAAGCAGAAAACTTCCGAAGCACACATCTTTCAAACATGGACTCCGATTTTGACAAGTGAACTGCTAGAACGACCAAGGAAACGAGCTCTACACAAAGACAGAAAGTCGTTAAAATGCCAAAATCTAGGCCGCCACTGGACACAGCACGTGAACCCACTCTGTGGGCCCACAAGAAATGATGAGTCATCATGCATAGACCAGTGGCAAGTGATGGACACTTTTGTGACACCTTGCAAGAAAATAAAAGACAAAACAATAAATGCATGACTAGATTGTTGATTAGAAAAGGGTGAAAAAGAGTTTGGATGTTTTGAAAAGAAAAGACAAACTTTGTGAAAAAAAAGTTTGGATGTTTTGAAAAAGGAAAAGACAAACTTATAATAAATGCGGGGAAGGCTTCACGTGAAAGAGGGGGGGGGGGTATATATTTTGGATGTTGGAAAAAGGAGAGGGATCTCTTCTTGCATTCCATTTTGTGTTTTACATTTCATGCATAATATTTTCCTTTCTTTGAAGCTTTTGTATTAGGTTGGTACAGGAAGTCTTGAACTTCAAATAAAATCTATTTTCTTCAAGTTAAATTTCCAATTCTTCATTTACTTCTTTTCATTTCATACATGCAAGACATAAAATCCATCCAAGGACCATGAGCTAAAACCCTCCCAAGGGGAGGGGTTATTGATGCTCATGTGAGGATCAGGCTGCATTTTAGTAGTCCAGAATCACTACTTAGGAAAATAGGTTTTGATTATACATCCAGTCCCAAAATGACTGAGTCTGACCAAGTTTGGAGTGCTGATACTCCAGACCAGTCTCGTGCGAGACCCAGTTAGCACTAGGTCCATTCTCGTGTGAAACCCAATGGTAGTCGTTAGCCCTCTCGTTTGCCCAGCTAGTGTATAATTAAACCAGGAGTTGAAGTGATATTCCAGAGATAGATAGAATGTTAATTCAACTCCTCAAGCTAGTAAGATGAACTCAAGGATGAGTACATCTTACTAGGGATCGATACTCGATGCCATTTCGGGTTTGTCTATGAACTCAAGATGGATTAGAGCTGTAGTGATAAGGTACTCTAAAATTTTGTAACTGACCTTGCATGATTATGATTAACTCTTTTCCTGTATCTCTCTATCTAGCTTACTAAGAAATCAATCCTTGTAATGTTATGTTAACTTGCATTCTAAGTTTTAATTTAGCGACCTAAGAACTAACCTAAAATCCTACTCACTAATTTCCTTGAAATTGTAATTCAGTTGTGAACCTTGCCTAGTCCTAAGGTTTGGATGATCCCTTACTCGATCTATGCTACCAACCCACGTGAGTAAGGTAACTTGACTAGTCGGACATTTTACGGACTTTGGACTCAAAAGAATGAAACCCTAAAACCACTGATTATCACCCATGTAAGAGGATACCTTGTGTGTTCAAGCATGCTTACGTGATTGTTTGAAATTTAATTTCCGCACTACAATTTACATTCACGCATTAGGCTGAACCCGAGCCACATAACAACCATTGGGAAGTCATTCCCCCATGTAGGTAAATTGGACGTTGCTTGATTCTTGAAGCCCTATACCAAAAAAAAATTAATTAAACTCAACTAACTAGAGCCCAAGTAGTCACACTCCTCCGGAAAATGACAAAAATATAGCCACGAGGATTTAGAGTAATCAATTACCAGATTCCGGTGGACCAACTACTTTCCTCACTCCCCTCCCCCATATTCATCATGAGTGAGATTCTTGGTAGCACACCACTTGGTGAAGTGACTGCCTACTCTTCAGAGACGTGTAGTAGAGCCATCCTAGTCTCGCGCCTAATTGTTCCCTTGAACAGGGCATAGTAAATTATAGACCAAAGCAAAGTTTTCAAAACTCCATACTTTCAAAAATGAATTTCGATTGCTTTAGTATAATTTGTATCATTTGTGCATGTTAGGATAGTTTTGTGGTCTTGTAAAAAGTGCATGATACTGCGTTCAGGCACTACTAGTATTAGCAAGAATAACACTTACTCACATAAGAGAGCACATCGTCCTAGACAATCTCCTGTTTCTAGTCCTCCATCTACTAAGATGGTCGATGAAGTAGTGCAAGCTGAAAAGCCTCTCTCTAACTTCTACACACCGTTGTAAGATGGGCCTCCATTTTGTATACGACTCACATCGCTCACGAGCGATTTTCACATTGCACCGAACGTGTTCAATCTTCTACCCATCTTCCACGGGTTAGAACACGAGTTACCGTACGAGCATTTACATCGGATACATGAAGTATGTATACTTTCCACCATCCGAGTGTCACCGACGATCAGGTTAAGCTACGAGTGTTTCCTTTCACTCTAGCTGGTAAGAGTCACGTTTGGCTTCTTTCTCAGAAGCCCAATTATTTCGATACATGGGAAAAGGTTGTGTTCTCCTTCATAAAGAAATACTTTCCGCCAAAGAAAATAAAAGAGATAAGAAGTAAGATACAGTTATTCAGACAGAGTCCAAGTGAGACATTTTCCGAAGCATGGGATAGATTTTCTAACCTACTCCATTCATGTCCTCACCATAAACTAGAAAAATCCACTCTTGTCCAATGTTTCTTCAAAGGTCTTCTCCTATAACACAAAGTAACCCTGACATCATGAGTAATGGTAATTTTTTGGATAGAGGTGCAACCGAAGCCTTAACCTTTCTTGAAAACCAAGATGAAAAGAGTATCCATTGGGGCAACATAAATAATTCCAAAATAACCCAACCCAGTACATCTAAGGCTAGTGGTATTTTTGAGGTGAAATCCGATCCAGAAATCAATCTTTAATCGAAACCCTCACAAGAAAGATAGATGCCCTCACAACCAAAAAAAAAATACCAAACCCCTCATCTTGTCATGAACATAAATACCTCACCATGCAATTTCTGTCTAAGCCTAAATCATTTAGATGCCACCTGTCCCTTGATCACAAACCTATCATCACTTCAGCCATAAAAAGTATATGCTTTCAACGTACCAAATGGACCATGGAGACAATATCCAAACTTTGCATGGACAAACATTCCATAAAACCAACCACCTCCAGGTTTCAACAAACCACCAAATACATTCAGATAAGGACAAGGACAATATAGTTAAAACCCAAAAATATAGTTTTTCTCTAATTACCCTTCTCGAGCCTTCACCATTTTCTAAAAGTCTTTTTATTCTTCACTATAAATTCCTAACCCGTTACAACACACAATAAAAAGCTTACCCAACTGATGAGTTCAGAATTGGATGGATATCAAAAAAAGAGAAGAGAAGACCTTGTACAAAAATAGATCAGTTAGTTGCTTCAAAAAAAAAATACCCATCAAAAACCAAAAACTCCAAAGAAATCAAAATAGTCAAAAATCGAATCTCCTAAAAGTTCAAAATCAAAAGGAGACGATATCAGAAACAAAAACAAAAATAAACAAATGCAAAGTTAGAACTCCCAAAATTCAAAATCATATGGAGTCACAAAGCCAAAGGGCTAAAAGAATGTATCACAATTCGAAAGCAAAAGAACAAAACGAGGTTCTTATTTGGTTGCAAGTATCTTGAATACCCAGTTTTTCAACTTATCAATGCAAATTTTGTTTTTCCATTCCTTTTTCTTTCTAAACTATCACTCTAGCCCCGTAACTCCTAATAAAATATCTCTAGCTCAATTAGGAATAAGATGGTATGATAGTAAGTGGTAAGAGGGACCCCAGTTTATTTGGACGTCATTTGAGTATGCGAGGAATATAAGTGCCCACTGCACTTGAGAGAACGAACCTTGAGTGAATCTATCAGAGAGTTATGATTGCAATACACCCCTATGAGAACCCACCTTAAGGACGCTCTCCAAAAGTCTTAGAAACGACTCTGCCTTTGTATTTCATTGCTCATGCTTTGTGCATTTATTTTTAGATGATTAAATCATTGTACATATGTTATTCTAAGTTCAAATGAGCTTGTCCTTATTCCCCGCTAATGAGATGTATAGACTTCTGAGAATAAATAAGGAAACAAGACTCTTTGTACTAAATAGAAGAAGTTTGTGAGTACCTTCACTGGAAAACTCTCACGAGGCTTAAAGTTCGTCCACTAGGGAATTCCTAATGGTTTAAGGCCTTGTTGCATGTGGTTAATGCAATCACACTCTACGAAACGAGATTAATATAACTTATAATAAATCACTTATTTGTAATCTTAGTTTTTTTCTCATCCTTGCTTGAGGACAAGCAAGATGTTATTTGGGAGTGGTGATCAACTCCCAAATGTGTGTTTTATTACCCTTATATTACTGCATTACAGCCCTTCTTACGTTTAATGGAAAGACAACTCAGATTTATATTGCTTTTTTCAGGTTATAGAGAAATTCAGACCATTTATCATAAAGGCTACATCTTAGCACCAAAAGGAGCCTTAATCACGCTTATTATGAAGACCAGAAGCTACTATAAAAAATTGTTGAAAAGTCAAGGTTAAATGTCAAAGTCCTCAACTCAAAAGATTGGAGATGGAGGTCCTTATCTCAAAATATGGCATTTTCCAAAACCTATCTTAATCAAGAAGAAATCAAAAAGCAAAAGCATAAAGTGAGGTGTGAGGTATCTTAATTGTAATGGAGAATGGCAAATCAGTAAAAGGCATAAAGTAGGGGTATATAATCTAAAAGCTAGGGAGAGAGAATGCATGTAGACTTAATCTAGTGTCATGTAGGATTTAATTTCTAGTCTTTTACATTTTCAAGTCATTTTACTTTATTGTTATTCATTTTAATCTTGTTATTTTGCCTTGTTATTCAATCAATCAATCTTCTTTTTGTTGTTCTTATTCCAATCTTCCATTTCAATCATTCCTTTCAATGTTTGTGTCATTTTAATCTTCAAAACAACTTAAGTTTTCAATGTTTTTCATAAACTAAAAACTAAAACAAATTCTAAACTAAGAGTCTACCTTCCTTTACTCAACTCCCAACATTCAAACTCTAAACAATCTAGGATGAACCATATCAAAAACAAACTTTGAGATATTTCAAACTAGACTACTTCATTTATGGGTAAGGTTTTGTACTTTATAGAGATGTGAATGAATAGAATTTGAATAACATTTTTTCTTTATTTCAAAATTTATTATTGAATTTTGGCTAACAAAATTATTTTTAGAATTTAAATACGCGACTCAGTTTTGGGTTTTGGGTTCAGAACATATAGTGAAGGGAAACTTTGATTCAAATTATTTGGTCAATTGATTTGTAGGCTTCTTTTTTGTTTCATATGAAATATTGAATACACCCTTTTGAGTTTATAGTTAGAGGTATGAAATTTAAAATGAAATTTCTCACTCAAAATTTTAAATTTGAATTTTAAATTTCAGTGAAATTTTGAACACAATATTTCGGTGCTTTGGTTTGTATTTTTTATTTCATGTTCAATACAATATGAAAACATGAATCTAGTTTGTGTTTGGAGTTAATGATAACACAAAACCAAATTGAAATTCAAAACACAAAATTTGAATTGAAATTTCTTGCCCAAAACTTTAAATTTTAAATTGGATTTTAAATTTCGGTGAAATCTCTAACCCCTTATTTTGGTATAGTGTTTTGTGGCCTAGGTTCATATTTTGTTTAACTTTTAGTGTTGTAGAGCTTTTGACTTTGGAGGGAGAGATAAAGTTCAAACTAAAATTTCCCGCAAAAGAATTGAATTTGAATTTTGAAATTGAACATAAAAAACGATATTTATGGGCTAATATTTGACGTCCGTGTCCGTGTCCGTGTAATAAAGCTAACATTATGACCTTCAATAAGCTGGGACCGAAATATTTTGTCAAAAGTTAAGACCTATAAGGGGTGCCCAAAGACAATTTTAAGTTTGGGGTTTGCTTTGAGAAAAAATAGGGTCTGCCTTGAGAGATTTGGGGTTTGTAGGTAGTCCTTCCCTTAGTTTTCAATGTTTGAACTTTATTCAAATTCATAGTACAATGCCACAATTCAATTTAGAATGCAACATTTTAGATTGCAAAAATCTATGTGATGGGCAAATAGGGAAAAAAAAAATCTATTTAGACTTTCTTAATAACTCCTTAGGGACTCCATATTATGTGGCATACAAATAATAATTTTCTTTCCAAAAATTAAAAAAAATAAAAATAGTAACAAATAAATAACTAATAACCTACCCAATTAAATAACTAAAACCCAAAATAGTAATAAATAAATAACAAAAAAACTTACCTATATTACTATAAATTGAGAATGAGAAAATTAATCTCTCTTATTTCTGGTCACATCTACTTTTTATCATTTTAGTTTATATTAATTTTGAATAGGGAAAAAAAAATCATATGGTTCTCTATCTATTAATTAACTTGAACAAATGGTTCATATATATGGTGTGTATAAATATCAGAAAAAATATGATGATTTAATTTAGGTTTTTTTTTTTTTGTGTTAAGGCTTATTATTATTATTATTATTATTTTATTTTATTTCTTTGTCAAAATATATGTAAGTTTTTTTTATATATTTATTTGTTACTGTTTTTTGTTTTAGTTATTAATTAGGTAAGTTATTTGTTATTAATTTGTTTCTATGTTTGTTTTTTGAATTTTGGAAAAAAGAAAAATGATTTTGATGTCATGTAGGAAATGGAGTCCCAAGGGAGTTATAGAGAGAGTCTGAGTAGAACTACTACAAAAAAACACTCTTCTATTATCAA
Source organism: Coptis chinensis (assembly GCF_015680905.1). Classification (NCBI taxonomy): domain Eukaryota; kingdom Viridiplantae; phylum Streptophyta; class Magnoliopsida; order Ranunculales; family Ranunculaceae; genus Coptis; species Coptis chinensis. The sequence continues at coordinate 69,341,862 of NC_141457.1, read as the reverse complement.
TTTTTGATGTTTTTTTTTTCTTTTTGATTATGAGTTTGAACGAAATGATGCAATAACATCTTAGATTGCAAAATCCATGTGATGGGCAAATAATAAAATGAGACAACCAGGGACGGACCCCAGTGATGTATGAGGAGGGTCCTTGAGTTTGTCAGGAAAAAAAATATTAGTTTTGTATTTTTTTTATTTTTTTGGCTAGAAATATTAGTCTTGTATTTAACTTGGCTCATTTGTTGACCAAGATATTTATAACATTTTGGATCATGGAATTTGTAACCTAAGCCCAGATGTGCACACTTTCACTCCAATGAATCTATTTCATTTTGTCTATTTATTGTAGTTTTCCCAAATCCCCAGTCTTTCTCAATTTCTCAATCACCTCTTCTTTTATTTGGACTTTTTCTCAGATTGGGTTCTCGATCAAACCATCTCGAATTCTCAATTAAAGTTCTCGCAAGAATCATATTGCCTTGGAATTGTATGTTTTTTTCGGCGATGAAGCAATAATGCAATGCTTTTAGAAAAAAAAATGTCAAGGGTTGTTGCAAAAAATCATTTACTAGCCGTGGTACTTGGGAAGATATTTGATTTATTATGTATGTGAACATGAGAAGGATTTGTTTTGAGCAGTAGTTGATGTATTTATGTGTATGGTACACAAAACTTTGTTTACGTATGTCTCTTATTTGGACTCTTTCTATTTAACCTAATACTATACTTTTGGTGTCCTTGGGATCCTTTTCTAACTATCAATGAAGTTCCATTTACGAAATTTATCGTTACTTGTTTTTAGCTATGATTTTTTTTTGGTGCTTAATACTAAAGAAAATTTTAGGTCGTTGATTTTCTTACTTAAATTCCCTCTCTGAAATTCTTGGGTCTGTCCCTGGAGACAACAACATATGTTATTATTGTCGTTATTAGAACACCCACCTCAATCTTTATGCAAAACTCATAACTTGTGTTGGTGAAGATCGAAGCAATCAACCACAATAGATCAACTTAAGTTCATGTAAGCAGTGAGAAAGATAATATATATTCATGAACTCTAGCTTGGTTTATGAGTTTTTTTTTTTTTTTTTTTTTTTTTTTAGATATCATGCCTTATTTGACGCGAAATAAAATATTCAACAAGATTTCCCTTGGGCACTCTTGGCAAACCAAAAAAGACCCATTGGCAAAAGAAAAGGTCCCATTGGGGATCCTAAATATAATTTAATGCCTCAAGATATGTATACAAATAATTTAGGACTCCAAATTTCGTAAAATCGTGGGATTTCAAATGGAATAAAACAATCAAAGTTTGAATATATAGGATACAAATTCATAATTAATGGTCCTATAATTGTGCTAACTCGCAACTATTAAGGAAATAAAATCTTTCATTGTATCCCGAATTTTAGGCTTCACATAAGAGTCGATCATTTCCTTTATACGGTAGTATTATTTTATTTGGTGTAGAATACTTTTAAATACCTTTTGTGAATATTGGTAGACGTACTTTCTATGGTTGGTAGCCCTCTAAATATAAATTTTATTAGAGAAGACATAAATAATTGAAATATATATTACTATTTTGTTTGGAAGCTTGGGCGTTTGATTGATATACATGCTAACAATTATGACGTGTTTTGTTGTACACGATCATTTGAACAAAATAGGTGAAAGAAGCCAAAACAATCAAATTTAAATTATTATATACTAGCATTAGTGCACGTGCCCTGCACGTGGATGTTAAAAAAGACTTTCTAAAGGAAATGTGATAACAAATGCATTGGATTCCCTGATAGCAGTAATTATTACATACATGTGTCCCATTAATGCATTTAATATGGAAATTGTAAAAAGGGGTCTTATGAAAGAAGCAGTTATTTCAATAACAAAACATATTGACTACAAAATATAATAACATGGTTAAATGTTTTTGTTGAATTTAAAACATTTATACGTTAAACAATTAACATATATTTGTTTAGGGCTAGACCCCTAAAGCCGCTTTCCATAGTAGTAGTAAAACATAAATAATTACTGTTAACATTAAAACTTTGACTGCATCTCCAAGCTCGCTTTCATCAATATCAAATGTGTTGCTCATGGTTGTAACTGTTGTTGAAAATAAAAAATTTACCAACAGTTAAATAAATTAATCATATGTTAGTCTGATGACAATACGAACAATTATGAAGTATAACAAATAAAAGAATCAGCAAATAACATGATAATAAGCAGTTTGAATTGTAAGAAAATGAATTACATTAAGTGGTTGGAACAAATTCAACATATTTCCCATTGGCACGTAAATTTGAGTCTCGCGAGTGATAATAACTTGGTAGATATATTGAAGGTTTTGGTTTTTTTTTTTAAAAACTTTAAAATTGTTTTTTTAATCAAAGATTGACTATTTTTTTCTTGACCAGTACAAATATATATAACTTTGTCATGATATATATTAGAAGAAGTTGTACATATTTCAACTATATATGGTTATCTTTTAAAAAAAAAACGAAATAGTATTGGAAAGAATGTATAGAAAATCAAATTTATTTAAATATATATTAAAAAATAATATATGTTGTGTTGTTAAAATGGCTCAACATGGCAAAGATATACCACAGATATCTATATTGGTTACATCGTGTTTCAATATATTAATTACGATGATTTCAGAATGTCATAAAAGATATTACATTAAACGACTGGAACAAATAAGTCATCTGATTTGTTATTGTTATAATAATTAGTATTATTATAGTTATTATGAAAATTATTATTTTCTAAATTACAATGTCTGTTTTTTTTTTAATTTTTTTTGTAGCTTTATCCTTTAAATCAGTTCACTATTAAGTCAAAAAACAATATCAAAGGTCATGATGACCTAAAATGGAAAATGTGTGAAGAAGACAACGGAACAGAAGGATAATACATTTAAGGAAAAAAATGATTAAAATAAGAGTAAAAGTTTTAAGAGAAGAATTACCTTAGGGGGGTTGGTGGTTGGAATCCGTGAGATGAGAGAGATGAATCTTGTTGTTGAGTCGCTTTCTTAAGAAATCGAAAAAAGAAAGATAAGGTTAATATGTAAAAAAGTTAGTCCGTCAGTTGGAGACAAAGGGACCCGTTCCTTTTGTCTAAGTGCGTCTTGGATGTTTAATATATCGTCTTGAAACTTAATCTAAAATTTTTGAAGGAAACGCTTTAGATTAAATCTACTTACATAAAGCTGATGGGATATTGGATATTAAGGGTGGTCGACCTAATGTATGTTATATGTCCACATAGTATAATAATATAATTGGACGGTTTAGATTCAACTATATTTCATGAAACGTGTCAAATAGCTACATATTCATCCAAGGAGCAGAAATAAAGAACTTTTCATTTCTTTTAAATGCATTATAAAAGGGTAACCACAACTTTTCTTAGCAGTTATTTCTTTATATATTTTTTTTTTGTGTGGCAGACGCTTTCTCTTAGGTTGATAAGTTTAACAGAAATGAGTGGAGCTTCTATTCAAATATTTGTAGCACCGAGGATATTTTAGACAACTTCATTTAAAACTTCATTTTTATAACTCTTTTATTATTAAATTAGGCACAAATCTTAATTGACCTAACAACTGAATGGAGTCAATCATTAAAGACGACATCATGATATGGATTAAATTCTGATCTTTGTTTTTTTGGTTATTTTTTATCTAGATTTGCCAACTGTGTGAGCAAGAATGCCACACAACTCAAATTTGCCCTTACCTTAATCGAAGATGTAGGGAGGAAAACTGCAGAGGTGTTATGTATTTGGTTAAATGTTGGGATCGGTCAGGAAAAGTTATTGAAATGTTGCTTAAATGTGATTGGATTTTATGTTTTAGTAAAGAGATGCAATTTACTGCTTGTAACCAACCAATGTTGCCAAATGAAAAGAGCATCACCCATGTTGTCAGTTGTGATGTTTGTGGTAATGAGTGTTGTTGTCATATTGATTATCCTATGTGAGGTTTTTTTCATGTAAGATGTAATGTCAGTGCTATATGTATTTTTTGAAGGACTATATAAGTGTTAAATAAAAGTTTTTATTTGGTCTGACATATTTATATATATATATTACAGACAATATTCAAAAACATAAATGCACACTATGAAAATGTGGCATAACTTCAATATTACATATACAATAAGAATCTTAGAGAAAATAACTGGGAACTTTTACTCTGAGGTATGATTAGATTATGAAGGGCTAGGCGGACGATTATAACGGGGAGGATATGGAAGCAAAGTTGTAACAATAGTGTGAAGTTGTTCTATATGTTGGAGAATTTGTTGCTGAAGGGCTCCTTGGTGCTCAAAAATTTGTCTTTGGCTCTCCAAAATTTGTGAGTGGTTCTCTAAGAACTGCAAGTAGTTCTCCAAAAAGTGTTCTTGTTCTTCATCAAACACTATGACACGTTGTTGTAAATCTATTAACTGTTCATGCATAAATCCTTGTCGGGCATACATTACTTTGATACACTCATGAAGAATATGGATCCCTTCCATGGGATCAACTGTGTTCTACAGGACATCTTCAACGAAGTAATCTATTTGGACAGGGGCTGAGATAGGGCTTATCTGCCTGTTTGGAGCCATTGAGAACTAAGGTTTGCTATGAGGAAGACTAATGAGACTGGATGAGGAATATAATTATTGTATGTAGAAAAATAAAAGGGTGCGTTTTTTATAGTGGCAAAGAAATATTAAAATATGAAAACATAATTAAAATGGTGGGGGCTCTGTAATTTTTTTTAATTGATATTTAGAAGCATAGGTGGGTCTAAAGGAAAATTTGGTTTGTCAAGTAGATAGAGGAGGTTACTTCCATAATCTAGTTTTAAACCACGTGATATGCATGTAACAGACGCTAATTTATTCAGTAGCTGTAAGTTATCTCAATCAAGCAATTTGCAAATTCTTTATTATTTCATTCTAATGTACATTTTTGTATGTACCAGATCGAGGGAATAACACATACATTTCTGCATAGAAAAAAATATTTATAGAAAAATTTAAAAACCTCAGACAATGAGCTCAACTATTTTTCTTAAATTACAAAACAAATCTACAAATGGCCAGAACAGTTTGACCACTATCGATTTGAGTAATTGGCTGTCAATGGCATAAATTCAAATAGTAGATAGACTTACTCTTCAAACTATACATTAAGGTAATGATAATCTATGCTGTGGAAGACATCAACGACCATCACAGTAGTAACGACAGAAAGGAAATCTCACTAAGCATTTGTCATAGGCAACGTGGGATTATTATATTTGTGGAGCATTGTGGAGCGCCTCACAAAAGAAGTTAATAACAAAAAAACAAAACAAAAGACAGTTCAAAAAATTCATAACTAACTGTAAGTGTATTCTTCGTGCTATAAAAATATCATGAATCTAATATGTAGCAATCAATTTGAGAGCACAATGAGTTACATGTTCGAAGCGGTAAAAAAACACAGGAAAGGGTCTATCGACTAACCTTTTCAGTAAAGCAAGGTATTGTTGTAGAAGAAACGCTTACAATAGTCTCATTGAGGTTGATTTCTTTGTTATCACTTCTGCATTAAAACAAACATAACGCATTATAAGTTATTAACACGTTATACAAAGATTACATTAGTATTAAGTAGTATACAATACATCATCAGAGTAAACTAACTTTAACTATAGTCTATGACATGACATAAAATTTTAAAAATTGTTAAAAAAAACCAAAAAAAAAAACCCCCAAAATAAAAGTGAAGTTGTTAACTGTGATTGAATAAGCAAGAAAATGGATTTAAAAAATTATAACAATAAAACATAGAAAAAAGGAATTAAATCATGATAAGTTTGATAATACTAAGAAAACAATTAAGTATTAAGTGCTTACATCAAGGTAATTAAAATTAATACGCCTGTTAAAATCCAATCATATATGATTATCCAATAACTTAATCGTAAATGTTTTCTTAATTGGTAAACTTAAGAAAATAGAAACTTGTGGAGTCAACGGTTATGGTGGGGATTTTTCTCTGGTGTGAAATTAGATATTAAATAACTTTCAGTTGGAGTTGCAATATTTAATATGAAAAATTTTACAAAAAAAAGATAAAACAAATTGGAAAAATCAAACAGTTTTAGTTTTTTTTTTTTTAGTAGAAGAGATCAACATAGTAGGTTTAATATTGATGCTGCAACTGCAATAAGAGGTGTAGGGTTAGTCGTTGGTTATGCTTCACCTTTTGCTTTTGTTATTATATATCCATACTTTAAAAACATTTATCTCAACTGCATTCTTCAAACAAAACTGCCTAATGGCAACAACATCATTTTTCTTTGTTTTCCAACCTAATCTGTTAGCAAACTCTGTCATCTGCTTCTGCTGAGCTTCTGTAAATTTGCTTCTAAATCTCTTACTCTTGACACTCTTAGAACCACCACTGATACAAATTTCTTTTTCCATATGATTACCAGGTACATCTAACAATTGATTTTGATTAACTTTACTCGGACCAAAAAACTTCTGCTGATGAAAATTCCGATGACACCCACAGGCTGCACATTTAAGTGATAAATGTTTATTCACAACAGTTGCACTAAGTGAAGTCATATGCATATATTGGCAACAACCATCATTAGCATATCCACCAATTGAAGCAGCATGATTTTTCATACACTCTCTATAACTCACACCAGTTTGCTTTGGATTTATGTACGATTTATTTTTGTTTGATTTGGTTTTTGTTTGAATAAATGAAAGAACTCTTACGTTTTCAAATGCTTCCTGCATCTTTTCTAAAGAAAAAAAATCTTTTTTTTAGGACAATGAAAAGCTCTTATGATGATGCAATGATATTTACAAATTTTATAGTGGAGCTTGTATAGTATTTTCAAAGTAATGACATGTACATACTTGTATGTTTCAATATAGGTTTTATGTTTTTAAAATAATAGTACAGTAAGTAGTATGTACGCAAAAAGTAATTGTCATTAAGTGGACCCATGCATAATGTTTTTATTTAATGATAAATGTAGTGATTTTTTTAACTATTTTGCCAATGGGGTTAACTTTAACAATGATGTAATCCTCGAGCCCATCGCAACGACTTCTGTATGTTTTTTATTTTTTTTTAATGTGGCAGACAACATTGGAACTCGGGTTTGAAAAAGTGTCAGAAGATATTATGGGTAACAGAAGTGGGTCTTATCTTATCAATGTTTTGGAAGTTGGGCCTTACAAAGTGGTCATAGTAACTGTAATGCAGTTATTGAACCCATTTAATTGGGCCAATTGGTTTGCAAAGGTGAACTGCTCAACCTAATCATATGCGATGGAGTATATATAGTTGTTTTCTAGAGTTTCATTTTATTTATTTAAAAAATTGTGTTTTTTTTTTTCTTTTACTTTAAAAACCACAAAGATTCTTTAAGAACCTTGCAAGTTTCTTTAAACATATAAATATTCCCTTCTTTGTCTTTAACAGTTGGTGATATATATAAACAAATTAGTACCTTTTCATTTAGAACAGTTGTACTAAGAGAAGTCATATGTATATATAGGCAACAAACATCATTAGCATATTTACGAATTGAAGTAGCATGAATTTTCATACACTTTTTATAACTCACAGCAGTTTGCTTTGGATTTATGGACAATTTATTTTTTTTTTGCATAAATGGAAGGACTCTAAAGTTATCAAATACTTCATGCATCTTTTATAAAGAAAAAAAAAATACTTTTTTGAGTACAATGAATAGCTCTTATGATGATGAAATGATGTTTGGTAAATTTTATAGCGGAGCTTGTATTGTCTTTTAAAAGTAATCACATGTCCATACTTGTATGTCTTAATATAGGTTTTATATTTTTTAAAATTACAGTATAGTAGGATGTATGTTAAAAGGAATTGTAATTGATGAGACCTATGCGTAATTTTTTTATTTATAATCAATGTAGGATCATTTTTAACTATTTTGCGAATAGGGTTCACTCTGACAAAGATGTAATCCTCGAGCCTATCGCAATGATTTCTGTATGTTTTTTGTTTTTTTTTTAATGTGGCAGACAACTTTGGAACTCAGGTTTGAAAATGTGTCAGCAGATATTATGTGTAACAGAGGTGGGCCTTATCTCATTAAATGTTTTGGGAGTTGGGTGTTATTCAATATTCTAAGTAACTGTAGTTCCTTTGTTGTACCCATTCTATTGGGTCAATTGGTTTGTAAAGGAGAACTGCTCAACTTAATGATATGTGATAGAGTATATATAGTGGTTTTGTAGATTTTTCATTTAATTTATTTTAAAAATTATGTGTTTCTCTGCCTTTTGCTTTTATTTTAAAAACACACAGATTCTTTAAGAAACTTGAGAGTTTCCTTAGACATACATATATTCTCTTATTGGTCTTTAACAGCTGGTGATTGTTTTTTTTTTTTTTTTTTTTCTAATATATATAATTTTTTTTTGTTTAAACATTTCTTATTACTATATATGATGAAATACTGTTTCGCAAAGATGACTAAGAAGGAGCCAAATAAGAAGGGCAAAAGAAAAACATATAATGGGGCCGATGGTTACATTAAGGTAATGGAAGGGTATATATGGAAAATAAACTGTTAAAGAGTTCTTTAAGCGATTATAATATGAGAAAGAGAGAAAGGGCCTGAGTTGAAGGATGTGTAAGAGGTTAGGAGCAGGAGATATGGAAAAAAACTATAGTTCAAAGTGTATTTTTTTTTTATTGCTTCTTCTTTAAATAGGCTATGTTGGGCTATTTTATGTTAGGCATGTTAATTGTCAAGTTTAAGAGTTATGCCAGGACTTTTATACATAAGATTTTTAAAATATGTTTAAAATAACCCTCAGTAGGAAAAAACGTTTAAAAAAAAGTCGGAAGAGACAAAGGGAGAAAGAGACATTAAACTGCTATATAATTGTTTGATGGCTTTGCCTTTTTTTTTTTTGTTATGGGAGAAGGCAAGGGTGAAGCTGCTGAGGAGCATATGAAGCGCAAGGCTATGGAAGAGTCTTTAACACACGTTAAACGTGTCCATGCTACCGGCGGGATTGTCTAAGCAAAGATACAAGTGTCTCAGAACCAAACAAAAGTCAGGAATGGCCGTCACTTAGTTCTAGAGATGGGGCTGTTCGGGAAGGAAACAATGATGATGTCATTTTGTGAATTACAAATGTTCAAAATGGATTAACTTATGTAAGACTTTTTTTTTTTTTAATTTTATTTAGTTATTTTTTTGTTAGATTTATAAAGTCAAATGTTTTATATAGGTTCAATTACTTCTTGATAATGTGGCACGTCAGTATCAAGAATATTTAGACGTACAGAGTGGTCGAATTGTTAGTTTAGTAGCTGACGATGAAAGGCTGGATATTGGAACCCATGTTGTCAGCAGTGTTAAGAAAGAAACTGAGGGAGCAGCAACACAGAAAGGTGCAGTCACCGGTTTGGAAGAGACAAAGCAACATATAGTTCAGATAGAAATAGCACTTACTCAGTATCATTTGCGTGTTGAGGAGCTAGAGGAAGATCAGATGACTCTGAAAGATCTGATAGAGGCTCAAGAGTTTGATCTCCGATGGTCCGATGGAAATCGCCAGCGAAGTCAAGAACAGATTGACATGTTGGAGACAACGATATGTAGTTTAGAAGAGAAAATAGTACGATTGCAGTTGAACAGGGAGGATATGTGGGAGGCTCCTTAAGGCTTGGCCCCACTGATTGCAAATGGAAAATATTATTTAAAATTATGTTCGTAGTTGGTATACAATATATATATATATATTGTGTTATTTTATAATATTGAAGTATGGTAGGCATAATGCGAGTTGTTTCTGACTTTTTTTTTATATGCTTAATCGATAAGTTACCAATTCTGTTTTTTTCAACTTGTTGATAAATGGACATTTTTTTTTCAATTGATATTTTCTATATTATGAATTACACTTGTTAAATAATGAAAATTACTTTTTTTAATGCGTGGTTTTTTCTCACCAACAAATAGACCTCATTGTATGCTAAGTCAAGACTAAACTATAATTTTTTTTTTATTGGTTAAAATTTTGCATCATTTTAAATTTAAAAAAAAAAATTAAAGTTTGCAATAATAAGAGAGGAATTACCATCCAAGTAGTTTTCTTTAACTTAATCAAGCGGGAAAGTCAACTTTTAAAGTTGAAGGGATGATTGCGAGAAAGTCGAAGGGATGCTTGGGAGGAATTTAAAAACATCTCTATTAAAAAATATAGAAAAACAAAAAAAAAATACATGTTAATTCTCAAAACATGATTTGTCATAAGCCAACTTTTAAACAGTGTATATCGAGTCTGAAATAACTATATATATGGTTTTGTTGAGAAAATAAAATAGTATATAGTGTTATAATCAGGAGAAGCAATCAGACATGAAGATGATATCGCATAATATGTACACCCACAAAATGTAATACTATTACAGTATAGTTACCATGCATTTTGGTCGGCGTAAGCGTAGTTGGTTATTTTGAGAAACTGTTTGAAATGCCACCTAATATTTCGAGCTTTGTGAAATTCGTAATTACAGATAGTGTGTCGAATAAATCTAAATTTCAGAATGTTCTTGTAATATAATGGAATAAGTTTCGTAATTTTGTTTTTTAAAATCCGTAGAATCACGAAGATTTTAAAATATTGGAATATGGTTGCAAGTAAGAATTTGAAATGGAACAAAAAAAGGATCAGATGGAGGCATAATATAGATAATTTATATTTTTTATAATATTTAGATAAGTATATTTTATTGATAGAAAGGTCAAGTGGAAAGGTTGCTAGATTTGCTTAAAGTAGCAAATTATTTAAAAATAAACATATATACATAAATATTATTATAACACTCCGAGCCACATGACTTGAACAGAGTCGAATCAAAAACATTTATTAGATGGACCTAGCGTGGGATGGAGTAGGCGTAGTAGCATCTCGTTTTCCATTTTGCAGTTGACTTTTGAAAAATTAAAGATAGAGACGTAACACAGTTAACTCTTCATACATGGATGTCTCCTATATTGTAGAACAAAAACAATTAACGTTGTTATATTTCCTAGGTAGCAAATAAAGGAAATGAATATTTAAATAATGCCACACAAATGTGTGCGTTGTTCATTTACCTAGTATTATGTTCTTTTGATTTTTTTTTTTGGATGGCTGTATTTCAAATATTGTTTTCCTTAAAACAAACATCTTTACGAACCATTTCACCAGTTGTGAGCTCATTACCCTATGTTAGTTAAAAATGTATAATTGTTAAAGCATTTACATTAATTTTTTTGGAAGGGAAAAAATAAAAAATAAAAAAATAAAAGCATAAGTTCACCTTGCCAACCACTTGACTATCTAAGTCTGTTTCTTCAGGGTAAACTTTGTCGATGGTAAATGATTCAAAAGTTTCCTTGGCACTGAAGCCGTTGATTTGAACTTGGAAGATGAAAGATCTTCCTTCAATTTTTTGGAGTTCTTTGGAAACTGCATCCGGACCATTTTTCTGTATTTTGTATAAGAAATGTTTCAACTTATATTCAAAAGATGTATTAATGAATTGTGAAGTAACTTGCCTTTTGGATTATGTCTAATTCTTCGACCAACTTCATAAGCAAGGCTTCGGCATGCTTGTTGAAAGCGACAAAAGTGGTGATATCGGAGAAATCATTCACACACATTCGAAGTTTATACCTATTTTGAAATTAGAATGTGGTAAATGAGGGAGTTGAATACTTTAAGGAAAAATAGGTTAAATACGTTAGTTTAATTTTACCAACCTTTTTTCTGTGTCCACCTTACACTTGGTACAGGGTTTCTCAGAGTCAATTTGTGGGATAGTTATCTTACAACGTCTGCAGCAATTGTAGAACCAATTAACACTGTATACCTTGTCTACTATGGCAGAGCAGGTATAGCTTGATCCGTGTTGTGCTTCATCTCTTCCAAGCTCCTTTAATTTAGCTATGGTAATTCTTCTATTTCTAAGTAGTTCTTCTTCAGATAGATTTTTAGGAGAATCCTCAACCTCTACGGAAATGTATGTATCTCGGAAGCTAGTATGTACCCAAGAAATAAAAACGTGGATCATAATGGGAATAGGAAAAATGTTAATGAATTGCAGTTACATAAATACACATAGCAATTTAGTAAAAGAAAATTGAACCCAATGTAACAAATATATTTATAGTGTTAACGAATATAGTCGATGCTAATTTTTTTTTACTAAAAAATTTAATTATATATATATATATATATATATATATATATATATATATATATATATATATATATATATATATATAATTAACCTGTTACTTGTATTCAGCAACAACATCAATTTTCAGGTTAACATAGATTTTTGTCCCGCTAAGAGATGAAAGTGTAATTTTGCCTACAATAAAAACTGTATTAAAACCTTTTTTTAATGGATAGAATTTCAGGTGAAATATAAATTTGATATTAATTGATATTTGATACCAATATAAATTGCCAACGATATAAATGTATATGTACCTTGATAATCTTTTGCATTCAGCGAAGTGGCTATAATGATAACATTATGTTTTGTTATAATGTCTTCTAGAATTGATTTGCCGATATCACCCCACAAAGCAATTGTTATTTCCGCACCGCTAAAAGTTGGGTAGACTTCATTGAGTTACAACGTACAATATGTTTGATTTGTTAACTAAAGATATCAATGTTTAACTCACTTCTTATCCATGATTACGATCTCTTGTAAATTTAATCCTGATTTTTCTTTACGGTTGCCAACTCTTTTCAAGACACCAATAACATCTACGTGTTGACATAAACAAAACATTAGAACTTCTGTCATTTAGCTTTTCAAGTGAAAAGACTGATTAATCTAATGTGAAATTATAAATTAGAAGAAATATTTAAGTCAAAAGTTTTAATATATAATCTGATAAAAGAGTTTTCCGTTTAGATCTTTCTTGAAGGTTTTTGAAGTCAGTGAAATTGAATTTGTGCTTTGCTATTTCAGTCTCGTCTTCATCCACTGATTCTATTAATGTTTCTGGCTTCAAATGAATCACAAATGGATGAACTACCGGACGATAGGTTGTTGCTAACATCACATCAAATCTTTCAATAAGGTAGATTTGGCCTGCTTCTATCACATTTCCTTTTGCAAATTTATCAAATTCTCTAAAGTTTTCCGATGCCAATTTTGCATGTACGTGAGTTCCCGGTGTATAAAGAAAACAAAATTTATTTTTTAAAAATAGCTAAAACTAACGTGACCCATTACACGGGAATCTAATAGTAAAAGTCTCGCTTATAACGTCGTTGTTATTCCAATGACGTGACTCCCACATTCTTGTTACACGAACTTTAACTTTCCACTTGTATGTACCTGTACGGAGATTAGCAAGGAATTGACATGCTTGTGATGCCATTTGATTATGGTAGGCTGTTGAATAAGTTTTCTGAAGTGGAATGGAAGTTTTTTTTTTTTTTTTCTATAAGAGAAGGTATAACTTTAATGAACTAATAAGAACTTTAAAGAGAGAGTTGATAGATTATATAAGTTTGATGCCGCAACAAAGTAAGGTAATATAGTCTGGATGTCAACATAATACAACTTAGCTGATTATTAATTCTAAAACGACAAAGTATATGTTTTTTTTAATAATGAATTTGTTGGTTTGTTTCGTTAAGATTTAAATATGTGTTACAGATATGTAAATTTAAGTCTCGCTCGTCATAATAACATGCGGTCCAGAGCTGATTGATACCAACCTTAATATGCAACCAACCAATTTGTTTTTTTAGCTTTTGTTTTGTTCCTCAACAATATTATTATTGTAGTTTACCTTGAATAAGTGGGATCCTGTTGTGTCAATTGTATATGGTATATTTGATCAACAATAATTTGGTGTTGTACAGGAAAACATTATTTAATGTGTGATGGATACTAATGGCCCTTGACATGGTGGTAACTTTTCAACACCCTTTTTGTTGCCAACCGCAAAATATAGATGTGTTCTGCAGTTACGTAAAGTTAAGCCATGCCCATCTAAGAATGTGTGGCTAATACCTCATCGGTCCTGTTCATACGATGCAATCAACTAATTTTATATTTTAAAAAAAAAATCCCTAATTATTGACTCTAATCATGGTTGAGTGGGGTTGTGAGCTACGAAGTGCTAATGTCTTTTTTAATAATAAATTTATTCTCAAGTTACATCAACATCTAAATATGTGTTGTAGATTTGTAAATTTAGATCTCGCCCGTGATAACAATGGGCAGCTCAGAGTTATTCGACCCCACCATAACGATGCGACCGACCAATTTGGTTTATTCAACATTTTTTTCCCTCTCCTACCATCTTATCATTGTCTTTTGGCATGATTTAGCAGGCTTGGATTGTATCAATTCTGGATGGTATATTTGGTCGACAATAACTTTTTTTTATTTCCCTAAGTATTGACTCTAATCATGGTTGAGTTGGGTTGTGAGCTACGAAGTGCTAATGTTTTTTTAAATAATAAATTTATTCTCAAGTTACATCAACATCTAAATATGTGTTGTAGATATGTAAATTTAGATCTCGCCCGTAATAACAATGGGCGCTCGAGTTATTTGACCCCACCATCATCACGATCGCGACCGACCAATTTGGTTTATTCAACATTTTTTTTCCTCTCCTACTATCTTATCATTGTCTTTTGGGATGATTGAGCGGGTTTGGATTGTATCAATTCTGGATGGTATATTTGGTCAACAATAATTTCGTGTGATATAGAAGAACATTATTTAATGTGTCACGAACATGGACGTCTGTTGACATTGTGGCCACTTTTTTTAACTTTTTTTTTTGTAGTTGAACCCAAATAGACAAATATGTACTGTAGATATGTAGATTTAAGGCCCCCGTTCAGAGCTGTACGACCCCGCCCTTACTATGCTACCGACTAATTTTGTAGTTTTAGTTTTGTTTTGTTCCCCTTATCATTGCCTAATGAATTTGTTGGTTACTTACGTTAAGATTTAAATATGTGTTGGAGATATGTAAATTTAAGTCTCCCTCGTCATAATTATCGGCGGTCCAGAGCTGATCGATACCAACCTTAATATGCAACCAACCAATTTGTTTTTTTAGCTTTTGTTTTGTTCCTCAATAGTATTATTATTGTCTCTTACCTTGAATGAGTGGGGTTCTGTTGTGTCAATTGTACATGGTATATTTAATAAACAATAATTTGGTGTCGTATAGGGAAACATTATTTAATGAGTGATGGACACTGATGGCCCTTGACATGGTGGCAACTTTTCAACACCTTTTTTGTTGCCAACCGCAAAATATAGACGTGTGTTGTAGTTATGTAAAGTTAAGGCCTGCCTGTCCTAAGAATGTACGACTCATACCTGCTCGGTCCTGTCCTTATGATGCAATCAACTAATTTTATATTTTGTAACTTTTTTTTTTGTCTCCCTAATTATTGACTCTAATCATGGTTGAGTGGGGTTGTGAGTGACGAAGTGCTAATATATTTTTTAATAATAAATTTATTCTCAAATTACATCAACATCTAAATATGTGTTGTAGATATGTAAATTTAGATCTCTCCCGTGATAACAATGGGCGGCTCAGAGTAATTCGACCCCACCATCACGATGTGACCAACCAATTTGGTTTATTCAACATTTTTTCCGTCTTCTACCATCTTATCATTGTCTTTTGGCATGATTTAGCAGGGTTGGATTGTATTAATTATGGATGGTATATTTGGTCGACAATAATTTCGTGTGATATAGAACATTATTTGATGTGTCATGAACACGGGCGTTTGTTGACATTGTGGTCACTTTTTTTAACATTTTTTTTGGGAGTCGATCCCAAATAGACAAATATGTACTGTAGCTATGTAGATTTAAGTCCCCCAGTGATAACAATGTGTAGTTCAGAGCTGTACGGCCCCACCCTTACTATGCTACCGACTAATTTTATAGTTTTAACTTTGTTTTGTTTCCCTTATCATTGCCTATAACCATGATTGAGTGTGGGGCATCATTTATCAAGTGTTTATAATAAATATGAATGACGATAAATTCGTTTGACAAAGAGAACAATAGTTTCATGTGAGACGGACAGTGATGTCTCTTTATACTGTGCAAACTATTCAACAACGTTTTTCTGTCAGCGTCAAGATTTAGATATATATTGCATATATGTAAACTTAAGTCCCACTTGTGATAACAATGGGCGAGTAAAAGTTGTTCAATCTCAACCTAACTATGCAACTTATTAATTTAATATTTTAAACTTTTCTTCGCTCCCTTACAATTTTATTATGGCCGCATAGCATTATTAAGTGGGTTAGTGACGAAAATGATAATTTACTGTGGAAAAGAAGGTGAAATGAATATTTTTAATATGAGATTTTGTTTGAGGAATAAGATTTGGGTTATCAATTGAACATGTTCTTTTTTTAACTTATTAATTTTTAAATTTTATAAAGAAAATAAAAAGATTGAGTAAACAGGGTATATAAGCTTGTGCATGACCAACGGTAGGTAATCTAATCTATATACCTATTCTGATATTTTAAATAAGGAAAAGACTATAATAGTTTTAAAATAAATATATAGTCACTATACATTATTGATTTTTTTAAAAAATTAAGTCTAATCTAGTATGTTTATCAAGCGTAGATGAAACACCGCATTAAAAAATTTACCTAAGAGGAAAGAAACATTTAAATGTATAACGGCTCTGTGCATTTCTGTAACTTGGTTTAACTATTGCTCAATGCTCATTTGGTGATAACAAAATTTGAATATGTACGAAAGAAGCCCAAATTTGCGTCCTATCAGCAATAATAAGGTACGCATAAGAATAATAATTTAATAGCCACTACGTGACCGACCAATTTTATATTGAAAAAAAAATTAACCATCCCACAATTACTGTGTGGTATAATAGAAGTGTGGAATAGGTTTGGGCTAAGATTCACAATAATTGATATTTTACATGCTGACATTTACTTGCCCACGTTGGCTTTAGTTAAGTTAAATACATCTACTTGCAGACATTTACATGCTCTAGTATGCTTGTAAATTATATTGAATAAGACAGACATTTTTTTTTTTTAATGTCAACGTATCGCCAATGTATATTATTTTATAACTTTATTTTAAGTATAAGAGAGTCAACCCATCAAGTATGGGTAATCATTTTAACAACCTCATCCCTCAATCAATTTAATTTAATTTATTAGGATCTGTGTTGTTTATGAATGATGGGTCTCCGATAGCTAAACTTGAAAAGTTTTAAAACTGTCCAAGTAAAAAAAAACTGCATACCTTATAAGATAAAGTTTTTACAATCTTCTTTTATATTGTAGCTGGTTTATTACGCTAAGCTATTCAGACATGAAGCACATCATATGCATTATACAAAGTATCCTTGTAAACCGTTTCCAATTGTTGAAAAGTGCTGAAAAGTCTCTTAACTTTTTTTGAATCACTTTTATAATAAACTGCAAGGATAAAATCGTTGAGTTAAATAAAAACGATTTAAATCATATGAAGACCAGAGGAAAAAAATGTTTAAATTGTACACAACAATGAATACACATAGTTAACCTTGTTTGTTGGGTTAAAGAATGCGCAACGTAGACATGAAAAATTGAAGGGATGTTTGGAAATGGATTTTGAGTTTATATTGTATAATAAGGAGACTTGGTCGTCATATAAATTAAGCATTTTACACAAAATAATATATACGCTTTAAAATTAATATTGAAGTGAACAATAGTAAAACACACTACTTGTAACTAAACACTGCAAGAAGCTAGAATGTCGTTGTAGACGACATTTCTAGTGTAAGTTCCAGGAAGACCCTTGATTGTTCCTTTTTTAACTAAAACTTTCGTTGTCGTATGTGATACTCCTTTTGATAAAGCAACATAGAGTTGGTCGTGCGAGAAAACATGATCAGACAAATAGACCCCAACATGTGGAATGGTTTGACCTTGTGATTTGTTTATTGTAAGAGCAAAACTTAACTTGATACGGAATTGTTTCCTAGTCATTTCGAATGGCAACTTTGCATCCTGAGAAGGGCACAGCGAAATGCGGGGCAGTAAAACTCGATCACCTATGGAATTTCCAGTCACAATTTCTGCATCGATTACATGCGTGTCAAATCCTCTACATATTAGTCTTGTTCCATTACATAGGCCATTTTTAGGATTCAGATTTCTCGTCAGTATAACGGGAGCCCCCAACTTTAGCTTCAATTTGTGAGGAGGTATACCACTGGGACAGATTGAATTCAGGTATTCTTGCTGATATAGACCACGAGAATCATTTTGAACTGAATCAAAAGAGTAATATATGACTTCTTCACTGGGAAATCGGGCAATTATTTCATCATTCAACAATTGTACAGTATCATTCTTAGGAGTTACTATTGCCCTACTGATCATGTAGTCTTTGTTATCAACATTTTTATCTAATCTTGGAAGGATTTCATTTATAAGCTTAAGACGTGAATGCTCATTCTCCCATGGAATGACAATATCTTTTGGCAGTTCAATGATGTCATCCTCACAAATAATTGGCTGAATCCCATCGCCGATGGCCATGAGTAACTCTTCAAAGGCGCGGTCGTTTTTAGCCCGCATATTTTCCTGTAGACGTAACACATTAACTTTCTCCCAAAGTGGAGAACTTGTTATGCATGCATCAATAGTTTGTTCCCTTGAACCACGAGAAACAACTGGCAACACCTGGCGAAAATCTCCACCCATTACAAAAACTTTCCCTCCAAATGGTAAATCACTGTTTGTAATGTCTCTCAAAGTTTTCTCAAATACTTCAAACGCATAACGATGTGCCATGGTAGCCTCATCCCATATCAGTATGCTCGCCTGCCGTAACAAACTGCCTAAACTGCCAGCTTTGCTTATTTTGCAAGTGGAAGTGGATGTAATTGGAATTGGAATCTTGAATCTAGAGTGGGTTGTACGACCTCCAGGCATCATGATAGCAGCGATTCCCGAATGTAGCTGTTGCAATAGCAATCTGTCCGTTGCTACGGAGTTTTGCTAAAATAGACTTATATAAGTAGGTTTTACCTGTCCCCCCAGGCCCATCAACGAAGTACACACCACCATTCCTCTGCTGCACAGAACTAAGAATCTGGTCAAAAGCAATCTTCTGTTCATGGTTAAGCTGACTGATAGAAGAAAGATCTTCTGAAGTAACAGGAATAGAAAGTTCCTCTATGACCAAACTTGTTATATCATCTTGGTCAACTTTGTCAGCACTCATCTGAGGTAAATCATAATATGAAATTGTTTGTCCATATTGCTCCAACAATAACTTAAGTTCACTTAGTAAACGATTTGTCACATAGGTTGTGTTAGAACTCCCTAAGGCGTAATCTTGGGTCATACAACTATTAAATTCATTCCACAAATCACGTACTCTGATAGGATTACAATAAACCAGAATTGTAACAAATAATTTCCGTAGAGAACTTGGCATCTGCATTCTTGATGCTTCAAGCAAACATTGGCGAACATCATTGTCTCTTTCGAGCAACCCCAACTCCTCAGCAGCCTCTTTGAATGTAGGTATATATTAGATCCAACAGTTCGCATATGTTCATATGATATTGGCCCTCTAACATGGTTCAGCAGCAGCCTCAAGTAAAATCACTCACCTTCCATAGGGGAAACTGCAAATAGTCTTCCAATGACCCGATTCTGTGCAGTTCTTGATTGCCAATGCTTAGTCGACTTATCCCACACATAATGCTTAGGAATTTCATGATAAGGATATTGTCTAGCAGCAACGTTAACGCTATTCAGTCAGAAAAATTCTGTTAACATCGTGCGAGAGTTCCTATCATCAGCCAAAACATCCTCAAGCAGCTGGTTACCTTGATAGTTTATTTCATGCATATTTTGCAAGTGTACTTGCAAAGAATAAACTGACGGGTATATTTGACTTAGTGGAAATTCGAAGATTCTCCAAAGGGCTTCTTGCGGGCAAATCCAACGGCCATCTACATACTGGTTTATTTCATCATGTTCATCTTTATTTGTCGACGTCACTTCCATCGCTACTCGGTCTGACTTGACACTTTTAATACTCGAGCATATTTCGGCATTGATATGGCAATTGTACTTTTTCAATAACCATGGATTATAAGGAACAACCCAATGATTATCAACACGATAATGCCGACCATGATTCTTAACAGTTGCAAAAGTGTTGTTGTCCCGCCTCATATATGTAGCATAAGAATCGCTTCCTTGATTAGTTGCTGGAATGAATTGTTTTGGGAAATTTTTTGTACACTTTTGATCTCGCATGCAGACACAGTTAGGATTAACATTACCGCACGAACTATCAATCATGTGTTTAACTACAATCTCATATAGTTCTAGCTCAATAGTCGGGTCTGGAATTTCTGCTCTAACAATTTTGTCGTAAGCATCTGCAGTTGTTAACTTGTCGGCCTCATCAAGGATTAGAAGGATGTGTGCATGAGGTAACCCTCTTTTTTGGAATTCAACTACATGAACATGTGCAACCACTTTTCCAAGGATTCCTTTAACGAATATATCATTTTTCAACTCTTCGAGCTTGACACGGAAAATCCTGACTATCAAATCAGGTCAATCATTTGGAACCTGGCCTTTTAACAACTCATCTTCGATCTCTGACCACGATGGATTGCACGTCATTGTGATAAACAAATCTGGTCTTCCATACTTTTGAACCAATGCCATAGCATCATGATATTGACGATGCATGTCACGGGGACAGCCCAGAAAAGTTGCAGGCAAAATTGTTTTTCGCCCCACATTGCCTTCAATTTAACATAAAAAATGAATGTAAGGTTTTCCATTTTACTAAATTTTAATAAGTTTCAAAACTCAATGCGTACCTGAATGAACTTCCCCCGAACTTAAAGAGTCTTGCAATCCTTGATAAAGTTCAGCCCTTATTTCTTGCTGGTGATCACGTATCCACCTCAATCTTAAAGTTGATATTTTAACATAGTTGTCGACTATGTATTGTTGTAAAAGACGACCACTACGGAGCAGAAGGGATGGATCATCTGGGCAAATCTAATAAGGGAATTAGAAATTAGTGGTTTTCAATTGGATTAAAAAATATGTATATAACAAAATATTATAGAATGTTTGTCAGAAACTTACTTGTAGCAAGTAACAATAAAATTGTTGACATGTAAGTCGTGCCCTATTGCAACGAAACATATGTAAATTCCATCCTGGACTACCATAAGGGAGTAGAAGAGGGTACTGAAGTGGATCATAATAGCCTGCAGCGTTCATTAAGGTTACTTGGATCTTCACTACCAACTAAAATAGCAGCTACTTGAGAAGACGTAGGAATGCTATATTGATGACTTTCTGTTGGGTTACCTTTAATAACCAACCGAACATTTGGTGATGTTAATCGTTGCGACACTTGTCGAAAAATTTGTACGTATGGATTCTCCTTTAAAACGTTATGGATGATAGACAATACCCGTCGGTCTAGTACTCCATTTTCAGCCATCCGATATTCAAGTTCATGATCTGTGTCATATATATATATTTGTAGAAATCTGGGCCTGTGTCCTGGACTTGGTAGTAGGCCACCAATACGATGACAAATAGCACCCCCGAGCTTTATATGTGTAAATTCCTTCCCTACCATCAGCGAGAACATCATCAATGTCCACCCCCATAGAAGTGAAGGAAAAAACATGGTTGTACGCACGTATGTTTTTCCTAAATTCAACACCAACTGTTGATTGACATTCATATAAATTAATCAAATTAGTAGGCGCTACCATAGGAGGTAAAGTAATTGTCCCATTTGAGCAACATAAACTGGGTGGTTCACGATTGAATAATTTTGCTTGACATTTAGGACAATTCCGAGGTGGTGGCAAACGATGTGTTTCTACATGCGAAGAGTCATCATAGCCTCGAACGCAATTATGATTACGCTTTCTTCTAGTCACAAAGCATGTTTGTCGACTATTCTTAACGCCACCTAAGGGAACATACTTTGGATAGTTAATATACGTATTACATAAACCTAGTTACTTAATGCAATTAAATGGCTTATATAGATATTCTTAATTTAAGAAGTCAATCTAACCTTGCACAGAGACTAAATTTTCTCTTAAACATTCGGTTTCTCTTCCAATTCCATCAGCATCTATTACAGAATCAGTACTTCTTAATGAATCAATTGTACGCATGTTAACATCTTCGTGGTCAGCATCTGTTCCTATAAATTAAATAAAAATTATAAGTGGTAAGCGAAGTAAAAAAAGTTTACTAATTATCAACGCAAGCATAAGATTAGATGTATACCTACGAAAGGCTTGGCTTCACTGTCACTACTATTATTAATGATATTCCCATCTGGACTAATGGTATTGATATCATATTCGTCAGGAATTTCATCAGCACGGATTCCTAGAACTTAACAAAGTTCAATTTTATTTTGTCAATATCATGGTATACATCGAATAAATATTTTATCAAGACATGATTGAATTGAAATATCAGCGGAGTAGTTGGTAGAAGGGGGTTTAGCATTACCGTCATTGCTTGCACTTGCTGATGCAGTAGATGTTGCATCGATCAAGCTGGAATCTTCATTTCCCAAGTTCTGAGCATATTGTCTTATATGAGTCAACCGTCTTCATTGCGTAGTGCGATCCCCACAGAAGAATTGGTTTGAAATATTTGTAGGTTGATGTGGCATTTGAGTTATCCTTTGAGTAATGCAATTTTTGGAGGGTGATAATGCATTATAATTATTGCTTGCACTAACTGATGTAGTTGTTGTTGCTTCAATAAATTCTGAATCTTCGTTGACCAAGTTGCGAGCATAACGCCTTATATGAGTTAAACGCCTTTGTTGCGTAGGACGACCATCCCAAACCAACTGGTTTGAAATATTTCTTTGTTGGTATGGTACCTGATTAACCCTCTGATGTATTAAATTGTTGGAGTGTAATGATTCATCAGTGGGAATCAATGAAGGAGCTTCCCACGTTGTACGCATGCGGGCTCTTTGAGCAGTTATTGCTTCATTTCTTTGCTGTCGGATTCGTCGATAATAATTTCTTTGTAAACGTTCTCTTCTCTGGGCTACATGTGTTGAATCCATATTGGCTCGCCTCTCTCGTTCCCTAATTCGCCGATTTTGTTGTTGTTGTCGTTGAGCATTATCATAACTTCTGAGATCTAAATTCGAAGCACTTCCATGCAACTCCATATGTTAATGCTAAACAAATAGAAACACAAAGTAGAATGATTCAAATTACGGCTTGTAGAGTCTTATGCTAAACATGTAATATTTAGCTATTCATCTTTTTTTTGCGTGCATTTTGTATCTATTTTGGATCTGATGTAGTTACACAATTTAATGACATGACAATTTTAAGCTGCAACATAGTCAACAAAGCAAAAAAATTTAACAATATTGTCAACAAAACTATTATTAAAAAATCCTTGTAAACTATTGACTCAAATATTGTTATTGGCAAGTTAAAAAAAAAAAGCTGTAAACATAAGCCAAGCTTCAAAGCAGCTAAGGTCAATATGCTAGTTCATCACTTTAAAGGCGCAAAATACAATTTATCAACAAGCTCATTGTAATTTTAACTCAGAACAAAAAAAAAACACTATGGGCCTATAACATGTTACATAGTCCATTGTAACTTAATAAACATTTTATTTTAACTGATTAATGCACTATGATCATATCCCTTTTTTTTTTTTTTTTTTTACAATATACTATAACGTTTTATATGGGACCTTTGTATTGCTCGGTACGAAAATTCCGTTGACTCAATCCCGTCAAAGGGACCTAAAATAACGTTCATACAACAATAGTTAGTAGTCAGTTAAAAAAAAACAGACTAAAAGATTTTAAAACAACAAATGCAATGGATTGAGCTAAGTAATTTTTCGTTTTAGTTTACCTATCTAAATGGACTTCAAAGTTGCTGACTTAAATTTGGATAGTTCAAATAAACGTCCAACTGTATCGAAATGGAGGGAAAAAGGAAACAACCCTGCAGAAATGAATTCATTAGAATTTAAGTAACAAAAGAGGGGGAAAAAAATGCAAATTAGTGGAAACCTCGAGTGTCTGACGATGACAAATAAACATTGTATAGCATCATTCCTTTTTTTTTTTTGTCTGCATAAAGCAGGTTAAAGCCTTTCCTATTAAACTCTAGCTACGCATGCTGAACTGAAGTGCGCCCGAGGCAAGTATTTGAAGAGGTAAGAAAATAATGTTGGAGATATTTAAAAAAAAAAATTAAAATGTAAAGCAGGTTTGTTTTTTAGTTATGGTGTGGTTAAACACATTGTAATGACTCACGGGCGTCAAATTTGGGGAGATAATGGGCAGTATGCTGGCTCTATATGTATAGAAAGGGCCAAATAATGTGATGAGAAAATCTGGCTGGTAGTAAAACTCTCTCTGTCCTCTACAGAAGCGTTGGCAACACCGATGCATTCTAACAGGGTCCCACACAGCTGTTTTTAAAAGTTAGCAGATACTTATGGGAACAAAAAAAAATAGACTGAAAAGGTAGAGTAGGTAGGATGCATAGTCATGCTTATTGTGGACATTGCAAATGCATTCAACATTGTGTGCCGACTGCACTGAAGTGCGCCCGAGGCAAGTATTTTAAGAGGAAAGAAAATAATGTTGGGGATATTTAAAAAAAAAATGTAAAGCAGGTTTGTTTTTTAGTTATGGTGGGGTTAAACACATTGTAATGACTCACGGGCGTCAAATCTGGGGAGATAATGGGCAGTATGCTGTACTACTGGCTCTATATGTATAGAAAGGGCCAAATAGTGTGATGAGAAAATATGGCTGATAGTAAAACTCTTTCTTTCCTCTACAGAAGCGTTGGTAACACCAATGCGTTCTAACGGGGTACCACACAACTGTTTTGAAAAGTTAGCAGACACTATTGGAACAAAAAAATAGACTAAAAAGTTAGAGTAGTTAGGATGCATAGGCATGCTTAATGTTGACATTGCAGATGCGTTAAACACTGTGGGTCGACTAAAAAAGAAAAGTAGATGGGATACATAATCATGTTTAATGTGGATTGTGCATATGCGTTAAATATTGTATGGCGGCGACATAAAGAAAAGGTTCGTACATTTAATAACATCTTCAAAAAGACAAAAAAAAACCTCTGTATATGCACTTTATTCTTATTAAACTACAGGCTATAAATGGAAAGGAAAAAAGCAAATTACTATATTGTCCATTTGTTCGCCCACTCATCTATCGATTGTGCATATGCGTTAAACACTGTATGGCGGCGACATAAAGAAAAGGTTCGTACATTTAATAATATCTTCAAAAAGACAAAAAAAACCTATGTATATGCACTTTACTCTTATTAAACTACAGGCTATATATGGAAAGGAAAAAAGCAAATTACTATGTTGTCTATTTGTTCGCCCACTCATCTATTTTTTTCTCAACACTTGGTAAAGGCATCATGTTTAATGTGGATTGTGCATATGCGTTAAATATTGTATGGCGGCGACATAAAGAAAAGGTGCGTACATTTAATAACATCTTCAAAAAGACAAAAAAAACCTCTGTATATGCACTTTACTCTTATTAAACTACAGGCTATAAATGGAAAGGAAAAAAGCAAATTACTATGTTGTCCATTTGTTCGCCCACTCATCTATTTTTTTCTCAACACTTGGTAAGGGCATTATGCGGTACTAAAAAGGCTGATTACTTTTAAGATGGCAGGTTATTTATAGTAGTAGTGATGTGTAAGTTAATATTTAAAATGACATACCAAATTAAACGTTGTGACGAATTGAAGTCACTGACAATTTCTAGTTTATAATATAACACTGCTCACTTAGCAAAAAAAAAAAAAAAAAAATAGTGCATTTGGGCACATTTATAACACTATATCCATATATATATCTTATCTTATCTTATATATAGAGCGGATAATGGATTTTCCCATTAGTTCCCGTATTCCCGGTTTTAGACCAAAGTTTTTAATTTGAAGGGTACCGGAAAATTGGACAGCCACTTCCTTTTTGTTCTTTGCTGAAAGGGTAAAATCGTATATACACTTCTCCCTTCCATCTTACAACGGAAAAAATACCCAAACAACACATGGTCTTATAAGACCCTCTTATAACTTAACCCAAAAAAAACAAATAGCCCCTTAATTTACAACGGAAAAAATACCCAAACAGACGCACCTTTCCATCGCTCCATAAATCACAACTCCCCTCATTCAGACCCAAACAGACGCACCTTTCCATCGCTCCATAAATCACAACTCCTCTCATTCAGACTCTAAAAACTAATCTTCACAGAACAAACACACCGTTTGACCAATTAAAACCCGTTCCTCTTCTTCTCCAAAAAAAAATTTAATAATAACAAGATTCTGAAACTCTCAGCCATCAATCTATTTTTGGGTTTTCCACCGTATTTTCCCAAAAAATTAATAATGATGTTCGTTTCTCTTGGACACAACTCTATTCAATCTCGCTTTCCTCATATAGGTATTTCACTACTCTGATTTTTTTTTTCTTTTCGGATTTATTTTTGGTTTCTTTTCCCTATTTAAGTATTCGGTACTCTGCATGTTACATGCTTACTGTGTATGGTTGCACGCTTCATTTTCAGTATCATACTCAGAGGTGCGCGCGTTTATTTTTTAAGGGACTGTTTCAATTTAAATAATGCTACAGTTTATCCTAGACTGGCAACCCGCAATTGCATGTTTCAATCTCAGAGTCATGGTCTTCTGAAGAGTTTAGCATTTAAATTTTGTAGTGTTCTTATTTTTTTAGGGTGTTATTTGGTTGTCATGTGGATAATGACTAATCATAAATTGTGTTTTGATTTTTTTTTTTTTGGGTTGTTATTTGGTTGTCATGTGGATTACAAATAGTTGTATGCTCTATAATGGTTCTGTACCAATTATAATCGAGAGTTGATTTGGGTTTTTGTACCAATTCATTAGGTCCTCACTAACCAAAAGACCAAAATAGGGAAAGGAAAACCTCATTAAAATCAATCATGCCTCACGAACGTGCTATGTGTTGTCCATTACTAATCGATCCATATTAGTAACTGTAGTGGCAGTATGTATCAACTGAATAGGAGTAGTGAGTTGGGCGGCAACGTAACCGAGGTCCGCGATCCACCAAAATCAGCCGACAAAGATGGGGGTCGCTGTGATAGAAACCCTACACATGGAGCTAATAGGACCGCGAGATGGAGGGACAGGTGGAGGGCCATGATGGATGGAAAGAAAGGTATAAAGGGGAATAGTGGGTGAGAGAGAAGGGGAGGCGGATTCATTAACCTAAAGGGTGAGAGGGACCTAAGAGAAGAGAGAGGAAAAAAGTTGAGGGAGAGAATAGTGGGTAAGGGGTAGAGAATTGCCTCTTAAGTGAATAGGTTGTAACATTTGGCGCCGTCTGTGGGAAATAGAAGAAATGGCACCAAAGAAGGCGGCGGGTAGGCCACGTAAGATAAAGGTCCTAGAACAGATGCCGGAAGCGGAGGTAGAAGAAGGAGAAGGACGAGAGGAGGGAAGAGCAGAAGAGGAGACGCGGCTTATGCGGGAAGAGATTGAAAGGTTGAGGGAGGAAAACGAGGAGCTGAGAAGAGAGAAGGAGAGGGTGGAGGAGGGGACCGAGGAAGAAACAGGGGAAGAAATAGAGAATGAAAAGGTGGAGGACGAAGGGGAACAAGGACCAACCTTGGTGGATAATCCGGTGACCGGGTTAACGGCTGAACAAGTGCAACAAATGATCAACAGTGACCGAGTGGCGAATCTTCATCAGACAAGGGTCCAAACAGGCGCGGCCAGCCAAGTGGTGGCGGGGCTGAACCGCAACCCACTTGCAGATGCGATATGGGCTTCGGATGTACCAAAACGCTTCAACCAGCCGAGATTCAAGAGATATGATGGAACGGGGGACCCGGCGGATCACATCCACCATTTCAGACAGCAGATGCCTCTTTGGCAAGAGGCGAGGTATGATGGTCTGCGGTGCATGATGTTCCCGGCCAGTCTTAAGGGTGGAGCTTCCGACTGGTACTACCGGTTGCCTTCGAAGAGCATAACCAATTTCCAAGAGTTAGAGCAGGCATTCGTTGACCACTTTATACATCAGAAAGGGAGGGTTGTGGATATCGCGGCCCTATTCAACGTCAGACAGAGGTCCGTGGAATCGGTCAGAGAATACCTGTGTCGTTTCAAGGCAGAGACCCTAAAGGTAGAGAATCTGGATGAGAGGACGGCGGTAATAGCATTCGAAAGGGGGCTGCGACCTGGAACGGCAGTTCACCAGTCCGTGGCAAAGAACGAGATAGCGACACTGCACGAGTTATATCCGAGGGTAGAGAAGTATATAAGATATGAAGACACCATCATGCGA
This sequence comes from Coptis chinensis, assembly GCF_015680905.1. NCBI lineage: Eukaryota > Viridiplantae > Streptophyta > Magnoliopsida > Ranunculales > Ranunculaceae > Coptis > Coptis chinensis. The sequence goes on along the minus strand of NC_141457.1, from coordinate 69,313,327 downwards.
AGGAGTCGAAGAAAGGAGCCAAGACAAGATGATCGCGTAGAGAAAGGGGGTGAACGCAGAAAGGCCGAGGGAAATAGCCGAGGCGGGGAGAGATACCGCGGACAGTCCTCGAGGCCAGAAAGAGGAAGGGAGATAGCGCGGAGAGAGCAAAGGGAGCGGAAGCCATACCGCGAGGTGGAGCACGTCCCGTTGGTGAAACCATTGAGTGAGATACTACCGTTGATTAAGAATGTGCAGGGGTATGAAGGGCCGCGAACCATTCCGGCGGAAATGCCAAACAAACCCTACTGTGAATATCACCAAGTGCGCAATCACGAAACCAATGATTGTTATGCCCTGAAATGGTTAGTCCAGAGGTTAGTAGAGAAGGGGAATCTGAGGGAATTCGTGGGGAAAACCTAAAACCGGGCCCGGCCTGCCGCGGGGCGGATATTGGGGACCATAAATGTTATCTTCAGCGGGAAGCCGGTCACAATGCCCACCGAGATAAGGTTAGAAGGGCGGCGAGTATCCAGCAGGTCAACGAGACCCATAGCGGACAGAGATACAGAGCAGATTCAATGAGCGGGGAGGAGAAAATCACGTTCTCCAAGGCAGACCTCCGAAGGCGGATACGCCACACGAGGATCGTTGGTCCCCACGATGGCGATGGGCAATTATGTGGTCAAAAGGGTCCTGATAGACGGCGGTAGCGCCGTGGATCTGCTATTCAGAGGAGCTCTTGAGGAGGTGGGGATCAACCCGGGGCAACTTAGGCCTCCGCGGACAAATTTATATGGATTCAATGGGAGTGTGACAGAGCCTATGGGAGAACTTCTGCTGCCGGTAACAACGGGGCCCGTGACAGTATTCTCAAGGTTCATGGTGGTCGACTCCAATTCTCAATACAACGCAATCTTGGGAAGGAGATGGGTACAAGAGATGAGGGCTGTGCCGTCGACTTACTATCAAGTTATCCGATTCCCCACCCCAACGGGAATATATGAGGTCCGCGGAGATCAGGTGGCATCCAAGAACAGTCATCAGAATACAATCAAGAGGATGGCCCAAGGACCAGAAGAGGAGTCGACGGGCTCTAGAAAGAGGCCAGCATAGCAATTACAGTGCGGGGCCGCGGAGGAGGGAGGGGAGGTCGAGGAGGATCCCAAGACTTTAGATGAGATAGAGATAGTAAACTTGGGAGAGGGCGAGGAGGAAAAGTTCACATCGATAGGGGTCGAGTCTTACAGGAGAATGGAAGGAACAGTTGGTTCAATGCTTGAGGAGGAACGGAGACGTCTTTGCGTGGGGAATAGAGGATGTCACTAGGTTAGATCTGGAGTTTGTGTGTCATCGCTTGCACATGAGGGAGGATGCGAAGCCAGTGAGATAGAAGATGAGAAACATGAGGCCCAAATATGCAGAAGGAATCCGAGAAGAGGTGGCGAGGCTAAAGGGTGCCGGGATAATAAGGGAGGTGGAGTTCACGGATCGGTTTGTCAATGTGGTGTGGCGGCCGAAGAAAAATGGAAAGGTACGGATGTGTGTGGACTTCACGGACGTAAATTCAGAATGTCCGAAGGATAGTTATGCAATGCCACGAGTGGATGAGTTGGTAGACAGGACGGCGGGGTTTAGTTTCTTCTCATTTATGGATGTATCCATGGGGTACAACCAGGTGGCAATGTATGGGCCTGATCAGGAAAAAACGGCCTTCGTAGTGGAGGGGGGCACATACCGCTATACCGCAATGCCATTTGGATTAAAAATCGCGGGGCCACCTTCCAAAAGGGGAGAAGATGTTTGAGGGCAAGATCCGAAAGGGCATTGAGGTATACATTGATGATATGGTGGAGAAGAGTATGTCCGAACAGGGAGCACTTGGAAGGGTTGGAGGAGACATTTCGATACTACTTAACGCACAATTTGAAACTCAACCCCGAAAGTAATGCGTTCGAGTCACCACAGGGAAATTTCTGGGGTATATTGTGACACAGCGAGGTATAGAGGCCAACCCAGAGCAGATAAGAGCGTTGGTGGAGATGCCATCACCCAAGACAGTGAAGGAGGTGCAGCGGTTGGCTGGAAGGGTCGCGGCTCTCAACAGGTTCATATCAAAATCATCCGACAAATGTAGGCCGCTGTACAGATTGTTGAGAAACACCACAGATTTCAGATGGACGGCGGAGTGTGAGCAGGCATTTCAGGATCTTAAAAGGTATTTAGAAGATATGCCGCTGTTGTCGCGGCCCGAAGAGGGAGAAAAATTGTATTTATACCTGGGGGTCTCAGATTATGCAATCAGCTCGGTCCTCGTTCGAGTAGTGGATAAGATAGAAAGGCCAGTATACTTCCAGAGTAAGACGTTGTTGGACGCAGAAACCAGATACAGTCGGGTGGAGAAGTACGCCCTCGCCTTGATATTTTCAGCTCTGAAGCTGAAGCCCTACTTTGAAGCCCACGCAGTGATCGTGGTCACGAACTTGCCGCTGAAGCAGGCTTTGAGAGCAGAGAAGTCGGGGAGAATGCTGAAATGGGCCGTGATGCTAAGTTCGTATGACATCCAATATCAGGTGAGAACAGCGGAGAAGGCTCGGGCGGTGGCGGAGTTCTTGGCAGAGTTTCCCGCAAAGGATCCGACATGGGGGGGAGATGGTTTTGGAATCAGAGAGGGAAGAGGAGCCGGATAGCTTTAACCCATGGGACAAACGAAACGGTTGGAGAGTGTTTGCGGATGGGTCCGCGACGGATGCGGGCAGCGGGATTGGGGTAGTATTGGTCACGCCGGACAACAACAGGCTAGAGCTGACAATGAAATTGGGTTTCGCGACATCCAACAACGAAGCGGAGTATGAGGCGGTAATCGCCGGCATGAGAATGGCCGAGGGCCTGGGGGTGAAGGAACTCGTTGTATACTCCGACTCTAATTTGGTAGTATGTCAGACGAATGGAGGGTTCACAAAACAGGTGCCCTGGATGGCGAGATATTTGGGAGTCTTGCGGGTCGGGCGTCGAGGTTCACAAGAATCCGCTTTGCACATTTAAATTGAGGGGAGAATCGCCACGCAGACGCTCTGGCGTACGTAGCGGCGGCCATGTCGGGATCCGAGGAAAGGATTGGGCAGGCCGAGTGTCGAGGAGGCATGGGGAGTGATGAACACCGCAGAGTGTGACGAGGGATGGGTAATGCCAATCAAACGGTTTTTGACAGGGGGTGAGGGGATTTGCCCCAGAGAAAGACGAAAGCTGGAACAAACATCACGTAGATACGTACTGGTGGGAGGGGAATTATATCGGAGGAACTTCAATGGACCTTTGTTAAGATGCTTGGGGCCGGAGCGGGCTCAAGAGGTGCTCAGTGAGTTGCACGAAGGGAACTGTGGGAGCCACTCGGTAGGCAGGACAACGGTACACAGGTTGCTAACACAAGGCTACTTCTAGTCTCACATGAAAAGAGACGCCGTGGAATTCGCCAAAAAATGTGAGAAATGCCAGAGGTTTTCTCAGTTAATATTGGCCCCAAGCAGAGAAGTTTGCCGACAAATGCGGTCTAGCCCATGGCCGTTCGCAATGTGGGCCCTTGACATAGTGGGACCGCTGCCCATGGCTCGTGGTAAAAGGAGATTCTTGTTGGCCGCGACGGATTATTTTACGAAGTGGATCGAAGCGGTGCCATTGCAGTAAGTAAAAGAGGTGCAAGTGATCAAGTTCTTGTGGGAAAACATCATATGTTGTTTCGGGGTGCCCTACACTATCATTGCGGATAATGGAACCCAGTTCACGGGATCAAGGGTTAAGAATTTTCTGCAAACATATCATATCAAACAGGGGTTCTCGCCCTACAACCCCGAGGGGAACGGCAAGCCGAGTCCTCTAACAAAACCATACTCAACAATCTTAAGGGAAAATTGGAAGGCAAGAAGGGGGCCCGGGCGGCCAATTAAAATCGGGTGCTTTTGGCGATCGGACAACCCCGCGGACCTCGACCAAGGAGACCCCTTTTGCGTTGGCGTATGGAGTAGAGGCCGTGATACCGTTGGAAATGGTGGCAGCAACCACTAGGACCGCGGCTGTAAATGATGGATCAAACTGGGGCATCCTGGCCAGAGACATGAATCTAGCGGAAGAGAGGAGAGACACTGCTCGCGTCAAACTGGAAGAGTATCAGCGCCGCTTGCAAAGGCAATACAACAAGAAATTGAGAGTGAGGAAATTTGTGGTGGGAGACAAGGTGCTTAGGCGAGTGACACCCAGCACCAAGAAGGCCAGCGGAGGGAAATTGGGTCCGACCTGGGAAGGGCCATATGTGGTGATCGAGGTGGGGGGAACAGGCACTTACAGGTTACAAACTGTGGAGGGCACAGATGTGGATAGGCCGTGGAATGTAAGGTTGCTGAAAAAATTTCACGAGTAGATGTAATAGGGGAAAGGGGGAATGGTTTGAGCTATCTGTACATATATAAAACTGTAGCACTTTTGAGTTAAATATTGTTACTTGTGTTTTCTTTGCCCCTCAGAGTGAAGGGAAGGGAGGGGGTGAGCCCTCCAAGGACGAGAGGTCCAAACTTTAGTGAGGCACAATTAGGTGCCTCGCGGAGATGAGTTCCCCGCAGTTCCGGGGTGAGAGGAGTTGCCCCGGACCTATATGGGATAAAGGCGAACGGAAGCAAAGAGGCTTCCACACGCCGCAGGCAGAGTGCCTGCCAGAGTTAGAGAAAGTGGCGGAGGCCTGGTCTGGGCGTGGGGCAAGCAAATCAAACATTCCCTACCAATGGGGTCGAATACACTAATAGGGTCTTGCTATTGTTCACACATGAATAAGAGTAGCAAAAGAAACACCCCAGACAATCAAACATAACATAATATAAACATCCTAACAAGAGGGGGTGGAAAGACAAAAAAAATTGTAGCAAAAGTAGTGTTACAAAATAGAGTCAAGGGAAGCCTAGCCAGGGCCAAAAACAAGCTAATTTTCATCTGCAGTGCTTTCACGGACCACGGACTCGGCGGCCTCGGCTATGATTACATCCGCCGCCTCATTTATCGCCTCAGAGACTAGCGCAGCGGCATCTTGCATGGCAGGAGGGGAGTCCGGGATGGGCACAAAGACCTCGGGTAGTGGAGCCACGGCAGGGGCTTCAGGAAGGAGACGACCCTCTTTGGTGAGCCGGTCAAATTCCTCCTTGACCTTCTTGGCCACCCTCTTTTCGGCCTGGGCCCAAAAACTATCCCGGAGCTCGTCCATATCAGCTTCATGTTGATTCAGAAGAGCCGACACCTCCTCTTGATGCTTCTGGGAGAGGGCATCCAGAGCAGCGGCATGCGTCGCTTGGAGGGTCTCGCGCTGATTACTCAAGCGGTCATTAACCTTGTCCATGTAAACAAGGTGGGCGGTTTCTGCAACTTTCAGCTCATCTTGGGCCCTCAGTGTGTCCATTTCCGCGGCGGACTTATCCTTTTCCAGCTGGGCGACCTCCTTGTCCAGTTCATCGATCCGCGCCCGGGCACCAAATAGGCCGCGGATCATGAAGGAGATGTCCAAACTCATCTGTGGAAGAGAATAGAAGTTAGAATACTCAAAGAAAGGGAAGGGAGACACTAGAATGAAAAGAGAGGGTTACCTTCTCCCAGCCAGTGTAGAATGAGGTCCGATGAGACTCGAAGTTGCCACCCTTAGCATATGCCATGTCTTTGGGGAGATGAGACCCGAAGAATAGGGAGGAAGCCACCGCTGGATTTTCCAAGGCAGAGTCGTTGATGGTTAGGTGGCGGTTACGAAGTTTGAAAGTGGGGCAGAAGGGGGCGGGCACTGCGGCCCCCTTCTCAGTCCGGGCCACCGCCTCCTTTTCGGGCCGCTGTACCGCCTGAGGAAGTGCGGTAGGTGGAGGGGCATTGGTAGCGGGGGGACCCTCTTCAGGAGCCGAGGGCCGTGAACGTTTGGAGGCGGTGGAAGGAGAGGAGGGAGCCGCAGCTAGGGGGGCAGTAATGGGGACGACATCGTCATCCGAGTCGCTGTCAAAGAGCTTGCGTTTGTGGGCACCCATATCTGAGTCTTGAGAGGCGGTGGAAGGAGAATGAGAGGATGAGTATTGGTCCTCCCAGGTGGTCAGGGATCGATAAGGAGTAGGGGCGGCGGCGGGAGAAGGGTTCTTATGAGCAAACTTAGGGCGGAGTGGGGGTTTCGTGGTACGGCGTTTTCCCTTGGTGGGGGGATTGTTACGTGGTTTTCTTTCTTTGGGAGGAGGGGGACGGAAAAAGGGGGCGCAGTATTTCCCTATGGATCGCAGTTCGGGATCGGCCAATAGCGGGGTGGCGGTGGCAGGGTCAATCCCAAGTATCACGGCCTGAGCAGGTCCCAGGTCGCGGAGCTTTTGAAATGTGGTGGAGGAAATGTTGTCGTAAGGTCGCGACTTTGAGTCGGGGCGCCAACCTGAAAAAGAGAGCCGACAAGTCAGTTGAGAAAACAAAAGATATGCATCTAGGGGGCGAAGATAAAGAGAGAGACTCACTATATAGGACGTATTCATGACACGTGGAGTTATAGGTGGCAAGTGGGTTGTATGCCAGGTAGCAAAGAAGATACCTAGTGTAACGGATCGTGTCTGCGGTGATACAACGGCCGAGAGCTGTCCTAGGACGGCCAGAGAAGGAGTGGGAGCGACGAATCAAGCTCGGGGAACAAAGATACATCGCGGAACCTAGTGAGGCATAGGATTCCGCGAAGTGTTAGGGCCTGAATGAAGGTGGATTAAGGAAAGAGACAGGAGGAGCACAGTAGCTAGAACACGATGACTAGGGAGATGGTTGGACAAAGGGGGAGACGTGGGACATGAAAAAGATCATGGAGAGCGGTTAGAGAAGAGGGAGCGGTTGGAGAAAGAGAGCGGTTATGGAGTATAAAGGCAAGAGAGAGAGGTGGAGAAAAAGAAAAAAGAGAAGAATAGGGAGAGAGAGTAAGAGAGAAAGAGAAGAATAGGGAGAGAGAGTAAGAGAGAGATAGAGTGATCTCATTGGTTGTAATATTTGATCATACATTTTGGCGCCGTCTGTGGGGACCTGTAGGAGAAAATGGCCACTATAGTAAAGAGAGGTGTAGGAAGACCAAAGAAAGGAGCCATCAGAGAAGATGCTAAGGAAGTTGAGAACGCGGGGTTGGAAGGGGTAGGAGTGGAAGAATTATCAGATGTGGCGGCTGACGCCACCAGACTTCTGCAGGAAGAGGTAGTTAGGCTGAGAAATGAAAATTACGAGTTGAGGAAGGACAGGGAGACTACCCGAGGGGAAACAGAGCTGGGGGATCCTAGGGGCAGTGAAGCAGAGGGGGAGAATGTGGAGTACCCGCCACCGGACATCGAACCAACGGCGGGTATCACTTTGGAGGTAGTTCAGGCCATGATCGAAAAAAGATAGGGAAGTGAACCGTGTGGCGTAAAAAGTGAATCGAGTCGCGGCACGAAAGAGGTAGCGAAGTCTCGGAAAATCCCATCGGCGATTCAATATGGAATTCGGCGTCGCGAGAGGTTCACCCAGCCCGCGATTCAACGGTGCGATGGGAAAGGAGAGACCAACCGATCATTTGCACCATTTTCGACAAAGAAATGCCGTTATGGCAGGAGAGTAAGTATGATGGGCTCCGCTGTATGATGTTCCCGGCCAGCCTTAAGGGAGGTGCCTCGGACTGGTACTACAGGTTGGCTTCGCGGAGCATCCAAGTGTTTGAAGAATTGGAGCGCGCATTTATTGACCACTTCATTCACCAGAAGAGAAGGGTGGTCGATATCGCGGCTTTATTCAATATCAAACAAAGATCCGCAGAGTCATTGAGGGAGTTCCTATGTAGGTTCAAGGAAGAGACGCTAAGAGTGGAAAATTTGGAGGAGCATACGGGCGGTCATAGCCTTCCAAAGACGGATTGAGATCGAACGCGAGGGTCCATGAGTCGGTTTCTAAAATCGAATTACTACTTTGCACGCTATACTATACCGAAAGTAGAAAAATACATACGATATGAGGATATAATGCGCAGAACCGTAAAGGAAACGAAGAAATCGGGAAAGGCAAAGCAAAGAGGTTGAGAGAGAATAGCCGAAAGGGTAAAAAGAAAGGTAGAGGACAAGGAGAGGGATCTTACAAAGGGGAGAGCCGAGGTCCGGAGAGGACAGAGACCGTGGTAGAAGGGACGTCGGCGAGAAAGGAAGTCGTGATCGCGAGTTAGAACGCATTACACCTCTTAGCGACCTTTAGAGGAAATCTTGCCTCTAATAAAGGGGAACCAAAGATTATGAGGGGCCGCTGGCACCCCAAGGGAGATAGAAGGGAAACCATTCTGCGAGTATCATCAAATCAGAAACCATGCTACAAATGAGTGTTACGCCTTGAAATGGCTAGTAGAAAGGATGATAGGAAAGGGAATGCTCAGAGAGTTTGTTGCAGAAGTTCACCAAGCTGAGAGAGTGCCGGCCACGGCTAGAATCTTGGGTACAATCAATGTCATTTTCAGTGGAGAGACGCTAGGTAGGAATACACACAGGGATAAGATGCGAAGGGCAGCAAGTCTACGACAGGTGTGTGAGGTGGTGAGTATACCGCGGTTAGTTAGTGGAACGTCTGTATCGGCCTAATTCATGACCAACAAGATGACATGTCTTCGGGACCGAGACAATGTAAGGTAGGAGAAAGATGGAGCACGTGATCCAGTCCGCGAATCATGTAAGGGGCGCGAAATCTGGAGGGATGCGGAATCTGGAGGGGCATAGGGACCAGTGTGGTTTGAGTGACCCAAAGGGAGGCAGAATAGTGAAGGGGCATACGGGAGTACGATAGCAAAGCCGTGATAGATCAAGAGATAGTTGGACAATTAGTGGTCAGGGGACTAGAAAGAAGATCGTGGGATAAGAGAGCGGTTAGCGGTTAGAGAGAAGGGGGTGGTTAGAAGATATATAAAAGAGGAGAACCAGAGAAGAGAGGAAGAGGGAAAAAAAAAGGAGGAGATCCAAGAGTGGAGTGAGAGAGAACTACGGCACAGCTTGATCCTCCATGAAGGGGGTACGTAGGCAGCCCTAAATGGGTTCAGTTGAAAGGTTCAAAAGAGAGGGAGTCTCATCTTTGAGAAGAGACAGAGGAGAGTGGAGGTGTGAAGTTAAAGGGTACTAACTGGGTTCACACAAATGGCGCCGTCTGTGGGGAAGTCGGGACTTCGGCTGAACTGATAAACTATTTTCAAAGTTAAATACTCGACTTTCATTCGTGCGTGGAGGATGAGGAATCCACCTGACTTTGTCTATGCAAGCAGTGGATCTGGCTGACTTTGCTGATGAAGACAAAGAGAGAACACAGAATCAAGGATCGAACCAACCTAAAACAAATGGGTTTAGTTTCAAGTTTCAAATCTCAACTCTCAACAACCGATCGGTTCATGGTTTCACGCGGAAGCAAGGGAGAGCTATTTTTTGTATAATGGCAACGGTAAAGATGGAGTCTTTTAGAGTGGGAAGAACTGGTTCTGCACCATTTTGAACAAAACAGTCTTTTAATAAGAAATACTCATTTCAAGTGTGTTGCTTTTCTTTTCGCTGCGCAGTAGTAGTTCGAGCTTCTTCTTCTTACAGATTTTTCCGTTGAGTATCACCTTTGGAGATCATTTCTTCGTGTGTACTGGTTTCAACAACTTGGCCTTGCTGAAGAACAGCAAGTGTATCAACATTTCTTATTGTGCAAAGGCGATGAGCAACAACTACAGCTTGCTCTTCCCACCATGAGGCGTCAAGAGCTTCTTGTACAAAGCTCGAGAGCCCGCATCAAGAGCACTAGTGGCCTCGTCAAGTAGAAGAATTTTTGGGTTCTTCAACATAGCTTTGGCAATGGCAATCCTCTGTTTCTGACCATCAGAAAGTTGAACTCCGCGCTCGCCCACCTGAGTATTATCCCCATTCTCTAACAGACTAACACCCATTTCTCATCCCCAGAAACTAGAAAATTGGAAATGAAGAAAATAGAGAGAGAGAGAGAGAGAGAGAGAGAGAGAGAGAGAGAGAGAGAGAGAGAGAGAGCTAGCTGATTTTCGTTTTAGGGTAGCTTTATTGGGGATTGGAGAACATTGTGTGCACAAGGAGCTAGCTGATTTTCGTTTTTAAGTTGAGGAGTGTCTACTTGGATTTTTGAATTCCAAAACGGCAAGTATGATCAGAATCTCGCTGCAGGTACAGACTCTATGGAGCTGGTGGGTGCACATAAACAGGCGTTCTCTGGCCAAATGGATTCAACAACAGAGAGAGGGGTAGTAGGCGCTGAGAATGTTAGAAGTATAGATCAAGAAAATGGTGCGAGGGATGAAGGGATTCGAACCCTTGTCTTACGCTTATTAGAAGCAAACACAATTACTCTGTATCCAAACCCGTGATATCCTCTATCCCCCACGCAAACACGTCTGAATTTTCAGTTAAGAACTGCACGAGTTTGTTTTTCCATTCTCCTTGCAAGTCAGTTCCTACGGATGTAAACTTCTCATCGTCTCCTACCCCCAGGTTAACTACTTCAACCGCATCCAGCATTTTCAGAACCATTGGCGGCTCGGATTTGATTGTCTCTGCCGCTTCCGGTAATTGCTACGCCACTCCTTGTTCACGAGACGACACCTCGCCTCGCTCCGGACAAAACGCGCGCAGCTACCTTGAATACTCAAGGCCACTTGATCCCCTTTGATTTCATAACGCCCCCTTCGTGAGAAAGCGGATCACCTGGTAATATGTCGATGGAATGGCCTTCATTTCATGAATCCATTTTCTCCCTAAAATCGCATTATACTGCGAACCAGTGTCCACCACCATGAACCTAGTGAATACAAATCCGGTCCCGCTGCCACGTGGAGCGCGTTAACTCCCCAACGGCTCTCGGTCATACTACCGTTGAACCCATACAGATTGGTTTGCGGAGCCTTCAACTGGTTTCTGTCGATATTCATCTCCTCCATGGCCCCTTTGAACAACAAATCCACTGAGCTACCACAGTCTATCAACACTCTTCGAACCAGGTAATTTCCCATCGCTATGGTAATTACCAAGGCGTCCTCGTGAGGCGAAATTACCGACTCTAAATCCTTCGGGGTGAACAATATACTCCCGTCTGTCATCGCGGTTCCACTAACTAACCGCGGTATACTCACCACCTCACACACCTGTCGTAGACTTGCTGCCCTTCGTGATCTTATCCCTGTGTGTATTCCTACCTAGCGTCTCTCCACTGAAAATGACATTGATTGTACCCAAGATTCTAGCCGTGGCCGGCACTCTCTCAGCTTGGTGAACTTCTGCAACAAACTCTCTGAGCATTCCCTTTTCTATCATCCTTTCTACTAGCCATTTCAAGGCGTAACACTCATTTGTAGCATGGTTTCTGATTTGATGATACTCGCAGAATGGTTTCCCTTCTATCTCCCTTGGGGTACTTCGCGGCCCCTCATAATACTGGTTCCCCTTTATTAGAGGCAAGATTTCCTCTAAAGGTCTGCTAAGAGGTGTCTGTTCTAACTCACGGTACGACTTCCTTTCTCGCACGTCCCTTCTACCACGGTCTCCTGTCCTCTCCGGACCTCGGCTCTCCCCTTTGTAAGATCCCCTCTCCTTGTCCTCTACCTTTCTTTTACCCTTTCGCTCTTCTCTCTCAACCTCTTGCACTGCCTTTCCCGATTTCTTCTGTTCCTTTGCAGTTCTCTGCATTATATCCTCATATCGTATGTATTTTTCTACTTTCGGGTATAGTGCGTGCAAAGTAGTAATTTCGATTTTAGAAACCGACTCATGGACCCTCGTTCCTGATCTCAATCCGTGCTGGAAGGCTATGACCGCCGTATGCTCCTCCAAATTTTCCACTCTTAGCGTCTCTTCCTTGACTCTGCGATGACAGACGGGAGTATATTGTTCACCTCGAAGGATTTAGAGTCGGTAATTTCGCCGCACGAGGACGCCTTGGTAATTACCATAGCGATGGGAAATTACCTGGTTCGAAGAGTGTTGATAGACTGCGGTAGCTCAGTGGATTTGTTGTTCAAAGGGGCCATGGAGGAGATGAATATCGACAGAAACCAGTTGAAGGCTCCGCAAACCAATCTGTATGGGTTCAATGGTAGTATGACTGAGCCCGTTGGGGAGTTAACGCCCCCGCGGACAGCCAGGACCACCGGTATCGTATTCACTAGGTTCATGGTGGTGGACACTGGTTCGCAGTATAATGCGATTTTAGGGAGAAAATGGATTCATGAAATGAAGGCCATTCCATCGACATATTACCAGGTGATCCGCTTTCCCACGAAGGGGGGAACGTATGAAATCAAGGGGGATCAAGTGGCCGCGACAGAGTATTCAGCAGGTAACTGCGAAGCGTTTTGTCCGCGGAACAGAAGGCGAGGGGTCGTCTCGTGAACAAGGAGTGGCGTAGCAATTACCGGAAGCGGCAGAGACAATCAAATCCGAGCCGCCAATGGTTCCGAAAACCCTGGATGCGGTTGAAGTAGTTAACCTGGGGGTAGGAGACGATGAGAAGTTTACATCCGTAGGAACTGACTTGCAAGGAGAATGGAAAAACAAACTCGTGCAGTTCTTAACTGAAAATTCAGACGTGTTTGCGTGGGGGATAGAGGATATCACGGGTTTGGATCCAGAGTTTGCATGTCATCATCTGCACATGAATGAGGGTGCTAAGCCAGTTCGCCAAAGGATGAGAAGCATACGGCCGGCACGCAGGTTTATTCGTGAGGAGGTTATTCGACCGAAAGGGGCGGGATAATAAGGGAGGTAGAATACACGGAATGGTTGTCCAACGTGGTCGCGGTTACAAAAAGAAATGGCAAAGTCAGAATGTGCGTGGACTTTACGGACGTGAACAAGGAGTGTCCGAAAGATTGTTACCCTATGCCGCGAGTGGATGAACTTGTGGATCGAACGGCAGGATTCAAGGTGTTCTCATTCATGGACGCCTCCATGGGATACAATCAGATCGCCATGTACGGCCCGGATCAGGAAAAGACCACGTTCGTGGTAGAGGGGGCACTTATCATTACACCGGATGCCCTTTGATTAAAAATGCCGGGCAACATTTCAACGAAAGTAGGAGAAAAAATGTTCCAAGGGAAAATTCGGAAGGGGATGGAGATATATATTGATGATATGGTGGAAAAGAGCATGTCAGAGGACGAACACTTGGAAGGTCTTCAGGAAACTTTTCACATACTACGAAGGCACCAGTTGAAGCTTAACCCCGAGAAATGTACCTTTGGTGTAGCGTCTGGGAAGTTCTTGGGTTACATAGTAACACACCGCGGTATAGAAGCAAATCCAGAACAAATTAGATCACTGATAGAAATGGCGTCCCCGCAAAACGTGAAGGAGGTACAAAGTTTAGCGGGAAGAGTCGCGGCATTGAATCGATTTATTTCTAAATCGTCGGACAAATGTCGACCGCTGTATCGATTGTTGAGGAAAACACAAGACTTCCAATGGACCGCGGAATGTGAGGGAGCCTTCCAGCAGTTGAAGAGTTATTTAGGTAAAGCACCACTTTTGTCGCGGCCTGAACAAGGGGAAACACTGTATTTGTATCTGGGGGTTTCAAAGTTCGCGGTGAGCTCCGTATTGGTGCGAATCGTCGAAAAGATAGAGAAACCCGTTTACTTTCAGAGTAAGACCATGCTGGACGCGGAAACCAGATACAGCAGAATTGAGAAATACGCTTTGGCATTGGTATTCTCGGCACTAAAACTGAAACCTTATTTCGAAGCTCATTCCGTGGTGGTGATAACAAACCTGCCACTCAAGCAGGCGTTGAGGGCAGAGAAGTCAGGAAGAATGCTGAAGTGGACAAGAATACTCGGTTACTACGAAAATCCAAGCACCGCATCGTAACCGCAGAAAAAGCACAAGCAATGGCGGAGGTGTTAGCAGAATTCCCAGCTGAGGATCCAACATGGGGAGAAGAAATGGTCATGGATCGCGGGCGAGAGCTTAACCACGATCCATTGATCCATGGGATGCTGAACGGTTGGAGAGTTTTCGCGGATGGGTCGGGCTACGATACTGAGGAACGGATAGGTGTCGCCCCGGTGACTCCCCGAGAACAATAGGTTGGAATTATCGATGAAACCGGATTTGCGGCTTCCAACAATGAGTCCGAAAGTACGGCAGTTGATAGCGGTTTGGGTATGGCCCAAGATTTAGGAGGAGCTTTAACCGTCCGCTTACCTCGATTCTAACGTAGTAGTGTGTCAAGTGAATGGAGGATTCATGGCTCACTGCCCAAGGATGGCGAGATACTTGGAAGTGTTGCAGAGAAAGGCACGTGAGTTCAAGAATATTAAGTTTGCACATTTGAACCACGGCGAAAATAGACATGCCGATGCATTGGCGTATGTCGCCGCAGTACTACCAGGGACAGAGGGACGATCTATTGAAGTAAGAGTGTTGAACAAGCCCAGTACCGCGGAAGAGGAAAATATCTGCTTTGTCGCGGATGTGGAGCCCAGTTGGATAACACCCATCAAAGCTTTCTTGGTGGGGATAGAGATAGACAACAAACAGGAAAGGCGAAGAATGGAACAGGTGAGCCAAAGATACACTTTACTGGATGGGGATCTGTATAGGAGAAGTTTTGGCGGACCAATGTTAAAATGCATAGGGCCGCCGCAGATTAAAGAAGTGCTGGCGGAGGTACATGAAGGCGACTGTGGAAGTCATTCTGCAGGGCGAACGACCACACACCGATTGATTTCACAGGGGTATTTTTGGCCGCATATGAAAAGAGATGCAATAGGATATGCAAAGGGGTGTGAAAAATGTCAGAAATTTGCACCGCTGATACATGCTCCGGCGGAGCCGTTGCATAGTGTGTTTAGTCCGTGGCCATTCGCCATGTGGGCGATGGATATAGTAGGGCCCCTGCCAACGGCAAGCGGCAAGAGGAGATATATGTTGGCAGCAACCGATTATTTTACAAAGTGGGTGGAAGGAGTGGCTCTGCAACAAGTCAAGGAAGAAAATGTGAACAAATTTCTGTGGGAAAATATAATTTGTAGGTTTGGATTGCCACATACAGTCATCGCGGACAATGGAACACAATTTACTGGGGGAAAGGTACGAAAGTTCCTCCAAGCGTTTAAGGTGAAGCAGGGGTTCTCAGCCCCATACAATCCGGAGGGGAATGGACAGGCAGAGGCTTCGAACAAAATTATAATGGATAATCTTAAAAAGAAGCTGGAGGAGCGGAAGGGAGCATGGGCTGACCAGTTGCATCATGTGCTATGGGCTTACCGCACAACACCGCGAACATCAACAAAAGAATCACCATTTTCAATGGCGTATGGGGTGGAAGCTGTGATTCCGGTGGAAATGATAGAGAAATCAACAAGAACCAGCGCAGTGGAGTCAGGCACGAATGAGGGGATCCTAACCACGGAGTTGAACCTCATAGAGGAAAAAAGAGAATTGGCGCTCATTCGTCTGGAAGAATATCATCGGAAGCTACAAAGACAGTACGATAAAAAGATGAAGCCGCGAACTTTCAATGTGGGGGATCAGGTGCTGCGACGGGTTACGCCGGCCACCAGGAAGGAGAACGACGGCAAACTGGGGCCTAATTGGGAGGGACCATATGTCGTGACGGAAAAAGGAACTTCTGGAACTTATAGGTTACGGACGTCAGAAGGGAAAATGATTGATAAACCGTGGAATGTAAGAATGTTGAAAATTTACCATAGTGAGAACCTTGTTTAGTTTTCAAGTGAGAAGTGATGAAGTGTAATAGCTGCTACATTATATGTTTAGCCATGAATAAAACGAGTCCTTCCACTTTATGGTTGGTAAGGAAAATAGAAGAAAGTTTGACGAACGAACTCCAAACCAAGTTGGGGACAAGCTGAGTTGCCTCTCCAGACTTCACATCCGTCTGCGAAAGCGATTGGGATGAGCCCTTCGCGGACTACGCGTCCGAATCAACTTTGGGGCAAGCTGAGTTGCCCCTCCTGGCTTCACAGCCATCTTAGAAAGCGGGGGGGATGAGCCCTTCGCGGACTACAAGTCCGAATCAACTTGGGGCAAGCCGAAGTTGCCCCCCGGGGCTTCAACCCGCCCGAGAAAGCGGGGATGAGAGCCTTCGCGGACTACAAGTCCGAATCAACTTGGGGGCAAGCTGAGTTGCCCCTCATGGCTTCACAGCCGTCTGAGAAAGCGGGGGGGATGAGCCCTTCGCGGACTAACAGTCCGAATCAACTTGGGGGCAGCCGAAGTTGCCCCACAGCTTCACAGCCGTTTGAGAAAGCGGGGGGGATGAGCCCTTCGCAGACTAACAGTCCAAATCATGTTGGGGGCAAGTTGAGTTGCCCCTCCATGCTTCACAGCCGTCTGAGAAAGCGGGGGGGATGAGCCCTTCGCAGACTAACAGTCCGAATCAACTTTGGGGCAAGCCGAAGTTGCCCCTCCCGCCGCACGGTTCGCCCGAGAAAGTGGGGGGATGAGCCCTTCAAGGACTAACGGCAAGCCGAAGGCCTCTCCAGGCTTCCACCGCCCGATAACGGGCGATGAGCCCTTCGCGGACTATGTGTCCGACTCAACTTGGGGGCAACCTGAGTTGCCCCTCCAGGCTTCCCGCCTTGAAAAAACAAGGGGAAGAAACACTTAGCGCAAAGAAATATCCAAGTCAACAAGATTGTATGAATAAGTGTCCAATTAGGGCCACAAAATTAATACAACGCCATGTCGGTGCACCTACTGCAAAATTTGAGTACAACTCAGCTGAGAATAAAATTAACAGAGATATATACACTGGTAAAGAGAGGAATTCTAGAATGCAAAGCGATTACATTAAAAACCTGCTGGCCATTCCAAGGAATAAGGTGAAATAGATATTCCAAACAAGGACTGTCAGAGTGGGAATCACAAAATGTATAAAGTACAAAAGGGAACATTTAAAGTACAAAACATCAATAGGAATTCCTAGAAATTACTGAGGCCCTTCGCCAACATTTTGGTGGGCAGGCAATGATTCCACCTCACCGGCAGACGGAAGGGGATTATCCAATATGATGGGTGCAGGGCTTCACGTAATTAAATGTACGGTTGGGGAGGGACGGAGACAGAGCTGAAGTCGATGTAATGGTGGGAGAATGCGCTATTTGATCTGGCAGACTCAACAGAAGGAGGCGACCGCCGCGCGAGAGTTCTACAAAGCCGCTGTTTAAGTTCGCGGCTAATCTTCTTCTCCGCCAGGCTTCAAACGGTCGGCGGCATCTTGAACAAAATTTTATCAACGGCGACTGAAAGTGGCGAATCTTTGGTCGCCTCTTTTCGCTCTCCAGTTTTGATGAAACACCTGCAACATAATCCCGATGCTGATCTTCGGCCACCTGAAGCGCCTTTTGGGCCTTCACGGCCACAATTCGAAGAGCATCGCGATCTTTTTCCAACGCAGCATATTTGGCCTTCCAGCCGTCAGGTCCTTCAATCTCCTGCTTCATGGTCTCCACAGAGTCAAGCGTGTTGGTGAGACCGCGGATCATGTAACCAATATCCAAACTCAGCTGAAAAAGGTCACGGATTATCAAAGAGTTGAACGACTAAAAAAAAAAAAAAAAAGACAGACTAATACCTTTTCCCAACCGTGGTATATGGAGGTTCTATGTGAGGCAAAGCTGCCAGAATCACCATACGCTTGATCTTTGGGCAGATGAGAACTGAAGAAAAGAGCCGCAACAACAGAGGGATTCTCCAGGGCCGAGTCGCGTATAGTTACTTCACGATCTCTAGCCCTGAATTGAGGTCGCCATATTTCAGGTACGCCAGGTGGTGCTGACCCAGATGGCTGGGAACTTGTAGAAGGACGGCGAGCAGAAATAGTAGGCCGCGGCAATACAAAGAAGCGGCTCCAAGGTTAAGGCCAGCAGTCCTAGCCCTTTTAGCAGGAGGGCTCTTAGTAGTGACTTCAACGGGTTCATCCCCTTCAGAGTCACTATCCCACAATTTGAGTTTAGAAGAGTCCATTGCAACTTCTTGAACTGAGGAGGAAGGTTGATCTAAATCGTCTTCCCAATCCGCTACAGCAGAGTAGGAATAGGGGCGGTATAGGGGAGCAGGGGATGGGCCTTAGGCGCGGCAAAAAAGCGTTAGGCTACGGCTCGAGGCGACGATATCTTGTTAGTATACTTGAAAGATTTGTAGGGTTTTCTCTTTGGGTGAGGAGAGGATTTGGGGAGTCTTTTTGGGAGGGGTCACGATAAAGTGGACCTTAATACGGACCAATATTTTTCAATGAAGGATCGAGGAGAAGAGGATGGCCCTTTTCTGAATCTATGCCGAGGACTTCACTCTGTCCACTTCCCAAGTCGCGGAGTTTTTGAAAAATAGCTGAGTAGACACCGTTGTAAAGTTTGGATCGCGAATCTGGGCGCCAACCTGTGGTACAAAAGAGATACAAGTTAAAGGTAAAGTCAGAAAGGAGCATAGCGAATAAAAAGTTCGACGGTTACCACTAGAAAGGAAACTGAGATGCCTTAGAGAAACGCAGAGGGCAGATCTGCGGACAGATAACTACCAGACACATATAACGGATAATGATGCCACACTTTATCAGAGGTAGTAAGGTGGAGGATAAAGGACTTCTTCTGACAGTCCAAATCATGTTGGGAGCAAGTTGAGTTGCCCCTCCATGCTTCACAATGCCCGTCCGAGAAAGCGGGGGATGAGCCTTCGCGGACTAACAAATCGAATCAACTTTGGGGCAAAGCCGAAGTTGCCCCTCCCCGGCTTCACGGCCCGCCCGAGAAAGTGGGGGATGAGCCCTTTGCGGACTAACGGGCAAGCTGAGTTGCCCCTCCAGGCTTCACCCGCCCGATAACGCTGGGAGGGATGAGCCCTTTGCGGACTATGTGTCCGAATCAACTTGGGGGCAACCTGAGTTGCCCCTCCAGGCTTCCCAGCCTTCAGAAAAACAAGGGGGAAGAAACACTTAGCGCAGTAAATATCCAAGTCAACAAGATTGTATGAATAAGTGTCCAATTAGGCGTCACAGCTTAATACAACGCTCATGTCGGTGCACCTACTGCAAAATTTGAGTACAACTCAGCTGAGAATAAAATTAACAGAGATATATACACTGGTAAAGAGAGGAATTCTAGAATGCAAAGCAATTACATTAAAAACCTGCTGGCCATTCCAAGGAATCAGGTGAAATAGATATTCCAAACAAGGACTGTCAGAGTGGGAATCACAAAATGTATAAAGTACAAAAGGGAACATTTAAAGTACAAAACATCAATAGGAATTCCTAGAAATTACTGAGGCCCTTCGCCAACATTTTGGTGGGCAGGCAATGATTCCACCTCACCGGCAGACGGAAGGGGATTATCCACTATGATGGGTGCAGGCTTCATCAATTAACAACTTCAGTTGGGGAGGGGACCGAGACAGGAGCTGAAGTCGATGTAATGGTGGGAGAACGCGCTATTTGATCTGCACTCTGAACAGGAAGGAGGCGACCGGCCGCAGAGAGTTCTACAAGCTGTTGTTTAAGTTCGCGGCTAATCTTCTTCTCCGCCAGGCTTCGAAAACGGTCGGCGGCATCTTGAACAGCTTTATCAACGGCGACCTGAGTGGCGACCTTGGCTGCCTCTTTCTGGCTCTCCAGTTTTGATGAAACACCTGCAACATAATCCCGATGCTGATCTTCGGCCACCTGAAGCGCCTTTTGGGCCTTCACGGCCACAATTCGAAGAGCATCGCGATCTTTTTCCAACGCAGCATATTTGGCCTTCCAAAATTGTCAGTCCTTCAATCTCCTGCTTCATGGTCTCCACAGAGTCAAGCGTGTTGGTGAGACCGCGGATCATGTAACCAATATCCAAACTCAGCTGAAAAAGGTCACGGATTATCAAAGAGTTGAACGACTAAAAAAAAAAAAAAAAAAACAGACTAATACCTTTTCCCAACCGTGGTATATGGAGGTTCTATGTGAGGCAAAGCTGCCAGAATCACCATACGCTTGATCTTTGGGCAGATGAGAACCGAAGAAAAGAGCCGCAAACAACAGAGGGATTCTCCGTATCGAAGTCGCCAGATATAGTTACTTCACGATCTCTAGCCCTCGAATTGAGGTCGCCATATTTCGTGCACGCCAGTGGTGGTCAATCGGATGGTCGAACTTGTAGAAGGACGGGCGAAAGCGAAATAGTAGGTCAGCGGCAATACAAAGCAGCAGCTCCAAGGGGTTAATACCGCAGTCCTAGCCCTTTTAGCAGGAGGGCTCTTAGTAGTGACTTCAACGGGTTCATCCCCTTCAGAGTCACTATCCCACAATTTGAGTTTAGAAGAGTCCATTGCAACTTCTTGAACTGAGGAGGAAGGTTGATCTAAATCGTCTTCCCAATCCGCTACAGCAGAGTAGGAATAGGGGGCGGTATAGGGAGCAGGGGGATGGGCCTTAGACGCAGCGGCAAAACGTTGGGCTACGGCTCTGGAGTGCGATATCTTGTTAGTATACTTGAAAGATTTGTAGGGTTTTCTCTTTGGGTGAGGAGAGGATTTGGGGAGTCTCTCTTTGGGAGGGGCTGGGCGATAAAGTGGACCTTAATACGGACCAATATTTTTCAATGAAGGATCGAGGAGAAGAGGATGGCCCTTTTCTGAATCTATGCCGAGGACTTCACTCTGTCCACTTCCCAAGTCGCGGAGTTTTTGAAAAATAGCTGAGTAGACACCGTTGTAAAGTTTGGATCGCGAATCTGGGCGCCAACCTGTGGTACAAAAGAGATACAAGTTAAAGGTAAAGTCAGGAAGGAGCATAGCGAATAAAAAGTTCGACGTACCACTAGAAAGGAAACTGAGATGCCTTAGAGAAACGTCAGAGGGCAGATCTGCGGACAGATAACTACCAGACACATATAACGGATAATGATGCCACACTTTATCAGAGGTAGTAAGGTGGAGGATAAAGGACTTCTTCTGACAGTCCAAATCATGTTGGGAGCAAGTTGAGTTGCCCCTCCATGCTTCACAGCCGTCTGAGAAAGCGGGGGGGATGAGCCCTTCGCGGACTAACAGTCCGAATCAACTTTGGGGCAAGCTGAGTTGCCCCTCCTGGCTTCACAGCCGTCTGAGAAAGTGGGGGGGATGAGCCCTTTGCGGACTAACGGGCAAGCTGAGTTGCCCCTCCAGGCTTCACAGCCGCCCCGATACGCTGAGGGATGAGCCCTTTGCGGACTATGTGTCCGAATCAACTTGGGGGCAACCTGAGTTGCCCCTCCAGGCTTCCCAGCCTTCTTTCAAAACAAGGGGAAGAAACACTTAGCCGCGTAAATATCCAAGTCAACAAGATTGTATGAATAAGTGTCCAATTAGGCCACACCTTAATACAACGCTCATGTCGGTGCACCTACTGCAAAATTTGAGTACAACTCAGATGAGAATAAAATTAACAGAGATATATACACTGGTAAAGAGAGGAATTCTAGAATGCAAAGCAATTACATTAAAAACCTGCTGGCCATTCCAAGGAATCAGGTGAAATAGATATTCCAAACAAGGACTGTCAGAGTGGGAATCACAAAATGTATAAAGTACAAAAGGGAACATTTAAAGTACAAAACATCAATAGGAATTCCTAGAAATTACTGAGGCCCTTCGCCAACATTTTGGTGGGCAGGCAATGATTCCACCTCACCGGCAGACGGAAGGGGATTATCCACTATGATGGGTGCAGGCTTCACTGAATTAACAACTTCAGTTGGGGAGGGGACCGAGACAGGAGCTGAAGTCGATGTAATGGTGGGAGAACGCGCTATTTGATCTGCACTCTGAACAGGAAGGAGGCGACCGGCCGCAGAGAGTTCTACAAGCTGTTGTTTAAGTTCGCGGCTAATCTTCTTCTCCGCCAAAGCTTCAAAACGGTCGGCGCATCTTGAACAAATTTTATCAACGGCGACCGGAAAGTGGCGACCTTTGGCTGCCTCTTTTCGCTCTCCGCTTTGATGAAACACCTGCAACATAATCCCGATGCTGATCTTCGCCACCGGCGCCTTTTGGGCCTTCACGCCACAATTCAAGAGCATCGCGATCTTTTTCCAACGCAAAGATATTTGGCCTTCCAAATTGCCGGGTCCTTCAATCTCCTCGCTTCATGGTCTCCACAGAGTCAAGCTGTGTTGGTGAGACCGCTGATCATGTAACCAATATCCAAACTCACCTGAAAAGGTCACGGATTATCAAAGAGTTGAACGACTAAAAAAAAAAAGACTAATACCTTTTCCCAACCGTGGTATATGGAGGTTCTATGTGAGGCAAAGCCGCCGGAATCACCATACGCTTGATCTTTAGGCGATGAGAACCAAGAAAAGAGCCGCAACAACAGAGGATTCTCCGTGGCCGAAGTCGCCGATAGTTACTTCACGATCTCTAGCCCTGAATCGAGGTCGCCATATTTCAGTGCACGCCAGTGGTGCCGACCCGGATGGTCGGGAACTTGTAGAAGGACGGGCGAAAGCGAAAACAAGAGGTCAGCGGCAATACAGCAGCAGCTCCAGTGGGGTTGGGCGCTGCAGTCCTAGCCCTTTTAGCAGGAGGGCTCTTAGTAGTGACTTCAACGGGTTCATCCCCTTCAGAGTCACTATCCCACAATTTGAGTTTAGAAGAGTCCATTGCAGCTTCTTGAACTGAGGAGGAAGGTTGATCTAAATCGTCTTCCCAATCCGCTCACAATGAGTAGGAGAGGGGCGGTATAGGAGCAGGGGGATAGGCCTTAGACGCAGCGGCAAAACGTTGGGCTACGGCTCTGGAGTGCGATATCTTGTTAGTATACTTGAAAGATTTGTAGGGTTTTCTCTTTGGGTGAGGAGAGGATTTGGGGAGTCTCTCTTTGGGAGGGGCTGGGCGATAAAGTGGACCTTAATACGGACCAATATTTTTCAATGAAGGATCGAGGAGAAGAGGATGGCCCTTTTCTGAATCTATGCCGAGGACTTCACTCTGTCCACTTCCCAAGTCGCGGAGTTTTGAAAAATAGCTGAGTAGACACCGTTGTAAAGTTTGGATCGCGAATCTGGGCGCCAACCTGTGGTACAAAAGAGATACAAGTTAAAGGTAAAGTCAGGAAGGAGCATAGCGAATAAAAAGTTTGACGTACCACTAGAAAGGAAACTGAGATGCCTTAGAGAAACGTCAGAGGGCAGATCCGCGGACAGATAACTACCAGACACATATAACGGATAATGATGCCACACTTTATCAGAGGTAGTAAGGTGGAGGATAAAGGACTTCTTCTGCGGACGGGTACAGAAAGACTGATATCCTACACTACCAAATTTGGTACTCTTTTTTATATAGTAGTGAGCTATCATATCGCAGAGTTGGATTTTGGGAGAATTGGTTTTGTTGTAATGATTTGCGGCATATAAGATACGCCAAAAATTACCAATGCCTTGGCAGGGGGGGATGTTGAAGTGGTTACATACTTCGACATCGAGGAGAGTTAATGGAAATCGCAAGCCGGCCGCAATCTGACCAACAGTTGCAATGAGACAACCAGACCGCGGTGGGACTAGATCACGGAAATGGGAGATTTACACCACGCGCTCAAGGATCACGTGGGGGGATGCCATACGCAGCTTTAACTGCATCTAAGTTGGGCCTACAGCGGTAAGAAGGGGGGGAAGGCAGAGTGGTTTTCCTTCCTGAGGAGGAAGGTTCCGCGACAGGGCTAGCAGAGCCCGAAGCCGCGGAATCAGATATGTCCACGGTGTGACCGCTAGATCTGGGAGCTGAGGACTCCGATCCGTCAGGTCGAGTGGTTGAGGAATTCGTCGATTTGGACTCAGACATGACAAAATTAAACGACGGAGACGCCCTAAACTGAAGAACAATAGTGAAAACAGGCTATGGAAGAAGAGAAATGGGAACAGTAAAACAATGGAGAATAATCGGAACAATGACAAGAACTAAATGGAGAAAGACAAACCTGAAGAGCGAAGCGTCGAGTAGCAATTAAGAGAAGTACGAATCTTGCAGAAAACCGAAGACCCACTGAAGATGAGAACGAGAAGAAATGAGAAAGAAACTGGAAGAAGAAGAAGATGAAAGGGTTTAGAGATGAGTTTAGGGGTTTTTAAAGGAAGAGAGAGGTTTGGGCGGGATACTAATCGATAAGGGCAAAAAGGTTATTTCATTCGGGGAAAGAACCAAGAAACAGGGGACACGTGTGGCCTCGAAAAGTGGAAAAGCAGGCTCGATGCGCGTGCGCCGAAATGACAGGCTCGATACACGTGCGGATCGAACATCGAGAGGTGATGATAGCGCACGTGCCATGGGTGCACGTGTCACAGATGTAAAAGAAGGGGGAGACTTTTCTCGGTCTCGTAGTTTATCCGCGGACTTAATGTGATATCGCGGAATATCAAACGGGACCGAGAGGGGCATCTGTATAGGACGTATTCATGACACGTGGAGTTATAGGTGGCAAGTGGGTTGTATGCCAGGTAGCAAAGAAGATACCTAGTGTAACGGATCGTGTCCGCGGTGATACAACGGCCGAGAGCTGTCCTAGGGACGCCGAGAAGGAGGAGGGAGCGACGAATCAAGCTCGGGGAACAGAGATACATCGCGGAACCTAGTGAGGCATAGGATTCCGCGAAGTGTTAGGGCCTGAATGAAGGTGGATTAAGGAAAGAGGCAGGAAGAGCACAGTAGCTAGAACACGATGACTAGGGAGACGGTTGGACAAAGGGGGAGACGTGGGACATGAAAAAGATCATGGAGAGCGGTTAGAGAAGAGGGAGCGGTTGGAGAAAGAGAGCGGTTATGGAGTATAAAGGCAAGAGAGAGAGGTGGAGAAAAAGAAAAAAGAGAAGAATAGGGAGAGAGAGTAAGAGAGAAAGAGAAGAATAGGGAGAGAGAGTAAGAGAGAGAGAGAGTAAGAGAGAGATAGAGTGATCTCATTGGTTGTAATATTTGATCATACACTCACCACTAGGAAGAAAAGCCAAGTGTTTAAGGTTCAGTTCAGAGGGAAGATCAGCGGAGAGGAAGTTGCCTGAGATATAAAGAGGGTAGTGGTGCCACAGTTTGTCAGAGGAAGTGATACGAAGAATAAAGTGACGCTTCCTAGGACGGACACAGAAGGAGTGATAGCCGACACCGACCTCCTTGGTGCTCTTTTTGATGAAGAAGTGAGCGGTCATGTCGCGAACCGTTATCTTGGGTACTTCGGAACGGTTGTAGTGGTTCGCGGCATACATGACCCTCCGTGGCCGCCGCCTGCCTTGGCAAGGGGATGTTAAAGTGATTGCACACCTCGACATCGGTATGGGTGAGGGGCAATCGCAGGTCGGCAACGATTTGTCCTACCGCGGCCACAAGGCACCCCGCCCGTAGGGAACTAGGTGGGGAAGTGAGTTAGGTCGCACATGCTCTAGGATGATGTCAGCGGTATTCCATAAGCCGCTTTAACAGCCTTCAAGGTTATGTTCACGGCGCTACGCGCAGGGCGGCGGAGGGTAAAAAGCTTGTCCGAGGTTGAAGGGGCCTCGGTCCGGTCGAGGAGAGGGGAAGCACGGGCTACGGACTGGGAAGAGGAAGAGGTGGCGGATCTTGTTTGTCGACATCGTGGTCGGAGTGGAAGACACACGCTTCAACAAAGCAAGGAGAAGGAAGGGAAAATAAAAACGACTCTAACGCCAAGAACCAAGGAGAAATGCGCAATATAGCAAGTAAAGGGAGCTAGAGAGAAGAGAAAACCAACCTGAGGTAGGAGAAAAGCAGCCGAAGTAAGAATTCCCACGGAGGAAACCGGAGAAACGACGACCACAAGAGCAACCAATGTTGAAAAATAAGAAGAAAGGTAGAAGGGGAGGTTGAAAGAAACTGAAAGGCAAGAGAAAGGCAAAGTGAGAGAAGAAAAATCGAGCGGGCTTTTTATAAGAGGAGGGGGTAAAAAGGTAATTTGAGGGGAGCTGAAATCGAGGGGACACCAAAAGGATCCAGCCAATGAAGGACGCGTGGATGCACAAGAATCGAAGGCCACCTGTAGTCACATGGGAACTTCGTGAATCCAAAGCAGCGGAAAGGAAGATGGAAGGCTACGGGGAAAAGATTAATGTAGGGGCTCTCGACTCCCCGATCGACATACCATCGCGACTCGAGAGGGGCATCCAGTAGTGGCGTATGTATCAACCTGAATAGGAGTAGTGAGCTGGGCGAAGCAGCGAAGCCGAGGTCCGGGCGATCCACCGAATCGCCGACAAAGATGGGGTCGCGGTACGGAAACCCTACACATGGAGCTAATAGGACCGCGAGATGGAGGGACAGGTGGAGGGCCATGATGGATGGAAAGAAAGGTATAAAGGGGAATAGTGGGTGAGAGAGAAGGGGGAGGCGGATTCATTAACCTAAAGGGTGAGAGGGACCTAAGAGAAGAGAGAGGAAAAAAAGTTGAGGGAGAGAATAGTGGGTAAGGGGTAGAGAATTGCCTCTTAAGTGAATAGGTTGTAACAGTAACAACAGTAAGTGGAGAACAACGATCATCAACAGTTATAGACACTTAGTTTCCACTTTTAGGTTATTCTTTATGTTTAATATTCTTTAGTTTCCGCTTAGTTTCCAAATGTTACGTGCAACCGTGGTTTGTCGATATGAAGTCCACATAGGTGATGTCACTGTTGTATGATTGAATCAAATTCCTTCATCATGTCTTACCTACTTTTGGTGATGATGTCATTTGATATGCAAGTTTGAAAGTAAATGTTTAATATGGAACACATTTCTTACAATTTCCTTTTGCGCAGAGAGAGGGAGTGCTAATTGAGTTATTTGCTAATTAGAACTCGCTCACCAAGTTAACCTTTGATGACTCTCTTTGTGGCTTTAAAAGACATTCAATGA
This sequence comes from Coptis chinensis, assembly GCF_015680905.1. Lineage (NCBI taxonomy): Eukaryota > Viridiplantae > Streptophyta > Magnoliopsida > Ranunculales > Ranunculaceae > Coptis > Coptis chinensis. The sequence goes on along the minus strand of NC_141457.1, from coordinate 69,286,448 downwards.
GCAGAATGTCCATATGATATCTTTGCAATTTGTTGGGACTAGATTATGAAGCTAAGAAGAATTAAATCAAGTCTTATATATAAAGCTGATACTTGCTTCTTAATTTGGTTACAATCAAGTCTTATATATTAAATTAAGTCTTAGTGTTCTATTCTAATATATTGGTTGCAATCAAGGCCCAAAATATCGCCGATATATCCGATATATATCGTTTTTTTGGTACACCGACATGGATATATTCGTTATATTTCAACCGAATATTGAATTTTTTTCCCCGATATATATCGTAATTTCTGATATAACAATATATATCGACCGATATATACAATATATCCGATATAAATTGTTGATTTTGACCAAATATTGTTGACTTTGACCGATATAATCGATGATATTTCCGATATAATCAACGATATTTCCGATATATCGACATACCAAACAAAATTTTGCCTGGTCAACAAAAAAAATAGATATTTCCGATATATCTGATATATATCGGTTTTTGGGTACATCAAAATATTCACCAAATTCGATATTTTGGGCCTTGGTTGCAATTAGTTTTTTGGTATTAGTTTTGTCGTGCTTTGAATTGGTTCTCATAAAGGTTTGGCTTTCTTATTAACAGAGTACCAGAGAACGAGAAATAAGCAAAAGCGGACGTCGATAACGAACTCAACAAGAACAGAATCGTAGGGGATAATCACTATTAAAGAAGAACCTATCAATACATTGCCGATGATCAAGTACAAAGTACAAATTTTCTCACCTTATCAATACTTAGTTGACCTTCTTGGTTTTTTTCATTTCCTAAACAAATTCAAGGGTATACTGCCCATGCGAAGACTGAATCAGTAGATGATTAAGAAAGAAAAATGAGTAAGTAGTGACTACTTAAATTCAAGTCAATATTGAATTCGATCGATTCCACCTACCACCTACCATATGCTGATATGCTAATGTATAGGTGTAATAGGTACTAAAACTTTTGTGTAGCAGTTTTGGTAAGCTTTAGAGACTATGCTTAAAAGTTAAGAGCGTTGTGGTACATATTCTTCAGCATGCCTTTCCTTTTTTCCTATATTTCCACACGCTCTGTTGACAAAGTGTGGGGCAATGTATTCGATGCATATTGGGCATGTATAGTATTATGTTTTTCTTTTTTTGTTTGTCTAAACGAAGCTAACATAGCATTTTCTTATACTGACTTTTTTCAAAAGGTTTGCAGACAGTGAAAGAAAAGTTCATTCGTTGTCTGAAGCGATCAATCAATGGCGACTACTTCAGCTTCAGTTTTTAATCCAGCATTAACTTCAAATAAGCACCCGTAAGAACCATCGCATGTCGCAAGCTTGGATCTCATGCCCTCATTGGTCTTCCCTCTACTTATGAAACTCGATTCATTGAAACAGGTGAAGTCCAATCTAAATTGGAGGAGAAAATTTTGGTTGTGGGTCATCGAGGGAACATGCCCCTGTTGCACTTGGTGCTGCAGGGGTCAAGGCGGTTGTGGAGGAGTCTTATGCAAGGATATTTTTTAGGAATTCAGTTGCGACTGGTGAAGTCTACCCATTGGAATAAGAGGGGAGGTTGTGTGATGAGTGTTTTATTGGTGATGTTGTTACTGTTGAGCTTGCGGAGAACCTTCTAATTAATCATACTATTGGAAAGGAATATAAGTTGAAGCCCATCGGAGATGCAGGGTCTATTATTGATGCTGGTGGGATTTTTGCTTATGCTAGGAAGACTGGGATGATTTCTTCTGCAGCACCTTCTTAAGGTTTTACTAAAGCCCACTGTCTTTGGTTTCTAAGGATGTTTATTAATGAGCATGAAAAATATTGGGTTCTATTAGTTGCTCATTTTGGTGATGTTCTTTGTTGCTCTTTTTAAGCTTTTGTTTACAGACTCCAAGGGTCATGCTTTTTGTAATACAAAGTATCTTTCATTTCAAAATACAATTTGTTTAGGTTTTTGTATTTTTGGAGTAGATACATAATAAATGCATTGGTTTGTATTTGTTCTGCCTATGCATTTTTCGGATTACAATTTCTTTGTCTATGTATGTTCTGCATGTGCATGCATTGTTTCTTCACATTATTGCCACTTCTTCTGAGTACTTGGGCTACATATATATATTATTTCAAGTTTGGGGGATGCAGCTCGTAGTCTATTACTATTCTGTTGAATATATCAAAATATATTGCCTTAAGTTATCAACACTGTTTAATGATGGAGCAACAAATATACAGATTTTCATTCGATAAGGAGTTCATGTTGGAAATGGAAAACTCAGTTAGGTGAAGTAGTGAATATGTCAATCATTAGGTGAAGTGTCACCTCGTTTCTATTGTGATTCTCTTTGTAATCTTTAACCTGAGTGAAGTTGCTTACCTATGCTTTTTGGAATAGAAGTCAATGGGAGCTTAGGATCTCTCCCCATGATGAGTGCAATTCCCTTTCCCTACTGGCCTACCGCCTTACCATACAAAAATCAGATTATGTCCGAGTTGGTGGAGTTTTGGAAGTCTTTGTCAAAGAACACGGCTCAGCTGATCCTGCAACTGTCTGTCTGTTTTAGTCAATATTATTTATGAACAAAATCATGCATGATCTTCAGGCGCTTTTGCACTCTGTACTTCAAAGTCAAACCAATAAGTGGAGTCTCCGATATTTATATTCCAGGCCTCATAAATCTCCCTGTCAATATCAGAAGGCATGTTAAAGCTTATGATGCAATTCATTTTGTTCAAAAAATCCCAACCAGCAATAAATTTCATAATATTTGTATACTCTGTAATAAATTTGTTTGTCAACCGTGCAGAGCATTCAATTCACTCAATTCACTCCACATATTGTAATATATTCCATAATTTGTTTGTACTACATAGACATTTTCCAGAAAACTTGTACTTACACATTTAATTCACTCCACACATTATATCCGACTTAATAGCTCTATAGAACCAAGGCCCAAAATATCGATATCGATGAATATATCGGTATACCCAAAAACCGATATATATCGGATATATCTATTTTTTTGGTGACCAGTCCAAATTATTTAAAATGTCGGAAATATCGGAAATATCGGAAATATATTGAAAATATCGGATTTATATTAAAAAATGGTCAAAAAGTCAACCGATATATATTGTAAATATCGGATATATCGATTATATCGGCGATATAAAGTTTTATATAGGAAATTCTGATATATATCAGGAAAAAAAGGGTTCTATATTCGGTGGATATATGTCGAAAATATCGATATCGGTGTACCAAAATACCGATATATATCGGCGATATTTTGGTCCATATATAGAACAACTATCAATAGAGGCCAATGTATTTTTTTTCTAATTGTTTCTCAATGTGATCATTTTAAAAAAAAAAAAAATGGTATTTGTTACCTAGCTACAACATCTTTATCTGTCCAAACTACATGCTTATTTAAACAGACCAAAATATATTATATTTAAAGCTTTTAAATAGTAATCTTGCCACATAGCCATCTTCCGGAAAACATTTATTTACAAATTCAATTCAATCCACATATTATATCCGCCTTAATAGATCTATATATAGAACAAATATTTACAATGTACAATGTATTTTCCTAATTGTTTCTCAATGTGATCGTTTCTAAATAAATAAATAAATTGCTTTTGTTAGCTAGCTACAATTTTTTTCTCTGTCCAACCTACCTGCTTATATTTTAAAAAAAAAAAAAAAAAAAAAAAAAGTTGATGGATTCACTAGATCATTCTAAAGACAATGATAAAATAAAAAAAAATAAAAAAAAAAGTTATTCTTCTTGCATTTTTTTTTTGAGATATTTTATTCTCCAGTGTAGAATAACAATTATGTTGCACACCATGATATAATATTCTTATATCTTACAGATAGTATATTCATATGAATCCAACAATGTTCCTCAATCACATATAAATACTCGACAAGATAATTACACAACCAGCAACACAAAGGTTAACTTCATCAACATAATACCTATATTTTTGGTAAATTGGTTTGTGGCATATGCACTCATATTGACTAAATTATAGGCGGTTAAATACCTCTTTGAATATATTTATTTGCACCATGGAAGAGCAGCAAAAAACAAATCGGACAAAGAACACAACTAGCGTACTGAAGTGCTCTTTTCTTATTGAAGTTTTTTGTAAGACCTCGACCTGTATTAATCTAAAACATATTACATAATATATCCATTCAAACAAATGTAATATGTTACTATTCTAATTTACATGCGTTCATTCTTTTGATTTTTTTCACCCCAATTTTCTTTTCTAGAACGTGCAACGCACGTACCCGTTTACTAGTATATATATATATATATATATATATATATATATATATATATATATATATATATATTATTGAATTTGTTTTTTTTTTATCAAATAGTAAATATCTCTCTTATTAAGAGTGTGTTTGTTATGATGGAAACACTATGGAAAGGAAAAGGAAATAAGAGTGGTCCACCTTTTCCATAGTTTTTAAGGCGTTTGTTTACCAATGGAAAGAAAATGAGATTTTCCATATGGAAACAAAATCATGGAAATGGAAAAGGTTTTGTGTCCTTAGCTAACCCCTAAAAATTTTGTGGAAAGAAAAGGAAAGGAAATAGATAGCTAAGGACTTACTACTAACACACCCATCACCCAACAATACAATTATTCCCGATTATTCCTTTCTCCACTTTTTACTTTTCTTTCCCCAGTTTACCAAACACATACCATTTAAAATTATTTCATTTCCATTCCATTCCATTCTATTTCATAGTGGACCACCCATTTTATTTTCTTTCCTTTCCATGAGTTAAAATTTAACAAACACACCCTAAATATACAAAAGCAGGCCAAATGAAAGACTAGTTGTCTCTTTTGCCTATAAAGTTGGACCGGCACGAGGTTGTTGTACTTCAATTACAAGCATAATTTGGCAAGAGTAACTCTGAAAATGGCTCTCCTCCACCTCAACTTCTTGTCAACTAAGATTTCCTCCTCCACTCCCTTTCCAAAGCAAGTCCCATCACAAAAATCTCGTAATGTTGAATTCACAACTTCTCCACGCAAGTGTCTAGCTACTACCCAGAATGGCGTCGTTGCTCAAACTGAGAGGCGATCTGCAAATTATAAAGACAGCATATGGGAGCATTAGGAGAGTAAAAAAAAATCGTTGACCCATCATCCGGTTGGGTACCCGGTCTTCACCCGCCACCCAAACCCGTACCGACCTGAAAACAGACCCGGTCTGCCCCACCACCGTTTTTACGCAGTCGGGCTATGGGTGTAGATTCTATACTCAAATCCGTCCCGTCAAACCGCCTGACCCGCACCGTGTCAAAAGCCGTTGACCCAACCCCGTTGACCCGCACAATTTCAAGACTCTAAATCTAATATTTTTGTATTTTGTTTATATTTGGGAAATATAAACACAAACTTATGAGTTCAACATCAATTTATAATATTCAAGTTTGAACATTTGGTAAATATCAAAAGTTCAAATTCAACTTTCGAATTTTGGAGAAGATGAATCATTCATCCTTGTATTAATTTCAGATTCTTTTAGTTTATATTTTATTGTTTTGTACCATAGATCCTCACTCCCATCTTCATTTTATCATGCTATGAAAAATAATCAATTTACAAATGGTAAATCACGATAAATAAGTTTCAAATTTGCAGATATGGTTTTGGGTTCAAGTTCAAGTTTTTTTATATTTGTTTATTTTTTATTGATTGATTCCATTTTTTTTTCAGATGTTGTGAATTGGAAATATATTATTTCGCGAAATTAGAAAGTTTTTTGGGTGAAATTGGGTTAAAATGTTAATTTCCACTCGACCTGGATGACCTTAAAACCCACCCCGTGTCATGTCTTGGAAACGGATGGCGATCTTAAGACATGACACTTCAACCTGCCCCGCCCCACCCCGCCTGTCGGGGACCACTGGATATGTAATCCCTAGACCGGCCCCATCACTATTTGACCTGCGGTTGACTTTGAAAAATGATTACACGGTCATCATTACAACTCTAAAACTTCCTATATATAGCTAGAATTCTTTGCTTAAATCGGAATAGATCATTCTGGTGCATAATTACAATAACTTCCCTCTGTTGTACTAGGCCTGTGATCATGATCACGTTTAGTGTATAGTTCTTTTCGGTGACAAAGCAGGCACCATGCATGCATGGTTCTTTTCCTGTCCAATTGTTAAAAGATGAACTTCAACGCCATTTTACAGATAACAGATCGAATGCTTTTTATGAAATAAATTAAATGTCCTTACACGAAGAAAGAAAGAAATAACTAATTTTCAAGTCTTGTACAGGCCGAAGTGTATGTGTTGAGGAGAATGAGGGCCAACATTCTAAAAGATGAGGTGACACACATACTGGACCATGCGCGAGATGCTAGCAGCCCTTTCGCGTTGCTTGTGCTGATAGATGACATACAGAGGTTGGGGTTAGGATATATTTTCGAAAAGAAGATCCGAATAGCCTTGGGATTTCTGATCGAAAAGAATCTAAAAATGGAAGAGAGTCTTGAAACTACAACTCTGTACTTTAGGCTCCTTAGACAACACGGGTTCAAGGTCTCTCAAGGTACGACCAACTCCTTTGGCTCAGGTTTTAATCTTCATTGCTCATCATCATCTGTTATGTACCTCTGTTTTTAGTTTTAATTGCTTCTCTTTTTCTTTTTTGTAAATTGGTGAAACAGATGTCTTCAGCATATTTAGGGACCGTCAAAACAGTTTCAAGGAGAGTCTCGGCCAGGATGTCAAGGGTATGGTTAGATTGTTTGAGGCTTCTTATCTGGGCTTAGAAGGAGAAGACATACTTGACGAGGCCAACGCCTTTGCCCGTAGGCATTTATTGGATGTTAAGGGAAACGCGGACCTTGCGGAACTAGTAACTCATGCTTTGGACTTGCCATTGCATCATCGGATTACAAGGTTAGAGGCTAGATGGTATATTGATGCCTACTCAAGAAGAAAGGACGTGAATTCAACGTTGCTTGAACTTGCGAAGTTGGACTACAATATGATTCAAGCTACTTATCAGAAAGATCTCATGGAAACGTCAAGGTAAGAGTTAAGACCCTTCATTAGTTACAATTTAAGGAGCTATCACAAGAAGTCAAGAAGACACGGCGTGTACTATTGAGCAGTAACCTTCTACGTGTTATAATGTTTCCTCTGTCGTTACTATTGTAGGTGGTGGAAAAAGTTAGACATAGTAATGAACTTGCCCTTCTCAAGAGATAGGTTGGCAGAATCCTTCTTATGGTCTGTCGGAATGACTGACGAACCACAATACAGTTATTGTAGACAAGTAATTACGAAAGTCATTGCTCTGGTAACCATAATTGACGATGTCTATGACGTTTATGCCACATATGATGAAGCCAAACTCTTTACTGATGCAGTTGAAAGGTTCGGAACAATGTTCTTTTTTGTTCAATGTTCTCTTTCTGTTGGAAATTTACTTGAAATTTCTAAAACACGTACGTGTTCAACTCAATATGCAGATGGGATATTAATGCAGTGGAACAACTTCCAGATTATATGAAGTTGTGTTTCTTTGCTCTTTACAACACCGTTAATGAATTTGCTTATAATGCCCTTAGGAGCATGGGTTTAATATCCTTCCACACTTGAGGAAACAGGTTAGTCCATTCACTTCATCTGTTTACCATTATGGAAATCGTCTGTTTTCCCTGACAAACTTAACGTTTATATGCTTGCTATCACAACAACAAAATATAGCAACGATAGCTTCCAAAGAAAGTTATGAAAGATCTATAATAGCGTTGTGGTGCAAGCTATTGAAGCTCCTGCTATCTTTGCTGCCAAGTCAAACATAGCATCCCTGACAAGCTATGGCTGCTGAACCACTTATAGCCTAAAGTGCAAGCCATTAATAAGATGACTCCACTGCACGCTATCACTGACTTGTTATTTGGTTTTTTTTTTTTTGTCCTGCAGTGGCTTCTGAATTACCCTCTTTACTACAAATATTGGAATTCAAATATTTGCAAAGACAACTTAAACTCAAATTCTAATTGTATTAATCACTAAAACCATAATATATGGTTATACACTCATATGTATATATCCTACAATCATAACAACAACAATAACAACAACAAAAATCTGACTTTCAAATGCAACAAGCTCCACAGAGGTCAGCCTATAGTTCTAGCACATATCGTTGCCAAATAAGAGTAGATCCCCAAAAAGAACAAAGTGAGGCATTATTCCTATAATCCAAGCCATAGGCTTCTCTCATCAGCTTCACGACACGAGCTGACAATATACAACCACGCACAGCAGCAGCTTGAGATTCATTCAGTATGGACAATCTCCCACCCAAAGTTTCAGCATGCATGTCATCAATATGCGAACAGAGATTACAAGTACCCTCGATCTGCAAGATAGATAAGAACATCATAGGAACCATCTTTTACATAGCTTAATTTTATTACTCTATGGAAAAGTCAAAATGACTTAGCAAAACAAATGCAAAACAAATCTGAGATATAAATCAACAGTGACAGGAACACCATATACTATAAATACTAGTGCAATGCCCATACAAAAGTGAGATTAATTTAAAATGTTTCATACCGCTGAATCAGGGCATGAAACCTCCTTGAGTATCTTCACATTCCGTAACTTGTGTAAAGATTTCCATATTCTACTGTTTGTTGTTGTATTTATTAGAAAAACTGCAAAAAGTGAGTTCCTCATACTTAAGTAGGCTGATGTCCTTGATTTGGGTGCGAATCTAAAGTTCTTACTTAATATCCAATCTCAATAGTTTGAGTACTAACCTTATTCAGATATAACATTAGATATAGCAAAATGAATGCAAAATAAATCAATCATGTTATTAACAGAAAAAGACAAGCAGTGATAACCACAAAACCCAACTAAAAGCAAACAAAAACATTGTTGTTTAGAACTACAGCCTATAGCAGACAAAGTCTCAGATGACCAAAATAATTTCTGGTGAGAAGAGCCAGTTCAGTGATGATGATCGTCATCGTCATCGTCATTGTCATGTCCAAAAAAAAAAAGAAATGAAGCATACCCATTTTAATAATATGATCACTGGGCCATGCTATCGATCTTGTCACAGCCTGCTCCATCGTTCGTAATCCATTGGATGGTTTCCAAACTTTTGCACTAGGTTCAAGCGCATTAGTTACCCAAACCTTGCAAGCACCTGGCCCAAGTTTGACACCGCTGCAGATTGCATTCGGATCATTTGTTAGCCATGTTCCTTCAGCAACTATATCCTCTTTATCCATCCTGAACAACTTGCACTCAATACCTTCAAAAGATGGCTATCATAAAACAAGAGCAAGAAAAAATGCAATTATACACAAAAAGTTCGTATAAGTAGACAATCAAACCAGTTTCAAATATAAATCAAACTTAACTACATCAGTGAAGGTTGTATACCTGGGGTGGAGATTTATTAGCATGGACAAATGATGAAATGCCCTGTTTTAATTGTAAATCAGTAATAATGTGACAAATATCTAAAACCGAGAAACATAACTGGAACCAAACTACTTTACACACTTGCCTGACTTTGCATAAGCTGAGTCATTACTTGTTGCATGTTTTTCATTTGTTCTTGCATTTCCCTCTTTTCAATTATATGGTGTTGCATGTCCTGTCTCAAAGTTTCCATGCTAGCAACCTTCTCGTTTAAAACAGAAACTACTTCTTGCAGTTGGGCCACTGTTTCGTTGTTTTGAGCAATAAGTCCTAACATCGATGGACATACACCAAACCCATATCCTCTCACTCGGCCACGACGTTCAGGTCCAAACAGCTGAGAAATAGCATCGTCTTGGAGAGATAAGGAAGATGACTCTACTTGGGTTTCTCTAAATTCTTGTATCTTTTCCTGAACATCCATATTTGGCTTACCATCAATAACTAAATAAATGAAACAATAGAAAAATTCAAGTATATTTACACGGTATTATTTTACCACTTTCGCAGCAACTGCATCATTGGCGGGTTCACCATTCTTCTTAGTATGTGCTTTCTCCCACACATCAGCTCTCGATACAGAGGATGGGTTGGAACTCTCTTCTTTCTACATATAATTTTAAACAAGTTAGACAGTGAACTAGACATGTTAAGCTAATTATTCTCTTAGAAATGACATAATCATAATTGAATGATCTTACCATTTCAGCCTCCAATCTAGCATATCCCTTTCGACTACATGTGTGTGGAAGATTTTGTTTTGCTCTCATCTTCTTGAACTTCATACTTATCGCCTAGGGAAAAAAACAGTACTCCCTCTTAAGTTTAAAATATTATGAACAAAACTATTAAGAACAATAAACTATACATACTTGAAATTCTTTGGAGAGCCTTTTTCTCACAAAAGTTTTCCACCATTCGAGCTTAATATTCTTAGGCCTTTTTTCCATTCTTTCCTCTTCATTTGCACATGATGCTATTATCCTTGAGAATCTGGACTTTGACGATCTCCACAAGTAGCCCAACTCTCTCATGGTAATATGTCTTGCACTTTCAGGAACGACAAACTTTTGCTACAAAACAAAATAAAAAAAAGTACAGTAAATTTTAAGGACTGATAATAACCATGTAACATTAAACAAAATTTAGCAATATTGCATTAAATAATACCTTTGTTACTGTCCACAATGAATCTTTCGTTTCATTTGAAACTTTCTTCCAATTGTCAATATTTATATCAACCATCAGCCGTACTTGAGCTCCCAAGAAAGACACAAGCTTCTTAGACTCTTCATGTATAGGTTGACCCCTTTCGTTGTATGTGACTTTCAACCGTTTGCTTTTTTCAGTTGGTATGACATTGCATACAGCAGGCCCCCTTTTGGTTGAATTCTTTGTTAATCCTTTTGTAGATGGGTTCAACCCGCTTTCGAAAGAGTCACCTTGGTGAGTCTCATCATTTAATCGATGATTAGATATTCTTTCGGTTGGTCTAATATTCTCAGTGCGCATCAAACACAAGATGAAAAACTTAACATGAAATCAATAGTGAGGACAAATCGATATAAGGATGCATGTATACCTGAATAAAGACATCATTGCGAGGATTCAACCGTTTGCTTTTTTCAAATTTGGTATGACATTGCATCTGGCAGGCCCCTTTTGGTTGAATTCTTTGTTAATCCTTTTGTAGATGGGTTCAGCCCGCTTTTGAAAGAGTCACCTTGGTGAGTCTCATCATTTAATCGATGATTAGATATTCTTTCGGTTGGTCTAATATTCAGTGCGCATCAAACCGCGATGAAAAGCCCGACATGTTAAAACTTGTATTCTTGCTATTGTGATTTAAACTTGTCCATGCGAGTTATTAATTGAATGTGATGCATAGTATCATGATACAACTCTAGGATCATACGTAATGTGTCGTCTTTCGTTTCTTCATTATTCTTTTCAGCTTAAAACTTTCTCATGTGCCATCCTCTTTGCATTTACTGAAGCATACATAACCCATCTCTAGTTTCCAAATTTTAGTGTTGGCCATTAATCGATTTATGATAGCAATTGAGAGTTGAGTACTCAATACGTGCTGCACCTGAAGGTTTGCATCTAGTTTTTTGTAATTAAAATGGAGAACCTGGTCTTACAAGTGGGTAACAGACCAACCTGCTTGGAAGAGGTCTGAAGGCAGAGACCACATACTTCCTAATAAGTTATAATTAGATATAAGGATGCATGTATACCTGAAGTAAAGACATCATTGCGAGGATTTGAAATGTGTACACCACCGTCTGAATGACAGTGGTTCAGGGTCTCTATCATCAATATTCTTACCTTTCTTCATTTTCTTCTTGTTCTCTTCCTCCTCATTGCCATGAGCCCCATTCGCGATCTGGTAATGAGATTTACCCATGATGTCTAATATGTGACCGAGGCAGAGAAGTCATTATATAAAGTTCAATCAACAACCTTTAATATATATAATACATACACAAAGTGACACAAAGTTCATCAAACAAAATATAAATTCATCAAACATACTTGTCAATAATACAAAATAGCATATAAGAAATTCCAACAAAAAAAGTCGAGACATAATATTCTATTACATTTCTCGAACAAAACTAAATCGACCACCAATTACATGCATATACTATTATACCCATACGCCTTCACAATCCTTTCTCACATAAGTCTCATCATCATCATTATTGACATTCCAGTTACGGCTAGAAACATCTTGTGCTTGTGGGAAAATGTCAACAATGTTCTCATGCATCACCAACTCAATGAAACCTTTCGGCGGAACCTTCAATAGGACATACCAGGCAGATAAATCACTTTCCCTAGAGTAAAAGACTTTGTTAGCTTGTGATGCTAGTATGAAAGGCTCTTTCTGTTGGCTTTGTCCTTGGTGAAGGTTAACCAAGGTGAACCCATCGTCAACTTTAACACCACTGGTAACATTTGCCCAATAACAATTAAACACAGGAATTCGAAAAGTATGATAATCAAGCAAAATAATGTCTTTTATATAACCATAATACGAAACCGTCTCAAAAACTTGGTTTGTATCCTTTGAACTAGATCGGCACAATGTTTTCGAATTGATGCAAACGCCGCTATCTTGAGTAGATTTCTCTCCCTCTTTGGTATGGAAGCGTTGTCCCTTGATGATATAACATGAGCATGACATTGCTTGATTGCGAGGACCATAAGCAAGCCACTTCAATAAGTTGGATATCTTGGTTTTCTTCTCTTCATCTGTGACCTTTTGCCTCAACCAACTAGAAAAACTTGCTACATGTCTTGCCCACAACAAGCTTTCATTCTTTGAGAGACGTGGCTCTAAATGCTTAAGTTCATCTATGTGCAATCTGGTCAATTCAAAAACAATCATGCACGTGTTTGATGTTAAAAATTAAATAATAGACAAGATTTAGTTATACATACTTTACATATGGTTCCACTACAGCCATGTTAAATAGCACATAACGATGTGCACTCTCAAGCATCTCGTCTGTTAATGAAACTGGTCTCTCCTTAGAAGTAGGGCGTCCTTCAGGTATCGTTTCATTATACTCTTCATGTCGAGATTCTCTTACATCCATTTCAGCTACTTTCTTCATATGCTCACTACAAAACCTCATAGCTTCATTTGCAACATAGTTTTCTGCTATGCAACCTTCGGGACGTCTTGGGGATTCCTAACGTAACCTTTAAGCATCTTCATGTATCTAAAGAAATATGTAAGATGTAACTTATAATGTTAATTTTTTATTATTTTGACAAAATTGATCTGAGTAAAGCCAAGTAATTACCTCTCAAATGCAAACATCCAACGAAGATGAACTGGCCCACCCACTCGTGCTTCCCGTGCTAAGTGAATAGTCAAGTGCACCATTATATCAAAGAAGGAAGGAGGAAAGAACCTTTCTAACATGCACAAAGTTTCAGCAACTTCATCCTCAAGGGCTTCCATCTCTTCTCTATGTATGACTCTTTGACATAACTTGTTGAAAAAAGCACAAAATCGAAATATTGCGTCTCTTGGACCTCTTGGAAGAAGCCCTCTCAAAGATACAGGCAACAATTGTTGCATTAGAACATGGCAATCATGAGACTTGAGACCAATTATCTTGCCTTCCACCATCTTAACGCATCTTTTTCCAATGTTTGAGCTATAACCATCCGGCAACTTTAAGTCCGTCAATCTCTTTAACATGATATTTTTGTCCTTCTTTGATAAAGTATGAGGTGCAGCAGGAAGAAAGGTTCTTTTACCATTATCTTTTGGATGCAATGCACACCTAATTCCCATTACTTGTAAATCTTGGCGAGAATGAAGTCCATCTTTAGATTTTTCTTTCACATTCAATAATGTCCCGACAATGCTTTCACACGCGTTTTTTTCCATATGCATCACATCCAAGTTGTGTAACAAAACTAGATGCTGAAAAACAGAATGAAGAACTATTTTATCACACTGCAAAATGAAAATTTATTACAAACTTAGGAAAAAAAACATATGGACTATATACAAATCGAAGATAGTTATTACCTCCCAATCACGGCAAGTCGAAGAAAATTGATCTCTTCTTCCACATGCATCACACTTCTTCTTTCTTTTCATTCCTATCCCTGACTTTCCCAAAAATCATTTTGAATGTTCTCAACCTCTGCAAAAACTTTAGTGCCGGTAATATACTTGGCTTTTCTCCAAGTTCTTTCTTCCCGTTAAACCGACTTTTTTTCTGCGATAAGGATGGTTCTTGGGAAGAAATTTCCTACTGCCCATGTATGCAAACTTTTTACTAAAAGGCAACCAAAGATGAATGGGTTTCATTGGTAATACCACACAGGACATGCTTTTTCCCCTTAACTCGTACATCCAAATTAAATTTCCAAGAGCTGGAAAATCACTTATAGTCCACATCAAAACTGCCTTCAAACTAAAAAAGCTTTTGGTGAATGCATCATAAACTTGAACCCCTTTATTCCACAACTCAAGCAAGTCATCTATAAGTGGTTGTAAGTACACGTCTATTTCATCCCCCGGCTGCTTATCCCCTGGTATTAATAATGCCAACATCATGTATTCCTTTTTCATGCATAACCACGGTGGTAAGTTGTATATCACTAGCATTACTGGCCAAATACTATACTTAGAACTTAGACCACGGTAAGGATTCATTCCATCAGCAGCCAAAGCAAGTCTAAGATTTCGGGGATCATTTGAGAAAGAGAGCCAGTTTTTATTGATTTTGTCCCACGCAAAGGAATCCACCGGATGGTGCATGTAGCCATCTTTACTTTTATTATTAAAATGCCACCTCAAAAGTTCAGCCTTCTCAACCGACCCAAACATCCTCTTAAACCTTGGAATTATAGGAAAATACCTCAACACCTTTTTCGGAACTTTCTTATAAACCTTATCAGTCCTGTCATCTACTTTCCATCGAGAAGAATCACATTTTGGACATGTATTTGCAAGCTCTAGATCACCCCTAAAAAGAACACAATCATTCACACAAGCATGGATTTTCCTCTCCTCTAAATCAAACTCCTTTAGTAACCTTTTCACCGAATATAGAGAATCTGGTAGTGTATTGTTATTTGGAAGCATTTCACACAATATGTCCAATAGCCTATTAAAACTCTTGTTAGACCAGCCACTGATAGCTTTAAGTTTGTATAAAACCACTGCTGCTGATAATCTCGTGTACGTTGTACAACCAAGATATAAAGGTGATTCAACATTTTCCATGTAATTCTTAAACTCATCATTGGTTTGATCATCATCAATTACTGATTTCCTCTCATTCTCCATATAAGCAGCTCTACACAAGTTATATGTTTCTGACATTTCAAAATTTGGTATGACTTTATTTGGTTTCTCCCCATGACAGATGAAAGTATCATATGTCATATCCATCCCTTTAATTATTAGGTGATCCCATACGGTTTCACAACTCGGCCTTAGGTTCTTACTTTGTTTGCAAGGGGCATAAGATATTATCTAGGTCTTCTCCAGTTTTCAAAGCATTCCCTCTAGCGAACAATATAAACTCTCGAACCCCAGCTTTATACTCATTGGTGTTTCTACAAGTAACAAACAGGAATCAACAACCTAACTACTTAAGAAGTGAGAAGGTACTGACGCAAAGTGTTGTTTTACCTGTCATATGACATCCACTCCTTGTCCATCTTCTCACGTCACTCTCTCTCTCTATTCAATTTTCAACCGTTTGCTTTTTTCAGTTGACCCCTTTCGTTGTATGTGACTTTCAACCGTTTGCTTTTTTCAGTTGGTATGACATTGCATACAGCAGGCCCCCTTTTGGTTGAATTCTTTGTTAATCCTTTTGTAGATGGGTTCAACCCGCTTTCGAAAGAGTCACCTTGGTGAGTCTCATCATTTAATCGATGATTAGATATTCTTTCAGTTGGTCTAATATTCTGGTCTGCATCAAACACAGTATGAAAAACTTAACATGAAATCAATAGTGAGGACAAATCGATATAAGGATGCATGTATACCTGAAATAAAGACATCATTGCGAGGATTCAACCGTTTGCTTTTTTCAGCTGGTATGACATTGCATACAGCAGGCCCCCTTTTGGTTGAATTCTTTGTTAATCCTTTTGTAGATGGGTTCAGCCCGCTTTTGAAAGAGTCACCTTGGTGAGTCTCATCATTTAATCGATGATTAGATATTCTTTCAGTTGGTCTAATATTCTGGTCTGCATCAAACACAGTATGAAAAACTGACATGTTAAAACTTGTATTCTTGCTATTGTGATTTAAACTTGTCCATGCGAGTTATTAATTGAATGTGATGCATAGTATCATGATACAACTCTAGGATCATACGTAATGTGTCGTCTTTCGTTTCTTCATTATTCTTTTCAGCTTAAAACTTTCTCATGTGCCATCCTCTTTGCATTTACTGAAGCATACATAACCCATCTCCAGTTTCCAAATTTTAGTGTTGGCCATTAATCGATTTATGATAGCAATTGAGAGTTGAGTACTCAATACGTCTTTTGAAAGGTTTGCATCTAGTTTTTTGTAATTAAAATGGAGAACCTGGTCTTACAAGTGGGTAACAGACCAACCTGCTTGGAAGAGGTCTGAAGGCAGAGACCACATACTTCCTAATAAGTTATAATTAGATATAAGGATGCATGTATACCTGAAGTAAAGACATCATTGCGAGGATTTGAAATGTGTACACCACCGTCTGAATGACAGTGGTTCAGGGTCTCTATCATCAATATTCTTACCTTTCTTCATTTTCTTCTTGTTCTCTTCCTCCTCATTGCCATGAGCCCCATTGCGATACAGCCGAGATTTACCCATGATGTCTAATATGTGACCAGGGCAGAGAAGTCATTATATAAAGTTCAATCAACAACCTTTAATATATATAATACATACACAAAGTGACACAAAGTTCATCAAACAAAATATAAATTCATCAAACATACTTGTCAATAATACAAAATAGCATATAAGAAATTCCAACAAAAAGTCGAGACATAATATTCTATTACATTTCTGAACAAAACTAAATCGACCACCAATTACATGCATATACTATTATACCCATACGCCTTCACAATCCTTTCTCACATAAGTCTCATCATCATCATTATTGACATTCCAGTTACGGCTAGAAACATCTTGTGCTTGTGGGAAAATGTCAACAATGTTCTCATGCATCACCAACTCAATGAAACCTTTCGGCGGAACCTTCAATAGGACATACCAGGCAGATAAATCACTTTCCCTAGAGTAAAAGACTTTGTTAGCTTGTGATGCTAGTATGAAAGGCTCTTTCTGTTGGCTTTGTCCTTGGTGAAGGTTAACCAAGGTGAACCCATCGTCAACTTTAACACCACGGTAACATTTGCCCAATAACAATTAAACAGGGAATTGAAAAGTATGATAATCAAGCAAAATAATGTCTTTTATATAACCATAATCTGAAACCGTCTCAAAACTTGGTTTGTATCCTTTGAACTAGATCGGCACAATGTTTTCGAATTGATGCAAACGCCGCTATCTTGAGTAGATTTCTCTCCCTCTTTGGTATGGAAGCGTTGTCCCTTGATGATATAACATGAGCATGACATTGCTTGATTGCGAGGACCATAAGCAAGCCACTTCAATAAGTTGGATATCTTGGTTTTCTTCTCTTCATCTGTGACCTTTTGCCTCAACCAACTAGAAAAACTTGCTACATGTCTTGCCCACAACAAGCTTTCATTCTTTGAGAGACGTGGCTCTAAATGCTTAAGTTCATCTATGTGCAATCTGGTCAATTCAAAAACAATCATGCACGTGTTTGATGTTAAAAATTAAATAATAGACAAGATTTAGTTATACATACTTTACATATGGTTCCACTACAGCCATGTTAAATAGCACATAACGATGTGCACTCTCAAGCATCTCGTCTGTTAATGAAACTGGTCTCTTCTTAGAAGTAGGGCGTCCTTCAAGTATCGTTTCATTATACTCTTCATGTCGAGATTCTCTTACATCCATTTCAGCTACTTTCTTCATATGCTCACTACAAAACCTCATAGCTTCATTTGCAACATAGTTTTCTGCTATGCAACCTTCAGGACGTGCGGGATTCCTAACGTAACCTTTAAGCATCTTCATGTATCTAAAGAAATATGTAAGATGTAACTTATAATGTTAATTTTTTATTATTTTGACAAAATTGATCTGAGTAAAGCCAAGTAATTACCTCTCAAATGCAAACATCCAACGAAGATGAACTGGCCCACCCACTCGTGCTTCCCGTGCTAAGTGAATAGTCAAGTGCACCATTATATCAAAGAAGGAAGGAGGAAAGAACCTTTCTAACATGCACAAAGTTTCAGCAACTTCATCCTCAAGGGCTTCCATCTCTTCTCTATGTATGACTCTTTGACATAACTTGTTGAAAAAAAGCACAAAATCGAAATATTGCGTCTTGGACCTCTTGGAAGAAGCCCTCTCAAAGATACAGGCAACAATTGTTGCATTAGAACATGGCAATCATGAGACTTGAGACCAATTATCTTGCCTTCCACCATCTTAACGCATCTTTTTCCAATGTTTGAGCTATAACCATCCGGCAACTTTAAGTCCGTCAATCTCTTTAACATGATATTTTTGTCCTTCTTTGATAAAGTATGAGGTGCAGCAGGAAGAAAGGTTCTTTTACCATTATCTTTTGGATGCAATGCACACCTAATTCCCATTACTTGTAAATCTTGGCGAGAATGAAGTCCATCTTTAGATTTTTCTTTCACATTCAATAATGTCCCGACAATGCTTTCACACGCGTTTTTTTCCATATGCATCACATCCAAGTTGTGTAACAAAACTAGATGCTGAAAAACAGAATGAAGAACTATTTTATCACACTGCAAAATGAAAATTTATTACAAACTTAGGAAAAAAAAACATATGGACTATATACAAATCGAAGATAGTTATTACCTCCCAATACGGCAAGTCGAAGAAAATTGATCTCTTCTTCCACATGCGCCCACACTTCTTCTTTCTTTTCATTCCTATCCTGACTTTCCCAAAATCATTTTGAATGTTCTCAACCTCTGCAAAAACTTTAGTGCCACCCAATACTTGGCTTTTCTCTCAAGTTCTTTCTTCCCGTTAAACCGACTTTTTTTCTGCCGATAAGGATGGTTACTGGGAAGAAATTTCCTACTGCCCATGTATGCAAACTTTTTACTAAAAGGCAACCAGCATGAATGGGTTTCATTGGCACACACAGGACATGCTTTTTCCCCTTAATCAGACATCCAAATAAATTTCCAAGAGCTGGAAAATCACTTATAGTCCACATCAAAACTGCCTTCAAACTAAAAAAGCTTTTGGTGAATGCATCATAAACTTGAACCCCTTTATTCCACAACTCAAGCAAGTCATCTATAAGTGGTTGTAAGTACACGTCTATTTCATCCCCCGGCTGCTTATCCCCTGGTATTAATAATGCCAACATCATGTATTCCTTTTTCATGCATAACCACGGTGGTAAGTTGTATATCACTAGCATTACCGGCCAAATACTATACTTAGAACTTAGACCACGGTAAGGATTCATTCCATCGGCCCCACCAAAGCAAGTCTAAGATTTCGGGGATCATTTGAGAAAGAGAGCCAGTTTTTATTGATTTTGTCCCACGCAAAGGAATCCACCGGATGGTGCATGTAGCCATCTTTACTTTTATTATTAAAATGCCACCTCAAAAGTTCAGCCTTCTCAACCGACCCAAAAATCCTCTTAAACCTTGGAATTATAGGAAAATACCTCAACACCTTTTTCGGAACTTTCTTATAAACCTTATCAGTCCTGTCATCTACTTTCCATCGAGAAGAATCACATTTTGGACATGTATTTGCAAGCTCTAGATCACCCCTAAAAAGAACACAATCATTCACACAAGCATGGATTTTCCTCTCCTCTAAATCAAACTCCTTTAGTAACCTTTTCACGAATATAGAGAATCGGTAGTGTATTGTTATTTGGAAGCATTTCACACAATATGTCCAATAGCCTATTAAAACTCTTGTTAGACCAGCCAATCGATAGCTTTAAGTTTGTATAAAACCATCGCTGCTGCTGATAATCTAGGTAATGCGTTGTACAACCAAGATATAAAGGTGATTCAACATTTTCCATGTAATTCTTAAACTCATCATTGGTTTGATCATCATCAATTACTGATTTCCTCTCATTCTCCATATAAGCAGCTCTACACAAGTTATATGTTTCTGACATTTCAAAATTTGGTATGACTTTATTTGGTTTCTCCCCATGACAGATGAAAGTATCATATGTCATATCCATCCCTTTAATTATTAGGTGATCCCATACAGTTTCACAACTCTGACGCCTTAGGTTCTTACACTGTTTGCAAGGGCATAAGATATTATCTAGGTCTTCTCCAGTTTTCAAAGCATTCCCTCTAGCGAACAATATAAACTCTCGAACCCCAGCTTTATACTCATTGGTGTTTCTACAAGTAACAAACAGGAATCAACAACCTAACTACTTAAGAAGTGAGAAGGTCTTGACGCTTAAAGTGTTGTTTTACTGTCATATGACATCCACTCCTTGTCCATCTTCTCCGTCACTCTCTCTCTCTATTCAATTTTCAAAGTCAAACAAACAAAAGTTTGAAGTTCAAACAACTAACAATTCTACCAATATCAATGAATCCATGCAATACTAAGCATATAGTTAAACTGTTTCAAACATGCTTTCACTACCCTTGTTTGAACTAGCAATATTAGTATCAAAATAACAAAATGAAATCAATAACCAAATGAAATCAATAATGAAATGAAATAAATATGAAATATGTATATTACCTACACAGCAGAAAATCAATCAACACAAACAGCTCGAAATCTCCTCGAATTTAATGAAGAAACAGATCGATCTGCCTTGAAATTCAATTTGATCTACATAAAAATGTAAGAAATTAGTAATGATCAAATCTGAAATCCCTAATTATCAATTTATCACTATTGAAATCCCAAATGATCAAATCTGAAATCCCTAATTATCAATTTATCACCATTGAAATCCCAAATAATCAAATCTGAAATCCCTAATTTTCACTCGCCTCATTTTAAACTTGGCTTGAGAAATGAGTTTTCTCTTCCAGTTTTTTTGAGACAAAATAGAAATGGGTTTTCTCGATTTTATGTGAGGAGTAAAGAGTGAAAAATAGGAAAAAGAAAATAGCGACACTTGATTTTATGGTTTTCTCGATTTTCTGGTCTCAAGAGTTTGGAAACCCGGGGAGTGATTTGTGCTTGTGATTTCATTTTTGGTTTCACTTATGCGGCGCTATTTTTTTTTTGGGAAGAGTTGAAATAGCGGGCGGGGTTACGTCGCTTCTTGTTTTAATTCGAAGCAGATTAGGTTCGCTACTATTGCTGGTTGAAATAGCGTGCCCATGAGGTAGGCTATCCTGTGGTCGCTATTGCTGCTACTTTTTGTTGTAGTGAATGTTAGGCCCACTACAAACTTCAACCAGTTTACTTAACTGCAAGGACAAGGAAACTTAGGTGTCTAGAATAGAGGTTTAGTGCCCAT
Source organism: Coptis chinensis (assembly GCF_015680905.1). NCBI lineage: Eukaryota > Viridiplantae > Streptophyta > Magnoliopsida > Ranunculales > Ranunculaceae > Coptis > Coptis chinensis. Next base: position 69,264,779 of record NC_141457.1, on the reverse strand, counting down.
GACCCAGAACTATCAACATCAAGACATGACCATGCAACAAGCCTTAATTCCCGTCACTCCTCCTATGGCCACTCAACCCATCAAACCATCTATAGACAAAATAGTAGTGACCTTGCTGGAAAAATAAAATCAGATTATGCAACAAACATTTCAAATGATGTAGTCTTTGTGCCAAAAGGTTATTGACATGTCTCCTAACCAAAATAATAACCAAACAGGCGTGCTTCCAGGTCAAGCAGTGCCTAATCCTACATCAACAAACACTGCCTTCGAAGTGAACAGTATTCACTGTAATTGTGATATAAGCCAAGGGGACCTACAGGCAGTCACTACCCTTCGTTCAGGTAGAGTAGTTGATAATAAAGTGATTATGCCTGTAGATCACCCGCAAACGGAAGCTGAAAATGAAACCATACAGAATACTATCATAGAAACTAAAGACCCTACAACTGTAAAAGTTCCAGTCCAACCACAACCAAAAGGTACAACCTTATCGAATGCCACCATAGAAATTGAAGATCCTACACCTGTAGAGGTTCCAATATGGACACCTAGATGGAAAACGGCTAAAGATAAAGACCCTTATGCTAAATATAGAGATAAACCAGTGTATTCTCAGAGACTAGTTGTGTCTAAAAAGGACGAGAATTTTGAAGAGATTAAGAAAGTGTTTAAAAATCTGACTATAAACCTACCCTTTCTAGATGCTATAAAAAGTCTACCTAGACACGCTAAGTTTCTAAGAGAGTTGTGCACCAAGAAGAGGAAAACCAACATACCTAACAAAGTTTTCTTAACTGAACAATATCCCTCTTTATCTGAACATAACAGAATTATTAAGTAGAAGGACCCTGGTCGTCCTATTGTACAATGCACCTTGGGAGATTACTTCATAACAGCTGCTCTATTAGACCTGGGGGTGGGTGTTAACTTACTCCATTTTTATTTATATAAATAGCTAGGTCTCCAAGAACTTAAACCAACTAAAATGACTTTACAGTTAACCGGTCGTTCTATTAAGTACCCCAAGGGCGTAGTTGAAAACATTCACGTTAAAGTTTAAGATTTTTACTATCTAGTCGACTTCGTTATTCTTGACACAGAAGTTGCTCATGACTCTATTCCAATCATCTTAGGGCATCTTTTTTTGGCAACCGCCAATGCCCAAATCAATTGTCGGGATGAATCAATGACTCTTTCCTTTAGAAATCCGTCTGTGGAGGTTAACATGTTTAGACTCAAGTAGGGACAACTAGGTTTTCTTGTAGAAGGAGAAATAAAGTCCATTGAGAGTTTTGTATCTCACATTAGTGCGGGCGATGCTTTCATCCCCACACTAGTACATACCCCTCTTATGGAAGTAAACAAAGATCACAACTTTGATTCCCTAGACGTATAGATGAAATCGAGAAAAATTTTCTTCAACTATTTTGCAACCCTTTTTTGCCACCTCACGAGTCCCCTCATATTGACATCCATTCATCCCTTGACACCATGACAGAAGAAGAATTTTTCAACCTTTATCCCACTGATTCTTCTGACCCACCTATTAAGGAATGTCTAGCATATCTCAAGGCTTCTGTTGATCTCGAACTAAGAAGACTAGCTAAGCACCATTCACCCACCTCATATCATCCTATCACTCATTCACCTTCCATCACCAATGTTCCTCGCCCTCCACCTTATCAAAGGAATCTTGAGTTTGCACTTGACCTTCTTGCTTCTCTTATGCTTCATGATTTTTTAAACCCTCCTGATATGGAAATAATACCTAACGACAAGCCACCTGATACCTTTATTTTTAGATTTGAGACAGTTCATACCTACACCATGAATGAGTTTTGTGCTAAACCCACATTCTCATTTTTTCCATTCCTTCATTCTAAAACTTATCCATATCCCACGTATCTTCCACAGCCATCCATTTTCTCATGGTCATTCAGTTGGACACCCTTTCATTCAAAGAAGAAGAAGAAGGTGCATGCTCGGTTATGTTCTAGGTTTATCAGGCCTCTCTCTCATTTCACTAAGTTGCATCATAGAAAGTCTTGGTGCTTGATTTTGTTTGGTGGTGCATTCCATGTTAATTATTTATAGAACGACCCACAACTCTTTAGGTTGTTGATATATGGTAAACTGCATGTTAATAGATGTTTTAGATAAAGTCTAGAGAATCTGACTTTAAAAGACCCAAGTTTTTGTAAGATACCACATTTCTAGAGTATAGGCCAAACACATTTTTTCAAACTTAAAAAGTGTTTTCAAATTTTGTTTGGGGGTGGCGTATTTTGGTATTTTTTTCAAAACTTTTTACCACCCTTTGCCTGTCATGTTTAGTCTAGTAGAGTTTGTGTTAGTTAGTACGTAACAGTTTAATTGTGCTTCATATTATCATATTATCTTTATAATATTTCTATTACAAGTACTGTCAATTTTGCCCACGTTTCTATGGTAAATTATTTCCTTATCTCTTTACACTTTGAGGACAAAACGTTCGATTGTTTGGAAGTGGGATAGAAATATTTGCAAAAATTAGGCAGTTTTAGGATGTAAATTACGCACTTTTCTTTATAAAATGTTAAAAATCATAAAAAGTAGTTCGCTACGTAATTTAATTGTGCTATTGAATTGTTTCATGAACCCCCTTCTCCCAAATTGTTTGGGGGTGGTATATTTAGTTTTAGCACATTGTACGTTCACGTATTAAAATTGCATGTATAAATATCAAAATATAGAATCCATAGGCCTTGTTGATTTTATTGGGATGCATAATGTAATTAGGTACCTTAATTTCATAAAATTCACTATTTCACAGAATTTCAAAAGCTAATCCGATAGGAGCCACGATAGGCGCATGTTTGATTTGTAAACGTATGATATTATTTTATTTATGTTAGAGTCCGCTTATGTCCTAAGCGCTATTTATTATTTTATGTTATCCCCATAATGTGTAGAACTCATATAGGAGTTGCGTATATTTTTATTTCTTTATATTAGTATAGATTAACATTTTTTTTCAGGTGCTTCCATTTACAAGCACGTTTCTATGGTACTCTTTATCCTTTATTTTTATTCCATATTTTGGGGACAAAACATGATTTTGTTTGGGGGTGGTATAGAAACACGTTGTAAATATTTAAGCACATATTAGGTTGTATATTACGTATTATTTGTCTTATATATATAGGGGAAGGATCAATATACCATGGTTTTCATACCTTGGATTATACCATGGCCCACAACTTCACCCACAAGATGAACTAGAACCTAATGTTTTGCGGATATGTCCAACAAACCATGAAAATCACCTCCACAAAATTTTAACTCATTTGATGATGTTTAACAATGTCAAAAGATGATTGCAAAATTGAAAAATCTGGGCCGTTAAAACAATTTAAAGTTGTCAACAATTTTTAAATAGATTAGAGATTTCCAAATGAGACAAATTTTTGTAGATAATCTATCCATAGTTAGGAGAACATATCCACAAAATAGTAGCTTTTAACTCATCTTGTAAAGGGGCGTGGTATAAACCATGGTATAAAAATCCATGGTAAATGGATCCCTCCCCATATATATATATACTATGGTTTTCATACCATGGTTTATACTATGGTATGAACTATGGTGAGAGAGACAGAGAGACAGAGAGAGACCATGGTCTATACTATGGCTCACAACTTCACCCATAAGACGAACTAGAACCTAATTTTTTGTGAATATGTCCAACAAACCATGAAGATCACCTCCACAAAATTTCAGCTCATTTGATGATGTTTAACAATGACAAAAGATGATTGCAAAATCGAAAAATTTGGCCCGTTAAAAAAATTTTAAAGTTGTAAACAATTTTTAAATAGGTTAGAGATTTCCAAATGAGCCGAATTTTTGTGGAAAATCTATCCATAGTTAGGAGATCATATCCACAAAATATTAGCTTTTAACTCATCTTGTAAAGGCATGGTATAAATCATGGTAAACGGATCCCCCTCCCCTATATATATATATATATATATATATATATATATATATATATATATATAGTCCTTCTCTAAAAAGTAGCTACTTAAGTTAACTTTAAAATAAGCACGTAGGTAAAACTTCACCTAGAAAATAAATTTAACCCCAATGTTTTGTAGATATATACTCAATATTAAGATCATCTCCATAAAATTTCAGCTCATTTGGAAACCTACAACACTAGCAAAAACTTAACATTTTTGGACCGTTAGATTTCTATTTAAAGATGCCAACAATTTTTATCTATATTAGAGGCTTCCAAATTAGCTGAAAATTTGTAGAGATGATCTTAATATTGAGTATATCATATCCACACAAAAATAGGTTTGAATTCATTTTATAGGTGAAGTTTTACTTATGTACTAATTTTAAAGTTAACTTAAGTAGCTACATTTTAGAGAAGGAGTATATATATATATATACATATCGGTTTGTCTAGAGTGCCACTCTAATATTGCCACTCTAATCTCACACTTCTCCTCAGCCGTCCAATCCACCTCAAGATTTGATGATCTAACACTCCAAATTTCAACCAATCAAGTGGGGGTAAAAACATCTTTTACGTCTCATCTTCTCAAAAAAAGAAAAAAAAAAAACAGATTTACAAAAAAAAGAGAGGGATCGACTAATATGAGGGAACCTTCTTTTTCCAATTTTAACGAGCATGAGAAATATCAGTTTCTATTCTTAGATGCAGGTTCAACTAATCAGAACGAAAAGACACTATTGAATCATGAGTTCGGCAATTCAGACCTTTACATGCAAACCAAAGTCCAAATGGGATAGTTCCAACAAAACAACCAACCTTGCTTTGCTTTTGGAGCATCGTTACATCTCAATTACACCAACAGCAAGCCAGAGAAGGGACATGTATCATTTGGCAATTCAACTACTAGTTGCATCAATTCAAATTTAAACTTCTTTTGACTGTCTTTGTGGATAGAATTGATAGATATGTAATTACTATAGTGCACTTTTGGTTATGGTGCTAGCTTATTGGAACGTTTTAATTGACACTTGGTTGTCATTATACCATAAAAACTTGAATTTTGATTTAATTTAGGTTGCTATGATTATAGTTATGATTGATACGCTCGTTTAAAGACGGCGACAATTTCGGTGAAATCTGTCAGAGTTCGGTGAAGTAGCATATTCGGTGAACTCTGGCAGAGTTTTAACTAGCATATTCGGTGAACTCTGTCAGAGTTCGGTGAACTAGCATATTTGGTGAACTCTGTTAGAGTTCTGAACTCTGTCAGAGTTCGATGAAGTAGCATATTCGGTGAACTCTGTCAGAGTTTTGAACTCTATCAGAGTTTTGAACTCTTTCAGAGTTTTGAACTCTGTCAGAGTTCGATGAACTCTATTAGAGTTTTGAACTCTTTCAGAGTTTTAAACTCTGTCAGAGTTCAGTGAAGTAGCATATTCGGTGAACTCTGTCAAAGTTCGGTGAACTCTATCAGAGTTCTGTGAAGTAGCATATTTGGTGAACTCTGTCAGAGTTCGGTGAAGTAGCATATTCGGTGAACTCTGCCAGAGTTTTGAACTCTGTCAGAGTTCGGTGAAGTAGCATATTCGGTGAACTCTATCAGAGTTTTAAACTCTTTCAGAGTTTTGAACTCTGTCAGAGTTCGGTGACAAACTCATATTCGGTGAACTCTGTCAGAGTTCGGTGAAGTAGCATATTCGGTGAACTCTGTCAGAGTTCGGTGAACTCTATCAGAGTTTTGAACTCTTTTAGAGTTTTGAACTTTGTCAGAGTTCGGTGAACTCTATCAGAGTTTTGAACTCTTTCAGAGTTTTGAACTCTGTCAGAGTTCGGTGAAGTAGCATATTCGGTGAACTCTATCAGAGTTTTGAACTCTTTCAGAGTTTTGAACTCTGTCAGAGTTCGGTGAAGTAGCATATTCGGTGAACTCTGTCAGAGTTTTTAACTCTGTCAGAGTTCGGTGAAGTAGCATATTTGGTGAACTCTGTCAGAGTTCGGTGACAAACACATATTCGGTGAACTCTGTCAGAGTTCGGTGAACTCTATCAGAGTTTTGAACTCTTTCAGAGTTCGGTGAACTAGCATATTCGGTGAACTCTATCAGAGTTTTGAACTCTTTCAGAGTTCAGTGAAGTAGCATATTTGGTGAACTCTATCAGAGTTTTGAACTCTTTCAGAGTTTTGAACTCAGTCAGAGTTTTGATGTTTAAGTTATTTACACTGTTTATGTACATTGGGATTTTTGACTATTTAAATTATTTATATTTTTAATTTTTTCGATTTATAGAAATGGAGACAGAGACATCAATGTTATGTTTATCCATGTTCAAAATAAATAAATCATTAAATCAAGCAATGAAGTTATGAACTTATTGTCTCTCCTGTTGATATCACTAGATTTTTATTTGAGGCCATATCGATCGGTAGATGCGCTTTGCTTGATTCAAAATAAATATATAGCTCTGTTTCGGGTAACTGTTCTATCTTTCTATCTTTTTTTTTTGTATAATGTTATGTTTGATTCAATTCTTTTGAATTCTAGACACCCATTTTGTACATGCAAATCATAGTAGGAGTGTGACGCTTAACTAAACTAATTAAGGTCCCGACTACCTACCGTCCTACCCTGGTACTCTCGTGCATGGTCGTAAGGCTTCTTTCCAGCTAAGAATTTTCCATGAAGATCATGCAAGTACAAAAGATTAAAAGTTTTTGACATTTTAGTTTATGTTGGACGTCCCAAACTAGCAAGAGAGATGCCAAAATTCATTAATGTGTATCGCCGACACTATACTTGCCTCAAACTCAAGACCACGTGGCTGCATTTAACTTGCATCTATGCCATATGCTCGAATCCAACTTAATAACTGATAGCAATTTTTCTATAATGCCTCCTGCTATATATATATGTGCAAAGTAGATGCATTCGACTCTACAGTTTTCTCTGACTTCTTGATCTTGATGTGCTATGTATATAACTGTGACTTTAATAGCTTCTACACTCAGTTCATATTCATTAGTTTTTGAGTTAGAGACTTAAGATCGAGTATCGACAGTTGTTCCCCTTTGATGTTGCTCTTTCTTCATTCCTCCACTCGTGAGATTATGGCCCTTTCATTTTCCCCATTGAGCTTCAGCTCTTATATTGTCTTTCTTTTATGCCGCGTCGACTATTTTCGTTTTACAAATGTGCTTCTTTTTTTGATGTTCATTATCTCCATGGCGGCTTTAAAGTTTTACATGAGTCGTTCTCGCAAAGTTTTCCTAGTCGATTTCGCATGCTTGAATTAGATTGGGTTTTTTTTGTTAGTGTGTGGAGGGGGGATTTAATAGAGGAGTATAGTTTGCCAAGATAGCATGCACACCTTAGATATAGATTGGCATGCACACCGCCTTATTTCCTTCTTTGTTTTTTCACGTTGGTATTGCAACAATTTGAATTAGTTGAATGTCTTATTTTTAACTCCTATTTATTTTGTAGCAATGCCTCGAACAAAGAATGTGAATGTGAAGAATGCAGCAAAAAGTATTTTCACGGGTGCTAAGAAGTTGTTAGGTGGGGGGAGTAGTAGTTCGGGTCGCGATGAGGAGCCTGAGAAAAAGAGAGGAAGGAGAACAACCACTTCGGCATTAGTTCGTAGAGGGGATCGGAAAGCGGATGATCCCAGTAATGCTGTAAGTGGTGTAGAGTTAGGAAATCAAAAGAGAAGAAAGGGGACAGTTCTGAGTGATGTAGATGTAGATGTAGATGTAGATTTAGATTTAGATTTAGATTTAGATGTAGATGATGATGACGTAAATATGGATCATGGGAAGAGTGTAGTTCTAAGTCATGCTGATAGTAAAGAAGAGGGTGTTGATGATGCAGAAGAGGAGACTGACGAGGAGGAAAAGGACGCGGAGGAGGAGGAGGAGGATGACGAGGATAACGAGGAAGTCCATGTACCTGTACCTCCAGTGAATATTGTGAGAAAGTCTAACAATGACTTGGAGTTCAAGAGAGGTGTTTATGGAGGTGGCCCTTGTGTGTCACATCCGTTGTATGACTATGCAAAGTAACGCGGCTCCACGATGTTTGGGAGGGGCAGGTAATATTATCATATAGTGTCTATTAGTATTTAAATTTTGTATTATGAAACTTGTGCATACATTAATACTAAGTTTTTGTTGTTTTAGGCGAGCGAGGGTGTTGAAGTGCCATGGGCACCTAAACAAGTTGGTACAATGGGATATCATCGAGACCGCTCGACCGTTCTACTTTTCACGGAGCTTCAAAGGACCGGGCTTATGTGCTCGGGTCTTAGGTGTATACGCATCGAGGATCCTATGTTGGTCTCTGCGTTTGTGGAGAGGTGGCATCCGAGACCAACACGTTTCATATGCCGTGGGGCAAGATGACAATCACGTTGGACGATGTTTCCCAACTCTTAGGAGTTCGATCGAGGCAAAGCAGTTGGATCGGGACACCGATTTGACCTTGAACGGAACAAAAAGACTCCTCCACAAAGATCTTGGCATACCCATGGATAAGATAGATCACGGAGATGAAATCCAATAAGTTCACTTCCAAAGTTGGGATGGATTTCTTGATGAAGCAGGTTTCTTTGGGAAGGTAACGGATGAAGATTTACGTGATGAAAATGGGGTTGTTGTGAAGAAGAAGGCCAACCCAAAAAGAGGTGCGATTTCTTTGTGAGAGCTTATCTGTTATTTTTCTTTGGATGTACCGCCTTCACCGACATGTCTGGAACTGCAGTTCCTGTTTGTTATCTGAGACTGCTTTCAAAATTTGCCGAGATCAGAGACTACGCGTGGGGTACACAGCCTTACTAGCTTACTTGTACAGGGGTCTTGGGACTGCCACAAGTGCCAAGGTGAAGGGTGTTTCAGGCTATTTCACTCTCCTACAGGTATTAGTTTTTTTGTTTTTCTTTTCAATGTCAATTTTATCTATCTATTACAATATTAACTGGGTGTCTATATTAATGTAGGCATGGATTTATGAGTACTTCCCGGTGTTGAGGCCATACCCAAATGAGGACTATCAGTTGAGCATGTCCCGTGCTCATAGGTACTCGATTATTATCGATCTTTTATGCTAGCACAACAAAAATTGCATTGAAGCATACCCGAGCCACCTTTGATAATATGACTTATCTTGATGTAAAGCATTTTTGTATGTAAATAGTTTTATTTATTAATTGATATTATTAGTATGTGGTTAATGATTAATTTCCTCGATCATATGCTATTTGACAGGTTGAATGGTATCCCTATGTTGAAGTCCGAGCTACACGGCTGGTGGATGAAATAGCATTTTTCGAGGGATTTATATGCTTTCTTGATAATGTCGAAAGCGATTACAATGTTTCGAGGGTTGTCGTCGGTTAGGTCATATGCAGTTTGTACCCTCGGATCCCCAAACCGAGACCTCGACGCTTAACTACTTACGGGCCTTGGTATGATGTTTAATTTAATATTGCGTCTTCCTATCGAGTAAATGGCGAATCACTTGATTCAACTTGAACAACGAGGACCCATTCCTTCTTATCCATAGGAGTGTGTTAGTAGATACATGAGTTGGTACGAAAACAATAGTCATATTTGAATGATAAACCCCGATCATCTTAGTCACTACTCCCCTACGAGTCTTCCATATCATAATCGGTGAGTTAATATCTTACAACGTTAATTTTTGTTTTGTTTTGTTTTGGTATTTTATAAATGTAAATGTATATACTAATGTAGTTTTTCATTTTAATTTTGGCAGCACTCCGTCATCGATGAAATTTCTCGCTTGCTCAATCAAGGCCTGCAATTGGGTGGGACTGCGATTCCAGACGATGCACAGAACGAGTTCATGGAGGCATACAATTTGACCCGATGCAAGTTCATTGGCGGACGATATCGTGAAGGAGCATAGGATTTAGGTATGTTGAGTTTGGTTAGTTTAGGGTTTAGTGGTTAGTTTGGTTAGTTTACCTCCTTTTATCTTGTGTTGGGATGAGTGTTGGAAATGGAAATGGTTTGTTTGTCAGTTCTCAATGGTTTATCAGTTCTCAATAGTGTTTATCAGTTCTCAATAGTGTTTATCAGTTCTTGTATTGTTTTTTTTAGAGTTTTAAGTGGGGAAGTGGGAAGTGAGGGTGGTTTTGTTTTTGTCCGGTAGATAAAAATGCTCATGCATTATGCACCGCGATCTTCTGAGTTATTGTCGACCGAAATGAGGGGTATTGATTCCAAGATTCTTTCTTTCTTAACTTTGATTCTTTAGCAGACTGAGAGTTGTAAGTGTACTATGTGTCTTGGAGCTAAAGAAAGAGTTAGGAGATCATTTTAGTTGGAATTTGTGTTTGTTTTTTGGTGGGTTTTGCTTTACTTTTCAGTTTGTGTTAGTTGAGATGATGCGGGGAGTGCTACAGAGTTGTATACTTCTTGTTTGAGATGATGCGGTGCAGGGAGTGTTTATTGGCATTTGTCTTTCTTCGTTCTTTTGAGAGTTGATCATGACTTAAGTTCAAGAGTTTTCCAATCAATGAGGTTTCTAGATTTGGTGTTGGATTTGACATGCATATGTGGTAGTATTTATATTGATTCATGCGTTTTTATTGGGGGGTAATTAGGCAAATGGTGGTGGAGGAAGATGGTGAACATGAGGAAGCAAGTGGAGAGGTTAGTTTTTCTGTCAGACCTTAATAAAGCAGTTTGATTTAACTTTGCTTGACTGACCTATTTATTCAATTTTTTTGTTTTGCAGGAAGGAGATAAAGAACAAAGAGTTAGATATACAACTAAAGTCAGAAAGTTAGATTGGAAATCTCTTTGTAGTCAAAAAATGTTATGTTAGGACTCTTTTGTAAGTGCAAGTTGTTGATATGTAGCAACTTAGCTTTATGTTCAATAATTCAGACAATGTATTTCACATGGTGTCACATTGTTGAAATATGAAATGATAGTGATCTTGCTTTGGACTTGTCATTCTTTTGATGTTCACCTAAGATCCTAGGGTTTTTTGGTGCAAGATCTAGTAAAACGGCATGCCAAAGAATGGCCTTTGGTTATGTTTCTGCTATTAGCAGGCATTGAATTTAATAGGACGTCTGTCAGTGGAGTAAACAGTTATACTACTTACCGGGCTGCCCGCCTTGCTTTGCTTAGATCTCAGTTTATATCCATTCAATGGCTCTTCTTGTGCTCTCCGACAACTTGCGCATTTTAATTTGTCACAGCGAAGTATCTATATTAATAATCTAATGCAGAACACAAAAATCCCAATGTTATCAACAAAAATCCCAATATTATTTGCCAAAACACAAAAATCTAATGCAGTACGCAATGTTTTTGCCAAAACACAAAAGATCTGTTTGGGACTAAGTCCAAACAGACACGTCATTTTTTTGATCCAAGTTCAAATCCAAACGATACGGCCACACCGTTTGGACTTAGTCCCAAACGGTGTGGCCATGCCGTTTAGGACTAAGTCCAAACGGTGTGGCCATATCGTTTGGATTTGAACTTGGATAAAAAAATGACGTGTCTGTTTTTTTGCCCCTTGGCCACACCGGTCAAGAGGCAAAAAAACAGAAGTTTCGTGTTTTGGCAATTTATCAGTTGAGCTAAATTTTGTTGATGTTGATTGATGATCATATGAGTTGAGGTAAATTTGTTGTTGACAAAGCGTTGCCATTATAATTTGGTGGTATAGTATGCGCATCAATGCATCATATCAACTTACGAACAAAATTGCAAGTGGGCGCATTGTGTAACAACAAGAACATTTATAATAAGCACATCAAAATGCTTTATGCAATCCCAAATATTATTGTTCGTATTACAACATTTAAGCACATCGAATGAATTAGCAACAAGTATAGCCTGCGCACCTAGCTTTGGCTTGTTCAAGCCTTTCACTCCAAGTTTCAGCTCTCTTCAACTTCTCCACCTTCTTTCAACATACGCTTCTTCTCTCGCTCTTTCCGCGACAATTTCTCCCGTTGTAGCTAATAACTCAATTTTGACGACTTTCTTGAATGGTGCATAGTCGAGGTGGCAGTGATGATATCAGTAGCATCTTGTGGAACTGTAGCGATCGAAACATAACCGAGAGAATGATGAAAAGATCAAGATCGACCGATGCAAAGTCGAGGGGTGGAAACGAGCGGATGAGTAGGCAGTATTTTTACCTAAAGCAAAGCTTTGCCTCCAGATTCTCCATTTCTCCTTGAGCCATACTTCTCTTTTCTACAACATCAATGAGATTAGAACTCAGTCTAATTAAACTCCCCAAAAGTAACCTAAACCAGCAATATTGAACTTTGAAAATAAAAAGGGAGAAAGAAGTTATCAAAAAAAGCACCGGTCTATCATTATGTTGTTTCCTATCTAGAGCCTAGAATGCAACATTAGATACTATCCAATGGACATAATGATGCAATAGACCACAACCCTCGACACAGTTCTACTTAACAACACTTGATAAACTCTAACAAGGCTGCCATATCTAAACCACTCTTAACAAGTCCAGACATCAATGAAGTCCATGACACAACATCTGGGACCAATATAGAATCAAATATTCGACGCGCAGATAAAATATCATTAGAACTAGTGAAAAAATGAATCAAAGAGTTTTGAATAAAGCTATACTTACAATCGACAGATTACGTATTATTTTTCTCCGGACAATTTCTCGAGTCATGGTTAGCAATCTGTCCACATCTGTGACACTTTCTTCCTGAATTGTTTAGGGCTATCTCTTTGGGGGATTTCCATCTATCCGCTTTCTTCTTCCCCCTCCCTTTTGTTTGAGAAATGTTGGGATTCAAAATCAATAGCTGAAATAAAGACCGAATTAAAATAAATATTTATATCAAATTAAACACTAAATTTATATCAAATTAAACATTCAAATAAAAAAAACCTGTGATGTATTAACCGAAGGTATCGAAGGCTCTGCAACTGGAGGCTCTACAACTTCTGCGTCTCCTTCGTAGGAAGTCTCATTAAACTTTGAAATTTCAATAGCCATTTCACCAATCTTTTCAATAGCCATTTCACCAATCTTTTCAATAAAATATAAATAACCCTCAAAAGTATGCGACGCATCGTAAGCCACTTGAGAAGCAACCTTGATAGAATGAGCCACTCTCAAAGGTTCATTTGAGACATTCCCGACCACAAATCCAATATCAAACTCCGCTCTATAAGTGCTAGCCTTTTGCATCCACCGCGTCAATCTAAAATGGTTTGGAATCTCTTCAATCTCGTAGTGCATAAAACCTTTAAGATATGACCACAAAGCAAACCCATAAACCCAAGTACTTGCATTCATGATCTCCCTCTAAGGTTCCTCTATCGAAACTCACTCTCCAACGAATTCTTCAAAGGTCTCTCCATTTCACCATGTAGCTTCGGTTCCATACCTCAATCTGTTCCCCATCAATTTTGTACTCCATCTTTGCCTTTTCTAGTTGCTCTTTAAATTTATTGAATATTGAGATCGTATAGACCTTCGCGGCATGCATAAGGAAGAAAGTATCGTTAGGCACAATCCGTGAACTATGCTCGGTGCGGTAATTAGAATCTCTTTCTTTCCTAACAAGCAAAGCCAAAGACTTCTCATTACCATGTACAAACTGCATAAGCGTAGTTGTCGAATTGACAAACTGGTCATAATGAGCATTCATCGATTCACTTCGACCAGTCGTGTGCATACCAACAAAAAAGGTGCCACTGAGATAACAAGGAACCCATTTCTCCCGCATTGAATATATCTCTGTCAACCAAGGATTTTCAGACAACTCATACTTCTCAATGATTGTACACCATCTTCTCTCAAAATCAACAATCCTATACGAAAAAAAAATAGTGTTCTTCAACTCAGTTACCAATGTCTCAAATTTGGCAAATGACATCTTCTCTTGGAATTTCTATATAATATGCCAAAGACAGTAACGATGACGAGTACTAGGAAACACTTTGGCAATGGCTGCAGTCATCGCTCTATCCTGGTCAGTGATGATTGCAGTTGGTGCACGACCACCCATGGCTACAAGCCAGGCCTTAAATAGCCATATGAATGTATCTTCTGTCTCATCAAGCAACAATGCATAACCAAACTGAATCGACTGATAATGATGGTTGACTCCAGTAAAAGGGGCAAAAGGCATGGAATATGCATTGGTACGATATGTGGTATCAAAAGACACAACATCCCCCTAAATAGTCATCTTGGTATCGAGACCTCCCATGAACCCGAGAAAAAAGTTCACCGCGATCCCATTTTCATCTAAATCAATAAATAGTAGAACCGGGGATCCTCGGCACTCTTACAGATAAAATATTGCGGCCGCAGGTTGCATCACCTTCTTTAGGCATCTTTTCGGTCAAACCATAATAATGGTTCCAACAATCTTTCGTGTAAACCCAACTTCCTCTCCATGGAAAAGAGATGCCACTTTCCCAACAGATAAACCGTTATCACTAAATATCTCACCAAGCACTTTGCTTTAGGCATATGTTTGTTAGTTTTCATGCAAATTCTCTTCGATGGGGTCACCAGACCGTGACTATGGTCATTATGACCAACGCCCCTCATATATCTCTTCATGCATTCTTTTCTTAATCTGAATTCTAGCTTGGCAATCACAATCGGATAGTTGATGTATTTCTTGATCGGACTTCATCTCTTTGTTAACCCCTTCACGTGAACAAACCAAGAACAACCACTAACCAAATCCACTTGATTTTGTTGCTTGAAGTCGTCCAACCGCGAGTCTCAAATCCCTCTTGTTGACCATACTCTTTGTAATAACTCTTTGCCTCTTCAACACTTGTAAATGTCATTCCTATAAAAGGAGCGACTAATGTTTGCGTGCCTTGAACGGGGCTTTAGTAGGCGAAAGACCCAACTTCACGTCTTCTTCGATATTGATTGATGTCTCTGTCTCCATTTCTATAAATCGAAAAATTAAAAAATATAAATAACTTAAAACAAAAAAAATCCCAATGTACATAAACATTGTAAATAACTTAAACATCAAAACTCTGACAGAGTTCAAAACTCTGATAGAGTTCACCGAACTCTAACAGAGTTCATCGAATATGCTAATTCACCGAACTCTGACAGAGTTCACCGAACTCTGATAGAATTCAAAACTCTGAAAGAGTTCACCAAATATGCTACTTCACCGAACTCTGACAGAGTTCAAAACTCTGATAGAGTTCACCGAACTCTGACAGGGTTCACCGAATATGCTACTTCACCGAACTTTGACAGAGTTCAAAACATTGACAGAGTTCAAAACTCTGATAGAGTTCACCGAATATGCTACTTCACCGAACTCTGACAGAGTTCAAAACTCTGATAAAGTTCACCGAATATGCTACTTCACCGAACTCTGAAAGAGTTCAAAACTCTGACAGAGTTCACCGAACTCTGACAGAGTTCAAAACTCTGACAGAGTTCACCGAATATGCTAGTTCACTGAACTCTGACAAAGTTCAAAACTCTGACAGAGTTCACCGAATATGCTAGTTAAAACTCTGACAGAGTTTACCGAATATGCTACTTCACCGAACTCTGACAGAGTTCACCGAAATTGTCGCCGCCTTTAAACGAGGGTATCAATCATAACTATAATCATAGCAACCTAAATTAAATTAAAATTCAAGTTTTTATGGTATAATAATCCAAGTGTCAATTAAAACGTTCCAATAGGCAAGCACCATAACCAAAAGTGCACTATAGTAATTACATATCTATCAATTCTATCCACAAAGACAGTCAAAAGAAGTTTAAATTTGAATTGATGCAATTGGTAGTTGAATTGCCAAATGATACCTGTCCCTTCTCTGGCTTGCTGCTGGTGTAATTGAGATGTAACGATGCTCCAAAAGCAAAGCAAGGTTGGTTGTTTTGTTGGAACTATCCCATTTGGACTTTGGTTTACATGTAAAGGTCTGAATTGCTGAACTCGTGATTCAATAGTGTCTTTTCGTTCTGATTAGTTGAACCTGCATCTAAGAACAGAAACTGATCTTTCTCATGCTCGTTAAAATTGGAAAAAGAAGGTTCCCTCAAATTAGTCGATCCCTCTTTTTTTTGTAGATCTGTTTTTTTTTCTTTTTTTGAGAAGATGAGACGTAAAAGATGTTTTTACCCCCACTTGATTGGTTGAAATTTAGAGTGTTAGATCATCAGATCTTGAGGTGGATCGGACGGCTGAGGAGAAGTGTGAGATTAGAGTAGCACTCTAGACAAACCGTATATATATATATATATATATATGACATCACACTTAACGGCGAGCTTTACCGTCCACTAATGATTTGCAAAACAGTCAGAAAATGGTTTTAAAACAGTGACCAAAACGGTTAGAAAACGGCTCTATTTTCTTTCTATAAATAGAAAATTCACCACATCCTTCACATTCAGACTTTCATCTTCTTCCCTCTACATTTTTTTCTTTAATTCTAATCACGTTTTTTTTTAAGATTTTACCATATTTCAAGCTTCATGGATGCGCTAGAAAAGTTCGGGCAGCAGCAAATTGAATATGCTACTCAAATCTTCATGCTCGTTAGTTTTATTATCATAATGTTGTTAATGTGGCATATAGTCCTATATGCCTATATATATTTGTATTTTGTTTTCCCGTTGCCATTATGGTGTGTTTTCACATCCCGGTACGTTATTACAACTTATTGTGAGATTACATTTACGTATTCCTTGTTCTTCTTACTTTAAAAAAACTTTTTTTAAAAAAAAAAAAAATGAAGAGGACGCCACTCCTTGTAGTCATATGCTCTATTCTTTCCCATCCACACTACATCCACTTTTGCACCTTGTTTTAGGAATATACAAGTTAGTCAAACTATCCTGTGAAACCTTCTCTCGTATATTCTATCTTTTCCCACGTTTGATTCACAATCTCAGGGATTTTATTTTAAACGATCTTTTGGGCAAGCACCTCGATATAATTATTTTAGAAGATACACTTGATCTAACTACCTTGTGACACCTCGATCCGTATTTTCTTAACTTGCGGATTGGTGCCTATTTATAGCTAGGCTAGACACCTCTCAAATCCAGTCTTCCCTTTTTCACTAAATTACCTTCACCACTCCATTCCTTCCATCTTTAATGGCCCTCACTCGGATTTTCGTGCCCGAGCAAAACTTTATGGAAAATTTTCAGAGCGGTCTATTTCACCCATATTTTGATACTGAAATTTTACATCGAGGATGGTTCCCTCTATTACATCATAAGGAGGTAGTTTATTCCAGAGAATTTGTTCTGCATTTCTATAAACATGGTTATTTCCAAAACGGGCAATTCTTTGCCCGTGTAAACGGATGAGAGCGCAAATTGACTCCGGAAATCATCTCCGAGGTCCTTCAAATTCCCATAACAAACCCTAGGGTACACCTTCAGGATTCACCATTCAACAATATAAGGCATCTGATGTTTGCAACTATCCTTTATGGCGAATACAACCGGAAAAACCGCATTGTTTATCAGCGATTTTTGCAAAGAAACCAATTATCTGTGATCCAATGGCTAGCTTATAATGTGCTCGGCACATCTAAGACTTCTGAAATAACAAAACCCCTCCTCCATCTACTTTGGGTACTACAGACTAAAAATAATGATTTTTGCATAATTCAATTTCTCCGCAACACGATTGCACATGCCAGGAAAAAGTTAGCTCCTTTGCTAACCATTGTGACACTTATCGTGGTGCGTTGGGGTTTTCCTATTACTGCTCCTAATACCTATCTTAGAACATCGAACATTCTCACCATTCACTCCATCTGTATGAACGGTTTTTGGACTCCCTACGTTGCAAAGAACCATGCCGGTGCAGAAACTGGCGAAGCTTGTTCAGTTGTCAACATCTTCACTGAAAATGCAATACACGACGTACTTAATCCTATGGAAGCCCTTCATTTAATTCACCAAGGACTTATGACATTGTACACACGTCAAAACATCATCATCACTAGTCTTCTTGAATTTCATGACCTG
Source organism: Coptis chinensis (assembly GCF_015680905.1). NCBI lineage: Eukaryota > Viridiplantae > Streptophyta > Magnoliopsida > Ranunculales > Ranunculaceae > Coptis > Coptis chinensis. The sequence continues at coordinate 69,246,741 of NC_141457.1, read as the reverse complement.
CGGACAATACAAGACGAGGAACAAGCACAATTCTTGCACAACCACAACTAGTTCTTGGAAAATCACACTCTCATAATGGAGAACCAAGCCGAGATTTACCAGACACAAAGCGCCCTGTTGCAACGGGCTGTTGCACGGATTGACTTCATCGAGAATCTTATAAATGGATTTCTCTCACCTAAGAATCCTCGCTGTTACTTGGGCCATGACCCAAATTAAATTTTGCAAATTTATGTTCTTTGTCATTTTCTTTTTAGTGTTTAGTATTGTGCAATTTTCCTATTGTAATAAATGTCATTTGTTTTTACTTAGTCATTTCCATCGTATTCTTATTTTTGGTTTATCTTTGTCTACATGTGGTATCTTTCATCACACGTCTTCTGCAATGGCACCTCCAAAGATTATTCCTGAACAATCTTTCCATGCTTTGTTGAATTCTCCTACATATGGACATCTTTTCAAAGACCTTATCACCCAAGTTGGGTGGACCTCCTTCATTCTGCACCCTGAGTAGACATACTCTCCAGGTTTAGCAACTTATTTTTATGACCATATGGAGGATACACCTACATTTAATGCTGCACGTGGGTTCTTTTTGAACGGATTTGTAATCCGTATTGGTAACACCAGACATCTCTTTTATGAGCCAACAGTTGCTATGACTTTGGACCTTCCCTATAATCAGCCAACCCCATTCAATACATCATACAAACCACCTTTAATCACTACTTTTGGAAAGATTTTGCCGGCCTCTATGGCGATGGCCTCACCCAAGTCATTGAACGTGACGAACCTAGACGATGGCCGGACTGCCATGTTATTTACCCTTCTGAACATCATGGGGGATTGGCATTTTTCCACCACCTCCGAATCAACTTGGAAGACTTTCCATGCTCTCGCTTAGCAACATACCGCCTTCGACATCACGAACCTCGTAATTGAGAACCTGAAAAGGACTCGTTTTTTTCGAGACCATTATATCACTTTGCCAGTTACCGCATGCCGGATAATGAGGACATTCTTCCCACAGTTTTCGGCCACTTTTCATGACTGGGTACGAGTAGATTCTATGTGTCCGACGAACAGGATAATTTGTTCTTTGAGATTTCGGGTCTGGCGTTGGCGTTCTTCAAGGTACTTGAGGTACGTTTGTTGCTTCCCCAAAGACAAAGACATGATAGCTCATTTGGACACTTCTAAGAAGAGAAAGTGGAGCGAAGTTTGGCAGACAATGATAAACTGGCGTGATGCCAAAGAATGGCACTTCGATAGAGATGAGGCTAGAATGGACATACCTCTAATTCATAATTAGGACAATGTAAGTTGATGTATATATTTTTTGTTTTACTTTTTGATGTGAAAAATAAATAACTTAACAGTGTCCTTTTCCTTGTTATGTTGTATACTATATGTGGTGTCAGCATAATTTTCTGTTGAAGATATCAGCTTTATTGTTGGTCAAGCCTATCAGGTATATTCTTTCTTCCTCTTGACAATTTGAGGACACAACGTCTTACTGTTTGGGGGTGGTTAGAACCTTTTGCAAAAATTAAACATTTATAGGTTGTATATAGTTTTAATTTTTGTCTAAATAAGTGTATTTAGTGACAAAGTTTTGTTTCCTTTTCAGTGATGAAAAATATCTAGAAATCTCACCCTAGCATTAGAATTAGGATTTGTTCTTAGAAACTTAAGTTAATACATATGCAATAGTTTTTAAATCTTTTCATGAACATTCATACACTGACTATCATTAAATGTACATAGCAGTAAGTTTCTGGGACCCATGGTTAGACAACTTATTTTCCATATCCTTTGAGAATCTAACCAAAAGACATAGTGATTTATTATTAGGAAGGGGTGCAATGGGGACTCTTTTTGGGGCGACTGGGTGTGATATTACATAAGTTGCGTTTAGGATCCAGTACTCCTTGCTTTTCCCGCTTTTAGTTAATATTAAAGATAGGAGACTCTTCTCTATCTTCTCAATCCTTTTTCCTTTCCATTTTGGGTAAAATCCTGCACTGCTCAACAGTGGGAGTTCTGAAGATCTCTTTTCTTCCTGCCTTTTTGGGTCAAATCCTTCACTGTGAACAGTGAGAGTTTTAAAAAGGTTAGACATTTTGGCTTCTTATCCTCATGCTCTCTTTTTTCGGGTAAAGTCCCTCATTGAATTACAATGAGTGTTTCGAAAATGTTTGTCAAGGATGAACCTTTATGAGATTGAGAACCCAACTCCCTCGGGGGTGGTGGGCAATAGGAGTGTTGCTGATAACACAGTACCAACCAGGAGCTATGCAGAAGCAACGAAGCAAAGCTCTCTGCTTCAGGTGGTGATGAATGAACTTCCACCTCCAAAATAGATGGGAGACTACCCCTCCGTCACTATCTCCCCCTCCACCTATGAAAAAGGATTGGAGTACTGGAAACATTGTCTCATCGGTCGAATTAATTTGGTGAAGATGCCGCTTGAGAAGGTCAGACGACTAGTAAAGGAAAAATGGCATCCAACTGGGGAGTGGCTTATCACGCCAATTGGGAAGGGCTTTCTCTTCCTTCGTTTCTCTAATGCTAAGGACATGAATAGAGTTTGGGCTCAGGGGGCCTGGAACTTTGACGAGGTTCCTCTCTGCCTAAGTCAATGGAGTCCCAATTTCAACCCAGATTTGCAGTGACAATCACATGCCTTGGTTTGGATTCGTCTGCCGGGACTTGGACAAGAATTCTGGGTGCCAGAAACTCTGCTCTCTATTGCACGAGGGGTTGGTTACCCAATGCAAATAGATGAGAAAATGATGTGCAAAGAATATGGGTATTACACAAGCATTCTGGTGGATGTCGACCTGTCGAAGCCTTTACCAGACCAGATATATGTTAAAATGCCTCACTATAACTTCTGGCAAACAGTGGAAGTGGGGAAGTTGCCTAAAATGTGCAATCACTGCAAAATTGTCGGGCCTCTCGTAACGGAATGTAAGAAGTTCAAGAGGGCCATGAGTGAAGGTGGGAAGACTGTGGTCACAGACTAGACTCCTCCTCCTCCCACAGACGTCAATCATCCCAAGAGGAAAAGGGGACACAGGCACAGGCGGGAACATGGGGAAACAAGCTCAGAGGTCTAGAAAGTTAAGGAAGGTAGTACCTCAGGAACGGCTAATGAACCTGTGGTAAAAAATAGTTTCGAGACCTTGAACACAATCAGTGAAGAGGTGGAAGGGGCTACCAAAGAGGTTTTCTTTGATGATACAGAGCCGCAAGTGGTTAATGATACTGTGGATGTCGATAAGGAGGACTCCTCGACTACATTGGCTATGGTGATTCATGATATGAGTGGTAATCACACCACTCCATCAGCACCGGCAGAGCAGTAGAGACAAATTATAAATGTGGAGGCCGATATGGTTCTACATATGGTGGTTCATCAGGGTACTTCATATGGGGATCAGGAAAACTTAAATAATATTAGCTCACAACAAGATGCAACAGAGAGAAACAATGCAGTAATGAGTACTCCTCCATAGTCAAGAATTGGGGGTACGCAGCATGCGGAGAACTCAGGGTTTAATAAAGATTGGGGTTTCTCATCAAAGAACAGGGCGGATATGGCAGAGGAACATTTACCACCTGACAAGGGGGACAACCCAGCAAAGAAAATAGGCTATATGCCTCAATGGAAGTTGCAAAATGGTTCTCCACCCAAGACAAGGCTTTAGTCTAGGGTAAAATCAGCAAATAAGAATTGAGGCTTGCCATATTTGATAATAAACTTATCTCTTTTCCTAATGAGGTGCATATTTTGGAATGTTCGAGGTATCTCGAATGATGAAACGAAATCTAGGCTGGCAAAGCTTGTGAAAAAATGGGAGCCAGATATCATTGGTATAGCTGAGCCTAAGATTGATCCTTCTAGTTTTTCTACATCTTATCTCCGTTCGTTGGGGCTTTACACCCAAATTGTTCACAACTCTAATGATAACATGGTGCCTAATCTCTGGCTGCTCTGGAAGAATGACTTGTTAGCTCCAACTCTACACAGTCAATCGAGCCAACACATCACGGTAGAGTCTCCGAATGGGTTGATTACTATCATTCATTCAAGCTCAGTGTATGTGAGATAAAGACAACTATGGGCGGAGTTGAGCAAATTAAACTCTCAGTCTAGAGCATGGTTCATTATAGGCGACTTCAATACTTATCTTAGCCCAACAGAAAAGGAAGGAGGAAGAACTCCCCTATCTGTGGCAATGTCGGACTTCAGAGACATGGTAAGCTCAAATCAGCTGATGGAGGCGCCTCACTCCAGGTTCGAATTCACCTGGTGGAATAAACAGATGGGAGTAGACAAGGTAGTGAGGAAGCTGGACAGAGCATTTGTAAATAATGAATGGAACCTTTTGCACCCAGGCTGGAGGTACAGGGCTCTGAGTAAATTGTGTTCTGATCATTCACCCCTTGTTGGTTAGACAATTACAATTCCAAGGCCCACCAGGAATGTACCCTTCAAAATTTTCAAGATGTTGACCACCGATCCAAGTTTAAAGAACCTGGTGCTTCAGAGTTGGTCTGAGCCCATAGAAGGTCATTTAGTTTTCATGCTTACACAAAAGCTCAAATGTCTGAAAGGTGATTTGAAGCGTTGGAACTGAAATATCTTTGGGAACCTGGGCACAAAAGTGAGAGAGGAATCTGACGTTCTGGAGATTATGCAAAAAGAGTTGGAGAGGAATTTCACTGATGCTTTGGCCAATGATTTGATTAATTAAGAGAACAAAGTCGAGGGCTTACTGGAGCAAGAAAAATCTTTTTGGAGGCAGAAGTCCAAGGTAAAATGGGACAATGATCTGGATAAAAGTACGAAGTTCTTCCATGCCTTAGATGATATGAACAGAAACAAATCATACATCTCTGAACTCAAAAACAAAGAGGGAGTGATTCTCACTGATCAAAAGGAGATTGGAGATTTCATGGTGCAGCAGTTTTCTAAGAAACTAAAAAGGGTCGAGTTGCCAACTGATGATGATCTTATCAAGTTTATGCCAAGGTCTGTAATAGAAGAGGATAATGAGAGCTTGACTCAGTTGCCCTCCCTAGGGGGGAAATAAAGAAGGCGGTATTTAATTTGAATCCAGATAGCTTCCCTGGGTCGGATGGTTTCTCTGGCCATTTTTTTCAGACATTATGGGATATAGTGGGGTTGGACATGGTCAGAGCAGTACAATACTTTTTCATCAGAAGTCGCATTCTGTATAGCTTTAATGCAAACTTCTTGGTAATGATCCCAAAAGAAAATGGTGCGAATAAACTGGACAGATTCAGACTGATATGTTTGGCAAACTTTGGTTTCGAAGTCATTACAAAAATCTTGGCTTCAAGGCTAAATATTCTCGCTCAGAGGATCGTCACAAAAGAACAATATGGGTTCATTGCCAATCGGAATTCCTCTCAAGCAGTGGGGTTGGCTGGGGATATATCTTCAGAAACTACAGAGGAGATTTTTTGGGAGCGGCTGCTGGTGGGATGGGTATATCCACTAACTACATGGCGGAAACAATGGCTATTATACAGGCCATTAAACAGGCGATTGATTTGGGTTGGCGCTATATTTGGGTAGAATGTGATTCTTCTTCAGTTGTCCAGGCTTTCCAGAACAACACAACATATTGGAGAGTCAAAGAAACCTGGAAATCTTTGAAAGATAAAGCGGCATGGATTAACCTCACTCCATCTTGGCGAGAGACTAATCTGGGAGCGGATAGCTGTGCCAGACAGGGAGCTGCGTTAACACAGGGAGACAGTATATGGTGGATTTCTCAACCCTCATTCATGATTCATCTGGAGAACCATCATACGACTTATTATCATTTTGTTCACTAGATCTTCTTTTCTAGTGGAGGCTTGTATCTTTTTGTTTACTCTTTTCTGCTACCTTTGATATCATGTAATCCTTATTCTTTATTATTAATCAATTACCTTTAACAAAAAAAAAGCTCATCAATGAGCTGAATGTCAAGAGAAGAGGTGGTAATATAGGCATCAAGCTGGATATTTCACAGGCCTTTGATACTCTGGATTGGAGCTTTCTTTAGGTAGTTATGTAGAGAATGGGTTTTGATGGGAAACTGATAGGGTGGATACAGGGAGCTGTAACAAATAGTACCATTTATATTCTCTTTAATGGAGGGCCTATTGGATGTTTCACAGCGGATAGAGGGCTCAGGCAAGGAGACCCTCTTTCTTCGATACTATTTGCCTTCGCAGAGGATTGTCTGAGTAAGGGTATGGAATGGCTTTGTGTGAATAAGAAAATTCAAAGAATGGTGATGCAGAGCAACTACTCCAGCCCTACACATCTTATGTTCACTGACGATATATTCATCTTCTGCAATGCAAGAAGGAGGCAGCTTATTAATCTCATGGAGCTTCTAGATTCCAATCAGCTGGCTTCGGGGCAACTCATAAGCAAAGAAAAATGCCAGATTTTCTCGAGTTCAATGACATATAGAAGGAAGCAGGACATCAAGTATATCATGGGCATAAAAGAGGGGTTTCTTCCAGAAAGATATTTGGGTGTTCCCTTAACTGTGGGTAGGGTTACAAGAGCAATGCTAGCTCCTATAGTCGACAAGATTAGGAAAAGGGAAGCCAGTTGGGCGGGAAAGATGCTATCCTTCAAGGGTCGAATGGCTCTGGCAAAGCAGGTTCTCAATAGCATATCGGTGCATAACATGGCTATTTATAAATGGATAGTGTCGGTGATTAAAGAATGCGAGGGCATTATCATAAATTTCATTTGGAGTGGCAGTCCAGTAGAGAGGAAATTCATCACAGTAAAATGGCAAAAGGTTTGTCAGCCAGAGGAAGAGGGTGGACTTGGTCTCCGTAAGCTCAGAGATATAAATCTATCTATGCTCATGAAACTTGCTTGGAGTTTACTGAACGACACTTCGGATTGGTCAGAGTTCATGAATGGAAAATATAGGAACAAATCAGGGGGTTGGTCAAGCCACAAGAGATTTACAGTGTGGACCTGTTTACAATGGGCCCTCAAAGAGATGGATACGCATCAAGGGTGGATCATCGGAAAAGGGGAGAATATAAGCTTATGGAGGGACAACTGGATAGGTGAGGTGATCATTGAAAACTATATCCAAGACAAAAGGCTTCTGCAGAAACTCAAAGCACCCTTCAATGCTTGCATTAAGGGGAATCAATGGAAGTTTCCTGACTCCCTGAAACAAATTCTTATCAATCTTGGGGTGGATTTAAGCCAGCGGCAGCTCCCGGATTAGCACAAAGAAGACAGAAAAGTTTGGCATCAATCTACTAATGGCTTGTTCTCAGTAAGATCGGCATATGAAGCAATAAGAGAGAGGGCCAATGGGCCGCTGTGGACCAAGTTTCTCTAGTCAGCTGAGGTGTTGCCAATGATGCTTGGGATAGGCTGGAAAATTCTTCATGGTGCCATGCATACAGATGAGAAACTAAGGGGGAGGAAATTCCAATTGGCATCTTGTTACTGCATCTGTATGGTGGCTGAGGAAACTCAAGCTCACATTTTATTTGAATGAGGGTTTGCACAAAGGTGCTGGGAGGTCATAGCAAAGAACATGCATTATCATTCGAAGATTGCCAATAGGGAGGAAATGTTCATAAAATGCCGAAATGAAAGCCCTCTCCTACAGGATCTGTGGAAGGCAGCCGCAATCACATGTTTGGTCGTTGTTTGGAGAAATATAAATGGGGTCTTATATGGCCGCAAGAAGTTGAGTATAAGTTCCGTCATGTTTCAAGTTTGAGGAGCGGTTAAAAGAGCATATGACCGATCAAAGAAACACATGAATAACTTCACCAGAGACTTGGAAGTTCTGAAGGCCTGGAAGTTACCGGTCAAGCTAAGGAGGGCTCCACGCATCCTTGAATGCTATTGGGTGGCACCTCCCAGTACCATGATAAAAGGAAATGCTGATGGTTGTTCATGAGGAAATCCTGAAATTTCAGGTTAGGGCATGCTTCTCCGAGACAGTACCGACAAGGTTATTAGCGCATATATAGGAGGCCTGGGTATTGCCACAAACTTTATAGCGGAGAGTTTCGCGATAGTGGAGGGCATCTCAAGAGTGGTGGAACTGGGATGGAAACTTATCTGGGTGGAATCCCACTCTACTGCGGTAGTGAAATCTTTTTAGAATGATCAGGTACATTGGCAAATTCGTGCAGCTTGGGACAAAGTGAAAGGGTTAGCGGACTGGATCATTGTGACTAACACTTGGTGTGAGGTTAATTTTGGTGCGGACATTTGCTCCAAAGAAGCAGCTTACTTGGCAAAGGGAGAGAAGAAGTGGTAGGATGGTAGGCCTACATTCGTGCATAGAATTGAGGATATGAACACCACGTACTATAGATTTGTAAACTGAGCTTTGAGATAGTGATTTACTATTAATCTTATCTATTCTTTGTACTTCGAAAATCTTTTTTATTAATACAATTACCCTTAGCAAAAAAAAAATCTAACCAAAAAGCTTCAAAATGTGTGATATGTGAGTAATGACACAGAGGAGTAGTTTTTCCGAATAGAGAAGTTCACACATCTACTTACTTGATCACTACCCGAATCCTATGCGAGAATTTAGGCCTTCTTTGGATCGATATAGCTAAAATTTCACACCTGTAAAAAAATTTAGCGCTAGTCGCCCCACTGAACCTTTCATTAACCCTTTCTATTTCACCGAAAATTCATTACCCATCTATTAACCACAAATAAATAATCCCACCTAGATGATGAGTATGGGAAATAGGATGAAGTATGGAAAAATAAAGAGAAACAAATCAAAATAAGTTACCTGCTTCAGAAGAAAAGAAAAAGAAAAATAGAAATATGTTTCCAAAAATCAAAAGAAAAATCAAAGTTAGAATTTCCTCCAAAATCAAATCAAAAGGGAATACAAAAGCTTAAAAAAGGCAAGTATGGAAACTCATATTAGAAGTAGGAAAGAAAATAAGGATTTCTCTAGTGTAAATATCTCGAAGACCTTATTTTCTTATACTTATCATTTTTGAATTTTCCATTCCATTTTCTTTTACATTACCGCCTGAGCACTATAACACCTAATAAAAACCTCTAGCTCAATTAAGAGTAGGATGATGTGATAATAACTAGTAGACGTGAATTCTCCACCTCGGCTCCTCTAACTGTCATTGAGTATATGAGGAAACTTGTGCCCACTGCACACTGGAGTTAGCAAAACTTTAGTGGAAAAATATGAGAGAATTTATACCTATGAAAACCTAAGTCGTCCTACTGTACAATGCACCTTAGGAGATTCTTATACGACGACCGCGTTATTAGACTTGGGGGCTAGTGTTAACTTACTCCCGTTTTATTTGTATAAACAAATAGGTCTAGACGAGATGCAACCCACTAAAATGACGTTGTAATTAGCTGATCGGTCTATTAAGTATCCTAAGGGTGTGGTCGAAAATGTGCTGGTAAAAGTTCAGGATTTTTACTATCCGGCTGATTTTGTCATCCTCGATACAGAAGTCGCTAACGACTCTGTCCATCATCTTAGGGCGTCCCCTTTCCGGCAACTGCCAATGCACTCATTAATTGCCGCGATGGTTCAATGTCCATGTCTTTTGGCCATCTTGCTGTTGAAGTAAATGTTTTTAAAACAAAGACACATTTACCCGATTCATCTATGGATGGAGAGGTTAGCATGATCGAGAGCTTTGCTCGAGATTATTTCAACAACACGTTCCCTGATAATCATATGCCCAAATTTCTTTCCTTTGGAAGTTCAGACTCTAACATTTTCATCCCTACACTAGTCGATACACATATTACGGATGAGGATGAGATAGATGACTTTCTCAAAGATATAGAGGACTATCATAGTAACGTGGATATAACCAATCTAGATGAGGAATTCGATGAGTTTCTTAGAGTAGGTGATGATTCACCCTAACAAGAACTACTTTGCACAACATCCACCTCGACTCCCCTCTTTCCACCCTTTCAAAGGAATCTCGAGTTTGCACTCGATCCTTTTGTTTCTTCTGTGCTTCATAATTTTTTAAATCCACCTAGTAAACAAATACTTCATAAGAACAAAGCATTTGACACCTTCATTTTCAGACTTGAAACAGTCCCTACACACACCATGAATGAGTTTTGTGCTAAACCCACATCCTCATTGTTTACATGCTTTCCTTCTACAACTTATCCATATCCACCATATTCTCCACAACCACTTTTCCACACTTATTCACTAGAACACCCTCTCGTTCAAAAATGAAAAAGAAGGTGCATGCTAGGTTACGTAATAGGGTTATCCGACTTCGCTTTCATTTCACTAGGTTGCGTCATAGGAAATCTTGGTGCTTGATTGTGTTTGGATATATTTTTTGTGATATTTATTTATGGAATGATCCACAACTATTTCGGTTGTTGATATATGATAAACTGCATGTTCATACATATGTTTAGATAAAGTCTCGAGTATCTGACTATAAACGACTCAACTTTTGTGTTTGGTGCATTTCCTTTCATTTCCATATATTGGTGAGTGCACCATTAAGGTAACTGGGCCCTCCCTATGGAGTGTGTGGCTGTAAGTACCGGATCCTAAGTCCACGTTTAACATAATTCACGTTTTCCACTCTTGCATGTTTTCTCGGATTTTTGAGTCATGTTTCTCTATGGGGTGAATTATGTCTTTCTTGTTTATTGTTTTTCATTATAAAGGTATATATATATATATATATATATATATTAAAGAATAAACATAGTAATCTAGGAAGTCTCTTGAATCTGACTTTAAAAGACCCACTGCTAAAAAACAAATTTTCTAAGCTTTGTTGTAAAAAATTTGTTTGGGGGTGGGGTGTTCGTGTTTCCGTCCTAGAATGTTTTATGTCCCATTAGAGTTGCTTAGGCCGTTTAATTGTATTTCGATCCGGGTTGACATAATCTTGAATTTAGAGTTCAATCGTTCGCATAACGTACGTCATGCACACACTTCAAGGTGTTTTCCACTATCTTATATGTCATCCACGGTCGGAATAGAGTGTTTTATAGATCATTGGATTGGAAATTCTCTCCTGATCATTTCCATATCTCATTCGCAAAAATCGAACCGGTAACGAAGCGGCAATTTTAGTTTGAAGTTTCGCGAAAAAATCGAAAAATTCAAAAATTTCGAATTAGGCTTGGGCCCAACCCGCACGCACCGGCAGCGCACCCGCGCCCTTACCTTTGCCCCAACAGCCCTTCATCTTCTCAAACCGCCATTATCAAACAAAACCAAAACTTCAAAACCTAAATCCAAAAATTAAACAAGAAACCTAATTAAACCCACGCCAACCATCAAAAATCCACTTCAAATCTTCTCTAAAACCAAACCACCACCAAATCCACCAACTTACATCACCAAAAACCCACGAAAATTAAAAATTTAAGTCGTCCGCCACCACCCGCCACCACCACCACCAGTTTGTTTCAGTCGGTCGACTCAAATTCCAACACCACATCCCATTTAAACCCCCACTACATTCCAAACACTAAAATGGCTCAACAACGTCGAATTTTGCCGGAGCAAGCTTTTATTGGAGACCACTTCGCGCCGTTTTACGGTGACGAAATGATCAGTAGAGACTGGAATAGCTTGTGGTACTCGATCGAAGCCTTTTACCACGAAGACTTAGTCCGACGGTTCTACAACACGAGGGAGTTGGAGGGGACTAGAATTTTTGTTATGGTGGCGAAGAGGAGGAAGGAAGTAACTACTGGCTTGTTGGTCGAGATTCTAGGCATTCCGCCTAGAATCCATCTGGATGTCATGTTACAGGAGTCCCAATATAATAGGGTAGAGCCGTTGATGCACGCGTGGCGATTCGAAGGAACTACAATCACGAGATCGCGTTGTGTTCGCCAGCATCCTCGAACCAACCACCGGGTAGATTCGATGGATTGGTCAGAATGTCTTGGGCAAGGAGAAGGTCAGTGACATCGGTCTGAACTGCCTCCACATTTTATGGATACTCCGGAGGGCAGAAGTCACGAAGTTCTCAGTATCTTGGAGTTTTTGCTTAGCATGATTAGGGGAGTAGGGAAGGCTGTTGCACCTCTCCCCGTGTTGATAACCAAGATCATCTTTGAAGTTGAGGCGACTCCGTCGATAGGTCTTACATCACCCTACACCGAAATCCTCGCATCTATAAGGATTGTGTCCAACGAGTTTGGAGGTTGCCTGAGGATAGGGTAGAGGACGAGGAGGATGGTGGAAATGAGAATGCCGAGGAGGATGGGGGAAATAAGAATGCCTCAGAGGATGAGGAGGACTTGACTTGTTTTGATGCGGATGCTCTGGAGAGGTGTTGGTCAGATGCAGAACGCATGGCCGTAAGTCATCGTGGCATGCGTTCACTCAACACTATCTGCAAAGACCTCCAGATTCGACAGGCTACTATCCATTATAACTTCGAGATTCGTACCCAGAGGGAGGACGAGTGGTGGGAACAGATGAGGGCCGAGCTAGAAGCTCGGCGCCCGATTCTGGGCGACATGCTTGCACGATTCCCACCTCACGGGGATTCTCCTTCCGAGGACACACCATCGAGGCACGAGCCGTCGTCGAAAGATCGAATGGTGCTGGCCCATCGAGCTTCGGGAGCCATCTCCTGGAAGTGCAGTGCCCTTCGCCGATCACCCGAAGTGGTTAGGGATAGTATCGTTTGATGTTTATTTGTAGTTTCATTATTGTTATTTATTTTAATATAAGTTTAATTCCGTAATTTGAATTTGTAGTGAAATGTACTTCGAATGAAAATTTTAATATAATGAGGTTATTTTCATTGTGCGTGGTTGTTTAATATTGATCCCACCTTCCCAAATTGTTTGGGGGTAGTGTTATCTATTCCAGCATGATTTTTATATGACCCTCGTTTTAGAAGTTATTGCGGAGTCAGGGTGAAAATATGGTCGTTTAGGCAAATCTATGAATAAGTATCATGGTAGGATGAAATCTCGATTAAATAGGTAGATTCTATCCTAAATTCAACCTAAAAGATACTAGGTTTGTTTTAGAATCAAGAATATGAGTTGTTTCCGTTTTCGGGTTTGGAAATTTTAGGATTTCCGGAAACTGCCGTAAAAACTTTTTGGCAACTTCCCGATCCGTTTTAGCAACTTAAAACCTATATAAACTTCATTCATTCTACACTCACAACTCACACTACACCTAACCTCCATCACTCACCTTTCACTCCCACGATTCCCACGTTTCGTCTAATTTTCCGATCTTCAGCACCTCGGAGCGCGCCTGCGCCCCAGAGGAGCGCACTCGCGCCCTGCATTTTTTTCAGAATTTTTGTCAGAGCGCACTCGCGCCCAAGGTGAGCGCGACCCGCGCTCAAACACTGGAATTCCAAAATCTTGAGCGCGCCTCAGCGGCCAAGTAGAAACACACTTTATACGACTTCCGTGGACCAGAAAAATTCCAGTTTGTCTGCGGGTTGTTCCTGGATCATTCGCAGCTATTTCAGAGCATAATTTTGAGATGACATCTCCTACATTGATACCGGAACAGTCTTTCGAAGATTTGTTCCAAAGTACTACTTACGGTACTTGGTTTCGCGAAGCGATCACATACGTAGGCTGGGAACCGCTTATGGTAAGACTTGATGCACTTTATTCTCCAACACTAGCATCTTATTTTTACGATAACTACATTTTCTTTGAAAGACCAGATGGAGAACAAGTGTTCTCCGTCAACATTGATAATGAACCAATGGAAATTACTAGGTTCTTGCTAGCATTTGTTCTTGGACTTGCTATGCCCGCTGAAATACAAGACCCATGGTGTTATTAGGTAGATAATATGTATGTCTACACTTATGAGTTTTTGCATGAGTCGTATGGCGCATGCATTTTCCGTATCGAGGACCAAGGGGAATATAACGTCGCTTTTGGTAGCCTGTCCATGAACATAGGAACTGTTATGTTTTGGATCATGCTAAACATTTTAGGGGAATGGCGTTTTTCTTCTGTGAATGATGTCACTTGCAGCGTCTTCCTTGCTTTAGCCACGGGACGTATGTGTCATGACCTTCCCCGAACCTTGATGTCTAGTTTAGCTCGATCCCATAGCATGAGGCATAAGTTCCTTCTTATGCCTGTTCTAATTTCCTGTATTATGCTATGTTTCTTTCCTATTTTTTATACACGTTTCACGGATTGGATTACGGTCGACACTGTAAGACCCACAAATAGTATTATTTGATCTTTCCGTGCAATGACTTGGCAAGGGTGGAGGATACAACCTCATCAGGTTGCACCCTACACCCCGTCCGACCAAGTGGCTCTTAATAGGTTAGCAATAATAGATGATAAATGGCGGGAAGCCTGGCAAATTATCATGGCATGGCAGGACGCGAAGGAACCTCACTTCTTTATAGAAGAAGAGGATGAGTAATACGGGAGGTAAGGTAAGTTTTCATTCTAGTTAGTGTCTGCTTATGTCCCAAGCAATTTCATTCTTCTTAACCCCATAATGGGTAGAACTCGTATAGAGTTGCGTCAGTTTTTATTTCCTATATTAGTACGTTCTAACTTTGTTTTGCGGATGTTCTCGAATTTCCACGTTTCAATGGTATTTTTCCTACCCTCTTTATTTAAAATACTTTGAGGACAAAGCATGCTTCTTGTTTGGAGGGGGCATAGAAACACGTGTAATTAAGGCATCTGTTAGGATATAGATATGTATAATATGCATTTGTTTTCTAGTTAAAATTTCAAAAATTCAAAAATATAAATAAATAAGTTATGCTATACACTTAGGAATATTGGTATTGTTTTCTTTCTCTATGCTCTTAACAATCTAGAAGTCTCACGTAGCTTTTGTATCAGAATAATTTTTAGAAACTTAGGTTAATATGTAGGTAATAATCTTTGCATCTATCTATAAATATATTACATGAGTATCGATGATTGTTAGCGATAAGTTTAAAATCTAGGCTAGAGTACTTATTCTACAAATCCTGTGAGAATATAGCCTAAAGCCTTATATGAGCGAACATTTGAGAAATAACACAAGGGAGAAGTAAAATCTGGATAGAGATATCACACGTCTACTTGCTTGATCACTAAACCATATCCTAAGTGAGAATTTAGGCCCTCTTTGGATCGATATAGCCAGAAATTCAAACCTATGAATTATTTTCCGCTAGTCGCCCCTCTGAGCCTTTCTTTAGCCTTTCATAAACTACAAATCCTTTACCCTGTTACAAAACAAAACAAAATTAAAAAAAAAATAAAAAAATTCAACCTACCCAATTTAGGTAAGTCTGAGAATAGAATGAGGAAGAAAGAAGAAGAGAAAAATCTGTGTAAACAAAAGTTAGTTAATTGCTTCAGAAAATAAAGAAAAGAAGTTTCCATCCAAAGAAAAGAAAAATAAAAATAGAAATAAAATAAAAACTCCAAAAAATAGAATTAAAGGAGTCAAAAAGCCAAAGAAAAAAAGAAAAAAAAATATGGCTAAGGATGGAAACAAAGTGTAGAAGCAAAAGTAAATAACAAGGTTTTCTCTAGTTACATAATCTGAAGACTCTATTATCTCGGACTTGTCCTTTTAAATATCTATTTCCTTCCTTCTTAAACCATCTCCTAATCCCCCAACACCACCTAATAAAGACCTCTAGCTCAATTAGGAATAGGTTAGTGTGATAGTAAGTGGCAGAGGTGTTTGATCGACTCAGGCTTCCTTGTTGTCATTGAGATTGTAAGGTAAAGTGTGCCCACTGCACACTGGAGTAGCGAAACTTGAGTGGAAAAATCAGAGTGTTGTATCTTGACTATTATTGTGGGAACCTACTTACGGACGCTATTCCGAGTTTCAGAAACGAACCTGCTAGGCATTTCATAGTATTACTCATTGTATATATGTTTATTGTAGATGATTGATTATTATGCATATATTAGCTTAGGTTTTGACTTGATTACTCTATATGCATTGCTAGTGAGAGGTATAGTTAATTTAGAGCATGAATAAGGAAACAATAGTTTTATTTCTTAGTCGTTGTAGTATAGATGAAGTTTGTGAGTACCTTCACTGGAAATATTGTTTCCTTATTGCATTGATCATAACTCGTCCACTAGGGAATTTCTAGTGGTTTTAGGCCTTGTTGCATATGATCAATGCAATCGCACTCAGCGAAACGAGAGTAGATAGAACTCCATTTTTGGTCACTTATTCTAATTTCTCATCTTTGCTTGAGGACAAGCAAAATGCTGTTTGGGGGTGGTTTGATAAGAGCCCAAAACTGTAGTTTTAACCCTCAGAATCATACTTTTAGACCAATTATGTGAGTAATAATTAAGAGTTATTACTGATTACGTGTTTTTATGCATTTCAGGCTTCAAAGTCCATTATGTGCAGAAATGTGCCACTTTAGCGAGATAAAGGAGCAAAGGTCGGTTGCTAAGGAGTTTTGTGATTAAAGGCCAAGATTCAAGAAGACAAAGCCTTTCTAAAGCCCGGTCAAAAGCTGAAAAGTCGACGCGGGCAGAAACAACACTCAAAGTCAGCAGAACTTCCGAAGGCCGTATCTTTGGACTCAGACCTCGGAATGGGGCCTACCTTATGTCAAAACGACCGGCTCGGAAAGAGCTTTCCAATGGTCTAAGCCTTAATCCAATCCGAGGAGCAGAAGTGGACGAAAAGTCTGTTGAAGCCAACTGTAGCTGAAGAGGCTTTTTTGGACTGAAAGAATTGGGTTTTGGGCCTGATTCTCTGGCCCAAAACATGGCTCCAAGCCCATGCACGATTTTTGGATCTGAAAGTATAAAAACCAAAGCTTCACTCTTTGTTAATGGTAGCTAGTTAGACCTAAAACTATAGATAATTATATATATAGTTTTCATGTAATAAAATTAAGTTTAGTTTAATTTCAATTATTGTTTTAGATTAAACTCTTAGAATCATTATTCTTCATTAGTTTGATAAATAAAATAGCTAGTTTGTCAATTTCGATTCTTGTCATTTACAATTGTTTAGATCTAATTTCCTTTATTATGTAGATAGCTAGACTTAGATTAGTTAGATTATTAATTTAGTATTTGAATCATTGTTTTATTATTCATTAGATTAATAAAATAGTGTTCTCCATAAGTTAGTTTCATTTCCATTAATTGTTTAGTTTCAATTCGTAGATTCAATTAATTGTCATTATTAGTTTAATTCAATTATTGCATTAGTAGTTTTGAATTGGGTTTAAACAAGCAAAGTTTCAATCTTTATATCATGTCTTGTTTGAATTCCATTGGGAATGATAGCGTGATGATTCTCGGCTAAACCTCCATTGAGGGGGTTGAGAAGCCTTGATGAAAGCTTAATTTCGATTATCGTAGAGTCGTCGTAATTTCCTTTCCACTCTAGAAACGATTAGTTCACCATGAGAATGGGTTTAATCGTTCACATACTAGTTATGAATTGGTAGAAATGCCATGTGTAATTAGGGATTAGGAGTAACCATATTGTTCTGTGAAGCAGTTCAATTTGGATTACTGACGATTAAATCGTTAGTAGGATTAAGTCGAGTTAAGGTGGAATCAATCCCCCTCTAACTCCTCATCATAGAATCAACGTAGCATTCCCATAGTAGTTCTAATAGTCGACTAGTTGCATCTTGTGGGTAGTTGCATCGTAGTCAAGTTGCCACTTCGTAAATCTCTCATTAGACTTTAGAGTTAAGAGCACTTATACGTAGAGAACACAGCATGCGGAAGGACTAGGTGTGGAACGAATCACTCTACTCCACTATATCTCATAGGATTGAGAGTAGAATCTTTGATAAAATATTGGCACGTAAATAGTTTTAGTTTACTTACGTTTTGAGTTTCATCGTTCATTTCGTAGGTAAACTATTCAATTTTATGTTTTATCATTCCTCAAGTGGTTACGCACAGAGGTTGGGACTGAGATCAACGACTTGGAGCGGCCGAATATGGATGGTAAGATGATTACAGAAAAGGGTGGCCGGAGAGACATACACCGCGGCAGGTAACTTGTTTCTTTTACCATTATGTACATAATTGACGGACGAGTAGTGACTCAGCCGTCAGCCATAGTTACACTAGGGGCAAGCAAGCCTTGGCTCAGTCCTTAACAGAGATGTATGTGGGGACAGATTGGGATTGTCCCTAAAATATACGTCGTCTTTATGTTTTACCTAGTTTCTTGTCTACCACAATCGATCCCCTCAATCGAGCATAACATTCACATCCGCATGCCTCTCTCACCTAATGGAACCACTCCGTGCATAGTTACCCTAAGCGGGATGTCGCATACAGGGTAACCCCCACACGGACGCCAAAACTATGTGAGTAAGCCTTTATTATTAGGCATAAAGTATCATGCGTCTCATTCTGAATTGACGACGAGATAATCAAAGTCATCATTTGGCTACAAAGGCTCCAAGTTCCCTTAAATTCACATTCTCTTAAAAATACATCTTTCATATTTATCACAAGAGTTGTGGTAGCTAAGAGCTAGGATTTTTGTTACGTAATTTATTCAAATATCGTTCATTTATTTCTCATAACCATTCTTCTATATCAAGTGCCAATAAAGTATATTACACCAAACACCACGTTTGAATATATCTTCCATTCCACTTTATCACGTGCCAATAAAATATATATTGCACTAGACATATTTGAATATATCATGCATGCCACATTTAAAATTGTCTTAAATTTATCTAAAGACATTGTCAAAGTATTTCATAGCAACTCAACCCTAAACATGAGAGTCACTGTGAAGAGTTAGTTTGGGAAGAGTTCAAGAAGGCGATGGGACTACCAGTCACTGTGAGAGCATCCCATGATGAATGGCACTACTTAATGCGATTAAGCAGAGCGAATACCATGGTGTCAGAAGTGATTAGAGCTTTTACATGTGCAGCAGTGCAGGCTATATGGACTGAGCGAAATTGGAGGTTGAAGAAAAATCGTTTTAAAGCAGCTGATGAGGTAAGTCAAAAGGTCCTAAACAGTATGAAGATTTACATGGGAAAAACACTAGAATCAGTCCAGGAAGATGTTGGAACTAAAGTGTTATTGGCAAAGTTGGGAATCGGGGTAAAAGTTATACATAAAGAGGAAAGGTGGGTGAAATGGGAAAAGCCGGAGGTGGATACAGTGGTCCTTAACACTGATGGGTCGGTGCAAGAGGGGGTGGTGGGCTATGGAGGAGTCTTGAGGGACAGCTATGGGGAAGTGATAATGGCGTACAGTGGCAATTCTAAGAGAGTATTGGTTATCTTTCAGGAGCTTCTCGCGGTTCTAAAAGGGATGGAAGGTGTGATACAGGTGAGCATTAAACGGCTTCAAGTGCAATCGGATTCCATGCAGGGGGTCCAGATCTTAACTAAAAAAGGAAAGCCACCGTGGTACTGTAGGAACTTGGTAGCACAAATCCAAGCTGTGAGTATGGAGTTTGATCACTTATCCTTTGTCTATGTCTTCCGGGAGGGTAACCAAGTAGCTGATTACCTAGCGAAATCGAAGAGAGAAGAGTGTAATGGTTTTTTGCTCTTTATTCCCCCTATGGATAAAAAAATGCATGTATTGACCATGAGGGATAAAGAAGGAATTTTGTACTTGAGAACCTGATATATAAAATGTTTGGGGACTGAACCCCTAGTTATTTCAAAAAAAAAAAAAAAATCCTAAACATGATGCCAATTTTATTTACGTAATCATTCCACAAAAATATTGCATAGAGGACACACATCTTAAAATAACAATGATATTATCTTATATATAAAGCGGATACTTGATTTTTTCAATTAGTACTCGTATTTCCGGTTTTAGGCCAAAGTTTTTAATCAAAAGGGTACCGAAAAGTTGGACAACCACTTTCTTTTTACTCTTTACAGAAAGGGTAAATTGGTCATTGGACAAACAAAATTAGTTACAAAATCCAATTCTTCAAAAATCAGTTCGAAACGATTTGTCATTTCGTTTCCATCTTTCGAGAAACACTTGAATACAGAGCGGTGCTCACTTTCTCTTATATATCTCTCTCTTCCAAGCACAAACGATTTGGAAAATCAAAATGCACTCACTTCTCACTTTCTATACTTCCTACAATGAAACTCGCTGGAATTTTCGTTTTTGAAGACTCACAACATCCTAATCCAATTTTAAAGGTAGAGTTTTCGAGTAATGTTTTTGTATTTTTCTTTCCTTAATCGATGTAGGTTTGAAAGGAACTCTGTTTTAGCACTCCCACCTTCTGCAAGGGTTTTTTCGTATCGTTTTCAACACTTTTGCTACACTCGTTTCTATTTTCTCCTTTTGTAGATTGATGATAATATCTAGGCTCATGAGTTTAACTTCAGCAGTAATCATCCATCAATGTAAGTTTTTTTTTTTTTTTTTTTTATTGGAGTTTTTAAAATTCCATCATTGTTGTCTTGCCTAGATACATAATATGAATTAGATGACACATATTTTGTGTTAGTCTGTGGAATTGTATAGGCTACCATATGGAAGTCAAAGAAGAATTACGAATGTTTTTGTTGTAATGTGTGGAAAACTTCTGGGCATGCAGCAGTGATTCTTCAGAAGGAAGGATTTCATTGTGTTACTGATGTTATAAGGTTATTATGTTCTTTTTGTATCCTTGGCTCCTCAAACCATGTTTTATTTCCTGATAGCCTATTTGACTTTCTGTTTGGCAGATTTTACTTTTCAAAGGTTTTTCTTTCTACAACTTCAAATGAATATAATGAAAATGTTTATCTAATTCGAACTTCCAATGGGTCCGAGTTTAAAGGATGTTCTCATTTTATTTTATTCTCTAGAAAAAAAATATATGACTCAAGTCCCATAACCCCCATTAGATGATCATGGTTGAAAATCATCCATGTTCATCCAACATAAATTTGTTCCTATTTCTAACGTTATGATTGTGGACACTACAACAAGAAGCCATCCAAGCCATCCCATTTGTAATAGAACATGCCAAGGACTTTTGCGTGTATCGCACCTGAATTATTGAAGTCTATGAGAAAAACTATAATGAGTTGGTGATATATATGTACTCTTTCAGGATGCGCTTGCTAGAGATGGTGCCTATTGAAAACCCTTAAAGAGATTGTGGAAATACATGTGTGACTTTTAGTAGGCTATTTCTTGGGTCAATTTGAGATACCCCCCTGTTTGAGAAGTTTTTTTTAGATACCAACCCCCCCTGTTTTGAAAATCTAGAGAGATACCCCCAACTAACGTCTCCCGTCAGTGAATTAGTTTCTACTGACCAAAACACCCCTGTGTCCATTTGAGGAGTTTGCCAACATGGATTAATTGTCCACATAATCATTTAAGTAGCACCATTGATCTAACCAACGGATGTGATGATTTAACCGTTATAGAGTTTTACAGGGGGGGTATCTCAAATAGTTTTACATATTACAGTATGGTACTGTTATATACTGCAATATGGTAGTTAGAGATATGTAACTTAAGTTGTCATATGCAAAAATGGTACTGTTTGGCTCTATGTTTCCGAACAGAAGGTTTGAGTAGTCTATAGATGTATGTTGTAAGAAGTGGCATAACATATAAATATGACAATTATAGTGTCATATCTACTCGTAAAGCTTATATACGACAATGTATAAGCTGTGCATGACACTGTATAAGCTATGCACGACACTATATAACAAAGAAAGTTTACATACGACAATGTATAAGCTTATATACGACAATGTATAAGTTGTGCACGACACTGTAAGGTTAGGTATGAACATTCACTATTAATAATTCAATGGTATGAACACTGAATGTTCATAGTCCAACAAAAGTATGAACATTCAGTGTTCATAGTCCACTAGGAGTATGAACACTGAATGTTCATGGGTCAATTTGAGATAACCCCTTGTGTGAGAGTATGAACATTCAGTGTTCATAGTCCACTAGGAGTATGAACACTACATATGTTTCGTTGCAATAGGGCACGACTTACATGTCAACAATTTTATTGTTACTTGCTACAAGTAAGTTTCTGACTAACATTTTATAATATTTTGTTATATACATATTTTTTAATCCAATTGAAAACCATTAATTTCTAATTCCCTTATTAGATTCGCCCAGATGATCCATCTCTTCTGCTCCGTAGTGGTCGTCTTTTACAACAATACATAGTCGACAACTATGTTAAAATATCAACTTTAAGATTGAGGTGGATACGTGATCACCAGCAAGAAATAAGGGCTGAACTTTATCAAGGATTACAAGACTCTTTAAGTTCGGGGGAAGTTCATTCAGGTACACATTGAGTTTTGAAACTTATTAAAATTTAGTCAAATGGAAAACCTTACATTCATTTTTTATGTTAAATTGAAGGCAATGTGGGGAGAAAAACAATTTTGCCTGCAACTTTTCTGGGCTATCCTCGTGACATGCATTGTCGATATCATGATGCTATGGCATTGGTTCAAAAGTATGGAAGACCAGATTTGTTTATCACAATGGCGTGCAATCCATCGTGGTCAGAGATCGAAGATGAGTTGTTAAAAGACCAGGTTCCAAATGATCGACCCGATTTGATAGTCAGGATTTTCCGTGCCAAGCTCGAAGAGTTGAAAAATGATATATTCGTTAAAGGAATCCTTGGAAAAGTGGTTGCACATGTTCATGTAGTTGAATTCCAAAAAAGAGGGTTGCCTCATGCACACATCCTTCTAATCCTTGATGAGGCCGACAAGTTAACAACTGCAGATGCTTACGACAAAATTGTTAGAGCAGAAATTCTAGACCCGACTATTGGGCCAGAACTATATGAGATTGTAGTTAAACACATGATTCATGGTTCGTGCGGTAATATTAATCCTAATTGTGTCTGCATGCGAGATCAAAAGTGTACAAAAAATTTCCCAAAAACAATTCATTCCAGCAACTAATCAAGGAAGCGATTCTTATGCTACATATATGAGGCGGGACAACAACACTTTTGCAACTGTTAAGAATCATGGTCGGCATTATCGTGTTGATAATCGCTGGGTTGTTCCTTATAATCCATGGTTATTGAAAAAGTACAATTGCTATATTAATGTCAAAATATGCTCGAGTATTAAAAGTGTCAAGTATTTGTACAAGTATATTTACAAGGGGTCAGACCGAGTAGCGATGGAAGTGACGTCGACAAATAAAGATGAACATGATGAAATAAAGCGGTATGTAGATGGCGTTGGATTTGCCCAAAGAAGCCCTTTGGAGAATCTTCGATTTCCACTAAGTCAAATATACCCGTCGGTTTATTCTTTGCAAGTACACTTGCAAAATATGCATGAAATAACCTATCAAGGTAACCAAATTTTGCGAGGATGTTTTGGTGATGATAAGAACTCTCGCCGCGATGTTAACAGAGTTTTTCCGACTGAATAGCGTTGACGTTGCTGCTAGACAATATCTTTATCATGAAATTCCTTAGCATTATGTGTGGGATAAGTCGACTAAGCATTGGCAATCAAGAACTGCACAGAATCGGGTCATTGGAAGACTATTTGCAGTTTCCTCTATGGAAGGTGAGCGATTTTACTTGAGGCTATTGTTGAACCATGTTAGAGGGCCAATATCATATGAACATATGCGAACTATTGGATCTAATATATACCCTACATTCAAAGAGGCTAGTGAGGAGTTGGGGTTGCTCGAAAGAGACAATGATGTTCGCCAATGTTTGCTTGAAGCATCAAGAATGCAGATGCCAAGTTCTCTACGGAAATTATTTGTTACAATTCTGGTTTATTGTAATCCTATCAGAGTACGTGATTTGTGGAATGAATTTAATAGATGTATGGCCCAAGATTACGCCTTAGGGAGTTCTAACACAACCTATGTGACAAATCGTTTACTAAGCGAACTTAAGTTGTTGTTGGAGCAATATGGACAGACAATTTCATATTATGATTTACCTCAGATGAGTGCTGACAAAGTTGACCAAGATGATATATCAAGTTTGGTCACAGAGGCACTTTCTATTCCTGTTACTTCAGAAGATCTTTCTTCTCTCAGTCAGCTTAACCATGAAAAGAAGATTGCTTTTGACCAGATTCTTAGTTCTGTGCAGCAGAGGAATGGTGGTGTGTACTTCGTTGATGGGCCTGGGGGGACAGGTAAAACCTACTTATATAAGTCTATTTTAGCAAAACTCCGTAGCAACGGACAGATTGCTATTGCAACAACTACATCGGGAATCGCTGCTATCATGATGCCTGGAGGTCGTACAGCCTACTCTAGATTCAAGATTCCAATTCCAATTACATCCACTTCCACTTGCAAAATAAGCAAAGCTGGCAGTTTAGGCAGTTTGTTACAGTAGGCGAGCATACTGATATGGGATGAGGCTACCATGGCACATCGTTATGCATTTGAAGTATTTGAGAAAACTTTGAGAGACATTACAAACAGTGATTTACCATTTGGAGGGAAAGTTTTTGTAATGGGTGGAGATTTTCGCCCAGTGTTGCCCGATTGTTTCTCGTGGTTCAAGGGAAAAAACTATTGATGCATGCATAACAAGTTCTCCACTTTGGGAGAAAGTTAATGTGTTACGTCTACAGGAAAATATGCGGGCTAAAAACGACCGCGCCTTTGCAGAGTTACTCATGGCCATCGGCGATGGGATTAAGCCAATTATTTGTGAGGATGACATCATTGAACTGCCAAAAGATATTGTCATTCCGTGGGAGAATGAGCATTCACGTCTTAAGATTATAAATGAAATCTTTCCAGGATTAGATAAAAATGCTGGTAACAAAGACTACATGATCAGTAGGGCGATAATAACTCCTAAGAATGATACTGTACAATTGTTGAATGATGAAATAATTGCCCGATTTCTCGGTGAAGAAGTCACATATTACTCTTTTGATTAAGTTCAAAATGATTCTCGTGGTCTATATCAGCAAGAATACCTGAATTCAATCTGTCCCAGTGGTATACCTCCTCACAAATTGAAGCTAAAGTTGGGGGCTCCCGTTATACTGACGAGAAATCTGAATCCTAAAAATGGCCTATGTAATGGAACAAGACTAATATGTAGAGGATTCGACACGCATGTAATCGATGCAGAAATTGTGAATGGAAATTCCGTAGGTGATCGAGTTTTACTGCCTCGAATTCCGCTGTGCCCTTCTCAGGATGCAAAGTTGCCATTCGAAATGACTAGGAAACAATTCCCTATCAAGTTAAGTTTTGCTCTTACAATAAAAAAATCACAAGGTCAAACCATTCCACATGCCTATTTGTCTAATCATGTTTTCTCGCACGGCCAACTCTATGTTGCTTTATCAAGAGGAGCATCACAGACGACAACGAAAGTTTTAGTTAAAAAAAGGAACAATCAAGGGTCTTCCTGGAACTTACACTAGAAATGTCGTCTACAACGACATTCTAGCTTCTTGCAGTGTTTAGTTACAAGTAGTGTGTTTTACTATTGTTCACTTCAATATTAATTTTAAAGCGTATATATTATTTTGTATAAAATGCTTAATTTATATGACGACCAAGTCTCATTATTATACAATATAAACTCAAAATCCATTTCCAAACATCCCTTCAATTTTTCATGTCAACGTTGCACATTCTTTAACCCAACAAACAAGGTTAACTATGTGTATTCATTGTTGTGTACAATTTAAACATTTTTTTCCTCTGGTCTTCATATGAATTAAATCGTTTTTATTTAACTCAACGCTTTTATCCTTGTAGTTTATTATAAAAGTGATTCAAAAAAAGTTAAGAGACTTTTCAGCACTTATCAGCAATTGGAAATGGCTTACAAGGATACTTTGTATAATGCATATGATGTGCTTCATGTCTGAATAGCTTAGCGTAATAAACCAGCTACAATATAAAAGAAGATTGTAAAAACTTTCTCTTATAAGGTATGCAGTTTTTTTTTTTTACTTGGACAGTTTTAAAACTTTTCAAGTTTAGCTATCGGAGACCCATCATTCATAAACAGCACAAATCCTAATAAATTAAATTAAATTGATTGAGGGATGAGGTTGTTAAAATGATTACCCATACTTGATGGGTTGACTCTCTTATACTTAAAATAAAGTTATAAAATAATATACATTGGCGATATGTTGACATTAAAAAAAAAATGTCTGTCTTATTCAATATAATTTACAAGCATACTAGAGCATGTAAATGTCTGCAAGTAGATGTATTTAACTTAACTAAAGCCAACGTGGGCAAGTAAATGTCAGCATGTAAAATATCAATTATTGTGAATCTTAGCCCAAACCTATTCCACACTTCTATTATACCACACAGTAATTGTGGGATGGTTAATTTTTTTTCAATATAAAATTGGTCGGTCACGTAGTGGCTATTAAATTATTATTCTTACGCGGACCTTATTATTGCTGACAGGACGCAAATTTGGGCTTCTTTCGTACATATTCAAATTTTGTTATCACCAAATGAGCATTGAGCAATAGTTAAACCAAGTTACAGAAATGCACAGAGCCGTTATACATTTAAATGTTTCTTTCCTCTTAGGTAAATTTTTTAATGCGGTGTTTCATCTACGCTTGATAAACATACTAGATTAGACTTAATTTTTTAAAAAAAAAATCAATAATGTATAGTGACTATATATTTATTTTAAAACTATTATGGTCTTTTCCTTATTTAAAATATCAGAATAGGTATCTAGATTAGATTATCTACCGTTGGTCATGCACAAGCTTATATATCCTGTTTACTCATTCTTTTAAATTCTTTATAAAATTTAAAAATTAATAAGTTAAAAAAAGAACATGTTCAATTGATAACCCAAATCTTATTCCTCAAACAAAATCTCATATTAAAAATATTTATTTTACCTTCTTTTCCACAGTAAATTATCATTTTCGTCACTAACCCACTTAATCATGCTATGCGGCCGTAATAAAATTGTAGGGGAGTAAAGAAAAGTTTAAAAATATTAAAGTAATAAGTTGCATAGTTAGGTTGAGATTGAACAACTCTTACCCGCCCATTGTTATCACAAGCGGGACTTAAGTTTACATATATGCAATATATATCTAAACCTTGACGCTGACAGAAAAACGTTGTTGAATAGTTTGCACAGTGTAAAGAGATATCACTGTCCGTCTCACATGAAACTATTGTTCTCTTTGTCAAACGAATTTATCGTCATCCATATTTATTATAAACACTTGATAAATGTTGCCCCACGCTCAATCATGGTTATAGGCAATGATAAGGAAAACAAAACAAAGTTAAAACTATAAAATTAGTCGGTAGCATAGTAAGGGTGGGGTCGTACAGCTCTAAACTACACATTGTTATCACTGGGGGACTTAAATCTACATAGCTACAATACATATTTGTCTATTTGGGATTGACTCCCAAAAAAAATGTTAAAAAAAGTGACCACAATGTCAACAAACGCCCGTGTTCATGACACATCAAATAATGTTCTTCTATATCACACGAAATTATTGTCGACCAAATATACCATCCAGAATTAATACAATCCAACCCTGCTAAATCATGCCAAAAGACAATGATAAGAAGGTAGGAGACGGAAAAAAAATGTTGAATAAACCAAATTGGTCGGTCGCATCGTGATGGTGGGGTCGAATTACTCTGAGCCGCCCATTGTTATCATAGGCGAGATCTAAATTTACATATCTACAACACATATTTAGATGTTGATGTAATTTGAGAATAAATTTATTATTAAAAAAAACATTAGCACTTCGTCACTCACAACCCCACTCAACCATGATTAGAGTCAATAATTAGGAAGACAAAAAAAAAGTTAAAAAATATAAAATTAGTTGATTGCATCATAAGGACAGGACTGAGCAGGTATGAGCCGTACATTCTTAGGACAGGCAGGCCTTAACTTTACGTAACTGCAGCACACGTCTATATTTTGCGGTTGACAACAAAAAAGGTGTTGAAAAGTTGCCACCATGTCAAGGGCCATCAGTGTCCATCACTCATTAAATAATGTTTCCCTGTACGACACCAAATTATTGTTTATTAAATATACCATGTACAATTGACACAACATAACCCCACTCATTCAAGGTAAGAGACAAATAATAATACTGTTGAGGAACAAAACAAAAGCTAAAAAAACAAATTGGTTGGTTGCATATTAAGGTTGGTATCGATCAGCTCTGGACCGTCGATAATTATGACGAGCGAGACTTAAATTTACATATCTCCAACACATATTTAAATCTTAACGTAAGTAACCAACAAATTCATTAGGCAATGATAAGGGGAACAAAACAAAGCTAAAACTACAAAATTAGTCGATAGCATAGTAAAGAGGCGGGTCGATCTGATTCTGAAGGGGGCCTTAAATCTACATATCTACAGTACATATTTGTCTATTTGGGTTCAACTACAAAAAGTTAAAAAGTGGCCACAATGTTAACAGGCGTCCGTGTTAAGTGACACATTAAATAATGTTCTTCTATATCACACGAAATTATTGTTGACCAAATATACCATCCAGAATTGATACAATCCAAACCCGCTCAATCATCCCAAAAGACAATGATAAGATAGTAGGAGAGGAAAAAAAATGTTGAATAAACCAAATTGGTCGGTCGCATCGTGATGGTGGGGTCGAATAACTCTGAGTCGCCCATTGTTATCACGGGCGAGATCTAAATTTACATATCTACAACACATATTTAGATGTTGATGTAACTTGAGAATAAATTTATTATTTAAAAAAACATTAGCACTTCGTAGCTCACAACCCAACTCAACCATGATTAGAGTCAATAATTAGGGAAATAAAAAAAAGTTATTGTCGACCAAATATACCATCCAGAATTGATACAATCTAAATCCGTTAAATCATGCCAAAAGACAATGATAAGATGGTAGGAGAGGGAAAAAAATGTTGAATAAACAAAATTGGTCGGTCGCATCGTTATGGTGGGGTCGAATAACTCTGAGCCGCCCATTGTTATCACGGGGGAGATCTAAATTTACAAATCTACAACACATATTTAGATGTTGATGTAACTTGAGAATAAATTTATTATTAAAAAAAACATTAGTACTTCGTAGCTCACAACCACACTCAACCATGATTAGAGTCAATAATTAGGGATTTTTTTTTTAAAATATAAAATTAGTTGATTGCATCGTATGAACAGGACCGAGGAGGTATTAGCCACACATTCTTAGATGGGCATGGCTTAACTTTACGTAACTGCAGACCAAAACTTTAGAGAATTTGATAAATTTGCAAAAGGAAATGTGATAGAAGCAGGCCAAATCTACCTTATTGAAAGATTTGATGTGATGTTATCAACAACCTATCGTCCGGTAGTTCATCCATTTGTGATTCATTTGAAGCCGAAAAACGATAATAGAATCGATGGATGAAGACGAGATTGAAATAGCAAAGCACAAATTCAATTTCACTGAGTTCAAAAACCTTCAAGAAAGATCTAAACGGAAAACTCTTTTATCAGGTTATATATTAAAACTTTCGACTTAAATATTTCTTCTAATTTATAATTTCACATTATATTAATCAGTCTTTTCACTTGAAAAGCTAAATGACAGAAGTTCTAATGTTTTGTTTATGTCAACACGTAGATGTTATTGGTGTCTTGAAAAGAGTTGGCAACCATAAAGAAAAATCAGGATTAAATTTACAAGAGATCGTAATCATGGATAAGAAGTGAGTTAAACATTGATATATTTAGTTAACAAATCAAACATATTGTTGTAACTCAATGAAGTCTACCCAACTTTTAGCGGTGCGGAAATAACAATTGCTTTGTGGGGTGATATCGGCAAATCAATTCCTGAAGACATTATAACAAAACATAATGTTATCATTATAGCCACTTCGCTGAATACAAAAGATTATCAAGGTACATATACATTTATATCGTTGACAATTTATGTTTTTTTTTTAAACAGTAAGCTGGGGTTAGGCTGACCCCCACCTGCATATATTATCCAAAACGTACATATCTGGTACCTAATGCATCCTCCTTTACGAGATTACTAAGTTCGCTACCTATTGGAGGTCCATAATGCATTAGCTCATTACAATGAGAAGGGGCTAGTCCTGCAAGGTAATCTGCAGGCCTATTGGCCTCCCTAAAAACATGTGAAAACTTACAACGCATGAATTTCAAAGAAGTGTCTAAGATGTGTGCCAGCACATTCTGGCAATACCACGGCGGTTTAGCTATCTTTGTTGCAATCTGAATTGCTGCGAGAGAATCAGATTCCACTTCCACTTTTAGGAATCCCATTTCCTGACAAATGCAGAGACCAACCTCGATGGCTTTCATCTCTTGGTATACAATGGATTCCACGCCTCCACTTCACAAACGCCCAACAAGACTCCCTTTCTGGCTCGATTACACCCCGTGGGCCCATACCCTTTTCGACAAGGACCCATCAGCATTTAGCTTCACACTACCCCGTTGCGGGGCCTGCCAATATACACTTTGTTGTTTGGCTCGTTCAAACTCTACACGAAGCCCTATAGCTGGCATAATCTTCTTCAGCAGCTATTGAATCTTCCATAGATGCGATCTTGAGTTGTACATACGCCTTCATACTTCTAAGAGTTCTCTTTAACACCACTTTGCTGCAGGTCGTTTATTCTTGAACCGTCGGGCATTTCTTTCTTTCCATATCGCCTACTACAAAGACAAAAATGTAGACTTTGGCAATTTCGGTTACTTGGCTTGCTCCTCGGCAGATTCTCGGGATGAACGACCATTCTCTATTTGAATTAATGGTGATTTGAATTAATTCCCAAAGACCGAACATTATTCCCGCAAAAGATTACCCGAGAATAGTCACACTCAAAATAGAGATGGTTGGAGAACTCTCTACTTTGATTACAAAGGCAGCGGGATCGAATGGTTAAGTATTCTTTTGTACACTAGCCGATCTTGGGTTGACAAGTCGTTGGAGAACAACGCCGCAAGTAAAGGAATGTCTTGGAATGACTAACCTTCCCCAAACTAACCTCTGCCATTGGACTTTCCCTCCATGTCTTCTCAAGGCCTCATATGCACTGCTTGACGTGAAATTTCCACTCTGATGTGGTTTCCAAAGGACTCTGTCTTTCTCTAAATGGCTCTCAATTGTCGTAGACTGATGTCCTCCCTTAGTCGATTACATCAATATTGTCAACAATTCCATTCCATTCTCCATCCGAGATTAGCTCACTTACCTTTGCGTTGAGGGGAGCTGGATACTCATGACGACTTGATTGTTCGCCGGAGAAGGCTCAGCTCTGTTACACCATAAATCATGCCATAAAAGCGTGTCTTCTCCATTAGCTATCGCATAAAGGATATGATCTTTCGCATGTTTTCGGCATTTGAGGATGTTTCTCACTGACCAGGAGCAATCTTTTGGTACTTTCATGGTCCACAAATAGCTATTCTTAAGCTGATTCTTCCATATCCAATCAACCCACAGAGTTTTTTCTTTGCTCGCTATCTTGAACAGCAGTCCACATTGCGCACCAGTGTTCCATGTCTCCATATTCATAATGCCCAGCCCTCCCTCTTCTTTTGCTTTGCTGATAGTTCCAATACTTGCTTGGTGCACACACCTTTTGATATCAGTCCCACTCCATAGGAACGTAGCACATATCCTTTCCACTTGTTCTAGAACAGTTATTGGTAGGATGAAAGTTCTAGCCCAATAAATATGAAGAGAGCTAAGAATCGAGACAATCAGCTGGAGTCTGCCTGCATGCGAGAGCAACCGTGCTTTCCAATCCTTGATTTTCCCAGTTACTTTTTCAACTAGAGGTTGGCAATCTTTGATACCTAAACGGGCTGAGAATAGCGGGAGACCAAGGTATTTTACTGGAGGTTTGACGAGTTCAATGCCCAGGATATGAGCCAAGTCAAGAGAATCTTGATGCCCCATAGCCCCAGTCATTATGGTAGTCTTCTGGGAATTGATTTGGAGCCCTGTAGCATCACTAAAGGCAAGCAAACAATCTTTGAGGGCTGCAATAGATGAAACTTCCCCTTTGCAGAATATCAGAACATCATCCGCAAAGGTCAGATGGGTGAGAAGACTCCTCTTGCATTTCGAATGAAATTGGATCAGCTTATTATCAATACTCTCTCTAATCACACAGCCCAAAATCTCCATGATTAATACAAAGAGATATGGGGACATGGGGTCGCCCTGTCTTAGACCCCTGCCTCCCGCAAAAAACCCCTCCGGTGAGCCATTTATAAGAATAGAATAGTAAGGTGAGCTTATACACATCTGTATCCATTTCTTCATCTTTGGTGGAACGAGGAATTTATCCAACATGGCTAGGATTGTTGCCCAGCTTACCATATCATACGCCTTTCTAATATCCACCTTGACTGAGCATCTTGGGGTACCATGTCTTCTCTCGTAGCCTCTCAGCACTTCATGAGCTAGAAGGATGTTATCTTGTATCGATCTCTCGGGGATAAAGGCCGATTGATTCTCATGTACTAACTCTGAAATAACCAGTTGCAGCCGAGATGTAATCACTTTGGAAACACACTTGTACAAAGTATTGCACAAAGGTAATAGGCCTATAGTCTTCCACCTTAGATGGATTACTCTTCTTTGGGATTAGGCATAGAAATGTAGCATTTGTTCCCCTCGGCATCTTACATGTTCTGAAGACATTCCTGATAGCATTCAAGACATCCTGCCCCACTATATCCCAGCAGTATTTGAAAAAGAAAGGATTGTATCCGTCTGGTCCTGGCACTTTGTTATTCTCCATTGCAAACAACGCTTCCTTGATTTCTGTATCAGTGATATCGGCGTCCAACACCTCTCTCATGGCTGAATCAATCACATTTCTAACTTTCAGCCCCATGAAGAACTCTTCCTCGCTGATTGATGGAGCTGCAGTTCCCACTGTTTGGGTAAAATACTTTTATGCAGCACCGTGCTACCTCTGCTTTTATATACGTTACCCCATTATCATTGGAGATGGCCCATATTCCTTTCTTAGCCTCTTTTTCCTTCAAAGAATTGAAGAAATAACTAGTGCATCTATCCCCATCTGTACTCCATTTCTCCTCTGATTTCTGTTGCATATCTATCTCTTCAGCTCGTGCTAGCTCGATATACTTCTTCAAGGCTGCCCTTTCTCTTTCCCCTTCATTTACATCACTTGAGTTATTCTGGAAATTTACTTGTGCGTCATGTAGCTCCTGCCTTGCTGAGTTTACTCTCTCATGAAGATTAGAAAAATTCTTCCTTGCCCATGGCCTTATTCTTGTCTTTAGCAACTTCAGTTTCTGTACCAATATATACATCGGGTTATTGTAGATATTGGTGCTCCATACTTCCTCTATCATGGCCTTGAACTCTGGCTGGTAAACCCAAAAGTTTCGAAATCTGAATGGAGTTGGAGTTCTGGAATGATCAACCCACGTAAGTAGCATTGGCGAGTGGTCTGAAACTCCTAGAGGAAGGAACTCAGCTACAGAATGAGGATAACGAGTCAGCCACCAATTGTTTACTAAGCATCTGTCAATCCTTGACATGATACTGGCTGAACCCACAGACTTGTTCCACCAAGTGTAGAAAAATCCAATTGAATTGATGTCAGACAGTCCTGTATTCTGAAGACAAGCATTGAATTCAACAGCTTCATTCGGATGCATTGGGTCTCCCCCCACTCTTTCATTAGCCGCCTTGATGTTATTAAAGTCCCCGGCGACACACCACGGCTCTTTGATTGATTTATGAATACCCATCAAGTCCTTCCACAATTCGAGTCTCACTTTAGAATTATTACTAGCATAAATAACTGTGAATAAGAATTCTTCCGCTCTTGGAAGGTATTTGACTCTGCAGTGTATGAATTGCTCAGAGTCAGCTAACTTCTGTACATGAACAACTCCAGGATTCCAACAAACCCATATACGCCCTGACTGACTCTTTTCATAATTGTTTACATGCTCCCATGAAGGACAACAAACCCTCCTAATGGTATCATACTTTGGTCTTTTGAATTTTGTTTCTAGTAAACCAAAAACACACAGCTTTCTATCTATTCTCACCTTATTTATTTCTGCAGCTTTCAACAAATCATTTGCTCCCCTCACATTCCATACGCTAATAGGTTCAATCATTGATCCTATCGTTTTTTGTTTTTCGACCCCTTAGGCCTGCCCCTACTCTTGCTTCCTTGTTTTTTTTTTTCTTTAGACCCTTGATTAATTTTCCCTTTGCTTCGGTCACCACACCTCCCCGGTGTTGTTGGGGAGAAAGGCTCACCAGTCAAAGGAATTAAGTTCTTATCCTTAAAGTATTCAGTTTCCTCTTCAGACGTGTCCTCATCAGACATCTCCCCATTTCTTAGTGCCGCAAAGCTGTTGTGATATTCCTGCTGCTCAGCATCGTATTCCAACAACTGGTTCAGGCTACTATCTATCCCCACATCTTGTACTACCTCCACATAAGGCACTATGGCAGTACCCATATCACTCTGTTCCCTTTCCTTACCTCTGTCCCTCTCCGTCACGACTATGTCACTCACGACCGATCGAGTTCCAAAAGGAGCTGTTATTTCTGGCGTATGCATCTCCGGGATAACAAGACTCAATTCATATTCCTCCACTAAACCCTCATTCAAGTTGCTGTTTGCCATTCCTATCTCTATTACCCCTTGATTCACCATATCCATCTCTACTTCCTGTGTTGAGTTCCCTGTACTCTGGTCATCACCTTGTTCCTGAGCGACTTCAGTATTCCCACCCTCATCACAGCTTCCTGGTATAAGACATTCAGTACTTTCAGTAGGCGTACCTCCAATAACCACCTCTCCATCCACTGTTCTCAAGCAGCTACTTTCAGGTTGACTCGGAGTATTGTCAACCACAACTTCTTTCTCTCTAGTCCCTCGATCCTCAGTGTTACTCGTTTTCCTCGTACAGGTGGCAGTAAAGTGCCCGAAAGATTTACAATTCCCACACATCTTAGGTATCCACCCATATTCTACAGATATCCTTCTTATGTCATCCTTACCCATTTCTATGTCAAAGAAAGTTGGGAGCTCTGCAGTGCTCTCTACTTTGACACTAACTCTTGCAAATTTCAATCTTTTCCTGTGCGCAGTAGCGTCATCCATACTATCAGGAATCCCAAGCCGACTTGCCAGGTAGCTCAACCCATCTTCCGTCCATAGCTCCTTTGGGACATTATGCAAATTTACCCATATAGGAATCAATTGCACCGAATTTCTCCTTCTTTCAATGTCTTGGGACCATTTTGATATTACAAAGCATCTACCTGAAATGTAGAATGTTCCAGTTTCTAAAACCCTCTTCCTATCCTCACTATTAGAAAACTTGAAATAGAATACTTCTTCATCAGCAACCATCTCAAAGCTTCCTTTTAGTTTCCAACGTTTTCTCAAGTGGTCCCTCACGGTTAGGAACGGAAGCCGTTTCTCAAGAAAGAATCCTACAACATAATCGTACCATTCAGTGATGCCTTTCATCACTAAGTCTAAAGGTATCTGTGTGATACCATCAATGATTTGAACATCCACTTTTTGTAGCGTATTGCTTAAAGTTGGCGTCTTGGCAGCTTGAAACAAGGTACTCCAAGGTGTTGGACGTGGTTGTTCTGAACCCAGCGCTCTCTCTTCGCTGTTGTTGTTATTAGTCTCTCTTGTCTCTGAATGGAGGGGTGGGAAATTTTGGTTGTTTACCGACAGGTTCGCCATGTCAAAGATCAGCAAACCAACGCAAGGTGCTTGAAGTTGATTCCTTTTCAGAACTCTCACTGTAATCAGTGAAGGATTTTACCCGAAAAGGAATGAAACTAGAGGCTTTAGAAGATAAGAATTCTTCTCCAAGCAAGATTTAACTAAAAGCGGCAAAAAGTTGGTGTATGCGATCACTGCAGCAGCTTAAGTTACTTCACTTCCTATCTCCCAACAACATGTCCCCATTGTTGACAATTTATGTTGGTATGAAATATCAATTAATATCAAATTTATATTCCAGCTGAAATTCTATCCATTAAAAAAAGGTTTTAATACAATTTTTATTGTAGGCAAAATTACACTTTCATCTCTTAGCGGGACAAAAATCTATGTCAACCTGGAAATTGATGTTGTTGCTGAATACAAGCACAGGTGAATTATATATATATATAATTTTTTTTTTAGTAAAAAAAAATTAACATCGACTATATTCGTTAACACTATAAATATATTTGTTACATTGGGTTCAATTTTCTTTTACTAAATTGCTATGCGTATTTATGTAACTGCAATTCATTAACATTTTTCCTATTCCCATTATGATCCGCGTTTTTATTTCTTGGGTACATACTAGCTTCCGAGATACATACATTTCCGTAGAGGTTGAGGGTTCTCCTGAAAATCTATCTGAAGAAGAACTACTTAGAAATAGAAGAATTACCATAGCTAAATTAAAGGAGCTTGGAAGAGATGAAGCACAACACGGATCAAGCTATACCTGCTCTGCCATAGTAGACAAGGTATACAGTGTTAATTGGTTCTACAATTGCTGCAGACGTTGTAAGATAACTATCCCACAAATTGACTCTGAGAAACCCTATACCAAGTGTAAGGTGGACACAGAAAAAAGGTTGGTAAAATTAAACTAACATATTTAACCTATTTTTCCTTAAAGTATTCAACTCCCTCATTTACCACATTCTAATTTCAAAATAGGTATAAACTTCGAATGTGTGTGAATGATTTCTCCGATATCACCACTTTTGTCGATTTCAACAAGCATGCCGAAGCCTTGCTTATGAAGTCGGTCGAAGAATTAGACATAATCCAAAAGGCAAGTTACTTCACAATTCATTAATACATCTTTTGAATATAAGTTGAAACATTTCTTATACAAAATACAGAAAAATGGTCCGGATGCAGTTTCCAAAGAACTCCAAAAAATTGAAGGAAGATCTTTCATCCTCCAAGTTCAAATCAACGGCTTTAGTGCCAAGGAAACTTTTGAATCATTTACCATCGACAAAGTTTACCCTGAAGAAACAGACTTAGATAGTCAAGTGGTTGGCAAGGTGAAGTTATGCTTTTACTTTTTATTTTTTATTTTTTCCCTTCCAAAAAAATTAATGTAAATGCTTTAACAATTATACATTTTTAACTAACATAGGGTAATGAGCACTACACCATAACAGGCTATTTGCAACGGCAAAAAAGCGTTGCAAATATGGCGTGGGTAAAGTGTTGGAAATTTTTGCAACGGTTAATAAGCGTTGCAAATATAAATTTCCAACTCTTTTTAAGCGTTGCAATAATGATTTGCAACACTTTTTATAACTATTTTGTACACAAATTTAAAATATTTGCAACGCTTTTTAAGCGTTGGTAATTTATAAAAATATTACCAACGGTTCTTAACCGTTGCAAAGTTGTTAGTTAATTTAAAAATCGTTTGTAACGGTTATGAACCGTTGCTAATGGGTTGCTGATGAAAAAAAAATAATTTCTCATATTTTGTAGCGACCAGCTACACCTACAAAAAGATGCCCCCTCTTGCACCATATACATAAATCATAAATTCTTATTTAAGCTAAATTTATCCTGTACACAATACATTTTCATACTATTTTACAAAGAAACCATAATATATATGGGAAAAAAAACTGATAAAGTACAAAACTAATCCAACTATATACATTCACAACTTTGAGTGATTTTCTAAACCTCACAAACTTATTGTTGGACTCTCACCATAAAAAAAGTTTCATACTATGATCCTAAATAAGAGATAACAGCTTGCGTTGTTGAAAACCCTACGCCCATTTACTTCCACAAATGCTCCAAAAGAGATCCTAGCATTAAGATAAAATAGTCAACCAAGAAAAGATCATGAAGCGGACAATAAGGGGATTAAAACCAATTTAAAAGCTAAATACTGATAATCTAAGGTATAGTGGATTGAGCTTAATAGTAAAGAAGGACTAGGGATTCTCACCTCTACATCAAAACCCAAATAGAGATTCAAAACCCAAATAGATGATAGGGCTACAATATTTTGCTTCTTACCAGTGGATACGCCAAGATTAGCAGCTAAAGACTGGATTATAAGCGCAAAGATCAATCCAATGAGAATTACCCATAAAAACTGGCGCAATGGGAGCAAAATATAATGTTATGGTAACTTAAATAATATTTCAACAATTAAAAGCAAAACCTTGTTTAATCTTATAGTATATTACCTCATATTTGTGTTTAGCTCCAGGCCTCCAGCTTGTAAATCAGTTTCCACTGCACCACAAACACATCAAACACAAACACAGAATACATTTTTTACATATTAAGGTCAGCAAAATTCAACATGTCTAGGCCCACTGCTAGTAATTAGGCACTGAAATACACAGCGGGAAACATGGCACTTACCATCAGCTGGAGATTCCGGCAAGTATTTTGCAAGGCGATATTTCTATACAGAGAATAAAGAACACTAGGTAAGATTAGCTTAAAAAGACAGAAAATTCCAATAATATAGCGGGTAGTACCTGCAAGTGGCTTTTGACATGATAGATAGTTAGTCCAGGTACACCCATCACCCGGAGAACGCCCTTCGGTTTAAGGCAAAATGCTCAAGTACTTTGTACAAAACGGCCTATATCAGCACCATTTAATTCCTTTGTAAAAATTCCTGGAAACAAATCAAATCAATGGTGAAAAGTATGCCAATGAAAATGACAATTGCAGAACCAAGCTGGCACTAGTTTACATTACATCAACGCCTTTTATTTAGGTAACAAGATTAAGCAAACGGAACTAAAAACCAAGCATGTGTGTGAATCAAGTCAATCAACAGTTGCTTTCGTATTTGGTTGAATTACAATGCAGGCATTACTGATAACCGAATTTTAGGTGTACCTGGATCCGGACGTAACTACCAGTTTGACTCTGCCCAAACGCCATAGCAACAACATGGTCAACCAAATCAGCTGCCCTATCACCAGAAACTCGAGCCATAGGTCACGCCCACTGTTTAGCTTTCCACCCTTTGACCTGCTCATAGTTATAGTTACCCTCTAGAAATTGACCACTCCCTAATGACAAAACCATTAAATCTTCAACCCCTCGCACGAATGGAAACTCTTGCTTGTTATGCAATACGTGCATAATTGCAGCTGCAACCGGATTACTCATAGTTAATCCACCTTCAACTGCTAAACACTGTTTCTGCCCATCAACAGACTTCATTAAAACCGGTTCAAACACAGCCAGTTCAGCCGTGGTAGCTCGGCAAACTTCCCATAGCCTAAAATCAATACTCTCTGACTCAAAAGCATCAGCTCTAGAAAACACAAATGGGGCCGAACTCGAAAGATCATAACACGGAATCAGCACTGGCTTCAATGTATCTTTCAAAGTTAGACTACGACTCTTATCTGAAAATGCTTCTTTCATAATCTTCTCCAACTTGTTAGTAACTGAAACTGTCTGAAACAAACGATGTAACAAACTTCCATTAGAAGAAGAAGATGCAGGTTTAAATAATCTTTTTCCTTGATTAACCAAAAACTTCCATGTCTCTTCAGCTTTGAATATAGGCCTATTATCACCTTTCGTACCAAAAAGCATAGCAGTAAATATCCCTCCAACTCTTGTCCCTGCTGCAACGTCAAAGTAATCTGCAATTCTTGCTTCTGGGTTTCCAGACTTTTTTTTCAATGCTTGTTCAAGATAAGCTAATGCTTTTCCTAATAGAATTCCCCGCATGCCACCTCCGTCTATGCTTAATACACAGATCTTACCTCTTTGGTTCTTGATTGATGAAACACAATTATCATTTGTAGATGCTGTAGGAGCTATGGTTTCATGTGCTGGAGATATTTGTTTTGGAATCCAAAGCTTATTTTGATCATCGTACCCAAACAGAAACTTGCTTTCGAGGATAGAGAAGATTTTGTAGCTGAGTTTATCTGTATCGATACTTGGTTCTTGCATTTCTGATCGATTACACTGCAAACCACCAGTCCACCACCATACACTGCAAACCACCAGTTCACACACTGCACCACCAGTCCACATAATTTTGTGGCATACGGCAAGGGCAAACTGTATACGAGCCTACCAGGTCTAACCGGCCAATAGATTCTCAAAATACATACTTCAATCGTGTTTTGAGGGTCAGTCATTACAACTTCAATTGATTGCTGATCAATGGAATGAATATCCTTACCTTATACCATGCCCAGGACCACAGTTAATATTTGAGATAACTATTGGAGCAGAATATGAACTTGATAGCCTAACAACAAAATTCAGCGATTTTATCGGAATTTATTAACAAATATTACTAGATGCGAACATATACCAATCAACATATAAATACTTACTGTTGATGCCATTTTCGTGCAATCCTACAAATTAAAGCAAACTGAGACAATTAGCTTTAAAAATTGCCGAACGTACTATTCCAAAACATGTTAATGGGGCAGAACTGTCGGTTACCTTGTTGTGGCTGTTGCGGCATGAATTAGACCACTAATTTGTACCCTATCCATTAATAGTGCCATAACCATCAACTATGAGACCAGTAACACGCCTAAATGCAAGCCATTGGCTTGAATCAATCCCGTCCCACTTTTC
Source organism: Coptis chinensis (assembly GCF_015680905.1). Lineage (NCBI taxonomy): Eukaryota > Viridiplantae > Streptophyta > Magnoliopsida > Ranunculales > Ranunculaceae > Coptis > Coptis chinensis. Next base: position 69,206,056 of record NC_141457.1, on the reverse strand, counting down.
GGTATCTTGAGGAGATAATATAGTTCCAAGTATCTACAAAAAAAAGAAGACATAGTCAATCACCAATCAAGAGAAGTCTTTCTAACTTGAGCCATAAAACTCTACTGTATCGAGTATCGACATGGACATTATTAGGATGATCTTTTGGAATTGCTACTGTTTCGGCCATGTTTATGTTAGCATTTTTACTTTCAGTTCTCAAAAACAGAATCGAAAATGTACTGCGATTTTTTCGTACCTGAATATTTATCCTTGAAAGTTTGCATGGGCCATTGAACGTAATGGGATTAACCAAAAATCTCCTTTCTCCAGGAATAATCATGTTAGCACTTTCGGCAAATTCTAATTACATGTAACATCCCACGCCTTCAAAAATGCCTGGTAATCAAAGATGGAAGTCATAACTGTTAAATTATATATTAGGAAGAAAGCTAGCATACGGAAGAGAACTAAAACAATTTACTTGAGAATCATCAATGTAGCCACCCCCAACAGCTCCATAGTCTAAAACATTGATCTCTTTAACAAAACTACAAGAAAGAACAATAACATTTGAGCAGGATAGAGTGACAAGTATCAAGGCAAGTATACCCTGTGCAGAACAAAAGAATAGTTTTAGGATTCACCAAAGTAGAGACAAAATGAAAATAAATAAAAAGAAAATGAAAAAAGGAGAGACAAAAAAAAGATAGTTAATTGAGGCATATTGAAGAAACCCATTCAGAAAGAGAACTGAGCTACTCACCATAACATATGGTGGAAATGTGGAATGATCCTTGTATGACAAACTTAGAAACTTTTCTTTTATAGGTACCTTAAGGCACTTAATTTCAGTGTAAAATGTTGCACACACTCTAGAAAATGTAGAATCAGTTTATTTTGTTATCATTTCGACCAAATAGTATACTTGACTTCCGATTGAGATTTTAATTTTTAATGAATAGAACCCAACAACAATTGTAGGGTACATATTCAACTCGTTGATTTATACATACTTTGAGACCTGTAAGTGTACTTCTCATCATTTTGAAAATCAAGGGAAATATATTACTTATTAGAGAAAGCAAGATGGATAGAAGCTCTTCAAGAGCATGAATTATATTAAAAGCCACCCTTAGAAATATAAGCAAACAATGAAGGATAGAGGTTTCCACGCATTGATACAGTTACCATAAAGAGTGGGAATTTACTCAATTTAGATCATCTTATGGGTGTACATATTATGCGATATCATCTTCATGTCTGCTTGCTTCTCCTGATTATAACACTATATACTATTTTATTTTCTCAACAAAAACATATATATAGTTATTCTGTACTGATACACCTGTTTAAAAGTTGGCTTATGACAAATCATGTTTTGAGAATTAACATGTATTTTTTTTTTGTTTTTCAATATTTTTTTTTTAATAGAGATGTTTTAAATTCCTCCCAAGCATCCCTTCGACTTCCTCGCAATCATCCCTTCAACTTTAAAAGTTGACTTTCCCGCTTGATTAAGTTAAAGAAAACTACTTGGATGGTAATTCCTATCTTATTATTGCAAACTTTAATTTTTTTAAAAAAATTTAAAAGGATGCAAAATTTTAACCAATAAAAAAAAATTATAGTTTAATCTTGACTTAGCATACAATGAGGTCCATTTGTTGGTGAGAAAAAACCACGCATTAAAAAAAGTAATTTTTCATTATTTAACAAGTGTAATTCATAATATAGAAAATATCAATTGAAAAAAAAATGTCCATTTATCAACAAGTTGAAAAAAACAGAATTGGTAACTTATCGATTAAGCATATAAAAAAAAAGTCAAAAACAACTCGCATTATGCCTACCATACTTCAATATTATAAAATAACACAATATATATATCAAGCAAAAAAACATATATATCAATATATGTATACCAACTACGAACATAATTTTAAACAATATTTTCCATTTGCAATGAGTGGGGCCAAGCCTTAAGGAGCCTCCCACATATCCTCCCTGTTCAACTGCAATCGTACTATTTTCGCTTCTAAACTACATGTCGTTGTCTCCAACATGTCAATCTGTTCTTCACTTCGCTGGCGATTTCCATCGGACCATCGGAGATCAAACTCTTAAGCCTCTATCAGATCCTTCATAGTCATCTGATCTGCCTCTAGCTCCTCAACACGCAAATGATACTGAGTAAGCGCTCTTTCTATCTGAACTATATGTTGCTTTGTCTCTTCCAAACCGGTGACTGCACCCTTCTGTGTTGCTGCTCCCTCAGTTTCTTTCTTAGCACTGCTGACAACATGGGTTCCAATATCCAGCCTTTCATCGTCGGCTACTAAACTAACAATCGACCACTCTCAGACGCGTCTAAATATTCTTGATCTTGGCGTGCCACATTATCAAGAAGTAATTGAACCTAAATAAAACATTTGACTTTATAAATCTAACAAAAAAATAACTAAATAAAAAAAAAAAAAAAAACCTAACAGAAGTTAATCCATTTTGAACATTTGTAATTCGCAAAATGACATCATCATTGTTTCCTTCCCGAACAGCCCCATCTCTAGAACTAAGTGACGGCCATTCCTGACTTTTGTTTGGTTCTGAGACACTTTTACTGCTTAGACAATCCCGGCCTGTAGCATGGACACGTTTAACGTGTGTTAAAGACTCTTCCATAGCCTAGCGCTTCATATGCTCCTCAGCAGCTTCACCCTTGCCTTCTCCCATAACAAAAAAAAAAAAAAAAAAAACAAAGCCATCAAACAATTATATAGCAGTTTAATGTCTCTTTCTCCCTTTGTCTCTTCCGACTTTTTTTTAAACGTTTTTTTCCTCTCTTTGAGGATTATTTTAAACATATTTTAAAAATCTTATGTATAAAAGTCCCCGCATAACTCTTAAACTTGACAATTAACATGCCTAACATAAAATAGCCCAACATAGCCTATTTAAAGAAGAAGCAATAAAAAAAAAAAAATACACTTTGAACTATAGTTTTTTTTTTCCATATCTCCTGCTCCTAACCTCTTACACATCCTTCAACTCGGGCCCTTTCTCTCTTTCTCATATTATAATCGCTTAAAGAACTCTTTAACAGTTTATTTTTCGTATATACCCTTCCATTACTTTAACGTAACCATCGGCCCTATTATATGTTTTTATTTTGCCCTTCTTATTTGGCTCCTTCTTAGTCGTCTTTGCGAAACAGTATTTTATCATATATAGTAATAAGAAATGTTTAAACAAAAAAAAAATTATATATATTAGAAAAAAAAAAAAAAAAAAAAAAAAAAAAAAAAAATCACAATCACCATTGTTAAAGACCAAGAAGAGAATATATGTATGTCTAAGGAAACTTCATAAGTTTCTTAAAGAATCTGTGTGTTTTTAAAATAAAAGCAAAAGGCAGAGAAAAACATAATTTTTAAAATAAATTAAATGAAAAATCTACAAAACCACTATATATACTCCATCACATATCATTAAGTTGAGCAGTTCTCATTTACAAACCAAATGACCCAATAGAATGGGTACAACAAAGGAACTACAATTACTTAGAATATTGAATAACACCCAACTCCCAAAACATTTAATGAGATAAAGCCCACCTCTGTTACACATAATATTTGCTGACACATTTTCAAACCCGAGTTCCAAAGTTGTCTACCACATTAATAAAAAAAAAAAAAAATACAGAAATCATTGCGATGGGCTCGAGGATTACATCATTGTCAGAGTGAACCCTATTCACAAAATAGTCAAAAATGATCCTACATTAATTATAAATAAAAAAATTACGCATAGGTCCCATCAATTACAATTCCTTTTAACATACATCCTACTATACTATAATTTAAAAAAAATATAAAACCTGTATTAAGACATACAAGTATGGACATGTGATTACTTTTAAAAGACAATACAAGCTCCACTATAAAATTTACCAAACATCATTTCATCATCATAAAAGCTATTCATTGTACTCAAAAAAGTATTTTTTTTTCTTTATAAAAGATGCATGAAGTATTTGATAACTTTAGAGTCCTTCCATTTATGCAAAAAAAAATAAATTGTCCATAAATCCAAAGCAAACTGCTGTGAGTTATAAAAAGTGTATGAAAATTCATGCTACTTCAATTCGTAAATATGCTAATGATGTTTGTTGCCTATATATACATATGACTTCTCTTAGTACAACTGTTCTAAATGAAAAGGTACTAATTTGTTTATATATATCACCAACTGTTAAAGACAAAGAAGGGAATATTTATATGTTTAAAGAAACTTGCAAGGTTCTTAAAGAATCTTTGTGGTTTTTAAAGTAAAAGAAAAGAAAAAAAAACACAATTTTTTAAATAAATAAAATGAAACTCTAGAAAACAACTATATATACTCCATCGCATATGATTAGGTTGAGCAGTTCACCTTTGCAAACCAATTGGCCCAATTAAATGGGTTCAATAACTGCATTACAGTTACTATGACCACTTTGTAAGGCCCAACTTCCAAAACATTGATGAGATAAGGCCCACTTCTGTTACCCATAATATCTTCTGACACTTTTTCAAACCCGAGTTCCAATGTTGTCTGCTACATTAAAAAAAAATAAAAAACATACAGAAGTCGTTGCGATGGGCTCAAGGATTACATCATTGTTAAAGTTAACCCCATTGGCAAAATAGTTAAGAAAATCACTACATTTATCATTAAATAAAAACATTATGCATGGGTCCACTTAATGACAATTACTTTTTGCGTTCATACTACTGTACTATTATTTTAAAAACATAAAACCTATATTGAAACATACAAGTATGTACATGTCATTACTTTGAAAATACTATACAAGCTCCACTATAAAATTTGTAAATATCATTGCTTCATCATAAGAGCTTTTCATTGTCCTAAAAAAAGATTTTTTTTCTTTAGAAAAGATGCAGGAAGCATTTAAAAACGTAAGAGTTCTTTCATTTATTCAAACAAAAACCGAATCAAACAAAAATAAATCGTACAAAAATCCAAAGCAAACTGGTGTGAGTTATAGAGTGTATGAAAAATCATGCTGCTTCAATTGGTGGATATGCTAATGATGGTTGTTGCCAATATATGCATATGACTTCACTTAGTGCAACTGTTGTGAATAAACATTTATCACTTAAATGTGCAGCCTGTGGGTGTCATCAGAATTTTCATCAGCAGAAGTTTTTTGGTCCGAGTAAAGTTAATCAAAATCGATTGTCAGATGTACCTGATAATCATATGGGAAAAGAAATTTGTATCAGTGGTGGTTCTAAGAGTGTCAAGAGTAAGAGATTTAGAAGCAAATTTACAGAAGCTCAGCAGAAGCAGATGACAGAGTTTGCTAACAGATTAGGTTGGAAAACAAAGAAAAGTGATGCTGTTGCCATTAGGCAGTTTTGTTTGAAGAATGCAGTTGAGATAAATATTTTTAAAGTTTGGACATATAATAACAAAAGCAAAAGGTGAAGCATAACCAACGACTAACCCTACACCTCTTATTGCAGTTGTAGCATCAATATTAAACCTACTATGTTGATCTCTTCTACTAAAAAAAAAAACTAAAACTGTTTGATTTTTCCAATTTGTTTTATATTTTTTTTTGTAAACTTTTTCATATTAAATATTGCAACTCCAACTGAAAGTTATTTAATATCTAATTTCACACCAGAGAAAAATCCCCACCATGACAGTTGACTCCACAAGTTTCTATTTTCTTAAGTTTACCAATTAAGAAAACATTTACGATTAAGTTATTGGATAATCATATATGATTGGATTTTAATAGTCGTATTAATTTTAATTACATTGATGTAAGCACTTAATACTAAATTGTTTTCTTAGTATTGTCAAACTTATCATGATTTAATTCCTTTTTTCTATGTTTTATTGTTATAATTTTTTAAATCCATTTTCTTGCTTATTCAATCACAGTTAACAACTTCACTTTTATTTTTGATTTTTTTTTTGTTTTTTTAACAATTTTTAAAATTTTATATCATGTCATAGACTATAGTTAAAGTTAGTTTACTCTGATGATGTATTGTATACTACTTAATACTAATTTAATCTTTGTATAACGTGTCAATAACTTATAATGCGTTATGTTTGTTTTAATGCAGAAGTGATAACAAAGAAATCAACCTCAATGAGACTATTGCAAGCGTTTCTTCTACAACAATACCTTGCTTTACTGAAAAGGTTAGTCGATAGACCATTTTCTGTGTTTTTTTACCGCTTCGGACATGTAACTCATTGTGCTCTCAAATTGATTGCTACATATTAGATTCATGATATTTTTATAGCACGAAGAATACACTTACAGTTAGTTATGAATTTGTTGAACTGTCTTTTGTTTTACTTTTTGTTATTAACTTGCTGCTAGGAACTGCTCCACAATGCTCCACAATATATAATTCCTACGTTGCCTATGACAAATGCTTAGTGAGATTTCCTTTCTGTCGTTACTACTGTGATGGTCGTTGATGTCTTCCACAGCATAGATTATCATTACCTTAATGTATAGTTTGAAGAGTAAGTTCTATCTACTATTCGAATTTATGCCATTGACAGCCAATTACTCAAATTGATAGTGGTCAAACTGTTCTGGCCATTTGTAGATTTGTTTTGTAATTTAAGAAAAATAGTTGAGCTCATTGTCTGAGGTTTTTAAAGTTTTCTATAATTTTTTTTTTCTATGCAAAAATGTATGTGTTATTCTCTCGATCTGGTACATACAAAAACGTACATTAGAATGAAATAATAAAAAATTTGCAAATTGCTTGATTGAGATAACTTATAGCTACTGAATAAATTAGCATCTGTTACACGAATATCACGTGGTTTAAAACTATATTATGGAAGTAAGTGTTTCGACCCCCACCTACGTGGCAAACGTCCATTAGTAGGGGTCTCCATTTTATTCGTTTAATTAATAGGGCTAAAGCCCAATTTGCAATACCATGGATCAATGTACAGGCCCATTAACTCATGTGTCTAAGGTTGAACCTTAGCCACATAGCTTGCCACTAATATACATTGATTTATGTCCAGATTCATTTCTTATCAAAGAGATAATTATCAGTTGAGAGTTATATTCTATCACAATTACTCAAGATACAAGAATACTTGAGCTACAAGGATTCTCTACTCTACCTATATAAATACCAAACTATTTTTCATAAGGAACTACGTTGAAACTTGATCCCTAGAGAATAGATCTTGGGTACGTAGGCAGCCATTATTTGGCTCAGTTTCATTTCCCCCAACATCAAATTCCTCTGTTTCTTAGTGCGTTCTTTACTATTGCTCTCGTTGTGTTGAAGCAGTTTACTGCCGAAACATAATTGGCGCCGTCTGTGGGGATTTTAGAATTCATTATCACGTGAAACAATCAAGATGGTAAGCATAAAAAGCAGACCAAATAGTCGACATATTCCTCCTGCTAATAATACTCGCAACCCTCGAAATTCAAATCGGCCAATGCAAGAACCGTTGAACAATCAAGTTGCTCCTAGTGGTAGGCTCAATTCGCAACATCCAACTGTAGCAGCACAACCGCCACCGCCTCCGCCACCGCCACCGCAAAAGGAAGTACAACCGCCGGCACCAACCCTAACAGTCTTGCAACAAGAAAATCGACAAGTCAGTAATCCTCCATGCGGTCCGCCATCTGTCCATGTCTATCCTTCAGTTGACATGAATATGGAAGTGAACATTACTCTCACACCAACTAACGGAAAAGGTGATAGTAACAGCCAATTCACCCCTAATACGGTTGAGCGTGAGTTACGACGAGTCAAAAATTTAAATAGGAACTTGAGAAGGAAGCTGGCAAAGAGGCAAAGGCCGGTGGACGATGCTGCAAATTCAACAACATCAAGGCGACCACGAAGGGATGCAGACCATTCCAGTGTATATGACCGTCTTGAAGAACCACTTCATCGTCCTCAGCAACGTGTTATTTCTCAAACACAATCAACCAGTGCACGCTCTAAGAGTAATGACTTTATTACCCGTACTTATGGAGAGAATCGTATTGGCAGGGATAACTACTACCCTAGACATGTTCGATCTCAAAGGGAAGATTTACCTCTGAGCAGCAATTTCAGGGAAGACCGTCGTTCAAGATATGTCCGACATGACTGGGAAGGCGTGCATCCCAGACAAGAGCAACAAAACATGGAGAAGTGGTATAATTATTCCGACCACCCGGCCAAGGGTGACTACCGGCCTAGACAGGCTGGTTACAGGGATAGACAAAGACAATCACCGGTCGGAGTTGATTGTGCGTACCGCCAAAGATCTCTAACTCCAATAAAAGATAATGGAAGGTATCCTTCTCCACATAGGCACGACCGGGGACGTCCAGTTGTTCGAGCCAATACTTTAACTCTAACAAAACAACAGTTGAAAGAGTTGATTGCAACAGAACTTAACGATAGAGAGTCAAAGGATGTAAGAATGAAAAACTTGACAGTCAATGATGGCGTACTTGATAAGTTTTCACTCGATATTCAGGAAGCTTACCACCATCCCGACTTCAAACAACCCGATTTTGAACTTTATGATGAGTCGGAAGGAGATCCTGACTTGCATGTTCTATCGTTCAAAAATAAGTTGGTGTTATGGAGTGGAGATGATCCGCTCATGTGTAAGCTCTTTCCATCAACTCTAAAGGGAGAATCATTACACTGGTTTAGTGAGTTGCCTTCAAGATCAATTCACCAATACAATGAACTAGAAAATCAGTTTGTTAATCGTTTCCGCCACAATTGCAAGACGCTAAATAATGTCGACTCACTTTTGAACATCAAGCAACAATGTGATGAAAAGTTACGTACTTTTGTTACTAGGTTTCGGAAAGCAGCAGCACCGCCGCCGCCGCCGCTACCACAAACGGCGATACAAACGCCTCCGAAAGAAGGCGTTGGAGAAGAAAGTATAAGGAAAAACTTCATCCCAGATTGGACCGACCTGACAGGGAAGGCCGACCTCATAGATTTGCGGAAAATTGCCATCCTAGATAGATTCATTCGCATGGCGGGAAAAAAGGCGTCACGGAAGAAAGTATAAGGAAAAACTTCATCCCAGACTGGACCGACCTGACAGGGAAGGCCGACCTCGCATATTTACGGATCGCCATCTTAGACAAGTCCGTCCAGACAGGGAAAAAAGGCGTCACGGAAGAAAGTATAAGAAAAACCTTCATCCTAGACTGGACCGACCTGACAGGGAAGGCCGACCTCGCAGATTAGAAAAAAACTGCCATCCCAGATAGGTCCGACCAGGCAAGGATGGAAGGCCTCACAGAAGCAACTAGAGGAAAGACCACAATCCCAGACAAACTACCGACCTAGATAGGTTGGTTACACGCAAAGAAAAAGATAATCTCCAGTTGGACCCGAAAGTGTGTACCACTTAAAATCTCTAACTCTTGTAAGAGGTAATGGCAGGTGTCATCTTCCACATAGGCTCGACCGGGGGCGTCTGTCTATTTAAATCTTCTGGGTGAAATGGATTTCACTATTCAATACAATTTTTTCCGATCTGCTGGGAAAAATAATGGAGGCTTATATCAATGATATAGTCGTTAAATCGAAGGATACGGGTGATTATCTTTCCGATCTTTAACTTGTTTTTGATAGGCTTAACAAGTATAACATGAGACTCAATCCCGCCAAATATTCTTTTGGGCCTCTCTTCTGGAAAATTTCTGGGATACCTCATGACTCGTAGAGGTATTGAGGCTAATTCTTATCAGATACGCGCCGTTATTGATATGCCATCACCCAAAAATAAGAAGGAAATTCAACGACTTACTGGTCGGCTTGCCGCTCTTCATAGATTTATTTCTAAATATTTCGATCGTTGTCATCCCTTCTTCCAGACTTTAAAGAGGGCGACAACTTGGAACATTGATTGTGAGATGGCATTGCAACAACTGAAGAAATACTTGGTCAGTCCTCTTATATTGACAAGTCCTTCAACGGGTCAACCTAGTGGCATATACCTGGTAGCTACAACTCAAGCTGTTAGTGTTGTTCTTTTCATTGATGATAGTAGACCCGTCTTTTTTATCAGAATCAAGTAGATTAGCCGAATGAGAAAGTTATCTTAATGCATATAGCAATGTCTTTGAAAGTCGTATTACTGAAAAAGGATATGCTCTAGCTTCTTTGATAGCTGATTTTTCGATTGATGATTCTCCTATTGACGATTTCTTGCGCCAGGAAGAATCTATGGAAGACATTCTGCCGCCGCTAACTAGGGGCGACGAAGACTAACATGAAAACGCAATTCCTAATCCCATTGACTTATGTATTGTTTACTCAGATGGCTCCCATAGTAAATCTGGGTCTGGAATTGGATGTGTTTTTGTTAAACCCGGCGGAGAAAAGATTGGGAAATCTGTGCGACTTGGCTTCGCCGCTTCAAATAACGAAGCCGAGTATGAGGATGCCATTTGTACCTTGAGAACAACTTTGACACTGGGGGCGCGAAAGCTCCAGTTATACATGGATTCTCGCCTTGTTGCCAATCAGTTTGGTGGGTCTTCTGAAGCAAGAGATGAGCGTATGGCGGCTTATCTTAGTTTGATACATAGCCTTGCTCGACAATTTGATAGCATCTCTATCATTCAAAGACCCCGAAATAACATACGTCATGCAGATTCATTGGCTTATCTCTCCGCCGTCGTTAGAAGCGAAAGGTCAAGACACATCACTTTTGCAGTCATCTTTTCATCAGTCTAAGTTTGAACGCTTTTATGCTCGCTTAGTTCATTACTATCATTACGAAAAAATCTGACGAAGTTACCACATTTAGCTTCGTCAGTTTAAGTTTGAACGTTTTTACGCTCGCTTAGTCCATTACTATCATTACGAAAAAAATCTGACGAAGTTACCACATTTAGCTTCGTCAGCTTAAGTTTGAATGCTTTTTACGCTCACTTAGTCATTACTATCACTATAATAAAATCTGACAAAGTTACCACGTTTAGCTTTATTAGTCTAAGTTTGAACGTTTTTACGCTCGCTTAGTTTATTACTATCATTACAAAAAAAATCTGACGAAGTTACCACATTTAGCTTCGTTAGCTTAAGTTTGAACGCTTTTACGCTCGCTTAGTTCATTACTATCATTACGACAAAATCTGACGAAGTTACCACATTTAGCTTCGTCAGCTTAAGTTTGAACGCTTTTACGCTCGCTTAGTTCGTTACTATCACTATAACAAAATCTGACAAAGTTACCATGTTTAGCTTTATCAGTCTAAGTTTGAATGTTTTTACGCTCGCTTAGTCCGTTACTATCACTACGACAATATCCGACTAAGTCATTGCGTTTCGTTTTGTCAGTCGAATTTCGAACGTTTTTACACTCGCTTAGTCTAATTTTTCCGAGTTAAGTTAGCATTAGGGACATTTTTCTCTACATGGGGGCGTCTCGTTCTATTTCATTTCAATTGCATAAATCTACAACATTGCCAGTTTTCCGCAGGTATGTTATCTCACACAACAACAATATTCAATAACAAACCCATCTTTATTTTTATTTTTCATCAAAAGAAGTTTTAGCTCTATGGTATTACATTTACATGATTACCTAATCAATTGTCTCTGTCAATTGTCTTACGGTTGTTCGATTAAATCTTAATTTTCATCTTCGAAATCTGCATTAAACCGGCTTTAGCTTTCGATTAACTATTTTCTGCAGTCATTCCTTTTTCTAAGGCATTGTGCCGCTCTTTCTCAACGACACTTCTGTCAGCTTCTTTAATTCATCTACGACATTAATTGACACTTTTTTGTGCTAAACTTTTCTCCGTCAACTCTTTATGAATATAATTTGCTCATAATACCACCGTTTCTCCGTGCGGCGAGAATTCGCATTACGTCAACTTTCTTCGCGAAAACTTTATTCAGCTTCATTATTTTTTCTAAGGCATTGTGCCGATTTTTCTACGAAAAATTTTCCGAGCGAAAATTTTCGTCAGTTTCATTATTTTTTATAAGGCATTAAGTCGAACTTTCTGAACGAAAAACTTTCTGTCAGCTTCATTATTTTTCTAAGGCATTGTGCCGATCTTTCTACGAAAAATTTTCCGAGCGAAAATTTTCGTCAGCATCATTATTTTTCTAAGGCATTCTGCCGATCTTTCTACGAGAAATTTACCAAGTGAAATTTTTTGACAGCTTCATTATTTTTTCTAAGGCATTAAGCCGAACTTTCTGAACGAAACTTTCCGAGGCTCGTACAACTGTCATTTCTCCGTGCGGCAAAAATTCGCATTACGTTAACTTTCTAAGCGAAAACTTTATTCAGCTTCTTTATTATTATTATTATTATTTTTTCTACGGCATTGTGATCTTTCCGTTTGAAACTTTTTGTCAATATCTTTTGTTTGTAATTCCGCCATTTCAACCTACGACGAAAATACAAATCTTTTCGTTAGTCTTTCAGACTTAACCAAAATTTGAAACTAACTGGAAAAAAAATACTGACATACCTGTTTTATGCTGTCGAAGTTTTTTGCCACCGCTTTGTCCTATTCTCCGAACTTTTCTCCGTTTTCTTTGTCTTATTCGGCAATCCAAATTCAATTTTGATTGAAATCTAATAATTTGAACTTAATGTCCTAACATATCCAATTTGAAACTGATCAATCCTGACCTAGATTATGCCAGTCAATCTTTAGTTGCATATCCAATTCGAAATTACCGACATCTCACAGTAGAGAGAAATTCCATTAGACTTAATTGTAAAACCACGCTCTGTTTCATCTGCGCCGGTATCTGTAATCCTAAACATCACCAGCAGTTTCCTGACCAATGATACCACCCGCGGCGCTTTGTCGATTGTTTTTTATCACTGACGTTGTTTTCTTCATCATATCATCTTTTCTAATCATTACTGTTTCATCCTCGTCCCCTTTATTTTTTTCCTGCATATACCATAACAATCCCATTATATCACCAATCCAAGTTGCTATACTTTTTGTTTTCCTACAAATTTTATTTTATTCAATTTGTCCTTATCATACTTAGACTTTATTCTGTTACTGATTCATTAGCCTTTCTTCTATTGTCTTTTTCTTTTTATACACTTCATTAATTCAGCAACTTGCAATTTGCACTCGTTAAATAGAATCCTCACTTGCCCCAAGTTCTTACGTCCCTGTCCTACTTATATTTTCTGATATTCAGAACATAGTCCCACTACTTTAGCTTCTGATTCCCCTGGTTTAATGACCTTACTTGGTTTATACCTTCTCTTTCGTATCACTTTGGTTGCCCTTAATTAATAAATATATTCAAACAACAAGCGCACACCACGTACAGAACAAATACCAAGAAAGGGGGAGAGAGAGAAGCACCTGTATCACTTTGTCTACTATACATACCTTTTCTTTCTTTTGTTGAGAACGTCTCATACTTTGTTTTAGTTGGGTTGAGTATTGTATTGTAGTCTCTCTCGACATCATGACGAGTTATCGATCCATTTGTGAGTCTTCCCTCAGAAATTGTTCGGCACTATAAACTTTGTCGGATCTCAATTCCCTCGCTTCGCCATGGCCTCATGTGTTCTCTATATCTACCACTTCTTTCTATCTCTTAAATTCTATGATTGCCATTAACCTCATTGGTCTCGTTTTAAACACTTAGTTTTTTCTTTCTACTGTTTTGCATCTAGAAGTTAGCAAGTGCTTATATAATATTTATTCGATCTAGTTTTACATTGCTGGTTGGACTCTTATCTACTCCGAATTCTTATCTAATCTAAACTCTTATCTAATCCAAACTCTTATCTAATCTAAACTCTTATCTAATCCAAACTCTTATCTAATTTGAATTCTTATCTAAATCGAAGTTGGCATCCAGTTTTAGTCGCTAAAGTCTTCACCTTCGAATCCAATTCGTCTTTAACGTCTTTTTCTTCCTATTATTACTAAACTGCCCCTACTTTTAATTTTAACTGTCTAATCCTAATATAAATCTCCCACTGATATGCATCGTCAAAATCAATTTTATTTTACATAATTATTTCGATACAGTTTTTTGCCATAAATTTCTTTTGCAATTTTTTCTGTGCCACCCATTTCAGTTCTCACTTCAGCCTTCTTTCATTTAACTACATTGCCTCCCATGTAAGTTAGTTTGACATTTTTTTGTTCACAATAATTCATAAATTTTTCCCAACAGTCTATTTTCATATCGTTTAAATTCACACACTCCATGGTTATTCATTCGGCTTATTCTTTTCTCATTACTTTTTCTCATTGATTTTCTTTTATCTTCTTTGCCATATAAACTTTGCTCACATGCCAAAGAGGGGGCGGTGTTTCGACCCCCACCTACGTGGCAAACGTCCATTAGTAGGGGTCTCCATTTTATTCGTTTAATCAACAGGGCTAAAGCCCAATTTGCAATACCATGGATCAATGTACAGGCCCATTAACTCATGTGTCTAAGGCTGAACCTTAGCCACATAGCTTGCGACTAATATACATTGATTTATGTCCAGATTCATTTCTTATCAAAGAGATAATTATCAGTTGAGAGTTATATTCTATCACAATTACTCAAGATACAAGAATACTTGAGCTACAAGGATTATCTACTCTACTTATATAAATACCAAACTATTTTTCATAAGGAACTACGTTGAAACTTGATCCCTAGAGAATAGATCTTGGGTACGTAGACAGCCATTATTTGGCTCAGTTTCATCTCCCCCAACATCAAATTCCTCTGTTTCTTAGTGCGTTCTTTACTATTGCTCTTGTTGTGTTGAAGCAGTTTATTGCCGAAACAGTAACCTCCTCTATCTACTTGACAAACCAAATTTTCCTTTAGACCCACCTATGCTTCTAAATATCAATTAAAAAAAATTACAGAGCCCCCACCATTTTAATTATGTTTTCATATTTTAATATTTCTTTGCCACTATAAAAAATGCACCCTTTTATTTTTCTACATACAATAATTATATTCCTCATCCAGTCTCATTAGTCTTCCTCATAGCAAACCTTAGTTCTCAATGGCTCCAAACAGGCAGATAAGCCCTATCTCACCCCCCGTCCAAATAGATTACTTCACTGAAGATGCCCTGTAGAACACAGTTGATCCCATGGAAGGGATCCATATTCTTCACGAGTGTATCAAAGCAATGTATGCCCGGCAAGGATTTATGCATGAACAGTTAATAGATTTACAACAACGTATCATAGTGTTTGATGAAGAACAAGAACACTTTTTGAAGAACTACTCGCAGTTCTTAGAGAACCACTCACAAATTTTGGAGAGCCAAAAACAAATTTTCGAGCACCAAGGAGCCCTTCAGCAACAAATTCTCCAACATATAGAACAACTTCACACTATTGTTACAACTTTTCTTCCACATCCTCCCCGTTATAATCGTCCGCCTAGCCTTTCATAATCTAATCATACCTCAGAGTAAAAGTTCCCAGTTATTTTCTCTAAGATTCTTATTGTATGTGTAATATTGAAGTTATGCCACATTTTCATAGTGTGCATTTATGTTTTTGAATATTGTCTGTAATATATATAAATATGTCAGAACCAAATAAAAACTTTTATTTAACACTTACATAGTCCTTCAAAAAATACATATAGCACTGACATTACATCTTACATGAAAAAAACCTCACATAGGATAATCAATATGACAACAACACTCATTACCACAAACATCACAACTGACAACATGGGTGATGCTCTTTTCATTTGGCAACATTGGTTGGTTACAAGCAGTAAATTGCATCTCTTTACTAAAACATAAAATCCAATCACATTTAAGCCACATTTCAACAACTTTTCCTGATCGATCCCAACATTTAACCAAATACATAACACCTCTGCAGTTTTCCTCCCTACATCTTCGATTAAGGTAAGGGCAAATTTGAGCTGTGTGGCCTTCTTGCTCACACAGTTGGCAAATCTAGATAAAAAATAACCAAAAAAACAAAGATCAGAATTTAATCCATATCATGATGTTGTCTTTAATGATTGACTCCATTCAGTTGTTAGGTCAATTAAGATTTGTGCCTAATTTAATAACAAAAGAGTTATAAAAATGAAGTTTTAAATGAAGTTGTCTAAAATACTTTCGGTGCTACAAATATTTGAATAGAAGCTCCACCCATTTCTGTTAAACTTATCAACCTAAGAGAAAGCGTCTGCCACACAAAAAAAATAAAAATAAAGAAATAACTGCTAAGAAAAGTTGTGGTTACCCTTTTATAATGCATTTAAAAGAAATGAAAAGTTCTTTATTTATGCTCCTTGGATGAATATGTAGCTATTTGACACGTCTCATGAAATATAGTTGAATCTAAACCGACCAATTATATTATTATACTATGTGGACATATAACATACATTAGGTCGACCACCCTTAATATCCAACATCCCATCAGCTTTACGTAAGTAGATTTAATCTAAAGCGTTTCCTTCAAAATTTTTAGATTAAGTTTTCACACGATATATTAAACAGTCCGCACGCACTTAGACAAAAAAGAACGGGTCCCTTTGTCTCCAACTAACGGACTAACTTTTACATATTAACCTTATCTCTTTCTTTTCTGATTTCTTAAGAAAGCGACTCAACAACAGTATTCATCTCTCTCGCATCTCCTGGATTCCAACCACCAACCCCCCTAAGGTAATTCATCTCTTAAAACTTTTACTCTTATTTTAATCATTTTTTTCCTTAAATGTATTATCCTTCTGTTCCGTTGTCTTCTTCACACATTTTCCATTTCAGGTCATCATGACCTTTGATTTTTTTTTTGACTTAATAGTGACCTGATTTAAAGGATAAAGCTACAAAAAAAATTTAAAAAAAAATAGACATTGTAATTTAGAAAATAATAATTTTCATAATAACCATAATAATACTAATTATTATAACAATAACAAATCAGATGACTTATTTGTTCCAGTCGTTTAATGTAATTTCTTTTATGACATTCTGAAATCATCGTAATTAATATATTGAAACACGATGTAACCAATATAGATATCTGTAGTATATCTTTGCCATGTTGAGCCATTTTAACAACACAACATATATTATTTTTTAATATATATTTAAATAAATTTGATTTTCTATACATTCTTTCCAATACTATTTCGTTTTTTTTAAAAGATAACCATATATAGTTGAAATATGTACAACTTCTTCTAATATATATCATGACAAAGTTATATATATTTGTACTGGTCAAGAAAAAAAATAGTCAATCTTTGATTAAAAAAACAATTTTAAAGTTTTTTTTAAAAAAAACCCAAAACCTTCAATATATCTACCAAGTTATTATCACTCGCGGGACTCAAATTTACGTGCCAATGGGAAATATGTTGAATTTGTTCCAACCACTTAATGTAATTCATTTTCTTACAATTCAAACTGCTTATTATATCATGTTATTTGCTGATTCTTTTATTTGTTATACTTCATAATTGTTCGTATTGTCATCAGACTAACATATGATTAATTTATTTAATTGTTGGTAAATTTTTTATCTTCAACAACAGTTACAACCATGAGCAACACATTTGATATTGATGAAAACGAGCTTGGAGATGCAGTCAAAGTTTTAATGTTAATAGTAATTATTTGTGTTTTACTACTACTATGGAAAGCGGCTTTAGGGGTCTAGCCCTAAACAAATATATGTTAATTTTTTAACGTATAAATGTTTTAAATTCAATAAAAACATTTAACCATGTTATTATATTTTGTAGTCAATATGTTTTGTTATTGAAATAACTGCTTCTTTCATAAGACCCCTTTTTATAATTTCTATATTAAATGCATTAATGGGACACATGTATGTAATAATTACTGCTATCAGGGAATCCAATGCATTTGTTATCACATTTCCTTTAGAAAGTCTTTTTTAACATCCACGTGCAGGGCACGTGCACTAATGCTAGTTACGTTAATTCATGTACTCTTAGTTATAACTGTCTTCGAAGTCGTTCGTTAAAGCCTCAATATGATTGCATACATGGGTGTTAGAAACCTGTGAAATGTTCTAGGATGCTTGATATGATGACTCGAAGTTTTGTTTGTCGCATCCATAACATCATTGCAAAAGAATTAGAAGTGCACTCGGGTTGTAATGGTTCTTATAGGATATAACTTATAGCATTGGATCGCGTACATTTAGGATATCGAGTATATATTGATTGCCGAATCAACACCTCCACCAAGGTGACCCTTGAATTTGGATTGAATCATTTCAAAGCATGAACATGAGAAGGCTACATACATTTGAGAGATATCATAGTGCATTACAAACAATCACAACTCCAATTGTTTACAAAATGAGATTCGTTCGTCATGTACGTCTACCTTTATGTTGAACTAGAAGACTGCTGAACTAGAAAAGATGAACATGTTGCGAACAATTTTTACAGTTGTTCGTGTCTTCAGTCAATAGACTTGTTCCAATAAGCTTGAATATAAGCATTTGGGGTGTTACATAATATATATAGAATTAGCCGCGGGGACTTGCACTACTAAAAAAAATACTTGTAATACGGCTAAAGCTTTTAGCTCTCATGAAACAGGTTTAATGATGTATTTTTCATTGAAGAAACAACGTTCATTATATATATAGAGAGAGAAAACTCGTCATAAAAGTTAACAAAAAATGTCATAATGTGATAATTTTGATGACGGTTCTGGAAAAGCTGACATAAAAGCTTGAACTTATATGACAAAAATTCATTTTTAAACGTCATAACTGGATCTGTTTGCATGACATGTTACTTAACTGACATAGTTTTACTAGGAAACATATCAAGAAATAAACCCGTTTTTATGACGGTTTCTATGTAAGCGTCACCGCGACCTCCAAAACCATCAAGAAATTAACATTAAAAACTGTAAAAAAATTGGTGTGCGTACAGTTCTTTAGAAGACGTCATGACTTCTTTCTTTTTTTTCCTGCAATTCCTGTAAATTTGAAATTCTTGTCAACCAACGCATTCATACACCATAACAACTCAACTCCATTACGGAAGCTAGAATCATATATACTTTTATTACTAGCATAAATCATTCTAAAAACTTGTTCATATTACATGCATTATTTATTCATGAAGAAAAAAATTAAATATATATAAGTCAACACTTGATTGATAACCAAGTCTCATAATCCAACAATAATAATATAGTTTACATAATCAATCTAACAAATTACTAATCAACCGATGAAACCGATCCATCTCAAACAAACTTAATCAAGCTATGTACCATGCATTAATCAAGTAAATCGAATGAAGTATAGTAGTAGATGAACTGCTATCTAGGAAGTGAAGGTGCGAAAAACCAATGAGAAAAAAAATGGCATTGTTAGGGTTTGTGATGGAAGAGAAAGAAAGATATATTAACCCTAATAACTTCAAATCCTTAATATCCGGCGAGCTGAGAGGGAAAAATAATTGGATTGAGTGGGAGTATTTTCACCGAGAGGGGAACTTCCATTTTTCATTGTTTCCATAAGTCATAAGTCTGCTAACTGTTCAATTTTTTAGATTTTTGGTTTCTTATATTTTTAGGTAAGTTGTTGACGGTTCAATATAAAGCCAGAATGGTCCACCCACATGCGGCCCAAAAAACAATTGTGAAATGGAAAGAGTCCACGCGGTTTATTACAAAACTATTTTGACTGTTTTGACTGTTTTAGAAAACATGTCATAAAACCATGGGTACTTATTTTCTTGCCACTTGTGTTATACATAATTAATGTTACAATAATAGTCGTTATATAATTAATATATTTTCTTGAAGCTTGTGTTATACATTTATATAGGACAAAATGTTGTAACATCCGTTATAAAAACTTTACTAAAATGTCTATATTAACAGTACTTTTCAATAAAATAGTCAAGAAGATAGACGAAAAATATGTATCATAATGTCTTTTTTTAGTAATGGGATCAGGAACTGATGAGCACATTGATTGAACTATCCATATAACTGAAAGATAATACGAGAATTAAGTTTAATTGTCCATAACATTCCAAAGTCCGAAACAATTATTAATTATTTAAATTTGGGAAACCTACTTGCCATGCAAGATAATTTTTGTCATGGAGATATTAAGAGACTCATCCAACTCTGTGCTGGAATGGAAAATTAAAACTGGTGAAGCTTGGAACATTATAATGTAGGCATGTAGCACAAGCCTTTTCATCCTCACCCTTGACTAGTTTGACTACAGTTATCATCAGTACATGTCAAATGTAGCCACATCGATCACATTTGATATTAGTGTTATTGACAGTTGCAAATTAGGTATACAGTGTGGCGGGACATGGAAAAAGACTTGCCATATGTCCATATATCCCAGACCTGTCAAAATCAACGACTTTCTCTTTCTTAAGTTTGGATTTAGAACAGTTTAGACAGCCAGACAGGTTGCTGCAACGAAATTTAAACTTTTTAAGTTGTGGCTTCAATTTAAACTAGCCATGGGTACTGGTCTTGAAAACATGAACTTCGTCGAAAGATGAAGAAGACTCCAAAAGTCTCTACACGTTTTCCATGTACTCCTATCAATTTCAAAGTCACTAGTCTTCCTCTAATCCTATTAATAGCACTTGTGGTTGTGGAAGGAGTTCATATTTGTGGGTTTTAGAATTTGGCCATGGAGATTCCTGCACCACTTGTATCATTTTTACGTCGGGCATTCATAAAACGATCATTTATGTTGTGTTTTGCATTCGTCCTGCTAATTATCTCATTCAATTTCAACTCAGCCTTTGCGAACGATCTCGCTTCTATGGGTTGTCCAGTAGGACCAGCAAACCGCGCAGGTAAGACATATTCCTTCTCTAGTATATATATACTTCGTTTTGAAATTACTCACGGCTAACTGATGAGCTTATTTAACCTTGCTAAAAACGGCGAGAATTTAAGAGGCCCAAAAACTTGAAAGCTAGTAAAACTTTCAAGCTAACTCAGCAAGGTCTGAAGTTTCACGATGAGCTGAGTTTTTGGGTATGTTGTGTACATATTATGAATGAAACGAGTTATTACTGTTGGACATTTTAGGTAATTATACATTGACCTAAATTTCTTATTTATGCATTATATTAAACAAGTTACTATTGGCGTAGTACATGGAAGGAATGATGTCACACACATGCATATATGACACGACCGCTATGACTCGTATTAGTAGATTGTTTGGTAATGACATTATGATAATCAAATTAATGAGAAAATTGGATTGGATACATTTTCTAAAAATCGCATACGCGTGTCAATTATTTTAAGTTAAACCCATGATGCATGAGTCGTTTTACAAAACTATTATAAAGTATATATTTTTTATAACACTTGTCATATGGGTCAAGTGGGAGACTGTTGGAATTTTATTGAATCCCTAAAGATGTCCCATATGATGGACACATGTCATGTATAATTGATGGTTTATAAAACATGAGATTATATGATGAAATATCCAAATCCATATGAATATTTTGGCAATTATAAGTTGTTTTCAATTATAGTATAATTTTTATGGGAAATTAGAATCATTGTCCAATTAAAGAAACTATCTCCCACTTGGCCCACATGACAAGTGTTATAAAAAAATATATACTTTATAATAGTTTTGTAAAACGACTCATGCATCATGGGTTTAACTTAAAATAACTGACATGCGTACGAGGTTTTTAGAAAATGTATCCAATCCAACAATGGCATAACATACATGAGAATATTAAACCTCACTCTTTGGACTAATAGATTTGACTGGTAAAGCAATCGCATAATATAAGCAATTAGACCCAAATAATAAACAGGAACGAGTATGTTGTACACTCACTTTAATGTAAAAAACAGATACAAGACCACGTTTTTACGTCCTAATAATCCGACGATATTTTTCCAAATATCATCTTTTTAATGGGAGAAACATATGATTCACAACAAAGCTCTGATACTACATACAAACATATATATTCTTAAGCTTAAATCAAGGATCTTTAATCGCATGAACTCACCAATATCATAACAATAATAAATCAATGATTAAACGTAAATAAACATACTTTAATCCATAGTTTTAGATGAATAAAATGTGCAGAACGGAGAAGGAGAAGTTGTTTCTCACCGTAAGCATTTTCTCTAATCCTAATGTGTTTTCTTAACATAATATAATACACAACGATAAGACATGTGTATATATAGAGAAAAGGGGGGCAGATGACAGTTTTCTTAATTGGACGATGATTTTAAAAATTAGACTATAATTGGAAACAACTTATAATTACCAAAATATTCATATGGATTTGGATACTTCATCATATAATCCCATGTTTTGTAAACCATCAATTATACATGACATGTGTCCATCATATGGGACATCTTTAGGGATTCGATAAAATTCCAACATGCTGATCTCCATCATTCTGTGGTGAGGTTAAGATGATCCTCTCCAAGAATCACGACTTACTCTTTTACATGTTTCAGTAGAAAGATGTACTCCATATATATTTTATCGAAGTTCATGACATTACGTGTGAACATACATGTTTCAATCTGTGTACATGCATTTCTCATTGGGATTTGACATGCTCTCTTTATAAAATGTATATCTTTACAGGGCCGCCGTGCCGCCCCTGAAATTGAGGTCTAAGCGAGCGAGCAAACGATTGCATCTTTGCATAAGAAGAATGTGTATTGTCGTGGTTCAAAGTTGCAGATATAGTAACTCTTATGTTCTTTTGTAACTTTTTATGTGAACTATATAGCTACTACTTACGAGGTTAGGCAGACCCCAACCTCCATATTGTATTCGTAATAAATCTTGTGATGGCTTTTATCGGACTTCCACTCCTGCCGAGGGGTGGTCAGGGAAAGCTATTGAGTAGATACCAGCCGCCCCTAAGTTTTATATATAACAGTGATGGAGCTGACAATAAGCCAAATCAACTAATGAGTTGGCTCTAAGTTGAATTATGTTATGGAGGTACCTATTACGTTAATTCACGTACTCTTAGTTATAACTGTCTTCGAAGTCGTTCGTTAAAGCCTGAATATGATTGCATACAAGGGTGTTAGAAGCCTGTGAAATGTTCTAGGATATTGGATATAATGACTCGAAGTTTTGTTTGTCACATCCATAACATCGTTGCAAAAGAATTAGAAGTGCGCTCGGGTTATAATGGTTGTTATAGGATATAACTTATAGGCATTGGATCACGTACATTTAGGATATCGAGTATATATTGATTATTGCAAATTAACACCTCCTCCAAGGTGACTCTTGAATTTGGATTAAATCATTTCAAAGCATGAACATGAGAACACTACATAAATACATTTAAGAGATATCATAGTGCATTACAAACAATCACAACTCCAACTGTTTACAAAATGAGATTCGTTCGTCATGTACGTCTACCTTTTAAAATCAACATGCGTGCATGTTGAACTAGAAGACTGCTGATGAACTAGAAAAGATGAACATGTTGCGAACAATATTTATAATTATTCCTGTCTTCAATCCATAAACTTCTTCCAATAAGCTTGAATATAAGCATTTGGGGTGTTACATAATATATATAGAATTAGTTGCAGGGACTTGCACTACTAAAAAAAATACTTGTAATACGGCTAAAGCTTTTAGCCGTCATGAAACAGGTTTAATGACATTTTTTTTATTGAAGAAACAACCTTCATTATATATAGATCCCATCATAAAAGTTAACAAAATATCATAATTTTGGTGGCATTTCTGGAGAAGTTGACATAAAAGCTCAAACTTATATGATATAAATTCATTTTTAAATGTCATAACTAGATCCGTTTGTGTGACACGTTTTACTTAACCATCATAGTTTTACCAGAAAAAACATCAAGAAATAAACCCGTTTTTATGACGTTTTCTATGTAAGCGTCACTGCGACCTCCAAAAGTGTCAAGAAATTAACACTAAAAACTGTCAAGAATTGGTGTGCGTAACATGACAGTTCTTTGAAAGCCATCATGGCTTCTTTCTTTCTTTTTTTCCACAATTCCTGTAATTTTGAAATTCCTGTAAACCAATGCATTCGTACACCATGACAACTCAACTTCATTACGGAAACTAGAATCATATATACTTTTATTACTAGCATAAATCATTCCAAGAACTTGTTCATATTACATGCATGATTTATTCACGAAGAAAAAAATTAAATGTATAAGTCAAACACTTGCATTCAACATCTCTTAATGAAAGAATCGATCTAATCATACTAGGAGTAAGTTCGAATACCTTGCTTGGAGTCCTCACATAGATGGTCTATAAACAACTTCTTGGCTATCATATATACTTACAAATAAAGGTAAAGGATATGTGTCCTCTTCCCCCAACCTTGACGAAGCGATGGCTTCCCAAAGGATGGATCCCATGTCAATATCATCTTCTTCTTCTTGAAGTTTAAAAAGAATCTCGCAAAAGTCCTCTTGTATCGTCAAAGGCATAGGCACGAAAAAGATGTTATTAGCTAGCCATGCCACTATAGCAACTTGGTTCTTTTGCATGCTCCTAACTAAAATATCTCTATCGTATCCCATCTTCAAATTCTTTCCAAGTAAAGTATGTAGTGTATTCAATCATAGTCCTCTTCTTTCTTTCTTCCATCTTCAACATCTCTTATTAAAAGAATCGGTCTAATCATACTAGGAGTAAGTTCAAATACCTTGCTTGGAGTCCTCATATAGATGGTCTTTGCCTTCAAGTCGATGTCTTGCTTCCTAAAACAACTATAGAACTTACTCACGAAGTTGGGAATAAATTCTCCTCCAACACATAGAAGCTTACTCCATCTCCTTCTTTCAAATTCCTTTATGAAAAACTCCGCGAATGAGGATTTGTTGGAAAAGATGGCGCGAAAGGAAGTTTCACAACCATTATTATGGACTTGATACATGTTTGCTAACTTTGGTTCTTCCTCTCACACAATATGGATTGAATTGTGAAGAGTGGAGTACCATGCAAATATAGGCAGCAGCTCATGCGTCTAGAGTCTAGACACATGGTCTTCTAGTAGTTTCCCAATTGGTTTTAGAAATACATCCTATTTTAGTTGTCTTTGAATTTTTGACCAAACAAAATAGCAATGTGCTCCTAAAAACGAATCTAGATGATTTAGAGAGAGTTTTTAGAGTAGTTTAGAAACCTATGAAAATAGAAAATAGAAAAAATGGACGTTTTCTACTATGAACTTTGCTGCTTTTATCAATTTAGACCAAAAACTTTTTTTTATTAGCAAATTGGGCTATGACCTTTGTAAAATCTATCACGTTAGGCCACCGGTGTGTTTCCGTTATTTCAAATGTTGATGTGTACTAACGGATGTCAATGTGGCTTAACAGAAGCTTATGTGGCGCTGCTGTAATCGACACCTAGGAACAGCTGATGTGGCATGATGATGTCATAATGTCGTCATTATAAAATCATGTGAACGAGAAGCACATGAATTAGAAACATTATAATATAATCCCAACCGGCTAAAAAATCCGTCAATAGTTGGTGATTTTGATTAATGTTAATTAATCTGTAATTAAGACAAAGATTAAGTAGCTAGAAAAATTTATGCATTGCTTGAATTATCAGTTGCAAATTATCTGAATGGATTCAGACGTGCAGTTGAAGAAGAAGGGTTGGATGTTGACGTAGCGAGTTTTTTGTATGGAAAAGCTATTGGGTCAAATAAAATGGGATTTCAAATTAATTAAAAGAGAATTCCTGTCATGGATCGCTGGAGTCAGTTGAGATTGTGAAGTTGTTAATTGATTCGTCGGCTGATGTAAATTGTGTTCTCTATGTGTATCTTCTTCATTAGCTATAAATGGGTAATCTCTAAAACCCATTGCTTAAGATTGGTGCGAAGAGACTCGTAAAGACTGGTGTGAACTATGGTTCGTGATGGGTCGAGACTCAATAGGTCGGAATCTGTGTTTGGGTCATATACCCCTGTTCCACCAATCTTGTTATTGAAGGAGGGGAAACTTGTGTTTGAGCTCCTATTACTTGTTTGTGTTTCGGTCGGAAGAGCTCCTGTTACTGTGTTTGAACTTGCATGGTGATTTGGGAGAAAGTTGAAGGAGGAGAAATTCTGAGAGCTGATAAAAGGAATGAATGATCCAGAAAGAGGATGGGTGGCTGTGGGTTCAAGAATACGAAAGGTAGGCCCAATAATTATTGGTAATATGGTCCATACAACAAAGAACCCAGAGGTCCAAGAGCCCAAGAAGTCTGTTTTATGGGCCTCTGTCAAATAGTAAAAATATTTAGCTTATTACGTGTGCACTTCAACAATGACACATGAGCATTTGGTCGGACACATATACATCCGGCACGCCACATAAACTTGTGAAGTAACGAATGGTAACGGTGGCCTAAACTGATAAAAAAAAAGAAAGGTCATGGTCCAATTTGCTCAAAAAATAAAGTTCTTGGCCTAAATTGATGAAAACATCAAAGTTCATGGTACAAAACGTCCATTTTTTCTAGAAAATAAACAAAATAGAGATTTCCTATTTGAATTTTACCACAAACCATAGTTTGAAAAGACAAAAATAACTCTTTTGTAAAAATACTCGGATTTTGACGAAATATTTACTCAAGACTAAAGAGACTATTTCAAAACTATTGGCTAAAGTAGAATTTTGAAATTCATTTTGAAAACTATCCAACCATAAAACATGATTTCCAAATCAAAATTTCGGGATATTTCAAAATTTATGACGCGAGCTGATGAATTTTTTTGAAATAGATGAGATACAAAATGAAGTGACTGGAATTATGAAAACGAAAGTTTTTCAAAAGAATGATTCGGAGTTGGGTCGTTTTACCTTAGATCCCCAAGACGTAAGATTAGTCTTTTAAAGTCAGATCCTCGAGACTTTTGAGTCTCTTATAATCAAATCATCAAGACTGGCTATTCCCATCCACTAGGTTTCACTTTGTAGGAATTCTTCCAATCTCTCTCAGCAGGTGATTGACAAAAGTAAACCTTATACCAACAATTGTCTCTTAATGGCTGTAATCTACGACAAGTTTTAGAATGACGATTCTTACACCAACCTAGCTTACACACTCTCCTCTTTCGCATGAAGGAACGTTTACCTAACCCTACACGAGCGATAGAAATAATCTTCCTTTGAAGTTCAACGGGGAGTAAATCCCATAAAATTATAACAGGTGGTGAACACTTAGGTTTCCATCTCAAAACTGTTCTCTCAACAACGTGGTTGCTTCCTGTAGACATTTTATACACGGTCTACAAGAGTTATGAGAGTTCAACTCCGGCGCTTGCAACTCTTCTCAATAAAGGATAAAGTTATAAAATCTGAGAGCCCGACTATTGGTGGCAATTATACTAATGAGATCCTAAAGAGTCAAGCTTACGATGTACGCTTGACTTCCTCATGCAAGAAACTTAAACTAGACATAGTAACAGGTTTAGCAAGACATAGAATGTAATATCTTTAAGATGTGTAGGTAACTTACCCAAATTCTCTACTTCAACAGTGGTTCGATACACCAAATCCTTAAGAAAAATTGCTTCCACGTCTCCAGTAGGCAACTCTAAAAAAGGCTTTAGTCGGTGAGCGTTGACTTTGGAACTAGTCCTTCTATTCAGGTCTTCTACTTCAATTGCTCCAAAAGGTATCACATGTCTCACTATGAATGGTTCTATCCATCTAAATCTCAACTTTCTTGGGAAGAGTTCTTGACGAGATCGAGTTGTAGACCAGAACTTTCTGTTCAGGTTCAAATTCTCTTTTCAGAATTCTTCTGTCATATAGAGCTTTAGTCTTATCCTTGTAAATCCTTGACTTATCATAAGCATCACTTCTCAATTCCTCTAGTTCATTGATTTGAAGCTTCCTCTTTTCTCCTGCTTGATCTAGGCTGAAATTCATCTCTTCCACAGGTAAATAAGCTTTATGTTCTAACTCAACAGGTAGATGACACACCTTTCCATATACTAAACGATAGGGTGATTGATAATCATATAATTTTAGGGTTTTTTTGTCCTTTAAGTTCGAAGTCCAAAGTCCAAAGTCCGTAAACGTCCAATTAGTCAAGTTACCTTATTCACGTGGGTTGGTAGGATAGGTCGAGTAAGGGATCGTCCATATCTTAGGGCTTGGCAAGGTTCACAACTGGATTTACAGCTTTTAGTGAGTAAGATTTTAGGTTATTTATCTGGTTTAGGTAAATTAACGGTAATGCAAGTAACGAAAAATTACCAACGATTTATTTCTACGTAAAATAAACAGGGATAGAGATACAGGAAAAGGGTTAATCATAATCATGCAAAATCAGTTTCCAAAGTTAGAGTACCATATCACTATAACTCTAATCCGTTTCGAGTTCATAAACAAACCCGAAACGGCGTCTAGTATCGATCCCTAGTGAGATGCACTCATTTCTGAGATCATCTCACTAGCATAAGGAGTTGAACTAACATTCCATCTCTGGAATATCATTTCAGCTCCTGGTTTGATTCAACATCAGTTGGACAAACTTGAGGGCTAACGACCACCATAGGGTCTCGCGCGAGACTTGACTAGGTCTCTCGCGAGACTGTTCTGGAGCATCAGCACTCCAAACTTGGCCAGAGTCAATCATTTTGGGACCGGATGTATAATCTAAACCTAATTCCTAAGTAGTGATTCTAGAGCATTAAATGGCAACCTGATCCTCAAATGAGCATCATTAACCCTCCCTTTAGGAGGATTTTAGCTCATGGTCCTTGGATGATTGATTAATCTTATTGTATACAATAAATAAGTAAATGAAGAACAGAAATTAAACTTGAAGAAAAATGAATTTTATTAAAGTGAATACTTACAGTACTTGATACCACTTGAAATGAAAAGCTACTAAAGGAAATGTAAACTACAAAAGGAAATATGCAAGAATGCAAAGTCTTCAGTCTCCATTTCTCTAGCTTCCCATCCTATATATATTCTCACGTGAAGCCTTCATACATTAATTTCCCTTTTGTATTTTTGTTTCTAGAAAAATCCAAACCATTTCATTAACAAAGCTTGTCTTTTTCTAGTCATGTATTTATTTCTTTATCTTTTCTTATTTGAAAGGTGTCACACAAGTGACCATCACTTGCCACCTGTCTATGCTGACTCGTCATTTCTTGTGAGTCCGCAGAGTGGATCCACGTGTTGTGTCTAGTGGTGGCCCGAATTTTGGCGTTTTTACAACTTTCTGTCTTTGCGCAGAGCTTGCCGCCCTGGACGTTCTGATAGTTCACTTGCCGAACTCGATGTCCAGGTTTGAAAGATGTGAGTTTCAGAAGTTTGCTGCTTCTTTACACATGGACCCGTTCTGCACTGGTTTTGTTCCTTTGGAATCTTCGGCTCTAGTCAGGCTATGTTGGGCTTCACTGGGGCTGAGTGGGAAGACTTCGAGTATGCACAATATTCCCGTACTTTGATGCATGTTTTATCATCATATTCACGTTAATTGCGAAAACCTGCAAAAGTACAAAAATATAATTATTTTATAATTATTAAACACATAATTAACCAAAATGTTATGTCTCTCGG
Organism: Coptis chinensis; assembly: GCF_015680905.1. NCBI lineage: Eukaryota > Viridiplantae > Streptophyta > Magnoliopsida > Ranunculales > Ranunculaceae > Coptis > Coptis chinensis. The sequence goes on along the minus strand of NC_141457.1, from coordinate 69,176,437 downwards.
GGTTTAGTATTACAGTTTTGGGTACTTATCACACCACCCCCAAGCAATACTTTGCTTGTCCTCAAGCAAAGAAGAGACATTAAAACGATAAGTGGCCAAAAAAGTGTTGTCTTAAACTAAGTCTCATTTCGCAGAGTGCGGTTGTATTGACCATATGCAACAAGGCCTTAAACCACTAAGAATTCCCTAGTGGACGAGTTATAGCCTCGTGAGAGTTTTCCAGAGAAGATACTCACAAACTTCATTTATACTACAACGACTCAGTAACAAATGCTTGTTCCCTTAATTAATCTCAGATATCTATATATCTCACTAGCGGGGGAACGAGGATTAATTTCTTTGAAATTCAAGTTAATATACATACAATAATCAAAACATGTACATATGAACATGCATGTAGTGATATTTACAATGAAATGTATGAGAAGGGCCGTTTCTAGATCCTTTGGATAGCGTCTGTACTTAACAATTCCATTATGTTCAGATAGAGTTGAGAATTGTTCTGTTAAAAAGGCGTCTTTTGGTATATTGGTCCTACGCCTAGTAGTACACAACTCCTTAAGAAACTTAGCATGGTGTGGTAGCTTTTTAATAGCTTCGAGGAAGGGAAGGTTTATAGTTAGATTCTTGAAAACGTCCCTAATCTCCTCATAGTTAGTATCCCTAGTTAACACGGCTAATTTTTGTGGAAACGGTGGTTTCTATCTATATTTAGTAATGGTATCACCTGGATGTTTAACCGTGGCTTTTACGTTTCTTAGGTTGTGTTGTGGCGGGTACCTCTACGGTGGTAGGCTCTTGAGTTTCTATTTCGGTATCTAGTAAAATAGCAGGTGTGGGGGCTACTGGTGGGGTAACTATAGGCATAGTTACTTTGTTATCAACCACTCTGCCAGAACGGAGAGTGGTGATGGCCTTTAGCTCACCTACATTTTCACATTCATTACTAGTATTATCGGTTACCTCAAAGGCTGTGTTTGTTGTTTTAGGATTAGGTATTGCGTGACCTAGAAACACACTTTTGGGTTGGGCTTTATCTTGGGCCAACTGTTAGCTTAAATTATTAACGGATTGTAGAAGCTGTTAGTTAGATTGAGCCATGGTTTGGAAAAGTTTTTGGCTCACTTGTATGAAGGTGTCAAGACGATCCGGTTGTGTGGGTGTAGTAGTCACGGGTGGTGTGGATTGGAACTATTTCAATGTGAATTATTTATGGGTGGATTTTGATAATTATTATTTACCTGAACGATACCTCTATTAGCATTATAATTATTATAACTACCTTGACCTTGTGCTTGACCTTGTCGAGGTTGCACTTGGTTGTTATAATTATTAAAATTACCCTGACCCTGTCCTTGTCGTGGTGGAGCTTGGTTTCAACTGTGCGTTGGCCTAACATATTGATTATTTTTTATTTTATTTTTTTTGTTTGGTAAGCCTGTTTTAAATGAGATCAGTAACTCTTTGATGCTGGCGGGATTCGAGTCCCAGACCTCTGGTATCATCACCCAAAGGTTTTACCGACTTTGCTAGTCGGCACCTGCAACATATTGATTATTGTACCCTGGAGGTGTGACGTGTTGGTTATTTCTCCAACCGAAGTTGGGATTTTGTCTCCAAGGGGCGTTAGGTTCACTATTAATGGAACAAGCCTGTTCATAGGCTATAGGGCGATGGAAGTCGGGGATGCTTTCGGGGCTCCAACAAAAACTACATGGATTTGAATTTACGTTCATGACGGGGATAGGCTTTTGTTGAACAGAAATGGCCTCTACCTTTTTAGTGAGTGATTCGATTAGAGTTTTAAGCTCGGGATCGTGTTTAATTTCAAACATACCGGCGGCCTTAACTGTATTTGATGAACTAGCGGGCGGTGGATATCATCACTACCCCGGTTGTTATTTCACTTAGTTTGATCCTCTAAAATTTATAAGCCTCGAGGCTCCTTTGCTAAAGAAACTATCCCCATTCATTATGTCTAGGACTTCTTTATGGTGGTGTAGAAGTCCTTTGAAAAAGGCACAAACTAACGTGTCTTTAAGCTAAGTTATGATGTGGACACTCTATAAGGAGATCGGTGAAGCGATTCCAAGCCTCGAAAATGATTGAAGGATTTTGTCGAAAAAATGAATCTTGGAAAGCATCTCATCCGTCTTTAGGGGTGGGTAAAATGTTCCATAAACAAATTGAACAAGTTTAGCCCACGAGTCCACGAGAATTAGGCGTTTGGGCGGTTAACCAAGACGCCTTATCGGCTAAGGTAAAAGGGAATACCACGAGTTTAATTTGTTCCGCACCAACCGTAGGGATGGTAGAATGTTGTTAGGACTTGTTCAATCCCTACGCGTGTCGATAGGGTTTTCATGGTCTAAACCGTGAAAAATGGGTAACAAATTAAAATATTTGGGGGATTCGAAATCCCCAATCGGGGTCTACTGCTAGAAACGATGCAAGATTTGGGGCTATCGCTCAAGGCTTTATAAAAGTCCGAGAGAGGAGTCTCTCCTTCGTCGGGCATTGTGTCAGGTGGTGTGTGTGAAATAGTAGCTAGAGGTGTAGTAGATGGTATACTAGATAGAATCGTTTGTTGGCGTTGTTGTGTTTTTGTTCGACCAGACCTTAATCTCATACAAGGCTAAGACCAAATTTAGCTAAACACATCAACACTCCAAACAATTCTGATATACTAGTATCAACCTCTAACAGGAGATGCGAGGTGCAGAAGAAAGGAATACCTGATTGCGTCCTAGCTTCGCTTATGAATAGTGTCTTGTTTACGCTGGCGTGTTCGGTGTATATAAATAGTTAGTACAATCAAAAACTTGAAAAATCGGGTTCGAATCAAACTGTGGAAATTCGGCAAAAATCATCTCGAGTGGAGTGCTTCGCTTAGAGGCGCGTGATGCTCCGTGTAACTCCAAGTTACAGCATTTTAGGGCGGGTCGCGCTCGATATGGGGGTGGGTCGCGCTCAAGGTTCCAGGCTTATGGGTGCAGGTACGCTCGCTTTGGGCGCGGTCGCGCTCCGAGTATTTTTTCGCGGAACTTTTCAATGCTGAAACGGACAACCACAGTATGAATCAAACAAGGGTGGGTAGGTTTAATGGAACTTAAAGAAAAGTACTTATACTACGAAAACAATGCGAAAGTGAAACTAAGACGGCACCGGCGCCATTTGATAAAACATAAAATTGAATAGTTTACCTACGAAATGAACGATGAAACTCAAAACGTAAGTAAACTAAAACTATTTACGTGCCTATATTTTATCAAAGATTCTACTCTCAATCCTATGAGATATAGTGGAGTAGAGTGATTCGTTCCACTCCTAGTCTTTCCGCATGCTGTGTTCTCTATGTATAAGTGCTCTTAACTCTAAAGTCTAATGAAAGATTTATGAAGTGGCAACTTGACTACGATGCAACTACCCACAAGATGCAACTAGTCGACTATTAGAACTACTATGGGAATGCTACATTGATTCTATGATGAGGAGTTAGAGGGGGATTGATTCCACCTTAACTCGACTTAATCCTACTAACGACGAATAATCGTCAATCGAATGAATCTGCTTCGCAGAACAATATGGTTACTCCTAATCCCTAATTACACATGGCATTTCTACCAATTCATAACTAGTATGTGAACGATTAAACCCATTCTCATGGTGAACTAATTGTTTCTAGAGTGGAAAGGAAATTACGACGACTCTACGATAATCGGAATCAAGCTTTCATCAAGGCTTCTCAACCCCCTCAATAGAGGTTTAGCCGAGAATTATCACGCTATCATTCCCAATGGAATTCAAACAAGACATGATATAAAGATTGAAACTTTGCTTGTTTAAACCCAATTCAAAACTACTAATGCAATAATTGAATTAAACTAATAATGGCAATTAATTGAATCTACGAATTGAAACTAAACAATTAATGGAAATGAAACTAACTTATGGAGAACACTATTTTATTAATCTAATGAATAATAAAACAATGATTCAAATACAAAATTAATAATCTAACTAATCTAAGCCTAGCTATCTACATAATAAAGGAAATTAGATCTAAACAATTATAAATGACAAGAATCGAAATTGACAAACTAGCTATTTTATTTATCAAACTAATGAAGAATAATGATTCTAAGAGTTTAATCTAAAACAATAATTGAAATTAAACTAAACTTAATTTTATTACATGAAAACTATATCTATAATTATCTATAGTTTTAGGTCTAACTAGCTACCATTAACAAAGAGTGAAGCTTTGGTTTTTATACTTTCAGATCCAAAAATCGTGCATGGGCTTGGAGCCATGTTTTGGGCCAGAGAATCAGGCCCAAAACCCAACTTTCAGTCCAAAAAGGCTTCTTCAGCTGCAGTTGACTTCAACAGACTTTTCGTCCACTTTTGCTCCTCTGATTGGATCAAGGCTTAGACCATTGGAAAGCTCTTTCCGAGCCGGTCATTTTGACATAAGGTAGGTCCCATTTCGAGGTCTGAGTCCAAAGATGCGGCCTTCGAAATTTCTGCTGACTTTGAGTGTTGTTTCTATCCGCGTCGACTTTTCAGCTTTTGACCGGGCTTTAGAAAGGCTTTGTCTTCTTGAATCTTGGCCTTTAATCACAGAACTCCTTAGCAACCGACCTATGCTTCTTTATCTTGCTAAAGCGGCACATTTCTATACATAATGGACTTTGAAGCCTGAAATGCATAAAAACACGTAATTAGTATTAACTCTTAATTATTACTCACATAATTGGGCTAAAAGTATGACTGTTACAGGGTTAAAACTACAGTTTTGGGCTCTTATCAAGGAACCACTCCCGCGGTTTATGTAAAAAGTCTAGTACTGAGCTATTAGAACAGAGCTATGACTTCAATATACGTAACATTGAATAACAACACAACTTTCCAGCATCTAACAAACCAAAATCATCAAGTTATTCCTGCACAAAACCAACGACGCAATTTACCACTGCAATCTCATATTGCTACTAATCAATTTCACCGTCACCAACAAATCTTTCCACAAACCCAACGTCTCCCACAAACAAATCCACCGCCACCAATTTAACCACACCTCCCTTATTCATCAAGCCCACTACACCACCGATTTCTAGCCCCATGTCATACAACCCATCTTCTCTTAGCTTTGAGACCAATAACAGCTTGACTTTGTAGTGCCCCCTCATTCTTAATCACATGTGCCTCATCCAAAATAACTCTAAACCACTCCATCTTCTTAATAGGACTTTCTCGATTCTGTTCAACAGCGAGAGTACTATATGTTGTCAAAGCCAAATCATACTTTTGAAGCTCTCTAACAATTTGTGTTTGCTCTCCTCCGTAATACAAGTACACCTTGAAGCTACCATGTCTAGTATGTTCAATTAACTGTGTTATCCATGTAGACATTACGGATGGAGGGCATACAACTAATGTCCCTTTCATTCTAACTCCTTCCTCCTCTTTATCCTCATTAGCACTAACTAACATAAATATATCATCTATACTCTTAAAGTCTTTAGCCTTTTTCTTCTCTTCCGCAACCGCCGACACAAACAATTGAAACATAGGCTCCTCAGGTGGAATAAGCAAAAGCCCACCTCCCTCAATAGTATTTTCAACAATAGAGAAAGCATCAATTCTACTAAAAATATGAACTTGACATGGAAGTCTATACCTTTGTTTAACACCAAGTGTGCTCGGAACAATGCCTTCAAGAGTAATTAAACCAGCATCCATTAAAGGAGCAAATACAGTAGCACAATCACGTTCAACATAACCAACTTGGGCACTCCTCATATTCAAAACTTTTATAGCATTTGAGTTATATAGATTAAGTGGCTCCCTAACTAAACCAATCATTTCTCTTCCAGTTATCCCTCAACTATAATGTTGTAAACCAACAATACGAACAACCACAAAACCCACCAAGAAAAACTCTGAAGAAGAAGTAGATGATTCCGAGTTGTTGGGGTCTTCTTTTTCTCCACTCTCTTTTTGCCCAATTGTTTCGATTCCCACAGACGGCTCCATTTGTCGCACCCACTTCCGCGACCTATAACTTTACTCGTATTTCGGCTCTCGTTTTGGATCGGCTGCACCAATTAGGTTGCCTACGTACCCATTTCGGGATCAAGCCGCCATAGTTCACCTCTCTTTCCTCACCCATCTCTTCCTCCATTCTTAGCCCCCCCTTCTCTCCTCCCCTCTCTTAGGTTCACTTCATGGGGCATAGTATGGTATTGGGCATATTCTCTTGGCCCAATACATGTTATGTTCCATCTATGAAAATGGCTACTACAGACTATGGTTGCGAAATTTGTTGTGGAGATTGTTTCTATTTAGTTTGATGAGATGAATGAAATTATGAATATGATATATTTTGTTTTATTGTATTTTATTTGTACTCACAATGGTTTTGTAGAAGGGTGGGTTAAATTAATTGTTTTTGTAGGAAATGACCCACTCTGTAATTTGGCCAACATAAGTGTAAGTATATTATAAGTTTCATTTTTGTTCTTTTTATTATATGATGTGGATTTAATCATAAGCTAAGGCGTCTCGGTGGAGGAGCTAAATGTCTTAATATTATTAAATTGGAAGTTAAAGCGCCTCAGTGGATGATAAAAGCTCAAAACTGTAGTTTTAACCCCTTTAACAATATCACTTTTGACCAATTATATGATTAATAAGTAAGAGTTAGTACTGTTATCGTGTTCTTATGTATTTCAGGCATTGGAGTCGGATATGTGCATAAATGCGCCCCTTTTGCTAGATAATAGAGCAAGGGTTGGTTGCTAAGAAGTTCTATGATAAAAGGCCAAGATTCAAGGAGAAAAAGCCTTTTTAAAACCCGGTCAAAGCTGAAAAGTCAAAGTCAACGCGGGCAGAAATAGCGCACAAAAGTCAGCAGCACTTTCGAAGGCCGTATCTTTGGACTTAGACCTCGGAATTAGGCCTACCTTATGTCAAAACGACTGGCTTGGAAAGAGCTTTCGAATGGTCCTAGCATTGACCCAATCAGAGGAGAAAAAGTAGATGAAAAAGGCTATTAAAGTCATTTCCAGCTGAAAAGCCCTTTGTGGACTGAAATATTGAGGTTTTGGGCTCGATTTTTCGGCCCAAAACATGGCTCCTCAGCCCATGCACGAATTTGTGGATCTTGTCTCCTTCATATGAGAGACAAAGACTTAGCTCTTCAGGATCTGAGTTTTTACTTAGTCAATTAGTTTTTAGTTAGTTTTTTAGTGAGGGAATGATCAAAATACTTAGTTTTAATTCATTAAATTAGTTTTTATAGATTAATCTAGTTAGTTGTCAATTTTATTAGTTGTTAGAACAAGTTTTGAATTTTAGAATAAAATACTTAGTTTATATTTCAATATTTAATTTCGAATTCAATCTTTCATTCATAGATTTAGTTGTTTTAAATTGATAATTAATATTCATAATCTTACTTCTAAATTAGTTTTAAATTCAGTTTTAATCCATTTTAAATCTTATACTAGTGTTAAATTAGATTAATAAAGTTAATTAGTTATTCAATAATGACTTGTTTTGATTGTTCTTGTTTCAGAAATGATAGTATAATGATTCAAGGCTAAAACCTCTATTAGAGGGGTTTGAGGAAGCCTTGATGGAACTTGATTGTTGTTAGCGTAGAATTGTTTGTAATAATCTATTCCATTCTAAAAAGCAATTAGTTCACCATGAGAATGGGTTTGATTGCTTTACATGCTAGTTGTTAGTTGGTAGAGATTACCATAAACAATTAGGGATTAGAAAGACCCAATTGCTATGAGAAAGCATTGCAATTCAGATTACGACAATTCCTCGCTAGTTGATTAAGTCGAATTAAGGTAGAATCAAATCCCCCTAATTCCTCTTCATATTGTCAATTTAGTATTTCCGTAGTTTGAATTATCGTATCTTGATTAGTATAATTTCCATCATTACTCTCATTGACTTTGATAGACTGATTATCGTAGTTAACGTGAATTTTAAAGAACTAGGAGTGGAACGAATTCTCTACTCCACTTATTGCAATAACATCGAGAGTGTAGAACTTTGATATATAGAATAGGAATTAGTTTTAGTTTTACTTACGTTTGAGTTTTATCACTTATTCGTAAGTAAAACTATCATTTTACCTTTTATCAGTGGAGGAACTACTTGCTTTAATTATTGTATGTATGGTTGTTGCGTGATTAGTTGGAAATTAGGGCGCCTCGGTGGAAGAATTATATGACTTATTGATTATGTATATGTATGTATAAGTATGGTTTGTATTTTAGGACTGCTCATACCAACATTGTTTATAATGCTGACCTGATTTGCATGTTTGCTTATCGGGTGTGTTCATAAAATGAACATAGTCGATAAGTCTTAACAGGATTAGTGTTGAAGAAGGTTGAATTGATTGCTGTTTTTGGATTGCATTAGTGTACGTCTCATTCCCTAACTCCCAACTATATCCTATACTACCTACATTAATATCGGTTCTTCCAAGATGCTCATAGTGAGCCACGTCAGCAAAGTTTTTAAAATAGTCCTTACTTGAAAAGTAAGTACTTGTCTTCTTACCAAACTAACCCTGAATTTGGTGTCCTCTCTAATTTAATATAAGTCAAAATTGTCCTTTTATGTGTGTTGGAAAAAAATAAAATAAAACTACGTCTATTATTTCAATTCTACGTATGGCTATTTTAGTAATTATCAAAAAAAAACCCCCCAACCCTTCGCTAAGCGTAACCTAACCGCCTTCTTCTTTTTCATAGAAACAAAACCCCCACTCTTCGTGAAACACCCCACTTCAATTTAAAAAAAAAAAAAGAAAAAACTTAAAACAAACACCCCGAACTCTCTCACAAAAAAAAAATACTAAACCAAAATAGAAAGAAAACATACTTCAACAAAACAATCGGTAGCCCAAATTTATATTATACGTTATTCGCCAGGAGACGTGGTTGAATGAATCGTCTAGAGGTTATTGTTTCTCGATTATTGAAGGTGTTTTTGTTAATCAAAGAAGAAGAAGTGATGGCTTCAAGACACATTGTTCCACCGCGAGCAACAAGAGGTAAAATAATGTTTCTTTGAATGCCCATTCTTTTGTTTTTTATATTTGGTATTCCTTTCTATTCTATTTGGCTCTTCACCAGTTTTCTATTGATGATTCTATAATAAATAAAATTTAATGAATTTAAATCTTCAATTCGAAGGAGGATTTGGAATTTAATTGCCTGATACCTCAGGCTCTCAACTTGAGAGATGGACAATGGCTATGCATAGTGCATCTTTGGCAACAGTGGTGACATGTACATATGAAACATATTAGCCATATTCGTATAGGAAAATCGAATAGCCAAATGAAGCTTCCCCATTTTCTTAACACGAGAAGGGTGTAGCATCAGTAACGGGTATGCATGAGTGTAGACACGATCAGATTCCAAAGTCGAAATGTCGAAAGTCGAATTCTCACTTTTCCTATTCGAGAGTCATGCCCTCTAGCTCCAACTGTAGTGTTTTTATCTAAGTGACAATTGTCAAACACTCCAACTGTCACAACGGTACACTCCAACTATCACGACGGTGCAAGGATCAAACACCTCCCATGTATACTGCTCATTCCATTTCGGCACCAAATTGGCAATCACTGTAAGAGTGCGAACCCATTTCTGACCATACTTTGCAATGCAGTATGCATCAGTTGTGCTTCCTTTTCCCTCCTTAATATTCATTGGCATTAGTCCAGTTACTCCCAGTACACCCATCTCAAGCATACCAACATGCGGTTTCCAGAGCTGTTTTGCAGTAGGCCTTCCATATCATGGACTCATCCAAAACATAGTAACCTCCATCAAGTGAGAGACAAAGATGAATCCTATAACCAAACCTGTTAGACACTTTTGACTCATTGAAGTTATTGTTCATATAAAGACTAAACCACTTTGAGACCACAGGCGACGGCGAAAAAATCTACTTCTAAGGTGTTTGGAAGTTGGACTGATAGAAAAAAAAAAGAAAAAGAAAAAGAAAACTAAACTCCTGACTTTTTAACTGAACTATTGGATTCTGCAGGTATGTTTACTATCTTTTTATAACTAAATTTGTTGGATATGGGATTGGGTATATTTGTTCGATTGCATAATGCTCATAACCCAAATTTTATGTTTGATTTCATATTTTTACCAACAGTGCAAGGAAAGTTTTGATTTCCTTTCAAAGATATTCATAAACATAATTTTTGGTCTTAACGATATTATTTTATTTTTACTTTTTTAAATGTGTTTATGGTATAGTTAGTTATTTTCAATGATTAACACATAGAATGAAGAAAACTAGGTTCTTATCGTTAATGATGGTGTGTTATTATTTGCTATCAGCTACCAGCAATTACTAAGTTAACAAGAAATATATAGTAGATTGTGATAACATATTATCAGTAAATTTGATTTTAGAATATTTTCATGTGCTACTGTTTGATTGCACTAAATGACAACCATGTAATGTATCTTGCCATCTAATTCCGATCATTGTCTTTGGTGATTTGAATTATTTGGTAATAAAATTTCAATTGCATAAGCTCTTAAAGGGTGTGAACTGATTTGTTAATTTTCTTTATTTTATGTGGTAACACTCAAACACCTTTGCTCCAATGTATCATATTTTCAATAGTTTTACGCTTTCTAAGTTCATTACCCGTGTAATTTGTTGAGCAAGTCTTGCATAACTAAGCGTAGTTATTATTATGATAATTAGATAGTGTGACTTGATTGATACAATTGTTTAGTCTGCTATTGATAAAAACAATGCCAAGATGGTTTTAACCATTTTGAATGAGAATGAACTTACATGATGTATTTGTAGGGGAAAAAATTGTTAAGTGAGTGCAGTGCATAGTGTCAGAGGAATTGACATTCAAAGTTTTTGAGTTTGATTTATAACATACCTATTCTTTTTCACTTATAAAATTTACCTGTTATACCCATGTTATATTGTTTTGATGTATGTGATGCGAGTTATATAGAAGCTTAAATATAATCACGTTTACAAGCTTTATAGATGGTACTACTTTTAGTGTGAATGATTGCACATTTGCACATGTTCGTATCAATTTTAGTGAATCCCATCTAACTTGGGTGTTTGTTTGGAATTATAGGCTTATTGCTTTAGTAAATTTTTATCATTTGCTCATATTTTGGTGGTTGCTCAGGAAACGAAAATCTTATTGTGAAATTTTTTGTTAAGTTTTTTTGTGTCAGATTCATGTATTTTAACACTGTCTTCATTCCTCTGTTAGTAACTTTGGATATGTCTTCCTTATACACCATTTCGATTGAAGCATGTTAGATTTGTATTGATTATTAATTTTTCATAGGACTTATAACTCTAGTGGTGGCCAAACGATGGGTTTTTATTCTTTTTAATGAACCAATATGGTCCATTTGACATAATTGGTTCAAACAAATGGAAGAGAAAGCTTCATATCGTCATGCTTTGTTCAAGCTACAAAAAAAAGGTACTAATTATGTTCACATGAACAAATTTCTATCAGTCCTCAGAACTTTCAAGAACCAGAATATCAGGGATGAGAGTATCAAGTTAATTCTTTTTCCACTCTCACTCGAAGGTAAAGCATCCGAATGGTTAACTGCACAACCGATCAATTCAATTAACAACTGGGAGAAGTTGAGAACAAAGTTTATGAACAAGTTCTACCCACCCTAGAAGACAGATGCCATGCAGCAAGCCATCAGCAATTTCAAAGGGAAGGTGACTGAAGAATATCATCAAAGCTGGGAGAAATTCAATAATCTGCTAGTCTCATATCTACATCATGGTTATGATAAGAGCACACTAGCTCATTTTTTCTTTCAAGGACTTTCTACTATGAACAAGCAGATGATACAGTCAATGCATCAAGGTAACTTTACATCATTGGATGGAGAGGAAGCCTACAACGTTCTCGAGAATTTAGCTGAAGACACTCAACAATGGAGTACTAGCAATGAGGACGTAGCTAGAGTGGAGAGGGTGCCGAAGCAATTTGGCAACCAAATTCAAGAAGAACCAAATCAAGCAATGCTATCAATTATGGCAAGCCTATCAACAGGACTTGAAACTCTGAACAAAAAGTTTGATCAGTTCTCCATGAATCCTCCAAAACCAAACAATTTCCAAGCTAAACCTTAGCCAACCAAGCCTTGTTATGCCATTTGTGAGCTATGTTCTGATGAAAGCCACACTACTGAAGAGTGTTCGTACTATCTAGATACTAATGCAAAGGCATGTAGTATCAACTCTTTAGGAAGAAATAACCAGTTCAATCATAGACAGAATTATTGAAAGCCACAAAATACAAATTAGAGGAATTTTCCTCTAGGATTCCAAAATCAGTCAAATCAGTTCCAGAATAACCAATATCAGTTCCAAGACCGCCAGCAACCATACAGAAATCAACAGTCATACCAGAACCATCAATACCAAGCCAACACAAACAGAGAGTTAGTACCAGATCTTATGAGTGGATATATTGCCCCTACGCCTTAGTTGAGCAAAGTAGTTATCCCACATCTAGAAGAAGCTATCACCACCATTATCAATGAGCTGAAATAGACAAATCAAAGAACCCAGAAGTTGGAGAATAACTTTAGTGTCATTCAAGGCCAGATAGGGCAAATCGCTGCCGCCTTGACGGAAAGATCGAAAGGAGCATTACCAAGCCAGCCGGAGCCAAATCCAAAAAGAAGAGGTGTCCTGCAGGTGGATAACCTGGAGATTACTCATGAACAAGTTAATGTTGTCACCACTCTGAGGTCGGGCAAAAAAGTTGATAACAGATTGTCTATGAACCAGGGAAAGATTCTGTTGAGCCTGAGGAAACTTATGTCCCCACCATCCCACCCAGTTTTAACACTCCAGATATATCTAGTGTTGTGCCACCTGCTGAAGAAACTATTGCAAAAGAAGTTGAAGGAACTACTATGGAAGTAAGTAAGAAGAAGTCGTCATGAGTGACTCCACCTGTCACTCCACTATTTGTTACCAAGCCAACTGAAGCCAAAAGAAGAGAACCGATATTGAAGAATCCGCCAGCACCGTTTCCTTCGAAACTAGTGAATACCAGAAAGGATGACCAGTACAAGGAGATTTGCGATGTATTTCAGAATTTGCATATTAATATCCCATTTCGACCGCTATCAAAGCAAGTTCCCTCGTATGCCAAGTTAAATGAAAGATTTAGTGAAGAAGAAGACCAACATTCGAAGAAGCTTTTATCGGCTCAAAGATGTTCATCGCATTACTCTGAGAAATCAAGCGGTTGTGAAACAGAAAGATCCTGGAAGTCCAACTATTACATGCAGAATTGGAGATTCTTTGGAGGAGCAAGCTTTATTAGATTTGGGGTGCCAGTGTGAATATTCTACCATATTTCGTCTACGAGAAGTTAGGCTTAAAGGATCTTAAACCGATTGATGTTACTTTACAGTTTGCAGATAGATCAGTAAAGATACCTAAAGGAATCATTGAAGACGTCATAGTCAAGATCGAAGATTTCTATTATCCGGTTGATTTCATAGTACTCGACACAACACCTACATCTGGTAGGCAGACCATTCTTGGCAGACCAATCATTCTAGGCAGACCATTCTTGGCCACTGCAAATACACTCATCAACTGTCGAAACGGTAATATGACGTTATCCTTTGGTAAAATGAGAGTCGAAACGAATATTTTCCATACGTTACAGCAACCACAGGAGGTGTGTGCTGTGAATGAGGTATGCATGATTGAAGCATTAGCACAGGATTATCTGACTCATTCATATCCTGCTGACGAGTTGTTGAAAGCTCAGACAGACTCAGACTATGAGGAACTTAGTGTCGAGGAAATCAATGCAATTTTGGATTCATCACCTCTCACAGATGACAGCAAGTTCAAAGAAAAGTTTGAATCGCCTATGTCTGATGGACCATCTAAAGAGCTTAAGAAGGAGCCGCCTAATCTAGAATTGAAACCTTTGCCATCTACACTCAAGTATGTTTTCTTGGGAGATTTGAGAACCTACCCAGTAGTCATGGCATCAGATTTGACTGAGGAGCAGGAATCCAGGTTAGTAGCACTTTTAAAGGAATACAAGTCAGCTATAGGTTGGACAATTGATGATATCAAGGGGATCAGCCTTATGATAATTCAACATCAGATTCATTTGGAAGAGGATTCCAAGACTTCTAAGCAAGAAGTCGTCAAACTCCTTGACGCCGGCATTATCTACCCTATTTCTGATAGTCAATGGGTTAGTCCAGTTCAAGTTGTGCCGAAGAAGTCCGGAACCACAATAATCGAGAATGAGAACAATGAGTTGATTCCAACCAGGATTCAGACTGGATGGAGAGTTTGCATCGATTACAGGAAGTTGAATAGCGCATCGAGGAAAGATTATTTTCCATTGCCTTTCATCGATCAGATGTTAGAAAGATTAGCTGGACAAGCTTACTACTGCTTCCTTGATGGTTACTCAGGATATTTTCAGATATATATTCACCCTGAGGACCAAGAAAAGACCACATTCACATGTCCTTTTGAGGATGGTCTGCACCATCTCTCCTTAGTCCTTAAACGTTGTTGCGATACCAACTTAGTTCTAAACTGGGAAAAATGTCACTTCATGGTAAAAGAAGGAATCACCAAGATTCAAAGGAAGGAATTCTAGTAGATCGAGAAAAAATGTCTACAGGAAGTAAGCATGTTGTCGAAAGATCAGTTTTGAGATGGAAACCTAAGTATTCCCCACCTATTAGTTTATTGGATTTACTCCCTGTTGACCTTTAAAGGAAGATTATTTCTAGGGCTCGTGTAAGGTTCTGTAAAAGTCCATTTGCACATAAGAGGAGAGTGCGCAAGTTAGGTTGTTGTAAGAATTGCCATTCTGAAACTTGTCCTGGATTACAACCAATAAGAGAAAATTGTTGGTACAAGGTATACTTTTGTCAATCACATGCTGAGAGAGATCAGAAGAATTCCTACAAAGTGGAACCTAGTGGATGGGAATACTAGTCTTCAAGATCTGACTATAAAGGACTCAAAAGTCTTGAGGATCTGACTATAAAGGACTCAACTTGATAATCTGACTTTAAAAGACTCACATTACGTCTTGGGGATCTGACGTAAAAAGACCTAAAAATTTATTTCTTGAACTAATTCTTGATATTCGGCATCAATGGTAATATCCTACCTTTTTCTCATCCATTTCATTTACTTTTTTATACATTAAGGTCAATGCATGCATAAGTAGGGGGAGGGTGTACTTGATAAATGAATTTCGAAAATTAGTTTTCAAAAACAAAAATATTTTTGTTTCTATATCAGTAGCACGAGAAAAATGAATTTTAATGATGAGTCTGGGATATATATTCTATACCGCTGAATGTTGAGTTTGATAGATAGTTGATATTATTGATTTCATTACCACTTAGACTATTTATTATGCTCTGACATAGTTCTTGTTGATAGAATTATTTATCAAGGCACCACCATAAAACTTGGTCAGTTTTGTGTACTTTTGCTAGAAGAGAGATTTAAACCCTTAGTAAACTGGAAGTAGAATTTTTAGACTTAGCCCGTGAGACTTGAGCTTTATACCCATTCTTTGGAGAGTTCTTACAAAAAATCCGAGTCTTAGTGACTCAACATCTTTTAGTTCTTTATGTCGTTGTAATATAGTCTCATTATTTATTGATTTTGTTAATCACGAAATGACATCAACTGGGGAGATAGCCATTAGGCCTTGTAGTCTATTCGAAACAGAGTATCAAACTGATAAGTCAAGTAGTGAACCCATTCAGCCTTTATCCCACCTAGTAGGACCATCATGTTAAACCCTTTTGAGCCTTACAATAAGCCATTTTCTTTCATAAAACCTTTTACCCTTTACCCAACTCCAGACAAGGAGTATAGCCAAAATCTTTATTAGCCATACCCATATGTTTCTGAGAATACTAGGGGCACAAAGAGGAAGAAATAGCACAAAAGGAAGATTACAAGGAAATACCAGAAAGATACAATGAAGACCATCATTCTGTTCTAAGTGAAAGAAGCTAGTGGGAAAGCATATCTAGTACTAATCAGGGATATACCACTGAGCTTTAAAAAAATAAAAAAAGTTGAACAAAATGGATGGAAAAGCTAAGGAAAAATTTTCTCTGCAATACAGGATTTGAAGAAATTTTCCAAAGAATGAAGCAACCCTTAGTGTTTTTCAGAAACAACCTTAGAATCTTTTTTACCTTTCCTTCATAAACCAATACCCAAGCCAAGTTACAACCCATGACTTATCACTACCGTATGATACAAAGTCTAGAATAGGTAAGAGGATGCTAAAGTGAAGGACCCGACACTTCATATGTGATTAACATTCTTTCCATGAGACTAATTTAATCTAGAAGTCCGTTTTTCAAGGAAATATGTGGGATGTTCGTATTCATTATTCTTTTCCCCACATACATGAGGTAAAATAGTAGACAATCTTCTGAGAGATTCCTTTCTGAGAGTATGACCAGTGAGGATTGAAAGTCGAGATTATCTATCTAAAGGTAAACTAGGAATTCCGTTTCTTGGATAGGAGAGTATAGGAGATTGACTAAGTACACACATCAGCCTTGATTGAGAATTTTGTCAATTTTTACTATCTCCTATCATAATCAATGAGTCTTTGCAGCAATGTAGTTAGCAATGGAGACTGTTAGTTGGAGTAAGCACTAAGTGGGTAAGGAATTTCTCTCTCTGAAAAATACTATCATTCTTGAACATGCTATTGATTGATTTTGTGGGCATATCACCTAAAAACCCTCACGAGACTATAACTCGTCCTTTTTGGGGAACTTAAAGGTTTAAAGCCTTGTTGCATATGGTAAATGCAATCGCGATGCCTGCGAAAATGAGTTAGGATTTTATTTTTGTTATTAGGATGTGATTTTGAGAAAGATAACATCAATATCCCCTTTCTTAAAGCGATCAAGCAGTTGCCATCATATGCCAAATTCTTTAAGGATGCATGCAACATAAAGAGAAGTACTCATGTTCCAAAGCAAGCGTTTCTAGCTGGACAAACAACATTTGTTATCCATCAGCAAGCTCCAGTCAAGCTCAAAGATCTAGGAAGTCCTACAATATCATGCAAGATAGGAGAAAAATTCACAGGTAATGCTCTTTTAAACCTTGGTGCTAGTGTTAATCTCTTGCCATATCATGTGTACCAAGTGTTGGGCCTGGAGAACGTAAAGCCTACAAAAGTCAAATTGAAGTTGGCTGACCGTTCTACCAAGATTCCCAAAGGCATAGTTGAGGATGTTCTTATTCAAGTAGCCGATTTCTACTATCCAGTGGATTTCATTGTGATAGACACCAAGGAGGCCTTTGATAAAATTCCATTTATTCTAGGCCGACCTTTCCTCGCTACAGCAAAAGCTTTGATAAATTGTTACAACGGTGAAATGAAAATCAACTTTGGTAAGATGTCCATGGACATAAATATCTTTCACCTATTGCATAAGGATTGTGATAATGCTGAAGGGGTGAAGAGGTGTACTTCCTTGATAGTATGATACAAGAATTCGTCCCATTCGAAGATACCATTGAAAGTGCTTAATCTACAGAAAACTGTGATGAACCTGAGAACCCCACAACAGAGACGTTGCTAGCCATGTTCTTGGAATCTCTATAGAAAATTCAGGATTTAAGTGAGCAGAATGGAAAATTGACAGAGAGAGTATCATATCTTGAGAAGATGAACTGTACATTTCAGGATGAGCAACAGACTTCTGCCCAGAAAAATCAGTTGCTAGAGAATCAGTTTAAAGAAGTTTTGGATCGGAAAAACAACAGAATCTAGAAACTGAAATAAGTCTTCTGAAGTAGAAAGTGGACCATATTGATAAGAAGAATTGCATTGTTGAAGCTTCTTCTACACCATTATTGTCTGAACGAGACAAGTATGTGAACAAGTCTACCAACCACCTTGAGCGCAGACAGCCAGACATCCATTATCATTACTGTGGTGGTAAAGGGCACATCAGATACTATTGTCCTGTTAGAAAGAAAGATTTCCGTCAATCTTCTACACAGAGGAACCACAAGGCATATCACACAATCATCATACCTGAAATAGTTCAAGGTAGATAAGCAACTTCACCAGCAATCTTTCCAGCATATCAAGGAGTATTTTTGACAACCCACAAGGTGAGACCTCCTCGTCCTCCAAACATTCGTCAGATTTGGGTAAGAAAATCTGATCTCCTCACTCCAAATTGATAATGCATGATATATAGTCTTAGGGATCTGACTTAAAAAGACTTACCAAAAAAAATATCTTGGTAAAAGGAAATATTCTTATTTTTGGAATTAATTTTGATATTCGGCATCAATGGTAGCATCTTCCCTTTTTCTCATTAATTTCATTTACTTAATTTATATACATTGAGGACAATGCATATGTTAAGTTGGGGGAGGGTGTACTTGAGAAATGTATTTCAAAAATTAGTTTTCAAAAACAAAAATATTTTTGTTTCTATATCAGTAGCATGAGAAAAATGAATTTTAATGATGAGTCTGGGATATAGATTCTATACTGCTTAGTGTTGAGTTTGATAGATAGTTAATATTGTTGATTTCATTACCGCTTAGACTATTTATTATGCTCGGACGTAGTTCTTGTTGATAGAATTCTTTATCAAGGCACCACCATAGTACTTGGCCAGTTTTGTGTACTTTTGCTAGAAGAGAGATTTAACCCCTAGTAGACTAGAAGTAGATTTTTTTAGACTTAGCCCGTGTGACTTGAGCTTTATACCCATTCTTTGGAGAGTCTTACGAAAAATCCGAGTTTTAGTGACTCAACATCTTTCAGTTATTTATGTCGTTGTAATATAGTCTCATTATTCGTTAATTTGGTTAATCACAAAGTGAAATCAACTGGGGAGATAGTCATTAGGTCTTCTAGTCTATTCGAAATAGAGTATCATACTGATAAGTCAAGTAGTGAACCCATTCAGCCTTTATCCCACCTAGTAGGACCATAATGTTAAACCCTTTTGAGCCTTACAATAAACCATTTTCTTTCATAAAACCCTTTACCCTTTACCCTTTACCCAACTCCAGACAAGGATTATAGCCAAAAATCTTTATCAGCCATACCCATATGTTTCTGAGAATACGAGGGGCACAAGGAGGAATAGGGTTTTATTTATTGCAATTGAATATTTGCTAGTGGCATGCTTTCATTTATTGCAATTGAATATAATGCTAGAATAGGGTTTTATTTATTATAATTGAATATTATACTATTATTCTCTACTTTTCTTCTAGTTGTGTAGTGTTTTAGAGTAAGGAAAGTATTCATTGTGTTTGCCTTATATGGTGATTCATTGAATAGCTGCCCAAGCTCACATAAAAGGAAAAAAGATACTAATAACATAAACTTAGGAACAACCTAGAGTAGAGTTATTCGTTAACGATGTTTCGTCCAAGAGGGCATCGGCACTCGCTCGATTGCCTAATTGTAGTATACTTGTGAGAACAACCATGAAGTAAAAGGTCATTGAATCAAAAGTATTGGTGGATTATAATCTCTTAAATTCCCCTCTCTTATAAATTCTCAATAGTTTAGGTTAGGTTAGTTAGTTTTGTTTAGTTTAGCATTAGAATCTAAAATCTCTACAATCATAGTTTTTAATCCCTCAAACTCCCTTTCCAGTCCTGTCCTTCACATAACATACACTTAAAAGTGGAACGATACCCTACTCATCCTTTACTTATTGAGGGATAATTAGGTTTTGATACGCTTCTATTTTGTTCAATGGCCATCATCTATCTACATCATCCATATACCATCAAATAAACACAAAAGGAGCAAGTCTCAGCAATTTAATGAGAAGATGTGAATGAGAATAAGATATTAGAAGGATTTGATTCCCCCTTGATTAATTCTTAATATGCTAGTGTAGATTTTGTTGTAACCCTAATCTTTATGTTTTCACATAATGGTTAGGTCTTTTTATCCCTAATTATTCATGGCATCTCTACCAACTATTATTTAGCATGTGAGGCAATTGAAACCCATTCTCATGGTGAATTAACTACCTTCTAGAGTGGAATATCTTACTACAACTATTCTATACTAACACATCAAGTCTTCATTAAGGCTTTAATCAAACCCCTCTAATGGAGGTTTAGCTATGAATCATGAGACTATCATAAACAAAATAATAAGGAGAAGAAGACATAATGAAGAACTACTTTATTAAAGATAACTTGACTTGAATTAATGGTGACTAGGCTAATAAAATAATAACTAGGGTTTAAAACTAAAGAAGAAAACTAATTTATTATCTAATGGGTTATATATAGAATTGTGCCTCAGTCCTCTTTATATAATAGAGGGCTAGGTTTACAATTTCGTGCATGGGCTTTAGAGCTAAGTTTTGGGCTATTAAATCAAGCCCAAAACCTAATTACTTAAGTCCAAAAAGGGTTTCTCTGTTGGAAATTACAACAACAGTCTTTTCATCCACTTTTACTCCTCTGATTGAATCAAAGACTAGACCATTAGAAATCTCTTTCAAAACCGGGCGTTTTGACATATAGTAGGCCCAATTCCGAGGTCTAAGTCCAAAGATACGGCCTGCTGAAGTTCTGTTGACTTTTATGCTCTATTTATGCCCGCATTGACTTTGACTTTTCAACTTTAACTGGGCTTTAAAAAGGTTTTTTCTCCTTGAAACTTGAGCTTTAATCATAGAACTTCTTAGCAACCAACCTTGCTCCTTTCTCTTGCAAAAGTGACATATTTCTTCACATATTTGACTCTAATACCTGAAATACACCAAAGCACGTAAATAGTACTAACTCTTATTTATTATAAACATAATTGGTCTAAATATAATATTATTAAGGGGTTAAAACTACAGTTTTGGGCTATTATCAAACCACCCCCTAACAGCATTTTTCTTGTCCTCAAGTAAATATGAGAAATTAAAATAAGTGACCAAAAATGGAGTTCTAACTAATCTCGTTTCGCCGAGTGCGATTGCATTGATCATATGTAATAAAACCTTAAACCACTAGGAATTCCCTAGTGGACGAGTTATAGCCTCGTGAGATTTTTCCAGAGAAGGTACTCTCAAACTTCATATATACTACAACGACTAAGAAATAAAATTAATGTTTCCTTATTTATTCTCAGATATCTATACATCTCACTAGTAATGAATATAGAATAATCAATTCGAAATCTAAGTTAATACGTACATAATAACCAAACATCTATGGATAAGCATATATATAATGAACTATGCTATGAAATGCAATAACAGGTCGGTTTCTAAAACTTTGGAATAACATCGTTAAGTAGGTCCTCAAAAATATGTCAAGACAAAAACACTCTGATTTTTTCACTCAAGTTTCGCTCACTCCAATGCGCAGTGGGCACACTTGACCTTACAAACTCAATGACGTACAAGGAAGTAGAAGTCGATCAAACACATATACCACTTACTATCACACTAACCTATTTCTAATTGAGCTAGAGATCTTTATTAGGTGTTGCGGGGATTAGGTGATGGTTTAAGAATGAAGAAAATGGATATTCAAAAAGATAAGTATAAGATAATAGAGTCTTCAAAATATGTAACTAGATAATACCTTGTTCTTACTTTACTTCTACACTTTGTTTCCATCCTTAGCCATTTTTTTTTTTTTTTCTTTTGGCTTTTAACTCCTTTGATTCTGTTTTTGGAGTTCTAACTTTTTCTTTTATTTTTTTCTTTTCTTTGGATGGAAACTTTCTTTTCTTTTCTTATTTGAAGCAACTAACAAATTCTTGGTTTTCCACAGGTCTTTCTCTTTTCTTTTCTTTATTTCATCTCTATTCTCAGACTCATTCAAAAGTGGGTAGGCTCATTTTTATTTTGTTTTGTTTCTTATAAAAGGGCAAGGATTTGTGGTTTATGAAAAGGCTAAAGAAAGGCTCAACAGGGACGACTAGCGGAAAATAGTTTCATATAGGTTTGAATTTATGGCTATATCAATCCAAAAAGGGCCTAAATTCTTGCTTAGGATATATTATAGTTATCAAACAAGTGGACGTGTGATTTCTCTATTCGGAATTTACTTCTCCTTTGTGTCATTACTCAGATATTTCACTTATAAGGCTTTTAGGCTATATTCTCACAGGATTTGTAGAATAAGTATACTAGCCTAGATTTCATAAACTTACTGTCAATACAAACATAGATGCTCATGTAATATATTTATGAAAAAATGCAATGACTATTACCTACATATTAACCTAAATTTCTAAAACTATTCTAATTTAGGAGCTAACGTGAAACTTCCAGACTACTATCATTACAGAAGAAGAAACAATACCAATATTCCTAAGTGCATAATATAAATACTTATTATTTACATATATTTTTATTTTTTTACTAGAAAGCAAGTACATATTATACATATATATATCCTAATAGGTGCCTTAAATTACGCGTGTTTCATGCCACCCCCAAACAAAAACATGTTTTTTCCTTAAAGTATATAAATAAGAAGGATAGGAAATACCATAGAAATGCGTGAAATTTTAGAACACCTGCAAAACAAATTTAGAACATACTAATATAGGTAAAGAAAAACAGACGCATCGCAACTCTATATGAGTTCCACCCGTTATGGGAATAAAAAATAAATAAATTGCTTGGGACATAAGCAGACACTAACAAAAAGTAAAACTTACCTCATATCCATCATTTAAGCGTTGTCCTTCTCTTCTATAAAGAAATGAGGTTCCTTTGCATCCTGCTATGCCATGATAATTTGTCAGGCCACACGCTATTTATCATCAACCCGTGCTAACCTGTTAAGCGTTACTCGGTCTGATAGGGTGTAAGGGGCAACCCAATGAGGTTGTAGCCTCCACCCCGACCAAGTCATAAGACGAAAAGAATGTACAATGCAATTTGTGGGTTGCATAATGTCAACCCAACCCAATCCGTGTAGCGGAATGCAAAATCAGGAAAGAAACATACCATGATGCGGCAAACCAAGACAGACATAAGAAGGTACTTATGCTTCATACTATGGGCTCGTGCTAAACTGGACATTAAGGTTTGGGGAATGTCATATAGCATATGTCCCTCAGCTAAAGCAAGGAAAACATCACCAGCGCCATTATTTGCAGAAGAAAACCGTCATTCCCCTAAGATATTCAACATGATAAAGAACATGATAGTGCCTACGTTAAAGGACAGGCTACCAAGGGCTACGTTATCTTGTCCTTGGTCCTCTACACGAAAAATCCCCACCCCATAAGTCTCTTGGAAATACTCATAATTATAGAGGTATATATTATCAGACATATAGCCCCATGAGTTTCGGGAAGCAGGCATAGCCATCCCAACAACAAAGGCTACCAACAACTTGCTTAAATCCATTGTTTTACCATCAATGTCGACAGAGAACACTTGTTCCCCATCTGGTTGATAAAATAACTTACAATGATCATATAAATAAGAAGTAAGTGCAGGAGAATAAGAGTCATCAGCACTAACCAGTAGAGCAGATCTTGACTGCACAATCCTATCGTGGAACCAATATCCATAGGTGTCACTCTCGAGCAATTCTTCAAAAGACTGCTCCGGTATGATTTGAGGACATTTCATAGCAACCAAATACACTACTAAACTCCTGGAAATGAGTGCGGAAAACCCCAGAAAATAGAATTAGAGGTGTGTTGAGGTCAGGGCACGGGCGTGGTCAGAATAGCATATGGAAGGGCGTGCGCACGCTCAAATCTGACACTACGATCCAAGACCTTAGGCGCGGGCACGCTTTGTTATAAGGCAAGAGAGAGGGCGTGCGCGCTCCGAGTACTGTTTGTTGGTCTGAATTGAGAGGTGAAATTAAGAGGTGTGGTGTGAAGTATATGGTGTACCATGTATTTATAGAGCCTAGTTTCTTAAACAAAGGTCATCAAGATTCCCTAATTAATAAGGAAAGAGATGGAATAAGAAAAGGCTTATAAAAACCAAAATAGAAATAGCTGAGAGCACATGCTCAGTAGCAATTCTAGATGGTTTTAACAGCCTATCAAAATAGCAATCTCAATTCCTTTATTCTTTTAGGTTGCACCAAACAACAATAGCTAATTCTAGTTATGCCACATTAGCAACATTCTCACATAAACCATATTTCTAAAACCTTGCAATATTAATTTCCAAAAACAAGTGGATAGATTAAAATACAATGCTAAATAAATAATGTCACCCCCAAACAAGTCGGGAAGGTGGGATTCATGAAAAATAGATAGCATGCTCGGACAAAAAATAAACTAACTTGAAATTTAAATAACAACCAAATACATAATCCAATATTAACTACTTAACTAAACAACTGGGAATTGATAAAATGATAGTTTTACCTACGAATAAGTGATGAAACTCAAACGTAAGTAAAACTAAAGCTAATTTCTACTTAATATTATCAAAGTTTTCTACACTCTCGATGTTATTGCAATAAGTGGAGTAGAGAATTCGTTCCACTCCCTAGTTCTTTAGAATTCAATGTTAACTACGATAATCAGTCTATCAAAGTCAATGAGAGTAACGATGGAAATTATACTACGATGGTAAATCTACTAATCAAGATACGATAATTGAACTACGGAAATACTAGATTAACAATATGATAATGAATTAGGGGAATTTGATTCCACCTTAATTCGACTTAATAAACTAGCAAGAATTTTCGTAATCCGAATTGTAATGCTTTTGCATAACAATTGGGTCTTTCTAATCCCTAATTGTTCATGGTAATATCTACCAACTAACAACTAGCATGTGAAACAATCAAACCCATTCTCATGGTGAACTAATTACTTTTTAGAATGGAATAGAATATTACGATCTATTCTTCGCTAACAACAATCAAGTTTCATCAAGGCTACTTCAAACCCCTCTAATGGAGGTTTTAGCCTTGAATCATTATACTATCATTTCTAAAATGAGAACAACTAGAACAACTCATTATTGAATAAATGATTAAATTTTATAAATCTAATTTAACAATAGTCTAAGATTCAAAATGAATTAAAACAGAATTTAAAACTAATTTAGAACTAAGATTATGATTAACTAATTATCAAATTAAGACAAACTAATTATGAATTTAAGATAGCTAAAGCTAAATAGGAATTGTATCAATAAACTAAATTGAAATAAAAAACTAATAATTTATTTTAAAACTAAATCTGATTCTAAATAATATTCATTTTTTGTTCTAAAACTAATTCTATTTGATGTAAAAAAAACTAGATCCAAACTAAGTTCTTGGATAATTGCTAAGTAAAAAAACTAGATGCTTAAGAACTAAGTTTTTGTCTCTCATATGGAGGAGACAAGATCCACAAATTCGTGCATAAGCTGATGAGCCATGTTTTGGGCCGGAAAATTTAGCCCAAAACCTTATTACTTCAGTCCACAACGGTGGGTTTTCAGCTGGATTTGACTTCAACAGCCTTTTCGTCCACTTCTGCTCATCTTATTAGGTCAAGGCTTGATCCATTAGAAAGCTCTTTCCAAGCCGGTCGTTTTGACGTGAGGTAGTCCCAATTCTGAGGTCTGAGTCTAAAGATACGGTCTTCAGAAGTTTTGCTGACTTTTGTGCGCTATTTCTGCCCGCGTTGACTTTGACTTTTCAGCTTTGATCGGGATTTAAAAAGTCTTTTTCTCCTTGAATCTTGGCCTTTAATCATAGAAGTTCTTAGCAACCAACCTTTTCTCTATTATCTTGCAAAAGGGGCACATTTCTGTACATATTCGACTCCAATGCCTGAAATACATAAGAACACGATAACAGTACTAACTCTTACTTATTAATCACATAATTGGTCAAAAAGTAATATTGTTAAGGGGTTAAAACTATAGTTTTAGGCTCTTATCAGGAATCAAATTATACTAAAAATAGGGAAATTTCCTAAACATAATACAACCACGAACTAGCCACGAGATGAAGATGGGCCAGAGCTATCCGTCCTACGTCAACGACACTCATGCCTTCCAGAGTCAGCAGAAGAAGAACCCTCATGAGGTGGTAGGCATCGTAGAACTTCTACTTGAAACATGCGTTGTTGCTCCATAAAGACATCCATGGCTTCCCAACGCTCCGTATGAGTACAAGCGAGAGTCTCCATGTTAGATCCTCGTGACTATCACCGAGCAACTCCATATTAGACTGAAGCTTATCTTGGTTATGGAGAATGGTACCTTGCCTAGTCCGAATAGCCTCACAGAGGTCACTAAGAGAATGTTGGCCTATACGAATCGTCTCATACTCGTTATAGAGAGTTCGCAGACCACGATGAAGTAGTGAGACGCAGTCTATATCCGTAGTAGCCATTTCCAAAGCATCTACATCAAAACATGTCGTGTTTTCCTCATCTTCCTCATCTAATACCATCTCAGCACCCCTAACCTCAAGCAAATGCCAATCCCTTTGAATACACTCCTGATAAATACGTGTATTTTCATGCAACTTCAACTTAACCTGACTAGTCTTCGGAACACATCCCCAATACAACATAACCTTCGTAATCAATGTAGGGAAGGCTGCAGTCAATTTACCAACTGCCTTAATCTCATTTAACAAAAATTCAAGGATGCAAAACACATACCTCATGTTCTGAAGGGTCCAGAGAACGTGCAGACAACTCAAATTGATGTCACTGGCTTTCGTGGTGGCAATAACATTCCTACCAACCCACTGAGCCACAACCAGCTGGTTTCTTCTCAAAGACGTCTGACGAACACAATGTAAGCCAGGATTGTAACGTCCTTCCAAGACAGTCTCCGTCATCAAAGGACCGATTCCACCAAGCTGAGATTCCTGCATTGTGACTACGATGGGTTTTTGGTCAATACCAATAATCTCAGACAACATAGCTGTAGTCAATTCATTCCGACTACCATTCACCTTCACAAAAATCCGACAACCATCAATCTCCCTCTTCTTGTTAAAATCACACACCAAATTAGTGTGATAAAAATCATCCATAGAGTACCACAACCCTTCCCACTTCCTAATACGCATTTTGTTACCGAAAAAGGGTGAAAATTGTTGAAAAGTAAAAATTTGTTCCGGAAGAATCTTTGGGGTTTAAGGAGCCATTGAGTTTTGGAATTGGAAATTTTGGTGAATGTAAGGTAGGGGATAGTGAGCAAAGCACTCGATCAAAATTTGAATAGGTTTTGTGTGGAGGTTAGGGCGCAGGCGCGCTCAAGGTTGGTCTAGTAACGAGGGCATGCGCGCTCAAGGTTTTATGGGTTCAGGCTTGTTCTTGAGTATGGAGGCGAGAAAGAAGAAAATCGCATTTGGTTTTTTTTAAAAAGGGGGTCACGTGCGGGGAACGTGACCGTGTAGGGTTTAATTCGTTTGGGCCCAAGCCCAAAACAAATCTTGTAATGCCCATCCTATCCTATGCCTCGAAAAATTTAAAACTAAAATTCCCTATTTGTTAACGGTCCGATTTTGGCGAATGAGCTATGAAAACGATCAGCAGAGAAAGTACAATCCAATGATCTATATATAGAAAACTCAAATCTAATCGTGGTTGACATATAAGAAGATAGAAAACACTCCGAAATGCGTGAATGATATAAGTTATATGATCAAAAGAAATCTAAATTCATAGATAGTGTCAACCTGAATCAAAGTACGACTAAATGGCATAAACAACAGGAATAGGAAGTTGAGTGATCAAGAATGGAAAGACCAAACACCCCACCCCCAAACAAATTTTTGAAAACAGGGTTTACAAAATTTATTTTAAAACGTTGGTCTTTTAAAGTCAGATTCCCGAGACTTGCTAGATTACTGTTTATAGGGTTTTAATATTTTTCTATTTTTTTCTGAATAAGGTTTAATATAAAGAAAAACAATAAAACAATACAGACATAAATCACTCCATAGAGAAACATGACTCAAAAATCGAGAAAACATGCAAGAGTGGAAAGCGTAAATTACGTTAAACATGGACTTAAAATCCGGTACTTACAGCCACACACTCCAAAGGGAGGGCCCGGTTACCTTAATGGTGCACTTACCAATATATGGAAATGAGAGGAAGCCACCAAACATCAAAGGTTAGTCCTCATAGATAGGGTCCTATAAAAGGACATCCTCCACATCTGGGGACATTAACTCGTGAAAATGTTTTAAACATTGGCAATTAACTTGAAAGGTACTGCTGTCCTTAGGATTGACCAAGGTGATTGCCTCGTAAGGGGTGACTTCAGTAACCAAAAAGGGACCAGGCCAACGGGTTTTTAATTTTTGTGGGAAAATATACAAACGGGAGTTGTAAAGCAAAACCTTTTGACCAACCACAAACTTTTTACACAAAATCTGTTTATCGTGAACATGTTTTATATTAGCTTTTTAATCTTTCGCAAGATCATAAGAATCGCTACAGATTTCTTCAAGCTCATTTAATTGCAATTTGCGCTTGACACCTGCCTCATCAATATTGAAGTTCAAGCTTTTTATAGCCCACATAGCATGGTGTTCCAATTCAACAGCTAAGTGACAAGGTTTTCCAAACACAAGTCTAAAGGGAGACATTCTGATAGGAGTTTTAAAAGCTATATGATACGCCCATAAGGCATCTGTTAGACACTTAGACCAATCTTTCCAATCAGGATTGACTGTTATTTCTAATATTTTTTTAATTTTCCTATTAGAGACTTCTACTTGGCCACTAGTCTATGGATGATAAGGAGTAGCCACCTTATGGGTAACTCCGTACTTCTTAACTACAGAAGTAACAACTCTATTGCAAAAATGTGTTCCTCCATCACTGATGATGGCTTTAGGGATGCCAAAACGATAGAAAATGTATTCCTTAATAATAAAAAAAAACACAACTGTCTTATGGTTATTACTATGGCAAGCCATGACCTCTATCCATTTGGAAACGTAGTCGACGGCAACAAGAATATAAATAAAACCGTGAGAAATAGGATAAGGACCCATGAAATCAATGCCCCATACATCAAAAATTTCTACTACCATAATGGGATTTAAAGACATCATATTACGTTTAGTGATACGCCCAAGTTGTTGGCAACGAACACATGTCTTGCAGTGAAATTAGGCATCTTTAAAAAGGGTAGGCCAATAAAAACCACATTGAAGAACTTTAGCTTCCATTTTCATACCACTAAAATGGCCACCACACTCTTTGTCATGGCAGAAAGATAAAACCTCATTATATTCCCACTTGGGAATACAACGGCGAATAATCTGATCCGTACAATACTTAAAAAGGTATGGCTCATCCCAGTAGTATACCTTAACTCTGGCTAAAAAAAATTTACTATTATTTTTTTACCAAACATCAGGAATAATATCAGAAGCTAAATAATTTACAATGTCGGCATACCAAGGTGCAAAAAAAATAAAATAAAGATGTTCATCAGGAAAAGAATCAGGTATGGCTCAGAATCACTATCACTATCATTTTTTAGTCTAGATAAGTGATCAGCAACTACATTTTCCCCTCGTTTATCCTTAATTTCTAAGGTAAATTCTTGCAAGAGAAGGATCCATCGGATCAATCTCTGTTTAGCATCATTCTTGGTTAGAAGGTACCTAAGAGTTACATGGTCAGTGTATGCTAAGGTCTTTGAACCAACCAAATAAGAAAGGAACTTATCTAAAGCATAAATCACAGCTAAAAATTCTTTTTCCGTAGTAGTATAATTTCTTTGAACATCATTTAAAGTCTTACTAGAATAATAAATAACATTGGACTTATCATATAGTTTCTGGCTTACCACAACACCAACAGCATAATCGCTAGCGTCACACATAAGTTCGAAAGGTTTAGACCAATCAAGAGGCTGTATAATCGGTGCATATGTTAAAGTGGCTTTTAATGTTTCAAAAGCCTACTTGTAGTCATAATTAAAATCAAATATGACATCTTTTAAAAGCAAATTAGTTAAAGGCTTATCTAATTTTGAAAAATCCTTAATAAAACGCCTATAGAAACTTGCATGGCCTAAAAATGCTCTAATGTCACGGATAGTCCGTGGTATATGTAAAGATGATATTTTATCTAATTTCCCCTTATCTACTTCTATGCCGTCACTAGATACAATATGACCTAGCACTATTCCTCTTTTTACCATAAAATGACATTTTTCCCAATTTAAAACCAGATTCTTCTCCTCACACCATGTCAACACCTAAGAAAGGTTAAATAGGCATCCACTGAGAGAGTCTAGATAGATAGAAAAATTATCCATAAAAACTTCCTTGAAGCGCTCTACCATGTCACTAAAAATATGAAACATACACCACTGGAAGGTACTAGGAGCATTACACAGGCCGAAAGGCATTCATTTATAGGCATATATTCAAAAAGTACATGTGAAGGTAGTCTTGTCTTGGTCGTCAGGATCGATAATGATCTGAAAATAGCCCGAGTAGCCATCTAAAAAACAGTAATAAGCATGACCAGCTAGACGTTCGAGCATCTGATCTATAAAAGGTAAAAGAAAGATATTTTTCCTTGTCATGGCGTTTAAGCGTCTGTAGTCAATACAGATCCTCCATTTCATAGGAACCTGTGTGGAAACATATTCACTCGCAGCATTACACACAATGGTAACCCCCAATTTTTTAGGAACTACGTGAATGGGGCTTACCCATTCGCTATCGAAGATGGGATATATGATACCCGCATCGAGTAACTGTAAGACTTCTTCCCTGACCACCTCTTTCATGGCAGGGTTCAAGCGACGCTGAGGTTCACGTGAAGTCTTCATATTATCCTCCAAACGTATGCGATGCGTGCATATACTAGGGTCAATCCCTTTAATGTCGTCTAGGGACCAATCCTAATCAAACGTGCCTCTTCATCAACAGATAACTGAGGAGATATGATCACCGGATGACTACCATCCGGATCAAGCTAGATATATTTTAACTCAGCAGGAAGAGTTTTAAGCACAAGGGTGGGAGGAATGGGTAAAAAAGCTTCTAGAGGGACCTCGTCTTGAGTAGTGAAGACTTGTTTAGGTAAGAGGTCTTCAAACTCGAAAGATGGAGCTACAGAAGGATCTAAGATAGAAGTAGACTCGAACAGGGTATTGACTTCCTCTACATAGGAGTCGTCCTCGAAGTCGAAACTTCCGAAGGAAAGGAATTGGTGCATCTGATTCTCTGAAAATGTGTTGTTGAAATAATCTTGAGCTAAGCTCTCGATCATACTAACTTCTCTCCATCGATAGTCGTATCGAGTAACTGTTACATCATTTTGAAAACATTTACCTCAATAGAAAGATGGACAAAGGATATGGACATCGAACCATCACAGCAGTTTATAAGCGCGATGGCAGTAGTCAAGAAGTGACGCCCTAAGATGATACGAACAAAGTCGTTAGCGACTTCTGTGTCGAGGATAACAAAGTCAGCTGGATAGTAAAAATCTAGAACTTTAACAAGCATGTTTTCAACAACACCCTTAGGATACTTAATAGAACGGTCAGCTAATTGCAACGTCATTTTAGTTGGTTGCATCTATTGTAGACCTATTTGTTTATATAGATAATAAGGGTCCTTGTACTTAACAATTCCATTATGTTCAGATATAGTGGAAACTGTTCAGTTAAAAAGGTGTTTTTTAAAATGTTTGTTTTCCGCCTAGTAGTGCACAACTCTTTTAGAAACTTAGCATGTTATGGTAATTTTTTAATATCTTCAAGAAAAAGTAGGTTTATCGTTAGATTTTTAAAAACTTCCCTAATCTCGTCAAAATGTGTATCCTTGTTTAACATGGCTAGTCTCTGGAGAAATAGTGGTTTCTTTCTATATTTAGCATATGGATCAATAGGAGTTTTAACCTTGGCCGCTTTCCTCTTGGGTTATGGTTTAACTGGTACATCTATAGGAGTAGGATCTTCAGTTTCTATAATAGTATCTAGTAATTTTTCATTTTCAACGACCACTGGTGGTGCATTAATGGGCATAATTACGGCGTTATCAACCACTTTGTCAGAACGGAGAGTGGTGATGGCATTTAACTCACCTACATTAAAATTATCATTACTAATATTACCGGTTACTTCAAAGGCTGCATTCGGCATTTTAGGATTTGGTATAGCTTGACCTTGAAACACACTTTTGGTTGGGCTTTCTCTTGGGTTAACTATTGTATGAATTGTAAAATATGTTGGTTAGCTTGCATGTAGGCTTCGAAATGATCCAGTTGTGAAGGTGTAGTGGCCACAAGTGATGTGACAGGAACTATCTCGCGTTGATTATTAATGAGTGGGTTGTGATAGTTGTTATTAACCGGGATGATACCTCTATTATTATTATTATAATTATTATAATTACCTTGTCCTTGTCCTTGTCCTTGTCTTGGTGGAGCTTGGTTGTAATTGTTTGCTGGCCTAACATTTTGATTATTAAACCCCAGAGGTGTAACGTGTTGATTATTTTGCCAACCAAAGTTGGGGTTTTGTCTCCAAGGTGCGTTAGGTTGGCTATTAATGGAGCAAATATTGTCCGGCTGTGCAGATGGTTATGATAGTTGTTCATAAACAAGAAGACTATAGGAGTCAGGATGCTCAGAACTCAAACAGAAATTACATGGAATAGAGTTGACGTTCATGATAGGAGTAGGCTTATGTTGTACATAAATGGCTTCTACCTTTTTTGTGAGAGATTCGATTAGAGTTCTAAGCTCGGGATCAGTTTTAACCTCAAACATACTAGCAGCCTTGGCTGTAGAAGAATAATTAGCGGAGCGGGGGATGTCATTAACCACCTTCTAAAAACCTATAAGCATCTGAGGCTCTTTTACTAAGGAAACTACCCCCAGTCATGATATCAAGAACCTCTTTATGATGATGTAAAAGCCCTTTGAAAAAGGCACGAACAAGCGTGTCTTTCACAAGGTTATGATGCGAGCATTCAATGAGAAGATCAGTGATACGACTCCAGTCCTCTGAAAAGGATTCATGGGAATTATGGCGGAATAAATGAATCTTTCGAAGCATTTCATCTGTCTTCAGTGGTGGGTAAAACTGTTCCATGAACAATTGAACAAGTTTGGCCCATGAGTCCACAGAATTAGGCGTTTGGGCAGTTAACCAAGATGCCACCTTATATTGGCTAGGGTGAAAGGAAACATCCTTAGTTTAATTTGTTTCGATCCTACGGTAGGATGATGAAATGTGGTAAGAACTTGTTCTATCCTACGCATATGCTGATAAGGTTTCTCATGCTGATAGGGCTATCGTTTAAGGCTTTGTAAAAATCAGAGAGAGGAGTCTCTATTTCTTCAGCTATTGATGTAGGTGTAGTGTGTGATATTATAGATAAGCATGTGTGTTGACATTTACGATAGATAACGTTAGATGGTTTACTCTTACTGGACCTTAATCTCATGCAAGGCTAAGGCCAATATGAAAAAAAAACCACTAGTAACAGTCAAACAACAACCTAATATACTAGAATTAAAACTCCTCTAACAGAAGTGACGAGGAGTGAAAGAAAGAGTACCTGAATGCCTCCTTGCTACGCGTATGAATAGCGTCTTTGATATGCGATCTCAATGTATTGAAAAAGTTTGGAACACTAAATAATAAAAATAACTTGAACACAAAGAGATCCTATGACTAACCTGTGAATCGGGCTTTCTTCAAAAGCGGTGTGGGCGCACTCAAGTATAGAGTACACAAGGGCACGGGCACGCTCACGGTATTGTTCGAAAAAAAAAATCCAGTAACAAGAGGGCAGGCGTGCTCAGAAATAGAGTAATAAGGGCGCAGGCGCGCTCAGAGTACCACAGCTAGAACTAAACAATCGGGTGGGTGGGTGAAATGGGATATTAGTAGAATTGAAAGCATGAAGGGAAACTAATCTAAACATAACTAAGATGGCAGCGGCGCCATTTGATAATTGTAAAAACAAGCTTTTACTCCTAATTAACCAATTAAACTCGGCAAAAGTAAAAACATGAATTAACACTAGTTATTATCAAAGTTCTACTCTCGATTATCTTATAATAAAACTGGAGTCAGAATTCGTTCCACTCCTAGTTGCTTAAACGTAACAATTTCCCTAACTTAAACAATTCTACAATATCAATGAGAGCAATGGTTTAATTATACTAATATGGTGAAAATAACAAATTAAAATATGCTAAATTATACTATGGCAATTTAATGAGAAGATGTGAATGAGAATAAGAGATTAGGGGGATTTGATTCCACCTTGATTAATTCTTAATATGCTAGTGTAGATTTTGTTGCAACCCTAATCTTTATGTTTTTTTTTAAAATAAGCTAGGGTTAGGCAGACCCTCACTTGTATTAAATACAATAACTGCTTACATGGACGTGTTCACTGGCATCCTCTTTTACATAAGCTTACAAATCTATATCTAGATGAGGCCCGAATTGAACCGTACAAATGCTATATTTATGTGCTAGAAACTTGATCTATATGGATAACAGATCTGGAATTTCTGGGTGTTCTTTCTCCAGGATTGATCCAAGTCTTGCTTGCTGTTGAAACCACTGAACGCAGCCTCCCTGCAACGTGAGTGATGCTAAATTGAGAAATCTCAGCAGTAGCCCGGGTCCATAATGTTTTAAGTTGCCAAGGGATGTGGCCATGGATAGACATATCCAAGCCCAAAGACTGATAAAGCCCAAGCCAAGATGTTGCTTCATGCCCACCATGTTTCAGGCGTACGGAATGAAAGTGGATCTGGATCATGCGACCCGAACACCACCTTCTCTACCCGCTTGCAACAGCACCCTCTTTGGTTTCATCCCCTTCCCAAAGCTTTGACATTTCCAAATTGCAAAGCTGATACAAATTTCACGTTCAAATACCCCTTGGTATCTTCCAAACAAATATTCAAGATCTAAGTTTCGAACTCCAGCTCAGTATCAGATCTGCAACATTTGCTTATGCTAAGAAAGCAGCATAAAAACCAAAATAAAACCTTAACTCCTCTCTTCAAAAACCCAAACTCAACAAGAAAAACAAAGATCATCGGCAAGAAAAAAATTCAATCCCAAACGCTCAATAGTTTCCGCCCATAGAGAATATGATTGTTTAAAAACCAACCTCTACCTGTGAACTCCTCGTTGGTTTCCATCCAAGTACAACATGAATCAAGTCCCAAACTTTACAAGTTCTACCACCAGATCCACACTCTACTCAATTTCAACCTCCAAGGATGTCCACGATAATGGCACAATGCTTTCACAAAACACGAACTCATAATGGCATCTATGGAGCATGAGGAATCAGACCTAGCTCTCAACCCATGGGTAATGACAACTAGAACCTTGACAACCAATAAAGTTTTCCCATTCAGAATCAGTTCAAGCAACCCTCAGTACGAAAGTGAGAAGAGGAAGATGAATTCCGACGATGGTGCCTTAAGAGGCAGCCGCCATCGGGGATTGCCTGATAATTGGGTTTTGCCTTCAAGAAAAAAGTTGTTGAGGGAGAGAGAAAATTGCTGCCATCAACCGTTTTATCAACCTACTACTAAAGTACTACCTAATCTTTATGTTTTTACATAAAGATTAGGTCTTTTGATCCCTAATTATTCATGGCATCTCTACCAACTAATAATTAGCATGTGAGGCAATTGAAACTTATTCTCATGGTGATTTAACTACTTTCTAGAGTGGAATATCTTACTACAACTATTCTATACTAATACATCAAGTCTTCATCAAGGCTTTAATCAAACCCCTCTAATGGAGGTTTAGCTATGAATCATGAGACTATCATAAAGAAAATAATAAGTAAAAGAAGACATAATAAAGAACTACTTTATTAATGATAACGAACTTGACTTGAATTAATGGTGGCTAGGCTAATAAAACAATAACTAGAGTTTAAAACTAAATAAGAAAACTAATTTATTATCTAATGGGTTATATCTAGAGTTGTACCTTAGTCCTCTTTATATAGGAGAGGGCTAGGTTTACAATTTCATGCATGGGCTTTGGAGCTATGTTTTGAGACATTAAATCAAGCCCAAAACCTACTTAAGTTCAAAAAGAGTTTCTCTACTAGAAATTATTGTAACAGACTTTTCATCTACTTTTAATCCTCTAATTGCATCAAGTCTTGGATCATTAGAAAGCTCTTTCAGATCCAATCGTTTTGACATATAGTAGGCCCAATTCCGAGGTCTAAGTCCAAAGATACGGCCTGCGAAAGTTCTGTTGACTTTTATGCTCTATTTCTGCCCGCGTTGACTTTGACTTTCAACTTTGACTGGGCTTTCAAAAGGCTTTTTCTCCTTGAAACTTGGGCTTTAATCATAGAACTTCTTAGCAACCAACCTTTACTCCTTTCTCTTACAAAAGTGACATATTTTTTCATATATTTGACTCTAATACTTGAAATACACAAAAGTATGTAAACAGTATACTAACTCTTATTTATTATAAACATAATTGGTCTAAATGTAATATTATTAATGGGTTAAAACTACAGTTTTGGACTCTTATCAGTCATCAAGTTGTGGGCTATTTGACTTTCTGAATAAGGATTTACTGTAGTGAACTCCAATCAACCCAATAAATCTTGGTAGAGAATAAACCAATAAATCCTTGTAGAATACTAGGATACATTACATCATTGACTTTTTCGGCATATGGATTTGACTGCATCTAAGAATCCAACTGAGAAGACTTCTTCAGTAACGTTTTCTCTCCCACTGTGTGTGCGCGCGTATATGAAGCGTAGATTTGTTGTTAAAACAAGAGGCTGCAAAAACCACACCCATCCTTTTGTGTAGACAATGATGGTGGTTCTAGACTTTCTAGCTTTGTAGAAATAAAAGTGAACAATAATATGACACAAAGGAATACAGAATTACAGATAGCTTTGGATAGTTACGACAATATGGAGAAGGGAAAATTTGGAGGATATTAGTATAAGCGAGAGCCCTTTTATGTGGCATTGACTTGACTTTTGTGCCCTTTTGCTAAGTTTGGTGAGATGAATTCATTTGAATTTGAATGAGGAGTATAGTTCATAACTTGCTTTTCTGCCTAGAATTGAGAAGCTCTGTTGTAGGCATGTCAGATGTGAATGAGTTTATCATACTATTTTGTAGGGGAATGATTAATGTCTTTGAGATAGCTCTATGTTGTTACAAACTACTCAAAGAGGCAAGGATCTGTCCATTTAATTGATGTATTTTAATTAGACTTATTTCACTTTTATGCGTAAGAATCCTATAAAATTGTGGTGGCATGGTGATGCTATTAAAAATGTAATGAAATTAGCCTAAAAGATTTCCATTATTGTCATATATCCAAGGGATGAAGCTACACGGTTGTAAGATGTCGATCTCTATTCCAGATGGATATTGTTGTTTTCCTACACTTTGGCATAGATTGGCTTTGCGGCATCACTTATCCAAGATTTAGATGAAATACAGATGAATTTGTGAATGATTGATTTCTCTTTTTGCTAGAAAAGAAGGTAGGTTGGGGAGGTGATGATCCTTTTATTTTATTTTTCAAGTTTCGACAGTAGAAACCTTCATTCAAGAATTGTTTGTTTTCATTGATGGGATGGATGCTCCATGATAAAGTTGAAACGATATTGGTTACCAAAAAAATGTAGAAATTAGAAACGACGATATTGAATATTGTTCAACTTAAACTTCTAAGTGCTTATTTAATTGTTTTTTACCCCAATTGTCGGTAATGTTTGAAGCTTTGTTCTCTGAAAAAAGTGTTGAACTCTTAAGTGGGTATGCATTTACATTTTTACGTAATCTAAATTCATTAACAAAAGCCCAACAAAAGTTTTTAAAAATTAAAGAGACACAATTTTTTTTTTTTTAATTGGCAAGCCTATTTTAAATGAGATCAGTAACTCTTTGATGCTGGCGGGGTTCGAGCCCCAGACCTCTGGTATCATCACCCAAAAGTTTTACTGACTTTGCTAGTCGACACCTGCAAAAATGTGTGGGCAAGCATGTTTTTAATGGAAACCCAAATTAATTGGCCTTAAATTTATAGGTAACCAAAAGCCCAATCAAATTTTTTTGAAAAATTAACAAGCCCAGACATGATGGGTTTAAAAATAGCAGGCCCGACCACAGGTCGGGCTGCATGGCTAGCAATAATAATAATAGAATTATCATAGTAAAAACTTTTCATTTGTTGTTGGAGATGCACCAAATAATATGACATTCTCATGATCACATCAAACCAACACAATCTTGGAGTACCATGAAGAATTCATACACAACTCACACTATAGAGATTAAACGTTAACAAAACAAACTCACCTCAAAATCAGATGTTGGTTTTAAGATTTTCCTTGAGCATTTTTAATGTTGTTTTTGCAAAAGCTTGTCATTTTTTACCCTCCATACATTAAAGCTATGGGCTTTTCGCCTGTTGTATGAAGACTTAAAATCATTGCAATTGTGAATTAATATAGGAGTTTATTAGCGGTTGTTTGTATATTATGTGTATGTTATTCTGAGATTTTATTTTACTACTTTAGTTTAGATGACCATGCTTCTAAAAACTGATGTGTGGAAGACATTAATTTGGATTAAACTTTTGAAAACATTTGAGTTGTAATAAGCTTCTATATCTTAGACTACATTTGTTATTTTGTTATTGTATGTGTTAGATAGTTTGTGCTTGTTTTTAATTCTTATTAATGTGTTATACTTTATAGCTATGTTTCTTAATTTGTTTGGCTATTTGTTAGTTTGTTTAGATATGTATGTGTGTTTGTTAGTATAGCAGATAGTTTAGTACTTAGTAGTTTGTGCAAAATTTATGATTGGTTATGACATGTGTAATGCTATGTACTCAAAAATAGAAGCTCTAAAGATAAAACTTAAGTTGAAATAAAACTGAATCTCGAAAATATCTTCTCACATCAGACAAATGTTTGGACCCAATTAGAACAACTACATAAAATTATTATTATATATATTTTTTGATTGACAAGCTTGTTTTAAATGAGATCAATAACTCAGTGATGCTGGTGGGGTTCAATCACCATACCTCTGGTATAATCACTCGAAAAAGCAAACTGAGCAAAAATGAAATAGCCATTAAATGCACCAAATTCTAGCCAAACTTCATGAGGCTTTCTCACGTAAAACGGCTTGTGTTTCTATTAATTCACACTTCAAAACCCTCATGTTCCTCTACATCATGGTGTTCAACAATTTTCAGTTGGTCGAGGGAGAATCAAAAGCCCATTCTTTACAACTTAGATCAACCGCATTGTTAGATGGGCCTTGGTGGGTTGGAATACAGGAATAAGAAGTTCACCTAAAATCGTTGAAGGTTTCAAAAAAGTAATCGATTTGGTTCGTCATAGAAATGCTAGGCTCGTCATAATGAGTGATACTAAGAAATGACATAAGTTATTGCTTTTAATGGCTAACTCGGAGTGCATAAAGCGCATTCCATTTGTTTATGTTCCGCCTACAAAGTATGCACAGGCGTGTGGGGTCCAGGTTTACAGCTTTATGGTGATGGCCATTGTGAATGACTGGATGGACTCATTGCCAAACCTCGTCCCAGTTTTGAAAGAGATATGGAAGATGGATGCTTAGTTCTGTTGAAGGCATATAATGGGCAGCTTATTAAAGCTTTAATATTGTAGTGAGTATACTTCAAAAGAGTTTAGATTAAGAGTTGAGGTTCATCCTAAATTATTTAGAGTTTGAGTGAGGGAGATATGAAGAAGAAAGGTAGTCTCTTGTAGGATTAGAATGGTTCTAAGCTATGAAAACTTGAAAGCTTTGATTGTTGTATTGAAATGACTTGAAAACATGAAAGGGAAGATTGATAAAACATTGAAATGAAAGCAAGAAACAAGATTGAAGATTAAAACAAAGAACAAGAAGATAACAAGTTGATTGTAATAAAGAACAAGTAAATAACAAGATTGAAATGAAATTGCGTGAACCCAATTCATACCCTTTAACCTCACATCTCTTCCCTCAATCAAGCCAATTCATACCCCTTAACCTCACATCTCCTCTCTCCTCGGTCTCTTCGCAAAGATGAGACATCCTCCCCTTTGAACCTCTCAGCTGAACCCCTTTGGTGTTGCCTACGTACCCCCGAGACTTCTCAGAAGATCAAGTTGTCTTGTAGTTCTCCTCTCTCCACCTTCATTGCCGCCTCCTTCCTCCTTCCTCCTCTCTCCTCTCTCTCCCCTCTCTCTCCTTTAAGTCAAAGTCCTTGGACCTCTCTGATATTGGGCCCATCTCTTTAGCCCAATACCAGACCAGGTCCACTTGTATCTCTCTTCCCCCTTTTTGGGTTCACCTCTTGTGCCTTTATTTTCTCTCAGTGTTATATCCTTGGAACTCTTTTACATGTGATGTTAGTGGTCATGAAACTAGCTCACACAGATGCCCCCTTTCGGGTCCGTCGCTGAAAACGGCAGACCCGAGAAGACTTTGACCTATAGCGCCTCAAAACTCAAACAAATGTACCTAAGCCGTGACCTTTCTGGAAAAAATTCGGCAGAACCTCCTCTATACTTTCGACATTTCATAAACATAATAACCTGTCATAACCTAAACTTTTAATAAGAATACATCCAAACCAAATATAAAACCTCATGCCTCAGTCGTAAACCCAACTACTAAAAGATATACTGATTCGTAGAACCAACTACTTAACCATCTTGACCAATGCCAGTTAAGTCAAGTAACCGATCCTCGAATAAGAAGAAAACTATAAATATACAAACAACATTCCAGAAATCCTTAATATACGACTTATACAATGCAACTAATATACATCTCCATGTTACCAGAACAACCTCAATGAAACCATCTAACCCTACATATTCCAAATACACCCATAAACGAAGGATAGATAAATGGCAGATCACTTAAGTAACACACTAATATCGACTAAACAAACTAAACAAATGAAGATATCTCTAATCTTGCAACCATGACTAGAAATAATGACACCCATAGCAATAAATATTCAAGTTATAGTAAACCTTACTTGATAAGTGCTCAAAAAGTGCTATTTAACCCTCGATTATGCCTCTTGTTTAGCCATCTTAGTGGACTAATAGTGTTTATAAGTTGTGTTTTAAGATTCTACAGGTGAAAAGAGAGTTTTGTAGAATATTAGAGAAAATGGGGTAAAACGAAGCAATTCGGAGCATTAAGGATCACATGGGAGGCCCGTGGACAATCATGGAGAAAGCCAAGGAATTGGAGTTATTAAAGATGCGACTTGGACCTATTTTAAAGTCTATTTGGAAGCCCAAGGCCAAAGGATTCGTTGCTTGGACCAAAGCCCGCAAAAGAGGATAGAAGGATAGAACAGAAGAGAGAAAATCGGCTTATCGCCCGGGACGATGTATCGAAAGGCCCAGACGATTGATTAAGCGTCTGGGGCGATAAATCGAAATCGCCGGGCGCATTAATTAAGTCCGGGACGATGAATAATGCGCCCGGGACGCATGAATCGATTAATCGTAGCCAATTCCTTCTCGGTTTTGAAGACGAAGTCGGACTCTGGAAGAAGTCTATTTGTATTAGGAAACAAATGACGGTTTGGAATGCTTCTAGAGCTCATTGTAACCCCTATAAATAGAGGACCTAAGTGCCTCATGTAATTGGCCAATTCACTTATATTCTTGTCTCCTAACTTGAGGCGAGAGAGATTAATAATAAAAGATCGGTTTTAACTAGCTGAGTCTTAATAAATTAGTCTTTCTAGTCTTATGTTCTTCGACTCTTCTTCTTCTCGTTCTTCATGTTCTTCCTTCTTTATGGAAGGCTAATCTTCTCCTTCAAGGGAGGAGATGAAGCCGGTGCTTAAGGTTTAATGATTCTTCTAATTCATGGTGTTCTTCAATCAGGTTAGTTCTTTATGTTTGTAGTTATTAGTTCCATTGCCCACACCAGGGGATGGAAGTATAGAATAGGGTTTATGTTTTGCAATATTAATACCATGCTAGTGTTCTTTACTTTTCTTCTAGTAGTGTAATTCTTTAGAGTTAGGGAAGTATTCTTTGTGTTGCCTTAGAAGGGGTAGCTTAGGGAGTGATTGCCTAGGGGAAGTATTCTTTGTGTTTGCCTTAAGTGGTGATTCATTGAATGGCTGCCCTATTAGGAAGTACTCCTTGATGTTGCTCTTGGTAATACATTAAATGGCTGCCCAAGCTTACATAAAAGGAAAGAAGATATTAATAACATAAACATAGGAACAACCTTAAGTAGAGTTAATTGTTAATGATGTTTCGTCCAAGAGGGCATCGGCACTCGCTCGATTGCCTAATTGTAGTCTACTTGTAAGAACAACCATGAAGCAGAAGGTCATAGATCAAAAGTATTGGTGGATTCTAATCTCTTGAATTCCCTCTCTTATAAATTCTCAACAGTTTAGTTAGTTTAGCTTAGTTTAGCATTAGAATCTACAATCTCTACAATATTAGTTTTTAATCCCTCAAACCCCCTTTCCAGTCTTGTCCTTCACATAACATACACTTAAAAGTGGAACGATACCCTACTCATCCTTTACTTATTGAGGGATAATTAGGTTTTGATACGCTTCTCTATTTGTTCAACGATCATCGTCTATCTACATCACCCATCATCTCATCTACACACACAAAAAAGAGGAAGTGTCAATGGCACCGCTGCCGTTTTAAGTTGTTTATGTTTAACATTTTCTTTCAAGATTAGAATTTTGGATCTTGAGGTAATTTTAGCCGCATAATCCATCCTTTTGAGAAAGAGAGAAACTTGAAGGACATCTCAAAGACAAGATCTACCATCCAGGTTAGTCGAATCTTCATTCTTTTTATTTCATTCTTAGTTTAGTTGCATCATAATTAGTTTAGTTTTATTGCTTTCTAGTATAATTGAATTTAGGATCTTTTCAACAATTGAAGTTGTAAGCCAACACAGTGAAATATCAAACTCTAGTGTTTCTTGTCTGAATCTTGACAAACGGACTATCGCCCGTCGTGGGACGGGTACTTAAGCAATCCAAGTGATTCACCATAACCCTAGAAGAGACAGCTTTAGACAACGGGCGAGATACTAACTGCAAAGCCCAACCAAGTTGAAGGAAAGTAGTTTTGCATATTAGTATAATTTAGAATAGTTGCATATTAGTTTAATTGATTCAAGCATAATAGGATAGTTTTCATCATCTTCGCATAGCAAGAATACTAGACATGATTGATATAATGGTGCGCGACGAATGATGGAGGTGTTTTGGACACCAATAATCCCGAAGCTATCCCACCCATGCAAGCACAACAGAGGAAGAAGTTGAAATGATTTCTATTAAGCCAATCATTGGAGACCCACCCAAAGATATTGTTTTTCCGAAACGTAGCTAACCAGTTTTGAGCTTAGAGCATCGGTAATCTCTATGCTTCCAAAGTTCAACGGTTCGCATAATGTTGACCTTATGTTCACATGAACAAATTTCTATCGATCCTCAAAACTTTCAAGAACCGAATATCGGGGATGAGAGTATCAAAATCATTCGTTTCCCACTCTCACTCAAAGGTAAAGCATCTGAATGGTTAACTGCACAGCCGATCAATTCAATAGACAACTGGGAGAAGTTGAGAACAAAGTTTATGAACAAGTTCTACCCACCCGAGAAGACAGATGCCATGCAGCAAGCCATCAACAATTTCAAAGGGAAGGTGACTGAAGAATATCATCAAAGCTGGGAGAAATTCAATAATCTGCTAGTCTCATGTCCACATCATGGATACGATAAGAGCACACTTGCTCATTTTTTCTATCGAGGACTCTCGATGATGAACAAGCAGGATGATAAGTCAATGCACAAAGGCAAGTTTACATCGATGGATGGAGAGGAAGCTTACAACTTTCTCGAGAATTTAGCTAAAGAAACACAACAGTGGACTATTAGCAACGAGGATGTCGCTAGCATGGAGGGGGAGCCAAAGCAATTTGGCTACAAAGCACATGAGCAATCAGATCAAGAACTGAAGTCTACATTGGCTAGCCCGCCACCAAAGATTTGAAACTCCTCGAGTAAGAAATTTAATCAGTTCTCTATGAATCCCTCCAAGTTCAACAAGTCTCAAGTTAAATCTCTCCCAGTCATGCAAGCTAGCCAATACTGCGAAGTCTGTTCGGACACTTCCCATGCAACTCTAGAATGTCCTGGTTACTATCAACATGCATCAGTTGGAGAGTACAATATAAACTCATTTAAGAGGCCCAACCAAGCTGGTAATAACTTTCAAGGCAATTATTGGAGACAGAATGCTGGACCCCTAGGTTCTCAAGATCAAAGTTATATTCCACAAACAAGTCAAGTTTCATAGTTGG
Organism: Coptis chinensis; assembly: GCF_015680905.1. Classification (NCBI taxonomy): domain Eukaryota; kingdom Viridiplantae; phylum Streptophyta; class Magnoliopsida; order Ranunculales; family Ranunculaceae; genus Coptis; species Coptis chinensis. The sequence continues at coordinate 69,131,985 of NC_141457.1, read as the reverse complement.
TCCCTCAACAACAATTATACTATCAACAAAATTCCAATACAAGTGGAGAGTTAGTGCCTGATCCTAGGAGAAATTATGCCACACCTGCCAACCTGGAGAATGCTATTACTTTGCTTTCACAGAAAAATTAGAAGTTTGAAAGTGTTTTAGAGCTTCTTGCACAGTCTCAGCTCAATCTCCGGCAATCTCGGGGCAAGTCAATGTTCTAGAATGGAGTCTCTAGAGGCTAAGGTCGACAAACTCACCACTGCTTTGCCTGTAAAGACACAAGCCACTCAACCTAGCTTATTGGAACCAATATTGAAGAGTGAAGATGTATGCCACATTGGGACAACTTCTAGTATTGATCACCTCCATGATCATGTTAGCTCAGTTACTACTCTCATATCAGAATTAAAGATAGACAACAAGGTTGACTTACCTTCTCATGATGACATTGCTACTAGCAATCGGTCAAGATTTCAAATGAAGTTCAAAAGGAAGTGGGGGAAATCCTTTCCACTCCCATTTGTCAAGATGACTAAGACAAGATATGCAAGAATGCCAAAGAGAAAGAAGAGCAGACACATGCTGATGTGTTTGTACCAAAGGCACCTTTTCCTATATTTTTTGCTCAAAGCAAAAAGGACAAACAATTTTTAGAGATGAAAGAGGCATTTGAGAAAGATAACATCAATATCCCCTTTCTCAAAGCGATCAAGCAGTTGCCATCATATGCCAAATTCTTGAAGGATGCATGCAACATAAAGAGAAGTACTCATGTTCCAAAGCGAAGCGCTTTCTAGCTGGACAAACAACATCTATTATCCATCGCAAGGTCCAAATAAGCTCAAAGATCCGGAAGTCCTACAATATCATGCAAGATAGGAGAAAAATTTACGGGTAATGCTCTTTTAGACCTTGGTGCTAGTGTTAATCTCTTGCCATATCATGTGTACCAAGCGTTGGGCCTGGAAAACCAAAGCCTACACAAGTCAAATTGAAGTTAATCGATCGCTCTACCAAGATTCCCGTGAGGCATAGTTGAGGATGTTCTTGTTCAAGTAGCCGATTTCTACTATCCAGTGGATTTCATTGTGATAGACACCCAGGAAGCCTTTGATAAAATTCCAATTATTCTAGGCCGACCTTTCCTCGCTACCGCAAAAGCTTTGATAAATTGTCACAACGGTGAAATGAAGATCAACTTTGGTAAGATGTCCATGGACATAAATATCTTTCACCTGTTGCATAAGGATTGTGATAACACCGAAGGTGGAGAGGTGTACTTCCTTGATAGCATGGTACAAGAATCCTTCCCATTCGAAGATACAATTGAGAGTGCTCAATCTACAGAAAACTGTGATGGACCTGAGAACCCCACCACAAAGGCGTTGCTAGCCATGTTCTTAGAATCTTTGCAGAAAAATCAGGATTTAAGTGAGCATAATGGAAAATTGATAGAGAGAGTATCATACCTTGAGAAGATGAACTCTACATTTCAGGATGAACAAATGGACTTACGCTTGAAAAAATCAGTTACTAGAGAATCAGCTTAAAGAAGTTTTGGAAAAACAACATAATCTAGAAACTGAAATGAGTCTTCTGAAGCAGAAAGTGGACCATATTGATAAGAAGAATTGCACTGTTGAAGCCTCTTCTACACCATTATTATCTGAACGAGAGAAGTATGTGAACCAGTCTACTGCCCACCCTGAGCGTAGTCAGCCAGACATCCATTGTCATCACTGTGGTGGTAAAGGGCACATCATATACTATTGTCCTGTTAGAAAGAGAGAATTTTGTCAACCTTCTACACAAGGGAACCACAAGGCCTATCACACAATCATCAGACCTGAAATAGTTCAAGGTAGAGAAGCAACTTCACCAACAATCTTTCCAGCATATCAAGGAGTATTTTTGATGACCCACAAGGTGAGACCTCCTCGTCCTCCAAACATTCGTCAGATTTGGGTAAGAAAATTTGATCTCCTCACTCCAAATTGATAATGTATGATATACTAGTCTTGAGGATCTGACTATAAAAGACTCAAAAGTCTTGAGAATCTGACTTTAAAAGACTCACATTACGTCTTAGGGATCTGACGTAAAAAGACCTAAAAATTTGTTTCTTGAACTAATTCTAATATTCGGCATCAATGGTAATATCCTACCTTTTTCTCATTCATTTCATTTACTTCTTTATACATTGAGGTCAATGCATGCATAAGTAGGGGGAGGGTGTACTTGAGAAATGAATTTCGAAAATTAGTTTTCAAAAATAAAAATATTTTTGTTTCTATATCAGTAGCATGAAAAAAATGAATTTTAATGATGAGTCTGGGATATATATTCTATACTGCTTAGTGTTGAGTTTAATAGATAGTTGATATTATTGATTTCATTACCGCTTAGACTATTTATTATGCTCGGACATAGTTCTTATTGATAGAATTCTTTATCAAGGCACCACCATAATACTTGATCAGTTTTGTGTACTTTTGCTAGAAGAGAGATTTAAACCCCTAGTAAACTGGAAGTAGAATTTTTAGACTTAGCCCGTGAGACTTGAGCTTTATACCCATTCTTTGGAGAGTTCTTACGAAAAATCCGAGTCTTAGTGACTCAACATCTTTCAGTTCTTTATGTCGTTGTAATATAGTTTCATTATTTTGTTGATTTGGTTAATCACGAAGTGACATCAACTGGGGAGATAGCCATTAGGTCTTGTAGTCTATTCAAAACAGAGTATCATACTGATAAGTCAAGTAGTAAACCCATTCAGCATTTATCCCACCTAGTAGGACCATCATGTTAAACCCTTTTGCGCCTTACAATAAGCCATTTTCTTTCATAAAACCCCCTACCCGGAGTATAGCCAAAATCTTTATCAGCCATACCCATATGTTTCTGAGAATACGAGGGACACAAAGAGAAAGAAAGAGCACAAAAGGAAGATTACAAGGAAATACAAGAGAGATACAATAAAGACCATCATTCTGTTCTAAGTGAAAGAAGCTAGTGGAAAACAAGCATATCCAGTACTAATCAAGGATATACCAATGAGTAAAAAAAAAAAAAAAAAAAAAAAAAAGTGAGAATGGATGGAAAAGCTAAGACAAAGGAAGAATTTTCTCTGCAATACAGAATTTAAAGAAATCTTCCAAAGAAAGAAGCAAAACCCTTAGTGTTTTTCAGAAACAACCTTAGAATCCTTTTTACCTTTTCTTCATAAACCAATACCCAAGCCAAGTTACAACCCATGACTTATCACTACAAAGATGGTACGAAGTCTAGAATAGGTGAGAGGATGCTAAAGTGAAGGACCCGACACTTCATATGTGATTGACAATCTTTCCATGAGACTACTTTTATTCGAAGTCCTTTTTCAAGGTAGTATGTGGGATGTTCAGATGCATTATTCTTTTCCCTACATACATGAGGTAAAATAGTAGACCATCTTCTCGAGAGATTCTTTTTGAGAGTATGACTGGTGAGGATTGAAAGTCGAGATTATCTACCTATGGTAAACTAGGGATTCCGTTTCTTGGATAGGAGAGTATAGGAGATTGACTAAGTACACACATAAGCCTTGATTGAGAATTTTTGTCAATTTTTACTATCTCTCATCATAATCTATGAGTCTTTGCAGCAATGTAGTTAGCAATGGAGATTGTCTGTTGGAGTAAGCACTAAGTGGGTAAGGAATTTCTCTCTCTGAAAAATACTATCATTCTTAAACATGCTATTGATTGATTTTGTGTGTATATCACCTGAAAACCCTCACGAGACTATAACTCGTCCTTTTTGGGGAACTTAAAGGTTTAAAGCTTTGTTGCATATGGTAAATGCAATCGCGATGCCTGCAAAAATGAGTTAGGATTTTATTTTTTAGGATGTGATTTTGATCACTTATCTATTTTTTTATCTTATTTGATAAGAGACTAGCAAAAGGCTAGTTGGGAGTTGTGATAAGTGCTCAAAAAGTGCTATTTAACCCTCGATTATGCCTCTTGTTTAGCCATCTTAGTGGACTAATAGTGTTTATAAGTTGTGTTTTAAGATTCTACAGGTGAAAAAGAGAGTTTTGTAGAATATTAGAGAAAATGGGGTAAAACGAAGCAATTCGGAGCATTAAGGATCACATGGGAGGCCCGTGGACAATCATGGAGAAGGCCAAGGAATTGGAGCTGTTAAAGATACGACTTGGACCTATTTTAAAGTCTATTTGGAAGCCCAAGGCCAAAGGATTCGTTGCTTGGACCAAAGCCCGCAAAAGAGGATAGAAGGATAGAGCGTAGAAGAGAGAAAATCGGCTTATCGTCTGGGACACATGTATCGAAAGGCCCGTGACGATTGATTACGCCCGGGGCCGATAAATCGAAAGTCCGGACATTGATTGCGTCTGGGGCCGATAAATCGAGCGCATGAGACGCATTGATTAAGTCCGGGGCCGATGAATAATGCGTCCGCACGCATGAATCGACATTCTTGTAGCCAATTCCTTCTCGGTTTGAAAAACGAAGTCGGACTCTGAAGAAGTCTATTTGTATTAGGAAACAAATGACGGTTTGGAATGCTTCTAGAGCTCATTGTAACCCCTATAAATAGAGGACCTAAGTGCCTCATGTAATTGGCCAATTCACTTATATTCTTGTCTCCAGAACTTGAGGCAAAGAGAGATTAATAATAAAAGATCGGTTTTAACTAGCTGAGTCTTAATAAATTAGTTTTTCTAGTCTTATGTTCTTCGACTCTTCTTCTTCTCGTTCTTCGTGCTCTTCCTTCTTTATGGAAGGCTAATCTTCTCCTTCAAGGGAGGAGATGAAGCCGGTGCTTAAGGTTTAATGATTCTTCTGGTTTATGGTGTTCTTCAATCAGGTTAGTTCTTTATGTTTTTAGTTATTAGTTCCATTGCCCACACTAGGGGATGGAAGTATAGATTAAGGTTTTTATTTATTACAATTGAATATCATGCTAGTTTAGGTTTTTATTTATTGCAATTGAATATTTGCTAGTAACATGCTTTTATTTATTGCAATTGAATATAATGCTAGAATAGAGTTTTATTTATTGTAATTGAATATTGTACTATTATTCTCTACTTTTCTTCTAGTTGTGTAGTGTTTTAGAGTAAGGGAAGTATTCCTTGTGTTTGCCTTAGATGGTGATTCATTGAATAGCTGCCCAAGCTCACATAAAAAGAAATAAGATACTAGTAACATGAATATAGGAACAACCTTAAGTAGAGTTAGTTGTTTAACGATGTTTCACCCAAAAAGGCATCGGCACTCACTCGATTGCCCGATTGTAGTGTACTTGGAGAACAACATGAAGCAAAAAGTCATTGAATCAAAAGCATTGGTGGATTTGAATCTCTTGAATCTATCTCTCTCATATTCTGTCCCTATTTCCAATTCTTAGTTTTAGTATAAGTTTAGTTAGTTAGTTTAGTTTAGTTTAGTTTAGTTTAACATTAGAATCTACAATATCTATAATAATAGTTTTTAATCCCTCAAACCCCTTTCCAAGTCCTGTCCTTCATATAAACATACACTTAAAAGTGGAACGATACCCTACTCATCCTTGACTTATTGAGGGATAATTAGGTTTTGATACGCTTCTATTTGTTCAACGATCATCATCTATCTACATCACCCATACACCATACATACACAAAAAGAGGCAGTGTCATTACTCTCAGTGCAATTCCCACATCTAGGGAAGCCGCCCGGCATAGCCGCTTCCCTTTCAGGGATCCAGGATCCAGCCATACGTAGTTCTTCCATCTCACTCTAATACACAAGGATACCAAGCTCAAAGAATGCTAGGTCCCATACGTATTCCATCACCAAGAATAAAATTTAACAATAGGCATGCACACACTAAAACCTTAGCTATAAAAGCCATAAACAACGAGTTTTACACTCCTGTACATACCATACCCTTAGAACATGAAATGGGATGATTAATACAACTAAATAAACAAATGATCACCTATACAACCACCACTCGACTCAAAAATTTGGTCGTACTAATCAAATTAATTTTAGTGGTTAGCTACCTGCACTTTAAACATGTCACCCCCATATCGATAATGATAAAACAAGACCCAAAAACTCAAATTTGGGGTTTACATGACCTCTCCTGTACTCATACTTGAATTCTAAACCTTCGCCGTACCATATGACTTGATCTCATGTTTTTTGTGTGTTCCTTCGACACCCTCAAGTTGCTTCCACGAAGGGCTCATCCCTTCCGCTGGCTTGGAGATGTTGGGGTAGCTCAGTTTGCCCCCAAGTTAAATTCGGACCTCATCGTCCGCAAAGGGCTCATCCCCTCCGCTACCTTAGAGATGTTGGGGGCAGCTCAGTTTGCCCCAAGTTGATTCGGACCTCATCATCCGCAAAGGGCTCATCCCCTCCCCACTGCCTTAGAGATGTTGGGTGCAGCTCAGTTTGCCCCCAAGTTAAATTCGGACATCATCGTCTGCGAAGGGCTTATCCCCTCCGCTACTATGGAGATGTTGGGGGCAGCTTGGTTTGCCCCCAAGTTGAATATGGAGATGTTGAGGGCAGCTCAGTTTGACCCCAAGTTGAATTCGGACCTCATCGTCCACGAAGGGCATCCCCTCCGCTGCCTTAGAGATCTTTCTCTTTCTCTGTAGCCTGAAACTTTCATATTTGAGTTTCACACACATAACACGTGAGTTTTAATGAAGAACATTAATTCAGCATAAGTATTTGCATACAAATATATTGGCGATCATATGCTCCAAACAGTGTCCATCTTACTCTGAGGTGTTCAACCATGTTTCTCATTCATGGTCCGCGACCTCTCAGAGCGAATAGGTTTGCAGAAAACCACACAGTCTGGGGACAATCCCAATTTGTCCCGACATACATTTCTGCCAAGGACGAGGACAAGGCTTGCTTGCCCCCATTATAACTATGGCTGACGGACGACTCACTACTCGTCCATTTATTATGTACATGACGGTAAAAGAAATGAGTTACTTGCCACCCCAAGTTCTATCTTTACATGTGGGTCTGCGGATGGCTCCTCCCATCCGCCCTTGTTTGTATGTGCAAGCTCAGCTAAACCCTGTACTAAGTTCTTCTTGTCTAATGATTGGACTCGACAGACAAGGCCTACTTGTGTTTCATGTTTTGTTAGGGTGATAGAATAAAAGTGAGCACACTATTTCTCAACATTCTTGGCACACCATTCAATGTTTCCTCCAACACCGTTGCCGATACAGTGGTCTTTATTGCCACACCTAGCTTTACTAAAAAGTGCAACGAACCTGGTGTTGACAATTCCCAAACTCGATAGGTCTAGCTCCAACTCTTAACTTTCTGCTTTAATAGCCTCCAAACCAGAAAACTCGAGACGCACAACTTCTTGCATCATTGTCCTCATAGTTTCATTACTAATTCAACTCGTACTATTCTGATCTTGAAAGCTATGTAACTGCACACTAAACAAAAGGCATAAAAGTACCATAGTATATGAAGCTAAGTAATTCTCAAACCATTCTATCACTTTTTGTCAAGAAAGGCAAAGACAAATATAAACAAAGTCATGAAGACATCATAAAAATGAATCGAGAAACATCGAGAGGACGCGCTGTTTCGTGTTTCTTAAGCTAGGAGGTGACACTCCTGCGGAACTAAAGGTGACTGGCCGGTACAGAGAATTTATTTGCATATTGTCATATAGCCGATAATTGTGAGTTCTGTACGACAGCATGACTTGAATCTTAAACCGAACATAGTTTGGGCTAAAGTGAAGCAGTGAGCTAAAGTGAACACAGCTTAAACCGAGCATAATTGTTTAATTTAAAGCAGTGAACATAACCGAACATAGCTTAATTCTCCCCTACCTGGTGTGCCATAATTATTTGAGTTAAAGCAGCGAAGATTTGCGTTAAAGTGAGAGTTGGGTCTCTTCGCAATTGCGTCTTTACAAGACAACAACTTGCGCTTATGAGCTTTAGATAATTAACTAAAATTTAAACTGAATGAGACCTATCTGCTAATACTTCCATCTTACCTACTATCAAGAACACGTTATCTGATCAAGTAACAGATTGATTTTTCTTTGTTATGCTACAGGGTGTAACGAGCTTCGAATCTCTGCTGCTGGGTGTAGTGGCAGATGCAATAGTTTATGAGTTGGGGGAACGAGCTTCGAATCTCTAGATGAACAAATGATTTTTCTTTTCCTCTACTGGAGCACTATCCACTCTCTAGCATCATCCTAGCGGGTAGCCAAAATCTACATTTTCGGCTTGTCAACTAACTAAAGGTGACACCTTTTTTTCTTGTATTTCTTGTGGAACGCCTAGGTATTAGCAGTAACTGCCTAACATCTTCACCCCATCCACTGCACCAACATACCATTCTCTCCTTACCACTAGGTTGATGGCAAACTCGTTCCCCACAGACGGTGCCATTATGTGAACCCAACTCATACCCTTTAACCTCACATCTCTTCCCTCAATCAAGCCAATTCATACCCCTTAACCTCACATCTCCTCTCTCCTCGGTCTCTTCACGAAAATGAGACATCCTCCCCTTTGAACCTCTCAGTTGAACCCCTTTGGGGCTGCCTACATACCCCCGAGACTTCTTAGAGGATCAAGTTGTCTCGTAGTTCTCCTCTCTCCACCTTCACTGCCGCCTCCTTCCTCCTCTCTCCTCTCTCTCCCCTTTCTCCCCTTTACGTCAAAGTCCTTGGACCTCTCTGATATTGGGCCCATCTCTTTGGCCCAATACATACCAGGTTCACTTGTATCTCTCTTCCTCCTTTTTGGGTTCACCTCTTGTGCCTTTATTTTCTCTCAGTGTTATATTCTTGGAACTCTTCTACATGTGATGTCACACAAAAATAAAACAACAAAAAAAAATAAAAACATAAATTGAAAACAAGAGAAGAAAATAAACAAACCAAATGGTTTGGATCCTAAGACAATGGATGAGTTCTTTCTCTTTTGCTTTTTAATTATATTCCCCTACTTTTGTCATTTACAGATTTGCCCTCCTCCATTACAAACTAGACACCTCACCATTTCACTTTCACTTTTGATTTTGCTTTTGCTTTTACTTTTTGGTTTCTCCATGACCAAGATAGGTTTAGGGAGAAAGTCTTCATAATTTGAGATAAGGGCCTCCATCTCTGGTCTTCTGATTTGAGGACTTTGACTGTTGACTTTGACATTTTTAGCATTTTTCCATAGCAACTACTTGTTGATAAAAGTGAAAAATGATAGTTTTACCTACGAATAAGCGATTAAACTCAACGCAAGTAAAACTAAAGCTATTTTCTACTAAGGGTTTATCAAAGTTTTCTACTCTCGAATGCTATCGCAATAGATTGGAGTAAAAGATTCGTTCTACTCTTAGTTCTTTAGAATTCGCGTTTTCTAAGACTATCAGTCCTACCAAAATTAATGAGAGTAATGATGGGAATTATATTACGATGTCAATTCAAATACTAAGCAAGATACGAATAGCTCAACTACGAAATGCTAAATTGATACTAGATAAAGAATTAGGGGGGATTGATTCCACCTTAACTCGACTTAATTAACTAGCGAAGATTCGTCGTAATCCGAATTGCAATGCTTTTGCATAGCGATTGGTTCTTCCTAATCCCTAGTTGTTCATGGTAATCTCCACCAACTAACATCTAGCATGTGAAGCAATCAAACTCAATCTCATTGTAAACTAATTACTTTCTAGATTGGAATGGAAAATTACGACTATTCTATGCTAACAACAATCAACCTTTCATCAAGGCTTATTCAACCTCCTCTAATGGAGGTTTAGCCTAGAGTCATTAAACTATCATTTCCAATAGAATTTAAACAAGACATGATATAAAGATTCTAAATTTACCTATTTGAATCCAAATGAAAATCTAATCATGCAAGAATTAATTGAAACTAGTAATGACAAATAACTAAATCTATGAATTGAAACTAAATAATTAATAAAAAATAAAACTAGATTATGAAGAACTAACTAACTTTATTGATCTAATGAAGAAATAACAATTGATTCAATAACTAAATTAAAACAAGATAGTAAAAACTAATTAATTAATAGAGTCTAAATCTAGATCTAAAACGGGTCTCTAATGGCTACCTAAAAAACTACAATAATCTATATAAACTAATTTAATGAATTAAAACTAATTCTATATTACAAAAACTAAATTTTTTGAACTAGAACTAGGTTTAGATCTAGATAGCTTAAGAGCTAAGCTTTTGTCTCTTGATATAGAAGAGCTAGATCCCCAAATTCGTGCATGGGCTGAGGAGCTATGTTTTGGGCCAAAAAATCGATCCCAAAACCCAATTTGTTGAATCCAAGACTTCTAATTCTGGTTGTATTACTGTAGTGCGATGTTTCACCAATTTATACTGCTCTGATAAAGTCAAGGTCTAGACCATTGGAAAGAGCTTTCTGAGCCGGTCATTTTGATATAAAATGGGCCCAAATCCGAGGTTTGAGGCCAAAGATATGGCCTTTTGAAGTTCTGTTGACTTTTCTTCAACTTTCTAATCCAGTTTGACTTTCACTTAACAGCTTGACTTGGGCTTTTTAAGGGCTTTTTCTCCATGAAACTTGGGCTTTCTTCATAGAACTTTCATAGCAATTACTTTAGCTCCTTTTAGCGCCTAATTAGTAACAAATTTATATTTATTCAACTCCAAGCCTAAAATACTCAAAAGCACGTAATTAGTAATAAACCTATATTATTAATCACATAATTGGTCTAACAGCTATATTGTTAAGGGGTTAAAACTACAGCTTTGGACTCTTATCAAACCATCCCCAAACAGCATTTTGCTTGTCCTCAAGCAAATATGAGACATTAGAATAAGTGACCAAAAATGGAGTTCTAACTAGTCTCGTTTCGCCGAGTGCGATTGTATTGACCATATACAACAAGGCCTTAAACCACTAGAAATTCCCTAGTGGATGAGTTATAGCCTCGTGAGAGTTTTTCAGTGACGGTACTCACAAACTTCATCTATACTACAACGACTAAGAAATAAAACTATTGTTTCTTTATTTATGTCTCAACTATCTATACATCTCACTTAGCAATGAATACAGAATAATCAAGTAGAAACCTAAGCTAATATATGCATAATAATCAATCATCTACGAATAAACATATATACAATGAGTAATACTATGAAATGCATTAGCAGGTCAGTTTCTGAAAACTCGGAATTGCGTCCTTAAGTAGGTCCTCACATAAATGTCAAGACAAAAACCACTCTGATTTTTTCGCTCAAGTTTTGCTACTCCAGTGCGTAGTGGGCACACTTTACCTTACAATCTCAATGACATACAAGGAAGCCGGAGTCGATCAAACACATCTGCCACTTACTATCATACTAACTTATTCCTAATTGAGCTAGAGGTCTTTATTAGGTGTTGCGGAGATGGTTTAAGAAGGAAGGAAATGGATATTCAAAAAGGACAAGTCTGAGATAATAGAGTCTTCATATTATGTGACTAGAGAAAACCTTGTTCTTTACTTTTGCTTCTACATTTTGTTTCCATCCTTAGCCTTTTTATTTTAGCTTTTTGACTCCTTTTATTCTATTTTTGGAGTTTTTATTTTGTTTCTATTTCTATTTTTATTTTCTTTTCTTTGGATGGAAACTTCTTTTCTTTTTCTTTTCTGAAGCAACTAACTAATTTTTGTTTACACAGGTTTTTCCTTTCTCTTTTCTTCACTCATCCTATTCTCAAACTCATTCTATAATGGGTAGGTTGTTTTTTTTCTTTATTTTTATTTTGTTTTGTAAAAGGGTAAAGGATTTGTGGTTTATGAAAGGCTAAAGAAAGGCTCAAAGGGGCGACTACCGGAAAATAATTCATAGGTTTGAATTTCTAGCTATATCAATCTAAAGAGGGCCTAAATTTTTGCTTAGGATATGGTATAGTGATCAAGTAAGTGGACGTGTGATTTCTCTATCCAGATTTTACTTCTCCCTTGTGTCATTTCTCAAATGTTTCACTCATATAAGGTCTTAGGCTATATTCTCACAGGATTTGTAGAATAAGTACTCTAGCCTAGATTTCATAAATTTACTGCCAAACAATCATAGATACTCATGTAATATGTTTATAGATAGATGCAAAGATTATTACCTACATATTAACCTAAGTTTCTAAAAACTATTCTAATACAAAAGCTAACGTGAGACTTCTAGATGATTAAGGGCATAGAGAAAGAAAACAATACCAATATTCCTAAGTGTATAGCATAAACTTTTTATTAATATTTTTGAAATTTTAGAATTTTTTTTTATTAGAAAACAATTGCATATTGTACATATCTATATCCTAACAGATGCCTTAATTACACGTGGTTCTATGCCACCCCCCAAACAAGAAGCATGCTTTGTCCTCAAAGTATTAAAATAAAAAGGGTAGAAAAATACCATGGAAACGAGTGAAATTCTAGAATATCTGCAAAACAAGGTTAAAATATACTAATATAGAAAAACAAAAATAACTCTATAGGAGTTCCACCCGTTATGGGGTTAACAAGAATTAACTTGCTTGGGACATAAGCAGACACTAACTAAAACTAAAAACTTACCTTATCTCCAGCGTTTAAGCGTTGTCAACCTCTTCTATAAAGAAATGAGGTTCCTTCACATCCTGCCACGCCATGATGATTTGCCAGGCTTCACGCTATTTATCATCTACAATCGCTAACCTGCTTAGCGCCACTTGGTCGGATGGGGTGTAGGGCACAACCAAATAAGGTTGTAGCCTCCACCCCAGCCAAGTCATACATTACACGGAAAGAATGAATAATATAGTTGGTGGGTCGCACAATGTCGACCCCCACCCAATCCGTGAAATAGGTACAAAAAATAGGGAAGAAATATAGCATAATACGGCAAACTAAAATAGGCATAAGAATGTACTTATGCCTCATGTTATGGGCTCGTGCTAAACTAGACATTAAGGTCTGGGGAATATCATAGAGCATACATCCCCCAGCTAAAGCAAGGAAAATATCACAAGTTTCATCATTCACAAAAGAATAATGACATTCCCCTCTAATGTTTAGCATTATCCAAAACATAACAGTGCCCACGTTCATGTACAGGCTACCAAGGGCTATGTTATAGTCCCCTTAGTCCTCTATCCTAAAGATTCCTGCCCCATAATCCTCATGCAAATCTTCATAGTTATAGAGGTACATATTATCTACCAAATAGGCCCATGAGTCTTGTATTTCAGCGGGCATAGCAAGTCCGAGAGCAAAGGCTAACAAGAACCTGGTAATTTCCATCGTTTCATCCTCCATCCGGTCTATCAAAGAACTTACAATTATCATAAAAATAAGATGTAAGTGTAGGAAAATAAAGTTTATCAGGTCTTACCATTAGCGGTTCCCAGCCTGCTTGTATGATTACCTAGCGAAACCACGCACCATAGGTGTCACTTTGGAACAAGTCTTCAAAAGACTGCTCCGGTATGAGTGTAGGAGAGTTCATTTCAATAAATGCACTCTAGAATTGCTGCAAACTACCCCAGAAAACCTGACAAAAAATCAGAATTTTTCGTGGCTACGAAGGTCAGGGCGCAGGTGGCGCTCAAATTTAGCCTTGGAAGGGCCCATGTCGCACTCAGGTGTAAATCGAGTTACAGTGTTTTGGGCACGGGGCACGCTCATAATTGGTCTTGCTAGGGCGCGTGTCGCGCTCCGTGTGTTCTGAGCAGGATGAAGGGAAAAATAAAAGGAAAAATTTGGAGGTTTAAGGTGAGAGATGAAAGTGAGATGTGTGGGTTTTGTGTGGAGGATGAAGGAAGTTTATATAGGGTTTTAGTTTCTAAAATCAATCGACAAGTTGCCAAAAATCTTTAAGGTAATTGCCAGAAACAAAATATTTCTAAAACCTAAAACGGAAACAACCCATATGCATTATTCCAAAACAAACCTAATATTTTTTAGATTGAATTTAGAATAGCAACTTCCTCACTCTTTAAAATTTCATCCTACCACAATATTTAATCATAGTCATGACAATATCGACAACATTCCCAACAATCATCGCAAAATTACTGCTAAAATTATGGATCATATAAAAACAATGCTAAAAGAAATAATACCACCCCCAAATAATTCGGGAAGGTAGGATTAATGCAAAAATCATCGCATGCTTAGACAAAAACCAAATTAAATTCAAATAAAAATTTAAATAACAATTAACTACCGAATTCAAATTTAACTACTGAATTTAACAACTTAACAGCCAAACTACTATAAACAATAAAAAAACAATATCAAAACACAAATAACAAGAAATCTAGCTACGAGATGAGGAAGGGATAAGAATAGGAAGTTTAGTAATCAAGAATGGAATAACCAAACACCCCACCCCCAAACAAATTTTTGAAAACAGGTTTTTGAAAATTTGTTTTAAAACGTGGGTCTTTTAAAGTCAGATTCCTCTAGGATTAATGTGGGTTCATTTTACGTCAGATTCCCCTAGACGGTGCACACCCCCAAACAAACAAGAAACTAGGGTGGCACAAAATAGATGATGTGTGGTCAACTATAAACTAGTAGTCGAAAGAGTTTGGGGTCTAGCCATAAAAACATGATACTAAATGCCCCCTCAAACAGAATGAAGTTGTATAATTGGAAGCAATCATGTAGAAGAATAAAAGAAAACTTATTCAACCCCTCAAAAAACATATGCAAACCATCATGTTGTAGCTGTGTTAAAAAGTTTGAATGACCCAAAAGATGAATTAGCAATACTTTAGGTGAGAAAGGAATGAAGTCTGGATCCTGATGTCTTTCATGGGGCTCAGATGTGGAAAAATAAGACAAACTAGGTTTCTCACTACACTCGGTCAAAGCTTGGCTCTCAACTACAGGAATGGTGTACTCATAGGATTGTGTGCTAGGCAAACACTCTTCACTGTGAGGGTTGAAAAAATTATAGAGGGTCTCTGAGGCAATAGGCTCAAGTGCAAATTCGAGGTTCCTCTGAAATGGTGGGTGAATGGATGGCTTAGTTGTGGTAGATGGTTGGATTTTAGGAGGTGGTAACTCAGGTGTTTAGTGGTCAGTTGGTGGATCCTCACACGCTCTTAAGAACTCTACATCTGGCTTGGCTGAATCCACAAGGTTGTGGTTTGTGGCTTTATCTTTAAGAAAGTCATCTATTCCTTCCATTGTTATTTCCTCAGCTGCTAAACTAAATTGAGATTCACATTGCTCTAAAGATGTAACTTCCTCTTTTTCTTGCACATTAACTTGTTCATGCCTTATATTAGAATTGTTAATCTCTATTTTCTCACCCTCTTCCTCTAAAACACTATAAGTATCCTCAATGGCATCATTCGAATGTGTCGAGGAATCGTCCAGCCGAGTGCGGTTAGCAAAGACAAAGGCCTGGACATGCTCAACAGGAGGGTCCATATTAAGAGAATGCCAATAGTTATCAAATTCTTCCTCTGTCACACCCTTATAAATATCTTCTAATGTGTCATCATTATATTCATCTTCAAACGGATCAATGGGAGGTTCCTCGGTGGCATCTCTCAATTTGGAGTGGTAATCCAAAACATGTCCTAAAGAGTCGTCTTCAAAAACTTTCTCATCCAGGTGGGGTGTGGAGTTAACATAATGGTTAATGGGAGGGTCATGGGAAGGTTGTTCTAGTTGTGTGTTGATCTCTGGCAAGGTTGAAAGTTCTTTGTTAGGTGAGGAGATCATGGAAATCATTTGGGCTATGTTCTTAAGCATAGTTAGGTTATGAAGCATAGTTTGGGAAATTTGGTCTGGGAAGGGTGGCAAACTAGATGGGTGGGTGATTTCTGGCATGGTGGAAGGGTCTGGTTGGTATGGTGTGTGATAGTCATAGTTATTGGTGTTTGGATATGATATGAGTCCTTCTTGGGATATGGCGTTTGAGTGACTCTGGTTGACTTCGTACTGTGATGGGTTAAGTTGAGGTTGAATGGCTGATTGATTATTATTGGTGGAACTCCATGAATAGTTTGGATGACTAGAAAACTCTTGATTGTATGGGTTACTATAAAAATCAAGAAATGAGGCTCAGCCCCTTGGTTCTAACACGGTTGAGTATAAACTCCCTCCCATCGACCCATATCACATAACCTCCCTATTATTTAGGTCTCATTAAATAACCTCCCTGTTTTCCAAAAAAGAGATAAAATCTGGTCTGTTTTTATTTCCCATTTTATCTTATTTCCTTTTTTACCCTTTTGGGATTGAAAATTTCCCGACTATATGTAAATGTATTTTTACATAGTCATATATATATATATATATATATATATATATATGTAAAACTATATTTGCATAGTCATTGGAGCTATAAAAACTTAAATTTACATAATAACTTTTAGGATTGAAAATTTCCTGACACCTAACAGAATATATGTAAATGTATTTTTACATAGTCATATATATGTAAAACTATATTTATATAGTTATTGGAGCTATGAAAACTTAAATTTACACAATAACTTTTGGGATTGAAAATTTTCTGACGACACCAGACAGAATATAAATTTAAATTTTCCTATGAAAAAAAAATTCATATGAAAATTTAAATTTAAATAGGTTAAGAAGACTGTGTAATTTTATACTGTCATATGTAAATACAAATTTACATAGGATGACGTCAGCCCAGTTTTCACAGGGGTATTTTGGTTTGTTTTGGCTTTGATATTATGTTTTAAATAATATGGAGGTTTTATGCATTTGTTCGCTTATAGGGGGTTTTTGTGCAACCATTTAAGTACCAGGGAGATTAAACCCATTGTCTGCTATAAAATCTGAAAATTGAGGCTCATAATTATTATTATATCTTATAGTAGGCTCAAACTCTTGATATGATGGGCAATGAGAAGCCTAATGGTCAGGACTACCACAGCATGAACATGGTAAAGGGTTTTCATAATAATCACATAATTGCTCGTCTACATATTGATATGCCAGAATATATATATATATATATATATATATATATATATTCTAGGACAATTAATATGCAAATGAAACTCTAATTATAAATTTCTAGATAGGCGTGTGGTATACTAGCTAGAGGTGTAGTGAGTGGTATACTAGAAAGGCGTGTTTGTTGACGTTGCTGGTTTATTACGTGCAAGGCTAAGACTAAGCTTAACTAAAGTACACGACAACACTCAAAACAATCCTAATATGCTAGTATAAACCTCTAACAGGAGATGCGAGGAGCGGAAGAAAGAAGTACCTGAATGCTTCCTTGCTTCGCTTATGAATAGCGTCTTGTGTACACGACTTCAGTGTGTGTAACAAGTTAGAAACACTGAAAAACTTAAAGTAATAGAAGTTTGAACTAACCTGTGTGTTGGAAATAAGGCTGGGTCAGACCTGATATGGATAAACGCCTACCAAGATAAGGGTAAACCACAGAGATAAGGATAACCACCAGGTATTGGGATGAGTGTAGGACTATATCCTAGCCTACATTAAATGAGTATAGGACTCTATCCTTAGCTGATTTTGGATAAGTATGGGACTCTATCCTATCCAATTGTGAGGAGGTAGGAGAGTTCTATAAATAGACCCCCACCCCCTCACATATTGATCATCCCAAAAACAAGCAAAGCTCTCTCTCCCTTTAATGGTGGCCTCCAACATTTTCTAAAGTAGAAGCTAGTTTTTCGTGGAGATTCCATAGGTGGTAACCTCCATTGCTAGCCATTGTCAGTTCTTGGTTCTTGGTTCGTGAACAAAGGTTGCTTCCCGTTCGTGGTTGGAACTTAACTCTAGCTAAGTTGAGAAGAAGAAGATCTTGAGTGTGCGAAGAACATCATCTTCTCCGGTAGATCAAAGCTTGGAACTTCGAATTGAAAGATGTGACCAAAGTACGATCTTATGTTTCCACTGTGCTATTTTGTGCATGTGATATAGCGTAATTGTACATATTGTAGGAATCATGCATGAGATATCGGTAAAAACCCTACCTTGGCATCTAGCCAGGTTTTCCATGGTTTGCATGCTTTTGTTTGTAGTTTTGATCTTGTGATCTACATTTTTTTTTGAGAAGCTACTTTTGTTTCAAAATCTTTTAATTAATTTTAAATAATTAGGTTATTTAAAATTAATTAGAAATTGCTTAAATTTTTTTTTTTGCAAAATAAATTATTTATGGGAAATAATTTGGCTTTTTTTTTAAAAAAAAATTTAGTGGAAATTTTTTCTAGGAAATTTTTTTTCCTTAGAAATTTTTACATGGAAATTTATTTTCTGAGATTATTTCTCTAGAAATTTTAGGATATTTCACATGTATTTTTTCACGATTAAAAATTAACATTAGGATGTTTATTTTTACCATGTAGTAATTATTTAAATCTGGATTTTTACTATTGCATGTAAATAAAAATTTAAGTAGTAGATTTTTTGCATATTCTATGTTATTGATAGTCAAATGCATTGATTTTATTTAATGGCTAGAATCATGCTAGTAGATTATCATGATCATCTCATATGTAAAAATGTGGATTACTTAGATTTATTTTAAGAGATGATTCTTATTCGTTGTATCTTATTTTTGGAATTCAAACTTGATAGAATGGCACCCGATGGAAAATCCCCGTTTACCATGCTACCTGAAAAGGACTTGTTAAATGATAAGAATTACAAACTTTGGTCTAGGAAAGTTAGGCTAATTCTGGCATATAGGAAGGTCATTGACGTAATAACTGAGACAGTAGCATAACCTACCGCCGAAGGATTAACACAAGCTGCTTATATTGCTGCACTTAGAAAGTACAATGAGTATACAAGCAGAGACAATGTTGGCACCATGAGGAATGACTTCATGATGCGGTATGATGGCTTTGGATCGGCTAAAAAGCTATGGGAAGCAGTAAAGGCGGACCTTAGGGGTACGACTACTGCACAGCTGAGGAGGCTACAAATGAGCTTTGACAAATTTATCAAGCTACCTCATACCTCTATGACACAACATTGCACGGTGATGAGGAACATGGTTGCTGAGTTAGCCCAAGCAGGACAGGTCCTGTCAAATGAACAGCAAATTCAAGCTGTCATTAGTTCTTTACCTAAAACTTGGGAACAATTTCGTCTTATCTTAACGCATGACGACAGTATCACAAACTTTGCACAGGTGCGAAGGAAATGTGAGCTTGAGGAACAAAGGCTTCTCAATGAAAAGCATGTTGTTCAAACTGAAGCAAATGTTGTCAACTCCAAAAAGAGGAAGGCTCCTTGGAACAAGAAAAGTGGAAAAGGGAAAGACAAGGAAAAGGCCAAGCCTGACCCACAGCAAAAGAAACCTAGGAAGTTGATAGACATGACTAGTGTTGAATGCTTCTGTTGTCATCAGATGGGACACTATGCTAGGACATGTCCTTTTCCTGAGGTAAGTTTTACTTTAAGTATTGTCAATGTGATAAGTAGTATCATGCTGTATGATTCATCATAATATTGGATTGTAGATTCAGCAGCGACAGACCACATAAGCCGGGATAGGTCCCTGTTTGAAGATTTCCGGAAACTTCCACAAGGAACTCGGAGAGTCCACATAGGAAACCAAAGTGTAGCTGATGTTTTGGGCACAGGCACTTGTAGGTTGGATTTTGCGAGTGGGAGAGCCATCCTTATTGAAGAAGTACTCTTTGTACCCTCAATTAGGAGAAATCTTTTATCAGTTTTGAAATTACTTCAAGAATCCTATGTGTTTAATTTTTTCCAGAACTCGCTTGAGATATCTTTGAATAACAGTTTGATAGGTCATGTTTATTTAATGGATTCTTTTATGACATTACACTTAGCACAAACTAAAGTTTTTATGTCTAAAATGGTTGGTTGCCAATTGTGGGATGCTAGACTAGGACATATTGGACACAGTAGGATAGACCGCTTAGCAAGGGGAGGGCTGTTAGGTAACTTAACCTCTGTTAAAATGGAAACCTGTGAAAGTTGTCTTGTTGGAAAGGCCACCAAGAAACCTTTTGGGAAAGCCCAAAGGGCAACTTATCCTTTACAACTTATTCACTCAGACATCTGTGGACCAATGAATGTAACAGCAAGGCATGGCGCTTTGTATTTCATTACCTTCACAGATGACTATACACGTTATGAGACTGTGTACTTGATGTCTCACAAATCAAACGCCTTGGACTGTTTTAAAAAGTACAAGAACCTTGTTGAGAATCAACTTGATAGGATAATAAAGGCCTTAAGAACTGACCGCGGACGTGAGTATCTTTCTCATGAGTTTAAGGAACTCTGTGAAAATAAGGGTATAGCTAGACAGCTAACTATTCCTTATACCCTTCAGCAGAATGGTGTCTCTGAGAGAAGGAATAGAACCCTGCTGAACATGGTTAGGTCTATGATGGCTCAGGCTAACTTGCCCATCTCATTTTGGGGTGATGCATTGTTAACGGCTGCGCACATACTTAACCTAGTTCCTTCAAAATCTGTTGACAAAACACCCTATGAACTATGGACTAGTAGACAACCCATTTTGAACTACCTTAGACCATGGGGGTGTGCAGCCTTTGTCACTTCTCAAAATCGAGAATTTGTGAAGTTGAGTGCTCCTGGAAAGAAGTGTGTCTTTATAAGATACAGTGAGACTTTTAAGGGGTATGTCTTCCTAGGGGAGGATACTCAAGGGCATGTCACAGAAATAGAAGCACGTAACGTCAGATTCTTAGAGGATCAATACTCAATGAGGGGTGAGGTTGATAAGGATCTATAACTTTACGAAGTTGATAACTTTATAACTGCTGTTGAACAAGGCGAAGATGAAACTTTCATCAACCTTGATTCCAATGACAATGGCATTGGTCAACTGATTGATCAATCCCAACCTCGTAAGAGTGTTAGAGGCCATATCCCCAAACGTCGGTTTGAGATTGAAGGGGAGATAAATATGACCAATGCACTTACAGAAATATCTAATGAACCTAAAATGTTCAAGGAGACTATTTCTGGGTCCAATACAAGTAAGTAGATGGAAGCTATGAATTAAAGGAAGAATTGGAGTCGATGAAGAAAAACAAAGTATGGGACTTAGTTGATCTACCTCCAAACAGGAGATCTATTGGGAACAGGTGGGTTCTCAAGATCAAGAAAAATACGGAAGGGAACATAGACAAATTCAAAGTCAGGCTTGTTGCAAAAGGTTACACCCAAAAAGAAAGAATAGACTATAAGGACACCTTCTCACCAGTAGTGAAATTTGCCTCCACACGTCTCCTCTTGTCAATGGTTGCCCACTTAGATTTAGAGCTTTACCAGATGGATGTCAAAACTGCTTTTCTCAATGGAGAATTGCAAGAGGAAATTTATATGGATCAACCCACTAGTTTTTTAATCAAGGGTCAGGAACACAAAGTGTGTAAACTGAACAGATCCATATATGGTTTAAAACAGGCCTCTAGATAGTGGAATCTGAGATTCCATGAAGCTATGCTTCAAGACAAATTCGAAATGGTAAATAAGGACCATTGCGTATATGTCAAGACATCTAAAAATGGTTTTGTGATTCTATCTCTATATGTGGATGTCATTTTGTTAGCAGGTAACAACAAGGCATTGATAAATTCCACTAAGGAGTGATTGTCATTAAACTTCGAAATGAAGGACATGGGTGAAGCTAGTTATGTCTTAGGAGTTAAAATAACTATGGATCGGCCCAAACGCTTGTTGTCTTTGTCTCAGGAGACATATATCAAGAAGGTTTTGGAAAGATTCAACATGACTTATTGCAAGCAAATGAATCTCCCAGTAAGTCTAGGAGAGTCTTTGAGTTCTGAAATGTCTCCCAAGAATCCTACTGAAACTCAGGCTATGAAAAATGCACCATACTCAAGTGCAGTCAGAAGCCTTATGTATGCAATGTTGTGTACAAGGCTAGACATTTGCTATGCAGTTGGGTTAGTATCAAGGTTCCAAACAAATCCTGGGGTTGCACACTGGAAGGCTGTCAAGAAAATAATGAGGTATCTCAAAGGCACCGTGGACTACTCGCTTGTCTACCAAGGGAAAGATCTTAAGCTAATTGGGTACTCCGATGCCGACTGGGTTGGAGACCTTGATGAGAGGAAGTCAACTTCAGGATATACCTACATAATGAATGGAAGTGCTATATCCTGGGGCAGCAAGAAGCAAACTTCCATAGCACTTTCAACTATGGAAGCTGAGTATATTGCATGTTGCTCTGCCACACAGGAGGCTGTGTGGCTCAGACGATTCATCAATCACTTGTCAGTGTTCTCAAGAGCTGCTGAACCAGTCCACATCTGGACTGACAGCATGGCTACTCTTGCATATACTAAAGATCCAAAGTACCATGAAAGAACCAAGCATATAGAGTTAAAGTACCACTACGTACGACAAATGATACTGAAGAAGAAAGTGGTTCTACAACATATATCCAATGATCAGATGGTTGCAGATCCATTGACCATACCTATTCCAAAGGAACTCTTCCTTGCACATGTAAAAATGTTTGGGTTAAATAGGATGTGATTATGCTAAGAACACTTTGATGGTTTAATGAATAAATGTGCATTCTTTCTAGATCGATTGCATTCTCATTATATTGTTTATCATCTCATATGTATGTCAGTAGGGTTGACTGGTTCACTCACATGAACAGTCACTTCCATTTTAAACAGTGGGAGTTTTAGCTTGACAAGTCACTAAACCTTATGGGAAGGGTGGACCTAGTGTCGAGTCATGCCCCTTCTTATAATTGGATAAGAAGAAACAGGTTTCATAGGGAAGATTTTGTTTAAACCTACAAACGGTTGTTACCAAGTGGGAGCAAAGTATCCTTGGAATTGTCATTAGGGATGACAACACTTGCATGGTATGAGTGGACATACAAATATCTATTGTTGAGTAAACAAATTAGATACTCTTGCCATGACATGTTTTCACACAATATGTGTATAGTTGACCACCTGAGAGCAAGAAAATAAATATCCCTAAAAATTCTTGCTATGTGAGCTCAATTGATAGGTTTTTTGTTTAAAACATATCGAATGGTACCCTCCTTGAACTTTTGACCTTGTCAAGAAAATAAGAGGACTACTCATAACTTTGGTTTGCTCCCCACAAGCTCTTACTATATGGCTGACTGGATGCATACTGGGAAGTTGGTAGAACTCTGACGACAAATGACTTCATGCAAAGCGGTAAAAGAACTGGCGTTTATCATACAATCACTGGGATTCTACCTAGCCAGGACAATTGATGATAATTGTGAATCATGTGATACGTTTCTGACTTTATAGTGTCGACTCATAGGGATGAGTGTTATTTGTCAAAGTGATGAAACAAACAGATCTTGGGGTATACACACACTCTCCGGATATTAGGTTTCCGGATTCGTCTTCTTTAAGATCATTTTCATGGTAGATCACTGTGTCGTGCTTTTCATTGCGACTTGCTACTTCATAGATATCATGATACGCGTACTAGGGTCACACGAACCATTTGCCGTGTGAGACACACAAATGGCTGAGCATTCTATTTAAATGCTTCTCTTAGAAACCTTTTTCACCGTTATGGGTGAGTGGGAGATGTTGGAAATAAGGCTGGGTCAGACCTGATATGGATAAACGCCCACCAAGATAAGGATAAACCACAGAGATAAGGATAACCACCAGGTATTGGGATGAGTTTAGGACTCTATCCTAGCCTACATTAGATGAATATAGGACTCTATCCTTAGCTGATTTTGGATAAGTATGGGACTCTATCCTATCCAATTTTGAGGAGGTCGGAGAGTTCTATAAATAGACCCCCACCCCCTCACATATTGATCATCCCAAAAACAAGCAAAGCTCTCTCTCCCTTTAATGGTGGCCTCCAACGTTTTCTAAAGTAGAAGCTAGTTTTTCGTGGAGATTCTATAGGTGGTAACCTCCATTGCTAGCCATTGTCAGTTCTTGGTTCTTGGTTCGTGAACAAAGGTTGCTTCCCGTTCGTGGTTGGAACTTGACTCTAGCTAAGTTGAGAAGAAAAAGATCTTGAGTGTGCGAAGAACATCATCTTCTCCGGTAGATCAAAGCTTGGAACTTCGAATTGAAAGCTGTGACAAAGGTACGATCTTATGTTTCCGCTGCGCTATTTTGTGCATGTGATATAGCGTAATTGTACATATCGTAGGAATCATGCATAAGATATCGGTAAAAACCCTACACTGTGGAAATCAGGAGGTTCCAGAAGAGGGCTCGGGTCGTGCTCAGGACCAACTCTAGTTCCAGCGCTTCAGCGCGGGGGGCTCTCGAACTTTTCCTTGGTAAGGCGCAGTTCGCGCTCAAGTCCAATTCGAGTTCTAGGCGCTTCAGCGCGGGGGGCGCTCAAACTTTGCCTTGGTAGGGCACGGGGCGCGCTGATGTCTAGTGTTTTGGGCGCAGGGTGCACTCCAAATTTGCCTACCAAGGGCGCGGGGTGCACTCCGTGTATTCCTGCCAAGAAAAATTCAGTTCTGAAACAAACAACCACAGTTAGAATCAAACACGGGTGGGTGGGTTTAATGGGACTTTGGGAAGACTAACAATACTAACGAAAACAATTCTAAAGGGAACTAAGATGGTAGCGGCGCCATTTGATAAAAGTAAAAAATGATAGTTTTACCTACGAATAAGCGATTAAACTCAACGCAAGTAAAACTAAAGCTATTTTCTACTAAGGGTTTATCAAAGTTTTCTACTCTCGAATCCTATCGCAATATATTGGGGTAAAAGATTCATTTCACTCCTAGTTTTTTAGAATTTGTGTTTTCTAAGACTATCGGTCCTACCAAAGTTAATGAGAGTAATGATGGGAATTATACAACGATGTCAATTCAAATACTAAACAAGATACGAATAACTCATCTACGAAATACTAAATTAATACTAGATAAAGAATTAGGGGGATTAATTCCACCTTAACTCGACTTAATTAACTAGCGAAGATTCGTCGTAATCCGAATTGCAATGCTTTCGCATAGCGATTGGTTCTTCCTAATCCCTAGTTGTTCATGGTAATCTCTACCAACTAACATCTAGCATGTGAAGCAATCCAACTCATTCTCATGGTGAACTAATTACTTTCTAAATTGGAATGGAAAATTACGAGTATTCTACACTAACAACAATCAAGCTTTCATCAAGGCTTATTCAACCCCCTCTAATGGAGGTTTAGCCTAAAGTCATTAAACTATCATTTCCAATAGAATTTAAACAAGACATGATATATAAAGATTCTAAATTTGCTTATTTGAATTCAAATGAAAATCTAATCATGCAAGAAGTAATTAAAACTAGTAATGACAAATAACTAAATCTATAAATTGAAACTAAATAATTAATGAAAAATAAAACTATATTATGAAGAACTAACTAACTTTATTGATCTAATAAAGAAATAATAATTGATTCAATAACTAAATTAAAACAAGATAGTAAAAACTAATTAATTGATAGAGTCTAAATCTAGATCTAAAAATGGTCTCTAATGGCTACCTAAAAAACTACAATAATCTATATAAACTAATTTAATGAATTAAAACTAATTCTATATTACAAAAACTAAATTTTTTGAACTAGAACTAGGTTTAGATCTAGATAGCTTAAGAGCTAAGCTTTTGTCTCTTGATATAGAAAAGTTAGATCCCCAAATTCGTGCATAAGCTAAGGAGCTATGTTTTGGGCCAAAAAATCGAGCCAAAACCCAATTTGTTGAATCCAAGACTTCCAATTATGGTCGTGTTACTGTAGTGCAAGGTTTTACCAACTTATACTACTCTGATCGAGTTCGGACCTAGACCATTGGAAAGAGCTTTCTAAGCTGGTCATTTTGATATAAAATAGGCCCAAATCCGAGGTCTGAGCTCAAAGATATGGCCTTTTGAAGTTCTGTTGACTTTTCTTCAGCTTTCTAATCCGGTTTGGCTTTCACTTAACAGCTTGACTTGGGCTTTTTAAGGGCTTTTTCTCCATGAAACTTAGGCTTTCTTCATAGAACTTTCATAGCAATCACTTTAGCTCCTTTTAGCACCTAATTAGTAACAAATTTACATTTATTCAACTCCGAAGCCTGAAATACTCAAAAGCACGTAATTAGTGATAAACCTATATTATTAATCACATAATTGGTCTAATAGCTATATTGTTAAGGGGTTAAAATGACAGTTTTGGGCTCTTATCATTGGTCTTCATAATAAGCGTGATTAAAGCTCCTTTTGGTGCTAAGACGCAGCTTTTATGATAAGTGGTCTGAAATACTCCTTAACCTAAAAAAGGCAATAAAAGCTATGAGTTGTCTTTTCGTTAAGCGTAAGAAGGACTATAATACAGTAATATACGGATAATAAAATGCACATTTGGGAGCTGATCACCACCCCAAAATAGCATCTTGCTTGTCCTCAACCAAGGATGAGAGAAAAAACTAAGATCACAAATGAGTGATTTATTATTAGTTATACTAATCTCGTTTCGTAGAGTGCAATTGCATTGACCATATGCAACAAGACCTTAAACCACTAGGAATTCCCTAGTGGATGAGCTTTAAGCCTCGTGAAGGCCTGGCATGTCTATCAGTACGTGGGAGCGCGTCTCTGATGCTCTGCAGTGTTCTAGTGACATTGTTCTGAAAATTTCACTGCTCTTGCTAGAAGGTCTGCTACATACTCCGTTATGATGTTACCCTGAGTTTCCCTGAGCTGGTGGAGATATGAGTGCAGAATCCTCTGGCCTCCATGGAGGAAGTGAATTCCATCCATGGGTTGAGTGAACTGTCGAGTGGCATTTTCAGCAAAGTAATCAACCTTCTTCGTCGGGCGTGCTTGCTCAACGGCTCTAGCAGCAGGTGGAAGCCATAACTTCTAAACGCAATGGGCATAGATAGGACCTGTGGTAGCGTCCTTGACCTCCACTAGGGCATCGGTGGCTTGGAACCCCCAGTGCTGCATGATCTTGGTGACCAGCTGGTAGAGGCAGTTGACTTCTTCGGTTTGCAGAGTTGCTCAAAGATATAGGAGACGATGCAAATGCTATTATTCTGCTCTTGAAGAACCCATAGAAGATGAAGCATCGCCTTACCTATATCCGAAGGCTTGGCCAAGCCTAGCAGGTTGTAAAGTCGTCTCTTCAAATATCGCTAGCTAGTTCCTTCAGAGCAAACTCGTAAGCCTTGATGAGACTTGGGGTTTTTAACCCCCTCAAGAACTGTCTCTATCATCATCACGTTGATTGTTTTTCCATCTGGGGACTATTCCGTCTGAACATAAGCCTTTAGAGGGATCCCCAGAACTCCACCACCACTACCTCCTTGGTGAGTTCCAGAGAGCAGCCATCCTTAACAATCGTAATGTAGTCATCCTCCCCTCTAAGCATGCAGGTATAAAATGAAATAGTAAAAGAGGGAGAATAGACCGCATATTCCAACAAAACCAAGAGTTCACATCCTCTTCTTCTGATCTCATCCCTAAAGTGTACTTCAAACATATCGAAATAGAAGAGGTCTTGAAAATTTTGCTCCAGCACAATTTTGAGAACTCGAGCCATTTAGAGTAGGGATTTAAAAAATTTGGGTTTTGAGTTGGAACGGGGGTTGAAAATAGGGAAGATTGTAAAATTTTGGAGTGGTGGTGTGTTGAGGTGTACAGGCGGTCGCAAGCTAAGAGGGGGCGAGCACGAGTCGAGTAGGGCGGCTAGGGTAGTGGATTTTTAGAGTAGAGAAGAAAGGAAGTGGGCGATCACGTGGGCTTAAGGGTTTAATGGCACGTGCCTCTTTTAAGAAAATGAAATTTGGCCCAAGCCCAAATGAATCAGGAAATTCTGATCTTGTCCTCAGTGCATTGCCAACTTCAAAAGCCGATCCATGCTTCATTACTCGTCTGATCTTAACCCGTGAGGTACCAAAACGATCAGTATTGAAAATGACACGTAACAGTATAGGATACACTCACATCCAATAGTAGATGAGAAACAAATGACAGAAAGAACTATACAGGAACTGTAGGAAAATATGTACAGATAACAAAAAGAAAATTTTAATTAATTTTTTTGGGTTCTCAATAAGTTTGACAGAAATTTTAAAAAGGTGGGTCGTTTTAAGTCAGATCCCCAAGACTTGGAAGTTTTTGAAAACTCAAGTCAATCCCAAGCAGACAACTAGATTACTCTCTTAGACCGAGCGTAATGCACTGGGGGATAACACATGTAGATGTAGACTTTGTAAACATAACTATTATGAGGTTGAAGACCCGAGCAAGTTGTTGTTTGACAATTCAAGCACCAGCCTTCTCTCTTAGCCCGTCTCTTATGTGCGTATAAACTCTTACCTAAACCAGGAATGATTTTCGGTATATGTGTACATATCTTAAGTTGCAGTTCTCTGGGAAGTGCTTGCACACGATCATTAAAACTGATCCATCTAGTCTTGCTAGGTGGAGGGTTTTTGTTTGCTACAGAAGACATTTTTGAAAAAAAATTCAGAAATGAGAGAGATTTAGAAGTGGAAAAGATTTAAATGAGAGGGGAAAGATTTTTTAGAAAGGAAATTTTTGAAAATTTTTGGAAAATTTTTAAATGTTTTAACATCAGTTTCTCGAGACAAAAATAGAGAGGTGGAGGCAAAAAGATAGAATTAAATAGAGAATAGTATCATTTTAGGTTACTCTATTTGTTTAATTCTCGTTTGGAAACGCCTCATCTCTTTTTTTTTTCTTTTTTTTTTAGATTTGGTTTTCTCATTCAAAATATATCTCTATCCATATAGAGGTTTTGCCAAGAAGATAAAATTATACATTAATCCGGTATCATTTTGGTTACTCCGGATATATAACTTTCATTTTTATATCTTCTAATTTTGAAAACTATGGCTAGATGTTTTAAGAAACTCGTACTCAAAAGCAGTGATTCTAGGTGTTACTTACTTTAAAAACAGATAATCTTAGGTAACTTTCGTGTCGGCTCTGTGGCGAACCCAATCTAGACAGACAGAGCTTCAGCTACGCGAGTTGGGGGATTTACTGCGCAAGACATGGAATGTCCTGACCCGGGCGAATAGCTCGGTGATATAGGTGACCCTTAGTAAGCAAAGCTGATCTCAAACTGCCTCTAGGTTGGGTTGGTCTAGGGGCTGGTCTGTGTAAAATCCATTGCCTATTTTGAAAAATCACTTAACTATTGATGTATCGAGAATCTATCATTAACAGCGCAAAGAAAACAAACATTTTTGAAAAAGAGGTGTAAAATAAAGAAAAGAAAAATTGTATACTCGCTCCACAGGTTCACACTTACTCCAACGACGAGTAAAAAGTGTTTTACAAAGAATATGCGAGATATACTGTGGACTAAGGCTCCGGCACTTACAACCACACCCTCCAAGTGGAGAGGTCAGGTTACCTTATTGATGTATCCCCTTAAAACAAAAGATGGAATGGAATGGGAAAGGAATACATCGGAAAAAGAGGAATTAATCCTCATAGATGGGATGATTAAGAAAGAGTTTTTAGCGGTCCAGCTTCGTTCACGTCACTTGTTGCTTCAAAGACTGTGTTTGTTGGTTTAGGATTAGGAATAGCTTGACCTGGGAACACACCTTTCTGGGTTTTATCTTGGGCTAACAAGTTCAGAGATTGTTGCATGGATGCTAGGATTTGAGTTTGTTGTTGCATGACAGATAGCATTATTTCGGTAGCCTTATCTGTTTGGACACTAGTTGATAGTGTAATGGGTCTAGGTCTCTTTGGTTGTTGATAGAACCAATGCTCTGTTATGATTGTTATAGGTACCTTGTCATTGTCCTTATCTGAAAGCAGTATTGGTTGGTTTGTTGACACCTGGTGGTGTTTGGTTTTATGGAATGTTCATCCATGCGAAGTTTGGATGTTGTTTCCATGGTGTATTTGGTATATTGAAAGCACACATTTCTTCTGGCTGAAGTGATGATAAGTTTGTGATCAAGGGATAGGTGGCATCTATATGATTAAAGCTTAGACAGAAATTGCATGGTAAGGTATTTATGTTCAGGACAGGATGAGGGTTTGGTCTTTTTGTTTGGTTGTGCGGGCATCTATCTTTCTTGTGTGGGTTTCTATTAGGGTTTTGATTTATGGATCTGATTTCATCTCAAAAATACCACTAACCTTAGATGTACTGGGTTGGGCTGTTTTGGAATTGTTTATGTCGCCCCAATGGGTACTATTTTCAGCTTGGTTTTCAAGAAAGGTTAAAGCTTCGGTTCCACCTCTATCTAAAAAATTACCATTACTCATAATGTCAAGGGTTACTTTGTGTTCTGGGAGAATGCCTTTGAAGAAACATTGGACAAGAGTGAATTTTTCTAGTTTATGGTGAGGACATGAATGGATTAGGCCAAAGAATCTATCCCATGCTTCGAAAAATGTCTCACTCGAACTCTGTCTGAAGAACTATATCTTACTTCTTATCTCTTCTATTTTCTTCGGCGGAAAGTACTTCTTCATGAAGGAGAACACAACCATTTCCCATTTATTGAAAAAGTCGGCCTTCTGTAAAAGAAGCCAAGCATGACTCTTGCCAGATAGAGTGAAAAGACACACTCGTAGCTTCACCTGATCGTCGGTGACGCCCAGATGATGAAAGGTATTACATACTTCATGTATCCGGCGTAGATGCTCGTACAGTAACTCGTGTTCTAACCTGTGAAAGATGGGTAGAAGATTGAACACGTTCGGTGGAATCCTAAAATCGCTCGTAAATGGTGTGAGTCGTATACAAGATGGAGGCCCATCTTGCAACCGTGTGTAGAAGTTGAAGAGAGGCTCTTCAGCTTGCACTACTTCGTCAACCATCTTAAGAGATGGAGGGTTAGAAACAAGAGATTGTCTAGGTCGACGAACTCTCCTACGTTAGTAAGTTTTATTCTTGCTAATACTAAAAGTGCCTAAACGTAGTATCATACACTTTTAGCAAGACCCCAAAACTATTCTAATATGCGCAAATGGTGCAATGTATGCTCAAGAAATCGAAATTCGTTTTTGCAAGTATGGAGTTTTGAAAACATTACTTTTGGCCTATATTTTACTATGCCCTGTTCAGAGGAACAATTGGGTGCGAGACTAGGATGGCTCTACTACACGTCTCAGAAGAGTAGGCAGTCACTTCACCAAGTTGTTTGCTACCAAGATCTCACTCACGATAAATCTGGGAAAGGGGAATGAGGAAGGTAGTTGGTCCACCGGAATCTGGTAACTTATTACTCTAAATTCTCGTGGCTATATTTTTGTCCTTTTCTTGAGGAGCATGACTACTTGGGCTCTAGTTGATTGATTTTAATTAATTTTTTTGGTCTAGGGTTTTCAAGAATCAAGCAACGTCCATTTTACCTACATTGGGTAATGACTTCCTAATGGTTGTTATGACTCGGGTTCAGCCTTATGCGCGAATGTAAATTGTAGTGCAGAAAGTAAATTTCAAACAATCACATAAACATGCTTGAACATACAAGTATCCTCTTACTTGGGCTTCGAGGAGGTTTAGAATTTATCTCTTAAGCCGTGCTTACACGCTGCTTGAGGAGAAGAGGACGTCGGTTGGCGCTTGATATGAGAATCAGGCCTAACCTTTCGAGTTTTACCCTGTTTTAAGTTATAATAAAGGCCCACTTAAAAAGCCCACAAGTTGGGTTTTTGACAATTTATACAACTTTACCTTCAAGGGCTCAAACTTAAAACTAAACTACAATTATACTAATCTAATTAACTAGTTTTAGATTAATCACCTAGATTAACTAGAGTCAAATGGACTTAGAGTATTGATTACCAAGTTGATCCATAATGTGTGAGCTATGATCCACAACTTGCCTCACACACTTAAATTTCCCAAAGCAATTAAAACTCTAATACATTGGTAAGTATAAAACTTAATCCAAGTTTAACTCATGTTCATCATAAGAAATCAATCAAAAACCAATTTTTCTCTTTTTTTTTCGTTTTTCTTTTTATCACTAACTATTACAAACAAGTTCCACTGTTTTCTCCTACTCTATTACAAAATTTGGGCTCGGAGTACAACTGTGTGTCACAAATCAATTGGACTGCAACAAAACCGGCCACACCTCGCTAGAAGTCGTGGGCGGTCACCCTTGCCACGCCCGCCGGCTCTAGTGAACGGCCGTCAGTTTTTTTTTACGTTTGTCTTCAGCTCCTTTCCAGCTTCGTTGTTCCGCTTTTGCAAAAAAGTATCTCAGTACAGAGAAACAATAAAAATAAAATGATGAAAAATTGAAAAAAAAAATATATATAAATGGAAAGATGAGAATGATGCTCCCTTCTTAGATTTTCAACCAATCACTCTCACTCCTTCAATCCATGACGGCGACGCCATTTGAAGCTTTAATATTGTAGTGAGTATACTTTAAAAGAGTTTAGATTAAGAGTTGAGGTTCATCCTAAATTATTTAGAGTTTGAGTGAGGGAGATATGAAGAAGAAATGTAGTCTCTTGTAGGATTAGAATGGTTATAAGCTATGAAAACTTGAAAGCTTTGATTGTTGTATTGAAGTGACTTGAAAACATGAAAGGGAAGATTGATTAAAACATTGAAATGAAAGCAACAAACAAGATTGAAGATTAAAACAAAGAACAAGAAGATAACAAGTTAATTGAAATAAAGAACAAGTAAATAACAAGATTGAAATGAAATAAAACAACAAAAAAATAAAAACATAAATTGAAAAACAAGACAAGAAAATAAACAAACCAAATGGTTTGGATCCTAAGACAATGGATGAGTTCTCTTTCTTTTGCTTTTTGATTATATACCCCTACTTTTGCCATTTATAGATTTGCCCTCCTCCATTACAAACTAGACACCTCACCTTTTCACTTTTGCTTTTGCTTTTACTTTTTGGTTTCTTCATGACCAATGTAGGTTTAGGGAGAAAGTCTTCATAATTTGAGATAAGGGCCTCCATCTTTGGTTTTCTGATTTGAGGACTTTGACCAATTGACTTTGACTTTTTCAGCACTTTTCCATATCAGCTACTGTTCTTCATAATAAGCGTGTTAAGACTCATTTTGGTGTTAAGATGCAGATTTTATGATAAGTGGTCTGAAATACTCCTTAACCTTAAAGAGACAATAAAAACTATGAGTTGTCTTTTCGTTAAGGATAAGAGGGACTGTAATGCAGCAATATACGGGTAATAAAATGCACATTTGGGAGCTTATCACTTATACTACTTATATTAGACTATTATGACTATCATGCTATCTATTTGATTTCCTAATTCCTCTTTTACTCTTTTTATTATCTATATTAATGTCATTTTATGAACTTTGTATGTCTTAAAGTCATATTAGACAGTAAAAATTTGACCTCGGCAAAACAATTCAACTTTGTTAGTTGGCCGTCTTCGCACCTTCATAAAAGTTCATTAGAAAATGTTTAAATCTACAATGCAAAGGAGTTAGTAGTTCGTACTTATTAGTAGACTTCAAGAGCTTGATTCCATACTGATGATCTCCATAACTGCCTCCCAGAAAATCTACTATCTATATACTAAACTAGAGACCTCTAAGGGAGGATTTCTCTCTCCTAGGTGGCACTCTAATATGAGAGATAGTCTTTTTCTAATAGCCTACAATGCCACGTGGAACCTATTTAGAGAGTTTGAGTGTATTTTTACTTCCTATATATTTTACCAAAGAAAAAAAAAACTTGCTAAAAAATAGTTTTCTTTCCTAGGTGGCTTTCTATCATGCCCTCTACCATGCCACGTGGAACCTCCTTAGAGATTTTGATTGTATTTCTATTTTCCATGTTTCAGCAAGAGAGTTCTAATTGGCAACCATATAGAAAACGTTGATAAAAAATAGGTGATTCTAAGTCCAATTTGGAAACTACCAAGTATGGTTGCAAACCAATCCTATTCGCAATGAATTGATAAGAAAAGACCTGCTAAAAAGGTTTAATTCGATAGAAAACGTTGGTATGATCTGCACAAGAAGTTTAGATTGAAAAATGCACATCATTATTAAATTTATTAAGTGTTTTAACTAATTAAGGAAAGGGTTTAAGGAAACAAATGATTTTCTTTCCCAAATAGCGTACAACGTACTAATGACCCTATCGTTCCTTATATTTGTGGGAAACTGATTAGAACTAGCCAT
The DNA here is from genome assembly GCF_015680905.1 of Coptis chinensis. Classification (NCBI taxonomy): domain Eukaryota; kingdom Viridiplantae; phylum Streptophyta; class Magnoliopsida; order Ranunculales; family Ranunculaceae; genus Coptis; species Coptis chinensis. The sequence continues at coordinate 69,097,796 of NC_141457.1, read as the reverse complement.
GCACCCCAACCTGTGGTCGGGCCTACTATTTTTAAACCCATCATGTCTGGGCCTGTTAATTTTTCAAAAAAATTTAATTGGGCTTTTGTTCACTTATAAATTTAAGGCTAGTTAATTTGGGTTTCTTTAATTTTTAAAAACTTTTGTTGGGCTTTTGTTAATGAATTTAGATTACGTAAAAATATAAATGCGTACCCACTTAAGAGTTTGGAACTTTTTTCGGAGAACAAAGCTTCAAACATTACCGACAATTGGGGTAAAAAACAATTAAATAAGTACTTAGAAGTTGAAGTTGTACAATATTCAATATCGTCGTTTCTACTTTCTACATTTTTTTGGTAACCAATATTGTTTCAACTTTATCATGGAGCATCCAGCCCATCAATAAAAACGTACAATTCTTGAATGAAGGTTTCTACTGTCGAAAGTTGAAAAATAAAATAAAAGGATCATCACTTCCCCAACCTACCTTCTTTTCTAGCAAAAAGAGAAATCAATCATTCACAAATTCTTCTGTATTTCATCTAAATCTTGGATAAGTGATGCACAAAGCCAATCTATGCCAAAGAGTAACAAAACAACAATATCCGTCTGGAATAGAGACCGACATCTTAAAACCGTGCAACTTCATCCCCTAGATATATGACAATAATGAAAATCTTTTAAGGTGATTTAATTACATTTTTAATAGCATCACCATGCCACCACAATTTTATAGGATTCTTACACATAAAAGTGAAATAAGTCTAATTAAAATACATCAATTAAATGGACCCTTGCCTCTTTGAGAAGTTTGTAACAACATAGAACTATCTCAAAGACATTAATTATTCCCCTACAAAACAATATGATAAACTCATTCACATCTGACATGCCTACAACAGAGCTTCTCAATTCTAGGCAGAAAAGCAAGTTATGAACTATACTCCTCATTCAAATTCAAATGAATTCATCTCACCAAACTTAGCAAAATGGCACAAAAGTCAAGTCAATGCTAGATAAAAGGGATCTCGCTTATACTAATATCCTCCAAATTTCCCCTTCTCCATATTGTCGTAACTATCCAAAGCTATATGTAATTTTGTATTCATTTGTGTTATATTATTGTTCACTTTTATTTCTACGAAGCTAGAAAGTCTAGAACCACCGTCATTGTCTACACAAAAGGATGGGTATGGTTTTTGCAGCCTCTTGTTTTAACAGCAAATCTACGCTTCGTATGCATGCGCGCACACAGTGGGAGAAAAAACATTACTGAAGAAGTCTTCTCAGTTGGATTCTCATATGCAATTTAATCCATATGTTGAAAAATTCAATGATGTACTGTATCCTATTATTCTACAAGGATTTATTGGTTTATTCTCTATCAAGATTTATTGGGTTGATTTGAGTTGACTACAGTAAATCCCTATTCAGAAAGTCAAATAGCCCACAGCTTGATGACCCCGTTTAACCCGCCAATATAGTGTGTTTTTTTATTGTGTATTTTTTTTTTCGCAAAAATGCAAGCAAAGTCTACAGCTGTATTTGCCTTCCTATATACATGAACAACCTGCACTTGTCATACTTGTTGCATCAGCTCCCAAATCTCTAAGACTTTGTTTTCCACTTCCCATGGAGTTCTTTCCTTCTTGCTTATTATCTGAGCTGCGTGTTTTGAATATATATGTTTCAATCTTCACCTTGTTATTTCCTTCTCTGCATATTTTGAGAACATTAACAATTGCTATCAACTCTTGGCTGATCACAGTTCTTACGCCTTTTGGCAGAGTTGTGGTCCCTGATGACACCTCTTGATCCTGCTCTACCAGACTGTTAGCTACCATCAATGTTAAGTTTCATTTATCCTGGGTCAGGTGGTTCCCAAATGAGAGAGAGTTGCTGAGCGGGGATAGATGTGACCAGTATGCCCAATCTATTTGTAAAATCCCTTATTAAAGGATTATCACGTACCCGAATCATTTTGTTTTGTAGAATCCTTCTGATTTCTTCCTTGGGCCCGTTGAGTAAAGTCCTCTAATCACATGCCTATTTCTTGAATCTTCTACTGTTTCATTTTTTCCATAACCAATATAGAGTGGTACTTTCCATGCAAACTTTAAAAAATTTCAAAAAAGTGTATTTTTCTTTTTTACTGTGTGAAGAATCCATTTCCATTCTTCCTAAGCTTCTAAAACTATTCTTTGGTATCCACAACCTTGTTTACCTCCTTCCAGATTGTCTTTGTACTGTGTACCCACAGTTAAAGAAAGGTGTTGAATGCTTTCTCTAGCAGTATTACATATGAAGAAGTTAAGATCTTGAGCTACACCAATTTGTCCTGGGTAAGAACGTAGGGCTCTAGATAGTAATTATTGCCCCATCATAAACTTGTGTCTAGGTAGAGACCATCGACACCACATTAGCGTACTCCAACACACAGGTTGTCCATGCCCTCTAATTGCTTCATATGCTGATTTTGTGGAGCATTTACCTGTAGAAAGCAAAAAAGTAATGAAAATGATGCATGAAAGGGTTATCTTTTATCAAAATTATGTTTTAAATCCATCCAATGTAGCAGAATAATCTATATCAAACATAAGTTGCCTAATTTTTATGATAGTTCTTCGAAACAATTATACAACAAAATGCTTTAGGCAAATTTGGACGATTAGTACATTTTTTTCGTAGCTTGAACAACAGATGACGCTGTGAAGCTTTCTCTTCCATTTTTTTACACCAATTATGTCAAATGGACCATATTGGTTCATTAAAAAGAATAAAAACCCATCATTTGGCCACCACTGGAGTCATAAGTCCTATGAAAAACTAATAATCAATATTAATCTAACATGCTTCAATCGAAATGGTGTATAAGGAAGACATATCCAAAGTTACTAACAGAGGAATGAAGACAGTGTTAAAATACATGAATCTGACAAAAAAAAATGAACTCAAATCTTACTGAAAAATTTCACAATAAGATTTTCGTTTCCTGAGCAACCACCAAAATATGAGCAAATGATAAGAATTTACAAAAGCTATAAGCCTATAATTCCAAACAAACACCCAAGTTAGATGGGATTCACTAAAATTGATACGAACATGTGCAATCATTCACGCTAAAAGTAGTACCATCTATAAAGCTTGTAAACGTGAATATATTTAAGCTTCTAACTCACATCATATACATCAAAACAATATAACAAGTAAATTTTATAAGTGAAAAAGAATAGGTATGTTATAAATCAAACTCAAAAACTTTGAATGTTAATTCCTCTATCACTATGCATTGCACTCACATAACAATTTTTTCCCCTACAAATACGTCATGTAAGTTAATTCTCATTCAAAATGGTTAAAACCATCTTGGCATTGTTTTTATCAATAGCAGACTAAGCAATTATATCAATCAAGTCACACTATCTAATTATCGTAATATTAACTACGCTTAGTTATGCAAGGCTTGCTCAACAAATTACACGGGTAATGTACTTAGAAAGCGTAAAACTATTGAAAATATGGTACATTGGAGCAAAGGTGTTTGAGTGTTACCACGTAAAATAAAGAAAATTAACAAATCAGTTCACACCCTTTAAGAGCTTATGCAATTGAAATTTTATTACCAAATAATTCAAATCAACAAAGACACTGATTGGAATTAGATGGCAAGATACATTGCATGGTTGCCAGTTAGTGCAATCAAACAGTAGTACATGAAAATATTCTAAAATCAAATTTACCGATAATATGTTATCACAATCTACTACATATTTCTTGTTAACTTAGTAATTGTTGGTAGTTGATAGCAAATAATAACACACCATCATTAACGATAAGAACCTAGTTTTGTTCATTCTCTATGTTAATCATTGAAAATAACTAACTATACCATAAACACATTTAAAAAAATAAAAATAAACTAATATCGTAGAGACCAAAAATCATGTTTCTGAATATCTTTGAAAGGAATTCAAAACGTCCTTGCACTATTGGTAAAAATATGAAATCAAACACAAAATTTGGGTTATAAGCATTATACAATCGAACAAATATACCCAATCCCATATCCAACAAATTCAGTTATAAAAAGATAGTAAACATACATGTAGAATCCAATAGTTCAGTTAAAAATTCAGGAGTTATTTTTTTTTTCCATCAGTCCAACTTCCAAACACCTTGGACGTAGATTTTTCCACTGCCGCCTATGGTCTCAAAGTGGTTTAGTCTTGATATGAACAATAACTTCAATGAGCCAAAAGTGTCTAACAGGTTTGGTTCTAGGATTCATTTTCGTCTCTCACTTGATGGAGGTTACCATGTTCTGGATGAGTTTATGATGTACAGTAGTGATGGAAGGCCTACTGCAAAACAACTCTGGAAACCGCATGTTAGTGTGCTTGAGATGGGTGTCTTGGGGAGCAACCGGACTAATGCCAATGAAGATCAAGGTGGGAAAAGGAAGCACAATTGATGCATACTTGCATTGCAAAGTATGGTCGAAATGGGTTCGCACTTTTCGCATGGTGATGAAGCGGTATACATGGGAGGGTCCGATCCCCGCGACCGTGGCGATGATTGGAGTTGGAGGGCGTGACTCTCGAATAGGAAAAGTGAGAATTCAACTTTCGACTTTGGAATCTGAACGTGTCTACACTCATGCATACCCGTTACTGATGCTACACCCTTCTAGTGTTAAGAAAATGGGGGAGCTTCACTTGGCTATTCGATTTTCCTGTGCGAATATGGCTAATGTGCTTCATATGTACATGTCACCACTGCTGCCAAAGATGCACTATGCACAGCCATTGTCTGTCTCTCAAGTTGAGAGCCTGAGGTATCAGGCAATTAAATTCCAAATCCTCCTTCGAATTGAAGATTTAAAATCATTAAATTTTATTTATTAGAGAATCATCAATAGAAAACCGGTGAAGAGACAGATAGAATAGAAAGGAATACCAAATATAAAAAAAAACAAAAGAATGGGTATACAAAGAAACAGTATTTTACCTCTTGTTGCTTGCGGTGGAACAATGGGTCTTGAAGCCATCTCTTCTTCTTCTTCTTCTTCGATTAACAAAAACACCTTCAAGAATCGAGAAACAATAACCTCTAGTTGATTGATTCAACCATAACTCCTGACGAATAACGTATAATATAAATTTGGGCTACCGATTGTTTTATTGAAGTATGTTTTCTTTCGATTTTGGTTTAGTATTTTTTTTGTGAGAGAGTTTGGGGTGTTTGTTTTAAGTTTTTTTTTTTTTTTTTTTAAGAAGTGGAAATTTTATTGATAATGGTAACGAGTTTTATAAATAATTAGGACAAGCATGCAACAAGCTGCGCCGCAAGTCCTTTCTGAATGGCAAATCATATCCTCCTAAATACAAACTTGTTAGAACCAGCTGTCATTACGTTGCAGTCCATAACTTTCTACAATCTCTTAAAGAGCTCAACAGACTATTGTGACAAGAAACCAAAAGTGTCGAAACTGAACGGAATGAAACAATGCTGGTTAGCCCTACAAGCCTCCTCGTGTTTCTCAATATTTTCTGTCACTGCTCTATTAGCTGCGTCACCCACCTCAAAGACTCCATTCCCAATCCCTACCAACGAAAAGGCTCCAATTACATCAACACACGCATGCCTCCCCTCAGACCAACTGTAGATCAATACATCCGCAGGCCGAAGTGTCGATCTTCTCTCATTCGGATCAGTAAGAAAATTGACGGGAGCCTCCTTATTCACTTGTACCCCAGCCCTCCAAAATGCATCACATAAAATGTCTCTGACATGATCATGTCGATATTTGAAACCTAAAAAGTGTCGACAATGTGCTGCATGGTAGACAGAGACTCAATACACTGCTAGCAACATCAAGAATCGTATCAACATGCATTAGGCCACAACTCCTAAAAATATGGTTCTGAAGCTCAGAAGTCTGGCAACGGGAGGCCACGAAAGCAAAAGTAGAGATATCAAAGGCATAATAGATACCTAACCCACCAAGACGTAATGGGAGTGTCGATAAATGCCACTACAAATCACCGAAGCCAGGACCATCAGAAACCACAATACCCTGGAGAACACTGCGGAGATATCGATCAAAAGTCTTAGCTGCCTCTCTAAAAAGCGATGGTGGACAAGTACGAATCGCAAAGACCAACTTAGAAAGCCCAACACAAGCTCATAAAAGCGCTAACTCACACTGAGGATCTTCCAACACAGCTAAATAGTCCATCAAAGTTATAACATTTTCAACACGCTTTCGAGCAAGGCCCCTGACAAAGGATTGATCAGTGCTGACCGCACCTCCAAGCAACCTAACCCCCTGCTGAGGATGGGACAGATCTGAAGGAAAGAGACTGGGAGTGGAGACATGGATCCAGTGATGGCCAAAATACCTCAGTTTTAGCCACATTAAAAACCAGCCCATAAGAAGGTCCTTCTTCTTGAATCATACCCAAAGCTGTCACCACCTATTCTGTATCTCCGATCAGAGTCCCACCATCTAGGTACCAAGCCTGTAGCAATAATTGACAACTGGACTAAATCTGTAGAATCAGAGGATGCAGCACCATTGCAAAGAGAAGGGGACCCAAAGGGTCGCCTTGCTGGACCCTAGTAGCAGACCATATGTAGCCATCTCCCAAATATAACCTTGCAGGTTGACAATACTAGTACTCGACCCAAGGGGCAATAGCTGGGCACCAGATACGAACCTCTCTTAACATGGTAGTCCGATCAACCATGTTAAAGGCATTTCGAAAATCTACAAGTAGCATCGAAAAGGAGGTATTGTCCCTGTTAGCATACACTATATGATTGACAACGTGCAAAATTGTTTATGCTCCACCAAAAACGCCAACCCCATATTGAAAATCTTGTAAGTACCCTACCACGTCTTTGGAAACTCCTTTCATTGCAATCTTGGAGACCAAACGGCGCCAAACCATGCCCACAGCTATAGGAGGAATACTATTATCCGGCTTAAGAAGTGGAGTAAGCAGAGCACTCACAATGAACTCCGTTAACGGCTGTGGACATCATCCCTGTAACCAAAGATTCACCATAGGGGTCAATGCATCTAGCAAATCAGACGATATAGCTGTTGTAGCACCACTCATGGCATCCAACAAGTGCTGAGCTCGAAGACTATCATAGCCACAAGAAGTACCTTTAGGAAATGACCTAATACATGATAATAGGGCGTCTCTCTTTACCACTAAAGGGGGCTTAGCAAAAGGAACAATTGGTCTTACAGGTGGTTGTCGCATCGGGTGCTTCTCCTCTAATGCACATATGGTCTCCGCAATATTGGAGGCAACTCCTGATGAAGTCAACACTTTTACTGCTGCAGCAAAATGTTCATCAGCAACTTTTTGCAAGCATCGACGCACATTCTGAATAGGGACAGATCTCTAGGGTGGCTGGATTGAAGGAGGCTCTATTACGAACTCTAAGAGACGAAACATCCTACCAGGCTCATTCCATGTCGTCAAAGCACGGAGAATATATTTCTGCTGAAGGTTTTTTCTAGTACCAGAACGACGTTCCTGATGATTCTGTGGTTGAAAAACTTGTAGAGTATAGCGCGACAGAAGAAGGAAATGAGCCCAGGGAATAACTGAACCAGGATCAGCCGTAATATCCCAGAGAGCAGATTTCAGTGCACCAGAAAAAGCCAAACGACAAGCACATGGTATACTTTTCACAGTACGAAAAGGTATATGGAATACACTATCAAGTAACGTCTCATCAAGATGCGAAACATTACCAAGCTGATTAGGGGTATCACCGTCACCCCTGTGTGTCGTGAGTGTAAGATCCGTAGTGTTGGGCTTAGAGGGCGGCTGTGGTATGCCCACAATAACACATACGGGTTCTCCACTCTATCAAAGCAGGCGGTTCTATGGTATCATCTAGATGATGACACGGTATCCCAAGTGCATGGATGCAAAGACAAATTCCACAAACCCATTTGTCTAATGACCTTAAGGAGTTCTCTAGTGACAAATACAGTTCACGGTCATCCTTAATTTCATCTCATACCCTATCGATACTCAACTGGAAATCCAAATGTTGTTTATCAAAATATGTGAAAATGTAGGGAACAGTAAACCCATTACCATTCACTCCATTGGTGCATCCATGACGGTCCTGGAAAGGACAATGGACACATTTCTTAGGGGGTGGGGCATAGACCCCCGAAGAAGTAACTGAGAGGGCAAGACCTTTCTTCCCTCTCATAACCAAATCCCGCAGTCAAGTCAACAAATCCCAAACCAAACAAATCCCAAACTATACATATCCCATACCCTAAAACCCATCGAACAACAACACACAAAACCCAATACAGACAAATCCACAGACAAATCCTAAACCAGTCCAACAAACAAATCCAAAACCAACTGCTGTCAGCAGTTCAGCTTACTGGTGGGGAATTGGTTATGAAGTCTTCGGTTGCAAAAACAGACAAGAAAAGAAACAGTATACGACACTGTTCCAACAAACAAAAATTTTGAAAAACAAAAACCAATGAGTGCACTGTTGCTGACGGTGGTGAGTGAGTGAGTGACAGTGCTACGGCAATGATGCTGACGGTGGTGAGTGACAGTGTTACGACAAGCTTCGTTTTGCTATTTATGTTTTTTAACAGTAATGATGGTGGATGGTGGGGAGCAGGAAAGGGTTGGGTTTTAATTTGGTGGATGAAGAAATGGTAGCGAGTAGGTGGTGCACGGTGGGAAGGCAACGTGTGGTGCTGCACCGTCGGGTTGGGATTATTGTAGATCTTGATTTTGGTTTGGTGGTTGTGGTGATGGTGAGGTGAGGGACTGGTGGTGGTGGTAAGGTGCCAACGATCGAGAAGAAGGGTTTTAAATTGGTGGAGATGGTGGAGGATTAGCGGTGGCAGTGGCAGCACCAAGTTAGTGCTGGTGGAAGGAGACGACGGTGGAGTGGAGTGTGGTGCGGCACAAGAGGTGCGGCGTGGAGAAGAAAACGTGGAAGGGTTTTTTTCTTTTTTTTCTTTTTTCTTTTTTTTTTAATTGAAGTGGGGTGTTTCACGAAGAGTGGGGTTTTGTTTCTGTGAATAAGAAGAAGGCAGTTAGGTTACGCTTAACGAAGGGTTGGGTTCTTTTTTTATTTGATAATTACTAAAACAGCCATACATAGAATTGAAATAACAGGCGTAGAATTGAAATAATGGACGTAGTTTTATTTTATTTTTTTCCAACACACATGAAAGGACAATTTTGACTTATATTAAATTAGAAAGGACACCAAATTCAGGGTTAGTTTGGTAAGAAGACAAGTAATTACTTTTCAAGTAGGGACTATTTTAAAAACTTTGCTAACGTGGCTCACTATGAGCATCTTGGAAGAACCGATATTAATGTAGGTAGAATACAGTTGGGAGTTAGGGAATGATTCATCTATTTGTATGGTTCTCCAAAATGCTAATGAAGGAAAGGAGAGCAATAATGATGACAGGGTTAAGATGTTGTTTGATTAGTTGCTGAAAAAGCACATCCTTCAAAGGAAAAGGAAGAAGCCAAATTAAAAGAGAATCTCAGGAGCGATTGTGCATCTAGGGACTTTTCCACAAAATGCATGGACTGAATATAAAACATAATGTTGTCACCTTCTCAACTATTTTGAATGCTTGCAAGTAAACTATATTCTATAATCCTATTATGTCATGCTATGCTTCTCTCTTTTTTCTCGAGATAATAGAGTTTGATGTGAGTGTAGTAGAGCTATTGAATTTGATAGTACAAATAGTCTAAACAATATGCGTTCAATTTGTGTTCCTTTATGTAATACATATATGCAATATAATTATGTTGATCATGCAGTTGCACATATTACATGATTGAGTGGTAGGGAATTAAAGAAGAAAATCCTTAACAAGTGCAGAAACGTTGGCAGTGTATGTGTTTTGGACAAGACACAGTAAGTCGAAACAAGTTTGCATTGGAGAATATATAACCAAATATGGAACACATGGAGAATGGTAGCTAGCAATATTAGGAAGCACTTAAGAGTCGGTAACGGATATGTTAGAATGGAAGAATGTGTATTAGCGAGAAATATGATTGTGAGTGTATGGCCCGAGGAATTAGTTATTACTCACTCTGAAATTCAGTGTGATATGGGTAGGGGATGAGTTTGGTTTGAGCGAGGACGACGACTGGGCAAGAAAAAGCTTAACTCAACATTGTCTTAATCTGAAGGTGTTGTATATCCAAGCTCAATTAATGCCTAAAGTAGAGCTCACACCTAAGCTATCCACTAAAAACCCTATGCATAATAGTGTGGCAGCATATGCAGGGGAGTCACTCAAATGTAGGTGAAGATAGATATTGGCCTGGACAAAGATAATGCTTCTGAAATTATTAACACTTTGAAAATTAAGACCACTGATGCTATTTTGAAGTTACAAAGCTCTTAAAACTTAGATACTTAACAATTAGCTCATTATCTTGCATTATTTCTTCTAAATATTCCCTATTCCTTTTTTTAATTTCACAGACATCTAAGCGTTAAATTTTATAGGTTAAATTATGGAATTGTTTCTTATTGCTATAGTCCATAGTATGAAGGTTTTTCACATTATAGAGCTTTGGTACTTTAGCTATGAGGCATGTAAAAGTTTTTTTAAGGCAATTATGTATGGGATTGTACCTTTGTTGATTGTTTTACTATGAGTTTTTTATGAAACAATTTAAAAAAAAAATCCGAAATAAGCTAGGGTTAGGCAGACCCTCACCTGTATTACCAATAAACACTATAATCTAACATACATCTTCCCAGAAGCGTCTTCCTCCATTATTACAATCAACTGATAATCTAGTGGAGGAGTTAAGAAATTACAAAAATTACATTTTGTCTCACAAAGGCCCACCAGGTAGTCAGCTGCCCTATTGCATTCCCTGAATACATGGGTGAACGACGCAAATTCAAACGCCTCCTTAATCTTATGAATGGCCTGTACCAGATCTTCACAAAACTAGGGAGGTTTTTCAAGTTTGTTAATAGCTTGGATAGCTCTCATAGAGTCTGACTCGACTTGAACTTGCTTAAACAACTTGTTTTCGCAAAGTCTCAGTTCTACTTCTATGGCCTTTAGCTCTTGGAAAATGACCGACTCCAATCCTCCACTTCCATTAAATCCTGATATCACTCCACCATGTTCATCTCGGATAATTCCTCCATGCCGGACCCCTTTAGGTGTCACTGAACCATCTGTGTTCAATTTAACCTTTCTTACCTCAGGCTTGTTCCAAGAAACTTGTTTTTGAACTGGCGTGTTCAGTCAAGTTTGCACTCTAATGGATGTGAGTAGCATCTTCATGTCCACAAAATCAGTCATTTATGGTAGAATCGAGTGCATATATGTCTTAAGTTCCCTGCACAATCTGCAAAAAACCACTACCACTGATTTGGACTGATTTCAAAATCTCCTTGCATTTCGCTCCTTCCAAATTGCATCGACCACGGCACAAATATAGACTTTGTACACCTCGTAGATCGATCCTATTTTTCTGCATAGCTTGATGATCGATGACCATTCTCGGTTTGCATTGCGAGCGTCAGTCGATATATGAAGCAGTTGCTTGATGTGAAGCAGCAGCTCCTTGGAGTATGCGTACTCAAAAAAAATGCTTGGAGAATTCCCTGCTCCTGCTGCAAAGACAGCACGACGAGTGGTTGAGAATCTTTTTTTAGATCAGTCTATCCTATGTAGGCAGGTTGTTGGCCCATAGCTGCCAACACGAAAACGAGTGCTTGGGTATCACCCATTTGGCCCACACTACCCTGCTCTATCTTACTTTGGTTCCCGATGATCTCAATGCCATGTAGCCACTTTTGGATGTAAATTGTCCTGACTGATGCGGCAACCAAATTACTCTGTCACTTTCCAAATTTCTATTAATGCCGACCTCCAGAATAAGTTTTTTCAAGCTTGGGTTATGAGTGTTATGAACTGCTGCCAACCATTCTCCATTGTTGATGATGTGGCTAACTTTGGTATCGATGGGGAATTGCCATTCTGCTATTGCTAGAGGATTTTCAATGAGAGGAGCCGAACCACACCAAATGTCATGCCAGAATAAAGTGTTTTCTCCATCTACTATACTATACCTTATCAACTTCCTGGCCTCTGTCCTTGCTTGAAGCACATGTCTCCATGACCATGAGCAATCTCTCGAGACTGGCATAGTCCAAAAGAACTTGTCCTTAATATGATTCTTCCAGGTCCACTGCACCCACACACTATTTTCCTTCGATGCAATTTTATGTACCAGACCACAATATGCTCCTCGGTTCCAAACTTGCAAGTTCATGATACCAAGTCCGCCTTCTTCTTTGATTTTGCTGATAGTGCTAAAACTAGCATGATGGATCGCTCTTTTCATATTTGCTCCACTCCACAGAAATCTAGCACAAATCTTTTCTATATTCTCCAGGTAAGTTTTGGGCAGAATGAAGGTTCTGGACCAGTAAGAGTGAAAAGACATAATCACTGAGTGAATAAGTTGCAGTCTCCCGGCATGTGACAAAAATCTTCACTTCCAATTGGTGATTCTGGACGCGACTTTCTCAATGAGAGGTTGACATTCCCGAATGCCCAGTCTAGCCGAAATGAGTGGTAGACCCAGGTATCTCACTGGTGGAATCACAAGTTGCACTCCAAGAATCTAAGCTAGAGAACTGCCATCTGGTTGATTTAAGGCCCCTGTCAACAACGAAGTTTTAAGAGAGTTCATTTGTAACCATGTGGCCTGGCCAAACTCTTCTAAAACTTCCTTGAGAGCAGCAATAGAATATGTGTCTCCCTTACAGAATATCAAGACATCATCAGCAAATGCTAGGTGTGACAGCTGGCTTTTTTTGCATTTAGAGTGGTATTTGATCATCTTGGAGGCCAATCTGTCCTTCAGTAAATAGGCCAAAATCTCCATCACCAGAACAAATAAGTAAGGAGAAAGCGGATCTCCTTGTCTCAACCTCTGGCACCTGGAAAGAATCCTTCTAGGGAACCATTGACAAGGATGGAATATAATGGTGTAGTTATGCACATCTCAATCCATTTTCTCAGCTGCTTCGGAAATTTGAAAGTGATAAGCATGGCTTTAACTGCTTCCCAACTCACCATATCATAAGCTTTTTTGATGTCTAGCTTAATGGAGCATCTCGGAGTCCCATGTTTCCTGTCATAGCCTCGAAGTAATTCATGTGAGAGTAAAATATTATCTTGAATCATTCTACCAGAGATGAAAGCCGATTGGTTAGAAAAAACAAGATCATCAATCACTATCTTGAGTCTATTAGTAATGACTTTAGAGATACACTTATAAACAATGTTACATAGAGCAATGGGTCGAAAGTCTTCTACTTTAGACGGATTATATATCTTTGGAATAAGACACAGAAAGGTTGAATTAACTCCTCTAGGCATCTTGCAAGTATGGAAAACATTTGTAATAGCATTCATAAAATCCATACCTACAATCCCCCAACAACTCTTGAAAAAAAATATATGGATTGAATCCATCAGGACCAGGAGCAGAACTGTTCTTCATAGAAAAAAGGGCCTCTTTGATCTCATTCTCAAAAATGTCCACCTCTAGAAACACCTGAATACTCTGTATCACCCCTTTGACTTGCAAGGAATTGAAAAAATCATCGTCACTAATGGGCTCAGACGGAGTGCCAATGAGTCTCTTGTAATACTGTAGAAACATCTCTATAACATGACTCTGGCCAAATACTGCATTTCCATGATCATCCAATATACTCCATATCCCTCCTCTTGCTTTCCTTTCTTTAATGAGATTGAAAAAGAAAGATGTGCATTTGTCTCCACCCATCATCCATTCCTCGTTGCATTTTTGCTGGATCTCTGCTTTCTCATCTTTGACCAATTATGTATACTTGTCTAGTGCCACTCTCTCCTTTTCCCACAAGAAAGGATCATGCGGGAAATCTTGTAGAAGCACTTGAACTTCTCAAAGAACTTTCCTGGTTGTTACAACTTGACCATGTAAATCAGTAAATATATTCTTAGCCCACGACTTTATTCTTTTCTTGAGCAGCTTCAGTTTTTCCATCAAAACATACATCAGATTCGAGTAGATATTTGTGTTCCAAGACTGCTGTAACATGTCCTGAAACTCAGTTTGGCTACCCAAAAGTTCTTGAATCTAAAAGGCGAAGCTTTCTTGATGTAGACAGTCCAAAACAGCAGCATAGGAGAATGGTCGGACACTCCTTGTGGCAGAAATTCCACTTGGGAAGTTGAAAATTCTCCAAGCCACGCATTATTGACAAGACATCTATCAATTTTAGTCATCATTCTGTTCCTTCCCCCTGCTTTATTACTCCATGTGAACTGGAATCCCAAGTATTTAAGATCATCTAGTCCAACTTGTTGCAAGCAATCAACAAAATCACTCACTTCATTAGGATGCATAGGGCTTCCTCCCATACTTTCATGAGCAAATCTGATATTATTGAAGTCTCCTGCTACACACCAAGGCAACTGTATGGATGAGGCAATGGCTACTATGTCTCTCCGTAAACTTATTCGGTCCCTTTTGGCATTCCTCGTATAGACCGTAGTTAAAAGAAAGTGTTCACTACTAGGCAAAAAGGAGACCTTACAGTGAATCAGTTGATCGGAGACTTTAAGGAGCTACATACTAATGAAGTTTGGGTCTCAACTAACCCAAATTCTACCAGAAGGATCCTGGTTATAGTTGTCAAACCACTCCCAATTCGGGCAACACAAACTACAACTGTCCTGGAATTTGTGTTGTCTCACCTTTGTTTCTAAAAGACCCATGATGCAAAGTTTCTTTTCCATTCTCAATTTATTAATCTCCTTAGCTCGAAGGATGTCATTTGTACCCCGAACATTCCAAACACAGATTGGAGCTATCCTGTTTAATATCTGTTTTTGTTTTTTGACCCTTTAGGTCTTCCTCTCTTTTTCCTACTCGACTGCTCGTCTCCCTTTGTTGTTTGTTCTTTCCCATTGTGTCTCGAGTTGCTACCCTGTGTATTTTTGCCTTTCTGCACTGCTGGGGTGGTTGGTACTTCCGTTACTGGCAAGGCGTCCAGTTTTTCCACTGTTTCCATATCTAGAATGTGGTCGTTAAAGTGTTCAGTTTCATGGATTGAGTCCTCTCCCTTTGAATCCACACTTTCATTGCCATGCTCTTGTCTGTTAAACTCATCCAATTTGGGTACCTGAAGAGCCATTTGAAAAGGTCCCTCAAAATCAGCCACCTCTTGAAAAAGCACCAACTCATTCCCAGCGTCAGCCACCTCCTGAAATTGCACTAAGCCTTTCTCAAAGTCAGCCACCTCCTGACAATTCACTGATGCATCCCCAGTGTCAGCCACCTTCTGTAACTCCTCTAATACATTCCCAGAGTCAAGTCCATCTAATACATTTAGAATTGCAAACCGAGATCCCATAAGATCATCATTACCTTCCCTATAGACTACCATTCTAGAATCAGCATGGTCGTCTGTAACTATTCCTTGTTGTGCTCCTTCTGTCTCTGGACCATCGACTAGATTTTCTGCAACTAATGTTTCATTTGCCTTGTCACTCACTTGTGATGTTACCTGCTCAGCCCTTACACCACTAGTCCCAGCGTCTGCCGAGGACTGAATGTTTTCGGGATTGAGTTGCCTCCGAATCCAGATCCTTCTAGTCACATCTACCCCAGGACCATTGCCGTCATAGATTACTATATTATTTCCTCGTTCCAATCCCATCCCAGTTCTCCTATTCTTGTTCTTTCCATTACCATCAGCTCTATTCATGTCGGCTGCTCTCTGGCCTTGGTTTTGCAGTGCTATTCTCGAGCATTTCTCTAGTGTCCAAAAATGTGGTAACCCTCACATTGTTTAGGGATCCAAGCTAGGGTATTCATAAGAAATTTTCCTTACATCATTTGGGCTCAGCTGAATATAGAATGAGTCAGGCAATGTCTCATTAACCTTGTACTCAACATAGACTCTCGCATAATCCAGTCGCCTTTGTTCCTTTGTAGATTGATCCTGACAATGAGGTTTCCCCACCTTACTAGCAATAAATCCTAAACCTTCATCAATCCACATCACTTTGGGTACTCCGTGCATCTTAACCCAAATGGGAATGATATTCAGCGATTTCATTTGGAGCTCAACATTTTGAGTCTAGGGTCCAATAACAAGGCATCTTCCTCCCATAAACACTGGACCTTCATCCAACACAACTTGCCTATCTTCCTCACTTGCAAATTTGAAATAAAACAAATCTTGGTCAGCTGACATCTCAAATGATCCCCTCGTTTTCTATTTCTGCTGCAGAACAGATTTTACATAAGGAAAGCCGAATCTTTGTTCAAGAAAGAAACTTACTAGATACTCCCTCCACACTGTTTCACCTCTCATAATGAGATCCAAGGGAACATCTGAAATACCATCAACTTCATTAATATCAAACTGTTCCAATCTTGTTCCAAGAGAAGCAACCCTAGAGTTGGAGAACAGCGAACTCCAAGAGAAAGGTTGTGACGTTGGAACGCCAGGCATCAAGGGAGCTATAGAAGAGGAAGCTCCACTCGACACAGAGAGACCATCAACTGCATCTCCAAAACCCATTGGAGCTGCAACAACATGGCGAACCATAGTTCCACTTCAGAACTCACTCTGTAAACAAAGGAGGATTTTACCTGAAGAGAACAGAAACATGAAAAGAAAAGGAAAAGGATTTGAAAAGAGGAGAAGAATAAAAGATTATGTTGAGCAAAAGATATCTTCGTCTTCCTCAAAAATTTCCTAAAAGAGTATGCTTTGGAGGGAAAAACAGGATAAGTTCTGCTTCGAACCAGCTAAAACAACTAAAAGTAGCAAAAAACAGGTGCACTGGATCAATGATGTTAAGTAAGTTAGGTAACACCTGTTTCCCAGCTCAAGGTCCCCATTGACCAAAACTTAAGGACCCACAACAATTTAAAATTTGTTATTGCTCTTGACTTGATAGTTTTTTTTTTTTTTTTTTTTATGGGGAAAAAATTCAATTTTTGTGATATCTAAAAGAGTCTAACTATATGGGACTTCTTAGAGACTATAATGTATATGTATATATACAAATAATAGATTGCTTAGAGACTACAAAGTACAAAAATTTGAAATGAAATGGAAAAACGACTAAAAAGAGTATTCAACTTTATAAGTTTTGACAATATGGGGACTAAATTTTTTTTTTCGGTCAAATTGGGGACCAAACTTTTTAATTTTTATAATGTGAGGACATGTGTAACATGACATCTAAATTTCTCACACAGTATTTCACAATTCGAATTAATTTCTATGGTCATGAGGTTGTAGCATGGATATACTTTGATAAGAAATGTATGTAATTTGTGAATTATGAAACACCGTGTGAGAAATTTAGACAACATGTGTAACTAGTTCCCACATTTCAAAAATTAAAAAGTTTAGTCCCCAATTTGACCAAAAAAAATATTTAGTCCCCATATTGTCAAAATTTGTATAGTTGGATGCCCTTTTTCACGTCTGCTGGACTCTTTCACGTCCAACAAACCTGTAGCCTAAAAAAAACCCTTAACAGAATCGACGTAAAAAGAATCTAGGAAACCCAAAAAAACGAATCTCTCTTAAGATCTCCTCACATTCTCACTAACGACAACACTAATCTCAACAACAAAATAAACGATACAGATCATAAGAAAGACATCGACCTCATGTGAACGCGAACAACACTAATCTCAATCAGACAAATAAACGGTCAGATCTTAAGAAAGACGTCGACCTCATGTGAAGACAATAACAACATTTACAATTTTACCAAGGAGAAAAAGGACAAGTGATCATTCATATCAATGGGCAACTGTGCATTGTCGGAATAAAACTCTTTTATAAATATAAATAAATATATAATAAGTAAATAAATAAACCACATTTTTTTTTTTTTAAATTTTCTAATTCTAATAATAAGCGGCGTCTTCATTTTTCATTTCCAATCAATCAACATAAATCCACACCGCCTTTTCTTCTTCCCTCTTTCTTATTCAATTCCCCCCTTTTCTTCTAAAATTAGGGTTAGGGTTTGACTTCAAACCTGGCCAGGTACTAATTCTATTGCGATTACTTTAATTCACGTTCGTTTAGTTACTAATCATTGATTTTTGAGTATGTATTGCTTACTAATTTGATCAATTTTATGTAATCGATTCAATTTAAGGTTTGAGGTTTTGTTAATTTGTGTATTGTAGTGTAAAGATGAGAAATTTATTTCATTTTTGATTGGATTGATTAAGGATGCAATGTTTGTTAGTGAAATTTTGTTTATTTTGATGAGAATTTGATGATTTTGGGTGTAATTTGTAGAAATTGATTGAGGAAATATGGCGATGCATGAAAGGAAGACGATTGACTTAGAGCAAGGATGGGAGTTTATGCAGAAGGGGATTACTAAGTTGAAGAATATATTAGAAGGATTGCCTGAGCCACAATTCAGTTCAGAGGACTATATGATGCTATACACGTATGTAGTTTGATTCGTTTTTAGTTGATTATGTTTGTTTCGGTGCATTTGCAGTTTTGATGTTATTGTTTTTGTTGGATTCATGATTTTGTTTTGTTCTGTTTTGTTTGTAAACAGGACTATTTATAATATGTGCACTCAGAAACCTCCTCATGACTACTCACAACAGCTTTACGACAAGTACCGCGAGTCATTTCAAGAGTACATTACTTCAACGGTAAATATTGCTATTGTTATGCGTTAAGGATCATCGTAATTGAATATAGGTACATGAGAATTTTTTACCTTTGATAGTACAGTACTTCAACGATAAAGAACAGTCCAATTATGCCTTTGTGACCATGAAATCATGTTTTTTATTTTTTTGGAGTTTGATTTTCAATTTGATTATG
The DNA here is from genome assembly GCF_015680905.1 of Coptis chinensis. Classification (NCBI taxonomy): domain Eukaryota; kingdom Viridiplantae; phylum Streptophyta; class Magnoliopsida; order Ranunculales; family Ranunculaceae; genus Coptis; species Coptis chinensis. The sequence continues at coordinate 69,078,848 of NC_141457.1, read as the reverse complement.
ATGATTATGATTATGAATGTTTTGTTTTAATGGCTGACTTATCTGTAGTTAAATTATATGATATTACTCTGGCTCACTAATCATGCTATAGTCCTTAAATCGTTTTCTGGTTATCCTCTTCTGGGAGCTTTTAATTCTCCATTTCTTCAAGAGCAAAGTTAAACTCGTTCTGTTGTTCAGGCTCAGAAGAAGAGAAATCAGATAGTTTGGAACTGATGCAATGTGTAATAGTTGTGGACAAACCAGCAGTGGCTGTTATTAGTCACTGTCTAATTTGGTTGCTGTGACAATTGTGCATCAAGTTTCATTCAGGATCAGTGTTTCAGAAAAAAAGGTTCGAGGCTTAAGCCTCAATAAACAATATAAGAATAAAGAGAACAGGAAAAAATGGGGTTTGATGATGGAAGTTTGTGATTTCTAATAGATTTAGGTGTTAATACTGAAAACATGAATCATAGGGATATTTGAATATTTTATGAGGGGCTAAGTCGTAAAAAACCAATTGAAATGGGAGTACCAAAAAAAAAACATGTGAGGCTTAAGCCTGAAAGAGCTAAATCCCCAGAAGGCTTAAGGTGCGCCTCGAGGCTTAAGTCTCTGTTCATTTTTGTAAACCCTGCTCGGGAGGTTGAGATGTTGTTGAAGTCCCTTGGTATTAGATAGCACGACCTATTATCTACTTTTAACAGTATTGTGGCCAAGGCTCTTTGTTGGGATGGTCAAGGGAGTAGTGCAGGCTAGTTTCATTGTGTTCTAGGGCGGAAGCAACTATCCAGTATGCTATCTTGTTTGACAATATTGTTTTTCTTACCGTCGATGATCAAATATTGTTCTTAAGAGGAAATCCCTTACTGAATTACTGTTTAGTGGTTGACTACTTACAAACTATGGTTTTGAGTTTTCAGTAGTTGTCGATATTGCTATTGATAGTTCCTTTGGGAGCAAGTACAATAAGAAGTAACTAAAGAAAGAGACCAATTTTATGCTCTTTAAAAACTTGAAAGGAGCATTGCAAGGTGGAGAAGGAAGATCTTAATCAAAAATTGCAGATTGATTCTGATTAGAAGCACTCTATCCTACCTTTCTTTTTATTTGCACTCTTAGAGCCCTGTCTCCATCATCAAAATAATGGGAAAAATAACTAGAAACATTTTGGAGGCACCCTAAAACAGAAGTTTTGTGGTAGCATGGGATGAATTTTTCTTTCGTATTAACAGTAGGCTTTTGTTTTAGTCGTGTGTCTCATGAAGAGAGCCCTCCTAGGAAAATGGTCTTGAGGTTTGGATCTTTTAAGGAGAGTTTAGAGATGAAGACATCTCTTCGAGGACGGGTATCAAAGAATGGTATCTCTGCATTTTGTTGTGGACCATGGTGATGAAAACTTTTTACAATTGGATTTGCTGGAGACTTCTTATGGCCTTGAAATCTGAATTTAGCAGTGGCATCTGTTTCAGTGGGTTATAGCACTTGCACAGTTGCACCTTGTTTCTTGGCTTGAGATTATCATCACTTTACTGATCTAAAGGAGCGTAGCAGTTGGTCATTTAGTCTGGATTCTACATCGATAACACTTTGATGGAATTATAGTGTGGATGTGGTGCTCATGATTGAGAGGTTGCTATTAGTGCTACTTCATGGTGCTCTTGACAAAGTTACTATTGGTGAAAGGTGTTGATAAATGGGAGCGGATTTTGGTTAAAATTATCCATACTGGTAAAATTATTTTTGCCTTCGTTGCCCCTTGTTTTCCTCACAAATAACATGAAAGAAGCCCTTCTCAAGTCTAATTCTTCATTTGGAGTTGGTGGCAGAGGTCTCAGAATGGGCAATTGAGGGGGATTGATCATCTTTATTCTATTACTTTTTTACCGAGGAGGTTTGCTTCTTGTTGAGTACCCGAGGGATCTTTTCCACAGGTTAAGTTGTGAAGGCTGGAATGAATTGGGGCACAATGCATTCATAGGCTTTCAGTAGAGGGTGCTTCATATCATACAAGTTTGTTATCTAGATTTCTCGACATCTTGTGATTACCAAGTTTTTTCAGAATACGGATTCCCAGATTTGACCTGTAAACTTGTTTGTGGTATTGCTAAATGCTAAGCGTTCTCTCTCTTAGTGGTGGTGGGGGGTGGGGGGGAGGGGGAGTAATAGAAGAGGTCTTGGGTATGCATATTTCGTCTTGAATTCTTTGAGTGACTCCCTCTCTCACTTGTAACATTCTCTAGGGGGGGTGGGGAGGGGGAATGATAAGTGGTTAAGGGCTAGGTTGAAGGTATAGGTTAAGAGAGAAATTGTAGTGAGTGGATAATGGAAATTATGGGCAGCCTTGCAGATCCAATGAGTGTAGAGTGGGTAGTTTGTCTCTAGGCCTTTCGCTAGTGTGAAGTATCGATCAATTTCTATGTGGGGTGCAGAATTTTAGTAAAGAGTTTACTGGGTGGAAAAAGAGATATCTATCTGGAGGTGCTCGCTCTAATTTAATAAGAAGTAGAATTTGAGGTTAACAGAGAATTTGGGAAGTGGAATGGAGATATCTGTCCAGGGGTGCTCGCCTCCTTTTCTTCCTGACTTTTGGAAAATTATCATCCAACTCTAGGCCGTAATAAAATAGAAGCTGTGGTTCAATGATCTGCATGTTCCTTTCGTTGGGTGGTATGTGACCCCGGAGAAATTTCCTAACCATCGTCAACCTCACTTCAACTTAAAAGGACGTTGTGTACATCAGACATGAGGATTTGGTATTATTTCCTTGCGCAGTTCGGGGTGGGGTGGTATGCACATTTTCAGAAGGATGTATTGGATTCTTGGTTCTTGGGAGTGCACTGTCTAGTTTGGAGAATCATATCATTTGCAATCATGTTGGTGTATGGCTCGAGTCTTACAGAAGACATTTTGATGCTAATGTTTTATTTTAAAATGAGACCGATATCTTGATCTAAGGTCGCTTCCTTCCTTCGTTAGAATGTTTGGGCAGAGCTAAAAGATGTGTCTCTTTCTTATTGTCTTTGATTGGAGACTTTCATGGGAGGGATGCGTTTTTTTGTGTTCTTCCAATGTAATATGCCTTATAATTTTGATTTGTACTTTGCTGTATTGTAGGCCATCTCGTCCTACAAATCTTTTGATTGGATACTAGTAATTTGTGGGATAGAAACATGCTGATTATGGTTCAGGATACAATTAAAAAGGGGGATTGGATTTGTTTCGTCTAATTATGTTGGACGTGCTTACCAGCTACATTCTTGCGCTTAATGTCTTCACTTGCTTTGGTTTCTCATTTGTAGTTATTCCTTGTTCAAGTTTCTCTCTAATTGTTAAGTCATGTACATGTACTGACCTTTTTCCTAATCTCAAGAAAATTTTCTTTCACTCTGTATTCCTGTCAAGTTACTGACACTGTGTTGTCTGTTTCAGGTTTTACCGTCTTTGAGAGAAAAACATGATGAGTTTATGTTGAGAGAACTTGTACAAAGGTGGGCAAATCATAAAGTCATGGTGAGGTGGCTTTCACGTTTCTTTCATTATCTTGATCGTTACTTCATTGCTCGGAGGTCTCTTCCAGCACTAAATGAAGTTGGACTTACTTGCTTCCGGGACTTGGTATGGGAGATTTTTTACCCTTCTATTATAGTGTTTACTCTTTTCATTCTGTTTCATTACTGCCCAAGATAATGCAAAAGATACAATTCTCACTTAGCAAGATTCTCACAGAGATAACAAGCTTACAACCTGACAATGCTATTCAGCCACACATGAAATCTAGAGTTGAAACCTGAAGTCCCTTAAAGCTGCCATTCCCCTAAATAAATCGTAGTGGGTCTCCTTGGTTCTTTTGTTGTTTGCCATTCCACCTATTGCACATACCTACCCCTTTAGTGAGGCCCCTAAGGTATACGATATGACAGCAAACCATTGTAAAATTACTAAGTGAGAGAACTGCAGTGACTGGCATTAGAATCCCCGGGTGAGCAGTTTCCATACATGATACATGGTCTGTGGAGTAAACCGTCTGAGCAGTACTTTAATTTTGATAATGATGTTTTCAGTTCCATCTATTATGCTCTGATGTTAAACACTCCTGTAGTTAATATCCATATTTGGGATAGATCATAAGAATTGATGTGGTTTTATTCATTTCAGGTTTATAGGGAGATCAATGGTAAAGTCAGAGATGCTGTGATTTCGCTGGTAAGTTGGAATGCATTAAGCATGTAATTTTCTTTTACTGTGCATTAACGTAACTTTTATGCACCAGATTGATCAAGAGCGTGAAGGAGAACAGATTGATAGAGCTTTGCTTAAGAATGTTCTGGATATCTTCGTTGAAATTGGAATGGGGCAGATGGATTGTTACGAAAACGACTTTGAAGTTGACATGCTTAAAGATACAGCTGCTTACTACTCTCGGAAGGCTTCCAATTGGATTTTAGAGGATTCTTGTCCAGATTACATGCTTAAGGTTAATTTCTGTTGTATTTTTTGTTTTGTTCAAAATAGTATATGTACAAGAAATTTGTCTCGGCAATTTGATTATGAATGTTGTCTCTGGAAATTTAGGCTGAGGAGTGCTTGAAAAGGGAGAAGGATAGAGTTTCTCATTACTTGCATTCTAGCAGTGAGCAGAAGTTATTGGAGGTTTGTTCTTGCCCTGAATGTATACTGCATTTGTTGTGAAACCCTTTTCGATTAAATTGGAATAGTTTAATGAGTTGTGCTAAAGTATATGTAAAAAGTGAAAACCTAACACTGAAGCATGATATGTTTCTGTGTTCAAGCAATGAGATATTTGCTACGTTCTAATTGTTGAGAATGAAATACGAAAATCATATCTATTACCAATTCAACTTCACAAAATTAACACATCTGGACGTCATTTTTTACTAGATGATAAGAATATGTCATTAAGATGGATTCGATGGTTTAATCTTCAGGCAAATAATTTACTTGTGATTATATTACAGTGCAGTAGGATGTGGAAGGGATCTGTATAAATTTTGTGTTAATATGTTACACTATCTTCTTCTTTGTAGAAAGTGCAACATGAGTTGTTATATGTATATGCAAGTCAACTGCTCGAAAAAGAACACTCTGGATGTCACGCCTTGCTGAGGGATGATAAGGTAATATTCTTGATGCCCTTGTGTCTTATTTGTTTATGAATTTATCTTTTAATTGAGATTTTATATGCGATTGACTGAGCACAAAGTATTTTGTAATGTTTATCTAATTCTATAGGTGGACGATCTTTCAAGGATGTATAGGCTTTTCTCTAGAATTTCTCGTGGCCTAGACCCGGTTTCTAGTATATTCAAACAGGTTAGATTAGTATTCCCATGTATCCATTTTACCAGCTAACAGTTTAGTGGATGAAGCATTATATGTAAGTCTCATCCACGAGTGTTCTCTTATGCAGCATGTGACTGCTGAAGGCACAGCCTTGGTCAAACAGGCAGAAGATGCAGCAAGTAACAAAAAGGTCAGTTATTCTAAAGAAGTTTCCCAATTTTAAACTTTTGATCATCTTAAGTTCTTAACCTTTAGGTGATACTCCAATTTTATGTGGATGACATGTTGTCATGCTTGACGTATGTTACTATACTGGTGATTTAGAAAATGGGGGTTATGCTTAAGCTCCATATTTGTGTGTTACCGAAGAAAAAAAGGAAGAATAAAAGTGTATCTTGTAAAGATTATCTATATCTGGGCTATTAAATCGTTGAGTACTTGCCTAGTACTTGCCGAGTAATTGGTGAGTACTCGCTGCTTAGCCGACCTGACTAACAATTTAATCCCCGGTCACAATCGGGCTCAAAAACTCTCCGAGTATTCGGCCGATTAGGCCCGATTAGCCGAGTAATTGTGTTCACTATTTCAACTATTTCAAAGTTAAACATTGAACTCGACATTTCACCGATTCGACCAACCCTCGATTCTGTAAAGTTTTACACTTTAATCATATTTATTTTAGTTGATTGAGTGTTTTAATTGTTTATTAATTAATTGGGTTCTTAATTGGCTTCATTATGTTGGTATTTCAAAGTTAAATATATTTAATAATTATTTGTAAAGAAATAGTGTTATGAAAAATTATCCGATTAATCCCGATTAATCCCCGACCGATTACACCTACTCGCTCTTCAAGCGAGTAGCGACCGAGTAGCGATTTAACTGCACAGATCTATATATTTTAGACTGTCTTGTTTCCGTGTTTGTAGCTTCACCTTAAACCATTAGGTCTAACCTTTATATGATTTCAGTTCTCGGAAGAGCCATGAAATCTGGCATTTTAACTCTTTTACATTGTCTTGTTTATGGGCTTTTCAATAATTGAAGGTCTTTGACATGTTATCCACCTCGGATATTTATCTTGCATACTTCTTGGTTGGAAATCTAACTAACAATTTTAATTTGTTCACAGGCAGAGAAAAGAGATGTGGTTGGTTTGCAAGAACAGGTGAACCTTTTAAGTCTACAATAATATTTGGAATATTGAGAAAGAATGGAGACTCAGTGTATCTTGTTGTCTTCAGGTCTTTGTAAGAAAAGTTATCGAGCTCCATGACAAATACTTGGCATATGTGAACGATTGTTTTATGAATCACTCTCTTTTTCACAAGGTTTGTATTGGAGGATTCATCTTTGGTATTTTTGGTTATATCCGTGTGATCTAACTCACACTCATAAATTGTATTTTAGGCACTGAAAGAGGCCTTTGAAGTGTTTTGCAACAAGGGTGTTGCTGGAAGCTCAAGTGCAGAGTTATTGGCTACTTTCTGTGATAATATCCTTAAAAAGGGTGGTAGTGAGAAGTTGAGTGATGAGGCTATAGAGGAAACACTTGAGAAGGTAAACATGTTTTCGTTATTAATTCTAGCATTCCATCTCTTCATGTTTGGTCCTGATGTTATTAATTGATATTGCAGGTTGTCAAGCTTCTTGCTTATATAAGTGATAAAGACTTGTTCGCCGAATTCTATAGGTAAGAATTTAAGTTCCAGTTATGTGACTTTAGAATCAATGGATTACTTCAACCAGTTTACATCTTTTACACTGTTAATGTGTCTCTTGCAGGAAGAAACTTGCTCGTCGGCTATTATTTGACAAAAGTGCAAATGATGACCATGAGAGGAGTATTTTAACAAAACTGAAACAGCAATGTGGTGGACAATTCACATCAAAGATGGAGGGCATGGTCAGTTTATTTGCCCGTCAGCTAGATTATTTTAGGGTCTAATTTCTCTAGTTCCAACTCCGATTGTTGCTTCCATTTTCTTGTGTAAAAAACAAAAGATACACAGTTATGAAACTTGTAGCCTAAGAAAATGTGATGCAACACCACAATTTCAGGAGTTGGAAACTTGGAACTTATTGCAACTAGGTAGCAAGTTGAACTCCTAGGGTTGAGGTAGTTTCAAGATATGTGAGAACTTAAACGTTTTTGCTTGAAATTGTTGAATTAACCTTCGGAACCAACAAGAACTTCCGAAAGTTGGACATTTTTGTTTCAAACACAGCATTGGTGTGTCTAAATTTCAATTTGATTTTAATAGCTCGGTTTTTTGGCATTTGTCGTTCTGTTTTCCAGGTCACTGATTTGACTTTAGCAAGGGAAAATCAAACGCACTTTGAGGAGTATCTTAACAGTAATGCACAGGCGAATCCTGGGATTGACTTGACAGTTACTGTTCTAACTACGGGGTTCTGGCCAAGCTATAAATCATTTGATTTAAACCTACCTGATGAGATGGTAAGTACATGTAAATAGTCATTCTACTTCTCAAAAATAAAAAAAAGAAACTTAAACAATCATTATTTCTTGTACTGTTGATTTGAAGAAATCTTCTCTAAGTGTGAACTTTGTATGTTATTCCCTCAGGTAAAATGTGTTGAAGTATTCAGGGAGTTCTATCAAACCAAAACTAAACATCGGAAGCTTACCTGGATATATTCACTGGGTACCTGTAACATCATTGGCAAGTTTGAAACAAAAACTATGGAGTTGATTGTGACAACTTATCAGGTAAATGCTGATATGAATTATATGATTTGTATGAATTGATAAAATTGTGACAAAGCACGCTTACAGTTGTGGTCTTTCTCATCTGTAGGCCTCTGTCCTATTGCTATTCAATAATTCAGATAGACTGAGTTATTCGGAAATCATGACTCAATTGAACTTGACCGATGATGACATCGTTAGATTGCTTCATTCTCTATCTTGCGCGAAATACAAGATTCTTAACAAGGAACCCAGCACAAAAACCATTTCTCCAACAGACCACTTTGAATTTAACTCGAAGTTTACTGACAAGATGAGGAGGATCAAGGTTTGTGGTTGTTTTATTGATCTTTTACATGCTATCACACGTATTATCACATACTCACATTATCACTTAACTTCAGATTCCCCTCCCGCCTGTTGATGAGAAGAAGAAAGTGATTGAAGATGTTGATAAGGACAGAAGATACGCTATTGATGCTTCGATTGTGCGGATCATGAAGAGCCGGAAAGTTTTGGGTCATCAACAGTTGGTGATGGAGTGCGTTGAGCAATTGGGCCGCATGTTCAAGGTAACTGCTCTGTCCCATGTTAATGAAAGGATAAATGTTTATCAAACAATAGTTGTTTCTAAATGTTTTTTTTTTTTTGACGAATAAGTGGGATTACAACATCCCTAGCTTTCAGTAATAAATCTCTGATACACAGTGCCTAGTCCATCCTCCATTACAATTGTGCTAAGTCTTTCATCAAAAGGAGGATAGAACATCAACACATAGCTAGAATTATTAAATTCGTTCAAGTACAGGGAGGCTAAATAATCAGCAGCCTTATTAGTCTCCCTATAAACATGCTTGAATTCAACATAATCAAAAGCAGGAACACATGTTAACATATGGTTTCCATTTGAATTTTGTGCAGCCTGATTTTAAGGCCATCAAGAAGCGTATTGAAGATCTCATAACACGAGATTATCTGGAGAGAGACAAAGACAATCCAAACCTGTTCAGGTACCTGGCCTGATTCTGTTGATTGCCATATCAAGCAATATGAGATATTGGTTTCAAGGGTGTTATGTTCAAGTGGTGCTCCTGGCATTGGCACCGAGATGTCTTTACTCTTTACCAGTCTTTGATGGAGATTGAACATAAATTCTTAGAAGTGCTGTTGCTGTTGAGACTGATCTGTAAGCAGGATCAGGAGAGCAAATCCTTGTAAATTCTTCCTTAGATGCCAGGCAGTATCTGAATTCTTGCCCTTTCGAAGAGCAAAAACTTCCATGTAATTCTTAGAGTGAACTGCTCAGCCTATTTGTATGCCGTTTTTATCATTCTACAACACGTGCTCACAACATAATGTTCATTTTGCTTTGTTATTGTAATCTTTTGCCTGCCGTCTCCTTTCATTGTAATTTGTTTTGCATCTGCGATATTGTGGAAAGTAAAAGGTCTGTTTTCTACTTGACACGTGAATTCATTGCTTTCTACTAGTATTATTCCACGAGTATTGTGCGACATGGCTGGATATCTGATACAGGTTTCATTACGGTTATATTACAGTAAAAGTCATTATTATGAAACTTGATCTAATTTGATACAGGTGTAATAAATGTTGAATCATAGCAAAAGCAGTTGTTAATGTTATTACAGAATCTTTTTACCTGGTCTCAAACTCATATACAGTTCGGTAGGGACGAGGTCTTTAATGCCGACTCTTTGGAGCGCAAGTGCATGTACCAAAAATATAGGGCGATATAATTCAATGATATTCATTGTAAAGTTGAATTCATCTCTGCGATTAACATTATTTCTGTTCATTATAAAACGGTTCATTTCTGTTCATTAATTGAAGCAGCCGTCCTTAAATTGACAGCCCTTTCTTGGAAAGAAATAAGAATGAACGGTGATTGCTGAAGTTGGTTGGTAGAAACTTCGGTCGCGGAATGTTAATTGCTTAACCTGGCTTCACATTATGTATGGCACATTGCTCAGTTACAGAATCTCAGTGGAATAAGCAAGACAATCACAACTTTAACAGTTGAAAGTTTATTCACTTAAGTTTTGCTGTAATTGGTATTTCGGAAGCACTCGAATGCCAAATTCAGTTAAAATGCTTCAATTAAGATTTTTTAATATAAACAATAGCACAGAGAGGTAGTATTAAACTAATAATAACTAAAATTTGAGGTTTAAATTGGTAGGGGTAGGGGGGCCGCGCGAACGCATATTCCCCTACAACAAATTATGACACAGATTATCTGGCGAGCACCCCTCCCTTCCAAGTGCAATGGAGGTCACTAACCTAGGCCATGGACCATCTTGATCGCCCAAAGACCCCGTCCAGGTAAGTATGCTCAAACGTTGTTTTTGGTATGTTTATAAATTTTGGTGTACCAATATCCTGTCATGTGATTCCCCATGTGGGACTAAATCCGAATTGAGCAAAGAGTGTCTTCATGTCCAGTAGTTCTCCCTGTTGTTCTTGTAACATCAAGAGAGGACAAAGAAGTTCCAAGCTACAGGGGGCTTCTTTTGAAGCCACCCACTAACACGGGTGATGGTTTACAATTTGAAGATCACAAGCTTTCCGTGTATGATACAATTTTTTGCAACCAAGACGTCGAACAAAGAAGCAGGGCCATAAGTACATAATTGTATGATTTAATCTGCAACCAGAGGTGGAATGAAGAAGTCGCAAAGTCACTCCTCCAAATTTGAAAGTTCAGTTGGTTAATTACAAAAGGATTGGATTCAGATGATTTCAATCGTTGTCCGTCGTTGTCTTTCTTATAATACATTAATACCCACTAATTAGGTACATCAGTGATCTAATGGCTACTGTGTGCTGACGTTGGGTAGAGATCAACATACTAAATTTGGTAATGTAAGATAGAATAGAGAACAAATCCTCAATTTGCCAAGTGACCATAGAGGAATTGCCTACAGGCTTTTGAAGCTGAACAAGTTATTTCTAGCTCAACCTAATTTCAACCGAACTATAGCACATCTTAGAAAAATTGGCACATCTAATTTTAGAGTTAATGCTTTTTTCAACGGGTTGGAGGATAGGGGAGGATGGTGTTCATTGTCTCAAGAATGGAGTTTCGTTACTCCCATATTTATCGAGAAGGAAATAGAGTTGCAGACATATTGGCCAACAATGGACTATTTGCTCTAAGTCAGTTTTCTCATGGTGGCCTTCAACACCGAATTTCATTGGAAGGGAGATTATTCATGACATGAATGGTCTCTCTAATTATCGATTTAGGTAAATTTGTATTTCCTTTGGAATTTTTTTTTTTTTTTTTATTTCCGATCTTCTTGTACTCTCTATTTTAATTTTTTTTTTAATAAACTGGTAGGGGTCAGCCAAACCTCCCTCTTGTAATGTACTAAATGTACATTCGGGAGTGTTTACGAAGAAAAAAAAAAAGCTCGAGTGATCATGTGGGATAATGGAGTATTGGTGCAAAGCAACAACGAGTCCTGGAGCAGCAGAGTTTCTGGCTGCTATGATGGTTGCACAAATGACTATAAAGTCATGGTAGAATTTGATGCTTCTGTGGGAAGACGAGCATCACTCGAATGTCATCAAACACAGGTGTACAATAGGTAAGAGAAGGAATGCGAGGACCATATGCAGATATCATTTTAGCGCCAGTAAGGGTTAGTCATGCTATGGAATGAAGGTCTACACTTGGGAGTTGGGAGGACCAATTGTAAGTAGCTTATCACCCTGTCCCTACAAAAAATTCTCTATGGTCTGGTGAGGAATGAGGAATGCTAGCGAGCCCGTCATTTATAAGATAGGCTCGGAAACTCTCCACTAGAGGACGGAATAATTTAACAGTTTACCGCTTCAACTAATTCATACGGGCTTTCCTATTCTCTCTATTTCCTACTTTCATGAATTCATTCCCTTTTCTTCTTCTAAATCTCACATAAATAGATTAGTGCTATTAGGTTTGTCTTTTTTCATTTAAGGAAACAAGAGATTTAGAATGAGGAAGATAATGTGGCATGGTCACAAATTCACAATTATCAATTAAGTATTGGTGTTGTTAGCCCTGGTAGCATATTTTTTTTTGAAGAGTTTGTTGGGGTTAAGGCAGACCCCCACCTGTTTATTGCACATAAAGAAGCATTACATACCCTCCCTAAGAGTATGGTCATTAAAAGGAGGTACACATAACCTAAGGCATCAAACCTAAAACACTTGGGATTTCTCCCTACACTGGCATAAAACCACAATCAGCAACCCCATCAACTATAGCCTGAGGGACCATCTGACTTCAATCCACAAGCCCCAATCAAAGACAAAGGGAGCATACAAAGACTACAACAGGCATGAAGCCCTCACACAAATGACATTACACATACCACAAGCAAGTATTCATAGGAATCATCTCATTTGATCTCCTACTTTTTAGCCTTCAATTGCTTTACTATCTTAGGATGATCTTTCCTAAGATGAAGTTGCGTTTTCTCATAGTCACAGAAAAAACACCCACAAGCACAACACACATATGTGAGTCCCATAGTGTCGTCCCAAAACTCTTTTGTATAATCTTCAAGATAACTCTTTTTGTTTTTGGTTAGTGATTTTACCTTCTTCATCATTGCGAGAGTAGGCTCAATTTCTCCCGAAGAACGTTCTTGAATTCTTTTGCTTCTTTTTGGCTTTACAGTTGACCAATCCTCTGAAGACGTTTCATGCCTCGACCTGTTTTTAGGCAAGTGGTCATTAAACATTTCTTCCTCATAACTCGATAGGTCATCCATATCATCTACCTCCTCATTTTCAACAACTAACCTTCGTACATATTTCTTTCTTTCGGCTATTGGGTAGTTAGGGAAGAGAAGTAATCCTATTCCTTTTTCTCTTTCCCTTACCTTCTCTCGTACCTTTGATGATCTATTTACTCTTGTCCATTCGGTACCAGTATTCACTTTGCATTCACCAAAGCTTGCGATTATGCGTACTTACGATACCTTCAAGATTCTCCCTTACAGCATTGTTATTCCATACCACTATAGCTTGACTATTCTCTGTAGCTCTATCTTGTTCCTGAAAAACCCCCTGTCCCTCTTCAACCTCCAGATCTACTGGTGTTTCCCCCACTGGACTTGGTATTTCCCTAGATGTAGAACCTACATTCAAACCTCTATTTACTTCTTGCGATGTACTCTTTCTTACCCAAACTTGGGTGGGTTTCTCCGGATATTTGTTCTCCTTGTGACCATATTTTTTGCATAGAGCACATGAAATAGGAACCCACGGATATTCCAGCTTTATAGTTACCTCTTTTCCAAGCATTTTAACTTTAACTTCAGTTCTAAAATCAAAGTCAATGGGAACTACCACGCAGACCTTTGCATAGTTAAGCCTTTGTTTCCGTTTAGTTTGCTCATCCATTCTCTTAGGCTCCCCCACCAGGCTTGCCACAAACCCCAGACCATCATCAGTCCACAACTCTTTTGGTAGATCCATTAGTTTTACCCAAATAGGAAGGGATTTTATTTCATTCTTCTGAGCTTCAACTTCCTGGGTCCACTGTGCTATAACAAACAGTTTACCTGCGAGAAATATTGGCTCTGCATCTAGAACCTTTCTCCTATCTTCTTCCACGTTGAACTTGAAGTAATATAGTTCTTTGTCAGTGGAAATAGAGAAATCCCCTTTAAGCTTCCAAATTTTGCTCAGTGTGTTCTTTACAAATAGAAATGGCAGTCTTTTTCCAATGAAGAAACCCACCACATATTCGTTCCAAAAGTCGACACCTTGATGCACTATGTTGTTAGGGATCTTAGCAACTCCCTCCACCAGTTCATAAGAAAATCTACGCAACAGCATATCAGGATTAGATGAAGAGCTCGCTTCATTTTGGAAAAGAGAACTCCAAGAGGGGTTGTGATGTCTGTGAGAACCAAGAGAGGGTTCTACAGGGGTGGGGGGGATGGTTGATTGATCAGCCATGATAAAACGAGATTTAGTAGATTGTGAGTGTTGTAGAGAAGAAAGCTACTAAAAAAAGGGGGGGAAAGCATGGGAAGAGCAGATAAGGGTATCTATCCTACCCAGAAACTTGCTACTAAAGGAAAGAATACGGAGCACAGGATCGTGAAATAGAAGAATCTTAAGTGACTCCCGTTCGCCTAAGGAGAGTCCCCATTTTTTCACTTGCACAACTTGAGTGTGGTTATACTTATTGTTGCTTGTATTTTACTTGGTAGAAATTTTGGAGAAGAAATACACGGGGGAGAGAGAGAGAATATGTAAAACTGATTAAAGTCAGTATGTTTTGGCGACTAGGGAGAGCATGTGAGGGGCTCACTAGCAAAGTTTATCTAGTTCCCCAAATAACAGGAAACAGGACACTTGAAACGAAAGTACAAATTTTTCATTGAATTGCTAGGGTGAGCCATGCCCAAGTTGCATGGGCTACTCTTGAAAGTCTCAATAGCAAGCTATTGTGGCATACCTCCCCCCAGTCAAAAATTAATTTAATATCGTGTGAGGCATTGCCTCACATATCAGATATTAAGCTGATAAGAACAGATACTACACTTGATCTTAGCCAAAAGGCCGAGAAAGGTATGAGTTGTTTACAGTCAAAGGTTCAATTTTATACTAGCTTGTCCTTCAATACATGTTTGAATTAAGCGATGTGGGACTAAACCCTCATAACAACAACGAGATAACATAATGTATAATATAGTTCTAGCAGTAGCCAGTAGGTGTTGTAGGTGTTGTCTGAGCGTTTCACTACATATGTATTTTAATAATAGGCAGCCCGGGAACTCGAAAGCTTGTGCAGGAATTCTTAGTGCCTCCTTCACCTACAAATGTAGTCTTTAATAGTCCATATATATGATTGTCTTCATACCAACACTCCCAAGATGAGCAATACTAGTAGTAGGTCAACTATCTCTCTATTTTTATTCTCTTTTTTAATTAAATATATGAAGTTAAGTAATAATAATAAGAATAGAAGATAAAGATAAAAGAAGAGAGAGAAAAGGAGTTTAGTTACAACCGAACCCTCTTTTGCTCCCTCTTGGATATTTTCAGGGGTTTCAAAAAAAAAAATGAAAGTTAAGAAAACAAAAAGAGATGTAAAGAGTGAAAAGAGAGAGATAGAGTGCTACTGCTTTGAGAGTGGTAAAGAGAAGGTTTCGAAAGAGAAAAACTATCTTAACACCAGTTTTCGAGTTCGTCTAATTTCAAGTTTGTTACGTAAACCAACGTTTTCGCTTTTCGATTAATTTCGGTGAGCAGTCTAAACTTGCTTATTTCTTTTGAAATTTTATTGTTTGATTATCACATAATTTGTAGTAGTTATGCATTTTATTTAATGGATTTGGAGATTTAAAAATGTATTAATTAATTTTATCAAATTCATATATTGTATATTATATGTTACTTAGCAAGGTTGAAAATTTGACATACTGTCCTTCTGTCGCAAGGTTCACAGTTGCTAGATAAAGATTTTTCGCAAATTGTTAAATGGTCTTTGGTAGTTTGCAAGATGTGTGATTGTTTTGAATGGTTTATTAGAACATTTGGACTGTTTAATTTAAAAAGTTGTCTAAAGCTACGTTAAAAACCTTATAGATTACTATTTTAACTAAAGGGTATTGTTTGATTTTGATGCATGAGATAAGTACAGACGCCAAGATTCTCTTGTTGATATACGTGTTTTGATGGGTATTTTCCATGTTAGTTTCCTGTTAGCAAATTTCACATGCTAGTTTCTAGTGGTAGGTTCTCTAACTTCTTTTTTATTATATATATATATATTAAGCAGGAATGTGTGGATTTGGTTATTATATTAAAATAAGTCATGATATATGATTTCCATGCATGGCAGAAACAGATTTTGAATACCAGGAGCGAGGTACAACGAACACCCTTTGTATTTATCCCCACCTAATAATTTTGCATGGTTATAAGTCTGACTTTAATGTGCCGCGTGAGCATAGCCTATCTATTAGTTTTGAACCATTTTCTTGGTGTATAAGGATACTACATGAACACGAACCCTTCTATTAAATTTGATAAGTACTCAAATGGGCATACACTTTGTTCCAATATTGTTGTTATTTTGTTCTTATTCAAGTCAGGAATTTTGTCTGATTTGGAGACGATTTTCAGTGTCTTTAGAAATTGATATTGGTTTTCTTTAAAGCACGTTAAGTAAGTGTTATCCGCCCTCTTTCAAACTCAAAAACCCCATAGTTTTTCGGTTTATGTAGAAGGAGTTACACCCTTCGGAAGTTGGCACGTCATAATTTTTTGACTGTAGAAATCCGGTCTGTGCCTGGTTTGGAATCGAGTTTTCACCTAGTTAGAGTCAGATTCAAACTCTCACCAAAACATTAAAAAGTGAGTTTTATGAGTCTTCTTTCTAACCCAATTGGCATCGTCGCATTCCGAGGTCTGTGGAGGTAGATATGATGTCTGGACGTTTGGTTGACAGAAAACAGTGCGTCAGAAATCAATTTCTGCACACTGTGTTCAAGTCAAGTTTTAATTTAGTTAGAGTTTGAACTAGATTCTTATGAACATAAGAAAGTAAGATCTAGAAGTCTGCTTTCTATTCCAATTAGCCTCATTGCATTCCTAGGCCCGTGTAATTAATTATGACATCTATAAGTTTGACTGGCAGAAAACAGTGCGTCAGAAATCAGTTTCTGTGCACTGTGTTTAAGCCTAGTTTTCGCACATTTAGAATGAGATTGAGTTTTTCTGTGAAACATAAGAAAGTAAGTTCTGTGTGTTTGATTTTCAACACAAAAAGACTCAATGTATTTGGATACCTGTGGAAAGAGTTGTGTCATTTGGAAGATAGTCCGTCAGAAATCTAATTTGCTGAAAATTAGGATTTTTACCGTTTTCGACCTAAGTTTTCTTCTAGATGGGTTGAGGTTAGGACTTAGAGTTCTACATGAAAAAGTAGGTCTACATACCCTAGTTTCTAAATAATTAAGCTACATATCATTTGGATTAATATAGGAAAAACTATAGCATTGACAAGTTGGCTAGAAAACCTACCGTGTTATACTTTATGTGCATGAACCTATTTTGGGAAATATGTCTAGTAATGAACTAAGCGTCTCTTAAACTCTTCTTGGGTGTTTTATATAGTGTTTGTAGCCTAATTTTAGAATGTGGTTATATTTGGAACCGACATGGTTCATAAGATCGTTTTTTTTTTTTAATCAAAAGTAAATAAATATCTAGTTGTGAATTTTTGGATTTAAAGATTCATAGTATGAAACTTTACGTATATGATTGTTGGAGTATTTGAAACTTATTGTATGTGATTCTATATAGTATAAATTGTTGTTTTCCTTAAAAGTACATACAAGGATATTGATATTTATTGGTTAAGAGTTACGTAAGACTTGATTCTAATATTGAAAGATTTGGATATATAGGCAACTTTGAGCAAAAGCGCAACCACTATATTATATATTATATATTAGTTTTTGTGATAACTATATGTGTATAATATTAGTATTTAATTGTGTACGTGATTGTGGCTGTTTGAATTGTATTTGATTGATGACCATTCGTGTTGCGTTCAATGATATTTAAATACGTAATTGATTTGCATTGATGCATGAAAATAACTTTCTGCACGTGTGATAAATTGTTGTGCGTGATTAATGCTAGTACAATGATAAGTGAGCTGAGAATAATATTTTCAATGAGTCGACCACACCTTTAGAATTGAACTCTCCACGCCTTAGGATTTGGTAATGATATATTATGACTTAAGATGTCATGTGATAGGAAGTTTATTGAAAGTGCTATGAATGACCTGTTAGTGTTATAATGGGTATTTCTTGAATGTGGCAAGAATGACCCAAGGTATTCATTGAATGTGCCATGAATGACCTGTTAATGTTATGATGGGTATTCCTTGAATGTGGCGGGAATGACCCAAGGTATTCATTGAATGTGCCATGAATGACCTGTTAGTGTTATGATGGGTATTCCTTGAATGTGGCGTTAATGACCCAAGGTATTCATTGAATGTGCTATGAATGACCTGTTAGTGTTATAATGGGTATTCCTTGAATGTGGTGGAAATGACCCAAGGTATTCATTGAATGTGCCATGAATGACATGTTAGTGTTATGATGGGTATTCCTTGATTGTGGCGGGAATGACCCAAGATATTCATTAAATGTGTCATGAATGACCTGTTAGTATTATGATGGGTATTCTTTGAATGTGGCGAGAATGACCCAAGGCATTCATTGAATGTGCCATGAATGACCTGAAATATTAAATGCCATAAGAGGTTGTGATTATGAGCATGGAAAGCCTAGAAATGGCTGTGACTCACAAGTTACGAGTTTGCAAGATGTAAATATGTTCCTGGAGGCGATATCCCCGCTTGGGACATATGTCTTGTAGTGGTACTCGGTGTGTGAGAGGCACACGGGTATGTGTGATTTGGCAAATGTGTGAAGTGCAAATCGTGGAGTAGGAATTAAAGGTGAGGTAAGTAAATAAGTGATTAATAAATAAGATACATTGTGGAATTGAATGAACTAAAAATATGTGAATTTATATGATGTTATGGATGTGAAGTGTGACTGTGAATAATATTAGTGAATGTTTGTGATCTTTTATGTGATTGAGAAATGACTATAACTTGATATGTTATTACGAAAATATTAATGACTTGTGATAGTCTGAGATCTATAGTTATGCACGCAGAAATTTTATAACGTAATAATGTCATGTGAATGACTACCCTTGATAGAAGTATTATGATAAGTGGTATTCTCCGAATATGCGGGACGAACTAGGTTATATCAATTAGACTTAAATGTCTTAAATAAGGTTTGATTATGAATGGAAATTTGACTGGTTGAGATAAATCATTTTATTGTGATGTTTAACTCTATTTTGCAGGAGCGCAGGATCTATTAATCTTTTATCCAGAGACATAAATATCCTACCCTAAGACGACGTGTTGGCTTAAAGGTAAGGTGTATCAAACTCATATTTAATTAGGTTATCATATGTGTATTTAATAAGTGGAATGTAAGTAGTATTTATGTTGTGAGTTATTTTGGAAAGTGGAAATAATGAGTACTGTTATATGTGATTCTTAGAATTGTACTGTTATACTTTTATGATGAGTACTGTTACACTGTTATCTTACTTAAGAAGAAACTACATGCCGTTTTAAAAAAACAGAACTAACTTGTCTTCTAAGTTATAATGATTGTAATAGTATATTCCTTTATTTGAAATATTGAACATATTGTTTTTATATTTAACCGTACTTATACCAGCAAATTCAATTTGCTGACCCATGTTTGCTTTCTTTTGCAACGTGGGTGTGTTCGTGGAAATATAGATGGTAGAATGCAGTGGATGGCGACGCTTGATTTGTATTCGCTCTTGGAGTCTTTATGGTTTAAGTTTTATAGAGTGGACAATTTTGAATTGAGATAGATGTAATAGAGTTGGTTAGCTTCTTTTTAATTTAATAATGAGATTGATGGATTGTTCATTCTGTTTTAAATTTGATCTCAAATTTTTATTGTGATGTTTGATATTAGGATATTAGGTTTTCGTTTCACCCCTGGGTTTTCAGATGATTAAATAGGGTGGCGATTGAGATATTTATATCTTGAATAATTCCCTATTTTAAATTTATTGGAAATTTGGGGTGTGACATCAACAAATTCATAGCATTAGTGATAGACCTATGTCAACATGGCTCTAGTACCTTGATCTATGGATGTATCCACAGGAGTTGACATAGAGAAAGAGGTAAGGACCAAACACGAGAACACCCCGAAAGCATTCTCCTGAGAAATTAATCCAACCTGTTTTTAAGGTTGTGCTTGGACCGAAAGCAACAAATTCAACCATTGCTACAAAAGTTGTGCTTGAATCAAAAGCAACAAATTTTTTTGAGAAAAAATTAGTTAAAAGTATGTTCAAGTATGTTTAGGAATACATGTTATTAATTGTAAGTGTTGACGGTAGGTAAGGGATCTAGGAAAATCCTTTGCAAGCAGTCTAAGAACAGTTTGAAGCCTGTATGAGTAAATTTCACTAAGAACCCTTACTGCTAAGGTACCCTTAGAACCAAGGAGAGATTCATTCTTAAACCCCACACACACACACTAGATGGGAAATTAGTTAAAAGTATGTTCAAGTACGTACGTTTAAGAATACATGTTATTAATTGTAAGTGTTGACGGTATGTAAGGGATCTAGGAAAATCCTTTGCAAGCAGTCTAAGAACAGTATGAAGCCTGTACGAGTAAATTTCACTAAGAACCCTTACTGCTAAGGTACCCTTAGAACCAAGGAGAGATTCATTCTTAAACAAAACAAAGCCCCATTCTCCACCCACCCACCCCCATATCTGTATATACAAAAAAAAAATCACAATCAACCTGATTTGACTATTTTTGTGTGTATTAGAGACCCTAATTTCCCATCTAGTGAGAGGGAAATCCTAATTGGCTCATATAGTGTGGGGGTAATACTCGTTAACCCCAAAACAAATTTCCAATTGATTTGTTAAGGTGGGCCACATGCCTAAGCAGTAGTGCAATGCATGGGCGACACTTGAAGGTCCCAATAGCAAACTATTGTGGTAGACCTCCCCTAGGTAAAAATTAATTTAATATCGTGTGAGGCATTGCCTCACATATCAGATATTAAACTGATAAGAACATATATTTTTTAAAATATTTAGAGGGTTAAGGCAGACCCACACCGGTTACATTTAAGGACCCTAGCCCCAAGGCTTACACTGCCGGAAGGCTCATCAACCCAGAAGGGAACCTAGCCCGATGGCTCACCAACCCCTATCCCAAAAGCTTACATTACCCGAAGGCTCATCAACCCCGAAGGGAACCTAGCCCGAAGGCTCTCGCCGATGCGCCATTTTGAGTAGACCCAACCGCCTCCACTTTGTCCATGAAAACTTGCTTTCGCTCATTGGTCCACCCATCGGAGCAACACCCTGTCTCTAGCCCGAAGGCTCACATGGCCCAAAGGCCTATCACATAATTATACAAGAAATAAATCCCAACCAACACTTAGTGGGATTCGAACTTGCAATCTCTCCCATGAGGAGAGGGTACACAACCAATTGAGCTATAAGCACTTGTGTTTTTTTTTTCTTTTTTTTCCCCACTGTGCGTGATAAGAACAGATACTACACTTGATCTTAGCCTAAAGGTCGAGAAAGGTATGCTTAATCAAGTTTTTCATACTGCCATTTCCTGGGGATATTTGGTACCTTGGTGATATGGGACTAAAAGCATATCAACATACAAAAACAAACTACCTAATAACTATTAGCAAGTGCATACAACCAATGACTATGGCTCTCCCGTTGCTAGCACAAGTTGAGTTCAAGTCCTCAACTATGTGGAGGGGTATTATATGGGTTCTGAATGAAATGAGTTCTCTTCGTGGCTGGATCATTGGAAATGGGGATAAGATTTGCCTTTGGAGGGACAACAGGTTGCTAAGTAAGCCTATTTGTGATTTATTTGTTAAGGGGAAAGACATTATGGAGCTTAACGTAAGTTTGAGTGTTTTCATTCATGGTAGACAATGAAATTTCTCTAACAACATGCTAGGGGTGTTGAATGTGGTGGGTACAAATGTTAACATGATGCAACAAGCATACAATAAAATGTGGAGGACTTACTGATAGGACATTCAAGGTATAAGCAACGCATGAAGATATCAGGGGAAAAGGAGTTCAAAAAGGTAGTGCAAGTTTATTTGGACTCCTAAAACTATTTGTTGAACACAAAGCATTACTTGAAAAATATGGCATGATGCTATCGGGAACTTATGACAAGATGAAAAGAAGAAAATAACACTAATATTGACGTGTTGTGTTTGTCTGAGTGAAGAAATACTAAGAAAACTTACTCTTTCATTGCTCTCTGGCAAGAAAAGCTTGGGCATTCCTTTAGAGCATGTTCTACCAACACAGGTACAAGTTGAGTCCTTTAATGACATTCTTCAGCAGTATAAGTATTTCAGCTCTTTCATATTAATTGGAAATGTGGAAAGCATGTTCAATTGGTAAGTATATGGTAGAATAGGAAAGAGTCTTGTAAAAAAAATGATAGAAAACAGGGTATGTCAAAAGTCCAAAACTCAAAACGACATTAAAATCTCTGGTGTTATGAAATGAGATTAACAGGTTTGCAAAATTAATTGCAGGTGTCAACTAGCAAAATCGGTAAAACCTTTGGGTGATGATACTAGAAGTCTGGGGCTCGAACCCTACCAGCATCAAAATGTTACTGATCTCATTTAAAACAGACTTGCCAATAAATTAACGAAAGGTCCAATGTATGTGGATGCCCAGTTGCCACCATATTCATGTATTGATATTTGATAACTCTAACCTTTTGTATTTCTATGAATGAATGAAGTGTGATTCTAGACTCTTGTGCTTAATACCTTAATGGCATGAGAGCAATACAACAAGAAATCTTTCTGTACAGTTATTATTTTTTATTGCAAATTCTAAATCTATCGACATCTTGTACAACTCTGTCTCTCTTTCTAATTTTTCCAATGTATTCACTCAATTAAAAGATGGTAGTATGCTGCTTCACGGTCTTCATAATGCTTTTTTTTCCCGATAATCCATGGTTTTCATAATTGATTGAAAGTCTTCATAATTGATTTTCAATGTCAGACGAAGAAGTTCTACTAGTAGTCTAGTATGATCACTATGATGTATGTAATAAGCTACTATTCAGGTGTTCGTGACATGTAACATAGTGAAGCATTTCGTGAGCTGCTCGACTGTCTAGCCTACGATGTGTTGGGAGATTTCACTAGAAAGTCACATCTCAATCTAGTTACTTTTTAACCCAAATGATTTCAACTTGGAGCTCACACCAAGGAAATCACCCACCTAAGACTTTGGTAGTTATCACAACAAACTCAACAAAGCAAAACTACTAATATATCATCACAATTCATAGCAACAATAAATATAGAAGTAAATAATACAAAGAGACACAAAGATTTAAGATGGTTTGGTAAATGTTATCTACATCCACACAAGAGCCGAGTTTCCTTTATAGTAAAGATTGGAGAGTTTACAAGAGGTAACAAGAATCAAGAACAAGAAGCCTCACTCAAACCCTAGCTCAATAGAGCTCCCACAATACCCAAGAAATGAATCTCTCTAAAGTTGTCTCAAAACCCTATTCTATTTCCTTTATATAGGTACACATAAAAAAAAGTGAGAAAATGGGCTTTTTGGGCCGAAATATCGGAAATCAGTGAAAATTTCGGAAGGCATGAGCGCGGGTCGCACCTCGGCCAAGGCTAATCTGAGCGCAGGTCACGCCCAACTCCAATAACTTTCTCCCAACATGAGCGCGGGTCGCGCCTTCTCCAAAGCCAACCAGAGCACGGGTTGCACTCCCTTCTTCTCCATAGCCAACCAGAGTGTGGGTCGCACTCCCTTCTCCAAGCAAAGAAATCGTGAACGCGCCATACAGACACCGAAGCACGATGTTCTTGACTTTGAACTGCTGAGATGGCTAGTTCCATATTTCATCTCAAGACGGATTGCCCTATTATTTAAAACTTTATCTAAACAGCAAAAAATTTAACTTTGAATTAGTAAAGGGTGGGGGGGTAGGGGCGAACACGTACCCCACTAGTACAAAATATCAGGATATGGGTATTTATCAACATTCAATTTCTGGATATGTATCGTGGATATATCTCCCTCTTTGAGGATATTTGACATTGTTTCACATGCAAATATCGTGAATATATCCAAAATATCGACAAATATCGTAGATATTTCTTGATATATCATGATATTATTTATATTTATTTAAAATATAATAGTAAATATGAAATAAAATTGTTATATATACAAAATATCTCTAAATATCCCAAAATATTACAAATATCGTTTAAATAGCATCAAACAGTTGGAATATCGTTTAAATAGCATCAAACAGTTGCTGTCGTATATATCTCTGAACATATTATAGACCTACTATGTACCCCACTACAACAACTTACAGACCTAGATTATCCCACTTGGAGATATCTTAGGTGAGCACCCCTCCAAAGTGCAATGGAGGTCACTAACCTAGGCCATAGACCTTCATGATCGCCCATTGACCCTTCCAGTTAAGTATGTTACAATGTAGTTTTCAATCTTGATATATACTGTATCTTTTCTTTTCCCATCTAGTGCCTTCTCAATGTGGGACTCTACCTCAGTTTGGCAAATAGTTCTGAACCACGAAAGTATTTTACATGCCCTGGAATATCTGTAGCCCCCCATACATATCCTAACAATTATGTAGAATCCTTGCACTTGAAAGATCTTAAGCGAGCATCCCCTCCTAACTGCAGTGGAGGTTGCTACACGAGACTACTTGATCAATTACTGAAATCAATGTTCGTTTGATGTTTTTAGTGTTTTAGTATGCTTTACATATATATTATGATTCACATTGAACAAACAGCAACCAAACTAATCATTTACAGTCCTTCAGTGAGTTTCTTCAGCAGATATTGTGAGTACAGATATCAGCTAAGTTAGTTATGTTCTTCTGTTCTCTGTACAAGGTCTCTTTATCAAGAATAATTCCACTGATATATGTAGTATTCACAGGTTTTGACACCATCCACGCTACCACTTCATTTTTTATGGTTAATAGCCTCTAGTGCAAGCCATATAAGACATATTAGTTCCTCGATATCTTGGAAACTATATTCAATGACCCTTTGAACCGAGGATATGGCCTTTGCATTTTCTGCATCTCTCTGGCCTACAATAGCAGCTTCAAGAGCATTTATGTACTTTGTTGTGGCTTCCAGTGCTTTAAGTACATTTTCTATCTGCAACAATACCAATTTGATACATCCACATTATTATTGTCAGAAACAAGTGAAGGAAAACAATCTGCATCATGACAGTGACTTATGACGTTCAGGTTCATTCTTTCTATGCAAGGCACGCTGATTAGGTTACCATCCACAGAGATAAGGGCATGTTATTCTGTCAGCTGCAGGAGTGTGAATAGTAATTTCTTTATAGAATCAAAGGTCTATCCTAGCAGCAGAAATGACCTTTGATTCCATAAAGAAATTACTATGTTCTTCATTTGGATGGTACACTCAGGAAGTCAGGAGTATGCTCATTACTCTCTTCCTGAATCCTTAATGTAGGTAGGTCAACAAAGATTGGGCTCGAAGCATGTACAATTAAGCACATACAAGAAACAACATCAAGTACTTACATAGTTAAGAACTCGTTCGTAACTGTCCAGGTCTCCTGCAACAATGGTATGGTCCGCATCAAGGTCAGAGTCAACAGCGTTCTGTGGACCAATCTTCTCCACTATTCCTTGATTTTTCATGTTGTAAACATCTGAGACAATAGATGATGGAGACTCACCAATAGAACATGCGTAGAAGTTTAAATCAAATGCTGAAAGACTAACCTAATAAAACATGCTGAAATGAAGAGAAGATGTCAAGTACTTAAAGCTTTGAATTGTAATTGGGAGCATGAATATATATTAATTGGGACCACAAATATTTTTTTAAAACTTTGAACTTACCTGGACGACTATTTACTACTCCCATTTGCAAATTGTGCCGATCTTTGCTTACAACTGAACTTATGAAATAAACAATCCTCATGGATGCCACCTCCATGCATTTGTATGCTAAAGCTGCTGCAGCCATCTCTTTGCATCTTTCATATTTATAAGCAACAAACCTGTATATTTAGGAAGTACATACTGTAATCAGGGAACCAATGAGATGGTGTAAGCTTGCACACAGAAAAGCAGTGCACAAAACTGGACATGAGAGTAAAGGTTGCTGACTCAGCTCTGCAGCTTGAATACACATCTTACTCGCAAAGAGTTGCAGTTTTCCTATACAACAGCATCGAGGAAGTGATTTCATCAAGTTCAGCACTGTCATAGTTGCTTCTTTCTAAAAGAAAAGCTCCTCGGAAAAGTTTTAAGGCTGCCTGGAAGTAAAGGCCAGTAGTTTCAAGCTCCGATGAAGTTGGAGACGCATTAAGGTCAAGTTCATTGTAGAGTTCCTCAGTTAATATTGGTAACATGCTAACGGAATCTGTTTTCTTTCGAACTTTCAGTGATGCGACTTCTGTTGGAATGACTAATCTGGCTACAGTTGTACACAATAGTTTGACAGTGAATCCCCAAATGTCGTTGGTCAATGACAACATACCGAACAAAAGCAATAAAGCATAAGAAAGAGTTTCTTAGTTACCTTGTGTTTCCGAAAAGCAGCACAATATACTATTAGAGATAGGTGATAGTAAACATTCCTCAAGGACTGGGAAAGAAGTCATACACTGAAAGAGAAACAAACAATTTATGTCGATCAGTAGCAAGACATTTATTCAAGACACTACTTCACATAAATTTCAGAGGGAAAGAACCATAAAGATTACCTCAATTATGCCCAAGGGTAACTCATAAAGTGCAACTTGAGTTTCAAGAGGACATACTCTACTTTGGCCAGGGACGTCCGCCAACGAAGATGGAAACAAGTGAAACCCTAGGTCATAGCATATAGCTGGTTCTTCTTCAGGCAACAAGAAAACACGACCTGTTTTAGTTCGATTTTTCAGCAGATTTTGTTCGGTTTGATTAAGTGATGAATTGTCTATGGTTACATGTTTGGCACTGACTCCAGTGCCACAGGACAATGACAAGCATGCAATTTCCTTGGACGAATAGTTGAAACCCTGGAATTCTGGAGTAGTCAATAGTATTGCATCACTATAATTTCCTCTAGGAACAGAGAATGGTGCAATTTTCTTATATTTTCTTCTCGAGAAAGGCAATAATGTGGTATTCCTACTATAATTACTTCTGGGAACAGGAAATGATCCACTATTTGTATAAGTTCTTCCTCGTCTTGTACTTGATATAAAATTTGCAGTCTGCATGTTAATCGAATATATAAAAAGTTACTTACAATGCCCTGGCAGCAAACCAGTTTTATGTATTAAGATTCAAAGTCCTTGAAATATATATCGACCTTGGCTGGCAGACTGTTCGGATATCTGTGTTTGTTCCTATTGCGATAATTCTGCAGAGTCCTTGGACAGGAAAATTCAGAAGGGGGTTGCGCATATGACTGAAGAAATGAACCGTACATTCCGTATTTAGCCCCTAAATTTTTTAAAACACTCATAATCATCACTCAGAAGTACAAAAAATGCGTATGTGATTCTATTCAGTCGACAAAAACGTCAAAACTAACCCAAATTCTCCTTAAAACCTCCATCTTCAAAATCGTTCTTAAAATTCCCGAAAATAGATTGGATCCGATCATCCTTCGGAAACAGAAACAAAAACCACTATATTAAACATACAAAATTAAAACTGAAGACATTGAGTATGAATTGCAGTTAGATCATTTGGAAACCAACTATAACTTATGCCAGAATATGAGTGTATCTTTTTCTTACGTAGCTATGTTGCAATCAATTCAAATTTGCGTGCATGGTCAAAATCCATAAAATAGGTATATCCAAAAAATCCTTGTGTTTTTGTGTAGGACCCTGAAGGACTGAAGCTGTACATTCCTAGAAACAAAACTGAAAGCTTTGTCCTGTGGACCACGCCAGGCACATACTTGTCGCAATGATTAACAACAGACTACTAAAAACATCCAAAGAGATCTGACTCCTACTTAGATTGTTCGAGAATCAAATTTCGTTCTAGTTTGTATAAGAAAATTGGTTAAGCAATTTAAACACCTTTCTTTTATGGGTTTGAACACTTGTTTTTTGAGTTATTTGGCATGCTTCAAAGGAAATTAAGATCATGCATTTAGAATAAAGGTGGCATCTACATATACAGAAAAGCAGAAGTATTCTAGGATACTAAAACTTAATAAGCCAGAGTCGAGTTCATCAATACCATGCAGAGAAACTAAGAGAGAACTATATGAACAGTAAAGATCAAAATTATATGAGAAACCATCTGAAGTTTGCTAAAAGCATGTTCTTACCATGTAAGAAAATTCAGCATCTGGGTCCAGGTTGCTTTCATATTGGAGAAGCAGGGCGCGAGCCTCACTTTCTTCCAGTTCCCCTTCCTCCAACTCCTCCTTATGTTCTTCACCTTGCAGCATTTCTTTCTTACAATGAAACTCAACCCAACGTACTTCAAAAAATTCTTAACAAAAGAAATAGAAAAAGAAAAGCACACTCATCATTGCTTTAAACAAGAAAATCTCTGATCCGCATTGTTGAAATGAGAAACAAACAAGAGAGCAGCAAGGAAATGTTCTGAAACACTTTTGACTGTACACAAAACCAGAAGTCCTAAAGAACAAGCTCGCTCAAGAGCTATCAAAAACAGATAGAGGGGGAAGTAACAGAATGAAAAAATAACAGACCAAAGACTGCATTTTGACTTTTACATTTGAAATGCTTGTTATGGTGCTTATACAACTATTGAAGTATATCCTATATACCACAAACTGTTAGTTTGAGAGAAATGAGTGAGAAAAGGGAATTTTGTCTAGTTGTTCCCTTAATAAAATTGTGTCAAAAATATCTAACACGCTTTAGAGATGGCCGATCTTCATCTTTAGCATGATCATATAGATAATAAGTATTGAGAAAAATACCCAAATCAGTCTAGGATATGCAATAATTATAACTGGATGAATGACATTTAGGCATGTAACAACTAATTAATTTGTAATGGCCCACTTCTTCCTTTTTCTTTTTGTTTTTTCAAGCAAAATCGTTGCTGTTTATGAATGTTTCCAAATCTAATTTGACTGAGATTTCACAATTTACATTATATTAAGATTGTTTTGGCGAAAGAAAGACAGCACAAAGGATTTAAGACATTTCCAAGAATTGAAATGAAAAACACGTATTGATAAGCTAGGAATGGTTATAGATTAGAAAGATGTCAACGAGAATAAGATTATTTGATTTACTATAGCTCTAACGGCCAACCATTCAAGAAAGTCCATTTATCGGAGGTAGATAATTCATGCGCTATGATATTCATTTCATTCCTTATCTAAAATTAATATAACAGTGTATGAACCTAAAAACTACAAGTAAGAACGGAAGAGCTAAAAACTCAGCCTCTACCTAGTCTCTCTCTCTTCCCCCTCTTTTCTCACTGTGCCCCCCTTCTTCTCTCCATCCTCTTCTTTTTATACCCCTTCTCCTCTTAATCTAGATCGTCCATCTGTCTTTTCATCCCTCGGTCTCTCTTTTCGCTGTACCTATGCCACGTCTGCGGTCTAGGATTCCGCAGTCACAATTCCATACTCCTCGACTTCCCCTATTATATTACATCCCATTTCTTATCCTGTTGACCTAGTCCACTTCTCATTATTGGGCCACTACAAATGCCCCTTCTCGACTCCGCGGTTCTGTTAATGGACCCGGGGTCGAGAACTCCCACCACTTTTTTTTCTTTACAGCTCATCATGTTCTTCATCGGTTTGTGTGTGAGGTTGATGGCAACCATCACGCGCATTTTCTGCAGCCCCTCGTACCTCGAGCTTCCACGCGTCACTCTTTGCCTGGGTCTACTATCCGACTCTTCGATTTTCCCAATCTTTGGAAATTACTCTTCTACCCCTCCCCTATTTAAACTCTTCTCCTTCTCTTCCCTTCCTCATTTTAGTTTTCCCCCTCTCCCTCTATTTTTCTACTGCTCTGCCACCTTTCCTTTTTCCGACCAACCTCCGACTTGCGTTCGCTTCCACCGTTCCTCCGGTGACTCCTTATTCTTTCCAGCACACTCTTCGGGCTCATCACCTTTCTCTTCACTCCCCTCAGTAAGTTTTTTAGGCGTTACTCTCTTTTGTTTGTACTGTGTTTTTGAGTTGGTTCGATATCTTGCGTCTGTTCATCTTCTTACCCAATGTCGGGCTCTGAAACCGATGACTCTTCCTCTTCCCAATCCGATAGAGTAGCCTCTCCACCCGCTCTTGCCCCTGTTGCGGTCCCCTCCACCTCCGATCGTCTGGCCCCTTTACTGCCACCCCCATCTAGATGTCGTAGACCTAATTTGACCATAATTAGGGCTGCATATGGCATTCTGACCGATATAATGCTGGAACATGTGCCATCTGTCACCCATTACCCACATCTGGTTCCCCGACGTTCGGGGTACCTTGTAATCACTGTAGGTCAAATTATCGTCGGTCTACGGCTTCCTCTCACCCTTCTAGACATCGAGGTGTGCAATCACTTCAATATCCCCCCCTGCCAAGGTATAGGGAATTTTTAGAGAATTATGTACGCCGCGAACTCGTACAATAAGACTGGAGAACCCAAGATTACGAGCCGCGATATCTTCTCTCAATATTATATCAAAACCAGTACCAAAGATGTCGATTAGTAGGGTACCAAATTTTTTTATGCCCTCCGGAAAGCAATCTTTTGTACTCCGTGTCACAACCTCTGACAAGGTGTGGCACCACTACCCGTTATACGTATTAGGTCAATTTTTGTCCGTGGACATTCCTTTTGATTTAACTTTTACCCACCTCGCCTTCATAACCCATGGTGAGTGTCTTATCTTTTCCCTTCTCTCTTGATGTGCTGCCCCTGTTATCACTAAACCGCGGTTCCTCTTTGTTTTGCAGGTTGGCGGCCAGATTCCAAGTCCAGAATCTACTCCGGCATCTCGTGTCCCATTTTCCAAAGGCTTTGCGAACTCGGTCCTGCTCAAGCCGACCGCCTGGGTATCCATCCCACTACCGCTACTCCCCTGTTGCCAATCCCCGATCTACACAATATTGGCGGTTTCTCTGCCCCATTTTATTGTCCTCCCCCTCCCAAGGAGCGGAAACCCAGAGCATCTCCTCCTCCAAGGAAAAGGCTTTGCACCCATACCTCCCACCGCCATCATCCCCGAACTTCCTCGCACTCCCCCGCCTCCCTTGAATCTCACGATCCTCCCAACTCCTCTACTCTTGAAGACGTCCCTTCATACCGCTCTATCTGCAATTGGGACAATCAGTACACTTCTCCCCACTCCCCTCCCAACGATATGGATGTCCACAAACAAAAATTGTTCGATAGTGATTCAGATGATGATGAGGTGAGGGAGGTTCCCTCCAAAGAGGTGCGGGCTCTTGTTGACACGACTCCATCCAAGAGGTAGAGGACCTCAGCCCCTACCACTCAGCGGACCTCTGCATCCGAAAAACAAGCCCCTATCACTTCAGCCCTTCATCCTGCTGTCTCTTCCCCCCGCACACGCCGGTCTGGCAAAGAACCAATTCCGTCTACTACCCCAGCATCCGAACTTGCAACTGCAAAGGACTTGTATCCTATTTTCAAGGTGCGCAATCGTAGGATGAACACTGCGGACTCCGCTCTGGACAATGCGGCCGTAGCCTCATCTCTATTTTATAATGCTCACTTGCCCAAAGACATAGCATATGCGGACGGGAGTTTTTTTTATCAGCACCGCACTTCTCTGTATACCAACTGGGAGAAGGTACAACTTTTTTTTTTTTTTTTTTTTTATCCATCTTCCTCTTTGATCCTAGGTAAGCCTAGATGTCTCCTTCATGATCCGTGGCCTTTTCAGTGCCAAGAACAAGGTGGCAGCCCTAGAGCAAGAACTTAACGGCCCTGCTGGACTAAGAGCTACCTATGTCGGCCTCCAATCAGATCTAGAAGCTGCTAATTTGGCTAAAGTCAAGGCACAGGACGAGCTCAGGTCCGCGGAGTCATCTCACGAACAATACATGGATAAGGTCAATGAACACCTGAGCCATCAAAGGGAAGTGCTCCTCCAACAACACCAGCTCAATTTGGATGCCCTCACTCAACAACACAAGGAAGACGTGGACGCCCTCAATCAGAAGCATCAGGATGCTACTGCCGAATTACTGCAGCAGCACCAAACAGACATGACTGTACTTCGCGACTACTTCAAGCTCCTGGCTGACAAGATGGTGGTCAAGAAAATCCAAGAGGAACATGCGCGGCTCACACAGGAAGGTCGGCTTCTCCCCGAAAGACCTACCACCCCGGTGGTTGAATCCCTTGAGGTCGCAAGGGAAGAAGTGTTGGCCACTGATGTCATTCCAGAAAACTCTATGACAGAAGAAAACTCTACCCAGGCGGCAGCCACTGATGAGACCACCGCTGCAGCCATTGAGGAAGCTACTGATGAGATGATCGTTGATTAGCCTACCTTGGGAATGCCCTAGAAATCTTTCTGTATTAAGACACTGTTACAAGTAGGGCTGGCAATGGGTTGGATCGGTCCGGATATATGCAAATCCAAAACCGATCCGCTTTTCAACAATACAGACCAGAACCGAACCCGACCCGAACGGATATTTGAGTTAGAGAACCAGAACAGAATCGAAAACTTTTTTTGGATTCCGGATCCAATCAATTCCGAACCAATAAGCTCAATTTCAATCCGGTGAATCAAGTTCTTTATAATTGGATCCTAATTTTCGTTATATAAATATTAAATAATTTTTTTTTGCTAAACACAAAAACAGAATACACAAATCCAAAAGGCATAATGAATGATTTTAAATCCAAATTTGTAAGGGAGGATTTTCCTTTAGATAGAAACCATCTTTTTGTTATGTAAAAAACATATCGTAATATTACATATGTATTTTGCATATCTTATTTTGGAACTTTAAATATTGTAATATTGTGGTAATAGAAATATATGGTGGAGGAAAATTAGGAAGAATAAGACTAAAAATTTTAATCGGATCAGGCCTATAACGGTTCGGTACATACTTAATCCAGAACCAATCCAATAAGAGTCTGGTTCTGATTTTCAAGACCCAGAACCGATCCAATATGCTAACCACCTGTCCCAGACCTGCTTTTATTGGTTCGGATCGGATCGGGTATCGGTTCTTACCCGACCCATTGCCAGCCCTAGTTACAAGCTCATGATTTGTCTCGCTCCATGTTTAGTGACTATTTTGTCACCATTTCGTTTACGGCTGTGATGTTTGATTTTGCTCAGTGTGAACGCTGTCTTTTTATCTTTGAACTTTATCTACTTGTTTAACTTGTAAAGTATCTCCACATATAGCTTTTCACGTCTCTAGTCAGTCCCTTGCCCTCTCCTTAGTACACTATTGAAGTTTACACCCCTGAAGCTTTCTACACCTCATTAGGGCACTATGCAGCCTCGGCTGGGTCATGCAGCATGCCTGGGTTAGCGGTGCAGTCTGATGAAGGCAAATTTCTTTGCCCCATGTGTCTCTTACATCGCTCGTCCGCCGGAACACCTGATCTTGTTTTAGGTTCTCTCCGGCACTAGTGTCAACAAAGGGCTCATCCCCTCCGCTGCCTCTCCCTTTGATCGGCGTAGAAGCCTGATGGAATCACTCTTCTTGCCCCAAGTGTCTCTCACATCTCTCGTCCGTGGAGGGCTCACCCCACTCCACGGACTCGATCAGGACATGAAGCCTGTTGGAACAACTCATCTTGTCCCAGGCTCCCTCCAGCTCTAGTGTCAGCGAAGGGCTCATCCCCTCCGCTGCCTCTCCCTCTGATGGGCGTGAAAACCTGATGGGGTCACTCTCCTTGCCCCATGTGTCTCTCGCATCTCTGATCCGTGGAGGGCTCATCCTACTCTACGGGCTCGATCAAGCCATGAAGCCTGCTAAAACAACTCATCTTGTCCCAGGCTCCCTCCAGCTCTAGTGTCAGCGAAGGGCTCATCCCCTCCGTTGCCTCTCCCTCTGATGGGCGTGGAAGCCTGATGAGGGTCACTCTCCTTGCCCCATGTGTCTCTCGTATCTCTTGTCCGCTACCCACATTCTTATTTAGACATTATACATAGCAAACAAATTTCTTTTCACAAAAGTGTCGTGGTCTTATATATTTACAAACAACTCTAGTCCTTTGCTCTGGACTTTCATTACATTGCTTTGTAACTTCATTACATTCAATTGCAAAACTTTTTCAACATTCTTATATTCCAAGGCTTTTCTATCAATTTGCCCTTCATTGTTCATAGTTTATAGGTACCAGCCTCTCCTATTTCCACCATGGTGTATGACCCTTCCTAATTTGGACCCAACTTCCCATCCTTTTCCTTCTTTATACTTAGAGTCACTCGGCAGAGCACCAAGTCTCCTATCTTGAATTGCCACGGCTTGACCCGCTTGTTGTATTGCCTCTGTAATCGCCTGTGATACTCTTCTAATTGAATGCGTGCTGAGTCTCTTTTCTCTTCTGCCAGATTCAAATCCCCCGCCAAGATGCGCCAGTTCAATCCCTCCTCCACGGCCTTAGTTCGCATAGTAGCTGCCACCATCTCCGAAGGAATCACGGCCTCGACGCCGTATGCTAAGGCAAATGGGGTCTCCTTAGTGGTTGTCCGAGGTGTAGTTCAATAAGCCCAAAGAACATGGTTCAACTCGTCTGCCCACACGCCCTTCTTGTCTTCCAACTTTCTCTTAAGGTTGTCCATTATTGTTTTGTTGGAAGATTCGGCCTGTCCATTGCCTTCGGGGTTGTAGGGGGTAGAGAACCCTTGTTTCACCTTGTATGCCTGCAGAAACTCAATCACCTTTGCTCCTATGAACTGTGTCCCATTATCCGCAATGATGGCATACGGCAGCCCAAACCAACATATGATGTTCTCCCATAGAAACTTAATCACCTGCGTCTCCTTCACCTATTGCAAGGGTATAGCTTCTATCCACTTGGTGAAGTAGTCTGTGCGTGGCTGCCAGCATATATCTCCTTTTGCCGCTAGCCATGGGCAGGGGTCCTACGATATCCATCGCCCACATAGCAAAAGGCCACGGACTCGAGACATTATACAGAGGTTCCGTGGGGGCAAATATCAGCTGTGAAAAACCTCTAGCATTTGTCACACTTCTTAGCGAATTCCACCGCATCCCTTTTAATGTGGGGCCATAAGTAACCCTGCGTCAATAGCCGGTGTGCCGTAGTCTTCCCGGCGGAATGACTCCCATAGTCCTCTTCATGCAATTCTGCCAGCACCTCTAAGGCTAACCGCAGTCTTAAACATTTTAACAATGGCCTATTGAAGTTCTTTCGGTACATTTCACCTTCCAGCATAACATATCTCTGAGAAGCCTGTTCCAACCTTCTTTTTTCTTTCTTGTCTGTCACCTCCTTTCCCTCTAAGAAATACTTAATGGGATCCATCCATCCCCCTTCTTCTTCTGTAATTTGACACACCTCTATCACCTCTTCTGTGCTTGGCCTCCATAATCTTCCTACCCGTATCGTTCTTTCCTTTGACCCAGGTATGGCTGCAGCTACGTACGCCAGGGTGTCCACATGCCTATTCTCACCGTGACCCAAGTGTACAAATCTGAGCTTCGCAAACTTGCTGGACCTTTTGTGAACCACCTTTAAATACTTAGCCATTCACAGACATCGAGCTGTGAACCTTCCATTTGCCTGACACACCACTAGATTAGAGTTGGAATACACGGTCAATTCCTTCACCCCAAGTCCTCAGCCATTCTCAATTCCGTTATTACTGCCTCATACTCTGCTTCGTTACTTGACACCGCAAACCCCAGTTTCATGGTCTGTTCTATTATGTTATTATAAGGTGTAACCAATACAACCCCTATGCCGCTGCACGCATCCCATCTGCGAATACTCTCCACCCATTCCTCTTATCCCAAGGGTCTAGCAGGTCGGGCTCTACATCCTTCTCCGGTTTCATGACCATCTCTTCTCCCCAAGTGGGATCTTCAGCGGGGAACTCTACCAGAAACTCTGCCACTGCCTGGGCCTTCTCCGCGGTTCTTATCTGATATCGTATCTCGTACGAACTAAGCATCACTACCCATTTCAACATTTTGCCTAACTTCTCTGTCCTTAATGCTTGTTTAAGAGGCAGGTTCGTCACCACCACCACTAAGTGTGACTTGAAGTAAGGTTTCAACTTTAGGGCTGAGAAGATTAAAGCAAGGGCATACTTCTCAATCCTGCTATACCACGTCTTTGTATCCAACAATGTTTTGCTTTGAAAATACACCGGTTTCTCCCTTCTATCGACTAGCCGGACAAGAACTAAACTAACTACATACTCGGTGGCCCCCAAATACAAGTATAACTTCTCCCCTTATTCTGGTCGTGACAACAAGGGAGTCATGCCCAAATACCTCTTCAACTCTTGAAATGCCTCTTCGCATTCTGATGTCCACAAGAAATCTGGGGTACTTCTCAGTAAATGATACAACAGTCTACATTTGTTAGATGACTTAGAAATGAACCTATTCAAAGCCGCAATCCTACTAGCAAGTTGCTGCATTTCCTTGACATTTTGCAGTGACGGCATCTCCGCCAAGGCTCTTATCTGTTAGGGATTAGCCTCTATTCCCCGATGAGTAACAATGTAACCCAAAAACTTTCCCGTGGTCACTCTGAACATGCATTTCTCAGGATTCAACTTCAAATTGTACTTTCGCAGTATCCCGAATGTCTCTCTTAAGCCCTCTAAATGCTCCTCTTCAGACATGATTTTTTCCACTATGTCATCTATATATATTTTAATCCCCTTTCAAATCTTGCTTTCGAACATTTTCTCTCCTAACCGTTGGAAATTGGCTCTGGCATTCTTCAATCCGAATGGCATCCTTGTATAGCAATACGTGCCGCCTTCTACGACAAATGATGTCTTCTCCTGATCCGGTCCGTACATCGCGACCTGGTTATACCCCATAGATGCATCCATGAACGAAAATATTTTGAATCCTGCTGTCCTATCCACCAATTCATCCACCCGCGACATGGGATAGATATCCTTTGAACACTCTACATTCACATCTGTAAAATCGACGCACATACGAACCTTGCCATTCTTTTTTGGTACCGCGACCACATTGGACAACTAATCTGTGAATTCCACTTCTCGTATTATTCTATCTCTTTTTAACCGCACAACCTCTTCGCGAATGCCCTCCGCATACTTCGGTTTAATGCTCCGCATCCTTTGCCTTTGCCTCACTAGCTTGGCATCCTCCTTCATGTGTAACCGATGACACGCGAACTCCAGGTCTAATCCCGTAACATCCTCAATTACCCACACAAACACGTCTTTGTTTTCTGACAGAAATTGTATTAACTTAATCTTCCACTCCTCCGGCAAACTGGATCCTACCAACGTGAACCTCTCTTCGTCCCCCTCCCCAATATTCACTACTTCAATCTCATCGAGCATCTTCGGACCCACCGTTGACTCCTCTCCCCCCTTCACAGAGGCACACTGTAATTGCTATGCTTGCCTATTCCTAGGGCCTGAATTCTCTCTTTCTGGTTAGCAGATCAACCTTTTCACTGTACCCCGATGACTGTTCTTGGCCGTCACCTGATCTCTGCGAACTTCATACATGCCCGTTGGGGTGGGAAATCGTATCACTTGGTAGTACATTGATGGGATAGCCTTCATCTCGTGAATCCACCGCCTCCCTAAAATTGCGTTGTACTGAGAAGAAGAATCTACCACCATAAACTATGCGAAAACCGTCACTGGACCCGTGGTTACAGGCAATAAGAGTTCTCCCATAGACTCCGTCATACTCCCATTGAACCCATATAAATTGGTTCACGGAGGCCTCAATTGTCTAGGATCAATCTCCATTTCTTCCAATGCTCTTTTAAACAACAAATCCATGACATTGCCACAATCGATCAACACCTTCTTCACCATATAATTGCCCATCGCTACTGTGATGACCAACGCGTCTTCATGGGGAGAATCCACCGCCCTTAGATCCGCACTGCTAAAGACAATCCTGTCTCTGTCCTCCACTGACCCTACCCTTGGTCGCGACCTGTCTGTCTCGTCGTGGATCTGCTGGATGCTCGTAGTTCTCCTCACCCTATCTCTATGAGCATTATGACTTAGTACCTCCCCACTAAAAATCACATTAATAGTTCCCAAATGATTCGGTCCTAAGCGGCAAAAAGCGCCCTCGTCTCCAATGCACCCCTCACAAATTCCCTCATCCTCCATTGTTCCACCAATCTCTGAACCAACCACTTTAGTGCGTAACAGTCGTCAGTCTCATGATTTTGTATCTGATGATATGCACAGAAAGGTTTATCAGGTAGTTCTATTGGTGTGTTTCGCGACCCTTCATATCCCTGCAGGTTCTTAATCAATGACAATATTTCGCTCGGGGGTCTATTCAGCAGTGTTACTTCTATCTTGCGGTATGGTTTCCTTTCTTTGTTCTCCCTTCGAATCCCCTCTTGACTTCTTTATGCCATTGAGGGGTATCCGCAATACCTACCGCCTTCCTTTTCGGACGCCTCCGCCCTTCGGTGTTCCCTGTCTTTCTCGAACGATAACACTGCTTTCCCTGATCTCTTAGACTCCTTCTGTATGGTGTCCTCATACTTGATATATTTTTCCACCCGCGGGTATAGCTCATGCAAGGTTGCAATCTCGTTCTTCGCCACAGACTGGTGGACTCCTGTTCCTGGTCGCAACCCTCTTTCAAATGCAATCACTGCGGTTCTCTCATCTAGATTTTCAACCTTCAATGTCTCGGCCTTGAATTGACACAGATACTCCCTCACTGTCTCCGCGGATCTTTGTCGAACATTGAATAATGCCGCGATATCCACCACTCACTTTTTCTGGTGTATGAAGTGATCTATAAACGCCTGTTCCAACTCTTGAAAATTACTTATGCTTCCCACTAGCAACCGGTAATACCAGTCCGACACCCCTCCTTTCAGACTAGCCGGGAACATCATACACCTTAGTCCATCATATTGAGCCTCTTGCCAGAGAGACATCTGTTGTCGAAAATGATGGATGTGGTCAGCCGGGTCTCCTTTGCCATCGTATCTTTCGAACCTAGGTTGGTTGAAACGCTTCGGCACCTCTGACGCCCAGATATTGTCCGCTAATGGATTACGATTCAATCCGGCTACCACTTGGCTAGCCGCTCCCCCATGACTCTTTGCCTGCTGCCGATTCGCCTCTCTATCATTATCTATCATCTCCTGAACTTGTTCTATGGTCAAGCCAGCCACCAGGTTTTCGACAAGGTTCGGCCCACCCTCCTCATTGTCAGACTCCTCACCTGCTTCTTCCCCTTCTTCTTCCTCCGCTCTTTCTTTTTCCCTCCTTAGTTCGTTGTTCTCCTCTCTCAATCTCACGATCTCCTCTCGCATAAGCCGGGTCTCTTCTTGGTCTCCCTCCTCATCAATCACTGCCTCTGGTGTTGGCTCTTGCACCACTGCCCTCCTTGGTCTGCTTACCCCTTTCTTCACTTTCAGTGCTATTTCTGTCTTATACAATCTCTCCGGTCTCCACAGACAGCGCCAAATGTATGAACCTAAAAACTACAAGTAAGAACTGAAGAGCTAAAAACTCAGCCTCTACCTAGTCTCTCTTTTTCTTTATCTCTTCCCCCTCTTTTCTCACTGTGCACCCCCCTTCTTCTCTCCATCCTCTTCTTTTTATACCTCTTCTCTTCTTCATCTGGATCGTCCACCTGTCTTTTCATCCCTCGGTCCCTCTTTTTGCCGTACCTATGCCACGTCCGCGGTCTAGGGTTCCGCGGTCACGATTCCATACTCCTCGACTTCCCCTATTATATTACATCCCATTCATTATCCTGTTGACCTAGTCCACTTCTCATTATTGGGCCACTACAAACAACATTCATTCCCAAAAGATATAGTTAGCATATGCTTACATCCACAGCCACTCAAACCCTTCATTTAAATAAATCAATTGATTTTCATTTTCAATTTTCAAAAAATTGTCTTTGTTCCACCTTTATAAATTCCCATTATCCCCAAATCTAAAACTATACTCAAACCTCTTTGAAACTTTCCACTTTAGTTAAATACAAAAGAAAACTAAATAGATTATTAAAACAAAGTAAGCAACACTTGCGGAATGACCCCTTTGTAAATATGGCGTTGTAGGAATTGGTGGCCTCGGAAAAAAATGTTTTGCTACGTATCTGGTATTCTTGTTTGGTAGAATGAGTTTGATGACTCGTAGTGTGCGATGACCTATTAGAATAACTTTTAAAATTCAAAATAGATCTTTAGCCACAGTGTATTTCCCATTATTTTCGGCACTGTATTTTTTTCATAGCCATAATTCTTTTTTTTTTTTGGATAAATCTCTTAGGGCATTCTTTTCGAGGATGTCTAGTATGCGCAGGGTGTATGGCTGCACAGGCCTAAGAGGACATAGATCCAGTACTTTGTGGAGCAATACACCTTCAATTTCTGTGTATGAATGGCCCAGATTCATCCTCACTTTCTCTCTCCTACACACTAGATTTCTTCTTTTCTTTAATAGTGAAAGCTAATTTTTTTTATCAAACCAAATATCAAACCACTTAAACACTAAACATCTTCCGTCCATAGTCCATACATTAGCAAAGATTCAACACCAAACGTTGCTTAAAACACCGAAAACCCAAAGCCCATACAGTATTCGAAAAACCACATGCTACTACCTTAAGTTTCTTGCAAGGCAAAAGGTTGGTGGAAGTGCTCAAGTTGAAATTACAAAATGAAGTCTCTGAATATGTTGCACCCTCGGAGTTAACTTCAACCGTCTCAATGCCAAATCCTATTGTGGAACAAATTGCAGAACAAACTTCAGGACATCTTGCTGTGACCGATCAGAAATTAGTCAGTGGTTTGATGCAATGGGTTGCATTTGCACCCTTTTCCCTCAACTTCCCATTTACTATAGTGGTTGGCGCACTATTGTTTGGAATGGATTTAGCTAAACCCAAAAACCCATGCAAAATCCTATTGGCAGGAACAAAACTTACCTAAACCAGCTAAGCCAATAGCTGAATTGGGATATTTGAAATATAATTATTGGGCAGATATCGGCATAGTAACCTTCGATAGCAAACCAGTTAGAAAAAGCATTTCAATCCTTCAAAAGCTTCTCTAATGGCAGAAACAGAACAAAAAACTTCAATCTTCATAAACAATCTCACTATACACTCTCTTCTCACATACTCAAATCTCCTTCACCACTTTCAAACCACTCTCCCTTTACATTCCACTACAATCCAATCACCAATCCGTCAACACCACACTCTTGATACTTCTTCCTCATCTTCTCTTCTTCTAATGCCATCATGGTCACTTTCTTCTTCTTTACGATACATTGGTGTCAAGATAGTAACTTCATTTCCACAAAATTGTTATAGAAACTTACCTGGTATTCATGCAAGTTATCTTCTTTTTGACTCTAGTACTGGCAAGACTCTAGCTTTGATTGATGGAAGTGAATTGACTCATTGGAGAACTTCTTGTGTCTCAGCTTTAGCTTCGAAGTTTTTATCTAGAGAAGATTCTGAGGTGCTTGTAATGGTTGGGGCAGGTTCTTTAGCTTGTTATCTTATTAAAGCTCATTTTGAAGTAAGACCCAAGTTGAGGAAAGTGATTGTTTGGAATAGAACAGGTGAAAAGGCTAGAAGTTTGGTTAGGAAGTTGGAAGAGGAAGAATGGGGTGGGCTTGTTTTTCAGCATGGAGAGTGTTTGGAGGAGGTTGTTGGACTGGGGGATATTATAAGTTGCGCTACGAGTTCGGATATTGCATTGGTGATGGGTGAGAAGTTGAAGGAAGGGGCTCATTTGGATTTGGTTGGATCATTTACGCCTGCGATGAGGGAATGTGATGATGAGGCTATCAAGAGAGGGAGGGTGTTTGTTGACTGTGAAGCTGCATTGGTTGAGGCTGGAGAATTGGTGGGTGCTTTTGAAAGAGGTGTTATTTCGCGGGACGATATTTGTGGGACGTTGGTGGATTTGATCAATGGTGAGAAGATGGGAAGAGGGAGTGCAGAGGAGATAACTGTGTTCAAGTCTGTTGGCTCTGCTGTTGCGGACATTGTAAGTGCACAACTGGTTTATGAAACTTACTTAAATAAGAATCCTTGATTCGTTCCATGTTATTCCCATGGTATCATCCATTTAATATAGATTTGCAACAATGCTAGTATGATTTTCTACCTATGTATACCATCTAGTATGGTTTTGCTCGACATCTTTTAGGTAATTACTCTATCCAATGCACAGAACCAAATTTTTTTCTCTTAGTCCCTTGCAGATCAGTTATTGTGTTTGTTTCAGCATAATCAAAAACATATGTGAATATCATTCAGTCATGAGTGAAATGAAAAATTGTTTATAGAGAAAGACTGAAAGGTCATTAACCTGAGCTGATATCAAATTGGAAGGACTACTGTATCCCAAAAATAACTATGATCTCTTAGATCTTACTAGTATACTGCATAGTGGGGGCGTGAGCGGAGAATTAAAGTGCATGGAGAGTGGAGAGGGAGAGATGGAAAAGGCGTGGAGAGGGGAAGGGAGACAAAGAGAAGAGATAAGGACAGAAACCAACCAAAAATATTTTGGCCACATACCCCGAACGTTCACTCTAAATAAAAATAAACCGGTTAAACATTGAATAGAACTAAGAATAGGGAATTAATCTCACTTAATGCCATCGCATTTCGTGCTGTGACTAAAAAGGAAGTGACATGTGTGATAACGCAGGGGATATCCTCAATGAGTTGAGATATGCAACTCCACTTGATTGAGCTTCTCGAATGAAGTGATCATGGAATCTGAAGTATTGTCTAATGAGATACTTGATGATCATCAGAGTGAGGAAAGCGATAAGAAGGTTGTTGATTGGCTGAAACTTCCTAGCGTGCTTTTCTGTTACATTTCACAAGGGTTCATCCACATTCAAGACCTTATCCTGTTTGGTGTTGTTTGTACTCAGTGGCACTCCGCTTATCTTGAAACTCTCAGGGAGTACGACCTACCTCCCCATGCAACTTCCTTTTCTCACGCTTCCCATAAAAAATGAACCTGATAAACGAAGTTTCTATTCTATAGTTTGTCTGAGAAGAGAGTTTACAATTTCAAGTTACAAGTTCAAATACGTTATAACAATGATTTTTGTTGGAAATAAATTATCAGTACAAAAGCAACTGTTGTGTTTTCACTACTGAACACATCCATCCATTACTCTAGATGTCTTGGAGTGATAGCTAGACTTGTCGCTGACTCGTAGCCACTTCTGAATAAGTTGAAACACTGTTTTATCACGTAACAAGGCCCGATGGCCAGCACAAACTCCTACCCTCGCTGTCGCGGGTAAGCCATCAGCCTGAATATATAAAAAACATGGATTTGAAAGAAAGCATAGATAATCTACTTTGGAAGAAACATAATTCAAACTGTAAGCTAAAATAATATCAGTTTGACACTCAAAAGTGATTTGAATGACTGAAGCTTCCTTCAGTGATAAATATATTAACTCTGTGCCCCCACAAAGGAAAGTTACAGTTAGAAGCTTTTGTTTCTGTCAATAATATTTCAAAGCCAAATTTGTTTAATATCCCAAAACCAATTTTCGTGATTTGAAATAGATCTGTGGTAACAGCTCCCACTAACTTTACCAACTGAGCCATCTGGCATGCGTTTTAACTCAGTGTCACTATATTTTATCTTCTCACTTTCGGATTTGCCCAATCCCGAGATTTACAATAGGCCATCCCAAACAGTTTTTTTCCCCCAACTAATAAACAGCAATGAGAAGTGAAGTGAACTTTCCTGGGTTGCGCACACAATAATGTTCATTTCGACACATCATGCAAAACTGAATAAAGTAATAAGATCTCTAAATAACAAACAACAAATCTTCACGTAAAAGAAATGAGCTTAGAAAATATACCTTAGCTGATTTGGCAGGAACAGTACCATCTCCATCCACATAAGTATATTCAGGCTGGAAATACCATAAAGAGTAGAAGACCACATTAGCAAATATAAACACTGACGGCGACATATATCTAAGTAATCCCGGATAAACAACCAACTCAGTGATTAAACCTTTAATTACATCTCTTTGCTGTTTGGTTTCTTTACATGCAAAAGTCATGAAATGTGGAGAGCTAAAAAAATTTCCCTCTTTCAAATTTCACAATCTTCTAGTCAACAACCAGTTTATTCCAAAAGCTCTTTGGACAGACATAACCTTAAATACTTGAAGGGTTGCAGGTCTTAGACGGGGCAGGCATAAGACCAACAATACCCCCTCCAAGATTGGCACACGCCCAACACGATCCAACTCAGTGCCAGTGCTGGACCTCTCACGACCACTTTACCTCAAAAGTTAAGCATCTAGAAAGTGAGGTAACAATGTATATCAAAGGGGTAATAGGTCCAACACCTACTTGATAGGCAGCACATGCCCAACACATCCCCCAACTAAGCTGATTGATGCCTGAGTCCTGATTCGTGAAGCTTCTTAATAATAATAATCCGAGAGCGAGAAATATAAGAAAAACTCACTTGTCATCATGAACAGGAACTCCCCATTCTTCATCATGGTAAGCAACATAGAGAGGATCTGCACATCAAATCCAACATACCGCAAGGCTAAGTGCAAGAGTGTGATAACATACT
The DNA here is from genome assembly GCF_015680905.1 of Coptis chinensis. NCBI lineage: Eukaryota > Viridiplantae > Streptophyta > Magnoliopsida > Ranunculales > Ranunculaceae > Coptis > Coptis chinensis. The sequence continues at coordinate 69,034,332 of NC_141457.1, read as the reverse complement.
CCAATATTGAATTAAAGATTACATTTGAAAGCTCTATATATTACCAATGAAGAAAAGAAACAACAAACATGTTGATTCGCACCAGCTGATAATTATCAAATAATCCTTACAATGAAAGACGGTCTCAAAACGTGAACATACATGCCTTTTGGAAAAAAATCAGCATGTACTTAACCGAAATGATAAATGATAAGCTTTCGATACGAGTCAGACTGCACTGACACGATTGGCGAGAGAAGACCAGAATTGATGGGGAATGCACTATTGATATGAGATTTTAGCTTGATACCCAGAGGGTTCTCCTATTTCAAATTCCGGGAAGAAAGCAGTCAAAACAGCTCATAGACAAAAAGTTTCGCCAAAGCCAACCCAACTACCACCCATTCGATTACCGGGAGTCAGAACATTCGGGCAAGGCCAGCTGGCACAAACAGAAAGAGACAAAGCCCTCACTCTGGCAGCCCTTTTCCCAGCATAGACAGAGGGAATGGAATCGGGAGAATAGCCGAGTGTACAGGCTACGGTACGGGTCGAAGAGCAAGCTTCAAGGGCAGAGAGAGGAGCAGCTTGACCGGACGAGGCGGGGGATCTCCGCTGCTCCAACATCGAGGAAGTCCTACGGTAAAGTCATCAATCGCACCCTGACTGAGTTTCCAGACACATCGCACTGGAGCTCGGGTCGAGGCTGCCACTTGGCCCTAAGACGGATCAAAGAAGAGTGGGGAACCTCTCGCTGATTTTTGGAATTCGACATCAGGAAGTGCACCATCGACCGACATCGACTCATCCCAATCTTTAAGGAAGAGATCAACGATCCCAAGTTATCTCATAAGAGATCTCCTTTTCCCAGAAAGAGTGAGCTAGTCGATCTAACATTATTCTAGCCAGAGAAGAAAGGAGGAGTTTCTGACTTTCCAAGTGATTGGTTTTCATTGTTTTGAACTGATCGACAGAAAGCAGGAAAGTAAACTGCTTAAAAGTTTATGACATCAAACCACCAGTTTCTCTTGTTCCCAATAAGTTATCATAAACAATATATCATTTAACAGTTGAGATCTCTAATTCACACCATTACATGTTTCTGATCCACTTGCATATATCTCACAGAGGCATTACATTGTAGTGCCATTCCAAACTTCTCCGATATTTATTCGATCAGACAACCCAAATAACCCAGCTCAAACCAAATACGAAATCCTTTATTTAAAGCACTAAAAATCTGCAATTGCCAACCTGCTGTTGTTATCTTTTCAGTCCAATTCCATGATGAAAATACTAAAACTCTATAAGCAAGTAAAACTGCTAAGATTATTTTTGTGAAACATCTCAATTACAGAATAAAGTTTGAGAAGCCAACTGCAAGCAGATGCAATACAGCAGTAACAGTGATATTTGGTTTCAAGTAGGTATATAAACATGGAAGTCAAGAATCTACTAAATTCAGCGAGAGATACATTACCTAGAACTATCTCTCTTGTCTTGAGTATGGAGAGTCGTAGAAATTGAAGAAGAATCCAGTGGAACAACCTTCCCGCGAGAAATCTGAGAGCGAGAATAGAGAGACGGTCCTTTATCACTCTTAGATTGTGAGAACAGTTTGGAGGAGAGATTGGGAGAGGTTGGAGGCTAAGATAGGGAAAATGAGAAAAGAGGGGGAGTACGGTCAGACACAAAGTAAGGGTTATTTGGGGGTACGGACAGACATAGAGGAGAGTGACACGTATGAAGTGGTTTTTTGTGAGAGTTTTGAATAGCGACCTCAAGAGTTCGCTTACGCTCACGGACTATAATAACCTGGAGATGGACTCACGCCATTGGTTTGAAACGACGAGTTTGTAAGGAATAAATTTGAATCACATAGAACTTGGCCCAGTGACACATAATTGCCACCACTTAGACTTTCATTACCTTACGGATTCTATAAGTGTTTTCTGATCTTTTGTGGAGATATAAACTAAGGTGAATTTGTTTCGGTTGGTGAATACAAGAAGGAGAATGGGTCTTGAAACGCAAGACATCACCACACACTATATTAGATTTCAGTCACTATAGATTTCCAATCATCGCAACTTTGTTGTGTAGATGGAGTCAGGGATATGTAAGGGTGTAGCCTAATTTACTTGTTAATGATATAACATGTCTGACTGAAATATTTCACACCATTGTTTATAGCATAATGAGATCAATGCCACTATTTGTTACTTTTGAAGTTCATCTTCCACAGCTTCTGTGATTTCAAAAGTGCACTTTAGCAAGATTAAGTTTTGGTCATGCTTGCTCTGATTACTGAATCTTTTTGGAAAGCGAACGTTCATTTTCATCAATAAAACTGAATGGATCTTGTATTCCAGCTGAGACAATAGTGCTCATCAATGGAGGCATTATTTCCTATTTGAGCATTACCGATAATGTTTCTATTACAAAGTGTTGAAAACTCGGTCTCAGAAATGAATGTGATAGAACGATTTACATTAAATTTTTCCAAAGTTAGTGGGTCGCCTCCTCAAATGAGAGAGTCTACATCGTCATTTGTGGTAAAGGGTCAGTGTTAGTGTGGCGCCTGCTAAGGTGAAATATCAAATTTTCGCGATGCTTGTGAGTTGCCCAATACCTTCTATTGTGATATATTTAAACGTTTAAGATGTCTTGCTGACTGCATGGTAATTTGGTTCTCTCTTACACTCTCCTCTCTCCTGCAAGTTGTGAACTATGTGTAATGTGTGCTTGTAGATATGAAGTGTCGTCCTGTAAACAACCTATACCCGAATCATTCAAGGAAAAATGACTATTTTCTCAGGAGATTCTTCATATGCCATAGAGGACATTGTCACTTACTCAATGAATTGAGTGTGTGTGATTTATTATTATATATATATATTGTGGAAGAGGGGGATTACTGTTGATGCTATGGAAAAGGGATTTGAGGAACTAAAAGGAGATTGTCGTTCGTATCTGAATGTACGGTTTCTACTTCATTTTCTTTCTAACCAGTGGATCCTAATCTGGTTAGTAATTAAGACCTCAAACTTTAGGGTTTAGGCTGGCTCACCCTAAGCCCTTAACCATGTATTCATTATTGTGTCTTCAAGGATCTCCTAGATATATGATTTCAGAAAGGAAGCATGTTAGAAGAACATGGAGTCACATTAGAAAGAAAGGGCTTTCATGTTATACACTCTCTTCACCGAGAACACCACAAATATGCCTTGTAACCACGCTTGTTACTTAAAAGTTTAGAGTTTTTACTAGTTAGAACCAGAATTGCGCAATCTCAGTTCTCCAAGAGAAATTTCTGTGTGATTGAAAATAAGCATAGCGACCCTTTTTTGCTTTCTCTCAAGCAACTTTTGCATGGATTCTTCCTAGTGAAGAGTGGAAGCAAGTCCCCTCTTTTGGTAGTTCTTAGGTTGCAAATGTATCTGTTGGATGCAGGTCATTCACGCAGAGTTCAGAGTCATAGTGATGATTCTATGGGCACCGATGATATTATTTTGGTCTGTTTCACTTTTTACAGCAGAAAGAATAAACAAAATACAAAATCAACCTTCGGAGCATTATGTGGTAGAGTCTGACAGAAAAGGAGCAATTAGATTGTTAGAATTACTACTGCAGTACTGCAATCCCCTCAACTCCTCAAGGTAGAAATAGTATAAAGAAACAGTAGGATGCGTAGTAGTTGTACTAAAAGTATAAGACAAGGCAGGCCGGCAAGTTCATGAAAGTTTCTCGAAGTTCAGAAACCTTCGGCCTTTTATGGTTTTACCCCACCCATAGTTCATCAAGTGGTCGTGTTATTGTCAGATGAAATTCCTCCGAATTTGGGGGGGGGGGGGGAGGGTTCTGGAATGGGAATATTTGAGGCATTCATGACGCTCCAAAGTTTTAAGGGCAGTGGTTGATGAATACTCCCAATAACACGGTAATGTAAAAAAGTCAGTAATTATCTGTAAAATGTCAGAAGTTACATTAATCTTTGGTAGATTTACTGAAAATAGCCCAAAAGCTCAAATTTCTTGAGAAAGACCAAATTTTGACCAGTCAACTTTAACATTTCAAAAAGGGGAAGGGGGTGGTGACATCCGAGGGGTTCGGCGAATGCCAACTTCATCGGATCAGGAATGCTACACACTCGTCCTTTGCCACTGATTGTACGCATACAGTATACTCGTAGGCAGTATACCTCTTCCATATTTAATGGTGCAAGGAGTATACTCTTCCGTACTAATGGTGCAAGTTGAAAATCGGTAACTATTTTCACCTCTGCTCCATACTCTTATTATTAAGTCGCAGAACACTCCACTGCCAAGAGTTAGTACGTGGGAAACTGTTTGTTAAATTTGGTTAAATATGTTAAACATCGGAAGTACTTAATTAATTAATGTCTGGCAACCTCTGCCTTCAGACTTTGTTATTGTGTTTATAATAGTTGGCATTTCTTGTTGAAGATTTGGAACGAACGTCTTGCTATTTCTCTAAAAATTATTACTAATTATTGTTAATAAAATCTGGAGATGGATTCACAATGTTAGCTCTTCATTGGAGCATGTGCTTCTTTCCTTCTCACGAAACCTTCGGAGACAACTTCAGAATTTAGGTACACATACGCAAATTTTTTAGGTTTAGAGGAAATAGCAAACTTTTTTTTTGTTTTTCTTCCATAAAAACTGAAATTTAATATCTGTCTCAAATTTCAGACTGACTTTTACAATTTTGACCTCTTTTATTAGTCCCAATTAAAAAAACCAACTACCAACAAAAAAAAACTACAAATTAAATTAGTTACCAAAAGAGTAGTGGGTTAATCAAAATAACTAAAATTCATTCGAAATCTATAAAATTCCAATTAAAAGTGAGATGAATTTCTGAAGAGACCAAAACAATGTGGAAAACATCAACTTCAAAAACGGAAAAAATGTATGTTGATTACAACTAATTTCAATACAGCTTTAACAATTTAAAATACATCTCTGATAATTTTGAATAGCATGTTTAAGCTTGATGTAATTCAAATTGTGAAATTATAAAAGACAAATGGGTTTTTTTTTTTGCTAAATCTATGGTGCGCGAGATGTATGGTGCGCCATTACATCTCGGCCACTCATACCAAGGGGTGCGTGTGTATTTAATGGCAAAGTACTGATCCAAAGGCCCAATATTACCTGCGCACCATACGACCTGCGCACTGAAGACATGCTCTTTTTTTTTATAAGACAATTGTATTATTTGATTGCAGTACATCTTGAAGCAATACACACGCACCCTTGCCTGATGAGTGACCTCGATTGACACACACACCTACAGCCTGCGCACATTAGATTTTTGTATTATTTATTTGTGGAAGAAATTGGCAGTTACAAATAAAAGGGTAAAAAGGAGAAATAAAAAGTTTTAAAAACAGTTAATACACCCAAAAAGTGATGTGTTGTCAATATTGGAGTAGAATCAAAAGATAATATTGGTCTTTCTCTAGACAAAAACACACTAAAAAAAGTGTCTAGAGCCCAATTTCTAGTATATACTATATAGTATACTGCCTACCAGGATTCGTTTTAGACTTTTAGTCCTACTAGCAAAATGCCCAAAGTATTGAAATAAAGTCCAATAACACGGGACGTAAAAAAAAGCTCACTAATTATCTGTATAAGCCCAAAAGTTACATTAGTCTACCCAATTTGGAAAAACAAAAAAGAAAAGAAAGAAAATGGGGATTATTTTGAGTCCCGAAGTTTGGTTATGAGTGACAAGCTGCTCATCTCGGTTTGGTCCTTAGGCGAGGAATTAATCGACCAAGTGGCTATTAAGTGATGAATTGAGAGTGTTTATTGCTTTTGAGGCTGCATCATTTAACTTCGCATCTTCTTCCTGACATTAAAATCCATTATGAAGACCATGAAACGATGGACGTATACCATCTTTTACTTGAGTGAACACATTGGAAAAGAAAGAAATGGAACTTTACTTGTTGGTGTCTTGGTGATAGAGCTTTAGACTTGAGAAGAAGTTTAAGTTCAGATGTCGAATGTAGAGAGTGATTCTCAGTAACCAACATCAACTAGCCCGCATAAATTAGGAGTTCAGAGACAGGACTTTAAGTGTCGCTTTGGATTTTTTTGTCTGGGAAAGCAGTCAATATAATCTTTTAATCAGATGGGACTACTATACGTTTATAAATGCTTGTGATTTTTCAAAATTGGTAATGACAAATATATCATTTGGTGGTTTGTGCCTTTGTGGTGTTACTATAAGGGACTTCCAGGGTTCATGTCTAAAGAATCACTGATCCACATCTCAATTTGGGTTTTTTGAATGTCCACAACGATGTAATACATAATTATCTTGAAGGCAGCCCATTAGATTGGAACTAATCTTGCTTTCTGGCACAATGATAACAATCCAAGAGCTGGACTTTTTGCTTGGAAGTGTTATAATAATATGATACCCACTAGAGATCAACTTGCTAATATTATCTTTGTTCCTGATAAAAAGTGTTTTCTTTGTAACATGAACAGTGAATCCATACACCATCTTATGCTAGTATGTCCTTTTACACAGGTTTTATGGTATGCCACACCTTGGCACTTCAGACTAACCCATTTTGCTAATATGAAGGTGGAACATTGGATTCATATGTGGTTTCAACCACCAAAAGATTGGCCGATTGAAAAAAATGCTTGGAAACACTTCTGCCTATTGATTAATTGGGAAATTTGGTTAGAAAGATGTGAAGTATACCATACAAAAAGAAAACCCAATATATTCAGACTACCAAAAGTGGTTGATAATTACTTTGCAGGCCTGAGCAACACTGACTTGCAGGTTCAAAGCATTAAATCTGCCACAAAGATTGCATGGAAACCATCTAAACAAAACTGCCTTAAACTGAATGTGGATGCAAGCTATAACACAACCAACTCGAAAGCATTTTTTGGATATATTTTAAGAGACTCAAAGGGTTCTGGGTGCAGGAACAGTTGAAGGGAATTCCAAAAGTACAAAAGAAGCAAAATGCAAAGGACTGCTCAAGACCTTGGAATGGAGCAGGAAGTTCGAATGCCGAGAACTAGAAGTAGAAGTGGATTGTAAAGTTGCTGTTGACTATCTAAAGCAGCATAAAACCAGTTTATCTTAGAACTCAATGTTAATATTAGATGATGTAAAAACTTTATTGTCTACTGTTGGGATAGTGTCATGCAACTGGGTGCATAGAAGTGGTAATGTAGTAGCACACCAGATCACAAGTTTTGGAAAATCTATAGCTAGGGATGTGGAATGGTTAGAAATTCCTCCACCTTGGCTAATGGATATCGTTGAAAAGGATCGGATTGGAAAAAGGAACTCATCGTATGTGGTGCAATGCCTCATACGATATTCACTTATTTTTTGAAGGGAGGGAGTCCACCATAATAGCTTGTTATTGAGAATCTCACCAGTTGCTAATCTTTGCACTAATGCTCGGGCTTGGCTCATCCATCAAATTGAGCTAAAATTGTTCCTAGGGAAAGGGTTCTTAGCAATTACTTTAAAGTTTAGTGCTTTCAAAGTGTCGCCTAGAGCATGATTAACAGTAACTGAAACTAAATTTGAGATTGCCCAAAATAACTTGAAATAGCAATGGTCCTCACAGTATTACTATACTCCTGCCCAATGTGTATAAATAGGAACTTTGTTTGATGACATCTGCATGATGCTGTTGTCATCTCCCATGACTGGATAGCCATATGTGTCGTTATCTAAGCAGCCAACAACTCTACTTCGTCAAGATTGTTGCCTTAAACCAATGCCCCTTTCTTTACATGATAACTCGAGCTGCTCCCAGCCTCCAACCTTGTTGAAAGCAACATTAAGTCTCAAATTACTATTTTCCAATCTTCTAATACTCTGAGATGTGCTTGAGTTTGGTGAGGAACTAGGTTGGGATTAGAAATAACTAGTTGAGCTTCAAAATCCCGTAGGCAATCCCTCTATTTGTCACTTGGAGAACTGATCCTCCACTAGAAAATTTAGTAGGGTGATGTACCCACTAACATCATCTGGCACACACTAGCCATTAGATCATTGATGTACCTAGCTAATTTGTAATTTTTGCACTATGATGCCAGTACTATAAGAAAGACAACAACATGCATAACCACACACATTTGAATCTAATCATTGTTAATAAATAACCAACAGAACTTTAACACTAGGTGCTAATAAAAAAAAAAAAAAACTTTAACACTAGGACGGGTCGTTTTAATTGTTCCCCCTTTGGATGCCAAGTCATAATGTAAATATTGGACTGTAATACAGTGGTGAGCTACATTTATGGGGCAATTTTATGGTCTTGCTTCTATTGCGCCAGAAAAAAAAAACTAGTAAGCTTTCCAGACATGGATAACCCATCTTGGGCATAATGTAAACCATTGTAACTTCTTTGTTTTGTCTCTCAACGTACATGAACTAGTAATGATGGAGGTGCGGACACACGTGTGTTTCAACGCATGTGAGAGTAACACGTGGCGCACAATAGCAACAAATGTCCAGACAACGTCAAAAGTAACAGACCAATTGTACTATTGTATTTCCCTTTATGCATGCCTTTATAATACAACATATATTACAATATTTGACAAAGCAGCCACTGAAGTTTAATGATTCAAATAGGGACAAAACTGTCTTTAAAATGTGACCAAGAGTTTTAGAGATGCATAAAAAAATATTAAAACACTATTCTAAGACTGTAGATTAGGGGCGCAATTTTTAAAGGAGTAAAGATAATAAGAGTGTATCAGAGTGGCGTACTACACATAAGGCGTTCTCGTCATGCTTCACTTAGTCACGTACACATACTCTTTGCTGAACTGGGATTTAGTCTCACATGGGAGAGCAACTGAATGGGATATCCACCCACAAATAGAAGTATATAAGCACCCAAACCAACATTGCCCATGGCCTAGGTTAGTGACCTCTATTGCACTTAGGAGGGGTGCTCGCCTAAGATATCTCCAAGTGGGATAGTCTACGTCATAATTTGTTGTAGGGGGTATGCGTTTGTGTGGCCCCTACCAACTTAAAATTCAAATATTTAATAGTTGTTAATTTTTAGTCTTTCGGATCTAATCTAATGTTTTATTTTATCAACTTGAAAAAACTGATGCAGATTACTAGTCAATGCGTGGTTTTTTGCTGGTAATTTGTACAAAATTGCAGTTGGTTTCTGGTAGTGAAGCGAACAAGAGTTTCTTAGTTGGAATGCGAATAGTTCTTGATCTAATTGATTGGATTTTACTTGTCAATGTTAGGTTTAATTTGAGCAACAACTACTCTATTAAGTTATGAGCAATACTACAAGTATAAAAGCAAGTCCAATGGGTGCTATATTGTAACGACTCGCCTCATCCTACTACGTCGGTACTATCTCCACTTAGTCACTATAGACATCCGACAGTGTGGGGTTTTGACTCCGTACAGCTACTTCCCAGGAGGTCACCCATCCTTGGATTACTCCCACTGAAACACGCTTAACTACGGAGTTTCCACGGAATTTGTAGTCAAACATTTCTGAAAAGGCCTCAACGTTAGGATTTAGCGGATCAATTACTTAAACCCTAGATCTTGAACAACTTCCTAGATGGTAGAATGCATATTTGGTGCAACCGTCACCTCATGGGCGCCTTTCTAGATACCTGACGCAACCTCTCCCCATGGGATAGGCGCCTTTTAAATATATCCCCATGGGATATTACCTATATGGGTTGTTAAAGGCCATATAGTACCCCAAAAACCAAAATGTCATTCCAATGGGGCTGCTAGCTAGAAGGCTCATAAATTTGGTTGGTGTGATAAACCCATCCAAATTTGTGGCTTTGTCTAGCAACTGCCATAATAAGTTTCAGGAGACGGACGACACAGTTTCTGCTGTCTGTGTGTTAAATTTCGATGGATGACAGAAACTGTGCCGCCTGTTTAAAAAATAAATCAACTTAAGTTTGGAACTAATGAACGAACGACAGAAACTATACTGTCTGTATCCCTTTAGCACCTCCATCTTCAATGCCTCCATTGGAACTGATTTTTAATTTTTTACCTCTCAAATTTAGTTGGGTAGCCAAAAATGCTAAAAATCCTACGTAGCGGTACTATAACAACCTATTATAGCAGGTCTTCATTGGACTTGCTCTAAGGTATTTTGTTTTTGGACCACTTTTTGAGCATATTAGCGCAACAAAAGATGAAATTGATCAAAACTAAAAACATTATTGTCCTAAAATCTGCTTATAAATTGGCCTAATCTTCCAATGTCTAATGGATTCAAAACTTAGTTATGGTGTCTACTACCATATGCCATTATATGGGGGACATGGAACTCAAGGAACAATGCAATTTTCTGCAATGGTGGTGTACTGGTTGATAGAATCATTTAGGCTATCAAAGGTATTCTATGGTTCTGGATGGGAGCGTGAAAAGGCAGGAGAAACTTTGCAGACATGATGGTGAATTGGGACTCTCTCACTACTCCAATTTAAGTGTGAGTTTGATGGGGTAGAAGGTGCATGCTGGCGACTTCGATGGAGATGGCTACCTGTATTGTAATTGGTTTGTACTCCCTCAAGTGTATGTTTTTTTTTTTAAAAAAAAAAAATATTTAGAGGGTTAAAACAGACCCACACCGGTTACATTGAAGGATCCTAGTCCGAAGGCTTACATTGCCCTAAGGCTCATCAACCCCGAAGGGACCATAACCTGGAGGCTCTCGCCGATGCACCATTTTGAGTAAACCCAATTGCCTCCACCTTGTCCATAAAAACTTGCTTTCGCTCCTTGGTCCACCTATTGTAACATCACCTTTGTCACTTGGCTTAAATGCCCATCACATAATTACACAAGAAATAAATCATAACCAACACTTGGTGGGATTCGAACTTGCAACCTCTCCCAGAGGGGTACGCGCCAATTGAGCTAGAAGCTCTTATGTCTTCTCTAAAGTATAAATACCCTGTACTTTGTACTTATTGATTTTCAGAAATATATCATCTCTTTTACCTGATAAAAAAAAAAACATTACTGTCTTCCCACATACATTGGTGTGGGAAGTTTTGTTTTTCTCAAAGCTTTTTAAGTCCATCTCTTTTATCTAGAGCCTCGTAATAACATTAAAAGTCTTTGAAAACGTTGGTTAACAAGAGAGATTTTAGCTGGATCACAGGTGGAGAAAGATCTTACAAAGTTGTAAGCCCCTCAAGGGGAGACTGATTGTTTTTAGTATTTACTAGTGCAAATAATTAAAATAAGCAGAAAAACTGTATTATATATACATATTTTTTATTGGCAAGCAAGGTTGTTGAGAGGTCCCTTACCCTTTTTCATTAAGAAAGAGCAAGTTTGTTACATTCTTGCATACATTTTGCCACTAGCATCATCAACTATTTTCCTAATATCCTCAAAGAAGTAGGAATTAATTATATAAACTTGGCAGATGGTATGTTTGAGGCTAGAGCATCTACTAACTTGTTCACCTCCCTAAAAACATGCTTAATAGGGGAAAAAAAATCATGATTTCCTATCAAATTCCTAATGTTAGCCATCAAATGATTGGCCTGCTGTGGATGTTGTCCCTTGTTCCTTACGAAGGCTACCTTCTTAATTAAGTTGCTTTCGTGCTGCTAGTTGGAGCCCCTTTTCTAGTCCTAGTAGTTCAATGAGTGCAATCTGCCTAGTCTGCTCACTATTACTTCACCTATGTCATCTCTAATAGTTGTAGCCCAACCACTTAAATGCCCTTGAAGAGTGTCGTCTGTGTTCAAGTTACAAATTCTTTGTTTTGCTCTTTTGCATTTGCACTGCTTGACTTCCCTTTCTTTTATCTCAACATTGATGTTCCATATCCTCATGAATTAAAATGGCTCTTTATGGTCCTTCAGTCATTATAATGTTTAGTGAATTGATCTTGGTCTTAGCATCCTTGAAAATCAGCTTCACAAGTTGTGGTGCATTGCATTGCTTGTTTTCAAAGATCCTAGTGTTCCTCTCTTTCCATATTTCAACTAGCACTCGAGTCAAGAGACAGGATTTTAAGTCTCACTTTTTTGGTCTTTTGTGCAGCAACTCGATCTTTTCCTTAATGAATTACTAATCAGAGTTTTTAGATACACATATACTATCTTTTTGTGTGGCTTTCCGGATTTTTAACGTTTAAATTTAGTGGAAAAGAAAAATCCAATGGCAAAATTGCTTGAGGCGTTAGGTTATCAGACTTCATTCATCTTAATATGAATTTCTTGACTGTCCAAAACAATGTAAAACATAATTACACTATGACTTCTCTGTGTTCGTGTGCACGCTGACATCCTTAACCTTGTGGAACCTTCTCCAGGATTTAAGCGACATATACATTTGATCAAATGGTTCACTACCTCCACTCTCAAACACTCATGGTAGACCACGTGTCCAGACTACAAGCAGGTCGTCCAACGACCTAGGAAACGTAACCGCTGCAAGCTAGTCAACAACATCATTAATAAGATATTATTACTTCGTAACGGAAGGAGTAAAAACAATCATCAAGACAGCGCAAAGGGGGGGGGGGGGGTCTACGCCTATAAAAGGAGATGTCTTCTCCATTCTCAAAGGAAGACCAATTCTCCATCTTCTCGATCATCTATCTCCATCTCCCCTCCAATCAACCGATCAAAAGCTTGAACTACGTCCGACTTGATTCAAGTTCACTAAAGAACTCAATACGTAGGCAGCTCGACATAACCGAGTTCAATCGAACAAATACTACATCTACAACTACCACTCGGATTATATACCAGATTATCAATTTAACGTCAAATATGTGTTTACTACCACAATGACTTGTACACATTCTTTTAGTTATCTCTCATCTGCTTATCTCAAATATGTGTTTACTCCTACAATGACTACTCAAACCAATATATTTGTAGAAAATTAGGGTAGAAAAACTAACCTCTTCCAATTCCCAATTCATACCTTTCTCGACCTTTTGGCTAAGATCAAGTGTAGTATCTGTTCTTATCAGTTTAATATCTTATATGTGAGGCAATGCCTCACATGATATTAAATTAATTTTTGACTGGGGATGGTTTGCCATAATAGCTTGCTATTGAGACCTTCAAGAGTCTCCCATGCATTGCACTACAACTTGGGCCCGGCTCACCCTACCAAATCAATGAAAAATTTCAAGTGTATGTTAATATAGGGTATTGTTGGAGGGTGCTGGGAAATTCACAAATCAGCTGCATAGCCTGTACCACATCATATAAAATAATTTGTTTTACCAGTCTCACAGTTTAAATCGGTCCCTATTGAACTTCCCAAGGTTTCCTTGTGCTGTTTTGAATGTACAAGGTGCCTTTCTAGAATGCAAAATAACGGGCTGACTAAGTAGTTTTGCAAAGCATAGCTATGGCACATGTTCAGACCCTCATACAAGCAACTGATGTCAGATCCGAACTCAAACTGCAATAAATGTACAAATTCTGCATTACTAAGAAAATGTTATAAACCATCTCGTATAGAAGCTAATGGAAGTTAGAGAAATCAGATCACTCAAGCCAATAGAGCATATTAAATTGCAAGCTTAAACACGCTAAATGGCCTCTCCAATCCCATACACCTCAATGTTGTCATCATCAGCTCTAGTAGCCCGAAACTATGAATTAGGTGAATTCATATCAAAGTAATGCCCATGCTTGTTCCAAAACGTAGCTCTGTCTGGCACTCCCACACAAGCAGCTTTTCCAAAGCTGTGCCCACCCCAATGTCAATCATGCCAAGGTTATTTTATTGAAGTTACCATTTGGCATTGGCCACCACTAGAGGTGGAACTTGGGTCGGGTTAGATCAAGCCCGATGGACTAAAACCCGACTTTTGTTAGTCTTAGGCTAACATGTCAGATCTGTGGTCCGGGTTTGGTTTTGTAAAATCAAAACCCTACTTGGTTCTGAGTTGGGCTCAGGTTAGAATATCAAAAAATTGAAAAACCTGAGCTCGTGTGCATATATGTACGTATATCTTTCAATTCTTCTATTCATGTAAAAAATAATGTTGAGAATCTATATTTTTAGAGAGAATAATGTAATCAACAAAGTTATTTCTCTTTCAAACAATCAAATCTCTTTGATTTCATTAGAAGATTTCAATTTTGGTGTTTTTTATCTCCTAACTCCAAAAAACACCTGAGAAGTTTGACTAATCCGACATAACCCGACCCAACCCAAATTCGTCGGCTAGGGCTTGGACTGAAAATTTAAGGACCGACTAGGATTTGGTCTTAGGCTTGGGTTGAAACATTTGAAACTCGAGTTGGGCTCGGATTATACCTCAACCCGACCCAACCTGCTCGAGTTCCACCCCTAGCCACCACAATATCACTAAAAACCCCTACCAGGATCCGCAAATTGTGGCCTTCCACATCTCCAATATCAGCTCAGTAGTGAGGGAAGTGGGTCGCTTTGTTGTCCCGTCCGTGAATTGTGGCCTTCCACATTTCCAATATCAGCTCAATACCGTCCGGTAAAACCCAACTCGATTATGAGTTGAGCTCAGGTTAGAATATCAAAAAACTGAAAAACCCGAGCTCGTGTGCATATATGTACGTATATCTTTCAATTCTTCTATTCATGTAAAAAATAAGGTTGAGAATCTATATTTTTAAAGAGAATAATGTAATCAACAAGGTTAGTTCTCTTTCAAACAATCAAATCTCTTTGATTTCATTAGAAGATTTCAATTTCGGTGTTTTTTATCTCCTAATTCCAAAAAACACCCGAGACGTTTGACTAATCCAACATAACCCGACCCAACCCAAATTGGTCGGCTAGGACTTGGATTGAAAATTTAAGGACTGACTAGGATTTGGTCTCAGGCTCGAGTTGAAACATTTGAAACTCGAGTTGGGCGCAGATTATACTTCAACCCGACCCAACCTGCTCGAGTTCCACCCCTAGCCACCACAATATCACTAAAAATCCCTACCAGGATCCTGAGGAGGGTCGCTTTGATATGAAGGGGCAGTTACTTCATTTTGATCTCAAGAATTTGCTAGCCTGCTTCAAAAATTATAGCAATGCAAACATTTTCACTTTGATCTACAATATATATATATATTAATCAAGCAAACAGCAAACATTTTCACTTTGAATTGTTAGGGCTTTTCAATATTGAAAAACCCTCCAAAAATTGGCGTCTGCCACAATGAGCAGCGAGCACACGGTATTCTTTAGTAAAAGGCGAAAGAATAGTTCACTATGTGCTCCTTGCATGACTGCGTGTTATTTGAGTAAAATGAGTAGATTGTTAAATACCAACAATAAACTGTGTGCAATGTTTCTCCTGAGCAGTGTGGGACTAACAATATACTAGGGAGTAGGGACTATAAAAGTTAGCCCTGCTTTGATTGTTCATTTACTCCACAACAAGTATGCAAACCATGCTGTACATTGGTTTTTTTTGTCTTCTAAAGTCTTAAAGTCTTAAAACCCGTTCCTGATAGTTAACATGAATTTTTTGGATTCTAATTGTAATTATATAGGAAAAGCTCATCTATTTTTTTAATAGAAGATAATTATGTTATTTAAGTGACATTAGAAAGATTTTTCTAAATTATTAATAAAAAAGAACTTGTTCTAATAATAGCGAGAGAAATTGGAGATAATTATATAATTTAAGTGATATTAGAGAAATTTTTCTAAATTATTAATAAATAGGAGATTTGTTCTAATTTTTGTGAGGGAGGTGTTTTGAAATTGAGCAACTATAGAGATTACAAATTGCCTACTCGATAGTTTAGAGGAGTTCCTAAATACCCGGCTATCATAGCGTGTAGAGAAGAAACACCAAAAGGACTAGTGCCACTTTGCACACCATATTGATTGCTTCTTTTTTGTTCTACCAACATTATAATTGGTCCTTTGGTTTTTCAAAGTACATAAATGGTATAAACTCTACAAACTACTCTAAGGGTGTGTTTGTTATGATAGAAACACTATGAAAAGGAAAGGAAAGGAAAGGAAAATAAGAGTGGTCCACCTTTTCCATAGTTTTTAAAGCGTTTGTTTACCCATCCAAAGGAAAGGAAATGAGCTTTTCCATATGGAAACAAATGGAAAAGGTTTTGCGTCCTTAGCTAACCCCTGAAAATTTTGTAAAAAGGAAAAGAAAGGAAATAGATAGATAAGGACTTACTACTAATACACTCATGACCCAACAATACAATTATTCATTTCCATAGCTTTTGCAAACAAACATGATTATTCCTTTCCCCAGTTTACCAAACACATACCATTTAAAATTATTTCCTTTCCATTCCATTCCATAGTGGACCACCTATTTTATTTCATTTCATTTCCATGAGTTAAAATTTAACAAACACACCCTAATTCCTATCAGCATTGAAAAGAACACCAACAATGGATTCTCCGTGCCCAAAATAAACGAAAGGTTTATTAAACTCTTTCAATTTCGTCAAAACAAAATGATCTCACCGTGAACTTCGAACCAGCTAGAAAATAATCAGAATCTAGAGTTTAACCGAACCCAATTGACCAACTTACAAATTGGGGTTTGGGGGGGTGGGGTGTGGCATCGGGAGGGGTTGGCGAACGCATCGGTCTCTGACATCGGATCAGGAACGCTCCACCCTCGTCCCTCGTCCCACGCCACCTGTTACCTCACGTGCTTTCTTTTATTTACTAGTTACTACTCCAAAAAACCCAAACTAAACGATGTGGGACTATTTCGGTTAAAATATACCCAATTCGGACAAACACAAAAAGAAAAGAAAGAAAATGGGGAATATTTTGAGTCCCGAAGTTTGGTTATGAGTGACAAGCTGCTCATCTTGGTTTGGTCCTTAGGTGAGGAATTAATCGACCAAGTGGCTATTAAGTGATGAATTGAGAGTGTTTATTGCTTTTGAGGTTGCATCATTTAACTTCGCATCTTCTTCCTGTTTAATGTCTGGTGCAATTTATGTGTATGGCATAGAATTATAGATTCACTACGATGCTTTATAGTTTTCGTATTTTAGCAAGTTTTGTTCTCTTAAGCTCTTCCAGCACTTAGAAAAGAACTGAGCACACGTAATTGAATACTTCTTACACGTACTCATAGTCTCATACTACATTTCGGTCGCCGACTGATTCTATTTGTTGGCCGATCTCTTGTTGGCGATGTATAATAGAATTGATGTGTCTTGATAGTGAGAGGGGGAACAAGGATTAATTTGCAAGATATCACTATCGGTTTATAATTAAAATCGGTGCTTTTAAGTAGCCAACCGAAAACAAATTTCATCTCATCATTTGTAGATGTGCTTAGACCTGAAACTGTGTACCATGTCCTGTTCTAGATGCGTGTATTCAAACTTTAAATATTTGATTGAGGATAAGCACCGAGTGGTGGCTGATTTAGGAGTAACTACGGGTCACTTAGACGATAGAAGCACTTGACAAGAAATCCTACATTAGTGACTATCAGACGAGGAAGAAAAGGTGAAGGTGCCAAATGATAATGGAAAATAAACTTGTTAACGCACTACCTTGACGGCTTCACTGGTCACTCTTATCCTCATCTGGTTAAAATGTTTCGAAGAGTTTTTTTTTTTTTTTTTTTTTTTTTTTTTTTTTTTTTTTTTTCGATAATACATTTTGGAGTATCACTAGTATCACAAGTGGTAAACCTGTTTCCTACTGATATGATTGGAAACAGTATCGGCAAAACCTTATTTTCTAAACTACGTTTTTGGGGCAGTCAAAATCATAGTACAAAATATCCCGATATATCGTGATATTTGGGGATATCTATCCAGATTTCAAAAAAAATATATATAAATATTATGATATGTTAAGAGATATATACGACTGTAAATATCAGTGATATTTTGACGATATTTGCGATATTTGGGGATATTTTACGATATTTGAAGATATTTAGCGATATTTTGTACATATAACAATTTTATTTAATATTTACCATTATATTTTACATAAAACTAGGTTCAAAACCCTGATTCTGGTCTTTATTAGCCTAAAACCCGTTGACTTTTTGAATTATGTCTAAAGCCCACCCGGTTTGTAAAAGTGCGAAATAAAGGTTTCGTTTTCGGTGAGTTTGTGAGAAAAAACCAACCGTATACTTTATTGTTTTTTCAAAATACCTTACATACCCTTTTATATGAAAGTTGTTACTTAATTTCTTTCTTCCTCAATTGGCAATGGTGATTTCTCATATCGTGATTTTGGATTTTGAAATTGAGACCGCCCTCGTTCTCTTTTTCTTCTTTGTTCTCCTTTTTCTTTGGACTTTCTGAACTGTCACCACTAAGGTACATTTATTTACACCTACACTTCTATTATTATGTTATCTAGGGCAAACAAAAGATGGAAATTGACTCTTCGATAATTTAACTTATCGTCATCTCTCGTATTTGATAATTTTTTTTTGAATAATATAACCTTTGCACTCTTTTGAGATAATGGAATTGTTGTAATTTTTAGTTTCATTTCAATTTTGTGTTGTAGGATGGATTTTACTGTTCTTGGAGTTATATCCTACAAAAATTTGACTCTCATGAGTCGTATTGGTCCGTCTTCTTCAATTATCGATGTCAAAAATGAGATTTCGAATGAATTTCCCTTGCATACATGCTATTGCTGTATTGGTAGTAAGGGTGATTCCTTTTATGGCTACATTGATGAAGGATATACGGTGATCAGCGTTGACAATGCTACTCACATTCTATCAAGCCGGTTCGAATGGTTTTATGCCAAGACGATGCCCGATTCTCCTACGGTTTATCCGTGTAGTCCAAGATTGGTCCCGGTAGATCCAAGAAGAAAAGAATTGAAAGCACCGGTGTGATTCGTTAGTCTATGATCGGTTTTGATGTTCTCGGCAAACCATATGTTTTTAGTTGTCTTAATTGAGATTTTTAAGTTTGGTCTTTTGACATTTATTAATGAGAAATTGATATTCATTGTATACTTTTATGGAATGTTGATACTCATTTGAGATTATTCGCTAGTCGGTTTGTTTTATTTTTCATTTGTTATAATGAAATTTATAGTCTGAAAATTATTCATGTTGCGGTATGATTGACGACAAAGGCAATATTCATGTTGCGATCTGTTGCGGCGCGAATTGTAATTGAGAGTGCAACATTCTTGTTGCAGTTGTAATTGATAGTGCACCATTCATGTTGCAGTCTGTTGCAGTTGTAATTGAGAGTGAAACATTCATGTTGCAGTTGTAATTGAGAGTGCAACATTCATGTTGCAGTCTGTTGTAGTCGTAATTGAGAGTGCAACATTTATGTTGCAATTGTAATTGAGAGTGAAACATTCATATTGCATGCAATCGTAATGCGTGCGACTTACTGAACCCATCTCTTTTAAAGGAGACTTCTCCATTTTACAGGTGCCATGCTATGTACTGCAACTACATAGTTTGATGCTTCCTTTTAAACTTGGTGCTTTTGTCTTTGGAATCATGTACTCATAATGTAGACAAAGCTAACCCCATTTATTAGAAACTTGGAATTTATGAAGCAACTGGCTGATGAGGCATTCAACGTCTACTGATACAAATTGCAGGGATTGTAGGTCATCCTATATAGGGTCTGAACTTTACTACACATTCACTATGATGCCCACCAACACAACAAAACATTGCAACCCCTATTGGACAAGGATACCATTCATAACAACAATCACAATTCACAAGAATGAACCTAAGCACAAAATGGGATTTATGAAGTACCAAATTCTCAAGAAATGACCAAAACGAAGCCTCGATTACCACAACCTTTCATCAATTTAGGCATAAAAAGTAACCAAACTTTACAATTATGCTAACATTTTCTTAACTGCCATCATTCCAATTCAAGATCCATAACCATCATCAATTATAACCTGGTTACTGAGAAATTTACGCCAATAACACAGTTGGCATTGTAATCAAACCATCTCGGATCTGAACTAGGTAAAGCGAATGAAGAAATCAACCAAAATAGAGAACACACGAAACCCTAATTTCATTCACAAAAGATCTAACTCGATTAAGTAGGTTCCAAAACAACTATATATTACATCGACACCACTAACATTGAAACATTCTAATACTAAATACTAAAGACAGAAACATTGAAACATTGAAACAAACCCTAAACAAACATCTTCAAGAACTAGTAAATTTGGTAACCGCCTTGGTGCCTTCAGAAACGGCATGCTTAGCCAATTCAATAAGAAGAACAAGACGAACAGTAGTCTGAATCTCCCGAGAAGTGATGGTGGGCTTCTTGTTGTACCTTGCAAGACTTGAAGATTCCTGAGCCAGCTTCTCAAAGATATCATTAATGAAACTGATAGCACTAATAAGGAATTTTGTATGCCTTCAAAACTGACCAAACATCAATATTTGCTTTTATTATGGTCTTAACATTCACTCTATTTTCAATAAAGGCACTAAAAAGATTTGCAAACGGTGTATCCATCATTTTTTCCTTATGCACTTCCGTTATATCAGCTCTAATCAAATCCATAATATCAATCAATGACTTTAAACTGGACCTATAATTCAACAACTCACTTTTCACCAAATTTTCTTTACCTTTCTCCTCTATCTTTTCTTTGCCTTTCGTTTTTGAGTTTTTGCTCGTTGAGGTAGTTGCATATTTAGTTTGTTTCGGAAGGCTCAGTTTAGATTTAGCGGCCTTCCCTTGCTGCGTAACCTGAAAGAAAACTAATGAATTAGTAGCTTGTTGCAACCAATTACGATTGCAACATGAATATTTTAGTGTGTTTTTTTACTACAACATGGGTGTTTCAGTGGAAAACATGCCTCAAAACTTAAACAAACATCACCAATTTAAACCTCAAACAACACTCATGTTGCATTCGACCCAAAATACTCATGTTAAAGTGGGATTTGACAGTGCAACATCCATGTTGCATTGGGATTTGATAGTGCAACATTCATATTGTAGTGGTAGGTGACATTGCAAATGAAAATCTAAGTATATTCGATGCAACACTCATGTTGTAGTGAATACATTCAACACACTTTAACCAATTTTTCATAAAATGAAAATCCTAATATATCAAAATTGTGAAACTATCAATGAAATTTGGTATCTAACATTTTTGCCATCCTGTTCTCTTTTTGTTGTAGTAGATCTTGTGTTTGCTTGCACATTATCGTTTGAATCTTTTCTTTTTTCTTCATTAGGGTTCTTCATTTCGAAATTTGGGTTTAATTTGAGGAAACTAGGGTTTAATTTGGGGAACTTGGGTTTCAAAATTTGGGTTTAATTTGGGGAAGTTGGATTTGGGTTTCAAAATTTAGGTTTAATTTGGGGAATTAGGGTTTTGAAATTTGCATATGTTGTTGACTGCAACATGAATGTTGCATATTTGTCTAGTTTGATTTTTGTTTAAGGGACAATTGTGTAATATTGCCAACAAATGGACCGGATGGGCTTTTGATATAATTAGAAAAAACTGTGTCTTTTTTCCGTAATTAAATTGAAACACTGGGCTTCAAGCCCATTCTCTGTATATTTTAAATAAATATAAATAATGTATCATGATATATCAAGAAATATCTACAATATCCACGATATTTGCATGTAAAATAATGTCAAATATCCCCAAAGATAGAGATATATCCACGATACATATCTAGAAATTGAGTATCGATAAATACCCATATCCTGATATTTTGTACTATGGTTAAAATAAGTTTTTTTTTTTTTGGTTTGTGTGCAGTAAACAAAGAAGAGTAATAACTGGTTGTTGTATTTTGGATGCTGTATTTTGGATGTTGACGTGGTCTGTCTGCATAGAGAAGAACAGTCGCGAAACAACCTTAAAGATAGCGTACCGATCCGTGCCTCAGCCTTCTTAAGTTCACTGTTCTTGTTACAGAAATTATATTCCAATAATTTTAAAGTTGTTTGACAATGAATACGAAGAAAAATTAAGATTTGTTTCATAACTTTTGATTAATGGGTAAGCGATTACAAGGTATGTAATTTCGTTATGATTACGGGATTATTGAGCATACTACAGGCATACTATATGTTATCGTTTAATATCCTTTTACTACTAACTGTTGCGGACGGTGATAAGTATTGTGATCGAAGTTTATTACTTATAACCATCAATATTGTTGCATGTGAAAACTATAGATGTCATTACTTGGTGATGATCTTTGTTCGATAAGTATTCTTGTTCAAATGACAGATAATATAGTTGTTCAAAATACATTATCATAAGGTAAATTGTCCCAGATGACTAAAAAGCGTATAAAACATCGTGTCTGACCATTAATTAGTTGGGCTAGCTATTGCTTTTGAATCTCTTTATTCAAGTAGAATAAAGTGTAGCAAAAAGTTTTGATGCACAAGCTGAGATGCTTCCTGACCGAGTTGCAGCACACCCAACTTTTTCGTTGAAAAATAAAATATTATTTATAATAGTGTACTAGCTTGTAGGCCCGTGCATACGCACTGACTATTTTGAAAATATTTAGTTTTTTTTTAGAAAATTGAGGCTACCGTTTTAGTCGCTAACCCGTTTTAATTTTCTAACAAATTGTTTTAAATTAAGTTTTAAAAACCCGTTTTTTCAATTGGAAGAGAGATTATGCTTTAATATGAGAATGACTCTCGTTTTAATGAATTTTCTCTTAATTTTCAATAGGAGAGAAATTTCCATTTTAATAGGAGAAGAATTCCCGCTTTAATTAGAAGTGATAGAATTTGTTTTAATAGGAGAAGAATTCCCGTTATAATATGAGAGGAATTTCCGTTATAAAAAAGAATTTCCATTTTTTAAATAGGAGAGAAATTCCCGTTTTAATAGGAGATGACGTGGAATTTTAATAGAGCTCGAAAAATACCCCTTGTGGGAGCTTTAATATTAAGATATAGATTTACTAGAAAGTAGACCCGTGCATACGCACCGGCTCTTTTAAAAATTTGCTCATCATAACAAATCGTGATTCTTATTTTCGTTGCTAATCTATTTTAATTTCCTAACAAATTGTTTTAATCAAGTCTTAAAAACCTGTTTTAATTTCTTAACAAATTGTTTTAATTATGTTTTAAAAACCCGTGTTTCTTAATTGGGAGAGGGATAACATTTTAATTTGGAAATAAAGAGTTTTTATGCTACTATTTGAGTTTTGGTTTTTGTAAGTACCCTCCGTTCTACACTACAGAGCACGTGTCCACAAGGTAGGACATCTTACTTCAAGTCGTCCCAGAACATCAGATCGTACCAACGACCCAACACCCAGGTCTTTACCAGCAGCAGTTACAGCCATTCATGGAAAGATATCAACTAGCGCAATCCTGAAGCTCAGTCAACGCAACAATTAAGGAGTCATTTACTTTGTAACATCAGAGTAATAGCGAATCATCAAGATAGCATACAAGATGGATCTGCAATCCATAACGGTTCAAGCACACATCTATAAATAGAGAGAGATGAACTACGTAAGGCTTGATTCAAGTTTACCCCGAGAAACTTGATACGTAGGCAACTCTTATCCCAAGAAGAGTGCAGCCATTCCCTATCCAATAAATCATCAGGTCGTAGTCCCAAAATAACCAACATCTATATTGGCGCCGTCTGCCGGTTCGTTTCCTTAAGAAAAGAACAACCACTCTTTTTTCAAGCCCACGAAGCTAGTCAGAAAAACCACAATGGATCCCAATTTACAAGCATTGGCAGACCAAATGAAGACACTCCAAGAAGCCTTCATCACTTTGCAACAAGAAAACCAGACAATATGAGAACATGCCAACTCCAATGCCAACAATGGCACCACAGAAGCCTGGGAGCACAACACTGTTGCAGCCCTAACCAACACCACCAATCAACGTTTATAAGGTTTCGCGCAAAAACTAGAGAACTCAAGCGAAAGAGCCAGCACGATCCAGATCGCTAAGAAGATGCTAGAGACGTACAAAGCATCACCATTCATCCAAGATATCCGAGACAAATAGCCTCCTTCAGAGTTCATTCAACCAAAATTCTCGTTGTACGACGGTACCTCCTGCCCAGGCGAGCACGTAGCTCACTTCAGCCAAATCTTAGCACTCTACAGCCATCCTGACTACGACTACTGGAAGTGCAAACTTTTTCCAGCCAGTTTGGAGCAATAGACTGGTTTTACACACTCCTTCCAGATTCGATCAACAACTTCGACAGCCTTACTGAGACGTTCGTAGAAAATTTCGTCCACAACAGAAAGAAGCGCGCCGACCTGGACTCCTTGTTCCAGCTCAAGCAAGCTCATGGTGAAATGATCCGAGCCTTCCTAGGACGTTTTAAGAAGGACCTCCTCTCGCTGGAGTCAGGACTCAGTGATGGTTTTGCAATTTCTGCGTTCACAAACACCCTTTTGGCTGTACCTTGCAACTACCGACTTCGCAATCAACTCAGTTCTCTTTTGCGAGCATGATGGAATTGAAAAGCCGGTCTACTTCACCAGCAAGACGTTGGCAGATGCAGAAAAGCACTACTCTCCGATGGAGAAAAGAATGCTTTCTTTACTCTACTCAGCTTAGAAGTTCCGACCTTACTTCCAATCACACAGCATCAAGGTCATCACTGATGTACCCATCTAACAGGTGTTGAGTTCTAACAACAAAAATCCCACATGGCCAAATGGTCTGAAGAACTTGGAGAAAATCACATCGAGTTCGTTCCCAGAACGTCTCGCAAAGGTCCAGTCGGTGATGATTTCTTGGCAGATTTCCCCGTCGAAGACATCAACTGGGAACCCGAGCTAATCACCTCACTCCATCAGCAAGCCACCCCAGACACATGGCACCTCCTTGTAGATGGCGCATGCAATAACAGTGGTAGTGGACTGGGGGCTGTATTAACTTCACCAGAGGGAGCCCAGCTGCAGAAATCAATCAAAATCGATTTCGCAACGTCCAACAACAAAGCAGAATACAAAGCATTGATCACAGGCCTCCGAATGGCACATCAACTACAAGTCTCAAAGCTTAAAGCTTACAGCGATTCCCAGCTAATCGTCAAGCAGATCACCAAAGAATATATCACGAACGGAGCAAACTTGGCAAATTATGCTCAGGTCGTTTATGACATAATCAACTCATTCAAAACATTCTCCTTAGACCATATTCCTCGAGAAGACAACAGACATGCATACAGCTTGGCTTTCCTAGCCTCCAAAACACAAGAGGCATGTCCGACCACAGTCTACATTGACATTCTGGAACGACCTGCTTACCAGAAAGAACATATCAACCGCCTCATAGATTTCCAGCCCTCATCCGAAAAAGAGATCAATCAAGTTTGGATGGGCCCATTCCTCAAGTTCATCTTACATGGTGAGATCCCATCAGAAACAAAGAATGTTCGTGCATCAGAAACAAAGAATGCTCGTGCAATACAACTCCGAGCCCTAAGATACACAGTGATCAAAGGAAAACTGTTCCGCAAATCAGCAGGAGGACCCCTCCTAAGGTGCATAACTCCAAAGGAGGGATAACTCATTTTCGATGAAATCCACAAAGGTGAATGTGGCAACCACGCAGGAGCAAGATCATTGGCACACAAAGCAATCGCCCAAGGGTATTATTGGCCAGGCATGCATATCGTGGCCAAAAGGTACGTTCTTAAATGCCTCCAATGTCAAACTTTTGGCCACAATCACCTAAGTCCAGCAAGGGAATTGATCAACATAGCCTGCCCATGGCCATTCCACATTTGGGGGCTAGATATCATGGGACTGTTCATCCCGCAAAAGAAATCAGGGCTCAAATACGTCCTAGCTGCCACAGATTACTTCACCAAGTGGGTTGAAGCAATCCCACTAGTCCAAGTCAAGGAAGTCAACATAATTAACTTCATTTGGACTAATATTATCACTAGATTTGGTCTACCCCACACCCTAGTCATGGACAATGGAACACAATTTGTTGGCACACAAGTCAAGGATTTTCTACAAAAATGGCGCATCACTCAAACATTTTCTACACATAGATATGTACAAAGCAATGGCCAAGCAGAGGCCACCAACAAGGCCATCAAAGAAAACCTCCAAAAGAAGCTGGAGAGCAAGAAAAACCAATGGCCAGAGCAACTCGAAAATATTTTATGGGCATACAAAACAACATCTAGAGCCAGTACAAATGAGTCTCCTTTCACATTTTGCTTCAGAATGAAAGCAGTGATACCATCAGAACTCACAATCACAACTACACGTTCTGACATTGTTGAATCAGGAGTCAATGACAACGTCTTGGCAAAAGAAGTTGATCTCCTAGAAGAATGTAGAGAAACTGCCATAATATTCCTAGCTCGGTACCACCAAACAATCCAACGTTCTTACAACAATGGGTCGTCCCAAGATCTTTCCAAGCTGGCGACCTAGTCCTCAAAAAGACTTTAGCACCAGCCAAGCTCGACCCAACATGGGAGGGCCCCTACATTGTTGACAAAGTCGTTGGAAATGGCGCATACTG
Source organism: Coptis chinensis (assembly GCF_015680905.1). Lineage (NCBI taxonomy): Eukaryota > Viridiplantae > Streptophyta > Magnoliopsida > Ranunculales > Ranunculaceae > Coptis > Coptis chinensis. The sequence goes on along the minus strand of NC_141457.1, from coordinate 69,007,822 downwards.
GATCAAAACCCAGCTCGGTGATAGATTTCCCCGACCTTAGAATACAACTCTCCTCAAGCGCTTTTACCAATAAGTTTTTCTCCTAGTACATAAGTCAATATGAATGAAATCTCATCAACATTTCGAGTGCAACTATCATTTTTGCATTACATGCACCTTGCATTTCACACTATGCAGCCCGACCTAAGACATCACAATGTCAGGTCAGATATCAAAGACGGAGTTCAGAACGACTCAACAACAACAGCCACGCAGTGGTTAATTTCAATCAATTCAAATCAAGGTCCCCCATAAGGACCCTAAACCAACTTAACACCAATGCCAGGGTTACGTATGGTTCAACTGTAATTGCCACTCAAAGCCCAATTATCAAACAAATTCAATCTAGGGGACCACCAAAAGGACCCAAGTCAACTTACGACCTCACAAAGGGTTTAAGACAGACTCAAATATAATAAGCACTCAAAGGCTAATTATAGCAATCAGAAGTTCCCCCAAAAGGAACGAATCAGGGCGTACATCTGAGGGCAAGACGAAGCCTAGGTACCAACTATGCAAATACATCAGGTCGCACTCAAATGCTCTACGACCTATAACTTAAAGACGACCTAGCAAAGTCAAGCAATTCATCAAGACTAGCACTATGTAGGACAGGTCATCAAACAACAAATCAGTAGTAACAAAAGCAATCATATGCATACTTCAAACCAACTTCAACAAGTAAGTAATTTAAATATTTCTACTTCAATACAAAATCGGTTAGATACCGTGGCCCCCAGGTTATCCTAGGAAAACGACCTCAGTATCCCTACCAAAAATAATATTGTATCAGTATCAAGAGCAAAGAGCTGTTTAAATATTGTTCAACGACCTACCAAGATCAAACACAAGACGTTCAGAGTCAATTCACACAAGGGAGATTCTTCACATTCAAAGGGTCCAGATCACCACCCTCTACAACGCCAGAACCGGCAACCTGATCAACAACAACTTCAGAAACATCCAAATCAGAAACAACAGAAGGAACAGCTGGAGCAACCGGTGGCACAACCACTTGGTCAGATGGCGGATCAGATGGTCTACTAGCATCTACACCAGCATCTGCAGCAGACACTATTGCAGCCCTACTTTCAATAGACATCTTAAGGCGATCATACTTATCCAATGCCTCAACATAATCATCCAACAGCACGTACACATCGCCACTCTCCACCGAGTCCACCAAGTCGTTATATGCAGTCTCAGCTCGTTCAGTAACGGAGCGCAGCCTCCTGCACTCATCGACCCATTGCTAAACCTCCAGCTTTGCGGAATCCAGAGCGGGTTGCAGTAGAGCCACTTTACCACCAAGCTGTTGCACTTGATCCCTCAGCCATGCAACCTCCGTTCACTCCACTTGTTGTTCAGCCACCAGTCTGCTACAAGTTTGCTTGCTGACATCCAGCTCCTTCTTGTAGTGGTCGTAGATAGACGCCATATCCTTCAGCTTCCTATACAATGCCAGAACCTAGCAAACAAGATAACAAATATAGACATTAAAATGGATCAAAATCAACAAGACCAAAAAGTGCAAGCTAAGAACGGAAGAATACTCACAAAGCACAATGACCGTTCCATCTCCATAAAGTTCACATCCAGGCCCTTACCATCCAGCTTGTGCCTATCCCTGGCAAGCGCAATACTCTCCAACAACACCCCACCAACCAAAGGGGACTTGAAGCTACAGTCACCATTCACAACAAACTTCGGCAACAAATTGTAGGGGTCCTCATACGTAACCAGTCTATCAAGGACAGCACTGTCACTCTTCTTACTTGGGTTCATACTTTCTGACCCCTTGCCCTTCTCAGCAGCAGGCTCAGCCTCACCAACTCTCTTCTTTCCACGAGTTTCAGCCAACCGAGCATCATCAGCTAAATCAATCAGGTTCATCCTCTTCAGAGGAACCCGAGCTGAAGATGAACGACCTTCAACAGAACCAGGTCAGTCTTCAGACTCAGTTCGGGCATTCTTAGCCCCCTCCGACTCAACCACTTTGGAACGCCTTTTCAGATTAGGCTTCTGGAACGAAGTGGGAGCATCACCCTCCCCACCAACATTGCCACCTGCAGCACCACTAGCACTTCCAACACCCGCATCTCCAGAGGAGAAGCAGTTGGATGCAGAATAATCTGCATCACCAGAGGAAAAGCGGTTGGACACAGAGTGCCCTCCACCCCCTAGCTCAGAACGTTGGGGTGCCAAATGATTTGCATCACCCAACTCAGAACGTTAGGATAGCAAACAATTTGCGTCACCTAACTTAGGACGTTTGGAAGGCATCACCCCTCCAGCCGCCCTCACCGCTCCAGAACGGTGTTCAACGACCCCACCCACCAGACGTCTTAGCTCCACTAGAACGGCTGTCACCAGCACCTCCACTCCTTTTCACTCCAAAAACAGGTGCTTTCTTGTGACTCTCCCTCTCTATGGCAGATTCCGAGCTAGAATCAGAAAGTTCAACCACTACCTGGCGAGCCCTAGCTTTTTACTCCAGCCTCTTACGGTTGATTTTCTTCCTTCCACGCCTCTTAAAGTAATGTGCAACCTTCCCCAACAAATCCTGCTTACCCTCCAAACTCAAACAAGCAAACCTTTCAATAATACCGTTCTTTGTATGATCACTGATTGTAATCTCTGCAAAAACAAACCAAATAAATCAGAACATCCGAATTATAATTTCCAACACACATATTACGACCTACAACCAACGACCTACCACGAGGTTGTACAACACGTTTATCAATCTCCAAACCAGGCAGACAATATCTACCTACAGCCAACAATGGCTTACGCCCCCAGTCTTCCTTGCTCACCCCCACAATAACAGAAGACTTCCCCTTATAAACATGAAAACTAAAGTTCACAGCACCCAACTTTCTCACAACAAAGTGCTCTGTTACATTGTTTAAACAGATGTTGTAGCCCCTGTCATTCAACAGGTCCAACACATGGATAATCCTCCAACTGTTCCCCACGAGCTGACAAGGGGCTTTCCCCAAAAAGTCCAAAACCTCCATAGTAAGACGGGAAAAAGGCAGCCACATCCCAGCCTTCATCTGCCCATAACAAACAACTACTCCTCCACCCCAAGGAACGTAGTCATTAGTATACAAATTTTTCTCCCTAGCCAGATTGTACACAGACAGATCGGATTTCTCCCAACCAAACTCCTTCCTCAAAGCAGCATAACAATTTACCGACTTAGGCTTCCTCTCATCCACCGTCTCCAACGAGGAAGACGACAAAGCCTCATCACCACTACGAACCCTCTCCTCAGTTTCTTCACTTACAGTTATCTCTCTCCATTCATTAACTTCAACCTCACCACTCAAACTATCACTAGTCATAGACATTGCACAATCAAAGAAAGAAAGAAAGCTCAAATTTTTAAAGTTGAAGGACGAACTTGATTCAAGAAGGACAAGAAGGTTTTTTTTTTTTTTTTTTTTTTTTTTTTTTTTCTTTCACTCTGGATTCTTTTTTCCTTTGGTTGAAAAGTGAACAAACAAAAATCTTCAACAAGTAAAAAACCCCTCAACTGCCCAAACACCTCGAGACAATCAAAACGTTTCGTGTTCCCAAAACTTAAATCATTACTCGCCCACAAATTGTCGTAACTCCGGGCCCACGAATCCAGCCCAGCAATTCCCGTACATTCCCCAAAACCTAAATTCAAAACAAACCAGCTGTCAGACACGTGCTTTCAAATTTTACTTTTTAAACCGTTCTTGTTCCACGCAATAGCTGTCCAAAGAACAAATAAAAAGTAAAGGGTGTAAGTACCCTCCGCTCTACACTACAGAGCACGTGTCTACAAGGTAGGATGTCTTACTTAAGCTCGTCCCACAACATCAGATCATACCAACGACTCAACACCCAGGTCGTTACCAACAGCAGTTATAGCCATTCATGGAAAGATATCAACTAGCGCAATCCTAGAGCTCAGTCAACATAACAATCAAGGAGTCATTTACTTTATAACATCAGAGTAATGTCGAATCATCATGATAGCATACAAGATGGATCTGCAATACATAATGGTTCAAGCACACATCTATAAATAGAGAGAGATGAACTACATAAGGCTTGATTCAAGTTTATCCCGAGAAACTTGATACGTAGGCAACTCTTATCCCAAGAAGAGTGCAACCATTCCCTATCTAACAAATCATCAGGTCATAGTCCCAAAATAACCAACATCTAGAGTTTTAAAAGGAAAAGAGATTCCCATTTGAAGTTGGATTCTAAAAGAAAAGGAGTTTTCCGTTTTAAGTTAACTATTAAGTTGATGATGTGGAATTTTAATAGAGCTCGAAAAATACCCTTTGTGGAAGCTTTAATATTAAGATATATATATAATTCACCCAAAAAAGTATTTGTAGTGTATGTTAGTTGTAACAGCCCCCCTTAAGTAGCAATCCTAGATGTTTGTGGTGTATGTTAGTTGTAGTAGTCCCCCTTGAGTGGCAATCTTGGATCTGCCCCTGTGTGAACACCATAATAATTTGCTTATTTTTGTGTATGAAGTTGCTGCAACTACATGATTTTTAAGCGTATAGGTTCTTTCTTATTAGAAAAGAAGGATCCAATGAAAGTAAACAAGGTGCTGATGGTTGTGGTTCACGTTCTATGGACTGTGAGTATGTGACTAGCGTGTTATTAGCTTAAAATCACATGGGTAACATATGGTCTATTTGTTATAGAATGATTACTCTTGTGCATCTCTTTTTTTATTTCATTCATGCAAAATTGTTTGATTTCGAAATTCAGAATGCTGAGACACTTTCAACAAAAACGGCCATAACTTTCTGCTCAAATGTCAGATTTGCGAACCGCTTTTTGCATTAGAAAGCTGACTTAGAGATGTTTCCAACGGTGTGTGGCATGAAGCCTAATTCGTCCTGAGGTGGTTCAGTTTTATAATTTTTTATGGGCCAATTTTAAGTCGAATAGCGAAACGTGATAATCCGATTTTTCAATCGGATAGGTATCGTATTCCATACCAAATCTCTGAAATTCTTTGTATTATATTGGGAGATGTATTAAAACATAGAATTACATGCTAGGGTTTTTAATTTAAGAAAGTTTAAAACCTAAGATTATATGTTCTAGTTATTTATCTTGTCAATATGTTGTGGCACTGGGTGTTGATTAACATGCATTGAAAGTTTTTCATTGACTAGATATAATTGTTTGAGATTAATTTCTCTTTTGTACATATATGATCACCAAGTTTGGTGTCTTTGTTGGTAAAGGATATGCATGTAAGGAGATATTGTAGTTTGTTGATCCCAAATCAAGTAGTAATGGAGCTACACTTCTATTGCTATAGAACCCCGCACCTTAGATGAGATCCAATTGAGGTTTAGGTTAAGTGATGGCTAAGGTTGGGGACAGTATTAGGCTTGGGTGAGAGATCTGTAAGGGTACCATATATGGTCCCTAGGCTTGTCCCTGGTCATGGCTGACTAGTGAGATAAAATCAATGGTTCGGTTAGACCAGTTTCGGTCCAAGGTGGAGACTGTTAGGTGTATGGACCGAATTGGATGTTATTGATTTTAATAATCTTATACGTCTACTTACATGATTTCTTGTTCTGTTAATGTTTGGCATGGTAGATTATGTCATATTAACACGAAATATGTTAAGAACATGAGCATACTTGGTTTAATTCTTAATTTGAATGATGATGATTTTGTATACGGTGAATTTTGCACTAAGGCCAAAATCACAAAGAAGCCTCACAAGTCAGTTGAAAGAAGTACAAATCTGCTAGACTTGGTATACACTGATATTTGTGAGCTTGAAGGTGTTCTAACTAGAGGTGGTAAAAGATATTTTATTATATTCATTGATGATTGCTCAAAATTTACATATGTTTATTTGCTGAAGAATAAAAGTGGTGTTTTTTATGCTTTTAAAGCTTATGTACTTAAGGTTCAAAATCAGCATGATAGAACATTAAAGTAATTCAAAGTGATTGAGGTACTGAATATGGTTATGCTGTTTTTAATCTTTTTCTTGCAATCACATGGTATTATTCATGAGATGACATCTCCTTATTCACCTTAAATGAATGGAGTAGATGAACGTAAGAACATAACATTTAAGGGATTAATTGTTGCTATGTTGTTTAGTTATGGAGCACCCTCAAATTTGTGGGTGAAGCTGTTTTGACTGTATGTTATATATGTGCTGAATAGAATTGCTAATTTTAAGACAAAGGTTACACTTTATGAGCTATGGAAGAACAAGAAGTCTAATTTGAGTTATTTCAGAACATGAGGATGTTTGGCTTTTGTAAGGAAGCATAATCCCAAAATCTCAAACCTTGAGAGTAAGGCTTTTTAGTATGTTTATTTTTAGGCAATACTATGGATAACAATGTTTACATTTTTCTAGATATGAAGAGTAATTTTTTTGTTGATCATCTTATGCTGAGTTTCTTGAAGATAGATTTCCCTATTTATCTAGAAATAGTGGGGGTGCTAGTGAGGGTATTATCCTTCAAGGCCCCTAATATTGATGTTTTTGACACTGACATATCTAGATTGCATGATAGAATTATGGACACAGAAGATGAACCTAGAAGATATAAAAGAACTTAGGGTCACTAAGGTCTTGAGACCCGACTTTGTCAATGTACTTTGGAAGGAGATCCCTCCTCCATTGAAGAAGCTTTCACATCTTTTGATTTCGAGTTTTGGAGAGAAGTCATTCAAGTAAGATTGATTCTCTCATGGAAAACAAAAGTTGGAAACTTGTTGATTTGCATATTGGTTGTAAAACTATAGGAATCAAATGGGTTTTAAGAAGGAAGTTTAAAACCGATGGTTTAGTAGACAAGTTTTAAGGCCTGACTTGTGGGTAAGGGCTTTAAACAGAGTGAAAGCTTTGATTCTTTGACACATATTCACTGGTTACACGGATAACATCCATTAGAGCATTATTTTCTGTTGATGTTGTTCATAATCTTGTTATTCATCAGATGGATGTTAAGACATCCATTCTAAATGGGGATTTAGAAGAGGAGATTTACATAGATCAGCCAACAGGTTCCGTGGAACCAAGTAGTGGTAAAAATGTATGCAGATTACTTAAGTCACTTTATGGGTTGAAACAAGCACCTAAACAGTGACATGAGAAGTTTGATAACTTTATCATTACCAGTGGGTTCAAGATAAATGAAAGTGGAAGGTGGAAGGTGGTCACAAGTGAGGCTTGTATTTTATGCAATGTGGGAGTTGAGACAAAGGAACATCTATTCTTTCACTATGTTTTTGGGCAGGAGATATGGAAAAAACTATTAAATAGAGTTAGGTACAATAGGGTGAGAGCACAAACGTGGCTGCAAGCACTGGAATGGATACAGCGCAAATAATAGAACTGATTCTGAAAGATGTAAAGACCAAACTCAGTGCCACCAGAGTTACAATGGAAGAGGGACCTGACAGAGTGAGGTTTCAGCAACTATGGAACAATTCTACAGAACTCGTGAAGCATAGGGTAACAAAATGCAAATAGGGGAAGGTAACACAAGGTAATTATAGTCCTAACACAGATGGCAGTGTACAAAATTCAAGAGGGAAGTGGGCATCAGTGATTAGGGAGAGTAACGGTAAAGTGGTGGCAGCAGCTCATGGGGTATCGAGGCATAACACTATTGCACTGGTTGAGACACGACATCCAGAGGATTGAGGCACATACAAACTCACAAAATGTTGTGACATTCATCAAGAAGAATAAGTATCCATGGAGAGCAAAGATCCTAGCAAGGAGTATACAAGGAATGAAATCAGAACTTGGTTTCTTTTCTATCAAACACATTTATAGGGAGGCGAACAAGTTAGCTGATGCACTAGCTGCAAATTGTCCTAATGTAAGGTGTATTGAGATACTACCTAGTTCCTTTGCAGAGGATGTTAGAAAAATTGCACATGAGGATGCAATAGGGAAAGAATATGTTAGAATGTAATAGCAAGCTTTTATTTTAATGAAAAGAGATAGGGGACCTCTCTAACAACCTCGCTTACCAACCAAAAAATAAATAAATAAATGAAAGTAACAAGTGCATTTATCATAAGTATTTTGATGGGATATGTGTTATTATATATTTATATGTTGATGATCTACTAATCTTTTGTTCTAATTTACATGTTGTGAAAGAGACCAAGAACCTGTTGTCTTCTAACTTTGATATGAAGGACTTAGGTGAGGCTGATGTAATGTTGGAAATAAAAATTACAAGATCATCTTATGGCATATGGTTGGATCAGTCACACTACATTGAAAAAGTGTTGAAAAAATATAACTACTTTGATTGCGTGACTGTGAGTACTCCTTTTGATCCCTATGTTAAATTGTTTGCGAATAATGGTGAACCTGTGAATCAGAAGGTATATGCAAGTATCATAGGTATTTTGAGATATGCTACAGATTGTATAAGACCTGACATTGCCTATGCAGTAGGTATTATTTGCAGGTACACTAGCAAGCAATAGATTCGGATTGGAACATCTTTTCAGAAAACTCCGAGGTCACCAGTGGCTATGTGTTTAGCATTGGTGGAGGTGTTGTATTTTGGAAGTCCAAGAAATTAAACATACTATAATAGCACAGTTTGCTATGGTATGGAGTCTGAGATTATTGCTTTGGCTAGTACGAGTGAAGAAGCTAGTTGAATACAATGCCTTCTTACTTATATACTAGTCTGAGATAGACAGTATTAGTTACAATGATACTTTGTTGATAGCATTACAGCTATTACTAGGAGAGTCCATATTATTTTGATTTTGTGAGATCTGAAGATAACCTTGCAGATTCACATACCAAAGCTCTGGCCAGAGATATTGATGCAGGACATCAAGCATAGGATACAATCTTTTAGTTGCTAATATTATTGTTTTGAATTTAGAATAATTACTTATTAGGAATTTGGAATATTTAGTATTTTCTATTTAGAGTTTAATTAGCTTTAGAAGTCTAGGTTAGATTTAGAAGTCTAGTTTCCTTATTAATCAAGTATGACTTATCTATATAAAAAGGTCATTGTAGTTTAGTTCATTAATTCAATTATCAATTATCAAATTATCAAATCTTCAGAACCTATTATACTTTTCTCCCTCAATTTCTACAATTCTTCTATTCAATCTTCTTACTCCTTAAATCTATTCCCCCTTTTGAAGATCTCTGCATCTTTTCTTCTAAATCTTTTTTTTATTCCGCATTAATTGGTATCAAGAGCTCACTTTTTAGATTCTGATCTAGAAAACGATCTACCACCACCACCACTTTCGCAAACCACCAATTTTTTTTTTCTCTCTCAATGGCTAAATATGTTACAAAGAAAGAACTAGTAGACATTATCGATGACGCTATCAACAAGCTTAAGTTAGAATTGAACATTGATTCAAAACTTGAAGCTATGGACACGAGACTTAAGAATATGTTCAAAGAAGCTATGGCAGGTAAACCAATCACTGAATCCTTAAACAAAGATCTTCCCCCCAACCCTAAAGATACCCCAAAAACACAAGATCCAATATTACCACTTCCAATAGCCAAAAAAATTCCAAAAAAAAATCCCAGTTTCTAAATAACCCACCCCAAAACCACATCTTTTCCCACAAACCAAAAACAATCTTTTGATGAAGATGATGATAATGATGATGATGTTTTTGGAGTTGAAGAAGATAATATTGAAGGTGATACTGATCATTGTTATGAAGATGAAAAACGTCTCAACCGAGTGAATTATGGCGTTATTCCAGAGTACAAACTCAAGGCCGATCTCCCTAATTTTTTAGGTAATTTTAAAATTGAAGAATTTCTAGATTGGGAATGTGAAGTCGATTCTTTCTTTGATTTTATGGAAATACTAGAAGATAAACAAGCTAAGATGGTTGCTTATAAGTTAAAAGGAGTTATTGTTGCTGCTTATTGGCTTAGTTTTAAAGAAGAAAGACGTCATAAAGGTCAACCGACCTGAGATTTTTGAGGTGGTATAGGATGAAAAGAATTTTTCGGAAGAAATTTTTGCCTGAGGATTATAAGCAACAGTTGTTTACTAAATTACAAAATTGTTGCCAAGGAGCACGCTGTATTGAAGAGTATGTGACAGAGTTATATGGTCTTCTTGCTCGCAATCAAGTTACTGAGACAGAATCACAATTGGTATCTCGTTTTCTTAATGGTCTCAATCAGATTGTTAAAAATTAGCTGGTTATTCCTATTCGTACTATGGTTGATGTTATTCATAAGGTGATAAAAATTGAAGCTACTTTGAGTTCTTCTTCCCAAACCAACCGTTCTTACAATAACAACAATTATTTTAGACCTTACCAACCTAAATCCTACAATTATTCACAACCACAACATTTCCTTGCTCCTTATACATATACTAATTCTCCTTCCAACACTTTTAACTATTTACCCCAACCTCCATCTTCCTCTCACCAATGCCCATCCTACCAAACCACTTCACACCAATATTCACCACCTTTACTTTCTTTACCTACACCACCACCATCAAATCCTACCACTCCTATAACACCTTGTTTTTCTTTTTTTATATTTACTAGTACAATAATAATAATAATAAAAATAATAATAAAAAAAATAATAATAGATAAAAATAAAAAGGATAAATATTAGAAAGAGATAGGGTAAAGAGGATAAACCTCATTTTCTATTTTCGGGGCTTTTCAAAAAGGGAAAACAAATATACGAGTTTGAACGGAGAAAGAGTTTTACAGAGAGACGAAGAAAAAAAAGTTTTACTGAGAGAGGAAAAGGAAGGCTTTTTGCTGGAGATACCGATAGAGCGTATAACCAGTGAGTAGATATTTTTTTTTATCTTTCACTGAACCTAAATTTTTATGTTTATTTAACTTTACTGTCTGATTTCTGCTAATGATTTTATGCTCATTTTTCTTCTGTGCTTATTATGCATTCTACATGCTGTCGAATTAGTCAGCCAAATTAGTCTACGTACTGTTGAAACAAAGCTATGTGATAAAAAGATGATTATGAATCTCTTTTAATTATTTATATATTGTTGATATAAAATTGTTAATGTTAGAATTGTTGATTGTGGGTAAACCGATTTTTATGGTTTTGTTTGAATTGTTGGTGGACGTTGCTGGGTTGCGGTTTGAATTGGATATATATGATGATTGTTGGGTTGTTGATTGTGTGAGTATATTGTGTTGAGTGTATTGGGTTGAGTGGATACTGTTGAGTGGGCGGTTGAAGCTCCAAAGGTTGTAAATGGCGGTCGAGATCGAATTTTTGAGGAGTGATGGAATTGAATTTGGTTAGTGGCAATAAGTTGGGTTTTTGAGGGGGATCAAAACCGAATGGTTTTGGTGTGGTGGGGAGTGAGAGTGGTAGTTGTTGTTTCGGTGGTGGTGTGGGCAGTTGAGGGAAATGAAGGAGACTACGATCTAGTGCTCTAGGGGTTATGTTTTGTTTTAGTTGGGCTTGGGCCTAAATAGAATTTGTGGGCCTGAGTTGTTTTAAAAAAACTTGTGGACTTAAGTTGTGTTTAAGTTGGGCTTGGGCCAAAATAAAACTTGTGGACTTGAGTTGTTTTTTTTTTAAATAGAACTTTTGGGTTTAAGTTGTGTTTGAGTTGGGCTTGGGCCGAAATAGAAACTTGTGGACGGGCTTGAGTTTGTAGTTATCTTTTGGGTTTTAGTCTTTGGTTTTGGTTAGTTGGGTTTGAACCATGGCTATGACCATGAACCATGACCTTAACTATGAACCATGACTATGACCATGAGTCTGTTGACCGCGACTAGGACTGTTGACTGGTGACTGGGACTGTTGATCGTTGACTTTTAACTGTTGATTGTTGTCTTTTTGAATGTTGACTTTTCAGACTTTTGACATATTGAACTTTGTGGACAAATCCAATAATAGGATGTTGTCGAAACTTATATAAACATGTTTGTAATTATCTAATAAAGATTTGACGTGTATTATGCAAATATATATATTGTCACTGATGGATTTTGACTTTGACAATGTGGCTGATAAGAACTACGAAGGCTTGATTCCAATCTTGAAAGATTTGGATACATATATAGGCAGCTTTGAGCAAAAGTGCAGCTACTACACTATACTATATACTATATTATATATTAGTTATTGTGATAATTATATGTGAACAATATTAATTAGTACTTAATTGTGTGCGTGATTGTGGTTGTTTAAAAGGTATTCATGGGGCATTTAATTAACGTGTTACTTATAATTGAGAATTTTGATATTTATAATTTATATAATTGATAATGAGGTGAGTTGATTGGTTATTGTGTTTGAAATATTTAGTCATGATTCTATTGCTGGAGACGATGTTTAGTTATGATAAAAATATTATAATAAATGAGAACTCTTGAGTGTTGAAATCCGGTGTAAAAGTGTCCGGTGAAAATTTAATATGTCGCCTACATCTTTAGATCTCTCCACGCCTATTTGATGAAAAGAAATGTTTATGACTAATGATGTTACGTGAAAAGAAGCCTTAGAGAGGAACTAAGGCATTCACCTTGCGGGTTGGCTATATTCCTTGAATGTACGAGAATGTAGGTCTGTATTCCTTGAATGTGGCGGGAATGACCTAAGGTATTCATTGAATGTGTCATGAACGACCTATTAGTGTTATGATGGGTATTCCTTAAATGTGGTGGGAATGACCTAAGGTATTCATTGAATGTGCCATGAATGGCCTGTTAGTATTATGATGGGTATTCCTTGAATGTGACGGGAATGACCCAAGGTATTCATTAAATGTGTCATGAATGACCTGATATTTTGTTATGCCCAAAAGAGGCTTTGTGATTATGTGTATGGAAAGCCCAGAGATGGCTGTGACTCACAAGTTATGAGTTTACAAGATGAAAATATGTTTTCTGGAGGTGATATCCCCGCTTGGGACATATGGCTTGTAGTGGTACTCGGTGTGAGTGAGACACACGAATATGTGTGAAGTGCAAATCGTGGAGTAGAAACTAAAGGTTGGGCTTTGCCTTTTAATAAATAAGTCAACGAGATAATTAATAAGCAAAGTAAAATATTTATTTTACATGTGATGGAGTTATTGCATATGAATATTTATGTATTATGATGTACATGATTTCTTACAAGAAAATGTTTATATGATTTTTGTGAGTTGATACTCACAAGAGATGAATGTACTCATTGGTTGTGATATTTTCCCCGTTCTCATAAGTAGACGAGTGGTTTAAGTAAAATATTGGCTTTATATATGAGTGAGTTGTTGGATATGATTGGTTGTGTATTACTATATGATACATATAATTTCTTACGAAGGAATGTGACGTGAATGTTAATATTGGTGATATATTATGCCAGATTGTGCATTCTCATGGTTGTTGTGAGAGTGAAGTATATGTATGAATTAAATGTTTATGTTTGGGAAACCTAAGTTTGTTTTGCAGGAGGGTAGGACTTATTAACATCTTATGAAGGGATGTTATCCTACCCTATCACGTTATCTTACTTGGGAAGAAACTATACGCTGTTTTGAAAAATAGAACTATTTTGTCTTCCAAGTTGAAATGGCTGGTAATGTTATATTTATTTATTTGAAAGATTGAATGTAGTACTGTATATGTTATTTAGGCTTATTCATACCAGCAAATTCAATTTGTTGACCCATGTTTGCTTTGTTTTGCAACGTGGGTGTGTTCTTGGAAACATAAATGGTGGAGTGCAGTGGATGAGGACACGTGATTTGGATTTGCTCTTGGAGTTTTCTAGTTTAAGTTTTTCTGAAGTGTACGGTTTTGTTTTGAGACAGATGTAATAGAGTTGGTTAGTTTCTTTGTAGTTTAATAATGTGATTGAAGGATTGTCCCTTTTGGTTTTAAATTTGATCTCAGATTTTAGTATCGTGGTTGATAATATGTTATTAGGGTTTGGTTTCATCCTGGGTTTTCAGAAGATGGAATAAGGTATGGATAATTCCCTATTTTTAATTTTCTGGAAATTTGGGGTGTGACAACTCCTCCCTTTACTCGTCCTACCTTTAAACAGCCTCAATACAATACCCGCAACAACCATCCCCAAACCCAACCTTTCAACCACCCAAATTCTAAATCCAATAAACCTTATGCTAAACATAGAGGAGACCATTGTTATAAGTGTGGAGATACTACTCACACTTCCGCCCAATGTCGTCAGCAACAAGTTGTTGGTTATGTGGAACGTGACACTGAACTCGATTGTGAACAAGTTGATGATTTTTCTAATGAGCAAATCGATCAAGATACAGCTTACGACATTAATGAAGTTGACAGTGATCCCATACTTGCTATTTGTCGTCCTTTGTTACTTGTGCAACCTTCTCCATCAGAAAGGCATAATATTTTCCGCTCTAAGTGTTTCATTAAAGACAATGTTTGCAATTTAATTGTTGATAGTGGCAGTAGCGAAAATTTCGTTTCTTGTGCTTTGGTTGAAAAACTTCAGTTACCTGTTAGTCTCCATCCTAAGCCATATTCTATTGGTTGGATAACAGATAATTGTTCTTCTAAGATAACACATCAATGCCTTGTTGAATTTTCTTTTGGCAATTATGCTGATTCTATTGTTTGTGATGTTGTGCCTATGACTGCTATTCACTTACTTCTTAGACAACCTTGGCAATATGATGTTCGTGCCGTGCATAATGGCTTTGAGAATACTTACTCCTTTTGTAAGGATGGTGCAACGTTTCTAATGCGTCTGTCTCGTTCTTCTACTCTTGCTCATTCACAAAGTGATGCTCAGACACAAACTTTGGTTGCTACTATTCTAAGATCTTTACATCCGCAAGCATCTACTCATCATTCTCTTAGTGCACATGAAGCTGCAAAGCCTTCAGTGGAAATTCCTCCTAAGGTACAACCTTTGATATATGAATTTAGTTCTTTATTTCCCGATGAGTTGCCGAATTGTTTACCACCTATGAGAGATATTCAACATAACATTGATTTGTTACCGGGTGCTAGTTTATCCAATCTTCCTCATTACCGATTGAGCCCTAGTGAAAATACTATTCTTCAACGGCAAGTTGAAGATTTGTTACAGAAAGGGTTGATTCATCCAAGCAAGAGTCCTTGTGCTTGCCCGGTTTTCTTAGTTTTTAAGAAGCATGGAGGATGGGGTATGTGTATTGATTGTTGAGCATTGAACCGCATAACTATACCTTATCGGTTTCCCATTCCTCGCATTGATGACATGATTGATATGTCATCTGGTTCTGTGGTTTTTACTAAGATTGATCTTCATAGTGACTATCATCTTATTTGTATTCTTCACGGTGATGAATGGAAGACAGCTTTTAAGACAAGAGAAGGTCATTATGAGTGGCTTGTTATGCCATTTGGATTGTCTAATGCTCCTAGCACTTTCATGTGACTCATGAATCAGGTTCTGCAGCCTTTTCTTGCTCGAAAAATTTGTTATTGTTTATTTCGATGACATTTTGATATTTAGTCACAATATTGATGATCATATTTCTCATATTCGACAAGTTCTACAAGTACTTCTTGAGAATGTCTTATATGTAAACTTGAAAAAGTGTGCATTCATGACAAATCGTGTACTTTTCTTGGGTTATGCGATATATGATAAAGGTGTCCTTGTCGATGATACTAAGATCAAAACCATTTGTGATTGGCCAATTCCAACTTCTATAAAAGATGTCAGAAGTTTTCATGGATTAGCTACCTTCTATCGGTGTTTTGTTCGCAACTTTAGTTCTCTTGCTACACCTCTCACAAATTGTCTGAAACAAGATAGATTTCAGTGGAATGAAGCTATTGATAAAAGCTCTAATCTTCTTAAGGAAAAGCTTTGTATTGCTCCTGTTCTGGCATTACCAGATTTTGATAAACCTTTTGAGGTTGATTGTGATGCTTCTATACTTGGTATTGGTGCTATTCCTTCTCAGGAGGGTCATCCTATTGCTTATTACAGCACAAAGAATTATGATGCACGCAAGAAATAGTCGACTTATGAATTGAAGTTGTTTGTTGTTGTCCAAGCTCTTAAACAATGGCACACTTATCTGATTCATAGAGAGTTTATTCTCAACACAGATCATCAAGCTTTGAAGTTTTTGAAGTCTTTTTCTAAAGTCAATCGCATGCATGATCGTTGGCTTTCCACCATTAACAAGTATACATTCTCTATTAAGCATAAGAGTGGCCACCTCAACAAGGTTGTTGATGCATTAAGCCGTCGTGCTCATCTTCTTGTTATAACTCGTAATGAGATCACTGCCTTTCACTATTTGAAAGACTTGTATGTAGATGATGGAGACTTTCAATCTATGTGGCAAAAATGCTCTAATATGCAATCTGGCACCGATGATTTCCTTATACAATATGGCTTTCTCTTTAAGGGTAATCGTTTATATATTCCTCAAGGTTCTTTACGTGACCATATTGTTCGTGAGTTGCATGCTGGTGGTCTTGGTGGACACTTTGGCCTTGGCAAAACCATTGTTTTGGTTGAGGAACGTTACTACTGGCCATCTTTGAAAAAGGATGTTGACAAGTTTGTTAGAAGATGTTTTGTTTGTCAAAGGGACATTTTCATAATACTGGTCTTTACACTCCTTTGTCTATTCCAGTTGCTCTTTGGGTTGATTTATCAATAGATTTTGTTTTGGGACTTCCTCGTACTCAACGTGGTGTTGACTCTGTTATGGTAGTTGTTGATCGATATTCTAAGATGGCACACTTTGTTCCATGTAAGAAGACTTCTGACACTTCTCATATTGCTTTTATCTTCTTTAAAGAGATTGTTCGTCTTCATGGAGTACCAAAATCCATTGTTTCTGATCTTGATGGATGAGGCTAAATACTTCACTGAAATTTAGCAGCACGTCTCATCCCCAAACTGATGGGCAAATAGAGGTTGTTAATAGATCTTTAGGAAATTTGATTCATGCTACTTGTGGTGAAAAACCAAGGCAATGAGATCTTCTTCTGCCTCAAATGGAGTTTGCTTACAATACTTCCGTAAATCGTTCCCCTGGAAAGGCTCCTTTTCAAATTGTTTACTCTAAGGTTCCTAATCACGTTCTTGATTTAGTGGTGTTACCCAAAGCTCCAGGGTCTAATATTTCAGCTAATCATATGCTAGAAGAAACTTCACAAATGCATGCTGAAGTTCGTCAAAAGCTTGAAGCTTCCAATGCTAGATACAAGGAAGATGCTGACAAGCACCGTCGTTTCAAGACTTTTGCAGAAGGTGATTATGTAATGGTTCATTTGCGCAAGGAAAGATTTCCTACTGGAACTTATAACAAGACAAAGATGAAGAAGTATGGTCCTTTCAAGGTGCCACACAAAATCAATGACAATGCATATGTGATTGATCTTCCTTCTACCTTTAGCATCTCCAACACATTCAACGTCCAAGACATCTTTTAATTTCATGGTGAGAAAGATACTCATATTCTGGACATTAACATGAGGTCGTGTTCTTTTCAAGAAGGGGAGCCTGATGCAGGACATCAAGCATAGGATACAATGTTTTAGTTGCTAATATTATTGTTTTGAATTTAGAATAATTATTTATTAAGAATTTTGAATATTTAGTATTTTCTATTTATAGTTTAATTAGCTTTAGAAGTCTAGGTTAGATTTAGAAGTCTAGTTTCCTTATTAATCAAGTATGACTTATCTATATAAAGAGGTCATTGTAGTTTAGTTCATTAATTCAATTATCAATTATCAAATGATCAAATCTCCAAAACCTATTTTACTTTTCTCCCTCAACTTCTACAATTCTTCTATTCAATCTTCTTCCTCCTTAAATCTATTCCCCCTTTTGAAGATCTCTGCATCTTTTCTTCTAAATCTCTTTTTATTCCGCATCAGATATAATGTGGACTGCTCTACTAGCATGGGATTAAAGCCAATTGAAAGATGAACATCTATGATGGTAACCCAACCTAAGGACTGGAGATCCCAAGAACTAGGTTTAAAGGGAAGAACAAGTCATAGATTATTAGTGATGAGTCATGCATTGTTGTTTATTAATCATTTCATGCTTGATTAATAAAATGCATGATATCCTGAAGCGAATACATAGGTTGAGATTTATGGGAAAACTCTTAATGAAGTTTTATGGTCCTTTTGGGCGGAATGCATAACTACAGGAGCACTCTTAATAGACTCGCCTAGTGAATGTGAAAGTACAGGCCGCTTTCTATGAGAATGAAGGCTGAATCTCTAGATCATTCACGAACCAGGATGAGAGCACATGGCCTTTAATGTGCAAAACATGAAAGGAGAACACTGGATGTGTTATGCGTGATTCTAACTTATTGTATACTCAAGACCTAAGTTTAAGACTTAGTCACTTATGACTCTTATACTTTGAGTAATTTTCACTACGTAAAGGTTTAAGTCTTGGACGCCTTCATCTATGCATAACATGTTGAAACTGATATTAATTGCCCTTAAATATATTTTATATTTTGTTTTTATCAAAAATAAGTGGGAGATTGTTGTGTTATTTTGAATAAAACAATAGGTGAACTTGGGCTTGGGCTTGGGCTCTTTGATCCCTTATCTTTTTTTTTGGTAAACCTGTTTCCTGATAGGTTTGGAAATAGAATTGGATATGGATTGGGAAACAAAAATGTAGTGGACTAGTGGACTCCAATCCCTATCCGGAAACTGAAGTAGTTCCCTATAAAAGCAGATTTACTAGTGCTCCACGTTTCTTGTCTCTACATAAACTCCTCTACCAGCAGCCTATATAGTATCTGCAAAACCTTATTTTCTAAACTATGTTTTTGGGCAGTCAAAATATCAGTCTCATTGTTCGTCATTTTCTTATTTGGTTTGTGTGCAGTAAATAGATAAGAGTAATAACTGGTTGTTGTATTTTGGATGCTGACATGATCTGTCTGTATAGAGAAAAACATACGCGAAACAACCTTAAAGAGAGCGTACCGATCCGTGCCTCAGCCTTTTTATATTCACTGTTTGTTCTTGTTGTAGAAATTATATTTCAATAGTATCTGATACCATTACTAACAGTAAATTTTATTGTGCACCCAGATAACTACTATCAACAAGAGAAAGCAAGAGTTGACCGAGATAAAAAGTGTCAACAGTCACATCATCAATTTCAAAACCCCTTAGCTGATTCTCTTATTGTCGTCCCTGTCAGTGTCTAAGAGAAGAACAGACATAAATATCAATTTTGCAATAATGACAAATATGAACCAAAGCACAGTATGTGAAAGCATGGCCCAAAATATCGCCGAGATATCCGATATCTCGCCGATATATCTCGGTAAATTGGTATACCGATATCGATATTTCCGACATATATCCACCGAATATTGAATCCCTTTTTTTTCGAGATATATCGGAATTTCCGATATGAAAGTTTATATTGCCGATATAATCGATATTTCCGAGATAATCGATATATATCAGTTGACTTTTTGACCAATTGTTAATAACTTAATATTGAAATTTCCGAAATATCCGATATATCCGAGATATATCGGCGAGATATCCGAGATTTTAGAAACTTTGGACTGGTCACCAAAAAAACCGAAATATCCGATATATCTCGGTTTTTGGGTACACCGATATATTAACCGATATCGAAATTTTGGGCCTTGTGTGAAAGGACATCAAGAAAAATCAGAAAACAATTTCAAGAGGGAATTGGCATGAGACTGTCTTACCCAGCTAGTGTGCAATAAACACAACTATCCCAAAAGAAGTTTTCAGCAGACTCCCTTACGATATGGTAATTTACCTGAGAAAAACAAACTTTCGCTGTTCACACCAAAATTAATAAATAACAACAACACAGTCTATCGGTAGAACTTTTACTAACCTCCTGCAAACATCCTTTGCATCCTCCCTCAGTGAAGGGCATTGCCAAAACTCATCACCGCTGTCACTCAGATTGACCTTTTCCATCTCAAAATTAGGGTTAGCAGAGAACTCGGTCCATTCAAACCACATTTTAGAAATTAACTCCTTTCGGAAGCTCATTTTATGGTTTTCCTCCTCTGCAGGATCAGACGCCACCAATCGGTAGATATAAACTTTTCTCACTTGGCCAGGTCGGAATGCACGCCCAATTGTTTGGCGGGTTACTGATGGATTAAGATGCACATCCATGATCAATATGCGAGACGCCCCAACAAGAGAAATTCCCTCACCACATGCTTTAATTGACCCAAAGAAAACCTTGGCATCCGAGGAGCTGTTGAAACGCTCCATAGACTCCTCTCTATCCTCAGGGCGGGAGTTACCAGTGATCATGAAGATCTCTTTACCAACCCCCCAACCCTTCGTGTGAACCACCAACCTTTCCAAGAACTTCAGCGGAAGGAGATACTGGCTGAAAACAAGAAGCTTCTCCCCAGACGATTCACACAGTCCCAAGATATTAAGGAAAAACTTGGCCTTCACCCCGTCTCTAACATCTAGATTCTCTAACAGCATGTCCAACTTCTCTTCATTAACTCTGCATCCTTTGTCACCAATGGCTGCACCCTCAGAAATCACTTTTAACAGCGGATGCAGATAAACAGCAGTGCTAATGGCCGTCCTCTTGAACTTCTCCACATTCTTTAAACTATCAATAATACGTCTCTGCCTGGGGCTGAGATTGAGTAGAACCGTAAAATCAGCAAGACCTGGAAGTTCATCTAGAAAATCTCCTTTGTAATAGTGAAGAACCTTGCTTGTCATTTCCCGCAGATCTTGTATGACAGTCACTTTTCTTTTTAGGTTTTCATCATTCTGCAAGGTTTCTTCAACCGCGTCATCTGCTTTAGCCATAACTTGCCTCCTCTCACCAGATATTTGAGCTCTACCCATGATACGCCTTTTGATAGTCTTGGATGTATCAGACTTCAGAAACTTTGGGCGGACAAGATTCAAGATGTTGAAGACTTCTTTCACATGATTTTGAAATAAGGTCCCAGACAATACCACTTTTCGAGGTGTTTGAACTTTTGCAAGTGAGCTCAGTACATCTGTGTCCTCATTCCTCGGAGTGTGGCCTTCATCGCAAATCAGGATTGTTGGGACCTGCAGAAGAATGTCATGACAGGCAGCAGCACTACTGTTAATTTCACTCTTACTAACAATATTGGCAAATTGTTTGTATCCTAAGAACAAAATCCCCTTGTGATCAACCCATTCCTTCAAAACTCTTAACTGTTCCTCCCGACTCTCTGCCTTGGAAGAGTAGAAGTCATACAAAGGAAAGTCTTCTACTTGCCATATCGCAAACACTTTCTTCCATATAGCCAGAATGCCTTTTGGTAGTACAACAAGTGGTCTAGCATGTGGGTACTTAGCTAGAAAACTCTGAATGAAACTGATGATCATAAATGTTTTACCAGACCCTGGAGCGTGTGCTAGAATGCAACCACCTGGGTCATCAGATATCAAATTCCTAACCAAGAAATTAAACCCCTCAAGCTGATGTCCCTTCATCTGCTTCATGTGCCTTGGATGCACGGATATATCAAACACTGTGAGGTCATGAGAACTATTAACTCCACAAAGAGGAGCAGTGTCACGTTTGTCTCTTTGCTTACTACTACAGTACTCAGACATGTAAGTCCTTGTAGTCTTTGAAACCTGATAAATGGAGAAGCAAACGTCAATATACCAGAATATCCATTTTGAAATAATTTTCCCAACTCGTGAGCTGAATGCTTAAACTAATGTAAAAGCAACTGTAAGTCCAAACCTTTCCCCATTGGTAGTCAAATATCGTCTCGATACTCTTCTTGATGACACCACTGACACGGCAGACAAACCCCAAATCATCCTTGAGAACAAAAGAATGACCACATTCTTCTCCTTCATCTTCATTTTGCTCAACAATGTCTGCTGTAACATCCTGGAAAGAGAGAAAGCAAACGACAAATTGATTAATTGACAGTTGATAAAAACAGATTCTTGAGCACTGGAAATTTCCAGCTTGCTTCCAAGCAACATTAACCTCCAGTATCTTGAAAGATAGTATTAGTCATTTAGATCTCAGCACAAGCTAGAGGGAATCTCCTAGAGGACTAAAGAACCAAGGAACAAAACACCTTGACTCAACTAAATGACATTGTACGGGAAGACTAGACGAAGGTTTTCATGAACCGATAGGATTATTGTATAAACCCAAAAACAGGAAGTCCTTTTGGCCTAAGTCTTTCCTTACAAAAGGAGAAAAAAAAAGTACAAAAACAGATCAAAGACTATTTTTTATTGTTTTTTAAGGGATCTTACTACAGCTTCTGAAAAGCAAGGCTTCGGGAAAGTTAAATGGATGAAAATCAAATGTCGAAATAACTTAGATTTGGTTGGGGCTTTACAAAAGGTGTACTTCGAAGACAAGAATAGAAGCAATGACATTGTGGACTGTGAACTGAACAAGAAATAGAGGCGACGAGTTTTTCAGTTTTTAATACCATTATACCAAGGATGTCTTATACTTTTCGTTTAGAGGAGTCATTGGACTCTTCATGGAAAAGTACATCCACTTTATGCTAATGATATCTAAAGGTAGCATGCAAGAATATTCAAAAAGAAAACAAAGTAACATTTAAAAGAGAGAAGATACCCAACAGGATCACAAATTATGATTGATTGATCACAACAGCAAAATGTGACCACCATATTCCAAAGGTTGCCAATATATAAGAGTATAGTAGATATACCTTAATGCATCCTAATGCTACTGTCATTTCCCCCCATATGTCTCCAAGACCATCATCCAAATCACATTGACGACTGCTTTCATGTCTCAGTTCGTCATCCTTCACACCTACATATAATCCTTTATCATTTTCTGGTTCAGCTTCATCATTCAGAGTTCCTTGATCTTTCCTTACGACTTGGCTATTCTGAACATCTGTGAGCTGAAACTTATTCTACATACATCAATTTACAGATTTACCACATCACAAATGCCTCATTCTAATAACAAGGAACTAACAACACAGTCTATCAACACCTTTGAAAAACAGTACAAGAAATTGATGGATTAATCATTAGTTTCACACTGTCACAACAGAACTTTCATAATCCAAAATGAAAGGCCGAATAAGATTTAAAACTTTCCATCTCATCCATTGCATTGGCCACATAAAAGTTTACAAATATGCTTTTAATCACAGGGAAATCTGTCCTTGGACAGTGTATATGAGCCTCCTCGTTTCGGGAGCGAGACCAAAATGATATCTCCTTTTGAAATTCCTACTTAAAGGTGGACCTACACAATGAACTAATATCTGATTTTCAGGGGAGATCATCCTTGAAGAAATCAGCTCAATTGAGTCAGTCCAACCTTAGAAAAAGAGTGTTGCGAAATGAAAAATTGAGGGCCAATAAGTAAATTCTAAACATGATCACATGGGGCAATGTTAGGAGGCAAAAAATAATAATAATAAATAAAATTAACCACAAGGGCTCATACTGATAGTTCTTAAGAGCGGACCAAGGCTTGCAACCTGAAAATTAGTAATGCATTCAAAAACTTACTGGTAATGCCAAGACATTCGATGAAGAATTAACCACATAGCTTGGCTTCTTTCTTTCTTTTGATCGGTGAAGAGGTGATCGGAAAGAAGGTAATCCCACGACAATCTCCTGGTAATGCCAAGAAGCCTTCTGATTTGAGCGAAGAACAGTACTCTGAACTGTTTCATTAATCACACGCATATCATTACCATCTTGTTTACCATAATCATTGGATGATGTGCCAGAATGAGTGAAAAAACCTAAATCTTGTGGGATTTCAGAACTTAAAAGTCTCCAGATTGCTTGCGGAAGTTTGTGTCGCATGACTGGGCTGCCACTAATAGGTGACTGAGGTAAAGCATCTTGACGATGGTTGGAAAGTGATGGGTACAAAGAAAATGCAGGCTGCAACATTTGAAACTGCCGCGCACAAAGGTCTTCAATGTCTTTGGCAACACTACCATAGATACCATGATCAAGTTTTTCCATCAGATTCGGTATGGAAAATGGGTCAGAGTAATCTACAACATCAAGTAAAACTTTGTCTCTCTTGTATTTTGATTTAGCATGTTCTCTACAGAGCCAGGGGTCATCACTGAATTTCATCCTTTTACGCTGCCAGGGGTTAAGCTCTGTGCAGCAAAAAAACAGGTTATGTGCAACTGTAGACGTAAGAAAATTATCAAGTACATCATTAACTTTTGTACTTAAAAGTGTAAGGAAAAATCCTGATACTTTGGAATTTGCTCTATGTTATGAAATTAATTCAATGAACGTGTAGGAGAAATCCAAAGCAAACTGTCTCTTTTGACGGCAAGTTTAAAAGGTTCTACATAGTACTAAAATGTGAAATTACAGCCTGAAAAAATGAGAATATAGAGAACAATGCATAACGGAAATGGAGAACTTCCTCGTGGTGGAAAAGATAGACACGAAATCACACTTTAATAAGCCATTCAGTTTCAGCAAAAACACTAGTGTCTTGAATTTGGTAGGCACTATACACAAACATATTGTTATGTTTGGTCGACAACAACCTAATGTGGAATATAGTGCTTCCGAGACATGGATAAGCCCAACACTTCCATTCCAAATATGCACATATATTCTACATTGATGCAATTTCGCTAAGAGTGTTTGAACGATGGCATAATTGCACTTCCATTTCAAGTACATTATAGGAGACCTCATCATTATTGTTTGTCTTTCTCATTATACACCAATGATAATTAACTTTTACCAATTAGTAAGGGAAAAAAAAGAAGCAAATGCAAATAAATGTCAATAGCATTAATTAGCTCGGACATCCGAGATGAGTGATCTTGGTCGTACTATCCAACTAACTCAACGTCAGAAACCTCATGTTAGATACATGAATGCATAACTAACCTAGAGTAACTTTCAAACGACTCAAGCACCAAATAATTAAATCTAGATAACTAACAGTAATAACACCAACTTCAATAACAATGAAACAGCTTTAAACAAAGTAACTACCAGTGGGGCTCATTTCATCGAAACTCCTGACCAATAATGGACTACTTATGCTTTCTGGAGTTAGAACGTCAGAAGGTCCTTCTCTCGCCATTTATCCTGTCAAAAAAACCAAAGAGCTGGCCGGGGTCATTTCTTTATTAAAAAAAATCAAGCATTTTTCAGAAAGCTTGTTTTTTTTTTGTTTTTTTTCAAAAGAAGCCCCAAACTCATCTTGAGCTACATTACCATTAAAAAAAAAAAAAAAAAAAAAAAAAAAAAAGCTTGAGCTACATTACTAACAGAACATATGAACATGCTGCACAAGTGTAAAAACAGAACATGAACAATCAAGCCCCAACTAATTTAAGTTGTTACCTAAGGGTTATTACTTGTTGAGAGTTGAGAGTTTTTGGGGGTGTTAAAGGGAATGCAGATATAGAAGAAAGTGTGAAAAGAGACTGAGACTGAAAGAGAGTGGGCAGTGAAGAGTGAGTAATAAGGGTTTTTGCCTGTTTTGGTGACAATTGGCTGTCTAGTTGGACCGGACACCTGGAAAGTAGAAAATAAAAAACAAACCTATATTCTCTCTCTTCCTTTTTGTTTTTGATTTTCGGACCGTTAGATCTTGGATCCAACGGTCTCGAAACACTCATCTCTATAGGGATATCCTCGTGGTAGCCCAGATCTTCTATATATGGAAATATGTGGTCCCGGGACCAAATGTGGAGAAAAAGGGTGTAAAGAGGCTTGTGTGGATATTTTGTGGGCCAAAGCCCAAAGGCCCTTATTACTCATTTCTATTTGCTTCAATCAAGCCCAAATACAATTTTAGTACGGCGATCAATTTTCGTTTTAAACCTTTCTAGATGGGTGTAAATGTTAAGTTTCGTTTAACTTTACTGGAGTAGGCAATTTGAGGAAGATGGGTTGGTTGATTGGGTTTGACCGAGGGCCTACGTATCAAGTTTCCTCTGCTAGGGAGAGCCTTGAATCAGGTCAGACGTAGTTCCACCTCTTTTTTATATAGGTGAGGGTGCTTGTGCCTCCCCCTCTCTCGCGTCTAGTCAAGTTCTGGTCTTCATGGCAATTAAAGAGCCATAAAGGCATCCTGCAGTGGAGTAATGGCGAGCGCATCTGCAGCTCCGGTCTTTAAGGTAACAGCTAGGCCATACGTTACTAGCTGTTGAGGTGATGGACAATATGAGCATTCTGGATGCGGACGATCTAAGGGGTAGCGTTCAGGGTGCTGATGAGGTCACATGACCTGTATGAACTGATCCTTAGTGATTTGGACGCATAGATGAGTGTTACCGTCTTGGTGTGCTGGACACGTGCTTAATATTAATGAAAGTGTATATTACTCCCTCACACAACCCCCTCTCAGTGGGTCGTTTGTTATTGTGTAGCGATCTGGTGAGAGATTTAAGTTGTCACATGGATGGCACGTGGGACGGTTGATTTAAAAAGTTGCAACTGAACCGCCTCGTAATATGGGGAGACGTGGCACGTTAGGGTTAAATAAAATGATTGCGCTACTACTGGTGGCTTGTGATATACGCCTGGAGAACTGAAGTGTTCGTCATTTGCATCCTTGAGTTCGGAAGGCACAAGTTAGTCTATGCCATTTTTGCTTTGCGTTTCCTTTTCTTTGCTGCTTTTTTCTTTTGTTGGGTTCACTAGGTTTTAGCTGTCATTTATTTGTTGTTGGTGAGTTGTACAAGAAGAGGAAGTATGTCTAATTCATATGATACTCGATCTGAGGAGATTCGAGATGTTTCATTGAGTGAGAAGATAGAGGAGGTTGGTTCTGATTCTGTGGTGGTGGGTGCGAGCAGTTCTGGTGCATCATCCTCTAGTGGGTTGCCTTAGGGTAGTAGACAAGCGAGCTCTGAAAAGCTTTGGTGATTTGAGGCGTGCGTATGATATTCGTGGAAGCGATATGGAGATTCACGAACTGGGTGAGGACGCTGACGTTTTTAGTAACGCGTTCGTCCCCCGTGACTATGGTGTGGTTATCTGCGAAAGGGAACTGAGAGCGGGGTTGAGGTTACCGTTGTCTAGGCTGACATGTGAGTTTTTAAATTTTTGTGAGAAAGCACCCTGCCAGTTCATTGGGAACACATGGCCTTTGCTTAGAGCATTCGAACTTTTGAATGAGAGTGGAGAATACAACATTGGTGTTGTGGATATTGCTGAGCATTTTGTTGTGAAACGATCTAGAGTTAACAACTTTAGCTTACAGACGTTAACTGAGAAGTCTAGCGTTCTGGATGGGGTTAGTAATGAACCCTGGGAGAAGAGGCTATTTTATATAGTTGGGAATTATTATACCTATGGGTTTAGTGTGGAGAATAGGGTTTGTAATTTTACTGGTACGTACTAGGTTGTTTGGTTGAACCATGCCTCTGTTTTGTATGTTGATAAGTATGTGCTATAACGAACTGACCTTTGACTTTTTTTATATTATAGAGATCGCTATTGCCAGAAGGAAAGGACGTAGTGTGATAGAGAAGTTTGCTTATCTGACTCGTGCTGAGAAGCGGGAGAAGTTGCCTGAAGTGGCCATCTACTTTGTTGAAAGAGGAGAACATGGGATCAGGGCAAAGAGGAAACAACATAATAAGAGGTCCAGTGGTCAGAATGTGATTACATCATCAAGTGGTTCAAGCATGGAGTGTGAGGACAGTGGCATTATTAGTAGGGAGGCTAGGAACAAGAGCCGGTTTGCTCAGGAGCGACCTGGTGGTGGGGCTGGTGATAATAGGTCGGTGAGGCAACCTGACGGTGAAAGGTCTGTGGTCGCTGCAAGGGGGAGAGGGCAAGAGGACGCCCCCTTCTGATAGGGTTATATACTAAAAGCATTACTTTTGTATTAACTATAATTCTTTATATTTTGAATGAGAATCATATGGGCAAATGTTATGCATATTATATATGTTATTAGTTATATGCATGTGTCTAATACTTTATGTTGTAGATGATATGGTGTGTGGTGACACACAGAAGATCATATCATCAGTACCTTATAAAGTATAAGTAAACGTTCACAACCCATATGGATTTGGACAAACCATTGGTACGGTTGTAGTATAATCTGGTATTAGTCTATCTTGACTACAGGATTATACTAGTACACTTTGTGTGTATTGAACAGGACCAAGTGAGGTTGTTTCTCTTTATACTGATTATATAAGAGAACAAACACATCTGTTATTATGGATGCTTGTACTCTTAATCCGGATATAATAACGGGCATTTATGTGCATTGTACATTGCTTTAAATCATCAATGAGTGAGATTCATTTGTGAATCAACAAACTGGATGGATTGGGTAATGACATTGTATGTAAGGTGTGATGTTGATTATAAAAGGAATCCGTGACCCGCAGGAAGTCGGGTTGATGATGTCCCCTTGAGGAGCTCATAAGGATTGTCATGTAAACCCTGCAGGTGGATTTAATCCGACATGACAATGAGGTTGAGTGGTACTACTTAAGGACATAAGAAGTTGATTAATGTAGTTGTCAGTAACTTGACTTGATCAACGATAAACACAGGGAGATCAACAAACATATAATATGGAACCCATAAATGTAATACGTAATTTGGGATTAGGGCGGTAGTGCAACAATGACCTTTAATGGAATAAGCCATTTGTTGATGGACTTGGGCCGTGTGTTCTGGGAGAACATGGGAAGCCCAAACCCGTTAGGAGGCCCAACCCTAATTTCTCCTCATGGTCCCTGTTGTAGCCTATAAATAGAAACCCTTCTCTCCTGGCCGAATTCACTATTCATTATTTCATTTTTTATTGGAAAAGAGAGGCAAGGAGAGAGAGAAAGAAAGGGTTAGTAGATCGTTGCCCACACAACGTCCAATCTAAGGATGGGAATACAACAAAAGATCAAGAGGTTGCTGATTCATATATCTTATATTCTCAGAGTTATCTTTGCCGATCTAAAGGTATGAATTTCTAACCAAACCGTGAGAGACACCCTTTATTCTGCTGTGCGTGGTGTTTCGCGGTTCGTAGTAAATCATTCGGTGCAACCATAACGGTTTCTACACCTTCGACCTGGATGACATCGCGGTCAGTCTTCGTGAGCAGAAGAATACGTTGAATAGGAATGCTGAAGAGTCTGAAGGGCGAGCTGTGAAGGTTGCTAAAAGGTCTGGGCACGTTGGGGGCGACTCTCACAGTCTTTGGTAGTGTGTTAAAGCGAACGGAGGGAAGACCGCTCGTAGTTCAAGGTCGAGGGCCGAGGTAAATTTTAGTATTCTGGGTAGTGGTGGTACTGAAATTGTTCCGATTCCTATTGCTGGCAGGGTGAAGGAGAAAGGGGTTGCCAAGGATAGTGGGAAGAGTTTTTCTGGTAAAGGTAAGGACATTTTGGAACACAATCTGGAGTATGTGAATGAGAGGTCGGGACAAAAATAGTTCGTGAAGAGGTCAGACCTTAGTTACATGTCTGCACCTATAACAGCTTGTTTACTGGAGGGGATGACGCTCGATGGAGATAGGAAGGATCTTGATTCTAAGGGTCTAGAACATAACCTGAGGGCTATGGACCTGGCGCACTATTTGGTAAGCAATCAAGTTGTCATTGTTGGATTGATTTTTCACTCTTTCATATATTTGCATTGGAATGTACCCTTATGTGATGTTGCGATCTTCTTTTGGTGCAGTTGATAGCTAGTTATCAAAAGTTAAAGACGGCGGCTCAATTTGCTGAGATGGAGAAGGGTGAGGTCGAGGCTTTGAAGGACGAGCTGGTGTCCGTTCGGGCGGTGCAGGAGTCGGAGAAGAAAGAGTTGGACGCTGTGAAAGCGCAGCTTGTCTCAGTGACTCTAGAGAAGATGGTAGTTGTCAACATGGTGAGCGACCTAGAGGGGAAGTTAGCCACGGCTAACGACTTCACCCTGAAGTGCAAAGGGGTCACGCTGCAGGCTAAAAGGACGTATGGCGATGTGTGCCTTGAACTAGAAGAGATGGAGCAGAAGTATGAGCAGCTCAGAGAAGAGCATGAACGTGGGGCTTTGGGTGAACGAGAGAATGCCTCACCCAAAGATGCAAGTAATGCTCTTAATGTAGTGCCCTCTGTTGCTGCCTCTGCCTCTGTTGATTTACTTCCTATTATTGGCGAGCTGGAAATGAACACTTCCGTCCCTCCTGCTGCAACCGCCATAGAACCTGTCTCATCTCCTGTGCTGGACCCTCTGCAAGTTGATACTGTTTTGACACAATTTCTTGGGTCAAACACAATAGAATTAATGAAAGTGATAGTACCAAAAACTCAATAGTAAACTTAAAATAATAAAGATATTGCATAAATTAAAAAGAACACAATAATTTTATCGTGGTTTGGCAAAAGCGCCTACGTCCACATTGATATTTAATTTGTTAATGGTGTTGCTTGGAGATTACATGAGAATGAAGAAGAAAATAAGAGTTCCTCCTTGTGCTCTTTACATGAAGTTTGTAATTATATAGATTACAATATGTAGTGATTGGACAGAACTTAAACTTGTTGATGATGATCTTCTAATTAATGTGATTTGGTGTTTATCTCATTGAGGTGCGTTGTACTTGGACAAATAGTCTTCTTGCTTGATAAGGATTCTTCATTGTAGAGAACGTATTGGGTCCATCTCCATAGTGGGGGTCCAAACATCGTCCCCTCTTCGGCCTATGAAGTGAAAGAATAGAGACATGTACGTCATATTCCTTAGATAGTCAATGTCAATGTTGAAGCTCAACAAGACAATTGCATATTAAAAGATATTTTTGCTGCTGCTAGTAGAGATATCGAAGAATCTGTCACCAAATAATAATAGATAATATGAATAAAAAATACGTACGTCCCCAAGTAGGCTTTGATAGTTGATACATTAATAGTAGTGTAGTGGGCACTCTAAATAAGTTATTTCCTCAGCCGTAAAGATAACGAAATTGTAAATGATGTGTTTTAGCTGCTTGTTTTCCACGAGTCATATGCGTGGGGCGAGACTTGTATGACGGAGCCCTCTGATGGAAGCTGATATAAGCTAAGAAGGTGTCTCCAGGTAGTCTACCGCGAGCCATATTGATGTGGAGTATATCGGTGTGAAGATGCTTATACAGGCATTGATGATTCTTTATTGGCATAGAAATATACTCATTTAAAAATACCTACTACATAATTAGAACTGGTGTTGAATCTGATTTCGACTAAATCTCCATGTTCCACACTATTATAAACAAAAGATTAAAAGTAAAAAAGACTTATCTGATTGAGTGAAAAGTTGTCTTGGTGGATTGCTATGGATAACATACTGATGAACTTGAAATTAGCTTTCTCCCTCACAATGACTTTTTTGCTAATTCCCCACAGGTGGCGCTAATTATGTTTCGACCAAATATGATCAAAACACTAAATGGTGACGAAAGAGATGAAAAACGTAGAAAAGTAGTTAGAAAAGTAATGGTAATTGGGAGAATGATGAGATTGTACCTTTCGGTTGCCTACGTACCCAAATTATCGATGGGATCAAGTCTCAAGAACGTAGTTCTTTATGAAAAATAGTTTGGTATTTATATAGGTAGAACGTAGTTCTTTATGAAAAATAGTTTGGTATTTATATAGATAGAGTAGAGACTTCTTGTAGCTCAAGTAATTGTAATTGAATATAACTCTCAACTGATAATTATTTCTTTAATAAGAAACGAATCTGAACATAAATTAATGTACGTTAGTGGCAAACCATGTGGCTAAGGTTCAGCCTTAGACACATGAGTTAATGGGCATGTACATTGATCCATGGTATTGCAAATTGAGCTTTAGCCCTGACGATTAAACGAATAAAATGGAAACCCCTACTAATGGACGTTTGCCACGTAGGTGGGGGTCGAAACATCGTCCTCTCTTTGGCATGCGAACAAAGTTCATATGACAAAGAAGAAAAGAAAAATCAAGGAAAAAATGGAATAAGAAAAGAGTAAGCGGAATGTATAACAAAGTGACGTGTGAATGTAAATGATAGGAAAATGGACTGTCGAAAAAAATTCGTGAATTATTGTGAACGAAATAATTGGGATTTGAAAAATGTACAAGAGTAGGTGGAGTAAAATAGGACCAAAGAATTGTTCTAAAATATGAACACGAGTAGCGTTATAGGTGGACATAAAGAAATATAAAGAAGTGTACATACTGATGAATAACAAAATTGACTTGGAGCGCACATGCAAAAATTGCACAGATGGAATTGTAGGTAATAGAACAATAATATATACTAGGTGGTACGAAACAGATTGAGGAAGTGAAAAGTACATCCATGCAACTAATAACTTATTTGCATGTGAGAGCAATTCCTAGTATCCTTACATAACTCGAAGATGTGCACGTGATGGGATCAAATACCATAGAAAACTAGGACTCCAAAATTAAATCCGGATTGGATAAGGCTTATAAGCGAGTCTCCCACCTTAAATTGGTTTGGATAATAGAATTATGTAAGGACTGGGATACTGGACCAACGCAAGATCGGGAAAAGGGAAAGAATATATAAACAGATGGAACATGATGATAACTAATAAAAAAATAGCAAACACAAGCACAAATAAAAGAAAGAAGTCCAAGCCTAGCACAAATCTTAGAGAGAAGTCACGAGCTAGCACTGATAAACAAGAAGAAACAAAAGTAAACACCACCTTGCTAACAAAAGTACTACACCATTGTGACAGTGAATTTCCGTACTGTGTCGTCGTTGGTTTCGAAGAAAAAAGGTTGCGGGTAGATGAAGAAAAGGTTAGTACTGCATTCGTTTATTTATACGGTCTTAGATCTGATAATCAACCACTTCTTCTGTCTCCTCTGCTTTCAGGTAACTCCTCTCCTTATCTTCTTCTTCCTTTCTCAACTATCTCACCAGAAAAAAGTTTATCGGAGAGATCACGAAAAAGATTGCTTATTCCAAAAAGCTCACCTTGGTACTCCTTGCAATCCTGGACGCCTTCAAAATATCTTTTTTCCATCTTTCCTGATACATCAATATTTGAGAGCTGCTGTTTATATACCTAGCGTGTATACACAAGTTCCTCAAGGGAATTAGCACCGAGCAAGCCCACAACATGTCGTCTTTGCCCATAGCGAAACGACCTATCCTGGGCTTGTAAATCTTGAGCAGGATTCCAATTTGGATCAAACAATACAACTTTATTAGCACTGATGAGATTTAAACCCAGTCCACCAGCTCGAGTAGATATAAGAAAAACCAGCTTGCTTGGGCTTGAGTTGAACTCATCAATAAGGGACTGCCGAGAGCGTGTAGGGGTTGACCCATCTAGTTTGGAGAAGCAATAACCTTTATGTAAGGTACTTGCTATGGGCACCTCCCATTTTGTGTTAAGCAGACTAAAAAAAAAAGAATTATTACAAGTTTGTCAATGCCCTAAAAAACATGTTTTGTGTTGGGCACCCTTCTCTATTGAGTACAACCACGTTAAACACTATGAACGATAGATGTTTGCCCATTTCCATTTTTCGATTATTTCGGCCATTTACAAGTAGTGAGAATTTTGCAATGATAATTTCATTACTTGCTTTCTTCAAATTTCGTGGTTCAATTTACTTTCAGCCAATTTCCATGGCTTTGTTATGAATAGAAATTTCACTTTCATGGCTTCGTTCTGAAACACTATAGAAATTTATAGGTTCTAAGCGATTTAAATGGTGGTTGAGAGGGAGAGGGAGAGAAATCAGTCAGTTGGAGATGGTGGATATTGATTTTGGTTCAGGCTATTGTTGGTGGGGGTATATTGGACTCTATGTTGTGCCCAACATAATTACAGACCCTAAGTTGGGTCGCGGTTTGCCCAACACAATCTGGGGTCTGTCAATAATAGGACCCTTACGTATTAGGAACTTTTCCAGTATGTCCAACAACCTAACAGAATTGCTGAATAGAAGACTTTTATCGCCATGTGCAGCCCAAGATACCATTAACCTTTCCAGTGCTCGCAATTTTCCACAATGTTCAACATCACTAAGACCCATGAAACTCTCACTCTGCGTATTGCCTCTAACCAAATCAATATCAGTACTGAAGACAGTAGACACGAATTCCGCATCCTTTCGTTGTTTCTCTATGTCATCCCTAGGATTAGGCTAAATGAGCTCTAGGTGATTGCTTACCTGCTGAAGCTTCACTAGGCAAGGTAGGACAAGGCAGAAGGGGCACGAAGGACAACCATCAGGATTCTCTCGATGAATAAGTGGAAAATTGAAAGAAACACGTTGACCAAAAAAAAATGATGAATAAACAATGAAGTGTAGATAATGGTGTCGTTTGCACTGGTTTTGTATACATCAAAAAGGTATACTGAACTTGTGGCGTTGAATTGTTTGGGTTTTCTTGCTTTTAGTTAATATGATTGTTGACTTGTTGACTTTGGTAGGAAGAACTGATTTGACAAAAAGTTTTTTTTTTTTTGCTTTGTGCCGCAGGTAGATACGACTGGATTATTCGAGCGAAAGAGAATTGAGAATAGCAAGAATCGATGACGATCGTAGACTTGGTGAGGTGGAAAGAAGGTGACAGATATAGTTAATACACGAGGTCGCGGTGATGGTCACTTAAGGAAATACAAAAAATATTAATACTCGAGAGATTTGAGATGGACGAAGTGTATAAATTTGAAACGAAAGTCGAAGAAGATGAAGTAGTAATGACTTACTCACAATTAAGGTGTACGAATGCAATTCCATTGATCAAAGAAATTGCGCAATTATTGGAGTGGTGGCAAATTGCACCGGGACAACTGCAAATTCCGTCCTGGTTAATTTTTACGAGAGCGCACCGTTCACAAAATGAATTTAATAGAAGGTTCGGGGCTCAAGAATTCTTCGCGTTGATACAACCGAAAGCCGTATTTACGAAAGGGTATATAAAATTTGAATTTGAATTTAAGAATCCAAACAGAAGATTTCAAGGGTTCCCGAAAATATATACCAGATGTGATAGATTTTTGTATTGCTTACGAGGGAAATGGAATCCGGCAGAGTTTAAAGTGCCGAACAAATTTCGAGGTAAGTGAAAACATTAGTATGGAAAATTGTACTAAGAGTAAATTATTGACTAATATGAGTTATTTTGTGTCTAACAGAAAACACAATTATATTACCAGAAATTGAATTGGACAAGGAAGTGGAGAATAATCTTCGTTTTTTCTTTAATGAATGTTCTAATGAAAGATTGGTAGATTTGAGTTACTTTGATGATATCGTTGATTTCAAAAACTATGGGGATATCGATCGGTGGCCTGATAACTCAAGGGAGACACATAGTGAAATGGAGAACAGGAGTAAGAGACTCAAAAATTCATTATTTGGCAACGATAGTGATAATGAAAAAGAATATGGAACGGAATTAACAAAGCGAGAATTAGTGTTATGCTTGCCAAGCACAAATAACGAACTTTACAAAAGAAAAATTCTCACAAGAAACAGGCAAACGAAGACCAAGAGAGACAAACGACGCGACAATGTATGATGCCCCGAGGGACGGGACTACAATGTTCAAAACAACCCACACGAAATATAAGACATTCTCAACACAAGGAAGAAAAGGTATGTACTGTAGAAAAACATATATATGGTAGTTTCTCCTGGCTAAGTGTGTGCAAGATATAATAGAATCCATAGGAAAAACAAAAATATGTAAAACAGTCGGGGAGATGTAATATATTGTTCTACTTTGGTATATGTAGGAAAAGAATAGCTGGGAAGAGAATGAAACAGTGATACTTGCAAAAGATGGTGCAGCGAAGAACACAAAGTTGGTGAGTGAAAACAAACAGCAAAGCAAAATACAGGAGCAAAGAATCCCATAACCACTGACAAGTATTGTTATGGGTAATACACCTCACAGAGGAAAACCACAGAATCTGTTAACAGTAAGTTGATCGTTGAATTTTATTATTGTGTTTGTACGGTAATGAAATTCGTGTCCAACACTAATCCAATGAAATTGGTAGATGAAGTAGAGGTGCTCAAGTCTGGAAGACGAAGCGAATGGATCGCCAGGGACCAAGCCAAGTACCAAGGACACTGGCAGAAACTCAGAAAAAGAAAAAAGCAACAAAAAGAATTTGTACGAGCAAAAATAAAATCTAGAATCGTGGTCCAAAAGAACGAATGATGAAATGAGCGAGAGATTGTGGGAGAATGTGGGGCCGACTATCCAAAGAATATGGGATAAAGACAATGTGTCGTGCACAATGGAGGGGCTCGAAAAATATCGAAAATGTGACCAAAACACGGAGAAGGTCAAAGAATATGACAGAGCAGTGTCAATGATTTTCGACAATATGAAACAGGTATGTCAGTATTTTTTTATCAGTTATTTTAAACTTTTGGTTAAGTCTGAAAGATTGATGAAAAACTAGATATCTTCCTTCCGCAGGTTGAAACGGCGGTAGTACGGGCGAAAGAAATTCACGAAAAGGCCGTGAAGAAAAGTTTCGTTCCGAATGATGTCAATGCCGTAGAAGAAATAAAGAAAGTGAAGATACTCAACCGAAAATTGGAAAAAGAAAATAAAGCGTTAAGCGGAACCAATAGAGAGTTAGAAGACAAAAACAAAGACTTAATTGAGTGGACAGAATAGGCAGAGCGGAGATCGTACGAAGAATTCGGGAAGGCCTATGAGATAATGGAAGAACACAAACACTTAAAAGTAGAGGTGATAGAATTGAAGTCACTCGTGACGACCAAAGATCAGGAACTTAAACATGTGAAAAAAGAGGTAGAGAAAATTAACAAGCGGATGACAGATATAAACGAGCGGCTCGGTCAAGATAACGTGCAAATGACACATTGTGAATCGACCATAAGACAATTGACAGAGAATCTAATAGAAACGAGAGATGAACTAGAACATGAAAAGATGAATTACCAAGATTTGTACGAGTTGTATAAGCGAAAAACTGGTAAGGAACCATTGGATTTTTCCAAACCAATTATTATGTGATTGTGTGAATGTAATACCATAGAGCTAAAAATTCTTTTGATGAAAATAAAAATAAAGTATGTGTTGTCAATTGAATATCGTGGTGATGTCAGATAATATATCTGTGGAAAACTGACAATGTTGTTGAGTTATGTAGATGAAACGAAATAGAATGAAACACCCCCAATTCTAACTTAACTTGGCAAAATTAGACTAAGCGAACGTAAAAACGTTCAAACTCAAAATGACGAAACTAAATGGTGTAACTTCGTCAGATTTTGTCATAGCAATAATAACGAACTAAGCGAGTGTAAAAGCGTTCAAACGTAGACTGACGAAATTAAACGTGGTAACTTCGTCAGATTGTGTTGTAGCGATAGTAACGAACTAAGTGAGCGTAAAAATGTTCAAATTTAGACTGACGAAATTAAATGTGGTAACTTCATCAAATTTTGTCGTAACGATAGTAATGGACTAAGCGAGTTTAAACATGTTCAAACATAGACTGACAAAACTAAACGGGGTAAGTTCGTCAGATTTAGTCGTAGCGATAGTAACGAACTAAGCGAGCGCAAAAACGTTCAAACCTAGATTGGTGAAGTTTAACGTGGTAACTTCGTCAGATTCGTAGCGATAGTAACGGACTAAGCGAGCGTAAAAGCGTTCAAACTTAGACTGACGAAACTAAATGTGGTAACTTCGTCAGATTTTGTCGTAGCAATAGTAATGGACTAAGCAAGCGTAAAAGTGTTCAAACTTATACTGACGAAGCTAAATGTGGTAACTTCGTTAGATTTTGTAGTAGCGATAGTAACGGATTAAGCGAGCGTAAAAACGTTCAAACTTAGACTGACAAAGCTAAACGTGATAACTTCGTCAGATTTTGTCATAGCGATAATATGGTTTGCTAGAACCAAAATAATACCATTGGAACGGAAGTGAAAGAACTACTTCTTTATTGATTACTGAGTCTTAAAAAGTGCAAAGATAATAACGGAAAATAAACGACTAACCTATAAACAAACTAAAAGCAAGTTTTTTTTTTAACTGGAAAATAACAACTAAAATCTATTCCTATAACTTGCGCAGATGAAACGCAGTCTACGGCTTATCGAGAACACTCCCATCTAAATCTCGGAGAAAATAAGATCCTTTGGTGGCGGGGCGATCAATGATGTATGAACCTGTTGATAGAACGCTCTATACACACGTTTATTGGCTTTCAGTTACTTATTTTCTTAAGTCCGAGGTCCACAGTCCAAAGTCCGAGGTCCACAGTCCAAGTCCAAAGTCTAAAGTCCAACGTCCGTATAGTCGTACGTTTTAGTCAAGTTACCTTACTCACGTGGGATTGGTAGGATAGGCCGAGTAAGGGATCGTCCAAACCTTAGGGCTCGGATAGGTTCACAACTGGAGTTACAACTTTAAGTGAGAAGGATTTTTAGGTTTCTTTTTAGTTGGTTTTTAATTAAAATAACGGTAATGCAAATAAAATAAATTACTACGGCGATTATATGTAGGTAAAC
Organism: Coptis chinensis; assembly: GCF_015680905.1. Classification (NCBI taxonomy): domain Eukaryota; kingdom Viridiplantae; phylum Streptophyta; class Magnoliopsida; order Ranunculales; family Ranunculaceae; genus Coptis; species Coptis chinensis. Next base: position 68,969,261 of record NC_141457.1, on the reverse strand, counting down.
AAAATGTAGAGAAACAGGGAGAGAGTTAATCATGCTCATGCAAGAATCATTTCTTAACAGTTTTTATTACCAAATCACTACATCTCTAATTCGTCTCGTTTCGGAGACGACGTCGAGTATTGATCCCTAGTGCATGCCCACATCTCTAGGTCGCATTTCACTAGCATAAGGAGTTTTAATAATACCGCATCTCTGGTATATTATTTCCGCTCCTGGCTCGATTTCACATCAGCTGGATGAATTGGAGAGTCGTCGACACTGAGAGTCGCCGCGCCGAGACATTTTAGGTCTCGCTAGATGACCGCCCCGAGCATCGCCATCCAACTTTGTACAGCTCGATCATTTTGGGACCGGATGTTAATTCTATGCCTAATTCCTAAGTAGTGATTCTAGAATATTAACGAAGTCAATCCGATTTTTACACGAAAAGAAAGATAACCCTCCCCGAGGGGATTAGCTCATCATCATAGAAGGAATAATAAAACTTTTGTATACATTAAGTAAATAAATGCGGACGTAAATTAAACTAGAAAAGAAATGACCAAGTATTAAGGGTAAAATAACTTACTGTATTAAGCTGCTGAAATAAAAATGGCGGAATGTAAGTACTGAAGAAGAAGAAAAACTAAGCGTAGCTAAAGCATTAATATGCTGAAGACCTTATAATGAAGGCGAACCCCTCATATATATAGGCGGATGTCTGGAGGATGATTTAATTCGGTCTTGGCTGTTTCTCCATTTGAGACATTCAAAACTTTGAATGTCGAGGTTTTGTTTTCACGTGACTTCTTTTAAACCAAGTTTTGTTTACGAAACAAAACTCATTTAATGTTTCGTCCACTTGCGCCTTATATTTGTCCCTTTGCTCAATTTCATTTCCATCTTGAACAGGTACGTGTCTTCTCTCATTGCAAGGTGGCATCAATTTGAAACCATTCTCTGCCACCTGCCTATGCTGACTCATCATGCCTTCTGGGCCTGCAGAGTGTGTCTAGTGGCGGCGCCGATTTTGGCGCTTTTACGACTTTTGTCCTTTTGGCGTTAGAAGTTCGTCGCCTCGTCGCTATGGCAGCTTCACTAGCCAACGTCGGCACCTAGATTTATCCGATTTGAGCTTCTAAGTTTCCTCGCTTCTTTATATATGGGCCCGGCCCCGACCGGTTCTCGTTCTTTTGGAAACTTCGCTCTAGTCGCTTTGTTGGGCTTCACGGGATTGAGTGGGAATTCCAAATATTCCCAGTATTCTTGTACTTGGCAAATTCACTAGCCAACGCCGGCACCTAGATTTATCCGATTTGAGCCGGAAGTTTCCCTCGCTTTTTATATGTGGGCCCGCTCGCGACCGGTTTTGTTCTTTTGGGAACTTCGCTCTAGTCGGGCTTTGTTGGGCTTCACAGGGATTGAGTGGGAATTCCAAATATTCCCGTATTCCTATACTTTGCAGCTTCACTAGCCAACGTCGGCATCTAGATTTATCCGATTTGAGCTTCGGAAATTTGCTGCTTCTTCATATGTGGGCCCGTTCTGCACTAGTTCTGTTTTTTTGGAAACTTCGGCTTCACGGGGTCGAGTGGGAAACTCCAAATATTCCCGTATTCCCGTATTTCGATGCATGTTTTATCACTATATTCATTTTAATTGCGAAACCTGCAAAAGTAATGAAAAATATAATTATTACATGATTATTAAACACATAATCGACCAAAATGCTATGTCTCTGGGTTTAATATTACAGTTTTGGGTGCTTATCACACCACCCCAAACAACACTTTTGCTTGTTCTCAAGCAAAGAAGAGACATTAAAACGATAAGTGATCAAAAATGTGTTGTCCTAAGCTAAATCTCATTTCGCAGAGATATGGGTTGCATTGACCGTATGCAATAAGGCCCTTGAACCACTAGGAATTCCCTAGTGGGCGAAAGTTATAGCCTCGTGAGAGTTTTCCGAGAAGATACTCACAAACTTCATTTATACTACAACGACTCAAGAACAAAGGCTTGTTTCCTTAATTAATCTCGGTATCTAGACATCTCACTAGCAAGGGAAACAAGGATTTTATTCTTTTGAAATTCAAGTTAATATACATACAATAATCGAAACATCTATGTATGAGCATGCATGCAGTGATCTAATAATAAAATGTACGAAGCGGGGGCCGTTTCGATCCTTTGGATAACGTCCTTAAGTAGGTTCTCACAGGTGTATGTGTCGAAACACAATTTCTCTTTATTTTTCCACTCAAGCTTTGCTATCTCCAAATTAATGGTGGGCACACGCGTTTCCTCACATACTCAATGACAAATCGAGGAGCCGAAGTTCGAGAAGTCACAACTACTACTTATTATCACACTATCCTATCCCTAATTGAGCTAGAGGTCTTTATTAGGTGTTATGGGGCTTAGGTGGTAGTGTAGAAGAAAATGGAATGGAAAATTCCAAAAAAACGATAAGTATGAGAGAATAAGGTCTTCGAGATATTTATACTAGAGAATCCTTATTTTCCTTCCAGCTTTTAACATGGGTTTCCATACTTGGATTTTGCAAGCTTTTGTATTCCCTTTTGATTTGATTTTTGGCCTTTTGATTTTTGGAAACATATTTCTATTTTCTTTTTCTTTTCTTCTTAAAACAGTAACTGATTTTGATTTGTGACAAGGTTTTTTTTCTTCATTTTTCTACACTTCATCCTATTTCTCATACTCATCATCTAGGTAGGCTTATTTATTTGTGGTTACTAGATGGGTAATGATTTTTGGTGAAGTAGAAAGGATTAATGAAAGGTTCAATTAGGCTTAACTAGCGGTAAATTTTTTTACAGTGCGAATTTTGGCTATATCGATCCAAAGAAGGCCTAAATTCTTGCCTAGGATTTGGGTAGTGATCAAGTAAGTAGACGCGTGTGAACTTCTATTCGGAAGAACTACTCCTCGTGTCATTACTCATATATCATACATTTGAGGCTTTTGGTTAGATTCTTACAGGGATATGGAAACTAAGTTGTCTAACCGTGGGTCCTTAAACTTACTCACACGGTACATTTAATGATAGTCGCATGCATGAATGCTCATGAAAAGATGTAAAACTATTGCATAATGTATTAAATTAAGTTTCTAAGGACAAGTCCCCGATTCGATGCTAGGGGAGATTTCTAAATATTTTTCATCATAGAAAGGGAAACGAGAATTTGTCACTAAATACGTTTATTTAGACATTAAGTAAACTATATACAACTATGCATGCCTAATTTTTGCAAAAGTTCTCACCACCCCAAACAATCGGACACCGTGGTCCTCAAAGTGTTAAGAGGAAGAAAGAGTATACCCGGTGAGGCTTTGAGTAAAAATAAAGTCGACATCTTCCACGTAAATTTATTGTAACACACTATATATTATACATCATAAAAGTAGAAGCATAATTGTTAGGTCATTTATTTATTTCACATCAAAACATAAAACAAATATGTACATGCATTAACTCACATTGCCCCAACCTGGCGGGGGATAGTCCTTCCTTTGCCTCGCCCCCCCTCAGAAATGCCATTCCTTCGCAGATCCCGCCAATCTATCATAGCTTTCCGGACTTCACCCACTTCCTTTTCTTTGCATTGTCTAGATGAGCTATCATTTTATCATCATTAGGGAAAGAACGATTTTTCTTAAGATACCTTTGCGGCGCGTCCATGTCCGAAATCGCAAGGAACGAATTATCTTGTTTGTTGGACACATATAGTCGACCTTTACCCGCCTTGAAAGGTGGCTGCAAACTCGTGGAAGTACGCCCTCACAATCCTCGCATGTCTGAATCGCGGGGGTGATATAGTCTTGCCGAAAAGACCGAGCCTTCTTAAGATTCTCAATTACTAGTTCTCAGAATGTCGAAGGTGGTACATTGTCGGGCCAATGCATGGAATGTCTTACACGCCGCCTTTGATGCCGTGGAAAAATGCCAATCTCCCATGATGTTCGAAGAATAAATAACATGGCGCTTCAACATTCATGGTCATAATGGCTAGTGGAATAGTGAATTCTCGCCATCGCCGCCTTCGCACGACGCTTTTTGACGTGGGCAAGGCCATCGCCATATAGCGGGCAGCAAAAATCTTCCCTAGAGTAGTCATTAAGGTCATTCTCTATCATGTATTGGATGGGGAGATCCGGGCTGAAGGAGGAGGAAGGTCTAGAGCCATAGCCACCGTTGGCTCATAAAAGGCGGTCGGGTGTTACCAATAATGTAGTGTAAACCCATTCAAAGGGAAACCCCGGACACCGTAGATCTTCCATGTTATTATAAAAATAAGTTGCCAAACTCGGGGAGTATGTCACCGGTGTAGAATGAGAGAGTTCCATCCAACTTGAGTGATGTAGTCTCTGAAAAGATGTCCATATGCCGGGAGAATTTAGCAAGGAATGGAAAGATTGTTCGAATCATCTTTGGAGCTTCCATTGTGAAAAAATGTGACCTGTTTAGACAAGGATAAACAAATATTAGAGCATGATGAGAATAATTAAGTAAAAACAAATTACCATACGAAAATTAAAAACTAAAAAGAAAATGATAATATAAAATTGCAATATTTAAATGGTTTTATTTGCCCAAGTAACGGCGAGGATCCTTATGTGGGAGGAATCCGTTTATAAGATTCTCTATGCCATTAATCCGCAAATGCACAGCCTTTGTTGCAACATTTTGCTTTCTGCCTGGTAAATCTCGGCATGGTTCTCCATTATGAGAGTGTGATTTGCCAAGAATTGGTTGTGGCTGTGCAAAAATTGTGCTTGTTCCTCTTCGTTTATTGTCCGCAAGAATTAAGCGAAGCCCTTCCATGGGATTAAATATGTTGCATAAGGCATTTTCAGTAAAGATGTTGTCAGTGGAACAATCTTCGTTGGTTTCTACACCGACATGGTTCTTTGCAACGTCGGGGTTCCAGAATCCGTTCCTACATACTGAGTGAATGGTAAGAATGTTAGCTGTTCGAAGAGGTGTATGAGGAGAAGTACTAGAAAAACCCCAATGTATCATGATAAGTGTCACAATGGTTGGTAAAGGGGCTGCCTTTTTCCTGGCACGTGCGATCGCATTCCAGAGAAATTTTATAATGCAAAAATCATTGCAGTTAGTCTGCAACACCCAGAGTAAATGGAGGAGTGGTTTGGTTATTTCGGAAGTCTTAGATGTGCCTAGGACATTATGAGCTACCCATTGGATCACAGATAATTGGTTCTTTTGTAAAGATCGCCGATAAACAATACGGTTTTTCCGGTTGTATTCGGCCGTGAAGGATAGTTGCAAACATCGATGTCGGATATTATCGAAAAGTTGAATCCTGAAGGTGTACTCCTTGGTTTGTAATAGGAATTTGAAGTACCTCAGAGATGATTTCCATAGTCAATTCATGCTCGCATCCGTTAGCACGGACAAAGAATTGTCCGTTTTGGAAATAACCGCTTTTATAAAATAACAAGACCAATTCTCTGGAATAAAATGTTTGCTTATGGTGTAAAAGAGGGTACCATCCTTGACGTAATATTTCAGTGTCAAAAAAAAGATGAAAAAGACCATTTTGAAAATTTTTCATAAAATTTTGCTCAGGCACGAAACTTCGAGCGAGGGCCATTAAAGATGGAGTGGTGAAAAAAAAAAGGGAAGTTAAATTTTTTTTGAGGTGTCTATCCTTGGTATAAATAGCCACCCATCCAAAAATGTAAAAGATACGTTTCGAGGTGTCACAGGGTAGTTAGACCACGTGTATCTTCTAAGATATGCGCAAAAGTGGATGAAGTGTGGATGAGAAGAATGGGGCATGTGACAAGGAGTGCCCCTTTGTTTGTTTGTTTTTTAACGTAAGAAGAAGGACAAGGAAATTATAGATATACTATCACAATAGGATGTAAGAACGCATAATGGTATGGAAACACAACATAATGATACGATGACTTAACTACAAACCTAAATATTAGATAGAATTATATGCCACATTAACAACATGACTATAATAAAACAACCGAAAGCATGAAAACTTGAGTAGCATATTCAAGCTGCTGCCACGCTCAAACTTTTCTAGTGCATCCATGAATCTTGAACTTGGAGTGATCTAAAAACGCTTTTTAGAATAAGAAGTGTAGAGGGAAGAATAAGAAATGAGTGAATATGGAGGAAGAGTTGAACTTATTTATAGAAAGAAAATTGCCGCTTTCTAACCGTTTTCGACCGCTTTTCTAGATGTGGTCATGACCGCTTTTCGACCATTTTTAGTTGTGGTTCATGACCGCTTTTTAGATGTGGTTCATGACCATTTTCGACCGTTTTTTGATGCGTTTTCATTATCGGTTTCTGAACGTGTTAGTTACGTTAAAATTTGTTGTTTAAGTATGACATATGAAATATATATATATATATATATATATATATATATATATATATATATATATATATATGTATATAATTTATTATTAGCAATATATGTTCCTACCTATATACTATAATATTAGATATAGCTAATATAAAACTATTTAGGAACCATCTACTATTAAGCTAGAAAGTGAAAACACGTAAATAAAATGTCTGATATAATATTATACAAGACCGAAAAAAATAAATCTAGCTACCGATGATCCTCCTCGTGTCAGAAGCGTAATCCTCCTCTGCTGCGTAGAAGAAGAACCAGAGTCCCGCGACGCCGCGGCAAAGACGAGCTCCCGTGGAGGCTAACTGCTCCCGGATATCACCAAGAGTATCCATCACCGAAGCCTGAAATCGATCTTTCCGGCTTGCCATGAACATTCAATGAAACCGGTTCTCGGCGAGTAAGCATATCGTCTCCGAAATGCACCATGGAGGCTCTCATTTCCTCGCCGGAATTCACCCATGCCGCTCGCCATCGACTCGTGGCGAGTGGTCATATCTATCCTTAACTCGCCCAAGGTACGTCTCATCGATACCTGGCGAGTGTACATGTCTCTCAGACCACTGTTCACTGCACGTAGGGCCTCTATGGGTTGGGTGATCTTACTCATGGCAATCTCATCAAAGTATGGTGGGTGAGAGGATCCTATGCTAGTGTGCTCGGCAGCCCTAGGTGCTGTGGGTTCCCAAGGGTCTTGTATGCATTTCTTAAACACCAGCATATTCTCATATTGTGGTATAGGGAGTAGAGGGTGGCGCATGTAAAGCCCAGATTAATCATGACTTGCGTTACTAGAACGGCAAGGGGGGCTGACCTAAGAGTGGCATGTGTGATAATATCAAAAAGAAAGGTAACGATGCAGAAGTTACCCTTTCGCTCCTAGAGGATCCAAAGAAGGTGGAGGAAGGTCTTGTTGATGTCGGAAGGCTTCGAGGTGCCAATGACGTTCAGTCCAAGCCATTGAGTCACTGCTAGCTGGTTCCGTCGCGACCGAAAGCCGACGATACGCCGCATTTCCCGTCGATGTTGTACTCTCCCTCGATAAGCGTGTCGAGCATTAGGTCGTAAGTCCGTGGGTACACGGACTGCTGAAAGTCGACGCGGGTCGACCGCTGGAATGCCCGTGATCCCGGAGAGCAACACCGGTGTGACTTCTTGGCGCACACCCTCGACGGTGACCCAAAAATGGTCGCCATTAAAGCTTCCATTATCGTAGAATTTCATCACCAAATCCTTAGAATAAAGCCCTCCATTGGCATATAACAAACTCTCCCATCCTCTAGAGTGAATTTCGTGATCAAAGAATGGAGCAAACATCCCGTTTTCAAACAAATTTCCAAAAAAAAATTCTACACAAATCCGTCTGTTTCCAGCCATTGCTGATCTAAGAGGGAGGATGGCTATTGATTATTGATGAGGGGGAGAATTGGGATGATCTGACGGAAGGAAATCTTGATCGGAGGCCGCGGTCTCGCGAGACCTGGTTTTAGTGTGGGCCTGTCTCGTGCGAGACTGATTCGAGAGGGGGCAAGATCCGGTTTTTTAGGAAGACGAATCGTGGATTTGTGACGTGTGTGATCGGGTATTTTGGGTTTAAATGGACCGAGAAATTGATATTTGGGTTGGGCCAAAATTTTTCTCGAAGCCCAAATCAAGCCTAAAGCCTGATTTAAACCTAAAAATCTAAATGCGTACCCACGACTCGCTTGGACTCCGAATTGGACGAATGAGATATCGAAACGATCGGCACGAAAAATTCTATCCAATTGTATGAGTCATTCTTGAAAGTCACAATTTTTTTTTTTTTTTTAAGATAAGGAAAGTGTAAAGGTTTTATTTACATACAAGAGAGATATACGTGAAAAACACTGGATGTCCAGGGGAGTCACCATCTTAAATCATAGATAATTGTCATGTCGGCTCTGGAGCGAACCCAATCCAGCCAGACTGTGGCTTCACCTCTATGTATTATGGGGTTAGGGGCAGGACGGTACCATCCCCGGACCGCGCTGCGCTTCGGTCTAATAAAATTGCCCTTTTACATAATGACTATCCTCAAACCGCCCAAAGGGACTCAAAAGTAACCAATTCTAGGGTTGGTCCGGTGGAATACATTGCCCGCTTTGTGTTCCAAGTATGCAACAACCGAGGTTTGATTACGAATCCCTTTGTGCAAAACTTAATGCAAAGGGAAAAGGTAACAAAATAAACATATTTACAAGGTGAGTCTTTTAACGCCGATCCTCAAGACGAATCCCATCCCGTGGAGAAAACGGCGCGCGACGAAGATTATTATCCCCGCAGCTGGTGTTAGACAAAAGTATACCTTAAACCGGCTAGTATCGGATAGGAAGTCCGGCCTAGACAGAAGGGTATTTGGCAATGCATACACCAGCCCATCCTTCTTCAAGACGCCGCTTACGAGCAAAAAGAACTACGACCATTTCCTATTCGTGGATGAGTGAGACTTACACCAAATGATTAGCTGAAGTTCATGAGGTAGAGAGTAGAAAAGGGAAGAGAATGAAGGAGGTGAAATTTTAGGTACCCATCGTTTCGAAAAAGCACGCTTTGCTCGTGGTTACGTAAGACATTTATACTCGGTCACCGTAAAAGAGTTTTCATGGACTAAGGTTCCGGCGCTTGCAACCACACACTTCAAAGAACTTTGGAGATCATAAGATAGAAGATGGCCCGGCTACCAAAAATGGCGTACCCTCTATAGAAACAAGATTGAGTACGCCAAATGAAACATCTAGTCAGTGTAAACTGGATTCTGAAGAAAAGTCTGTTCAACATCTGGTGAGCGTAATTCGTGGTAATGTTTTAGGCATTGTCCATTGACTTGAAATTCGCTGTTATCTTTTGGATTAAGCAAAGAGATTGCCCCATAATGTTTCACAGCTGACACAATGAAAGGACCAGACCATCGTGTTTTCAATTTACCAAGAAAGATGTGTAATCTGGAGTTGTATAGTAAAACTTTTTGGCCAATTTTGAAATCCTTACGCAAAATGTGCTTGTCATGCACTCTTTTCATATTAGCTTTGTAGGATTTCGAGAGATCATAAGCATCACTCCGAATCTCCTCCAGCTCATTTAATTGCAGTTTTAAGCTTCTTTGCCTCGATGATATTGTAATTGAGGCTTTTGATGGCCCAAAAGGCACGGTGCTCAAGTTCAACCGGATGACAAGGTTTTCCAAAAACAATGCGGTAGGAGACATCCCTATAGGTGTCTTAAATGCTATTCGGTATGCCCACAAGGCATCCGATAAGCGGAGAGACCAAATTTTCTTGATGGGTTGACAGTTTTCTCCGAATAGACTTTATCTCTCCTTGTTGGACTTCCACTTGGCCACTCGTTTGTGGGTGGTATGGAGTAGCAACCTTGTGAGTAACTCCATATTTCTTCATTAAAACCCAAAAATTTTGTTACAAAAATGTGTACCCCCATCATCGATGATAGCTTTGGGAACACCAAAACGAGAAAATGTTTTCCTTTACAAATCTCACGGCAGTCTTATGGTCATTTGAGCGACATGTGAGTGCCTCAATCCATTTGGACACATAGTCTACAAATTACTAAAATGTATAGAAAACCTTTGAGAAATAGGGAAGGGTCCCATAAAATCAATGCCCCAAACATCAAAAATTTCCACAATCAAGATAGGATTTAGGGGCATCATATTTCGCTTGGTAATTCGACCTAGGTGTTGACAACGAATGCAAGCTACGCGAATGTTCGTGGTGCATCGCGAAAAAGGTTAGGCCAGTAAAACCACATTGTAACACCTTGGCCACAGTTTTTCTTTCCATCGAAATGACCTCCGCAAGATTGTTCATGGCAAAGGATAATACGTCGGTGTGTTCCCAATCGGAATGCAAATGACGAATGAGTTGGTCGAACAATACTTAAAGAGGTAGGGTTCATCCCGTAAATAATATTTTACAAAGCCGATAAGAACTTTTATGATCGACGCGACCAAAAGGAGGGGACTTCCTCAAGAACTAGGTAGTTAACGATATCCGCGCACCATGGAGATGAGAAAATAGAGTACAAGTATTCGTCTGAAGGAATCACCGATAGCTTCCGTAATCACTATCGATGTCACCAACCAGCCTTGATAAATGGTCGACTACTTACATTTTCTCGTTCCTTTCTTGTCTTTGATTTCCGTGGTGAATTCTTGTAAGAGAAGGATCCAAATGGAACAATCGTTGTTTTAAGGCCCTTTTCATGAAAAGTAAGTACCGAATGCGGCATGGTCAAGATATACTATGGTCGATGTTCCAACTAGGTAGGGGCTTAAACTTATCCAAAGCATAGACAACAGCTAGAACTCTTTCTCAGTTGTGGTATAATTACGCTTGAGCGTCGTTAAGAGTTTTACTAGCGTAGTAAATGACAACGGGTTTGTCGTCACGCCGTTGGCCCTAACACGGCACCAAAACAAAATCGCTAAGCGCCACACATCGATTCGAATGGTTGAGACCAATCGGGGGTTGAATAATAGGAGCGTAGTCGAGCGGTTTTAGAGTATCAAAAGCTTGTTTGCAATTGAAATTGAAGTCGAATAATCGATCCTTAAGCAGAGATTGGTTAAGGGTCGAAAGCAACTTTAGAAAAATCCTGAATGAATCTCCCCAGAAACCCAAATGGCCTAAAAGGCACGGATATCCCGAATCAGACGTGGGAAGGGTAGCTAAGAAATTTTAACAATTTTAGCTTTATCAACCTCTATCTCGCCTTTTGAAACAATATGACCTAGAACAAGTCCTTTGGTAACCATGAAATGACACTTCTCCCAATTGAGTACCAGATTTTTCTCTTCGCAACGCTGCTAATACTTTAGAAAGGTTGGATAAACAAATCGTCAAAAGAATTTCCGTAAATGGAAAAGTCGCCCATGAAGACTTCCATATAATGTTCCACCATATCACTAAAAATGTGAAGCATGCAAATATTGAAAGTGCCCGGCATTACAAAGACCAAAAGGCATTCGCCCCGTATGCAAAGGTTCTAAAAGGACATGTGAAAGTTGTCTTTTCTTGATCGGCGGATCGATGACAATTTGGAAGTATCCGAATAGCCATCAAGAAAACAAGAGTAAGCATGACCGTTAAACGCTCTAGCATCCGGGTCAATGAATGGGAGAGGGAAGTGATCTTTACGGGTTCCGCATTAAGTTTGCGATAGTCAATGCAAATTCTCCATTTCAAAGGAATGCGAAAGTGGAGATGCACTCACCATTTTCATTTTGCACAACTTGAATGCCGGACTTTTGGGAACAACGTGGATGTGACTAACCCAAATACTATCCGAGATAGGGTATATGATACCCGCATCAAGTAAACGAGAACTTCCTCTCGCACTACTTCCTTCATTGTTTGGGATTAAGGCGGCGCTGTGGTTCTCGTGGACGCTTTGGTGCCGCCATCAAGATGTATACGATCGCGCATATGCTAGGGTCTATTCCCTTGATATCATCTAAGGACCATCCGATAGCGGAGCAGTGTTCACGAATGACATGCATCAAACGCGTGCTCTTCGTCCAGAGTCAAGTGAGCAGAAATTATTATAGGGTGACTACCATCGGGATCGAGATGCATGCGCGCTTCAAATCCGGGGTAAAGGTTTTAAACCGAGTTGGAGGATTGGGGATCAAGGATTCGTGAGGGATCATCTCTTCAATGGAAAAGAGCTTAATCCGTTCTTCCGAATTAGTTTGCACCAAGCATTAGGGTCAAATAGTGGTAATCGACTCTAATAATGCATGGACATCCCTTTATGTATGAAGTCATCGCCAAACTCCGGATTATCAAAAGAAAGAAATTGGTGTATCTCGTCCCGGGGAAAAGAGTTTGTGAAATAATCATGTTCCGCACTATCAACCAAGCTAATCTCGCCTCCATTATAGGATCGGAAACTGCTTTCATTAATTTGAACACGCTGAGTTCGACGTAAAGGTTCCCGAAAAGACAATGTCATTGAACCATCCCGACAATTTATGAGAGCGCTAGCAGCAGTTGCAAGGAAAGGACGTCCCAAGATGATAGGGATGGAGTCACAGTGCTACTTCAAGATCTAGAATGACAAAATCAACCGGGTAGTAAAAATCTTGGACCTTTACTATAACGTTCTCTACTATGCCTTTTGGGTATTTGATGGAGTGATCCGCGAGTTGTAGAGTCATATTGGTAGGTTTCAATTCATGAAGACCTAACTGCTTAAATAAGTAGTAGGGAAGTAGGTTAACACTGGCACCTAGGTCTAAAAGCCGCTAGAAGCGGTATACTTATTTGTCGCCCAACGCATGGTACAGCTTGGTCGACTGGTCCTTGTACTTTACTACACCATTGGTAGTGGTAATCGAGGGAAACTGCTCAGTGAGGAACGCTTGTTGAGGTACATTCGTACTTCGTTTGGTGGTGCACATGTCCTTCAAAAACTTGGCATGCTTGGGCAAATGCTTTAGCGCATCTAGGAAAGATAAGTTTATGGTCAAATTTTTGAAGGTTTCACGGATCTCATCAAAATGTTTGTCATGTTTATTCTTTACCAAACGGGCAGGGAATGGAGCTTTTGGATGGAATCGTGTATAAGGATCAGTGGTGTCTTTTCCTAGGGACGAGGGTGTAGATTTTGATGGCACAACTTCGTCCGCTATAGGTTCGCGAGGTAGGAGTTGGAAGGACGTTAGTCGGGGCTTCCGCCGATTCCTCGTCCGCATAATGATATTATTGTCGATGGTTCGCCGAACGAAGAGTGGTAATGGCATTTACCTCACCCCGGCTTGGATTACTAGGTCCCGTGCATTGTTGAGTTCAAAGGCGGTGTTTGTAGGCTTAGGGTTTGAACCGCTTGGCGCCGGGAACACGCCTTTTTGACTTTTATCCCGAAAGCTAACAAAATGAAGAGACCGGCTGATAGAAACTAGGATTTGATTCTATTAATTCATGTATGTCGGAAAGTTTCAGCCATTTTATCGGGCGTGGATTGTACCAAGGGAGCAAAGCAGGAACTAGTTCACGGTTATTATTCACGGGTTGATTTTGGTAGCCATATCCTTGGTTAGCGGAACAAGGTTGCGGTTGTTTTGGTATCCCATATTTTGCGCTTGTTGGGAAAATTACTTTGCCCTTGCTGAAATTGTGGAGGATTTCCTTGACGATAGGAATTGTAGTTCGCGGGTGGTCGACAGAACGCTTGTTGCCACCGAAGGAGCTTGTTGTTGACGGGGTGCCCAAGCTAAATTTGGATGTTGTTGCCAAGGTGCATTAGGGATGTTGAAAGCACAAGCCTCTTCGTAAGGTTGGGGAGGACACTCGTGATACCAAAGGACAATAAGAATCGGGCGCTTTCGGACTTAAGCAAAGAGGGCATGGGGAAGCGTTGCAGCCCATGACCGTTTTGGGTTTTGTTCATTTACTTGTACCGAAAGAGCATCGACCTTTTGTTTAGGGACTCGATTAGAGTTTTAATTCTGGATCGGGTTTGACCTCAAACATAGACGTAACTTTGGTAGGAGTGTCTTTAGAAGATCTAGAAGAATTAGTGTTTCCCCAATGGGTGCTTCATGAGGCCTGTTTCTCAAGAAAAGTGTATGCTTCAAGAATACCCTTGTCCATGAAACAACCGCCGCTCATGATATCTAATTTTTCCTTTTGATGGTCGAGAGACCATTAAAGAATGAACGGACTAATACAAATGGTGTCAAGTTGATGATGGGGACATTCGAGAAGTAGATCAAGAATCTGCTCCACGCCCGAAAAGGATTCCCGGGGTGCCGGGCGAAAAGAATTGAATCTTTTGAAGCATTTCTGTAGTTTTCTTTACGAGTATAGAACTTTATCATGAATGCTTGAACAAGTTTGGCCCATGTGTCAATGGATTGCGGGGCGCTTTGTCCGGGCGAGCTAAACCGAAGCTTTTATCGCCTAAGGTGAAGGGAAACAACCTAAGCAAGACTTGTTCGTTGGTAACGGTCGATGGCGGAAAGTGGTGACTACTTGTTGCATCCGACGAAGATGATTGTACGGTTTTTCATGGTCTAAACCATAGTAAACAGGTAACAAACCGAAAATGTTTGGCGTAATCACGAAAAATCACCTACAATCGCGATCGAAGTTTAATGCGAGAAGCGTGTCCTTCCCCAGAGGGCGATAGAACCGAAAGGGTTTCTCGACCGTGAGATTTTCTTCACCCATAATTAAAGGAGATAATGGAAACGGAGATGTTTGACGAGGTTGATTTACTTTGAGGAGGAACTATGCCCGTGAGATAACATAAACAGTTGTTTCTTGTATTTTCGACGATGATATGTAAGTTCTAATTCCTTATGTTTACCGACCGTAGTCTCATACAAATATGAATTTTAATTTAGAGCTCATAAGGAACGAATAATGACCGGAGGTTTTAGAAGTTAGGAAGGAGGGAGTTGAAACGCGCCTTCCTCGAATGCTTGCTAACCTCGAAAGCGAGGAAGCTAGGATAACGCAGAATATTCCAAAGAAGCCTAAGTTACCCGAGAGAGAATTGAGGGAGGTTGTTCGTGCTAGCACGCTCCTTTAATTAGGCAACCCCAATTTTTTCAAGTTTCCTAGGCAATCGATGGAATAGGATGATGATTTATGATGGTGTATTATGCGGGGTGTTATTAAGATGATTTAGATGAAATTTTTAATTACTATGATTTTTTATTTTTATTTTTATTTTTATTTTTTTTTTATTTTTTTTTTTATTTTAATTTACGTAATTAGTGTATTATGGAGACGGATTACTTAAATATGCAATTAAAACGATAGATGCCAAAATAGAACTAATTAATTATATACTAATTTACGCAGAAAAGTCTACCCATGCAAATCTATATTACCTATAATGCGCAACTATATGTAAGTTATATGTGAGCTAGGGGATGTCAAGAACGAACTCATGCAATTGAAGACCGTGGTAATGGAATTGATGTAACATACACATACAAAAATATTCTAAGTGGTGGTTTGACGCCACGCATATATCAAAATATATTCAATCATATTAATTGTGTTACGTGAATATGGAATGACGAACCATCTTTACATGCACCGAAGTTCTCATGCCAACATATACATATACGAGGTAAAACAGGTTATAGCAAATAATATCCCTCGACAAAGTTTGAGGAGTTTAAGAGTTTGAAACCCAAGGCCCCGCCGATTCCTTTGTATAGCGATCGACTACTCCCAAGCTTATGCTTACTAGAAAAAAGACCAAAGAGCCCAAAAGAGTAATCGAAAAGGAAAGTAGCTCAGACTGAAAACCGGAGTGTTGATACTCCGTGTTAGTTTCAAGGCTTACTAATTCTCGTCTCGTCCGAGACTCTTTTGTCCGCTTTAGTACTTCAAATTCCTATGGAGTACTTAGATCTGCTAATGAAAATAAACAAAACTTGGCTCACGATAATTGTTAGTAGAAAAAAATTACGGTAAAAGAGTTAGTATTGTAAATGTAAATGAAAATTAAAAAGATGAGGAGGTAGGGGAGGAGTTTTTATGGATGTATTCCAGTTATTACGTTAAGTCCAGAGTCCTTCGCTTCGCATGTACGGCTTTATTTGATAGAACGCTTCTTTACACACGCTTATTGGCTTTTCGCCATTTATTTTCTTAAGTCCGAGGTCCATAGTCCAAAGTCCGAGGTCCACACTCCAAGTCCAAAGTCCAAAGTCCAAAGTCCAACGTCCGTATAGTCGTATGTTTTAGTCAAGTTACCTTACTCACGTGGGATTGGTAGGATAGGCCGAGTAAGGGATCGGCCCAAACCTTAGGGGCTCGATAGGTTCACAACCGGAGTTACAACTTTAAGTGAGAAGGATTTTTAGTTTCTTTTTAGTTGGTTTTAATTAAAATAACGGTAATGCAAATAAAATAAATTACTACTGGCGATTATATGTAGGTAAACAAAATGTAGAGAAATAGGAGAGAGTTAATCATGCTCATGCAAGAATAATTTCTTAACAGCTTTTATTACCAAATCACTACATCTCTAATTCGCCTCGCTCGAGACGACGCCGAAAGTATTGATCCCTAGTGCATGCCCACATCTCTAGGTCGCATTTCACTAGCATAAGGAGTTTTAATAATACCGCGATCTCCGGTATATTATTTCCGCCTCGCTCGATTTCACATCACCGATCGAATTGAGAGTCAGTCCGACACTGCAGAGTCGCTACATTTTATTTTAGTCGCTAGACCGGCCCCGAGCATCGCCGAATCCAACTTTGTACAGTCTCTCACCATTTTGGGACCGGATGTTAATTCTATGCCTAATTCCTAAGTAGTGATTCAAGAATATTAACGAAGTCAATCCGATTTTTACACGAAGCAAAGATAACCCTCCCCGGGGGGGATTAGCTCATCATCATAGAAGGAATAATAAAACTTGTCAGATACATTAAGTAAATAAATGCAGACGTAAATTAAACTAGAAAAGAAATGATCGTATTAAGGGTAAAATAGCTTATTGTATTAAGTCAAAATAAAAATGGCGGAATGTAAGTAAGAAGAAAAAAAAACTAAAGCGTAGCTAAAGCATTAATATGTTTGAAGACCTTATAATGAAGGCTAACCCCTCATATATATAAAGGGATGTCCGGAGGATGATTTAATTCGGTCTTGGCTATTTCTCCATTTGAGACATTCAAAACTTTGAATGTCGAAGTTTTGTTTTCACGTGACTTCTTTTAAACCAAGTTTTGTTTACGAAACAAAACTCATTTAATGTTTCGTCTCGCTTACTTTATATTTGTCCCTTTGCTCAATTTCATTTCCATCTTGAACAGGTACGTGTCTTCTCTCATTGCAAGGTGGCATCAATTTGAAACCATTCTCTGCCACCTGCCTATGCTGACTCATCATGCCTTCTGGGCCCGCAGAGTGTGTCCAGTGGCGGCGCCGATTTTGGCGTTTTTACGACTTTTTGTCCTTGCGCAGAGTTCGTCGCCCGGGTCGCTATGGCAGCTTCACTAGCCAACGTCGGCCCCTAGATTTATCCGATTTGAGCTTCGGAAGTTTCCTGCTTCTTTATATGTGGGCCCGCCCCGCGACCGGTTCTCGTTCTTTTGAAACTTCCGCTCTAGTCGCTTTGTTGGGCTTCACGGGATTGAGTGGGAATTCCAAATATTCCCAGTATTCTTGTACTTGGCAGCTTCACTAGCCAACGCGTCGGCACCTAGATTTATCCGATTTGAGCTTCTAAGTTTCCTCGCTTTTTATATGTGGGCCCGCTCGCGACCGGTTCTCGTTCTTTTGGGAACTTCGCTCTAGTTAGGCTTTGTTGGGCTTCACGGGGATTGGGTGGAATTCCAAATATTCCCCAGATATTCCTGTACTTGGCAGCTTCACTAGCCAACGCCGGCATCTAGATTTATTCGATTTGAGCTTCGAAATTTGTCGCTTCTTCATATGTGGGCCCGCTTACGACCGGTTCGTTCTTTTTGAAACTTCGGCTTCACGGGTCGAGTGGGAAACTCCAAATATTCCCCGTATTCCCTCGCCGATGCATATTTTATCACTATATTCATTTTAATTGCGGAAACCTGCAAAAGTACGAAAATATAATTATTACATGATTATTAAACACATAATCGACCAAAATGCTATGTCTCTCGGGGTTTAATATTACAGTTTTGGGTGCTTATCACCTGTCCAGTTTTCTCCAAATTTATCGGAATCTATCAACCTCATCTTTCGACAGAGTACCTAGTGATCTTTCTCAAATACTTTAAATCAAACTTTCTTATCATATTTGCGTTTCATATCAGCCTGATAATGAATTAACTATTGAAGACCAACATCTCTCGTCTCATCTATCAAGGCTTTGGCTTGAGCAAATGCTTGATCATTTGACTCCAATTCCATGGCAGAAGTTCATGTGGTTGGAGTCATCAACTTTGTAGGCAAGACCGCTTCCGTACCGTAAGCAAGCTTAAACGGAGAAAATCCCATGGAATGCTTAGGCGTGGTTCGATAAGCCCACATAACCGCAAGAAGTTCTTTAACCCAATTTCCTTTGGCCTGTTGAAGTCGCCGCTTGAGCATTGCAAGAATGGATTTGTTAGTAGCCTCAGCTTGTCCATTAGCTTGTGGATGGTACGGTGCCGAGAAATTGTGACTAATCTTCAAGTCAGAACAAAATTTTTGAATTTCGTCAGCGTCAAATTGTTTGCCAATGTCGGAAGTCAATGATGTTGGAATACTGAAACGACAAACAATGTCACGCCATAAGAACTTTTTAACATCTGAAGCATGGATCTGGGCTAAAGGCACAGCTTCAGCCCACTTGGTAAAATAATCAATTGCGACAAGTAAGAAACGAACACTGCTAGGAGCTTTCTGAAGTGGACCGATAATGTCAAGACCCCACTTTGCAAACGGCTAATGGCTCAAGATTGGATGAAGTTTCATTGCTGGAAGGGTTCCCATATTATCATATTTCTGACAAGGAACACACTTCTTAGACAAACACTTAGCATCCTTTTACATGTATGGTCACCAGTACCCTTGTGTGATCGCTCTATGAGCGAGACTTCGCCCCTGGGAGTGGTTCCCACATAGGCTTGAATGAATTTCTGCAAGGACGAGTAAACCTTTCGCTCTACTGAGACAATGAAGCATAGGGTTAAGACTTGTGCCTTTGTCATAAAGTTGCAAAAGACCGTCCGAAGTCGAGATGATACAATATTTCCAAGCATCGCATTTGACATGATCACCAACTTTATGATCGTGAGGCAAGATGTGATCATGTAAATATGTGATATATGGAAAGCGCCAGTCATCCTCGTCACAAGGCGTAAGTGGAAAACTTAACTCTACATTAGGAACTTCTAGAGCATTGTCAGCTTCATGATCATCGTTGGTATGGACCGAGACAATATCATTGACAGGATCATTAGGGTCATCAGATAGCATAAGTTGTGGATCAAGTGTTTCTCAATGACAGCTTGATTATCAAGATCACACTTGCGCTTTCGAGTCAGCATAGGAGATATCAAATTGGTGACGTGATTCGTCAGAAAATGTCTGGACGAAAAAACAACTCTGAGTGATGTACATATCTCACAAGTCCTTGATGGACAAATCGATACCCAGCTCCTTTTCAAATTCAATGGTAATCTGGCAAGACTCATCCGACTTAACTGCTGCAGATAAATATGTGAGAGAATCAGCATGTCGTACATCATGATCCGGACGCTACACAATACTGATAGATTTAAAATTTTGAGCAATCCTATGAATTAAGTCCAAATAAGTTGTCATTCTCTCGTCACGAGCCGCATACGATCTGCCAAACTAGCTAGTGACTAACTTAGAATCTGTGAATAATCGTAACTTAGTCACCCCTAGGTGAAAAGCAGTGCGCAAGCCACGAATGACAGCTTCGTACTCAGCTTCATTATTGGAAGAGTCAAAACCCAAATGCACTGACTTCTCAATTTTTTCTCCATTCGGCTGCAAAATTACACACCCAATATCGAAGCCAGACTTATTATGTGAACCATCAGTGTAAACAATCCAGCAATCGGCAGATACATTTGATAAGTGTGGCAAGTCATCACCCCCAAGAGGTAATGGCGTGTTGTCGATGACATTTTCTTTGTCCAGTAATGCGTTAAACATAGGAATATCATCAATAGGAAAATTGGCCATTAGCGAAGCCAAAGTTTGCCCTTTCTTAGTTGTGCGAGTTTCAAAACCAATGTTATAAGCGCTAGAGTAACTTTCCCATTTTGTGAAGCTACTTGATTCCTGGGCATTGCGAAAAAGCTTTCGCAGTGGATATTCGGTATAAACTCTGACAACTCATCCCTGGAAATAAGGCTTAAGACGTCGCGCAACATGAACCAAGGCTAATGCAATTTTTTCCACTCAAGAATACCTTGTTTCAGCTGTTGTAAGAGTCTTGCTAACAAAGAATATAGGACGACCATCGTCACCGTCGACAAATAAGATAGCGCTTATGGCATGATTAGTAGCGGCTAAATACAGACCTATAGGCTGCCCCATTGCTAGACTGGCGAGAACTGGAGGTTGGACTAAGTACGCTTTCAAGTGACGAAATGCAAGTTCACAGTCCTCTGTCCAAATTGATGTATCTTTCAATGTTTGGAAAAAAGAACGACATCGATTAGAATACCGAGAGATAAAGCAATTTAAGGCAGCCAAGCGTCCTGTAAGTCGTTGAATCTCTTTCTTTGATGTCGGAGAAGACATTTCAAGGATATACCAAATCTAATCCGAATTTGCTTCAATTCCACGTCTAGTCATCATGTATCCTAAGAATTACCAGACAACAAACCAAAATAACACTTAGTCGGATTCAAACGCATGTTGACATTGGAGAGTCTGTCGAAAACAGCTTGCAAATTAGTAAGATGATCAGGTGCTTCTGTAGATTTGATAACCATGTCGTCGATGTATGCTTTGATTGTCTTTCCAAGTAGATTAGAAAAAATGGTGTTGACTAGCTTTTGATATGTGGCTCCAGCGTTTTTCAGACCGAAAGGCATTACCTGGTAACAGTAAATTCCTTGGTCTGTAATGAATGCAGTGAACTCTTGGTCCTCAATGAATAACGGAATCTGATGATAACCAGAATAAGCATCCAAAAAAGACAAACGCTGAAAACCAGATGTGGCATCGACCATTTCAGATATACGAGGCAACAGATACGAATGAATTGGACATGCTTTATTGAGATTTGTGAAATCGATACAAACACGTAATTTTCCCTTCTTTTTAGGCACTACAACTACATTCGACAGCCATGTTGGATAAATCATAGGCCTTATAAAATTAATAGACAAAAGACGGTCGATTTCTTCTTTCACTTTCATCTTTCTATCGAGAGCCATCCTTCGGGGTTTTTGTCTAACCGGCTTTGCATTGGGATCAATGTCGAGTTTATGACAAGCCACAGAAAGATCTATACCAGGGATTTGCTCTATTCACCAAGCAAAAACATGACTATTCTTCCTCAATAGCAAAATAAGCTCTTGTCTCTCCGCTTCTAGAAGTTCAGCTGAAATAAAAGTTGTCCCTTCAGGGAGTTGACCAATTTGAACTTCTAAAAGTGGATTGACGGTCGGGGGTCCTTCAACATTTCTATTGGTAGAGTAAACTGAAGGTCCCAAATGCTGTAATTGCTATTTGACGGCATTAGAACTAATAATAGTTCGTCCAACAACTTCAGACTTCTTATAATCATCGAGAACATTGTCATGGCAAATTAGAGATACAAGTTGATTGCTGCGCACTTTAGAAACTTTACCATTGAATGAGAACTTGATTGCTTGATGATATGTTAAGACGACAACTTCCATATAATGAATCCAATCGCGACCAAGGATGACATTGTAAGGGGATTTACAATCCATCAATAGGAAATTAATATTGACTTCCTTCTTTATAAGAGTGACCGGGAGAGAAACCTTTCCAACGCAATGAGTAGCAGTACCATCAAAACCAACGATAGGTGCATTTCCAAGAGTGACGAAGTTATCAATAAAAAGAATACTGCGATAACAACCAAAAAACATGACGCTAGCTGAACTACCAGTGTCGATCATTATACGTTGTACGCACATATAACTGATATACGCAGTTATCACGACAACATCATAATGAGGAACATGCACTCCCATTAGGTCTTGGTCAGTGAAACACAACGGTTCATCTTTAATAGTCTCCGTGCGAAAACTTTCCACGAAATTGATCTCGTTTACTTAGTAAAAATTAGAAAAATATTTGACTTTAGAACGACGAGCATTTTTCCGTTGAGTATTAGACAATGAATCAATGACAGCATGCCCAACCTTAATAACATTGTGTTATGTTACAGTTAAAGCTTGAGTTGTCACTTTTTCTGCACATATTGATCAAGTTTCCCATTCTTCATAAGCTTTTCAATTCTTCCCCTAAAAAACCTACAGTTCTCAGTCTCATGACCATAATCATTATGAAATTTGCACCATAAAGATTTATCGCGAGTTGTTTTAGTGTCGTCGGGCAGGGGAAATGGCGGATTGAGTAAACCTTTATTCTTAATTTTGTCGTAAACTACCGCATACTTAGTATTAAGCGGAGTTCATTCAAAATCATTAAAAGGCTTTTCGGTCCTACTCGTGGTGTCTTCTTTCTTATAAGGAGGCTTCTGACCAGGTAGTTGTTGATCAAAAGTTGGATTCTTCTTTTTATTTCGTTGATCATTGAAATATTTTCATTTATTATCTTTGTCATGAGAAGTTCGAGCAGCCGTGTCATCCTCAACATTGATAAATTGTTGAACTCGCTGGTATAACGCCCGTCGAAAAGATGGAATGTCCCAAACAAGAGAGTTGTACAACCCATCTTTATAAAAAAAAGATAGCTTCTTTAAAAGCATAGACTACCATTAGATCGGACTGTTCGGAAATCTCAGCTACAGCTTGGCGGAAACGAGTGACAAAACTACGGAGAGTTTCATCACGTTGTTGTTTGATGTTGAAAAGAAGCCAGACACCATTTGGACATTTTAGATTATGATGAAAATGCTTCAAAAATGTTTCGGTTAAGTCCTTGAACCAATGAATAGATCGCAGGGTAATTCCCTAAACCATACCAATGCTTCCCCTTTTAATGTAGAAGGGAAAAATTTGCATTTCATAGCATCATCACCTCCCAATAAAACTAGTTTGTTCGTAAAATTAATCACATGAAGCATAAGGCAGCCCTCTACATCATCATATTGATCAAACTATGGTTGTTTGAAATCTTTGTTATGAGTAGCCCGTTGGACGGCGAGAGAAAATTTGTCCAAAATACTATCTTCAACTGCAAGCTTCTCTAGTGTCAATTCAAAAGGATCACTATCAAGAAGGGTTTTTTTAATCATTTCTCTGACATATTGAGGAGTCATCAGATCCATATCAGCTGGCTCATAATCATAGTCACAATGACGTCTATGGAAACGAACGGAACGAGAAGAAAATGATGAAGATTCATCATGTCAAGATGAATGTGGTCGGTATATTGGGCCTTCAGTACGTTATTGTTCGGAATGATAAGAATCACGTCGCTGAAGTGTATCTCCATACTGATGGTTCCGATCATGAGTGCGACCATTATTCTGTTCGCCACCCGAATTCCTCAGGACTTGTCAATAATCTGTAGGACCTTGGGGTGCAGTTGGATGGTCATTAGTAGTACCTTGCCTACCGAGAATGTGACTGAGTAATTGGTTGTTTCTCGGCGGAGGTCGGGGAATTTTGTGCCTATTACTTGGAACTCGTTGATGGCTGTTGCGAATATCATAAATCTCATCCTCACCACTTAAACAATCTCACACACTGTTGTTTCGTTGGCGTGTGTTACGTTATGGTGTAACAGATACAACATCATCGGCGAGTGGAATAGGTCGTTTCAGACGACGCTTGTAGTAGTTATTCTGTTTTCGGACACTCTTGAACTTTTTAAAAAGTGCTTCACGAGACATTTGACTGATATTATCTATATCAGATGATGGAGAATCGTCAGAGGCAATAACCTCGTGTTGAATAATTTGGCGCATTAGTGGAACGACAGTATTATGAGGGATTAGTCCGTTATCACCAAGTTGACCTTGACCATCACGTTCATGATAATCGTCAGTAATTGCATCGGGACCTTGAGCTTTTCGAGTATACGTCATAACTTTTGCAGAACGTGATCGAGGGTGTTAAATAAGAACCGCAGACAATGCCAATTATGTTTTGACCAAATATGATCAAAACACTAGGTGGTGACGAAAGAGATGAAAAATGTAGAAAAGTGATGGGGATCGAGAGAATGATAAAACTGTACCTTTCGGTTGCCTACATATCCTAATTATCAATGAGATCAAGTCTCAAGAACGTAGTTCTTTATGAAAAATAGTTTGGTATTTATATAGGTAGAGTAGAGACTCCTTGTAGCTCAAGTATTCTTGTAGCTTAAGTAATTGTAATTGAATATAACTCTCAACTGACAATTATCTCTTTGATAAGAAACAAATCTGGACATAAATTAATGTACGTTAGTGGCAAGCCATGTGGCTAAGGTTCAACCTTAGACACATGAGTTAATGGGCTTGTACATTGATCCATGGTGTTGCAAATTAGGCTTTAGCCTTATCGATTAAACGAATAAAAATGGAGACCCCTACTAATGGACGTTTTCCACATAGGTGGGGGTCGAAACAGATACCTTTGACCATGTTGCTTGATTTCTTCTTCTTTGAGAGTTGTGAGGTTTTTGAACATTTCTCTTGAATTTGTAATTTTGTACAAAAGTGGTGGAGATACAATAGAGCTGGTTTCCTGGGTTTGCCCAGGCAGTTCGCCTTACTTATTGTTGTTGCGTGGCATTGGTCAGATACATTAAGAGTTGATAACCTGGGGCGACCTAGACAGTTCGCCTTTACTATCTGCTTTATTTTTGAGACCTTGACGAACTGGTTTCCACATAAGTGGCAGTTCGGTAGTTTTAAAGAACTGGTTTCCTGAGTGTGTTCAGGCAGTTCGTACTTGCACTTATGAAATGCATGTTTACTTTGAAGTATGATCTTACTTTTGTCTGAATGGCTTTAATATCTCAGTAGGAACTTGACCTAGAGATGTATGTTCTGTCGTCTAAGAAAACTTAGGATGCCTTGAAGCATTATAGCTCGATTGAGTAAGCATTTTGCGATAAGTTGATTCTCGAGTTGTAGGTATTCAACTAGTGAGAAGTGTTGGAGCTGTGAAGCCTTTGAGCTTGAGTGAGCGTTGTAGCTTAAGTAAGCGTGTTGCTCTTAGAGAGCATTCTTCACTAAGTTAACCCTAGAAATGTAGGTTTTGAACTAGTGAGAGGTGTGTGAGCTATGTTGCCCTTAGCTCGAGTGAACGTTTGATCATACAGAACGTTTAAGCTCTGGGGAGCGTTTAAGTTCGTTTGAATGTTTTCCTCTTAGAGAGCTATAGCGACCCGCCCCATCCTACCACATTAATACTATCCCCACTTAGTCACTACGGACATCCGACAGTGTGAGGTTTTCGGACTCCGGACAGCAGCTTCCCAGGAGGTCACCCATCCTTGGACTATGATAAGAGCCTAAAACTGTAGTTTCAACCCCTTAATAGTATTATATTTAGGCCAATTATGTTTATAGTAAATAAGAGTTAGTAATGTTTACGTGTTTTTCTATATTACAGGTCTTAGAATCAATTATATGAAGAAATACGTCACTTTTGCAAGAGAAAGGAGTCAAATTGCTTGCTAGAGAAATTATATGATTAAAGCCCAAGTTTCAAAGAGAAAAAACCTTTTTAAAGCCTAATCAAAACTGAAAAGTCAAAGTCAACGCGGGTAGAAAAAGAGCAAAAAAGTCAATTGAACTTCTACAGGCCATATCTTTGGACTCAGACCTCGGAATTAGTCCTATTATATGTCAAAATGACTGGCTCAGAAAGATCGTTCTAATGGTCTAAGTCTTGACCTAATTAGAGTAGTAGAAGTAGACGAAAAAGGTGTTGCAGTAAATTTGCGCAGAGAAACTCTTTTGGGACTTAAGTAATTAGGTTTTGGGCTTGATTTAGTGGCCCAAAACACAGCTCTAAAGCCCATGCACGAAATTGTAAACCTAACCCTTTTTTATATAAAGCGGGTTAAGGCTAAACAAAACTTGGCTACTCCCCTCTTTAGTTTAGTTATAAATTAGGGTTCTCTCTATCTCTATCTCACCCATTAGTTAATTAGTCTCTTGTCTCTTAGTTTTTCTTTTAGTAAACCTATTTTATGTTATTTAGCCTAGCCACCATTAATAAAATCCAAGTTCATTATATTCTTCTATCATGTCTTCTTAATCTTATTCTTTTATTTATGATAGTCCCATGATTCATAGCTAAACCTCCATTAGAAGGGTTTGATTGAAGCTTTGATGAAGACATGATATATTAGTATAGAGGGTAGTTGTTTTAAAGAGTTTCAATTCTAGAAGGTAGTTAATTCACCATGAGAATTGGTTTCAACTTCCTCTCATGCTAATTATTAGTTGGTTAGAGATGCCATGAATTATTAGGGATAAAAAGACCTAACATTTATGTTAAACCTTGTGTGAAAACATAAAGATTAGGATTTGCAACAAACTCCATACTAACATGTTAGGGATTAATCAAGGTGGATTTCAAATCTCTCTATTCTTCTCCATATTTTACTCAAGTCATATCCAATCGCTTAGTTAAATTATTACAAGTTAAATTCATATATTCAGTTTCGTAATATAAATTCACATCCATAAATATTGCTCTCACAATTGTTTCTTTGTGTTTGATTAGTTGAATTCGTTTAAGTCTAGAGAGTTAAGAGTGGAACGATTCCATACTCGATATATTGCATGAATATATATGTGAGAGTAGGAAATAAATAATTGATAACATAAGAATAAGTTAGAGAAATCTAGTTGTGTTTTTACGTTTATCAGAGTACTCCTGCCCGAGCACGCTTAATTGTGGAGTTCTCACCAACCCCATAGCCAAACAATCTAGAAAAGGCCTCGATGTTAGGATTTGGTGGATCAATTACTTATAGCCAAGATCTTTGGACAGCTACTTAAGCAAAGTGAGGTCACACCATGGCGCAACCATCACCCAAACCTGAGCTAGGCGCCTTTCCATCATACCCCCTCCTTGGACCTTGCCCAGGGGTATCACTTTCCCACCACCTTAAGATCAAGCCATCCTCGGCTCTGATATCATTTTGTAACGACCCTCCCTATCCTACCACATCGATACTATCCCCACGTAGTCACTACAAACATCTGACAGTGTGGGGTTTTTGGACTCCAGACAGCAGCTTCCCAGGAGGTCACCCATCCTTGGACTACTCCTGTCCGAGCACGCTTAACTATGGAGTTTTCACCAACCCCACAGCTAAACAATCCGGAAAAAACCTCAATGTTAGGATTTGGTGGATCAATTACTTATAGCCAAGATCTTTGGACAACTACTTAAGCGAAGTGTGGTCACACCATGGTGCAACTGTCACCCAAACCCGGGCTAGGTGCCTTTCCATCATACCCCCTCATCGGGCTTTGTCCAGGGGTATCAAAAGAGTGTTATGCACTTAGTTGACCCTAGAAGTATAGGTCTCCAACTAGCGAGTAGTGTTAAGGCTAAGTAGCCTGTGAGCTATGTAACCCTGAGCTTGAGTGAGCATTTTAATATGGAGAACGTTTAAGCCCTGTAAAGCGTTTTAGCTTGAGTGAGCGTTCTTCTCTTAGAAAGCGAGATGTGCGTCTACTTGATAACATTGAGAGATACAAAATAAAAACTATATGTATAATGCTAAGAGTAAGAACTCATGAAAACGGAATTGTTTATTGATAAAATTTCTTTAACAATAAAATATTCCAAGGACGTGGAAGTGCCTGTCCATCTTGGGTTTTGATCCAATATGCTCCATTGCCAACAACTCATTCCACTAGGTCTTTCCATGTTAGTGCCAGTTTTGAGTCATCTTTAGTCTTTTTTAAGACTAGGTCGCCAGGTTGGAAACTTCGAGGGTTAACTCGTTTGTTGTATGTTTTCCTCAGGGTTTGATGGTAGGATGCCACTCAACACTAGTAGAAAAAAGACTTTTTGTGACTGTTTTAAAATGTTATTTGTGATTGTTCTGTTCGAAACGGTGACAAATAGCAAAAAAAGGGTTTTTGTGACTGTTTTAAAAAGTTTTTGGTGACGTGCGTTTTTGAAACAATCACAAATGGGGTTTTTTTTAAAGAAGGTGTATATGTGTGGAGAACTATTTGTGACTATTTTACTAAAATAGTTACATATTATCCGACCTTAAGTGACCGTTTTACCCAATATTTGACCCAACTAGTTTTTGGTCCAGCGCCCCCACAAATGTACTAAACAACAATTAATTCGAAACACGACACAACCACGTTCTGCTCCCGCTAACTTTGGATTCGAAAACTTTTGTTGTGTGTTGTGTCATAAAATATTGTGAATTTGTAATTTCAATGTGACAATTTTTGTTTCGAAAAGTTTTCCAACCCGCTCAAAATTTCAGATTATCTCTCTCCCATTAAAAGAAAAGAAAAAGAAAAAGAAAAAGAAAAAACCCTAGGCTACTACTACTAACTGTCGCACTCTCTCCCCCACTGAACCGCCCTTTCTTCTTGCCTCCACCACCAATTATTAAATCACCTCAACCGATGAATAACCCTCCCTAATAGATCAGAGAACTGTTTCCCTCCCATACATGCTTCTTTACTCTTAGAAATTTAGAATTTCTTAATTTGACATCTGCACGTGTTGCTGAGATCATATGCTGATTGAGTCCTTATACTCGACAGGTTAAAGTATATTGAACAAGAACTGGTGAAGAAAAAAGGTAAAAACATTGATGTAGCAGATCAAGTTGAGAACGATCTTAAACGCGCGGAGGACGAATTATACATCATTCCAGAGCACCTTAAAGTGAGTTGGTACTACTTTATCTTCCCATCCTTCTTTTTAGTTTGAGCAATTTTTAGGAAAAAGATGTTATACTTTTATTCTATAGCAATTTCCCTTATCTTGAGTTTTACATCCCAACTGTCCAAGTGAGGGGTGGGGTGTATGTTCAGGTGATACTTGAGGATTTCATCAACAATACAAAAAAACAAGTGATTTTGGCTGATGACTTGACTATTTAGTATCCACTTGTTGTCAAATACCTTGTGTTGCTTCTATATGGAAGGAAAGCTATTTTTAGGAAAAAGGAACCAACATCTGAAATAGTATATTGGAATTAAGAATCAAGGAATAATTTCTCGAGTGACGAGCATTTTAAAGTAAATCCACTGCAATGAAAGGAAGGAAAACAAGAAAACTTTGGTGGTTTTTCTGAGTGAACATTATAATAATGGCTCAAAAGGGCACCCATATAGACGTGAGAGCAATCCGATATTATACACTTTCTTGCAATCAAAGTATCTTTTAAAAACTTGTCCTGCAATATTTTTCCATCCGGCTTTCTTTTTATTTGAGTAGCTTTTGTGGATGTTCAGATGATACCTGAGGATGCATCAAGTATCAACACCGAGTGATAATGGTCTCTGATTTGACTATACACTTGTTGTCAAATGCATCACGTAGATCCATAAAGAAGGATTTCATATATATAGAAAAAGAACATAAGTCTGAGGCAAAATGTTGGAATTAATTAGTGCTCGAGTTAGGAATTTGCTCCTAGTGCTCCAATTTTTTTAGATGCACAGTGTACTTCCTCTCCAAAGGTGTTAGGTTTGGAGAGTGATCCTTAATGTACTTCCTCTATTATTTAAAGGAGTTCAATTTGGTTTGTGGGATGCTAAAAAGATTCTTTTCAGAGAGGATAGTTCGTTTGATGGTGGCCCCCTTGCCATCGCTTTTCGGTTGTTGTTTGATCATCCGATTTAAAGTCTAACTTATTATGGACTGCGTGTTTGGATATGAGGATGACATATTTTTGAACTTTGGTCTACAAAGAGCTTTGAATTGTTGGAAAATTGATGTATGGGCATCTCTTATGGCTAAGCTCAACAGCTCATGTGGTGCAAAATTATAATAAGCAAGTGTGCCCAAGCAAGAAAGGTCTCGTTTATTTGAACTATTTTAGTAGAAGGTACACTCTCTCTATCACTCTATTCTCTCTCTTAGGGTTTTAAATTTGATTTTTTGGGGTTTCAATGCAACTTGATTAGCAAATGAAATTCATTCTAGGGGTTTTACTTAATTTTGGCTACACATTTGTTTTCTCTACTAATTTTACAGTCATGGGTTTTATCACAAGTTTCTTATAGAAAGTGTTGCTGCAAGGTCCAAGTTAGAGATGGAGGATGAGAAAGGGGAATGAGAAATGTGTAGTCAATTGCTTAGTCTGTTTCGTATGATTAGTTTATTTTGGGAACAATTATCCTTCTAGTTTTTGAAGGGAGTGACTTGCTATGTATGTATGAGGTAAAAGTGGCTATTAGATACTTTCATGCTTTGTTGTGGTATGCTAAGGTATTTGTTTGCAGATAAATGGTTAGACTAAAATTCTTTTTCTGTTAAATGGTTAGACTGAAATTCTTCTATGCTAAGGTTTGGAAATCGTTAAAGTATTATGAAGATCTTAAGTCAGGTTCCTACATACACCTAGCCTTTTGCTGTTGTAGTGGCTACTGCTCAAGCTATTCTTGATGAACAAGCACTTCAAGGTCATTGTTGCCATAGAGAGGCGGCTTTGTCTTTGAATATTTTCACATTGGGTATTAAAGAAGAGCGAATGAAAAGGCAATCAGGTGATGTTGTTTCACTCAACCTAAGATTTGCTCGATATCTATGTTCATTCAAAGTTTAAATTGTTTTGGGTAGTTAGGGTTTTTCACTTTTAGCTTTGACTGATCGAAAAAATCCTTAATTTTACTGAAAGTTTACAATTAATAAAATGCACTCAAATAATCAAGGACTATATTAGTTTGTGGTATTTAGAGTTGCATATAGGCTGACATTATAGTATTAGTGATGGTTTGACATTGTTACTCAGGCATCTTGAATATAGTACATAGTCAAGTGCATGTCATATTGTCACGATTTGATATAGGGCTACTGCCAAGAAATAAGTTTCCGTCAGAACTCATGTTAGTTATATTTGGATGCTACCTAAGTCCTGGTGATATGAAGTAGGTGATGGTCGCCTGGATTCTAGCTTAAGCTCTTATGTTATTTTGTTTAGGGTCAGGAAAGTAAAGAAGGAATCTACTTTTGTTGCTTGTAGTTTCATGGCTATGCTTTTGAACAAGGAATACTAAGAATTTCAAATATCTTGTACTATCGTATTATGCTGGTCCAGAGAGTACTTCAATTTTTTTTATTGCCAGTTGTCACTTGGTTTTGTGTTTGTCTTTCAACCGGTGGCTCGGGGCTGGCTCCTCACCATAACACCAAGAGTAGAAGAATATTCGGCGTGCTTGGTCCTGAATGCCTAAATGTTTGCTTGAGAATGAACAGTTTGTTTTATTTAATCTTTTCAGGTAGGTACAGAGATTTCCTTGAGACTTCCTCTAGCATCCTCATCTTCATTTGAGAGTATGTTCCATGAAATAGAAAGCTGCGTGATAAAACACACTATATCATAGACAAGTCGTAACAACGGTTTATGTTATGGTACTGAAAGTTATGGAATCTCAGTCACAACATTGGAGGATGTTTTTCTAAGAGTTGCAAGATGCGACGTAGAAGAAATTGAACATATGGAACCGGATAAGGATCTTGTTTTACCTAATTCTCTTGATTCTGATGTTCAACAGTATTCTCAGATAAAGGCTTCGTATACCAAAATACTCTGTGGATATTATAGGAAAGTTCTTGAGGCAGTATTCACCATAGTGAAAAGCAGGGCCGAAAATATCAGTTGAAAAATCAATTTTTTGCCAATATTTATCATTTTTTCAGCCTATCGACTTCGAAACATTCAAAATATCAGCTCCAAAAATTAAATTAATTTTAAATCGATATATATCAGTAAAACCGATATAAATATATATATCGGCGATATATTCCGACATATTCGATATATATCGTTTGACTTGGTTGGACAGTTTGACTTTTGACCGATTTTGTTGACTGTTGACCGATATATCCCGATATATATTGTTATATATTGGCGATATTTCTGATATATCCTGATTTTTCGATTTTTTTTTAATATTATCACCAAAATGGGCAAAAACGATATATCGATCCAATTTTTCGATTTTTCTAATATATATCGATTTTGGGAGGATCCGAAATATCTTCAAATCCCAAAACTTTCGACCTTGGCGAAAAGATCTTTCTGTTTGATTTTCACCATGGTTTTCGGTTTATTAGGTTTTGTACAGGGGCTCTGTTGTAGTTGTATCATCCCAAGGTCTACATTCTGGGAACATTTTAAAGCTCTTCTTATAAAGAGGGTAATATCTACTCGTAGGGACCGAAGAACAGTTGCTTTCCAGCTTGTGATCCCAGCTGTGTTCTTGTTCTTTGGCCTTCTTTTCCTCAAGCTTAAGCCACATCGTGAACAGTTGTCTGTGACCTTAACAACATCAGAGTTTAATCCTCTTTTACAAGGTGGAGGTGGTGGTGGTCCGGTTCCTTTCAATTTATCATGGCCAATTTCAGCAGCAGTACTTGTCTTTTTGTTTTTTACATCTTTCTTCCATAGTTTCATATTTATTCTGAATCGTGCCATGTACTACTGTTCTTCTCTACTTCATGACATGCAATTTCCAACTGAAAGCTTTCATCATGCAGGTTTCACATTATGTTGAGGGAGGCTGGATCCAGAGAGCTGAGCCAAGATCATATGAATTTCCAGATTCGGAGAAGGCACTAGCAGATGCTGTTGAAGTGGCAGGACCGAGATTGGGTCCAGCCCTTATTTCAATGAGTGAATATCTTATATCTAGTTTGAATGAATCATACCAGTCAAGGTGTCTCCCTTACTTCTATGCTTTACTATGTCTTAAATGTTTTTCCTTTTTGCGAAGAAATTTATTTTGGTCAAGTCAGAAAAATTAACATAAGTTTAGGAGGACATGGACCAATCATAAGACACAATTGGCAAGATCCCATCTCAAAACTTACTAGTTACGACATAATTCGTCTTTCACATAACTAAGGAATTCCTTTAATAGAATGTTCACATAGGTACAAGAGAAACTTTGCTGATCCAACATGGTGCATGCTTTCTTGACAATATTCACAAGAGGGGAGATGTTTTCAACGGCTTCTTTCTCGCTTTGCTATCCACCTCTTTACTTTGTGCTCCATAGTCGTACTTGACTTTGTTTTGTTTTTTCCATTTTTTGTTGGCCACACAACTACCACTTGAGGTCTTTAGTCCACAACAAGGTTGTTAGCAATCAGTGTTATGGATCTTGAGGTTTGTGAAGGATCATCACTCTACATACAGTAATCGTTAGTTATTTATGAAACTTTGTAAAGAAGGATCATCACTTTGTAAAGAAGGAATCTACTTCTGTTGCTTGTAGTTTCAGGTGCTTCTTAATTACTAGGTTTTTTTTTCCAATAATTCTTTTGTTTATGCTACTACACTTGGCTATATGATGATTATTTTCTTTTGTTTCCATGTTTATATGATGATTCTACTATAGAATGTTTCTTATATTTCAGTGGACTTCATCACCAAGTTGATGCTATTAGTCTCTATTTGAAATGCTGATATTTGGTAATGTTACTAGCAAAAGTGATAGTAGTTGTGTTTAGCAGTGTGCGCAGGGCATAAAGTTTGAGTCGTGTTCAAGCTGGGATTCCGCTACCTACACAAAAATGTTACCCCGTCGAGTCTACATTTAAGCGAACCAAGTTTCATTACTTGTCGATGTCTGCTAAAAGCTACAAAACTAACAGGTTAGACTGTTCAAACTAAAAAATTTATCGTTCATATACTTGCACTGATAATGAATTTTCGTAGTTTATTTTTCGACTCTTAGGCACTTAAAGTGTACATATACATTTTTTTTTTATCTCCTTGGGGGTAGGCTAAAGCATTGGCCATATGTTTATTTATTTATATATAGGTGCTTTGTACTTGGTTGTAAGTGTTTGAGTTATTCACAAAGGGTATGAGTTGTACATGTGTTCTCCAAGAACAATTAATGGGTATTAGACCTAAGTCTATCTTGGTTTAACTTAACAATGGACAGATTGTTTGTTTGCGATCAAGGTTTCTTATAAGATGCTTATAATGACTTCTAGCTTGTTTCAAATAGTTTCGGTCGATTTAACCCTTAGATATATTAACAATTGCAATTCTACTTATTCACATAGGTATTTATGATCTTAAGTTAACTATTTTGCATTAAACTATCATACCTACTAACGACTTACTTTAAATCCTTAAGAAATATCTTATGTATAATTAGTGCATGCCTAGATTACTTGGTTACCTTGTATATCGGTGCATTTATTGGTTATTTTATATCAAGTTATATTGAGTGTCACCACTTCTTTTCAATTGCAGGATTCAAGTGGGCTAGTGTGTTAAAAGATGTGAGATAGGATTTTGGAGTTCCCTTGGAGGAATGAATGCTACCAGTTGGGAAAGCGCTGTGGATTTGTCCAATTTGTTCATATGTGGGTGATCGACTTTGAAGAGATTATGTTATTTTTTCATTTAGATTTGGATTAGGATTAGGATTAGGCTGATTATATTTATATGAATTAGATGAGAAATGTGTTATTTACTTCATTACGTTTTACGATTAAGTAAAAATATATATTGGTTATCAAAGGGGATTGGAATGTTTCAATAAAATTAGCAATATATACGTATTACTTGAAATTTAATGGATCATATTTAGGTATGTTGTTTATTCAGAAGTGTAGTTTATTGCAGGTTCCCAATTTTGTGAGTTTTATATATATATATATATATATATATATATATATATATATATATATATAAAACTCACAAAATTGGGACATAAAATATTGGAAAGAGTCGCCAAGGGATGAAAATTTCCCTCGACCCATTTATGATAAATGAATCGGAGAAAACCCGGATAAAATTCCTTGCCTTAGGCCGATTTATTTCCTCGAAGGGGCAAAATTATCCTAACCTTTTTTTTTTTAGTTAGGTTCAAGTCCGACGGGAATAATATTCTACGACTAGCAATTCATTTATTTTCAAACCGACCCCTTACTATCTATTATTTGATTGACCAATCCTTTATATTGGGATGAGTGAAGAGTCAAATGTTTTGGCAATTCCTCGGGGGATGAATCAAGATAATTTTGAATCGAGCTCGATTTTGTTCATCCCTTGTAGTAATAATATCTCGGGTTTGCATCGATAACTTTCGGTATGTCTACTATACGCCATTAACTAAAATATGCCTATGGTTATATATATATATATATATATATATATATATATATATATATATATATATATATATATATTCACTTTTTTTCTTAATAAAAAAAAATATACATATCACGATTTTACCCGAACCGTCATGACTAATGGTACTTTTTATGGTTGTTCAAAAAGATGAATGCATAACAGTTTATTTAAAACCGTCACAAATGGTATGATTTGTTGTGACGGTTTTTGAGCAGTTGTTACTATTTTTTTTATGGTTTTATGACTGTTAAAAAGGATGAATGCATAACTGTTTATTTAAAACCGTCATAAATTATATGATTTATTGTGACGGTTTTTGAGCAGTTGTTACCATTTTTTATGGTAGAGAGAGGCTAGTCCAGAACAAATATTTGCGACGGTTTTGGAAAAAAAATAAATGACTCCCACTCCGTCACGGTTTTAGAAAAAAAAAAACAGTGACAAAAGACTTTTTGTCACTGTTTTTAACAGTGATATAAAGCCTTTTTTCTTGTAGTGCGAGTGGTTGCTAGGTCACGCCATTCTTCAAGTAAGTTGACCTCACGAGCAAGGATGGAATCGTTCTGACCAGATTTGACGATCTCAGAACAAGTCGTTGTAATTGTCAGCTCAGTAGAGATGACTACCTCAGTACCGTAGCATAGTGAGAATGGTAACTCGCCTATACTAGAACGAGCTATCGTTTTATGAGCCCATAGGATATTTTCTAGCTGCATTGGCCACTGGCTTTTGTTCTTTTCGATATTCTTTTTCAAGTTCTCCAGAATTACTTTGTTACTAGCTTCTGCTTGACCATTGCTCTGAGCATACTGAGGAGTGGAGAATGTGTGAACGATCTTCCACTTGGCCAAGAATTCTTTGACTATTTTTCCCTTGAATTGAGAGTCATTATCCATTACTAATGTGTGTGGGAGGCCAAATCTGGTAATGATGTTGGTCCAAATGAAGTTTCTGACATTAGATTCTTTGACATGAGCAAAGGGAATCGCTTCCACCCATTTGGTGAAGTAGTCTATTGCAGCTAGGACGAATCAAAAGCTAATGTTTTTCTGTGGGATGAATGGACCCATGATGTCCAAGCCCCACATGTGAAATGGCCAAGGGCTGGCAATGTTGATCAGTTCGTGAGCTGGCTGGATGATGTTGTGGCCAAATGTTTGACACTTAATGCATTTGAGTACATACTTCTTGGCATCGATCTGCATTCTTGGCCAGAAGTATCCTTGTGAGATTGTTTTGTGAGCCAAAGAGTGACCTCCTACGTGGTTCCCACATCTCCCTCATGGATTTCTGCAAAAATCATCTGACCCTGTTCTGGGCTTATGCACCTCAGATGGGATCCTCTAGTGGATTTCTGAAAAGTTTGTCGTTTACTAGGCAGTAGCGACCTGACTGATATTGAACCTGTCTGGCCTTGGTGCGATCTGCTGGTGATTTGCCAAACTAGATATAATCTATGATAGGTTGCATCCATGTTTGACTCATCTGACTGTCAAAGAGTGGGCATAGGTCGGTAACTTCTAGGACGTGCTCAGTTTGGTAAGCAGGTCGATCGACTACTTCGATAAGTAGTTTCTTGGGGTCACAGCTTAGTGTTTGGGTTGCGAGGTACGCCAAGCTGTAAGCGTGGTGATTCTCTTCCCGTAGGAAATGTTATATGGTAACTTTCTTGAAAAAAGGTAGTAATTGATCTACAACTTGAAAGTACTTAGCAAGGTTACCTTCATTGGTGGTATACTCATGGGCGACCTAGCGAACGACTAGTTGTGAATCGCTAAAGACTTTGAGATCCTGTACTTTAAGCTTTGATGCCATACAGAGTCCCATGATCAAGGCTTCGTACTCAGCTTCATTATTGGATGTCACAAAATTGATGCGAACTGATTTTTCTACCATGGAGCCATCTGGTGACACTAGGACTACTCCGACTCCGCTGCCACCTGGATTGCTAGCTCCATCCACAAAGAGTGACCATACCTCCGGGTCGTGTTCTTTAGAGGTCGGGGTATTATCTTCTGGTTCCCAGTTCAGGTTGTCAACTGGGAAATCTGCTAAGAAATTAGCAATGACCTGACCCTTCTGAGAGGTTCGTGGGGTAAACTCAATATGGTGTTCACCGAGTTCTTCTGCCCATATTGCCATGCGAGTTGTCTTGTTGGATTTGAGAAGGATCTACTTAAGTGGCAGGTCGGTGAGCATTTTGATTGGATGTCCTTGGAAGTAGGGCCTGAACTTTCTTGCTGAATTAAGTAGTGCCAATACTGCCTTTTCAATGTTTGAGTAGTTCTTTTCAGCTAGCATTAATGTCTTGCTGGTGAAGTAGATCGGTTTCTCAGCGTTCTACTCCTCTTTAAAGAGAACTGAACTGATAGGGAAGTCAGACACAGCTAAGTACTGCCCCAACGTTTCACCATTAATCGGTTTTGCCAGCATAGGTGGTATTGTCAAATAGTTCTTAAGAGTAGAGAACGCTTGGTGGCATTGCTCATTCCAAGAGAATTGTTCACCTTTTTTGAAAGACATTGGTTTCTGATGCTCTCGATATGAATCGGTTTAGAGCGGCCACCATTCCTGACAGTTTCTGTATTTGTTTCTTTGTTTTTGGGTTGGGCATGTCCAAAAATGATCGAATCTGGTTAGGGTTTGCTTCTATCCCACGCTGTGAGACTTGATACCTTATAAATTTCCCGGAGGACGCTCCAAAAAGGCATTTCTCAGGGTTAGGCTTCATTTGAGTTCGCCAAAGTCTGGAGAACGCTTGTGTGAGATGATCTAAGTGATCTCCAGTTTTCTTGCTTTTGACGACCATGTCGGTGACGAGTCGCTAGTAGGTCGCTCCAGCATTCTTGAGGCCGAACGGCAGGACGTTGTAATAGTAAATCCCTTGCTCTGTTACGAATGAAGTTTTCTCTTGGTCTTCTTCTGCTAGTGGGATTTTCTTATAGCCATTGTAGGCATCCATGAATGACAAAAGCTCATGACCACAGGTCTGGTCCACGAGTGGGTCGATTCTTGGTAAGGGGAAGCTATCCTTGGGAGTCTCCTGATTTAGGTGTGTAAAGTCTAAGCAAAGGTGAACTGTGTTGTTCTTCTTTGGGACTGCTACTATGTTAGCGACCCATTCAATGTAATCTACCTTCCTAATGAGGCCAACTTTTTTTAGATTTTCGACCTCTTCATTGATTGCTTTTTGGAACCTAAGGGATAGCTTTTGAGGTCGTTGGCAAACTGGTTTAGCATTTGGGTTGACATTTAACTTATGACATGTAATATTGGGATCAATTCCATGCATATCGATATACGACCAAGCAAAAACATCTTTATTTAATGATAAAAAGCTGACAAGTTGTACCTTGAGAGTAGGATCAAGGTTAGCTCCTACATAAATGAACTTGGGGTTATCCTCAGTTCCTCGGTTGACCTTTTCTTTCAGCTCGGACTGAGCGACCTTTAGGGTCCTGGTCTCTTGTGGTGTCTCTTTCATCTGAAGGGGTAGGGCGACCTCTGGGGTCTGGACTTCTGGAGGGATGTTTTTGACCGAGCCCCCAGTGTTCTTATTTACGAGTTCACTGCGGGGGGGGGGGGTCTTGGTCAAGGTCTTGACCTCAGAGATGAAGTCTTCTACCAGCTTGGTTTTGGCGATCTCTCCCTTGTTTTTTAGTGAAGCCCCAACAGGCTTGCTGACTGAGAGGATCTTATTACAGTTGTGAGCATTGAGCTGGTTGCTTCGGAGCTCCATCACGCCTCTGGGTCTGGGCAAACACAACACTTGATGAAGTGTTGATGGAACTGTTGACATCCAGAATGCTGAAGCGCGTGTTGATCCTGACCTTGTCTTCATGCGACCCCACTGAGATAGGTAGAATGATGTCCCCTATTGGGTCGGCTCATGATCCGTTGAAGCCATAGAGGGGGGCTATTTGATCCATCATGACTGACCTGTGCATGTTCATCTCCTTCAGAGTTTAATAGAATAGGATATCGCACGAACTGCCTATGTCGATCAAGACGCATTTGACAATCGAGTCGTTGATTTTGACGTAGACTACCAAGGCATCATTATGTGGGAGGCACACCTTGTTGAGGTAGGCCTCAGTGAAGGTGATGTCTCATGAGCTACGACCATTTGTGCTTGGGATGGGGGCCACTTGTGAGAAGAACTGGTAGACTTCCTGGAAGGCACCTACTCGTCTCCTTTTCTCCCTAGAGGACATGACAGAGTCATCCTGGAAGGTGATCATGTTGATGGTTCTGTTGTTGTCTCTGTCAGAGGAGTGCTGGCGATGCTCGTGATGAGATCGCTCACTGGAACGTCCTCTAGCATGAGAGTGAGCTCTGTTGTTGGGGCGAGGTGGAGTTCAGCTTCGCTCTCTGCGAGCCATGAGTTTGTGACGTAGATCGCCATCAGGTATATCAGTATAGTGTTTGATATGCCCTGCCTCGATGAGGTCTTGAAGGTAGTGCCTAAGCCCCCGGCATTCGTTGGTCTCATGGCACTTTGCTTTATGGAAAGCGCAATACGGCTTCTCTGGTATGTCTTCTAGCCATTTTACCTCAAGTCGGTAATAGGCCGTGTTTTTTATTTTCTCTAGTATGTAACTTGGAGATCTTGTAAGCACAGCGAACTCTCTTTTGGTTTGGGTTCGGATGCTGGACTGTTGACCCTGTTGCCTGGGTCACTTCTTGGAAGACGGGGCGCTATCTGAGATCGCCGCGACCTCGCCTGGTACCTTCAGTCTTTCTTTTTCGAGACCTTCAGCAAGCTTGATGTACTTCATGAGCGACTTGGACAGATCGGTATTCTTTCTGATCACGTTGGTGAAGGCCACTATGGCGAACGACTCCTTGAGGTCG
Organism: Coptis chinensis; assembly: GCF_015680905.1. Taxonomy (NCBI): domain Eukaryota; kingdom Viridiplantae; phylum Streptophyta; class Magnoliopsida; order Ranunculales; family Ranunculaceae; genus Coptis; species Coptis chinensis. Next base: position 68,929,063 of record NC_141457.1, on the reverse strand, counting down.
CTTTCCATAGACAGTAGCTCTGTTTTAAAACGTCCTAGGAAGGTGTGAATTAGTTCGTCACTGTTCTGAGACAATTGGAAGAGTGAATTGAGGTCGGCTGTCTTACGTCTGTTGTGGACGTACTGGCTGGCGAACTGGTTAGTGAGCTTTTCAAAGTTGTCGATTGAGTTCGGACCTAGCGAGTAGAACCAATCGAGAGCTCCATCTTTTAAGCTTGATGGGAACAAGCGGCACTGTAGGTGGTTGAACTCTTGTGCACTATAAAGTGCAAGGCTCTGAATGTAGCGAGCTACGTGCTGACCAGGGCACATGCTGTCGTCGTACATTGCTAACCAAGGCTGAATGAAATCTTGGGGGGAGGGTTTATTGAGTACCTCGAATGTGAAAGGTGATGCCCGGTACGTCTTTAACATCTTTTGGATGACCTGAGTGGCGTCCTTCTTGCCAGTGCTCTGTTCTATCCACTGGGAGAGGCTGTTGATTTGCTGATTGACCTCATTGATCCCGTCCTCAGCGGTAACTCCGTTCGGGTTCTGGGACTTGACCTGGGTTTTGAGAGCGGCATTCTCCTACCGGAGTTGGGTGATGCTGCCGTTCATGGCTTCCATCTGGGTAGCCATAATCTTCAGTTGATCCTGGAGGCTTTTCATGCTTCGTGGGCTTGAAAATTGACGATTCTATGAAGATGGTTGGAAGAAGTGGAAATTTGAGTAAATGAATTTTCAAGTAATTTGATCCACATATGGCGTCAATGTAAAGGTTAAGTTTCGTTTAACCTTACTGGAGTAGGCAATTTAGGGAAGATGGGTTGGTTGATTGGGTTTGACCGAGTTCGTTTGGACAAACTGCCTACGTATCAAGTTCTCTCTGCTGGGGAGAGTCTTGAATCAAGTCAGATGTAGTTCCTCCTCTTCTTTATATAGGTGAGGGTGCTCGCGCCTCCCCCTCTCCCGTGTCCAATCAAGTTCTGAACTTGATGGCACTTAAAAAGCCATAAAGGCGTCCTGCGGTGGAGTAATGGTGAGCGCATCTGCAGCTCCGGTCTTTAAGGTGACAGCCAGGCCATACGTTACTAGACGTTGAGGTGATGGACAATATGAGCATTCTGGATGCTTACCGTTATGGATACGGACAATCTGAGGGGGTAGCGTTCAGGGTGTTAATGAGGTCACATGACCTATATGAACTGATCCTTAGCGACCTGGAGGCATAGATGAGTGTTACCGTCCTGGTGTGCTGGACACGTGCTTAATATTATTGGGAAGTGTATATTACTCCCTCACAATAAACAAAAATTTAGCAGTAGAGGCGTTTAGCGGGTGGAACTGAGTTGCTTAATCTGGGTAAGTGGATTAATTAAAAGCTTAGAGAGACATACTGATAATGCCATAATGTACACTGAGGGAAGGAAATACAATAATTCTAGGGAGGCAGGGTTTTGAGCCCATTCCTCCCACTCACTCAGGAGCCCTTTAATTTACAAAAAGAAAATAATTAAAAAAAAAAATACTAATAATGGCTTCTCTTCTGTGTGTGTCTCTATCTCTAAGTATGTATCTGAAAACACCCATCCCCATTTGAAACCCCCTTTCATCAATAAAAACATCATATATGAATTTAATGTCAACATGACTAATATAAAAACACCTCAATTTTTTATTTTGCTGTGTTGGGTTTTCTATAGAATTTTTTTTTTTTTTTTTTTTTTTTTTTTAGCTTTAAAATTGAGAACTTTGAGGTTTTAGGAGATACCCTCAATTCCCATTTTAGTTTGAATGATCTTAAGTTCATTTGATTTTGGATTAAGATTTGGTGATATATTAGGGATTTCTTGAATGATCTTGAGGTTTGTTTATTTCTAATGAATAGTAGCCACTACCAGTAGGTGTTATTAACTTTTTATGATGATGATGGTTGATGGATGATGACAGTTGTAAACTTACAGAGGTGAAAAAAAAAAGTCATTGTGAAGAAGAAGCTTAATTACTTGGCATGCATTTGTTTTACTTTTTATTTTGTGATTTAAATGACAGAGGAGCAAAATTTTCCTTCCACGTCGACAGGTCACTAGAACGGGCTCAAAATCCTGTCTCCCTAGAATTATTAAAGGAAATAATACAAAAAGGAAATAAGATTTTAATGAGCTCCGAGTAGATATATGTTTCTCTTAGGAGAAGTTGTTGATTGCCAACTAATTGGAATACTAGTAAACTATAAAGGAGTGGAATCGACCTACAACTGTAAAATTGTATAACAGTATAAGGGAGTTCTGTAAAAAAAAAAAAAAAAAGGCAGTTTTGACTCCTAAACTTGTCCAATATTATTAGCGGAGACCCTGAAGTTCACTTTAGGCAATTTAAACCCTGAACTTGAAGAACGCAAGCAGGTCTGTTCCGGTACCTGAAAGAGGATGTGACAACTTCTTTTCATGCATAAAATTTTATTTTAATGACTTGTAATCCAATCAAACTACACCTGGCGAGTGGGCAAGCGCTGAGGTGTCCTTTTAACCCACATCAGCACTAACTAAATCACACACTCCTCACGTGACACTAACTTTCCCACAACATCAGATCCAACGGTCAGCACGCGACATTAAAATCGATAAACCAAGTTTAGCGCCAATTATTTTCACAAGTTTTATTTTCCCTCTCTCAACCCTCGAAACCCTAGTTTTAAAATTTTCTAATTAAAACTGAATGAAATCGATAAAATTAATCCCTAGTTCAACGAAAAAACAAAGATATTGAAGTTAGTTGATGCTGATATTGTGTGAATTCGATCGTTGCAGCTAATTGATTGACTGATGAGGAGATCAAGTAAGTAATTTTATAACAAATGTTAAATTTCTCAATGATTGTTCAGTTTAAATAGATTTTTTTAGTTCTATGAACGAGTTTAAATTGATTTTTTAGTTGTATGAACAATAGATTCAGTAGAAGTGATAAAAATGTTGGTATTTTTTGTTAAAATTGTCTTTGATATTGTTAGGGTTTTCTGTTCATATTGTTAGGTCGTTGTAGTTATGGGTTTTTAAATTTGAATTAATTTTTTTTGTAGTGAATAGTTTTTTCATCTTAAACATACATCATAGAGGAACTTTTCTTAATATACCCACATTACACTATACTGGTGGTGATATGACTGCTTCTTATGAAGATATGACCTCAAATTTGACATATCTTGAATTGAGGAGTAGGGTAGTTGACTTGGGTTATCATGCTAGAACTATAGATAGAATTATATTTAACACACCTGGTTTTGAGATGATGAATGGAATAAGCAAGCCAATTGCAAATGATGATGATGTAAGGCTAATGATAAAACAGGCTAAGGTTTTTGGGGCCTTGGATGTTTATGTTCATCACAAACAACCTAGTGATGCGGATAGTGAAAGTGAAGTTGATAGTGAAGCTGAAAGTAATATTTCTAGTTTAGATAATGTTTCTGATGATGAGGAGCTTATTGAGTTTAGGAAGATAAGGCTTGAAATGAGGAATGGAAATAAGCATACTACAATGGAAGGGACTAGTGCTGAAGAGGGTTCTGATGTGGTTGAATGTCCTCGATCATGTTGTTGAAAGTGAAGTGCCTAATGTGGTGGAAGGTGAGGTTCCTAATGTACCTGATGTTGTTGTCTCTGATAACATTGAGTACACTGGGTATGATAGTGAATATGGGAATTCATAAGAGAATGAGAGCCTCAATGAGAGTGATGAAGATGATGGTGTATGAATTAGGAAAAAGAAAAGTAGGTGGCCCACATTTGATCCTAAGACTGATATTTTTAGTATTGATCTTGCATTGGGTATGAGATTTGCTAGTAAAGAAGAGTTTAAGGAATGTATTAAAGACTATGGAGTAGGACATGGATACCCTATTATGTGTAAGAAGAATGAAGCAGATAGGGTAACAATTGTATGTTCTAGGGGAGAGGGATGTGACTGGAGATGTCATGCCAGTCCAATGCAAGTTGAGTGTACTTGGCAGATAAAGTCATTAAACAATGTGCACAGGTGTAAAAGGGATTTGAATGCTAGGTTTTGTAATTCTAGATAGCTCTCTAAAAGATTTAAACCTGAAATCCTTGCCAACCCTAAGTGCAAGTTAGAAAATTTTAAATTTGCAGTTTTAAAGAGATTCTCTATGAATGTTTCAATTGATCAATGTTCTAGAGCTAAGATATTTGCATTAGGTGAGATGGATTTAATTATGATAGAACACTATACCAGAGTACATGATTATGCACATGAGTTATTTATTAGAAATCCAGGTAGTACTGTGAGAGTGCACTCTGATAATCTGGTTTCCAATGATGATACTTCTCCTAAAATTTTCAAAAGATTTTATGTATGTCTTGATGCCTTGAAGAAAAGGTGGAAAAGTGGTTGTAGACCTATCATAGGATTGGATGGTTGTTTCTTGAAGGGTTATATAAAAGGATAGTTGTTGGCAGCTATTGGGAGAGATGGTAATAACCAAATGTATCCAATTGCATGGATTGTGGTTGAAGCTGAAAACAATGACTCTTGGCTGTGGTTTGTGGAGTTGTTGGTTGATGACATTGGTCAGTCAAATATAATGGGGCTGGGTGGACTATTATATCAGACCAACAGAAAGGGTTAGTTGAGGTTGTTCACTCACTCTTGCTATTGGCAGAACACAGGTGTTGTACGTGCAAGGCACATATATGCCAATTTCATAAAGAGATATAGTGGTTCTATGTTGAAAGGGTTGTTTTGGAAGACTGCTAAGAGTGGGGACAAGTCAATGTTTGAGGCAAACATGAAAAGAATTGAAGTTGTGAGTAAAGATGTTGTTGATTATTTGAGGAACAAACAACATCTAAAGCAGTGGCGTAGAGCTTTTCAACTTGAAACATCTTTTTGTGATGCATTAGAGAATAACATGAGTGAGTGTTTTAACAATTGCATCTTGAGGGCAAGGTTCAAACCATTAATTCACATATTAAAGGACATCAGACTTTACATAGTGAGTAGGATTCAGAAAAGAAGTGTTTTAATTGAGAAGTGGACATCAGACTTGTTGTCACCAAGAATTAGGAAACAATTAGAAGATAACAAGATGGATAGTAGGAACTGGCAGTGCACTTACCATGGGGGTTCTGAGTTTCAAGTAATTGGTGAAAAGGATGCATTTGTTATTGATTTAAAGAAGAAGACATGTGGATGTAGGTCTTGGAATCTGACTGGAATTCCTTGTGCTCATGTAATTTCTGTAATTTTTACTGCTATTGATAACCCAGATAAGTATGTGCACCCTTGGTATATGGTGGAGATAGTTAGGCAATCTTATGCTGAATATATAAGGCCTATAAATGGTGAACAACAATAGGTCAAGCAGCATTTTGCTACATTGTTGCCTCCAAAGGCCAAAATGACTCTTAGAAAACCCTAAAGAAACAGAAGGAATGATCCACATGAGGAACCAAGTAAAGGGCCCAAAATTTCAAGGAAGGGAAAACAGATGAGATGTTCCAATTGCAATGAACTAGGGCATAATAAGACAGGATGTAAACAAGATAAAAAACCAGAAGCAAAGCCAAAGTAATTGCATGTAAGTTGATATTATTTTTACTTACTTAATTTAAACTACATTTGTATTGAGCTTAGTTTTTTTTACTTTATTGTAGGTTAAAAGGAATACTCCAGTCACTGAGCCAGAAGCAGAGGGGAAGAACACCACTGCTCCTCCAAAGGCTATAGGAAAGCCTCCAAAAAGATCAAGGAAGGAAAAGGTAAATATGTCTCACCACTGCAATATATTGTTTTCAATGTATCTTAGCAATATCAATTTCTCATGTGTAGGCCCCAAGTACACCCTCAACCAGTACTGCAACACCATCTGGAACAGATACAAGAGAGATCCCCTCAAGCAGTGCTGCAGCTCCAGTTTTGGCTTCACAAACTGCATCAAATGCGCCAAGTGGAACAAAAGTCAGAGCATCCAAGGTGAAAGCAACTGTTACACAAGTTAATACTGCTTCAAATCAAAATGTTCAAGGGCACAAATGAGTGAAGTTCTAGATATTTCAAGTCCAGCCAAGAGTACTAGATCAAAAATTTCAAGTGCACGAGAGAGTGAAGCTCCAGTTAGTTGTTTCACTGAATACCAGGGCACAAAAACGTGTATTGGGAATGAAACCTAGTGGTAGGGGCTATAAGCCTAAGAAATAAGAGTTGAGAACTATGTATGTTGTTGGTATTTTGAAGGAACCATGTACGTCAGGAGAATCCTATTTCATGATGTTTTGATTTCTTGAAGTTTATGAACACTGTGGTGTCACTATTAAGAGATGCAATGACAAGAACAAACTACTTTTTTTTGTTCTTATACTTGTTTTGGTATGGGAACTTTTGGTATGTGTGTTATTTTAGATATGTTTCTTTTTCCTACTTGAATAAGGGACCAAAATAGGGAACAAACACCTTGTGAATAGATGTACCCATTAACTTCTCATGTATATTTCCTTTTTTTCCAAAGTGTCATAAGCACTTTCCAACAACTTGACTCACTGCAATTCCCATGCCTTATCAAGAAAGGCCTATAAAACACATCACACATACACCTTATAATGTAGATTTTGACTGGCAGAAGTTTCAGTTAAATAAAATCTACACTTTAATTGAAACACAAATTAAAGAAGACCTAAAAATCTCTCTTTTATTGAATCTCACAACTCATAAATTTCAACACCCTGGAACCCTAACTACAAGCCTCTTATTTATACTAATAACAATAAAACAACAACTAAACTAGTGGGCTCATGGCCCATGAACTTGGACTCGACTAAGGGGCGCACGCCCTCAACATCAGCAATACACTAATATTCTACATCACTCTCCCCATGTTGAAGAAGCTTGTCCACAAGCTAAAGCAGTGGAGCGCCTGAAGCTGGAAACACTGACAAAGCTTCATGCTGGAAATCTAGGAAAAGATCAGGTGGCTTGGCAACAACATCTTCGACCTCATCTTTACCTTCAGCTAATAAAACAGGGCGCTTTTTCTTCTTAGGACACTCGGCAGAAATGTGACCCATAGGGCCATAACGCCACATTCAAAGCATTTTCTAGCAGCACTATATGAACTAGCAGCCGACACAGGAGTAGCAGTAGGAACTGCACTTGTCAAACCAATGTAAGGAGGTGCTGATGTCACATTAGGTGAAAACACTTTTTCAGCACGCAAGGCATACTTAAATTCAGTAGCCATGTCATCAATCTCAAACATGATAAGTGTTTCACGAATTGCTTTGTGCGGGCCATTCAGATAATGACCCACTCTCTGTTCACCCGTTTCAACCAACCCAGCACAAGTACACAACAACTGAAAGTGCTCATTATATTCTTGAACTGGAGACAATTGTTGTTTCAAATTTTGTAGACGAATGAACAAATCTTGCTGGTACTGTTTAGGAACAAAATGAGCATGTAACTCTCGACGCATAGTAGACCAAGTGCAGACATGATAAGTGCTCAAAAAGTGCTATTTAACCCTCGATTATGCCTCTTGTTTAGCCATCTTAGTGGACTAATAGTGTTTGTAAGTTATGTTTTATGATTCTACAGGAAAAAAAGAGAGTTTTGTAGAATATTAGAGAAAATGAGGTAAAACGAAGCAATTCGGAGCATTAATGATCACATGGGAGGTCCGTGGACAATCATAGAGAAGGCCAAGGAATTGGAGCTATTAAAGATGCGACTTGGACCTATTTTAAAGTCTATTTGAAAGCCCAAGGCCAAAGGATTCGTTGCTTGGACCAAAGCCCGCAAAAGAGGATAGAAGGATAAAGCAGAAGGGAGAAAATCGGCTTATGCGTCTGGGACGCATGGATCGAGCGTCCAGACGCATTGATCAAGTCTGGGACGCATGGATTGAGCGTCTAGACGCATTGATTAAGTCTGGGACGCGTGAATAATGCGTCCAGACGCATGAATCGACAGTGTAGCCAATTCCTTCTCAGTTTTGGACATGAAGTTGGACTCTGAAAGAAACCTATTTGTATTAGGAAACAAATGACGGTTTGGAATGCTTCTAGAGCTCATTGTAACCACTATAAATAGAGGACCTAAGTGCCTCATGTGGAGAGCCAATTCACTTATATTCTTGTCTCCAGAACTTGAGGCAGAGAGAGATTAATAATAAAATATCGGTTTTAACTAGCTGAGTCTTAATAAATTAGTCTTTCTAGTCTTATGTTCTTCAACTCTTCTTCTTCTCGTTCTTCGTGTTCTTCCTTCTATATGGAAGGCTAATCTTCTCCTTCAATGGAGGAGATGAAGCCGGTGCTTAAGGTTTAATGATTCTTCTGGTTTATGGTGTTCTTCAATCAGGTTAGTTCTTTATGTTTTTAGTTATTAGTTCCATTGCCCACACCAGGGGATGGAAGTATAGATTAAGGTTTTTATTTATTACAATTGAATATCATGCTAGTTTAGGGTTTTATTTATTGCAATTGAATATTTGCTAGTAATATGCTTTTATTTATTGCAATTGAATATAATGCTAGAATAGAGTTTTATTTATTGTAATTGAATATTATACTATTATTCTCTACTTTTCTTCTAATTGTGTAGTGTTTTAGAGTAAGGGAAGTATTCCTTGTGTTTGCCTTAGATGGTGATTCATTGAATAGCTGCCCAAGCTCACATAAAAGGAAAGAAGATACTTGTGTTTGCCTTAAGTAGAGTTAATTGTTTAACGATGTTTCACCCAAAAAGGCATCGACACTCGCTCGATTGCCCGATTGTAGTCTACTTGGAGAACAACATGAAGCAAAAAGTCATTGAATCAAAAGCATTGGTGGATTTGAATCTCTTGAATCTATCTCTCTCATATTCTCTCCTTATTTCCAATTCTTAGCTTTAGTATAAGTTTAGTTAGTTTAGTTTAGTTTAGCATTAGAATCTACAATATCTATAATCATAGTTTTTAATCCCTCAAACCCCCTTTCCAGTCCTGTCCTTCATATAAACATACACTTAAAAGTGGAACGATACCCTACTCATCCTTTACTTATTGAGGGATAATTAGGTTTTGATACGCTTCTATTTGTTCAACGACCATCATACATCATACATCTACATCATCTATACACATCTACACACACAAAAAGAGGCAGTGTCAAGACACGCCTGTAACCTTGATTAACTCTCTACATATTTAACTCATCCCACCATACCAAAGCATAACCCTTCAATTTAGTAGCAGCTAATTTAACCTTCTTACCATCATCTAGGTTTTTATAATCAAAGGCCTTTTCAATTTGATTAAGCCAATCAATAAACTCATCAAGATTGAGTTTACCATCAAAAGTAGCCACATCGATTTTAATATCACCCACTTGACTCCTCTCCAATATTCGGAGGAAACAATTAACATCAACAATTATCAATATTTTGAATACTATGATCTTCATCAAAATAATTAAAATGATCATACCTTTCAAAATCACCTGCTTGGTGATTAGGTTCACGGTCTGGCCTACGACCACTTCGATCAGTAGAAGGAGAAGAAGGAGGAGATGGAGGCCAACCCCTATTCTCTTGCCTTGCATTGCAAGGAATGGATTGTTCTCAAAAATTCCTATCACCATCAACCCAGCGCTGTATAGGACGTTGGTAACCACGACCTCTACCTCAAACCTGATTAACACGCAGATTCTCACACCCTTGTTGAGGAAGATGCACACCTCTAGCCGCCTCTTGCATTGGTAGACCTTGATTTTGGCCATTAAGGTTTAACCTTGGCTGAAAAATCGGATCTTGTGGCCCTTGGGGGCGCACGACAGGTAGCTCTCCAACACCTTCATCACCTTGACCATCTCCAACAATAGGTGGTATACGATCACCTACTTCATCCGGGGGATGAACTTCATTGTTGTTATTTACTCCAACAACTCTTTCCTCACCATTATTTTCTGCATCAATAAGCGCAAAAGGGTTTCGAAGAGGGATTGTACCATTACTCTACAATGACGCATCATCAGTACTAGCCACTGAACCATTATTCTGTGGTGGTGGCGGCTGTTGCGCCTCTCTCTATACTATGGCTATTGTTGCAGTAAAGTTCTGGAACATCTGTGTCATGTTTTTCATGTTTTCCTCTAAACGAAACATGCGAGTATCCATGGATGGAGGATGACCTCAAGTTGCTCTGTTATTCAGCATAATAACTCAAAAAAAAATTGACTTTTCAAGAAAAGAAAAAATCTTCGTGAACCCTGGGTGAACAGTACTCGATGAACAGTGTTTTCGGTGAATAATATCGTGAATAGTAACCCCTGGACTCAATCTGCTCTTATACCAAATAATGTAGATTTTGACTGGCGGAAGTTTCAATTAAATAAAATCTACACTTTAATTGAAACACAAATTAAAGAAGACCTAATTAAAAATCTCTCTTTTATTGAATCTCACAACTCATAAACTTCAACACCCCGGAACCCTAACTACAAACCTCTTATTTATACTAATAACAATAAAGTAGCAACTAAACTAGTGGGCTCATGACCCATGGCCTTGGACTCGACTAAGGGGCGCACGCCCTCAACATCAGCAACACACTAATGTTTTATATCACCTTCACTCACACCATTTCTCATGGATAGTGGAAAAGGCAAGGGTAAGGCATTGCAATAAGTTGCATTGGCAGAGAAGAAGAAGGAAAAAGAGTCAAAAGCAAAACAGAAAAATAGAAACAATGCAAGCAAAATAGGAAATGGAAAATCATCAAAGAAACCAGTTACTGAGTTCAACATAACCATTACTGATGACCCAGATGTTGATCAAAGGAACTTTCTTGAGCACATGCAAACCATATTAGCTGAAAATGATGATGAAGTATCTGAAAGTGTTGGGAGTTCTTGAGACGTAGTGATATGGTGTGAGTGAACATTATTGTTCCTGTCATGCTCTGTTTTTAGTTTATTTTCATGTCTATGTTACAATGTTGTTCTCAGTTGATCTATTAATCTTTTTATCTATTAATGTGGTTTATCTATTAATGTTGTTGGATGATTCTATTTTAAAGACAAACATAAAATATTTCCATTCACAAATTTGAAACTAAAAAAACCAAACTAAAACAGAGGATTTCACTTGAACCAAGTACAAACAAAGTAACCAAAGAGAAATACAATAATCCACGTTTTAATATCAAATCTTCTTCTCGGTAGAGCAATCTCTCTCCTCAGTTGTTCAATTTGTTGAAGTTCAGCTTCAGTTACCATCGGTGGATCGATTCACTCGAAGTATCCACATTTTTCAGGATAGAATCGACAACCCAAGAATCTCCTCTATGGATTATTTGATGTTCTTGAAACTCTCATCACTGGGTGATACCCACAAAAGTAATACTCACCGCCGGAGTTCACAGAAGCAGCAGACATTTGTAGTTGACCTTAAAAAAAAAATTGAATTAGACAATTACATAATCCACAATATCAATTAAAGACACCATATAACAAACACATTTGAATGTTAGAGAAAATCTATTCAATTGAAATAAATTTGGAGATTTTTATTTTATTTTTATTATTATTATTATTATTTTAAGTGGAGAAGGTGACAGTTGGAGAGAAATGGGAGATGGGTTATACCCGTTGGAGAGTAATAACCAGACGGGACCGCGTGGGTTAATTGAAGAGATGTCGTGTGCTGACAGTTGGATCTGATGTTGTGAGAAAATTAGTGTCACATGAGGAGTGTGCAGTTTAGTTAGTGCTGATGTGGGTTAAAAGGACACCTCAGCGCTTGCCCACTCGCCAAGTGCAGTTTGATTGGATTACAAGTTAATAAAATTAAGAGTTCGTCTACCCTGAGGATATCCTCATAGGGACGACATCCGATACCGTTGGATCTTCCAACGGTCCGAAAATCAAAAACAAATTCACATTCTCTCTCTTCCTTTTTGTTTTTGATTTTCGGACCGTTGGATCCGAGATCCAACGGTATTGGCACACTCATCCCTATAGGGATATCCTCCGGGTAGCCCAAATCTAAAATTAAATTCCATGCATGAAAAGAAGTTGTCAGTTGTCACATCTTCTTTCAGGTACTGGACTTTTGTGTCCCAAACAGACCTGATTGCGTTCTTCAAAGTTCTGGGTTTAAATTGTCTAATGTGAACTTCTGAGTCTCCGCTAATAATTTTGGACAAGTTCAAAGGTCAAAACTGCCTATTTTCCGCGTGTAAACTATAAACTACAAATGCCAAACGCCAAAGAAAAGCAGCATATAATTTCAATAAACAACAATCTCAAATCCTAACAAATGGATTTTAAATTACAAAGTATGACAAAAGGCATTAAGTGAGACATTTTGAGTATTGAGCACATCACTTGCAGAAAAACTGGACTGTGCTCAGTTATTGTGTCAGCTGTCAACATAATACTGCTACAAGATTATTATCAGAAAGCTTAATGATACCACATAAAAAGTAAACAAAAATGTCATTCTATTGCATAACATGAAAATAAATAAGTAATTAAGATGTGCATTCCACCACAAGTACGACACACCATACAAGGAATTTAACCGCTTAAGTCTCCACTTATGTAAGTAACGTAACCCCAGTTAAGCCCTCAAAATCTTAGAGAAGAAAGGATGATAACTGACTTCCTAAAAAAATGTGGCAACAGTTGCTGAAATTTAAAGAGACTAGGTTAAGAAAGATAATAGGTCTCCATGGCACTTAAGCATATCCCAAAGGTACCAAACTCATGCCGTAAGGAACCGTTTTCGAGAAGCCATCGTAGTCAATGATGCAGAGTTCTTCCATCGTTCTACCATGAAGGTTATACAAGTAGATCTTGGTGCCTGACTCACTCCTTTCGTTTTGATAACTAAAACTGAAACATAATTTGACAACCAAAATCCCATCCTTGTAAAGTAAGGGTTCAATCCATGGAGGAATTAGCAACCCCAAGGGAACCAGATTAGCAGCACTTTTTGCATCACTATATTAGAAATGTGGGTACTCTTCCTCCAGTGCAGATAGGGATATCTTGTGTTTATGTACCCATTTGGGTCCAGAATCCAGCATCCAAACAAAAAGACCACCTACAGATTTTTTTTTGATTGGTTACAAATACCAGCTACAGATATTAGAATAAAATGAAGACAGTCTTCAGACTCCCCAATGGAAATTTCATGAAGGCCCTCAAATGGATGTCTCCACCTCCTCCGAACAGGTAACTTAATAAAGTTGACCTGCTCTGTTTCCACATCAAAGGCAATAAGAAAGTCTCCCCAACTCTTACCACTCCAGCAACAAAAACCACTTGGCTAAGGCCACAACGCAGACGATCGCAGTCATAATCACACTGAAAAATACCCAGTACTCTCCATTCTTTAGTCTTAGAAGAGTAAACTTGAAACAGGAATCTACGATATTCTTCCTTGCTGACAGAAACAATTTTCAAGTTTGACAGTTCATCAACCGGATGGCAAAATGGATCGAAAGCCGAAGCAAGTTTTTGATCACGATCACCACCCTTAGGCCACTCTATTTGGACATATTCCTTCTCGGCAGGGTTGCAAACATAGACATGCTTGACAGGATATCGAATACTAGAAAAAGCAAAGCAGCCCATTGCTTGAGGCAATAAGATCAACCTCCTCCGGAAGGAAGTCCAAGATTTTGTTTTGTATTTGCTTAGAACTATAGGAAATATATTTGACTTGATAAGACAGATCCATGAAACCTTGACAAAAGAAACCAGAGATACTAGGATTTACCATATGACAATGAAGTCTTCGAAAGAAATCAGACTTAATAAAGTTGCGCCACTCTTTGGATACAGACTCAAATCTGAGCAGAGATTTAGCTGGCAATCGAGATAGGACTTCAATTGCACTCCCATTCTCCATCTCCTGTAGTAAGATAGAAAGAACAATTATGAGAAAGCAATCACTCATATGAACTGTTTTAAACATAAAGTGAGAAAACACTAATCACCTTCTCAAACATATTTCATTTTACCAATAACGCAACAAAAAAGAAAATGATAATGAGATCCCATTAGAGGTGCTCTAATTATCTCGAATTACAGGGTGAATGACCAAACAGTTAGCACCAGCAGTCCAGCACACTGCATTGTAATTGGCATAACCTAATTGTGTTGGGATTTAGGGCCATTTTAAACTATTTAGTTATAACCCAAAAGATTTATGGAAGCTGAAACAAGCATTAATCTGAACCCAAAAACCAAGATAAAATGTTAGAAATGTGATGTGATCATCTTATAAACAAGAAAACTAAAGTAATGCTAATGCTTACGTTATAAGTCACCAAATTGCAGAACAAGTTGTTGTATCGTCTGGCTACCTTACTGTTTTCGTTACACAATTTTTTTTCTTCAGGGCTCTTTCATTTCAAGTGTTTAAGGAGTGGCAGTTCAAGAATGAGCGAGGTACTGAGGTCTGTGACTGTGACTGAAAGAAGAATTGGTCTGGGTTTGGGTCCATACGTTAGGCCCATAACTATAACTCTAGAAGGCACCCTCAAAGCTCAACTTGTGCAGTTGCATGAAACTGATGAAAGAGAGGAGATTCTCTGGAAACACAGATTGTAATATACACATGCTTATAAATTGCATGTGTTACACCTTTTCTGCTCTTATACTCTTATCGGAATATTTCTGGCTGATACACAGAACTTTTCTATGAAATCAATCACTATTCACCAACATGAATCTGAAATCACCAGTATCTAAAACTGATCAGGCAATGGACTAGTATAACCAAGTGGCGTTAGCAGAGAAGATAAATCCATCATCTGTTTATTCTTTTTGTGAGGACAACATAGCCAACAACCATCACAGATGGACAGAGAACAAATTACAGGACAATTCCAGGTCTTCGGTGGATGCTATACAAAGGAAACAGGGCGGCAGTCCTATAATTCAACACTTGTGGAAATCAGTTGTCCCTTGAGGCATGATCAATTTATGGAAGCTAACGGGCAGAGTCATCCACGAAGTCTAGTAGGTTAGCATGGACTTCAAACTCATCATCATGGTAGGAATCTTCAAAAAGAAATTTTGTTAAGAAGTTTCGAACTAATGAGCCATCACGCAGCACGCATAACAGCCAGGGCCGGTTCAACCCCTAGCAAAATAGGCAACTGCTTAGGGCCCTGCAGCCCAAGGGGCCCAATATAATTCAGCCCAATGCTTTCTTTTCAGCCTACAATCGTTTTTCTGGCCCTTATTTAAGGGTTAGATAAGGTACATTGGAATCTATGAAATAACGTTAGACATCCATTGGCATTTGGCGTTCTTTGACCAAAAAAATTTCTCACATCCATTGGCATTTGAACTTTGCCTAGGGCCCCTGATTGTCTTGAGCCGCCCCTGATAACAATGCCTTTATTTGTCAATCAGCAAGAACTTCTGTAGTATACTTGTTCTTACATCATTTCGTTCATCAGCCAAAACATAACTTAGAGCATTTGCAATGCAGGTGATAGAGAGGGGGTAGTGATAATTATCACCTACTTGGGTCCAAAACTGCTGTGCAATGCAGGGTGATAATGAAGGTGATAATTTTCCCGTTCAAAAAAGCGAGGTGAAACCAACCACCGAAGTTTATCAACGACTTGTTAACCGGACGGGATGTTGGATTCCGTCCTGGATTACAAAACTCACCGGCGGAATCCAACATCCCGTCCGAGTCCTAACGGCTACCAACGGTCAAAAAGTCGAACGGTCAAAAAAGCGGTCAAAATAAAAACTTTGGTATATATACAACATTTGTTTCATTTCAACTCACACTTCCAACAATCATATATCATATTTCTTCTTCTTTAAAATCAGTTCTTAAAAAACCAAATATCAAATGGCATCAACTCAAGCATCTCAAGCAAGTGGTAGCACTCAAGCAAAAGCGAGAGCTCACTTTAGCATGTCCGATGATCAAGCTCTATGTCTTGCTTGGATAAAAATTAGTGAAGACTCTATTGTTGGTGCTTTCCAAAATGCAAAAGGATTTTGGAATCGTGTAACAAACGAGTTCAATCAAGCACGTGGATTCGGATAGGTCTCCGATTCAATTAGCGGAAGGTGGAAATATATTTCAAAAATGATGAACAAATTTGTTGCAATTGTGAATCGCGGTGGAGGCTCGACATGCAAGTGGTACAACAATACAAAGCCGGTAATTACAACGTTGTCAATTTGGAATTTATTGATTATCTTAGTCTTAGTCTAATTATTTCCGTCTTCGTCTAATTATCTTAGTGTATTTATTATTTCCATTTTAGTCTTAGTCTAATTATTATCTTAGTCTAATTATTATTGCAGTTTAATTATCTTAGTCCTAGTGATTATTTTAGTCTAATTACCACCATTTTTTTTTTTAGTTGTCCGAGGCAAGGATGACGTACCAACTACAAGAAAAATCGGCTTTTTCACTTGATCATTGTTACGTTATACTCAAGGATAATCCAAAGTGGAGTAACGTTTTTTTGAGGCAAGGTCAAGCCGCCCCACAAAGGGAAAAGGTCGCAAAAATGATGGTGAAGATTCAACTTCTAATTCACCAAGTGTTGGTGGAGTTGAATTGGAGGGTTCTCAAGAAATAGAGCGTCCAAAAGAAATGGAGCGTCCTCTTGGATCGAAGAAAGCCAAGTCCAAAAGGAACCAAGAAAAATCATTTGGTATGTTGGAGGGTTACTTTACACGTTTAGAGGATACATTTGCACAGGATGCAAATGAAACACAAAAATGCTTAGAACTTAGGGAAAGGGAACTTGCATATGGTCAAAGAACTGTGATGGCAAGAGAAGAAAAAATCGGTTCAAGCAGAAAAAAATCAGGTTCAATTGGAAAAAATCGGCTTCAAAAAGATGCAATATGAAGCTAAGATTTTAGCGACCGATACAAGTGTCCTCCATCCCGATACACCGCTTTTATAATCGAGCAACAACAAGCTGAAATACGTGCTGAATGGGGAAGGGCTAGAGGTGGTTCTAGCTCTAACTAAGCTTATGTATTTTAATTATCTAGTATTTTATTTTAATTAAAGCACTATGTATTTTAATTAATGCACTATGTATTTTAATTTCACTGTCTTTTTAATTAATGCACTATGTATTTTAATTTCATTGTATTTTTAATTAATGAACT
Organism: Coptis chinensis; assembly: GCF_015680905.1. NCBI lineage: Eukaryota > Viridiplantae > Streptophyta > Magnoliopsida > Ranunculales > Ranunculaceae > Coptis > Coptis chinensis. The sequence continues at coordinate 68,911,914 of NC_141457.1, read as the reverse complement.
ATGTATTTTTATCTAACTGTTTTTTTTTAATTAATGCACTATGTATGTTCTGTCCAATATAATTATTTTCATAGAAATACAATTACCAATCAAATTAAAATACATTGTAATATAGTTCATTAAAATACAACTGATTAAATACGTTGGAACTACATAGGAAATACATTAGGAAATACATTAGGAAATACATAGGAAATACGTTGGAACTTAATAGTTCACGTTAGGAAATACATAGGAAATACATAGGAAATACGTTGGAACTTAATAGTTCACGTTAGGAAATACATAGGAAATACATTTTCATTTCCATTTTAATTTTAAGCCTCCTTCTCCCTCATCCGGATCCGACCAATTTGGATCATAAATTGGTACCGGATCTCTTTGTTTCTTCAATGCCACCAATTAAAAACATGTTCAACTAAGTCCTTTTGAAGATTAGTATGTGTAACTTCATTTCGATCTTATTTCTTGCTTCAATCATCGATAGACAAAATGAAAACCATCATCTTCACGAAGAGAGCGCGGTATTGTTTCTTTCCTCGACCTTTCCAATTCCAAACTCCACTTTCACGTTCATTCTCAACAATCATATTATGCATTATAATGCATGCCTTCATTATATCTCCAAGAACAACAACACTATGACAACGCGAAAGCCTTAACAATATGCCATCGTGCTCGCAAAACTCCAAACGCGTCCTTTCAACATCCTTTCTTGCGGCTTCTTGGCGTTGAGTAAAGATCTTTTCATGCTTATTTCTTGGATAACGAATGGCTTGAACAAATGTGCCCCATTTTGGGTAAATACCATCAGCAAGATAATATCCCATATCATAGTCATTACCATTCACATTAAATGCAACAGCGGAGAGCCTCACCTTGCTCTAATGATTCAAAACATGAGAACGATGAAGCACGTTAATGTCATTATCACGAACTGGTAGGCCGAAGAAGCAATGCCGGATCCAACAATGTTTGTGCGCAACGGCTTCAAGTATCAAAGTTGGTTCCTTCTTGTACCCTACATGTGTTCCGAGCCCATCCACTTGGGCAATTCTTCCACACCCGGTGCATACGATTCGATTGATCCAAGCATTCCCGGAAAACCCCTTGCTGCATTTTCAGCTAATATCCTAGCGATTAATGCGCCTCTCACTTGGTCGCCTCAAGTACTCTTCCTAAAACGCCGTGATAATTGCCTTGCACCAACGCTTCATAGATACATTTGCTGTGGAATCTCCAATTTGTAAATACTCATCCGTTGAATCGGAAGAACAACCAACCATAATTGTGCAACTGCGGCTAGTCCCTTTTGTAACCCGAAATTGCTTGCCGAACCCAATCCATCCACCTTGTCTTTAAAGTAATCGTCGAATGATGCAACGAAGATGCAACATATACATAAAAGCTCTCTTGTCATCCCGTACCTTCGTCTAAACTTATGAGGAGGCCACCTACAAGGTGTTGTGAAGTAATCCCTCATTATCTTTTGTTTCTTGAAATCACCACCATCTCTAAACGTGTACTCTCTCGCCTCGCCGCGGATCCACCGCGTTTATGCGTATCCACATCTTCAATTTCAATGGCTGCTTGAGTCATTAATGCCCCAGCAGTGGATAATAACTGCAACCTCCTCCTCCTCCTTCGCCTCATCATATCATTATGCTCATCTCTTACTCTTTCCATGTAGTCATCTTCTTGTGAAGTACCCGGAAGGCGACCGGTGAAACCGTAAGGCGAACTATTACTACTAGATCCTCCCCATAACCTTTGGTTATATGTAATTCTTTCTTCTCTAGACATTTTTCCTATTTTTAGCTTGGTTGTGGGGAAGAAGATGGCTATGTTGTTTGTTTGATATAAAAGATAGAAGAGTAAAACGAAATATGAAAGGTAAGGTCACATATGATAAGGTCACATGTGATACTTTGATTTTGGTCCACTTACCAATTGACAACACATTTTATTAGATTTTTGTTCACTCTCCAAGTGACAACACATTGTATCCAAATGTCTATCCATGTACCCTCAATAATTCCAAATGGGCCACCATCCCCATCCATAATTGCATTGTTTGGAATAGTAAAATGTGCGGGAGGAGGGGCTTAAAACCGGGGGGGATGTTACATTCCGTCTCGGTCTAAAACCGGGACCGGGATGTTACATTCCGTCTCCGGTATCCCCATACACTATTCTGTCGAACACAGCCGAACCAAACCACCTGCAAAATGAGTGATATTCCAAACTAAAAATTTGTGTTTCAACAATGACAGGAAATGAGTGAAACAAATGTGAAACGAGCGAAACGAATGTTCCATTTTTGGAAACATACGAACTTATAAGTTTTTAATTTTTTTTTGCCATAACCTCATTTGTTTTATTGACATATTCATATAAAAAACCTGCTAATATACTTTGAAAATAATAAAGAAGACAAACAACAATCATGAACAACACCCAAGTCTAACACGAAACTTCGGTAAAAAACTAACTTATAATTTCTTAAAAAATTTGGACATAACCTCCTTTGTTTAATGACATATTCATATCCAAAACTCATCAAAGAAAAACACGCTAATCAAAAATTCATTACAAACAACAATCCCAAACGCCATAAGACAAGTAATGGCGCGGTTATTACAAACTACAAAAAATATCTCCATCGAGACCTCCTCCCCTACGAAGGCCGGTCGAAGAGCTCTCCCCTACGTCGTTGTCGCCTCTCACGGTTGAGCTTGAGCTTGAGGTACTCCACTTCCAAAGATTCTCCAACTCTTGCACCGCGTCTCACGAAGCTGCAAAGTTCGATTACGTTCTTCTTGTAAGTACTCAAAACTGCGACGAGAGGACTCCATGAAGGACTCACGCATGGCATAAGTGAGAGAGCTGTAGTTAAGGAGCTCTGACCTTACTTCATCCTGTTTAACAAAACAAATGCAAGTTAGGGGTTATAGTGAATACTAATAATAACAAATCATAAATAAATTCAAATCATACTAACCTCGGCTAACCTGCTTTCGGTATCTTGACAAATCTGCTACCAACTGCGGCATCTACCGGTGGAATAGGTATTCTCATATCTTGCCCCCGAGAAGTAATCATCATGCTCCAATGCCAAAGGTCATCATCATCAAATATCTGTGGAGTTCTTTGCGGCATCTGAATATCATGAAACACCACGGCTGCGGATGTGGCAACTCCACTCCTCACGGGAAATGAATGTCGGGCCTCGATGCTCGAGTAACCCGCTTCAAAATTGGTGCCCGGTATAACGCACCTAGCAAGAGACCTCGACCAACCCTCTTCCAATATAAGTCATAGTAAGCCCGTAAAACTGAAAGCGATCGTCGGCCCTCATTTGGGTTTGCTCTATAGTGTGAAAGAACGGCGGGAAGAATATCGAGGGCATCATATCCATAGGTGGTGGGTAAGGTATAACAATCTCTCCGGATACTTGCCGCCAACATCGTCCCCAAGGTACCATCGGTGGTGACCCTATAAGTATCATTAAGCGAGAAAAAAACCTTGCTCTATGACACATATATGATAGTCTACGGTACTCTCACTGTTCTCTGGAACATCCGGAATATCCGCGTAAAAGGGTCCGAAAGATGAAGGACTTCGGCCCGGGGTTGCCACTTTCGATTCGACTAGCTCCTAAAAGCTCAATCTGGCGGACGAGTGTTATGAATATTATGTGATAGGTCCCCATACCCCCTCTGCCTCGATGAAGCCCCCATGCTTGAATACGTGGAATCAGTCATGAGTCTCATCCTCTTCCAACCTCTTCAACACGGGATGCATCACACGAAAATGCTTTCGTACCACCAATACTGTCATCAATAGATAAAATACAATATCAATATATATATAAACATGTCAACATTAATAATTAGATAAATAAATGAAATGAAACAATAACTTAATAAATAAGACTTACCGGTATAATCCAAACAAAGCCGCACAAATTGCCTTTAGCGGCTTTCGTCTCAACTCAACTAGGTCTAGCCGGTAAAAGGTATGCTAAGATGGATTGACCCCAGTCATAATCCCACATCCTCTCTACGTCTGAGACAGCGGCCATCCACCCGATACGTAAATAACTATCAGCATATCCAAATAATACCGCACCAACAAAGTAGAAGAGGAAGGCACGTACATACTCGTGGATCGACTCCTCACCAATATGATAGTCTTTCGGCTTCTCCTTGAGTCTATTCAAATATCTCGCCGTAAACCAACTCATATTTATAGCTCCTCCCTTAAACTGCTCAGCCGATAATCTCAAAAACTCGTCTTGCTCATCATCTTCAACCAAATCAAAACATTCAAAGAAACTCATCGCCGTAGTAAAAACCTCTAAAGTTTCATCAAAAGGAACGGCATCTCCATAACCAATTGGGATACCCGTGAGCATTGTGAAATCAAGAGGGGTAATCCCAAGCTCACCCCATGGGAAATGAAATGTGTGGGTAGTTGGCCACCACCGCTCAACTATCCCAAACAACAACGCCTGATCATTTTGTCCCAAATTACAATTAAAAAAACTCCCAAATGGTGTGGCGGATATAATATCGGTAACCGTGACAAAATTAGGATCCGTTTTTGATTTCATACAACGCCACCACAACACAACATTTGAAAGTGCACAACGCACTTTCCATAAGTGTACTTCCTACATTCAACAAACACGCAATACGATAAAATTCAAACTAAAATAAACTAATATAAACTAATACAAATTCAAACTAAAATAATACGACAAATTCAAACTAAAATAAACTAATATAAACTAATACAAATTCAAACTAAAATAATACGACAAATTCAAACTAAAATAAACTAATATAAACTAATACAAATTCAAACTAAAATAATAATAACAAATTCAAACTAAAATAAACTAATATAAACTAATACAAATTCAAACTAAAATAATACGACAAATTCAAACTAAAATAAACTAATATAAACTAATACAAATTCAAACTAAAATAATACGACAAATTCAAACTAAAATAAACTAATATAAACTAATACAAATTCAAACTAAAATAATACGACAAATTCAAACTAAAATAAACTAATATAAACTAATACAAATTCAAACTAAAATAATACGACAAATTCAAACTAAAATAAACTAATATAAACTAATACAAATTCAAACTAAAATAATACGACAAATTCAAACTAAAATAAACTAATATAAACTAATACAAATTCAAACTAAAATAATAATGACAAATTCAAACTAAAATAAACTAATATAAACTAATACAAATTCAAACTAAAATAATACGACAAATTCAAACAACAACAAACTTGATATAAACTAACATAAATAATAATAATTAACTTAAAAAAAAAATCAAAAACTTACTTGAGATTCCGCCACTCGATTTGCTACGTGTCGGACCGATGTTGACGCTAATGGTGGGTGGTCCTCGATTTCACAACGCTTGGAAAATTAAACCCAAGTTCAATTTAGTCCCTCCTCGCCCACATTCTGGCGTTCTCGACGACGATCCTTTTTGCCCCTTTTTTTTGGAAATTTTGACATTTCCAAACCATCGGGAATGCTCTTGATGTGGTGAGGTTGGTGGGGATGGGTTGGGGGATGGAGAAGTCATTATGAATGGAAATTTGTGTTCAAAGGTTGTGAATGGAGGCTACAAAATCGGAATTTTGGCTGGAAATGAAGTGAAAATGGAGCCTGTTCGCGTCTGTTGGTATTGAGCCATCAGACGGGATGTTACATCCCGTCTCGTTATAAAATATCAGACGGGATGTTACATTCCGTCTCGTATAAAAAAACTCCAGACGGAATCTAACATCCCGTCCGAGATGTTTTTTATCACCTTTGCATTGCACAGCTTCACCTTGTTTATCACCGGGTTGGTGATAGAGGGGGTGAAAAGTGAGGAGGTGGCGGTGATAGAGGGGGTGAAAGTTATGACTTGCATTGCAAATGCTCTTAGAATCATAGATGTAATCCCTGCAGTCATTGGCCCTTCTTGATCATTTTAGTAAGAAATTGCACTGCCTTATGAATATCCTTTTCCATGAAAAATCCCTAAACTATAACATTGAATGTCAAGGAGCAGATATCTAGATCTTACAAGGAGCACTTCGTATTATACCTCTGAGAAGCATATGCTTCCAGTTCTCCACAACTGTGTGCTAGAGAAGATAAGTCCATCCATTCCTACTTTTTAACAAATTCACGGGAGAGTGGAGAATTCAAAGATTCAGGTCTTTGGTGGATGCTATAAGAAGGAAACAGGGAGACAGTCATATCAAAGACTATTAATACTAAACAGTCGAGAATGCTCCCAAGGAAACACGTCAGCCACCTTTTTTCTCTTAGATGGACACCTCAGCTTTTCCAATAATTCGGCAGAAAAAAAATGAATTCTAGGCCCTCTTTTCCCAATTTCAATTTCAATTGTTCATAACCCAAACAAAAAGGAAAGTCCAAAAAATACAAAAAAGAAAGTCCAAAAGGAAAACCCTTCACGCCTCTTTTCCTCTCTCTCTAACCGAACAAAAACGATGGTGAAGAGAAGAGAAAGCTCTCACCACTTTCTCTCTCGCTACAAAAATCTCTCAAAATAAAAAATCCTGGGTTTTGACAATCAGTTGAGTTTTTTTCTCCCTCTTCAAAACCCATTAATTTTCATATCTATAAGTCAAAGAGATAAACCAAAGGTTTTATTTTTATTATACTTATTATCTGTTTGTGTGACAGATCTTTGAGTACAATGGAAGTGCAATTGTTGCAATGGTTGGAAAAAACTGTTTCAACTTCAAACATTGACCAGGTAAGCTGATAATTTGTGCGTAGAGATGTTGGCTTACATCTTTGTTCTCTATAAATATCACTCCCGACATAATATAATTCTATAAATCAAAAGTTTGTACAATTCAATTATCTCAAGTCATTTTTGCTTTCATGATTCCTACTTTCTTTGAAATGTTTGCTGCTACAGTTATGATCCATTTAGCATCAAAGGGCATCGCTATGCTTTAGCATGTAATCATGTAGAAAATAGATGTACAACCATCTACAGTACATAGGTTTTGCTCGTGGAAGAAAGAAAAAGAAATTCATAATTGCCAATAATCTACGACAAAAATTAAGATTTAAGTAGTAGTCTTAGTAGTTAATATTTAGTACATGACCCTCTCATAAATCTTCTTGAACAGTACACTTAGCATAGCTCCCTCAGTCAACCAAAACTGACAAGCAAAACTAGAAGGCTAAGTAACTCAACCGTTCATTCAATCCAGGACTACTTAGCACATACTAAGATACAATAAACATGGATGCTGTATTGGGTAATGTCTATGACTACTTAGCACTGTGCCACTCTTAGTACTTAGTAGGAATTAGGAAGTAGGAATAGTTTTGTGACTTCAATGATTATTTGTTTATTCCTCTTCTATTGTTGTTTGCCCCTATCTTGATTGCTAATTCAGTACTATAGGCAAGTATGTTTTTATATAATATGTACCTTTATGTTGATAATGACATATTGAGTCTCTTTGGCGCTAAGATTCCTAACATTTTAGACATCCTCTAGACGCTTTGCCTGGACAAGAGAGACACTTGAATCCACATTTTTTCCTTTTTTAATAATCTCTTTTTCATACACATTTATCATAAACTTCAGTTAATATCGATTTAATATTAACACTCAAGTAGCAGGTCCAGCGAGGTTGATGCTATCAATCACAAAATCTATGGGTTGATTTTCATACACTTTGTTATTTCTTTCTCTCTGCACACGTAGTAATATAGAATTGATATTACGAGTGGTTATCAGTTGTATTATAGTGCACAATTTCACATTGGTTTACAGTAAAAACATGTGTTTAGTATACAATTTTGGTACAATGCATTGTCATGAGTTTAGTATGAATTCATATTCTCATACAGCTAATTGGTATGAATGATAGATTAGTTCACTTGGTGTTAAGTGAGTTGTAGTTGTAAGAGCACAAGACTCATTACTATTCTTTTTAAATGCAAATCTCACTCATGTATGGTGTGCTGGAGCTGAACTTAACTCAATCGAAGGAGAAGGTAAGGTTTAGACTTTCAGTACGTAGATAGATTATATGATGGGTTTTCTGGCTAGCGACATCCTCACCATTTTTTGAGACCCTAACAACTTCGCTCCTTTCAGTTCATTGATGGATGAACTAAGAAAGCTAGCCTTTAACTCAAAGATTCTTCTAACTGGAATTTTATGCAAACAAATGGGTGGAGATTGGAAATCAGGTTATTGTGCATTGTTTGTGGGCTTTCTAAAGCTACTAACAGTTGAGATGATAGCTGTCTTATTATGATTAAATCACAAATCAGAGATGAGATGTTTTACTAACTCTCATGAACTAACTGTGGTTTTGTTGATATAGGTTTTAAACCTGCCAAGGATGTCCGACATAACATCAACTCATCAAGTAAGAGCAAGCAAATAAACAATTGTTCGTCACAGAAATGAACACGCAATGAAGGTACGTAATTTTATTGGTACTTTCTCTAGAAATTGCATAAATGAATTTAAGTAGTCAATCCTATGACATGTGATACTCAACCAAAATAGAGTAGAATAAACCTATATGGTACACATGACATATATTGAAGGATTAATCTTTTCTAAGACGTGGAAAAATTAATAATTATAATAAAAAAAAAAAATAAGGCTATCAAATCAATTAAGTTATGTGCATATACGTGTTGGTGAAGAATATGAATTATGCTATCTAGACCAAATGAATACTTCACTGAATACCAATAGCATGGATATCTTATATATAAAGCGGATATCAAATTTCCCAATTAGTTTCCGTATTCCCGGTTTTACACCAAAGTTTTTAATGGGAAGGGTACCGGAAAGTTAGACAGCCACTTATTTTTTGTTCTTCATTGAAAGGGTACATTTGTAATTAGCCTGTCACCCGAAAAATAACCCAAAAAGACGCACCGCTTCGAGCAGTTTACCAAAATTAGCAAAACTAAACTGTTCGGTCATCTTCTCTAAACCAATCTCTTTCTCAATTCTCTATCTCTGCACCTTTACATTTTTTTTTCCGGATTGATGCATCAAAGAGGTGATTCTTTGAGATAAATCCGTTCCATGAAGAACTGCAATACCAAATCTCGTTTCGAAGTTCATTAATCTGCAACAAAATTTCTGATTATTTTCCTATCTCTGAACAAAATTGTTGGATTTACTGGTATGTTTTAGTTAGTATTTTTTTTATAATACTTTCTGTAATTTCTTGCAAGTAGACATTAGTATTTTTTATATATAATGCCGAAACTTGCCTTTTGCTTATTTAGCAAATAGAGACAGAGACACCATTTCGCCGTTTCACTCTCCTTCCTGACCAATACCCCACTCTTCCATTTCCAAATTAACTTTAAAATCGAAATACCTTATTTCGAGTTTTCACATTTTACTTTCTTCCCACCAAAACTCGCCGAAATTTCTTGATCGCTGGTAATGGTTTGCAAATAATTATTATCTTCTTCGGATTCAATGTACTATTTTCTTTATGATATTGTCTTCAATTAATCTTCTTTTTGAATTCAAATTAATCTAATCTATGGCCTGCAACTTTGGTATCTTTCTTTTATTTCTTCAGTAGTTCAAACAATTATTTGTGTATCAATCACCAAGACCTGTCTGATAATGATGGAGTATGAACTTTGTTTTTCCACCTATAAGGTTTTTAATTTCAGTTCAAGATCGTAATTAATGTATATGGGGATGACTATTTTTGAATCCATGTTTTGCCTTTGTTCACACCATTGTCATTATATTCCACTTCTTCACCATTGTCATCTTTCATCTTTCTTTCCTTCTCTTTTTCATCATCTTATTAATTTTAATGTACACAAAAAATAAACAATCTTATCTCTGCAGGCATGCAACAATTATTCAAGGCATCCATGGTCATGGGACTTGAACAGGCAATAGGTAAGAGTGGTTTATGAATTTTTACTATATCCAATTCATTTGAACTGTCGTTAGTAGCATCACCAACAATACAAATGCCACGACATGCTCATTCTAAATACAAACCATAACTTTATATTTTGTCTGTTATATTAATTCGCTTAGATGCTCACAGTGGGAACTTAGATTCCCCTCTTTGAATTGAAGCAATCAAATGTGAGGGATCATTGTTATTGCCTAATACCAACCTACAATCAAATTATTAGAATAAGCACTTTTTTCAGTAGTTGATTTTTATTTCTTTGTGGTCCACGCATTATATCAAGTGAAGAAGAAGTTAATGTGTTAGCCAGATGTTGCGAAACTTATGGTTTTAATTCCTTTAGTTTACTCTATGAATTGGTACTCTTCAACTCGGTTTGAGTACATTGTTCCTCCTTCATTTAGCAGATTAGACTTTTGCAGTAGTTTAAGTGTGAAAAAGTTGGCCTATGGAGATCTAAGTGATAAAAGGTTAGTAATTAGTAACTGGAGGTATTGCATTTTATCTTATAATTATACAATGGTATACGCCTATTTTATTTGATCACGGTCATGCGGGTCATTGATACTTCTTGCTCTTTCTTTTTATAAGATACATGAATAACTTAAAAATGGTATAAATTGTTGTCCAACTTTTATATATATGAAGGGTTTCTTACCTCACATGTTAAGAAGAATTTCAGTCTTATCATAAGTTCTTCACATTTTATTGGAAAGTTATTTCTAAATTTCCATGCACGTATTCATGGGGAAGAAGATATTAATCTTATATTTTTTTTTTCAAAAGTTTACTTGCCTTCCAAGGAATTTGTATGAATTTATGCTTATGAAAGATGTATGGTACTCTTATTTTTTTCTTTATGTGATCATGTGTTGCTCATACACTTAGAATAGTTGTATTTAATTAATATATAGATATTAGTTTTAGTTTCTTTAGGCTCTGAATTTCTACTGTGTTAGAAATTATTATTATTATTTCATATCGGGAAAAATGTCATTATGTTACATATATTTTCTTCAAATTTCTTTATGGGGTTTCTGTATACTTCTCGAAACATGTCTTAATAAATTGTTGAATGGTGGTTAAGAAGTAGATGGTCTAATTGGTTCAGTGCACCTATTCTTGATTTGTTGCTCAAGTTTGCTATCAATGTTTTTGATATAGATGATTATTTGGGTTTTGGCTATTTTTGCAGCTTGCAATTTTGGGAAAAAAAGTTAAAGTTGATTGCATGGTTGAGACATTTCTGTCATTGATGAACACAGATAATATGCTTTATGTGTAAGCATTGCTTAAGTTTGGATTTTCCATTATTTTGTTGCATGTTACGTGATTTGTAGAGTTAGCAAAAAGAATGTCACTTCACTATTTTCGTCGTTTATTATTTCACGGTGTAAGTGTTATCATCTCTACTTTCTATTCTTTAGTTGTTCGAGGAACGAAACCCACATAAGGATAGGTGCAAAGAAACCTGTTTGGTTTCAACATTGATAAATGCTACAAATCCATAATTAAGGAATACTAAATTAATATCCTTGAGAGTGGAGTCTAGCATTTTTGTGTTTACTATTAACTTCATTACATTGCAGCAAATTGTTTGTGATATAGGTCAAAGAGATTTCCTCTAGAAATTCGTCAACTTGGCTCTGAAACCAATCTCCTTTGACTTCTCTTTTGTTTGGATTCCTCCCTATTTACTAAATTCTGTGTTTGCAATGTCTCATGCAAGATGTGGATGGCAGTTACCTCATTTCTAATCTTAAATGAACTATATTTGTCTGCTATTCATCTTCATCTTTCAGCCTCATTTAGTTGTCACTCTTTTAATTGTTAGGTTTGAAGTTAGACATTTTTTCTATTATTAATAGTCCTTTTTAAGCCTAGTGATGATCAGTTGCTAAGAGTAGCCACTTAATCATGTATTTATCAAGGTGAGACACAATTTAAGAAACCCACAAATTTGATTTCCCTTACTGTCATGTGTAGAGTAGTTCTACTTAGGATCCCATTACTTATGGTAATTGGTAGTTCTAGATATCGTGATATGAATCACTCTTTTTTTGTAATGTACACAAATCACTGACTTTTAATATGTTTTATGGAATTGCCTATATTACAGTCAGGGTTGCTATTCAAGGGGCTATCTCTACAAATTAGTATTAGTAGACTTCAAGGAGACTCAGTCTTATCTTGGATTTTATCAACTTTGGAGGATATCAACTCAGTACTGAAACTTTTCATTTTGGGGCCAGATAAATGCGATACTTTGAAGTGATAACCTTCTTGAGATAAAAGCATACTGTTTAAGAAGATGATTCCCTACCAGAACGATCATCTCTGTTTGGATTACCTGATCGAAGGCATGTGCTGAAGGGGGCACACTTGCATATGTCTTCCATACATAAGGATCACGCAGGTTCATAACAAATAAGTGCAGTAGGCATAGTGTGATTACAAATGATTTTCATACACTATTGAGTACTCACTTAGATTGATAATATTCCTTATATCTAAGAGCTTCTCTCTTCGACTGCATAACAGAATTTCCATCAAGACCATCTAAGAATCCACTGACGCAGTATATGCATCCATTATGAGGTGTGACGACTACAAAGCTCCTCAGCATGCACCTACAAATCACCTTATCATTGGAGTGTACATAATTCAAACAACTCTTTTCAGGGCAATGACTCCAGTGACAGTTCAATGTAGATAAAGAACTAATACAATCCCAATGTACAATTGGAGATTTCCTATCTGCATTTGTAGATGGTAGTAGTAAATAGCTGATCCTTGGAACGGTGTCATTTTGCTGGTGTTTGTCCAATGCAGCAACCACACTGTTCCATTTTTGGTCAATAAGTAACCTTAAAACAGTAAGCTAGAACTTTGTAGCCACCGAAACCTAGAAGCAAATATGATTACAGTAACAAAATAAAGATCTGAAGTCGGTCATAATGTGATAACCTTATTAAGTCATATCATGCATTATATCGAAAGTAGTTACCTGTTCTGGACTAAGAAGAATGGTGCCAGCGTAAACTATGTTTATCCCTATTGAGCCCTTACTGACAAATAAGTCAAAATCCAAATGCGTGAAACCATTTCCCAGATTACGCTTTACAGCAAGTATAATATTTTCAAAGGAAACATCATCGTCAAAATTTTGCTGCATTTCAATTGTATAGCAATGGTAGATCTCCTCAATGTGAGATGTCGTCTTCATTTTAAGGCAGATCAAGAAATTCATTGTAGTTTATTTGTAAGAACTCCATTCCTAACTTGCTTGAGCATACTAGAATTCAATGTAAATGCAAATCTTTGCGTTTTTGGTAAGGAATGCAATTTTTTTTTTAGCATTTTCTATAGCAGTAAATTATATGATTATGTCAAAATTTTCTTAGCATACTAGATTTTAGTGTACGTAAATGACCGGATGAGTTAGAAAAAAACATGTTCCATTGTTCCACAATAGTTTGGCCACTTTGGTGTATAACTGTAGGTAGCTTTCCATGTCATTCTCACTCTTCTTCCAAATAAAAATTTATTATCTTTGTAACACATGCAACGATGTGTCCGTTTACTCTGTTATAGCACTGAATGCTGGAGATGGATTGGAGCATGTAAACGGAATTCATTATAAACAATGTGATAGACATTAAATAGGTACGCATAAATTACACTACTAAAAAAAAGGGTTTTTATCTCGGTTCTAAAATTAGCCTTATCTCGGTTCTGCTGATAAGAGAGATAATATGTCCTGTAAATGAGATAATATGTCCTGTAATTTAGGTACTAACTCTGAGTATAAATCTGTTATCTCGCCTCTTACTTAACCGAGATAAAATATATGGATTTTACCACTGGTGGATAGGAACTGATATAATAGGAAATTTCATTTATCTCACCATTGTGGAACGGATATAATAGGAAATTTCATTTATCTCACCATTCTAAAACTGATATAATAGGAAATTTAATTTATCTCACATTGAACTGATATAATTGATATTAAACCAAATATCTCGGCACTCAAATGATATAATAACTATTATACCAAATATCTCGGCACTAAAATGATATAATAGTTATTATACCAAATATCTCGGAATAAATTAAAGAAAACAGAAATCCCAAAAAAAATAGAAGTCCAAAAAATATTGAACTCCCGCTCTACAGTACTCGATCTCTATCTCAGGAATATCATTCACGAACTCACGATAATGGCAACTGCCATTCTAATCCCAACTATCTAGCCCCACCCACTATCTCTTGGCAGATATTGCCCTCTCTTCACCTCGCACCAACTCAGAAACGATTTCCACTACCCATTTCGTAAATTAATTTGTTTATTGTCTAATTACCATCGTTGTTTGTCTCGATTGATACTACAATTTAGGTTAGGTTTAATGCGCATTTGCAGTTCATATGGTTTGGCTCTCCGTTTTGGTGGTTTAATATTCCAGGTTTTATGCTTACCTTTTGCATTCGGATGGTTTTGCTCTCTCAAAATTAATTGTTTGTTTTCTTTTGTTTTAAGATGAAGATGTGAATACCCTTATGTTGCTTACAAGGTTGTACTGTTAGGTTGAGGCAAGGCCCATTTACTAGGTCATATCATCCTATAGATGTAAATGATCGTCTTTTATCTTGGATGGTTGTTGTAATAGATAATTTAATGGGTGAATGGATCAAGGAAGAGCCTGTCATTAATAATTTGTTGCATCAACTCGATTGATACTTCTACTATCAATGTGTGGTTCAGAGTGCACCGATCGTCCAAAGGCTTTGGAGTCCTTATGTTTAAGCTGGGATGATATATATGCATCATTTTCATTGATTCCGTGAGCATCAGTGTATACCTAGTTTCTGTATATCTTGAAAAACAAAAGTTTACATGAATCTAAAGTCGATTCTTATCTCTGACATCTTGCTGTTAAGCATTATTTCTTTAGATATTTGACGACTGTCTTCTATTGAAATGCTTATTTTGTAGCTAGTTGGGGGTGTGGTTATAGTAATAATGCTACCCGTGGTGTTGTTGACTACACAATCTGCATCCTATGTGTTCACTCATTTTGAGACAGCTCCAGGGTCCATTGGGATCACAAGCAAAACACATGCAGTCATTCTATATGTTCTTGTTAGTCAGTACTCATTGTATGGATATGATGATGCAGCACATTTAACGGAGGAAACAAAAGGAGCTGACAAGAATGGTACAATAGCAATTCTTTCTAGTATATTGATGATCTCGTTATTTGGATGGGCATATATCTTAGCCCTTACTTTTAGCATGCAGGTATTGTTTATAAACTGTTTTTACAGTTATAGTTACCTACTGAACTCATTTTGTTTAACATAGATTTGTAATTCTTAGAGCTACTTGTATGATGTTAACAGTGAGACAGCTGGAGCATTTGTACCAGCTCAGATTCTCTATGATGCATTCCACATAAGATATAATAATTCCACTGGAGCAATCAATTTGCTCTTTGTTATTTGGGCTTCCTTCTTCTTTGGCGGAATTTCAATCACTACGAGTGCAGCTAGAGTGGTATGTAAATACTACTTTTCTCCACTAATAGTCGTGGAACCTTTTGAGTAATTTGTTGTTATTATTGTTTTCTTCTGGACTGAAGAAACCATGGCAGAGGGATGTTTTGAGTGTATCAGGTCATTAAGTACTAGGCAAAAGAAAAGATTTGTAAAGTACGCTTCCTTTTCCTCTAGAATGTAACACATTGAGTTTCTTCATATCAACTATTTTCTGTTGCCATGGTCAAGCCTGATTTAGTCTCTTAGACATCACTAATAACCCACAGGTGAGAGACCTTTGAGTTCATAGTTGTCACCTTTTGAAGCATTATTTAGTCACAGAACTGTGAGATGGTCAAAGAAGAACTAGCACAGATGGTTTATAGTCTCTTAGACATAACTAGTAACCCAAAAGCTCATTCGAAGCACCACAAAGACATTTTCCTTACACAGCGATACCTTGTCATTTTCAGGTGTACGCTCTGTCAAGGGACAACGGAGTCCCCTTGTCATTTGAGGGTATGTTTGTTTTATTACTTTTTTAGATTTATATTATTTTGTGTCATATATGATTATTATAATTGTATGATTGAAGCAATTGTTATTCTAAATTTTGGGTCTATGATAATTGACTGCTAGTTATTCATTGGTGACTGGTATGATTATTGGAGAGTTGAACAAGGTTAACTATGTGTTGATATTTTACGCATTTTGACTAGTTAATAGGATAATGAAAGGATATGGTGAACAAGTAAATAATAAAACAATAGAATCATTTGTGTGTGTGTGTGTGGAAGTGGGATTTTTGCAAGAAAGTAGACGCCAAAGTGTGCAAGGACATGAAAGCGTTTGAACATGTGGTGTTTGTGATATGTGGGTTTTTCGTGAAAGCATTTGTGAAAGCATTTGGTGTTTGTGATATGTGGGTTTTTCGTGTAGTGTCTACTTAATTGCGGTTTGAACATTTGGGGTTTGAATGCATGTAGGAGTGGTTACAAGAGAGGAAATTGAATATATGGTAGGTAAAGTTGTTGAAGAGAAAAAGAGCACTATCCTAAAATCGAGGTATCGTACGGAGGGTGAGCTGTTTGCTTAAGTGCGAAAATAATTCCTTGGGATAATACAAAGACGGTTAAGGTGACACACTAAGAACCTGTTATTGCATAGTATTTGTGACTATTATTGTTTGCATAGTATTTTAGCGACCGCTCTGTGCTAAGGGTATGTAATACAAAGGAAATGCTTGATAAGCAATAGGAGGCAGAGTTTTTTTCTCGTTTCCCCCTAGAACCGAATGGATACCTACATATAGGTCATGGTAAGGTAATATCTTCTTTCAGTGAGTTTCTTGAGATTTTTATTTTCTTTGGGAATAATTGATCAATTACTAGTAGTTTTACAGGCTATGTTTGTTAGCTTTGGCATGACAAAAGTGATGGATGTTGCTACTTGCAGTAAGGTCCCTCTTAGATTTCCTTTTTTGCTTATGGAATAATGCTTATGACTTGACAAAAAAACATTTAATCTAGAACATTGTAATCCCCCCCCCCCCCCTACCTACCTACCCATTCATTGGAGGTAATGTAGGGAGTCGTTTCTGCAATTTCTATCTCTATTATATTTATTTTAAATGCACAAAAGTATCTATTCATTAACAACGTTTTCCACTCTTAGGTCAAGTGGTTTAAGAAAGTTGGAGATTCTGTAAGTAAAGGGACACCGTTTGGCAAAGTTTCTGGTAAGGTCACTGCTGCAATATTTTTATACTTGTCTTAACCCTTCCTTTTTTTGCCCTTCTCCTTTTGTTTATATTCTCTCTTATTGTGTGGTTCTATTGCTTAGAAGTAACTTCTAAGCATTGTGAGGACCCTGCATCTATCCTACTAGAGCTTCATTGGGGTGAGATAGCTTCTAATGACACACATAGTAATGATGTCCTTGAGCAATCAAATAATTTTGTTCAGGTAGGGCCTCCACTAAAGATGCACTTCAAGTTGAGTCCTCGGTTGCCAAGCGTTCCGCTCCAGAGCGTGGAGATATTCTTATTAACATCAATGACCGATTCCCTCGGTATTTCCTGTCAGATATATTTTCAAAGGAAAGATTGACTGAAGACTCCTCTAGCATAAGTACATTGTACAGTGACGGAACTGGATTGAGCATGAACATGGAAAACCATGATCCTAAACATTGGTCATTCGTTCAGAAGTTAGCACAAGATGAGTTTGTTAGAAATGATGTTTCTCTTATGGATCAGGACCATCTTGGATATTCGTCTCCACTTACTAAAGTTGACGAAGGGAGTCCTGGAGCCTATAATTTTTCACAGCTGACGACCGATGTGAATAGGTCCTTGGATTCTTAACAAAATGTTGAGTAGGAAATTCAGCAGGAACCATCTGTAAGGAGGAAATTCAGTAGGAACCATCTGTCTCAGTTCTTGAATATATAGAGAAAGGTTAAAAAAATGTCTTATTATAGTTCGAATAATAGTAGTTGATACAATATTTGAGTTTCTATAAATAAATGATTGATCACTAGTACTCTTTGAAAGTTAAGATCATGTTCGACATTGTTCTTTCTTATCTTAATGAAATAAGTTCTTTAAAGAATTTACTTATGTTAGGTTGCTTTTGTTAATTGGTGTTGATGTTTATGAATATGAAAAGGAATATATGTAGTGGTTTGGGACATGTTTTTATTTGCTGGTTAATTGTCATGAGCAATACCAACAAAAAATGACAAAGGGTGAGATAAAAGGTTGTCCAATAATCTCCCTTTCCAAAAGAATTTATCACGGTTATTTTTTAATATTATCTCGGTTTCAATAAAAAAAATATCTCAGTTTTCTTCTTTACTAATTGGTTTCAATCAACAATTTATCTCGGTTTTATTTAGAAAACCGAGATAATATATTTAGATAAGATATCAGACTTCTGAGATAATTTAATAGTTTATTACCTCGGTTTTATAGAACTTTATTATCTCAGTGGATTTTACCTCGGTTGTTTTTTTTACCTCGGTTGTTTTTTCTTAGAAGACCGAGGTAAATACTCTAACATCTCACCTTTTAGCTGAGCTTATAAACCCTTTTTTTAGTAGTGTTAGTAGGTATATGTTCTTTTGCCTTTATCAAACTCTGAGAACGAACTCGAATTATTTCTCAAGTGTTGAGGGCCCTAGAAGTATGTATTTTTCAGTCCTTTTTTACTATGGTCAATTGTGTATTACTAATTATGGTGACGGCAGCAACTCATTTAGACTCTAAATTTATGACTATATTTGGTTATTAGATATTTTTTTGTTGGAATTTGATTTGTAATGCAACAGTGATGTTACTAATGGCTATTAGATTTGTTCTGCCATCTAATAGTGATGCGACAGGATTTACGTAAATAGTTGTTCTATAAAACTGCCTAACAAGTAAGCTGAGCATCTTTCCCTTATGTCAAAATTTCTCAGTGAGGGATAAGGTTTAGTTTAGTGGCCTTCCTAAATAAGCTACAATCAAGTGATGCATAACAGAGTCTGACAGAAAGTCCAACTTAGATAGATTTTCATCCAAGCCAAACCAACAGACATAATCCCCGACCTCCAACTATGTTAGTACCATAGGACTTCCCAGTTGACCATCAAATCTTGGCCGGAGCAGGCTTACTTTGGAGAACCAGCACTCATGGAATGATTTTAGAACTGAAGGAATGGCTATAGTTCCTGGTGTACATTGAGAATGCATGGCTATAGTTCCTGTACATTGGAAATGATATATGTCTTTAACCTGATTCACAATCAACTTGCAGTTCAAGCTTTTGTAGGGTATGTCATGCCTTGGTAGCTCGAAGCAAAATGGCTAAGAGAAATTCAAAAGTTTCAGGAATGAAGGATTAGGTACTCATAAATGGCATGAAACCAAACAATTACCAAGATGGGAACAACGTCAGGCCATACTTTGTTACTAGAACAGAGATTCTTTTCACTGTAAATGGTAATGTTAAGGGAAAAGCTAATATTTGCCAACCATTCTCTTGACGAAAATGTTCCACGAGACTACCATTTGGGTTAATATTTATATTCTCTGCATCCTTGCAATGAACCATGCTACAGTAAGCCCATGTCAAGAGACTCTGCACAAATACCATTCATCCAATGCAATCAACAGGCAAAATATCTAAAATCAATGCTACATAAAACGACCATTCATCCAATGCAATCAATACATAATGCTCCTCGAAAAACCAAGCCACCACTACCAAGTACAATGACATGTCACCAACCAAGTCACAGCGTCACCACCAAATGGCAGTCGACGACAGGTGCTAGCGTGGCAGTATTGTTCAAGTTGATTTTGGAACCACTGGTGCTAATACAGATATTGAGTCCTCACTTGAAAGATTTGGAATCAGTACCAGTGATGTGTCACTTAATTTAGGACTTCAACACAACGGAAAACTCCCGGAGAACAACCGATTTTCAGTTAGCGACTTTGCAAGCTGCTAAAATTTGGACTACAAGTATATCATACTTTCTTTTTGCCCTTTCATTTTAATTTACCCCTCTCAATTATTTTTGGTAAATATATATGAATGGAAAATGTAGCTTTGTGTTAGTTAGCTAGATGAGAATGAGAACTACTAAAACATTTCTAACATCTTATATGTTTTTGGTAAATCTAGGTTTTGTATTTTGATATCAATGCCAGAAAGCTTTGTATCATTTCAATAACCTTCAGGACTCAGAAGTACCATGTGCTATTAACTAGACTAATTATCCAACCGTGCTTCTGATATTGCACCAGATATTATAAAATTGATGTCTGTGTTTCAGAGAGGGGACTGTGGGACTTGGCTGTTATATGAACCTCTGGTCCACACCACTAGGAGAGAATCGCAGTTCTTCCTACATCTATACTTTTATTAAGATATAAGATCTTTAATGTTAAACAAACTATCAACAATAGCTACTAAATGAACACTATCAACAATAACGAATTGAGTTTTTATGAATGAAAAAGATAGTGGATGTAGAAAGGTACCTGTTGAGTAGACTCTAAGGTGGTCTAGCTTAACCCTATATTTTTGAAAATTTACTTTAATAGAAGAGAATGTGACACTGGAACCAACTCCTCTTTTTGGATGTCTTTTAAGTTTTCTTAAATATACATTAAGGAGCTGGTAAGAAGTGATAAACTTAAGCGTGCTTATTTTCGACGTTAAGTTGCAAAAATAGTATCAACTATGGGTTGTAGCAATAAGCACTTAACGTGATTAAGGCTGATTAATGAGCAAATGGATGACATTTCTAAACCCGACTTGATCCAAGGAGAGGTACTATTCAATTTCCACTCTTATTTGTTCTTTTGTTTTTCCATGGGACACAATGTTGATTTTTGGTACCCGTGAAAAACTAATGTTTTGGATTGATATTGGTTTATTGCCATGAATGAGTGGTAACATTGGCGATGTACGACAATCTTATGGTTTGTTTGATGTATAAGTCAAATATTAGACAAACTCTATAACTAGGACAGTGTTACTGCATTTACTTCGAATCGTTGGTCTAGGAATATATATTGCGAAATTGTGTTTGGCAAAGAAATTGGAAGCTAGCGAATAATCTAATTGCATTGTTTCCAGCTTTCCATAATATCAGTAATTAATAGTTGTTGTTTACAATTATGTTTTGTTGTCAAATTGAGAATTGGATTTTCAACACCTTGAACAGTTGAAGGACTTCTACACAATATAGCTGTATGGGTTTCCGTATTTTCAAAACTTTTGAGAAGTCTTTGTTTTGAAGACTTCAGATATTAATAAGCCTCTTGGGTAGATAGCAAATTTGTCCAGTAGTTGCACACTTGCTAAGTCTTCATGAATAATCTGCCTTGTGCTAATACTTGGTTACATATGGCTTTTTTTATTGTTTGTATGCCTTTAGGTGTGAATGTATGATATTTCGTTTGAGTTGCTTGCAAAATTGGAAAAGAGACCTAAGGATCTTGAGTATAGACCTGCAAGGATATATGCTCAATTGATGATGTGGAGCATGAAAACATCATTGGAGATGATGAAGATAGCCCGGAAAGAGAATTGTAGGTAATCTCAGCAGTTACTTTTGGACGACAATTATTTCAACTTACGCTGTAGTAATTTGTAAGGACACTGCGGATAGCTTGGGAAAGGAGTCGGAGGAAAGTTCGAAAAGCTATGGAGAGTTTGAAGAAGGCATTTTATGGTTTTTGGATTGTATTTTGATCCATAGTTTGGGATTTCGGAATTCCGACAAATCCAAAAATCAAAATTCATCAAATTTCGACCCCTATCATATTCAAAATTTCGATTGATTTCGGAATAATCAATATTTCGACTCTATATTCGGAATTTCAATTTTTTGAAAAAGCGAAATATTGAGCGGAATTCCGAGGTTTCGTTCGGAATCACGAACACTGTTTTGATCTTTGTAATCTATCATTTTTGCTGATATAATCTTAATCGAGCTTGATAGACGATATTTTTCTGCATTTTCTACCATCTATTTATATACTATTTTCAGTGTCTAACAAAGATGTGTCGAAGATGATAATATAGGTTTGAATTCATTATTAATTTCAGGAATCCTTATTCATGAGCTTCTTTGTTAATTCATAAATCACAGGTTAGTAATTTGGTTTTATTAGAGGATATTTTTTGTTTTTTTTTATTCTGTCATTGGTTACTAGGGGAAAAATTAGCATTATTACTTCACTGCTATTCATTCGTACATTACTATGCAGGACTGATGATCTTAAGGCAAAATTGTGTGGGATCTCAAGTACACCAACTTTGTACAGTAACCGCGCATAGATATTGGAAGATGTATAAGTTGATTCAAGATGTAATAATGTTTCTAAAATATATTCAGGGCATCATACTAATTGTGGGATGTATGTCAATGACTGTTGTTAACATTCTCTTTATAACTTTTGGCTGTTGCATAAATCATGTATTTCGATTTATATATTGGATCTTGGAAAATGTTGCGCAAAATACAAGTTTTCAATCTTAGATAATGTCCCTAATATATATATTTTTTTATGGGAGATAATGTCTTTGATACTTATTTTTTATGGGAGATAATGTCCCTGATACACATCAATGTGTTCTTTCTTTTTTGGTTACATCAACGTGTAGTTATTTTTAAGAGATGCAGCAAATCTATATTTTCAATTGAACTCTGATTCAGTTTCCTATCCTTTAGTTATACAATTGTCATATATGAGTTTCCAAATGCTTTGAACAAGAAATGTTTATTTTTTATATTCAATATTGACCACCTTAATGGCACAAAAAATGCTTCTAAAGGAAGAACTCAACCATGTTGGATATACAATAAATACATGTATATATTATTCTTCCAATCAAGACATTTTCAATTACATTGTTGATTTGGCCACGTGCAAGCACATGCACTTTTGCTAGTATATATAAGTGTTTCTGGGTAGTGTGTTAGTACTGAAATTGGCACATTTCATTCCTTCAAGCATATGGTATGCAGATGGAGAGACCATTGTGTTCAATGAATATAATTTGGTTATCGCTTAAATATTTGGTATGTTTTGAGTGTTCTATTTTTTGATTATTGTGTTATATTTTGATAGTTTATATAATTCGGTTATTGCTTAAACATATGGTATGTTTTGAGTGTTCTATTTCTTGATTGTTGCGTTATATTTTGATAGTTTTATATAGGTGAGGATGACAAAGATTGTTATTTAGAACAATAATAACCCAAAAATAGAAATAAAACTCTTTAAAAAAAATTAGAAAAATATAAACCCTTCAAACAAAACAAAGTATACATATATTATAAGCAATGAATCATTATATATCAATATACATATATTATTTATTCAAGTGGATTTTAGGCTTTTGAGTCATTAGCTATCTATGTAGCAAGTCCAGCTATGGGCCGGGGCCAAATGGCTAGTATAGTTCAAAACATGAGAAAATCTGCTGTCCTTGGAGCCGTTGGAGGCATGATCAACAAAGTGGTCAGGACTCTTTAAACGTGGACTTCAAAAATCACCGCCATGACATGAATCGCTATAAAGAAAGTTCGTAAAGAAGTTTTTGACTCATCAATCAACAGTCAACACCCATAGATAATAGCCTTTATTCGTCACTCAATAAGAACTTACGAAGTATATTTGTACTTTCATCATTAGGTTCATCTGCCACAAGCAAATTTACAATCATAGATTTAGTTACTGCATTAACAGTGAAACCATTCTCCACCATTGCATTTAAATATTGCACTGCAATACGAAAACACTTCTCTGCGAGATAACCTTGAACTAAGATATTGAATGTCACGTCATCTGGAGCAATGCTCTTCTCTTCCATATCTATCACCAAGCTTTGAGCATCATTTAATAAACCTTTCTTACAACAACTTTGGTAGAGAGGCTCTGAAATAGTTCCTTTGCTTTCAACAACTTTTCTTCTTTGCACATAAAGTGAATAATATTGTTATTTATCACAACATCAGCTCCCATTGTTTTCCATCAAATGAATCAATTCCATTGCGTCAGAAAGACCACCATTAGCACACAAGCCTTCTATAAATATAGCATAAGTGACAATGTTTGGACTTTGCCCACGAGTTCGCATGTCTTCAAAAATCTTCTTTGCATCCTCAACTCTCCCAACCTTTACATAGCCCAACACTCATAAGGGTGCTATATGTAACAACACCAGGTTTGACTTCGTTGCAGTTCATACCGTTAAAGAGTTTCATAGCCTCGTCTAATCTCTTAGCTCTGCAATAACCATTAAACAAAGTTGTATAATGTAACTAATAATGCTTGGTTCCAGACCACCGTCCACCAGTGGAATCCATTAATTTGTACATCGATAAAACAGTATAGTGTCTGGTCTTGACAAGGGCTCCTAGCAATTGATTGAAAGAGAAAATAGAAGGCAAGGGTCCCCGCATTTGAAAAAGCCCAATGCCTCGTCAAGGCCCAGTGTTCCTGATTTACAACGATCTCTAACCAATTTCTCTAATAAATGTATGGGTGGAATTGGGAGATGAGTGATGTGAGTGGTGATTTGTACTAGTAGTAGTTTTGAAACGAAATAATGAAAAAGAAGAATAAATAGGAGAGTGAGTACCAGAATAAACCCTTCTTAAAATCGCCATGACCCAAAATGAAAAGAGGACAGCAGCTGGAATCCCGTGTCAAGAATGAGGTCTGTGAGACTGTAACTGAAAGAGGAATTGGTGTGGGTTTGGGTCCATATCTTAGGCCGATAACTAACAAAGCACCCTCAAAGCTCAACTTTTTGTGCTTCGCATGAAACTGATGAAAGAGTAGCCTTTGGAAACACTGACTGCCAACGTAGATAGTAATGACTGTAACACACACATGCTTGGAAGTAACTCGAGAAAAAGTATGATGAAAAGAGAATGCACTGTTACATTTGAGTTTTGAGCGCATGTGTTGCAGAAAACGGGTATGTGCTCAATCAATGTCTCAACTAACTCCACAAAATTTGAATTCAGTGCAAGATAATTGTCAGAAAAGCTTAAATATGACTAACATGCAGAAGCTATCACAAAGCATTAAATCAACAAGCTCAGCACTACATACAATGATACAAAGGTGCCCAAGTCGCCAACCCTAAAATTTATCAGAAACTTAGCATAAGATTACATCCCAAAATGTTGCAACAGCCGCTCAGAATTTCAAAAAACGTACGTTGAAAGATAATGGTGTCCTTGCCAATTAAGCAGATCCCAAAGGTGCCAAACTCATGCTATATGGAAGCGCTCTCAAGAAGCCAAGTTGCGATCCCAGTTTGTCAATGCTGAAGAGCTCCAACATCGTTCTAGTCTCAAAGTTATACAAATAGATCTTTGTGCATACCTCGAGCTCTTCGTTTTGATAACTATAATTGCAACGTAATTTAACAAGTAAAGTCCCATCCTTGTACACTAAAGGTTCAATCCAAGTTGGAATTACAAAATCATCGGGAACCAGCCTAGCAGCTCTTTTGGCGTCATTATAAAGAAAATGTGGATTCCCTTCCTCCATTTCAGATAGTGAAATCAAGTGTTTGAGTACCCATTTCGGTTCGCTGTCCATCAACCAAACTTGAAAACCAGCCTCAGATATTACAATAAAATGAAGACGATCATTAGACTCTCCAATGCAAACTTCACAAAGGCCTTGACTTCTATATATCCTTTCAACCGGTAAACCAACAAAACAAAATTCCTCAGTTACCACATCAAAGGCAAGGATTACATCCCCATAAGTCATCCAGTATAACATTCCACTAGCAAAAACCACCTGGCCATCAGGCACACAATTGTAATTATCACCACAAACGCGAAGTTCCAATTTGCTCCATTCTTTTGTTTTAGAGGAGTAAACTTGCAACAAAATGGTCAATAAAGTTTCCTTACAGACACAAGCCAGTTTGAAGTTTGACAATTCGTCCACTGGATAACAAAACGGATCGAAAGCCAATGCAAAGTCTTGATGGAGAACAGTGCCCTTAGGCCACTCAATTTGGACATACTCCTTTTTTATGGGGTTGCAAACGTAGATAAGCTTGTCACGAGCGTTCGAATCGTCACAACTTTTACAACAAAGAAGTCCATTGCTTGATGCAATAAGCTCAACCATCTCAGGGAGGAAATCCAAGACTGTGTCTTGCAAAATGGCTTGATCATTTTTAACCGAAAAATATTTGACCGGGTACGGCACATCCCAAGTATCCTGGAAGAAGAAACCAGAGGTGACAGTTTTTACCCTATGACATTGAAGTCTTCGAAATGAATTGTTAGAAATAAGGTCGCGCCACCCTTTGGAAACAGACTCAAATCTGAGTAGAGACTTAGCCGGCAATCGAGATAGGACTTCACTTATAGTGTCCTTCTCCATATCCTATAATATGAGAAAAAGAATAATTACAAGGAGGCAATGATTCAATCATTTAAAATGTTCTGAACACAAAATAAGGTAGCTCAAATAAAAAGTAAGCACTACTTGCGGGAACTCATATAGACTGTTGTGTACTTTGCCTTTTTATTGTAACTGGTATGACCTATTTGCAGGATTTTGTTTGACAAATGTTCTAACAGTTCACGTGCAAATTTTATTTCTTTCCATTATTCAATCCAGAACAACCCCGTAACTTTCTCTTTCATTTTGGTTACATCCATGACCACTAATCATCTATCGACAAAGCAAAAAGAAGCTGAGAAGACACTCTGCATACAAACATGAATATTAACTAGATCCTATATAAAACAAGCAGGAAAATCTCACAAATTGGAAACGACCCATGGTCAAATAACTCGGTTACATATTCCAACTCGTTAGCCGAGTTAGTATTAACTCTGACTCGTTCAGGTCAAACGCGGGTTATAAACTCCAATGCTCCCACACCCATCTCATTACATATTCTCAAGTACCCAAGTAGACAACAAGGAAATAATCCATTCACACAGAATGTCGTGAACATACAATAAGGTAGGTCAAAGACAAAAGTAACGTTTAAACTGCATATTAATATAAGTGTTGTGAAATACAATGTTTATGACTGACCTAATTGCGGCATCTTGTTTCAACCCATATTTTAGCTCGTGTGGATCCAAAAAAGAACATAACAAAACAAAAGAGTAGCATCGGTAGTTATCCCAAAAAGAGAGTTCTAATTACATACGAAGTCTAGATAGAGTAAATCCCCAAGCTTCCAATTTCAACTATATATATAGAAGCTAAAACTGAAAAACAAAGTAATAAAAATGCGTAAAAATTGCAGATTCAAGAGAAAGAAAGGTAACTTACGGGTAATCAACGTTGCAGAGATGGGCACAGCTTTCTCTAATTTGAGCTCAGTCCCAATTTCTAAGTCCAAGTGTCCAGACAATGACGCCAACTGGCCCAGCATGCAGCAAAATCTCGTAATCGAGGTTTGGACTGATATTTCGTCATTACTGCCGGCAGGTTACATAAATATATGTCGGTCCTCCAGATAGATTGACGATAAAGTGCGAAATTATATGTTTTTTTTGTCGAAATATTTAATGTAGTCTGTAACAATCTTCCAGGGAGGGAAAGTGAGAGACAGGGAGAGAGAGTTTAAAATTTTAATGTCGATTCTAATTAATAGCTATATTCAGTAGTAGTCGATAAGCTAAATTGACAACGGAAGAAAAAACTTGCAAGCTTTACACTTTTAGAGCATCTCTAGGTGGCTTTATATTTGGTCGCATCCTTCAAATTTGAAGGAATGCGTCGGAATTTGCCGAAATTCCATCTCTAGGTGGTAGTATTTGTGGTCGCATCACCTGTTTGTTCGTATTTTTGTTCGCAAATTTGGCAATTTGGATGCGGATGCGGAGCGACATTAGTAATGTCGCGCGCCATTGCAAATGTCGCCCCACTTTTTTTTGACTTTGATGAAGACCACGCCGCGCGATGTTGCATCGCGCGCCCAATCTCTAATGTCGCGTGGGTTACTTTTGGAATGGTTGCGCGCCACTCTTAATGTCGCGTGGGTTGTTTTGGAATTAGACCACCGCAGCGCCATTAATCGGCGCTAGCGACAAGATCTAATGGCGCGACGACATTGTGATGCTGGCGCCGCCAAGATCTAATAATGCGGCCGTGGGTGGCCCCTACAATCAAATTTGCGGTCGAAATTTGCGACCACCTAGAGTTGGTCGAAATTTGGGACCAGTTTCTGTGGTAGCATTCTTCAAATATGAAGAGTATGCTACCACCACCTAGAGATGCTCTTACATTTCTAAATGTCACTTCGTCAATCGCCAACGTAATAAAATAAGGACTCTAATATTTGTACGCCTGAAGGTTATGGTACGGCAACTTGCAGTCTCAAATTATACCAAATAGCTTCAAATCCTTCAATCAAAAGAATGACAAAAGGGATAGAGTGGCAGGTTGAGTTTTGAGTGTATCATATGCAGTAAACCTGAATGTGCTTAATACAGTGCAAGAAAACTTGTCAGAAAGCTTAAAAAGTAAAGCACGGAATCAACCAGTTCAACACTACATACAAAAGGTGCATAAGTATCCAACCCTAAAATATATCAGAAACCATAGGAAGTCCCTAAGTCTCCAACACTACTTCCCAAAACGTGGCAACTGTTGCTCAAAAAACGTAGGTCGAAATATAGTAGTTGTCATTGCCACTTAAGCTGATCCCAAAGGTGCCAAACTCATACTATAAGGAACTGCTCTCGTGTAGCCAAGGTAGGATCCCAGTTTGACAATTGTGAAGAGCTCCTCCATTTTTCCAATATCCAAGTTACACAAGTAGATCTTGGTGCAAGCAGAAATCTCATCATGGTTTTCATAACTATAACTGCAACGCAATTTAACAATCAAAATCTCATCCTTGTAAACCAAAGGTTCAATCCAAGGTGGAAGTGGGACATAATCGGGAACCGGCCTAGAAGCTTTTTTGGCGTCATTATAGAGGAAACGTGGGCACTCTTCCTCCATTGCAGATAGTGTTATCGAGTGTTTGAGTACCCATTTAGGTTCACTATCCAGGATCCAAACTTGAACACCAGCCTCAGATATTAGAATAAAATGAAGTCGGCCTTTAGACTCTCCAATGCAAACTTCCCAAAGGTCTTCACGTCTACGTGTCCTTCTGACCGGTAAAACAATGAAATAAGATTCCTCTGTTTCCACATCAAAGGCAAGGATTGCATCCCCATAAGTCATCCAGTATAACACTCCACTAGCAAAAATAACTTGACCATTGGGCAAACTGTAATGAATGCTACAATTGCAATTATCCAATATTCTCCATTGTTTTGTTTTAGAAGAGTAAACTTGAAACGAAAAGGTATATAAGTATTCCTTACAGATACAAACCAGCTTGAAATCCAATAATCCATCTCCAAGACAGTGATACGGATCGAAAGCCAATGCAAAATCCTGATGGTTATCACTGCCCTTAGGCCACTCTATTTGGACATACTCTTTCTTGGCGGGGTTGCAAACGTAAATAAGCTTGTCACGATCCTTAGAATCGTCACAACTAGTCAAACAAAGAAGTCCATTGCTTGAGGCAATAAGCTCATTAACCTTCTCAGGAAGGAAATCCAAGATTGTGTCTTGCAAAATGGCTTGATCATTATCAGTAGAAAGATATTTGACCGGATACGGGACCTCACAAGTATCCTGGAAGAAGAAACCAGAGGTAGTAGCTTTTACCCTATGACATTGAAGATTTCGGAATGAATTATCAGAAATAAGGTCCCGACACCCTTTGGAAACAGACTCACATCTGAGAAGAGACTTAGCTGGCAATCGAGAAAGGACTTCACTTATCTCGTCCTTCTCCATTTCCTAAAATAGGAGAAAAGTAAGAATTACAGAGTCGCAATAACCAACTCATATAAACTGTTGTGAACACAAAATAAGTAGCTCAAAGAAAACAGTAACCAGCCTTTTAAACTGCATACTTACATAATGTTGTGAAATACAGTGTTGTATTGTAACTGGCATGACCTAGTTGCGGGATTCTTCTTCCGAAAATGTTCTACTATTTTGTTTTTTTGTTTTTTTCAATAACAGTTTAATTTTCAATACAATCAATTAAAAGAAGTATTTAGCAAACCAAAGCATTTCTCGGCAGTAAGGCTATAGCATAGCTAGTCACCCTACAACAGAGTTCTACTTACATATTTTCAATCAAGGTGGGCTGCTAGCTACAAATTTTCATTACTAACTTTTTTGGGGGGTGGGGAATATGTACTATTTTTTTTTCCCTTGGGAAAGATAATCTCCACGAGAATCATAACAGTATATCCCTTGCCAACAAAGAACTACACATGACTTTTTCAACCACTTTTGCCACTAGCTGTTTTTTCACTTCTTCTGAATACTGTATTAACTGACATTTGAATCCTATGTATGCAACGCATGATTATTAAACATTATTAAAAGCATCAGTTACATATTACAATTCGATAGCGACAGGGTACGCATTCAGGTCAAACCAGGGGAGCGCCTTTCTCCCCAATTCCCCCACACACAAAAGTTCGATTTCAAGTACATACATAGAAGCTCAAAGAAAAAACAAAGTAATAACAGTTGCAGAAAGAAAGAAATACCTACTTACCCAACGTTGCAGATGTATATGGCACAGCTAGCTACTCAATTTCTCTACTCTTTTTATCCCAAAATGCTAATTTGAGCTGAGTAAGTCCTTGGGTGCCGCCAACTGGCAAGCATGCAGCAAAATATCGTAATCGGGGCACACAAATTAAGCAGGTGATATTTCGCCATTAGTATCGGCAGTTTACTAAATTTCAAGTGTATATATCGGTGATACAATCTGATATTCCTGAGAGAGATTATAATTCTGAACATGTGATGTACTTTGTGTAATCTTTCAAGAAAGAGACACGGGAGAGTAAATTGCAACCTTAAATTCTCTAAA
This sequence comes from Coptis chinensis, assembly GCF_015680905.1. NCBI lineage: Eukaryota > Viridiplantae > Streptophyta > Magnoliopsida > Ranunculales > Ranunculaceae > Coptis > Coptis chinensis. The sequence continues at coordinate 68,880,892 of NC_141457.1, read as the reverse complement.
TTACTACAATAAATTGCGACCCAATGTTGCAGTTTCCCTACTAATGTTTCTCAGGTGTAACTCGGGTACTCGGGTTGTACACCTTGGGTGGGGTTTGGGCTTAAATTTTCATTTTCCTGGATTGGACTCGGGTTAAACCAATAAAACCTGACCCAAAACTTAAACTGGGCAGATGGGCACAGCAAACAAAACCGACAAAACCAACCTAAACATAAATTTTCCTACTTGAAAAATACACACACAATTTTGGTTTGGAAACAATGTTAAAAAAAAGAGTGCCCATAAACTTAACTCCAACAAAAACCCAACAGCACAACAAGTACCACCACCACGCATGTAACAACGACCAACTAATCCGTTTACAAAAACTAGTAAGACAAAGATGCAAGTCCGGCAACTTAACCTATAAGGAGGCACTACATTTATTCCACCAGCTTCTCAGCACACGTCCATTACCAACATTCTCCCCATTCGCCCAACTACTAGGTACCCTCACTAGAATGAAACACTACACTAGAGTAGTTTCATTAAAAAACAAAATGGATTTTGCTGGGGTCCACCCCAATATAGCTACACATTCTATCATTATAAATTGTTACTGCCACATGGGCCGTGTAGATTATGGTTTTGCAGTTTTAGGTGATGGTTTAAAAATTGGGCTAGAGCCAGATGAAGTTACGTTGACTACTTTACTTAAGGGACTTATTTTGAAAGGAAAAGTTGTGGAGGCAATTTACTTACTTGAGAAAATTGTGGGGAGTGGTTATTCATTTGATCATATTACTTATGGGACTGTTATTAATGGGTTAAGTAAAGATATGAATGCGGATGCTGCACTTAGGTTGTTGAGAATAATGGAGAAGGAACAGATTAAGATTGATGTTGACAAGTATAATATGATTATCGACGGACTTTGTAAGGAAGATCGGGTTAGTGAAGCAATGAGTTTGTTTCAAGAAATGGTTGGTAGAGGGATTGCGGCGAGTGTATATACTTATGCTTCTTTGATTAGAGGATTGTGTAGTATTGGGAAGCGGATGGGAGCTGTGAGTTTGTTTAATGAGATGTTGAAGAGTAAAGTAACGCCGGATGTTGTGACTTATAATGTTTTAATCGATGCTCTTTGTAAAGAGGGGAGGACGGATGACGCGTTTAAGGTTTTTGAGTTGATGTTGCAAAGAGGTGAGCATCCTGATGTTGTTATATATAATACTTTGATTAATGGTTATTGCAAAGTTAAGAGAGTAGATGAGGCTATGCAACTTTTTGAAGATATGAGGTCGAAGAGCTTGATGCCTGACAACATTACATATAACACCGTTATTGCTGGGTTATGCATGGTTCGGAGAGTTGAGGATGCACGGAAACTTTTTAGGGATATCCGAGTTCGTGGGAACAGTCCAAATGTGATCTCATATGGTGCATTGATAGATGGATTGTTTGCTAATGATTGTTTTTCAGAAGCTATGGAACTATTTCATAAGATGGAGAAGAATGGATTGAAAGCCAATGTTGTGATTCTTAATAGCATTATTGACAATATGTGTAGAGCAGGGAAACTCGACGAGGCAAAGGAGCTCTTTTGCAGCTTATCTACCCAAAATGTGCAGCCTGACACCATAACCTTTAACTCATTGATCAATGGTTTTTGCAAGAGACGGTTGCTAGATGAGGCTCAAAGTTTGTTTATAGAGATGGATGAAAAGGGTATTGCTCCAGACGTTCTCACATATAATATCATTATTCAAGGATTTCTCAAGGAAAGAGATATTCCTAAAGCAGTGCAATTTCTAAACGAAATGGTTGGGAGGAATTTTTCAGTGACTGCAGCAACTACGTCTATGTTAGAGGAGCTTCTTGCAAAAGAGGAACCAAATTATGAAGGTGCAGAGATGCTTCGTGAGTTCTTGCCAGAAGACTAATGCAAAGGTAATACATTCCCATTGTGATCCTGTATTTGAATATGTGATACTATCAAGTACCAACCACATCAATTAGTCAATTGTGCTGTGTGTGTGTGTATGTGACTGAAAGTTCCTAAGCGGATAGTGTGGAGTTGAGGGCAAGTAAAATCCTTGAGAAAAATTAGAATTTTGTGTATGATTCATTTGACTTCAAGAATACTTCTCAGGTACAAAAAACTGTGCTCAAAGCACCTTCTTCAGGTGCCATTGCCTACATGGTTTTGATATTATCTATTAATAATATTGCTGACCTTAGTTAATAGAGTAGGAAAGCTTACAAGCACACCACGAGTATTATTTGGATTTTATGAACAAGTTGAATTGCCCACATTGCGGATATGTGAATGTTGAATGAGAAGCTTTAACAATACAAATGAGTAATTGATGCATTCAGAGGAATATAGGAATGACACACCATGGATAGCTATAGTAATGAAAGTCCATTTGTATGGTTTGGTCTATTTAATGAAGATATAGTTGTGAATGCTTTGAAAGGTTAGATACTGAAAACTTCTGCAGAAATTTAGTAGTAAGTCTGAAGTGATTATCGACTCCTGAATGATGTCCGTTCAAAAGTGCTCTTCTGCAACACTTCGACAGTGGGTATTATTGGCCTGAAGAAACACTTGATTTCTATTTCGTTCATTTAAGATTCTGCTACGCAGCTTCATATTTTTCACTTTCATTTTTTTTCAATTTTCATTTTTCTACTTCTGTAACTCTGTAAGTTACATTCAGATCTGAAAGAATGATATATAACATACATGGTTTATATTTTTCCATCTTATTTTCATGATAGTTATGCATGGACATGCATGAATCATGGATTGTTTCTGTTTGTTCCCCTTTTTGAGGTTGTTCACTTACTTCTCAGTAATTTGATTCTTTTTCTATTTGCCAGCCCAGCTTATGAGCTGCTCAAGTTTTAGATTTATTTTGTAGGTTTGAGATTTGTTGTTAAACTAGTTTGTGGTTGTTGTTCCTTTAAGAAGTGGCCTGATTATGAATTTTGATTTACCAAATTATGAATTCAGTTTGACTTGGGATATATTGTGAACGATGACCCTCATCTAAAATAAAATGCAATAGTTGAGTTAGTTGAGAGACTACACTAGCTTTGAAAATTGAAAGTTCTTGACACTCGTGGGATCTACATAACATCTGTTTGTTTTTTGTTTGAATGAACCTCTAGATTCTTGTTCTGAACTCATCTAGGTTAAACTTTTTAAATGCTAGATTCAACTGCTCAATTTGTTCCCAGTGTGCTACTAAGACTATAAGTTAGAACTACTAAGATAAAAGTTCTAATCATCATAAATGATAAGCTTCTCTACCTTGGCAACTGTGGACTATAAATGACCTTATATTGTGAGGAATCACTTCTAATTGGATTGTTTTGTTCGTGCCGTGTATTGTATTTTTAGTTGTTTTCCTTATGTTTTATTTTTTTTCATGTGTTCTCCTTGTGTTCTAGGTAAGACTGTGTGTTCACCTACTCTTGATCAAGACGCACATGTTCCACCATCCACCAAGTTGTCTTTTGAAGAAAATAAAGAAAGGAATCGTTGCACTTGGAAGCATGTGTACTGATGTGGCACCATCTGCAAATTCATAGGGATGAATCACAGTTCATGTTGAAACAGAGATGAAGAAGGAGAAAGGTTACAAAATTTTGTATAGGGACGAATCAGACTTTGGGAAGAAGAAGCCATGCAAGTTTTTACACTGAAAACATAAATTGTTGTTTGTCCCACATAGGCTAGATACTTGGATTCACCATTTTTAATTTGCTATAAATAATAGAGACAGAGGACGTTGCTGGTTCTAAGGCGGAGGATGGGAATACCGAACCGGGTCCAGTGAGGTCATAGACCGAGGCAGTTTCAGGTACTAATTTCCCGGCCTGATGCCTTCCCTAGACAATGTAAAATTTGATGCTATTCCACAATAAATGTATAAATGCTTGGGAGATTGTAGTTGTCTTCATCTGTCACCAGTTTAAGAGTGTTAGGAACTCCTTTATAATTTTATACCATAACTTGGCTAGGCCCTAGAGTTTTGTTTTGTTTATTTCTTGTATGTATATCTTGGCTCTGGTGGCTTACTTAGCCCAAGACTTTATACCAACGCCTTACTTACCCCTAGAGGCATAGGCTATATAAATTTTGATACTATTTCACAAAATCTTGCGAATCCACTTTCTAATAAGACTGAATCAATCTAATTTGTTATCTAAGATTCCCGTAGAACTCATGTTCAATGTTATGCATAATGAAGCAAAGAAACTCTAAGCTCAGGGCAACTTAACAAATGCTGAGCGGAGTAGTATACCTCTTGGGATTGAATAGGTCTTTAGGAAACACTTGATAGCTTAACTGAACTAGTAATTACTGGGTCTCTACGGATAAACAAGCTGCTCAAGAAGAATATCTGATAACTGCCCCATGAGGAAATGATGCGCAACCACCTGAGACATACTTGATGTGTCATTTCTTCAGTTATTGAAGACCACTATTCAGGTTTTGATTGGGTACTACTTGTCGTTATCATCTACAAGAGAAGTGATTTGCCTTTCTTTTGAACCTGATTCGCTTTGAAGTTTAAGAGTTCCAGTGAAGCAGCAATACTGAAGATGCATTCTCTTTCGTTGCCTTCTTGTTCTTTGGTTGCTTTGTTTGGTTTCTTGTTCTATTGGGTGGTCGATCTTGTAAGTATTCGTCAAAGAGTCTCAGAGCAAAGATTGAAATACCTTTTGTCCCTTTTGATATGATAGTTGTTTACATTTCTAAGATTGTGGCAGTCAGAATATATCATCACAGTGAGCTCAGACACATCAATATTTGCATTTCTAAATGTCAGAAGATAGAAGATCATTCATAGCCAACTTACTAAATCAAGGATTGTAGTCTATATATGCTCAGAGTTTCGATCGCAATCTCAAATCCTTCCAAATGACTTGAATTGAAAGTACAAACAAAAAAGGAGAAAAGTGGCACTGTGGCAGATGTTACTTTTGGGTGTATCAAATTCAGAAAACCAGAAATGTGATCATAAATATCGGAATCAACGTGTAAGTTGAGTGAACAGAACTATAATACACTGCCAGATAATTATCAGAAAATAGGCGTACACATGATCGCAAAACAGAGTACACAAGTTGGGTTTTAGACAGAAAGGTTCCTAGGTCTCCAACCCTACTATTAATCAGAAAATAAAGCATACGATTACATCCCAAAATGTGGAAATAGTTGCCGGTGAATTTTCGAAAACGTAGGCCGGTAGAAAATAGGCGTCAGTGCCACTTAAACAGATCCCAGAGGTGCAAAACTCGTGCTATAAGGTCAGTGCCGCTTAAGCAGATCCCAGAGGTGCCAAACTCATGCTATAAGGAACTGTATTCAAGAAGCCATTGCAGGATCCCAGTTTGTCAATGTTCAAGAGCTCCTCCATCTTTCTAGTATCAAAGTTATACAGATAGATCTTGGTGGCTTCCTCGAGATTTTCATTTTCAAAACTAAAATGATATTGCAACCTAATAAGTAAAATCTCATCCTCATAAACTAAAGGTTCAATCCATGTTGGAGTAAGTAAATTATTTGGAACCAGAGTAGCAGCTCTTTTGGCATCCGTATAGAGGAACTGCGGGCACTCTTCCTCTATCGCTAAAAGTGATATTGACTACCCATTTGGATTCACTGTCTAGGATCCAAACTCGAAGACCAGCCTTAGATATTACAATCAAATGAAGACAGCCTTCAGACTCTCCAATGCAAACTCCACAAAGGCCTTCGCTTCTATGTATCCTTTCAACCGGCAAAATAATGAAATAAGGTTGCTCTGTTTCCACATCAAAGCCAAGGATGTTTCCATTAGTCAACCAGTATAACACTCCGCTAGCAAAAACCACTTGGCCATCGGGCCAACTATCATAACCAAATTTGTAAACATCCAATTTTCTCCATTCTTTTGATTTAGAAGAGTAAACTTGAAACAAACAGTTAAGCATACCTTCCTTACTCATGGAAACCACTTTGAAAATTTTCAGGTCGTCCACAGGATAACGAAACGGATTGAAAGCTAATGCAACTTATTGATGAATATCACTGCCATTAGGCCACCCTATTTGGACATACTCCTTCTTGGTGGGGTTGCAAACATAGATAAGATTGTCAACACGTTCGCCAAGTTCTTGAGAACGATGACAACAAAGAAGTCCATTGCTTGAGGCAACAATGTCGACCTTCTCAGGAAGGAAATCCAAGATTGTGTCTTGCACAACGGTCTGATCATTATTGATGTTAACATATATGACCGGAGTGGGACGGGGAAAAGCCATAGTAGTCTGGAAGAAGAAACCAGAAATGACAGATTTTACCCTGTGACATTGAAGTCTTCGAAGTGTGTCATCAGTAGAGACTTAGCTGGCAATCTAGATAGACGTTCACTTACAGCTTCGCTGTCCATTTCCTATAATATGAAAATTAAAAATTATAATCCACTCATTTTGTTTTTAAATTTCTAAAGTTAACCCTCATTTCTTAATCGTACCCCTTCATTTATTTGTGTGTGTTTTCCGTTAAATAAACTTCTACATATTCAAGTATAGAAGCTAATAAAAGTTAACTAAGAGAGAGAGAGATGTTTACAGACGAAGCTGTAAAATTTATGAAGCTCAGTCCCAGTCCCACAACGATCAGCATCTCTTCGATATCTCGCCATACGTCGACATTTCAAGGATTGAAGATATATGTTGGTATTTTCTGTTTGATATGCCGAAGAAGCCATGCAAGTTTTCCACTGAAAACATAAATTGTTGTTTGTCCCACATAGGCTAGATACTTTGATTCACCGTTTTTAATTTGCTATAAATAATAGAGACAGAAGACATTGCGGGTTCTAAGGCGGAGGACGGGAATACCGAACCGAGTCCAGGGAGGTCATAGACCGAGGCAGTTTCAGGTACTAATTGCTCCTTTGGAGGTTGTAGTTGTCTTCATCTGTCACCAGTTTAAGAGTGCGAGAGAAATAAATGCTTACAGTGTATCACAAGATTGCCATTGTTCTGTAAGGTAGCCCTTCCATTAGTTGCAGAATTCCATAGCGTCCTATTTCGCTTGACGTACAAGACAAAGTTACAGTTTGATTGCATTATGAACCTGTAAGGACCATTCTCAATGAATTCATTAGAGTTCAATGTTGCACCATTTTGAGGAGAACTTCTTCAAAAACTGCACTATTGATGGACACGAAAGCAAAAGAGATGATAATATGTTGAACATACGTGCCATAATTATATGTTGATCGATGAACCTAACGAAGATTATTTATGTATTAGCAGACAATATTGGAAGAAGATCGAAGGATGTTTTGAATTGTAACGTGCATGGTGTTCTACTTACACGACTGTTAAGAGGTGTGAACAATATTCTGACTTTGAAAATATCATAAGAATTAGAACCGACGAGAATTTTTTTTGCTCGAGGTGTGAACAATATTCTGACTTTGAAAATATCATAAGAATTAGAACCGACGAGAATTTTTTTTGCTCCTTGGGCTATAAAGTAGTGCTATATAGACATTCATTTTATACTTATTATTGCAACTCACTATTTGGATAACATTGATTTGCATTGCAATACATACGGACACGTATCTCTATTTAAATCAATGGTGATAATTAGTAGGTCGGTTAAATAGGTCAAATTGACCTACTAATTATCCGTGTAGAATGCTCATTGTGTCATTGTCTAACCGCAACTAGCCATGTGTCATTTGTTTCTCTCACCTCACACATAAGTTTAACAAAGACGAAAATCTCAATTAAGAAACTAACTGACCGAAATAAATTAAGAAAATTGAACCACAAAATAAGGAATCTAAATCCTATGTGAGATATTTGGGCGCGATATCTCTCCCTCTCTCTTTTATGTTCATCCCTCCATTTCTCCATTTCGTCTCTCTCCTTTTCTTTCTACTGATAGTAACGTAAGTATGATTGGACTGACATTTGATTCGGAAGAAGAAGCCTATGATTTTTGCAATTTGTATGCGAGGGCTATTGGATTTAGTATAAGGAAAAATCAAATGACTAAGAACAAACACTACACCAAATTGGCCAAAAAACAACAGCTGTAATCGGGCATAAACGACGGTTAATAGCCCATGTAATAAAATAGGAGCCAATATCCGTCATTGTTTAACTCAATAGCCGTCGTACTCTTCTATTAGAATTTGGAGCTTCACAGGCTCATTCCCGCTGTATTATTTCGCGAAAAATTAGACTTGGCGCTAAATTTCGGTTGGGCAAAATGGCAAATAACAAAAACATTCTTTTGAGAAACTAAAATATAGTAGAGAGAATACGCCTTCATCAAAACAAAACAAATAATGACTACTCCTCTTCCGACTCATTCTTAAACAGAGTTAAACAGAGTGTGAGAAAAAAATAGATAGTGAGGCTCATTCTGAAATCTCGATTGTTGTTTTCATCTCTTTCTGTCGCCATCAATAGCTTAGTTCAGGTAATCATGTACTCTTATTTGCGACCATTAACACTTTATTTTTTGTTTTTTGGTACAAATTCTTGAGATTTCAATTATTCTATTTGTTTTCCCATCAGTTTTTGAGTTTCGATTTTGGGGGTTTTGGTGGAATGCGTTTTGCTCGATCATCCCATTAGCAGGTACTATGTATTTTGATATTAATTCTTTGATTAATATCTATTAATAGTCGAAAAATTAAATTTGTTGCTGTTATTATATTAAGCCAATTGCAATTTTTTTTAAAAGGTTGAACTTTTCCTCAAAGATTACAAATTTAATGTTTAATTCATTGTAAAAAAGTAGTTGGGTTGCTCAAACAAAATTTTCGGTGGTAGTGTAATGCGTACAACTTGGATTCCTTTCCAACGTCCTCTTAAGTTAATTTTTAGGGAGTTAGATACTTAGATGTAGAGACTTAAGCTGTTTAGAGCGAGACTTGGGCAGAAAGATGTTTCTAGTGAGTCTTGTAGCATATATGGTTTGTTAGAGTACTATATGAATCCTTGTTGATAAACATATTGTTAAGGATAGAATGTTGATTACTGAAAGCTACTAATGATTAAGGGCTTTAGGTATACGTGGTTTAGCCAATTTGGTTTTAATTGTGTGCTTGATTTGTATGGTTTGAGTGTTTGTTTTCATATTTGTAGGATTGGGTTATGTCAAAACTAGTTTTTCAGGTTTTATGCATGTTTAGTAGCTTGGTGGGGTTGATATGATATGATAATATCGTTAGGAAACCCATTCTCTTGAAAGTGATGATTGATATAAAACTTGGTTTTTTCGGAGAAATAAAATTTCAGCAAACAGTTAAACACCCTTTTTAGTTTTGGGCCGTTTCTTGTGATTATTTCTTTTACTCGTTGAGATGGAATGCTATGCTTATGATACTTTGTGTTTACCAACTTTGTTATTGATGGGAAAAATAAATCACAGTCCTTTTAGCTTGCTCACTTTTGCTTGTTGGAAATATTTGTTTCCATAGTAGGTCTTTTTTGTTGGGATATTGTTTATGGAAAACAAACTGTTTGCTTTTAAGAAATAGCAGCTTTGAAGATGGGTTTTCCAAAAAGAGAAGGCAACAAACATTTATTTGTAAGCACAACTTTTAAAGGTTACAAACATATTAACCATGTAACCCACCCACAATTTTTATGTGTACCCCAATTCTTTCAAGTTTGACGCACACCAGATGCTAGTATTGTCGAGCACTAAGTTAAGTATTCACAATTGTAGTAGTGATTGTGATCTCAAATAGTTTTTTTTTCTTAGACAACATTCCTATATAGAGGAACTACTTAGGACTTTAGTCATGCGAGTGATCCTACTTTACATGAGAAGAAAATTGATGGGGGTGCTCTATATGAAATTTATGAAGGATGAGTTCACTATAAAAAAAAAAGGGTCTGATGTGTCGCTTGGTTTGTGTCGGTTATATCCAAAAGTGACACGCTAAGAGTTCTCCAGACGCTTTTGTAAAATAAAAGGGTTGATGTGTCGCTTTTTCCATAAGTGACCACAAGAACAAATTTATTGGGTCGTTTTGGTAGAATGTGGCACAAGAACAAATTTCAGGTACTATTTGCTTTGGAAAGGTATGCTCATCCTATGATTATTTACTTTGGAAAGTTATGCTCATCCTATAATTAAAGATAGATATTTTAGCTAGAGGGAGAAAAATCGAAAATGAAGGTTTAGGATATAGGTTCCGGATCTTGTTAGTTCTATTTTAGAAATGGGTGTTGATTATTTATTCTTTTTATTTCTAATACATTATGAATTAGGGGGAAGGGGAAACACCTATAAAAAAGAAGAAGTGCTATTGTTTTCCTACTTTCAAATAGCATATTAGTCATTATTTAATTATTGCTTGTATGGTATGTTTTCTACTTTGTTTAGTAGATTTGTATGGATTCTACCTTAGGTTCAATTTTTCTTCTCCTTCGGGTGTACCGGTAACCTATAGAACACCAAGGAATTTAACGACACTAGTAGAACACGACAATGTTTTGATATGACAAAATGGTTTTGGCTGATTGTTGAGGAGCTTGTTTTCTGGCTGTAATTATTTCTGAACGAGTCAGTTATGTCGGTTATTGTCAACGTCGTTAAACTAGATATAGTCAACTAAAAAGGTTCCTTGTGTGAGTTTCATCTTTGGAGCTTGAAATGTAACACAGTGGTATCGTTGTCAATAAATTTGGATTTTTGTCTTGTTTGTTTATGTTCATTAGAAAGCTTGGTTGATTCCATTGTTTTGTTACTCTATGGGAATCAGTGCGCAAGGGACATGTAAAATTGTATGTATTCACTCTAATGTTTCATATTGGTAGTTCACTTGCTTCAGAATTGATAATTTAGAGAACGCTTGTCCTGCTGTCTATCCTGGACCAGACTCGCTGGTCAGACTTTGCACTAGAATTTGTCTTAGTTAGAGTGGGTTTTGGGATATAGTGACCTAGGATGAAAAGTTAGTCCTCTGAATCTATTTTCTAAGAGTTCCAGTGTCATAGTATTTGAATATCCGAGTCACGAGTTACGCATGTTCAAAGATGGTATTCTAGCCTGCCAGGAAAGCTGCGCTGGACTGACTTCGCGCTCGATTTTGTAGTAGTTAGAGTTTGATTTGGGTTTTAGTGAACTAGGCAGTAAAGTTAGTACTATGTATCTACTTTCTAACGGTTCCAATGTTATGGTGTTTGGATTACTGAGCTGGAAGTTACGGGATTCTAAAGGTGGACTGTTCCAACTGAAGTTTTAGTGTACTGGACTGATTTCCAGCTGCATTTTAGCATAGTTAGAGTCAAATTTAAGCAATAATAACCTAGGCAGAACAGTTAGCACTCTATCTGTGTTTTCAAATGAACTAAGTTTCATTGCATTTGAATAATTGTAGCAAGAGTTATGCATCTTGCAAGATGGTATGTTCAAACTGAATTTTTACTTAACCTCATTGATCATAAATATGTTGTATTATATGGATCTCACATGTATATGGTGTGCCTTCATTTTTTTATGTGTATTACCTCTGTTGACTATGAAGGGCTTTAGATTGACTCAACTTATTAGTCTAATTGTTTGTTGTTCATCTTGCTGGTGATGGTTCCATATTTTCTTGTTTGATGATTTAGTTATCGCCTTTGGTTCGATATGTAAGTTATGGAATCTCGATGAAGTTGGTTATCTTGGCAGAAATTCTTACTTTTCAACATCTTTTTTCTTTTATAATATATTTGCCATGTGAACATCAATATCTTTGGTAGGATTGAATATGGGTATTAACCTTTAGTTATGAGAGATATAATATAGAAGTTTAGGTGGGTGTTTCTCAAAGAGGACAACAACACAATTGAATTGGGAATTGGAGTATGGGGTATATAGTCATTGCCTTCTCTTTTTGATGTGTCGATAAGTTCATTAGTTGAGGCTTGCTACTAGTTTGGGGTTTTGTCAAACACCGATCTAGTTGCTACTAGACATGAAGGTAAAGGTGTAAAGGTGTTATTCTAAAGGATTGAAGCATGCTCAGGTAAGCATTTAGACATTTAATAGATAAATCTTGCAAGCTGTTTTCAATTGAATTAAAAGTAGGATAATTAGTTTTAATTTATATAAAGTAGTGCATAGGTGTTTTGTTGCACCGCCATTGTGCATGTTATTAATCAATTAATCTATTGAACCAGACTAGTCATGTTATCATTTGTCCTAAACGTTGAACTCACTTTCAATTATTTTTGGTTTTTAGTATCAAATCTTCGGTTTTCAATTCTTCTATTTGTTTTCTTATTAGTTCTGCAGTTTCGATTTTGGGGGTTTTGGTGCATTTATACGTTTTACTTGGTCATCCAATTAACAGGTACTTTTGATTTATTTTGGTCTTAATTCTTTGATTAATGGTCTTAATCCTTGCTCTTGTATACATAATTCTAGTTGATGTCTTGGTGTCTATTTACTGATTTGAGCTGTTTTTTTTACTTACTTGAAAATCTTGTTTATCCCCATATATTGAGGTCTTTTGATCATATAGCGTTCTAGTGATTGATATAGATAGTATTTTGAATTATTATTAATATACCATTAAATTTTGTCTTGGAATTTAGCAGTTGCTAGCTTGAACTTGTGCTTATTGCTAATATTATATTTAGTTCTCATTCTTTTGTATAATAGGAATGTCTTCAGTACCCCTAAACAGGGCATGGATGAAAGCACCTCACACTTCTACGGAATATCTTGATGGTGTCATATCGTTCCTCACATTTGCTCAAAACAAACCAGGAAACGATGGATGGTACTGCTGTCCATGTGTAGCATGTCGTAATGTTAATGGGAAAAAGACTATTCGGGAAGTCAGTGACCATCTAATCCGTCTTGGTATTGATGAGACATACACAACGTGGACTTTTCATGGTGAACCATTGCCCACTAGTGGTCTTAAAAAGGGGATTCCTAGCACTTCTTCAAGTGCAGCCCCTAGGATGGTTGATTTGGTTAACGATGCCCATATAGATCCCGAGTCATTAGATGATTGTATGAATGAACTTCGAGGTGAACGTGACACACAAAATGAAGAAGATATACATGGCGATGATTACTACAAAAAATTGAAGGAAGATGCAGTACAACCTTTATACCCTTCGTGTGAAGATGGATTAACGAAACTTTCTGTGACAGTTGAGTTGATGAGTATAAAAGCTAGAAATAGATGGTCGGACAATAGTTTCACGGAGTTGCTCCAAATGTTAAAAGCTATTTTGCCAAAGGAGAGCACTATACCCATTGACACCTATAATGCAAAAACACTGATCAAATCTTTGGGTATGGACTATGAGGTGATCCACGCGTGTCGTAATGATTGCATTCTATACTGGAAAGAGCATGCAACTAGGGAGTTTTGTCCAGTGTGTAAGGCAAGTAGATGGAGGTCAATTGTTCTTAGGAATAAAGGGAACAAAATTCCGTGGAAGGTGCTAAGGTACTTCCCATTAACACCAAGGCTGAAGAGATTGTACACAATACCGTGGATTGCAGAGAAAATGAGGTGGCATGCAAATTCAGTTGGAGATGAAGATTACATGCGCCATCCTGCTGATTCTTCTGCTTGGAAATCAGTTAATCATAAGTGGCCTGAATTTTCAAGTGAGCCACGCAATGTCCGACTAGGACTAGCTACAGACGGATTTAATCCTTTTGGAATGAATAGCAATTCTTATAGTTGCTGGCCCGTCATGATGGTTCCCTATAATCTTCCTCCCTCCTATTGCATGACCCAAGAATTTACAATGTTAACATTGTTAATCCCCGGAAAAACTAGCCCAGGAGATGACATTGATGTGTATTTGCAACCATTGATTCAAGAGTTGACTAAATTATGGAGAGTTGGAAGTCTAGCATACGATGCCTACACCAAGAAAACATTTACTATGAAAGCTATTTTGCTATGGGCGATACATGATTTTCCGGCTTTGGGTCATCTCTCAGGTAGTAGAACAGGTGGAAAATATGCTTGTCCAGTTTGTAGTGTACATACCGACTCAATCAGACTATTACATGGGAAAAAGGAAGCTTACATGGCAACCAGAAGATTCCTACCAGATGATCATGTGTTTAGGAGCCAAAAAATGCAGTTTAATGGAAAAGAAGAGCATAGAAAAAAGCCCAATCGCTTGACTGGTTCTGAGGTATTGGAAAGGGTGGAAACATTTCCCACAGTGTACGGAAAATTAAGCAAGAAAAGGAAAAGATCCGCACATGACGATGAAAATGGTTCATATGCATGGTCTAAGAAATCAAAATTATTTGACTTGCCGTATTGGGAGGTAAGTTTAAAATTTTTTGCATCACAAGTGTTATATATTATAATATGTTAGGTATTTTAACATTTCCAGTTTTGTGTAAATGTAGGAGTTATTTATTCCACACAATGTGGACGTGATGCATACGGAAAAAAATGTTGCTGAACATCTCCTTGGGACAATCATGGGAACAAAAGAGAAGAATAAGGATGGTCTTGCAGCTCGCCTAGACCTTAAAGAAATGAAGATAAGGAAGAACTTGTGGCCTATCGAAAAGGATGGTAAGATTTTCTTGCCTAAAGCTCCATTTGCTTTGTCAAAAACAGAAAAATAGTTGGTATGTCAAACTCTAGTTGATCTGAAAGTTCCCAAAGGGTATAGTTCAAACTGGAAACATCATGTGAATATGGAGGAGCTTCAACTCAAGAGCATGAATTCACATGATTATCACATCCTCATGCAACAATTGCTCCGAGTTTTACTTATGCATGCATACAAAAAGCATAAGCCTTTGCGTGCTGTTATCTTGCAATTGTCGCTATTCTTCAATGTTTTATGCTCAAAAGTTATTCACCGTGAGACGCTCGAGATCATGAAAAAACGTGTTGTGGAAACTTTATGTGTGTTTGAAAAGTACTTCCCTCCTTCATTTTTTGTTCCCATGATACACCTTGCTGTGCACTTGGCGGAGGAGGCACTAACTAATGGACCTGTTCCATTTCGATGGATGTACCATTTTGAGCGGTACGTGATATATATTTATCTCATTTTACGCTATTCATATATGTAAAATTATTCGTGCCTCTGATTTATTTTATGTAATAAGATGATGAGAATATACAAAGGGAACGTGATGAATAAGACACATGTAGAAGGGTGTATCGCGGAACGGTACATTATGGAAGAATCAGTAAGGTATTGCATGGAATACATGCCTAAAGCGAGAAAAGGAAGCCATAAAAGAGGAAAGTTCACTGCTAATAAAAAGGGGAGAAGATACATTTTGTCCAATTTGCAATACGAACAAGTGCGCAAATGGCTTTTGCAACATTGTCCTCAAAATGCTGAATGGGAAGCGTAAGTAAAATTTGATTTTTTTTCTTCATTACTTTTAGATATTTGACATGTAAATGTATTCAAATCTAAAGATGTTATTTAAATTACAGGAAGTACCAGTTATACCTTGAACCCTATACATCTCATCCTTCTAGGGGTCGACGTCGAAAAAGGAATGTAGCAACTGAAAAGCCATTAGAATACGTTCCTTGGTTAAGACAACAACTACAAAATCAGAAGATGACAACCTTGAAAAGGCTTGCTATGGGTCCAAGCTTTGAAGCCAAGTCATATGACAGATATGAGCACAATGGATACATGTTTTGTACAGCAGGGGTCCGAAACAGCCAAGTCAACCCAAAATAGTGGGGTTTCAATGAATGCTTTTACTAATTTTAGAGCAAGTCGCGAAGGATCGAAACCTCGTGGAGAAACAAGCTACTTATTACGGCATCATTAGGCAAATACTTGAAGTGGATTACTCTGATTTCAAAGAAGTGGTGTTCTATTGTGATTGGGTGCTGATTGGAGATAAAGTAAATGGATGTGTGGTTGATCCAGAAACAAATTTAGTATTTGTTAACCTTGGGAGGTTCCAAGGAAGATATAAGGAAAATGATGAGCCATTTATTCGTGCGTCTGAAGTTTCTCAAGTTTTTCTACTGCAAGGATCTAACAAGGGACAATTGGTATGTTGTCTTGGATGCTCCAAAAAGGTTGAATCAAGGTGTGGACGCATTTGAGGATCCTTTGGTTTTTGAGGCAAGAATGAGTGAAGAGGAAATGATGTCAGAATTAGTAAATGACATTGTGGAAGAAGTAGATACCATAGATGGTTCTTGGGTTTAGATTTTTTTTTTCAAGTTTCTTTTGGAGGAATTGATTGTCAGAATTAGTAAATGGATGTTTTGTGTTTTGTGAAGAGGAATTGATTGTTATAATTAGTAATAGTAAATGGATGTTTTGTTTTGAGCATGATATTAGGTATACATGTCGCATCCAACATTTGATCGAACGGTTATGTCGGAGGAGCAATATAACGAGTCTGAGCATGAGTATGAGCATGAGCATGAGCATGAGTATGAGCCTCAGCATGAAGGTGAGATTTTTAATATTTGGAAGTATTGTCACTCTAGTTTATTTTTTTTCTTATATATGTATATAATTAACAATCTACTATGTTGTTATTTAGCCCCACCTCTTGTGAGAATAGAAGTTCAATTCAGTGGTGATGGGAAGGCGATTGGACCAAATGCAGCGAAATATGCTTCACGAATAGGGAAGCTTACAAGGCAACATTGTCCTCCACAATACTCTGAATGGACCCTTGTTCCTGAAGAAGCGATAGATTTTTTGTGGAAAGGTATCCTGGTGAGTATGTCTTTCATTCGAAATTTTCATATAAATTTTCATATATATATATGGCTGACTTCTGAATCTATTTTGGTAGAGCTGGTTTGATGTCCCAGTAGAATATTGAAGCCAACAACTACACAAAGCAAATAATTTGTGGAGGAATTGGAAGACTACTCTTCGGAAGCATTGTGACAAATATGATACAGTCCTAGAGAGAAAGCGAAATCGTAAAAGTGGTGTGAAGAAAGAAGAGTGGGATCTATTTGTTGACATGGAGTCAACTGAGCACGCATACCTTCGTCGTGAAAGGGGGAAAGAAAATAGAAAAATGATGAATAATCCACACACGACAGGTAGGCGAGGATCAGCCAGGACAGTAGAAGAAATGGTAAGTTATAGTCAAATACTACTATGAATCCTTAAATGTTAATATGTTATTGCATTAGCTCTGTAGATTAATCAGGTAAGATCAATCAGGTATACAGAAAATGCTTTAGCCCATTCTTTTTTCTTTTGTTATTTCTTGGTCATAAATAAGCACATTGCTTGGTTTGCTTGTTATAACCCTTCCCTACCATCCTTTTGTCCTTCTTTTAGTTGAGTACGATCCAAGTTTTAACAATTAAGGATGTGTTAAACATATAGGTCACAGTTGTGGATATTAGGACATGTGCCTCTAGATGTTCTCTTTCATTCTCTAGTCGATAGATGCACTTAGTATACTTTAACGCTATTGAAAAATTTGGGATTAGGTGCAAGTTATGGTTGGATCATTTAGATTATGTAAAGGTGAGGATTGGCATTTTTCCCAACCAGTAGTATAGGTTGGATTTGTTTGCTTCAAGTTCAATATATATTCTCAATGTATGGTTTTGACACCTTGTAGATTATTTGGAAGAACATTTTCTATTACCTTTTTCACTTTGTGTATATAGAGCTGGATTTTTTTACCCCTTTTGATAGTTACAACTTCATTCCCATCTCGCTGAAGGTGGGAGTTAAATATTTGATCCCAAGACCTTGGGCTCAACCTTCCAGGTTTTACCAAGATATATTCTTTGGAGAAACAATCATGATAGTACTTTCTTGAGCATCCAAGGCGGATATTCGAGTTGTTGGTCTGCTGGGTAACATATGACTCTGGCTTATATTAGCTTTTGCTTAGGTAACTTTTGGTTGTGTTTGTGTGCTGCTTTTGCGAGGAGAAGGAAAATATATGCATGAGAACGTTTTTGCTCCCAGTATATTCATACTATTTCTCATATCTCATTTTGGCTTAAGCTATTGTATGCATTCTCTGAATGAAAAGTGTATTCTCTATCATTTTATTCTAGTTTGCTGTGAGAGGTAAATATGACAAAAGGTCCTTATATGGGACAGTTTCAAGAATCGAAATTAGATCGATACTGTCAAATGATGGGTTGTCCAGAGTTACATTCATCCTCATTTCCTTTTGATTTATTTTATCTTACTGAATTTATGTTTGCAAAAGGATGCATTTTGTATGAGCTATAGAACTGATAGCTCTTATTCATGTGACTAAAGGGATGATATATTCTTATTCATAGGTTGCTAATGATCCTGCTAATCCCCCCTCCCGAACTGATATATTCGTGGTGACTCATACTAGAAAGAATGGAACATTTGTTTAAGAGGAAGTTAGACAAAAAATGGTATGAAATATATATTTACTATTCTTATAGTCAAGGGAAAAGTTTAACTTATTTTACTTTTGTTCTCGCTTTTAGATAGAGATCAATGAAATTGTTGCTCGTGGACCGAAAGTAGCAAATACAAGGATTTGGACCATGACCCTGTTGCAGAGGTTTGTTTCTTGTTTAATATATACTTTTTATATATTAATTTTACAATTCTTCTAAAATTAATCCCAATGTGGGTAAAAATGAGTTTGTAGGTCTTTGGAAAGGATGGAAGGGGTCGGGTACTAGGCTTGGGTAGTGGTGTCTCCAAGACCACTCTTATGGCTACAGCTCCTTATAAGAAGAAAGCTGAAGAAGCAGAGAGATCAAAGTTGGAACTCCAAAGCCAAATAGATGATTTGAAACAGCAGGTGATTGATGGGAAGAAGACACAAATGGAGATGCAGTCACAAGTGAATGCATTGCTCACAATGCAAGGAACTAATCCGGGAGCACAAATGCGAATCTCTACGAACTCTCCATCTGATCAGGTATTTGGTTAAAATTAGTGTACTATTTTAACTTGTAAATTGCTAATTGTAAAGATGTTAGCTTTGCATAATCCCACTCTGAAATACTTAAGAACACATACTATAATCAATTCTTTCCGAGCTTCACCATTGCCCACTATCTGAACCTCTTTACCTTCGTGCAACTCTGAAAGGTAGCTGTTATTTCCTCCTGGTACAGCTACATAGGTATGTACTGACCCCTATAAATCACAAAAGAAACTTAAAGATACTTGGTGCAGGACTGAAAGTTCGCATACGTAACCTACACAACACAGCACATAAAATAGTTGATTAGAGTAAACACATATGTTATGAGAGTGATATACAATTCGCATACATAACCTAGTAACCTACACAACACATCACATAAAACAGTAAACACAAATAAATAAACAAAATAAACTAGCATAACAAAAAATAAAAATAAACCCACCTCATCTAGTGGAACTGAAGCTATTGTATGATGAACTGCTTTAGATTTCGCGATAATTTGATCAGATAATTTCAGTATCTCGGATGCCAATAAATTGACATGGGCATTTGATCGTGGAATATCTGTTAGACAAATATTGATAATAATTAGGTTTAATTACCTTTATTAGTGAACTTGTAATTATTTTTGTTTGTTTATGGTTAGGAAATTGAGAGTGACTGCTATTATGGCTGATGTT
The DNA here is from genome assembly GCF_015680905.1 of Coptis chinensis. Taxonomy (NCBI): domain Eukaryota; kingdom Viridiplantae; phylum Streptophyta; class Magnoliopsida; order Ranunculales; family Ranunculaceae; genus Coptis; species Coptis chinensis. The sequence goes on along the minus strand of NC_141457.1, from coordinate 68,861,299 downwards.
CCAATTAGAGCTAGTATGTTTATTTCTTTCTTTTCTTTTGCCATTTTTGTGTGTGTGTGAAGCGGCAAATGCGAGGGAGGGAAATGCTTGTTTGTAGTCAGATGCAGCTAGGGGTATTAAAAGGGTCTGGCCCTCGTGTGTTGAAGATTGGGTTGAGTAGGGTCGACATAAATACCCAAGCCCTTACCTACCTCACAAACTTCTTATTGGGGTAGCACCATCCTATAGGTGCGAGTGTTTGGATGCACGTGTTTTGTTCATATTCCTACGCAGTTAAGAGAGAAATTGTCCCTCAGATCCAACACTTGTCCCCGGTATTAGTTTTGAAACGCCCAGGGGTGAAACCCAAGCTAACGCTTCCCTTGTATATGCCGTAGCTTCTCTCGCCTCTTTGGGTCAACTTCAATGGGACCTAGAATAAGCTATGACTATAAAAATTTGTTATCCAAAATGTGCCTCCCTTATTTACCAATAAATAAGGTAAACTCGGTCTGTGAGTCATATCTCAGCGCTTTACTTGTCACAATCGTCACAAATATCAGCACTAAGAACGGTCAGCTATGATGGATGCCGGATAATTTGAACAGAGGCCACATTGATTACTTCTACTGGGTGCTGGTTGTGCTAAGCGTTGTTAACTTTATAGGGTACCTCTTCATCTCTAAAACATACACTTACAAAAAGGCAAGAGGCACCGTCAACTGATAGTTTGTTCTGTCTCCAACATCCGGGCAAGCATTAATCTTTGTGAAGAGACGATCGACCGTGTGTGTGGGTGTTAATGCAGTTCTAGGAAGGTTTTTACTTTCATTTTCAGATTAGTTGTTCAACTTGGATATTAGTTCCTTGTAAATTTGTTGTGGAGATGCAAATGTCAAGTCTTCTTTCGCAAAATTAGATCCTTTTTCATGCGGGTCAGTATGTGCTTTATTTATAAGAGATAGTGTTTATTCTGAAGTTGTTAACAATGTTTATTCTGAAGAACTACATTATATCCAAATTTTACTAAGGAACACAAGCATGCCAATGTTGCGACTTTGAGTAACTTAAATAATTAAATTCCTACGCTCATTTCTAATCATAATCTCTACTGCAAAAGATTAATTCTTTTCTTTGTTCTGATTTGCAAGTACGATGGCTTGTACATATATGCTATCTCCATGTTGCATCAAGTCACATTCAAACCTTTATGCTTTGAAAGTTTCACTTTCTTGTCTGTGAGTCTTTTTCTTGTACTAGTGTAAGCTTGATCTTCGGATTTTAAGAAAGGAGAGGTAAGTAGCTAGTGAGGGGTAGATTATATGTCTAGTACATTGGATTTTTTTCTTTTTCTTTTAGTGTTTGGGATGTTGTAAATGACTTGATTTTTTTGCTTTAATTCCCTCTTGCTTATATATAAATAAAGCTGCCAAGTTTACTTGTTCTTTGTTGAGTCTGCAAGAAGTTATCAACTATAAATATAAAATATTGCTATATATTTGTTATACAACTCTTGATTTTACACATGAATCTGCTAGTTAGCATGTTTGTCGTATTGAGATTTTCTTATTACTTCATATTTTGTTCGTCACAAACAACAAGTCATTCATTGTCTAGGCGACCAATGGTATCACATTCTGGACAAACATGTGAGCTGCAAAGCATGGGGGGTAGAGTGGTTGCCATTGGAAGAATGCTTGGTGATCGAGAGGATGCACATGAGAATGCATATCGGATCATAGTGGACGAGATCTTGGAATTTAACGCCGAGTTGTTTGGTGCTAGAGGACAGACTTTTGGTGACATTGACGTGGGATCTACTATTAGATGGCCTAAAGTTTTTACTAATGTAATCTAAATTACTTTCTTAAGTTATCTTAAAGACTTGGTTGTGTACAAAGTTGTTGGATGAGATTTGTTTAGTTGAAGTTTCAAGTATTTAATGGAAATATTTTTCTTTGATTCGAGTTCTTGTTTTATATTTTGTTAATGTTGTTTAGTTATAGCTTTATAGTTATAGGAATACATGTTTTTCTATCAGGTACAACAGGAAAAAAAAAAAAAAAAAGATACTAAATTAATAAATGACAGTGAGAACCACTGAAAAATCTCTCCTATAAATGACGGCTCAAGTTTGTGGTTAAATTCTAAACATACGTGGGCCTAATTTTAAAAGGAATATGTGCTGACGGCCGTCGTTAATTTACAAGTATTAAAGGCCGTCGTTATTTTTTAAATATTACAAGTGCCCCGGTCTGTCATTTTTCAAAAACTACAGCGGTTTTTATTACGGCCCTAACGACAGAATATAGCACATGTTTTTATCATAAACGACAGCTATGGGCCGTTGTTTCTTGACTGTTTTTTTTGTAGTGAAAAACAGAAATATAACTCGAAGGCAATTAACATGTTTATTTGAAGGCGAATACCATAAGAAAAATACTCCAGTAAAGACATAGTGTGTGAAGCAATGCTGGAAATTAGCCTTGCTGATGGTGGAAACTATACCATTACGAATTTCAAAGAGGGGCACAATCATAACCTGAACCTCCATCTAGAGTTCATTAGTTGAGATCACAATGAGGCATCGAACCTTCTCAAGAAGATAACATTTTCAATATGCGAGTTGCTAGAATTGGGCTTAGTGCCATATATGTTTTCTTTCGTGCTGAAGCAGGTGGAAGCCGGAACTTGAATATTACTCAAACAAACTTTAATAATCTTGCTCAGAGAAGGCGTGTCGATTTTCTATAGCAAGGGGATGCAAATTGTCTTCTTAGTTATTTTCAAAGTAAGCAAAAAGTCAACAAGTCTTTTTTTTTTTAGGCTCATGACAGAGGATGATAACCATATATCAGGTTGTTTTTGGTGTGATGCGAAATCGAGAATCGACTATAATTTTTTTGGTGATGTTATCTCTTTCGACACCACATATAACACCAACAATTATAATATGATTTGTGCTCCAATAGCAGGGGTGAACAACCATGGGCAGACAGTCCTATTCGGATGTGGACTACTCGTTGATGAAACTACAGACTCATTTGTTTGGTTATTCTAGAGGTTCTTGGAAACTATGGGAGGAAAACATCCGAAAACAATATTCACAGATCAAGCTTAGTTAATGGCAAATGCAATTGAAATAGTGTTTCCAGGTACACACCATAGATTATGCTAGAACTGATCGTGTCTTTGTTGCTAAGTCCGTAGTATTTTTCAGTAAGTTGATGGGAAATTTCACCATAAAAATAAATAAATAAATAAAAATCACCATACGGTAAGATTGTTGCTAGTTTTGAGAGGGAGTTTGAGTTATCTGCTCGTCAGAAAGCAGTCATTGGATGCTTGTAGTCGGAACATACAAAAAATTTCTACTTGCTATTCCGATGGAGGGACTTGGACAACGTATGTCATAGGTGGAGTATCGTGTCATTCTCCGGTACCGTCTTATGATTCCTCTGTACTTTGATGGGGGTCTTTGCCCTGTATGCAAAAAAAATAGATTAGATGCTTTTGGGGACCATGCATCATTGTAGACATTTTCCTGGTTTTAAATACCGACATGATCATATTATAGAAATTTTGTGTGATGCATTTTGGAGGGCTGAGGTACAAGTGAAGAAAGAGGCTTATGCTAAGTTTTTCACTGATCCGAATGAGGGCAGATCGACACTTCGCCCTGTGGATGTCTTGATTTACAGTTGTTCCAAGGGAAAACATGCATGTGTTGATGTAACGTACTGGAGTTTCTTCGTTGGTAAGGTTGGGGAATATTGGTGACTTTGAGGTGGGAGAAGCTGCTAAGAGGGCAGCAACAGGGAAGATAGAGAAGCATGGGGAAACTTGTAGGGTTAACCAACATTGTTTTATTCCGTTCAATTTCGACACTTTTGGGATTTTTGAACAACAGTATGTTGAGCTCCTCGAGAGACTTATGGACAGTATCGTTATGACAGCTGGTTCTAAGGAGTTTGTTTTTCGAAGGATAAGATTTGCTATTCAGAAAGGACTTGCGGCGCAGCTTGTTGCATGTCTGTCCTAATTATTTGTAAAACTCGTTATCATTATTAATAAAATTTCCACTTGATTAAAAAAAAAAGTTGATGGGAAATGTCTCGACCTTCTGTTTTGACCATCAACTCGCTTGTAAGAATTAAAGGATGAAGCTCAAAGCCCGGCCCAGAACTAGTCCCCATCAGGATATAGGTCAGGGAGTCAGGCAAGAAGCTTGGCCTCCAAAGGAAGTTTATATGAACTTAACTGATATTGTTAACATATTCTAATTTCCAAGTCATTCAGCCTGTTGTTTGGTATGTAACCCGCAGTTTGATGTTCGTGAAAAGTATATCAAATTCCATAACTTGGTTGGTTCAATTAGGGTGCATGCAAAAGAAGTTGGACTTTGAAGCTTCTGTTGTACGCAGGGCCGGCTCTGGGGCAAGGCCAACTAGGCGACCGCCTAGGGCCTCCATGCTCCAACCCAACTAAAGGGCCCCCATCCAAACCACAACTAGTATGATTTTGTTGGTATGTGCACGGTCAATTTGCATTCACAGGGCAAGCTTTGGGGCAAGGCCAACTAGGCGACTGCCTAGGGGCCTCCAAGCTCCAGCCCAACTAATCATATCCCAAAGACAGTAGGCAAAACTGATCTTTTCCGACGGACTACCTAACGGTTGTTATCCGTGGCTATACCGACGGCAATGACTAATGCAAAGACCGTCCATTGGTTGGCTTTAGCGACCGTCATGACTGTCAGCAGAGTATTACTGACGCACAAGAAGCCCACAGTCGTGCGATTGTCTATAGCCGTGGGGAAAGGCCTTTTCCCACTGTCTTGGGCCGTGGCGTAAAATCTGTTTTCTTGTAGTGATCTAATGAAGTTTCTTTACCTAACAATAAAAGATTCTGGAATTTGAACGTTCCCCTTAGGATCAGACTTATTGTGTGGAAGTTTGCAAAAAATATTTTAGCTACTACTGACAATCTGATTAAGCTTAAACTGAATATTGACTATACTATGCTTGTCAAATGTGTAGAATGCATGAGGAGAATATGACGCGCACTTTATTTACTTGCACCTGGTCTACCCAAATATTGTTTGCCTTCCCTCAATCTTTAAGATGTGATTCTGAACTGCTACAATCTCATCACTGGTTAAACTTGATCATGGATGTATATGAGGATAATACTGCGTTATCTAGAACTACTCTTGCTTGCTTTCATTATAGAAACTATTTTAATGGTTCGAAATGCTTTATTTTTTCAACATTGCGTGCCTGATATTGATTGATGTTGGAATGGTGCAATTCAAAGATGAAATGAATGGTGTGATGTCACTGTCAGAATTTAATACATAGGGATGAAAGATGGCATGCTCCACCACCAGGGTGGATTAAACTGAATTCAGATGCTGCATTTTTCAGTGACAAGGGGAGTTGTGCATTGTCTGTGGTTGTCAGACAGAGCACACAAGTCAGTGCATTGGAGAGTGTACAAAGAAGGACAAAACTGGTTATGTGGGTGAAGCTGAGATGCTGGGAGCTGAACTTGCAGTAAACAAAGCTATTCAAGATGGCTGGACAAAGATATTCGTAGGAGGAGATTCTACTCAAGTCACCAAAGTGCTACGGGAGGTTCATCATCGTGCAAACCAGAACTGGGTTTTGATCACTACTAGTATAAAAGCAAAACTTGATTGCTTTAGTACTTTTTGGTTTAGAAGTGCACCTAGAGGTTGTAATACTCTAGTCCATAACTTAGCTAAATGGTCATCGGTCTTCACAGATCATTCAGGATCTTTTGTATCTTCTTTTACTCATGACTGAATAAAATTTTAGTCTTTATTCCAAAAAAAACAAAAATGTTCATGGAACTTGGGTTGTCTTGTCTGCCAGACTTGTTTGTTGTGGAAGGAACTCCTTTACAATTTTATACCATAACGTGGCTAGGCCCTAGAGTTTTGTTTTGTTTATTTCTTGTATGTATATCTTGGCACTCAGTGACGATGTTTAAGTTCGGTGGCTTACTTAGCCCAAGACTTTATACAAACGCCTTCCCTTCGGCCTAGGCTATATAAATTTTGATACTATTTCACAAAATCTTGCGAATCCACATTCTAATAAGACTGAATCAATCTAATTTGTTATCTAAGATTCCCGTAGAACTCATGTTCAATGTTATGCATAATGAAGCAAACAAACTCTAAGCTCAGGGCAACTTAACAAATGCTGAGCGTAGTATACCTCTTGGGATTAAATAGGTCTTTAGGAAAAACTTGATAGCTTAACTGAACTAGTAATTACTGGGGCTCTACAGATAAACAAGCTGCGCAAGAAGAATATCTGATAACTGCCCCATGAGGAATTGATGCGCAACCACCTGAGACATACTTGATGTGTCATTTCTTCAGGTTTTGATTGGGTACTACTTGTCGTTATCATATACAAGAGAAGTGATTTGCCTTTCTTTTGAACCTGATTCGCTTTGAAGTTTAAGAGTTCAGTGAAGCAGCAATACTGAAGATGCATTCTCTTTCGTTGCCTTCTTGTTCTTTGGTTGTTTGTTTGGTTTCTTGTTCTATTGGGTGGTCGATCTTGTAAGTGTTCGTCAAAGAGTCTCAGAGCAAAGATTGAAATACCTTTTGTCCCTTTTGATATGATAGTTGTTTACATTTCTAAGATTGTGGCAGTCCAAAAATATCATCACAGTGAACTCAGACACATCAATATTTGCATTTCTAAATGTCAGAAGATAGAAGATCATTCAGAGCCAACTCAGTAAGTCAAGGATTGTAGTCTATATATGCTTAGAGTTTCGATCGCAATCTCAAATCCTTCCAAATGATTTGAATTGAAAGTACAAAAAAAACAGGGGTAAAGTGGCACTGTGGCAGAAGTTAGTTTTGTGCGTACCAAATTCAGAAAACCAGAAATGTGATCATAAATATCAGGATCAACGTGTAAGCTGAGTGAACAGAACTATAATACACTGCAAGATAATTATCAGAAAGCGTAGTAATACGACTACCACACACATGATCACAAAACAGAGTACACAAGTTGGATTTTAGACAGAAAGGTTCCTAGATCTCCAACCCTACTATTAATCAGAAAATAAAGCATAAGATTACACCCCAAAATGTGGAAACAGTTGCTGGTGAATTTTCAAAAACGTAGGCCGGTAGAAAATAGGCGTCAGTGCCACTTACACAAATCCCAGAGGGCAAAACTTGTGCTATAAGGTCAGTGCCACTTAAGCAGATCCCAGAGGTGCCAAACTCATGCTATAAGGAACTGTATTCAAGAAGCCATTGCAGGATCCCAGTTTGTCAATGTTCAAGAGCTCCTCCATCTTTCTAGTATCAAAATTATACAGATAGATCATGGTGCCTTCCTCGAGCTTTTCATTTTCAAAACTAAAATGATATCGCAACCTAATAAGTAAAATCTCATCCTCATAAACTAAAGGTTCAATCCATGTTGGAGTAAGTAAATTATTTGGAACCAGAGTAGCAGCTCTTTTGGCGTCAGTATAGAGGAACTGCGGGCACTCTTCCTCTATCGCTAAAAGTGATATTGAATGTTCAACCACCCATTTGGATTCACTGTCCAGGATCCAAACTCGAAGACCAGCCTTAGATATTACAATCAGATGAACACAGCTCCAATGCAAACTTCACAAAGGCCTTCACTTCTATGTATCCTTTCAACCGGTAAACTAATGAAACAAGGTTGCTCTGTTTCCACATCAAAGCCAAGGATGTTTCCATTAGTCAACCAGTATAACACTCCGCTTGCAAAAACCACTTGGCCATCAGGCCAACTAATGCGATTATCATAACCAAATTTTTAAACATCCAATTTTCTCCATTCTTTTGATCGAGAAGAGTAAACTTGAAACAAACAGCTAAGCATACCTTCCTTACTCATGGAAACCACTTTGAAATTTGCCAGATCGTCCACAGGATATCGAAACGGATTGAAAGCTAATGCAACGTATTGATGACTATCGTTGCCATTAGACCACTGTATTTGGACATACTCCTTGGCGGGGTTGCAAACATAGATAAGATTGTCAACACGTTCGCCAAGTTCTTGAGAACGATGACAACAAAGAAGTCCATTGCTTGAGGCAACAATGTTGACCTTCTCAGGAAGGAAATCCAAGATTGTGTCTTGCACAACGGCCTGATCATTATTGATGTTAACATATTTGACCGGAGTGGGACGGGGAAAAGCCTTAGTAGTCTGGAAGAAGAAACCAGAAATGACAGATTTTACCCTGTGACATTGAAGTCTTCGAAGTGTGTCATCAGAAATAAGGTCGCGCCATCCTTTTGAAACGGACTCAAACCTCAGTAGAGACTTAGCTCACGTACTTACAGCTTCGCTCTCCATTTCCCATAGCATGAAAATTAAAAATTATAATCCACTCATTTTGTTTTTAATATTATAAAGTTAGCCCTCATTTCTTAATCGCACCCCTTCATTTATTTGTGTGTGTTCCGTTAAATAAACTCCTACAGCTAAAGTGTTGAACACATATTCAAGTATAGAAGCTAATAAAAAGTAACTAAGAGAGAGAGAGATGCTTACAGACGGTTGCAGAGACGAAGCTGTAAAAAATTACAAGAAATTGGGCCGAAGTTCAAAACAACTGTAGAGGACAGTGTTTTGTGATAAAGATTCGCAAAATCATTTTCATCACTGAAATAACTCACATACCCAATTTCTTGATTTTAATAGCCCTCAAGGACAAAATAAATTGGCGGTTTATTTTATATTTTTTAAATACCATTTTTACTCTTTTCTGTTAATAAATAAAATTACGACTGAGAAAACCCAAAACTCCTTCCCTGTTTTAATCAAACGAAATTACGAGAGAAAAAACCTAAAACCAAAGTCGAAAAATAGACGAAGTTATGCGAAGCTTCAGTTATTTTAAAGAAGTTGAACAAAGATGACAACCATTATCCAAAAAATCAAAGACATTGAAGATGAAGTATCACACCATTATATATATATATATATCGGTTTGGCTATACTGCCACTCTAATCTCACACTTCTCCTCAGCCGTCCGATCTCACTTCAAGATCTGATGATCTAACACTCCAAATTTCAACCAACCAAGGGGGGTAAAAATGTCTTTTACGACTCATCTTCTCAAAAAAAGAAAAAAAAAAAAACAGATCTACAAAAAAAAGAAGAGAGGGATCGATCTCGTAAAATATCTCGTGGGATTGAAGGGTTCGGCGCCGCTACGCAAAGTGTCTTACACAAGGGATGGGAATCGAGGGAACCTTCTTTTCCAATTTTAACGAGCATGAGAAAGATCGGTTTTCGTTCTTAGATGCGGTTCAACTAATCGAACGAAAAGACACTATTGAATCACGAGTTAAACAATTCATTCCTTTACATGCAAACCAAAGTCCAAGGCAAATGGGATAGTTCCAACAAAACAACCAACCTTGCTTTGCTTTTGGAGCATCGTTACATCTCAATTACACCAAAGATCAAGCCGGAGAAGGGGCGGTATCATTTGGCAATTCAACTACCAAATGCATCAATTCAAATTTAAACTTCTTTTGACTGTCATTGTGGATAGAATTGATAGATATGTAATTACTATAGTGCACTTTTGGTTATGGTGCTTGCCTATTAGAACGTTTTAATTGACACTTGGATTGTCATTATACCATAAAAACTTGAATTTTGATTTAATTTAGGTTGCTATGATTATTGTTATGATTGATATCCTCGTTTAAAGACGGTGACAATTTCGGTGAACTCTGTCAGAGTTTTGAATTCTGTCAAAGTTCGGTGAACTCTGTCAGAGTTCAGTGAAGTAGCATATTCGGTGAACTCTATCAGAGTTTTGAATTCTGTCAGAGTTCGGTGAAGTAGCATATTCGGTGAACTCTGTCAGAGTTTTAACTAGCATATTCGGTGAACTCTGTCAAAGTTCGGTGAAGTAGCATATTCGGTGAACTCTGTCAGAGTTTTAACTAGCATATTTGATGAACTCTGTCAGAGTTCGGCGAAGTAGCATATTCGGTGAACTCTGTCATAGTTTTAAATTCTGTCAGAGTTCAGCGAAGTAGCATATTCGGTGAACTCTGTTAGAGTTTTAACTAGCATATTCGGTGAACTCTGTCAGAGTTTTGAATTATGTCAGAGTTCGGCGAAGTAGCATAATCGGTGAACTCTGTCAGAGTTTTGAATTCTGTCAGAGTTTTGAACTAGCATATTCGGTGAACTCTGTCAGAGTTTTGATGTTTAAGTTATCTACACTGTTTATGTACATTGGGATTTTTGTCTGTTTAAGTTATTTATATTTTTAATTTTTTCGATTTATAGAAATGGAGACAGAGACATCAATCAATATCGAAGAAGACGTAGTTGGGTCTTCGTCTACTAAAGCCCCTGTTCAAGGCACGCAAACATTAGAATGGGGATTAAAATGCTATTTAGAAGTAGAATATTCGTACTTCTAGAAATGCTAATATGCCTTTTGGTTGCCTTTCCCTTATTTATTTCATTAAATATCTGGTATTTTTCTTACTTCATTTAATCCCTTCCCTTTTAGGTGTAGCCGTGTAGTAGTTCATTAGTATATGACTTAGTTTTTTTGTACTGCCAGAGCCATCCAGCAACCTGACAAGGTCTGGGCAGCGTCACCTGGTACAACCAAGGAATGGGTTATTTGTGGATATGAATGGAAGATGGGTGATGGTGCCAAGTCAAGGTAAAACTCAAGAAGGTTTGAAGGGGGATAGCTGATTTGAAGTTTTAAACTGATATGAATGGAAGATGTATCAATCATTACCACATTACTGGAAATTCAAGATAAATGTTTATACTGTTGAGATGATGAGATCCTTATAGCGTTTGTACTTGGATAGCATTCAACATATCTTTTCTATGCAACAATCAAGTTTACTCTGGAGAGAATAGATAATTGAGTTGGAAACTATTTGCATGCAATGATATGGCCGTATGAATAAGCTTTCATAAGCCCAACACAGGTGGCCAGGTGGGTGATGAATTTGTTTAAGCAGTTTTGCGAATCAAAAACTCCGAAGCCAAATCCAAACAAGCTGACAGTAAACTTTAACAAAATTCACCTCGAAATGGAAAATGATTAATTTGCATTAGAAAAGATCCATCATGTCCAAAAAATAGCTTAATTTTATCACCATCTTTTAAATAATATGACAAAGCAAAAACACAAGCACTGACATACAACATTGTTTCCACCCAATTTGAGTAGCCAAAGCTATCTTGAGAACAAGACTTCTCTTTTGAAAAGTCCATCAGCCGCAGGAAAAAGGTTGCAACTTGCAAGCCGCTATTGATTCTAAGATCCATGTATGGCCCAGAACCCAGGATCGAGTTTCATTTGCTAGCTTTTCTGCCTGTTCGTACCTCTGCTTCATAAATATTAAATCATCTGTCTGAGGTTCTGGTGGGAGCTCAAGACTGTAAACAACTAGCCTTGTTGATGACTCTGCTTCTAGATCGCGACTCTGTGATGTCAACATGTCCTCCGTCACAAGAGTACCACCTGCAGCTTCCACCAGTTGCTCAAGTATTCCCTTGTACTTTTGCTCAAAATCACTGTTAAATTCTGTGTTAGTGGTGATGCTAGGAGAGTTGTGATATTGATATATTAAAGACACCAAGAAGAAGACCAAAGAAGACTAGAGATTTATTAGGGTTAAAGAGGTTGAGAGAGTCCGAGAGATTGTTCTCTACCCAGAGTTACATACTTATACTAACCTAAAACATAATAATAGAAACTACTAGATATGGATGTCCACACTTATAAAACATGGGACTTTCCATATTGGACATATTATAATACCGACATATTATAATCTTGATATATTTTAACATTCCCCTCAAGTCGTAATTAATTAAAACTATGCAAATTACAACTTGGATTACAAAACAAAAGATAAGAATATCGCTCCCCTTTCGCGATAGAACTGCTCTTGATTGAAGAACTTCGAACAACCGTTGAGGCGTTCGAGTGCTTGCCGGTGTAGGCAATGACCTAACCTCGAATCTTGAAGGTGTACCTCGACCACAAAAATCGAAATCATAACACCCGGTGTAGTGGCGTCTTTGCTTGGCTACTACTCACTTCATTCGTTGTTATGGTCATCATAATATAAATTGAAAACAATAACTTGTTGACTTGATGTGCTTCTTTGGCTTGGTCTACTATCAATATCACCGTTAATGTCAACAAAATACTATTATGGGTACTCACGAAACATACGTCATTTGAGGCTTGATCGCTACCAAACATACGTCTGATTTGAGGCTTGATCAAGCTACGAAACATACTTTTGGTTGAGGCTTGATCGCTACCGAAACTTGTTTGCGGTTTAGGCTTGATCGCTACACGAAATCTTCAAGATCGCAGAGTGGGGATGTCATAATTGAAGACTGAATAGTGGATTGCCTTGTCATGAAGAGTTCGTCAAGGCTTGTTGGAATATGGAGACATGAGTACTCTTCCTCATACGCCTCCATATTCTCCTTCCTTCATATACTTCTTGAATGTCTTCATATCTCCCTATTCCCCTCTCGAGTTGGAATATACAAGTCCATTGAAACATACAAAGGCTTGTCTATTCCGACTTGAACTTGAAACTGAGAAAACTAAATACCAACTTATACAACCAACCAATGCCCACTTCAAAAAACAATACTTCATACTCTAATTCACAAAAACAAATTCTAATAGAACATGCATCAAACACAACTCACGATAGAGGGTGGAGGGTGGGTCGCGCCTTTTTATGACTGCGAACTTCTGGAACAGTGGAAAATGGAAAGAATAATTCCTCGTGAGATAGAGGTCATGTGCCCCTATAATACTTCAAACAAACAACTTGATCATGTTCTAGAAACTGAGACAGAAGATGGCATCAATACCAATTGCGCGGAAGCGAAACAATACTAAGAAACCAATACTGAGAAACTTCGGATCTCTCTCCTAGCATTCTTCAAACAAACTTTAAACACTAGCGAAATCTCAAAAACTTACTTTAACATGACGATGAACAGTACCGTGAATAGTAACTATGGACGGCGTAGTGAGTGGCGAGAACCGTGAAAAGAAACCGCCGTGAGAAAAAAAAAATTGAAACTTGAATTGAGATATAAGAACTTCTATCTTCTTGTGAGAAATCCTTCTTCTTCTTGAAACTTGACTTGAATACTATAATCTTGAAAATTAAAACAAACCGATTTTTTTTTTTTTCTTGGTGAGGTTTCCTCTCCTAGCATACCAATCAACCTCGCTCCGATACCATGTTAAATTCGTGTTTAGTTAGTGGTGATGCTAGGAGAGTTGTGATATTGATATATTAAAGACACCAAGAAGAAGACCAAAGAAGACTAGAGATTTATTAGGGTTAAAGAGGTTGAGAGAGTCTGAGAGAGATTGTTCTCTACCCAGAGTTACATACTTATACTAACCTAAAACATAATAATAGAAACTACTAGATATGGATGTCCACACTTATAGAAACATGGGACTTTCCATATTGGACATATTATAATACTGACATATTCTAATACTGATATATTCTAACAATCACCATGTAAGTGGATGTGCAGGCCATTGAACAGCTTTGGTGCCTGCCATATGCCAAATATGTATGTTAGCCCAATCGATCTTCCTCAACATGAAACTTTTACATTTTTTTTCAGAAAGTTCTAGCCCCTTAAAACAACCATCATAAGTCAATCCTTGCACAGATTATGCATTACTTTCGAGGTAAGCATTCGATTTGAAACAACTTACGCATTGTGTTTCCTCCTCATCTAGGATTAAGTGCCATATGGAGATGCATGGATATATGGGATGTGTGTGTATCAGCTACGAGGAGAGAGAAAAAGCAAAGGACTACCTTCTCCATAACTCTCTTCTTCCATTTTAGGTCCATCCCGATGCCATGAACATCAATGCTAACCGTAAGGCTCTTCATTCACGGGATTCATGGCTTCCATGCATGCTTTTATCCCTACCACATCAGACCAAAGGAAAGTGAATAAATATATGCGAGCATTGCAAATTTAACAAACTTGAGAGATCATTGGGATGACAACAACTACTATATCGAGAAAGGATCAATGTCGATGTCCGTAAGCGCACAACTAAGCGCATAAAAAATGGTTTAAGAAGAATAAGGGAACCCAAATTGATCTCCGAAAAGTATCTCGAAGTTTTCTGAAAAAGTTACAAGATGAGCAACCATTAAGGACATAACTAAAATGTGCAAAGGTAGATCTATAAAAGCCTTAAACAAACGCTAGAGCAACAACTAATCAATATTCCTTTTGGCATCCCATCTTGAAAGAAATATTTAAATCAAGATTGATCAACTATTAACCAATAGAGTAGAGCAAAAAAAGCTAGAACAAGAGATGAGAAATGCATAAAATAGGAGCTATTAACACCCTCGATTCTATGAAGGAAATTAGGAACATTTCATCAACCAAGACAATTAAAACAGCATGCTATATAGAAACTACTGTGAGTCTATGATGGTAACAAATAGCAGAGCCAACTAAAACGAATATGCTAGTTCAAAACTCGTATATATATACTGACAGAGTTCACCGAATATGCTACTTCACCGAACTCTGACAGAGTTCACCGAATATGCTAGTTCAAAACTCTGACAGAGTTCATCGAATATGCTAGTTAAAACTCTGACAGAGTTCACCGAATATGCTAGTTAAAACTTTGACAGAGTTCAAAACTCTGACAGAGTTCACCGAATATGCTAGTTCACTGAACTCTGATAGAATTCACTGAACTCTGATAAAATTCAAAATTCTGACAGAGTTCACCGAATATGCTACTTTACCGAACTCTGACAGAGTTCACCGAAATTGTCGCCGTCTTTAAACGAGGATATCAATCATAACAATAATCATAGCAACCTAAATTAAATCAAAATTCAAGTTTTTATGGTATAATGACAATCCAAGTGTCAATTAAAATGTTCCAATAGGCAAGCACCATAACCAAAAGTGCACTATAGTAATTACATATCTATCAATTCTATCCACAAAGACAGTCAAAAGAAGTTTAAATTTGAATTGATGCAGCTGGTAGTTGAATTGCCAAATGATACCTGTCCCTTCTCTGGCTTGATGCTGGTGTAATTGAGATATAACGATGCTCCAAAAGCAAAGCAAGGTTGGTTGTTTTGTTGGAACTATCCCATTTGCCTTGGACTTTGGTTTGCATGTAAAGGTCTGAATTGCCGAACTCGTGATTCAATAGTGTCTTTTCGTTCTGATTAGTTGAACCTGCATCTAAGAACAGAAACTGATCTTTCTCATGCTCGTTAAAATTGGAAAAAGAAGGTTCCCTCAGATTCCCATCCCTTGTGTAAGACCTGTTGCAGAAACTGCCGAACCCTTCAATCCCACGAGATATTTTACGAGATCGATCCCTCTCTTCTTTTTTTTGTAGATCTGTTTTTTTTTTTTCTCTTTTTGAGAAGATGAGACGTAAAAGACATTTTTACCCCCCACTTGGTTGGTTGAAATTTGGAGTGTTAGATCATCAGATCTTGAAGTGAGATCGGACGGCTGAGGAGAAGTGTGAGATTAGAGTGGCAGTATAGCCAAACCGTATATATATATAAACCCTGGTGGATCTTTAGCTCAAATGGGCAAGCACTTTGGAGATATCCAAAGGTGATGGTGGTTCGATTCCACCAAGATCCTCTAAAATTTTAATGTTAATCAAATAATGATTGTTCATTTTTTACTGTTGAACACGTATTGTTCATACCTACTTTAAGTATGAACACGTATTGTTTATATCTGTTTTGGGTATAAACATTTATTGTTCATATCTGCTTTGGGTTAATGTGTTTTTGTTAGTATGAACACGTATTTTTCATATTTGTTTTGGGTATAAACAATCAATGTTCATATATGTTTTGGGTATGAACATTTATTGTTCATATATGTTTTGGGGTATGAACAATCAATGTTCATATCTGTTTTTGGTTTATGTTTTTTTTAAGTAGGTATGAACAATCAATGTTCATATATATTTTGGGTATGAACATTTATTGTTCATATATATTTTGGGTATGAACAATCAATGTTCATGTTTGTTTTGGGTATGAACATTTATTGTTCATATATGTTTTGGGTATGAACAATCAATGTTCATATCTGTTTTGGGTTCATATTTTTTTTGGGTATGAACACGGATTGTTCATATCTGTTTTGGGTGTGAACATTTATTGTTCATATCTGTGTTGTTCATATCTATTGTTCATAGCTAATGTTCATAATTTGGGGGTATGAACATTGTTCATACCTATTGTTCATAGCTAATGTTCATAATTTTGGGTATGAACATTATTCATACCTATTGTTCATAGCTAATGTTCATAATTTGGGGTATGAACAATCAATGTTCATATCTGTTTTTGGTTCATTTTTTTTTTAAATGAACAATTAATGTTCATATATGTTTTGGGTATGAACATTTATTGTTCATATATGTTTTGGGTATGCATAATTAATGTTCATGTCTGTTTTGGTATTTATTGTTCATATATATTTTGGGTATGAACAATCAATGTTCATATCTGTTTTGGGTTCATGTTTTTTTGGATATGAACACGGATTGTTCATACCTAAAGTAGGTATGAACAATCAATGTTCATATCTGTTTTGGGTAGGTATGAACAATCAATGTTCATATCTGTTTTGGGTGTGAACATTTATTGTTCATATATGTGTTGTTCATACCTATTATTCATAGCTAATGTTCATAATTTGGGGTATGAACAATTATTGTTCATACCTATTGTTCATAGCTAATGTTCATAATTTGCATTGGGGTATGAACAATCAATGTTCATATCTGTTTTTGGTTCATGTTTTTTTTAAATGAACAATCAATGTTCATATATGTTTTGGGTATGAATATTTATTGTTCATATATGTTTTGGGTATGAACAATTAATGTTCATGTCTGTTTTGGGTATGAATATTTATTGTTCACATATGTTTTGGGTATGAACAATCAATGTTCATATCTATTTTGGGTTCATGTTTTTTTTTTGGATATGAACACGGATTGGTATGAACAATCAATGTTCATACCTAAAGTAGGTATGAACAATCAATGTTCATATTTGTTTTGGGTGTGAACATTTATTGTTCATATCTGTTTTGTTCATGCCTATTGTTCATAGCTAATGTTCATAATTTGGGGTATGAATAGTTATTGTTCATAGCTGTTTTGGGTTCATGTTTTCATAGCCACAATCAATGTTCATAGCTGATGTTCAGCATGGGTAGGTATGAACAATCAATGTTCATACCTATTGTGGGTATGGACAATTAATGTTCATACATAGATAGGTATGAACAATGCTTGTTCATAGCTCAAATAGGTATGAACACTCATTGTTCATAGCTAATGTTCATAATTGGGGGTATGAACAATCAATGTTCATAACCGGGTTGTTTCAGTTGGGTCGGGCCATTTATTTTTTTTTCTAGGGGTATACTTGACCTTTCATCTACCCGAGCCGTTCTTATTTCGCGTTAAGGATAAACTTGAACTTTCATCCACCCGGTCCTTGTGAGTGATTACAAAAATAACGTGTCCTCTAGAGTTCCTCTTTCTGCCGATTTGTCCTCTAGAGTCGCTCCCTGGTAAAAAATATGAAGCTCAGTCCTAGTCCCACAACGATCAGCGTCTCTTCGTTATTTCGCCATACGTCGACATTTCATGGATTGAAGATATATGTCGGTATTTTCTGTTTGATATGCCGAAGAAGCCATGCAAGTTTTTACACTAAAAACATAAATAGTTGTTTGTCCCACATAGGCTAGTAGATACTTGGATTCACCGTTTTTAATTTCCTTAAATAATAGAGACAGAGGACGTACCGGGTTCTATGGCGGAGGATGGTGATAAGAGCCCAAAACTGTAGTTTTAACCCTTTAACAGTCATACTTTTAGACCAATTATGTGAGTAATAATTAAGAGTTAACACTGATTACGTGTTTTTATGCATTTCAGGCTTCAAAGTCCATTATGTGCAAAATGTGCCACTTTAGCGAGATAAAGGAGCAAAGGTCGGTTACTAAGGAGTTCCGCGGATTAAAGGCCAAGTTTCGAAAGACAAAGCCTTTCTAAAAGCCCGGTCAAACGCTGAAAAGTCGACGGGCCAAAACAAAGACACAAAGTCGTGAAACTTCAAGGACATATCTTTAGACTCAGACCTCGAAATGGGGCCTACCTTATGTCAAAACGACCGGCTAGGAAAGAGATTTCTAATGGTCTAAGCCTTGACCTAATCAGAGGAGCAGAAGTAGACGGAAAGTCTGTTGAAGCCAACTGCAGCTGAAGAGGCCTTTTTGGACTGAAAGATTTGGGTTTTGGGCCTGATTCTCTGGCCCAAAACATGGCTCCAAGCCCATGCACGATTTTTGGATCTGAAAGTATAAAAACAAAAGCTTAATTCTTTGTTAAGGGTAGATTGTTAATGGTAGATAGTTAGACCTAGAAATAGATTAGATTAGTAGCCTCCATTAATGGATTCTAGATCTAGTTTTTCATATAGATTAATTAAGTTTAGTTCCATTTCAATTATTGTATTAGATTAAACCTTTGAATCTTGTTCTTCATTTTGATTAGATCAATAAAGTAGTATTTCTATCAACTTCGATTTTTGTCATTTCCATTTCTAGATCTAATTTCAATTCCTGTCCTTATTGCATTTTAGTCATTAAATTAGATTTCATTATTGTTTAATTAAGTAAATTTCAATTCTTTATATTATGTTTAGTTTTAATTTAATCGGAAATGATTGCGTAATGATTCTCGGCTAAACCTCCATTAGAGGGGGTTGAGAAGCCTTGATGAAAGCTTGATTCCGATTATCGTAGATTCGTCGTAATTTCCTTTCCACTCTAGAAACGATTAGTTCACCATGAGAATGGGTTTAATTGTTCACATGCTAGTTATTAATTAGTAGAAATGCCATGTGTAATTAGGGATTAGGAAGAACCAATTGTTCTCGGCGATTCAATTCATTCGGATTCTGACGATTGGCCGTTAATAGGATTAAGTCGGGTTAAGGTGGAATCAATCCCCACTAACTCTTTTATCATCGAATCAACGTAGCATTCCCTTTAGTTATCCCCATCGTCGACTAGTTGCATTTTAGGGTAGTTAGTTACATCGCAGCCTAGTTGTTATTTTCGTAAATCTCTCATTAGACTTTAAGTAGATAGTACGAACACGTGAGAACATAGCATGTGGAAGGACTAAGAGTGGAACGAATCACTCTACTCCACTATATCTCAATAGAGTTGAGAGTAGAATCTTTGATAAATATAAGCATCATAAGATAAGTATAGTTTTACTTGCGTTTAGAGTTAATCGCTTTACTTCGTAGGTAAAACTAATCATTTTACATTTATCAAATGGTGCCGCTGCCATCTTAGTTTCACTTTCGTATTGTTTTCGTAGTGTTAGTACTGTTCTTAAAGTCCCATTACACCCACCCACCCTTGTTTGATTCATACTGTGGTTGTCCATTTCAGAGTTGAAAAATTCCGGGTAAAAATTACACCGAAGTCAAGTAGCGCCTTCTTTCCTTTGAGCCATACAAACTTCTCATCGACCTCGAGCGACCAGCCCCATATGGAGCGACCCAGCCCCTTCAACTCGAATTCTAAAATACAATCGAGCGCCAGCTTAACAACAAAATTTTTCGGATTTCAAATGTTTTGATTCAACTTTGATCTTTCATATTTTTCAGTGTTCTAACCTCGCTATATACACTGAACAAAAGCGTAAACAAGACGCTTATTCATAAGCCAAGCAAGGACGCCTTGTCGGTATTCCTTTCTTCCACACCTCGCATCTCCTGTTAGAGGTTTATACTAGTATATCAGAATTGTTTGGAGTGTTGATGTGTTTAGCTAAGTTTGGTTTTATCCTTGTATGAGATTAAGGTCTGGCCGAACAAAAACACCGAACGTAATTACACAACAACGTCAACAAACAAGTCTATCTAGTATACCACCCACTACACCTCTAACTACTATTTCACACACATCACCTGACACAATGCCCGACGAAGAAGAGAGGCCTCTCTCTGACTTCTACAAAGCCTTGAGCGATAGCCCCAAATCGTGCATCGTTCTAGCAGACCCACCGGGGGATTTCCGAATCCCCCCAAATATTTTTAATTTGTTACCCGTTTTTCATGGATTAGACCATGAAAAACCTTATCAGCACATGCGCAGGATTGAACAAGTCCTAATAACATTCCACCATCCTACGGTTGGTAGAGAACAAATTAAATTAAGGGTATTCCCTTTCACCTTAGCCGATAAGGCGGCGTCTTGGTTAACTGCCCAAACGCCTAATTCTGTGGACTCGTGGGCTAAACTTGTTCAGCTGTTTATGGAACATTTTTACCAACCCCTAAAGACGGATGAGATACTTTCCAAGATTCATTTCTTTCGACAAAATCCTCATGAAACATTTTCAGAGGCTTGGAATCGTTTCACCGATCTCCTTATAGAGTATCCACATCATAACTTAGCGAAAGACACGTTAGTTCGTGCCTTTTTCAAAAGACTTCTACACCACCATAAAGAAGTCCTTGACATAATGAATGGGGGTAGTTTCTTAAGCAAAGGAGCTTCGGAGGCTTATAAATTTTTAGAGGACCACATAAAGAAGTCATTGACGATTACTCCCGCTCCGCTAGTTCTTCTTCAACAGTTAAGGCTACCAGTATGTTTGAGGTTAAATCAGATCCTGAGCTTAAAACTCTAATTGAATCCCTCACAAAAAAGGTAGAGGCCATTTCTATACAACAAAAGCCAATCCCCGTCATGAATGTAAATTCAAATCCATGTAGTTTCTGTTGGAGCCCTGAGCATCCCGACTCCCACTGTTCTATAGCCTATGAACAGGTTTGTTCCATTAATAGTGAACCTAACGCCCCTTGGAGACAAAATCCCAACTTCGGTTGGAGAAATAACCAAAACGTCACACCTCAAGGGTACAATAACCAATATGTTAGGCCTACGCACAACTTTAACGAAGCCCCACTACGACAAGGACAGGGTCAGGGGAATTTTAATAATTATAACAACCAAGCGCAAACTCGACAAGGTCAAGCACAAAGTCAAGGTAATGATAATAATTATAATGCTAATAGAGGTATCGTTCCGGTAAATAATAACTATCAAAATCCACCCATAAATATTTCACGTGAAATAGTTTCAGTCACACCACCCGTGACTACTACACCCACACAACCGGATCGTCTTGACACCTTCATACAAGTGAGCCAAAAACTTTTCCAAACCATGGCTCAATCTAACCAACAATGTACTTCTACAATCCGCTAATAATTTAACCAAACAAATGGCTCAAGATAAAGTCCAACCCAAAGGTGTGTTTCCGTGTAACTAAATACCTAATCCTAAAACAACAAATACAGCTTTGAGGTAACCGATAATACTAGTAATGAGTATGAAAATGTAGGTGAGCTAAAGGCCATCACCACCCTCCGCTCGGCGGAATGATTGATAACAAAGTAACTATGCCTATAGTTACCCCACCAAGAGAGCCCCTACACCCGCTATATTACTAGATACCTAAATAGAAACCAAGAGCCTACCACCGTAGAGGTACCAGGTTCAACACAACCTAAGAAACAGAAGCCACGGTTAAACACCCAGTAAATACCATTGCTAAATATAGACGTAAACCACCGCTTCCACAAAAATTAGCCATGTTAACTAGGGATACAAATTACGAGGAGATTAGGGATGTTTTCAAGAATCTAACTATAAACCTTCCCTTCCTCGAAGCTATAAAAAGCTACCACACCATGCGAAGTTTCTTAAGGAATTGTGTACTACTAGCGTAAGACCAATATACCAAAAGACGCCTTTTAACGTAACAATTCCCAACTCTATCCGAACATAATGGAATTGTTAAGTACAAGGACCCGGTCGCCCCATCGCATAATGCACCTTAGGAGATTCTTATACTGACGACCGCGTTATTAGACTTGGGGGCTAGTGTCAACTTACTCCCGCTTTATTTGTATAGACAAATAGGTCTAGACGAGATGCAACCCACTAGAATGACGCTGCAATTAGCTGATCGATCTATTAAGTATCCTAAGGGTGTCGCCGAAAATGTTCTCGTAAAAATTCAGGATTTTTACTATCCCGCTGATTTTGTCATCCTCGACCGTAAGTCGTTAACGACTCTCTCCGATCATTTTAGGGGCGACCTTTTCTCGCAACCGGCAATGCGCCATTAATTGCCGCGATGGTTCAATGTCCATGTCTTTTGGCCATCTTGTCGTTGAAGTCAATGTTTTAAAACAAAGACACACGCATACCCGATTCGCCTATGGATGGAGAGGTTAGCATGATCGAGGGCGTTGCTCGAGATTATTTCAACAACACGTTCCCTGATAATCATATGCCCAAATTTTTTTCCTTTGGAAGTTCAGACTCCAACATTTCCATCCCTACACTAGTCGATACACATATTACGGATGAGGATGAGATAGATAACTTTCTCAAAGATGTAGAGGACTATCATAGTAACGAGGAAATGACCAATCTAGATGAGCAATTCGATGAGTTTCTTCGAGAAGGTGATGAATCACCCTATCAAGAACTACTTTGCACAACATCCACCTCGATTCCCCTCCTTCCACCCTTTCAAAGGAATCTCGAGTTTGCATTCGATCCTTTTGTTTCTCCCGTGCTCCATAATTTTTTAAATCCACCTAGTAAACAAATACTACAAAAGGACAAACCACTTGACACCTTCATTTTCAGAATTGAGACAGTCCCTACAACACAATGAATGAATGATTTTTGTGCTAAAACCACATCCTCATTGTTTACAGACTGTCTTTTCTACAACTTATCCATATCCACCATATTCTTCACAACCATTCACTTTTCCACCCTTATTTACTAGAACACCCACTCATTCAAAATGAAAAATAAGGTGCATGATAGGTTACATAATAGGGTTATCCGACTTCGCTTTCATTTCACTAGGTTGAGTCATGGGAAATCTTGGTGCTTGATTGTGTTTGGATATGTTTTCTCGATATTTATTTATGGAATGATCCACAATTATTTTGGTTGTTGATATATGATAAACCGCATGTTCATACATACGCCTAGATAAAGTCTCGAAAGTATCCGACTATAAACGACTCAACTTTTTGTGGTTGGTGCATTTCCTTTCATTTCCATATATTGGTAAGTGCACCATTAAGGTAACCGGCCCTCCCTATGGAGTGTGTGGCTGTAAGTACCGGATCCTAAGTCCACGCTTAAACATAATTCACGCTTTCCACTCTTGCATGTTTTCTCGGATTTTTGAGTCATGTTTCTCTATGGGGTGAATTATGCTTTATTGTTTATTGTTTTTATTTTTTAAAATTAAAAAAAAAAAAATATATATATATATATATATATATATATATATATATATATATATATATTAAAGAATAAGCATAGTAACCTAAGAAGTCTCGAATCGACTTTAAAAGACCATCGCTAAAACAAATTTTCTAAGCTTCGTTGTAAAATTTGTTTGGGGTGGGGTGTTCGTGTTTCGCATTACTAAATATTTATGTCCCATTAGAGTTGCTTAGGCCGCTTTTATTGTATTACGATTCGGGTTGACATAATCCATGAATTTAGAGTTTAATTGTTCGCGATAACGCACGCCATGCACGACTTCGAGGCATTTTCTACTATCTTATATGTCATCCACGGTCGGAATAGAGTGTTTTATGGATCATTGATTGGAAATTCTCTCCTGATCATTTCCATATCTCATTCGCAAAAAATCGGACCGGTAACGGCGGCAATTTTGATTTGAAGTTTCGCTAAAAATCGAAAAAATCACAAATTTCGATTTTGGGCTTGGGCCCAACCCGCTTCACCCATATAGCCGACATCCGCTTTTACCTTTAGCAAAGACTCGCGATCTTCTTCTCCATTCCACCATTAACGCCAAGCTCCAAAACCTAAAAAAAAACAAAATCAAAATAAAAAGAAAACGAGAATTAACCCACGCCCAAAATCAAATCCCAACCCAAATTGACTCCAAACACCACCGACCACCACTCCCACCGATTTACATCACTAAAAACCACCAAAAATTCAAAATTTTGATGCTGCCGCGCCACCACTCCACCACCACCACTGTTGCTTCAACCGGTCGATTAAAATCCCACCACTACATCACATTTAAACCCCCACTACATTCCAAACTTCCAATGGCTCAACAACGCCGAATTTTGCCAGAGCAAGCTTTTACCGCCGACCACTTCGCTACCGTTTTCGGTGATGACGATGATCGATCCGAGATCGGAATAGCTTGTGGTACTTTCGACCGAAGTCTATTACCACGAGGACTTAGTCCGGACAGTTCTATGATACTGAGGGAGTTAGAAGGGACTAGGATTTTTGTTGGTAGTAGCGAGAGGCGGAAGGAAGTGACGACCGGGTTGTTGGCCGAGATTCTAGGCGGTTGTTATTGAGATTCTAGGCATTCCGCCTAGAATCCATCCGATGTCACCTCCCGCAGAGTCCCAAAGATAATAGGGTAGAGCCATTGATGCACGACGACAGCTTATTGAGGGGACTACAATGCAAGATCGCATTGTGTTCGACAAAGCTTCCTTAGGACCAACCACCGGCTCTGACCCAGCTGGATTGGTCGAACGCCCGTGGAAGGGGAAGGTCACCGATATCGGCCCGAATCGCCTCCATATCTTATGGATACTCCGTGAGCGGAAGTATGACTTCGCATCTTAGAAGTTTTATCGAGAGCATGATTAGGGGAGTAGGGAGGTCTGCTGCCCCTCTCCCCGTGTTGATAACAAAGATCATGCTCAAGTTGAGAGCAGCTTCAGCGATCGATCGGACATACATCACTCTCCACCGTAACCCTCGTGATCTATAAGGAGTGTCCAACGGGTTTGGAGATTGGCTGAGGATAAAGAAGAAGAAGAAGAGGATGGAGGAGCCGAGAATGCCGAGGAGGTCGGGGACATCGATGCCTCCGGTGGATGAGGAGGACTTGACTGCTTTTTGACGCGGATGCCTTGGAGAGGGTGCCGGACGATGCGTAACGCATGGCTGTGATCCATCGAGGCATCGCTCGCTTAACACTATCTGTGAAGACCTCCGACTCGACAGCAACGATGCATCACAACTTCGAGCCCGCACTACCGAGAGGACGAGAGGTGGGAATAGATGAGCCGAGCTAGAAGCTCAGCCCCGACAAGATGTCGACACGATTCCCACGCCACGGGACTCTCCTTCCGAGGATACACCCTCGAGACACGAAAGCCGTCGCGAAAAAATCTAATGGTGCCGGTCCATCGAGAGCGGGAGAGCTCCGAAAGGCGTGCCTTCCGCCACCACCGAGTAGCTAGGGATAGTATAGTTTTATGTTTTATGTTTTATTTGTAGTTTCATTATTGCCATTTATTTTATGTAAGTTTATTTCCGTAGTTGAATTTTGTAGTGAAATGTACTCCGCATGAATTATTTTTAATATAATGGGTTATTTTCATTATGCGTGGTTGTTTAATATTGACCCCACCTTCCCAACTTGTTTGGGGGTGGTTTTATCTATTCCAGCATGATTTTTATATAACCCTCGTGTTAAAATTTATTGCGGAGTCAAGGTGAAAATATGGCTGTTTAGGCATATATATATGAATAAATATCATGGTAGGATGAAATCTAGATTAAATAGGTACATTCTATCATAAAACCAACCTAAAAGATACTGGGTTTGAATTAGAATCAAGAAAATGAGTTGTTTCCGTTTTCGGGTTTGGAAATTTTAGGATTTCCGGAAACTGCCGTAATTAGTTTTGACAACTTCCCAATCCATTTTAGCAACTTTAAACCTATATAAACTTGATACAATCTATCCTCACAACTCACACTACACATAAACTCCATCACTCACCTTTCACTCCCGCGATTCCCACGCGTTTTTTTTATTTTCCGAAGTTTACGCAACTCCGAAATCCACGCCTCTTCGAGCGACTCGCGTTCAGATATTTTTTCTGAGTTTTTGTCGAGGCCATTCCTTCAGCCGAAGCCGAGCGAGAACACCGGAAATTTCAATTTCTTCAGAAGGCCATCCTTCTATCGAGCGCACTCACCCTGACTTCCGTGGACCAGAAATTTCCAGTTTTTCGTGCATAGTATCCGGATCATTCGCAGCTATTCCAAAGCGTAATTTTGAGATGACATCTCCAACATTGATACCGAACAGTCTTTTTCAAGATTTGTTCCAAAGCACTACTTATGGTGCTTGGTTTCGCGTTTATCACATTCGCCGGGAGCCGCTTATGGTAAGACCGATGCACTTTATTCTCCGACTCTAGCATCTTATTTTTACGATAACTGCATTTTCTTTGAAAGACCGGATGGAGAACAAGTGTTCTCCATCAACATTGATAATGAACCAATGGAAATTACCGTGTTCTTGCTAGCATTTGTTCTTGACTGGCTATGCCGCTGAAATACAAGACCCATGGTGCTATTGGGTCGATAATATGTATGTCTACACTTACGAAGTTTTGCATGAGTCGTGGGGCGGGCATTTTCCGTGATTGAGGACCAAGGGAATATAACGTCGCTTTGGTAGCCTATCCATGAACATAGGAACTGTTATGTTTTGGATCATGCTAAACATTTTAGGGAATGGCGTTTTCTTCGTAATGATGCCACTTGCGCCGCCTTCCTTTGCTTTAGCCACGGGACGATGTGTCATGACCTTCCCCTAACCTTGATGTCTAGTTTGGCTCGATCCCATAGCATGAGGCATAAGTACCTTCTTATGCCCGCTCTCTAGTTTCTCGTGATTATGCTATGTTTCTTTCCTGCTTTTTGTACACGCATCACGGATTGGATTACGGTCGACACTATACGACCCACCAATAGTATTATTCGATCTTTCCGTGCAATGACTTGGCAAGGGTGGAGGATACAACCTCATCTGGTTGCACCCTACACCCCGTCAGACCAAGTGGCTCTTAATAGGTTAGCAATAATAGATGATAAATGGCGGGAAGCCTGGCAAATTATCATGGCACGGTAGGACGCGAAGGAACCTCACTTCTTTATGGAAGAAGAGAATGAGGAAGATGACGAGTAATGCGGGGGGATAAGGTAAGTTTTCATTCTAGTTAGTGTCTTCTTATGTCCCAAGCAATTTCATTCTTGTTAACCCCATAATGGGTAGAACTCGTATAGAGTTGTGTCAGTTTTATTTCCTATATTAGTACGTTCTAACCTTGTTTTACAGATGTTCCTGAATTTCACGCGTTTCAATGGTATTTTTCCTACCCTCTTTATTTAATTTCTTTGAGGACAAAGCATATTTTTTGTTTGGGGGGGGGGGGGGCATAGAAACACATGTAATTAAGGCATCTGTTAGGATATAGATATGTATAATATGCATTTATTTCTAGTTAAAATTTTAAAAATTCAAAAATATAAATAAATAAGTTCATGCTATACACTTAGGAATATTGGTATTGTTTCTTTCTCCATGCTCTTAACAATCTAGAAGTCCCACGTAGCTGTTGCATCAAAATAATTGGTAGAAACTTAGGTTAATATATAGGTAATAATCTTTGCATCTATCTATAAATATATTACATGAGTATCTATGATTGTTAGCATAAGTTTCAAATCTAGGCTAGAGTACTTATTCTACAAATCCTGTGAGAATATAGCCTAAAAGCCTTATATGAGCTAAACATTTGAGAAATGACACAAGGGAGAAATAAAATCCGGATAGAAATCATCACACGCCCACTTGCTTGATCACTATGCCATATCCTAAGCGAGAATTTATGCCCTTTTTGGATCGATATAGCCGTAAATTCAAACCTATGAATTATTTTCCGCTAGTCGCCCCTCGAAAGCATTTCTTTAGCCTTCCATAAACCACAAATCCTTTTACCCCCGCTACAAAACAAAACAAAATAAAAAAATAATAATAATAATTCAACCCACCCAATTTAGAATAAGTCCGATAATAGAATGAGGAAGAAAAAAGAAGAGAAAAAACATGTGTAAACAAAAGTTAGTTAATTGCTTCAGAAAATAAAGAAAAGAAGTTTCCATCCAAGGAAAAGAAAAATAAAAATAGAAATAAAATAAAAACTTCAAAAATAGAATAAAAGGGAGTCAAAAACCAAAGGAAAAAAAAAAAAAAAAAAAAAAAAAAAAAAAAAAAAAAAAAAAAAAAAATATGGCTAAGGATGAAAACAAAGTGTAGAAGCAAAAGTAAATAACAAGGTTTTCTCTAGTTACATAATATGAAGACTCTATTATCTCAGACTTGTCCTTTTTGAATATCCATTTCCTTCCTTCTTAAACCATCTCCTAATCCCCGCAACACCTAATAAAGACCTCTAGCTCAATTAGGAATAGGCTAGTGTGATAGTAAGTGGCAGATGTGTTTGATCGACTCGCTTCCTTGTTGTCATTGAGATTGTAAGGTAAAGTGTGCCCATCGCTACACTAGAGTAGCTTAAACTTGAGTGGAAAAATCGAGTGTTGTATCTTGACTATTATTGTGAGAACCTACTTAAGGACGCTTATTCCGAAGTTTCAAAACGGACCTGCTAGACATTTCATAGTATTACTCATTGTATATATGTTTATTATAGATGATTGATTATTATGCATATATTAGCTTAGGTTTTTGACTTGGTTATTCTTGTTCATAGCTAGTGAGATGTATAGATAGTTTGGAGCATGAATAAGGAAACAATAGTTTTATTTCTTAGTCGCTGTAGTATAGATGAAGTTTGTGAGTACCTTCATCGAAAAACTCTTACGAGGCTATAACTCGGCCCACTAGGGAATTCCTAGTGGTTTAAGGCCTTGTTGCATATGGTCAATGCAATCGCACTCTACTAAACGGTAAAGTAGATAGAACTCCATTTTTGTCACTTATGTTAATTTCTCATCTTTGCTTGAGGACAAGCAAAATGCTGTTTGGGGTGGTTTGATAAGAGCCCAAAACTGTAGTTTTAACCCTTTAACAAATATCATACTTTTAGACCAATTATGTGAGTAATAATTAAGAGTTAACACCGATTCGTGTTTTTATGCATTTCAGGCTTCAAAGTCCATTATGTGCAGAAATGTGCCACTTTAGCGAGATAAAGGAGCAAATATCGGTTACTAAGGAGTTCCGTGATTAAAGGCCAAGTTTCGAGAAGACAAAGCCTTTCTAAAAGCCCTGGCCAAAAGTCGAAAAGTCGACGAGGGGCCAAAACAAAGACACAAAGTCGCTAACTTCCGAAGGACATATCTTTGGACTCAGACCTCGGAATGGGGCCTACCTTATGTCAAATCGACTGGCTCGGAAAGAGCTTTCCAATGGTCTAAGCCTTGACCCAATCAGAGGAGCAGAAGTGGACGGAAAGTCTGTTGAAGCCAACTGCAGCTGAAGAGGCCTTTTTGGACTGAAAGATTTGGGTTTTGGGCCTGATTCTCTGGCCCAAAATATGGCTCCAAGCCCATGCACGATTTTTGGATCTGAAAATATAAAAACAAAAGCTTAATTCTTTGTTAAGGGTAGATTGTTAATGGTAGATAGTTAGACCTAGAAATAGATTAGATTAGTAGCCTCCATTAATGGATTCTAGATCTAGTTTTTCATATAGATTAATTAAGTTTAGTTCCATGTCAATTATTGTATTAGATTAAACCTTTGAATCTTGTTCTTCATTTTGATTAGATCAATAAAGTAGTATTTCTATCAACTTCGATTTTTGTCATTTCCATTTCTAGATCTAATTTCAATTCTTGTCCTTATTGCATTTTAGTCATTAAATTAGATTTCATTATTGTTTAATTAAGTAAATTTCAATTCTTTATATTATGTTTAGTTTTAATTTAATCAGAAATGATTGCGTAATGATTCTCGGCTAAACCTCCATTAGAGGGGTTGAGAAGCCTTGATGAAAGCTTGATTCGATTATCGTTAGATTCGTAATTTCCTTTCCACTCTAGAAACGATTAGTTCACCATGAGAATGGGTTTAATCGCTCACATGCTAGTTATTAATTAGTAGAAATGCCATGTGTAATTAGGGATTAGGAAGAACCAATTGTTCTGCAAGCGAGTTCAATTCGATTACTTACGATTAAATGGATTAATAGGATTAAGTCGGGTTAAGGTGGAATCAATCCCCCTCTAACTCCTTATCATCGAATCAACGTAGCATTCCCTTAGTTATCCCCATCGTCGACTAGTTGCATTTCGTGGGTAGTTGCATCGCAGTCTAGTTGTTATTTTCGTAAATCTCTCATTAGACTTTAAGTAGATAGTACGAACACGTGAGAACATAGCATGCGGAAGGACTAAGAGTGGAACGAATCACTCTACTCCACTATATCTCAATAGAGTTGAGAGTAGAATCTTTGATAAATATAAGCATCATAAGATAAGTATAGTTTTACTTGCGTTTAGAGTTAATCGCTTTACTTCGTAGGTAAAACTAATCATTTTACATTTATTAGATGGGAATACCAAACCGAGTCCAGTGAGGTCATAAACCGAGGCAGTTTCAGGTACTAATTTCCCAGCCTGATGCCTTCCCTAGACAATGTAAATTTTGATGCTATTCCACAATAAATGTACCGAGTACAACTTAGTTTAATTCTATATAGTCAGGAGGTAGGGTTGCTTATCGAGTCGAGCTGTTCGTCGAGTTCGACTCATCAAACTCGCTCATTCAATAATATGAGTTGAGTTTGAGCACATTTTAAAACTCGAACTCGAGTCGCTCGCGAACTACTCACAGTTCGCACTTTACATAGTTATGTTAACGCTTATTTTGGATAATTATTTATATTAGTGTATTGGATTATAATTACTCAACACATATTGATCGATTGTATTTATAATATGTACACCTTGAAATAGTTGTTTGATAGTGGTTATTGTGGTATTAGTGACATGTAGTTGCATTTTAGTATTTTATTTAGAAGAGTTTAACAAGTTATTTTGGTCTTGATGTAAAATTTAGAGTCTATTTGTGCTCAATTATCTCTAGTTTGTGGTTGTAGTTAGAGCCTATACATAATACAAGTCAAATCAAACTCTAGAGCCTACGATCGAATACAAATTTATAGTCTAGAAGAATAGAAATCTAGACTCATTGAGCTACTCGAATACTCGATGAGTCGAGCTTGAGCATAAAATAAAGCTTGAACAAAATTTGAGCTCGACTCGTGCTCGACTCGAGAGATACACTAGCCGAGCTTGAGCACCCTAGTACTCGACGCGAGTAGCTCAATGACTAGCCCTATTGGGAGGTTGTAGTTGTCTTCATTTGTCACTAGTTTAAGAGTGTTAAAGAAATAAATGCTTACAATGTATCCAAGTCCAGAAAGAAATGCTTACACGTAGCAAGTATGGTACGTGTAGCGCTTCTTTACTCCTTTAGCTAATCCTAATCGGACCCTTGGCAGAAATGTTGTAATGACATTGGTGATATACTGAATATATTTTATATACGGTGAATTGCTGGATCGGACATTGAAAAAAAGATTGTGCCCAAATAGCCCGTTGAAAGTGGCAGAGATGTTTTAAACCCATTTTGGACGTGGTCCCCACACAAAAAATAGTTTTGACAAAAACACAGTTATATTTATATCTCTCTCTCTCTCTCTCTCTCTCTCTCTCTCTAGTTTAACATTTTCCAAAGGCTTGTGTTTTTTTCTTACCCACTAAGAAGATTCTACATATGTTGTCATACCATAAAAAAAATCATATGTTGTCATAGGAAAACGTAGGTATCCTCTTCCAAAAACAGACTATTTATTAATTCCACCGCTAAGGTGATAGTGGTGACCATCATACAATAGTTTGAACTAATAGGAGATTGTAGCCCACTAAGTTTAACGTCCCAAACTATGAACACAATATAAGCCTTGTCATAATGTCGTACATGTGAGATACAATATTTTACTATGATCATATTTAGTTTAGTTAAACGTGTATTTTCAAGTTATCCAAATACGAATTATTCGAGAATGAAAGCCAACTTTTGGTGGAAAAGTCATGTAGAGATGGGAAAATTTCATGAATACTGGATTATTGGAAAGAGACATGAAGCAGTAATGGCAATAGGGATGAAAACCGTATTAAGCGTGTATTTTCAGGTTATCCAAATACGAATTTAACAACACCACATAATATCGTACAAGTGAGATACAATGTCTTACTATGATCATATTTAGTTCAATTAAACGTGTCATTTAACAACACCACATAATGTCATACATGTGAGATACAATGTTTTACTATGATCATATTTAGTTCAGTTAAACGTGTATTTTCAGGTTATCCAAATACGAATTATTCGATAATGAAATCCCACTTTTGGTGGAAAAGTCATGTAGAGATGGGAACATTTGATGAGTATTGGATTATTGGAAAGAGACCTGAAGCAGTAGTGGCAATAGGGATGAAAACTGTATTAAGCGTGTATTTTCAGGTTATCCAAATAAGAATTTAACAGCACCACATAATATCGTACAAGTGAGATACAATTTCTTACTATAATCATATTTAGTTTAGTTAAACGTGTCATTTAACAACATCACATAATGTCATATATGTGAGATACAATGTCTTACTATGATCATATTTAGTTCAGTTAAATGTGTATTTTCAGGTTATCAAAATACGAATGTTACAGCAC
This sequence comes from Coptis chinensis, assembly GCF_015680905.1. Classification (NCBI taxonomy): domain Eukaryota; kingdom Viridiplantae; phylum Streptophyta; class Magnoliopsida; order Ranunculales; family Ranunculaceae; genus Coptis; species Coptis chinensis. Next base: position 68,828,472 of record NC_141457.1, on the reverse strand, counting down.
TACATAATGTCGTACATATGAGATACAATGTCTTCATATATAAATATTGTGGATTGATATTAGGGGTATTTCATACTATCATCAAGTGGGGGCCACGTCTGGCAGTGGAATAAATCTTCTCTGCCACATTCAACAGGTTGCTCTTAACTAATCTTTAAGTCAACGTCTGATTCAGAAAGTTACCCTACATTTTATTCCATGGCCCTAAGTCATAACAACTCAGATATTTGGGAGGGCTATGTATATATACTATTTCTAAATGCTTAAATTGTTTCATAATTTTTTCTTTTCTTTTCTTTTTCTTTTTGCATAAATGTTACCATGTTAAGTAGGTAACAAGCTCAAAGTGGTTACAATCTTCTAGTTGATCAAATGGGGACAAAGAATGAAGAACAAAAACTGAAGAAATTTAAAACAACAGTAAAACTAACACATGTTTTGGTTTGCATGCTCTAATCATCTCCTACTCTGAACATTATTTGTAGCCCAAAAAGATGCACTGTAGATCACAACATTTCCATCGCCTTGAATAGTCAAGTGATAGTCATTGGGACCGCGTGCACTCCCACTACTCCACACAACATCCATAATTAAGTACTAGATAAAATCACAAGGTTGCCATTGTTCTGTAAGGTATCCCAACATGATGTGCCCTTTCAATTAGTTGCAGAATTCCAGAGCGTCCTATTTTGGTTGAAGTACAAGACAAGGTTACAATCAGATTGCATTATGAACCTATAAGGACCATTCTCAATGAATTCATTAGAGTTCAATGTTGCACCACTGAGGAGAACATCTTTGGAAACTGCACTATTGATGGACACGAAAGCAAGAAGCAAAAGAGATGATAATATGTTGAACATACATTCCATAATTATATGTTGATCGATGAACAAAGATTATTTATGTATTAGGTAGCTAGATACAATATTGGAAGAAGGATGTTGTGAATTGTAACGTGAATGGTGTTAAGAGGTGTGAACAATATTCTAACTTTGAAAATGTCATAAGAATTATAACTGACCGTGTCTTTGTTGCTAAGTCCATAGTTTTTTTCAATAAATTGATGAGAAATTTCACCATCTAAAAAGTAGCTATTTAAGTTAACTTAAAATAAATACGTAAGTAAAACTTCACCTAGAAAATGAATTCCTAATTTTTTGTGGTTATGAAACACTCACCATAAAGATCATCTCTACAAAATTTCAACTTATTTAGAAATATCTAACATAGATAAAAGTTGTTGTTATCTTTAAAAAGAAATCTAACGGTCCAGAAATATTGAGTTTTTGCAATCATTTTTTTGCCAATGTTAGAAGTTTCTAAATGAGCTAAAATTTTGTGGAGATGATCTTAATGTTGAGTATATCATATCCACAAAAAATTAGGATTGAATTCATTTTCTAGGTGAAGTTTTACTTAAGTATTTATTTTATGTTAACTTAAGTAGCTACTTTTTAGAGAATGACTCGACTATATATATATACAGTCTTTCTCTAAAAAGTAGCTACTTAAGTTAACTTTAAAATAAGTACGTACGTAAAACTTCACCTACAAAATGAATTCAAACCTATTTTTTGTGGATATGACATACTCAATATTAAAATCATCTCTACAAAATTTTAGCTCATTTGGAAACCTCTAACATTGGCAAAAAACGATTACAAAAACTTAACATTTTTGGACCGTTAGATTTCTTTTTAAAGATGCCAATAATTTTTATCTATGTTAGAGGTTTCCAAATGAGTTGAAATTTTGGGAAGATAATCATTATGGTGAGTGCTTCATAACTATAAAAAAAAATTAGATTTGAATTCATTTTGTAGGTGAAATTTTACGTACGTACTTATTTTACGTTAACTTAAGCAGCTACTTTTTAGAGAATTAATGTATATATATGATGCATAAGCATATATTATTAATTAATTAGTAGTTTCTATTTTGTTTGGTTTCCTACTTCAATTAGGAATATGAATTAGATAGTTTTCTATTTGGTTTCCAATTAGATTTAGTAGTTGTTTTCTTATATAAAGGCATCCAGGTCTTCATTGTTAGATGGTTATTATTGATTATTAATTCTTTGTGAATTGTTCTTCATATTTGAAGGTTTAAACCCTAGATTTAGGTGTTTGTTTTATTAAATCTTATTGATGTTCATCCATTGTTGAAGCTTCCGCCAACAAGATACATCAAATTTGGTATCAAGAGCCAATTGATTTTTGGGAATTTTTTTTATGGAAACACTGTTCACCGAAACACTGTTCATCGCAAGTTACTGTTCACCGAACACTATTCACTGCGGGGGAAAAAAAATTCTTCAATTTCTTGGGAGATATTGCGATGGATTATCGAAGAAGAGGTAGAAGAGAGTCACCACCGCCGCGAATTTCCCACGGATTGACGTACCATACCGATCCTCATACTTGGAGAGATTGTGATTTAGATCGCAGCCGCCATGCAAGATTTCCTCCTTCAATAAGGTATGAACCTCCCTCTAGATTTCGTTCCCCAACTCCCAATTGTCGTAGCCAAAAAATTGAGCCGCGAAGATCGTATTTTCGTAATGAATCCTACGATTATGATGATGAGGAGTCTTTTATTGATTCCGATGAAGATGAGTATTCCGATGAGGGATATTCTCACCAAAATAAGTATGCTGATCCTGAGACATACTACCCATCCCAACAGCATCTCATTGATGAGCTGTTATCCTGTTTTGATCCCCAACCACCGGTGAGGAATCTCGACGTCACTTTGATTTTTCTAATAGTTGAGATCCGGACAATCAATACAATCAACATGGTGCTGATCGGTCAAGTCGTTATAGATCTATTTTTTATCGACAACCACAATAGCGTACTCATGCTTGGGTGGTTGCACTAACACCCCAAACCCATAGTCATCATGAACACCAGCAAAGTAGGGATGATCAGGGAGGACTTTTTACTTTGGGTTCCCAACACAATCAGCTGAGACATCAAAGGAATAACAATCAGTAGCATCATGTTCCTTGTTTTCTCCCACAGATTTTAGATAAAAGAAGAAGACAAGTTCGTGTTAGTGATGATTATGGTGTTGTATACTCAAAATATTACAACCTAATGGATTTACTTCTCTCCTCCTTTCTTTTTTTCGCCCTCTATTCTTTATATACTGTCTCTTTTTTCCTAACTTCTCTTTTCATCAGGTACGTTTATCTCCTCTCCATCTCAAGCTCCTCGATTTCTACACCGTCCCCACTCCCTATATATGGCGCTTCTAGTTAGGTTATCGCTTTAACCGATCCACAGATCATGTCTCCTCTTCGCTACTCTGCGTACGACCCCTTTGCTACCTGTGACTCCACATGTCATCAATATGTCCTATACAGGTGTCATACCACCTCACAAGTTCGACCACCCTCATGCACCTCCCCCACCTGGCAAGAAGTATAGGCAAAGGTGTGATTCAAAACCCAGAAATTTTTTTGAGGACTCAAGCTCGTGTGTAGAAGTAAGCATACAATTTCCGCATGGGAGACAAGATTATGTTTCTGGTCGTCCTCCCCGTGGTCTTGCTCATCCGAATTTCTGCGAAGAAGATGCAAAGAAACGAATTCCCAAAGCTAATCCTCGTGCTTCAACTCAAGCTGAAACCCAGATACGGGCTTTCCGAGTATAGGCCCTTCAAAGCCCTTTTCACCAATATGTAGTAACCAATTTTGGCCCGAGCCCTTGTAAGGATCCAAAACAGAAAAGCAATAAGCCCATTGAAGTTGTTTCTCATGATAAATTTCCAAGACAATTTAACAGATCACGGGACACCAAGTCTGCTAGTGGCGTCTCACAACAGCAAGCACATGATCCAGTACACCAATATTTTGCTTTTTCATCGAATCGTATTGATACATATTATTGCGATGGTAGCCCCAGCTGTGCACCCATGGATAACGATGATGTTGCTGCACCTGCAAGCCTCACATTAGTTGATGCTAAAAAGGAACCACTGGTTGACAATGATAGCATGGGTTCAATTAAAGTCATACTATCTCATGGAGTCCCACTTCTATGGTCCACAGATCTTGCAAAAGTTGAAGTATTGGCTGGTGCTGTGCATGTGCTTCTTCCTCCTTTTCTCACTTTTTCAATTTTGCTTCCAGATGTTCCAAAACATTGAGCTACAATTTTCGTGAAGTTTCTACAAGGAAGTAATCACTTTAAACAAAGACTAAAATTTCATTGTACTTTTGAGAAAACAGGGGACATGGTATGGGGGAATGTCAAATCTCCTCCATGGCTTGCAGAGATGAAGTTTGAACCATCAGACACATCATATGGTCGAGATGCTTGTCTAAGTATCTCCAAAACTGTTTTACATTCGTTGTTTGATAAAATGCCAGGACAAGTTCGTTCTTGTGACAAGGAGTTTGTAGAAAATGCTTATGTCGACTCTTTTCTTTCCAACTTAGAGGAGGTTGTTGTTTGCCAAACAGTTAAGTGCATGCTTTGTGAATTGCAACCACCCAAATATTTCTCTGATGGAGTACTAGAAACATTGTGGTGCATTCTGATTTCTGCAAGTCAGTATAAAGCCAAAATTCGAGGTCAACTTTCTTTGAACCACGGGAGGGTCACGTACATGGCTATGTGGAGCTTTTATGCAATGGTGGATTTTCAAGACAACAAACTTGAGGACGAGTTTCTTTCAAGCCGGGGAGATTGATGCATGAACATGAATTATTAATTAATTAGTAGTTTCTATTTTGTTTGGTTTCCTAATTCAATTAGAAATATGAATTAGATGGTTTCCTATTTGGTTTCCAATTAGATTTAGTAGTTGTTTTCTTATATAAAGGCATCCAGGCCTTCATTGTTAGATGGTTATTATTGATTATTAATTCTTTGTGAATTGTTATTCATGTTTGAAGGTTTAAACCCTAGATTTAGGTGTTTGTTTTATTAAATCTTATTGATGTTCATCCATTGTTGAAGCTTCCGCCAACAAGATACATCATCAATATATATATATATATATATATATATATATATATATATATATATATATATATATATATATATATATATATATATATAAAGTTGATGGGAAATGTCTCGGCTTTCTTTTTTGACTATCAACTTGCTGATGAAGCTCAAAGCCCCAGCCCAGAATCAATCCCCATCAGGATAGGTCAGGCAGTGAGGTAAGGAGCTTGGCCTCCAAAGGAAGTTTATGTGAACTTAACTGATATTGTTAACGCATTCTAATTTCCAAGTCATTCAGCCTGTTGTTTGGTATGTAACCCGCACTCAGTTTGATATATATTCGTGAAATTAAAGTATATCAAATTCCATAACTTGGTTGGTTCAGTTAGGGTGCATGCAGAAGAAGTTGGACTTTGAAGCTTTTGTTGTCGCAAACAACTGGAAGGATCATATCCTTAATTAGGTCAAATAGTTACAGTCTGTGACTATCTAGGTCTGGCCATGCATTGAAATTCATTTTAAGATTTTGTGCTAAAGTAATAGAATTGAGGTGTACCATCAAGATAGATCTCCATAAAGCATATGATATTGTCTCTTGGCCCACTATCTCACGCATGTTAGATGCTCTATGTTTCCCTCAAAAATTCAAATGTTGGCTCAAGAGTTGTTATTCTTCTCCTTACTTCTCAGTCATTGTAAATGGAGCTCCGAAAGGATACTTCCCATGCAGGAGGAAATTGAGACAGGGTGATCTTTTGTCACCTTATATCTTTGTCATTGTTATGCATGGAAGTTTTGAACTCTATCATTTCTTGAAGAGTTATAGAAAGGTCTATCCACCTCCACCCTAAATGTTCAAGAACAAATATCACACATCTTTGTTTTGCAGATGATATACTGCTATTCTCTAAAGGTAATTCTAGCTGATTCTATCAGCTCTTTTAAGAGTGTTTTGTCCATCTTCTCTGTAGCCACTGGCCTTTGTCGGGGCAAAACGTTAACCCGACACTCCCGATGTGATGGTGCTTCCGAAGGCTCGAAAGAGATGGGGGATTGGGATTTTTGAGGAAGAGAGATTGCACCAACGTTCTGGTTGCCTACGTACCCAGTGAGGAATCTAGGATCAAGTCTCTTAAAAATGTAATCCTGGAGGATGCAGAAGCCTCCGTATATATAGCAATCTCCTGCCTTGGCGGCCAAGAAAGTGATTCTCGGAGATTGCATTCTTTCATGAATCCTATCATGACTCTATCTAAAATAGGATCATTCTCTAAGATTCCATTCTATCCTTGTGCAAGATCTTATCGGATTGCATTAGGATCATATCGGGTGACTGGATCAGAATGATCCGAACGGATTGGGTCCACGAACTTGGGCCACCCGGATGGGCCTTAAACCCGTTGTGAACTCTAACGGATTAGAGGACCGGATTATCCAAAGTGTTTGCCCCCAAACTGGTCCGCCGCTGGTCTTACACCCAGTTCATAGTCCGAGTACACTCTGGACCGGAAATATGACGTAGGGTACACACATTGCCCCCTCTTCAACAAATGATCAAAACGAAGATGAAGATGATATGTTGAATACTTAAAGTACCGAAAAAACCAAAATGAAGTAAGAAGGAACGTGTAATGGAGACAGGCCAGAAAGTTTGAAAAGCTTAAACACTTGAGTGGGTAAAACGAGTGGCCAATTAAATGATATGACCATGGAAGAGGCTAACCTGGTCGAAAAAAGACTAAAATTGGCTAGAAAACCAATTGATCCGGCAAGCACAATCGACCACCGGGAAGAAAAAAATGATGACCCTACCGAAAATGTAGGAAATTCATTAGACCCAGATCTAAGTAGGCTGAACCGCCCGGCAACCGTTGGAACCGGTATGTATACCGATCGAATCGGCTGGGAAGTCTTTGGACCCAAAGAAAAACACCCCGACAAGCTGGAAAAAGCCTGAACCGGTTGGAAAAAGAGTGAACTGGCTGAAAAAATGTCGAAACCGGATGGAAACCACCTGAACCGGTTGGAAAAATGCTTGAACCGGCCGGTGCCAGTCGCCGGTCGCTGTTCAAGTACTGTGAATTTTTTTTTTTTTTTTTTTTGGAATGGGCTCTTTGGATGGGGCTTTGTTGAATACATGGGAGGCTATTCGAATAATGAATTTCGGATGTCTTAAACGATTGTGCTTGTGGCTGATCAATTATTTGATAGTCAAGCCTTAAACTATATATGCTCTATGTGGCAAATCTAGCCGACATGGCTGACTTCGTAAAGGTCATCAACTAAGATGCTCCCGTTTGTGTTACACGTCCTGGTATATAGCTCATCATTAGAAATAACATGGGGTTTGTGACGCGGAATAACACCAAAATACATAGTATCTAATGAACCGCACGCTGCATCCGTGTCGTGTGAAGAACAAAGTCAGTAGCAGATGAAAGTATGGAAGCCAAATCAGGAGAAATAGAAGTGGAATCTTTGGAATTGGGACAACATCTCCAACCGATTCGACACTAATCCGTAAGATTCTCTTCATAGAACCTGGGAAAGTGGATGTAACACGGAAAGAATATGTGTAATATCTTTATAAAATATTATACGGTGGTCTACCGTTGCCGCGACGATAACAATGCCACTAAGTCACTTGACGAACAAGCGTAGTTACACTGTAAAGATTCTCCCATAGACGATCCTTGAGGAGACCAACGACAACCCGAAGTGCCTCGAGAGTTGGTTTAAATCGAGTGTAGCTTAGACTTCGCCACCAAGGGTATATGCTTGATGTACTCTAAACAATCGCACCCAGACCAAAAGCGAGACATTATCGTTCTTGGATTTTCATTGTCGAACCATGATGCCAGGCGTAGGCACATTGCACCACGCAAGCCGAAACTGAAGTGCAGGATTGCTTTCGCCACCCGGTTAAATTTAAAACTAAATGACCAATTTGAAATTAAAACACAACATAAATGGAAAAGAATTTTATTGATGAAAAATGGAAGGAAAATACATTGTATGTGAAATTTATTGGTGGAACTAATGATAAGTAAATTACTTGTGAAATAAGCACAAATGGTACGCGTTCCATGGTTTGGTTAGGACATCGCCAGCCAAGTTCTTGAGAAAATAAGAACCTTTGGATGCGAGCCTTTCAATGATAAAAGGCCCCTCCCAGTTCTCACCGAGTTTCCCGCTGTTGGGTTCTTCGTTGCTCCTTTGCCGTGTACGTAAGACCCAATTGCCTGGTTTGAATGCTTGTCTTGGCGTAACTTCTTGTCATAACCTGCGCTTCATAGAATCCCGGGTAAGTCATGAGATTCTCGCAGGGCTTCATCTCTAAGGTCCTCCACCATGGCTCATCGCGAGCCAAGATATCGACATTGACCTCTGTGGAGATGGCTTGTGCGCGCTTGTTGGGGCGATTATTTCAGTTAAGTATCTTGCTTCCATTCCATATGCCAATGAAAAGGGTGACATTCCTGTTGAACGACGGGGGGTTGTCCTATAAGCCCAAAGCACCCCTGGTAACTTTTTAACCCAGTTTCCTTTAGCTGATTCAAGCCTTTTCTTCAACGTGTCCAGAATAACCCGGTTTGTTGCTTCCGCCTGTCCATTTCCCTGGGGATAATAGGGTGCGGAGAAGTTATGTCGTATCTTCAGGGATTTGTAGAAGATGTGGATCTCAGCAGAATCAAACTGGCAGCCGTTGTCCGATACCATTTCAGCTGGGACACCGAATCGGCACACAATATCGCGCCCGGATGAACCGCTTTGACGCCCCAAGACCGAATCGACTCAAGGAAACAGCTTCAACCCACTTAGTGAAGTAATCGGCCATCGACCAAGAGAAACCTCACATTACCCGGGGCCGTAGGTAAAGGACCCATTAATGTCGAAGTCCCCACTTAGCAAATGGCCAAGGGCTAAGTATGGGATGAAGCTCATTCGCAGGAAGCTTAATGATCCGAGCATGTTTCCGGCATGGTACACATATTTGGACAAACCGTTTGGCATCTTTTTGCATATATGGCCACCAATATCCTTGGGTGAGAGCTTTGTGAGTGAGGCTCCGACCACTAGAATGATTACCACAAATGCCTTCATGAATTTCTTTTAAAATCTGTTGTCCCTGTTCAGGAGTAAGGCACCGAAGGAGTGGGCCTGAACCCATGGGTTTTCTAGAAGGCGGACCCCCCGAGGTAGGTAACAACACAAACTGCCATGCATCCCGTTTGACTTTGTCAGATAAAGCCATGTCTAAGGGGAGTTCTCCAGTTCGTAAGAATTCAACCATATTCTGACGCCAATCGGGAAGTAGAAGTTCCATTAACTCAATGTTGGAAAACCGATCATCCGGTATTTCAGAGCATTGTCGGCCAAGATCCGCTTCGAATCGATTCGCGTAGTCTTCTTTCTGTACAACCTCGTTTTCCGCCACTGCAGAGTCAGTATCCACCGTGGGGGAGATGTCAGCATTCTCCTCATGGCTGTGAGGAGAATCCTGAGTGGGATGCTCTTGGTGCTTGTCCCGCTTTGCTTTGTAGTGATCGCATAAATCTGCGTGAATGCCGCGCATTCGGCAACGTAGACGTCGGCCATATCGGGCAATTGGAGGTCAATGCTAGGCAGTAACTGGACCTCTACCCTGATATTGCGAGGTTCAATTGAATCAATTGCTGCTGAAAGGTAGGCCAATGTCGGTGTTTAACATCATTCCTTGGTCTTTGCAAAATTGATATCGCTCAAATTTTGCGGCGAGATCGCTGCGTATCACATCTAAATAAGCCGCCATTCGCCATCTCGAGCTTGATATGACCTTCCAAACCGACAAGCAACTAGCTTAGAATCCGTTACCATATTGATTTCCTTTGCCCCATTTCGAAATACCGCCTCATCCCAAATATTGCCGCTTCATATTCGGCTTCATTGTTGGAAGCGAAAAGCAAAGTCGGACGGACCTCTCGATTCGGCTACCATTTGGGTCGACTATCACACAACCGATCCCCGACCCTTCCTATTACTTGAACCATCTCAGATATACAAACCCATCTCGCCTCCGTGAAATTCTCTTCAACGGAGTCGTTGTTGGTTGGGAAAATCTGGCGATTGTTCCTCCTCGAATAACTTCGGGTGAAACCATGATATCTTATAATTGGGAAATCTGCCATCAAAGAAGCTAATGCATGACCTTTTTTCTGCGGTCGCGAGGCTCATATAAGATGTGGTAAGCACTTAGGTAGCTAGACCAATCAATGCAAAGCGGCTCGACTCTTCGGTCGTCCGAAAGTGCCTTCTTGAAGGGATATTCTCAGATACACTTTCACCACACGTCCCGAAAAATAGGCTTAAGTCCAGTCTTTCGCATGCACAAAGGGCAAGCGATTTTCTCAATTTTAGAATACCTACTCTCGATCCAAATCAACATTTTGCTAATGAAGTAGATTGGAAATGTCTTACGGTTTTCCACAAACAATAATCGCTTTATCGCGATCTCGGTTTGCCAAATAAATTCCAATGTCTTGGCGGTTTATGGACTAACCAGATCGGGGTGATACCAAGTATGCTATAATTTCTTTAAAAGCCCTATCACAGTCCTCGTTCCAAACCGAGGCACCTTTCAACGCTTGAAAAAATGGCTCGCATCGATCCAATACTTTGATATAAATCTATTCCGGGCTGCCAAACGACCGGGCGAGTCAGCGGTGAATTTCTTTTTTATTCGAGGGTGGGGCATTTCGAGAATGGCCGAATCGTTCGTGGTTTGCCTCAATACCCTGTCGAGTCATCAGAAATCCTAATAACTTTCCAGATGCTAACCCAAAAGAACACTTCGAAGGGTTCAACTTCAATTTATATCTTACGAGCCTATCGAATACCTCTTGTAAATGCTGAAGGTGGTCGGGTGTTTCTTTGGATTTGACCACCATGTCATTAATGTAAACTTCCATGATACGCCCAATCAGATCGGCAAACATTGTATTCATCATCCTCTGATATGTGGCACCTGCATTTTTCAGACCAAATGGCATGACTCTAAAGCAATACAAGCCATGGTCCGTTATGAACGCCGTGTGCTCGTGGTCCTCCTCAAGCAGAGGTATCTGGTTATAACCAGAGGAAGCGTCCATGAACGACAGACGCTCAAAACCCGAGGTCGCATCGACTAGATCTGAGATGCGAGGTAATGGGTATGGATGCACTGGGCAAGCTTTGTTTAGGTTGGTGAAGTCAATGCAAACCCTGAGCTTCCCATTTTTCTTTGGAACCGCGATGAAATTGGATACCCAAGTCGGTATTTGATCGGGTTTAATGAACCCCGCTTCAAGCGGTTTACCAATCTCATCATTGACCTTTAGTTTTAAACGCCGGAGCCATCCGCCTTTGGTCTTTGTCGAACCGGTTTGAATCTCGTGTCAATATCGAAATTTGGCAAGCGACATCCGTGTCGACTCGGGCATTTGGTTGATATCCCGTGCAAATATTTCTTGATAATCCCATAACAGCGGTGAATTAGAGCTTTTTTTGGGGGTAAGCCTGCAGCGATGAAAGTAGTTTCGTGGCTCTCGCCCCCTATCTGAACTTCCTCCAACTGATCGATCGAGGGACCCTTTTCAGAGCATCGGGCTTCTCGTACCTGATAAGCCCAACATTTCTGTAATTGCTATTTGGCATGATCAACCGGAGAATCGTGTTGCCCCGACTTTGGATTTCCTCAGATCTTCTAGTGCCAAATCATGACACCGATGTGACATCATTTGGTCATCGCGGATCTTACATACCCTCGCTGGGGGAAATTTCAACGCCGGGTGGAAGGTGGATACAACACCGATTTGCATGGATCCAATCCCTACCGAAAATTGCATTGTAACAAGAACCACAATCTATCGGAAGGAAATTTATCCCGACAGATTGACTTCAACCGCGATGGGGAGATGAACCTTTCCAATGGCATGGGCTGGTTCGCCGTTGAATCCAATGATTGGGTTCACGATCTTCTATGATCGAGTCCTCCGATAGTTTCATTCTAGAGTAAGCCCCGGTGAATAACACGCTTAGCCGAAGCTTCTGTTATCGATAAGAATCTTCGCACCCTAAAGATTCCTATCCATGCAAAGAATGACAACAAATGGTCATTGTGAGGGTAATACACCCCTTTTCGTCATTCTCGATTGAACTTCAACTCGTGACCTTCATAGGTTTCCATTATTGATACCTTGGTCAAAATTGAAACTGTTGACCTAGTAATGATCTTGTATATGACGAAGTTTCAAGCGTGTTTCTATCTTGCGCTGACGACGTGAGACGTTATCGACACGCGCGTGGCATACATCGATAACGTTGTGTTTAGCCAAGTTGAGATGGGCTGACCGAGGTTTGTTTTGAACAAACTCAGTAAGCTGTCCCTCGTCAACGAGGCGTTGAACTTCTTTCTTCAAAGCTCTGCAGTGATCTGTTTCATGCCCAATATCATCGATATATTTGCATTTTCGATTTTTATCCCTTTACACCGTAGGATCTTCTAGTAGCGGCCGAAATGGGCAATAACATTTTTAGTTCTGATTTTTTTCGATATGCAGTCTCCGCAAGGCCAAGAGTTAAAGGGGTGAATACCTTTTCCTCTATATTTGGGGCCTTTTGTATTATTCTGAGTACTCCTCTTGTTACCTTGACTGGCAATCTTATCCTTTGTGGAATCCTTGGAAGCTGGATATCGCCATCCTTTCTCTGTCGAGACTTTTGATCATCTTCCACTCTAACGTACCCTTCCACTCGGGCGAATAAATCAGAAAGGGTGGTAGGCGGCTTTCGAGTGAGAGAGTTGTAAAGTCAATCTCTGTCGAAATGCAACGCTTGATGGAATGCTTGTATTGCGAAAAGCATCACTCACATCCCCGAACTTCGGTGAAGCTTCCCGACCGTCGTATTCCAAACTCTTAATTGTTTAGCCTTTCTCCATAGCGAGATTGAACAAAGGTTAACGGACTCTTCTTCGCCTTCATGTTGTCGCGAAAACATTCAACGAACATATCGCTGAGCTTGGTAAATGAATCAATTAAACGCTGAGGCAACTTGTTGAACCGGGATAGTCGCGTATCCTTTCAACGCCACCGAAAAATACGACATTAACGACTCATGAAATTCCCATAAGGTCATAGCCGGCTTGGTAGCTCATGACGCGTGCTCGTTCGACAGACCATCCACGCCATCGTAAGTCGGAAGAGGGGCTGTTTGAATGCCTCGGGATGAGCCACATCCGAATGTCATTTACAAAGGGTGAAAATTTTGGACCTCGCCGCATACTTTCCAAGAGTGGATCGTCTCTGATGGTTTGCCTGGTCACGGCTTGGTTAATCAATTCCTTAACCCTTTGTTCATTCATATTCTCACAGCTGTCCTCATCTTGATTCTCTTCTCTCCAGATCCGTTCATCGCGGGCTAAGATTCGAAGGGGATTCGGTCGTTGCCGATGTTCGATTCTACCCCGCCTTCTGCCTGCCACTCTGTTAGCAGGTAGCGGACTCTCATTCCGATTTGTGTGTTGGGATTCATATCTTGATCCGGACACATCCACGGATGCTGGTGTTTCCTAACTGGAACTCAATGCATTTGCTGGCGTTCCAGATTGTTGTGACTGGTGTGTCTGAAGATTTGTGCCCAAATGATCCCAGACATTGTTTGACTGTGAATGAGTGTGGACAGACACGATAGGGTGGACAGTCCGGCTTTGGCTTGGATCTCTAGCTTGACCATTATTGTGAATAAGGTTTTGTCCATTATTAGGATCTTCGCGCTGTCCCGGTTCGGCCCGTTGCCTTTGCCTACGTGCAGACAAAGGGGACTCGACCGATTGGTGCTCCGCAGGGTCTCTAGGCCGTTTGCCTAGTTGATTTCTCAAATTTTCGTTTTCCGCAACTACTCTTGTCAAAAGAGAGATTAGAGCTGGATCCGATTGGTATTGCAAGTTCTGGATGGAGGCGCGTGGGTTAGCATGTCGGCCTCCCTGGCCCCTTATTAGACATCGCACAGTAGCATCACGGGTGGGATTAGCAGGACCATCCCTGACGTGGATTCTGGCAGCTCTAGTGCTCCGCACAGCATTGCGGCGAGGGACACGGGGATTAGATTCCCGAGTCCCTAATGGCTCCAGAGTGTGTGGAACTACTTCAGACAGTCGGTTTCCTCCGTTCTGAGAGAAAGATCTACGACGGCTCGACTGCCCCACCTCCGTAGTGGTGCATGGAATAGTCTTCATGTTTTGCAGAGTTGCTACATGCCGACTGGCAGCTTCTGTATTACTCATTGCAATTTGTTCAGCCATGGTAACAAGGACGTATGAAAAATAAGGCCGATGATATCAAACTTCAACGGAATACCACGTGGTCGTGGGTTCGGTCCCCACAGACGGCGCCAAAGAATGTCGGGGCAAAACGTTAACCCGACACTCCCGATGTGATGGTGCTTCCGAAGGCTCGAAAGAGATGGGGGATTGGGATTTTTGAGGAAGAGAGATTGCACAAACGCGTTACGGTTGCCCTCGTGCCCGATGAGGAATCCGGGATCAAGTCTCTTAAAACGTAGTTCGGAGGATCACGAAAGCCTCTCGTATATATAGCAATCTCCTGCCTTGGTGGCCAAGAAAGTGATTCTTGGAGATTGCATTCTTTCATGAATCCTATCATGACTCTATCTAAAATAGGATCATTCTCTAAGATTCCATTCTATCCTTGTGCAAGATCTTATCGGATTGCATTAGGATCTTATCGGGTGACTGGATCAGAATGATCCGGACGGATTGGGTCCACGAACTTGGGCCACCCGGATGGGCCTTAAACCCGTTGTGAACTCTAACGGATTAGAGGACCGGATTATCCAAAGTGTTTGCCCCCAAACTGGTCCGCCGCTGGTCTTACACCCGGTTCATAGTCCGAGTACACTTTGGACCGGAAATATGACGTAGGGTACACACAACCTTCATGTTAACTTAAACAAATCTTCTAAGCTTATTGGAAGCATGTCACATGATGAAGGAGTTCTACTTGTTGATGTTCTTGGTGTCCACATTTCAGAACCCTCTCTTAAATACTTAGGCATACCTTTGGTTTCTTCTAGGCTAAGTATACATGATTGTTTGCCTCTTATTGAGAAAGTGACATGGAGATTAACAAATTGGAAGAACCTACATTTGAGTCATGCAGGTCGACTCCAGCTAATAGTTTATGTTCTATCTTCTTTTCACTCTTACTGGGCAAGAACTTTTATTCTACCTAAAGGAGTTCTTCTGAACATATCAAGGATCTGCATCGAGTTTTTGTGGAGTGGACCTCTTATGGAAGCAAAGATGCACCAAACATGTAGAGAGAATCTTCTCTTCTGTAAATCTAAAGGAGGTTTATGCATTATGGATCGAATCATTTTGAACAGAAGTGTTTTGTGTGGCCTTGTTTTTAAAATTGTAAGGAAGGAAAACAGTTTGTGGAACAAGTGGATGTGGAGTGAGCATATTAAAAGGAAATTTTTTGGACAATGAAGATTCCAGCGGATTGTTCATGGTCACGGAGGGCTATACTGAAGAGTAGAAAGTATGCACAAAAGCACATCAAATATATTATTGCACAAGGAACTCATACTTATCTATGGCATGATATTTGGTGTATGGGTGTTCCCTTGCATTGCAATGTTGAAGCTCGAGCCCATTTCTCATTCCCTAAAGAAGCTAAAGTGAGTGTCTTACTAACTCAAGGAAGGTGGAATAATGAAGTTCTAAATCTGCCAGATGGGACTCTCAAGAACAAAATTTCAAAAAATCGAGATATATAATGAACTGGATGAAGATAAGATTATTTGGACAGAGTCTCTGGCCTATAGGTAATTTTAGTTCTAAGTGTGCTTATCAAAGCCTGAAGAAGACACGAGCTAAAGTGAGATGGGCTGGTCTTGTCTGGGGTAAACTTGTGATGCCTAAATTTTCATTCAATGCTTAAGGCAGCTATTTTCAGGTAGTCTGCCTACACAAGATCGGCTTGTTTACAAAAAAAGTTCCATAAACTATTCTTCATGTTGCCTATGTAACAACTGCAAGGAAAACTCTAAACATATGTTCTTTGACTACACTTATTCTAAAACTATCTGGTCTGAAGTTAAGCAAGTTTTAGGTCTTCCAAGTATTGTTCATGACTATAATAGAGAATGGTGTTTCATCATGAATCTGGCTCGGGGAAAATCTAGTAAATCTGAGATATTCAAAGTCTTCATTTGTGCTACTATTGGCTAGGAGTATAAAAAAAAACCGTTGACCCATCATCCAGTAGGGTATCCGGTCTTCACCCGCCACCCAAACCCGCACTAACCCGAAAACAGATCCGCCCCGCCCTGCCACCATTTTTACGCGGTCAGGCTATGGGTGTAGGTTCATTCTATGCTCAAACCCGACTCATCAAGCCGCCCGACCCGCACCGTGTCAAAAGCCGTTGACCCAACCCCATTGACCCGCACAATTTCAAGACTCTAACTCTAATATTTTTGTATTTTGTTTATATTTTCTTTTAAATTTTGTAGGAATTTGGGAGATATGAACACAAACTTATGAGTTCAACATCAATTTCAAATATTCAAGTTTGAACATTGGGCAAATATCAAAAGTTTAAATTCAACTTTTGAATTTTAGAGAAGATTAATCATTTATCTTTATATTAATTTCGAATTCTTTTAATTTATATTTTATTATTTTGCACTATAGATCCTTGATAAGAGCCTAAAACTGTAGTTTTAACCCTTTTAATAATATCGCTTTTGACCAATTATGTGATTAATAAGTAAGAGTTAGTACTGCTATCGTGTTCTTATATATTTCAGGCATTGGAGTCGAATATGTCTTGAAAATGCCTTTTTGAGATAAAAGAGCAAGAGTTGGTTGCTAAGAAGTTCTGTGATTAAAGGCCAAGATTCAAGGAGAAAAAACCTTTTTAAAGCCCGGTCAAAGCTGAAAAGTCAAAGTCAACGCAGACAGAAACAACACACAAAAGTCAGCAGAATTTCCGAAGGCCGTATCTTTGAACTCAGACTTCAGAATTGGGCCTACCTTATGTCAAAACGACCGGCTCGGAAAGAGTTTTCCAATGGTCCAAGCTTTGACCCAACCAAAGGAGTAATAGTAGGCAAAAAGTTCATGGAAGTCAAATCCAACTGAAAAGGCCTCTGTGGACTTAAGAAATTGGGTTTTGGGCTCGATTTTCCGGCCCAAAACATGGCTCCTCAGCCCATGTACGAAAAAGTGGATCTTGTCTCCTCCATTTGTATGGAGAAGACTTAACTCTTAAGATACCTAGATCTAGATTATAAAATTAGGTTAGACTCCATTAATGAGTTCAAATAACTTAGTTTAGATCTAGTTTTTACATTCAATTAATTAGTTTGTTTTAATTTGATAAGTAGTTATTCATAATCTTAGTTCTAAATTAGTTTTAATTTTAGTTTTAATTCATTTTCAATATAATCATTATTGTTATTGTTCAAATAGATTAATAGAGTTTAAATTAGTTATTAAATTATGACTTGTTATTATTGTTTTTGTGTTGGGAATGATAGTATAGAAATTTCACATCACACATTACTCTCACCATTGTTCTTTGTGTTTGTTGACTTTGTTCAATTGAATTTGTTTAAGTCTTGAGAGTTAAGAGTGGAACAATTCTATAACATCCCGTGTTTTAATTCTTTTATTTTCCTAATAATAATAATAATAAAGATAATAATAATAGATAATAGATAAAATAAAATAGGATAAGTGTTAGTGGGAATAGGAGACGTGGGTTTATGGGATAAACCTTCTTCCCTATTTCGGGGGTTTTGTTTTGAACAGAACAGAAAACAGAATAGGGTTGGTCAAAAACACCGCGAGAGTTTTACAGAAAAGGGAAAAGTTTTAATGACAACAGAAAAGGAAGATTTTTCCTGGTAGTTGGCTGATAGTCGGAGCGCGCTAAAGGTGAGTAGCTATTTTTGCTATTTCACCGAAAGTTATAGTTTTCGTATATCGGTGTATAGGTTTCTGTTTTTATATATACTGTTCATTATCCTGTTGTATTGGACTTCGTGCCATTTGTATTATTAAACTTTGTTGATTTCGGATTTGTAATTAAACTGTCGAAACTTTGTTAAAATTGGGTAAACTGTTGAAACTCGACAGACGTCAATGGCGTCAGCCCACAGAAATCGTTTTGTATAATTTAACTCTTTGTTTTGGTTTGTAAACTCCTATGGTTGGAGTGTTGTGGTATATTGGGTTGTGTAGTGCGTGATGTCGGGGCAGTGAAGCTCGGAGGGAGGCGTTAATGGCGTTACTGCCATTACTGTGATACTGGGACTTGGGTTTTTATGCGTTTTTAAAATGGTTTGGACAGTTTTTGTTTGATTTGGTGGGTTGTTGATGTATGTGTGAATGTTGGAATGTGGATGGGGGTTGTTGAAAGGTGGCGGAAGCCATTAATGGCGGCACTAAAAGTTTTAGATCTAGTTTTGAAGGAGATAGGGATTGAATGATTTGGGGGTTTTTGTTTTTATTAAAAGTGTTTGGTTTTTTATAAGGAGTAAAATCGGTTTGATGAAGTGAGGAGTGGTGGCCGATTTTTGGTGGCTGGTGGTGGAGGAAGAAGGTTGGAGAAGATGAACAGTAAATCTCGGTTGGGCTTTGGGCCTAACCCTTTTAGTTTTGTGGGCGAAATCTAATTTAGTTTGGGCCGGATTTTAGTTAAGTTGTTAGGGGCCGGACCACATTAGTTATGTTGGGCCATTTCTATTTTTGTTTTGTTTTGGGCCCGATTTTAGTTTGTTTTGTTTGGGCCTTCTCCCATTTGTTTTCGGGCCGAACTCAGTTGTGTTTTGGGCCAGTTCAGTCTGAAATTTTTGGGCCAGTTTCTAATATTGCTTGGGGCCAGTCCATAGGACTTAAAATAGATTTTTTTTGGGTCTTTCAATATTTAGACTTTCGGGTTCTGAGGTTTGGGCTTGGCCAGTTGGGTCCGAATCATTACCTTAGTCATGATCCCATGAGCCATGCACATTGACCTTAGCCATGAACCACGGCTATGACCCTGAACCTGTTGAACATGAAAATGACAGTTTTACTTTGACAATGACGTGTTGACTTTGACAATGATGTGTTGACTTTGACCAGGGTTGACTTTGACTAGTTGACCCAATTTGACCTTTTAACTCGGATTATGGTTCGGTCTATTAGGATAGGTCTAGGGCTATTAGCATGCTTGGCTTTAGGCTAAGACCTTTCTATATATACATGTGTACGTGTATTAACTACTATGTGATTTTGCAGTATTTTATGATACGCAACGTTATGACTCTTAGACATCCATGAAACTAATAACGCGTAAACAGAAAAATACATTTATCAAGATACTCATTCGTTCTCTGAAATGATATATACAATAAAGTTCAATAATGCGTAAACAATTTACCGCAACCTTTTAGAACTCTCCACGCCTAAAGTTTTGGAATTGAGTTTTATGACTGTTTATGTCATATGTTATGTGGGCATTTATTGAATGTGTCATAAATGGCCCGTTAGCGCTATCTATGGGTATTCATTGAATGTGCCATGAATGACCCGGGTATTCATTGAATGTGCCATGAATGACCAGATTGTTTGGACTGCCCTAGAGAGGAACTAAGGTATTCGCCTTGCGGGTTAGTTGTATTCTTTGATTATGCGAGTGTTTGGGTTTACTTTTGAATACCTAATATAATATCTACATATGTTATATAGAAGTTCTAACTTTCTTTTGCAGGAGGGTAGGACT
This sequence comes from Coptis chinensis, assembly GCF_015680905.1. Classification (NCBI taxonomy): domain Eukaryota; kingdom Viridiplantae; phylum Streptophyta; class Magnoliopsida; order Ranunculales; family Ranunculaceae; genus Coptis; species Coptis chinensis. The sequence goes on along the minus strand of NC_141457.1, from coordinate 68,808,698 downwards.
TAATAACATTTTGTGCAGGGACGCGGTCCTACCCTTATACAGCAGTGGATATCGGTAAGTTTTAATTCAATGGTTTATATATTAAAACGAGTTATTATAATGAGTTATATAATGGAAGTTTTGCTTGGGAAGAAACTATGCCGGTTGAAATGACGGAACTACCTGTCTTCCAAGCTGAGAATGATTAAGTTATGGGAAAATATAAAGTGATTGTTTGGATAATTAAAGTATGATAATGGTTTTATGTGGTTACTCTACTTATACCAGCAAATTCCATTTTGCTGACCCATGTTTGCTTTGTTTTGGCAACGTGGGTGTGTTCTTGGGAACATAGGTGGAAGGCAGTGGAACCATGGCGTGTGATTTGGATTCTTGCCTGGAGCAGTCCGTTAGTTCTTTTATTAGGTCTGATCTTTTGGAAGTATGTAATAACGTAGTTCTTATTCATATGACATGAGAATACGATGTTGGAAATTGTTATTCTTAAAGTTTGTTTATGTTTGTATTGGGATAGAAGAAAGTTTTTAATAAAGTGATAGTTGAGAAATTTTAGAGATTATTTTTGTTGTTAAGATTCTTTATGATGTGGGTTTTAGGTTTTGACATGTGTTGTATCCACCCCGTCATAGCCTGGGTTTTTAGACAATTGAACCGAGTGATGTTTGAGATATTTATATTTCAAATATTCATTTTTTTTTAATTGTTTAGAAATGTGGGCTGTGACAAATTCCGTACTCTATATATTGCTTCATTATTATTTGAAAGAGTAAGGAAAAAATAATTGATACCGTAAGAATGAGGTTAGAGTAATCTAGTTTAGTTTTTACGGGTTATCAAATGGTGCCGCTGCCATCTTAATCTCATTTAAGACAAGAATTCAATTGCTTGAATTCAAGGGGCAATCCCCCATTCTCTACCCACCCACCCTTTTAATTTTTCATTCTTATTTCTTGAATTTTCGGAACTGTTCACTGTTTTAGGCATAGGGGCTGTGGATTCACAGAGGAAAGCACTGCAGTAAAGGTATTTGTAAATTTCGAAAAATTCTAAATATTTATAGGTATAATCCTTAAGGTGTTATTGATTTATTGTAATTTTGTCAGATTTGTCCTAGTTGTTTTACCTAGTGAACTAATACGATCTTTACAGTGCTGCATTTCAGTTTTCAAACCGTAAGTTTTTGAAAAACAGACAAGTAAGGTTACTTAGACAGTTCCAAAAATTCTAAACTTTTTACAGGAGTATCTATCCTAAGTCAGGAGTTTGCAGTAAAAATTTGACGAATTTTTTATTTGTTTTGACCTCCTAACAAGTAGAGTGTTTCCAGTGTATTTCTACAGTTTTACAAACACTTAATTTCTGGAACAACAGCCGATAAGGAGGATTCGTAGAACTCCAATTACTCTAAAAATTTTACAGGAATACCCATGATCTGTTAGGAGTCTCCAGTAAAAGTTTGGAAATTTTTGTCTCTGTTTTGATTGGTTAACCATTCTGTTGTTTGTATTGTGTACGAAAACTGTTTCACAAACTTTGAAAGGCAGTAGAAAGACTTTCATAGCTCCGATTAATCTGAAATTTTACAGGCTACTTGATAGACGTCTTAGCAATCTACTGTAAAAATTTCAAATTTTTTGGAGAGCAGGACCCACGCCCATACAAGGCCAAACTTGTGCGCGACCCGCGCCCTAGATAGCCTATTTCCAAGCGCTCCCTGCGCTCAACCCCCTAGACATTGTGTCAAGCATGAGCACGACCCGCGCCCTAGGTAGCCTATTTCCAAGTGCACCCCGCGCTCAACCACCTGAAACTTGAGTTAGACAGGAGCGCGACCCGCGCCCTACCAAGGCCATTTCGAAAGCACGACCAGCGCCTCTTCCGGAGGCGACCCGATTTTCCGCGTGTCAGTCAAATTTTCATTTCTTCAAGTTACTCAGTGTTTCTAACATCATACAAACACTGAGATCGCGTATACAAGACGCTATTCAAACGCGTAGCAAGGAGGCATTCAGGTACTCCTTCTTCCACTCCTCGCCTCTTCTGTCAGAGGAGTTTTAATTCTAGTATAATCAGGCTTGTTTTTCGTAGACATAAATACCACACGCCTATCTAGAATTTCACACACTACACCTGCATCAATGGCTAAAGAACAAGAGACTCCTCTCTCCGATTTTTATAAAGCCCTAAACGGTAGCCCTAAGTCATGCATCGTTCTTGCAGACCTAGTAGGGGATTTTCGAATTCCCCCTAATATATTTAACTTATTACCAGTTTTTCATGGTTTAGACCACGAGAAGCCTTACCAGCATATGCGTAGGATAGACCAAGTTCTCACTACATTCCATCATCCTAGCGTAAGTTCGGATCAAGATAAACTTAGGGTGTTTCCATTCACCCTAGCCGACAAGGCGGCGTCTTGGTTAACTGCCCAAACGCCAAACTCTATGGACTCATGGGCTAATCTTGTTTAATTGTTCATGGAACAGTTTTATCCACCACTGAAGACAGATGAAATGCTTCAAAAGATTCATTTCTTCCACCAGAATCCTCATGAATCATTTTCAGAGGCCTGGAATCATTTCACTGATCTTCTCATTGAATGCCCGCATCATAATCTTGCGAAGGACACGTTTGTTCGTGCCTTCTTCAAGGGGATTTTACATCATCATAAGGAGGTTCTAGATATCATGACTGGGGGTAGTTTTCTTAGTAAAGGAGCCTCAAAAGCTTATAAATTCTTAGAAGATCAATCTAAAAGGAACAACAATTGGGGAGATAACGAATCTTCCCGCTCCACTCCTTCTTCTTTTGAGGTTAAAAATGATCCCGAGCTTAAAACTCTTATCGATGCCCTCACTAAAAAGGTAGATGCCCTCTCTGTTCAACAACAACCCACTCCAGTTATGAAGATTAACTCTACTCGTTGTAATGTCTGTTTTAGTCTTGAGCATTCCGACTTCTATTGTCCTCTTGTCTATGCACACCCACCACCACAACCATCACACTTTAACCAATTAACTCAACATCAAGGACAAGGAAACTTAGGTGACCAGAATAAAGGTTTAGTGCCCATGACCCATAACTATTAACATCAAGACATTAACGCTCAACAAGCTTTAATTCCAGTCCAACCATCTACAGACAAAGTAGTAGTGACCTTGTTGGAGAAACAAAATCAAATTATGCAACAAAACTCCAACTTGATGAAAGATCAGCATGATCAAAACTCCAATATGATGAAACAAACGATGCAAATGATGCAGTCTTTGTACCAAAAGGTTATTGACATGTCTTCTAACCAAAATAATAACCAAACCGGCGTGTTTCCAGGTCAAGCAGTGCCTAATCCTAAGTCAACAAACACCGTCTTTGAAATAAACAGTATTCACTATAATGGTAATATAAACCAAGGGGACCTACAGTCCTACCCCCTTCGTTCAAGGCGAGTAGTTGATAACCAAGTGACTATGCCTAAAGATCACCCGTAAACTAAAAATGATACCATACCAAATACTATAATAGAAACTGAAGACCCTATAACTGTAGAAATACCAGTTAAACCACAACCGAAAGGGAAAACCTTACAAGACCCAATAATAGAAATTGAAGACCCTATACCTGTAGAGGTTCCAATATGGACACCTAGATGGAAAACGGATAGAGATAAAGCAAAGACTAATAATATTGCTAAATATAGAGATAAACCACCATATCCCCATAGACTAGTTATGTCTAAAAAGGACGAAAATTTTGATGAGATTAGGGAAGTATTTAAAAATCTGACTATAAACCTACCTTTTCTAGATGTTATAAAAAGTTTACCTAGACACGCTAAGTTTCTAAAAGAATTGTGCACCAATAAGAGGAAAACCAACATACCCAATGAAGCCTTCTTAACTGAACAATATCCCTCTTTATCTAAACATAACGGAATTGTTAAGTACAAGGACCCTGGTCGTCCTACTGTACAATGCACCTTAGGTGATACCTTCATAACAACTGCTTTATTAGACCTAGGAGCGAGTGTTAACTTACACTATACCAAAACAAGATATTCTTAACGGTGCAGAATCGTTACTAAAAATATTTGTAACGGTTTATTTCCGTAACTGTTTGGGCGTTATTAATATGTTAAGTTATTTACTTACGGTTTTTAACCGTTACAAATTCTTTTTAGTAACGGTTATTTAGCGTTACTAAAATTAATTACTAACGGTTTTCTAAACTCAATCGCATGAAATATTTTCAAAAATAGTAACGGTTTCCTTCAATTTCTAACGGTTTGTACACGTAGCTTAATGAAGATATTAGTAACGATTATGAGAAATTAGTAACACTTTTTCGTGTAATATGTGTTGCTAATTGAATCATTTACTAACGGTTTTTTCACCCATTTCTAACGTTTTTCCTACTTTATAAGTGTTACTTAATGAAAAGTTTAGTAACGCTTTTTTGCCGTTACAAAACAATTTCATATTGAAAAAAAATTAATTTTCTCGTGCCACACGTTTACCACCTTTACCAATCACCTGCATAAAATGCCCCCATTTTTTTTGAAAATTCCACAAAAATTACCAATAAACAAAAAACCTCACAAATACATCCAATCAAGTACGTACTCCTTTATATTACTACAAATCACAACCAAAAAGTCATACAATGCAATTCATAAATTTGATGCACAAGGAAATAAACATTTTAGATTTGTCAGGGAACTCATCCTCTTTTTCTTCGACTATCTAGGCCTCGACACTCCATAAATCTTGAGTCCTGAGAATAAGATAAATTAAAATATGTAAGACAGGCAAAATGAAAGAAACATCCATACCTGAATTCAGTGAATGCTAATTTCAAGTCTAATTCCAAATATTACCCAACTACCTCAAAAACTTTCCAGCCAAATGATTTTTTGCAAGACAAAACCTATATGACTACATTTTCCAAACAATAATTCTAGAATGGTACAAAATACCCCAGCTTCACACTTCATACAATTTCAAGTCCTAGGTTGCTATAGGCCACCTGTTGGGCCGCTGCAGGCTACCCTAGGCCAGTTCTAAGCTCTGACAGGTCACTGCAGACCATATTTCTAGCTACTGCAAACCCATCCCTTGTTCCGCTCTCAAGTCCCTAAAACTTATGCATAATTGTTTATGTATAGACCAATATGCATGTTGACATACCACTAAGCCACGCACTTTGTTATTAACACATTTACATCAAACCCTTAATGCGGCCAATGCTACTGAATCAGCTGCTTTATTTATTTATTTTCTATTAATTATTAAGAATTGTTTTCCCCTACTTGTGACATCAAAAACTAAGTCAAAAGTTTCTAATAAAAAATAGCAATTCTAGTGAGCTTTGTCCCCTTACATATAATCTAAGGAAAAACCAAAAAACTAATCAAGAGAAGACTTCTTCCATTCTTTTTCATATAAAATACTAGAAAGTTGCACTTTCTCACCTTTTGACCAGCACTGCACCTTCCGCACATTTCCAGCTTTGCATCACCGGTCTACATGAGCACTACAAAGTAGAGGGAGAAACAACACCAAAGTTCATTACAAGGAAACCAGATTAAGTCTAAAAGAGGTTTTAAGTCTAAAGAGATTTTCAATGCGTACTCTGTAGCTATGGGATCAAGTCCCAGCACTCTCAAAATCAAAATGAATGCTTATATAATCTATATCTTGTCCCCTGTATGTCTGCTGCCACAGTTCCCTTATAATCTTGTTTATTTCCTCCATCTTCATTGAGTGAAAATGCATTAACTGGCTTTGAAAGTACTTCAACTCTTAAAATGCACTCATGCACATAACACTCCCTCTTACGACAAAATTGTAATAATTGGACCGGTTAGCATCTCTGCCCTTACGACATTATTACACAAATAAATTTGCTAACAAATGAACCAAGAAGAGGGTCCAGCTTCAGCAGAAAACATTTAGACACAATCACACAAATTTACAACTTGTGTTGAAATCATACTACTCACATTCTTCCACCCTTCTGTTAAAACTTTTAAAAAAATAATAAATAAATAAAAAGAGGAAAGGCAGAACTGGAGAAGAGAGTGGAGAGAGGCAGGAGGAGAATAGAGTGGAGAGAGGCAGAATTGAAGAAGAGAGTGGAGAGAGGCAAGAGAAGTAAAAAAGAAGTAGGAGAGGAGAAGTGAAGTGAAGAACAAAAGAAGAGAGTAGAGAGAGGTTGGTGAAGAAAAAGAAAAAAAGAAGAAGTAGGAGAGGACTAGAGGAGAAGAAGTGAAGAAGAGAGTGGAGAGAGGCTGGAGAAGAAAAAGAAAAAAAGGAGTGTAGGAACGTACCTTGAGAGTGGAGAGAAGACCTGGAGAACTAGAGTGGAGGCGTGAGATAGTTGAAAGTGAGGAACGATCATCAGTAGAGTTCCCTTAGACATTACAACCCAATGAACTGCTCCCATTCCTATTGAGAATGAACCAATATATAGAGCTGCTGAGTTCAAAGAAAAGGTTTTCAGTGTACTATTAAGTTGAATTTTGACTTGTGGAAATGAACTTATCTAGACATAGTATAGTTCGATTACCCGTGCGATCCGCGGCAAGTGCATGGACTACTTCAAGTGATAACTCATGGCTCTGTTCCACATAATTATGATGCATTATATTAGGGATCTCAAAGGCAAAAAAGTTAGAACATAAATAATTTTAGCACCAGCACCTTCAAATAGAAGGAAAGAGCAGACTATCAAATAGCGAGGACCACCCCCTGTTCTAGAAGTCTACAAGTGCAAATCATCAGGCCTTATATTCATCAAAGAGTGATACTTTAAAATTCTGAGCTAGAGGCTATTACTACCACGTACCACAAGAACGGATCGTTTTCCAGCTCTATCGACTAAACTTGCACCAATTGCAGTTATTACGACCTATAAATCAGTATTAGACACACATCAACTTTGAAGATAAAGAATGGTATGGGTATGGGTATTACAATGAAGGGATCTACTTATAACAAAGTTTAGGAGGTATATATTTACCTGCAGTAGCAAAAATTCCGCTCGTATAGAAACATACTCCATTTATTCCTCCAAATTGTTGGCAAACCATCAATTTTCCAACTCCAGATAGAGTGTTACTGCACCTTATATGCTTAAGTCCTATACAATATCCAACTCTTTCACATCCATCAAACAAAAAGTCAGGGTCACAAGGCCACAAACAACTCTTTCACAAAAAGTCATAATAGTAGAGTGTGATTGACCAGGAGAGCTTACATGCCTGCACACTTTTCGTACATATTACATCTAAATCCCCACAAATAACAATTTTACATACCTTACTAATTTATATATTAAAAGTGGATAATAAGATCCTAATCTCCACAAGTCATGCTCTAAGCAGCCCAAGAAAACAACAACAACATCACGATGTAAAACAACATGTATTTAAATAACCTCAACACTAGAACCAAAATTTTAATTTGCTAAGGGATGATATGAAGAACTCGCAAGCACTTGGACGCATAGAATCACAAGCATGCATAACTCAATTGAATGGCTACTCCAATAAAATGCCCTAAGCGGGTTGCAAATTTTGCATAGCAGTGTCTTTAGTGGACACCAAAACAAGCAAATTTTCTGCCTTACCAAAAGATAGTGTTGTTTGACCTGAATGAGGTGTCTGCATCTTGATGATTGACCACTTGATGCCACTAACATATATCCTGCAAACAGTGTGAACTGAATGCATTATGTAGGTATTGCACATTACATAAAGATCAATCCATCCAGTCTTTTAATTAGTTCATTCCCCTTGAGATGACACTTGCGTTCACTTTCAAATATATAAGTCAATCAAGTAATTTATGACAACGAAACAGTACATATATTGAGGCAATATCGACATCCATCATGATTATAAAGGATGAAACAATAATTTTCACTATGATTAAAACCTAACCTCGACTCTAAAAAGCTAGTAATCTCCGGTTTTGAATTCTTACCTTGTTTTAGGTTATTTAAGGCTGACTATTATCTGCAGGGTAGCTTCCAAGAACTCTCAAGAATGTAGCAAATTCCTGTCAAAGAACTAGCATTTTAATAGCTTTTACTTGTATCACTCACCTGAACAAAGGACGAATTGGAAGAAACCATACCTCTAAATGCCTAAGTGCATTTTGAGAATTAGGATCAACCATTGAGGCTTCAAAGTCCACGTAAAAGAGATAGTCGAAGTACCTGGATAGTCAGAATAAAGACTTTGAATCAGAGTAGTGTCTGAATGTACCAAATGAAAAGGACTGCCACTACGACTGAATGTACCAAATGAAAAGGACTGCTACTACGACTTTCAACTCTTGGTTTGTAAGTGGCCCTACGATGTTTGGCCAACTCACAGACTTCACATTCTAAATGAACTGAACTGGAAATACAAGGAACTAGACTACGAAGTTTATTCAACGGAAGATGTCCAAGGCCCCGGTGCCACTGAAGTGGAGATATTGCTGCGAGTGCGGAATTGTTCTGGTTCTAGAAATAATACAGCCCACTTTGCTCATACCCCCCACCAATCGTTTGCTTGGTCTTTAGATCCTGAAAAACATAATGTGTAGGGGAAAATGTGACTGAACAATTTAGCGACTTGGTTATATTGTTAACTGACATAAGATTGAAAGGGCATTGATCAACGAGTAATACAGAGGAGAGGGGAAATTCTTTACTAGGATATACTGTGCCATAACCAATTATACTAGACTTTGACCCATTTGCAAGAGTCACAAAGGAGGTGGAATTGCAATTTTTTAAATGTTGAAAGATCTTGGGATTACCTGTATCAGCTAAGGTAGCTGTAGATGACGAAGAAGCAAATAGTCATTGCTGCATTAAACTTTAGAAGTCGATCCATATCCTCTTGTAACTGTGAAAGAGTCTCTCCGTGACACTTATCCTCTGCAATAGATGCCTGGTTAGCTCTATGGTGACTTTAAAAAGGGGGGGGGGGGGGGAGGGGGGGGGGTGTAAAAATAAAAAGTAAATAGAATTTACGGAATGGAAGAGCTTTCACTACTTTCAGTTTTATGAACTAGTCGAATTAGTTTTAGGCAACTTATATGCAAACAATGAAATTGAGGAGGGTTGGAATAAAAGAACTCCTTCTATCTAAGGACGAAGGTTGAAGCCCTTTACCATTAAAAACAGTCTGAGTGAAGGCACCCATGACCAATGTGCCCTTCCCCACTAAATTTCTCATGCAAAGAAGCTTTTTCTTCCGCCATGATGGTAGCCTCCCAAGCTTGTCGCGTGAATCTTGTTTTTGATATATACTTCCATTTTCAGGCAACAAAGGAGAAGTTCCATCCAGTTCGACTACTTTTCTTCTCAAAACTTGAATATATAAAACTTGGGGCGTGAAGGAGGTTCGCAAAATTTGGTGATGCAAAGAATTGTGTAAGAATTAGTTGTTTCACTGCCAAGTCATAGAAAAGATATAATATCAAAGAACTATTGCATGAACACTTAAATACAGGAGAAGTCTGCAAACTTAAACAGGGGAAGTTTGCTACTCTATCACAAGGACTTATTCAACAACAAGAAACATTAAACGAGGAGTCAAACTATTCACCATCACGGTTTTAAAGCGAAATAAAGCCCTAAACCAAATTGGAGGTAGATAGGGTAAAAACTTGCTTTGATAGTAATGACGCTTCCAAAACAATGCAAGAAACTGAATTATAACATAACTTAGCTGATACTTTTCTGTACCTAGAGACGCAATTCGTTAACTCCAATGTACAACTACCTCCTCATCAATTTCACCCGAAAACAACTAATAGCAGTAGCATTTTATGTAGGATAAAAATCTGACCATATGTAGGAAAAAACAGGACACTCACTTAAAGAAAATTTTACAACAAAAGTCATTGACTATCCCAATTTTTCGATTACGTTTGCAAATTTAGTGTCTCTGAAAAATACTATTTCATATATATGGCTAAGAGCATGAAACAAGGCTTTAAATTTCATGTAAAAAATATGTCTAACAATCAGTATATACAAATTGAGTAAACTATCACTTGAAAAAACATGTAACAAGTCTCGAAAGCAATCTCCTAAAGTATATACTTGATCATAGTTTATATAGAAGTCCATCTAACAAATGCACATAAAAATAAAGAAAATTTAACATGAAAAAATGAAAATGAAAGAAACACTTGCATGTAACTCTGTGGCCATTGTCGTGAAGTGAAAGGAGTTGTTTCATTCTCATCTTCTACTCCAGACTCCTCATCACCACCACTACTATTACTACTACTTAAGTGAGTTATGTTCTCTTCAATTTCATCATCACAATCATTTTCCATGAAAAACTGTGCGTCTTTCTCCGCCATTTTGTGTTTGAAGAAAAAAAAAAGCAGAGGCAAGTTTCGAGGTATCCAGAAATCGAACATTATTGCAAACTGACTTTTCCATACTGTTCCATAGCCAAGTCTTGATTTAAGGAGCCTGCTAGTACCTTCTTTGCAAATGACAAAAAGTCTGCTGATAACGCAGAGAATGAATCAAACAAGCCTAAGAGGCCTGCTAGTGTCTTCTCCTCTTTACCCAACAAAAAGCCTGCTGGAATGACAGGGAGAGATCCTAACAAACCTAAGACGCCTACCAGTGCTCATTTCATTTTTTCTTGGAAGAGTTCAGGAAAACATTTATTGAAAACAATCCTCACAACAAATTAATTGCGTCCATGGTAAAGGCGAGTGGAGTTAAATGGAAGTCAATGTCAGATGCTGAGAAAGCTGTGTATGTAGCCAAGGCAGATAAGAAGAAAATTGAATACAACAATTCAAACACTTGCAGGCTTACTACCAGAAACTGGCTGAAGAAAACTATGCTCAAGATGAAGAGGACTGTGTAGTAAGTGACGAGGACAATGAAGAAAGTTGTTAATTAGATTTTGGACTTGGTGGCTTACTAAATCAAGCTTAGTTGTAGTTTACTCTTCTTTCGTTTGATAACATCTTGCTCACCATCATCAACACCTTTGCACTAACAATAATAAGAGATTTTGGTATATCTAGACTGCAGAATTTACAGCAAACACAAATGAAAATAAAAAATCGTACCTTTTGCAGCAACTCAAATCGAACTTGGACTTCACTGAAGAATTAATCCAACTGAAGAAAGAGAGAGAGAGAGAGAGAGAGAGAGAGAGAGAGAGAGAGAGAGAGAGAGAGAGAGAAGTTAATTACCAAACCCTACGTAATTGAAAGGAAGAGGAAGGGGAAGGCATACTTACAAGCGGCGGCAGCAAGCAAACAACTTAAGAACGAAAGAAATTTGAGAGGGATTGAAAGAAATTTGAGAGAGATATAAAGAAATTTGTTTCCATACTTAAAGAGTTGTGATACGGGTGAAACTAAAAGAGAGCGCAAGTTTTTAGCAGTTTCCCTCTATTTCCAAATTTCTAATTTTTTTGTGTGTTTTTTAATATTCACGGTTTTGGCAGCGCATAAATTTCGTAAGAAAATTAAAACAAAATGTTAGAAATTAATTCAATTTTAATGAAAAATCATTGTACGGTTTTTCATAATTGCTCACGGTATTAAAGTGAGAGAAACTCTCTTACGCTTAAAAAATGTTACTAATGAAAAAAAGTGAACGTTACTAATATCCTGTTTTGGTGTAGTGTTACTCCCTTTTTATTTATATAAAAAACTGGGTCTAACAAAACTTCAACCAACCAAAATGACTTTGCAGTTAGCCGATCGTTCTATTACGTATCCCAAGGGTGTAGTTGAAAACATTCTCGTTAAAGTGCAGGATTTTTACTATCCAGTCGACTTTGTTATTCTTGACACAGAAGTTGCTCATGATTCCATTCCCATCATCTTAGGGCGTCCTTTCTTGGCAACCACCAATGCCCAAATTAATTGTCGGGATGGCTCAATGACTCTTTCTTTTGGAAATCTTTCTGTGGAAGTCAACATGTTTAGACAAAAGCAGAGACAACAAGGTTTTCCTGTAGAAGGTGAAGTTAAGTCTATTGAGAGTTTTGTATATCACATTAGTGCTTCAGACGATCTCGTCCCCACACTAGTAGATACCCCTCTTATGGAAAAAGACAAAAATCACAATTTTGACTCCTTGAACATAACTGAACTAGCGAAAGAATTTTCCACCCTGCCTTTCGACCCTACAAGAGATGGAGTAAACCTCACCATAGACGAGATAGATGAATTCCTTAGAGATGGAGATGAATACCATAATTATACGGATGCGAACAACCTAGATGAGGAATTCGACGAGTTTCTAAGAGTCTGTGATGATCCACCCTCTCAAGAACTACCTAAAGAGCTACCTGATACCTTCATTTTCAGATGTGTGCTAATACCAACCCATGCCACAAATAAGTTTTATGCTAAAACCATGCACTCATTTTTTCCATTCCTTCAATCTAAAACTTATCCATACCCTACATATCTTCCACAGCCATTCATTTTCTCACGATCATTCACTTGGACACCTTTTCGTTCAAAGAAAAAGAAGAAACTTTATGCTCGATTAGGTTCTAGATCCATCAAAATCCACTCTCATTCTACTAAGCCATGCCATAGGAAATCTTGGTGCTTAATTTTGGTTGATGGTGCTTTCCATGTTAACTATTTATGGAAAGATCTATAATTATTTAGATTATTGATATATGGTAAACTGCATGTTAATACATATATATCACATTAAGTCTAAGGAATCTGACTTTAAAAGACCCAAGTTTTTGTACAATACCACTTTTCTAGAGTATAGGCCAAACAAAAAATTTCAAACTTAAAAAGACTTTTCTAATTTTGTTTGGGGGTGGAATATTTTGGTATTTCATTTCAAATCTTTTTGCCACCCTTTGTTTGTCATGTTTACTCCAGTAGAGTTTGTGTTAGTTCGTACGAAACAGTTTAATTGTGCTTCATGTTATCATATCATTTTTACAATATTTTTGTTACAGGTACTGCTAATTTTTGCCACATTTCTATGGTAAATTCTTTCTTTATCTCTTTACACTTTGAGGACAAAGCGTTCGATTGTTTGGGGGGTGGGATAGAAACATTTGCAACAATTAGGCACTTTTAGAATGTAAATTACGCACTTTTCTTTATATAAAAAAAATTAAAAATCATAAATATTGTTTATAATAGGCATTTAGTGATAATAATATTGTTCCCTTCTCCATGATAATATTAGTCTAGAAATCTCACGTAGTACTTGAATTAGGATTTAATTTTTGAAACATAGATTAATACATAGGTAATAGTCATTGCATCTTTTCACGAACATCTTGCATGAGCATCTTTGATTGTACTTGGCAGTATTTTTCTGAGACTTAGGTTAGAGTACTTAATACATATCCTGTGAGCATCTAGCCTAAAAACCTCATAAGAGTGAAATATATGAGTGATGACACAAGGGAGAAGTCAATTCCGAGTAGAGAAATCACACATCCACTTGCTTGATCACCACACCATATCCTAAGCGAGAATTTAGGCCCTCTTTGGATCGATATAGCCAGAAATTCACACCTATATAAAATTTATTATCCGCTAGTTGCCCACTGAGCCTTTTATTAGCCTTTTCACAAACCACAAATCCTTTACCCAATAAAACAAAATAAAAAATAAAATCAACCTGCCTATCTAGATAAGTATGAGAAATAGGATGAATGAAGAAAAGAAAAGAGAAAAATCTGTGTAAACAAAAATTAGTTAGTTGCTTCAAAAAAGAAAAAGAAACGAAGTTTCCATCCAAAGAAAAGAAAAGAAAAGAAAAGAAAAGAAAAGAAAAGAAAAAGAAAAAGAAAAAGAAAAATAGAGTAAAAACTCCAAAAATAGAATAAAATGAGTCAAAAAGCCAAAATAAAAAGGCTAATGATGAAAACAAAGTGTAGAAGCAAAAAAACAAGGTTTTCTCTAGTTACATAATATGAAGACCCTATTTTCTCATACTTGTCTTTTTGAATATCCATTTCTTTTCTTCTTTAACCAACGCCTACACCCCGTATCACCTAATAAAGACCTCTAGCTCAATTAGGAATAAGTTGGTGTGATAGTAAGTGGTAGATGTGTTTAATCGACCTCGGCTTCTTTGGATTGTCATTAAGATTGTGAGGAAATGTGTGCCTACTGCACACTAGAGTTAGCAAACTTGAGTGGAAAAATCAGAGTGTTATGTGTTTTGACACATTCCTTGTGAGAACCTACTTAGGTACGCTACCCAAAAGTTTCAGAAACGGACCTGCCATTATATTTCATCTCGTAGTTCGTTGTATAGTTATTTTTCTTAAGATGATTTGATTGTTATGCATGTATTAGTTTAAGTTTTAGAATGATCATTCTTGTTTAAATACTAGTGAGATGTATAGATCATTGAGACATAAATAAGGAAACAATAACTTTATTTCTTAGTCGTTGTAGTATAGATGAAGTTTGTGAGTACCTTCACTGGGAAACTCTCACGAGGCTATAACTCGTCCACTAGGGAATTCCTAGTGGTTTAAGGCCTTGTTGCATATGGTCAATGCAATCGCACTCGGCGAAATGAGATTAGTTAGAACTCCATTTTTGGTCACTTATTCAAATTTCTCATATTTGCTTGAGGACAAGCAAAATGCTGTTTGGGGGTGGTTTGATAAGAGCCCAAAACTGTAGTTTTAACCCCTTTAACAATATCACTTTTGACCAATTATGTGATTAATAAGTAAGAGTTAGTACTGCTATCGTGTTCTTATGTATTTCAGGCATTGGAGTCGAATATGTGCAGAAATGCGCCCCTTTTGCGAGATAAAGGAGCAAGAGTTGGTTGCTAAGAAGTTCTGTGATTAAAGGCCAAGATTCAAGGAGAAAAAACCTTTTTAAAGCCCGGTCAAAGCTAAAAAGTCAAAGTCAACACAGCAGTAAACAAATAAGACAAAAGTCGAGAGAATTCCGAAGGCGTCATCTTTGGACTCAGACCTCGGAATTGGGCCTACCTTATGTCAAAACGACCGGCTCGGAAAGAGCTTTCCAATATTTCAAGCTTTGACCCAATCAGAGGAGCAGAAATGGGCGAAAAGTCTGTGGAATTCAAATCAAACTGAAAAGGCCTCTGTGGACTGAAGAAATTGGGTTTTGGGCTCGATTTTCCGGCCCAAAACATGGCTCCTCAGCCTATGCACGAAAAGGTGGATCTGGTCTCCTCCATTTGTATGGAGAAGACTTAACTCTTAAGATACATAGATCTAGATTAGAAAATTAGGTTAGACTCCATTAATGAGTTCAAATAACTTAGTTTAGATCTAGTTTTTACATTCAATTAATTAGTTTGTTTTAATTTGATAAGTAGTTATTCATAATTTTAGTTCTAAATTAGTTTTAGTTTTAGTTTTAATTCATTTTCAATCATTATTGTTATTGTTCAAATAGATTAATAGAGTTTAAATTAGTTATTAAATTATGACTTGTTATTATTGTTCTTGTGTTGGGAATGATAGTATAGAAATTTCACATCGCACATTACTTTCACCATTGTTCTTTGTGTTTGTTCAATTGAATTTGGTTAAATCTTTAGAGTTAAGAGTGGAACGATTCCGTACTCTATATATTGCTTCATTATTATTTGAGAGAGTAAGGAAAAAATAATTGATACCGTAAGAATGAGGTTAGAGTAATCTAGTTTAGTTTTTACGGGTTATCAATCCTCGCTCCCATCTTCATTTTATTATGCTATGGAAAATAATCAATTTACAAATGATAAATCACGAAAAAAAGTTTCAAATTTACAGATATGGTTTTGGGTTTTAGTTCAAGTTTTTTTATTTTTGTTTATTTTTAATTGATTGATTATATTTTTTTTCTCTATGTTGTGAATTGGAAATATATTACTTGCAGAATTAGAAAGATTTTTTTCTGGGTGAAATTAGGTTAAAATGATAATTTCCACCCGGACCCGATGACCATGAAAGCCCCATGAAGTGACAATTCAAATGTCGGGTGATAGTACTAAGACATGACACTTTAACCCGCCCCGCCCCGCCCCATTGGTGACCACTGGGTTTGTATCCCCTAGATCCTCCCCGCCCCGACCCATCACTATTTGACACGCAGTTGACCCAGCCCGCCCCTTATTACAACCCTACTATTGGCCACATCTGGAAAGAGCGTAATAGAAGAAGATTTAAAAATGTCTCTAATTCAGCTAATGTCATCAGTAAATTGATCATTAGAGATATGAAACATTATGTTGAAATCCTAGTAGATGAGCTAGAAGATATTATTAACCTCAGAGTTTTTGCTGACCGAATTGGATTACACTTCAAGTATAAGCAACATCTGAGTAATCAATGTAAATGGTTACCTCCCCTTTTGAGTACCCTAAAATTAAACTGTGATGGATCAATGAGTGATGAAGGAGTAGGATATGGAGGTATGGGCAAAAATGAGTATGGCCAGATTCTCTTTGCCTACACTGGAGGAGGCACTATCAGGTCAATGGTATACAAAGAATTAAAAGGCATTGAGAAGGGCTTGGAAGAATATATGTCTGGTAAGAAGTTATGACATAGTTATTGTCTCATATGACTCTATGAGAGATGTCCTTATAATCAAAGAGAAGGAAGTTCCACCATGGAATTGCCTTAATCTAGTAGCCGTCATCAAAAGATGCATCCCCAGGCTCAATGAATTCTTTATCTGCCATGTGTACAGAAAGGTAAATAGAGTTGCAGATCATCTTGCAAAGCTTTCTATTCCCTCTCCTGGTGATCATATTGTAGGAAACTTATTCCAAAAATATGTTTATTGTTAAGTAAACAAGAAAATCAAATTGATATAACAAATATATTATGAACAAACCTTTAGTTCAACTAATGAACTTAATTTACCAATTATTAAATCCGAGCCTAGTGAAGATTCACTATGTCCTTAAGACAGATTTTCCCCCTCACGGTGCTTGAAGGTTGATGGGAAACTGTCTCCCAAGATAGAACGGATTTCCTTCTATAGAAAGCTAGCACTTCAATTCTATAGACTCAGCGAACACAACATAGTATTTGACTAAGAACAGAGGGAGAAAAGAAATATCAGAACTCTGTGTGATCTGGTGTCTTTCTCTCTAAATTCATCCACTATTTATAGGTGAGTCGTGCTTCTTTGAAACAACACAGTGACTCTTGGGAAAAAGTAAGCAACTCTTTGAAAAGTCACATGTTTCGAAAAGACACACTATTTTGGCATAAAGCATTGTTTCGAACCAGTGCCTATTTCGAAAGGTCACATCTTTTCGGCATGATGCACTGTTTCTAACCAGTGCATATTTTGAAAGGTCGCACCTTTTTTGCATAATGCATTGTTTCGAACCAGTGCACCATTTTGAAAAGGTTTTTCTCACTTTACGTACTGTTTCAAGAGAAACCCAATTCATATCAATATGGGATAACTTGGGAGACAAATTACTCATTCATATCTCAAATGGATTTGAGCAAATCATTTTTCTAACAATCCCCCACATGAATGAAAATTTGGCTTCTTCTATCATAAATATCAGATTTCTGTTCTTTTACAAATGAAAAGATACCGCATCAGGTCAAGTAGCATGGGAGGCCTTGAACTTGCCTTAGTGAAAGATGATTGGATTTAATTGGACGATCAGTAGACTTCAATTAATGTCCTTGAACTATCAGCCATTTGTATAAACCTAGACAATCATCTTCATGCAGTACCTTCTCGAATACTGTTGGTTCTCACGTTTGTGTTCATTTTGGCCTTGAACACTTCTTGGTTTCAGATAGTGCTTTTGAGACATTTGCCTTTAAAATTCTCATAGAAGCGGCCCCACTTCGCACTAACATAGGTGATTTCTATAAAGAGTATCATGCAATACTCTACTTAGATAACATAACTTTCCAAGATATAGTAAATCATTAAAAGCTTGACTTATCCTGGTTCTCGCGGCAGATATGCACTGTCTTATATCCAGTGCTAACTGAGTCACAGACATAATTCAGTTGGCCCTTTGAACCTAGATCTTGGGATCTCCAGTCAACTAGGTTGGTTTTTCCATTATGAGGACTCTTGGTTGATTATCTCTAAAGGCTTTAAGCCTATTCCCCTTGATAATCGTTCTACTTGCGCTCTCTTGTTAAACCTTTTGTAAGCGGATCCACAATGTTATCTTTTGACCTTACATAGTCGATTGAGATAACTCCATTCGAGAGCAATTGTCTAACGGTGCTATGTCTACGACATATGTGTCGAGACTTCCCGTTATACATGCTACTTTGTGCTCTACCAATAGCAGATTGGCTGTCACAGTGTATACACACTACTGGCACAGGTTTAGCCCAGTTTGAAATATTCTTTAAGAAATTTTGAAGCCACTCAGCTTCTTCTCCAGCATTGTCTAACGCTATGAATTCTGATTTCATAGTAGACCTTGCTATGCACGTTTGCTTTGAGGATTTCCAAGAAATTTATGCATCTCTCCTAGAGTAAAACACCACATTTGCTGTCTTTTGAGTAATGCTTCAACAAATTTCTAATTTTAAATTAATTAATTCAAGGAGATTCATAATCCCCCACATTTTCCAATTTCTCATGATAAAGTCAATAAATTGGAAAACCATTTAGATATATGTTTAGCAAGTGATGCGTCTTGTTAAAGAATGTCACATATCATTCATATAGTGTCGAAACACTTCTAAGGCCTCAATTTTGCTGACAAGTATGCTTACAGAACAATATCTTAAACAATCTTCTTTATTGGCACTCTTTGGCGCAATAGTAAAACACATACATCTTACAAATAATAAAATATTTTTAAAACCCTTTTAGCACCAGCCATTCCTAACATATGGAATGAAACAAGGATTCTCGGAATCTTGGATCATAATTCCCCCTAAGTGTGGCATTACTACCACCTTGTTCTCTTTCAAAAAGTCCATTCCAAGAATGACTTGAAAATGGTCTAAGCGAGCTACCATCAAGTCCACCTTTCCTCGCCAGTTGTGCATTTTAATGTCAACTTCCAAAGCGAGTCCTTTCACCGGTTCAGCTTCTTGGTTCAAGCCTCTCATAGAGCCTGTACATTCTGCGAGTTTCAATCCAATAGCCTCGGATACATACTCAGAGATTAACGTATGAGTTGAACCAGTATCCACCATTGCTAGTAGACACTCGTAGTTGTTGAGCATTGTTTCTCTGTTGCCATAGTGAGGAACTATGGCAAGAAAACGGATACAACTTTATAGCATTGTTGTGACTCTCTTGCTGGTTATTACTAACTGGTAAAAGTCGATAATTCAAAACCTCGAGACTTTAATTAGAAACGATTGTCTACTTCTGTCTTTTACTGTGTAGAAACAATTTACTTTTAAAGTCACATGGAGAACATAACAATTCTCTAATAGAGTAATGGGGCCATAGAGTAATAGGTACAAAACCTTTATTAAAATTGAATCGTTAGTTTAGCATGTGCACTTGTATTTTCTGACACATGTCATCTATTAAGTAAGTCTAGCGGTTAGGACATTAGACTCTTTAAATTTGTACCTTAAGCCGTCTTATTCACAACAAATATAACTACCAACATAACGGGTTTGGAAGAAAAAAAATGTACCTGTTCGCAACTTTTTACAATTGTAACATAAATTAATTAACAAACCCCACTTTAACCAACGAGAAGCAACTGCCCTGTGGTTATGCAAATACCATTATTGGCGCTATCAAAGAAATCCAATTCACATATGACATACCTGATATTTGTACTAATTCCATGCGTCAAATCCAGTATTTATGGTGATAAAATTTTCTGCCACATTACAATCTTTTCCGCTAACGTCTTTACCAATAAAGAACGAAATCCGCTTCAAAATTGTTAGTGCATTTGTACTAAACAATAAGTATAGCCAAAGTTAATTCGACCAAATTAATTCAAAGAAAAAAAAAAGAAATATGTTTTAAGTTTGTAGGAAACTTATTCCAAAAATATACTTATTGTTAAGTAAACAAGAAAATCAAATTGATATAACAAATATATCATGAACAAACCTTTACTTCAACTAATGAACTTAATTTACCAATTATTAAATCCGAGCCTAGTGAAGATTCACTATGTCCTTAAGACAGATTTTCCCCCTCACGGTGCTTGAAGGTTGATGGGAAACTGTCTCCCAAGATAGAACGGATTTCCTTCTATAGAAAGCTAGCACTTCAATTCTATAGACTCAGCGAACACAACATAGTATTTGACTAAGAACATAGAGAGAAAAGAAAGATCATAACTCTGTGTGATATGGTGTCTTTCTCTCTAAATTCATCCACTATTTATAGGTGAGTTGTGCCTCTTTGAAACAACACAGTGACTCTTGGAAAAAAGTAAGCAACTCTTTGAAAAGTCACATGTTTCGAAAAGACACATCATTTCGGCATAAAATACTGTTTCGAACCAGTGCCTATTTCAAAATATCACACCTTTTCGGCATAATGCACTGTTTCGAACCAGTGCATATTTCGAAAGGTCGCACCTTTTTGGCATAATGCACTGTTTCGAACCAGTGCACCATTTCGAAAAGGTTTTTCTCACTTTATGTATTGTTTCAAGAGAAACTCATTTCATATCAATATGGGATAACTTGGGAGACAAATTACTCATTCATATCTCAAATGGATTTGAGCAAATCATTTTTTCAACACATATTTCTTTCATTCCACCTTTATGTAATGTTCTGAATCAAATTGTAATGGAGGATGTAACTGCAACTTATTTTAGAAAGTAATATAGGTGGGGATATGTCTAATCCCAGCATCTTTTCAAAAATAAAAATAAAATAGAATTGAGGTTCTTGAGATTGTGAGAAAAGACAGCTCTGGATGGATAGGCCTGTCGAGACACAACCTTTGCCTTTCAAAAAAAAAAAAGACACAACCTTCACTCGGCCCTGACCTTTAGTAGTTCAATATGCATTGCTAATGAAATGACATTGGCCATTGGCAATATTGTTTAAACTTTTAACCCTCCAAAATTTGGCAGATATAGGTGATATTTTGCCATCTGTACAGATGGGCATTTTTGTTGAAGTCTCAAAGATCGTCATATAAGTTGACTCCCGTATACTTTGAAGTTTGAACTAGAGTTACTAACTAATAGTTCTCAAAGCATATATAATAGCAAATGCAGTGTTGGTACTCCAAAAGTGTAGCTATATGGTTGTGCTTGTTACATAGACATATAACCAACATTTCACGGATTGACATATATTTCGGTATTGATACTTTGATATGCCGAAAAAGCCATGCAAGTTTTACACAGAACATAAATTGTTGTTTGTCCCACATAGGCTAGATATTTGTATCCACCACTTTTAATTGTTATAAATAATAGAGACAGAGAACATCGTAGGTTCTAAGGTGGAAGACAGGAATACCGAACCTAGTCCAGTGCGGTCATAGACCGAGGCAATTTCAGGTACTTCACCGCCCGATGCCTTCCCTAGACTACGCAAGTTTTGATGCTATTTCAGAGATTCTAATAAGAATGAATCTATCTAATTTGTTGTATCCAAGGACCAAGGAAAATTTAATGCACCATCCACGGGGTCATTTATTGTCAGGAACTAATAAAAGTGTTTTGTGTGTATTTATTGTCAGGAACTGATGAAAGTGCTTTGTTTTGTGTGTATTTATTGTCAGGAACTGATGAAAGTGCTTTGTATGTATTCCTCAAAACGTCTGATCAAATATGTGCAAGAGTATTTATTGTCAGGAACTGATGAAAGGGCTTTGTGTGTATTCCTCAAAACGTCTGATCAAATATGTGCAAGAGTATGTCTCTTTTTATGCAGCCATGTAGGTGGTATAGTTTGGGTATGAAAAAGGGTAGATTTCCCCCTCACAAAGTTTTTGTAACCTCTTGGTAAGACATCGATCAATTTTTTTTCATAAAGAAAACATGATCATAAAGATAGAAGTTAAATTTGATCGCCAATGTACTAAAATATGGATTGTAGTTTACATATGCTTACAGTTTTGATACAGCCAATTGCAATATCAAATCCTTTCAAATGGCTTCAATTAAAACTACGTCAAAAGGAATAGAGTGGCAAATATAAGTTTTGAGGTTATCAAAGGAAGAAAACCGGAATGTTCTCAATCAGTATGTCCTGGGTCGACCTGACTACAATACAGTGAAGTATAATGTCAGAAAGCTTAATAATTAATACAGCTGCCATGTACATGATCACAAAAAAGAGTACACAAGTTCGACAAAATAACAAAGGTAGTGTGTCAACATCAAAAGCATAAAATTACATCCCAAAATGTGGCAACAGTTACAGAAATTTTCAATAAAGAAAATAGGTGTCAGTGCCACTTAAGCAGATCCCAGAGGTGCCAAACTCATGCCATAAGGAACTGTTCTCAAGAAGCCAAAATGGAATCCCAGTTTGTCAATGGTGGAAACCTCCTTCGTCGTTTTAGTATCTAAGTTATGCGAATAGATCTCACTACACCAGAATTGTCAAAAAAGGACGGGGCATAAGACGGGCTTGGTCGTCTTTAATTTAGGACGGGCTTCCTAGTCCCAATTGAGAAAAAACCCATTGTGTGGTTTATCTTGAATAATTATGTACGTTTTTTTTATGAGCATGTCTTCAGTGCGCGAGATGTATGGTGCGCAGGTAATGTGGGCCTTTGGATCAGTACTTTTGCCATGCAATACACACGCACCCCTTGGTATGAGTGGCCCAGATTTGATAGCATACCATACGACCAGCGCACTATAGATTTAGCCTTTTTTTATTGTAATTAATATAAGACGGATACTTAAGTCTTAAATGGGGTTAGATATTGTCGCGATGAAAAGGACCTCTCTTCAGCCATCGCACTCCTCTCTCCAAAACTATTCTTATCTTGTGTGAGCTTCCCTTCTTCCACCCCTTCCCAAACCCTAGTCTACTGAAACCTTGTTCAACACAACTGCGACCGGCCCTCAGTACAACGAAGGTATGGGTTTCTCATTTTTCCATTTACAACTCTTGTTTGGTTTTTCAGTAATCATTTTGATATGTTGGACTTATGGGTTAGGGTCTGAGAGACGTGTTGAGAAAATGAATTTTTTGTTGGGTTTAGTTATGTTTTTTTAAGTGATTTGGATTGAAGCCCTTAAATCATTGTGTTTTAATTGTTTAATGTTTTGATTTAATTGAGAGTTTCTAGTAATTTGATGGTTCAAAGGTATTAACTTTACTATTTTTATGGATTGGGGTTAATGAATATTGGGTTAATTGTATGTAATTTGGATTCAATTGAGGATTTGTATTGTTTTTATGTTGTGGGCTTGTTCACATGTAAATTGTCAATAAATTTGAGTCAACTGAAAGTTTCTGTGATTTTTCTTGTCTAAAGTTATTAGTTTTATTATTTTTGTATTGATTGTGTGGTTTATAATGGCTTTGGTATCAACGTTGGTGGAATTTGATGAAAACCAAACAATTTGGGAAGTATTGGAACTGTGGATTCTTTCTGACTCGACGAAGTAATAGAATAGTTCCACTCCCTTTGACTCATCTACATTAACGTATCTGAATTTGGAACATAACTTCACCAATTAAAATGTGCACATATAATTTAAACATGTGTTTCATTTTTTGCTATGTAATCATGTTGTTTGCACAAGACATAAAGTTGAGAAAGTAAGTAATTAGGAACTCACCCGGTTTCAAGTTGGAGCGGGGAGCAGACACTGATAACTGGTAGAGTCCTTACTTTTGAGCGGGAGAGTGCTACCACTTCAAAAGAAGAGCATTCCAGTAGAAGCAGCACAAGTAGAAGAATAAAATGCATTTCGGTTCAAGGGACTGTTGTAGGAAAATAGGATGGGCATCTTTACTAGTTATGCTATCGAAGAAGAAGAACATAGCAAATTTGATAAGAATAGGTAAGTGTTTCTTTGAACGAGCTGCTAAACTCTGAAAACGATTTGCTTTCTATCAAAAACGAGTTACAATGGTTTATGCAGGTTCTTTGTGGATTGCATTGTTAATTGGGATTGTTATTGGATGGGTTTGGAGGCCTAAATAGGTGTGTTTAGAGAGAGATAAACTAGGTTTTTCCAGTTTCAAAAGATTCTTCGCTGTCGTTTGGTTCTTTCATTGAGTTCTAGCTCTAAACCAAGCTTGAATTCATCGAAGGTAGTTGACTTACTCTCATATCTCAGTTTCACTTTGGTTGTAATTGAATTCGGTAGAAATGTTTAATAGTTTATACTACTAAGTGGTGTCTAGAGTAAATTTACGTGAAATCGTATTGATTTGATTATAGTTATGTGAGGATTTCCTTGCCAGCAGCAAGAAAATCAAGTTGTTGTGACAGGAGACACTACACCATAACTGGAATTTTGTGACAGAGACTTTTGAGGTTTTGTGACATCAAAATGGCGTCAGAAACTTTGTGACGGCAATTAAAGTTTTCATTTTTTCGCGTCACCATAAATCAAAAAGTTATTTTATTTTTTAAAAGTAATTGCTGAAAAAAATACTGACGGCATATAGGCGTGAAAGGTATGAATATAGTAGTTAATAAAAAATTAAAACCAGTGCACGTGTTCACATGTGCCACCAGATCAGGCGTCAATCTCAAAAGACATTGGGTTTTTTCTCGATCTCAACTCAACACAAGAAAGAGAGAAACCCTTCCATCTCAATGCCTAAATTTGTTCGTTCAATTTGTCCCTCTCTATTATTCTCCCAAGCATAAAAAACCGTAGTTTTGTTTCTTCCATCCTCATATTCTCTAATTTTGACGAAGGTGAAATAAAGGACGCAATTTTGTTTATCCCAACAGTTTTGTACTCTCTTTTCGATCTTATAAGGTTTCCATACTGCTACAGTCGATGAAGATAAGTTTTGTTTGTCTTGATTTAGGTGTTTGGGATTTCTAACACCATGATTTTCGTTTTCTAGGGTTTATAGTTTTGTTCCCATGGAGTTTTTTTTCGTTGTGCTAAACTAATTCTAACTTAGTGAACGTGGTTAGTGTTTGTAAGCCTCATAGTTCTTCTGCTCTAATAATATTTCATATATTTTTTCATGTTTTTTTTTGCTGTTTGATACACCAATTGGTTGTGGTAACTGGTACGCCATGGTCTACATTACATTGTGGGTTCTCTTAGACATATTTGATTCATAAAATTTATGGCTCCAATGCATTTAACGATTCTTATAGCTGTGCAATTGTGGATATATATGTTGTATGGTATAGAAATACTGATTGAGAAGGCAAAGGTTGTGGGAGCTCTTTGTGAGATGCAGACAAAGGTTGAGAAGGAGATGGATGATGCCGAAGGTAATTTGCTTAACCTTGAACGTTTATAGTTTAGTTTCTTTTAACGATCCTTTGATAATGTTAGAATAATATGCATAATAGGGATTTTTTTCCCTTTAATTGTGAATCCATTATTGAGTAATGAGGAAAAATGAGATGGTTTGATCATGCTCACACTGAATTTACACTAGGCTTGTTTAACAGTTCTAGTTGGGTAACTGAAAGAGGCATGGTTTAAGGAGGTGAAAACGTATGGAGGTGCTAGTACTAGTATAAGATGTGGCTTTTGCGAAAACTAAATGAAGAACTATGATTCACTTGGGGACATTTTCTTTAGCATTCTGCATATGAATCATTATTGACAGGTGCATGATTACGTATTTGCCGTTTCCCATAAATATTGCATTTTGTTATGTCTATCCTTTGGTTTGCTAGACTTAGATGTCGACTTTTCGTTTGTTAAAATTTTGATTGTACTTTAGCTTCAAGTTACTTGAGAACATCTGACATTTCCGTGGTGTTTGAACATTGATTGTGATGCTTTTATGATCTAAATTGCATTTTCTGCATGGAAAGCAAGGTTTCTAGCTAATAAAAACACTTTTGTAGGATTACATGTGTGTTTATAGCCACACCAGTCTTGGTGCTCAACTGCTTATGGTCGGTGTGTTGCTGATACTAGTCATAGTGTGGTGGTGGTGCCGCACGGGTCCGAGTGTGTCTTTGGCCGGTGGTGGTAGCGTGTGAGTGTGTGTACGTAGGTGGTAGCGTGTGTACGTAGGTGGTAGCGTGTGAGTGTGTGCAAGTGCTAGTGTGGTGATTGAGTGTGGTGCTGTGTCTTTGGGTCTTTGGAGTCTTCTTCTTCGGGTGGAGTGTGTCTTTGGTACACCGCACGCTTCTTCTTTGCCAGCTGTTGCTTGCTAGTGATTCTTCTTCTTGGTGCTCGCTTCTTTGCCATGGACCTTCTTTGCCGGTGGTGCTTTCGCTAACAACTGCCATGGACTGTTGGTGCTCGCGCCTTTCTTTGCCTATGGACCATGGACTTCTTTGGTGCTTTCAGCCGCTAGTGCCTCCCTCCTACTGGTGGTGGTGTCGCTGCTGGTGATTCACACGAAAGAACAAAATGTGCGTACAAAGGTGATGAAGATAGGAATTTCAAATTGTTTTTTCATTATGTTCTTATTCTTCTTTGTATACTTTGAAAGCCTAGTTGTTGGCAATCATAAGCTTGAAAATATTGTAAATTGAAAATTATCAATGTATATTTTTGAAATGTGTTGTTTTAGTATGTTTGACTAATTGATTTTATCATTTGAGAAACCTTAAATCAAGGGGGCTAGAAAAATAGATTCTACCAAAAAATATATATATATTAAAAAAATTACCTTAAACTAGTACGACGGAAATACATGTCCTAAACTAAGAACACAAATTTACGACGGTTGGTAGAGTTTCAGTTTTGAAAACACGTAGTTGCATTGGAAACAAATATACGACGGTTTTGAGAGTCCTATATTTAACGATGGCATAAACTGTCTCAAGTCCGTCGCAGTTCTAATTCAACTTACCACACTCATTCCCGTCGTTAATATTAACGACAGGGCTATTCACGACGGAGTCTGGGACACTATTTTCCGTCGTAAATCTCGATTTAGGACGGATTTAACCGTCGTTTTTTGCCATTTCTGGTGTAGTGTCTTGGTGCCTATCTCAATCCTTTCGTTTAGATAACTAAAGCTGCAATATAACTTAATAAGTAAAATCTCGTCTATGAAAACTAAAGGTTCGATCCATGCTGGCATAAGTAAATTTTCGAGAACCAGCTTAGCAGCTCTTTTTGCGTCCTTATAGAGGAAATGTTGTTGGGGTTTATACCAATACCAATCGATTCCCCACTACACAGATAATTTGTATTTGAACAATAACCACTCCAATCAACAATCTAAATATTTCCTATAACCAAACTAATATGCCCAACTCGCTAAACAACTATTAACAACAGATAATAATATAAAACAGTAAAAACAAACCACAACACAAAGATATACTGTGGTTCGGTCAATGGTGTCTACTTCCACAATAGCTTGTCCTTTTATAAAGTGAGAAGGAAGATTACAATCACTCTTTGCAGTCTCTCACCTTACTAGATCACTCCTCTCTCTTTACAGGCTTGTATCTCTGTAAAGATTATCTCTCAATCTTGATAGCTCGCAGTTCATAAAAATAGAATTCTCCGAAAAATAGGCATGGGCACGGGGCGAGCCTTGGCCAAGGCCAAGTCGAGCGCGGGTCGCGCTAAAGTGCCTGGAGGTCGACCAAGGCATGAGCGCGGGTCGCACCTTGGGCAAGCCTATTCAGAGCGGGGGTCACACTCAGGCTTCTGTACGCAAGCAGAAATCCTTTTCTCCTCATGTGAGGGATAACTCTAACAAATATGGGTACTCTTCCTCCATCACAGACATTGATATCGAGTGTTTGAGTACCCATTTCTGTTTGCTATCCAGGATCCAAACTCGAAGACCATCCCCAGATATTAGAGTAAAATGAAGACGGCCATCAGACTCTCCAATGCAAACTTCACAAAGGCCTATATTTTGATGTATCCTTTTCACTGTTAAAATAATCAAATAAGATTGCTCCGTTTCCACATCAAAGCCTAGGATTACGTTTCCATTAGTCATCCACTATAACACTCCGCCAGCAAAAACCACTTGGGCTTCAAGCAGCATACAATTGTAATTATATGTTTCATGGCCAAAATTGTGAACATCCAATTTTCTCAATTCCTTAGTTTTAGAAGAATAAACTTGGAAAAATACACTAACAAAATCTTCCTTACTGACGCAAACCAGTTTGAAATTTGACAATTCGTCCACAGGAAAATGAAACGGATTGAAAGCCAGTGCTATGTATTGACGGTTATCACTGCCCTTAGGCCACTCAACTTGGACAAACTCCTTCTTGGTGGGGTTGCATACGTAGGTAACCCTGTCAACAGGAGGCCTAATAGTTTGACAACAAAGAAGTCCATTGCTTGAGCCAACAAAATCAACCTTTTCCGGAAGGAAATCCAGGAATGTCTCTTGCACGACGGCCTGATCATTATTAATGGAAACATATTTGACCGGCCTTATCTTTATTAACGGATAACCCCATATATCCTGGAAGAAGAACCCAGAGATGATAGCTTTTACCCTGTGACATTGAAGTTTTCAAAGTGTATCATCTGAAATAAGACTGCGCCAGCCTTTTGAAACAGACTCAAATCTGAGTAGATTTAGCTGGCAATCGAGATAGGAGTTCACTAACAGCTTCGCTCTCCCATTTCCTATAATATCAGAAATGGAATAATTACAAGAAGTGGACACATAAATTAAGGTAGGTCAAAGAAAACAGTAACCACCCTTTTAAACTACAGTATAAACCAAGAAAAAACATGCTCAGCAGTCAGCACAGCCCCTGCTAGAGAAGTAAGTTTGCGAATTGGAATGTATGTAGCTCATAAAACTACTGTAAATCTATTTAGTTCTACTTCTTTTCCATTTTTAAATTACACCTTAGTCCGAGATGTGAATGCTGGATATACATCATATCTCCGTTTACCTCCACATGTAAAACTCTAGTCATTTTGTTGTTTTATGATTGAAGTAGAAGCAATTTAATTGGCAGTGGTGGTGGTAAAAGGGGTATCATGGGGTAATGACTTTATTTTGGGGTGAGATCATAATAGATGTAATTGGTGAGCACCCTAAAATTAAATGTCTTCATTTCGCAACAAACATGAAGACATTTTGTCAACCAAATTCGCATGTTAACCCACTTTGGTTTATCAGATTTTCCACAGTTAAAAGTGTTCAAGACACAATGATCGATTTTAGGAGCTAAATAACATCAATAAATAAATAAATTCAAGAAAACTGCTGACTTAGTGTGTAACCCGACCTTGCAGCTTTTTTTGGCGTCAGTGTAGAGGAAATGCAATGTTCACATATATCTACTCTTGTTGTTAATAACCCCTTCAATCTATTTTATTTGCAAGCCTCAAGAGACTAAAAGAAAGAGAGTCAGAGAGAAATAAATAAATGCTTACACGTAGGTACGTAGTACGTATGGTACGTGACTACGTGCTACCTCTTCTTGTTGGGAGATTTCACTAGAAAGTCACACCTCAATCTAGTTACTTTCTATCCCAAATGATTTCAACTTGGAGCTCACACCAAGAAAATCACCCACCCAAGACTTTGGTAGTTATCACAACAAACTCAAACAAGCAAAGCCACTAATTTATCATCGCCCATAGCAAGCAAACAATAAATAAGGAAGTAAATATGCAAAGAGACACAAAGATTTAGGTGGTTCGGTAAATGTTATCTACATCCACACAAGAGCCAAGTTTCCTTTATAACAAAGATTGGAGAGTTTACAAGAGATATCAAGAATCAAGAACAAGAGGCCTCACTCAAACCCTAGCTCAATAGAGCTCCCACAATACCCAAGAAATGAATCTCTCAAAAGTTATCTCAAAACCCTAATCTATTTCCTTTATATAGGTGTACATAGAAAAAAAAAAAAAGAAAAAGGTTTGGGGCGAAATATCGACAAATCGTCGAAATTCGAAAAGTTTAAACTCTAAAGCTTGTTGGTGAGATACCGGAGCTTCATACTCGACGGTTCCACGTTCCCAACAATCTCCCACTTGGAACCTTCGAGATTCTACATGCACATCACATCTCAATTGTAACAACTCCATCCAATTCTAATTTACTAAAGAAACACTTTCGGCTCATCCATCATGGTCTTCAAGCAAGAAGACCCACCGGAGTTGAACACAACTTCAACTTCTCGATGAGGGCACGGTCTTAGTCAACATATCCGCCGGATTCTCACTCCCTTGGATCTTCTCAAGTGCCAAAACATCATCCTCTAACAGAGATCGGATAAAATGATACCGGAGACCAATGTGCTTGGTCCTAGAATGAAAGGCGGAATTCTTAGCAAGATGTATAGCACTCGATCACACTCAGCGGTAACACACTTCTCTCTTGCTTCATCCCAAGCTCTTCCATCAATCCTCAGAACTAGATCATCTCTTTGCTTGCCTCTCATAACGCCACATACTCGCTTCGTGGTAGACAAAGCAACAATCTTCAGAATCGAAAATCCAACTCATCGCGTAGCACCCTCTTGTAAAGACATAACCGTGAGTGCTTCTTCTCAAGGATCTACTTCTCCCGCAAAATCGGCATCCACATACCCTTGCAGGTTCACAACACCCCTTCCATAACATAGGCATTTCTTTGTAGTACCTCTCAGATATCTCAATATCCACTTCACGGCTTCCCAATGTTGCTTGCCAGGATTAGACATAAATCTACTGACAGCTCCCACTGCTTGGGCTATATCCGGATGCGTGCAAATCATGGCATACATAAGACTTCCAATGGCAGAGGCGTATGGTACCTTAGCCATGAAGTTTCTTTCCTCAACAGTCTTGGGAGAGTGTTCCTTGGACAACTTGAAGTGGATCGCCAAAGGTGTGCAAACTGGTTTCGCACTACTCATGTTGAACCTCTTCAATACCTTCTCAATATACTCAATCTGAGACAACTCCAGAATACCTTTCTGCCTATCTCTTCTGATCCTCATCCCTAGAATCTATTTCGCTGCACCCAAGTCCTTCATAGAGAACTCACTTGCTAACTTCTCTTTCAATCTCCCCCAATTTCGACATATCGAAACTTGCTACTAACATATCATCAACATATAGCAACAGGATGACGTAGCTGGAGTCGAACCTCTTGAAGTAGCAACAATGGTCAGCGTTGCACTTATAGTAGCCATTTCCTTGCATGAAGTTATCAAACTTCCTGTACCATTGCCTAGGGGCTTGCTTCAAACCATACAAGCTCTTTCGAGCACTGCATACCATATTCTCTTTTTACCGCTTCTTGATGAAACCCTCCGGTTCTTTGCATGTAAATTTCCTCAACTAGGTCACCATGGAGGAAGGCAGGTTTAACATCCAACCGCCAAGATAATGCAACAATACTCAACACCGACCCGAATAGTATTCGGTTTCACCACCGGGAGAATATCTCGTGAAGTCAACGCTTTGCTTTCTGAAAAACCCTTGACTACTAGCCTTTACTTTGTATCTCCTGGGAACCATCATGTTCCTCTTTGACTCTAAACACCCATTTGTTCTCAGAGCCTTCTTGCCCATGGGTAGTTTGGCTAACTCCCACGTGCCACTAGAGATGAGGGACTTCATCTCATCTTGCATAGCAAGCTCCCACTTGCTTGCATCACTCACCTCCAATGCTTCATCATAGCATTGAGGCTCGCCACCATCAGTAAGTAGCAAGTAATTCACATAGGTGGAGGGTGGATATCTCGTACTCGGTACATGTGGCCTGGATGTCTTCCTTGGGGCACGAGGTGGAGATGGACTCGGTGGTGTAGTATCCTCATTATTCTCTGAGTCACTACTACTGTCATCCTCTGACAGTGGGGCTCCCACTATACCACGACTTACATCGAAGTCTTCCAACTCAACATACTCTGTGCCACTCTCTGTACCCGATTCCTTGGTTTGTACTTCATCTCTGTCCTTGTACATCACCTTCTCATTAAACATAACATCTCTATTACGAATGATTTTCCGATTTTAATCATCCCAAAAGCGATACCCAAAATCATCACCGCCATAGCCGATGAAGGTGCACTTTAGTGACTTAGCATCAAGCTTGCTTCTAGCTTGGTCACTAATGTGGACATAGGACACACAACCAAACACCTTCAAATGGGAAAGGTTCACATCCTTCCCGCTCCACACTTTCTCTGGAATCTTAAAATCCAAAGGTACTGATGGTCCTCTATTGATCAGGTAAGCTGCTGTGCTAACACTTTCTGCCCAAAACTGCTTGGGCAAGCCTGCTAGTGTACGCATACACCTAGCTCTCTCTGTCAGTGTTCTATTCATCCACTCTACAACCCCATTCTGTTGAGGTGTCCCTGGCAAAGTCTTTTCCATCTTGATGCCATTGTCAGCACAGTACTTCTTAAAACCTGAATCCTCATACTCTCCACCGTTGTCGGATCTCAGCTTCTTTACTTTCAAGCTTGTCTCATTCTCAACCATGGCCTTCCAAGTCTTGAATACTTCAAATACTTCTGACTTGTGCCTCAAGAAATAGACCCACACCTTCCTAGTATGGTCATCAATGAAAGTCACAAAATATGACTTTCCGCCAAGTGAAGAGACATTAGTCGGCCCCGGACATCTGTATGAATCAACTCAAGCCTTCTTGCTTTTGGAGTCGACCCATTCTCTGAAAACTCACCCGGCTTACGCTTTCCAAATACACAGTTCTCCGCGTCAATTTCAAATGACCAGAACTTTGGGAGTTTACCGTAAGAGTGAAGGATTTTCATTCCTTTCTCACTCATGTGACCAAGTCTCATGCGGTGCCAAACATTCAGATCCTCTTTGCCATGTGCCCGCGGCAATCGACTCACAACCATGTGCAGTCATGTAGAGAGTACCATCTTTCTTACCATTTGCAACAATCAATGAACGCTTCGAGACCTTCCAAGTATCACCGGTGAAGACTGTAACAAATCCTTCACTTGCCAATTGCCCCACAGAAATCAAATTCTTCCTCAAATCCGGAACGTGTCTGACGTCCCTCAATAACCATGACGAGCCATTCATCTTGACATGCACGTCACCCTTGCTGACAATGTCACAAGGTTGCTCATCACCGAGAAAGACCGTTCCAAGGTCACCTTCGGTGTAGTTCTCAAGGAACTCTCGATGTGAGGTAGCATGGAAAGATGCGCCGGAATCAAGTACCCAAGACTCCTTCTTGTGCTCCATCGAACATATCAAAGCGTCATCTACCATCTCAACAACATTAGCTTCTTGATTCTTTTTCTTGTTCTTATTAATGTTGTTGTTGTTTCTTGGTGCCAGACAATTGGGGCTATAGTGGCCAGGCCTACCACAATTATAACACACCACTTCACTTATGTCTCGAGGTTTGTGTTCAATGCTTTGCAATTGGGGGGCTTGAGATTTCGATCTCCCCCTCCACTTCTTCTTACCATGATTCCTGTTTGAATTTCTCCCCCTACTTTCAGTGCTCAATGCCGACCCCGAAGTTGACCCCGAAGATGAAGGACAATCCTGTCTCCGAATTTCCTCGGTTAGTACCATACTAACAACGTGCTCAAACTTCAACTTGGTCATTCCCGCAGAGCCACTAATAGCCGCAACTGTAGCCTTCCAACTTGGAGGCATTTGTCTAAGTATCGCCAAAGCTAGCACCTCATCACTAAATGTAATCTCAACCGACTCCAATTGGTCCTTAGTTTGGTTGAATTCATTTAAGTGATCCTTAAAGGATGTCCCCTCCGACATTCTCATACTAAATAGCTTGGTGATCAAATAGACTTTGTTCGCGGCCGAGGGTTGTTCATACATCGTAGTAAGTGCCTCCATAAGAGACTTCGCCGTCTTCTCAGTCTTAATATTGAAGGCTACCGACTTCGAAAGACTCAATCAGATTGTGGCCAAGGCCTTTCTATCCTGCAAATCCCATTTGTCTTGCGGAATCTCCTCAGACTTCTCACTTATTAACGTTTCCATCAAATCCTTTTGATAGAGAACGTCCTCAATTTGCATCTTCCAATAGCCAAAGTTTGTTCCATCAAACTTCTCTATCCTGTAGCTTTCTTTGTCGGTCGTCATGACTTTACTGAATCGAAACCAACGGTGGAGAACCTCTCAGAGGAATTTTCTCAAACACCTAGCCTCCAATGCTAAAGGTGGAGTCTTTTCCTCACACACCCTCAGTAGCTCATATAGTCCTCAGAGCTCGATACCACTTGTTGGGAGATTTCACTAGAAAGTCACACCTCAATCTAGTTACTTTCTATCCCAAATGATTTCAACTTGGAGCTCACACCAAGGAAATCACCCACCCAAGACTTTGGTAGTTATCACAACAAACTCAAACAAGCAAAGCCACTAATTTATCATCACCCATAGCAAGCAAACAATAAATAAGGAAGTAAATATGCAAAGAGACACAAAGATTTAGGTGGTTCAGTAAATGTTACCTACATCCACACAAGAGCCAAGTTTCCTTTATAGCAAAGATTGGAGAGTTTACAAGAGATATCAAGAATCAAGAACAAGAGGCCTCACTCAAACCCTAGCTCAATAGAGCTCCCACAATACCCAAGAAATGAATCTCTAAAAAAGTTGTCTCAAAACCCTAATCTATTTCCTTTATATAGGTGTACATAGAAAAAAAAAAAAAAAAAAAAAGGAGGAGAAAAGGTTTGGGGCCGAAATATCGACAAATCGTCGAAATTCCGAAAAGTTTCAGAACTCTAAAGCTTGCTGGTGAGATACCAGAGCTTCATACGCTCGACGGTTCCACAGCCCAACACTTCTCTACGCCTTTAGCTAATCGGACCCTTAATTAGCTAATTTTGAGCTCAGGCAGATATGCTGAAATGACAGTGGCGATATATTTGACTCCATGGCCCTAAGTCATAACTCTGTCATTTTGGTGTTATCAAGGTATGAATATCTGCACTATTTATCAACACTTTATTGAATTGTTTCTTACAAATTTTATTATTTTTCTTTTTGCATAAATGTTTCCATGATTAGTAACATGCTCAAAGTGGTTACAATCTTCTAGTTGAACGGCGAACAAATACTGAAGAAATGCAAAACAACAGTAAATATAATCGAAGCCACAAATATATACCAAATACAGCAAGTAATCATCTCCTACTCTGAACAGTATTTGTAGCCCAAAAAGATGCACCATAGATCACAACATTTCCATCGCTTTGAATAATCAGGCGATAGTCATTGGGACTGCGTGCACTCCCACTACTCCACACATGACACAACATCCGTACCATATAAAATCACAAGGTTGCCATTGTTCTGTAAGGTAGCCCAGCATGATGTGCCCATTGCATTAGTTGCAGAATTCTAGAGCGTCCTATTTCGATTGACGCACAAGACAAGATTACAATCTGATTGCATTATGAACCTGTAAGGACCATTCTCAATGAATTCATTAGAGTTCAATCACCACTGAGGAGAACATCTTCGGAAACTGCACTATTGATGGGCACGAAAGCAAGAAGCAAAAGAGATGATAATATGTTGAACATACATGCCATAATTACATGTTGATTGATTCAGGAAGATTATTTATGTATTAGCTAGATGCAATATTGGAAGAAGAAGGATGTTGTGAATTGTAAGGTGCTTAAGACTTAAGAGGTGTGAACAGTATTCTGACTTTGAAAATGTCACGACTTAGAATTGACCATTTCACTCTGTATTAGTTTTTGAACCCGTTCAATAAACGGGGACGTTTTCATAAATTTGATTTGATTATTTTTAATATTTTTTGAATTATTATCTATCAAAAAAATTTAACTATAGAATACTGTAATGATTCGTAGAAAGGGCGTTGAGGCATAATAATATAGTATTAATAAAAAGAAAAAATAGCTCAACAAACATAATTAATTTGATTTATGACCAAACCACTGACAAATCCTAAAATTTAAAAGTTGAATCTATCTTTCTTTCATACACAAATTCAAATTGGAAAAGGCATTGAACTCTTAAAATTTAATTGTCGACGACACTTTTTAATTGATTATATTTTGACAGCCAATCATTTTTTTTTCCCTAATTTACACTTTAGTTCATAGGCAGAACATGTTTAGTTCACATTTTGTGAAAAAAGAATTATTTTTTTAAAATTATTTACTTAAATTACATAAATTGGCACCCTTCACAAAACGGGGATTGTTTTCATATAATTGATTTTTTTTTTTAATTCTTTTTTATCGAATTATTATGTACCAAAACGTTTTAGTTTTAGAATATTGTAATGATTCAAATATCATACTTTCCCATTCAATACTCGATGAGTTCGTGAGTAGACTGAATAACCCATCAAAAGATGCCTAACATAGAATGGGAGTAGCCACGTTGTAGCTTCTACCAACATGATGATATGTTAACGGGCCAATTGCCCTCTCAAGACAACAACAATACAACATTCAAAAAATTAAATTTTCTAATCCAACGTCCACACAAACAGTGAATCTTATCATAATTATAGTGCCAAAGAGAATAATTATGTAAATTCATATATGTAACAGAACCCGTTTATTTAACAAAATCAATGGGCATTCAATTAATGACAAAAATAATTATGTAAAATACTCATTTAAACGGAACATGTTAATGGAATTATATATTTTTTTCATTTTATTATTATGTATCAAAAATCTTACTTCCAAACTATATTGAAACTCATACAGTAAATTAATTTATCAAAGTATCCCCGCGCAAATAATTTGTTAGACTATTTTTTTGTATCAATGGGCCTTATAGTGTATTAAAATGTCCAACTTTTTGGCTGTAGACTAAAATACTGTTTTTTTGTATGAATGAGCCATATTAAGATGTCCAAATTTTGGGCCCGTTACTTTACTTAATGCGTGGTGTCACTTTCACCACTTGTATCTCTAATTTACCGACGTGTTTTCTCACTCTTATCCAAGCAACCTATCTTTTGACTCTTGAGTATCTATCTTCAGTTGACTTAAGTGAATGAATTCAGTCGCTCTCAAAAGTAACTGATAAGTGTCTAAAATTATATTATATTATATATATATATATATATATATATATATATATATATATATATATATATATATATATATAGGTGCTTTATAATATCATTTAGGCTTAATTGAGTATTTTTTTTTTCGTCAAACCGTGCATTTTCTTTGGTTTTGTGCATTAGGCATGTTTTTGTGGTTATAATGGTATATTTAATACATGTGAGCATCACTGGAAATTTCGTATTCAAGTGGTTCTATTTTCTTGTAGGAAACTTGCATGGGTAGCAAAATTTGAAAGGTCCAAGCCCAAAAAGAAGCCGAGACTATGGAGCCCGTACACCTCATGGACTTATTTGGAAAGGAGTTGGGTGTTACTAGAAATTAATTGAGGATGCATTTTACTTACATGAACAAGTGGCTTGGAGAAAATCAGTGAGGGAAATTAAATAAGGAAGATTTGACTTTCTCATCTCTACACTATATGATAGCCGGGTTTTCCGAAACTAACTCTCACCATCGAACAGGCAAATTTTAATCTCTCTATTTATCTAATTGAGAACTAACTCCCTCACTGAAATTATAACCAGCTCCCTTTTTATTAATAATTTAGAAACCACCCCTCCCCCCCTTTTTCAATTAGCTCTCTACACTATATGATAGCCGGGTTTTCGAAACTAACTCTCACCATCGAACAGGCAAATTTTAATCTCTCTATTTATCTAATTGAGAAGTACCTCTCTCACTGAAATTATAACCAGCTCCCCTTTTATTAATAATTTAGAAACCACCCCCTCCTTTTTTTTCAATTAGCCCCCCACTGTTTTTATTCCACACAATCAGAATCTATTGAAACCATGCTACCTATCGATCTTGAAAGACCGGTTTGAAGATTGAACAATTGATGTGTAGCTCAGTTTGCATACTTGTTTTGGAATAGACAATTCATGGTAAACAATACCCATTTTGCCATTTTACCATATCGCCACTATATCTCACCTAGCATATTTTGATCATTACCACTTTATTTATTCTTCAGTTTACTGAGCATTTGCCACCTCATCTTACTATATCTTACCATATAGAAAAATATGGGGTATGATGAATAGTGTTTTCACGTACGTCACAGGGGCAGTTTGGTAATTTCACATTCTCTTTTATTTTTTATTTTTTTTTGTCATTTTGTAGGGGCAAAATTGTAGTTTTATAGTTTTTTAAATTAATTTATAATCATAATGGGCCTTAGGGCATCTCCAATGGGAGTGTAAAATTACACCTCCACATAGGCGCCACTTAAGTGCCACCTAAGTGCCATTAGGATTTTACATCTCCAATTGTAAATTATTGTAGAGTCTATAAATATCCACTCTCTATTGTTCCCAATGGAAAAATGTAAAAAAGTTCAATTTTAAATTCGGATCACACATACAGTGACGTCCCTCTTTAAATTAAAGTGGGACGTCACTTCAAGTGTCGTCTGAATTTAAAATTTTCAAATTGTGACTTTAGAAATAGATAGGGACGACACTTCAAGTGACGTCCGAATTTTTTTACTCAGACGTCTGTTCTAGTGTCGCCCGGGCTTTTTATTAGTTGATAACGAGATGGAGAATTTCCCACCCTCTCTATCAACTAGTACTATATTAGAAAAACTAGTTTTCGAACCCGTCCTACGAACGGGTTGTGTTTAATGATATTGATTAGAAAAAGCTCAATTATTATTGGTTCATTAATTAATTATCATTAACATAATCTTATTTGAATTTATCATACAATGTAATTTTTTTTTTTTTAAATCAATACATACATGAGTATAAAGTGTTTTTTTTTTAATGTAACATAATTATAATTATAATGTAGCATTTAGACATAATATATATTGAATTTAGGAATGAATAAATAGATTAGTTTCTTTATGATGAAATCTTGTTATCTTTCTTGTATACTTATAATATATAAGGAGTATCCTTTTTTGTTTTTGAAAGACTCCAAACTCTCCATTCACTTAAAGCTCTTGTTAGGCTTAAAGCTCTTGTTAGGTTTTCTACTTTAACGGGTCTGTTGTTGCAATTGGATCATTTTATCAAGCGACTGTGTCTTTATCCTATTTATAATCCCTACACCATATTCATTATGTACCTCAAGAAGTGCTACAATCTGCCTTCTCATCCTCATAGCATTAGAGTTAAATTAGTTGTACACAAATTTGAGTTCTGAGCAATGTATATGAAATTCATAGTTTATGGAGACCAAGGACATTTATGCATTGAAAAAAGCAAATATGTAAGCATCGCTGGTATATCTTCATTCCATTTATGACAGAGTAGTATATTTGGATATAGGAATAAGTTAATCTCTCTAGTTATGCCTGATTAATGAAAATGCATTGTTTTTTTTTTTTTTTTTTTTTTTTTTTTTTTTTTTTATTTAGAGGGTTAAGGCAAACTCACACCAAAGGCTTACAATGCCTGAATGCTCATCAACCTCAAAGGGAACCTAGCCTGTAGGCTTTCGCCAATGCACCCATTTTGAGTAGACTCAACCGCCTCCACCTTGTCCATGAAGACTTACTTTCACTCCTCGGTCCACCTAGAAAATGCATTGTTGCCTAGAAGTCTAACGCCTTCAGAAGCTCTGGGCTATCAAAGAGATATACAGCAAGTTAGCTAAGCTAGATATATAAATAGATGCATAGGAATCAAAATGAGAAAGTTAGTTTAAGGGACATAGTGAAATATCTACATACCATATGCTAATGCTGCAATGCTTAATTAAGATTTGGTTATTTCGGTTATTTGTTTTTAATTTTTAATGTTGTGATTGGTCCAAAGTTCTAAAATTCAACTATATATTTTCTTATGACTCCAACTGCCAATAAAAAGCCAAGAAGGTGATTGTCAAACTACAACCCCATAAAACTCATGACACCATGAATTGGTGAAAATAATAACATGATCACAATGGCTTAAAGAACATACTACAAAGATAAAGAACTGGCGAGATTCTGAGTACCCATAGAAAACCCCATTTATGTGATTGTCAACTTAATGCCAATTTGCCAACTAACACAAACAAAACAAAAGGTAAGAGAACTTAACATAACACAAAGGTAAAGAATCTGCGATTTACAATAGTAATTAATCATCAAACATTTAACTGTTTGATTTCAACGGTCGCAAAGGCGTCACAAAGTCTGCTGCTAATAAAAAGGAGAGAATTGGAAGAATTTGATCGATGTTAACTACGAATATAAACCTTTAGTTACACATTAATACAATGTGTTTATTACAATTTGATATATTCTATGCACTCCTCGCAACTTACTTTTGGAATCTTCATTAGTTTGTCTAAAATATCATAATGCAGAGTTGAATCACAAAAAACTAAACATAAATATACAATTAGCAAATTTAGAAGTTATCAATCTCAACTTTCTTATGTCAATTTTAATTGACATTAGAAAAATAGTGTATCACATGAATGAAAACTTTGATGGATTCTTACCTAATGGAGCTCATTCTCAACCTTTTCATAACCAATCTTTAGCAAGGCAGGTTAAGAATTTAGAGAAGGTCTCTGAAGATAATGATAGTCCTTGATTAGATGGGAGATTTTGAAAATGGAGTGATCGCTGCAGAGGGAGAGAGAATAACGTTATTAGGGTTCTAAAAATCCTTTGTGGAGACATTTATAGAATCCGGGTACAAATTAACAATTACATATACATTCAACTCCATTAAGAGTAACATAAATGACTTCCAAATTCTAACCACTTGTAAACAACAAACATTTACCAATTCAACAAGGACTTCCATGATCACAACTAAGCACGCTAGGTTCCTTGCTTAAGGGCAGATTGCTACTTAGAAATATTAGTCCTCAAATGTCACATAGGCCTTTGCATTATGGAACACCTAGTAACAATATTATGATTGAAACAAGTGAGAACAAATCATTAGGAATAAAAACGGGCATAAAGACTTTGAGAATGAGCAACACTGCGAAGAGTCTGGTGTAAAACTTTCTACATAATCATATTATAAATTAGAAGTGAGATATTAAACTACAACATCATCAAGACCACTATCAATGATGAATTCAGTACTTCTGTCAACTAAATGCTTGATGGTTTTCAAGGCCAATAGTTATGATTCAGTAACAAAGGACTCTAATTCCACAAAATGCAAGATCCCACTTCCCAGATCTACCAAATAAGCACTAACAACAACCCAAAAGGCAAATTGAGACTCAATTACAACATCAGAGATTTGTTTTGCAATCTAGAAACATATAAATGATCTAGAAAAAGGCAAGGGAAACATCACTACAACAAATAAAGAGTCATCAATGTAATGCATTTAAAAACCAAAATTTACCAGGCTAAGCAATTCGTGATCATTTGCATTTACAATCTTCATTACTGGAATAAAACCTTACTAAGAGAGCATAAATTAGTGGTCTGGTGATAGGGAACACCTCCGCAAGTAGAAATAAGCTCCCATTATGTCCTTTCAGATTAATTATAGATAGTAGGTTTCTTGACTGCAAGATATGCACACAAAAATCTAAGCATGAAGAACACTACCTTCCAATGGTAGCTTACAAACTATACTTGTAATATGGTGTCTTAGGTCAAAGGCGTGTAAAATACTGATTTTGGTATTCGTCAATGATTCCTCTAGCAAAAGCAACATATTGTTTTAGCAAATCTATTCAGTCGAGGCTATGGTTTTTAAATTACTATAATTTGTAGTGTTCATCAATAAAATGACCAAAAAGTGGATTTTCTCGATAGATTATCAAGACATA
Organism: Coptis chinensis; assembly: GCF_015680905.1. NCBI lineage: Eukaryota > Viridiplantae > Streptophyta > Magnoliopsida > Ranunculales > Ranunculaceae > Coptis > Coptis chinensis. The sequence goes on along the minus strand of NC_141457.1, from coordinate 68,766,900 downwards.
AGCAAACTCTACCTTACCTATTTTATAACAATTTAGCAATGTTTATTAGCTTAAGGAAACAAAAAACTCTAACATAACAATAAGAGAAATGTTTAATTATAAAGGACAAACCACATTATGACAGAAAATCATGCATGAGAAGAAAAATATATAAAATTTATTCCATTTATAAAAAAAGGAAAACAAAGGATAAAATAGGATTATAAGATTATGAATCTATCATTACTTTTGTATGCAGCCCGAAAAAAAATTAAATTTCTCAAGAAAAGCTGAAATATTAAAAGGCGCAATCACCAAGCAAGCATACTCTATTGAAAACAGATAATTCGAATAGAAAATAACTAAGCAAGAAGAAGCTTGTATGAATGGAAACTAATTTCTTAGCACAGCTAGCTAGGTAATCAAAGTGAACCAAATACAACAAATGTGGGCAATATATATCTGAAATTGGGCGTAGCTAAGAAAAAAAAATCCAGCCACATAACCGATAGAATGACTCAAACAATTATATGAATGTGCACTACTGAAAAAAAAAATGAACTACATACTGAGCTGTATTAGGACTGAAGTAGAGAAACATTAGAAAAACCACATCACCATTGTTTTAATGACAATGACAGATAATATTCGCATCTGAAATTCATCCATTTAGATAAAGAGATAATTTGGCCTCAAGCAAAAGGGAAATGCTACAACATAATAAATCAGTAACCTACTGTTAACAAAAGAAGTTTAGAATTGCATCTTAAAACCTTATCGGTTGCAACATATCAGCTGCAAAAGAAAGGGTCAAGGGTAAAACAATATAATATAGATTGGTTATGTAAATATCTAAGGCCTAATTAATCACAATACAATAAGCTACCAGTAACAAAATAAGTTTTGAACCCATTCAAATAATTGATATACGCTCTCATAAGATGGAAAAAAGAAAATTAGAAACTTCTAGCTTGGATGTACTTCTAGAAAATCAAAAGGTTTTCTTGAGCAACCAAAATCTCCTAAGATAGAAAATAATAGCAAAAGTTTCTAGGGATATTGTTTACATTAGACTTTGGCAATCATTCGAGAAAGAAGTCGTGGAATCAATTCAAGTTGATCATACATGTTAATTAACTTCTTAATGTGCATAGTGAGAGATTCAATGTAATCTAGTGCATTAGTCCAAATTTATTTATTTCATAACCTATACAAACAACTTAGCAACTTAACATGTTCCTAATATTACCATACCCTAGCTCAACCTATCAAGTTCCAAAACTTGAGAAACTGTATCAATAACCTATATATGCACCACCAATTCTTATAAATGCATCTATGTCTTGTGATTACTGCACTCTATCGCAGGAATAGATGTACTCAAATTTCACATTATACTAATAGAAAACACAGTAACCACCTTTCATTTGTCTAGCTCTAATATATTAAACTATAGTTTCAATCCTTCAAGCTTTCTAACTTCCGGAACCGTATAAACATAACATAGCACCCATGTAGAGAGTATAGAAAAACATATTGACTCGCACGAAAAGTAAAACAGGACCAATCGGACATTATATAATAACTGAAAATAAAAAAATCGTTACCTTCAAGCCATCGCTCAATTCGTAAACTAATCAAATAATTTCAATAGATAATAACCAATAAAAATAACTAAAAAAAATAACTGGCCTAAGGTTTCCAAACCTAGAACACTGACTGAATATGACCGTTGGTGAAAAATAGCTTCATTGCCAAGATTGATAAATCCTAGAATAACTTACGGTGACATTCCCCAACATTATTGCAAGTTCAGTTGCTGGCAATCATGTTTGTGGAGGAGGTATCATAAGTATAAGGTTTCAGATATAAACAACAGCAAATTCAATTCAATTGAAAAACATGGATGATAAACCAAAACCCTCATGGATGACTTCATTCCTTGCGAAATTCATGAAGAAGACCCTCAATTGAATCAAAACCCTAACTTCTTAAACCCAAACCTCATTTTTCAATTGGGAACTTGCAAAAAACCAAAACTTCTAAATATTTGTGTGATTGACTGTCCCTAATATTTGTGTTAATAATTTGTTTATCGACCGAGAAGATAAGTGTTGAGACGATAGGGTAGATTAGGTAGTGTTGCAGTTGCAGGTTTTTTGTTTCCAAAATAAGTAAAATACATCAGAGTTGGGGTCTCTTTTCGAAGGGTTCACACCTAAACCCCATGTCCACGTGGACAGCCTCAATGAGCTTGAAAAAAGACTGTTGTTATATATATCTACACTAAACAATCAATTATCAGCATAAACTAAAGCACATTTTAAATATTTAAATAGGAGAAAAAAGAGGTTGTTTCATATGTTTTGAAGTTGTGGCCTGGGTGAAGTAATATGAATCAAGGAGCACTAAGTAAACGAATATGGGAAAGTATGTAGAAGGAGCACTATTTTCTTTGAGAAGAATATGGTGAAAACTGAAAATAACATACCTTTTAGCAGCAAAAGTAAGAATACATTGGCGAGAGCGACCTTCCTCATCCACACCCGTTACACTGTTGATCAGATCCATGGCCACGTTATTTTGGACCATATATTGTTGGTGATTGTTATCTTGACTGAAACGAAATCTAAAACCAACTATTATAACATGACACAACAGATATAAAGCAATCACAAAAAAAAAATGGTGTTCATAATGCTCAAATATTTGAATGGAATTGAAGATGCAAAAATCTAATTAGAAAAGGAACCTGTGTGGAGAGGTGGCATCACGACTTTCAATTTCGAAAGCATTAACCGTAGTGAGAAACTCACCATTATTACCATCTTCCTTCAACTCATTCAGCAATTCCCACATCGTAAATGTTCGGCTTCCTTCGTCTTTACGGATCTCAGAATGCTCCGTTTTTTCAATCCCGTTTGATTCGATCTTGTTTGGATCCGAATCTTCTTCAATTCGTTAACTACTTCTGGTTCGTAATTCAAATTTTGGGAAGAGGTACGGTGGGTTATAGAATAGTGTTTGTTTGGGTTTTTTACGTGAAGAAGAAAGTCGGATTTTGTGGAGTTGAGTTAAACTTCTTTTTTTGCTCCGTTTTTTCAATCCCGTTTGATTCGATCTTGTTTGGATCCGAATCTTCTTCAATTCGTTAACTACTTCTGGTTCATAATTCAAATTTTGGGAAGAGGTACGGTGGGTTATAGAATAGTGTTTGTTTGGGTTTTCTACGTGAAGAAGAAAGTCGGATTTTGTGGAGTTGAGTTAAACTTCTTTTTTTTTCTCCACTTTTTTCGTAATCCCCATATGACGTGGATAGCCTCAGAATGCTGGAAAAGGGACTGCTGCAGCCTCCATAACCTTGCAGGACAATTCTTTATGCTTTCAGAACGATCTGCACTTGTTGAAGAAGAATTTTTATCTGCAGAATCAAGAGACTGCTCACATAGCTGAATCACCTCTTCATACTTCCATAGCTATTAGATACTGAGAAACAAATATGTCGTCTTTGCAAAACCGATATACTTGTTGTAAAATAGATATGATTAGCGAAGCACGAATTCCAAGAGTAAATGTATACTAATTTCTCATTTAGAATCTGAGTAGTGAATGAAATATGAACACACCGTCAGAAAAGCTTCTGCCTTCATTTCAATCAATCTCTCTGAATAAGGACTTATTAAAAGCGCCTTGGCAATTAGTTGCAAAGCACCTTCCACATCATCCGATGTTCTTCTGTGCAAAAGCTCAACACAACGATTAAGACACTGACCTACTTGCTACCAGTTAAAAAGGAAGAAACCAAAGATGTGTCACTACATTTGTACACAAAAGATATGATCATGTAAACTATACAGCAAGCAAAATAAAGTATGAAAAGCCTGATGCAGAACATGTGATTCTATATGTTTTGATGTGCAGATAGTAAAATAGGTTCTTAGTCTTCTTCTAGTTTATTACCTTCAGCTTCCTGCTCAAAGACTAAACCTTCCTTCAGTTTAACTGAGACTCGTCAAGCTTCCGCAATGTGAAAACGGAAAATCAGATAAAAGCTTATCATAGCTGTCAGTATAACAGGGTGAGTTATTACAGAGTGAAAATGCTTGCTACCTTGAATTGTCCAATGTGATCTATGACTTGATCAAGATATTCATTCTTTACAAAAGAAAAGATTTCAAAGAAAAATTTATGAAGTGACACTGTTGTATGTCAAGATATCCAATTAGCAGAATGAGCTTTGATGATCTCTTCTTGTATAAAAAAATTCAAAGAAAAATTGTTGAAGAAGCATAATTGCTTTGCAATTGCGCTTTATGTTTCAATGTTCATTTGTTGTGCTATTCTGTTTTTATTTTATACTCAAGAAAGTAGCCTCCTTGATATTAGAAGACCAAAAGTTTTTATCTAGTTAAAAGTTTGGATGTCAGCATCGCAAATATATGAAAATGAAAGATTAAACTCACGAAAGACGGATGCACATACCTGCGCTTTCTGCAGACCGTTAGAAGCTTCTATTACCAATTTATGATCCAAGCACAGATCAGCTCCTAGTGGTAAAGAATTCTTGAAATATTTCAAAGCGTCTTCAACTTCACCAAGCAACAGATGACAACTGCACGAAAGCATCAAGTGATTTAGGGAAGAAAGATGTGTCATCACAAAAATTGACTTCCAAGTAAGATAAATAAAAAAAAAAAGGAACTTAACATAATTAAGACACACCTATTCCTGACTCTTCAGAACTGCGTTCATCCTGTTTCTGCAACTGTTGTTGTCTATATTTTTCAAGGATGGCTTCCCTTCTTTTTCTGCTCTCTTCCTTAATTCTTTCAACATCTTCCTCTTCCTCTGCAGCCAGATTGAATTAAACCATTTCTTCATTGTCTTCTTGCTCATCTTCATCTCTAAACACATAGGTAATAGCCAAAAACGGTATCTGAGAGTAAGTTCAACAATTAAGTCTCCTATAAAGAAAGGAATAAATATGTACCGTTTTAATTTGTCTTCATGCAATTCCAAGTCCTGATGTGCATTATTAGATACCTCAGACAGATGATTTGACCTCCTGTCATGGTTATGTTCTGCCTCACTTTGTTTCGAACGCCTAGAATCCCTATAGCCTACGTGAATTTAGAGGTGGAGAAAGGAGGTTTTGGGGGACTCATAGGGTTTAGAATCTTATTTGTGAGGGACTCAACGTATAATTCCTGTTTTCTCTCCTTATTCCCCGCGAGTTTTTTTCTCCCCTCTCCTAATTTCTTCTTATTTAGTTATCCCGATTTTTCGAACTTTTTATTTAGTTGTCTTGATTTTTCGTAACAACCCTGGTACTTAATCCCCCCTGAGTACTTAAAATTTGCTGACGTGGACAGTCCCAGAGACCAGGAAAAGGGACTGCTAGCTCATTTCTCTTCCAAAGCCCTGATTGGAAATTGCAAAACCTTGGTCAAGGCAAAGAATACAAAACTCAAAACACAGCAAGAATAACTCTACCACATAATTAATAAGAAGTTTGCTAACCTTGCAATAAATAGCATTATGGGGAATTTCTGACTTATTTCGCTGAAGATAAATCTTGAAGCTTTCATCTTTAAGTGATAGTTCTTGTCAACCGCTTTCTTATATATAGTAGTTTGTTTCTCATCTAAAAGCTTAGGCTGTGACATTAACAACCACCCATGTTTGGCGTCACGGATAAATGCACCTGCTAGTTCCAGGATGTTCACGGTATAGGCATCTCCATAAACAGGGTGATTAAATATGCATTTAGCGTTTTTGTTCTTAGGGAAGGAGGCGGAGAAAGAAGGTTTTGGGGGACTCGTGGGGTTTAGAATTTTATTTGCGGGGTATAATTCCTTTTTTCTCTCCTTATTTCCCGTGAGTAACTTTTCCCTCTCCTAATTTCACGTGAGTAAAGTGGGTACTTAAAATTTGCCGACGTGGACACCCTCAGAGAAGAGGAAAGGGGACTGCTATATATATATATATATATAGATAAAGATTACCATATGTCAAACCAAACCAACTGCTTTACCTTCACTTTAAAACATGATGAAATTACCATACGGTATATTAAAATCTGATTTCAATAGAAATTATGAAGTGTTTAACAAAGCCCAATCTGGAGCATAAGTTTCTTCAACAACAAAATTTTAGAGTATTAATATGACGTTCTTTATAATAAAAGGAGTGAACAACAATTTAGAGTGTTACTCACCTAAGTGCAACAGCCATGACAAAAGTTAAAGTCAGAATCGAGCTCTCAGATGGTCAAGCAAAAGTTGGTGAAGTGTTGTCCAATCCCAGCAAGTAGAATCCTTGATTTGCAGTTATTCTAGAATCAAACAACTCAATTCATTCATGTAATATAACAAATCTTATTTTTTTAGGTAGCATTTTGTTTTCATGAAAAATCGAGCTTACTCAGTGAGGGCAAGGCAGAAGAACTGAATGAGAAAATAGATAGTCATTCCTAGAAAAAAAAACTCATTAGTATCAAAATGCATATCATTAGATTTAAAATCGTTGAAATCCAAAATGGGGTAAAGGTTCAATAAATAAATTTAAAAAAAAACCCCCCAATCCAATAAATTAAGTGGAAAGAATTTCGAGAAATTGATTAAGAGTTTAAGACATACCTGGTTGCAAGTTCTTAATTTTGTCACATTGGGTATGCAGTAAATATTGAAAAGGGGCCATAAAACAACATCATTTGGTGGAAGAGGATGAAGAAGCTGAATAAGAAATTCGGAGTAAGGGGAAAAATTGTGATGATACCTTCACTTTCTCATCGCGGATGTGCTCAGGTATAAGAGAAACTGGTTTCTCCATCGCAACCAAACAAAGAACCTACAGCGATATTGAATAGTTTGTTAGTACACTCAGAAACAAAGCGTAGAGTTCAAACTTCAATACTAAATAAATGCTTCATTGATAAAAGATTCTCTTTCTCATTTGAACAAAGGAAACCAACTATATGTTGTGAGTACCCAGCAAAAAAAAAAAAAAAAACAACTATATGTTGTGAGTCCACATAAAAATCATATGCTTTGCTATATAAACAAAGTTTGGAAACAGATTCATGAATCTTTGTGAATATCAAAAGGAAGTACCTACAGGAGATGGTTCTGTATGATGTCCCGAATGATTATGCAAACCATCATTAAGTTTTAGTTGTCATTTAAGGAAGCAATATTGTAATTTTCTAAAATTAATCAACAATTTTGGATACAGAGAGCATATGCACAATCCATGTTACAGACAGAAATTGAATAATGTTAGTGACATAAATCAATATCTTGAACACCTTAGCAAAATTTGAGTTTTTGGAAACAAAAGCATACCCATATTCATCAAAATATCCACCACGCCCATCGGTTCGAAATCTTCCCTCGAAAACAATCTGAAAGTGGAACACCGCTTAAGCATGCATTGAATTTAACTTGTTACTTATGTCCGAAAAGATGGGTATGCTTAACATTCTTCAAGTGCAAATTGATGATCAGAATTTTGAAAAAAAGTATTTAAACTTTCATTTCAGTTGTGTTCCATACATAAACCATGACCTTCAGATTAGTTTCTCGGTAACTATAGCAAAGTCTAACATCTTTAACTAAGGCGGAAAAAAAAAAAGGGGGCGCACTTGAGTGGAAGAACTACATTTAAGTCTTGACTCGAACATTAAGAAATACAATAGCTCTCAAACAATATATCACCTAAATGTTATCAATGCTATCACGGTTCCACAATGCCGCAAAAATAAGTGATTTGCAAAACGGAGCACCAACTGTCGGTGGAAGCAAAACAAAAGGTAAATAAATAAAGCAAACAGTCTTAGAATAAAACACAACTACAATAACAAAGAAGAAGAAAAAGAACAAAGAACCACAATGGTAATAAAAAAATTTACGGAAAATGTTACCAAGTTTTGCACCAACTCCTTTCCTAAATAATGATCGATACAAGATATCCGCTTCTCCTCAAATAATTCCCAAATTAGGAACTTCGGTTCCTCTTGAGTCTAAATCCTTGCCAAAAGGCTTCTCAACAACAATACGAGTCCAGCCACCATCATCAGCTGAAAAGGAGATAGTAAACATTCATGTAAGTTTACATAGAGATTGAATGTTCTGAAACTCTGGAGAAATACAGGAATCCATAGTAGTAGGTTACCATGGATGTCCTCACATTTACCTGGAGACATTTTCAGGTTCACGACTTCATTATGTTGTCTTCCATGCATTTTTAGGTTTAGAACCTGAGACACATTTCAAAAGCTATATTCAAATAGACATTTTGTTTGGAGAGGTGAACTTAATTCTTAATTTGGTATTGTAATGTCTACGTTTTTTTTTACTCACGCAAAATCCGGATAAAAAACTGGATCAGGGGTGTTAATTTTTTTTTTTTTTGAGAAATTGATTGAACAATCGAATAAATAAAAAGAGATTTCATTAAATTAAAAGCCAAAAGAAGAGAAGTGCATGACTTGTTTGCTTTTGCTTTTATTACACACTGATGCATGTGAGAGAACAAAACAAAAAGCAAGAAGAATAAACACCAAAAATGTGTTGCCTTTCAGGAAATTAATGAGACTTTCACTGGCTCACCTGATAAATATGTGCCATGAAGTTAAAACTCGAGATATCGAGTGATAATCGATAAAAGTTATTCTCTAAGAGAATAAGTGTAAGTTTTATCAATAGCATCAAAACCATAAGTCGTTCAAATTGCTTAGAAGAAAGCAAGAGATCTAACCTTTTCTAAGACGGTAGGCTCTGTTGCATTTGCCAACTCAAGAAGATGGAACAGGCCAATTGCAAAGAAACGGCTATAGCTAAAGCTTCCCTTGCCTGCAGCCCGTTCTGAAATGTATTTCAAAAGTACCTCATCTTCTCCTTAGAGGTGGAGAAAAGAAGGATTTGGGGGACTCGTGGGGTTATTAAGTTATTTAGTTATCCTGATTTTTTCGAACTTTAAATCGCGGGGTTTCTCCTGATTTTTCGTGAGTAAAGAGGGTACTTAAAATTTACATACGTGGACACCCTCGTAGCGCAGCAAAAGGAACTGCTATTATATATATATATATATATATAAAAGATATGGGTTGATAAATAATAATTTTCACTCACAGGGGTATTTTCGTCATTTTGCATCTAAACAGAAGGGGTAGTTTCGTTATTTCGCACCTAATAGAAAATTCTACGCACTTCTCAGTTTTTCCTCTTTCTCTCTTTGTCTCCACTTTTTCTCTCAAATGGAGTCAGCGCTACTTTCTTCTTCTTCACTCTTCTTCTCCACTAAAACTGAACTTTCTATAAACAATCTCAATTTCAAACCAAATAAAACCTTCTCTATTCGCGCTTCAGTTGAAACAGGTTCTAAAGTTGACATCTTTTTCACTTTCTTTTTTCATTTTGTTATTAAGGAAATGTTTCATTTGATGTTTGTTTGTATAGTGACATTGTTGGATTACGGCGCTGGGAATGTTAGAAGTGTGAGGAATGCAATCAAGTCTCTTGGTTTCAACATCAAAGATGTAATCATCTCTTTATATCTTCTCTCTCTATGTTTTAGATTGTTGAATATTATATGATTATGACGTCATTTATAACTTGGTTTTTTGTATTGAAGAAAAACATGAAAAGAATAGCAATCCAAATATCTCAAATGGTGTTTATTTGTTTGGATATAATACTTTTTTCACCGGCTATTGTTGAAAGCGAACACTTATGAAAGATAGAAAATATGTAGTTGATTAGTTTATCGTTTGGAATGTTTTTTTCCCTGTGGTTGTAGGTTCAAACACCAGAAGACATTCTTAACGCGGACCGCCTTATTTTTCCAGGGGTTGGAGCTTTAGCTGCTGCAATGGACGTGCTGAATAAGAATGGGTAAGTTCTTAGCACTGCATTATGCTATGATAATCTGCTCTTTCGGAAAGATAAAGATTTTTTGAAGAGTGCCTTAGTCTGTAGTTGGGATCAAAATGAACTTTAACTCGAACTTCCGCCCTTACTTCTTTCATGTTATTGGATTTTAAACTTGAAAATCTGGAGAGGGCTGTTCCTATATCAATTATGAATTATCTCACCAATCCTTCATTTGCTATCCCTATTTTACTCCTATTCTCATCGATATTGTCGTACATGTATCTTAACATTCAGAGATAATTATATTCTACTAGAATGTATGATTTGCAGGATGGCAGAAGCGCTCTGTGCTTATCTTACTATATAGAAAAAAATTGGGGTCGATGAACAGTTTTTTTACGTACGTCACAGGGGTATTTTCGCAGTTTCGCTCTCTATTTAGGGGGTCTTTTCATGATCTAAAAATGTTATCTCGACAGTTCTCGATTATTCCTCTCTCCATGTGTGCCAAGTGCAAGTTCTCCTTCTTTGTCTCCCGCTACAAGATTCCAGTGAACAAGAGTGTTTCATCATGTTTGAACTTTTGGCACCAAGAACCAATTCAAGGTTGTTGCATTGCTACTGGGTTAAATTTTGGTGGGGAAACAAAAAGTTTGTTTTCTTATCGAATTTGGGTTTTCTAAAAGCATACTTTTTCGAAAACCATTTGAGTGTTTTGTACTAGAAATGTGGAGTTTTGTATTGTTGTCTCAACGTGTTTGACGAAATGCATGGAAGATATTTTGTATCTTTGACTAAAATGATTTTGGGTTTTATACAGGAAACTGGAAACCATTATTATTTTGATGATAATATATTGATGTTTTGTGGGGCTTTGATAGTTAAAAAAGGTATATTCTAGCTCTCTCACTCTAATCATACTTCACCAATTCTAGCGTCAATTTATTTTACGAAATGTCTGAAAGAAACTTTGGAGTTATGGGAATATTATGTAAATCTGTTTTACGAAATGTTTGAAAGAAACTTTGTATATCCATGGTTATAATATGATATATAAGGATCGATATTTCATATTCGCTACTACAAGCAACAATATTACACCAACGGAATTAATTAACTCTTGGTCATTTGGGAGTTGGATTTGTATATTATTATTTTGTTGGCACTTTAGTTACACATGTGTATATGCTACATAATCATATATACAGGCATCATTTGCAACATAAGGAACAATACATGTACTGAAGAGGATGAACATTATATGCCTGATGAGGTGTTAGGATAGGCGATAGCGAACTCACACAAACCTCACTGTGTAGAGAAAGCTAGAGGGATTAGGGTAATGAGAAATAACGTGCAATGATGGAGAAAGAAAATACAGTTGGCATTGTTGCTAATGCTGATGAGACTATCTTCGAACCTATTGCAGGTGCCCACATGACCAGAGCCTATAGCATGCATGTGTCCTGGTATGTAATCTCTGTGTCCTTGAATTTCTACGTAGGTGTATTAAATCCTTTTACAAAGGTGTCATAACATTATATGAAAGCTTTGCAATATTTCCTTGACACCGAATTTGATATGACATTCTATCACCTTTTGATACTATCATGAGCAGTGCCGGGATGGGTTTGAACTTGAATATGTAAAGGTGTTCGAAATGTCTTTTGCAATCCTCGATGCAACCTCAAGCATTTTTAAATTACTTTTATATGTCCTTAACCACGTTTAGTTTGGGAAGTTGTTTATGTATTACTCTTCAACTCAATGTGCTTTTTTTTCCCCATTTTTTTTTTCTTTTTTTCTTTCTTTCTTTTGGTAACAATTCTACTGCTGGGCACAAGATGCTGCATTAAGTGCTACAAACAGAATTGTCTAATGTGATTCCGATATAGCAGAAATTACAGTTTGTTCTTCTACACTTAAGCTCATGTTTCAAATTCTGAATTGGGATTTCCAATTCACAAAATGTCAAGGACTGAACAGACGTGTTTGCATCTTCAACTAGAGGATGGTGTTGTTGTTCCCCTTCGAAATCCCAATGAGCAAATGAGGTCCCAAGGTAATGTACTCTTTTGTTCTGCATATATAACATGGTATTATGGAACATATGACTCATTCATATACACATCCTATATTGAAAATGTCTTGCAGGGTAGTTTCCAATACGATGAGTACAAAGTATACACTGTAAATTAAATTCGAATGAGATACGTCATTTAAGTGAAATTCAATTTCAAGAGGCGATGGACAACAATTTCGGCCCACACCTTTGTGGCAACCACTTTTGATATGCAGTATAATCTTTGTATGTGAGGTGCACTTCTATTGAGTTACATGTTGTCCCCTACCTCACTCAATTTCCTGACTTTCCCTCTTGCGTTTTTGATAGTAAATAGTATTGAACAGTATTGTTAGGATTTCTATTGATGTGGATGTATTGTTAAGACGTTCATCGCACGTGCATGATGCTAGTTATATTCTATCAAATCAGTACCTTCATTTCACTCCGTATATATTCACTTCCCATTTATCAAGCATGCCACTCAATATTTCCATCTCCAGCACATTTCTTTACATGAACCTGTCTATTTACCGAAAATCTTCCACCATATTCTTGGCCCTACCAAATTTGTACCGCCACTTCGTACTAAACCAGCATACCACTTTCCTTTTTATCACTACAAAAAAACTGTCGATAAACGAAACGATTGTCGCTTTGTGCCTAAAACAAGTACTTCTGTCTGTTCTGTTGTTAGGGCCGTCATAATAATCACTAAAGTTTTTCAAAAACGACATACCGAGACACTTGTTAAGTATATAAAAAAAAAACGATGGCTTTTACCACTTGTTTAATAAACAACTGCCTTCAGCACATGTTAATTTACAATTTGTCCCGGTTCTTATTGTAACTAAACAACAGCCAATGGCCGTTATTTATGCACCAATAGCATTTATGATGAATACACCATTTTGCTGCATTGCATTACCTTGTACCTAATATTCATTCCACTCATATGAAGTCTATACACATAAAATGGAACATACACTGAATAAAAGCAATTGAAACACAGTAAAATTAATAGAAGCAATATATTTTCATACTTGCAAATTCAAAAAATCTTGATCCCATTTAACAATCTTCTTTACAAACAAGTCTTTACCAGAATTTAAAAGTATTCATGCTACATCAGTAAGTAAGGGCTGGAGCCACAAAAGTTGTAGATCCCACTTCGCCAAACGTCATTCCTTCATCATCAAGCAACTCAACATGAAAATCTTGAACCTTGTCCACTAAGATCCCGTACCCATTTCATAGGAGGTATTCCCAGAACTGCAATAGCAGAAGACATGTGCAACCTCATAATCATGCGACAGAACCAACACAACGGCTGCAGCCACAAACTTACAGTACTTAGCTTGTAATCACATTAAGCACTCATTGATCAAGCAATATTAAAATTAGGATCACTTATAATCACATTCAATGGTCCAACAACAACATATATCAAATTGTGAGCTATCTAAAACTAATCAAGTTAACTGCTAACAAAAGTATCAAAGAAGTATTAGTGATCTACTGGAAGACAAGCACCATGCCAGGAAGTGCTAATAGATTACGGCCAAAGTACCAAACGGCTATTGGAAATATCGAGTTACAGCCCTCACTAGAAAATAAATAAACATTCAATCACAACACTAAACTATAGTATGCGAACATGACAAAGGTGACCCACCTAGCAAGACAATATGCATAAGAAGTGATCCGTGCCACACTTTAGGAAGTAAATAATGAAAATGCACCCACAAATATTATAAGGACACTATAACAAGGAACCAAATCTAGGAATACCTTTTCCATATAATATCCAATATCTACAACAAAGATAAGTTATTAAATCCAATTAGCCTAACCAAGGTACACAACAAGGACCTCATCAGGCTGGTCACAAAGAGTAACCTAATAAGGTATGCAACAAGGAATCCCCATAAATTCAGTAAACCAATAACATATGCATACTTCAGTCCTTTCCATAGACAGTATCCAGGATGCATTAAACCATAAGTACTTCAATATATAAGCACACTGCAATTAGCTTGTAGATGTCACCCCACCGCCAATATTAAAAACTTAAGATACCTGATCAGATGTGGAGTTGGTAAAGATTCGATCGTGTTTGTGATCAACTCCTGAGTCCTGACTAATTTCTTGCATAGTGAGCAATGAGTTCACTTGTGACTTCATCCATAAGAGTACATGGTCTTGGAGACACCACTACATACGCAAGTTTTGTCACAACCTTTTCCATCAACTCCAAAAACCTACACACAATTTTATCCCCATTATATTTTGAGCAAACTGTAAAAATGAACTCATAAAAATTACACAAGAAATGAAAAACACACTTCTGAAATAGGGTCAAGATCCAAGTCTTTATATTTGATAACTTGGGTCACGATAAAAAATTTCATGGATTTTTATCCTGTAAAATACTAAAATAAGAACAAAACCATAACCAATAAGATTAATTCCCTTGACCGGAAGAAAGTAAATATATAATTCATACAAATTTCTGTCTAACTTCATTTGAAACCACCGATCCATTCTTCCTAGTATGAGTTGCATCGTGTCCATGTATATATTGATCAGTTCGGTAGGAAGGGTTAGGAGGATCATTAGCAACCTATGAAAAAAAAAACACAAAGTCATTCATAGATTTGACACACTAGACTAACCCGACAAAAACAAAGCATTGTAAAGGGTTTTTATTAACCTTGCTTTGGATAAATACACCATAACCAAAAAAATAAATTCGCCATTAATAAATTAAAAAAAAAAAAAGACGGAGTTACCTTCTAATTGGATGACTGTCAAGAGAGAGGCTTCAAAATAAGGCATAAAGAAATCCACCAGAACTAAAATCGAAGTGAGGAACTAACACCAAAAATTAATCAAAACTTTCACTTTGGCAATTAAGCAAACATTGGCAATTGATTATAAAAGAGATACAAAAAAAGGAATATTCTAAGAAATTGGCCGTTGTATATTTATTTTGCTACGCGACAATTATTAATTCTAAGGAACCAACGATATGTAAATTAAAATTTCCGTCAGTGAGTTGCTCAACTAACTTAGCTTCTAAGTCAGTGTTAAGTTTATTTAAGTTACGTAAGGTTAAAACGTTAACCCGACTTGCTAATTACGTATGTGTCCGGTTTCGAGCGTAATTTACCAAATTACTCTTAACGAGAATTCAAGACTTTACATGTCCCTCAATATCAAAAGCACATGGAGTCTTAACAAAACAAACATCTACAAGAGAGTTCAAAACCATCACAACTTCAATATACAAGACCAATAGAATCTATAAACCATTTTAGCATATGCACACACTAAGCATATGCATTACCTAACTACAAAAAAGAGCACGAGTCCAAGTATTAATATTCAAAGATTCAAATAAATAAATGCCCCACACTTACCCGTATTTCTGCTACCCCTGCTGATCCTCGCCTACCTGTCCCGTGTGGTTCTTCTTCAACGGACTTGTACAATGCGCTTGTATGAATTTGTACAAACTGACATATAATAAGTCTTACTAACAGCAATAAAATTAAATATTTTAACTAACATGACCTATTCATCGAATAATGCACAAGTGCACAACCAGGTGGTAATAGCTATAA
The DNA here is from genome assembly GCF_015680905.1 of Coptis chinensis. NCBI lineage: Eukaryota > Viridiplantae > Streptophyta > Magnoliopsida > Ranunculales > Ranunculaceae > Coptis > Coptis chinensis. The sequence goes on along the minus strand of NC_141457.1, from coordinate 68,751,361 downwards.
CCCATATCAACACAAACACTTAAGGATTTTCTAAATTTCGATACTCATAATCAGTCCCAACAAAATTACATACTAATCCAAGATGATTAAATCTAATTGTGGTCTACTTAACTTCATAGTGAGGAGGTCTAAAGTTAATTAATATGGATAGCATGTCATTCAATAACATGTTAAAGTGAATTAATACCATTGTTCGTGATTCCGAACGAAACTTCGGAATTTCGCCCAATATTTCGGTTTTTCAAAAAATTGAAATTCCGAATATAGAGTCGAAATATTGATTATTTCGAAATCAATTGAAATTCCGAATATGATAGGGGTCGAAATTTGATGAATTTCGGTTTTTAGATTTGTCGGAATTCCAAAAATTCCCGAACTATGATTAATACACAACAGACGTGAAACTGAGCTACCAATTGAGCCAATATAAGACTTATCATTTGCAATAGACTTAATAGGAATAGATAAATAACAATGAAATTCAAGCCACAAAAATCACACAAACTGATACAACAAAAATCCCGTGAACAAAAAACAAGCCACCAAATAGCCTTCAGCTGATAAATAAAACTAAATATACTAATCATGTATATACAACCCAACAACAATAAAACACGTGAAATCAAAATCTATAATACAGAATTTTGTGGTGCAAAATATTTTTCAAGCTTTTTCAGTAATGTGGCTTTATGACCAAGCTAAAAAATTTGTTTGTGAAACTTCTAATGCAATTAACAATCAATCTAACATCAAATTTATCAGTTTTTAGGAAAAATTCAACCGTTTTGAGAAAAAAAATGCAACGGAGTAAAACATAACAACAACAACAAAAATTAATTCTTTGACTAATAACAGCCATTAATAAAATAATAAGACAAAAATTAACTGTTAATTGGACGCACTATTATAAAGAGAAATCCACCAGAGCCAAAACCCAAGTGAAGAACCGAAAGCATAAAAAGAGAGGAGAACGAGAAATTACCTGAAACCTAAGTTGTTGAGACAAAGAGAACGAGAAATTACTTACCTGAAATCCTAGTTCTTGATGTTGAAGGAGAAGAGAGAGAACTTAAAACCCTAGCTCTTGATGCGAGGTGAAGAGAGAGAAATGAAATTTTGAGAAGTTTTCACCATAATTTTCGGATGCCTTCGAAAAATCAAGCAGGACAACTCAATATTTCACTTAAGTCTTAAGCGCGAATGGGCCTAATTTCTTAGATACACTACAACCACTGGCCGTTGTTCTATTTCGACAGCTATTAACCGTCGTTTATCGCCTCATGATGGTGTTGTTCTTCGGCCTATTTGGTGTAGTGTATCCCACCAATCTAATATATTATTTCTTGAGAGAAAAATCAGCCACCGAATCATATTATCTCTTTCCCATATTAGTTGAATCCCCCAAATTTCCTTCCTATGCGAGCTGATCTTCCTTTTATATTTCCTTGGCTAGCACGTCTTGATGATCAAAGTGAAGGATATAAATAGAGGGTGTTGAAGGCAATGAAGGCATCGAAGTTGGGAGAAGAAAAATACGTCACAGTGTTAGGCTAGTTTTAATATTTTGTTCTCTTTGTTACATTATGAGGAAGAGAGATAAGAGTATGTACATGCTATTTTTCTGACGAGCAATAAAGTGATTTCAATGTTGAATATAATGGTGGTATTCTCCTACTCTTTTGATTACTATGTTAGCATGATAGGGTAAAATCTTCACCCTAATGGTGGAAGATGAATCCCCTACCATGAAGATATAGATTTAGTTTTATATTTCCAAGTTTTAATTGCCCATATCTCGTTGATTTAATTATGTCCAATGATATTCTTCCAAAATAACCTAGAGAAAAATAGTCATGGATTCTATCACCATTCAGGGTATTTTCCATTGTTTGTTCTTATCTAAGTCTATTTTAAAGTTTGGTTTTGATGTTTAATTATTTATCGTAGATGGTTTATGCTCTTCTATTTTATGTGGTGATTTTCCATACTTAAATAAATAAACGTAAATGCTTGAAGAAACAGAGGATTTATTTATTGAGATATTCTTTTAAACGTGACTAGTGTCCATAAAATGCTTGTATTAAAAAAAAATCATCCATTAAATTTACAACTAGAGTTGGAGTTTATTTGATGAAATTTATAAAATAAAAGGGAATAAATATTTGGAAATATTGAAATAATATATTCTTTAAAAATAAGGGTGAAGTCATTCACCATTAGGATTTCTCATTAATTGAATTCGTGAAAACCGGAAAATTTTAGTCTAATTAGTTGATAAAATAGAAGCAAATTTTCATTCTTAGATTAAATTAGTTTGATAAAATCAAAAATCCAAAAATTGTTTTAAATCTCACGTAATTAGTTAGTTATTGGTTCATTAATTCATTTCGCTCTAATTTCTTCATTTCAAGGTGTGGTTCGACTCTAACTTGTCACTATTCTTTTTAATTGTTGCAGGTTTGAAAATTATATTTATTGATTTGCAGGTTCTAAACGACAAGAATTTAATGAAAGTTTAATGAAGAAATATGGGGTTACTCACAAGGTTGCCTTACCTTACCACCCCCAGACCAATGGCCAAGCCAAGGTCTCCAATAGGGAAATTAAGCAAATCCTTGAAAAGACGGTTCGACTAGATAGGAAAGATTGGAGTTTAAGACTCCCTGATTCACTTTAGGCCTACAAAACTGCTTTCAAAACACCTATTGGTATGTCACCTTATTGTCTAATCTTTGGTAAGCCTTGTCATTTGCTTGTAGAGTTAGAGTATAAAGCCTATTGGGCCATAAAAAGCCTCAATTTTGACCTTGTCAAGGCTGGTGACCATAGAAAGTTGCAATTAAATGAGCTCGAGGAGCTTAGGAATTATGCATATGACCTCTCTAAAAAGTACAAAGCCAATATGAAGAGGGTGCACGATAACCAAATCATGAGAAAGGAATTTTTTGTTGGTCAAAAAGTTTTACTTTATAATTTCCGTCTTCATTTGTTCCCTGGGAAATTGAAAACTCGTTTGGTCTGGTCCTTTTATAATCACACATGTCACTCCTTATGGAGCAATCACAGTTGAGAACCCAAAAGATGGTAGTACTTTTAAAGTCAATGGTCAATGTTTGAAACCATTTTTGGAGTTACGTTCCCCAGAAGTAGAGGAAGTACTTCTAGAAGATCCTGTCTATCAGGATTGATCATCTCTTTGATCACCACTGCGTCGGGCTGACGACGTAAATGTTAGCGCTTTTTGGGAGGCAACCCAAAGTTTTGTACCTATTCCAAACTCTAGGTTTAGTGGTGCACTTGTATATAGTTGTTGTAGTATAGTTGCATTTCCTTGTGCTTTCATTCTTATTTTATTGGCAGAAAATGCGATTAGTAAATAAGCATCAAACAAGGTAAAATGTTTTAATTTCTCTATTTCCAAGCTTACATTCATTTTGTTCTTAACATCATTATTGTCATTTTGGTGGCAACATTGGGGACAATGTTTCATTTAGGTTTGGGGGTGTTGAAATTTAAAATTTTCTCTTTGATATATATGATTTTTGTTATATATATATTAAGAAAAAAGAAAAAAAAAATCCTTTTGAAAAAAATAGAAATAAAAAATGGTGTTCTAGGTTTCAACTATGGGATTCTTATGATAATAAAGGTTTTATACCCTTTCTATGATGAAATAGGTCTAGAAGTCTCAATTTAGCTACATACTTTGACTTGATTCTTAGAAATCTGAGTTAATTAGAGTGTAATAGACCTTGCATTAGTTCTTGAGTATTTTTGCACGAATCTTGCATTGCATTTTATGAGTAATGAACTTCTGGAATCCAAGTGTCATATGAATTAACTAGACAAAACCTGTGAGTTTGAGCCAAAGGCCTGCATTATGCGTGAATTTTCTTGAGTGATGACACCATGGATGAAGCTTTTCCGAGTAGAGAGATGCACACTTCTTCTTGCTAGATCACCACACTGACACCTAGGTAGAATTTAGGCCTTCTTTGACCGTTTGTGCCTGATATAGTCCACCTATATATATTATTTCCTTAGAAACCCTTTTGAAGCCTTGCTCTTTAAGCCTTTTTCTTGTGAACCAAACTCCTTAACCCATATCTTTTAACCCATAATATAGCCTACCTAAGTTGTTACTTGAGAGTTAGGATGACTGTGAAGAAAATAAAGAAAGTGTACTCAAAGTCAGTTGCTTCCTTAATAGAAAATTCTGAGTTTCAAGACCTTGCCACGAATCAATTAAAAATCAAAATGGTAAGAAGATGTGTCCACCTTCACAAAAAAAAAAAAAAAAAAAAAAAAAAAAAATCAAAAATCAAAATCTTGGGCCTCGTTGAAAGTTACAATTTGAATCGAAGAAGCACTAAAATTCGAAGTTTCTCTAAGTAGTTGTGAAGACCCTATTCTCTCAAGTAATAGCTCTTTGAAATATCCATTCCTTTTCTTGTGAACCCCTACCTAAGCCCCATTACAGGCCATTTAAGACATCTGGCTTCCTAGGCTAAGTGTGGTGTGAAAGTGAGAAGATGATGTGATAATCGACCTCGGCTTCTTTGGTTAGTCATTAAGAGTGTAAGGATTGAGTGTGCCCTCACACACTAGAGAGACCTTGACTTGGAGTGTAATAATATGAGTGATATGTGTCTATGACGACACAACCGATGAGAACCCAAGTTAATAATTCTTTCTAAAGATACCAGAAGTGAAGTTACTTGTGTATAGCATTGCATCTTTTCATAGCATAGTGCTTATATTTCTTAATGCTTGTGTTTATTGCATTTTCATTAACTTTGGTATCACAAAAATTGAAGTTATTGCCAAAAGAGATTAAAGGACTTTGTTGAGATAACTTAGGTTGATAATATGGATAATCGAGTCTTTGAAGTCTAATTTAGAACACCAGAATTTTGTGGGTATATTATCTGCAAACCCTCACGAGACAACACTCGTCCTCTAGGGGTAACCTAAAGGTTTAACGGCTTGTTGCATGAGCTAAGTGTAACTGCGATTCCTGCGAAAGTGAATTAGGATTTTGTTTTGTTTTGTTTTGTTCGAGGATACCAAAGTTAATGAAAATGCAATAAACACAAGCATTAAGAAATATAAGCACTATGCTATGAAAATTGAAGTTATTGCCAAAAGAGATGAAAGGACTTTGTTGAGATAACTTAGGTTGATAATATGGATAATCGAGTCTTTGAAGTCTAATTTAGAACACCAGAATTTTGTGGGTATATTATCTGCAAACCCTCACGAGACAACACTCGTCCTCTAGGGGTAACCTAAAGGTTTAACGGCTTGTTGCATGAGCTAAGTGTAACCGCGATTCTTGCGAAAGTGAATTAGGATTTTGTTTTGTTTTGTTCGAGGACTAGCAAAATGTAAGTTTGGGGTATTTGATAAGTGCCTAAAATTGTATATTTTTTAGGCGCTCATTTAGGCTTTAATTGAGTATTTTTTTCGTACATTTTCTTTGGTTTAGTGCATTAAGCAAGCTTTTGCTGACATTACCTACGGTTCAGTTCGGTCCAGTTTTAGATAAAACCTTGAGCCGAACCGTTAGTACTCGGTTCCTAAAAAACAGAACCGTCAACAAACCGATGGATCACAAAAACCGGGTGCAGACCGAACAATAAATTTGGTTCAATTCGGTTTATAAACCGATGCTTAGGCCCCTTTTCCAAAAATACTTATTTACCAGCATAAGGCCTAATTTGCACCAAGCCCAAACCCAAGCCCAATAATTGGTTAACTAACCAAGCCCATATATTTATAGACTTGTAATGTTATTATTGTTTCTAGTCTGAGCGATGTGGGACTATAAATTTACCAACTCAAGACTTTTGGGATGTTCTTCTTTACTCCATGAACACTTTTAACACGATGTAATACATGGATCTTGCTGTGGCCTTGCAACAAATACAATGCAATGACATCTATATTACCAGGAAATCAGGAATTGCTTTCCCTGAAAAGGACCAGAGAAATGGGTGCAAGAATTTGGATTGAACCAAGAGAATTGGGACAAAGCTCTTTACTAATACAATAAATACCATAATGGTGACGCTAAAGTCAACCAGTGTATCAACATAAACCCATAGAAAATAGCCAACCCCACAGTTGCAGAGGCACTATTATGCCACTCGAGGATGAAATGGGAACATGTAGATCAAACTTAAACTCTGCCTACCATTCCCAAGGGAAAAGAGTGCCTGACATAACAAATGCGCAGTTAATCTGAATCTGATGAGTCAGCTCGTGAGCTCTGACGATTGGAGGATACTGATTTTTATCCAGAAGATTGTATGCGTATGGATCAATACTTTAATCCATGCACACGAAATGAGGTAAACAATTTAATATAGGGACGAAATGTGGATGAGCAAGTAAACCAGTTACCAGTTCAATAAAATCCATACAGAAACTAATATAGGGACAACGAAAATGTTTATCTTCAATTTAACAGAAAAGTGAATGGCAATATGCAAGATACAGTTTGTAGGATCACAAGCTCCAAAATGATAACAACCCCCCCACCACTTCCTGCTGTTTCAGCGGTGTGTACCAACTTAGTAAATCTAACCTATATGTACAACTCACATGCCTGCAACTCGAGATTTTTTACTTGTAGATGAAGAGGTGAGTAAATGGGTGAAAGGAAGAAAGTGAACTAGCACAAATATGTTTTAGGACATGGGATTTTAAAAAAATCAGAAATAGCTATTACCCTTAATGAATATCTCTTAAACATACTCCCAATCACAATAACGAGCCTGTCACACTCATCCTTCTATGAAAACCAAAAAACACAACAGGTTGTAAAGGTGTCAAAGCAAGATGAACTTCCGTATTAGAAGAAATACGTTCCATCCTCTTTTCAAGTAAATGCAATACACAAGTATGTTCCATGTCGAAATCACACAACCTAATTGTACAATCCTCAAGCATTGCAATAACAACATGTCCACTTATAAGAGATATAGTGCTATACAAGGCAATATGTAGCAGAGTCAAAGAAACATACAAAAGAAGTCAAATTAAACTATTACATATGATCCCCCAGTCACCCAAAAGTGGTAGATGAGCAAAAGAAACATGCAAATGAAAGTCTAAACTATTACATATGATCCCCCAATCATGGTCCCAAAAACTATCAAACTGTTATATCTTCACATATTCACTGTATCTGCACATATTCCCTGTAGTAAATCAGCAACCATCCCAACAATGACTCCAAAAACTGCCATATTGGGAAATCTTTACATTTTTGCACCAGTAAGTTAGCAACAAGCTTCAAAGGTGATCCAAAATCTGCTGCATCCTTAGTTCTACACCTAATAATCACTTTCAAACAGTTAAATATATAACCATAATCAGTGACCAAAGCAAATTCCAATTATACACAAATGCAAACAAGTTATAAAAAACTACGGAGAGTTTTATTTACCAAAATTCAAAAGAGACAACTCAAACCCTCAATCAGACCTACTCTCTGACGAAATCATCGCTTCGAAAAGTTTTACAGAGACGATCAAAATAAGAATAAAACTGTTGTATAACTAATAGTTAGGAGTGCAAAAAACTATTAATTTTCACATAATATTACCTGAATCAATTGCGTCATATTGCTCTATTTCTCGCATTGTTGCTTGAAGATCAATTGGCTTCGCACTAGTCCGTAACCAATTTTGAGTGCAAATGAGGGCTTCAACTGTGTTAGGTCGCAAAGAGCTACGAAATGGGTCAATTATACGGCCTCCTGTGCTAAAAGCCGACTCCGACGCAACGGAAGTCACCGGAATGGCCATCAAATCACGAGCCACTAGAGAAAGGATGGGATACTTGGAGGCATTAGCTTTCCACCAACCCAAGATATCAAACAATTCCTCTATATTTTGTTCTTCAAGAGTCGACGTCAAATACTTGTCAACCTCAGACATACTCCCTAAACTTTCCTGCATGTTAGGCATCATCCATTTCGTCGCCAGATCACTAAACACAATAGGTTCACTTTCATGTTGTGGTGCTGTGCTTGAGCCCTTTCCATTGCTAACATACCATCCATGCAAACGTACTAGTGTGTTCTTCACCTTTTTCAATTGAGTCAACAAAGGTGGCTGTTCAGCATACGATACATCATCTTGAAAACTCACATATTCCAATTTGAAGCAAGGATCAAGAACCACTGAAACCAACAGTAGGGGATTGATCTTTTCGGGGATCCAATACTTATCAAATTTTGCAACCATCCTCAAACTTAACCTATATCATATAAGGATAAATCAGCTGAATCATATAAATCTTTCAAACTTGTCCTCACAATGATAAGCTCATTAAAGAAAAGATCAGAAGTGACATAGTTAGAACTAGAAATTTTGTTTGTTGTTTCAAAATAAACTTGAAGAAATTGAACAAACATTCTAGCTCTCTTCCAATCCCTAACATCAGGAGGCCCAATGTTACGCTTAGTGGTTAGAGTTCTAGTGCTTTCTTCATCCTCAAGATCATCCTCATTCTCAATCTCTATTGGTACGAAGTAATTCCTATATCCAACATCTTCATCCTCTAGCCTATCAAATGCTTTCTCAAACTTTTCCCCGACCTGCATCCAACATCTTATATGTCGAGTTCCACCTTGTTGCCACATCTAAGCATACATTTTTCTCACACACAATTTTTTCATCTTTCACACACTTCTCCCAAGTGGTCCATCTAGATGGAGATGATCTCACATATCTTATTGCATTCCTAATCTTAACAATTGATTCATCAAATTTTTTTAAGCCATCATGAACAATAAGATTTAAAATGTGAGCCGAACATCTAGCTTGTAAAAATTCATGCTCTAAGACTATATTATTCCAATGACTAGTCTTTTTCTTCAACCAATCAATTGCTACGTTGTTCGAGCTTGCATTATCACATGTAACAGTCAAAACACTATCAATACCCCACTCTAGCAAGCACTTCTCCACCATCCTCCCAATGGTCTCACCTTTATGGTTTGGAACTACACAAAAGCAAAGGATTTTTTTCTTTAACTTCCATTCACTATCCACATAATGAGAGGTGAGACACATGTAATTAATATTTTGAATAGAAGTCCATGTATCGATCGTAACACAAATTTTTTGACCTTTCAAGACACGCTTCAACTTCTTTTTCTCCTCCAAGTACAAAGCTACACAATGTCTAGTAATTGTTGTGCGACTTGGGACATGGAGCCATGGACAAGCAACTCGACAAAAGTTCAAAAACCTTTCACACTCCACAAACTTAAATGGAAGCTCATCAACAATGATCATTTGGGCAATGGCTTCTACGCAAGACTCTTGACTAAATGTGATGGCCACAAGCTCATGCCCACTTTCTTCTTTGGGTTTGAAAGTCAATGTTGATTGCTTCGAGTCCTTTGGTATACAGTTCAGGTATTTCTTACAAACACTAGCAATGTGAGACGTCATGCTGGAAGTCCCATTAATAACAAAATCACACTTAAATGACTTCTTACAATAGTTAAAGGTAGAACTTAAAGGAACACTACCTTCAACTTTGGTGAAGTGACTCCATACATCCGACATATCTATCATCTTTCTTCGCTTTGCAGCAGCTACCTCATTCTCGTTAGATGCATCAGGTTGAAGTGTCACATTAGAAACTTGTATTCCCGCATTGGTTTGTTTCATTGAAGAATCCATGAATCTAAGTAAGAGAGGAGGGACGAAATATTAGGCCATCAAACAGAAATTGGTAAGATTTAAGAGAAATATAGACTTAGAGAGTGAATAATTAGTGAAGAGTTACTTGTAATGGTTCTCTTTCTCTTGTTGGCATAAGTGGAATGATGGAGAGTGGAGATGGAGAAGGTGAGCTAAACTGCCGAAGCCTCTTTTCGTGATTGAGAAGGATTAGACGTTATAGGATTAGACTTCTAAGTTCTAATCCAACAGTTGTAATAAAACAAAACTTAGGGTATGAACTAAATACGGTTCGGTTCGGTTGGTACCAGTTAATTGAGACATGAAACCGAGAACCACACCAACCCAGTCGGTTTTCACTTTTAGGAACCGAGAACCAAAATAGGTCTACAAAGAACATAAAAATTGGCCGGTTCAAGCCGGTTCGATTCGATTTTTCGGTTTCCGGTTTTTTATGAACACCCCTAGGTGTTACTAGAAATTAATTGAGGATGCATTTTACTTATATGGGAACAAGTGGCTGGGAGAAAATCAGTGAGGGAAATTAAATAAGGAAGATTTGACTTTCTCATTTTGGAATAGACAATTCATGGTAAACAATACCCATTTCGCCATTTTACCATATCACCACTACATCTCACGAGCTCATTTTTGCTGCAATATTGTAATACTTAGTTTGCTTCTGGCCAAATAACAAATTGCCACGTGGTCATTAACAACGGAGACAAGAGCTGATCCGTTTCTCATAATAGTACAAATTTAACACAGTTATCAGAGTTTAACTTTTCAAAAAAAAAAAGTCACCAGCCCACCGTACATCAAAACGTTTTTATTCTAGAAAGGTGTACACTTGTGCACCTTTGCAACGCCAAATTTTGTGAATTGCCCCAAAGTATGACTAAAATGTTTTTTTTTTTATATAATTTCTTTTGATAAAAACATAAAGCTATGCATAACCAAAATACTAATAATAAAAATTATAATAAAAAATTTTAAAAATACAAGTCTAAAATGCAAGTACCTTACTCCTACTAGTTCATTAATTTTTATTATATATTTATTAAAAGACATAATAATGTCCACCGATATCCTAGTCACATTAATATATAATAATTATAATAATAATAATAATAATAAATGTAAATTATTATAACTAAGGGTGGAATTTGAGTCGAGTGGCTCAGGCTCAGCTCGAACTCGTTCATTTAATAAATGAGCCAAACTTAAGCTTATATTATAGCTCATGTAACAAACGAGTTTGATGAAGCTCGGCTTAATAAACTCAAATAGCAACACCGTAGTGTAAAATAATTGAGCTACTCGGGCTCGGCTTAGGCTCGTTTATATATTATATGAGCCAAGCTTGAGTTTTTTTCAAAGCTCGCTTAAATAACGAGGCGAGCTTGAGCATAGTAAAGCTAGACTTGATTAGCTCGAATTCCACCCTTATTGATAAAGCGTGCGCTTTTCCACGCATTTACTACATACATTGAATTTAAAACCATTACAGGGCAGGGTCTAGTGGCAAATAATATATATTTCCAACGATGACCCACATTCGTTCGGGTACACAAATGTATTCTTGTTTGTGCATCATATCCACAGTTCAAGATTTCAATTTTTTTGAAATTCGAACAACTTTAAAACCGAAATTATGGTTGATATTGATATTTTTTTAATTTTGTAGCAACTAAAATGTTTAGTGGAATTCCGATATTCCGTTTGAATTGAGCTATCATCATATCTCCTCTTCTTCAATTCATGTTATTTTGAAAAAATTTACCATTTTTTCATTTGAGTTTGATATGAACAATTGTATATCTATTAATGGTCATCGAGTTACCCGAGTAGATTATTGTCATGTTCAAGCTAGATTTACTAAGTTGTACTAGCTAATAGTTCAAGCTCGATTTCGAGCACAAACTCAAGCTCAGTTACGCTCGTTTGAACTCGAATTCGAATTTAAACTCAAAAAAAAAAAAAAAATGTCAACAACCAAGACTACAACTTCAAATTGAAGAGCATGCATATTGTCTACTATATATGGGAAAAAGAAGTAAATAAACTTGCATAAACTATTGCATTACAATTCTATGTAAGCTCAGAGTGCCAAACTAGTATAATAATATAATCTGGTACCTTTCTTCCTAAAAAAAATACACTAATTTTAGCGTTTGCCTTCTAATTAAGATATCAGCAATGCATAGGGTTGTTAAAAAAAATCGGAAAACCGAAAAACCAAACTGAACTGAGGTGAACCGGGTGAAATTAACGGTTTTTTACTTTCTCGGTTCAGTTGCCGGTTTTCAAAAGGCAAAACTTACTAGTTAGGTCCGGTTAACCGATATAAACTGAACCAAATCGGGTGCGAGATATATATAGAAACTTGAGAGTTTTTTATTATAATTTTTTTTTGGCTAAATGGTTAATGTTACTGAGCACTTGAATACTTGCTTTCTGTGATTGGTGTTATAACTTGTCAACATGTCTAAATTGACACCAATACTACTCAATATATTTATTGAAATTTACTTGGTGGGTGATCAAGGGGGCTATATATAGGTTTCGATTTGAAGCTTGATAGAAGACCCAAACCGAAAACCGAATTGAACATTCGGTTCAGTTTCACTTTAGTTTTTATTCAAATTTGGTTCGGTTCGGTTTCGATTTAGACGTACTTTTAGATAATAGAGTATATTGGTTCGGTCTACGGTTTCTATAGGAACCGATAGAAACCGGACCAAGAACAATAGCCCTAGCAATGCAAGCAAGACTCCATCACTTTCACAAAAAACTTGCAACAATACACAAGACTCTATCACTTGAACTGTCAAACACAAAAGTTCCCTGATCAACCTTGTTCAATTTTTGATCGACTTTCGTTACCCTTGGTCATAGTCAAAGATTCACATGTCTCAATTTTCGTGACTTTGTTATTTTTTCCCCTTGTAGTATCACTTATGGTGGATGATTTTTCGTAATATTTGTTGCGAGAAATAAAATGAAACAAATGGTGGCGAATATGAGTATATTGTGTGGATTTTTATAAGAACGACAACTCTATGTGGCGAAACAATTGTTATCAAACACACATCTTATATTTAAAATTTTATCAGTTAACCTGCCATGTCGAAGATACAAATCCAAATTCAATAGTCTTAAAAAAAGTATATTACTAAAATTACCAAAAAAAGAGAGAGAATGTATTACTAAATTTTTAACATTTTGGAAAACCTTTATTATTTTACTCTCTATTTATTTACTCATTATTATATATTAATGTGACTAGTATATCGGTGGACATTATTATGCCTTTTAATAAATATATAATAAAAATTAATGAACTAGTAGGAGTAAGGTACTTGCATTTTAGACTTGTATTTTTAAATTTTTTATTATAATTTCTATTATTAGTATTTTGGTTATGCATAGCTTTATGTTTTTATCAAAAGAAATTATATAAAAAAAAGCATTTTAGTCATACTTTGGGGCAATTTACAAAATTTGGCGCTGCAAAGGTGCACAAGTGTACACCTTTCTAGTATAAAAACGTTTTGATGTACGGTGGGCTGGTGACTTTTTCTTTTTGAAAAGTTGAGAAACGGATCAACTCTTGTCTTCGTTATTAATGACCACGTGGCAATTTGTCATTTGGCCAGAAGCAAACTACGCATAGAGAAAATTGCAGCAAAAATGAACCCTACATCTCACCTACCATATTTTGATCCTTACCACTTCATTTATTCTTCAGTTTACTGTGCACTTGCCACCTCATTATATTCTATCAAATCAGTACCTTCATTTCACTCCGAACATATTAACTTCCCATTTATCAAGCAGGCCACTCAATATTTCCATCTCCAACACATTTCTTTACATGAACTAGTCTATTCACCGAAAATCTTCCACCGTATTCTTGGCCCTACCAAATTTATACCGCCACTTTGTACTAAACCAGCACACCACCTTCCCTTTTATCCCACCAATCTAATATATTATTCCCTGAGAGAAAAATCAGCCACCAAATCATATTATCTCTTTCCCACATTAGTTGAATCCCCCAAATTTCCTTCCTATGCGAGCTGATCTTCCTTTTATATTTCCTTGGCTACCACGTCTTGATGATCAAAGCGAAGGATATAAATAGAGGGTGTTGAAGGCAATGAAGGCATCGAAGTTGGGAGAAGAAAAATACGTCACAGTATTAGGCTAGTTTTAATCTTTTGTTCTCTTTGTTACATTGTGAGGAAGAGAGATAAGAGTGTGTACAAGCTATTTTTCCGACGAACAATAAAGTGATTTCAAGGTTAAATATAATGGTGGTATTCTCTTACTCTTTTGATTACTCTGTTAGCATGATAGGATAAAATCTTCACCCTAATGGTAGAAGATGAATCCCCTATCATGAAGATATAGATTTAGTTTTATATTTCCAAATTTTAATTGCCCATATCTCGTTGATTTAATTATGTCCAATGATATTCTTCCAAAATAACCTAGAGAAAAATAGTCTTGGATTCTATCACCATTCGAGGTATTTTCCATTGTTTGTTCTTATCTAAGTCTATTTTAAAGTTTGGTTTTGATGTTTAATTATTTATCGTAGATGGTTTATGCTCCTCTATTTTATGTGGTGATTATCCATACTTAGATAAATAAACGTAAGTGCTTGAAGGAACAAATGATTTATTTATTGAGATATTCTTTTAAATGTGACTAGCGTCCATAAAATGCTTGTATTGAAAAAAAAATCATCCATTAAATTTACAACTAGCGTTGGAGTTTATTTGATAAAATTTATAAAATAAAGGGGAATAAAGATTTGGAAATATTGAAATAATCTATTCTTTAAAAATAGGGGTGAAGTCATTCACCATTAGGATTTCTCATTAATTGAATTCGTGAAAACCGGAAAAATTTAGTTTAATTAGTTGATAAAATAGAAGCAAATTTTCATTCTTAGATTAAATTAGTTTGATAAAATCAAAAATCCAAAAATTATTTTAAATCTCACGCACTTAGTTAGTTATTGGTTCATTAATTCTTTGCGCTCTAATTTATCCATTTCATGGTGTGGTTCGACTCTAACTTGCCACTATTCTTTTTAATTGTTGCAAGTTTGAAAATTATATTTATTGATTTGCAGGTTCTAAATGACAAGAATTTGGGTAAATCAGTAACTTTTAATTTTCTCAATATCCCTTGATCTCCCTCTCATTATTTATAGTTTCCTAATTTGCTATCGTTATTTAAGCATACTTAAGCATGCTATGCTTTCTATACAGTAAACCACTACTTAAGCTTTCTATGCTTTCTTCAATGAGTGAAAGTTTGTATACCATATAGCTGTAGTTGTAATACTTGGATTTTTAAATCATATCATATTATTAGTGCTTTTGATATACTGATTGTTTTTAGTTATTAGAGATTTCTTTACATTTGAAGAATGCTTTGTTTGAAAGTCTTCTTATCAAATTTTAGTAAAGTTTTTTCCCATGTCTTATATGTAATTTTTTTTTATTGTTTTATTGGTTCTCTTGGAATATTTTTCTCAATGGAAAAGTAAGTTGACTTTTTTTTCGTTTATTTTTATCAAAGTTTATACTGAAGTCAAGTTTTATTTTTTACTAATGTTTTTGTCTCAATTTCTTTTTGTTTTGTTGGCATTGTGCTTGTAAATTTATGATGTTTTTTTAATTCTTCAAATGATATCTGGTTGGCAAATGAGTATGTTTTTTATAACAGAGAAAGACTTTCTGTGTTTGATTTTTTTGAATATCTAATTAAAAAAGTCAAACAGAAGAGGTGTTGTAGATACCGTGGTGATTGGCCCTCCTTTGATAATGGAGAAGATGCCTCCTTTTATAGGCGTAGATCCCCCTTTTGCGCTATCTTGATGATTGCTTTTACTCCTTCCGTTACGAAGTAATGATCTCTCATTAATGATGTTGTTGACTAGCTTGCAGCGGTTACATTTTCTAGATCGTTTGGACGACCTGACCTTAGCTTGTAGTCTGGACACGTGGTCTACCACGAGTGGTTGAGAGGGGAGGGTACTGACAGCATGCAACTGAATAAACTATAAGACAAACTTATGGACACAATTGAGAGCTATCAAACTTGTAAAGAAATAAGATCATTCAAACTTCAAAGTACTCCTTCCTGTTTGCCATGACTTGGGCACGATCAACTACGTAAGACCTATCTTCATCTAGCTCAAGCACTCTATCCCGGGCTTCAACATTTGAGGCGGGGACCTGAAAAAAGAAACCGCGATTCCAAGAAGTTTAGAACTACTTGTTTTCTTCTTCTCACTACACTGGATTGTATAAAATTTGAGGTGAGGTGATCGGAAAGTAACAACATGTTGTGCCTAAGAAATGGTGGGAAATATTAACAACAGCTTCCGCACATGGATGATGCATCTAATTGCCAGGCCAGATTATTTCACTTTATATTTTCACAATGTTATTACACTACTCAATAATAATTTTCTACACTTGCTAAAGAAAGGCAACAATATTTGCATACCAAGACGTCAACTTCCAATTGACCTCTTTCCTAATTTTGCACACACACAATTGAAAAATATAGTCCAAAATCAAGTTTGCATACTAAAATTTCCAAGACACGCATTATATTATTTGCTGCATGGAATGTATATGAATAAAGTCATCATGTAAGCTAATCAACTGCAAATTAAAGTACCGCTCGCCATGCTCTAATACCATTTATCTTGTCCAAATGTGTAGTCATATACAAAATTGTACGTATGTTATTCTCTTATAGCGATACATTATTCATACAACACAATAATTAAGTGTCATAGCGCATAGCGGCATAGGTAAGAAGCAAAATAGTGGATTCTACCTAAAGAAGTCTAGGTAGGTAAGTCTCCCATGTTTTGGGTTTGACGCGACATTGTATTATGGTGTACGTACTGGTTCTATTCTTTCGGTGTATGGTTTCTGCTGGCAATTCAAAGAATAGTGGACGTGAATGTGGTACATATATGCAAAACCTGGTTGCCTTTGAAGTCATATTTGTATAAATAACTATTTAAGATTTCTTCACAGAAGAACAATTGGAGAGTCTAATATTTGAGACGCAACGCAATTCAGAGTCATAAAATGAAGTTTGAAAAGAAGCATCTCAAGGTTTCCCAAACATAAATAAATCAGCGTAGTTGGAATAGATCTTACCTTATGTCACTGGAGTATCAACAATGTCCAATTCAGCTAACCATCTGTTGAGCATCTCTCATTGTGGTTCTGGTATAGTACACGACTGGCGCGGCGGTTTCCAACTCCCACTACAAAAAGAACGACTTTACCCGACTGACTATGGCTATCATGAAAGGTATTACCCGACATACTAAAACTGCCGCAAGACCGTCGGAAAATGCTCAGTTGGCATAGGCTTCCAACGGTTAAAATCAGTCAGAATAGGCCGTTGGCGTTGATGATCTTTGCCGACAGACATTCCTACAGTTTTGGACCGTCGGATATTCATGCTATCTTTGATCGTCGGGTATACCTGCGACAGTTTATGTCCGTCGGAAATTAGGTTTAGACGGTCGGATATTCCTACCGTCTTTGACCGTCGGGTATACCTGCGACAATTTATGTCCGTCGGAAATTAGGTTTTATATATATATATATATATATATATATATATATATATATATGGGATTTTTTATCACATTCTTTTTCAGGCCAACATCACAATTATTACAAAAGAGCTACACTTAGTATCTAGCACGAGTAGAAAAGACATGTAACAACAATGATTCGATGAAATTATAAAATCGTCTTTCCATACTGTTGTAATGCCCAAGTCTACAAGGATGTCAAGCTTTTTACATAAAACAAAACGGAGTCTTCTAACACTTTTTAACTTCCCAGGCCAAACCTTGACAAAAACCAAGTAGATTTTAACTTTCTACCATTGTTTCGATCCAAGATGCGGTTTCCCTTTGACTTCAGTTTCCTACCTCTATCCTGCATATGATATATATAAAAGAATTTGATTTAGAAGAAGACCAGTCATATAAGTTGTCTTATAAAATGCAACCGAAAAAACAGAGTGATAATTGACCCTCAAGATGAAAATATACATCACTGAAGTTTGTCAATAAATGAGAATTTGAATGGTGAGCCGATTTCATAAATAGGCTAACCTGTTCTTCTAAACATGACTAACATTTTTTTAAAGGGTATGTTAGTCTGTGGTGACAGCTCTCGCAGACTTAATTAAAAAATTTAGCTGGTTTATATTGTTGTGCAAAGAGTAAGAGTTATGGGTACAAAACAAAACCAGTCCGCTCATCAATATCTACTTAACAATCCCACTCTCACAACCATCCACTACTATTGTGAGCTTTATATAGTTTGTTTGTCCAATCTACATAATAGTATATGGATCAAAGAAGATGCTACTAAAAGATTTCCTGAACCAAGATAGGTGCTTTTCTTTCAACTTTGATTTAATAACTGGTATAGAAGAATCTTCTAGAGATAACAAAAAAGTTGAGACCAAGCATTTATATCCAATTGTTCCCAATCCAACAGACACACTAGGACCTTAACGATTTTATCGTTGGACAGAACCGTATTATACCAATAGAAATTTAAAATATTCGTTGGCATTGTTCTCTATGATGGCTGGAAGGTAACACTTGCCCCTCTCCCTAAGTTGGACATGGACATTGGTTATGAACAAGCATATCCAACTAACTATTTCGTGAAACTTACAACACTAATTTCAATACTTCCTATAGAAAAACTCGTTACATACCCTGTAGCCACAACATAACCCACATATACACAGTCTCTGGCCATGTGAAGGTATCCTTTTATCAAAGTGTCCATCTTTATTTCAAATCCTTTGCAAAATACTAAATCAAAGAAAACACATGATAGTAGCTTTATAAAACACTAAAGTACCACTTAATAGTAGCGCAACTGCAGCCAAGCAAAGATAATACTGCTTGTAGTAAGTATCCAAACCAAGTGTCGATGGCTCTTTGGCTACCAAACTTTTGACTAGCACACTTCCCTATAAACAAAGAAAACACAAGAATAGATCCATCAATCCATACATAGATATAGAATTCTGAGTTACACTACTTCCTTTTCATTTCTTTAATGTAGGCTACAACGTGTCATATGTGGAATTCATAATTTAAAATTTAAAATGATTGTGATTCACTTTAGTTCTTTCAAATATTTCCTAGTCTGGGGCCAATCAAGCCATAATAGAGTAAAAACTGCTCATTACCATTTAAACCAACTGATTAGCTAAAGTTCATCACAGAAAACTTAAGAGAAATGGCAACATTGTGATGCAAGTACTTACGCCTTGAGTGATAACAGATACTCACAACAACTCCATGCAATCGCTAATCCATCAGAAGAAGAAGTTGCCCTCCCAAGCTCATCTATAACAATCAAACTCCTGATCATATCTCCAACTTTGTATATAAAAACATTTTTGTAATTTTAGGTCAATGCAAGCATAAATTTACCGATACACATACCTTGAGGAAACATTCTGCATAATAAAAGCCGTCTCTTTCATCTCTGTCATGAACTGCAATCCAAAAAGGGATATAAAATAATTAGCCTTTATGCTCCAAGCCACATCATTGCATGGGCAGAAGAATTTTCCAAAGAATCACTCACGTGATAGTCAAAGAATATGACCCACAAAACTTAATAGAGAGAACAACAAAGTTGGGGAAACAAACCGTGCTAGAGTTGGATTCAAGATTGTCCCCAGTTCCCATCCGAGTAAATATACGATCTGCCACCCTTAAAGATGAGAAACAGGCAGGAACATAGCAACCTATCTGTGCAAGGATGACCACTAGACACACTTGTTGAAGGTAAGTACTCTTTCCACTCATGAAAGGACCTTCAAGTTTGAGATAAATTTAACAAGTTGAATGTTAAAACCAGAGACAGGAACAACTTTCCATGCATGGAATACCTACATATTTGGGCCCATGACAATCACCATGTTCGATGCTTCAGAAAGAAAAACATTATTTGGCTACGGGATAGGAAATACAAGATCGGCTTTAATTGTATTGACGGGTTAAACTAAAACTCAGGGGACCCAAAAGAGAAGTAGCTGTAGATGCTATCTACATAAGAAAACGAAGATGTATGAATAAAACCGAAGTCCAAAGAAAACAACCTAAAAAGGCCAGAAACAATACTTACAATAAAATCAGTGTGTAAGCTTTCCAGAATAGGGTGCCTTCTAGCATCTATTGCCAATGGACCATCTAATAATCTTATGTTCGGACAAACCCAAAAGCTTATTCCTTTTCCGAAAAACTAAAACACCGGAAACTGCAAGTAAAGAGGATTCATTACTAAATAAAACGTTACCTTGACCAAAGAAGAAGTTTTCTTGAGTAGATTGAGCAGTTGCTTGTGCAAATGTAACACCCTAGCCAAAATGCTTACTATTACAAAGGAAGAAGAAGAGAGAAGATTAACATGTCTAATGACTGGTCATAGCATCTAAAAAAGTAGGGGGAACCCAATGTTCAACGATACACAGAATGTCTAAAAGACCAGGTAAAACATAGTCATCGAGCCACGCAAGGATGCCAGAGTTGGATTCTGAAAAGATCACCAAGTGTCAAACTAAGAGAACACTAGTCCAAATTTGTTCCCACACGGATTTGCCCGCGATTTTCCAGAAAAATGGATTTATCAATGCAACACAGATAACAACCAACTTTCCCATGTGTTATTCCATTATGTATATTCATTTGATCAGTTAATACAGTTACTCAAACAGCCCATTCGCCTTGGAACATACTATTAGTTTAAAGGAACCCACTTCCCATAAGAAATAAAGACCCTCCATCAACTAGTGGACTTAAGTGATCTCCCACAATATACGAGTTATAACAATATGCTTCAATAGCCACATAATAACATACTCAATATTGTCTAAAGAAGTAAATAATAAACCTTCGATCATCTTCTGAGATTCCAGGGGATTCTGGAACTGTGATAACTTTAAAAGTGCTCCTCCCCATCTCCTCAAATTCTACAAAAAGATTGAATCTTTTTAATACTTATAAATTTACACAAACAAAAAGATTGAATTTTTAACAAATAAATAAAAAAAACATACGTCGGGGTCTAGGGGATTCTTAGCATGGTTCATCTCAGCTTGTTTACGAGCGTGCTCGAAGAATAAAAGACGATCGAAATCACTCTGTTGCATATCCATGATTATTCTTCTCTGTGTTATTTGAATTTGTATTTCATTGAGTATGAGAGTGAGTGATAGAGAGTGAGTGTGACTGTGTAAGAGTGAGAGATCTGAGATTTGAGATTTGAGAGAGGAGTGAATCGGGCAGCAAGTGGCTGTGACAAAGACTAAACAGTTAGCTTTAGGGTCTTTTTTGGTTATTTTTTTAATTTTCCAAAAAAAGTTAGGTGGGAAGCGAAATTAGTTTGCCGCTTGTATTTAGAAGAGATATGTCGACCGTTAACAACTCTTGTAGAACCGTCGGGTACCCAGGGAGATTACCCAACAAATGGTCAGATTATACCCGATAGATAAAATGTGTTGTTAACGTCCTACCGACGGAATCCGTCGGGTATTTTTTATGGCGTCTCTCAGGTAAACTCGTTTTTCTAGTAGTGTCCCTTTCCGATACCTTCCCCGGTAATATGGATCACACAACACACATGTTTTATAGATTGAGTCATTCACTCAATTTCTTGACACGTGATGTCTTCTTAACATAAGAAATATAGATACATATATACATAACAATAACATATTGTCAAACTGCAATGAACACTAAGCACTAAGTAACATGTTGCAAGTTTTTCGTAATGGGAACTTACCTGTTAAATCAATATACCCACAATTGTACACAACTTCATTTCCAATTAGCTTAATCAACACTTGAAAATTAAACTGAAAACTTCCCAAATTTTTATAGAATGCTAAATACATTGCATCTGGTTGTTAGGAGAAAATCAAATAGCACGAAATAAAGTAAAGTAATAGAAGAAGAATATAAATAAAGTAAAGGAGTTATACTTGATATGATTGGGTAATCTATTGTCTGAATTAGAGAAGCAGAGTTTTTGGGTTTTGAGTAAAAGATCGAGAAACCAAAAGCCCGAATGAACGAATACAGATTTTGTAATATGGGCATGACATGGCCAATAGAACAAAAACAAAAATTGTCCAAAAATTCCGAAATCGCTTGAATTGGATATATTGACCACACATGTTTGACGTTGCAAGATAAATAGTTTAAAGTATAGTTTGAGTTAGTATTAACTGCTACCATTAGTCCAAATCATTAACTATCACATCTTACTAAACAAAGGCGCGCAGAGAGAGAGAGAATAAGTTTAATGACAGATTTTAAAAAAAAAATACCTCAATAAATTAGTAGAAAGTGTCGCGACCAAGACAATGTTTGGATTGGCACTATAATAATCTCCTCAAATATGTAAAGTGAAGCCTTCTTCATCTGAAAATTAATGTTAAATAACCAAGTGAATGACTAGAGAGAGGAGTACATGGCTAATGGAAGCATGTAGTAGATACAACAGAACCTATGTAGTGAGGAATCTAATGAGAATGAAAGCAAAATCAAGTGATTGAATATTTAGAACCAAGAAAGAAACAAAAAACTCATAAAGACAAATAGTTACTAAGAGCCTCATCTTGGAAGTCTGTCTGCCCATGACCTATGAGTTTCAATCACGTTTACAATCCAAACTTGTATAATGAGCTAAGGATAAAGAATGAAATGAAATCAGACCAAGTCTTCTTATTACTTTCCAAAGTCAACTATTGTATCTTTCATATCTAGTGATTCACTATACATAAATTACCACGTCCCTTAAAGTTGTCTTAACCCTGAATCCTTAGGTTGCCTAGGAGTTTACTTCTAGAACACTTTTGAAGTTTTCACCCAAAGGAGATCTCAACATTGCAGTCTTGTAGCTAGTGAACTTAATTACCACGGACTTTCCTTCATCATAGGGCATGCTATGCATGGTCTATTACATTGTCTATGTATGAAATTCTATATGTAGCTTATTTTTGAACAATTACTTCGAGAAACAAAATGCATTTAGCAGGTTAAAGAAAATTGGAGAATAAACGAAATTATTGGAATCATTTACCTTTATGATGGAAATGGCATGGAAAGTTAGAATTTACGTGACGATCGGCATAACAACATAAATACTACTAATCTTCAATAAGGAGAAAAAAAATTACCTCAATTGAAATTTTTTAGAACTCTTGGAAACTAAAAATACCTTTAGGAAAATACGTTATTCTTTGTGTAATTTATTGAAAGTCCCATCAAGAATACTGCGTGATCAAAATTCTTAGCTAGCTTAGCAAGAAACCTATAGAGCTTGGATCAAAGTGTTTGAACAATGTACGAACAGGTCAAGTTAATTAATATCGGTGTAGGTCAAGAAACATATAGGTTGAGTTAGACACTATGTAGGTTGATTATCCAAATAACTGACGTCAGCAATGCCATAAAATTCCAATATATGAAACTCTAATATTTTACGATACCTGGCATAGCTAATGAAATTGACACGTTCAGAATATTCTTTTTTGTAACTCACTCCTACTTCAGTAAAACTCAAATTAAATTTATTATGTATTGGTAAAAACAAATTTTGACTGGTGAAGCTAATACGCCCATCTTGTAGCATATATATTTACTCAATTCAAATGCATAAAATCTTAATAAAGCCAACCCAACCGAAATAGACCATAACATAAACCATGATTGAAAAAAACATAATTTATTACATTCATCACCTAGTTAATGGAATGCTTTGAGCCCCTCCTTCCAGTGAATTCTTTTAGAAATCATACAAACCCCAACAGATCAGTAACACCCTTAGGATTTCCCTCAAGTTTTGTTGTCACACCTGCAAGCAACATAGAAAAAATTCTAAATTCTAAAATCTCAATCCCTGCAAATTGTCTAAGGTAACAACAACCTGTCTCGTGCAGTATATGACATATTAAATCAAGCGTTGTGTCTACAACTCTATCGTTCTCTTTATCATCAATGTTGAACACCCTTAGGATTATTAAATTGGGAATCACTTGGTTTTCCATCAACATGCTCTTTTCTCATAATTTTATATACATGCAGTATATCAAATACTTTTGTAAATAAAGAAAGATAGTAGAAGTTGAGGTTCATTAACTTGTAATATAGAGAGGCGATGCAATAACATTTTGGCTCTTCAAGCATAATGTTTAATGAATTCAACGTCAGTAACAACCAAATGTTTTTTTTCAAAAAGGCACTCACCACTTCAAACTAACTAAACCAATCGAGCAAAAAGTCATCAAGGGTCAGAACACATTACGCTCAATCAAACCTTAATTTGCAAATTGTTCATGGACTATGACTATACAAACCTACTCATTTAACTTCAGTTTTCAAATATTCCTTTTAATCAATGAATCGAATTACAGTTACATCAGAGAAGTATTGCCTTAGATTATGCCAATAAGTATTAATCAATGAGATTGCTGTCTTGCAACCAACCACTTGTTCAATGGAGCCAAGTGATGATAGGCTGATCTATTTTCATTCTCCATACCCGTCAACTTCTACATTGCCCATTTCATCTATACTCTATGGAAAGTATTACCTATGATTATAGTTTATATGAATACCACAAACTACCAGCTCAAAAGTGATTATATCAAGGAATATAAGTACCTCGTAGAACCCGAAGTTGTCAGTTTGTGTGCTAATATATATCTAGTTTCAAGAATATTTGACAGCCTAACCAAACACGTTTAGTCGTGATGCACGCAACAAAAGTAATCATGTGGTAGTGCAACCTAAAACCAATCTATTGCAACTTCATAAGATGGGAATGAAGTTAAAAGTGAAAAGAAAAAATTTAGAACATTATCAAATGAAACAATTAGATGAAACAAATTTTAAGAGGAAGCGAAGCATTCAACTATGTAAGGTGCTCAATTCCATGTAAGACATGTATATGAAAACCCGTATCAAATAACCAATGAACAAACTACCAACTTTAATAAAAACATTGGTAGTGGTATACGGAGATTAAAAATCTTCAGTATGCTATGCAAATGCGACCTTATAATCTAATATACTTCAGCTAATGCGCTAATCATAGTGTTTGAAAAAATAAATTTCACATAGTTACCTTAACAATTGACTCATTAGTTCCTTGTAGAATTGCACCATTGCAATCAACTGACTATATGGCCTGTACATACAAAAATCAGTGAAAGTAATCATTAAGTGTTAAGCTTGTCTAAAATCGAAAAAAGTTTCGAAAAAAACTATTAAAATAAAACTGGAGGGATACACCTTACAACAAAATGTGACTATAAGTTTACATAATGAGATTTCGAATATGATCCTTATAACTTCAAGTTGTTTGTCCTTCATCTCTTGCATTTATGCCAGACTGCATTCAAATGAAAATGAGAATAAAAATGATTAAGACCTGTTAGGTTTCTCTAATATCATACAATTATATAATGCTTATCGAAGCACAGTAGCAAATGAAAACTTCAGTGACTATAGGAAATTAACTACAAGAGCTCATCACTTTTGATGAAACATTCATGCATTCGGCACATCAAGAAGAATATTATAAAAATGATTTTGTGCAGTACAATAAAAACAAAACATGCAACACTAAAAAGCCGGATATACATAAAACTTTAGTCTATCCAATTTCATCTATTACTGTATATATATTTATGTAAGAAACATTATGCAACTGTTTAATGCAAATGTACAATGAGAATATCCAACTTCATTACACTCTTTAACGCAAGTACGCAACATAATATTTTGATGTTAATGGCAAGTGGCAATGTACAATTTCATCAAAAGATAATTGGAACGTGCTAAAACTATGAAAAAAACCCAAGTAATTTATATTAACCCCTGGAGATACATATAAATAATTCGATGATGCTTATGGTGTCAAATTGACAATTTAAAATAGCACACAAAGCTCAATAAAAATTGATGTAGAAAAAAAAATCATTTAGATTGGATTCAATTTAAAAAACAATTTCAAGGTGCAAAATAATTAACCTACGAAAATTAGTAGAATGAGCAAAGCTAAGTTCGCACTTTGCATTTGCCTGGGTTTCAGAATTAGTAGAATATTATACATTTTCTTGATTCCAACGTATAAGACAATCATTAAAGGTAAATATTTGGTTCCAAAATAGGCGTACTAAGTCAAAAAGAAAACAAACAGTACCCAAAAATAGACTCAGACGAGCTAAGTAAGCGAAGTATGTATGGTTTTATTTTCTTCCACTAATATATCTATTAATTGGCAAAGATATAAACAAAATTTCCAATTCTTGTGTCGAAAAAAAAAGAAGAAAAAAGTTATTGACTTACAATTATATTTCAGTAAATTAAAATAGATTCAAATGAGAAAATACAAAGATAAAAGGTTTTGAAAGAATATGGGAAAAAGATAAATGGGCATAGAAATAACTTACATTTTCGTTTGCCCTGGTTTGCTATGTTAAACTTGCTACCTGTAGAATTATTTTATTTGTTTGTTGGGATTTTTTTATTTTTTCCCCCTAAATAATGAAAAAGGGTTTGGAATAGCAGAGATTTGTTGTGGGGAAGAAGTGAAGAGGAGAAATAAACCCATCGTTAATTTTAGTATTTCATCAATTAAAACCTCTAATTGGAATTTCCAAATTTCCATTCTATTTGGTCAACGAACGGGGACCGTTTTTATATAATTTTTTTTTTCATTTTATTATCATATATAATAAATCTTACTTCCAAACTATATTGAAACTCATACAGTAAATTAATTGATCAAAGTTCCCAATGCCAATAATTTGTTATGGCTATTAAACAAAGTTACAAACATAGAGCGCTGAGCAAAATCCATTAAAAAGTAAAAACTTGCGATGTTGGTCATCAGTGTGGGGAAGATTGGCATGAAGGAGCTCCACTGGCATTTCCTTATAGCACTTGCTGCTTCTAACCCTAATAACTGCAACATTTGGACCCACTAAAGAAAATAATTAATTATACCTCTTTGCTTCCACTTATACTTGTAAACGACATATTAAAATGAGATTTTTATATATGAGAAACCACAATTGGTTTTAATCTAAAGGTTCAATATAAGTTTGTTTTTCTCTTATTCCAAAAAACTACAAAAGAGAACCAACCTTAGAATACTCATTTTTAGTATTTAACCTCAGAATACTCATATCGTCAAATAAAATTAAACACAAAACAAAATTTTGTCGAAATCTTACATGCAGCCAGTATAGCTTATGCATCAAAATTGATTAAACAAAGATATGGAAAGAAAACCCGATAAAAAATGTAATTAAGTATACCTCTTTTTTGCTTCCACTTATACTCGGACCCGACATTAAAATGATATTTTCACAAATGAGAAGCCGCAATCGGTTTTAATCTAGGCCGAGTAATCGAAGCATTCATTTTTTCCTTATTTAAAAAAAATAAAAAAGAAAACTATTGTGTATGTCTCAAGTGTTTAGAGCCATCATATGAGAAGAATAAAGACAGAGATATTCAATATCATCAAAAGATGGTTGTATAGAATGGAGATGAACTACCCAAACACTTGCATGTCTATGAATATGAGAAAATTGCGAAAAAAGAAAACAATCGTCAAGAAAGTAACTATAATTAAGCAACAGATATGGAGTAGCAATTACTTTAAGAAAATACTTCTTGTACACCCTCATTGACTTGATATTTTAAAATGGTTTTTTAATTATCTTTTCTGGAAATATTAGAAAATTAATTTACTTGTTTGACACAGTTGTGAAGCTAGTTATTGGGTTTCTCATTCCAATAGCCATTTAAGCTACTTTAATGTTTTCAAAAGCAATTTCTCTGTATCTAGTTCTCCTTCACCTCCAACAACTACATCATAATATTGTTCTCGACGACCCACATTTGACAAACTGTTCGGCAATACGCCTATTAGGAAAAACAAGTGCTCTATTTGTTGGCTATGATGTTTGGTTGATTAGCACAGTCAAACAGGAAAACAAAAATCATGGGCAAGAAACACAAAAGGAGGTTCAAACAAATCAATTAGAAAACAATACATTTCAAAGAACAATACAATAAGAGTAGTAAGATACTGAGTAACCTAAATGGATTGCATAAAAATATCATATAGTCTTGATTATCCAAAAAAAGAAGAAGTGGATTTTACTTGATCAATTTTTTGCCATATAGAGTTTTTTTTTTTTTTTTTTTTTTTGTTTAAGTGGAAATTTTATTGATAAAGATAACGAGTTTTACAAATAATTAGGACAAGCGTGCAACAAGTCAAGCGCCCTTAAGTCCTTTCTGAATGGCAAATCCTATCCTCCTAAATACAAACTCGTTGGAACCAAATTTTGTCATTACATCGCAATCCATAACTTTCTGCAATCTCTTAAGGAGCTCAAACATTTGTTGGGCGCCAAGAAACCAAAAGTGTCAAACCGAAAGGAATGAAACAATCTTTGGTTAGCTCTACAAGCCTCCTCGTGTTTCTCGGTTTTTCTGCCGATGCTCTATTAGTCGCTTCTCCCACCTCAAAGACTCCATTCCCAAGCCCTACCAACGGAGAGGCTCCAGTTACATCAACACACGCATGCCTTCCTCGCGGACCAACCGTAGACCAATACATCTGCAGGCGGCGTGTCGATCTTCCCTCATTGGGATCGGTGAGAAAATTCTGAGGAGCTTCCTTCTTCACTTGTACCCCACCTCCAAAATGCATCACATAAAATATCTCGACATGATCATGTCGGTATTTGAAACCCAGAAATACCTACAATGTGCTGCATGGTCCCCGAAAGCATCTAGTCTACTCTTTTTGCAAACAGGGCATAGACCACCATCAGGGTACAAAGGAATCATGAGACGGTACCGAAGAATAGAACGATACTCCACCGGCGACATACGCTGTCCAAGTCCCTCCATCGGAATAGCCAGTAGAAAATCCTTTGCATGTTCTGACTGCAAGCATCCAATAACTGCTTTCTGACGAGTAGATAACACAAACTCCCTCTCAAGACCAGCAACCATCTTACTGTAAAACGCTTCCGCCAAAACTTTTTGTGGTTTTGAGGGGACGGTAGCATTCACAGCCAGAGAGTTAACATCAAAATCGGGTAGAGAGAGACTCAATGCACTGCTAGCAACATCAAGAATCTCATCCACAGGCACTGTGCCACAACTCCTAAGAATGTGGTTCTGAAGCTCAGAAGTCTGACAACGAGAGGCCACAAAAGCAAAAGTAGAGACATCAATGGCACAATAAATACCTAACCCACCCAGACGTAATGGGAGTGTCGATAGATGCCACTGCAAATCACCGAATCCAGGACCAGCAGAAACCACAATACCCTGGAGAACACTGCGGAGATGCCGATCAAAAGTCTTAGCTGCCTCTCTGAAAAGAGCTAGTGGACAAGTACGAATCGCAAAGACCAACTTAGAAAGCCCAGCACAAGCTCGTAAGAGCGCTAACTCACACTGTGGATCTTCCAAAATAGCTAAACGGTCCATCAAACTCATAGCCTTTTCAACACGCTTGCGAGCAAGGCCCATGACAAAGGATGAATCCGTCGACCGCACCCCAAGCAACTTGACCCCTGAGGCCGGGACAAATCTGAAGGAAAGAGACCGGGAGTGAAGCGACATGGATCCGTGATGGCCAAAATATCTCGTTTTAGCCACATTAAGAACCAACCCGTAAGAAGGTCCTTCTTCCGAATAATACCCAAAGCCGCCGCCACTGCTTCGTATCTCCGATCGAGTCCCGTCATCTAGGTACCAAGCCCGTAGTAATAACCCGACAACCGGACTGGATCCGTAAAATCGGGGATGCAACACTAGTGCAAAGAGAAGGGGACCCAAAGGATCGCCTTTGTTGGACCCCATGCTTGAGACCATATGTAGCCGTCCCCTAAATATAGCCTCGCAGGTTGACAATACAAGTACTCGACCCAAGGGGCAATAGCTGGGCAATGGATACGAACCTCTCTTAACATGGTAGTCCGATCAACCATGTTAAAAGCATTTTGAAAATCTACAAGTAGCATCGAAAGAGAAGTACTGTCCCTGTTAGCATAAACTATACGGTTGACAGCGTGCAAAATCGCTTCTGCTCCACCAGAAACACCAACCCCATGCTGAAAATCCTGTAAGTACCCTACCACATCTTTGGAAACTCCTTTCATTGCAATCTTGGAGACCAAGCGACGCCAAACCATCCCCACAGCTATAGGACGAATACTGTTATCCGGCTTGAGAAGTGGAGTAAGCGGAGCACTAGCAATGAATTCCGCTAACGGCTGTGGACATCGTCCCTGTAACCAAAGATTCACCACAGGAGTCAATGCATCTAGCAAATCAGATGATATAGCTGCTGCAGCACCACTCATGGCATCCAATAAATGCTGAGCTCGAAGACCATCACGACCACAAGAAGTACCTTTCGGAAATGACCTGATACATGACATTAGGGTGTCTCTCTCTATCACTAAAGGAGGCTCAGAAAAAGGAGCAGATGGTCTTACAGGTGGTTGTCGCATCGGGTGCTTCTCCTCTAATGCACATATAGTCTCCGCAGTATTGGAGGCAACTCCTGATGATGACAATACTTTTACCGCTGCAGCAAAATGTCCATCAGCAACTTTCTGCAAGCATCGGCGCACATTCTGAGAGGGGACAGATCTCTGTGGTGGCTGGATTGAAGGAGGCTCTATTACAGACAAGAGACGAAACATCCCACCAGGCTCATTCCATGTCGTCAAAGCATGGAGAACCTCCTTTCTCTTGAAGGTTTTTCTAGTACCGAACGGCGTTCCCGACGATTACGCGGAAAAAAACTTGCGAGTGTACGCGGCGAAGAAGAAGAGGCGAACCCAAGGCATAATTGAACCAGGATCGGCCGAAATATCCCAAAGAGCAGATTTCAGTGCACCAGAGAAAGCCAAACGACAAGCACGTGGTATACTTTTCACAGTACGAAAAGGTATACGGAATGCCTTATCAAGTAACGTCTCATCAAGAGAGGACGCAGCAACAAACGGATTAGGGGTATTATCGTCACCCCTCTCTGTTGTGGGTGTAAGATCTGTAGTGTTGGGCTTAGGGTGTGGTTGTGGTATGCCCACAATGACACATTCGGGTTCCCCATTCTCCATCAAAACAGGTGGTGGTATGGTAACATCTGGATGACGACATGGTATACCAAATGCGTGGATGCAAAGACAAATGCCACAAATCCATTTGTCTAATGACTTTAAGGAATCCTCTAGTGACAAAAAAAGTTCACGATCCTCCTTAAGTTCATCCCGTACCCTGTCGATACTCAACTGACAATCCATGTGTTGTTTATCGAAATGCGTGAAAATGTAGGGAACCGTAAATCCATTACTGTTTACTCTATTGGTGCATCCATGACGACCCTGGAAAGGACATTGAACACGCTTCTTAGGTGTTGGGTCACTGAACCCAGAAGAAGCAACCGAGAGGGCAAAACTTTTCTTCCCTCTCATAGCCAAATCCCGTCGAAAACTCAAAAAATTCAGTCGAACAAAACCCAAATCCTGAAATCGACAAATCCCAACTCCCTTAGAACAAACCCCAAATCGGCAAAACCAGATCCCATCATACAAATCCCATCATACAAACGGCACAACCAAATCCCCAAACAGCACAACCAAATCCCGTCGACAGTTCAACAAATTCCAAAACTCATACCACAAAATTCAAAGGTTCTAAACAATTAATAATACTAAGAATAATAATAATAGTAAGGATAAGAATTAAAATATATATACTGGAGGCTTTTGGCTTTTTTTTTTTTTTTTTTAAATGGCTTTTGGCTTGCGAGGCTGGTTGCTGCTACTGCTAAAGGTAGAAGGGCGCGGGTAGGGGTCTATACCAGGTTACATGGAATGTTGGTTGGGTCATTGGGTATAGTGGTGTTGGCGGTGTGAAAATCAGGATGGGTGGTAGGTGAATGATGATGTCGATGGTGGTGAGTGGGTGTTTGAGAAAATGGTGATAGAAGGGGTGGGATTGTGAGGCGATCGGAACTTCTTAGCATAGGTGATACATGGTGAGGGATTGGAGTGGTTTCCGAACAGTGGAGGTGTGGTGTGATTTGGAGAACGGTAGGGATCGGTGAAGAAATGGTGGAGGTGGTGGTAGAGAGAAACAGGTAATCGTGAGGGATTGGTGGTGGCGAAGGCAGTAACCAGTGAGTGTTGTTGGAAGGGGGTGGGGGGAGGAGCTGCACGAGTGGTGCTGCGTTGGGAGGTGCACGAGTAACCAGTGAATGATGTTATAGATCTGTTCTTTAAGTTGAACGATGGTGGTGGCGGCAGTGCTGGTCCAACGGTGGTGGCGGCAATGAGAGGTGGTGCCGGTGTTGCAAGGGTTGGGGAGCGAGTGGTGGAAGGTGGGTGGTGGTGCAGCACAAGAGGTGCTGCAGCACAACGATGTGAGGAAGAAGATGGTCGTTAATGTGTATTAATACAAGTTTTTTTTTTTTTTTTTATGATTTCAAGTTTTCAACCAACATTCACTAAATCTGTATTAATACAATTAACAAACCAATTTACAGTCCACGCTAAGTTTTCATTAAAATATATACTCGCCATCAAATTAATAAAAAAAATTACTTGCCAACTTTAAACTATAGTGGCCAGCTTATTGGGCTTTTATAACAACTTTTCAAAATTGAAAGCCTCTGAAACAAACATTTATGTTTAAGTAGTTTCTTTGACAGGTTGACATTATTGTTAAATTTCATGAGTATGTTGAGGTGAACAAATAAAGACTAAAACACAAAGCAATGACAACGATATTATATAAGTACACATAAGAATTTACACGTATTCCCTATACTCTGATTCCAGTGGATAAAATGGATCTCCATCATTTTAAATATCATTCTAGTGGATTAGTGGTACATACCTCATAAAATATATCATTTTAAATATCATTCTAGTGGATTAGTGGAACATACCTCATGATACATATCATTCTTTGGTTGTAATTCAATGCAGATCCAGTGACAATAGCCCATTGGATTTGCTCCTACAATTGTCGTTGCACCTGCGAGCAATTAGTAAGCCTTAATATGATCCATTCCAAGTGCCGAATTAAAATCCAAAAATTTAAATACCCAATCTTGAAAATCGTCTCAACTAACACTTAAGTGTCACGTAACCTATTTTACTGATCTCCAAACAAAGTTTTGCATCTAAAACATGCTATGAAGAGAAAAAGGAAAACTTATAAAAATGAAATGAAGATATATATTGTGTAAACATCTCTTTATTCCATCTTTTTACCTATGGTTCTTGTGTCAGCCTGTTTTATGACCAATGAGATGCCATGACCTAGGGCCCGAAGCGGAATAAGGAGAGGAGAATACGAAACACCGAAGCAGGTCCGTGGCATTCTAGAAGAATGTGGACCACATACGGACAGGGGACCCAAGGGGTGTCAAGGTCAAACTGAGGGCACGATAAGGAATAAGGGATGGGGTGTACAGGATCCGGGCCACGGAACCCTAAAGGGACAGGTGTGGAAAAGCTGACTGAAAGATGGTAGGCAGATCAACGGATGGAAAGAAGGGGTGGAGGATATAAAAAGAAACAGTGAACCTAAGATAGAGAGAGGGAGAGAGAGAGAGAGAAAAAAAAAAAAAAAAAAGAGAAGAGAAAAGAAAAGAGAGTTGAGAAGAGATTTGAGGGAGGGGTCCAGGAGGAGCGGACTGCCCTTGTCAGGGTCGATGCCGAGGATGTCACACTGATCGCTCCCCAGATCGCGGAACTTGGAAAAGATCTCAGAAGAAACACCAGTGTATATACGGGACAGCAAATCCATAACCCAACCTGGAACAGAGACAGATAGATATATTAACACAGGGGTCGTCAGGTCAACAAATCAAACAACCAACCGCACTCACCTCTTCTAAGGAAATGGAATTGCCTTAAGGATACTTCTGGGGGGAGGTCCGCGAAAAGAAAATTTCCCGAAACATAGAGGGGGTAGTGGTGTCATACTTTGTCGGAGGTGGTGATGCAGAGAACGAAGGATTTCTTCCGCGGACGCACGTACACAGAATGATTGGTGCCCAATGCTCCCAAACTTGGTGCTTTTCTTTATGAAGTAGTGGGTAGTGATGTTGTGAAGACAAATCTGCGGAGTATTGGATATGTTGTAGTAATTAGCGGCATAGAGAGTGGAGCAAGAAATTTGAATGAGTAATTAGTATAATTTTTCTATCTCATAGCTCTGCATAGTTGCTAATATTTTTTAAAATAATTTAATATAATGATACAACCCAAACAATCA
Source organism: Coptis chinensis (assembly GCF_015680905.1). Classification (NCBI taxonomy): domain Eukaryota; kingdom Viridiplantae; phylum Streptophyta; class Magnoliopsida; order Ranunculales; family Ranunculaceae; genus Coptis; species Coptis chinensis. The sequence continues at coordinate 68,717,215 of NC_141457.1, read as the reverse complement.
ATTAACTTAATTTAGTTTTTAGTTCATCAAACCTACATGTCCAATCGAACTATGATCTAGAGCCTAAAGGTCTTTATACTTCCGTTTGGGCCGGATCATATAAGGCTAGAAGCTAGCAATGCTGCAGAAAAAGAAGATTTGTTACCAAAAAAAAATAATAATAAGAAAAAAAAAATAATATATATATATATATATATATTGCAATGTAGTCCCATAGGAACCATAAATAGAAACACGTGTCATATTTGCAACAATAGATATTTTAGGCTCAATATAAGAGCATTCCCAATGCAAACAGTTTTGAAGGGAAATAGCAACTTGTCACCTTTATGAGCCAAAAACAATGGCCCAATGCAAGGGTGACAATGAGGGTAGAACTTGCTACTGAGATAGTTGCCGACTTGTAATCTTCGGACATAACTTTTTATTCCGTCTCACGTGTTTTTTCATTTTTTTTTTCTTTCGGACGGGATGTTTTATTCCATCCGGCGTGTTTTTTTTCGATATTTTTTCATTTTTTTATATTCAGATGGAATAAAACATTCCATCCGAATTTTAAAGTCACATTTGTATTGGGCAATCCCTAGTAATTTCTCTCGAAGAAAGTAACTATGAAAGAAAATAGTTCTATGTGGAGGTAACAAAGGAACCTAAAAGAACCTAGTTAGAAAACATTTGGGAAATATTTTCTGAAAACCGAGCAAGTATTACTTAAGGCTTTTTCATAAAAAATGTGCATCTTTGGACTCTATATTTATTAGCCAATACGGTAATACATGCATAATACGCACACACATCACAATAACCTGGATTAACTTACGAAAATAATATTGTCGCACTCACTCGCACAAAGAGAACAATAACCTGAAGCCTAGGTGATTTTGCTTTCGATAATTCGATCAAATGTGGAAATTTAGGGGAGATTTAAGGGAGTTTGGAAACTAGGGAAAGAAGACAGAGTTTGGTGAACGTCTAAGTGAGCCATCACAAGTATAGTAGATTGGTAGATGCCTTTTTATTGAAGGCCAACCCGCAGTTCAAATGGTTCAAATGATAATCATGCATCGCAAAACTACTGGTTCTTACATGACTGCAGAAATGAAAACCGTCTAGTTGACCAATCTATGTTGTTGCCACAATATGATCTCAACCATAACAACCATTGCTCTCAGTATAATCTCATCTTGCATCCTGGGTGCCGTTAAACCATACCTTAATCAATGACAGCTTTGTAACCATTAAAACACACAGAGAAAGAGGACCACGTATGTATGACAAACAAAATTTAAAAACTGCTAAGAAAATTCAATTAATTCGTATGGAGAGGAACCAACCAAACATTAACATGTTATCAGAACCGAAACTTATTTTGAAACATTAACAGTTGTGCATGTACAAAGAGACTAGATAAACTCGAGTGATTTTTTGCTCCCAGCGGGATTTGCTCCAAGAGCTCCAAGGGAAATAGGAATCAACCAAGTGTCCACTGAAAAGGGTCAACAGTTATCAAATTTCCACCTTAATATATGCTTCCTGATTTACCCCCCCACCTTAAAAAAATAAAAGAAAAAAACTTAACCAATTACAAAATCTAGTTTTTGGTCTTAATTGTTGGGAAAAAAAAAGGAATAAAAAACTTGAAGTGCTTAACTAGTGACACTTCTTTCAAACTAAAAAAGATAAAAAAAATCTTTAGCTAATGATGGGAAGAACTCCTATATATTTTTCAATGAGATTTTTTTAATTCTTTTTCTTTTTATTTATTTCTATTTTTAGTGGGGGCAAATCAGGAAGTTTTTTCTAAAGAAGGAATTTGATAACTGTCCATCTCTTTTTAGTAGACACGTGGCTAGTTCCTGTTTCGCTTAGAGCTCTTGGAGCAAATCCCGCTGGGAGCAAAAAATCACTCGATAAACTCTATGTTTGGAGCGTTCCTAGTCTATAACAAGCTACTTCTGATTTAATCGATACCCTAAATCATCATTAAAAACTCAAGTTTTCAGCCATTTAGAAGCCATGAAGTACCCCCTTATATTCGTTTCCCAATCCCAAAATGAAACCTCCCTGCATCTTTTCCATTGAATGCATACTCGAAACGTAGAAGCCCCAAAGGTGAGTGCCAATGGACACCAGTTCCATACCCGTATCCATTCCCAGGTTTTAACCTTGTACCAGCAGGGTCATCAGGAACCATTGGCCCTGATCCAAGATCACTTCCATAGTCAGCAGATATTACCCCTTCTAATGTCTTAACAATTGGGATCGGAACTTCTGCACTACCAACCACAAAGGATCGACCAGAGCCCACAGCGCCTTCCTCATAACCTCTGACACTGTCAGTTCCACCAATAGCAAAGGCCTTGTGGGCAGGAAAACTGCCCACCAGATGACCACCAGTCAAACTCAAAACAAGGCGAGCAAAACCAAGTTCAATTTCCTTTCTAGCGCGAGCATTTACTTTGTTGAAGCACAGCCAACTGGGCATAATAGGAAGGCCTTGTTCCATGTTAAACAATATATTTGAAGGACCGTGAGTACCAAAATCATAGTACTCGGCCTCAAGTTTGCTAACTAACATGTGATCGTGAGTATTACCACTAGCAGTAAGTGGACTGCCATAACAATCTTCAGTAAGATAACGCCCAAACTCATCACGGGCACCAGCACGTTGAAGAATTACCCCAGCCATTCCTCTCCAATTTGGCTGAAAACGCCGACTGATATCAAGACCAGCTGTTAAAAATTCAAAAGTTGGGTTTCTCCTATTATGAGGCACATTACCATGAACAAGTGCCCCTGAGGATATCGAGTTCTGAACGAAGACTGATTTAGATATGCACTTGTCGGTTCCGTCAATCCATGGATCAGTATACTGTTACGTAAACGAATGTGGAAGCATGACAATTGGATAAAGAAGATTGAATGTGGTGATAGAAATTGACAAAAAACAAATCAATTAAAACACTTACCAATACAAAGCGAATAACCAATAGAAGTGGAGACGAGATTTACGTGGTTTGGCATTAGCCTAATCCACCAAGCAAAAGAGGAGAATTTTACTAATCAAGAGATAAACAAATAGAGTACAATCACTCACAAACGAATCCCGAAGAATTCACAAACTCTCTCTCACAAATTGAACCTTCCAAATCCCACCAACTGGTCTCGTATTTATAGAGGTGTGTATCAAATTAGAATCCTATTTAGAATAGGAAACCAAAACCTTAACTGTGTGGTTTATCCAAATCTGAGTCGTATACCAACAATTATCCACCTCGGTGAAAGATTTATCCAAATCTAAGCCGATTAACCGAATAGCAAATCCCCTCTTGAAAGCACAAATGTCCGAAGGACCAAACAAATAACAAAATGTCTCGAAGGACCAAACACGACTGTACCACATAGTGGCTGCCTACGTACCCTTATTAAAAGATCAAGCCGACCGTAGTTCACCAATGCCCTTAAGAGCCAAATCATCTCAAATGAAGGATATGAATCAAATTCAAACAATGTTGAAACTTGATTCCATAAACCACTTTGGTTAACATATCAGCTAGGTTCTCCTTGGTGTCTATCTTAGTGAGTAAGATATCACCCTCCTCTAAAATTTCTCTGACAAAGTGAAAATGCACATCAATGTGCTTCGTACTGGCATGATGAACTTGGTTCTTGGCCAAATATATAGCACTCATGCTATCACAGTAAATCTCGAAATGACCTCGCATGATACCCAAGTCATCTAACAAACCCCTCGCAACCAAATAGCCTCTTTCACGACCTCGACCGCCATATATTCTACCTACCTCGTAGACAATGCAATCAGATCTGCAAAATAGACCTCCAACTTACCGGAGCACCAGCTAAAGTATATACATACCCAGTAGTGGACCGGCGCTTATCCAAATCACCTGCATAGTCAGAGTCCACATAACCCACACAAAGCTTACTAGTATCCCTCTCAAACATCAAACCAACATCTACAGCACCAAGAATATATCGTAGAATCCATTTCACAGCTTGCCAGTGTTTCTTCCCGGGGTTATGCATATATCTACTAACAACACTAACAGCTTGTGAAATGTTTGGCCTAGTACACACCATCGCATACATCAAACTACCAACAACACTTGCATATGGAACATGAGTCATGTACTTACGCTCCTCATTGGAACTCGGAGACATAGTATCACTAAGTTTAAAATGAGGGGCAAGAAGTGTACTCACAGACTTAGTGTTCCCATCAATACCAAACTTCTGTAGTACCTTCTTCAAATATGTCTTTTGAGACAAACAAACTATGCCTTTTGCTCTATCTCTCTGAATCTCCATGCCAAGAATCTTCTTAGCTTCACCCAAGTCCTTCATCTCAAATTCTGAAGACAAAAGGTGTTTAAGCTTATCAATCTCAGTCTTGCTTCTTGAGGCTATAAGTATATCATCAACATACAAGAGCAAGTAGATGAAAGAACCATCTGGACTAGGTGAAGACGCATCAATCTCCACCTGCTGCAATACCTCTTTGGCCATACTCTCCACCTGCTGAGAGTCAGCAGACTTCAACATAGAAGCCTCATCAAATGTCACATCTCTACTCAAAATGAATTTCTTATCTTTCGGATCCCATAGCTTATATAACCTTTAACTCCACTTTTCAGACCCACAAAGATAGCTTTCTTTGTTCTAGGATCCAACTTACCATCTTTGACATGAAAGTAAGCAGGACACCCAAACACACGAAGGGAATCATAATCCTGAGCAAGTTTACCAGACCAAACCTCCATAGGAGTTTTACCTCCAATTGCAGCCGAAGGCAACCTGTTAACAAGGTAGCATGCATAACTCATGCACGGCCCGGTTTAAAAACGTTTTGCCCAATCCAAAGATTGGACAACATACACACCGTGACTTTCTCCATTAGAGTACGGTTCATACGCTCAGCTACCCCATTATGTTGCGGCGTACCTTTCACTGTGAAGTACCTCTCTATTCCCTCATTCTGACATACTTGCAAGAACGGATCACTTGTATATTCACCACCATTATCAGTTCGGAGTCTTTTGATCTTTCTGCCAGTCTGAGTTTCAATCAACTTCTTCCACTTCACAAAGATATCTAGGACTTCATCCTTGTTTCTCATGGTATATACCCACAAACGCCTAGAGTAATCATCAACAAAGGTCACATAATAATGTTTGTTCCCTCCAAGAGATGCATTCCTAGAAGGACCCCAAACATCCGAATGAACATAATCAAGGGTTCCACGCACGCGGTGGATAGCGGTGCCAAACTTTACCCTTGTCTGCTTGCCCAGAACACAATGCTCACAAAAATCCAACTTACATGTCTTAGCACCTTTCAACAATCCTTGCTTTATTAACGTTTGCATGGACTTCTCACCTGCATGTGCAAGACGCATATGCCATAATCTGGTGGCCTCCTTAGCAACTGCCTCGAATACTTTCGATGAATGACTACTTCTCTACTAACTGCACCACCCTTCAAATAGTACAAGTTATTCTGACGTATGCCTTTCATGATAACCATTGCTCCAGAAACTATCTTTAGAACACCACTGTCAATGACTACCTTGTAGCCCTTAGCTTCCAAAGTACCAACAGAGATAAGATTCTTCTTCAAAGTGGGAACATATCGAACATCTTTTATTTCCTTAACTGTTTCATCATACATCTTGAGACGAATATTACCCATCCCCATAACGCGACAGGGTTGATCATTCCCCATCAACACATCACCACTTTCAAGCTCCTTGAAATTTGTAAACCACTCCCTTATGGGACAAACATGATAGGTAGCACCCGTATCCAAAATCCAATGACTAGAATCAATGAAACAAATACTCGATGTAACAAGAAAAGATAAATTTGAACTATCAGAATCATTACCTCCTTGAGCAATGTTAACATTAGATCATTTTACGCTTTCGATCTGTCACATGCGCTTGTGTTTCAACTTCTTGCAGTCCTTCTTCCAATGTCCAACCTCATGACAAAAGCACACTCATCACACGGGCTAGATTTCGCCCTCTCGACTTGGAACGAGATTTACTTCTTCCACCACCAGAGTTTGGACGGTCATTAGACCTCCCTCTTACCACAAAAGCAGTGCTCGTCGACTCTCTTGACTCCTTTTCATTGTTGTTCATCATATCCCAACTTGTCAACGCAGACTGCACCTCATAATAGTTCAAAGTTTTATTCCCGAACATAATGGTGGTTTTTATATGCCCATACTCCTCCTTGGGAAGAGATCTCAACAAATGGAAAGCTTTGTCTTCATCCTTCGTTTCTTCTTCAATGTTCAACAAATCGGTAAGTAACTTGTTAAACTCGTTCATATGCTGAGACAATGAAATACCTTCTTTCTTTCTCATATCATACAACTTTGATTTCATAAAGACACAATCTTCTATTGTCTTATCTAAGTACTTCTCTTCAAGGATTCTCCAGATTTCCTTGGCCGAAGTCTCATTGAGAACAAGGTACTTCACATCCCTAGCCAAACACGATCTTATGATACCACAAGCTCGCCTGTTTTTCTTAACCCAAACACTCTCCTCTATATCCGATGGTTTTTCGTCTAACACATTATCCAAGTCTTGTTGGCATAGTGCATCTATAACTTCACAACGCCACATACTAAAATTGTTAGATCCATCAAATTTCTCCACATCAATCCTTACATGGTTAATATTCAAAGTCGTATGAGGTGATTTCTCCTTAGACGTCATAGAAGTAGTACCCGATGGAGGATCCGTCGCCATACTTTCTCAAACTTTCATATACCACAAAACAATCAATAAACCAACAAAAGAAGCCCTAGGTAGAACCTTGGCTCTGATACCAATTTGTTACGTAAACGAATGCGGAAGCGTGACAATTGGACAAAGAAGATTGAATGTGGTGATAGAAATCGACAAAAAACAAATCAATTAAAACACTTACCAATGCAAAGCGAATAACCAATAGAAGTGGAGACGAGATTTACGTGGTTTGGCGTTAGCCTAATCCACCAAGCAAAAGAGGAGAATTTTACTAATCAAGAGATAAACAAATAGAGTACAATCACTCACAAACGAATCCCGAAGAATTCACAAACTCTCTCTCACAAATTGAACCTTCCAAATCCCACCAACTGGTCTCGTATTTATAGAGGTGGGTATCAAATTAGAATCCTATTTAGAATAGGAAACCAAAACCTTAACTGTGTTGTTTATCCAAATCTGAGTCGTATACCAACATATACATCATCCCAAAAGTAGTGTTAACTGCGTTCCTTTCACACGATACATTTACCTCGTGCTTTCTTCCAAATGCATTTTTATCAAACTACGCGAGTTTTCCCACTAGTCCTGATATCAAACCATTAATTGAAAATCCACCACCAGTAGTAAAACCACTATTTACACTCTCAACAAGGTCCATCACCAGATCAATCTTTTTTCCACTACCATCTGCATATAGCAAGGGAAGAATTCGAACATCATCCATGATTCCCATATCATATACAACCTGTACTTCTCTTTTAGCTTATTCCAAACTAAACACCTCCCCCTTCTTGGTCTTAAGTCGATGAAGAATAGTTTCAGGCCTGGTATTCCCTTGAGTAGGCTTCAAAGTATTCCTATCAAAAAAACGTAACTTAATTTCATTCACCTCAGCTTCTGAAACTTTCAACCTAACAACACCACCAGAAAGAACTTCAATACCGGAAACGTTTCCGGTATTGAAGTTCTTTCCGGTATTCATTTTGCTATATCTAATGTTATATCTGAATAAGGTTAGTACTCAAACTATTGAGATTGGATATTAAGTAAGAACTTTAGTTTCGCACCCAAATCAAGGACATCAGCCTACTTAAGTATGAGGAACTCACTTTTTGCAGTTTTTCTAATAAATACAACAACAAACAGTAGAATATGGAAATCTTTACACAAGTTACGGAATGTGAAGATACTCAAGGAGGTTTCGTGCCCTGATTCAGCGGTATGAAACATTTTAAATTAATCTCACTTTTGTATGGGCATTGCACTAGTATTTATAGTATATGGTGTTCCTGTCACTGTTGATTTATATCTCAGATTTGTTTTGCATTTGTTTTGCTAAGTCATTTTGACTTTTCCATAGAGTAATAAAATTAAGCTATGTAAAAGATGGTTCCTATGATGTTCTTATCTATCTTGCAGATCGAGGGTACTTGTAATCTCTGTTCGCATATTGATGACATGCATGCTGAAACTTTGGGTGGGAGATTGTCCATACTGAATGAATCTCAAGCTGCTGCTGTGCGTGGTTGTATATTGTCAGCTCGTGTCGTGAAGCTGATGAGAGAAGCCTATGGCTTGGATTATAGGAATAATGCCTCACTTTGTTCTTTTGGGGATCTACTCTTATTTGGCAACGATATGTGCTAGAACTATAGGCTGACCTCTGTGGAGCTTGTTGCATTTGAAAGTCAGATTTTTGTTGTTGTTATTGTTGTTGTTATGATTGTAGGATATATACATATGAGTGTATAACCATATATTATGGTTTTAGTGATTAATACAATTAGAATTTGAGTTTAAGTTGTCTTTGCAAATATTTGAATTCCAATATTTGTAGTGAACAGGGTAATTCAGAAGCCACTGCAGGACAAAAAAAAAACCAAATAACAAGTCAGTGATAGCGTGCAGTGGAGTCATCTTATTAATGGCTTGCACTTTAGGCTATAAGTGGTTCAGCAGCCATAGCTTGTCAGGGATGCTATGTTTGACTTGGCAGCAAAGATAGCAGGAGCTTCAATAGCTTGCACCACAACGCTATTATAGATCTTTCATAACTTTCTTTGGAAGCTATCGTTGCTATCTTTTGTTGTTGTTAACTGTACCAAATACTCCATTCTCTCTATACCAACTATCGATGGAATGTCTCAAATCATTCAAATGCTTCTTGTTAACAGTCTTATTCCAATACCCTTGATAAAATGAATCTTGAAAATACTTTGATGGAAGTTGATTTGCTCCTTCTAATACTAATCCTTTAAAGTCTTTAACCAATACCCTTTCTTCTTCTTTATCTTTTATTATCTCAGTAGCCCGACTAAACAAACTGTCTTTAAGATTTCCTAAAGAGTTATGGTTTTGTTCACTACCACGATGATGATTAGTTATCGATGAGACGAAACGATCAAGGGATTCTTTTGTTTTGTTAAGATTTAAGGATATGGAACAAAAAGGTTCGGGACCGTTAGAGAAGTCTAGAAAGGGAGAAGAAGTTGTTAGGTTTTGGGAAGGTGGAGGAGAAAGGCATGGGATCTTGATAGAAGAAGAGGTGAATCTAAGATCTTGGTTTCTCTTCTTCCCCATTGTTGAGTTCTGTTAATAGGTCCGACGTTAATCAGAGAAGAAAAACCAGAGAGTTTCTATAGGTTTCGAGGTCCCGCCCTATAACTTCGATTCTATAAGAGGTCACATTTCGGATCTAGCAATTTCCGAAAAAATAAAAAGGGAAAGACAACTAGACATGTCTACACAGGGTTCTGTCCTAGGGTTTTGCTCTCAACAACTGAACACCAAGGCAGAAACTACAGAATTTCAACCAATATATCGGAGCAATGATTTTTCCAGTATATATTGTATCAGATATCGGAAAATATCAGACTGATAATCTGATATAATGAGAACAAGACAGAAACTGAAAGAAAGATGAGAATTAATTAGAAATATACTTGTAGAGCCCGTACCTGTACAGCTATTCTCAACTTAAGAAAGCTTATGACACAGCTCTGAAAAACAAATTGTGCTTTCATTTTTCTGTTTGGAGTTCCAACAAAGGAACTCTGTAGTACAAAAAAGATTGGGGTTACAATTATGTCCCAACATTTTATTGGTAAGTACAAACGAATCAACAAATGGAGATTTATAATAAAAGAAATCATGCCATGGAGTTCCTAGGAAAGGCTTCAGTGCCCTCACCACCGAACTGGTAATTTTTGTGCACTTCAAGCAACAGTTCTCTACATGGTACAACAGCCCTGAGTTTCATACAGGCCAAGAAAGCCCCTGAAAGCTTCCTGTGAAGACTATAGGCTTCATCTGGAGGTGGTGTCAGTCTATGCTTCAGCATTGTTGCCCCAAGGTTCGAAACACTTTGAGTAATGTTGGTAGAGCAGAAGTCGTACCCACCTGGCTTTGAAAATGGAAGCCCGACAACAAAACCAGCCTGAACGTGGGCCTCCAATAGAATCTCTGACTCCATTCCTGTGAGAAAACCAAGCCTCCGTGACATCTCAAGCACCACATCTCGGTCAGAGTTTGCGCATGCAAGCACCTGAACCAATAGACACTAAACATTTATATCCATCATCTTCATAACACAACAAAGAATTTTCATGAAATAGCAAAGTGAACTTGCCATTTTTAGGTAGTCATCAACAAAATTCTTCGGGTAATCTCGAGCTGCCCCAAAGTCAATGAGATTGATCATATTCGTTTCTTCATCATATAAGAAATTGCTCCAGTTAGGATCAGTCTGTATGAGAACAAGACAGGGAAATGATACATAAATAAGTTGGAACGAGAAAAGTTAAATAGTCACAGATTGTTCGATTGCACAGTTGAATAGTTTGGTAAAGGAGAGCAATTAAAACGCTAAACAAATAATTACAGAAGAGTAAGAAGAAGTTACAATATTGAATCTACATGTGTCACAATAACCAGTGGAAAAAGATAATTTTTCTTTTTTCTTTTCCTTGGGACCAGTACGAGAACTGAAATTTTCTTTTTAGCAAAAAACAGTTCAAGGATTCTTTGGAACAGAGTCCAAAGAGTTATGATTTCAGAAACTGAAACATTCCGTTCCTCAAAATATACTTATATGTCATCCCACATGACCTCAAATTAGTTTGATGGCAAATTCGTACCAAAAAAGAATACGTGATCCAAACTTTAGGGATCAGCTAAGCAATCATGTTCCTCCGTCTTATTCTTCCCAAAGCCATAACTCATGGTAACTCAAGGTCAACCTACTCTCACCACCTAAGTCCACGCCGTATTCAATCTGCCCTTCTTTATTATAAACTTCGTCAGATATTGTTTTTTATTTGCAAGTTACCAGTTTACGCTGTATGTCGACCAAGCCATCTCCACTAGACTTTCTTAATTAGTGACCTATGGGATACGGAGATTAGTCCACATTCATGGAAACTTCCTTGATTATATCCTACACATACACTTACCACTCATTCTCATCACAGCCCACTGCTGATTCTTGATTCCCTAGCATTCTGCCACATGGCACATAGAGGTAGAATTGATATCACTGCCCTATCTGACTATCTCATAAAGCTTGCAGTCTTAATTATTTTTGCATAGATTTAATGCATGATTTTCTTTTGAACTTTTAAGTTTTAACTACTACTATAGATTTTATGCATTGTAAGTGAGTACAACCAATGTTTTTAAGTGCAAATCAGCCAAGACACTCTAAGAAAGGATTTTGGGGAAGAAAAAAGACAGAGAAGTGGGATAATAGGTTATAAGATCAAGACTGGACCTCTGAAGGCTGCCTACGTATCAAAGTGTGATCAAGTCTCTACGCTCTGAAGCTTTATGTAGTTTAGAAGGAGAAGAATTACCACTTTAGAAATCAATTAGAATCCTTCTAAAACCTTTGTTGTAATTCTCTATCCCTTCTAAATACAGTTGAAATGGTATTTAAATCTTTACTTTGAAAAGAGAACTACCCCCTCAAAAAGTCTTCATAATCATTCTAATAAACATCATTGGTCTTTACCAAAGTGCCTAACAACAAAGAAGTGTGTAGACAGAACCAAGAAACTCAAAAAATAAAAAACACAAACGAGGACTTACTTGCATGAAACGAAGGACAAACAACTCCTTCAGAGTCAGCTCAAGCAACTTTTTTCCAACATAATCACGAGTCTTCTGACTTAATACTGCAACCTTATCAACAGGAACTCCTGTCTCAAGAGAGAATCAACATCTGTTATGCTAAACTAAGGAACTGCCATGTTCACGATGAAAGAAAATTGACACTGGAACAATTAAAGTTTAAACCGCTGTATAGTCATGAGTAGCATACAAATACTTTTAATCCTTGTTATGACTCTTTTGCTAGAAAAAATGCAAAGGAAATATTTAATCATCGTGATTACCAGAGACAAGTTCTGTCGTTATAACTCTTCTGCTACAAAGATCGTCAATGACTATAGGCACATATATTCCTTCATAGTTGGACAGAAGATCACGGAACCGTTTTTGGTTTATTGCCTCCAATTCATAGTTGCACTCACGAGATAATTCCTCCTTAGCTACCTGCAAAGATTCAAGGCGAAACTTTAAAATGCATTCTATAAGTGGTATAAAATGAAGTATTTTGTGATACTGTCCAGTGGCCTACTGATCAAGCCTTGGAGGTTTGGGCCCAAGTTCTTGGGATCAAATCCCACCTTCAGCTGGAACCCCATTAAGATTTGGGGAAACAAAGTTGTAACTATCATCAAAAGGTATTTGGTGACACTGTCTTAAATCGGTAGAATCATATCACATATACCAAGGAAACACTGAATATAAACTTTAAATCCGATAGGGAAACTGGAACAAAGGGACAGTTTAGTCTGAAACTTCAACATTTCAAAATTTAGGATTCCAGTAGATTTCTACAAAAAAAAATGCCACTCCAGTACGCACCGGCATTTACCTTCATGGCACTATCAAGATAAAGCCCTTCCGGAATAAGATTTGTATAATCCAAAAGCAGCTTCACATTCTCAATATCACTTCCAATGCTGTCTGCCACACCAGGATATTGTATCTTCATTGCAACCTGCATACCATCCTTTGTGACCGCTCGGTGTACCTGAATATTGCTTCTGACAGGTAAGGGCCAGAAAATAGATAGCAGATGCAATTTAAAACTAAAGAAAATCTAAACCACTGTAAGAAGTATAGCAACCTTAAGTACAAAGTATTCAATAAAGGACAGGTATGGGTAAGAACTTGCATGTGTGACTAATTGAGATGTCATATACAAATACACCTACTGTGGGGATAGAAAATCTTGGGATGCAAATCTAGGAAGATAACAAAAGACAAGCACACCACATGCAGTATACGCAGTTCATAAAGTGAGACAGTCGTGAAATTTTTTTGAATCAACAAAGTATAAATCAAACTTTTATCTGTACAAAATCACTCTCTTTGCATTACAGTTTATCCAAAGGACGAAAAAAAATAGAACAAGTCAAGTATATGTACAAAGCAACATCATTACAATAAGGCAAGTCAATTGAACTAACATGTGAGGGACGCATTCCACTAGCTACATCACTTCATAAGATGGTATTCGGTTCTATCTTTCAAAAACTTTTCTACGTACTGAAAATAAGACTGCATAATCAAATTACCTGACCTATACTAGCAGCAGCCAATGGCTCATAATCAAAACTCTGAAGCTTTGATGTCCAGTTGGTTCCTAATTCAGCGGCCAGAACTTCATTGAGTTGGCTCTTAGGCATAACATCAGCCCCTTGACGGACAATATCCAAAGCTGCCAAAATCTACAAGTGGATGAAAGAAAAAGTTAAATTCGCAAGCAATTAACAGCATTCAGAGTCTTTCCCAATCTTGCAGACAAAGTAGAACATATGCATTAGAGCAGGAAATTGACCTCTACAAGAGTATCTAAATTAATATAAGTGTACAAGTGGAAGGCCTGTCCAGCATTGCAGTCAATAGAAGTAATAAAAGGCTCTCCTTCTTGGTGGAAAACAATGTCTAAATATGCAAGAAACCAAAACAAATTTACCCATTCTCACTATACTTTTAGCAGTTTCAGAGCTCAGAAGCTTTAGTTTTCAGTAGTTTCACAAGTCCTTTAAGTATTTACTCAACATATTTCTTTCCCACAACACAACAAATCAACTCCTTAAAAAGATAAGAAGTGCCAAACAATGTCATAAAGGACTTCTCAAAACAATAACTAGCGCAAACCACCTGGTTACACAACAACGAAAGCCTCCCGCTAAAAAGATATGAGGCCTATAAAACAATATCAACTAGAAATAAACAAATACAAATTCTAGCTACATAATTTACAGTTCACCAGCTTGACTATCAAATTATGCATGTAATCCATTTACACACTAACATGAATGTAATTAAGTAACAGACTAATAGTTAATCAACAAAATACCGGTGCAGGTACAAGAGATTCATCCTGTATACTCAACATCTGCCCCAACTTAAGTGCAGCTCCACGCATTCTACACAATCCAAGTGCCAAACGCTCCGCATTTTGTTCAGACAAAAAGGGTGATAAAGCCGATTGTTTATCTTCTGTCATAGGTGTTCCATACACAAGCCTTTTCGTAGACTCTTGTAATGTCCCCCATGCTAGCCCCGCTCCTAAACCCGCAAACCTTGACAACACATGTCTACTAATCAGTAACACATACATAACTAAATAACAAAGTAGAGGACAAGTAAAATTTTCAATGCCATACCCAAGGGCTCTACTGAAAGGTGTTGAGGGAACTCTCCTCTCTCTAGGCTTCCTTCTCTTTCCAGCTGGCACCGTAACCGGCCCCACATCATTTTCAACACCAACAACATTTGATTCCAAAACTACCCCTTCTATCTTCTCTGTGACCGGTGTTGATGTTTTTTCTTCATGTGTGAAGTAAACTATTGATTCTTTTGTTGGAATAGGTGGTAGTTGAGAAACGGTTTTCTGTTGGTGGATTTTTTGGCCTTTAGTGAAACCAATTGTGTCTGTGAATAATTTTTTAAGAGAAGAGGATATTAAGGTTTCTAGATTGGTACTTGTTTTGGCACTAGTTTGTTTGGCGTATTCTTTCGCTATTAGATTTACGCCGTTAACTAGTCTTCCAATGTCTCGAAACGAGGAGGGAGATGTCATGGTTATGGTTGGTGTTTGTTTTTTTTGGCAGTATGCGTGGGCACGCTATTTTAGAACTGGTTCATGGGTGCTCCAAAATGTGGTGTATTGGATACGTACGTGTACGTTGTTACGAGCCACACACGGACCCTGGGCTGGTATTTCAGTCAAATTAGTTGTTGAAAGTACTAAGGAATGAGTGAATGAGCGGTATGTGTAAAATCTCAATTCCCAAATAAAGAAACAAGGTTTTTGGTTTTAACTCGGTTGAGTTAAACTCCCTCCCATCGACCCATATCACATAATCTCTCTATTATTTAGGTCTCGTTAAATGACCTTTCTATTTTCTAAAAAAGAGATAAAATCTGGTCTGTTTTTATTTCCCATTTTATCTTATTTCCTTTTTTACCCTTTTGGGATTGAAAATTTCCCGACTATATGTAAATGTATTTTTACATAGTCATATATATATGTAAAACTATATTTGCATAGTCATTGAAACTATCAAAACTTAAATTTATATAGTAACTTTTGGGATTGAAAATTTCCCGACACATGACAGAATATATGTAAATATATTTGCATAGTCATTGAAAATTTCCCGACTATATGTAAATGTATTTTTACATAATCATATATATGTAAAATTATATTTATATAGTCATTGGAGCTATGAAAACTTAAATTTACATAGTACCTTTTGGGATTGAAAATTTTTCGACGACACCATACATAATATAAATTTAAATTTTCCTATGAAAAAAAAATCATATGAAAGTTTAAATTTAAATAGGTTAAGAAGATTGTGTAATTTTATACTGTCGTGGACAGAATATAAATTTAAATTTTCCTATGAAAAAAAAATTTCATATGAAAATTTAAATTTAAATAGGTTAAGAAGACTGTGTAATTTTATATTGTCATATGTAAATACAAATTTACATAGGATGACGTCAGCCCGGTTTGTCCTTAAACCGAAATTATAAGTAAAGATTGATGACGTCAACCCGGTTTTCACAGGGGTTTTTTTGTTTGTTTTGGCTTTGATATTATGTTTTAAATAATAGGGAGGTTTTATGTATTTGTTCGCTTACAGGGGGTTTTTGTGCAACCATTTAAGTACCAGAGAGATTAAACCCATTGTCTGATTCCCAAATCACACTGAAATTTCTACTATCAGTGACACTCTCCATACCCAATTATTATAGGTTGCAAAGTCTCAATTCCTGAATATTTAACCCCAAATCTTCTTTGTTCAAAACAACTCTATAAGACATAATTTTTTTATAATCACTCACAAAGACAAATTTCGGGTGAAAATAACCCTGAAAACCAATTATCGCATGAAAATAACCCTTAAGGACAAATGACCCAGATTTGAAATAAATATTTTTTGATTTTACCTTTTATGTCATTTTACTATGAACAATGAGTGTTTATACCTTCTGCTGATGTATGAACAATGATTCATACCCAAATAGGTGAACGTACCTTATACAATATATTGATGTATGAACAATGATTATTCATAGATCATGTTAAGGTATAAACAATTATTTTTCATACTCCAATAGGTGTTCTTACGGATTGTTCATAGATCATGTTAAGGTATGAACATTGATTGTTCATACCCAAAATAGGTATGAACAATGATTGTTCATACTTCAATAAGTGTTCTTATTGATCATACATTATATTTAGGTATGAACATTGATTGTTCATACCCAAAATAGGTATGAACAATTATTTTTCATATATGAACAATTATTGTTCATACTCCAATAAGTGTTCTTATTGATCATACATTATGTTTAGGTATGAACAATGATTGTTCATACCCCAAATAGGTATGAACAATAATTGTTCTGAACAATAATTGTTCATAAGCTATGAACAATCATTGTTCATACTCCAATAAGTATTCTTATTGATCATATCTATGAACAATATAGGTATGAACAATTATTGTTCATAGCTCATGTTGACGTATGAACAATGTTCATACCCCAATAATGTTCTTATTGATCATACATTATGTTGAAATATGAACATTAATTGTTCATACCCTAAATGGGTATGAACAATGATTGTTTATAGCTTATGTTTGATAAAGCACCGCCTTAGATTAGATCTTCTGTTCTCATTATGTAAAGTTTTATTTACGCACATGCATGTCACATGATAGGGCACCTTGTAAACATGTATATATACATGACTTTAGGTGAATGAAAGATATTGAAAACCTAAATTCAACAATGTTGAGGTATAAACAATGATTGTTCATACTCCAATAGGTGTTTTTACTGATCATATATGTTGAGGTATGAACACTAATTGTTCATACCCCAAATAGGTATGAACAATCAGCAATGATTGTTTATATGGACAATGAATGTTCATAGCTCATGTTAATGTATGAACAGTGATTGTTCATACTATATACACCAGGTCGTTTCGGTTGGGCCGGCCCGTTTATTATTTCGTACTAGGGGTATACTTGGCATTTCATGTACCCGAGCCATTTTTAATTTCACATCAAGGGTATACTTGAACTTCCATCTACCCGGTCCTGGTGAGTGATTAAAAAAAAAGGTGTCCTTACGAGTTACTTTCTTTCCCGATTTGTCCTGGAGAGTTTCTCTATGTTGTTTGTAATTGTTCAGTGCACCCAACAAGGTTCATTTTTAGCTTCATTTATTTAATTTATCTTTTTTCTCTAGATGTTGGTTGTAGGTTTTTATAGCTAGTTCTTCCAGGTGCTAAACTAGTATAATCTCACATTACAATTGTATTGGCAACACCCACCCTGTTTCTCAATATTAGTGTATAAGACTTTAGTAATAAAGTGTAGAACGATGCAATTGTGTGTGAGTGTGCATACGGGGTGGTTTCTTACGAGCACTACAAGCAATGAAAACTCAGACCATGTTGTAGGATGAAATGGAGACCATGTTGCTTTGCTGCACCACTCAAAATAGATACTAAGAACTTAGCAGACCCGCAGAGAAGTTAGATTCTTGTTGTTCTTTAAAGCCTATAAGTTATTGTGAATGGATCAAGTCATGGAAAGTGGTTGGATGGTGAAAAGCAGAGGAGCTAATGATAGGATCAGTAGGTTACCAGACGATGTTTTGATTGAAATCCTTTACTTTCTTGACATGAAGGATATCGTAAAGACTGGTGTTCTATCAAGACGATGGGAACATCTCTGGACTAATATTTGGTTTCTGGATTTTTGTGGACCATCAAGTTGTGAGAGAGAAGCACGGGAGAAGTTTGTTGGCTTTGTAAACTAAACATTATCTTTCATAAAAGCAACATCAAATACTTTGGACTTACATTATGTAAAGTCCTGTCATTCGGTATCGGTGAAGAAGATGCTAAAAGATTTAAAGAATTCTGCTTGCATGTAGATAGATGGATTCATCAAGGCAGTGACAAGAAAAGTTGAGACGGTCATCCTAGATTTGTACAAGTACAAAAGCTTACATTGCCCAAAGGCTCATCAATCCTGAAAGGAACTTAGTCTGAAAGCTCTTGCCAATGCACCATTTTGAGCAAACCCACCCGCCTCCACTTTGTCTATGAAGACTTGTTTTCGTTCCTTGGTCCACCTATCATAGTAGCCCGAAAACTCACCTAGCCCAAAGGCCCATCACATAATTACACCGGAAAGAAATCTCAACCAATACTTGGTGGGATTCAAACTTGCAACCTCTTCCATGAGGAGAGGGGTACACAACCAATTTGGCCTATTAACTATTTTTTTTTAACAAAAAATTGTGAAAATTTAAAAATACAACTTCAATTTTCTTAATAAATGTATAAAGCAATATTGATTGACCTTGAATACTATGGGTGAAAATCCTGGGTCTGTCCCCTGGACACAACCTTGTTGTGGTATTGTCAGTCTTTCACGGTTTCTTTTTAGATTAATGCTCTTTTTGGTTGGGTTGCGTAGTTTATGATATATCAAATTGTCTTTTGAATTTGTAGTTCACTGATGAATATCTTCAAGAACATGATTTCAATGAAGCAAACTACTGGAATTCGATGCTGACATCTCCTTGTCTGATGAAGGCACTTAAGTGTGTTCATATATACGACTTCGCTGGTGGATCTTCATTCGAGACAGTTTTATTGGAGTTTCTTCTTAGAAAGGCACTTGTTCTGCTCACAATGCTTATTTACAGTGAAAAAACAAAGCATTCTTCTCAGGATAGACCCCAATCTGCATAAAATGATATATCAAAGTTAACTGAAAAGGTTTTAAGTTTCCAAAAAGCCTCTCCCGGAGCGACAATTTCATTCCTTTAGAAGCAGTTCACTAGTTGTATTCGTATGTACTTGTAATGTGTATATTGTGGTATTTTTTTTTTGTTCCTCCTAAAGATATACTATGAGTGTGTTTGCTATGATGGAAACACTATGGAAAGAAAAGGAAAATAAGAGTGGTCCAACTTTTCCATAGTTTTTAAGGTGTTTGTTTACCCCTAGAAAGGAAATGAGTTTTTCTATAGGGAAACAAAATCACGGAAATGGAAAAGGTTTTGTGTCCTTAATTAACCCCTGAAAGTTTTGTGGAAAGAAAAAGAAATAGATAGCTAGGGACTTACTACTAGCACACCCAACAATACAATTATTCATTTCCATAACTTTTGCAAACAAACATGATTATTCATTTCTCCAGTTTTTACTTTTCTTTTCCCAGTTTACCAAACACATACCATATAGAATTATTTCATTTCCTTTCCATTCCATAGTGAACCACCCATTTTATTTCCTTTCTTTCCCATGAGCTAAAATTTAACAAACACACCCTATACATTCTCTTCCGAAAGGCATGGTAGGTTAGGCTATACCCTAATTGTTTACATCTAATTGTCATTGTTACAAGTCTTACAACTTTTTTATTATCCAGCTCCTTTGCGAGTGTACTGAGTTTTGAAGCTCGTGCCACGCACTATGCTAAGCAGACAATTAGCAATTTAGCACTTGTTGCCACCCCAAGCTGCTCTCGAGTCTCAACTAAGACAGGGAATGGGCGGACAGGCCAATATCCGAACCCAATCCCGATTGATACTAAACTCAGTAATTTAAGTAGGCAGTACTGCCGGTAGCCACTAGCCACACAATGATGTTAGTGCGTGGAACTGTCATTGTCACTCTTAATATATCTCACCGACATACAAATACATTCCAATATATATGAGTACATATCCAATATCTCGCCAAATTCCAACATTAGGGCTTGAACAAGAATGGCAAATATTGAGGAAGATGATAAATCCAATGGCGAAATTAAGGTTAAGAATGACACTGAACTAACAACCTTTTTCTGTGACGAGTTAATTTCTGAGATTTTAATGAAAGTCCCAATGAAATCACTTTTCAAGTCCAAGTGTGTGTCGAAAAACTGGCAAAGTTTGATGTTAGGAAACTAGTCCATTATTGTCATTAGGAAACTATGGTTATTTCTATTAAGAGTCATAATTGATTTAGGAAGTTGAGTCTAGGTAGAAGTCGGCTATGCTTGTCTATTTAAAGAGAATGATTGTAATTTAGTTGGGAGTTCAGAAATAATATTAAGAATTTAAGGTAGTTTATTTGGTCGATCTCTAATCAAAAGATCAATTGGTGGTTTGATCTCTAATTCAAAAGATTAATTTAGGGTTCTTAGTTAATTTGGTTAAGGATCATATCATCTGGTGTCAGAGCGATCGGTCCTATCATCATCTTCATCAGGTATCATACACGTATTGTTCACCGGAATTACTGTTTACATGTTATTCATCGGGGTTACTGTTCACGTCACTGTTTACAAGAGTTACTGTCTGGAATCGTTGTTCACGTCAGAGGGTTGTTGTACACGTCACTGTTCATCAGAGTTACTGTTGACAGCAAAGAAACAAAGTTACGCAAGTCTTTTTTGGGTACAATTTTTTTTTTTCTCTCTTCCAAACAATGGTGCAAGTTACTGTTAAGGAGGTTAACGAACGTCTCGATGCGATCAAACGCAAGTTGGATCAACAACATGCCGAATTCAACACCAACTTGCATAATATATCTACACAAAGAGGTGAAGGCAATTACCGATATTATAGGTGCGCACAATGATCAAGTTACTAAATTAACCAAGAGTGTGAACTCTCTTGTGGCCCTTTTCACCAATCCAACAACCGCTCAAGTTCCTACCACTCTACCGATCGTTGTCCCTACCAACCCAACGACTACTCAAAATGGTGAACAACTCCAAGAAGTTCCTCGAGTTCCTTTTGTTTTTCCTACTCTCGATGATCCACTTCAACGACCATAATTTTGAATAATCAACCCCAAAGAGATCATCTCATTGGCCACGTCCCTATTCAACAACCAATTCCACAAGGTGTTCAGCAAAATAGGGAAGGTATACTCTTTCAGGGGCGAACACTTCGCATTGACTTTTCCAAATTTTGAATGTAAGGATCCTGAAGATTGGCTCTTTCGTACTAAACAATATTGAGAATTGTGTCATCTTTCTAATCAACAAATCGTTTATATTACTTCTATTCACTTAACTGGTGATGTTATTGTTTGGTATCAATGGATGCGACAATCTATTGGTCTTATGACTTGGTTGAATTTTTCTCATGCACTTTATGTTCATTTTGGTGATAGCAAAAATTTGGATCTATGTGGTTTTCTCTCTAAACTTCAGCAAACATGTTCAGTTCGTGATTTTCGAAAGGAATTTGAATGACTCGCCAATTTGGTTTCTTGCCTTCCAGAGGTACATTTAATCAGTATGTTTGTTTTCGGGTTACGTGATGATATTAAAGCTTGCAAGCGCACTCTTTGTTCTATTATGTTAACTTAGGTTTTTTATATGGCCCTTGCAAAAGAAGAGGAATTTATTGCTATCCAAGAATATTCGCAAGATCATTCTATTCGTTCTCCAGTTGCTAAGTCTACAAGCACCATAGCTAAACCAACAACCACTTTTGAGCTTTGACACTTATCATGGGTTAAGCAACAAGAGCGCCGTCGTAAGGGCTTGTGTTTCAATTGTGACAAAATTTACAAGCCAGGACATCAGTGCAAACATTCACAAATTTTCTTTTTAGAGGTTAAGCCTTCCACCTTGATTGGCGATTCTTCCATTGCTCAAGACATCACGTGACTTTCCCAATGCATTGTTGTCAATAGTTTCGGCTTGGGGACAAGCCAAATTTCTAGGGCGTAGAAATGTTAGAAAACTAGTCCATTATTGTTATTAGGAAACTATGGTTATTTCTATTAAGAGTCGTAATTGATTATTTAGGAAGTTGAGTCTAGGTAGAAGTTGGCTATGTTCCTCTAGTTAAAGAGAACGATTGTAATTTAGTTGGGAGTTCATAAATAATATTAAGAGTTTAAGATGGTTTATTTGGTCTCTAATCAAAAGATCAGTTGGTGGTTTGATCTCCAATTCAAAATATCTTTTTAGGATTCTAGTTAATCTGGTTAAAGATCCTATCATTTGATTTCCAGTAAACCATTCTTTAAAAGATTCTTAACAAAAACAGCCCTTTGTCCTATTAGTGGGTTTTTTTTTTTATAATGATCGCAATGGAACTGTAAATTTTCATAGTTTGAATAGTGGAATAATAAATGATGTCAATTCAAGCTTAGTTTTCTCCAACGATCAATTATGGTATTGCCGTCTAACAATGGGCGTCTACTACGTATTGAAAAAATGGAAGAAACACGTTGGTACTCAAGTCTTGATGACTGTATTTGTTTTTTGGTGTGCAATCCTTTTACTAAGCAATGGGTGGGACTGCCTAAACTTTATTGGGGATGATATAAATGTGCCCATATGTATAGCTATCAAAATGAGAAAAATAAAGAATGTTATAATGGACAAAGATGTAGCGAATTTTATTATATAATGTGTTGGAAATTAGTGTATATTCTTCAGAGACGGGAAAATGGGGGGAATCTAAAATTGCCCATAATCTTGGTTATTGTTTCGCTCTAGATCATAGTTTTTTTTTTTTTTGGATGGATGTAATTATATATGGAATGAATATTGATATTAGTTGTATATTTATGATATAAAGAGAGAAAGTATCCGGTTTGTGAAACTTCCTAATAGTATTGTTGTTGATCCTATGTTCATGGGTGTATCGCTCGGTTGTTTCTACTATGTTGGGATCTGTCCAACTAATATTGATCTATGGGTTCTTAGCGAAGGAGATAAATGGTTGTTGAAGCATAGCATCAAGCGTGACGCCATGATAAATAAATATGATAAGGCATATTGTCCATTTGTTTAACATCCATTGAATCGGGAGCTTGTTTTAGTAATCTGAATCTGGAACCCAATGGATCAGTCATCCCCTACTCCGTTCCAGCATGGCTTCCTTGGTTATAGAAAATCTAGTGAGTTAACAAATAGAAATACTTTTTTAATTATAATTGCCATTCCTTAAAGAGTTTTTTCTATAGTTTATTGTCATAATTATGCTTTGTTTCTTTTAAGAGAGAAAATTTGCTTTCCCCTTTGTGTATAGAGTCATTAATTTAGTTTATTTATCAAGTTAGTTCTTCCAGTTTGAGAGAGAAAACTAGGCTTTCCTTTGTTTTTAGACCCTTTTTTGTTGTTTCTTTGATGATGGCTTCAATTGCATTATTTTCGACTTGTAGGTCGATTCCTATCAAAATTCCTCCTCCCTTCTATTGTATACTGCTTGATTGGTGCTATGCTACTGCCAGTTCGGCAGGGATGGTCGGTGCGGAAGAACTTCATAGTCATATTACCACTTGGGACACCCCCATTGACTCTTAATAAGATTACAATTTTCTAGGTCACTTTGTTAGACGTGTCCAAACACAAGTGGGCACACGTACTTCAATTGGATATGTGATGTGAGGACACATAATGATTAACCTAGTTGTTTCTTTTTAGCTTGGTTTCTATTTAGGTTATTAGTAGTTTCTAATTAGGAATATAGTTTGGTTTCTATTTAGGTTTCATTGATTGTTTACAAAAGAAATGCAAGGACTTGATTTATTATTAGATTGAATTTGTGAAATTCATTTTTATTCATTAAACCCTAGTTTTGGGTATTTTCATACATTGTGTATCTATTGTTCTCCCTTTCGCGAAAAAGATACATTAAATTGGTATCATAGCCCAACAACTTTCTCGGTTAATTTGCTATCGCAAATCAAGAATGAGGTCATGGCCAACCTCCCGAAGTTAATACAAGGCTGAATTGAGTAGAAGCCGCGATATTGGATATGCAAAAGATGACCCAGAATCCAAAAGGAAAAGGAAAAGGAAAAGCAATTGATGTTGGGCAGACTTTAGAAGTTAAGAATTGGTTGCAGAAGCAAATTAAACTTGCCTGCCCAAGACTCCAATCTCAATACTAACTCTGATAATTTGTCAAGCTCCTCACTTCCTTAACTCTCACATCATCACCATCATGCACCCTCGCGCCATAACTCTTCAGCTTCAACTTCACATTCTAAAGCTATCGATTTGGGTGTTTCTCACATCCCCAAACAGTAACAAGTGGACAATCACAACAGAGAGGAATCACCTTCAACCCCATCATCTCCTATTCAAAAAGATCAGCGACATCTTCCTCCTATTACTCATTTTCAAGGCAAGGCCTTGGAAACTTAGCTTTATTATATATCAACATAGAGGTGGTGATAAAAATCCCCAACCACCACTTTGAGTTCGAAATCAGAAGCACAAAGGTGGTTTGCTGCCAACAATTAACCATCTTCAGGGTATAAATAAGTTTCCCGCTAATCAACATCATGGTTTGACTCCAACTCGAGAGAGACAAAGAGAAGCAGTGAAACCAAGAAGAGGTGTTCGAAGAGACAATGACTTTCTGATTAGCTCCCAAATGTGTGTTTTATTACCTTTACATTACTGCATTACAGCCCTTTTTACGCATAATAAATAGACAACTCATAGCTTTTACTGCTTTTGTAGGTTACAAGCTAATTCAGATGACTTATCATAAAAGCTGCATTTTAGCCCCCAAAGGAGCCTTATTAACGTATATTATGAAGACTTAAGCTGCTATGAAAAAGTGTTAAAAAAATCAAAGTCAAAGTCAAAGGTCAAAGGTCAAGGACTCAAAACCAGATGATTGATAGTCATGTCATTAACTCAGAAGACTGAAGATAGATGACCTTGCTATAAAAGACAACTTGCTTAAAACCTAGCTTGCTTAAGAAGATAGAGAAAAAGCAAAAGCAAAAGCAAAAACATAAAGGAAAAGCAAAAAGCAAAAAGCAAAAAGCAAAAAGCAACATAGTGAGGTGTCTTGATTTTAGAGGGAGAGGGCAAATCAGTCATTGGAAAAAGGTGTAATATAAAAGCCAAAAAGTAGGATGAGAGAGAGCACCTAGACTCAATCTATGGTCATGTAGGAGTAGAGTCGATTTTAATTTCAAGTCCTTGACATTTTCAAGTTTATATTGCTTTATTTACTTTTGTTCTTCAATACAGCTTTTCAATTTAAGTTTGTTCTTCAAGTTTCAATCCAAGTTGTTCTTCAGTACAAGTTTTCCATTCAAGTTGTTATTCAAGTTTCAATACAAGTTTTCATTCATCAATACAAATTTTCCATTCAAGTTTTTAGTCAAGTTTCAATACAAGTTTTTAATCATTCAAAAACAAGTCATGACCTTTAAGAACTACTACCTTCTCACCTTCATAAACTCCCATCAATCCATCTCTAAAAATATGGTGAGCCTCAACACAAACTCCCACAATACTATTACTTCACTTTCTCACTCCTGATGGTCGGGCTTAATTAGGGAATAACTAATGGGCTTCTAACCACCCTGCCCACAAACGTTTTAACTTATAATGCCCAACAACACAATTTGAGGCCTACCAATCAGTATGTCAAGGGTCTAACAACTAATGGGCATGGCCAACAGGATGCACCTTACATACTTGATACATCTGACTCTCCACCAAGTAATACACCGCGAAGAAATCACCACCAACCTCGCCATAACACCCCTGATTTTGATCCGCCAGATCCTTCAGATTCTTCATCTGGTCCTTCTCCACCACGTCATGGTAACCTCAATAATCAAAACCAAAGGTGCGGGCAATAACAAAATTGGCAAATTAATGTAGGTAATTTTGATATTAATCGTCTTTTGCGAATTTTGGAGAAAAATCAAATGGGTGAGACGCTTAGATGTGCCTGAATTTGACGGCAAATTAAAACCCGATATGATGGTTTTGTGGATTGGTTGAATAAGATTGAGAAAGTTTTTTATTATAAGAACATGACGGATCCCAAGTGTGTTAAATTGGTGGCTACTAAATTAACAGGTTATGCACTTGTTTGGTGGGATAAATTATAATTAACTCGTGAACAAGCAAGCTGTCACAAAATTAGTACACGGAACAAGATGCAATGTGAGTTAAAGAAAGAATTTATTCTTTATAACTATGAAAGAGATTTGTTCATGCGTCTTCAGAACTTGAAACATAGACTTTGAAATGTCACTGCGTATACTGAGGAGTTTCTTTTGTTGTGTACACGAGCTGACTTGTCTGAGTCTGTGGATCAAAAAGTTAGGAGATATTTGAATGGTTTACGGAATTCAATTCAATAGGAATTAGCTTTCAAGGATATTTATGATATGTCTGACGCCATTAAATATGCTCTCAAAGCTGAAGAATTGCTTCACACTTCTCCTTCTGCTACTGCTAGTGCCACTCTTGTTGCCTCTTCTCCAAACCACCCCCTCATACTAGACTGGGTCTTGCTACATGCTACGAGTGCAAGGAGATTGGACATGTTCACAGCGACAGCCCTAAACCCAAGCGCGTTGGTTTAACACAGGATGAGGAGAATCTCACTCCTTTTGAGGCAAAACCCATTGAGATTTGTGGAACTTTGACTCTCGCAGATTCCAGTTATCCCATGTTGATTGTTCGCCATTCTTTAATCACTCCAGTTGTTAAGCAAGGTCCTATGTCATAGCTTCGTCATAATATTTTCTGTACACGTTGCACATTAGATGGCAAGTTGTGTAATGTTATCATTGACAGTGGTTCTAGTGACAATATTGTCTCTACAGATATGGTGGACAAATTGAAACTCAAGGATGAACCAAGGCCACACCCTAAACCTTATACCCTTTCTTAGTTACAGGATGGTGCTACGGTCAAAGTTACTCGCCGATGTTTGGTTCCTTTCTTTGTCGATCCCATATACAAGGATGAAGTATGGTGTTCAGTTGCGCCTATGGATACTTGCCATTTGCTACTTGGTTGACCATGGCAATATGATAGCATTTCCCTTCATATAATGGGCGCAATAACACTTATACATTCACTTCTTATGGTGAGACGCGCGATTGTTTTAACATCATTGGCTCCAATGCAGCCTATCTCTTATCCTCACCCACCAGTGAAGCTGGGTTTTCTAACAGCAGGGAGTGACTATGGTATGTTTGTTACAATTATTGAATCATTTGTTTCATGTCATATGATAATAGTAAAATGATAGTTTTACTAATAAATAAAGCGATGAAACTCTAAACGCAAGTAAAACTAAAAACTGAACTTGTACTAGATTTATCAAAGATTTCTACTCTCGATACTATTGAAGTAGAGTTGGAATAGAAGATTTGTTCCACTCCTAGTTCTTAGCATTCAAGTTTCCTACGACTATCAATCCTACCAAAGTCAATGAGAGAATTACGAATTATATTACGAAATGCTACGAAATACTAAGGTTTGAATCTAGAATAAGAATTAGGGGGGAATTGAATCCACCTTGAATCCAACTTAAGAAACTAGCATAGATTGTTGTAATCCAATTCTCACATTTTTACGGTAAGAATTGGTCGTTCTAATCCCTAATTATACATGGCATCTCTACCAATTCATAACTAGCATGTGAGGACGTCCACCCATTCTCATGGCGAATCAACGACCTTCTAGAGTGGAATAAACTCTTACAACGATTCTAAGCTAACAAAATCAAGTTTTCATCAAGGCTTCATCGAACCCCTCTAATGGAGGTTTAGTCTCGATTCATCAAACTATCATTTCCAAATGAAATTGAATACGACATAATAAAAAGATTCTAACTTTATTAAATTTAACTAAACAATAATTGAAATCTAAATTAACAACTAAAAAATCATTAAATAACAATAATCGAAATTAATCTAAACAATCATTAAATAACAAGATCGAATTTAACAAGAACTAATTATTTTCTTTATCTAATGAATGATATTCAATGATTCAAATAACTAATCTAAAACAAGAAATGAAACTAATTAATGGAATGGAAACTAATTAATTAAAATCCAAAAACTATATCTAGAACTAAGCTTTTTAATGGCTACTCTAATGGCTACTTTCTAACCTAAACTAATTGATACTTAAGAGCTAAGTCTTGTGTGTGGAAATGGAGGATACTAGATCCACATTTTCGTGCATGGGCTGAGGGTCCATATTTTGGGCTGGAAAATTGAGCCCAAAGCCCAATTTCTTCAGTCCACAGGGCCTTTTTCAGCTGGCTTTGATTTCAACAGGTTTTTCGTCTATTTTTGCTCCTCTGATTGGGTCAAGGTTTAAACCATTGGAAAGATCTTTCCGAGCCGGTCGTTTTGACATAAGGTACGCCCAATTCTGAGGCTTGAGTCCAAAGATACGATCTTCGGAAGTTCTACTGACTTTTGTGTGCTATTTCTGCCCGTCTTAGCCTTTAATCCCATAACTTCTTAGCAACAAACCCTTTACTCTTTTCTATCACCAAGTGGCACATTTCTGCACATAATTGACTTCAATGCCTGAAATACATAAAAGCACGTTTTATTTATTACTCGCATAATTGGTCTAAAAGTATTATTGTTAAGGGGTTAAAACTACAGTTTTGGGCTCTTATCAAACCACCCCCAAACAGCATTTTGCTTGTCCTCAAGCAAATATGAGAAATTAGCATAAGTGACCAAAAATAGAGTTCTAACTAATCTCGTTTCACCGAGTGCGATTGCATTGACCATATGCAACAAGGCATTAAACCACTAGGAATTCCCTAGTGGACGAGTTATAGCCTCGTGTGAGTTTTCCAGTGAAGGTACTCACAAACTTCATCTATACTACAACGACTAAAAAATAAAACTATTGTTTCTTTATCTATGTCTCAATTATCTATACATCTCACTAGCAATGAATACAGAATAATCAAGTTGAAACCTAAGCTAATATATGCATAATAATCAATCATCTACGAATAAATATATATACAATGAGTAATACTATGAGATGAACTAGCAGGTCCGTTTCTGAAAACTCGGAATAGCGTCCTTAAGTAGGTCCTCACATAAATGTCAAGACAAAAATCACTCTGATTTTTCCGCTCAAGTTTCGCTACTCCAGTATGCAGTGGGCACATTTTACCTTACCATCTCAATGACACACAAGGAAGCCAGAGTCGATCAAACACATCTGCCACTTACTATCATACTAACCTATTCCTAATTGAGCTAGAGGTCTTTATTAGGTGTTGCGGGGATTAGGAGATGGTTTAAGAAGGAAGGAAATGGATATTCAAAGAGGACAAGTTTGAGATAATAGAGTCTTCATATTATGTAACTAGAGAAAACCTTATTCTTTACTTTTGCTTCTACACTTTGTTTCCATCCTTAGCCATATTTTTTTTTCTTTTTCTTTGGCTTTTGACTCCTTGATTCTATTTTTGGAGTTCTAACTCTTTATTTCCTTTTATTTTTATTTATTTATTTATTTGGTTGGAAACTTACTTTTTTCTTCTGAAGCGACTAACGAATTCTTGATTTCAAAGGTTCTTCTCTTTTTTATTCTTCATCTCTATTCTCAGACTTATTCAAAGAATTGGGTAGGTTGATTTTTTATTTTGTTTTGTTTTGTAACAGGGTAAAGGATTTGTGGTTTGTGAAAGGCTCAGAGGGGCGACTAGCGGAAAATAATTCATAGGTTTGAATTTCTGGCTATATTGATCCAAAGAGGGCCTAAATTCTCACTTAGGATATGGTATAGTAATCAAGCAAGTGGACGTGTGATTTCTCTATCCGGATTTTACTTTTCCCTTGTGTCATTTCTCAAATATTCACTCATATAAGGCTTTAGGCTATATTCTCACAGGATTTGTAGAATAAGTACTCTAGCCTAGATTTCAGAAACTTACTGCCAACAATCATAGATACTCATGTAACATATTTATATATAGATACAAGGATTATTACCTACATATTAGCCTAAGTTTCTAAAAACTATTTTAATGCAAAAGCTACGTGAGACTTCTAGATTATTGAGAGCATAGAGAAAGAAAACAATACCAATATTCCTAAGTGTATAGCATACTTTTTATTTATATTTTTTAAAATTTTTGAATTTTTTAACTAGAAAACAAGTGCATATTATACATATCTATATCCTAACAGATGCCTTAATTACATGTGTTTCTATCCCCCCCCCTCCCCCCCCCAAACAAGAAGCATGCTTTGTTCTCAAAGTATTTAAATAACTAGGATAGAGAAATACCATTGAAACGCGTGAAATGCTGGAGCATCTGCAAAATAAGGTTAAACATACTAATATAGAAAAGAAAAACTGACGTAACTTTATAAGAGTTCCACCCGTTATGGGGTTAATGAGAAATAGATTGTTTGGGACATAAGCAGACACTAACTGAAATAAAAACTAACCTTAACTCCTGTTTAAGCATTTTCCTCATTTCCCTCTCCAAAGAGAGGAGGTTCCTTCGCATCCTGCCATGCCATGATAACTTGCCAAGCCTGCCGCCGTGTGTCATTAACTTGTGCTAACATGTCTAGTGTTACTATGTCTGATGGGGTGTAAGGAGCAACCAAATGAGGTTGCACCTGCCATTCCAGCCAAGTCATTACTCGAAATGAGCGAACCACCCAATTGGTGGGTCTCATGACTTCAACCATTTTCCAATCCGTGAACTGGGTACAGAATTTAGGTAGACAACTGAGCATGATGCGGCAAACCAAAACAAGCATAAGAAGATATTTATGTCGCATGCTTTGGGCTCTCTTAAGACTAGCCACTAATACTCGGGGAATGTCATATCCGCGACGTCCCTCAGCTAAAGCAAGGAAAACGTCACTAGCGGTACTATTTGCAGAGCTAAACTGCCAATCTCCTAAAATATTCATCAGGATGAATAACATAGTGGTGCCTACATTTAGGGACAGGCTACCAAGGGCTATGTTGTAACGCCCTTGGTCCATTATACGAAATACCCCTCCCCCATAATACTCATGGAAATATGTATAGTTATAGAGGTATGCATTGTCGGTCATATATCCCCACGTATGAATAGGATCAGGTATTGATATTCCCGAAACTAATGCTACTACATACTTATTGAATTCTAGTGGTGTGTCATCGACCGTGACAGAGAATTCTTGTTCTCTATCTTGGTTACTATAGAACTTAACATTATTGTAAAAAAATTCAGTAAGCTTAGGTGAATACGAGTCGTCTTCACTTACCAGAAGATGCCTCCATCCGAACTGCATGATCCTTTTGCGGAACCAATGTCCATAAGTCTCGCTCCCCAACAAGTGTTTGAAAGATCGCTCGGTATTACTATAGGAGAAGTCATCACAAAACTACTATTTAGAACAGCTGCAACGATTCTGGAACAACCCACAGAAAATTGGAATTTTTCTTGCCCACAGGGTTCTGGGCACGGGGTGCACTCCACCTATGCCTAGATAGGGCGCGGGGTGCGCCTTGGTGATTTTCAAGTTCCAGGCACTTGGGCGGGCGCTAGCCACTTTGTGCTGGGATGGGCTGGCCAGATGAAAACCGAATCCAAAGTGTTATGGGCACAGTGTCGCCAGCCGTTTCGGGGCTTGGTAGGCTGGTCGCACTATGATGAAATTCTGTCAGAGAGTGTCTAGGGCGCAGTCGCTACTCCATCAAGCAGCAGGCGCTCGAAATGGCGATAGTGCTAAAATGGATAAGAAGATGGGAATCGTGGGAGTGAAAGGTGAGAGATGAAAGTGAGGTGTAGTGTGGGTTGTGAGTGTAGAATGAATGAAGTTTTTATAGGTTTTAGATTGCTAAAATGAATTGGGAAGTTACCAAAATGTTTTAAGGCAATTTCCAGAAACAAAAAAATTCCAAACCCGAAAACGGAAACAACCCATATTCTCTATTCCAAAACAAACCTAATATCTTTTAGGTTGAATTTAGGATAGATACTACCTAATTCATCGAGATTTCATCCTATCACAATATCTATTCATAGTGATGCCCATATCAGCAATATTCTCAACCTTCACTCCAACACAAATTCTAAACCGGAGGATCATATAAAAAATCATGTTAGAATACATAATACCACCCCAAACAATTCGGGAATGTGGAATTAATGATAAAAACAATGCACAATTTAAAAAGAACCAGATTATATTAAAACGGAAATTCAAATACAATTAACTACCAAATTTAAATTTAACTACTGAATTTAAACAACTTAATATCCGAACTAAGGAAAACAATAAAAAACAACTAAATAACCTATAAACCACATATTTTTAGAAAACCTAGCCACGTGATGAAGATGGACCCTGAGATGGAGATTGGGCCTGGGATGAAGAAGGGCCTGAGCCATCCGTCTTTTGACGACGACGCGCATGCCTCTCAGACTCATCTGAAACAGAAACCTCCAGGGGTGGCATGCGTCGTAGGATCTCTACTCGGAACAAGCGCTGTGCTTCTATTTCTCCCTTCATCTCTGTATAATGTGCAACCTGACACTGTAGGAATGTCTCCATGTTATAATGGAGATCCGACTGGCTCTTGTCGAGCATTTCAAAATTCGTCTAAAGGGTATTTTGTTTCGTTCGAATTTTAATCTGCCTATCTCGTATATCTTCACAAATAGCATAAATGCAACGCATGCCAGTATGCAACACTGACATGCGTTCTGAATCAGACGTACACCTCTCCAAGGCATCTTCATCCAAACATGTCATGTCCTCCCTTTCCTCATCCGAATCAACCATCCTGTCCTCCGGCAATATCCAAGTCTTTTGGATACACTCCGTATAAATAATTTCATTTGAATGCAATTTCAACATAGTCCTCTCAGTTCTTGGTTTCCCCCCCAAGACAACATTATCTTCGTAATTAAAGTAGGGAATGGTGCAATACTTTTCCCAACTCCTCTAATCATATTTATCAAGAACTCGAGGATACATAATTCATACCTTTTCTCTTGCAATATCTAGATAACGTGCAGACATGTCAAACCGATGTCGCTCACTTTCTCTTTCCCAATGACGTTCTTACCAATCCACTGAGCTATAGCCAGTTGGTTGGTTCGCAGAGATGACTGTCGAGCACAATGAGAATTCGTATTGTATTGGCCTTCCATGAGAGTGTTGTTCATCAATGCAGGAACTCCAGTATACTGGGATTCTTGCACGGTGGCATCGAGGTGGCGTTCAGGCGTAATGCCTAGAATCTCAACCAACTTCTCTCTCGATAATTCTCTCCTAACCCCAGCCATCTTCATGAAAACTTTTCGACCATCCAACTCTCTTTTCTTATAGAATTGTTCGACCAAATCGGAGTGGTAGAAATTATTTGTCGAGTACCACAACCTATTCTAATTCCTCCTAATCATCTCGTCACGAAAAAATGGCGCGAAGCAGTCGGCCGTAAAAGCTTGTTTCGGCAGGATTCTTCGTCTTAGTGCCATTAAAAGTTTTGAACTGATTTGGGGGTTTGAATGTGGTGTAGGAAACGATGTGAAACAACCCTACTTAATAAAAAAAAAAACGATGGTGGTAGGATAGCTGTGACATGGCAGTTCAAATATTTTTCGGTTTTTCTGAAATTGTCGGTGTTAGGGATGGTGGTGGGAGTGTTTTGGTTAAGGTTTTGAATTTGGGCGTGGTTGTATTTAGGTTTCTCTTTTTATTTTTATTTATTTTTTTATTTTAGGTTATGGTTTTTGAAGCTTGTTAATTGTCGGTGTGTGGCACGTGCGCGCGAGTTTGGGCCCAAGCCCAATTTGATTTTTCGATTTTTGTCGAGTTTTCGCTCAACTTCAAACTAAATTTGCCACTTTGTTACCAGTCTGATTTTTGCGAATGAGCTATGGAAATGATCAGGAGAGAATTTCCAATCCAATGATCTATAAAACACTCTATTCTGACTGTGGATGACATATAAGAAGATGAAAAACGCCTGGAAATGCGTGCGTGACGTAAGTTATGCGAACGAATGAACTCTAATTTCATAGATAAAGTCTACCCAAATCGAAATTCAATTAACCAGCCTAAGTAGCACAAATGGAAAGTTGAACAATCCAGTACAAAAATGAACACCCACCCCCCAAACAAATTTTTGGCAACAAAGTTTTGAAAATTTGTTTTAAAAGTGGGTCTTTTAAAGTCAGATTCCCGAGACTTCCTAAATTACTATTTTTATGATTTTAACAATTTTTATTTTTTTATGAATAAGGTTTAATATAAGAAAAACAATAAAAAAATAAATGCATAATTCACACCATAGAAGAACATGACTCAAAATCTGAGAAAACATGCAAGAGTGGAAAACGTGAATTATGCTTAACGTGGACTTAGGATCCGGTACTTACAGCCACACACTCCATAAGGAGGGCCCGGTTACCTGAATGGTGCACTTACCAATATATGGAAATGAAAGGAAGTACACCAAACAACAAAATGAGCCGTTTATAGTCAGATACTCGAGACTTTAACAAATAATCGATATATATATATATATATATATATATATATATATATATATATATATATATATATATATATATATATCCTTCATTTTTCCATATATCAACAACCTAAAGAGTTGGGGGTCTTTCCATAAATAAATAACATGAAATGCACTCCCAAACAGAATCAACCCCTAAGATTCTCTACGACACAACTTATTGAAATGAAAGCGAAGTCTGATGGATCTAGAATGTAACCGCGCATGCACCTTCTTTTTCACCATTGAACGAGAGGGTGTCCAAGTGAATGATCATGAGAAAATGAATGTTTGTGGAAGATATGGTGGATATGGATGAATTTTAGACGTAAGGAATGGAAGAAATGAGAATGTAGGTTTGGCACAAAATTCATTTATGGTGTAGGTGGGAACTGTCTCAATTCTGAAAATGAAGGTGTCAAGTGACTTTCCCTTGGGAATTATTTCTGAATGAAGAGGATTTAGAAAATCATTAAGTACAGAAGAAACAAAAGGGTCAAGCGCAAACTCCAGGTTCCTTTGAAAGGGTGGAAGGTGGGGAATATTGGTGAGGGAAGATGAATGAGTGTCAGCTAGAGCTCTCAGGTCGAGATCATTAGAAGTCTTGAGATATGCCAGACATTCCTCAATAGGTGGGTTAAAAGAATCACTGGGATAGAGGGTGAAAAATTCATCTTCTGTCATAGCGTCAAGGGATAAATGGATGTTGGCAGGGTGGGACTCGCGAGGTGGGAGGAAAGAGTTGCAAAAGAGTTGAAGGAAATCTTCCTCAATTTCCTCTACGTCCAAGGAGTATTTGTCGAAGTTGGAACTTCCAACGGAAAGGAATTTGTGCAACTGGTCATTCGGAAACATGGTTTTGAAATAATCATGAGCTAAGCTCTCGATCATGTTAACCTCTCCATCGATATTCGTATAAAGCAACTGTTTGATCGTCTTAAAAATGTTAACCACAACAGAAAGATGGCCAAAAGACAAGGACATCGAACCATTGCGACAATTTATAAGCGCGTTGGCAGTTGCCAAGAAAGGACGTTCTAAAATGATCGGAACAAAATCGTTAGTGACTTCTGTATCGAGGATAACAAAATCTGCAGGATAGTAGAAATCTTGAATTTTAACCAGCACGTTTTTCACTACACCCTTAGGATACTTGATAGACCTATCAGCTAGTTGCAACGTCATTGTTGTAGGTTGCATTTCATGTAGACCTATTTGTTTATATAAATAATAAAGGAGTAAATTAACACTCGCCCCGAGGTCTAATAAAGTAGTGGTCGTGTAAGTATCCCCTAAGGTGCATTGTACAGTAAGACGACCAGGGTCCTTGTACTTAACTATTCTATTGTGTTCCGTTAAAGTTGGAAACTGTTCAGTTAAAAAGATGTCTTTAGGAATCTTTGTCTTATGCCTAGTAGTGCACAACTCTTTAAGAAACTTAGCATGGTGAGCTAACTTTTTAATCGCTTCAAGAAAAGGTAAGTTTATCGTTAGATTTTTAAAAACTTCCCTATTTGTATCCTTGTTTAACATAGCTAATTTATGAGGAAACGATGAGTTCTCTCTATATTTAGCGTATGGATCAACTGGATGTCTAGCATTTGTTTTTTGTTTCTTAGGTTGTGGTTTAACTGGTACCTCTACAGGGGTAGGATCTTTAGTTTCTGTTTCGGTATCTAGTGTAATATCTAGTGTAGGGACTAACAGTGGGGTAACTATAAGCATAGTTACTTTGTTATCCACCACTCTGCCTGAACAGAGAGGGGTAATGGAATTTATCTCACCTACGTTTGCATTTTCATTACTAGTATTACCGTTTACCTCAAAGGCTGTGTTTGGTGTTTTAAGATTAGATATCACTTGTCCTGAAAACACACCTTTGGGTTGCACTTTCTCTTGAGCTAACTGCTGTAAGAAAAGTTGGATGGCTTGTAAAATCTATTGTTGAGATTGCATAAAGGTATCAAAATGATTCGGTTGTGGAGTAGTATTTGCTACTGGTTGTGTGACAGGAACTATGTCACGTTGATTATTAATGGGTGGATTTTGGTAGTTATTATTTACCAGAATGATACCTCTATTCATATTATAATTATTATTGTTATAATTATTATAATTATCCTGACCTTGTCCTTGTCGTGTTTGAGCTTGGTTGTTATAATTATAATTACCCTGACCTTGTCCTTTCCTTGGTGGACCTTGGTTGTAATTGTTTGTTGGCCTAACATTTGGGTTAAACAACCTTGGAGGTTGTTGATTATTTTGCCAACCGAAGTTGGGATATTGTCACTAAGCTGCGTTAGGTTCGCTATTAAAGAAATGAATATTGGAAAGCATTTCATCGGTCTTCAGTGGTGGGTAAAAATGTTTCATAAATAGTTGAACAAGTTTAGCCCACGAGTTCACAGAATTTGGCGCTTTGGCAGTTAACCAAGACGTCACCTTATCGGCTAAAGTGAAGGGAAATACCCTTAGTTTAATTTGTTCAGCACCAACCATAGGATGGTGGAATGTAGTAAGGACTTGGTCAATCCTACGCGATCGATAAGGCTTTTCATGGTCTAACCCATGAAAAGCGGGTAACAAATTAAATATATTTGGGGATTCGAAATCCCCAATCGGGTCTGATAGAATGATGCAAGATTTAAGGCTATCGTTCAAGGCTTTGTAAAAGTCAGAGAGAGGAGACTCTCTTTCTTCAGCCATTACTTCAGGTGGTGTGTGTGGTATATTAGTTAGAGGTGTAGTGAGTGGTATACTAGAAAGGCGTGTTTGTTGACGTTACCGGTTGATTACGTTAGGCGTTTTTCTTCGGCCTGACCTTAATCTCATGCAAGGCTAAGCTAATCTTAACGAACACAACAACACTCCAACAATCCTGATATGCTAGTATGAACCTCTAACAGGAGATGCGAGGTGTGGAAGAAAATAGTACCTGAATGCCTCTTTGCTTCGCTTATAAATAGCGTCTTGTTTACGGGTGCTCAGTATGTATAATAAGTTAAAACACTGAAAACTATGAAGAAATGGAAATTTGAAACAAACCCCGTGGAAATCGAAAGCGGTTTGGTTTAGAGAGGGCGCGGTAGCTTCGAATAGGCCTAAGTAGGGCGCAGGTAGCGCTCAGGTTCGATCTGGAGTTCCAAGCTCTTGGGCGCATGTCGCGCTCCGATTGAGCCTTGGTGGGGCGCAGGTAGCGCTCAAGGAAAACCTCAAGGTCCAGGCACTTCAGCGCATGGGGCGCTCGTGTTTTGCCTTGGCAAGGCGCAGGTCGCGCTCAGCCGAAGAGTGGAGTTCCAGGCGCTTGGGCACGGGGCGCGCTCTAATTATGCCTACCAGGGCGCGGGTCGCGCTCGGTGTAATTTTTCGAGGAAAATTTTCAGTGATAAAACGGACAACCACAGTGAGAATCAAACATGGGTGGGTGGGTTTTGGGACTTTGGAAAATTAACAATTCTAAAGAAAACAATGCTAAAGGCAACTAAGATGGCAGCGGCGCCATTTGATAATAGTAAAATGATAGTTTTACTAATGAATAAAGCGATGAAACTCTAAACGCAAGTAAAACTAAAAACTGAACTTGTACTAGATTTATCAAAGATTTCTACTCTCGATACTATTGAAGTAGAGTTGGAATAGAAGATTCGTTCCACTCCTAGTTCTTAGCATTCAAGTTTCCTACGACTATCAATTCTACCAAAGTCAATGAGAGAATTACGAATTATACTACGAAATGCTACAGAATACTAAGGTTTGAATCTATAATAAGAATTAGGGGGGAATTGAATCCACCTTGAATCCAACTTAAGAAACTAGTATAGATTATTGTAATCCAATTTTTACGTTCTTACAGTAAGAATTGGTCATTCTAATCCCTAATTATACATGTCATCTCTACCAATTCATAACTAGCATGTGAGGACGTCCACCCATTCTCATGGCGAATCAACGACCTTCTAGAATGGAATAGACTCTTACAACGATTCTAAGCTAACAAAATCAAGTTTTCATCAAGGCTTCATCAAACCCCTCTAATGGAGGTTTAGCCTCGATTCATCAAACTATCATTTCCAAATGAAATTGAATACGACATAATAAAAAGATTCTAACTTTATTAAATTTAACTAAACAATAATTGAAATCTAAATTAACAACTAAAAAATCATTAAATAACAATAATTAAAATTAATCTAAACAATCATTAAATAACAAGATTAAATTTAACAAGAACTAACTATTTTATTTATCTAATGAATGATATTCAATGATTCAAATAACTAATCTAAAACAAGGAATGAAACTAATTAATGGAATGGAAACTAATTAATTAAAACCGAAAAACTAGATCTAGAACTAAGCTTTTTAATGGCTACTCTAATGGCTACTTTCTAACCTAAACTAATTGATACTTAAGATCTAAGTCTTGTGTGTGGAAATGGAGGAGACCAGATCTACATTTTTGTGCATGGGCTGAGGGTCCATGTTTTGGGCCGGAAAATCGAGCCTAAAGCCTAATTTCTTCAGTCCACAGGGGCCCTTTTCAGGTAGATTTGACTTCAATAGGCTTTTAGTCCACTTTTTCTCCTCTGATTAGGTCAAGGTTTGGACCATTGGAAAGCTCTTTTCGAGCCGGTCGTTTTGACATAAGGTAAGCCCAATCTGAGGCTTGAATCCAAAGATACGATCTTCGGAAGTTCATCTGACTTTTGTATGATGTTTCTGCCCGTCTTAGCCTTTAATCCTAAAACTTCTTAGCAACCAACCCTTTGCTCCTTTCTATCACCAAGTGGCACATTTCTGCACATAATTGACTTCAATGCCTGAAATACATAAAAACACGTAATTAGCATTAACTCTTATTTATTACTAGCATAATTGGTCTAAAAGTATTATTGTTAAGGGGTTAAAACTACAATTTTGGGCTCTTATCATCATACTACTATCCCACATGTGTTACAACCATTATTAGACTCATTTTCTGATGTCAGTAATGAGCGCCTACTGAGGGAGGATTGCCTCATTTGTGTGACATCCAACATGCAATTGATTTAATTCTTGGGGCATGTCACACCCCAAATTTCCAGAAAATAAAAATAGGGAATTATCCAAGATATAATTATCTCAATCGTCACCCTATTCCATATTCTGAAAACACAGGATGAAACGAAACCACCTAATAACATATTATCAACTACGATATTAAAATCTGAGATCAAATTTAAAACCAAACTGAACAATCCTTCAATCATATTATTAAACTACAAAGAAACTAGCCAACCCTATTACATCTGTCTCAAAACAAAACCGTACACTTCATAAAAACTTAAACCAGAAGACTCCAAGAGCAAATCCAAATCACGTGTCCTCATCCACTGCACTCCACCATCTATGTTTCCAAGAACACACATACGTTGCAAAACAAAACAAACATGGGTCAACAAATTGAATTTGTTGGTATGAGTAAAACTAAAAATATAAAATAGTATAGCAGTATGTTCAATCTTTCAAATCAAGAAATATATTATTACAATCATTTCAACTTGAAAGACAATTTAGTTC
The DNA here is from genome assembly GCF_015680905.1 of Coptis chinensis. Classification (NCBI taxonomy): domain Eukaryota; kingdom Viridiplantae; phylum Streptophyta; class Magnoliopsida; order Ranunculales; family Ranunculaceae; genus Coptis; species Coptis chinensis. The sequence goes on along the minus strand of NC_141457.1, from coordinate 68,676,943 downwards.
CGTATTCTCAAAACGGCATGCAGTTTCTTCCCAAGTAAGATTTCAATATACATTTCCAAGAAATCTCATATAGCAGTATTCATCATTCTCACTTTCCAAAATAACTCACAATATAATTACCACTTACATTTCACTTATTACATACACATATGATAACTTATTTAAATATGAGTTTGATACACTTTACCTTTAAGTCAGCACACGTCGTCTTAGGGTAGGACAACGTCTCTGCATAAAAAGTTAATAAGTCCTACCCTCTTGCAAAACAAAGTTAGATTTCTCAAACATAATCATTTATAGTATACATCTATTTCACTCTCACTGCAACCATCATGGGTATATATAATCTGGCATAATATATCGCCAATATTAACATTCATGTCACACCACCATATCCATTATATTATCATATATCACCAATATTAACTAACATTCATATTACACCACCATATCCATTATATCATAATATATCACCAATATTAACTAACATTCATATCACACCACCATATCCATTATATCACGCTAACCATATTCACATTCCTTTGTAAGAAATTATATGCATCATATCATAATATATCACCAATCATATCCAACAGCTCGCTCATACTTAAAGCCAATATTTTTCTTAAAAACAATTCGTCTACTTATGAGAACGAGGAAAAAATCACAACCAGGGAGTACATTCATACCTTGTGAGTATTAACTCACACAAACCACGTATATATTTCTCATAAGAAATCATGTACATCATAATACATAAATATTCATATGCAATAACTCAGTCACACATAAAATCAATATTTTACTTTAATATCATTCGTCTACTTATGAGAACGAGGAGAAAGTCACAACCAGGGAGTACATTCATCCCTCGTGAGTATCAACTCACATAAACCACATAAACATTTCTCATAAGAAATCATATACATCATAATATATAAATATTCATATGCAATAACTCCATCACATGTAAAATCAATATTTTACTTTGCTTATTAATTATCTCGTTGACTCATTTATTAAAAGACACAACCTAACATTTAGTTCCTACTCCACGATTTGCACTTCACGCATTTGCCAAATCACATATATTCGTGTGTCTCACTCACACCGAGTACCACTACAAGACATATGTCCCAAGCGGGGATATTGCCTCCAGAAAACATATTTTCATCTTGTAAACTCATAACTTGTGAGTCACAACCATCTCTGGGCTTTCCATACACATACATAAAGCCTCTTTTGGGCATAACAAAATATCAGGTCATTCATGGCACATTCAATGAATATCTTGGGTTATTCCTGCCACATTCAAGGAATACCCATCATAACACTAATAGATCATTCATGGCACATTCAATGAATATCTTAGGTCATTCCCGCCACATTCACGAAATTCAGACCTATACTCCCGTACACTCAAGGAATACAGCCCACCCGCAAGGCGAATGACTTAGTTCATCTCTAAGGCGACTTTTCACATGACATCACATTAGTCATAAACATTTCCTTTCATTTATTTTCATCAAAGAGGTATAGAGATATCTAAATATGTAGACGACACATTAAATTTTCACCGGTCACTTTTACACTAGATTTTAACACTTAAGAGTTCTCATTTATTATAATATTTTCATTACAAAACAAACATCGTCTCAAACAATAGAATCATTACTAAAGATTCCCAACACAATAACTAATCAACTCACCTCATTATCAATTATATAAATCATAGATATCAAAAAGTTCAATCGGAAATAATGCATTAGTTAAATGTCTCGTGAATACATTTTAAACAACCACAATCACGTACACAATTAAGTACTAACATTGTACACATATAGTTATCACAATAACTAATAACTAATATATAATATAGTGGTTGCACTTTTTCTCAAAGCTGCCTACGTATCCAAATCTTTCAAGATTGGAATCAAGTCTTCGTAGTTTTTATCAGCCACATTGTCAAAGTCAAAGAACAATAAGAATTTATGCTTTAAGATTGCACACTTTATTTTCCTTTCATTCCTCAATTATATATATATATATATATATATATAGCACAAACTTTAATGTAACATGTCATGTGATATAATATAAATCTATACTAACATTTAGTGTATATGCAACAATTGTACTTAGAATATAATATAAATGTGAAATTAAGCAATCAAGATTCAAGACACTCGTATGTCTAAGTAAAATCATTTATCTCATTACAATAAGAAAAATTAACTAGAGCTCCCCTAAAAAGAAAACATGGTAGGTTATCTAGGTAACTTGCCAAAACAATAACATTTCCTATAGCCATCAAAATGATACACCACTTGATTATTTGAAAACTATGATAGGTATACTTACTTTTTCATGTAGAACTTGAAGTCCCTATCTCGGAGTAAAAATAGTTCAAACTTGGTAAAAATCCTAATTTTCAGCAAACTAGATTTCTGGCGGACTATCTTCTGAATGACACAACGCTTTCCAAAGGTGTCCAAATGCATTGAGGCTTTTTTCTTTGAAAATCTAACACACAGAACTTACTTTCTTATGTTTTACAAAAATACTCAATCTCATTCTAAATATTAAAAAACTAGGCTCGAACACAGTGCGTAGAAACTGATTTCTGATGCACTATTTTCTGTCAATCAAACTTCCAGACACCATAATTATTTCCACAGGCCTCGGAATGTGATGAGGCAAATTGAAATAGAAAGTAGACTTCTAAATCTTACTTTTTTATGTTTTCATAAAAATCTAGTTCAAACTCTAACTAAATTAAAACTGGACTTGAACACATAGCGCAGAAACTGATTTCTGATGTCCTGTTTTATGTCAACCAAACTTCCAGACACCATATCTACCTCCATAGATCTTGGAATATGACGAGGCCAATTGAGTTGGAAAGAAGACTCAAAAAACTCATTTTTTCATGTTTTGGCAAGAGTTTGAATCTCACCCTAACTATGTGAAAACTCGATTCCAAACTAGGCACAGATTCGGCCCAAAAACAAACTCTCTCACCCAAAACCCATCTTAAACAAAACTTAAGCCCACATGTTTCTATTTCGGCCCAAGCCCAACTCAAACAAAACTTAACCCCAAAAGTCTTATAACTTAAAAACAAACTCAAGCCCACAATTCTAATTCGTCCCAAGCCCAACTAAAAGAAATAGAAGCCCTGGAACACTAGATCGTAGTCTCCTTCTTCTTCCTCAACAGCTCACACCACCACCGAATAAGCCACCACAACTCCCACTCACCACCACCGAAACAGTTCGGTTTTGAACCCCAACAAAAACCCAGCCTCTAGACAACCAAAACTCAATTCCCCTAACATTCCAAAATCGAGTTCAACTCCATTACTGCCCTTCCCAAAGCTTCCACTGATCATCCACCATCAAACACCAAACTCTAGCCACCATAAACCCATCGATTTTAATCCAAATAAAAAACCCAACAACTTTAATTAAACCAAAAACAACCAAACAGATTTTTCCCAAAACTCTCCATCGACGCCATTGACACCCCTTCGGAGCTTCAACAACACCCCCTAAATATTAACCCACGTATCACATCCAACCAACAACCAACCGATCAGATTTCACATCCCAAACAAACCAACAGTTCACACAACACAATCTAATACAATCAATCAAATAAAAATCAACTCATTCAAACATTTAAACCCCCCAATAAAGGTTTGCTTCAACTATTACTCGTGAATAAAAATAGAACCTCATGGTTTCGACAGAAATTATAACTTATACATAAACTTATGTTTGGACAGAATAAGCAAATTTTAAATAGACTAACATACTTAGTTCTAACATACGTAGTAATGTGAATGTCAATAATTTTAGTGAAAGATAACAGTATCTACTTACCTCTTGTATCCCATAGAAAAAAAATATATAGAATATAATGCCAAAAATCCAATCCAAAGCTAGATAAGAGGTGCAGAAATCCGCCCCATTCTTCTTCTTTCTTCTCTGTTTAAAACTTTTCGTGTGAACTCCTCTCTGTGTTTATTTTTTTCAAACCCCCCAAAAATAGGGAAGAGGGTTTATCCTCTTTTTCCCGCGTTTCCTCTCTTTCCACTAATCTTTATCCTATTTATTTTATTTTATTTATTCTTATTATTAATATTAATCATATATTATAAAAAATAATAAATAGAAATAGCCAGGTGTTATAGGGCACCTCTTCTTAATTGGCTAAGGGATTCGTCCGCGAGAGTATGTCCTTTTATGTTGTGTCAACTTTACTTACTTCCTAAGAAAGATGGGAGTTGGAGGGATGTGTGTTGGTAATAGGCCTATTAACAAGATTACTGTGAAATATCGTTTTCCTATTCCACGCCTTGAGGATATGCTAGATTCCTCGCATGGTGCTAAAGTGTTTTCCATGCTTGATTTGAGATCTAGATTTCATTATATTCGGATCCGCCTTGGAGATGAATGGAAAACTGCCTTTAAGATGAAGGATGGTTTATACGAGTGGTTGGTGATGCCTTTCAGTCTTTCTAATGCTCCTTCTACTTTCATGTGTCTTATGACTCAAGTTTTGAGGCCTTATTTGAACAAGTTTTGTGTTGTCTATTTTGATGATATTATGATATACAACTCTTCTGAGTATGAATATCTACAACATATTGAGATTCTTTTGGGTGTTTTGTGTACGAAAAAGCTTTTTTGCAGCTTAAGAAATATTCTTTCATGGTTGACTTTGGTCTTCTTGGGTTTTGTAGTTTCGACTAATGGTATTAGTGTCAATAACTCCAAAGTCCAGGCTATTATTGAGTGGCCTATTCCTACTACAGTGAGTTAAGTACGTAATTTTCATGGGTTAGCTTCTTTCTATATGACGTTCATTCATAATTTCAGTAGTATTATGACTCCTCTTACTACTTTGACAAGTGATAAAGTTTTCAAATGGACTATTGAAGCTAATGACGCATTTGACTTAATTAAGAAGAAGAAGACTTCTACTCCTATTTTAGCCTTGCCAGATTTTACCCAACTCTTTGAAGTGACATATGATGCTTGTAAGCACGACATTGGTGTTGTTTTTAGTCAAAATGGCAAGCCAGTTGCTTTCTATAATGAGAAACTTACTAGTACTAAATTGAATTATTCTACATATGACTTGGAGTACTATACAGTTTTTCAAATTGTACGATATTGGCATCATTATCTTATTCATCATGAGTTTATCATCAAATCTGACCATGAAGTTATTCGCTTTCTTAATACCCAGAAAGGATGTCAGTGATAGGCATATTAAGTGGAACTCCTTATTACAAAAGTATACTTTCCACTTGCAGTTTCAGGCTGGAAAGGATAATTGAGTTGCTAATGTTTTGAGTCATCGTTCTCATCTCTTGGTTACTTTTTGTACATCTTTGTTTGGCTTTGATGAGTTGTGTGACTTATATGCCCAGGATGCCTGTTTTTACCAAATATGATCAAAATACTAAGTGGTGATGAAAGAGATGAAGAACATAGAAAAGTAGTGAGAAAAGTGATGGTGATCGAGAAAATGATGAGACTGTACTTTTCAGTTGCCTACGTACCCAAATTATCAATGAGATCAAGTCTCAACAACGTAGTTCTTGATGAAAAATAGTTTGGTATTTATATGTGTAGAGTAGAGATTTCTTGTAGCACAAGTAATTGTAATTGAACATGATTCTTAATTGATGATTATCTCTTTGATAAGAAACGAATATGAATATAAATTAATATACATAAGTGATAAGCCATGTGGCTAGGGTTCAGCCCTAGACACATGAGTTAGTGGGCATGTACATTGATCCATGATATTACAAATTGGGCTTTAGCCCTGTTGATTAAACGAATAAAGTGGAGAACCTTATCAATGGACATTTGTCAGGTTGGTGGGGATCGAAACACCACCCCCTCTTGTGAACGAAGTTTTTCATATGGCAAAAAAGTGAAGAAAATCAGAGAGGAAAAGTAATGAGAAAAGAATAAGCGAAATGAATAACAAGGGGTTATGTGAATTTAAACAAATAGATATATGTGAAAATGTAATGTAGATAAATATGATAAACATGTGTATGATCAGATTTTCTCACCTCTGAAATCCTAAGCCTCTCTCTCTCTCTCTTTTTCTTCCCTTTTCCTTTTCCTCCTCCCTCTCTCTCTCTCACTCTTTTCACTTTATACTCCATAACCGCTAACCGTTTCTCGATTCCACGATCTCCACCTCTCCCTCCCCATGATCGCTAACCGTCCACTACTGCATCAAGTGTCGCGGCCTGTATCCTGTGCTCTCACTCTCTGGTGCCTTAAGTTACCTCGGTCTATGGGACATGTCATCCTCATGGTCATGAATTTGGTAGATACAGATGCCCCCTCTCGGCCCCCAGAACCCTGTGAAGAACTTCGTTCAGGGGTCCGAGATATCCTCAACTTGCTTGATCTGCAGCCCCTCCTTCTCTTACTTCCTGGTGTTAGTGTGTGTTTTCTCCCAACTGGCACGTGCTTGCTCCGCCCTCTCACACGCGTGCTTAGCACGCCTTCACGCATCATGATTACCTACAGAACCTGACTCCTCGTTCCTTAAAATCCACGTGGCGCCCATCCTCTAGTTCATCTCTCTTGGCTTTTGGGTCGTACCACCCAGAAAATTACCCTTTTGCCCCCGGTGCTTCAAATCCCGCTCAAACCCTTCATCTTTCCCATTATTCCTCCATCCTTTATTCTCTCAACCTCAGCACCTCTCTCCCTTCTCTTCCTCTGCTCTCCTCTGTCCCGTTCTTCCTATTGGCTTCTTTTCTCGGTGGTCTTCTTACCAGTCATTGTCCCAGTCTTCCACACCTTCTCTTCCTTGGCTTGCAGCTGCATTGAAAGTCAGGTTTGCTCTTTTTTCCTTTTCACTCTTTTCCATTCTTGTTTTCTAGTTTTCGATCACCGTTTAACTCTTCCCCCCGCCCATTAGGCTTTGTGATATCTTTTATCTTGATTGCATTTTGGGAAATCATTTCTTTTTTGCGTCGCCTGTTTTTGATCATCATGTCTGCTTCGGAGTCATCGAACTCCTCCGTCGTCCGAACTGACAGATCGGAGACCCCACCCTCTAGATCTAGTAACACCATCGCGGACGAGTCAAAGTCCCCCGCCCCCGGGTCGACAAGCCCTGTCGCTATCCCCTCTACCTCGGGGAGATCGTTTAAGCTTCCCCCACCTCCCTCATACTACCGCAGACCCAACCTAGACGCGGTCAAGGCCGCTTATGGCATCCCCGATGATGTGGTGTTAGAGCATGTGTCGGGAGTAACTCATTTTCCCCATCTTGTGGAACCGCGGCCAGGGAGCCTGGTCGTTATGGTTGGGCAAATAGTGGTCGGCTTAAGGTTCCCCTTGTCCTTGCTTGATGTGGAAGTATGCAATCATTTCAAGATTCCGCCATGTCAAGGCATTGGCAATTTATGGCGTGTCATGTACGCTGCCAACTTTTACAACAAAACCAATTCTCCCCAAATCAAACTCCGCGATATCATTGCCCATTACTTCATCAAAAAGAGTACCAAGTTTGGCAGTATAGGCTATCAATCCTTTTGTAGTCGTCCGCGGAAGAAATCTTTCATTCTTCACATCACCACCTCGATAAAGTGTGGCACCATTACCCTTTGTATGTGTCCGGAACTTTTCGTCGGGCGGACATACCTCCCCTGTTTCTCTAAGGCACTTACACTTCCTCAAGAGCGGTAAGTGTAGCTGATCAGTCGGTGTGTCCTTTTACTTTTTTTTTTCTTGATATCGCAGCTAACTTTCTTCGTCACAGGTTGGAGGCCCGACTCTCACTCTCAACTTTACAATGGTGTCTACTCCGAAATCTTCCAGAAACTCCGCGGTCTAGGAAACGACCAGTGCGGCCTTCTAGGCATTAATCCTGAAAAAGCCACTCCGCTCCTTCTCGACCCAACTCTTAAAAACTTTGGCAAATACTAAGGCCCTTTCTACCGTCTGCCTCCACCTAAAGAGAGATTACCCAAACCTTCTCCCCCCAAGCCTAAGAAGAGGGGCTATACCAAGAAGATCTCCCATTCTCAAGCCGAGGCCCTAAGAGCCGCAGCCTCTCGGTCCAACAAACCTCCTACCGCTACTCCTGACTCTTCCATCCCTCAGGTGTCCCCGGCTCATATTCTTCCCTTGCTGATTGGGAGGACGATTTTGTAGTCTCCGGCTCCCCTCCGCCCACCCAGAACATGGATGTCAATAAGCTCAAATTGTGGGACAGCGACCCTGAAGATGAGCAGACTGAATCAGCGGCGCAGGGGCCACCTGCCAAGAGATGTAAAACTGTGGGAAATACCTCTACTCCTGCTGCCCCCTCCGCCCCAGTCGCTGCGGCCCCACGACCGTTGGTCCCTTCACGCCGTTATGGCAATGATCCCGTGCCCGTTGGGCCTGAAGTGTGGCATCCCGAGTTCAAGGCTAGGGATCGCCCCGTCACCACTAGAGACTCCGCCTTGGACAATGCTGCGGTGGCTGCCTCCCTGTTCTTCACCCCCCATCTTCCACGAGATCAAGCCTATGGCGACTCGGGAACGTTTGCCGCCCATCACGCTGCTATCTACACTTGGTGGGAGAAGGTGAGTCTCATCTTGATTCTCTTGCCATGCGTTTTTACTTTGTGTCATATCTAACGTCCCTTTGTGTTCCGCTAAGCCTGGATGTACGCTATGTCATCCGTGGATTGACCAACACTTTAGACACTCTGGAGACGGTAAAGCAGGAGATCCATGGGCAGGACGGCTGGAAAGCTCGATATGCTAAGCTGGAGAAAGAGCGCGATGATTCTCGTATCGCGGCCCTCAAGGCATACAACGACCATAAAGCCACGGAAGGGGCTCTCCGCCAGCAGATGACGGACCTTCAGGCTAAAATGACTAGCGAGAAGGCAGCAATGGAAGCCGCCACTCAGGCCACTCTTGATCGGGTCCCCGGCGGCTTCTTCGATCGCCTCCAGCGTTAAAGAAAAAAAAATTGCTAGAGAACTCCGGTCGTCGGTATCGAGCTCACCGGCCGGGAGAGACTTCTTCCCTCGCCACCTCCTGCTCTTGTCCAGGCCGTCGAACCCACTGCTACTTCCACTCCGCTGCCCGAAGAAGAGCTCGGCACTGTCCCGGCGGCAAATGATGCGGTGGTGAACATATCCGTAGGCTCGCCCCAGAAAGAAATGCTCGAAGACCCCACTACGCAAGCACTGGCCGAGGAGCAGTAATTGGAGTTCCGCCCTTTGTTTTACGTCTCAATACATTTTGTTTCCACACTTGTTGTTTTCTTGTTGTTTTGGGTACTATGTGTGTCCCGTATTTCTGGGTGTTCCCAGCGGGCTATTGCCTTACTCACTATTGGTACCACCTTTGCTGATCTTGATGTATTTCAGATATTTTCATGTGGGAATATGTTTTACCAATTTGCTCAAACTTATGCCTTGAACTTTGCATTCGCCCAACTTACTCATCTGTATTATGCTTGGCTATCTGCGATGATTTGGTTTGGGGGCAACTCAGTTTTCCCAAAATTTGGTTTTAGACATCTGAATCCGCAGATTGCTTCCCATCTCGTCGTCTCTGGCAGCCGTGAGGCTATTTGGGGGCAGCTCAATTTGCCCCCAGTTGGTTTTGGACCTCGTCGTCCGCGAAGGGCTCGTCCCCTCCATTGTCTCTAACAGCCGTGAGGCTATTTGGGGGCAGCTCAGTTTGCCCCCAGTTGGTTTTGGAACTCATCGTCCGCGAAGGACTCGTTCCCTTCGCTGTCGCTAACAACCGTGAGGCTGTTTGGGGGCAGCTCAGTTTGCCCCCAGTTGGTTTTGGACCTCGTCGTCCGCGAAGGGCTCATCCCCTTCGCTGTCTCTACAGCTTGTGAGGCTATTTGGGGGCAGCTCAGTTTGCCCCCAGTTGGTTTTGGATCTCGTCGTCCGCGAAGGGCTCGTCCCCTCCGATGTCTTTATCGGCCGTGAGGCTGCTTGGGACCTCGTCGTCCGCAAACAAGTTACATTGTGAGTTCACGGCCATTATAACACCAAATCCTTTGGTCTCAATTGCACTTGATTCAATGATAAAATGTGTGACACAAAACATCATCATACACTCGAATAATAATCTCTGGCGATTTAAGAGTTTGTCTTTAATTAAAATAACACTGTACAAAGCATCACTTATGGAATTTCTTCAGCATTCTTATGTTCCAAGGTCTCGCAATGTCTTCTCCCTTCGGAGTCTGCAACCGATAGGTCCCGGCGCCCCCCCTTTTCAGCCACAGTGTATGGCCCCTCCCAGTTGGGCCCCAGTTTTCCGTCTTTCTCTTTTCTGGTGGCTGGGGTCACTCGTCTCAGAATGCGGTCCCCCACCTGGAACTGCCGTGGCTTTACCCTCTTGTCATATTGCCTCTACAATCTCCTGTGGTATTCTTCCAATTTGATGCGCACCATATCCCTCCTTTCCTCTGTAAGGTTCAGTTCAGCAGCTAATATAACTTCATTGACTCCTTCTACGGCTCTGGTTCTAGTGGTCGCCTCCACCATTTCAACGGGAATCACTGCCTCCACTCCATAGGCCATGGCAAATGGCGACTCTTGAGTGGAGGTTCGCGGTGTGGTTCGGTACGCCCATAACACCTGATTCAACTCGTCTGCCCATGCCCCCTTTCGATCCTCTAACTTTTTCTTCAAATTATCCATTATAGTGTTGTTAGAGGATTCTGCCTGACCATTCCCCTCCGGATTGTAAGGAGCTGAGAATCCTTGCTTCACCTTGAATGCTTGGAGGAAATCACGTACTTTGCCCCCAGTAAACTGAGTACCGTTATCCGCGATTATGGTATGCGGCAGCCCAAATCTGCAAATTATGTTTTCCCACAGGAATTTCTTGACTTGCTCCTCTTTAACCTGCTGCAGTGCCACACCCTCAACCCATTTGGTAAAATAATCCGTCGCGGCCAACACGAACCTTCGTTTGCCACTAGCCAAGGGTAGCGGTCCAACGATATCCAGCGCCCACATGGTGAAAGGCCAAGGGCTAAACACCTTATGCAAAGACTCAGCAGGAGCGTGTATTAGCGGTGAGAATCTTTGACATTTCTCACACCTCTTGGCATACTCCGTTGCGTCTCGCTTCATGTGCGGCCAAAAATACCCTTCCGATAACAATCAGTGCGCTATCGTCCTACCCGCTGAATGGCTTCCACAATCCCCCTCATGAATCTCACTCAAGACCTCTTCCGCCTGTTAAAGCCCCATACATTTCAATAACGCTCCGCTGACATTCCGTCTGTACATATCACCATCTATCAGAGTGTATCTTTGGGACACCTGTTCCATTCTTTTTCTCTCTCGTTTGTCCTCGATCTCTGACCCCGAAAGGAAACTCTTTATGGGTTCCATCCACCATGTCCCTTTCTCGGTGACTCCCAAAACCGCTTCACCCTCAGATGTACTTGGTTTGCTCAGCACCCTGATTTCAACAGCTCTGCCCTCGGTTCCTGGAAGCACTGCCGCAACATATGCTAAAGCGTCGGCGTGTCTGTTCTCACCGCGGCCAAGATGAGTGAACTTGATCTGAGTAAACTTGCTAGCCTTTCTCTGTAATACTTCTAAATACTTTGCCATCCTGGGGCATCGGGCCACAAACTCTCCGTTCATTTGACATATTACCAAGTTGGAATCTGAATACACTGTCAATTCACTCACTCCCAGATCAGTGGCCATTTCCAACCCTGCTATCACCGCTTCGTACTCTGACTCATTATTCGAAGCTGCGAACCCCAACTTCATCGACAACTCTAACCGGTTATTCTCTGGTGTAACCAATACCACCCCGATTCCACTTCCGGTGTCGGTCGTGGAACCATCTGCGAAGACCCTCCACCCGTTCCTCATATCCCAAGGGTCGAATGGGTCATGACTGGGATCGCCCTCTCGTTCCATAACCATTTCCTCTCCCCACGTAGGGTCCTCGGCTGGGAATTCTGCCAGGAATTCTGCCATAGCTTGTGCCTTCTCTGCTGTCCTGATCTGGTACTCTATGTCGTAAGAACTCAGCACTACTGCCCACTTCAACATTCTCCCTGACTTGTCCGCCTTCAAGGCCTGTTTGAGTGGCAAGTTTGTCACCACCACTACTGAGTAAGCATCGAAGTACGGTTTTAATTTCAAAGCTGAGAAAACCAAAGCCAGAGCAAATTTCTAGATCCTGCTATATCTGGTTTCTGCATCTAACATGGTTTTGCTCTGAAAATACACCGGCCTCTCTGTCTTGTCCACCACCCTTATCAACACGGAGCTGATTGCGTACTCTGACACCCCCAAGTATATATACAACTTTTCACCTTGCCCTGGTCGCGACAGGATAGGGGCTCTTCCTAAATAAACCTTTAACTCCTGGAAAGCTTTCTCACACGCCTCGGTCCATTGGAAGTCAGTTGTTTTTCGCAAGAGTAGGTACAGAGGTCTACACTTGTCCGAGGATTTTGAAATGAACATGTTGAGAGCCGCGATTCTTCTTGCCAACCTCTGGACCTCTTTCACATCCTGGGGCGATTGCATTTCTATCAAAGCCCTGATCTGGTCCGGATTTGCTTCTATTCCGCGATATGTGACGATATAACCCAAAATCTTTCCCGACGTCACCCAAAGGTGCATTTGTCAGGGTTCAACATCAACTTGTATTTCCGTAGTATCGTGAACGTCTCCCTCAATCCCTCCAGATGTTCCTCCTCGGTCATACTCTTTTCTACCATGTCGTCTATGTAGATTTCCATTCCCCTTCTGATTTTGCTCTCAAAAATCTTCTCTCCTATCCTCTGAAAGGTAGCCCCGGCATTTTTCAATCCGAAAGGCATTCGGGTATAACAGTAAACTCCCCCTTCTACTATAAACGCGGTTTTGTCCTGGTCCGGCTCATACATGAACACCTGCTTGTACCCCATGGACGCGTCCATGAAAGAGAAAAACTTAAACTCCGCAGTCCGATCCACCAACTCATCCATCCGCGGCATCGGGTAACAATCTTTCGGACATTATAAGTTGACATCCGTGAAATCGACACACATTCTCACTTTCCCATTCTTTTTCGGAACCGCGACAACGTTGGAGAGCCATTCCGTGAACTTGCATTTGCGAATAATCCCCGCCGCTTTCAACCTATGTATCTCCTCTCGTATCCCCTGGGAACACTGCGGCTTTAAGCCTCTCATCTTTTGCCGGATGGGCTTGGCCCTTCTCTCATATGCAACCTGTGACAAGCAAATTCCGGATCCAGTCCCACCAGATCCTCTACGGACCATGCGAAAACATCGTTGTTCTCTATCAACAAGGCGGTCAACTTTACTTTCCAACTCTCCGGTAAATCGGCCCCAATAGACACAAATTTCTCTTCTTCCCCAGTACCTACGTTCACTGTCTCAACCTCATCCATTGTCTTTGCCCCCACCGGCAATTCTTGGTCCGTTACCGCGATCTGTGATTGCTATGCCTCGGGTCCGCCATCTCTCTGCGCCCCCTTATCTGGTGCGCGGATCAATTCTCGAACCACCACCTGGTGTATTCTTTGAGCCGCAACTTGGTCCCCTCTTATCTCATACATTCCTCCCTTAGTTGGGAAACGGATCACTTGATAGTAGGTGGATGGAATTGCCTTCATCTCGTGAATCCATCTTCTTCCCAGGATCGCATTAAACTGCGAAGTGGAGTCCACGATCATGAAACGGGTGAACACCGTTACAGGACCCACTGTCACTGGTAGCTCCAGTTCCCCTATGGGTTCGGTCATGCTACCGTTGAATCCAAACAGATTGGTCCGGGGAGGCTTCAACTGCTTCTTCTCAATGTTCATTTCCTCCATCGCGCCGCTAAACAACAAATCAACTGAGCTTCTGCAGTCTATTAATACCCTCTTCACCATGTAGTTACCCACTGCTATTGTTATTACCAGTGCATCCTCGTGGGGCGAGATTACCGTTTCCAGATCCTTTGGTGTGAATTCTATCCTCCCATCCCTTCCGGTGGTTCACAGGCCGGTCGCGAATACTTTCGAGACCTCATTTATCTGCTGCAAGCTGGACGTCCTCCTTACGTTGTCCCTGTGAGCATTCCTGCCTATTGTTTCCCCACTAAAAATGACATTGATGGTTCCTAGGATCCTTGCCATGGCTAGTGCTTCTTTGACCAGATGTGCCTCCCTGATGAACTCTCAGCAACCCCCTTTCTATCATTCTCTCTACCAACCACTGTAACGCGAAACACTCATTGGTTTTGTGGTTTCGGATCTGGTGGTATGCGCAAAACGGCTTCTCTTCCAACTCTCTAGGCGTGCTTCTCGGACCTTCAAAATACTGCATCCCTTTGATTAGCGGCAATATCTCCTCTAAAGTTTTGTTCAAAGGAGTTGGCGCTATATCGCGGTATGGTTTTCTCTCACGAATGTCTCTCCTAGCTATGTCTCGACCTCTCTCAGCTTTGTGTGTTTCTTCCCTGTAAGATCCCCCCTCCCGGGCCGCAGCTTTTCCTCTGTCTTTCCGGTCGTCCTGTCCTACACTCTGCACTGATTTCTCTGTCTTCCTAGGCTCCTTGGCGGTTCTCTGCAGTATATCCTCATAGCGTATGTACTTCTTGACCTTTGGATACAACGCATGTAACATCGTGACTTCGATTTTGGACACAGACTCGTGGACTCTAGTACCCTGCTTCAACCCATGCTGGAATGCTATTACCGCGGTGTGCTCATCTAAATTCTCCACCCTCAAAGTCTCCTCCTTGAACCTACACAAAAATTCCCTCAGTGTCTCGGCGGATTTCTGTTTGACATTGAAGAGGTCCGCGATATCCACTACTCTCCGTTTCTGATGAATGAAATGGTCCACAAATGCCTGTTCCAACTCCTCGAACTTATTTATACTTCGTGACGTCAATCGGTAATACCAATCTGAAGCTCCCCCTTTCAGACTGGCGGGAAACATCATGCAGCGGAGTCCATCATATTTACTCTCTTGCCACAGCGGCATCTGCTGCCTAAAGTGGTGTAAGTGGTCCGCAGGATCACCCTTCCTGTCATATCGCTCGAACCTCAGTTGCGAGAACCTCTTTGGTACCTCGGAATTCCAAACAGAATCTGCTAGCGGGTTCTGATTAAGTCCTGCCACCACCTTCTTCACCGCCCCTTGGCTTTCTTTTTCCGCCGCCCGATTTATTTCTCTATCCTTTTCAATCATTGCTTGGACCACCTCCAGCGTGACCCCTCCCTCAAGATCACCTCTTGGCCCTTGAGGCGCTTCCTCGCTCTGGCCCCCCACCTCGCTATTCTCTGGCTCTCTAGTCCCCTCCCCTCTCTGTGTAGTTTCCCTTTCTCTTCTAAGATCATCATTCTCCTCCCTCAATCTCACTACTTCTTCCTGCAGGAGTCTGGTTGCCTCCACCGTCGCGTCTTGACCTTCCTCTTGTGTTTCTTCCAACTCCACACTCAGAGCCTCTTCCTCACCGATTTCCTCTCTCACTTTTTTTGGTCTCCCTCTCCCTTTCTTAGCTATCGTTGCCATCCTATAACCCTCTCTTCTTGTCCCTAAACCGTAGGTCACTCCGGCATTTCCCACAGACGGCGCCAAATGTATGATCAGATTTTCTCACCTCTGAAATCCTAAGCCTCTCTCTCTCTCTCTCTCACTATTTTCACTTTATACTCCATAACCGCTAACCGTTTCTCGATTCCACGATCTCCACCTCTCCCTCCCCATGATCGCTAACCGTCCACTACTGCCTCAAGTGTCGCGGCCTGTATCCTGTGCTCTCACTCTCTGGTGCCTTAAGTTACCTCGGTCTATGGGACATGTCATCCTCATGGTCATGAATTTGGTAGATACACATGCGTGAATCAACGCAAACTAAATAATGTGGGAGGCTTATGAATGCAGGTTAAATACAAAATTTTAAAAAATTGGTGTTAAAATGTACACCGGAAATAGTGAGAAGAAGGGATCGAAAAAATGGGCAAGCTGATGAAAAATATAGCCAAATGTCGATGGATGGCATGGAACAGACCCTTTGGAAATTATAATGTTTAAAAAATTCAATGTCACATGCAAGGAATTACTATGTAGGGAAACTGAGTGTTGACCATCTGGTATTAAAAACATTCAACACACATGCTAAAAGGTGCTGGAAATAGTGTGGGACCAATCTGGGTATTAGGAAGTAAGGACATGACCGGAAAAAAAAAAAACTAGAGTGAGAAGTGGACTTGGATGAAATAATGGGACCTTTAATTAACATGGGATTGTGGTCAGTACACCATGTCACTTTGGATAAAATCCAAATTAGAAAACAGGTTTTGTGTTTAATCTCCCTCTACCTTCAAATGGCTACATAAAAACCCTCACTTTACGGACTAAACCATAAAACCCTCCTATTTTTTTCTACATCCAGAACTTACCAAAATACCCATGTAATTAAAACAACCCGGGCCATCTTTCTCTCTCTTTACGAGAGAAAACTTCTCAAAAAACTCAGCACCATCTCAAATAGTATTGTCTTCCCCACAATCCCAAATTCTAAGAATTTAATATCGATTTTATGGTGGAAGAATTAAAGAAGGTTGTAGATTTATATTCGAATGACAATTTCGAAGATTGAAAACAGGGTGAAGATAATGAAAATTCAATTTCTAAATTTGTTCTCATTATATATTAGATTAAATATCGACATTGTTGATTTCCTACTCAAAAAGAGAAATCAAAATACTAAAGATTGAATGTTAATATTGGTTGTAAAAGTTTTGCAACAAAACTTGTGTTTGGTCGTTTGGGTTTGTTGGGGATCTTTTTCTTTTTGGTTTTAGCTTTCACAACGATTAGAGAGTTAAACTATGCAAATTAAAATTTTCAGAGTGATATTACTATGTAGTTTTAAGTTTGCATAATACTACTACTATGCATTTTTAAATTTGTATAGTACAAATGTTTTTTCATCAAGCATATTTTGTTTCACAAATCTACTATGTAAACTTAAATTTTCATATGTAAATTCTAATTTTCTTATGTCAAACTACTATGTAAATTCAAATTTTCATATATCAAACTATTCTGTAAAATTAAATTTCATATGTCAAACTACTATGTAAAGTTAAATTTCTACATGAAAATCAGAAGTCGAGCTTGTTCGAATTTTAAAGTTGGTATGGTGCCAATGGCTAGTTCATTCCTAGAATTGAAAACATATTGTGTTTTAGAAAGGAAAGTCACAGACCTGGTAATAATTGTTACTATGCATTCTTGTATTTTCTAAGTAGTCAATTCAAAAATTCATGATGTTAAAGTTTTGATAAGCCTTAATAGGTAGGTCTTTGAGTGTTTGTGTCTTTGAAGTTGTTATTATATTAAGTTATTTAGAAAACAAATATGAATTTATGGCGATGTAAACATGTGGTGATGGTACATAGTAAGACTTAAGTCGAAATGTTATTTTTCCCTGGGTTCGATTATTAAAGGTTGTCAGGTCCATATAGTAGTTTTACTCTGCAATCTTAAATTTTCATAGTAGTTTTATCCTGCAATCTTAAAATTCACTCTGCAATATTAACTTTTCATAGTGGTTTTACTCTGCAATCTTACATTTTCATAATACTTTTACTCTATATTCTTAAATTTTACTCTGCAATCTTAAATTTGCATAGTAGTTTTACTCTGCAATCTTAAATTTTCATAGTAGTTTTACTATGTAAATATAGATTTATATATACATCACTATGTAAAAATACATTTACATTTTGTCAGGTGTCTGGCAATTTTCATTACCAAAAAGTAATTATGTAAATGTAAGTTTTCATAAGTCAAGTTACTATGTAAATATAGATTTACATATATAATGACTATGTAAAAATACATTTACATATATTCTGTTAGGTGTTAGGTTAATTTCAGTCCCAAAAGTTAATATATAAAAGTATCCTTACACAGTAATACATAACCGCTTTTAACTAGCTGTTTTAAAAATCTCCAACTAAAAATCGTAACATATAAAATCCAATGTCAAACTATAAAATCCAACATCAGAAAAAAGAAAACAAGTTCATCGACATCTCGTTTTTTATATATGAGCAACATCAAAAAATATATCAAAGAATGCAAAATCATCAACATCTTGCTTTTATATAAGATAGCAACCATCAAATAACAAATAATTGAATCGGTGCAGAGCATTTTGTAGGAGTGGAGCCCACTCTTGGGTTGCGATGGTCATAGCAAGGGCGCTTGTTCTTCTACCTACCTTTTACAACATCAGTGCCTACTTCCGTTTCTTGTTTGGTCTCCCAACTCTTGCCGATCAGACATCATTTTCATAATTTTCCCACAGATCTTGTCCACCATTGTAGTGATAGGCAAGTGGCGTTCTAGCAGAATCCAAGAGTTGAAGCTTGCGGTGGCCATAGCAACGGTACTCACTTTTCACTCAACAGAAGCACGCCAAGGATTGAAGCTCCGAGTCTGTCTCTATCACACTATGCTTCAAAGAACAAATAAAATGAAATATCCAATAGATAAAAGAATAAAATCCGACCATTTTCCCCCTTAAAATCCATAATAATACAATTAGCGCCAAGGCGGACACTAGTTAGGATTTTGCAACAAATGACATAAAAGCACAATCCCTCCATTTCACTGCATTTACAAAAACAATGCCAAAATTGATAAACACTACGCAAATCAACTTTTCATAGTAATAACACCAAAACTGATGAATCACTACGAAAATTTTACTTTTCATAACAAATTCAAATCTAATAGAAACACATAAAACCAAATTAAAGCAAAGCGAAAACAATATCAAGATGTATAATTGCATAAAACTATAAAATACGAAAGAAGCAAGAAACAGTAATTGAATAGAGTTCGTAACCAAATTGAGAAAGCATCCAACACAAATTTGAAGACGATCGAGATGAAAATATATACCACTTTCTTCAATCTCTCAGATGTAAAAATAACCATTTTATAATTCTTCAATGTCAAATATTGTTTCTTCAATGGTCAAACAATGAGAATCTGAAAGTGGAAGCTTGTTTCTTCAATGGTGAAACAAGAACATCACTGTTTTGGTGTTTTTCATTTTTTTTTTGTAATCCTCGGTTCGTTAATCTTAAATCTCTATTTTCGTGAAAGGGTAGAAAAGGAAATAATTTTGATGAGGATATTAAAATTAGACCGAGATTTAATTACTTTTACAAAAACAGGGAGGTTACGTATAAACGGCTTAAAAAGAGGGGGGTTTAGTGGGTATTAGTGATTTGAGGGTGGATTAGTGTAATGGGTTCTCAATGAGGGAGGTGAGCCTCATTTCTTGAATTAGAAAAGACTTTGGACATTAGAATAAGATATAGATTAGAAAAAGAAATACCAGCAGGACTTGAGCGAACCAAAAACATCAAAGTATTGTAGATATAATTAATCGTATCCATGCAACACATGCCATGGGAAAGAACAGTGCATAACAATCAATCAAACTAGATTATTTGAAAGATATAGTTGTGAATAAAAAAATCGAAGTACAGAAAAACAAACGAATGGAAGTGAGAGGTATGGGTTACATAGAATTTAATGGATGGAAAGAAGACGCGTGCAACCGGGTGTTGAAACGAAGTAGGAGGGATTAGTCCGTTATCGCCAGGTTGACCTTGAACATCATATTTGTGATGATCATTAGTAAGTGCATCAAGAACGTGAGCTCTTCTAGTATTCGTCATAACTTTTGAAGAATGTGATCGAGGGTGTTGAATAAGAGCCACAGACGGCGTCAACTATGTTTTGACCAAATATGATCAAAATACTAAGTGGTGACGAAAAAGATGAATAACATAGAAAAGTAGTGAGAAAAGTGATGGTGATCGAGAGAATGATGAGACCGTACCTTTCGGTTGCCTACATACCCAAATTATCATATCGATGGGATCAAGTCTCAAGAACGCAGTTCTTGATGAAAAATAGTTTGGTATTTATATGTGTAGAGTAGAGATTTATTATAACACATGTAATTGTAATTGAACATGACTCTTAATTGATGATTATCTCTTTGATAAGAAATGGATCTGGATATAAATTAATGTACGTAAGTGGCAAGCCATGTGGCTAGGGTTCAGCCCTAGTTAGACACATGAGTTAGTGGGCATGTACATTGATTCATGATATTGCAAATTGGGCCTTAACCCTATCGATTAGACGAATAAAGTGGAGACCCCTACCAATATACATTTGCCACGTAGGTGGGGGTCGAAACAATGCCTATTTTGGTCCCATCCATGCCAATTGTTTGGTACTTCATGGTGTGTCTGGTAAATGTTTTCCTACATGATGGTTTCATATATATTTCGGGTATTCCCTCTTCTTCCCTCCATGATCATATTATGACTAAAATGCATGTTGGGGGTTGAGTGGTTATTTTGGGATCATAAAGACCATTGCCTCTATCAGAGAGAAGTGTTTTTGGCCTAATATGCGTAGAGATATTAACCAGTTTATTGAGCGATGTTATGTATGCCAGACAACGAAAGGTAAGCACACTAATGCTGGTTTGCATACTCCACTTCCAATTCTTGACAAACCTTAGGTTGATGTCTCCATAGACTTTGTGTTGGGCTTACCTCGTTCTATGCATAGCAAGGATTCCATTTTTATGGTTGGGGATTGTTTCTCCAAGATGGCTCTTTTCATTCCTTGCACACGTACTACATATGCTGCACATGTTGCTCATTTATACTTTTGTGAGATATGATAGTATGTTTGCATGGTTTACCTCGCACTATCACTTCTGACAGAGATGTCAAGTTTACTAGTTATTTTTGAAAAACATTATGGAGAAATCATATGTCATGTACAAGACTAATGCAAACAAACACACGAGTTTAGTAACTTTTCAAGTTGGTGATTTGGTCATGGTTTATTTGAGAAAAGAATGTCGGCTTTCCTCTCACAAGTTAATGATGCGGCGTTTTGGTCCATTTCCTATTATCGCCTGTCATGGAGATAATGTTTATAAGGTGGATCTCCCTCCCGAGATGCGCATATCTCGCATTCATAATGTGGCTAATCTCACTCCTTTTCTTGGCGATAGTGCATGTTCCACCTATTCCTTTGCCTGTCAATAATATTATGGTTCCTGCTATTGCTACAGATCAAATTGTAACTATCTTTGAGGTCTCTTATATTATGACTCGCCATGGTACTTATGATCGTCATTTGGGGAAGTGGTGTAACCGTCCATCTTCAAAAACACATGGATTTCAGATGCTGCATTTCAACAAATGGATCTAACTTTCTACCAGAAGTACAAAGACTTAATCTCGAGGACAAGCTCTTCCCAAGTTTTGGGGACTGATGTGAGGACACATGATGATTAGCATGTGCAACAACATATTTTTATTAATTATTTTGACTAGTTGTTTCTTTTTAGTTTGGTTTCTATTTAGGTTATTAGTAGCTAGCTTCTAATTAGGAATGGAGTTTGGTTTCTATTTAGGTTTCATTAATTGTTTATAAATACCATTGTAAACAAGAGATGAAGGGACTTGATTTATTATTAGATTAAATTTGTAAATTTCGTTTTTATTCATTAAGGACCCTATAGTTATGTATATTTTCATACATTGTGTATTTATTGTTCTTGCTTCCGCGACAAAAATACATTAATATGCCTATCATTTTTCATGGGAACTGTTAGCTCTACATGATTTCAATTGTTGTCGCCTGATATTTTAATTTGACTAATTAAAAAAATAGTACAAATTAATATTTGGGTCTTTTAATTAGGTTTTGGTCCTCCTAAATAATTGGTATTTGGGGTTTGGTCCGCACTAATCGGCTTATTAGCTTTTGGTCCTCCTAAATCGATCGTCTTGACTGCTAGTCCACAAAGTTGAATGTTTGTAGTTGTTAGTCAAGGTCCTTTGGTTTCATACTACCAAAAATATTCTACAACATGTCTTGCACATGAGCATCAATTTAAATTAGTTTTTGTTTTTAAAAATGGAAACACGTGTCAAGATCTCCACACTTCAAATCAATGGTTAGTGTGATATATCCATTGAAAAACCCCAATGGTCAAATCTATTGGTACTTATGAATGTTGGGTGTTGTTGCTGGTTACACAAAATTGAAAATTCAAAGAAAGAAGATAAAGAAAGGGTATAATAGGTGGAAGTGATCATGTTGTAGTTGTTGCTGCGCCAAAGGTAAATGGTTTAAGTTTGATTTTGTTTGTAATGGAGGAAGGGCCAAAACCTAATTAAAAATTATTTAGAAGGACCAAGTCTGAATTGAAAACAAAAGTAATTATAGTGGGACTAAACCTTTAATTTAAATGATTTGGTGTTTGTATATTCTATTGCAGGTTTGCCAATTGTGCTATGAAGAGGGATACTATGCTTCATGATGTTGATCAATATCTTGGTATTGTGGCCTTCATGCTTGGTGTTGTGGATTTATGAGAGTCGTACTAGGTCATATATATGAAAGAAGGTAGTTTACAATTCAAGTACCTCAAGTGTTTAGGGAAGGTTGTGGCGCTGTGACTTGGTTATATTTTGACAAAAAAGTAGACAACCAAGTATGTAATATATATGCAAGGAAGAATTCCCAATATGTGAAGGTTGTGACTTATGCAAGGGCTGCCATCTTTTAACTATTTGTGAGAAAAGTGTGAAGAATGGTGAGAAGAGTGTGAGATGAGAGAAATTGTTGTTCTATATGTGACAGGTGTGTGAGATGTGCCTAATTAGTGCTATTTTTATCAAGTATTGTATGAAGAAATAATAATTTAGTAATTAAGTAGAACTACATTACATAGCACTTGTCATAACAACTATATTAGCATTGTCATTACATAATGTCAATACACAGCCACAGAAAATCCAAAAACTAAGGATTCAAGTAGTTCAATACAATCATAGCACTAGCACTCCTAAACCATAGCACTGTCATCCAAAATGACTCCCCAAAAAGCATGACTATCCACAAAATAACAAAAAAAAAAAAAAAAAAAAAAAAAACCAACGATGCTGTCTCACTAGGTCTGAGTTAAAGATTGACTTAATTAAGCAAGGTGCACCTATTGAATTTGTTGGGGTACTTGGTGTATCAACACCATCATCAACACCAATTCCAAGCCAATATTAAAACCTAATTTTGTTCCTTCCTCCCCTCCCCTTGGTGCACGTCCTCCTATTGCTCCCCTTGCTGCTCTTCCTCCTTTTCTAGCTCGTGGCACTTGGTGCTGCTTTGCATCACTCATATTGTTTAGACCTTGTTGTTGAGCATTGTTTTGTTATTGTGGAGCATGGTTTTGCTGCTCTGGACCATAGTTCTGTTGTTATGGAGCATAGTTCTGCTGTTGCTGAGGTTGATGCCCTTGCACCTGACCATGGTTCTCTTGCTCCATTTCTTTGGCAGAGCAAATATATAATAGTAAAGACAAAGCAAAGGAAATATAAAAATTTATAAACAAGTAAGTTGAAACATTTATATAATAAAGACATTTTTATTAATAGACAAGACATGGACTCCAACATCACACAGAAGGAAGACCCTAAACAAAGACAAACACATAAGCATAAAGCCTTAACAAAGACATCACCCAAGACCTAATATAACACATTACACCATAATTTTTTCATATATATTCTTATATTTCTTTCTCTTATCCTTCGTCTTAAAGCTCTCATCACACATTAGAGCTTACACTACCTCTCTAGTTTGTGCTTGAGTTGAACTGTTACTTCCCTCCCTAGTTTGTGTTTCAGCTGAATTGTCAGAAACCTCCCCAATTAAGTCCACAATGTAATCATCACTTCCCTCCCCAGCATGAGTTGAAAAACCTCCAACACCCCTTCCTGTATGATACTTCATTCTAGCTTGCAAATATTCTATACATTCATCAAAAATTGCATTATTATGTTGATCAAAATAGGTTATGATAACCTCCCTTTCTTCCTTAGTATGATTATTATATCCCTTTCGCACTAAACTCCATATACGTCTAAGATATCTGATACCCCTCCCCATTTGATAAAAGAAATAAGTGTAGAGAAGAGATGAGTGCAGAGATGTGTTTGTGTCACACCCCAAATTTCCAGAATATTAAAATAGGGAATTATCTAAGATATAATTATCTCAATCGTCACCATATTCCATCTTCTGAAAACCTAGGACAAAACGAAACCCTAATAACTCATTACCAAACACGATATAGAAAAATGAATCAAATTAAATCCGAAAGAACAACTCTTCAATCACGAATTTAAGAATTATTAACCAACTCTATTACATTTGTCTCAAAACAAAACTGTCCACACTCTAGATAACTTAAACCAGAAATACTCCAAGAGCAAATCCAAATCAAGCGTCGTTATCCACTTCATTCTACCATCTATGTTTCCAAAAACACACCCACATTGCAAAAGAAAGCAAACATGGGTCAGCAATTTGAATTTGCTGGTATGAGTAAGACTAAATATAAAAACAATATGTTCAATATTTCAAATAAAGGAATATACTATTACAATCATTTCAACTTGGAAGACAAGTTAGTTCCGTTTTCTCAAAACGGCATGTAGTTTCTTTCTAAGTAAGATTTCACCCCCAATATACAATTCCAAGAATCTCATATAACAGTACTCATCATTCTCACTTTCCAAAATAACTCACAATATAAATACCACTTATATTCCACTTATTAAATGCACATATGATAGCCTAATTAAATATGAGTTTGATACACCTTAACTTTAAGCCAACACGTCGTCTTAGGGTGGGATTTTTACGTCCCTGCATAAAAGATTAATAGATCCTACCCTACATCAAAACAAAGTTAGACATCACAATAAAATGATTTATCTCGATCATCCAGTCAAATTTCCATTCATAATCAAACCTCATTTAAGACATTTAAGTCTAATTGATACAACCTAGTTCGTCCCGCATATTCGGGGAATACCACTTATCATAAAACTTATATCAGGGGTAGTCATTCACATGACATCATTACGTCATAAAGTTTTTGCGTGCATAACCATAGATCTCAGACTATCACAAGTTATTAATATTTTCGTAATAACATATCAAGTTATAGTCATTTCGCAATCACATAAAATATCACAAACATTCACTAATATTATTCATAGTCACATTTCCTATCCATAACATCACACAAATTCACATACTTTTAGTTTATTCAATTCCATAATGTATCGTATTTATGAATCACTTATTTACTGACCACACCTTTAGTTCTTACTCCACGATTTGCACTTCACACATTTGCCAAATCACACATACCCGTGTGCTTCTCTCACACCGAGTACAACTACAAGAAATATGTCCCAAGAGGGGATATCTCCTCCAGGAACATATTTACATCTTGCAAACTCGTAACTTGTGAATTACAGCCATCTTTGGGCTTTCCATGCACATAATCACAGCCTCTTATGGGCATTCAATATCTCAGGTCATTCATAGGACATTCAATGAATACCTTGGGTCATTCCCTCCACATTCAAAGAATACCGATCATACACTAACAGGTCATTCATGACAGATTCAATGAATTCCTTGAGTCATTCCCGCCACATTCAAAGAATACCCATCATAACACTAACAGATCATTCATAGCACATTCAATGAATACCTTGAGTCATTCCCGCCACATTCAAGGAATACCCATCATAACACTAATAGGTCATTCATGGCACATTCAATGAATACCTTCCTATCACATGACATCTCAAGTCATAATATATCATTACCAAATCTTGAGGCGTGGAGAGTTCTAAAGGTGTGGTTGACTCATTGAAAATATTATTCCAAGCTCACTTATCATTGTACTAGCATTAATCATGCACAATAATTGATCACACGTGCATAAAGTTATTTTCATGCATCAATGCAAATCAATCACAAATTTAAATATCATTGAACGCAACACGAATGGTCATCAATCAAATACAATTCAAACAAGCACAATCGCGTACACAATTAAATACTAATATAGTGACTGAACTTGTACATAAGGCTGCCTACGTATCCAATTGTCAAGATTAGAATCAAGCTTTACGTAGCTCTTAACCAATAAATATCAACATCCTTGTATGTACCTTTAAGGAAAACAACAATTTATACTATATAGAATCACATACAATAAGTTTCAAATACTCCCACAATCATATATGTAAAGTTTCATACCCATAGATACACTATGAACCTTTAAATCCAAAAGCTCACAAATGGATCGGATATTTCTCTACTTTTGATTCTCAAAAAATGATCTTATGAACCATGTCGGTTCCAAATAAAACCACAGTCTAAAAATAGGATACAAACACTATATAAAACACCCAAGAAGAGTTTAAGAGACTCTTAGTTCATTACTAAACATATTTCCCAAAATAGGTTCACGCACATAAAAGATAACATGGTAGGTTTTCTAGCCAACTTGTCAATCCTATAGTTTTTCCTACATTCATCCAAATGATACACCACTTGATTATTTGACAACTAGGATATGTACACATAAATTTCCATGTAGAACTCAAAGTCCCAATCTCAACCCATCTAGAAAAAAACTTAGGTAAAAAACGGTAAAAATCCTAATTTTCAGCAAACTGGGTTTCTGACGGACTATCTTCCAAATGGCACAACTCTTTCCAAAGATATCCAAATGTATTGAGGCATTTTGCGTGGAAAATCTAACACACATAAATTACTTTCTTATGTTTTACAAAAATACTCAATCTCATTCTAAATATGCCAAAACTAAGCTCGAACACATTGCGCAGAAACTGATTTGTGACACACTGTTTTCTGCCAGTCAAACTTCCAGACGCCATAATTAATTCCAAGGGCATTCAAATGCGATGAGAGTAATTGGAATAGAAAGAAGACTTCCATATCTTACTCTTTTATGTTTTATAAAAATTCTAACTCTCACTCTAAATATTTTAAAATTGGACTTGAACACAACGTGCAGAAACTGATTTCTGACGCACTATTATCTGTCAACCAAACTTCTAGACCTTATATCTATCTCCACAGACCTCGGAATGAGTCGAGTCTAATTGGGTTAGAAAGAAGACTCAGAAAACTCATTTTTTTTAATGTTTCGGCGAGAGTTTGAATCTGACTCTAACTATGTGAAAACTCGATTCCAAACCAGGCACAGACCGAATTTCTGTAGTCATAAAATTCTAACGTGCCAACTTTCGAAGGGTGTAATTCCTTCTACATAAACCGAAATGCTATGGAGCATTTTGAGTTTGAAAGAGGGCGGATAACACTTACTTAACGTGCTTTAATGAAAACTAATATCAATATCTAAACACACTGAAATTTGTCTCCAAATCAGACAAAATTCATGACTTGAACAGGACCAAACAATACCAATTTTGCAACAACATATACACCCATGTCAGTACTTATACATCCGTTATTAGTATTAGATATATCCGATTTGAGACATCATATGATTTAATACACTACACCATAAGGGCCATTTTGTAACAGAGCAAAAATTTTATTTGTAACGAATATATCCGTTACTACCGTTCTAACAGACATAACTGTGATGTTTGTTGGTATCCGTTAGTATATCTCAATTGATTTTTTTAATTATTATTGAAGCCGGTATTTTAATGTTTGGTAACAATTGTATCTGTTAGCAAACAACTAAAATAATGACCAGAAGGGTATATTTAGAACTAACGGACAATATTAAATTAAATAGAAAAAAATAGTGCCCGATGATTTCCCATTCTCGTCTCTGTCTTCAGGCCTCCATCAAACACTTTCCCCGTCTCCTCTGTCAAACCCTCGCCGACGAAGAAGGAAATAAACTGTTTCTGTTTCTGTTTGATTTCCTAGGTTGTGAATGCTACATAGTTTTTTCTCTCTTCCTTTGACGGACACAGGCAGATTATCGAATTTTTGTTACTTATTATTTTTTTTACTATTTTTTTTTTCAGTGAATTCAATATACAGTGAGTATGTCAAAGGTGGCTATATCGTTTTACTCATATTATTAAGAGTGGTGAACCTGCTTTTAGTGTTTTGGTTTCGAGGTTTTTGTTGGGTGAATCGTTTCCCATGCCGGTTTATCTATCGCTTCTTCCGATTATTGGTGGTTGTGCATTTGCTACTGTTACTGAACTTAATTTCAATATGATTGGTAAGTTATTTATTTGTTTGAAGAATTTTGGTACAATTTGATTAGTATACTGATTTGATCCATTTTGTTCATTTTGGGCATTTTATTTGCTTTACTTTGTGGAATGGTTGTTTTTTTTTCTGAATGAGGTTGGGTGGAATTTGTCGTTTAATAAGGTTTATGGGAGCAATGATATCGAATTTGGCGTTTGTATTCCGTAACATATTTTCAAAGAGAGGAATGAAAAGGAAGTCTGTTGGTGGGATGAACTACTATGCTTGTTTGTCTATGTTGTCTCTTTTGATTCTCACACCCTTTGCTATTGCAGTGGAGGGCCCTCAGTTGTGGGCAGCTGGCTGGCAAACTGCCATCTCTGAGATTCATATGGTAAGAACAAATTTAACATCTCACTGTTTTATGTTCTGTTTGTTAGCTATTACTTACTTTTTGTATTTTTCCTTAATGATGTCAATGAGGTTCCACACTCAACAATTGGTTAGACTCTCTATGTTGTATGGGAATAGCAAAGTTTGTACATTTTTTCCTGAATAGTTTGGTTACCATTTCAAGATGATTGGTTCTAATTGTTTTCATCGTACCATGGTTTCTAGTAGTATATTGTATATTGTTAGAAGCACTAAAACATATACGTTCTACCTGCCATAGAATTGCATCCAATGTTTTCTCCATGGCCATTCGCAAAGTAGGGTTTAGACATCATTGGCCCTTTCCCTAGAGCTCTAGGGAATGTGTGTTTCTTGTTGGTTGCTACATATTACTTTACTAAATGGGCGGAAGTATAACCCTTAGTGCATATTCAAGCTTCCAATGTCAAGCGCTTTTTGTGGAAAGACATAGTTTGTCGTTTTAGCATCCCTGCTGAGTTAATATTTGATAATGGCAAGCAATTTGATGCAGATGAAATACATAATTTTTGTGCTAGTCTCCATATCCATCATAATTTTTCTACTCCATATCATCCTCAAGCTAACAGACAAGTTGAAGTAACAAACAAGTCTATCTTAGATATCCTTAAATGTCGTCAAGAAAAAGCTAAGGGCAATTGGACAAGAGAACTACCAGCCGTGCTTTGGGCATACATAACCACTCCAAAGTGCTCAACCAGGCTATCCCCATTTAACTTGGCCTATGGTGTGGAGGTAGTCTTACCTACTAAAATATTTACTGAAACAACTCGCAATGCTGCAATGAAGGCTAGTTGTAATGACGAAATGGTGCCTCACTCAAAAGCCAATTTAGATGAAATTCACAAAGAAAGTATAGCTCGTCTACTTCACTACCAGGCTTCAATGAAAAAACAATATGACAAGAAGTTTTTCTTAAAAGTTTTCCAATACAGCGATTGGGTGTTATGTAGAAAACCTAAAATAATTGATACGGGGAAGCTATGTGAAAATTGATAAGGACTATTTGTGGTTGATCATCCTGCCTTGAAAGGATTATATTTCCTTCACACCATTTCGGGAACACCTTTCCTAAAACCATGGAATGCACTCCATCTTAGGCGTTTTTATCGTTAGGTTCTGTTTGGTTCTTACCATAGCAATAAATTAATTGTTTTGTTTTCTAGTTGTGATGGTTCATTGAAAAATGTCCTCTTAGATCTTTTCATGTTTCTTCAACATATCAATGCTTAATAAAAGTGCATTTGTTAGCATTTATTTCGATCATCACTTACACTTCAACAGTATATATTATTATTATTCTTGTTATTATCAGAGTTTGTGTTTGCCATACCAAACTTTGTGCATTCAAAGTCATGGAGTTTGTATTTGCGATACCAAACTATGTGCATTCAATGTCATGGAGTTTGCATTTGTAATACCAAACTCTGTGCATTCAAAGTCATGGAGTTTATGTTTGAGATACCAAACTCTATGCATTCAAAGTCATGGAGTTTGTGTTTGCGATACCAAACTCTGTGCATTCAAGGTCATAAAGTTTGTGTTTGTGATACCAAATTCTATGCATTCAAAGTCATGGATTGAGTTTGCATTTGCAATGCCAAACTCTATGCATTCAAAGTCATAGAGTTTGAGTTTGCGATACCAAACTCTATGCAGTCAAAATCATGGAATCTGCATTTGCAATAACATACTCTATACACTCAAAGCCATAAAATTTGGTTTGTGATACCAAAATGTATACAATTAATGCCATAAAGCAAGTTAAGCATTTCAACGTTTATGCCTGATATC
The DNA here is from genome assembly GCF_015680905.1 of Coptis chinensis. Taxonomy (NCBI): domain Eukaryota; kingdom Viridiplantae; phylum Streptophyta; class Magnoliopsida; order Ranunculales; family Ranunculaceae; genus Coptis; species Coptis chinensis. The sequence goes on along the minus strand of NC_141457.1, from coordinate 68,646,524 downwards.
AATTCTCAAAATTGTTACAGCTTCGTTCAAGCTCCCCATGCATGTGCATTAATGTATTATTTAATCAATGCAATACCCAACAAATACAAACATGGTTCAATTTTTTTTTCCTTTTTTTTTCTTTGCCACATCCAATAAATTCCATATGGCAAAGAGGGGGCAATGTACATACCTCCACATTCGTACCCTGGCTAACAACTTCATTAGGGACTTAGTCTTTACATTACGTCAAAGTAACTGATCCCGATCGAAACCTTAAGTGGTTACCTGGGTGGCTCAAGTCTTAGCTGAATACTTGGATGGCTCACATGTCTAGTTAGCCACTTAGATGGTTCACAGTTCCAGTTAGCCACCTGGATGGCTCACATGTTAAGTTAGACATCTAGACGGCTCACATGTCCAGTTAATCACCAGAGCCGGTCACATGATTAGTTAACCAGTCTTATCTAGTGAGAGTCCTAGATGGCTCACAGTTCCAGTTAGCCACCTAGATGGCTCACATGTTAAGTTAGACATCTGGACGGCTCATAAATCCAGCTAATCACCTGAGCTAGTCACATGTTCAGTTAACCAATCTTATCTAGTGAGAGTCTTTATGCTCTCAGAACTCTTATTTTCTATTTCTATAAATAGGTCTCTTCACTTAACAAAGAACTACATTTTTTGGAGACTTTATTCTGGAAACATATTCTGGATACGTAGGCAACCGTTAAAGGCATAATCTCACTCTTTACACAACATCCTCCCTTGTACATTCAATAGTGTGTTTGAAAAAATTATTACCCAAATAGAGTGCTACTTTGTATCCTGCCTCAAGACAAGCCATATTATTTTGCTTTACTCACATGTGATTTGCCAACTAAGCAGAACATGGACCACTAGATTTGTTCATCCTATGGATAAGGAAAAAAGTAAGAAAGTGTGTAAACTTGGGAGAGTAAACCGATCCTTCCCTTTTTATTCTATTATTTTTTTTTTACTACTAGTTAAATTATTGTTATAGGTATATATGTCTAGCTTTATTGGGAAAAACTTATTTGCAATATATAGAAGTAAGGGTCGTAAAGGTTGGATTTGGATTAACCTTACAAACGTAGGCAATCAAGGAGAGATGGGATTGATAAGTTGGATTTGACCGAGTTCGTGTGGACGAACTGCCTACGTATCAAGTTCTCACTATTGGGGGGAGACTTGAATCAGATCAGACATAGTTCCTCATTATCTTTATATAGGCAAGGTGCCCGCGCCTCTTGCTTTCCCGTGTCAGGTCAGATCCAGGTTTTCAAGTCACTCGCAAGCCATGATGGTGAGTTAAGGACATTTATTGTGAAGCGTGCTTAAAGCTTCGGTCTTGATGGTTGTAATAAAGACATACGTTACAAGCTGTTGTAGAACAAAAGGATTCAACGCTATGGAGGTCACTTCTGGGTGAGATCGTTTACTTGACTCGAGTCACTTCGAAGCGAACTCGCAGGACGAGTACGTAAGATCGGTTGGTGGTGACATCGCTCTAGGTGCGAGTTGAATAGGTTGCTTGCCTAAGTCGAGTCACTATGAAGTGAGCTCTGAGGACAAGGATATGAGGTCAGTTGGTAGTTTTGGATATGCTGGACACGTGTGTGCTATTCATTGGATGTGAATATTACTCCCTCACACAGCCCCATCTTAGTAGGTCGCTTTTTTGCAGAGGGGCGACCTGCTGAGAGAGAACAATAGCACGTGTGTAGGACATGTGAGGATGCGAACAGGTGTGAGAAGAAATAGCAACCGCCTAATTTTGTGGAATTTGAAAAAACGCTACATAAAGGTACGTGTCAATCTAGGGTTTTAGTGTAATTATGACGTGCCTTGGGAACTGAAAGGTTTTTTTCTTGAACAAAACCACATCTGGAGAACTGGAGAGCCACCTTTTTCTCATTTTTCAAAACTTGTGAAAGGTTTAAAGTATCCAGGTTAGTCTCTCCGCCATTTTTCTTTTCTTTTCTTACTTTGAAGGTTCTTTGGTTGTAGTCTTGTTTAGGTCGTTGTGTTGTAACAAAAGAGAAAGAGAGAAAGTAAAACAAGTCTGACTCAAATGACACCTGTATTAACGAAGTAATAGAGGAGTCGTTAAGGTTTAAGAGTGAGGAGGAGGTGGTAAAATCTGATTCTATAATTGTTGTAGCGAGTAGTTTTGGTTGTGATGATGTTTCTATTTCAAGTGGGTTGCCCCCTAGAATTGTAGGTAAGCGTGCTATGAAAAGCTTTGTAGATTTAAAGGAAACTTATGCTGTAACGGTAAGCAACCTGGAGATACACGAACTGGGGGAAGATGCAGATGTTTTTAGCAATGTGTTCGTACCGCTGGGTTGCGGGGTCGTTATATGTGAGGAGCAGTTGCGAGCTAGTATGAGGATACCGTTCTCAAAGCTTACCTGTGAATTTTTGAATTTCTGTGGAAAAGTGCCCTGCCAGATCGTTGGCAACACCTAACATTTGCTTATAGTATTTGATTTGTTGAATGAGAGCGGGGAGTACTACATTGGGATTGCTGATATTATTGAGCACTTCACTGTGAAGTGATCTTGTGCTAATAATTTTAGCTTGCAGACGCTAGCGAAGAAGTCGAGCGTTCTAGACGGTGTGAGCAATGAGCCTTGGGAGAAAAGGTCATTGTTGCTAATTGGAAACTATTGTGCTAGTGGGTTTGATGTGCATACTAGGGTTTGCAATTTTGCTGGTATGTTGTAGTGTTCTTTGTTGTGTATTGAGAAATACGTGTTGTTTTGAACTGACTTTTGAACTGTTTGTATTGCAGAGGCTGCTATTACAAGGGGGACCAAGCGTTCTGTTATTGAGAAGTTCACTCGTCTTAGTCGTTCTGAAAAGCAAGAGATACTTCCTGAAGTAGCCCATTACTTTGTTGAAAGGGGAGGACTAGACATTAGGGAGAAGAGGAAGAGTCAGAAGAAAAGAGTGCGTGCTCGAGCTGATCGTAAATCTTCAACTGAATCTATAATAGAGAAGGGAAATAGCGGCATTGTTACCAAGGAAGATAGGAACAAGAGTCGAGGTGCGGCCTAGAGGTCTGGAGATTGAGGCGACCTATCTAGGGAGGTGGAGGTGATGGCGTAGAGGTCACTCCGTTGGAGAGGACGAGAGAAGGTTCTCTGCTGGATCTTGAAGAGATCGGCTTCGTGGCTCGCCGGCCAAGCATTCTGGTGCAGGGAAAAGCGGATGCACCTGAGCCTAAGGTCACCAAGCTGGCTAGGATCGTTGACCGTTCCACTGGAGTGGTTCTGGTGCTGTGATAGAGCAGACTGGGGGCAAGGTGTGAGGAGTTTGAGGTTTAGGGGCAGACTCGATCTGGGCATACCTGACCTGGATAGTTTTAAGAAAGGGTTAAATCTGGGAGCTGATGTGGGGGGTAAAGGAAAAGGAAAAGTCGCTGCCACGGAAGCAGGCAAAATGACCTCCCAGAAGGGTAGGGTGACGAGTTGGACTAGAACTTGGTCTATGTTAGCTCGAAGACTAGGAAGAAACACCTGGTAAAGAGGTCGGATTGTAGCTATAAATCTGCACCTATAGCTGCGTGTTTGCTGGATGGCGTTGTGTTGGACAGTGACCGCAAGGATCTTGGCACAAAGGAGTTGGATGAGAATCTTAGGGCAATGGATCTGGCCCACTGTTTGGTAAGTATCATCTTGTTTGTATTCTGTGTTCTTCTTGTAAGCTAGGCTTAATATTGTTGTTTGTTGTTCAGCTGCTTGCTGGTTATCTGAAACTAAAATAGATCACTCAGATAAGCAAGTCTAAGAAAGGGGAGCTCGACAGGGTGAAGGATGAGCTGGCGAACGTGCGGGTCATTCAAGATATGGAGAAGAAAGAACTGGAGGAACTAAAGAAGTTATATAATAATGTCGTGATAGATAAGGCTGTCTCAGTTGAGGAGTTGAAAGAGAAAGTGGCTAAGGTTACTGATTACGCCAAGGCTTGTAAGGCTGTTGCTCATAAGGGGCAAGAGGCTTACAACGCTTTATGCCATGAGCATGACAAACTAGAATTGACTTATCTTCATCTGAAGAGAGCACGAATGTGGTGCTTTGGGTACAAATGAGCTTGGCATACCTAAAGATGCAAGTAATGCTCCGTCTGTCAGTGGTGTCCCAGATGAGCGTACTGAAGAGTGTGTCGACCTTCCAGACTCGATAGCTATCGTTCCTCCTGTTGATACTGACACTGAAACCATAACTGCTGATTCCTTGGACCCTCTTCAAATTGAAACTCTAGAAAATGTCTTGTAATCTTTGTCTTCTTTTGAGAGTTGTGAGGTTTCTTGTTTTGATCGAATGAGTAGTGTTTGGAAGTTGTGATACAATAGAGCTGGCTTCCTAGGCTTGCATGGGCAGTTCGCTTTAATATGGTTGTGGCATAGGCTAGATACATTAAGAGCTAATAACCTGGGGCAACCTAGGCAATTCGCCTTTATTATCTACTTTAATTTTGGTTATTTAGTTGAACTGGTATCCCATAATGATCTGGGCAGTTCAGTATGCTTTTGCTACCATTTTAACCGAGTTGATTTTTCAGGATGTCCTGGCAGCTCGGTTAGTATATGAACTAGTTTCCTGAGTCTGTTCAAGCAGTTCGTAACTTACATTTATAAAATGCATGCATATAGTACTTGCTTTCTTTCTTTTTCTTTTGTCTTGAATGTCATTGCCTGCTGTTTTGATATCCGCATTTGATTTAAACTTAGAAGTATATGTTTTGCAAATCAGTAAGATTGTGGCTCTAGAGAGCTTCGGGCTCGAGTGATACGTCATTCTTAGAGCTGGAATGAGTGTTTTACTCCAATGAGCATTTTAGCCTATGTAAGCGTGTTGCTTTTAGTGATCGTTCTACACGGAGTTGACCCTAGAATTGTAGGTCCTCAACTAGTGAGAAGTGTTGGAGCTAAGAAGCCCTTGAGCTCAAGTGAGCGTTTTAGCTTGAGTAAGTGTGTTGCTCTTAGAGAGCGTTCTGCACTGAGTTGACCCTAAAAGTGTAGGTCTCCAACTAGTGAGAAATATTAAGGCTATATAGCTTGTGAGCTCGAGTGAGCATTTTATCATAGAGAACGTTTAAGCTCTGGAGAGCTTTTTAGTTCAAGTAAGTGTTTTGCTCTTAGAGTGCGAGTTGTGCGTTTGTTTATTAACATTGAGAGACTGTTGTGTATTGATGTAAACAAAAAACTATGTATTTAGTGTTAAGAGTAAGAACTCATGCAAATGGAATCTTTTATTGATAAAATTTCTTTAACAAGAAAGTATTCCAAGGATATGGTAATATCTATCCGTCTTGAGTTTTGATCCAATATGCTCTATTGCCAACGACTCGTTCCACTATGTAAGGGCCTTCCCATGTTGGTGCCAGTTTCAAGTCATCCTTAGTCTTTTTCAAGACTAGGTCGCCAGGTTGGAAACTTCAAGGGTTTACTCGCTTGTTGTATGTCTTCCTCAGAGTTTGGTGGTAGGATGCAACTCAAATGGTTGCTAGGTCGCGGTGTTCTTCAAGTATAAGTCAACCTCTCGAGCAAGAATGGAATCGTTCTGACCGGATTCAATGATCTCAAAGCGAGTCGTTATAATTTTTAGCTCGGAAGGAATGACGGCCTCAGTACCATAGCATAGTAAGAACGGTGACTCGCTTTTACTAGAATGAGATGTCATTCTGTAAGCCCATAGATTGTTTTCTAGCTACATGGGACACTGCCTCTAGTTCTTTTCAATCTTTTTCTTCAAGTTCTCCAAAATTGCCTTGTTACTGGACTGGCAATGTTGATGAGTTCTCAAGCTTGTTAGATGATATTGTGGCCAAATGTTTGGCACTTAATGCAATTCAATACATACTTCTTGGCATCAATCTACATTCATGGCCAGAAATATCCTTGTGAGATCACTTTGTGAGCTAAAGAGTGACCTCCTGCGTGGTTTCTGCATTCTCCCTCATGGATCTCTGCGAAAATCATTTGACCCTGTTCTGGGCTTATGCATCTCAGATGTGGTCTTTCAGCAGACTTTCTGAAAAGTTTACCATTTACTAGGCAGTAACGACCTGACTGATATTGAACCTGTCTGGCCTTGGCACGATCTGCTGGTGTTTTGCCTAGCTGGATATAATCTATGATAGGTTGCATCCATATTTGACTCATTTGAGTGTCAGAAAGTGGGCATAGGTTGCTGCTTTCTAGGACGTGCTCATTTTGGTAAGCATGTCTATTGATTACTTCAATGAGTAATTTCCTAGGGTCGCAGTTTGGTGTTTAGGTTGCAAGGTACACCAAGATGTCAGCATGGCAATTCTCTTCCCATAGAAAATGGTGTATGGTGACTTTCTTGAAATAATACATTATTTGATTTACAATTTCAAGGTATTTAGAAAGGTTACCTTCATTGGTGATATACTTGTTGGCGACCTGGCAAACGACCAGTTGTGAATCGCTAAAGACCTTGAGCTCCTGAACTTTGAGTTCTAATGCTATACGGAGCCCTATTATCAGGGCTTCGTACTCAGCTTTATTGTTGGAGGTCGCGAAATCAATGCAAACTGATTTTTCAATTATAGTGCCATCTGGTGGCACTAGGACTACCCTGATTCCGCTACAACTTGGATTGCTAGCTCCATCCACAAAGAGTGTCCAAACCGATGCGTCTTGTTGTTTTGTGGTTAGAATGTCGACCTCTGCCTCCCAGTTCAGATAATCAACTAGGAAGTTTGCTAAGAAATCTACAATGACTTGACTCTTCTGAGGTGTTCTCGGGGTGAATTCAATGTGGTGTTCGCCTAGTTCTTTTGCCCATATTGCCATGCGAGTTGTCTTGTTAGCTTTAAGAGGGATCTTCTTTAGTGGGAGGTCGGTGAGCACTTTAATTGGATGTGCTTGGAAATATAGCATGAACTTTCTTGTTGAATAAAGTAATGCAAGTACTGCCTTTTTAATATGGGAGTAGTTCTTCTCGGCTGGCAATAATGTCTTGCTTGTGAAGTAGATCGGTTTTTCTGCATTCTATTCCTCCTTAAAGAGAAATGAACTGATAGCAAAGTCAGATACGGCTAAGTATAACCCCAGTGTTTCACCATCGACTGGTTTTGCCAGCACGGGTGGTTTTGACAGGTAGTCCTTAAGAGTATAGAACACTTGGTGGCATTGCTAGTTCCATGAGAACTGTTCACCCTTCTTGAGAATCTGTAGGAAAGGTCAGCATTTGTCTGGCGCTCTCGATATGAATTGGTTTAGATCTACCACCATTCCTGACAGTTTCTGCATCTGCTTCTTTGTTTTGGGGTCTGGCATGTCCAAGAATGCTCAAATCTTATCTGGGTTAGCTTCTATCCCACGCTATGAGACCTGACACCCCAGAAATTTCCCAAAGGACACTCCAAAGAGGCATTTCTCGAGGTTCAGTTTCATTTGAGTTCGCCGCAATCTAGAGAACGCTTGTGCGAGATGATATAAGTGATCTACAACTTTCTTGCTTTTGAGGACCATGTCATCTATGTAGACTTCCATGGTGTCTCCTAACATATCTTGGAACATCTCGGTGACAAGTCATTGGTAGGTTACTCCAGCGTTCTTGAGGCCGAACGGGAGAACGTTAACAGTAAATCCCTTGTTCTGTTATGAATGTGGTTTTCTCTTGGTCATCTTCTGCCAAAGAGATTTGGTTGTAGCCACTGTAGGCATCCATGAAGGACAAGAGTTCGTGGCCACAAGTTTGGTCAACAAGTCGGTCGATTCTAGGCAATAGGAAACTATCCTTAGGAATTTCTTGATTTAGGTTGGTAAAGTTCACGCACAGGCGAACTGTGTCATTCTTTTTTGGGACTGCTACTTTGTTAGCGACCCATTTAGGGTAATTGACCTTCTTAATGAAGCCAACTTTTTTTAGGATTTCGACATCTTCATTGATTGTTTTCTGAAATCTAAGGGATAACTTTCGAGATCGTTGGCGAACTGGTTTAGCATTTAGGTTAACATTTAACGTATGGCATGCAATATTGGGATCAATTCCAGGGACATCGATGTATGACCAAGCAAAAACATCTTTATTCAATGATAAAAAGCTTACAAGTTGTGCCTTGAGAGTAGGATCAAGGCTAGCTCCTACATAAACAAACTTGGGATCCTCCTTAGTTCAAAGGTTGACGGTTTACCTTCAGTTTGGGCTGAGGTGCCGCAGTAGTGGGGGGAGCGACCTCTGGGGTCTTAGTCTCTTGTGCTGCCTCCTTGACCGCGGGGGGTTCAACAACCTCTGGGGCCTTGGTTGCTGGAGCCACTCCTTTGACTGCACCCCCAGCATTCTGCCTTTTCAGGTTGCGCTGAGGATTTGTTGTTAGGGATTTGACTTCAGAGATGAAGTCCTCTGCAAATTTTTCCTTATAGATCTCCCCTTTGTTGCTGACTGAAGCCCTAACGGGCTTGTTGACTAAGGAGATCTGATTGCAATTGTGAGCATCGAGCTGGTTGTTGCTTCGAAGCTCCATCATGCCTCTGGGGCCAGGGAAGTGTAGCACCTGATGGAGTGTTGATGGCACTGCTTGCATCTTATGTATCCAATGGCGTCCTAAAATAGCAGTGTAAGACGAGTTGACATCCAGAATGGTGAAGTGTGTGTTGATGCTAACTTTGTCTTCACATGACCCAACTGAGACAGGTAGGATAATGTCACCAATTGGGTCAACTAGAGATCCATTGAAGCCATAGAGGGGAGCTATTAGATCTATCAGTATTGACTTGGGCAGGTTCATCTACTTGATAGCTAGTATTATAGAACATGATATCACATGAGCTACCTGGGTCAATCAGGACGCGCTTTACTATCCAGTCACTGATTTTGACATAGATAACTAGAGCGTCGTTATGTGGGAGGCACACCTTGCTAAGGTAGGCTTCAGTAAAGGTGATGTCTCCTGAGCGGCGGCCAGTTGTGCGTGGGGTGGGGGCCACTTGTGAGGAGAACTGGTAAACTTCTTGTAGAGCGCCTACCCGTCTCCTTTTCTCCCTTGTAGACGTGATAGAGTCGTCCTGGAAGGTGATCATGTTGATCATCCTGTTATTATCTCTGTCAGATGAGTGCTAGCGGCGCTCATGACGAGATCGATCCATTGAGCGTCCTCAAGCCTGGGAGCGCTCTCTGTTGTTGTTGCGTGGTGGAGTTCGGCTTCACTCTTTGTGAGCCATGAGCTTGTGGTGCATGTCACCATCGGCAACATCAATATAGTGCTTGATATGCCCTGCCTCAATGAGGTCTTGGAGGTAATGCTTGAGCCCCCGGCATTTGTTGGTCTCATGGTACTTAGCTTTATGGAAAGCGCAGTATGGCTTTCCTAGTGTGTCTTCTGGCCGTTTTACCTCAAGTCGGTAATAGGTTGTTTTTTTTTATCTTCACCAGTATGTACACTATGTAGCTTGGAGATTTTGTAAGCACAGTAAACTCGCGTTTCGTGTGCATCCTGGTACCAGACTATTGTCCTTGTTGTCTAGGTCACTTCTTTGAGGATGGGACAGTGTCTGAGATTGCTGGGACTTTCTCTTGTTCGCCTGCGTGGTCTAAAACTTCCTATAGCTTTATATACTTGTACACGCGAGTGTACAGGTCTTCCAATTTCTCAGGACGCTCCTTCATTAGCGACATGTATAACCACGTGTGTTTCTGGATAGCCTTGGTGAAGGCCAAGGTGGTGAAGGACTCCTTAAGGTTGTTATCCATGGATAGCAACTCGGTCTTGAATCGTCCTAAGAAGGAGCGGATTGACTCATCGCTCTTCTTGGACAGCAGGAAGAGTGAGTCGAGGTCGGCTTTTTTACGTCTATTGTGGATGTAATGGCTAATGAACTGATCGGTTAGCTTCTCAAAGCTATCAATGGAGTTCGGTTCCAGTGAGTAGAACCAATCGAGAGCTCTGTCTTTCAGGCTTGTAGGAAACAAGCGACATTGCAAGTGGTCGAACTCCTGTGCACTATAGAGTGCAAGGCTTTGAATATATCGAGCTACATACTGATCAGGGCACGTGTTGCCATCATATATTGTGAATCGTGGTTGGATGAAATCTTGGGGGGAAGGTTTGCTGAGTACATATGTTGTGAAGGGGGAAGCTCGATATGTCTTCAGCATCTTCTGGATTATCTGAGTGGCGTCTTTCTTCATAGTACTTTGATCAATCCTCTAGGAGAGGTTGTTGATCTGTTAATTGACCTCGTTTATGTCGTCTTCTGCAATGGCACCATTTGGGTTGTGCGTAGCGATCTAATCTTTTAATGCAACATTTTCTTGTTGGAGCAGGGTGATGTTGTCGTTCATCTTGCCCATCTGGGTGGCTAGGTTCTTCACTTGATCTTAGAGGCTTTCCATGCTTCGTGAGCTTGAGATTTTGTTTGAAGGTTTTATTTGAGGGTTTTGTGAACTCAAGAAATTGAGCTACAAATGGCACCAATGTAAAGGTTGGATTTGGATTAACCTTACAAACGTAGGCAATTAGGGAGAGATGGGATTGATGGGTTGGATTTGACCGAGTTCGTGTGGACGAACTGCCTACGTATCAAGTTCTCTCTACTAGGGGGAAACTTGAATCAGGTCAGACGTAGTTCCTCATCCTCTTTATATAGGCAAAGTGCCCGTACCTCTTCCTCTCCCGTGTCAGGTCAGATCCAGGTCTTCAGGTCACTCACGAACCATGATGGCAAGTTAAGGACATTTATTGTGAATTGTGCCTGAAGCTTCGGCCTTGATGGTTGTAATAAAGACATACGTTACGAGCCATTGTGGAACTAGAGGATTGAGTGCTATGGAGGTCGGTTCTGGGTGAGATCATTTACTCAACTCGAGTCACTTCGAAGCGAGCTCGCAAGATGAGTACGTGAGATCGGTTGGTGGTGACATCGCACTGGGCGCGAGTTGAATAGGTTGTTTGCCTTAGTCGAGTCACTATGAAGCGAGCTCTGAGGACGAGGATATGAGGTCGGTTAGTAGTTTTGTATATGCTGGACACATGTGTGATATTCATTGGATGTGAATATTACTCCCTCACAGGGGTGACTTCAGATTGGATTAAGAGGTGACTTCAATATATATATATTGATGGCTAATATCCTTTCTAATTCCAATCCAATTTTTTATTCGGATGCGCAATTTCTTTTCTGAATTTAGAAATTTTAGAAAATCAATAAATATTCAAAAATTTTGGAATCGGCAAAATTCAAAAGGAAACCGGAAATTTGAATTATATAATCGGATTCACTTTTAGGGGAACCATTTTTATCTAGTTAATACATTCATTTAGCAATAATCATTTTGAACCTGCTAATGTATTAATTTAATATATCAAAATATTTTAATTCATCATTCATCAAACGTCCAAAAGACATAATCACTTCCTCTAGATTAGTTGGGTGGTGGTAAACTTACCTTGTTAGTGTCTACCATTAACAAAATCCAAATTGAAGTTTTTTTTGTCATTTTTCTTAATTCCTAAAAGGTGGCAAAATATATGGATGAGATACCCATAAGATTTGTTCGGGGTGGAAAACGTTCCTTCTTGATTTATTGACTGAAATGTGAGAGATTGTACATGCATATTGTAACTTCCCCAAAAGTAAGGTGGTCTAAGGTGTAAGTTATTTGTCACTTATCATTTGTAGTCGTGTAGAGTTAATACATTTATTTAGGAATAATCATTTTGAACCTGCTAATGTATTAATATAATATATCAAAATATTTTAATTCGTCATTCATCAAAATATTATTCTATACGAGTTTGGTTGGAAAAAATGAATAACACGTTAATTTCCTTTTACTTTCGAAAATTCAATGTATCCAATTTCACAATCACTTCCATGATATATGTTCAAACTTAAGTACACATGCAATATATATCAAATATAATATCATAATACATTTCATATATTGTTTGTTAAATTTCAACAACAAATATATATATTTACGAAGCCGAACAGAAATACGTCCAAAAGACATAATCACTTCCTCTAGATTAGTTGGGTGGTGGTAGACTTATCATGCTAGTGTCTACCATTAACAAAATCCAAATTTAAGTTTCTCTGTCTTTTTTCTTGATTCCTAAAGGATGGCAAAATATATGGATGAGATACCCATAAGATTTGTTCTGGGTGGGAAACGATCCTTCTTGATTTATTGAGTGAAATGTGAGAGATTGTAACTATTGTACTTTCCCCAAAAGCAAGGTGGTCTAAGGGCATCTCCAATGGAGGGTGTAAACCGTATAGAGTGGAAATTTTACACTCCAAATATCAAAAAACTCTCTCTAATGGGGGTGCTATACTGTAGGTAATAGTGTATTAGCTAACAGAGAGGGTGGGGAATTCTCCCTCTCGCTATTAGTTAATAAAAAACCGGGGCGACACTCGAACTGACGTCTGAGTGAAATAATTTTCGGACGTCACTTGGAGTAACGTCCCTTTCTAATTCTAAAGTAATTTTTTAACTCAGAGAGTGACGTCCAGTTTAAATTAAAGAGGGACGTCATTTGGAATGACGTCCGAGTTTAAAATCTATTTTTTTTTACACTCTTCTATTGGAGAGTATAGAGTGTGGATATTTATAAGCTATACAATATTATACAATTAGAAGTGTAAAATCCTAATAGCACCTACGTGAAGCCTAGGTGGAGATGTAATTTTACACCCCCTATTGGAGATGCCCTAAGATGTAAGTTATATGTCACTTGTCATTTGTAACAAATAATGTATCAAATAATATGTAATGACAAATAATGTATCAAATAACTTACACATATAATCTACAGCAGCAGGGGGTATTTTAATTGTTTCTCTCTCAAATTTCATTTCTATTATGCGATAAAAAATCCTTAACTTCACGCTCTCTCTCTCTTTCTCTCTCCTCCACTATTGGAAATCGAAAATTGGAATAACCCAAAATTTCCACCCCAAAATCAAACCCAGCTAGGTTAACACCAAGCGAAACCCATCTCCCATTCGTTGTTCTTCAAAACGAGTCAAATCTGATAAAGATCAAGTCTTTGGACTCTCAAAGACGTGCCACCAGGTAAATTGATTTGTTGAGGTTTCATTTGTTAATTTAATGATTTTGATCTAATTGATTGATTGGTTGATGTAGTGTCGACAAAGAACATCTTGTTTGTTGGCTAACTGCAAGAACCAGACAAATAATAATAAGCCTTGTTGTATCAAATATTGCCAACAATGCCTCTTGAATAGGTTTGATTCCAACTTCATTTTTTTTTCATTTCCTTGTTGCAAGATTTGTTTCGATTTATTTACATTCTGTCTTAAAATAAATTGTTTGTTCACTCATTAGTTGTTAAATAAATTTATTTACAAAAGCACAATCTTTTTCGGTGGATTTTATTGGAAATCAAAAGAACAAAGTAACCAGGTTTGTCTCTCTCATTAAAGCACGATTTTTCTTCCTTCAAACCTTCACAGTTCCATTTAATTTTATCATAAATCACTTGTTAGTTCTATTAAAATTTTAGAGGTTTTCAATTTCTGCTATAATTAAAAAGTCAAAGCAATTTCTGTAATGAATATGTAGTATTTTTGTCCTGTCTATAAGGGAGTGACATGTTAGAATATTCTTTAACTATATTGGAATCAATAGCTTGGAATTGTATAAAATATCTCATTCCACGTTGGTCATACAAGCGATATATGTGTTCAGTGTGATTCAAGTGTTATTGCTTTAACAGTACGTGATATTACTTGATGGTAGATGGAATTTGCCTTTAGATACAATGACGAACCTGCATCAAGAAGCAGTATAGTTTGTATCTCGCTTGCAGAATGGGATGACTCCCTTGCGCCATGCGGTTCAGCACTCACTTCAAACAGTTTCAACTGTAAAGACATTACTCAAGTACAATGCTAGTTGTAGTGTCAATGACAACGTAAGAATATCTATGATTTATTTCTACTATGACAAATGTGGACAATATTCGTTTAAGATCTCTTATAAGAAACCCCTTGAGCTGCAGGATGGATTGACTCCAATAAACCATCTCTCAAATGGTACTGGCAGTGAGGATTTGCATGAACTTCTCCATTTGCATCTTGAGGAGCAGAAACAATGCAGAGCTGATGAAGTGTGTGGGGAACTGAAAGCCAAGATGGCTGAAATTGAAGATATAATATCTACTACTACAGGTCTGGATGATCTCAAGTTACAACTCAGAGCATGGACAAAAGAAATGTTTTTGGTTGAGAAGCGCAAGGCTCTTGGGCTCAAGATTAGTGAACTAAGAACACCTCATATAGTGTTTCTTGGTAATCCTAAAGCAGGTAATTGACTTGACATAATATTTGAATGTTTCCATAATAAAGCACCCTTCCAAGTTCCAACTACATAATGTTCTTCCTTCCATCTAAAAGAACTTAATGTTGTGCATGAAAATTTTGGCTTCTTAAGATTTCTTGCAGTAAATTCAATCCCTAGTCCCTACAATAAAATTTATCCATAAGCATTTTTTGAGTTGCAAAATTATACACGGATAATTAATTTAATTGTAGTCCTTCATCTAAATGCAAAATCATCGTACTTGGAAGTTCTAATGTTAAACTAGTCAATATGATTTGTAATAAACCCCAAATAAACTAAAAAAAATTCACATTATTGATTAATCATATTTGTTTTTAAGATTGTTTCTAGTAGGCTAACAGTTGTCATTTTGCACGATAGGAAAATTAGAGGTGGCTCGAACAGTCAGAAGACTAATAAATTTTCTTGAAATTTTACCTACGGACAAAGTAACAGAACTGCGAAATACAAATATCGAGGAAAAGGTATATGAATTTTGTTTTCGTTAGTGTATGTCTGTCATTTCTTAGCAAGATTTATTTAATAGTATTAATTGCAGATAAAAGAAGCAGAAGGAGGAATTCTTTTTGTGGACTTATTATCAGAGGGGAGGCGCTTAGAGTATTGGTTGGAACGTATAGTAAGGGAGTGCATGTCTGCTATTGATAGCGAAAAAATGGTGGTCATATTGGCTGGGTTTAATTAGTGAGGAAATGAAGCATTTGATTTCGTCAAACAAGGAGTTAAGCAGAAGAGCAACCAAATTTTTCGTCTTTAGTGACCACAACAGTGCTGGACTAGCCCAGACTCTTCATCTCAAGATGAATACTCAAGTGAAGGACAGTCCTCTCTATGGATTCAATTGGACCCACTATGTAGTGTGGGTGCCATCACGAAACTCATAGAGAGCGAAGCAACAGAAAAACAGAGAGAAGAATTGAATGGAGTGGATCACATTCTTGCGGATGCCAGACAAAATTTGGATTTTAGACTCAATCTATACACTACAAATGTGGAAGAACTATGCACCATTTCAGTGTTGATTTGCTTGTATGTATAGAAGGACGTTTGTGTCTGAGATCGAGAATTTACTTGTAAAGAATTTGGGTGGTTGTTTCTCAATAACTTCTGACAGTGCTCGAAACAATGTCTATAACTTCTGACAATGTCTCAATATCTATTTCAACTAATGAACATAAGATCACAACGCTATCAATGCCAAAGCAAGAGTTCTCACAAAACTTACAGATACCAAAGAAATGCATTCAAAAAGAAACATAGATTTTCAGTGACAACAAGAACTCCATCCCATCGAGGTATCTTCAGTAATAACAAAAGATGATACTATAAAGAACATCTAATATAAAGAACAAAATGAAAAATATGTTACCATAAAGAAATCCATTACAAGAGGCCAGTACTCATGAGGCCTTGAATTGATTTCATCAGAGGACCACAAGAACTCCACCCCATTCAGGTTCATTCTTGCAGCTTTCCAAATTTCTATCAAATATTCCCCAATTGTCCGTATCTTCTTAAAATCACCTCCCATTTTATTGTTTAGTTGTGCAAACCAATCTGTAACCCAAATCTTCACTCGACAACTGGCAGAAACCAGTTTGTTAACATTTATTGTCTTTAAAATACCCTGGTGAAAAACAATCAATTAAAACTTATGATCATTGTCGTACATGTAGACAAAAAAAATGAAAAAAATAATAATCAAAGAAATAGATTCACAAGCACTGAACTACGGTGGATAATTCACACACAAATACAAACATTAGTTCCCAAATATCAAGCTCCGCAAAATACTAATCACTTAACTAAAATCAGAGGAAATGACAAACAAACGCCCATACTATATTTCACAACAAGAAAAAGAAGAAAATAAGGAATGAAGCATTCATCATTAAAACTCTCACAAAAAAAAAATTAATAACTAGGCAGTCACCAATCAAGACAATTTCATAAACATACTTAAAGACACCTAGTAATATAAAAACACATCTTGAATATATGGCCAAGTTAGCCACTCAAATCAATAATTGTAAATGTTGAACTAGTT
Organism: Coptis chinensis; assembly: GCF_015680905.1. Lineage (NCBI taxonomy): Eukaryota > Viridiplantae > Streptophyta > Magnoliopsida > Ranunculales > Ranunculaceae > Coptis > Coptis chinensis. The sequence goes on along the minus strand of NC_141457.1, from coordinate 68,630,126 downwards.
CAGACCACAACTTTGAAAATATGGTCAAGTTAGCCACTCAAATCAATAATTGTAAATGTTGAACTAGTCCAGACCACAACTATAGATGCACAACTGCACAAGTCGAGGGTACATCTACATCTACATACAATGCCCACTTAGCAGGCCAAAAACCCAAAAAAGATAATAAAACTAAAGAACTAGAATTATAAGACATATATAATTCTAATCTGCAATTAAAAAAACAGTACAATGACACATTCTATGATATTAAGGATGAAGCATTACTTTGTAAGCAGAAGAATTAACAGTTGAAGAATCCCCAGTGACCGAATCAAAATACAACATATCCAACACAAAGTACCCCGAAGTCCCACTCCCATCTCCATACTGGAATGAATAACTGCATTGAGAGTCTTGAGATGTGCATCCAGCTTCAGCAGTTTGAATAGTCTAATTACATAGACTATCCGCACAAGACACTAATGACGCTGATCCAGAGCTTTGAGGATTATAAAACTCGAGAAGGATCTGCAACACACAAAATACGCTTTCCTTAATACCAACAACAATAACACAATAAAAATTGGAAAAAAAAAAATGAGGTTAATGGAAAGAAAACTTAACACCAAGTCCACTGGATTTGGGGCAACCTTGACATGAATCACAAGTAACCCACAAGATATCACTTCCACTATCAATCTGTACGTAAAATTCTTTAGCTTGAGACCCTAACTTAACTCTTGTGAAGTACAACCTATAAAACCAACCCACCAACAAGTCAAAATTTCCAAAAGTCAACTACCCATTACATTACATAACATGAACAAATAAACCCATGAATACAAAAACGAAACATAATTTATTCAAGAAAATGTTGTAAAGATTACCCAACAGTTAAGGGGTCAAAAGAACCATCAACAGGGAAATCAACAATACCATTTTTGTTATTAACATTAGAACTTTGAAGCATTCTACCATGACGTAAACGATTTTTAGGTTTGAACACTAGTCTTGGGTAATCAAACCCAACAATACTAGTCTTGGGTTTGATTTTTGGGTTATTCCAATTTTCGATTTCCAGAGAGAGAGAGGTAACGGTTTTTTATCGTATAATAGAAATAAAATTTGGAAGAGAAACAATTCAATTTACCAAAATACTCCTACTCTGTTTAGATTTGGGCCTTTGATTTCTGATTTAGATTTGGTGATCCAGGCCTAAATTTTGTTGTTTGATTGCTGTCTACAAAATTGATGTCTGCCTAACCGTGTGTTTGTATATATATATATATACGGTTTGGCTATAGTGACACTCTTAAGGTGACATCCCTATCTTACACCTTTCCTTAACCGTCGGATTACATCATGATCTTAAACAATCTAAAAGCTAAAAACCTTTGGCCTAATACAAAAACAAGTGGGGGTATATCGGTTCTTTTGTACCAAAATCCAAAATTTTGGTCGACTTCTTCTCCACCAACCCTTCTTCTCTCCAGCAAACTTGATCTCTACTTACTAGTTAGCTCAAAATGTTTCTTCTCAAAGCCAAAATTAGATCGACTTTTTCTCCAGCAAACCTTCTTTTCTCCAGCAAACCTGATCGAAAATTTGAAGAACCAATTTGTTTATCGAACTTTACAGGGATTAATGGAAACAAGAGAAGTAATTCTTAATTACCACAAAACAATGGAAACAAGATAAGTAACTCTTAATATTATTAACTCAAACCAAAACTGAAAACCCACCAAAACTGAAAACCCTAATACAAACTACCAGCATTTATATAGACAAAATACCCTAATTACCACAAAACTCGAAATTTTCCAAAAATGAAAAGTTTTGAGATAACCACATATTAAGAAACTACTAACCAAAATAGAACTAACCCAACTGACCAAATTGAAAATGAACTCTCTTATTAAAAGATATAGCAAAAACAAAACTTTCCTAAAACGGCAAAAAACGTGATTTTGAATGCCTAAACGATGGATTTAGGGCCCGAGAGGGTAGTGCCCACATCAAAAGCTGTGGGTTATGCTTATTTTGACGTTTCCAATCAAATATGGCTACGTCCATGTCTTTCCAACTTTGTTGCCCGCTTTTCCAGTTCATTGACATATGCATTGGCAAACTGTACTGCATCAACTATGAACACTAAATGTTCATAGTGTCAATTATGAACATTCAGTGTTCATAGTCCACTAGGAGTATGAACACTGAATGTTCAGTATGGAAACAGTACTTCCCTTTTAGAAGGCAAGGAAAGCACAAAAATTGACATTTTAATTATTGACGTAAACTCTTCTGATGCAAGGTGACAACAGTTTTTATATCTGTGATGTAAACTTTACTATCTGATTATCAAGAAATAGGAAGCTATAATGGTATTGGTGTGTTCCTTCCTTTGCAGATCGGGATTGTCATGTCCCATCCAGACTTTGTGGAAGAGTCTTTTCTTATGTCTATGAAGAAATCTCTTTCTGAAGGAGGTCTCTTTGTCATTAACTTGGTCTTGAGGTCCACAGCTATAAGGGAGACGGTTGTTTCAAGAATTAAAACAGTAAGAACAGATTTTGTTTAGCATCAATATTTACCCAGAGTAAATAGTAGGCATGTTTTGTAAAAAAAAAATGGGTGCCATAACAACAGCTTGGCTACACATATCATTTGGAAAGGTTGGGAACACTTCTATAAGTAGTCCCACCTAGCTCTTCTCCCATGCCAGATGTATTAAATTGTCTGTTATCAGTCTCTAGTCAACATATTTCATTTGCATGTGATAGAGTGGGTGGTTGTTATTTGGACCATTCTGATGGTGCCAATCTCTCTTTGGCTCAACTATGCACCATGTATGATCGTATCCCTGGGATGATTCCTAGTTCATGCAAAGAAAAGACCTACTAGGGACACCTTTGTGACCATGAAGTTCATCCTAGAGCATCTTTTTAAGCATTCATCCTTGGTTGTTTAATGATATAAGGGCGTCAGTTTGCGTCTTCATGATTACAGGTGCTTTGCCTGTAGATCTGCCAACACAATTGTGATCTGGTACTGTCGGAAATCGGGGCTGTAGTGACCTAGACTCAATTTGTTGGTTCCACCTTGAGATTCGGCCTTTAGTTTAGTATCCATGCAGCTTCCCTTGGGAATCACATGGGTTAAATGCCCTTTCCTCTCTCTGCCTCTAGCTTAAGCCAGAATAAACTAATTTTTCTTTCATTACTTTCGGCGGTTAGAACATATATTACTTGGGCAAGGCAGAAGCTGGAGCAGATCTACTTTTATATTTCTTAAAAGTGGTAGGTATTTACTTGGTGCATAACTTATTTTCAGGTCTTCAACGACTTATATTGCCTTCAGCTTAAGGAAAATGTGAATGAGGTTCTTTTTGCCCTTCCCATGGCCCTCTCTGTCAATGAGGCTAGCTCACCCAATGCTACTCTTCAACTTCAGAAGCTGTTAAAGTTAACTCACGCCGAGAGAGGACAAACTATTCTTGATTCCATAAAGAAGATTGATTGTTTGAAGTAGGACGCCAATGAGGCTAAGCTCACCTGATGCTACTCCTTAACTTCAAAAGCTGTTAAAGTTAACACTCCCAGAAGGGCCAAATTGTTGTAGATGCCTCAAAGAAGATTAAATGTTTGAAGTAAGACGTCTTATGTCTAACTTACTGTAACTTGATTTTTGGTAGTCCTTTGTTGTTGGCAATAGAAGAATTCAAGAATTCTGTTGTAAAATCTGTTTAATTTAAGGTCATATTTTTTGTATAGTTATTGGCCTCCATATTTCTGAGGAAGCTTGGGGATTGCGTATCAGAGTCTCACCCAAAAGTTCTTTGCACGGCTTGTTATGTTGGTCACTTTGTCATACTATGGAAATTATATTTCAAACCTTTCTGTAGTTCTTTCCACTTCTTGTTTCTACTCATTCTCAGAGGTTGGATTGGTTCAATGAATTGGTTGTCAAAGTTTTATATAATGTGGCTTGAATTTTATACAATGTGGCTGTTAGAGTTTTGGCTTGAATGTCGCTGTCAGAGTTATATGTAAGAGTTTTAATTTTGGTTGGCTGTCAGAGTTTTAGTTTTTGGTGAACTTTGTAAGACTAAAACTATGTAAGAGTTTTAATTTTGGCTGGTTGTCAGAGTTTTAATTTTCGGTGAACTCTGTAAACGAAACATTATGCTACTATCAGTGAATATAAACTAAACATGCTAAAGAAGAATGCCAACTCTTCTTTTTTTTTCCTACGATGTTACAACTTACAAGTCAAAATGAAAACAAAAAGGATCCTACTTCATGGTCCTTGTATAGTTATATCAACCTCCTCATCTTAACAGAAGACTAATTCCACCAAACACACCATGAACTTGATGAAGTTCTTTAATCTTTGTCTGTAATCAATAGCTAGACCAATACTCTGCATCAGACACCCTGCAGCGAATGCCTCCAGCTTGAGCAATGTGATGGAAACGAGAGACATCATCAGGGCCCATTCCTTAAGGACAACTAACGTAGAAATATGGCTCGAACCCATGAACGTTACAGCAGACGCTATGCCCTAACAATACATAAAACAGAACACTTAAATTTCCCAACATTATCAAAAAATACATCTCTTTTACTTTCTCAATATCTCTAAACTGAATATCTAGTTTTCTTTTACTCATTTAAAAAAGACTCGACATCATGTGATGTTAATTATTATAATTCTACTGTTGGAAATGAAAGTTAAAACCATTAACTCTCGTTAAATCACCATAAAACTTATATCTTTACTCTTAAAACAAGTACCCACATCACAATTCCTCAAAAGTAAACACTTTTCATTAAATTCACAAAGAAAAAAAACAGACAAACCTTCCCTAGTGACACCAAAGATTCTAAGAATAGGCATCAGGACCAGAAGAATAAGGCAATAACTCTCTATTCCTTTCACTAATAAACTCTGAGCAAACTAAAAACTCTAACAAACTAAAAACCTTGAGCAAACTAAAAACTCTAACAAACTAAAAACTCTGAGCAAACTAAAAACTCTGACAGGCTAAAAACTCTGAGCAAACTAAGAACTCTGACAGAGTCGACGTCAATAATTAAAATGTCAATTTTTGTGCTTTCCTTGCCTTCTAAAAGGGAAGTACTGTTTCCATTTGAAAAAAGCAATTTTTCGTTGGATATCAAATTTTCACTTTCATGCTTGGTAACAGCCCCACTATAAGATGTCGTACTATTGGCCAACCCTTGTATAAATTTAATACCATCAACAACATGAACCTACAATAAAATGAAGCAGAACGATTACTGATCCAAAAGTTCCAAATAGTATTCGTACGCAACATTGTAACAGGTCATAATAATACAAGAAAAACAAAATACATAAGCATCAAAAAAATTGAGCAATATGATAACCAAGTAATCCAAATTTTGTAAGTGAACAAGTGATTGTTATAAATATAAAGTTTAGTTGGAAAATCAAAATTTAGAGAGGTGTTTTAATTTAAAAGGATTGGAAATTCAAGAGAGAGAGAAAAAATAGATCAAGAGAGGGAGAGAGAAAGCGTACCTGTTTGAATCCTTCTTCGTCGGTACTTGAAACGGGGGTTGAAAGGAAAGAATTGTACACTTACAAGTAGCTTAGACAAGTTAAAAATCCCAAAGAGCTGGGAATTTCACCAACAAACAGTCACCCTCCATGACACCGAACTTGACGCCACCAATGGAGAATCACCGAATTTGCCAGATTTGTTGTTTGATTTTGTGTTGGAGGTGTTGAATTTGGAGGTGTTGGCTTGGATCTTGAGCAAATTTGGAGAGAGAAATAGGAGAGAGAGAAAACCTTCGTAAGATTATTTGATATTTTGGTGTGTTGATTATATTTAGATCTCTAAGAATATCCAACAGCCGAAATTTTGATGTTTGGATGTTGTTGGAAATTTGGCTGTCAACCTAGCCGGGCCTGTATATATATATATATATATCACTGACTTTTTGCATCGCAAGATTGATGTTGCACTGGAGAAAAGAGTCACCATCAGGTGACAGATACTTTATTCTGGATCAAAACTCATTTGCAAGGGAAGGTATGGTTACATATATAATTTTATGTTTTCAAATTGCAGGGGTTTAGAAGATTAAAAGAACTATAAGAATGATTTAGCGCTTAATCTTGAGTACTGAAGGAAAAGAATGAAATTCACACTACACACTTAACACTTCAGTAGTACACACTTTAAAGTGGTCACGACTTGACCGGGTTCAAAACTTCATCAACACTCAAGTGCCAGATTGATAGCGAAGAACTCGACCGCGCCTCCATTGAAAACGCAGGTGAGACTAGTTAATAACAATTGATTTATTATGCATTTATATTTTTATTTCTGTATTATTTCTATATTTTATTTTATATATCCGTTTTCATTTTGACTTTTTATCTTGTGTTATTCCTAGGAATTTTGTTGTGCTTTACTTTTTGCCAACCTTTGTATCTCCTTATATTTAATGAACTAGAGGATACTAGCCAATATGTCGGCCTGTGGCCGGCTTACTACATTAATAGTTTACTTGCTCAGGCCTATTATAAGTGTATTATGCTATGTTAATAGTTGATTTGCTCCATGCTTTTTGTCATAATCATTTTTAATCCTTCTTGATCGATCATACTCCTCGAATTGAACAATTTACGTCGAATCGAACACAGAACAATATACATGAGTCTAATATCTGCAAACATCCTACTTCAAAACTTGAAGACACCAATACCTCACTTTACCGAATTCTTCATAATACAACAACATCGAAAGTATATCAACCATGGTTATCTGCAAACATATATGACACCACCATATCAACGTTTAAAACCCTAAAAAAGTGCATCTACATAAAAGTAGATAACTTTTAGAGGATAGATAAAAGTAGGATGTATGTGGGAAAAAAAATCATAACGAAATAACTTGTTTTATATTATTTAAGAAAACTATTTATAGTGGCAAACCATAAGATACCTGTGTCTTTGCACCACTACCTTGAATGCTTTATTAAAAGCTTGACATATATGACAATGATTACAGCTTCAAATCAAGAACACACAGGAGTTAGATATGCTCAATGTTTCTCCCTCATAGATAAATAAGTTCTTCACACTACTGACCCTAAGCTAGAACAACTTCAGGCAGTCTGCCATTTCTAGAGGGAACCAAACTGTCATAGTATTCCACCAGGACACATGAAACCATCTGGTGGATTTTCTTTGTTCTTTGCTAGTGTTCGCATCTGTAGAATGGACATATAATTGTTAGGAAATGACTTGCAGCATTCATTTCACTTAAAGGGTTATGATGATATCTCATTACGGAGTTCTCATTACATACAAAAATTTGGCAGATAGAAGTTACCTTATTCCCTTATAAGAATACAAAATCTTGAGGCCTTGATAGATCAAAGAAAGCCATTTTGCTCTTAGTCTTGTCATAGGAAGCTACCTGTAGACGTAGTTGAATTGTGAAAAATCATTAATATTTGTAAATTAAACCAACTATATCCATTATAGATACCACGATTCCACGAACATGGAAATTTATCACACCTTGAATGGGAGAATGTTTAGCCATTTAAACCTTGGAGTCATACTAAGTGCCTTCTTCCCGTGATCAGTATCATTGAGATCTCTCTTCTCCACCAGGGTGGCTCATACCCGCTTGGTCTCGACCCGCTATGTAAAAGTTTGCCCCAGCATTGATCCTAGCCTCCTCGTATGCCATCGCGCACCTTACTCGGACACCTGCATAATGCATGGGGATGGGAAGAAAGAAACCAATGTTGTCTCTGGATCCAGCACACCATCTTCAAGCACATAAAGAATTTTTTTATTTTATTAAGCATGCTAAGTCTAATTGTATATTGAAGGACATGCATTTTCATAAAACAGCAAAAGAGATAAAGATAAGTATAATAAACTCTTAATATAAAATAATTTTGCTGATGGTCACAACTTGTAACACAAAATCACACAGTGAGTAACTAATCTCAACAATCACCTCACTGCAATTAAATTAAGCAACCGCAACCTACAAATAGTGACTTAAATAGGTGCTACACCGTCACAATCCATTAAAAGTTTGAAATCCTAGCCAGTTGTCAATTTGCAATCATTGATTTAGCTTCAACTGAAGGCAACACGCATTGTTAGCCATAACACAGTCTATGTTGGTAGTAATATATAGCAGTAATATCTCGATGGTGCTTGGATGTAAGTTCTGAAAAATATGGAACAGCTCAACCGGTTGCATGTGAAACCTAGCCAATTCTCTACAGCCATTAGCTTCTTGGATTTCAAAGCATCACTGGCAAAGTAAATTACTTAATTTGAGTTTAAATAGCCCTGCTTTTGAGGTAGGTAGGGAAAATAGCGTAAAAAGGTCCTACAGAAAAATTATAATAATAATTAAAAAAAAAATGGGACTGAGTATATATTAGACAATAACAGAGAAGATAAACTAACCTTTACGAACTTCTTAGCATACATCGATAAGCCTTTACCCCTAGACAACAGACTTCTAATCATCTCGGCAGTATGAAGAACCCCATGATGAGAGAGTGTCCTCCCTTCCTTGCTAAATGCAAGTTTTGATTGCCAATGATGAATGATCAAATATTTCACATCGCATTACACTTTTACTTGCTTCTATGAGCAACAAAACTTGAATACCATCAAGATCCATTAACTCCTGGAATAGTGAATTGTCATAACAACCAAAATCGTTATGTAATCATACAAAATTTTCAAAACCTAGCTAGCAACACAATACAATTGCCACTCACCTTGATCAGGCTAAAAATTCTAAACCCAAACCGAAGATAGTTTGACAATTGGTAAGTCGTGTAGTAGGTTAAAACACCCCTCTGCTCATAGAAACTACCAACTCATATTAAAGCACATAAGAATTATAAGCAATCTCCTAATGCGCCATATGACGTGTTGAAGGAAATGCAAATGAGACAACCATTGGAGCTTGAGGAGTCAGATCCACCTACTACACCATCCTTGTATCAATCTGACTTGCAGCTCTTATACTCCATGGCGTTGTGTTCATTGCCATTATATTATTGATTCTTCCAATTAACTGAGATGCTATTGAAGCCTACCTGAAATTTGATGTATATAATAACACTTTAGTTTACATGCACAGTACATATCAATTAATAGCTCTCAGACTATATGTGCAAAGTGGTGAGAAGTAACAACATAAGCACAAACATAAAGAAAAATGTAGAAAGAGTATAACTTCAACAATAAAGGTAATTCCTGCTGAAAATTGATGTGTAGCAAAATAAAAACATGTCTTCTCCCATTATTTTGAAGCAACTTGCCGTTTGTAGCTAGATATTAATGAGCCAACCATGATTTTTTTTTCAAGAATCAAGTCCGACATGCATAAGTGAGTAGCAAATGGCCATCATTGTAAAAGGAAACTCTACTACTATTGCTCTTCAAGAAAAGCACCAAACAATAAACAATCAATTTAACAAAAAGCAAGACAAATAGAAAAATGAGGCAAAATCAGTGAGTTTGTGATTTAACCGCCCACTTATAACCCAAAGAGAAGTGAATCAATCATGCCATTAATATTTTACCATTTGTTCCCACAAAACAGGTTGAAGAACAATAGCATAACAATATCTACACACATAGATCGAGTATTTGGAATTTCAGCCAACATGGACTAGTCACGTAAGGCATTGGCATTTGAAATACATGTGCAGTTAAAAATGTAATGCATCAAGCTTGTTCAAGCCATAGACTTCCATTCTAGTAATGCCAACAACATTGTGCTATAATATTGTAGATCTATATTACTTAGCCATAGACAAATTAATATGGTCTATGGCTACTTCCCTAAATATGGTTTTTTTTATTATGGCTCTTCTAACTTCTTGTATCAAAATGAAACGGTAAGGTTCCACTTTCGTTGCACCAAAAAAAGTAGTAAAGTTATTTAGTTGGGAGACAAAGGAAAGCAGACTTAAATCTGATGGAAGATGAATTGTACAACCATACCTCCTTTCTCACATTGCTTCATTATCATCAGTCCAACAACCTTTCTTTTCGACCCATTTTATATATCTTGCTACTCCATGCTTTTCATGAGTCAGAGAAAACAATCGCAGCGCTAGGGTAAATCAAACAAACAAACCAACTCATCACACAACAAATTAAAACTCGACCTAACTTAAATTGTTTAGAAGTGTTATGGAAGTACTTGATTGATATCTCTGTTGGTTGGCTTTTTGACATGAAATAAATGTAGTATTCTAATCAATTCAATCAGAGATTAAAAACAGATAGTACTCTATAAAGTCAGAAATTTTCATTGGAAGAGAGGAAAAAGAAGAAAATATAAGTTTGGTATAAAGGCTCAAAAAACAAAAAATGAAATGGTGATGGATGTCCAGTAAGTTGATGTGCCATGTGGTATAAGATACAAATTCTAACACCCTTACTAAAAGATGAACAAAAAATAGACAAACTCTAAAAGCTAAATTTCTGAAAATGGAGTTAACCCAACAAAGTTTTCAGCAAGTTATTAAAGTCTCAAATGCATTTTAGGGTATTCCATAAAGAATGTGGACAGTTAACTTTTCAAATGTATTCTAGACATTCCTTTTAAGCATTGCCTACTCTAGACTGGCCATTTGTATCCAACCTTTCAAGCCTCATCAACGTCCAATGCAAAGCTAAGACTTGAAGCTTTATGTAATTCCAGACTGTGTGTGTCGACTCTATAATAATACTCACAATGACTATAATATTGCTTTCATAAAAGGTTATTTTTAATTATTTCATTAATAAATAATCACTAACATAATCTTCTTTGATTTTTTTCCCTACAATGTTATTTAACTAAAATGAAAAGAAAACAATGCTTGTATACAACACACGATTCATTAGTGGTAGAATACTTTAGTTTGAACACAATTAATTCCATTAGTGAGTTTTGTTCCATGATCAGAATGAGCTTGTTGTCATGAAGAAATGTGCATGAAAGGTATATATGTTTACTTAAATATGTTTAGACACTTGTTAGTGTGTTTAACCTGTGAAATGCATTGTGCATTGATTAAGAAGATTAAGCCATCGTGCACAATTTAGTATTCACACTTATATGATCAAAAGATTAAGCCAGAGTTTCCTTCTAGACCAAGATTAGAGTATGATAGCCAGATATAAATTGAAGATCAAGCTGGGATATCATCAAGATCAAACTGAGATCAGAGTAAGTTGGCCAAATATATCAATTTAAAAATCAAGCTGGGATTTCCATCCAAAATTAGTTCATTGCTAGATTAGTTAGAATTAGACGAAAGTTTTCCTTTGTTAATTTACCTGTTCATCCTGCTCAACCAATCATTCAAAAGGATACTTCAGAATACTTTTAGCAAATTTGTCAAAAACCACTAACGATACAGAATACATTGGGTCCTCAACTTGTATCCGAATCATATACCTTTGCACACAAAGGATTTTTTAAGCATAAAATTTGATGCATTGAAATGATGAGTGTTAGATCTAATCATCTAATAAAATGAACTGAAAGTACGATTTAGTCGTACATTGGCTTCACATCTTTAACAAAAGCGTGACAACCTTCGCACAAATCATTGCAGTCCTTGCGTATTACTTTTCTGTCACATTTCCCGTAGCCAGAACATAAACGCTTAAAATCCTATAGCACTTTTGAGATTTTTGCTTCACATACGTACAACGTACCCTGCATTATAGAAAATTATGATAAATCGAATTTGAATGGATTAAACAGCCAAAGTCAGTAAAAGAGCTATGCATAACATACTTTCTAACCACAGTACAATTGGTTCTTTTTACCCTAGCAAAAGCTTTATGTCAAGACTTTTCATACAACGACTGGTGTAAGACAATATGTATGGCGTTACTAATAACTGAGACTTCCTCCCTTCACAACTGAACATGATATACGAACACATGTCATAAGTATATGTTCCATGCAAACGGTGTGAAAAAACAGATAAGTTAGACATGAAATATTGAAGGCTCATTTTTTTTTAATAATAGTATAAGAAAATTGTAACATAAAATTTAACCTATTGAACAGTGAAGATTTGTAGTTATTACCAGCTAATTTCTAGCAAAGGATGCGCCTCTGGGATGTCTAAATTGACATAAACTCTAGTCACACTTGTAGACTATAGACCATATACAAATGTTTAAATATTGTACTATGTAAATACCTGTATAACTAAAATATACCATGTTGGAAACTAAGTATATGCAGAATGGGTCTATGACTCAGTTAATCTTTTAGTAAGAATCTAATATAGGCAGGGTTATTATCGAATATATATATATATATATATATATATATATATATATATATATATATATATATATATATATATATATATATTTACCATTGAAAAGGAAACACTTGTGGATGTAAATACCACAACAGGTGCAGTCGCTGATGAATGAAGCAACATTATAGACCTACAAATACAAAGATAAAGATCATTAAAACATAACAATATACACTTCTATAAAAGCGTCCTAAAACCAATCTAGTATGGTGATATGTTGGGGCCATTGTATTGATTGCTTTTGTCAATTACCAAACAAAATAATGCAAGGATTCACATGGCCCTATGTCTCTTCAAGAAGCATGTAGCAAGCAACCAATTTATGATGAAGCAAAGATGCTTAAATGTTAATGGTAACAACTTCAGACATGCTATTATTGTGATTAAGCTCATATTAATTATACTAATATTAGTTATCCTTTACATAATCATATTCATTCTAGTATGGCAGTAACTACTATTGTAATGTGAAATAAAACCTATAGTACTGTAATTGCACAGAGGTAGACTACTGGCAAATAAAAGATAAAGGCGATTGTATACAACTCCATAGTACCTGCGAGTTTGCAAGCAACATTCTAAAGATCACAAAGTGATCAATGACAGGTAGCTTATGTAAAATCCATTGAGGTAGCTTCTGTAAAATCTCATAAAATTATGTAAGTGTTGTAATACAGACATATAATATTTCAATATTTTCAAAAAAAATGAAACTATGCAACCTCAACTTTAACTTCATCCTCATCGCTAGACAATGATGAAGGTGTTGGAGAAACTTGGATGACAACCTAGATGATCCACATAAGTAGATGATCTGAATCCCCACTAAAGTAGATATCAATTGTTCCTAATACACTATAGTGCACCAAATCCGTAAACAAAAACCGTAAGCCAAACTGAAGTAATTCATTGAGTAATACATATGTGAGTGGTATTTAGTCACACCATTGAAAATCAAACAATCCAAAATATATTTCATGTTTCTTGTTTCCAAAATTCATCACTCTAGAAGATGAACCGCCCCATTATTTCTTATTGGATAATTTCTACTCTCCTTGAAGAAAAATACCTTGGGTTCTTTTAATTTTAAGATAAATGAAAGTAAATAACAATTCATACTGTTAAAAATTAAAAATAAGAAGTTGGAGACCATACCTTTGAAATATAGTTTGTGAAAAGGGTTGGATTGTCCATTGTTGAAATTTTGAAGCCTTCGAGGCTTTACTGTATTACCCTAGTACTACCAAATTGAGGTCTGCTCGAACTAACCCATAAAAACCAATGCAATAAAAATCATATTCAGTTGAAGGTCGTCCATCAAATAAGCAACATAAAAATGCATATTCAATTGAAGCCAGTTTAAGGCTTAAATATATTCATATTCATCAAAACCTTAATGAAGAATATTACCTCAAAATTGGGGTTGATGTTGAATTAGAAGCAAACTTTAGATGCTCACACCCCCATTTATCATTCTTTGAATGAATCTTTGGTTTTGGTGTAAGGTGATGGAGTTGTCTCGTAAAGAAAGGAACTAAGGATATTTAAATGGTCATGAACAATAAACGGATTTGTTCAAATATTTCTAATAAGGTGATCCCTTTGTTGGTATTAATGATGTTTTAACATGATGGAGATTTGAGATGTACCTGCCAAAGAGCTCTAGCCTCAACCATAACGTTCCTTGGAATGCCAATGTCATCCCAATAAGCGCTAATGGTAGAACATCGGCAGTTCTATATATAGCCAGAGACTGGCCCATCCCAACCTGTAAAATAAAATTCAATCCAAAGCTACATTAGTATATAAAGCAGAAAAATAAAGGCAATGGCTCAGTATATAAAGAGATTGTGGGTTGTTCCTTCTGTACCTCATGATCACCTTCCATTCTAACCTTCTTCGCTTTGACACCAAGTGAATTTGAGAATTTAACCGACATCATTGAGAGCAAAAAGTGGTTATGGGCTATATGGCCGATAAAAAATGGCAAGGAAAACCTACCAAAGCTTTAAGAATAGATAATTTATTTTGAATCTAAAGTTTCTCAATCAATGTCGACTATCAAAATATAGTGCTAAATTTAAAAAAAGTACTTGATTTTCACAAACTATTCAAATTGGGCCTAAAAGAGTTTGACATTGTTCCTATTAATACCTCCTGGTTTTGTAAGGCATAGCCTACCTTCTTGTTCTTATTGGTTGGTGTCCATAGATCACGCTCACAAAATGTTTAGGCAACAATTTGGACAAATAGGAGAAAACTTATTTGGAGGCTATGACTTTGTAACAGTTGAATCCTCTATAGGGAGTCCTCTGATTTTGCTTGCTGCTAGCAGCACCATAACCTCCTATAACTGCTGCCAACAGTAAATCCCGTGATCTGATGACATCACCAATCACCTATGAGAGAGGGAGATCGATAGAGATGCGATATTGCTTCCTTCACCGTCAAGTCAATGAGATCCCTTCATTTTTATTTTGAGGTTGAGAACTCGTGGGATTTTGGGTGTTCGTTTTTATTTTTCGATTATTAATTAGTTTTGTCTTTTTGTGCCACATACATAGTAGATCCGTGGGCAGCAAGTGAACTGAATCGCTTGCGTTTTTTGAGAAATCGTCAATGCACCATTCGTGGATAGGAGGATTAGATCCAAGTTAAATTAGACAGCGTGTTATTCGATCTGCCATCTTCTCATGCAACCTGAATTAGTTGCCTGTGCTTTTTTAGCAATATAGTGTGCAAGACAACCAAGCTACTAAAAAGTGCTCTTCCATTGAGCTAAAGATCCATTTCAAGATACATAAGTATAGTGCGCAAGACAACCAAGCCATTAAAAAGTATAAACATAGGGCTTAATTCACAACAAACGTAACATAGAAACCTAAATAGATATAACTAATACCAAAAGAAAATATAAAGCCATTCACTTAGTTCATTTAATTTTAAGTGCGGAGAAAGAAAATTCATTTAGGTTGCAAGAGATACTCTAGATATCCATATGGTAATAAAGCTTGTATTCAAGCATTCATATATAAGTACGTAAACTATTATATGGGGCACATGTACTAAAAACAAATAAAGAAAAGTCAAAATATGGACAACATTTCATATTCAAAAGGACTTTTCAGCTTCAGTATTGCCCAATGATTACATGCCCTTCAAAAGAAACACTATATCTACAATAGACTGCCAATATTAGCACAGGCATCTTTAGGAGAAATGCACCAACCTGACAATATGCAAACTACTAAAATAAATGAATTAATCATGTATAGGAATGACAATACTAAAAGGTAATACCTTGTCAAGCAGAATTGAGGAATCGGTGTGAGAAAAACAAAAATGGTGAAATCGGCATAATCCATGATCATTATTCGGGCTTCTTGGGAGTGAAAACTCTGGAAGTACACTAATAACGGTTAAGCACATGAATACCATCGAATAGTGAATGCAAATGTTAAAATTCTTCGTTCAAGATCAAAACAAACAAATAGTAGTTTATGTGATGCACGCAAGCACCTACAACTAAGAGTATATATATATATATATATTTGAAAGAGAACTGCATGACATATATCAATTGTCTTAGTGTGCAATCCAATTCAATAATGCTTCACACTTTCATTTTCAGTTCACTATGAATATCAAGTTGTGAAAGATCACTATCACCACAATGAAAACATAATCATAACGAACTCATACTCGGTGAGACATTGTAACAAACAATTAGAACTCAATTTAATTCAACACAAACAAATTGTTAACTATTACTAATTGGAAATATAAAAGGTAACATATAATTTGTACTTACGTAAGTGTTGCTATCGAGATTTTCGTTCCATAACCTATCAAAGTACAATAAAATAATAATTTACCACTTAACATATAGCAAGGAAAAATAATAATTGCTATGTAAATTACCACGCAAATTTGGTGTTCAGGGAAACAAATGCATTCTCCATTTCTCCGTAGAGGTACTTTACAGCTTTGTTGCCTGAAATACAAAATAGTCGTGAGGTTGAGAACTCGTGGGAGAAATTTAGAGTTCGTTACAACTTGTGCTAAACTACTCAGTAAGGTGTTAGGTAATAGCTAAGTTATGGAAAAGCTTTCCAAAAGAGTTTAAGAGGATGAAAATGCAAGCTTTTTTTAGATGGTGTAAATAAACACAATACATCAAGAAGCAAAATTAAATTGTAAAGAAGTACATGTCAGTTCAAGCTGCTTCACTCTTTCTTTGTTTTACTTAAAGACTTGAACACTCAATGAATTGTTTCTCTACCTGAAGAGTATTATAAATAAATAAATAATGAATCACAAAACACAACATTCGATCATAACACAATGTTTGCTAAAGAAAATGAGAATGTACTTACATATGCAACTTTAGTGGAAATATCTGCCTCAACTTAAGTATGTGTTCTACACAGTTCGGATGATATAAGTGTTACGTCTATCATAAGTTTCTTCTGCTGGTCAAATCAAAAGTCCAGAGAGTGAGCAAATTGATATATTACAATAGGGGAAACAAACCAAACCACCTTCTTTAGATTGTGGCTATGTAACACATTAGACTAAACAAAAGTTATTTGATTGATAGTAAGCAGTCTCCCAACCCAAAGATACTTAAAAATCACCCAACAGTCCCACACTTACAAAATACAAAAATTACAACAAAAATTTAACCAAAAAAAATTAAGACAATGAAAATAGTATGGAAATTGGTAAAAAGGAAAAAGAGAAGAAACTAAAAACAATAAGGGGGGCATACCTGATATGTAAAAGAATTTGAAAAGACTAGAGAGAAGCGAGACAAAATATTAGCTAGAGAATCTCTAGGGGTGTTTTTAATTTTAGTCATGGGGTTTTTCTTTTTCTCTTTTTTTGGTGAATAGTTGTGGGTTTTTGGGGAGACATCTATCGCCAGTTTTTTCTCACTTTTTTCGTAATACCCCTATGATGTGGATAAGCTGAGAGAGCTCAAAAGGGGACTGCTATTATATCCATCACATTGACAATAAGAATTCAATTCCCTGTAAAAGGCCATGAATAATCAAATTCCATCTACATAATGATAAGAATTTAATTATTCTATCGAGTTTTTAGAAAACGAAGTAGAAGGATAAGAGCTGACATGAAGAAGGAACTAATGACTAAAACAACCATGTAGAAGGTCTAAATCCCCAGATGATTATTAGACCTCATTTATGTCAATAGTTTTCATGAAGCTTGAATTCCTCTCTCATCTGTGGAGGTCAGGCTGCTTGGGACTGGAACCCAAGATAATAACTATTAACCAATGACTTCTTTCCCAAGAAAAAAATTAAGGTAATGAAAATATGTCAGATACTGATCAATTACAATGTTATTTGCACAGGTTGTTCAAACTAAGCCGACGCTTCAATTTATCATCAATGAGAGGAAAGAAATAGTGTAATAGTAGGGAACTTATTCTTTGCCTTTTCCAAGTTGCATGCATAGTTTGATCACGCCAAAAGAAGCTACCTAAAACCCTTCGAGTTTGAAGAAAACCAAAAGCTATGTGGCAATTAATATAAATGAAAAAGATAAAATAAACAATAGATCGTACCTTTTTGCAAAGTAGTAACAGTAGAAGATCTTTAATCGTTGGGCTTTCTTCTGATCGATATTTACTTATTTGCCACCTTTCACAAACCATTGACCAATTGAGAAGAGCTTATTATTACTGAATTTGAAGTTGTAGTTGACAGGCCTTTCCCAAACTCAAAGAAACAGTAAGATATATTATTTTTGAAACTGGGTCATGGGATAGAGGAATACAATCAGTAAAGTTGGTTGGGTAGGACCATGATAAAAAAAAAAAAAAAAAAAATGCATGGTTTATAACGATATACTAATATCACGTAGAACATAATTTAATCTCAAGAAGAAAATTTGCAGCCTAAAATTTGAACCCTAGCATATGCATCATTCAATTGCAAAACAATACTTGGCCCACATTAGTTGTAAAGGAAAAAGCTTACTATATGCTTACTATACTTGGCTCACTATATTCAGAGATTTGGCTCACTGGTTGTAGAGTATTACTTACTTGTTTAGGATTCACATGTACCTTGTTGCTCATTAAGATGGTGATTTTCATAACTAAATACCAATAAACACACGACTATATAGTCGGCAGTGCTATGTGTTGAAAACAAATCTATTTACTAAGTCAATCAAAAAAACATGAAAGAAATAGTGGTGAGAATACTATAAAAGCTAGCTGAAAATTAAATTTCATGGGCCGCAATTCGATTCAACACAAAGGAAGTAGATACAACTCATTTTTTATTTCTGTAAAACTTTTTCTTTCAGCTGTATAAATTTTTTCACAATATAAATTGATTACCTGGACAGTGTGTTAGTCATATGGATAATATTAATATCATAACTGAAGAAACGTGATAATAAGGGCAATAGAATAATGCTATTTTTGTTATCCTTTAAGTATTAACAGTGATATATATTAATGCCTAACTCAAAAGGCATCTTCATAAAACCAAATTGTAAGTAGATTCACATATAAGCCTATGATCAAATAGAATGAAGATATATAGATGGCGCACCCTAATCATTTTAACAGTCTGAAAACCAAGCGAAATTTTTTTTGGTTAAAATGGATTTTTGTTGAAACACAATTGAACTTATTGTAGATTTTAGTTCCGGTGGAATCAAGGGGTCACATGTCTATCACGGTAGTAATTCATGGATAATTAGAATTAGCAAACACTAAAGCTAACTGCACATAGCAAGTTATGCAGACAGCCTGGAAAATCATTACATGTCAAGTCTTGATATATATTTAGTTACAAAAAAGTCAGATGCATGTGAGGTGCTTGTAATTAATTGCATGCCACATTTACATATATAAGGACGTAGAGCTGGTGAGATAGACGCATCAAAAAGACTTGGGATATCTTGAATTTAGCATAGAATAGATTGTTGTCATAAATTACACTTGAACCAATCCCACATTTTAATGGAATTAATAATAATCTCCAATCAAGATTTTCATAAAAAGATAAATGCAAAATAGCCCAATGTGTAGAAAGAATAAGTTCACTGAAAGCATTAATAGAAAAATAGCAGAGGATCTATTGACAGCCATGTGTGACCTTGGATACTAACAATAACAAAAAAATACAGTAAACATTAGTAGCTTGCGACATCTAGGAACACGCTTGTATACAGGTCTAGCATTTAGGTACAATCATCACTTATATTTTTTTGTTTTTGACAGCTTTTGGAAATCCTAATTATACATTAACAACTAATGCTACAACAATAGCATCAGTTCCATATGCAAACTCATATGAATTAGTCAACACCTATACTTATAAAATTCAATCTAGCTACAAAGAAAAAAAAAAAGATATTTAAATTCACCAAAGCATACCTTGTATGACATTTGCATCTTTTTTCTCTCTCCTCGACGAAAGAGAGAACATGGAATATGACTTGCCAATGACTTCCACCTCCTAACAAAGCACTGAAAGTCCACAAATAAATGAACTAATTAGTGCAAAGCATTTGAGTAGCTAATACAAAGGCGGACAACTATGGCAAGTCGGCATACTCCATTGAGTTCTAAGATACCAATTACATTTGGTGTCATGTGTGTAGTGTGCAAAACTTAATCTAGACACTCAAGGAAGCGAGATGTGGAATGGAGTTTTGTGTATGCTCATCATCCTCAAAACAATTATTAGTGTGACCATTACTAATACCTTCCCAAAACTCCTCTACAACCAAACAATAATACATGATACCTAGAAGATTGCTACCTAATTCAGTACCCTCTAATATCATTGTTACTATGTGACTTACATTTTAAGTAACGGTTAGCTGAAATAAGCTAAGCAGTGGATGCTTTTAGATATCTAGATCCTACAGGCTACATCTAAGTTGACAATTGATGAAAATGATGCTAAATTAAAAGGATTTAATTCATAATTTCATACCCAGCCTTCATATGGTTATTTGGATCACAAGTGGAGTAACCTATGAAGTAGAAAATCCAACCCACTGTAAAAACCAATCCAAGAGCAGCAGCTACGAACAGTTGGATGTTGAAGTTCACCAAGACCCAACACCAAAAAGAACACTAGCATCATTTCCAAATAATTCTGATGTCCTCTCTGCAACAAAATAATTCACAATCCTCGTCACTACCTATTTTACATTTTGTTACGTTGCTTCCAACTTCAGTCACTATACCAACAATCTCATGCCTACACCAAATAAAAATTTTATTATGATGTGCTAGTGGTGATTGTGACTTGTGAGTGCTTCTCCGCTTATATCATGATCACTTGTGATTGTATATTGAAATCTTAGAAAATGTCGGATTACCCAGGGATAATAGGATATGCAGCATTGCCCCATTCATTCTTAATGGAGTGAAGGTCAGAATGACAAATTCCACAGTACAGTATCTTCAGGGTAATATCATTGTCCCCGTTAGCCCTGAAAAAAAAACAGGTGCAATTGTGCATGATGGCTACTTATAATTTCTTCACACATAAACAATTGACTATAGAAAAGACGTCCAAGTAGTGCGGTTTAACCTATAATCAAGCATATTATATGATCAAAAGATTAAGCCATCGTGCACAATTGCAACACTATATAATCGAACTGTGTGACAATCATTCGTGGTGTGAAGTTGAAAATCTTTGATTGAATCGATTCCAAAATCACAAAAGCACAATATGAAAAAATAAATTGCTGGAAAAAAACTCACAATGTTGAAGCAGAAGTAACGGAGAGTTGAATTGATGGTTGATATTCTCAACAAATTGTTTCATCTTTGCTGAAAACGAAATTACCCATTCACTGTTTCACCTTCTTTCTTCAAAACCTTTTTTTGTATTTGGAATTATTTTGCCTCACTGGATTGAGTGAGAGGAATCTGAAAAGGGAGATTCAAGGAAAAGAGCCTGAAAATGAAGGGTTTTGTTTCTATTTTTGGGTTATTATTTCTGCGAACAATTTTGAATGGATCCTTGGCAAATAAATCGAAGTAGCATCTCTAAGATAAGATATGGGGAGAGTTTTTGGTTTTCTGTTCCTATTGTCAAGAGTTTTTTTTTTTTTTTTTTTTCTCTAGTAACAACCGAACAATTGAATAGAGAAAATAGCATAGATTTACTTTTTTTCCAGCCGAACTTTTGTGAAATCCGACGTGTCCAGTTTAGAGTAAAAAGGGGACTGACGTGTTTCACTAGGAGCATTCTCAACTATTCAGTATTAATGGTCTTTAATACCTCATTACGTACCTACACCTGATCCAATTGTATTGGACACGCCATTCCCGGACCCTCTCACACTACCTCCGCATGATCCGTTTGCATTTGACACGCCATTCCTAGACCCTCCCACACCACCTCCGCATGATCTATTTGCATTCAACATTATTACTAGACCCTCCCATACCTCTTACACCTCTGTCTTCTGATGTATCTCCACTTTCTTCTGTGGTACCAGAACCAACTGTCCACACTCTGCACTTCACCTCTCGATGTTCCTTACCATGTCCTGTATTGGATCCTGGTTAAGTTGGTGTGGTCTTGTGTTCTTGTTGTACGACCTTTTCATAAGGCAGGTAAATGTGGGTAGTAGGACGATGGATGTTGAAATTCGGATTGATTGTGTAGTTGTGGCCGAAGATGGTTTGTCTATTGAGTTGACACCCTTGAATAAGTCAATATATAATCTAACATGTTGAGTATGTATTAGTTTATACTAGATTTTGGATTCGAGCATACGCCCGGGATCTATTAAATATTTTTTGTGCTGAAAAGGCTTTACAAAATGTCTCACACAAATTTTCGAATCAGAATATATTTATTGAAAATAAGCCAAAATACGTCAATGAGCAGCGATTATGGTGCATAAGTACTTGAAAACTAAGTAATCAAACTGAGATAGCCTCTTCACTTTGTGGTTTAGAATATTAATCCGTAATTTTCAATAGAATTATCTTAAACTCAATCTAGCTTGTATAATAGTTTTCTTAAATTTATGGTGATTTAGTGGCAAATTTTCGAATCAGAATATATTTTTATTGAAAATAAACCGAAATACGTTAATGAGCAGCGATTATGGTGCATAAGTACTTGGAAACTAAGGGATCAAATTGAGATAGCCTCTTTACTTTATGGTTTAGGATATTAATCCGTAATTTTCAAATGGAATTATCTTAAACTTGATCTAACTTGTATAATAGTTTTCTTAGATTTATGGTGATTAGCAGTAAATCATCACCGCTCGCCTTACGTACTAATGTGTACAAATCACTAAAATATCTATCAAATCACTAAAACAGATTAATTGTTTCTATATCCTCAAATAATACACTACTCCCACTTGAAAAGATTTATCACATGAACGTGTTCTACGATGAATTGATGAATACAAAAAAAAATTTCTTTCAAGAAAATGCGTTCACTTACTTAGAATATTCCCCCAAGTATTTTCTCTTTTTCTAGGTGATTGTTTATATACATGAAAAATATACTTATTCAATTCCAACATGAATAACAAAGAAGATCATGTCGTTCTATGTCTTTCGTCAATGTGAACATGTCAAAGTGTTAACGTAAGATTGGGAGGGTAAAATAAGTAATAGCCATTAATTTTCAGATTTGAACAATCTAATAATCAAATGGATGGAAGAGAAGTGTGCCTTTCAAATAACATTCTCTTTTCAAACTTGAAGCTTCTAACATACACCTTGAACTTATAATAAAATGCTCAAATATTTTATCTTATTCCACCTTTTTCCTTATTTCTTATAATATATTTATCAATTCTCAATATTTCTGCAAGCACATTGCAAAACAAAGTTCGGATGAAGAATACCACAAAGTTCTTCCAATATTGCACTAATATTGAAAGGGTTAAGTTTGATGGTATCAATAAAGTGCCACAAAAATAAGTATAACAATAATTCACATAAATGCTCTTCACTCTTTTGGACCAAATAATTATCATCCATCAATTATCAGTAGAACACTCATAAGAATTTTTAAGCTTCGATATATTTTACTCCAAAATTATTAAAATTCCTACAACCAAAAAATGTTTAGGTGGCTCGATCTCTTTGCAACCAAAGTTTGTTACATATCGAATAAAGGTTGTTGAGCTATTACAAGTTCAACTGCAGTTCCATTGCTTTGAAATGCTCATCACAATGCAAATTCAATAATAACTTTCTTATGCAATACCAAGAGTAGCTCATATAGGACATCATATTATTATACAACTTGGCAAGATCCTACTCCATGATAATATGGACATTCTATAAGTATCCACACCCATTTATGAAGTTAGAGAGGTGAAACATACTTGGCAGGATCCTACTCCATGATATGAACATTCTATAAGCATCCTGACCCATACTTTTTAGCACTATCACATCTTCCTGCACTTAGAATGAGCACAAATTTTGAAATTTTATATTTAGCACTATCCCATCTTCCTGTACTCGGGAAAAAAAAGAACAAAACTTAGGAAACCAAAGACAGCCACCTCGATTAGTTAATTTAATCCTTGCTCCTGAGTGAAGAGTGAAATGATTTCACTCACCATATCTTGTATTTGTTATAATAGTCAATTCCAATTTTTGTTCCAAGAATTGAAATGAAATGTAAGAAGGTTGTATATATTCAGTTAAAAAAAAGTCAATGTATTATTTATAAATGAAATTAGTTAAGTACATATATTTAAGGTTTTGCTTACCATTTGGGCCCTAAAGGAAACCGTCTCAAGTGCCAAATATAAATTTTCTTTTGAGTTCATTTGTGTTCCCCGATGATATCTAAATACAAAATCTAGATTGTTATAGTCATCTCTTATTGTGATGGAAAAAGCTCTATGGATTCACATGTAAACGTATTTTATTGCTCTATATACATTGAATAGAAAAATAACATCACATGCATAACCATGCATTACATCTACCTGTCTTCCAAATATGACTATCGATGATCGTCCGATCCTTTTATATATAGTGTTCTTAAATCGATAGAAGTACAGTTCTCTACATTAATGAGAAAGAACTTGGGAGAATTTGCACCTTGGCATTTGATCTTATGTTAACTTTGACATTTTCTGAATCGAGTGTTCGAGTGTATGTATGTAAGAGGTTGTGTTTGAATGATTATTAGATATATCTTTAGATTGTCTAAAGAAATAATGTCATACAAAGAAGTATAAATCAAATGTGCAAATAAAAGCACCCCTTCATAATAAGCCGGTGTTCTTTTTACAGGTCTAGACTTTCAATATGTATTATCATATTGTAGCCTACATGTGTTTGAAAATCAGAATGAGATCCAAGAAAAAAAAACGAAAATGAAGAAAAGTGCATATGTTAAAAATGTGAGAGTGCGTGATGGGCATTCGGACACTTACTCGGGAAGTATATTGGTCTACTTCTTAAGAAGTTAATAACCAACAACAAATGCAAATTCCATATATATAAAAGGGTTATGCGAATAACATTTTGAGTATTCTAATTCGGTATATCTCACATAATCCTTAGAGAATGTGAGGAACCGTCGGAAACTGATTTTACACCCTAAAATAAGTTATTAGAGCATCTCCAATAGGGGCTGTAAACCGTATAGAGTGGAAAGTTTACACCCCAAGTGTCAAAAAACTCTATCCAATGGGGGTGCTAAACCGTAGGTAATAAGCTATTAATTGATAGAAGGGGGTGGGGAATTCCCCATCTCGCTATCAGTTGATAAATAGCCTGGGTGACACTTGAACACACGTTTGAACAAAAGAAACATGCAGACGTCACTTGGAATATCGTCCCTATCTATTTCTAAAGTCACAATTTGAAAATTTTAAACTTGGACGACACTTGAAGTGACGTCCCACTTTAATTTAAAGAGGAACGTCACTTCAAGTGTCATCCGAGTTTAAAATTGAACTTTTTTACACTTCTCCATTAGAAACAATAGAGAGTGGATATTTATGGACTATACAATAATTTGCAATTGGAGTTGTAAAATCCTAATGGCATCTAGGTAGAGCCTATGTGGAAGTGTAATTTTACACCCCCCATTGGAGATGCCCTTAATTGAAAAATATATAGTGTTTTTTAGACCGCGCTAAGGATATATTTGAAATAAGTCGGTGTTTTATCATAAATACTAAAATTGTATGATTTGTAATATGAAATTAGCTTATACAAATCACTTATTTTTTAGCAATTTTTTTTATTTGATCAAATATATAAGAATTGGAACACTAAAAATGTTTGATTAGTAATAGGAAATTACCTTCTACAAATCACCTATTTTTTAGCAATTTTTTTTATTTGATCAAATATATAAGAATTGGAAATACACTCAAATTTTCCAAATATAAGAATTAGAAATACACTCAAACTCTCCAAAGAGGTTCCATGTACGTGGGATTGTAGGCTATTAGAAAATTAATAAAATATATAAGAATTGGAAATACACTCAAACTCTCCAAATATAAGAATTAGAAATACACTGAAACTCTCCAAAGAGATTTCATGTACGTGGGATTGTAGGCTATTAGAAAAGACTATCTTTCATATTAGAGTGTCACATTGGAGAGAGAAAAATCTCTCTTAGAAGTCTCTGCTTTAGTATATTGATAGTATATATTATTAACCAGTTTTAGAGTAATTTTTTAATGTTATAGTTTTAATTTTAAAGTTATTTTTAACTTCAAAAGTAATTTGTTTTTTGTTTATTATCATTGTAGGCCTTTTGGCTATACATAGTTAATAAACTCGCTTTTGTGTGAGTGGTGCTGTGAGAGGGTTGCCATTCATCCTAACCTTAAAAAAAGAATTTAAATTTGCAAGTTCTGGGTCTTAGTTTTATTGTTAAAATGGATCAAATTGTGAAATCAAAGAAAACATTATATAATTTCTAATTGCTATTTTGTGTTTTTCTTGTAAGCTTTCATCCTAACCTTAAAAAAAGAATTTAAATTTGCAAGTTGTGGGTCTTAGTTTTATTGTTAAAATGGATCAAATTGTGAAATCAAATAAAACATTATATAATTTCTAATTGTTATTTTGTGTTTTTCTTGTAAGCTTCTTTTACTCGGGTCGATTATCCTAATGATGCACCTGACCTTGTTGCACCTACCATTGCACGATGCTCAAATTGCATGGGAACCTGAGCATCTCAATCTTTTACCTAACATTGCTCAAATTAGAAGGAAATCTTAGCGTTAGATTGATTTGCCTTACACATTTATTGCCGATTAAGTGTTGTACAAGTTTGCAAACCATGCTACGCACTGGTATTTTTAAGTCTCTAATCTCATCGCGTAAACATTAACATAATTCATCAAGCAAACACTATCAATCTATTATAATTAGTCTCGCTCTTTGAATTCTCATTCTAATTCAAATCTAGTATAAAAACAGTTATATAATTTCAATGAAGTGAGTGAGGTTTTTCTAAATTATATTGAAAAAAAGGGTGATTTGTGTGATCCTATAAATTAGGAATGTCCATCTTGCTCGAAACCCGTCCGAAACCTGAACAAAAAACCCACACCGAACCCTGCCCAAACCCAACAAAACCTGAATCTAAACCCAGACCGAAATACATAGGGTAGGGTTTGGTCACACTCTCTAAAGCCGAACCGACCCGAGCTCAACTCAATAATTTAGCCTTAAACCCGTTAAAATGGTTAAAAGGCCCGAAATTGAACCCGGACCGAAATCAAACCCCAAATCTAGTTTCAATTACCTACCACTAATCTCATATAAAAGAATGAGTTAGAGAAATATTTAGATTATGATCTCATTCATATTTACAATGATGAGTTATTTAATATATTGGATTATGGAAAAATTTATGTTGGGTTTTCCAATTTTTTCGGCAATTGTACGTGATCATGTATTTATAGTTCCTTTCGAGTCCATCTATTTTTAAAACATATGAAAGAATTTTGCTCGAGTATATGTGATAATTACTTCCAAATTCATTAAAAGTTTTATTTGGTTTGAAGGATTAGCGGATAGCCGAAGAAAGAATAAATGTAGATATATATTTCAAATGAGGTTTCTTATTGTCTTCTTTTTTAATTTATATCGGGTTTTATTCTAATCGAAATCCGAATATGTGCCCGATGGTTAATATAGGGTTTAGGTAGAATTTGGTCACACTTCTCTACAAAATACCCGACTCTGAACTTGACCTGTTGAAAACCGGTCCGGGTTCAAATAACCCAATACCAATTCAAACCGCAAAACATTGGGTTCCGGGTTGGATACCTGTTTGGACATCCTAGTATAAACAACTGCATTAACCCGACCCAACCCAACCCAACCCAACGAACCCGAACCGAACTTGGAATATGAAACTTGGTTTTGGTTAGGCTTGGGTTGACCAGTATGACCACTCACGGTGTTGTAAAATTATCCGTTTTATATATCATCTCCTTTTCCCTCTCTCTCACTCACACTCTGCCCATCATTTGCTTCGAGAGATGGAGTCTTGTTTATCCACGTGCTTAATGCAAGCTCAAGCTCATATACCACTCTCACATCATTCTTTATTTCCTTCCAGAAGAAGAATAAATAATAATTCCTTTCTCTCACCTCCACTTTCATTCAAACCATCCAAGTTTGTCTGCATGGCGGTAACTTAATATTTCCCCTAAACATTTCACTTCAAACTTTCTTTTATTACTGTCTAATTCTATTCTGGTTTTACTTATTAGGAGCCTTATTTGATTACCAAGCTGGATTCTGCTGAGAAAACTTGGAAGGAGTTATCGGTAATTTAACTTTTTAAGGATTTTTGGCTACTGGTAGTTGTAGTTGATTGTTTTTTATTTTTTTAAAGTATGTTTGTTTGTTTATAGATGAGGCTGGCAGAGCCGGAAGTCGTATCGAATCCTAGTGAGTATCAAAGGTTTGCACAGTCTATGTCTGAGCTTGATGAGGTACTTACTACTACTATACATTTTACATGGATGTGTTTTTTATATTGGTAAAGTTGGAGTATATTTTGTATAGTCAAGAAATAAGATAGAGATATTCTACTAAACAAGTAGAACAGCGAAGCCCAAAGTGGAGACAAAG
Organism: Coptis chinensis; assembly: GCF_015680905.1. Lineage (NCBI taxonomy): Eukaryota > Viridiplantae > Streptophyta > Magnoliopsida > Ranunculales > Ranunculaceae > Coptis > Coptis chinensis. Next base: position 68,601,638 of record NC_141457.1, on the reverse strand, counting down.
TAATTTTATTACTAATGGTCCAAAGTGGATATTCATAGGAATACATCCAACCTCCCCGAGAGGACAACAATGCTAGCAATATCCCTATCTTTCGTAGGCACTGTGAATGCCCAAGTCCCAACCAAAATGTCCATAATCTAACTAAAGGATATCATAAATGGGGTCATTCTCAAAGGTAAAGATTGCATAAAGTGTCGGGAGTGATGAAAGAAAAGGTGTCTTGTCTAGTCACATAGCCTCCCAAAACCTGATCAGAGCACCATACCCTATCCTAAACCTTCACTTTGAAAGTCATGAAAAGTTCTCCGGAATCCATTATGTTGAATTTGAATCTGCTACTGTCAAGTCTTGCTGCTTCTTGGCTGGTTTTATGATGTAATCTGATTATACCCACCACTTCTTATGGTGTTCCACCGTGTTGCAGGTTGTTTCGACTTATAGATTGTTTAAGGATTGCGAGAAGCAACTAGAAGAAACAAAAGGTTGACTGACCTCTCTGTATTGCTTGAGCTGCTAAGGCATTTTTTTTAACTGTTGGTAAAAAAAAAATTCTTTGTCGACAGAGTTATCAAAAGAAGATGTCAGTGATGAAGACATGGCAGAGATGATTGCTAATGAGGTCAAAACTTTGTCCAGTCAACTCAAAGCGCTTGAGGAGAAACTGAAGGTCATCTCTATCGTTGTTGATCTAGCTGATATAAACTTTTGTACATCGGTATTTCTTTATGTGGCTGGTTTTCCCTTGAGTATAAAGTGCCTTAATTTGTCAAAGTTTTGAAATTTTGATACCATATCGTCGCTAGGGATTATTTGTTTAGGTGTTTCTGTTAGTTTTCAAAAGTTTGGGGCATAGGTCACAGGGATCAATATGTTGTTCATTCACTTAATTGTGTCATATCTGAGTTTGAAGGTCTACTCTTTATCCTTCTTTATTTTATTGAATATTCTACATTCTTAGTAAGTGGTAATTTACACATTATCTTCATCTAATAAGATGGATGAAGCTTTCCTAACTCATTAAACGAACTGGTGGATATTGTCAAGTATTGACTGGGTTGTGGAGGTTTTTTGGGTGAATGTGATATTTAAAAAGTATCTAACAAAATTTTATCAGTATACATTTATACAAATATTGTTGTGTGTATGCATTACTCGTATTAGGCGACGTTGGAGTGTTGGACAACGAATGTGCCGCAGTGTTTTTCCCCATCTGATGATGACATTGTCTACTTTGTTACTCTTAACCATAAAAGAACGATATAATGCTCTATATTTCTTGAGAGTGTTATCTATATTGTGACAATTCTAATCAGGAGTAAAATCTGGTTATGTATGAGTGTGTGCGAGAAAAGAGACAGGATGTAAATATTCTACTCACAGTATGCATTGTTGATTGACAGCTACTGCTACTTCCTAACGATCCTCTTGATGAACGAAACATCCTGCTTGAAGGTATATGTTTCCACTTTGCAACTTCGCTTCCATATTTATTAGTACTGATCCCTTAAAGTACGTATCTAATATCTTAGATATATCTTTTCATTTATCAGAGGATTCAGAAATTATGTTCTATGTCCTTCCTACTAGTCCAACATAAATGAAATTCATCATCTATGTTCCTCTTCTCGATACCATTTGTCATTATTTTGGTTCTTTTACTTATTTGTATTTGTCATTATTTGCCGGGTATACAAAATGTTAACCACATAATTTTTAAGGCTTTGGAAATGATTCTTGAAATCTATGGTTGCAAAGAAATTTGAGGATGTGGGGTTGAGATTGTGTGTGGAGGATAAAGTTTTATCTAATCCCGTGTTAGTGTTAGTGGTTGATGTTGGGTTAGGATGGTCATTTTGGTTGTAAATAAATAGGATTTGAGATGGCTAAGCGCCTAAGCCAAAAGAGGCAGACATCAAAATGTGTAAGAGGTAAAAGTTCAAGAGTGGCGAAAAAAGAGGATTTTTGTACTTCACTGATTTTAAAAATGAGTCGACTCTTATTCTGCAAAAGCTTAAAACTTATGGTGTTTATGCATGTAGTGAGGTTGTCTGGAGTGTACATTTGGTACTGTGTACGTTACAGACATAATGGTTGCTTTTCCTTTTGTTTTAAATATGGGCCTCAGCCTTTGATAGGAATAACATCAGATGCTTGTGACAGACAGACTCATATGAAGACTCTCTTTTGTTCTATTATCTTTCCACTTCTCTATCATTTTCTTCTACTTCCCTGCCTTTTACTTACAATATATGTACCTGTACATGTGTGTGGCTGTGTGTGTGAATGGTTTTGGAGGGAATTAGATGCTGGAGAATTTTTTTGTATTCACTTAGTTGTAGGATGATTTTTTTGTACCTTCTTAACTTTTATCATCTGTTGTGCAATTATTGGTGTCTTTTGTTGATTTTGCAATTGCATCCTCTTTTATTGTTCTGGATAAGGTCCTAAAATCTTCATGTGCTTGACTTCAAGCTTTCTTTGTTGCAATTTTTTATTTTATTTTATTTTTTTCAAACTTAAGCATCTTAACACGAATTTCTGACTTATGTCAACTTCTTCTTTTGGAACTTTTGATTTTACTCTGTTTGTTTGTTTGTTTGTTTTTTTTTATTCACCGCTGTAATGTACTTGCATATGTATATAATTTGTGTTTGGGATGCATTCTTGTTTGATTTTTTTTTTTTTGTCATATGTAACTTTCATTTATGTAGTTTTCATGCTAAAGATACGTTTGCAGACATAACACGAAATCATACTCGAACTTCTAGAAACCATTAATAATTATTATTGAATACATGTTGTAATTCAATTGCTTTAAAATGATTTTTTTTTCTTAGAGTACCGCATATTCAATTATTTTCTTGTAAAAAAAGTAATCGTTTTCTATATTTTCTTCTTTCTTTATATATCATATAACAAAATTTGGTATAAGCTCTCAAAGAATCGACATACAAATTTTAGACTTATACAATTCTAACAAAATTTTGGCTTTTCAGCCTGGTTGAAATTTTGATTTTTGATTGACATGTTATATGTGCTGTCTTTTGTTGGGATGTTTAGTATATCCCCACATGGGCTACGTTTCTTTGTTGTCCATGTGTTAGGCTGAAGTAATGCAACATGTGAGGGGATGTGCTGAGATGTATCCTCCCACATGGGATGTTTAAAACCTTGCAGTACTATATAAAAGTTCCTTGGCTGTCTCCTCATCACCAATTGGTTTTGAGTTGGATGCTCCAAAGTTTAAGATCATTAAAAAGGTGACTTGTCGTCAAAAAGATCTCGTCTAAAAGCTCTTTCATTCTTTTTGGCAGTGAGGGCCGGTACTGGTGGTGATGAAGCTGGTCTCTGGGCTGGTGATATTGTAGGTAGATGGTACATGTTACTATTATCCTTCTAACTAGTGGGTAGCAGTATGGCATGTATTTTTCTGTTGGATTTTATTAACTGAACTTTGTTAGTCATTTCTACAGTTCAAGAAAATTAACTAGTGAATTCGTAAAGCGCATTTTTGTTCCCGAATTGATTTAGATGGGAGCTTCATTCCTCTTACACACTGTGTCAATAAACATAATTTTCTTTTCAAATAACATATAATGAAAACTTTTTTAGATTAAGAAAAGGGGGATAAAGATAAAGAAATGGAGAATGTGGACGTGAGTTTCGCCATTTTGTTAAGTTGTATATCTAAGAAAAACTTATATGACTCTGTGACTTCCTTTTTGAAGCTATCCACCAGTCCCAGTATATATAGAGACAGCTCTGAGGGTGGGTGTTCTTCAGCTCGGCCACTTGTCTGGCAGGGCTAATGGTTTGCCTGAGACTTCTATAAGCGATAAAGTGGGTTGGCTTACTGCAAAGACAAATAAAATTGCTGTCCAATGCTATTATGTAGGATGGAAAACATTAACTGATGGCAGCAGTAGTCTGGTATAATATTACAGGAAAACAAGAGCAGCAAGAGCTCTTATATGCTAATAACTCTAAGCTGTAGATCTCATAATAATGTTGGGGAAAAGCGACTTATTATTATAGATTCTATATGTCAAATGTAATTGTGGAAATAGCAGAACAGAATACTTCCAACAACAGTCACAAAATATATTCTTAAGTCTTTGCTGATTTATTACTTCATCTATAATAGCCATGCTAAACTTATTATGCCCTTTAAATTGAAATCCAGTAAACGCAAATAAAGGCTGTCTAGATTTATAACAGAGGTTTAATTTAACAAACAAACAAATATTTTCATCTGAATTTCATTTTTTGTTACAAAGTTGTTGAACTTTTGAAATGCTTTATTCCTGTATGGGTTAAGCTTCACCTCTATATTCTTCTGCTGCACGAACATTACACTTTCGGGTATACAATTTAGACTGTGATAAAGAAATGTACCTTCTCGATCTACATATGCATTCTTGACAGTTGATATGAGAAATTGATTTGCTCAAATGCCTTTGTTCCTCGTATAACTTTTGTCCGGCTCATGCTCACATGGTGCGAGCAACTGGCTTCAACTTGGTACCAGTGCGTACTTCCTAACAGGTCACAGTTTGAGTCTCCAAGTCCACCACTAACACTGGGGGTGCGTTTTAATGAATGTTTTCTCTTAAAAGTGTTGTGGTGTTTGTTTACCTCTTAAGTCTTGGTCCCTTTGATATACATTTCTGTGCCCTTCTCCATAATCTCAGTTTTTTGGGGAAACATGGTATGAGTATTGGCTTGTTCCTAGGACATAGCTGGGTTTGAGTTTGCTCAGCATGAGAGCAATAATGCGGGTGTGGTGTGTGTGTGTGTCGGGGGGGGGGGGGAGGGGGAGTGTTTAAGTGTTTACAGGTGTGTGTCAACCATCGTGTGTGTGTGGTAAGTGTACATATCTGCCACATGTGTGCCCATGATCCCTTTGATAAATATTTATTCTGCAAGTCTCTACAGCTTAGGGTTTTAGAGCTACCTGTCTTCCACAAATATAAATTGGTATTTGGTTCTCCTTTAATGTTATTTGTAAGATAACTTTTGTTTTTCTAATATCGTTAGGTCCGCATGTACCAGATGTACAGTGAGCGTAACTCTTTGAAGTATACCCCAGTTTCATGTTCAGAGGTACTCCTTCCAACAAACCTGCTAAACCACGCTTAATGTTTTCAGTGAGCTAACTGACCTCTTTTCAGGCTGACATGGGTGGTTTCAAGACATACGTGATGGAAGTTAAAGGAAAGCGTGTGTATAGCAAATTAAAATATGAGTCTGGTGTTCACCGTGTCCAACGTGTTCCAAGGACAGAAGCACAGGGGCGAGTGCACACTTCAACTGCAACTGTGGCAGTCATGCCAGAGGTATAATTCATTACGTATGTTTTGCATATACTGTAAACAGCTCTCTCTGATATTACTAAGATATTTCCTTTTTAGTTGCTTTTGCTCAATTATATTTTTAACCACCCAGTACCCTACTGGTCAAGCCTTGGGAGGTTGGAACTGAGGTCGGTTTGATTCCCACCTGCACTGGGGGAAAGTGGATCTAAGTTCTTAGAAAAAAAACATGACTACCAAAATAAAAGAATCTACTCAGGTTGGGCAATATAGTTGTTTTATCGATAAGAAAGAAAAACACTACGAAGGTGGAGCAACAGCTTATAAATGTGTCAGCTATATTGTTAGAGTGCAATATTACAATCATCTTGAACCCATTCTACTTTGACTAACAAAATAGAATATCTTAAACTTTGAAGAATTCAACTCCAATCAGCAACGAGTAAAGCAGCCTCAGGAATTTATTTATGTAATTTGAACTAATTGTGTGGTCACCAAGAAAACATTGGAGGCCTGACTTAATTTCACACATCAACTTACAATGAAGGAAATTCATATACCTTATTAATATATAATCGGTTGAGCTAAATAGATGGACTAACATTATTGGGTGATGTGGAGTAAGCGGGACGTTAGGCCAAACTGAAATAGTCTGCTCTGATACCATCTTAGACTTTGGAGCATCCAACTCAAAACCGATTGTCAATGAGTGGAGCTCTCAAGGAATTTATATACTTTGGTGCACAGTATCAGCTGCTGCCTTTGAAGAACAAAATAATGCCTTGTGTCTCTGTAGAAGAGGTCTGAACAAACATACTTTTAAGGACCATGCGAATTTCACGATGAACGAATTTGAGTTCTTTCATTGAGTCAGTTATTGTTAAATGAAAGCCTGACCTTTTTTCCGTCTCTGAATTTTCTAATTAACACTTCTTCTAAAATAAATGAAAAACATTCTTTTGGCCTTGAGAAAACTCGAATTTATGGATTACATTAACCTAGCAAGAAGGAAAATGGATTGCATTGACCTTTATCACTTCAAGGATCAAGGTTATCAGAGTCAGGTTCGTAATCCACAAATCACTGATAAATGAATCATACAGAAGTAATTAAATTGCGCTTTAGGGATGTGATGCAGTACCTGACAGTTTCTGGTTGTATTGGTTTGGATGATTTCCGTTGTTTTGTTCTTTTATTTTTATCAGGACAATATATCATTACTAATATGTCGTAACTTCCTGCAATGTCATTTTTCAGGCCGATGAAGTTGAGGTGGAAATTGATCCCAAAGACATTGAGCTTACAACAGCAAGGTCGGGTGGTGCTGGAGGTTGGCTCAGAGCATTGTGATTATGTTTTGGTCGTGTTGACAAATAACCCATTATATACATTCTATGCCCTGTGCACACCACTTTTTCCCACACCAAAGATTTCTGTGTTCAAACTCTGATTCATGGGATTTGTATTGTAGGGCAAAATGTAAACAAGGTGGAGACAGCTGTAGATCTCATGCATAAACCTACAGGAATCCGTATCTTTTGTACAGAAGAAAGGACTCAGTTTAAGAATAAGAATCGTGCGCTTCAGTTGCTACGTGCAAAACTGTGAGTTTATAATTACAAAATCTCTTGGATTGTCTGATAACATCTAAGTTGGTGTTTGCTATGAAAGTTTTCTCGACTTCTTGTATAGTATATTAATATCTGGTAAGAAATGATAGGATATATCTGGAACTCTAGAGCAAAGAGTAACTTCAGAAAGCCAGGCAGGAGGTGGCCATTTACTTAACACTCTGAACACCTACAGTTGTAAACCTGAAAACCTAATACATTGTGGTGGACCAGTTTCTGATATGCAGTAACTAATATTGTAAATGGGTAAGCCAAAACATGAGGTTAATGCAAGTAAGAGCGCATCAGCTGCTATTACGCTATTGCAGAGCCACATACTTGTTATGGGAGGTTGAACAATTGGTTATTGCAGAGCCACTTTCTGGTCATGGGAGAATTGAAGAAGTGCATATGGGCCAGATGTTGAGGCCCATTGAGGGTCATGTAAGGGTTTTAATATGGAGTACATATGAGCTTGTGTTTTGTGTGGGGCTTGGGTTGGGTTAGTAACTGTAACATATGGATGGGGTGAGATTGATAATGCCATTTTTTGGTTCTCATTTTAGATTGAGTGTTCGTCCTGGGTGTATGTGTCATGCTTTAAAACTTTCTGGAAGTAATGTGGAGCATGAGTCAGTTCCTCTGACTTTGGAGTTTGGACATTAGACCTTGTTTTTGTTTGTTGTTTTATTAGCTATCTGGTTGCCAAGGTTGTTTATGTCTTCAACCAATCCTTTGTTTCAAATGACAGGTATGAAATTAAATTAAAGGAGCAACAAGAGATGATAAGGAACGAGAGGAAATTACAGGTTTGGTTTTTCGGACTCAACAATAGTTTATGGAATGAGCATACAACAATACGAGAGTCTTTTGTATATACAAAGTTGCAGAAGTAAATCATGAAGAGTCTAAACGTAATAAACCACGTAAGGTGGTGTTTTAGAGAAATGGCTTTATTGCTAAATACTTGAAAACACACTTACAAGATGCTTTCGACCTACCACGTTTTGATGTAATAGAATTTTTTCTAGATTGAAGTTTTATTTCTTTTCTTGTCTTTTTTTGGATGAATAATACACTAATTGATTTTAACCAAGGAGCAAAAAATTCAAAAAGATAAAATGCCAAAAAAATGGAATGTCGAAGTGACATCTCCGTGAATCTATGACATTTCAACTAGGTTGACACCCCTAAGGCCATTCCTCATGTTACCCAAAGTAGAGTGAAGGGGGATTGCACTAAAAATTCAGAAACACCCAATGCTACAAAGAGACATAAATTATCTCTGGTTGACCATCAAAATGATCAAGCATTCACATACCGAAAGACCAGTACTGGCTGACAATTATTTCTCATAATCAGTACACTCTCTGGGTGGTGATGTGAACCTGGAAGCTTGGATTCTTCCTGATTTACCTTGTCAACTACTAAACCTCCTAAAAGAGAAGACTCCAAACAATGGCACAAAACCTGCTATATTAGAAGTTTTATTTCAGGGAATGAGAGATTAATATTCTATAATTGACAATTGCTGTGACATTTGTGTTTGCTCTTGTATGTGCTGTGGTGTGTGTTTTCCCCTTGCAAGGCCCACGGTCCCTTTGATACAGATTGTCGTGGTTTCATCAGCTCGGGCTTTTTGGACAAGTGAATTGCTGAATGAGGCAGTTGGAGTGAGACTTAGTTGCCATGATTTGAGATGGCTGGCTATTTTCATCATTGTTCAAAAGTTCCTTAGAAGTAAATATGTCGCATGATTGTTCAGATCATTTTGAGTTCTTTATGAGCTGCATGCTTTTAAGTATACTCGAATAAATATGTAAATGAAACATAAAAAGTTATAAGAATTTTATGTTTGGTTTTAGTAGTTCTCTTTTCAAATACTGGACCGTTTTTATTATTGTATCCATGAATGATGAAGTAGATTGTGTTTTTCAATTGTTATTTTGCATTGAGTGTTCTCATAATGTGGTATATTCCAATTGCAGGTTGGTACAGGCGCTCGTGCTGAAAAAATCCGGACATACAATTACAAGGTGCTCTTTTCTCTGTTTATTCTCCATCGTCTTTATTTTAATTTTTTTTTAGCTTAAAATCATTTTCAGAGCTACTTTTAATTACATACACTAGGTGTTATTTAGTTTTCTATTTTTCTTAGAATTTAAAATCTACGTTGTAGCTCTTGTAAGGCTATAGATAAAATGGTAGGTCTTTGGCCATTATTAGGGTTGAGAACTAATCCTTGTGCTTGTTTCCAGAAGAAGTTCTTTGTAATTCTTATGTAAACATGGTTGTCAAACCTTAAAATCGACATAGATGAAGGAATTTGGTTCCACGATCATACCAATTGCACATGAGTGCAATTTTCTCCCTTGATTGAAACATCATAGCCTTCTAAATGGTTAACCACGAGCGTGGTGAATATACCTCATTAGTAGTTACTCTTTGGCATAATCTTGCTACCAGTAAGAACTTTTCAATAAATAAACACATTCACAATCATTTATATCAGCATTCTTGACCTGTTGTGATGTAGATTAAACTGGCGGAAGCTTCAGTTTATCAAATCTATTCTTGAAATAAACAAAACAACCAAAACTAAAACAAATCTTTATTTCTCTCTGAAATATTCTCAATAACACAACTCTCCCAGAACCCTAATTACAATCCCATTATTTATACTAATCTTAAAAACTATAAGTCAATAAGAACACAACATGTGTCAACAACTAAACTAGTGGGCTCACGACCCATGGGCTTGGACTCAGCTAAGGGGCGCACACTTATAACACTTGACATACGAACTAATGCTCTGCATCATTCTCCCCGGGTTGAAAAGAACTCGTCTCAAGTTTGTATACGCAATTGACTGATGAAATTCGCTATAGCTGATGCCCATCACTCTCCCGCTGTTCAAACGAATTCGACCTCGAATTTTGCCCAGATAATTACTCACAAGAATAAGAATGCACCATAATGTCTCCAATTGTAACTTTAGATGCACATAACTAAAGAGTCTTGTATACTTAATATCAAAATCCTCCCAAATTGGATCGGCATACTCAACAAAAAGATTCCCAGGCAAAGATGGAGTAGGCACACAAAATTCAGATTTATTTGCTCCGTATTCATCAAATATGGGTGGTGTATCTAAAAAACTATCATGTTCCTCTTGCACAGAATTAGGTCTTCCCCCACGCTGAGGAAGAATAACAGTTGGAAGATTAAAAGGTTCACGAACTAATGGAGGAACCTCGACTGGATAGTCATGCTGGAGCCATTGTTCAACTCGTTTCTGGTCTGCTGTTGCAACTGTATCAGTAAGACCTGGGTGAGGAGTCGAGAGACCAGACCGAATATCAAAAGGACGCAGTGGTTGGTATTGGTCTACAACCTATTCTAGCAAGATAGTATCTGTGGGTGCTAGAAGTACTGTAGTGTCTGCTGGTGCAGTAATAGTGACCAAGGTAGGAGGCGAGAGTACTGTAGTCACAATAGGCGCACCCACCACTTCAAGACCCTGCGGCGCTGGAGTAGTCTGTAACCTAGAAAATTCTTGTTGAGGATAGCTTGGCATAGGCGCATATCCCAGATTCGGGTTAGGCACATACTGTGGCACAGATTGATACTGACTAGGATTCCAAGACCGATAATAAGGAGAATAACCTTAATACATCATTTGCTGCTGATAGAGATTTAGATAATAACCGAATGGCATGGAAACTGGCGGTGTCTGAAAACTTTGAGAAGGCGCCATTAATGGTGGAACCTGTGACGGCTGCTGAAAAGGTAAACTAACTTCTGGAGAAACCCTAGAATTTTGTTGTTGGGTGGCTAGAAGTGCATTCAAGGCTTCTTGCATAGCTTCAAACTTGGCGTTCAAACCCTGATAATTTTCTTCTAAGTGTTCCATCTCTGGTTTCTTGATATACGGCATAAAAATTAAAACTTTGATCTTGAAAGAAGACAAAGACAGAAAATTAATTTTCGGATGAACAGTACCGATGAACAGTAATACAAAAAATTAAAACGAACAAGAAAAAAGGAAAATTGGATTTTACTCAGGAACGATTCGTGCTCCGATACCAAATGATGTAGATTAAACTGGCGGAAGCTTCAGTTTATCAAATCTACTCTTGAATTAAACAAAACAACTAAAACTAAAACAAATCTTTATTTCTCTCTGAAATATTCTCAATAACACAACTCTCCCAGAACCCTAATTACAAGCCCATTATTAATACTAATCTTAAAAATTATAAGCCAATAGGAACACAACATGTGTCAACAACTAAAATAGAATAACTAAACTAGTGGGCTCATGACCCATGGGCTTGGACTCAGCTAAGGGGCGCACACGTATAACACTTGACATACGAACTAATGCTCTGCATCATGTTTAATTAGATGTGAATAGGAACCGATGGAACTTTTGAAAGATGAATGGGCTGCTTTGTTTTTTTTATTCTTACTCAACAAATAATTTGTATTGACTTAATGTTGATAGGACAATAGAGTCACCGACCACAGGTTGAAGATGAACTTTGAGCTGACATCCTTCCTGGATGGTGATATTGAAACAGCTATTCAGGTGTGTGTTGCCATATTTTTTTATGAAATCACTAGTCACCTTGTATTGGCAAATAAATTAAAATATTGTATCAAATTGTTAAATGAAGAAGAAATATACCAATTATTCATGAAAATGACTGAAACCTCCCAATATATTTATTCAGGAGCTGAATAACTATGATTGTTCAATGTGACTCATATTACAATGGAGGACATTTGCTTAAGACAACTTACACCAACTAATGTATGTCGTTTGCAGTCTTGCATTACTTTGGAGCAGAAGGAACTCTTGGAAAGCCTTGCTGAGTCTGTAGTTGCACCTTCAGGCTAATCTACAACTGTGTTTAGTGTGAAAGTGAAACTTAGGGTCGCCGATCAGGAAAATGCTGGCTGCTCTCGTGAATATTTCTTACAAATCATACCATATGACGTTGATCTAGGACTTTTGGTTCACCAAATTCGTTTATCATGTATATTAGTTCTGTGATTCTGTAGGCATCTTTTGGAATAGCTGTGCTATGTAAAGCCGTATTTTTTCGAGGATTGTAAAACCTCCAGAAATTCAGCTCACCTAGGCGTTATTTACTTTCAAAGTTGAGGTCAGTTAAGTTAGAGGCATCACACAGGTGGATTGTTGGATATGTAGTTGTTGTATTGTGAACACTTGCAGGTTATATCTAGGAGATATCTTCTTATACTTCTCACATTTTCAGGAACTGTTTTTATCTCTTTTTTTTTGTTACTCGTGTCCACCTCCTACGAGTGCTCTTTTATTTCAATACTGAACTGATACTGAACTGAGCAAAGTGCGAGTGATAAGTCTTGTTTAGACCTGGGATGAACATCAGTACATAACTACATACGGTGTATGTATGCTTCAGTTTCACAAGAAGAGATGACCAATTATAACGAAAAAAAAAGTTAAAAAGAATAAATTAAGAGAAAGACGCAACTGTTAAAGCGCAACACAGATTGACTCCTTTTTCCTTTCTGAAAACAATATTTTGGCAAACTACAAATTTCGTTGGACTTGCTAGTGAGAGATTATAAATCTGTACTTATCCTGAAATATCGGTGTTATGAGTTTTTCGATCACCTACTAAAACATATCTTCATTCTTTACATATCTTTTCTTTCTTTGTGTTTCCATAAAAGTAAAACAAAATATTAATTTTCAATTAAAAATTAAAAAAAATTAATAAGAAAAAATTCGCTCTTTGGCACTTATTAGCGAAAAGTCTTCTAAGCACCCATCCACCATCTTTTAACTAATAATGATTAACTTTGGTTAATTAAAATCTAACAAAACATTTATTTTATTCTCTCTTCAAATCATTCCATGTTTTTTCTCTACAAATCTTTTATTTATTTGGTTTTCTACAAAAAAACAAGAATAAAACTAGTGTGCATCAGGAGAGAGAGTGGTGTATTGAATCTATGCCACTCATAACAGCAAAAAGTACTGGTGTATTGCTCAACAAAGTACTGTCCAAGGGCCTAGAAGCCTGCGCACCTTAAACGTCCTCAAAAAACAATCTACAGTAAAAAATTTGAAAAATTATTGTCAGTAAAATGAAAAAATAAATAGAAAGAAAAAACTTTATATAATAAAATAAAAACTACTCTAACATTTATGTAGAAAAAAAAACGCTTAAATTTTAACATAATTATTTAAAAAAAAATGAAATGCAATTACAAATTACAACTTTATTTCAAACCAAAATACCGATGATAATAGCCAATAAAAAATAAAATTGAGAAATTCGCGTTGTAATTGAAAGAAGGAAAACCCATTGAAAAATCTGCAAGATATATATATATATATATATTTTTTTTTTAATTGAAAATTAATATTTTATTTTATTTTTTATGGAAACACAAAGAAAAGATATGTTAAGAAAAAATGGGACGATTTGGAGAAAGAGTAAAATAAATATTTGGTTAGATTTAATTTAACTAGAGTTAATAAATAGTTAAAAGATAGTGGATGTGTGGTGGACTCCAAATTTCATTCTAAATCAGTCTTAACTAGATTTTGGACCCAGGCATACGCCCGACATCTTTAAGATATTTCGCTTGAAGTAAAAAGTTTTTTTTTTTGGTGCACAAATTTTTGAACATTTTGGAAATTAATTGGTAAATATTAAACCAGCCAATTATGATAAAATTAAACGTGAGAACATTGCAGACTTAATCTTGATTACTCGCCATCCATTGCAAAATAACTCCTCTAAGCAGCTCTAAGTACACCACTATTGCCCGACCTATCGTTTAACAATCAGTTTTTCATTTTCATTTGCTTCATTCCCCCTTCATCGTTTCTTCATCCTTCATGTAAGCCTCAATACTAAAGAAGCTTATATTGCACCGCCCTTTTGCATAATTCTCTTGATCTTGGCCTCATTGCGTTCATACCTAATCAAGTTCATGTCGTCCCATATCTTTATCATTAGAAACATGATAATGTAACCTCTAAATTTGATTTTGGAGAGGATGAGGATGTATTATAAGCTTTTTATTATATTGTAACTGTGATAGAACTACTTAATATTTTTACTAATGGTGCGGTGCTTACTCAACGTATAGAACAATATCTTCATGGATCCTCCTTATTAAATCCTTTGATATGATTATGATTGTTCTATATGTAGAAATCTAGAGTTGACAGTAACATTTCTATAATTGTCGTATATATATAGAAAGACAAAGTCAATTGAAAGAAGTTTTCTAGTAGTTTAGATATCTCTTAATTAGAGTTAGAACATGTAACTTTTCGATATTAGGTATTCTGGATACCATTGCTCACAAGTCACATTGTGCTAAAAAAAATTAGATCCTTACAGAAATGACGAAAAAAGTAAAAAAGTTCATTGAAGATCAAAGCCCAAGTATAGAACAGAAAACAAACTAAGTAGAACTGCTGCTAGAATTAAACAGAATGGCAACCAACATTTTGTGATTTCTAAGCTTTGACTTGCCCATAAAACTTGGACTTCTCCACCATGGTCAAACTTTAAAGTGTATAAATTTGAGCTTGATTTTCTCCATGGCCGGTCTTGAAGTCTACTTCAACAGTGATTGTCTCATAGTAACAACATGCTTCTTCAGTCCCTCACAACAGCCCTTTATTATTAAGTTTGGGGAAAATTAAACCTCCCATCATAGTAATGATGTCCTTCTTAGTCCTATCGTACTCACTATCAACAGTATGCATGTGACCCATGATAAGCCTTTCCAAGCTTGTATATCTTTTTGTTCATCTACGTATATATAATAGTGATACCCATTCTTCTATACCCTAGCTATAGAGAATGAAACTCTAGCTGGATGTGCAAGCACCAATACATGCTACCTTCAGCAAATCCATATGAGTATTGCTAAGAAGGCGACTAACACCCCATTGAGTCACCACACACTCATAGCCTATGAAACACGGACAAACCTCTTGGCAGGCTGTAAATATGCAGGAGAGGTGGAGAAAGGGGAGCAAACTGAACGAACCCAGCTTCAAAACTTATCGATATTTACAGAGACAAAGAAACTCGAAAGTAAGTAGTACGATCGATATTCTTATACTATAGTAGTTTTCTCCATAATTCTTAGCTGATGGTGCAATGGTAACTGTTAAGGGTGCAAGATTAGAGCAGGGATCGGGTCGGATATGGCTATATCCGAATCCGAATCCGAATAGTTTCATAATATCCAAACCCGAACTCGAACCCGATTATATCCGAAATTTAATATCTGAACCCGACCCGAACCTAATTATATTTGACTAACCCGATCGGATAACACTAAAAATTCAAAAAAAGCCCAAAAAATATATTCGAACCCGAATCCAAACCCGATAGACTCAACCCCGACCCGAATAAGTAAACGGATATAAAAATCGACCAGAACCCGAACTATTTGGGTTTGGGTTGGGTTCGGGTCAAACCCGACCCGATTCCCTGCCCTATGCAAGATCGGTCAACTTGCATTACTGACTCGACCATTTCCTTTAAATGGCTCCAGAAATGGTCAAGCTTCTGGGCTTTTAACTCTTGCTGAACATCTCCGTCTAGTTTCTCATAGCGTACCAAGGTGTTTGAAAGAGTACCAAACTAAAGCTAGAGCATAAACATGTACAGGTAGTTAAATCAAATGAAACTATAGTGTAATTAAGTAAATTGAGCTTATGTCCCTTCATAGGAGTGAGTATACAAATGCCATGAGAAATAATATAATTTGTTTATACTTTGATCAACTAATTAAGGTAGTTCTGCTGGCCATGCCATGCCATGCCTTCAATATAACCAAGAGAAGAGAAAAAGATCATCACTGCACAATGCACATTATTGTGGCATAGGGTTTTCCCAATTCTTTGTATTATGAAAAAACAATGTAAATCGATCGGGCAATGGTTATTACATGACCAATTAGTATGATCGCAAATTACATTCAATGCAAATACTTTAGATTCTTTAATTTTTATATTTATTTTCTCGCAACTAACGAAAAATGTACATGCTTATGTTGATCTTTAATTCCAACATACCAGGAAATAAATATCAAATTCCGAAATGTTAAATATTGTTACGAAATAATGGAAAAATAATTGGGGTCTTACAAATAGCTTTTTCACTTTGTTGTTTAGGATATTAATCTGTAATTTTTAAATGGAATTATCTTAAACTCGGTCTAGCTTGTATAATAGTTTATTAGATTTATAGTGATTTAGTGGTAAATCATCACTGCTCAGCTTACGTACTAATGTGTACAAATTACTAAAACAGATTGATTGCTTCCATATCCTCAAAAAATACACTACTCCCACATACAAAATGGGGTAATTATAAGATTATGTTTCCTATTTTTTAGGAAATAATTGATATAAATTTAAAATTGAAGGAGGATTCCTATTTTTGAGGAATTAGGAATTTGAATGCTTTAAGCAATTCGCAATTCGCAATTTTATAATATTATGTTTCCTATTTTTTTTAGGAAATAATTGATATAAATTCCAAATTGAAAATGGATTCCTATTTTTTAAATTATTTCCTATTTTTGAGGAATTAGGAATTGGAATCAATTGATGAACTCTTATGAGAGAGTGCCAAGTAGATATCCATGTCACCACAACTCCATTAGAAGAGGCCACCTAAGAGAGAAAAGTCTATCTCTCATATTAGAGTGTCACCTAGGAGCAAGAAAAAATCTCTCTTAGAGGTCTCTATTTTAATATATAGATAGTAGATTTATATTTATCTTGTAGTTATCCTGAAATATCGGTGTTAGGAGTTTTTTCGGTCACGTACTAAAACATTCCAACTCCATTTTCGAAAAGGTGATGAAGTTTAGCGCTCTTTAACTACATAAACAAATTGGAATTCAAATTTGGTACGGAAATGGAAACATCTCTATATATAAATATTGCATCACTGTTTCCACAGAATCCATATTTCTTAGACCTCAACTACAAGATAAATCTAAATTAAGACCGATTTAGAATGAAATTTGGAGTCCGAGTTCAAAAGATTAGGATCTCTCGCTCACCCAAAAGTACAACAAATTTTGCAGCTTGCATGCACAAACAAATCCAAACACATTGTTTTCAGAAAGGAAAAAAGAGTCAATATGTGTTACGCTTTGACTTAGAACACCAAAGCAAAAGTAGATCAACAGTTGCGTCTTTCTCTTAATAGTTATTTTTTATTTTTATTATTTATTATTATTATTATTATCGTTATAATTGGTCATCTCTTCTTATGAAACTAAAGTAGGCATAATTTGCTTCTATGCGCTTAGGAGCGAAAAGTCTCCTAAGCACCAATCCACCACACATCCACTATCTTTTAACTATTGATTAACTCTAGTTAAATTAAATCTAACAAAATATTTATTTGACTCTCTCTCCAAATCATCCCATTTTTTCTTCACATATCTTTTCTTTCTTTGTGTTTCCATAAACATAAACTAAAATATAAATTTTCAATAAAATTTTTAAAAAAATTAATAAGAAATTTTTTGCTCTTTGGCGCTTAGGAGCGAAAAGTCTCCTAAACACCCATGCACCATCTTTTAACTAATAATGATTAACGCTGGTTAATTAAAATCTAACAAAACATTTATTTCATTCTTTCTTCAAATCATTCAATTTTTTTCTCTACAAATCTTTCATTTATTTGGTTTTCCACAAAAAAACAATTTACAGTAAAATTTTTGAAAAATTATTGTCGGTAAAATGAAAAAATAAATAAAAATAAAAAACATTGTATAATCAAATAAAAACTACTCTAACATTTATGGGAAAAAAACGCTTAAATTTTAACATAATTATTTTAAAAAAATTAAATGCAATTACAAATTACAACTTTATTTCAAACAAAAAAACCGATGATAATAGCCAATAAAAAATAAAATTGAGAAATTCGCGTTGTAATTGAATGAAGGAAAACCCATTGAAAAATCTACAACATAAAATTATTTTTTTAAAAAATTTTAATTGAAAATTAATATTTTATTTTATTTTTATGGAAACACAAACAAAGAAAAATATGTGAAGAAAAAATGGGATGATTTGGAGAGAGAGTAAAATAAATATTTGGTTAGATTTAATTTAACTAGAGTTAATAAATAGTTAAAAGATAGTGAATGTGTGGTGGACTCCAAATTTCATTTTAAATAGGTCTTAATTTAGTTATACTGAAATTGTTAGGAGATTTTTCGGTCAGTTACTAAAACATTCCAACATTCTAACTCCATTTTTGAAAAGGTGATGTAGTCGCACTAAGAAACAGATTTGAATTCGAATTTGGTACGGAAAATGGAAACCATCTCTCTATATAAAGACTGCCATCACTCTTTGAAGCCCATATTTCTTAGATGTCAACCAAAACACAAAAAAGGAAACAGAAGTAATGGCAGATAGGTTATCCGCAAGTGCATCACTACCATCTATATGCCCTGACGCTACGAAAAGAAGAGTGGCCTATTTCTTCGAACCTTCAATAGGCGACTACTCATACGGTGATGAACACCCAATGAAACCCAACTGTATTGTCATGGCGGATAACTTGATCACCCATTATGGACTCCTTGATTCAATGGAAGTACATCGTCCTACTCCTGCGAGTCGAGAAGCCATCACACAATTTCATGACCCTGATTATGTTAACTTTCTTGCTTCTGTTTCACCAGAAATAGTACAAGATTATTATACCCATTCTAGGAATTTGAAAAGATTTCATGTAGGTGGACGTGGAGATTGTCCTGCTTTTGAAGGTGTGTTTGATTTTTGTGGAGCTTCGGCAGGTGGTTCGATCGGTTGTGCTGCTATATTGAATTTGGGGAATGCGGATATTGCGTTGAATTGGTCTAGTGGGTTACATCACGCTAAGAAGTGTGAAGCTTCTGGGTTTTGTTATGTTAATGATATTGTTTTGGGTATTTTAGAGCTTCTGATAAGAACTTAGATATGAAAAACAGGAGATTGGAAGAGAAATGGAAAATACGGATAGAAAAGAGAGTAAAAGGGAAGAAGAAAAGCAAGTAATATTATTTTCTGCCCTAACTCATAGTCTAAGTCACACTTATATAGTGTGCACACATTACAACAGGCCTAGGCCCATAACTAATATACTGAAAGAAATACTAAGTTACTGATCCTATCATTCCACCCCATCTAGAAAAAAACAACCTTGTCCTCAAGGTTGGAAGGATGGAAACCTGGAAGCAAAGGAGTTCCACTTTTCCCAAGTTGCATCTTCTGGAGAAGAACCTTCCCATTGCACCAGGACTTTAGTAACAGCCGAGTTGTTGTTTTTTACCATTTTTCTATCCAAGATAGCAAGAGGTTTCACTTGGATCACTCCTTCATCGGTAATGGGAGGTAAGTCTTGCAGTATTATGTTGGAGGCACCGACCTTCTTCTTGAGGAGTGAAACATGAAACACTGGGTGAATTTTACTGGATGAAGGGAGCTCCAGTTTATATGCTACTGGACCTATCTTTTGAAGCACTTTGAATGGCCCGTAGAATCGAGGAGAGAGTTTAAGATTTCCACGCATTGATATTGAAGATTGGCGGTAAGGCTGCAAACGTAGATAAACCCAGTCACCAACCTGGAATTCTCTTTCAGTTCGGTGTTTATCAGCAGTCAACTTCATGCGTTCTTGGGCATGTGAGAGGTTGTCCTTTAAGAGGCGTAAGATACTATCGCGATCACGGAGAGTCCGATCAACCTGATTGACCTTGCAAGTCCCAGGAGTATACAAGTGAATGGAAGGTGGAGCTTGACCATACACTGCTTCATATGGTGTCATTTTTGTGGAAGTGTGGAAACTAGTATTGTACCAGTATTCTGCCCATGGTAACCAACGTATCCACTGACGTGGTTGTAAACCACTAAAGCACCTTAGATAAGTCTCCAAACATCGATTTACAACTTCGGTTTGTCCGTCGCTTTGAGGATGATAAGCAGTGCTCATACGTTGTTCCACACCATGAAGTTTGAAGAACTCAGCCCAAAACCGACTAGTGAAGATAGGGTCTCTATCACTGACAATAGTCCTTGGCATTCCATGAAGCTTGAAAACATTTTCTATATACGCTTGGGCGACTTGTGCTGTTGTATACGGATGTGTGAGGGGGACGAAATGAGCTGCTTTGGATAACCTATCCACTATCACAAAAATACAGTCCTTGCCACTGGACCGAGGCAAGCCTTCAATAAAATCCATTGAGACATCGACCCAAATCTGGTCAGGAATCGGTAGAGGATGTAATAACCCCAGAGGTGAAACTGATTCGCTTTTATTGCGCTGACAAATCTCACATTCAACAATGAATTGTTTGATTGCTGCTCGTATACCTTTCCAGTAAAAAATGCGGGATACACGCTTGTAAGTTTTAAGGAATCCAGAGTGACCAGCCATAGGGGATGAATGCATCAATTGTAAAGCTTCAATGCATAAAGGAGAAACTGCAGATAGGACAATGCGCCCTTTGTATCGAAGAACATTATCGCCCACGAAAATAATTTGGCTTAGTAATTGGTTCAGATTGAAGAATCTGAATAACCTTTTGAATATGGTTATCGGAAGCATAACTATCCTTGATAGCATCTAACCAAGAAGAAACTGGAAAGGAAATAGCAGATATCATACAATCCTCATGCATACGGGATAGAGCATCGGCTACTAGATTTTGGCAGCCCTTTTTATAGACAATTGTGAAGTCATATCCCATTAATTTTGCAGTCCACCTTTCTTGAACAGGAGTAGTTAGTCGTTGATCTAGCATGTACTTAATACTCTTGTGGTCTGTGTATATGGTAAAATGATGCCCAACAAGATAAGCACGCCACTTGGAAACAGCATGGAGAATCGCTAGCATTTCTTTCTCATAAGTTGATAAACCCCGATGTCGATTGGCCAACACCTTACTAGTAAAAGCTATTGGTCTCTGCTCCGGATAAGTACAAAGACCAATACCACTTCCACTTGCATCACTTTCAATAAAAATGACTTAGAAAAATCAGGCAAAGCCAAAATAGGGGCTTGAAGTCATAGCGTGCTTCAATGTTTGTAAAGCCTTCGTGGAGTCCTCGGTCCATGTAAAGGCCCCCTTCTTTAATAATAATCGAGTCAATGGCGACCGATAAGGCCATAATTGCGAATAAATTTCCTGTAATAACCCGTAAGACCAAGAAAAGATCGAATGCCTTTGAGTATCGACGGAATAGGCCAATTCAGCATGCAAGCTATTTTTTGAGGATCAGCTGCCACACCTTGTTCAGAGACAATGTGACCCAAGTAACTTACTTCAAGAGTTGCAAATGAGCATTTTTTTGGCTTTAAGAATAATTGGTGAGCTCGCAAAGTACTGAAAACGACCTCCAAGTGTTTCCAATGTTGTTCCAGATCTGCACTATAAATTAGGATGTCATCAAAAAAACCAAAACAAAGTTCCGCAAGAAGGGCTTAAATACCGAGTTCATGAGGCATTGAAATGTCGAGGGTGCATTTGTGAGACCAAAAGGCATAACTAGAAACTCATAATGACCCTCATGTGTCCGAAATGCTGTTTTATGAATATCTGTGCCATGCATTCTTACTTGATAAAAAGCAGATCCCAAATCAAGCTTTGTAAAATATTTAGCACCGTGTAATTCATCGAGCAATTCATCAATAATTGGAATGGGAAACTTATCTTTGATGGTGATGTTGTTAAGCTTCCGGTAATCCACGCACATTCGCCATGTACCATCAGATTTCCGAACTAGAAGGACCGGTGAGGAGAATGGACTAGTGCTTGGACGAATAAGGCCAGAACCACCAAGCTCATTGATAATTCGCTCAATTTCTGATTTTTGAAATTGTGGATAACGATAAGGACGAATGTTAGGTGGTTCGCTGTTGGAAAGGAGAGGAATTCGATGATCATGACTTCGAGGTGGAGGTAGATGTGATGGTTCCTTGAAGATATCTGCATACTCCTCAAGGAGATGAGTAAGTGGAAGTGGAGAATTGTGAGCATACTGTTTTGGAGAATCATTGACATGGAATAAGATACCATGATCACCACTGTGAAGAATCTTCCTAATAGAGTTCAGGGAAACAGCTGAAATGGGTTTTGTAGACATTCCTTGAAGTTCATAGTCTTGGCCTTGAACGTTAAACCGTAACCAAAGTTTCTCAAAGTCAAATGTTACAGGACCAAGAGTTCGCAACCATTGTGCGCCCAAAACTACATCACATCCTCCTAGTGGAAGAACAAAGAGATCAATGTCCGTCGGAAAACACCCTATCTTTATAAAGACATTGGGACATTTGCCATTACAAGAGCGCTGCCCACCATCCGCCACCATTACTTTGAATGATTCTTCATTCATTTGTAATCCTCCAACTCTATCCACAACACGAGGATCAATGAAATTATGTGTACTTCCGGAGTCTATAAGAATTGACACTGGTTGCTGTTTAAGGACTCTCCTAACCCGAATTCTCTGTGGTGTTGGTGTACCTCCTAAGGCGTGAAGAGATATCGCTGGATGAACTTCTGGTTCTAGAACCTCTGTTTCAACTTGAACAGGTTGTGTGATCACCGTTTTGTCTCTTCTTCCTCCCCAGTCCCCTTCCATAAGAAATAATTGTTTGGACTTGCATAGATGGCACGGACGAAATTGTTCATCACAATTAAAAGCAGAGCCCTCGGCTTTTTTTTCGATCGACCATCTCTATCGGAGTAAGTCGCTTTATCGGAAGAGATGATGTTGGAACTCTACTGTTTGGAGAGGAACTGTTAAACGGAATAGAAGATGTCTGAACTCTACTATTTTGAGAGGAACTATTAAAACGTCCAGTGGTTGTTCTCCATTGTTTCCTTAAACCAAGAACCTTCTCTTACGCGCTTTTGCCTTAATGTCAATAGCTTGCATCAAAGAGCATGGACTTAACATTTTTACCTCGGCTTTGATATCGTCACGCAACCCTCCAATAAAACAATCGATCATGAACGACTCAGGAAGTTTTACTGTGAGGTTCGAAAGTCGCTTAAATTCATCTAAATACTCATGGACAGAAGTTTTCTGTTCTAACCGAGCTAAAAGTTCTCCTGGTTTACTAAATTACGCACCACAAAAACGAATGAAAAGTGCCGATCGAAACTCTTCCCATGACCAACTCTGGATTAAATCTTCTACCCAGTGAAACCATTGTATTGCCTTCCCTTCCAAATGAAAAGAAGCCATAGAAATTTTCTCATGTTCTGGAGTATGATAATGCTTGAAAACAAATGAACGCGATATACCCAATCGATGGCGTCTTCCCCATTGAAACGTGGAAATCAACTTTTGTTAAACGGGTTTGTAATGAAGAAGTAGTGATTGATGATGGCAAAATTCCGGGTTATTGCATATGTTAACGGATGAAGGCAAAATTCCGTGTTGATTTGATGAGTTTCTAAATGGGGTTGTTTCATGGCTTTTACTCAGATTCTCACGAGTAGTTGTTGCATTGAGTCTTTCAAATCCGAGAAAAATGCCCTTCTGCTTTGTTTGAAAATCTTGGAATTGGAGGTGTTGTTCATGTAGATTAAGTAGGGATTGTCTTGTTTCTTTTGTTGCTCGACATTCCTTCCATGCGACCAACAACCTGGCTAATTCGGACTCGATCTAACAACAACAAGAAATTTTAGTGCAGCCTACGATATAAGGCTCGATACCAAATGATAAGAACTTAGATATGAAAAACAGGAGATTGGAAGAGAAATGGAAAATACGGATAGAAAAGAGAGTAAAAGGGAAGAAGAAAAGCAAGTAATATTATTTTCTGCCCTAACTCATAGTCTAAGTCACACTTATATAGTGTGCACACATTACAACAGGCCTAGGCCCATAACTAATATACTGAAAGAAATACTAAGTTACTGATCCTATCAGCTTCTTAAACATCATGCTCGCGTGTTGTATGTGGATATTGATGTTCACCATGGAGATGGTGTTGAAGATGCATTTTACACTTCAAATAGGGTGATGACTGTATCTTTTCACAAGTATGGGAATAACTACTTTCCAAGTACGGGCCATCTTGAGGAGATTGGTGTAGGGGATGGGAAGTACTATTCCGTTAATGTTCCTTTGAATGATGGGATTGATGATGAGAGCTTCCAAGGTCTATTTCAGCCTATCATTCAGAAAGTTATGGATGTCTATGGGCCTCAAGCGGTTGTTCTTCA
This sequence comes from Coptis chinensis, assembly GCF_015680905.1. Lineage (NCBI taxonomy): Eukaryota > Viridiplantae > Streptophyta > Magnoliopsida > Ranunculales > Ranunculaceae > Coptis > Coptis chinensis. The sequence continues at coordinate 68,577,427 of NC_141457.1, read as the reverse complement.
ATGCGTGCGGACGCTTTGTCTGGAGACAGACTAGGTGTTTTCAACTTGTCTCTGAAGGGTCATGCTAAGTGCCTCCAGTTTCTTAGATCCTTCAATGTCCCTCTTATGGTCTTGGGAGGAGGCGGTTATACCATCCGTAATGTTGCCCGTTGCTGGTGCTATGAGACTGCAATTGCGGTTGGTGTAGACCTTCAGAATAATCTGCCTCAGAATGAATTTTATGAGTACTATGGCCCGGATTTCACTCTTAATGTTCCACCCAGCAATATGGAGAATCAGAATTCACCGAAGGATTTAGAAAAAATCAAGAACAATATACTTGATCGACTTTCAAGAATAGAGTCTGTTCCCAGTGCACCGTTTCAAGATAGACTACCTAACAGGGAAATTCCTGAGGCGGCAGAGGAGGATATGGATCAAAGGTGAAGAAGAAGTTGCTATTGGTGAATATTTTGCATCTGATGCTGAAGATGACCAAACACCTCGACTTAACAATAATCTCCGTCTTGATGACCAATTTGTGGCTAATTCCTGTTCAATTGACATGGACGCCAAGTAACCAAACAACAACTTACCATTTTCCATTGATTTGGATGATCTACATGTGGATGGATGAATAACGCCACTTCAAATCGTTCAAATACGTACGTCATTGATGAAGATCTTGCTATTCTGTACACTCTCACAGTAGCATTCCCATTGGAATGGATGTAAGAATTTTCTACAGTCTATATGTTTAATTATGTTTCCTGTTTACAATTAACAAGTATAATGTAAATTGTTTAATTATTATAATCCCGATATTATGTTTAAAACATAATTGGATTGGATATTATGTTTAAAACAATGTTTAGTTCTTTTATTGTTTGTTTTCCGTAAGTTTGATATTTTATGAAAAGTGTATGTTTTGCTCTGTGGTTTAATGTGTGTTCTTCTCAACGTGAATATTTTAAGTTGGTTTGGATATATAAGAGCTTAACAACGTGGTTGTGCAAATTATTGATTAAAGTGTTTCTTAAAGTTGCGATTATTCAGTATAAACAAAGGATTTCTTAAAGTGGACTAGTGGTGCAACTTTTGCAACCTTGCAAACATAGAGAGGAATTAACAATCTCTTCGGAGTAGAAAACCATATGAAGTACAAATGGCGGCAAGCATCAATAGCAAGTGTCTTAATCCGACTTCCATATGCGTGCATCTTGTGGATCCAATTTTCCAAAGAAGTTATTTGTAGTGTTCTGGGTAAACTCTCTAAGATCACTAAGATTGAACTAATGTTTGAATGAATATTCAAAATTGAGATTGTGAGGGAGTAATATTCACATCCAATGAATACAATACATGTGTCCAACATATACAAAACTAACAACCAACTTTGTATCCTCGTCCCCAGAGCTCGCTTCATAGTAACTTGACTAAGGCAAGCAACCTATTTAACTCACGCCCAGAATAATGTCACCACCAACCGATCTCTCATACTTGACCTGCGAGCTTGCTTCAAAGTGACTTGAGTCGAGTAGACGATCTCACCATGAAGCGACCTCACTAGCGCTCATTCCTATCGTTCCACAACGGCTTGTAACGTAAGCCTTTATTGCAACCATCAAGACCGAAGCTTCATGCACGCAGCTCATTGATTCTTCATAACTCGCCTTCATAGCTCATAAGTGACTTGAAGACCTGGATCTGACCTGAAGCGAGAGAGGAAGAGTCGCGGGCACCTTGCCTATATAGAGGATGAGAAACTACGTCTGACCTGATTCAAGTCCCCCCCCCCCCCTCAGAGAGAGAACTTGATACGTAGGTAGTTCGTCCATACGAACTTGGTCAAACCCAATTAACCAATCCATCTCCCCCAAATTGCTTACTCCAGTAAGGTTAGACGAAACATAACCTTTACAGAGATGATGTAAAACTGAGCTTTTGTATTGAATAACAATGGCGGTTACAAAGTCGTACTCTCTCTCCCTATTTCGCTCTGGTTTTACAAGTTTTTCTGTAATGAATTGCATTTCCTTTTCTTTCTCTTGATCATCACTTTATATAGTCTTCCAGCTATAGTGGTTGTTTCGGCAGTAACCTGCTTCAACACAATGAGAGCAATGGTAAAGAACGCACTAAAAAACAGAGGAATTTGATGTTGGGGGAGATGAAACTGAACCAAGATATATAATGGTTGCCTACGTACCCAAGATCTATTCTATATGGATCAAGTTTCAATGTAGTTCACATTATGAGAACAAATAGTTTTTGTATGAATGAAGAGATTGAGTCCTACGAGGACTGTGTTTGTTTTTGTCAAAAGAATTCTTATCTCTTTGAACCTCTATTCTTATATTCTACAATAATGAACCTAGACATATTCATAAATAGACCAGTTATTGGGCGTAGCTAAGATTAAGCCCTTGGGCTTAATTGATTTGGGTTGGATTCGTGGGCTTCATGAGCCACAAAGTAGGGGTCTATACATCGCCCTCTCTTTGTTGGATGGGCAAAGCCCATGTAGCAAAGAAGTTAATATTGAAAAAAGAATCACTACAAGAAAATTGAGCATTGGCCACCGAGACAATAAAGCTTTAGCCACGGACAATAGCTGTGGGTGGGCTACAACGGTTCTTCACCGTGGGAAAATCTTTTATTGGCCGTGGCAAAGTTCATGTATAGTTTAAGTTTTGACAGATGTTTGGCTACGATTGTGTCCTTTTCTCTATACACCGTCAGATTAGAACTTGTATTCTAATTTCCATTGATTTAGTAAGGGGAGCATGACCTAAAAGATTTAGAGACTGAAATAACTCCTGACGGTTGAAGGAACGAACTCGTTGCCTCTCGTTCACCACTCTCTTCACTCCTCTAAGAACTCATCTTCTCTTTCTTTGTTCTCACAAAGGAGGACCAATTTATTCTCAACGAAAGAACCACCGCACCAGTGTTGATTGACACTCGTTCATTTGGTCAACAGGTATTTTCTTCTTCTCAAGTTTTACTTCGCATTATCAAATACTTTATTTTTTCTTGTTTTATGTTTAAAGGTGCTACCTTTGTTCCCCCACCAACCTGATTTATGCATTCAATTTTTTATAGGTCTGGGGTTAGGGATTTTTGTGTTTTATAAAGGTTGTTGTTTTTTGTTTACATGTATTGAGTTGATGGGATAGGGAGCACTTTGGATGTGAAATTATGCAGCAAATTTAGTAGCACAAGCTCAAACTTGTGTTAGAACTCGATGAAGCTTTGATTTGTATCCTGTGACTCCAACTCTTTCTAATCGTTCTTTAGTAAAATGTCCCCGACCACTATAATTCTTCTTCGGATTTGGACGGTTAAGATATCCAAAAGCAAAATAACTCATGCCCATATGCTTCCTTGAAATAGGACGATTAAGATAACCTCATGCTCAATATTGTTCAAAGTTCAAACAAATAGCATATTAATTAATTGAGACTAACTAACTACAGTTTTCTTGGGTGCCTGCTGGAAGCGAATTCGTTGAAGATGGTTCATATCTAGTAAGGTCATTTTATTTTATATTTTATTTTAATATATTTGATTGTTGATTGGGGCATGTTTTTAATTACAGAGTTTTGAAAGTGAGACTAGGCAATTGAAATTGCTTAATCAGGTACTTTATGATTCATCATTGCTACTATTGTCAGATCTTGTTTTGATTTACTTTTTATTGATAGGAAGCGGTAAATACACTGAAAGAACCTTTATGATTCATCATTACAAAACATGCCCAATGTGTTTAAATAAGTCTAAAAAAAAAAAAAAAAAAAAGACTAGCAAGTCTTAAGTCTTAAACTACATTAAAAAATCCATAGATGTAGAAAACTTCACATTTGTTTACTTCAACACCTTCTCCTTACTTTCCTTTCTCTATTAAGCCTTTGCCTATGTATACACTTTACTGTTTATACCCTCCGCTCTCTAATAATCTCTAACTTTTTTTGTCTTAAAATGTTCAAAGTATCTTTTATTGTTATTTGTCTTACCTTGGTTGCTAGTGTTTTTATTGAGGTTTCAGTTGCAGAGCATGAACATGAGCCTGAAGTTGAGTTCTATGAACTCAAGCAAGGAGATTTCTCTATTAAGTTTACATAAAAGGTTTGCTGCTGTTTTTAAATAACTTTTAAATAAGGGTCTGTTAATGAATTTGGGGTATAAACCTATAGAGGCAAACCTAAATATGAATTAATGTCTTCGTTAATGAACATTTTGATTGCAGAATATTATAGAACACTTCTGTTCACTTCTTGGTCGACTTGAATTGGAGGAGCTAAATTTACTTTGAATGGAATCACTTACCATTTGATAGCTAACGACGGCAATAATACGCTTCATGGTGTATACTCACCAAGGGTTATATTTATTCTTCCTTTCATGTCTTCTTAGATTCTTTAGATTAATTACGCAAGTCTCAAATATTTCAGATCGTTGAATGTGGTTAATGTCATTAATTTATGCTTGATGTGTAGGTGGGCCTAATGGATTTGGTGATATGATCTGGAGAGTGAGCAAGTATGAAAAGATGGTCGTGATCCGTATATCACTTTAACCTACGAAGCTTTGATGGTGAACAATGTAAGCTTCACTTCTGATACTTGTCTTCTGATCTCTCTTTTCCTTTGTCTGCTAAAATGCACATGCAGTTAATTAGTTTTTGTATCCATTCTTACAAACTTGTTTCAATTTAGAACTGTAACTATAACAACCTTCTCATTACTGATCTGAATACCATATACATCTTCACACTCATATTAGACTAGTAGCTAATGCTATAGTACTATCAAATCCTTACAATTGATGAGATAGTTCAGTGATTAGAATGGAGTGTGCCACATGACAGTGTACATTTCTAATGCCTTCAAATATATATATATATATATATATATATAACGGGTTTCCCTGGGAACTTTTCTGTATATGTAACATACAAGCTGCTTGGAGAGCAAAAGTTAAGTGTGATAATGAAAGCCAAAGCTCTAAACAAGCCAAACTCTAGTGAGTATGATCCTACACACTTATTGGAACCTTAGTGGCCATAACAGCACAATATCCTATCAAATACCTACACATTTTTCTTGCTTTGTTGGAGCGTGTTATGCATTGTAGTAATGCATGCAATTGATGGACCAACTTGGGCAATGGACATTGTTTTATTTTCAGAACATTTTTTTTGTTTATCGAATTTCAAGATTTAGAGTCTAAACTTGATATATTTTGTTGTTGGTTAGATTCTATTCTTATAGTTTAGGAAGTAACTTTGCTGAATTGACTATCCTAATTGCACTATGTTCTTATTGTAGTGTTGCAAACAACACAACAAGTGATGCATTGGGATGACTAGGATGTCCGGATCATATTAAACTTGTGTTGGTGATAGAGTTGATCAAACTAAGTCTGGGATTTATGTTTTTTTTTTTTTGGTAGTATATGCCAACTTCATAGAATTTTTTTTGTTGTACTAAATTGTTTTTTTTATGTAGTTTGGAATCCCATATAGGGCACACTGTTTGTAAAGTTTTTTAACACATTTTTCAGTTGCATAATCAAATGTTGAATAATTAAGGATTATGGTTTTGGCATGTCACATTGGAATTTGGTTGTAGAACATTATGAAGTTGCAGGTGTAATTCGGAGGGACAGAAATCTACTGTTTTTTTTTTAAAAAAATGAAGAGGTTTGCCACGGCTATGATCCGTGGCCAATTCAATGATAATATACCATCAAAGTGACTTGACCACGGCTATACAACACTATTACCACAGCTAAGCGCTGTGGCCAATGGACTTCTTTGCAACGGCTTAGATCCGTGGCCAAAAACATACCTTTCCCCACAACCATGGGCTATGGCCAAAGATTAGCCACAGGCGCATTGGCTACAGTCCTGCAACAGCTATAAGCCGTGGCTAAAGGTCTTTTGCCACAGCTTATGACCGTGGCTAATACTCGGTATTCTTGTAGTGAATGGAAGAACATCGATTTAAAAGGGAAAATAATAATAATGAAAAAAAAATAGAAAAAAAATGTTACCAAGTATTGGCGTGCGGAATCTCATTGTCAAAGGCGACAATAGGCGATGACAGTAGACGAAAATTATTGGCGACAAAAGACGAAAATAATTAGCGAAAATTATTGGCTGAAATTATTGAAGGAAATTATTAGCGAAAATAATTGGCGGAAGGGCGGAAGTTATTGGCGGAAGGACGGAAATAATTGGCGGAAGGGCGGAAGTTATTTGCGAAAATTATTGGCGGAAGGGCGGAAATAATTGGCGAAAATTATTAGCGGAAATTATTGGCGAAAGGGCGGAAATAATTGGCGAAATTAATGGCGGAAGTTATTAGCGGAAGGGCGGAAGTTATTGACGAAAATTATTGGCAACACCGCATATGCAACTCACTTTATTGGCAATACGAAAATAAATAATTCTAAAGCCCCTTCTATTTATGTCATCTTCCAGCTCTCTCAATGTTTCCACCAAAACAGAGTCCATTTCAGTTGTCCACATAACATGACGACGTGGTAGGAAAGTTGGCATACCTGTCTAAATAAGTATTAACACCAAATATTTATATATGTAAATATTTCATATAACTAAATAATGTTTAACAAAGAAAAACACAAACACTAATAAACAACCATCATTAACACATCAATTATCTCAAAGATTTAATAAATTAAAGGACTACTTAAGCAATGTAACCATCTCCTAATGCCAGCTAGGAATAAAAAGTTTAACGAACCTAAAACCCATAAATCCTAAATGTTAAACAAGTGTTTTCCACACTACTTTATTCTACTAAATTGTAGTTCCTTAATTTATACCAAATGCCAACTAAAATTGAGCTGGATATGGCATCGGGTTGTAATTAAACTTCCTAACGAGCCATTGTTGACGTTGACGTTGATGTTCGTCCATATTGAGAAACATTCTTCGCTTCTCAACATCTTGAGCAAACCACTCCATAGCTTCAATTTTAATGTCTTCATCCACATCAACAAAGGCTTTTAAAGCTTCCCTCACAGGAGCCCAGAGAGAATTATTCATTTCATTTGTCGACTCCATAACACCTGCAATGCGACCAATTTCCTTACACATTCTAACCATCTCACGTTTCACCCCTGCAATCATAGACCGACGACCCTTTAGTTTGTCATTTGGTTGAGTAAGGATTGGGTTGGATGAGGACGAATCAGAAGTAGGCGGCATTGTGTCCTCATCCCCAACATTATCATCGGCATCCTCCATGTTCACATTGTCTTCTGTATCATCATTAGCATGTCTTCATCAGCCATGGTTGTAGTTGTCTCTCTCAAGCCATTTGCTTGATCATTCCCTACCACTTCAAGAAGTTCTGCATAATTCTCAATTCCCTTGCCCCTTAAGTTTTTTCAAATGTTTCATTCCCTGTCAAATATGAAATAACAAGTGTTAAATGTTTACTTCTTATTGGATATTGGGAAAAATACACGTAATACATAAAACTAATACCTTCAAAGCATCAGTCCAAACAGACTCATCGGCAGTAACAATTTTCTTACAATCATCCCAGCCAAAACCACTCAAACCTAGTAATTCCTGCACTCTGCTCACAATTTTCTTCCATGTCTTCAAACGGTTTCTAGCATTGGTACTCATGATTTTCATTCTGCATATGTGCAACACATTGTTAACCACCGCTGTATATGTTACAGCTTTCCATCCCCCTTGGCCTTTGTTACCAAGCGATAGTTGTTCACGCAACGTGTCCAACATCACCTGGTCCATCTGGTCATTCCAAAATAAATGACCGAATTGTTGAAACTCTGGTCCAGATTTAGATTGGGATTCCATACCTATTTAATAAAATAGTTGAAAATGTATTCATCTAATTTAGAACGTAAAATTAGTCATATTAATTATTACCCGACCCCAACAAATAAATGGATAAAAAATGAAACAAATAAAGTTGCTCAAAATAATAATAAAAAAATACTATTAACATACCACAAAGATGAAATTTCATAAAAAAATATTTATCATAAAATCATATCATATAAAGACAAACTAATTATTTCTATGAGGGGGGCGTTCATTCCACACTGTCGTTGTAAGTTGATTCCTAAAATTTGTCCAATCATTATTTGGTTCAAGTGCTGCAATTTCCTCCTGGTCATTTACTAAATCATTGTGTTGCTCCTCAGGCTCGTCTACCCATTCATTGCCATTATCATTTGGATCATCATCTAGTATTATGTTATGCAAAATACAACAAGCAAGTATTAGCTTTATCTATGTATCAACAGGATAAAACGGGGTTGTCCTAAAGTAAGCGAAATGTTTTTTTAACAACCCAAATACACGCTCAATCACATTGCGCAAAGATAAGTGGCGATAGTTGTATAACGTACTCCTTGGCTGTTTCTGGTTCTCGTCCTAGACGTTCATCCAGATGATATCTAGTCCCACGATAAGGCGTCATAAAACCAGGAGCGTGTGGAAAACCCGCATCACCAAGGTAATACTTGCCTACGAATTGAATTTAGGAAAATATATGTGAACATGAAATCAATTATATATAATAAGTTATAAAAAAAAAATACAGTTAAGAGGTATACCATTTGGAACAATTAGCTTGTCTCTAACTCTTGTTAGAGAGGATCTCAACATCCTACTGTCATGAACTGATCCTTCCCACCCAGCTAAAACGTATGTTATCTTCATATCAAAAGAGCAAGCAACCAAAACGTTATGTCTAATATCACCCTTGCGGTTGCGGTAATGTGGTTGGTCATCTAAGGGTACCATTGCTGGCATGAAAGAACCGCCTAGTGCACCAACACAATCCTATAAGAAATTTAAATGTGAATGGTCTCTAAGAATTTGAGTGCCCTTAAACTTTATGATGTACATAACTAATATTTACCTTGAAATATCTCATGGCCCAAGGTCTTGGGTGTACACTATGACCCATTTGTGGAGAAAAACTTGCACGTGCAGGCTTCACAACTTCTTTTCCAAGTTTTAGGATAGCTCGCAAGACATTGTGAAAATGTCGATGCACTGTTTCAGAAGATCTTATGACATCAAATGCACTGTGCCTAATACGTGTGTCGTGGCCAACAATGAGAAGGAATAGAGCCACTTGCTCCTCTACATCAACCCACCTACTAGATTGCAAACCCTTCCCCTTTAATCGTGCACACAACCTATGAAATGCAAACCTATTCATTTTGAGCATGTCATAACAATTGTTATCACTTTCCATGTAAAGCCTCCTAAGAATTTGATGTCTCTCTAAATCCCTATTCCTAGATGGTTCTCGATCTATGTATACAGTAGACAATCCAATCTGATAATAAATCCATGTAACAATACAACAAATCCATGTAATAGCTCGGTAATCGTTTGTCATTTTCCTACATTTCCAGAGCATATATACAAAAGTAAGTAACAAGTTATGAGAAAAAAAAATTGTTAACAGTAGAGCATATCATCACTAATTATTTGACTTCAATATTATTTACTTATTATTTAGTAAGTAAGTAACAATGTGATTTCCAGTTTTCCCATCTAAAGGTTTTTAAAACAAGTTCGTTACAGTAGATAATTAGTTACCTTATGCCAATATAGACAGAAGGTAGAGAATCAGATTTTAACTTTTAAGGTAAGCAATGTCTCTTGTTTAAACCATACTAACAAAAGGATGTAAAGTTCCATGCTGGTTTTAAGTATTATAGACTATAGAGATATTGGCAGTATAAAAACAATCTTCATGGTCATACCATGGTCGAGGGTAGACCAGAAATATAGGGGCATACCAAGTTCAAGTATGTTAACATTTAAATTTTTATCTCATATTCTAAACCATGCATCTCTCTCTTAACAGTTCATTCTCACTCATACAAGGTCCACACTAGTCCTCTTAGCAAATCCTAAGTCTATTCAACCAGGCCAAATATTTTACTTGAAAGGATAACTCCCAAAAAGGATAGGCCGCAAGAATAATACAAGGCATGAACCAAAGCACTAATCAACTGTTTAAAATCTAACAATATAAATCTATATGACAACCTCATCTTGTCCAGCTAGATATAAACCCCAAAACCCAGTTGGGTTCTCTGATTTTCCAACACACATCTAATATACTTTATGATATTTGGTGACTAAGCAAGAAATAGAAAATAGATGAGTTTGCTTTCAGTGCTCTCTAGTGGGAAGTTAATTAACACTACATAATAAATCCAGCCTTCACTAAAGCCTACAACGAACCAATAAGACAACTCAAGTCTCTGTGAAGCCCTACCACCCAACTGCCAGAGAACTAAATTTATTTCTTAATGACGTGCCTGCTACTAAACTCGTAGTTTAAACAGTTTGATTGAATCCTAACAATTTTAAGGACACGCAGCTTGGAGGACCAACTTGGAATGTAAAGCTTTTGAGAAGGGATGCAAGAACTGCAAGTCAACGTGCCGCTAACACTAGCATTCCTCCACCCCTACGAACCTCATCTCAAATTTCCGGGCTCAAGGTGTCTCTGTCAGGGACCTGGTAGCCTTATCAGGTATATATGCAACATCTCAAACAGGCACACACTGACACACACACCTTAAAAATACTAAAAGTTGTTTCACTCTCGAACAGCTACACACACTATAGGACAAGCAAGGTGTACAAGCATCAGCGACATAATTTACAATGAAACCAATAACATTGATGAAACCTTTGCAAGGACAAGGCAAAGAAATTGTCCAAAGACTTTACCCACAGGAGACAACAACCTAGCACCACTAGACCTTCAAACTCCTACATCTTTTGATAACAACTACTACCACCCAACTACTAAAAAGCAACCTAGAAATCAGTTTGTACACTGTACACATATCACCTCACAAGAAGATAGTTTTTTTTTCTTGAGAATACAAAAAGTGCACTTGAAGATTGGAAAGTGTTTTTTGGTCAAGTGGCGTCTATGCAGTTCATTTAGGAGTTGTTTTTAGCATTCCTCATTTCTAAATTGTTTCCATAAATCCATAGTTATGGTCAAAATCTTAAATACATTTTAACCCTTAATTACAGCATAGTATCCCTATCCGAGATCTTCCTACTTTAGCTTTCCCAAACGAATGTTACATAAATAGACAAGATCATCTATGAAGTCGTAGAATCTATAGTATCTTTTGATTAAGTACAATCTTTTGTTACATTCTAAAGTGACGCGAGAATATCCTAACGTGTGTATAGCAAGACGCGATAATATCCTCTACTATCTGGACTTAAGAGCAACTTACCTTTCCCCCTAACATATTTAAGGTGTTATGTGAATACAAGTGCCTTCCAGTAATTAAGACTCATGGTAGGCTCCGAATTTGATGCATTACTATAAGGTAGGCTCCGAATTTGATGCATTACTATGAAAGGAGATCAGGAAACCCTTTATACCATTTCTTTCTCTTATATATAAACTAGCTCGTTTTCTCTTATATATAGACTAGCTCATTCCTTGATCAATTTAGAAATGATATGAACTTTTCTGCCTGAATTTGACAATAACTTTCATAGTGTTGAAAATACTAACACAAGGAGTGTCTGCCTATGTGAAGGTGGGTATGCAGATATTCTTTCTGTTCAACAAAACAGAAAGGCAGAAGGAGAAGAAGAACAAAAAAAGACGAAGAAGAAAAAGAAGAATAGAGTGACAGTTTGGTTACTCCGGTTGGGAAACTAGTGTCATGACTATAGTGAATATAGCTTGTCTAAACTAGAGGGTATACAATCACATCTCATCGCAAAAAAACAAATATATACATAAAAAAAAATACCTGAAATAGAAACTGCCGGAATCCTTCGAACTTGGTTAGTTGGTCACCTTCAACAAAAACAAATGTGAAGAAGAAGATGTTAAAAGAAGCAAGTGAAGAAGACATGGTTAAAATCGGCAAAAAAAAAACGTTACTATTTTTATGAGAATGGTTATCTCGAGTGATTGAATAGTGAGGACGATGACGAGTTGATGTGAAGAAGACGAGTTGAGTTGTAGTTTTATAGGCACGTAACAACCACCACAACTAACTTTGTGAGAATTCACCCAAAATCTAATTCCTATTTCTCACGAGATAAGGTGAGACTTCGAAGTCCTGTGGAGTGTGGGAGTCCAAGTCTTACGACAATTCTAATTCTAGCGGTTTTTTTATCCAAACGGGTTGTGAGAATGGTAAAACCCACCAATTTCAGTTACGGTGGGTTTTCTCACTATTGCCAAATGTACCCTAAGATGAATAAAAGATAGCCCACGTGAATACGTAGTCTAAAGTAAATATCGAGATTCAAACTCGATAAATATTTGGTGTCAGTCTAAAGTAGAGGTGTACTAGGATACGGTAATAAATAATAGAGTGTGATGCTAAAAGACCAGCTTCACAGTATAACCATGCCTAGTACGTCAAAATATTGTAGTAGCCCAATTAAAACAAGGTTGATAACGTATGATAGGTGGTGTTCAACGTCAAGAATCCTAATGCACAAGGGAATTGTAATTAGAATCCTTGTTAAATAGAAAGACCATAAGCCACTATAAATACAATGCGCCAGATGGGGTTGGAGAAACAAATTAAATAGGAAGAAAGAGAATAAAACTGAAAATGAAACCGGTGAGAAGGATTATTAGTATTATTTGTTTGTAGATTTGTTAATTGGAAGCGAAAATTTGAAACGGTAATGGCGAGAATTCAACTTCAACGAAGATGGACCAAGACAGAGTACTCTATACATACGAGGTCAACCAAGGAAGACTCCAATAACGGAGATGAAGAAACGTTTTGCATTACAAGAATTCAATGTGGACAGTGTGAAAAGTGTTTTACAAAAAACCAAAGAAGATGAAGTAGTAGCAACATGGCACCAATTATCATATGGGTTGAAATTTTCCTTGGATAATACCGTTGCAAGGATCTTAGAATGGTGGCATGTTACACCTTGAATGAACATGCATCGTCGGCAATAATATGATAATAATACATCATCTTGCTTTTGATCTTGCGTTCTTTGTTGCATGTCGAGACGTAGTATGGATAGAAAAATATGATAGTGATATAACGAGGGGAAAGCAGACGCCCCCAATATAAAATCCATTGGAGAAAGTGTGATTGAAATGTAAAGGGGCCATGATCGTCCTCAATAAATCTAGCTATTCAGGTGTCAAAATATTTGTACCAAACGTGAGGCAAGGCCTGACAACTGTTGGAGTTGTCACAGGTGCAAGGTCGTCACCTATGCACTGGGACCAAACTAAAACACAATGTCATTTCCTTAGTAGTAGAATTTGTATGGATATTGTAATTTGGGAGTATTACAATAATTGTACCAGCAAGAATAACCATCTTATTAACTCGGATTTCCTTCAAGTAGGCATGAATGCGACTTACTCGGACCGAAGAAGGTATAATATGGATAACTTCTCTAGAATTAACGTTAATGAATGACATTGTTGAAAGGAAGAGTACAGAAGACTAGAGTAATATAAAATGACAACCAAACATATGAGAATGGAATTTGAATACCTTTAATTAATGGATAAAATAGAACGAACTACATAGATGGATAGATTTGTTATTGATGGAGTAATGTAAAAATGCAAAAGATTTCCTAACGGTAAAATTTGCGAAGGTGGTAAGCATTCCATGGTTTCTCTATTATTCTTCCAGAAACAGTACGGAGGAAATATGATCCCTTAGATGCTGGACGATCTATGATGTAGGGTCCTTGCCAATTTTCTCCAAACTTTTCTGATTCTATAAACTTTGGGTTTCTACAGAGAACCCAGTCCTCAGGAGCAAAAGACTTAGGACGGATCTTCTTGTCATAGTTCTGTTTTATGTCAGCTTGATACTTAATAAGCTGTTGTAGTCCCTCAGAGCGAACCTCATCAATAAGAGATTTTGACTGAGCCAAAGTATTGTCATTGGAACCTGTTTTAACAACAATTGACCGAGATGTATTGGAAATCAGCTATGTAGGTAAGACTACTTCAGCACCATATGCAAGGTTAAAAGGTGATAATGCAGTTGAATATTTTGGCATTGTCCTATAAGCCCACAAGACAATTGGTAACTCATTGACTCAATTTCCTTTGGCGCCAGTCAAACGTCTCTTTAGGTTGGCCAAAATCACCTTATTGGTGGCTTCGGCCTGCCCATTAGCTTGCGAATGATAAGGCGCGGAAAAGTTATGCTGTATCTTCAAATTAGCACAGAACTGATGAATTTCTTCAGCATCAAATTGTTTACCATTATCTGATACAAGTGCCACAGGGATGCCAAAACGACTGACAATATCTCTCCATAAAAACATTTTGACGTTGGAAGCATGGATTTGGACCAAAGGCTTTGCTTCTACCCATTTGGTAAAGTAATCGGTTGCCACAAGTAGGAATCGTATACTACCTGGAGCTTTAGGTAAAGGGCCAATAATGTCTAAGCCCCAATTGGCAAATGGCCATGGGCTAAGCATGGGATGTAACTTAGTAACAGGGAGTTTACTCATATTGTCGTGCTTTTGGCATGGCTCACACCTTTCAGATAAGTGTTTTGCATCCTTTTGCATCTTTGGCCACCAATATCCCTGTGTCATAGCCTTATGAGCTAAACTTCGTCCCTTGGAGTGGCTTCCACATAAGCCAGAGTGAATCTCTTCCAAAACTTGAAGTCCTTCCTATTTTGATAAGCATCGCAACATAGGGTTTAAGTCAGAGCCTTTGCGATATAATTACAAACCTCCGTCAGTAGCATATATCACCAAAAATTTCCATGAATCGCGTTTGATTCTTTCAACGAGTTTTGGTTCTGCCGGAAGTGAAGAAACTTGCAAGTATTAGATATGAGGGAGACGCCAATCTTGCTCATTGGAGAGGTCATCACTAGCTTCGATAGTATCATATCAAGAACTTCAGGACTATCATCTGCTTCATGTACCAACTCACTATCTATTTCTGGAGTGAACTCAGGAAGAACAAATGGATCTATAGACTCTGATGGAAGATCCAAAATACGGTTATGTTGTGAATTTTCCATCTCCCTTTTCCGCTTTCGAGTCATGATTGGTGTGATTATACGTGGGTCGTATTTCGCTGTTGCATACAAGCAAAAGAGGTAATTGCTTTCATGTACATACAAGTCATGCAACTTTTTTTCGGTAAAGGCAATGCTTGGCTATTTCTGGAACTCCACAGTGATGTGTCTTGACTCTTCGCTTCTAACTGCGGTGGAGAGATAAGCCAACGAATCTGCATGACATATGTCATTTCAAGGTCTTTGAGTGATAGAGATGTTACCAAATTGTCGAGCAAGGCTATGTATCAAACAAAGATAAGCCGCCATACGCTCATCTCTTGCTTCAAAAGACCCGCCAAACTGATTGGCCACAAGGCGAGAATCTGTGTATAACTGGAGCTTTCACGCCCCCAGTTTCAAAGCTATTCTCAAGGCACAAATGGCAGCCTCATATTCGGCTTCGTTATTTGAAGCGGCGAAGCCAAGTCGAATAGATTTCTCAATCTTCTCTCCGTCGGGTTTAACAAAAACGCATACAATTCCAAACCCATATTTATTATGGGAGCCATCTGAGTAAACAATCCATAGGTCAATGATATTAGGAATTGCGTTTTCAAGTTGGTCTTCATCGCCCCCAGTTATTGGCGGCAGAATGTCTTCCGTAGATTCTTCCTGGTGCAAGAAATAGTCAATAGGAGAATCATCAATCGGAAAATCAGCTATCAAAGAAGCCAAAGCATGTCCTTTTTCAACAGTACGACTTTCAAAAATAATGATATATGCACTAAGATAACTTTCCCATTCGGCTAATCTGCTTGATTCCTGTGTGTTACAAAAGATCTTGCGTAAGGGATACTCAATATAAACTCTAACCAACCTCCCCTGGAAGTATGGTTTCAATCGGCGAGCGGCATGAACCAATGCAAGTGCAATTTTTTCCATCTTTGAATAATGAAACTCAGCTCCGGTTAAAGTCTAACTGATAAAAAAGATGGGTCTACCATCATCAATGAAAAGAACAGCACTAATAGCTTGAGTTGTAGCTGCTAGGTATATGTCAATAGGTTGACCCGTTGAAGGACTTGTCAATATAGGAGGACTGACCAAGTATTTCTTCAGTTGTTGCAATACCATCTTACAACCAATGTTCCAAGTTGCCACCCTTTTTAAAGTTTGGAAGAAGGGATGACAATGATCGAAATATTTAGAAATAAATCTATGAAGAGCGGCAAGCCGACCAGTAAGCTGTTGAATTTCCTTCTTATTTTTTGGTGATAGCATATCAATAATGGCGCGTATCTTATCAAGATTAGCCTCAATACCTTTATGAATCATGAGGTATCCCATAAATTTTCCAAAAGAGAGGCCAAAAGAACATTTGGAGGGATTAAGTCTCATGTTATACTTGTTAAGCCTATCAAAAACAAGTTGAAGATCGGAAAGATGATCACTAGTAAGCTTTGATTTAATGACTGTATCAAAAACAAGCTTTGATTTAATGACTATAATGGATTAAGCCTCCATTATTTTTCCCAGCAGATCTGAAAAAATTGTATTGACAAGCTTTTGGTAGGTTGCACCGGCATTTTTCAGACCAAAAGGCATAACAGAGTAGCATAAAATGCCTTGGTTGGTGATGAAGGCGGTGAACTCTTGGTCATCCACATTCAAAGATATCTGGTAGTACCTTGAAGAAGCATCCATGAAAGATACGCGTTGGAAGCCCGAAGTGGCGTCCACCAGTTCGGAAATTCGTGGCAATGGATACAGATGAATCGGATAAGCTTCATTAAGGTTTGTAAAGTCAATACAAATTCTGATTTGTCCATTCTTTTTCGGCACTGCGACGACATTAGCAAGCCATTTTGGGTAAGTAACTCGTTGGATAAAGTTAACCGCAAGTAGCTTATCAATCTCCTCCTTAACTTTGAGCTTCCGATCAGGTGCCATTCTTCTTGGTTTTAAGTGAACTGGCCTGAAACTTGGATCAATGTCAAGTGACAGGCAACAGAAGGGTCTATTCCCGACATTTCCTCAATTTTCCAAGCGAAGATACACTTATTTCGTTATAAAAGGGAAACCAACTCTTTTTGCTCTACGCTCGAAAGTTCAGCGGAAATAAAAGTGGTTTCTTCTGTTGAATCTCCTGCTTGCACTTCCAAAAGGTGATCCACTATAGGCGGCCCTTTCACATGAGCCTCAATATTATAGATGGAGGGCACGCCGCTCGGTAACTGCAACTTGGGCAGGGCACTTGCAAAGATTGTATTACCACGAACTTCAGATTTTTTATAGTCATCCATTACTTTGTCATGGCAGGCATTGGCAGATACCTGGTCACCACGAACCTTGCAAATATGCCCAGAGAATGGGAACTTGACACACTGATGAAATGTGGAGACTACAACACCCATGGAATGTATCCAATCTCTGCCCAAAATTGCGTTATAGTGGGAACGATAGTCCATCAATAAGAAATCGAGCTCAACTTCTTTGTTCATTAATTTGATTGGTAAAGTGATTCTTCCAACCGCTGAAGATGTTGTCCCGTCAAAACCGATAATTGGATTGTCTTTGGCGATGATCATACCCTCGCGAAGTTGCATCTGAGAATAACATCCACTGAAAATGACGCTGGCCCCTGTGTCGATCATTACCCATTGAACACGAGAAGCACCTATAGACACAGTAATTATGACTGCGTCATAGTGAGGGTGATATACACCAAGGAGATCGTCATCACTGAATTGGAGGGGCTCTTCTTCAGAAGTTTTGGTCTGGATTCTTTTGACAAAATCGACTTTGTTGACACGGTTAAACTCACTAACATAATTAACTTTCAAATGCTTTTGATTCTTACTCTGACTTTTGGAAAGAGACTCAATAGGAGAATGAGAAACATTAATGACATGCTCATAAGTTGCAACAACTACCTGCTGAGAGTTTTTAGTATGATATTCGTTTAAAAGTCCTTTCTCCACTAATTTCTAAATCCAACCCCGGAGAGAGCGACAAAGTTCTGTCTCATGGCCATAGTCATTATGGAATTTACACTGCAAGGATTTGTCCCTTGTACCTTTGGTATCTTCTGAAAGTGGATAAGGCGGGGAAAGAAGATTCCCACATTTCAACTTCTCATATATAACAAAGTACTTAGCATTGAGTGAGGTCAGTTTTAGCTCAGGTAGAGTCTTTCCATCACGATTGAAATTGACTTGCTTCTAATTGTCATTCTTTCCATCGTTATGTTGTTAATCTGACTGTCCTTGTTTCGGCTTAGAATTCTTGTTGTCAGAAAAATCTTTACTCCGAATATCTTTGTCTCTTGCTGCTTTCGCCGATAGGTTCTCCTCGATACGGATGTGTTGTTCAGTCCTAACATACAGATCGTGCCGAGTTTTAGGGACATCTTTAATTAGAGAGTGGTAAAGATCCCTTACAATGAAATTCGAACTTCTGTCTCTTTCATAATATAATGCTTATTTAAAGGCGAAAAGAGGCATCCCATTAGAAACTTCTAGAACATCTATTGTTGCCTTTCAGAACCTAGTAACAAAAGTACATAACTTTTCGTCACGTTGTTGCTTAATGTTCATAAGTGAGTCGATATCCTTTGGCGTCTTGTAATTGTGGCAAAAACGATTAACAAACTGATTTTCTAGTTGATAAAGATAAAATTGAATAATCTACCTACGAAATGAACGATGAAATCAAAACGTAAGTAAACTAAACTATTTATGTTGCTATGATTTATCAAAGATTTCTCTACTCTCAATCCCTTGAGATATAGTGGAGTAAGAGGTTCGTTCCACTCCTAGTGCTCTAGCATGGAATTGTTTTCTAATATAATTAATTAGTCTTAAGTCAATGAGAGCTTTACGAAGCTGATATACTACGATACTTACTGAATTTGATTACTTGAATTTAACTACGAATGCTATGGAAATATGATTGTGCTTGAATCTAGATAAAGGATTAGAGGGGAATTGAATCCACCTCGAATCCAACTTAATAGTCTAACATAGATTCTTGTATATCAATTCTTACGTTCTTACGGCAAGAAATTCGAGTTCTAATCCCTAGTGTTCATGGCATTTCTACCGAGTACTAACTAGCATGTGAGGTCGTCCACCCATTCTCATGGCGAATCACGACCTTCTAGATTGGAATAGATTCTACAATGTTTCTACACTATACCACTAAGTTTTCATCAATGCTTCATCAACCCCTCTAATGGAGGTTTTAGCCTTGAGTCATCAAACCATCATTTCCCATTTCATTATAACTACACATCATATTAAAATTCTAACTTAACTAAATTAACTAACAATGGTTCAATCTATTTAAACTACGGAATGATAATCAACAAGAATTAAAATCAGATCTATAAATTGAAATAACACAATTTGAAATTGAGAAAACAACTATTTTATTTATCTAATCAATCAAGAACAATGATTCAAAGACTTAATCTAAAACAAGAATTTAAAATGGAACTAAAGCTTAATTTAATTAATGAAAACAGATCTAGAATTATCTATATTATTTTAGGTCTAACTAGCTACCATTAACAAAGAGCTAAACTTTGGTTTTTATACATTCAGATCCAAAAATCGTGCATGGGCTTGGAGCCATGTTTTGGGCCAGAGAATCAGGCCCAAAACCCAATTCTTTCAGTCCAAAAAGGCTTCTTCAGCTGCAGTTGGCTTCCACAGACTTTTCGTCCACTTTTGCTCCTCTGATTTGGTCAAGGCTTAGCCCATTGGAAATCTCTTTCCGAGCCGGTCGTTTTGACATAAGGTAGGCCCAATTCCGAGGTCTGAGTCCAAAGATACGGCTTTTTAAGTTCTCACGACTTGTGTCTTTGTTTCAGCCCGGTGTCGACTTTTCAGCTTTGGCCGGGCTTTAGGAAGGCTTTATCTTCTTGAATCTTGGCCTTTAATCACGGAACTCCTTAGTAACCGACCTTTTCTCCTTTATCTCACTAAAGTGGCACATTTCTGCACATAATGGACTTTGAAGCCCTGAAATGCATAAAACACGTGTCGTGTTAACTCTTAATTATTACTCACATAATTGGTCCAAAAGTATGACTGTTAAAGGGTTAAAACTACAGTTTTGGGCTCTTATCACTAGTTCAGTGTATTAGTGAATTGATCTTGAAGGCAACTCACTAAACCAGCGTCATGCTTCTCCCTTTAGAGTTGATGGAAAGGGCTTACACATGAGCCGATCATCTCCACCCCATAACACCAGCTTATTTCTGAAATATAGAACATGCAAGCTAGGATCTTCTTCCGACTCATCATAAAGTTCAAAATTGGGTTGTTTGAAGTTGGGATGGTGGTAAGTTTCCTGAATGTCGAGCGAAAACTTATCAAGTATGCCATCATTGACTGTCAAGTTTTTCATTCTTACATCCCTTGACTATTTATCGTTAAGTTCTTTTGCAATCAACTCTTTTAACTGTTGTTCTGTTAGAGTTAAAGTATTGGCTCAAACAGCTAGACGCCCCCGGTTGTGCTCATGTGGAGAAGAATACCTTCCATTGTCTCTTATTGGAGTTAGAGATCTTTGGCAGTACGCACAATTAGCTCTGACCGGTGATTGTCTTTCTCTAGCCCTGTAACCAGCCTGCCTAGGCTGGTAGTCACCCTTGGCAGGGCGGTCGGTATAATTATACCACTCTTCCATGTTTGGTTGCTCTTGTCTGCGGTGCTCACCTTCCCAGTCATGTCGGACATATCTCGGATGGCGGTCTTCCCTGAAATTACTTCTATGAGGTAAATCTTCCCTTTGAGATCGGACATGTCTAGGGTAGTAGTTATCCTTGCCAATCCGATTCTCCCCATAAGTTTGGGTAATTGGGTCATTACTCTTAGAGCGTGCACTGCTTGATTGTGCTTGAGAAATAACATGTTTATGAGGACAATGAAGTGGATCTTCAAGACGGTCCCATACACTGGAATGGCCTGCGTCCCTGCGTGGTCGCCTTGATATTGTTAAATTTGCAGCATCGTCCACTGGCCTTTGCCTCTTTGCCAGCTTCCTTCTCAAGTTCCTATTTAAATTTTTGACTCGTCGTAACTCATGGATGCTTAACCGTATTAGGGGTGAATTGGTTGTTACTATCACCTTTTCCATTAGTTGGTGTGAGAGTAATGTCCATGTCCATATCCATGTCAACTGAAGGATCGACATGGACAGACGGCAAACCAAGTGGAAGATTACCGACTTGTCGGTTTTCTTGTTGCAAGACTGTTAGGGGTGGTGGCGGCATTTGTACTGCCGTTTGTAGTGGTGGTGGCACTGCTGCAGTTGGATGTTGAGAATTGATCCTACCACTAGGAGCAACTTGATTGTTCAACGGTTCTTGCATTAGTCGACTTGAATTTCGAGGGTTACGATTCCTATTGGCAGGAGGAATATGTTGACTATTTGGTCTGCTTCTTGTGCTTACCATCTTGACTATTTCACGTGAGAATGGACTCTAAAAAACCCACAGTCGGCGCCAATTATATTTCGGCAGTAACCTGCTTCAACACAACGAGAGCAATGGTCAAGAACGCACTAAGAAATAGAGAAATTTGATATTGGAGGAGATGAAACTGAACCAAGATAATGGCTGGCTACGTACCCAAGATCTATTCTCTAGGGATCAAGTTTCAACGTAGTTCACATTATGAGAACAAATAGTTTTTATATGAATGAAGAGATTGAGTCCTACGAGGACTGTGTTTGTTTTTGTCAAAAGAACTCTTATCTCTTTGAACCTCTATCCTTATATTATACAATAATGAACCTGGACATATTCATAAATAGACCAGTTATTGGGTGTAGCTTGGATTAAGCCCTTGGGCTTAATTGATTTGGGTTGGATTCGTGGGCTTAATGAGCCACAAAGTGGGGGTCTATACAGTGGTGCCCAATCCTATCCTGACATGTGTCCATTCTCATTCTTCTCCTTCCTTTTCCCGCTTGTTCCTGTGACATATAAATTTATGCATAAAATACCGATAGTCATGTCGATATTTTGAGTTAGTTACAATATTCGAGTTGGAATATCGGGTTGACAATATTTGCCCACGACATCGCCCCCTCTCGAAACTTTCAAATTTCAATCTCAAAAATTTGAATGTTTAGAGAAACAACTGGGAAAAACAAAAAAAATCAATCTAAAATAATTCAAAATTCAAATTATCAAGCGGTTACTATTAGAACTGAAAAGTCACATCAAAATATCAAATATAAAAACTCGCCTTCACTTTCTCTCTCTTTACTTATTTGCAAAAAGCTTGAAACATTCAAACCTCACCACTATTAACAAACCTGAAAAACTTCAATTTGAAATTACTCGATGTCCTCTTCATTAGATTTTCCTACAAACTTGACAGGTTAGTTAGAATAAAACTTTAATATGCTTATTTGCTATCATAATTGTTTTTCCTTTATTCTGTTTATTCTTAAAATTGCATCTGTTCCTCTTCTTAAATTAAAAGGGTTAGGGTTAGGGTTTGAACTTGAATATTTTATCTGTACAACCACTATACTAACTAAAATTTTGAATTATATATTTTGATCTGTTTCAGTATGGCTAGGAGAAAAACTTGTGTTAATTTTAGGCGAACAATCTTGAAATGATCCTGGCTTCGACGTCAAGATTGTATGCTTTTGAGACGCACATCCTCACCTCGAAACCCGTCATTGTCACCACGAAAACTCGATACGTGTATAACAAATAATATATTATACAATTGTACTGAGTATAGCGATAGTAATATCGATGAAGGATATAATTCTAATAAAAAATTTATTTCTAGTGATATCGATATGTCGAATGAAGGTATCGAGTCTGAAGATATAACCAACTTTTCTTCCTCAGCCTCGACATCACAAAGGACTGAAATTGATGAACTCGCATGGCGCCCAACGTATCTTGCTGATGGCCTAGCATGCCATCATTTCGAGACTGTGACCTCAGAATCAGAGCGTGAAATTATGGAGGACAACAACATATAGAGTGATGGTTTAAATCCTTATTTTTCGAAAAAAAACCCAACTTAGCATTAGTTAGAGCTGCCTATCAGATACCCGATACTGTCACTCTTCAACACTATACTGGATGTAGGAAAGGTACCAAATGCCAAAGTGGTGATGCCCAGTCAATCATCATCACTGTTGGGCAACTAGTTGTTGGTTTGCGACTCCCTTTGGCTGACCTCGATCGAGAGGTACTGAACCATTTGACCATCTCTCCTGGCCAAGGCGCGGGCAATTTTTGGAGATTGATGTACATTTATAACTATTATAATGCGCATCTTGAACCTGATATACGGAGATCCCAAAAAATCCAGCTCATCGACATTCAAACCCATTATACCTTTGTCGAACGTACTGAAAAAAAACAAAAACGATTTAAATGAGCCTCGTGGTTATTTTTATCCCAAGAAATGAAGTAACTGACAGGGTATCATAAGAGTGAATCGAGATAGTGACTTTAGATGGCCACTCTATCCTTTCATTATATCTGGTCAATGGGAGTCTTCTGCTTCTGTTGCTGTTCCCTCCTTGGTACACCGTGTTTTTAATCTTAGAGGTACGTTATCTATGACCCCATCTCTTGAAACAAAATTTTGATACTCCATCTCGGACCTTTTATCGGATTGGCCTACCCTTGTGCCATTGTTTCAGTACTAAAACCTACGACTTCGAGAAGTCATGGAGAATCTACTAGAGTAATGGAGCTTCTGAAAGGCACTGATGAAGAAATAACTGCTAGAATTAGTGCTGATCAATATGGAAATCCAGCCTCGAATGTCGACTTACAAGATGTCGACAATTATGTCGCTCCTTTATATACCTTAAAGAGTAATGTGCTTAAAGGTCAAGATCCTTCACCTCCCCAAACTGTTGTACCTTCCCAAGCTGCTCCATGTTCATTACGGTCTTGTTCTTATGAAAAAGTATTTAGAAAAACTTTTACTTCTTCTGAATTGCCTGATAACACTCCTTGATGTTATTTTGATTATATGATTAATGGTTTTAATATGACTGACGATCTTTTTCCCAAAATTAAACAAGAAGTTCCAGACTTCTATAATTATCCACTTTTGCAAGATGTATTTGATCACCATTGGTTATTGTACACAGATATGGCATATCGCATTCCTCGTGATCAAGACAAATCCACCAACAAGTTTCTAAACTCGAAAAAATCAATAGGTGGTAGTTCCTCCCATGCTTCAATTCCTTCCAAAGAAAAATATGTCGATACTGGACTTCATCGAAAGAAAAGAAAAGAACCTTGTACCACTGAAGTGTTACCACCTATGAAGGTATCTAAGATTGCGAAAACTTCCACCACTACTGCACCTGCCTATGTGCCCTCGAAATCTTCATGTGTTCCAGCCACTACTCCTGGTTCTTCTTCTTCATCTGAAGTTTTTGTGGCTGATTTTATCCTTCGTAACAAGAAAAGGTTTCTAAAATCTTTTTCTCTATTTTCTGATCCTCCGACACCTGGACTCAGAGAAACTTTAGTTATGAATACGATTCTTCCTCGAGATCGATCAGCGATGGCTGAAATTCCCATTGCTGAACGATTTCACATTTTGTGTTCTTCCCTAAAAAAAGTAAGTATATTCCTTTAGCTTTACTCTTATAACGGTTTTTTCATTATTTCTAATACATCTATTTGCTGTATTCTTGATTTTAGGCTAAAGTTGCTACGGTCAGTCAGTTTGAGACCGATATGACTTCCCTTCGCCTTCTTAGGGAAGATAACGACAAATTGAAAAAAGACAATTCAAAGAACAACTTCAATACTCCTTTGAAGAAGAAAAGAAAAACCACGCTCTCACCATTAACAAATTCAATGCTTCCGAAACCGCTCGTCAAACTGTGAATGCCAGCTTGAAGACATTTATTGACGAGAATACCGAATTGACTGAGGGATTGAGGAGCTCTTATGCCGAAATGGAAGTGAAACTCAAACAAGAAAGGATAAATTTTGAAAAAGAAAAAGCTGAACTCGTGGCCAAAATAAGAAAGGCCGATCTCGAGCTGGTTGAAGCTGATCAAAATATGAATTATTGTGTTTCCACTATGAAGATCTTCAAACAATATATTCCTACCAATGTTATTACTTAGTATAACCTTGAGTCTGATGATGAGAGCGATATTCCGTCTGAACCTGCCCTCGATGTTGAGAAAGAAGTTGTTCTAGCTAGCTGATACCATTGTAGCCGAGGCTATCGAGATTGAGAAAACCGGTAATAAAGATGATGTGGAAAAAACTAACCCCACCGAGATTGTGGCTACCCCATCTCTCATTCTTGACACATTTCGTCTTGATCCCTCTACTCTAGAGGGAATCGATATGCTTGCTGGTGTTGACTTAGATCTCGAGGCCAGATGCAATGTGCTCAGTCAACCCAAATAATCCACCATGAGCCAAAATTTGCTCCAATTTGTAATATTGATACAATGAGCTGTCTATTTTTCCTTATTTCTTAAACTTCCTTCGACATATGAAATAGATCTCTTTTGCTCCTTTTGGTTTGTTTATATTTACAATATATATGTTAGTAGCCTTTGACACTTAAAAACATATCTAAAAAGAAAATTTGAATTTTTGATACCACTCCACTGAAAAGTAGTATCAATTGATACTTAGGCTGTGTTTGATTGGAGCCGTGGCAAATGCAAATTTTGTCACTATTTGCTACTGGAAAATTTGCTATGTGACAATTGCAAATAACTTGTGGCAAATTAAATTTGCCACTGTTTGATGATACTGTGGTAAATATCATGTGCCCTGATTTGCAACTATTTGCTGCTGTTTGATTGTCCAAATTTGCTGCGGCAAATATTTCATTTTTTCATTTTTTGTGCTTTTAAAATATTTAAGATTTAAAAATTATAGCTACTCATATTTGTAAATGTAGAACAAGTTCAAAGTGACCCCATTCAAGAAGAAAATGTATAACAAATTCAAAGTGAGGAAAATAGAGGAATGGATGATGATGCATTTAATAAGAATAAGGTAAATCTAAAATAAACGTAATTATGCATGTAGTAATTATACATGTGTACAGTGATATATATGACTTAAAGAGAAATTTTGAGGCTTAAACGACCCGGCTAGGTCGTTCTTATTGCACACCAAACGGTCTAGTCACACCGTCTGGACTGAGTCCAAAACGATGTGGCCATATTGTTTGGGATTTGGACTTAAAAAAAAACTTACCGGTGTAGTCACATTGTTTGGACGAAGTCCCAAACGACCTGGCCACACCGTTTGGGACTCAGTCCAAACGGTGTGGTCATGTCATTTGGGATTTTAACTTTGAAAAAATATGAAGTTCTGTTTTTTGGCCTCTTGACCGGTGTGGCCACACCGTCACACCGTTTGGACTAAGTCCCAAACGGTATGGACAAGTCGTTTGCGACTTAGTCCAAACGGTGTGACCACATCGGTAAGTTTTTTTTTTAAGTCAAAATCCTAAACGACATGGCCACATCGTTTGGGACTCAGTCCAGACGGTGTGACCATACCGTTTGGTGTGCAATACGAACGACTTAGCCGGGTCGTTTAAGGAGGGATTGAGAGAAGATGGGAAGAAGACTAACCTGGTTGAGCGCTCCTGATTGAGAGTGTTTTTGATTTTTTTTTTGTCGGGGTTTTTTTTTTTTTTGGTGGCAAATCCACTTATTTTGGTTGCAAATTTGTGTACAAAATCTCGTTGCAAAATTTACTCACCTCCCCCCAGAGTAAATTTTGCCACCAAAATCATGGCAAATGATAACTTGTTGCAAATCCAATTTGCATTTGCCACGACTCAAAAAACAAACAAACAGTGGCAAATAAGTGAATAATGCCATTTATTTGCATTTGCCATGATTTGCATTTGCAACAGCTCCAATCAAACACAACCTTAGTAAGATTTTGAAAAGAAAATTTGACTTTCGATACCACTCCAATTAAAAGCAGTATCAATTGATACTTAGTAAGATTTTGAAAAGGAATTTATTTTTCGATACTACTCCAATTAAAAGCAATATCAATTGATTTGAAAAAAAAATTCGACTTTCGATACCACTCCAATTAAAAGCAGTATCAATTGATACTTCTAAATGATTTTGAAAAGGAATTTGTCTTTCGATACCACTCCAATTAAAAGCATTATCAATTGATACTTAGTAATATTTTGAAAAGAAAATTCAACTTTTGATACCACTCCAATTAAAAATAGTATCAATTGATACTTAGTAATATTTTGAAAAGAAAATTCGACTTTCGATACCACTCCAATTAAAAGCAGTATCAATTTATACTTAGTAATATTTTGAAAAGAAAATTCGACTTTTGATGTCACTCCAATTAAAAGTAGTATCAATTGATACTTAGTAAAATTTTGAAAAGGAATTTGACTTTCGATACCACTTCAATTAAAAGCAGTATCGATAGATATCATATCTTCGAGATCGATATATCTCTATAGATACCGTTGTCTTTGAACCATAATTTTTGACCTGGTATCGAGATGAGTATCTACAAATCACCAAGATTTTTTCTTTGACCTGCTACCGGTACCAGGATTCAAACTCGTAACTTTGCTTGGATACAAATTTGGTAATGGACCTTGTAACATTTACTCAATATAAAAACTCATATTTACCAATAATAAATAAATTCAACCAACTGGCTCAAAACCTAACATGCACTGAATTAACCACGCCATTAAACTTTAGTGAATTATCATTTAAACCTTAAACTGTTCCACGCACAGATAACCAAGAATTACTTTTTCATTAATTTTCCTCGTTTTCTTAGGAATCACCATTAAATTCCCTCGTTTCTTGCTAATTACCATTAAATTTTCTCATTTTCTTACTAATCACCATTAACTTTCCTCGTTTTCTTACTAATCACTATTAAATTCTCTCATTTTTATAATTTTTTACTACTATAAAAAGACCCCACCTGCATGATTCTAAACTATCTTTTGTAATCCTCTTACTGAAAACAACCAATCCTAAACAAAAAAAAATGTCTCTCGTTTCATACTTCCTTACTATTCTTGCTGTTTTTATGGTTCTTCCAGAATGGTCTCACTGGTTTGACTGTCCTACCATCGAGTATTCCGATAATGAAGAAGAGCCAGCAGAAGAAGAAAAAGAAGAAGAAGAAATAATAGAAGAAGACAAAGAAGAAAAATAATATGAAGATGAATGGCTACGAGACCCATATTGTTATGAAAAAAATAATGATGGGTCTTCAACTGACAGTGATGACGAGGATGATGGTGACGATGGTGATGATGAGAATGAAGATGACGATGAAGACGAGGATGACGATGAAGATGAAGACTAATGCTTTATTTATGTTATTTAGTTTTATATTCGATGTGTAACAACCTTGTTTTGCTTATGTTGTCCCTTTTTAATGAATTATTATCACCCTACTTTTGCTTAAACACCAAATTTTCAATACAACTCTATCAAATGGCATTTACAATTATTTAAAAAGAACAAATTTGAAATTTGATACTATTCCCCTAACATATTTGGAACCAAAAAATAAGAAAGAAAATATCCCTTATTGTTACATACCTTAGGTGTTTGCTTCCTTTTTCTTTGACCTGGTATCGAGCATACGATACCACATATACTAAGATTTTCATCACGATCTTGACCTGATATCGATATTTCTGCTAATACTAGGATTTTCATCATGATCTTGACCTCATATTGACATTTCTGCCAATTCCAGGATTTTTTTACCCGAACTCGACATTGCTGTCAAGAACTGGATTTTTTTACCCGAACTCGATATTGCTGCTAATAACTGAATTTTTTACCTGAACTTGACATTGCTGCCAAGAACTAGATTTTTTGACCTGATATCGAGATGAGGATCTACAGATCACCAGGGTTTTTGTTTGACCTGGTATCGAGATGAGGATCTACAGATCACCAGGGTTTTTGTTTGACCTGGTATCGAGATGAGGATCTACAGATAACCAAGATTTTTGTTTGACCTGTTATCAACATATAATTCTAGAGATACGATGATCTGCAATATTTATATAGATATTGCTTTTGGAAATAACAATTTCTTTATTGAATGCATAACTTCGAAAAAATACATCGTGATACTTAAAATATTCTTTATTGATAAAATGCTTTCAAATTGCTTACATTTTGAGGCTTTGGTAATATTACACCTTCAGCCATTTTTAAGTAGTAAGCTCCATTGATTCCCACTTTGTGAATGATGTAAGACCCATCCCAGCTTGTTGCTAGTTTGCCAGTCCCTTTCTCTTTAGTTGCTTGAGTAACCATTTTCAAGACCAATTCACTTTCTTGAAAATGTTTTTCTCTCACTTTCTTGTTGAAAGCTTTTCTAAGCTGCCAATGGTATGTGTCGAGCCTTAATCTTACTTGATCTCTTGTTTCCTCGAGATTGAGGACTTCTGCTATCATTACTTCATTATTTTTGGCCATTCATTAAGACTTTGGTTCTGGATGTCGATACCACCATTTCTGATGGGGTTACTGCTTCCATGTCATAAGCTAATGTAAAAGGAGATTCACCCGTGGCAGTTCGAGGTGTCGTTCTATAAGCCCATAGAACGTTGTTTAATTCATCCACTCAGAGACCTTTCTTGTCTTCCAGCTTCTTCTTGATATTATCCATAATGGCTTTATTTGTTGCTTCTGCTTGCCCGTTACCCTGAGCATAATATGGCGTAGATGTAAAATGCTTCACCTTGTATGATTACAAGAAAGCTTTTACTTTTCCTCCTTCGAACTGTGGCTCGTTATCTGATATAATGGCATATGGCAACCCGTATCGATATATTACTCTTTCAAAAAGAAAATTTATCACATTTTGCTCATTTATGTGCTGTAAGATTATGGCCTCTACCCACTTGGTGAAATAGTCTGTGACCGAAAGCATGAATCGGCTTTTACCTCTTCCAGGTGCTAGAGGACCGACAATATCCATGCCCCATAATGCAAAAGGACATGGGTTCGATACACAGTGCAACTTCTCAGCTGAAACGTGTATAACCTTTCCATGTATTTGGCATTACATGCACTTTTTAGCATAATGAAGACAATCTCTTCACATCTGGGGCCAAAAATATCCTTGCCTCATGATTTTATTTGCCAATGATCTTCCAGCTGAATGGTTTCCACATTCTCCTTCTTGGAGTTCTGTAATGATTAAATGTGCATCCTCATGTGATATATACTTCAGATGCGGACCTCCTGGATTCTTTCGATATAGCTCATTATCAATCAATACATATCTTTGCACTCCATACTTGATTCTTCTAACTTCATTTTTGTCCTCAGGTACTTTACCCTCAAGTAAGTATGATATATATGCTTCCATCCATGACGCCCCCAGTGTGTAGATTTCCATAACCTCTGGTTCGTCGACATCGATGCTTGGCCTCTCTTGGATGTCGATATGCAAAGTGCGACCCTCTGTGTTTTCTAGCATCGCCGCCACATAAGCTAGGGCGTCTGCATGCCTGTTTTCATTTCTATTGAGGTGCTGAAGCCTTATTTTACTAAAGTCCCTCAACTTAGTTTTTATAAAACTCAAGTAATCCACCATGTTATCACACTTTGCTGAATATCCTCCATTAATCTAGCTGACAACGAGCATTGAGTCACTAAAAATTGATAATTCTTTCACTTTAAGAGATTTGGCCATCTCGAGTCCGGCTATTAATGCTTCGTACTCAGCCTCATTATTCGATGCATGGAATCCTAACGTTACTGCTGTTTCGAGCCTTTGATTTTCGGGTGTAACCAATACAACCCCGATGCCACATCCCTTACTCCCAGATGATCCATCGACAAATAGTTTCCAACCATTTGTTCCAGCCCATGGATCACTAGTATCGATAATATCCTCGGGCTCTTGCAGCGTTGAGAATTCCTCCTCTTCCATGCCCCAACTACCATCCTCACATGAAAAATCAACCAAGAAGTCACCCAGTACCTGACTTTTCTCTGATACTCAGTTTTGGTATTCGACACCAAATTCGTTTATTAGTACTGACCATTTCAACATTTTTCCTAATTTGGTAGTTTTCGCCAGAGTCTGCTTTAATGGGAGATTCGTCATAACAATCACAGAGTGTGATTGAAAATACAGCTTCAGCCTCTGAGATGAGAATAAAAGTGCCAAAGCATATTTCTCCAATGTCGAATATCGTGTCTCTGTCTCGAGTATTGTTTTGCTTTGGAAATACACTGGTTTTTCAACACCCTTTTCAACTTTTACCAATACTGAACTTATAACAAATTCTGACGCAGCCAAATAGAGAAGCAAACTTTCTCCCTCACCTGGCTTTGTAAGCATCGGTATTTCTTGTTGATATTTATTTAATTCATAAAATGCTTCTTCACATTCTTCATTCCAACAGAATTTAGTATTCTTTTTAAGCAACTTGAAAAGCGGCTTACATCGATCAGAGGTTCTGGATATGAATCTGTTGAGCGTAGCCATTCTTCTAGTCAGCCTTTGTATCTGCTTTCTAGTTGTTGGAGATGACATTTGCTGAAGTGCTCGTATCTGATCAGGATTAGCGTCGATGCCTCGCTTGGTAACAATATATCCCAAGAATTTTCCAAAGCTGACCCCGAAAGTACACTTCTCTGGGTTAAGCTTCATGTTAAATTCTCGTAATATTTGAAATAGTATCGAGGTCCTTCACATGATCTTCAGCTTCATGGACTTTATAACCATATCGTCGATATAGACCTTGACAATTCGTTTTATGAGCTTCTTAAACATTTTCTCCACTAACCTTTGATAAGTAGCTCCAGCATTTTTCAACCCAAATGGCATTTTGATGAAATAGTATATACCTCCATTAACGATGAACGCTATTTTGGGTTGATTTATAATAGTCATTAGAATATGAAAATATCCCGAATATCCATCGCAGAAACTGATTAATTTGAAACCAGCTGTTCGATCAACCAACTCATCTATCCTTAGCATCGGATAATGATCTTTAAGACACTTCTTATTTATATCGGTAAAGTTGACACAAATTCGAACTCTACCATCCTTTTTGGGCATTACTACTATGTTCGCTACCCATTGAGAATGATCCACTTATCTAATTATGCCATTATTTAACATCTTTTGTATCTCGGCTTGCACCGCTTCTTCGTACATTAGTCTAACCTTTTGATGCTTTTGATGGGTCGGAGTAGCATTTTCTTCCATATTCAGCTTGTGTGAACAGATAGCTGGGTCGATACTGGTGAGGTCTGACATTGACCATGCAAAAACATTCTCATTCTTTTTTCAAAAAGACCATCAACTCATTTCTTATAGTGGCAGACATTTCTGTACCAATGAACGTATGACGCTCACTTTCTCCTGTACCAATATCAATTTTTTCCACCGCCTCTATTATTTTTCTTTCCCAGGGTTCTTCATTTTGTTTTAGCTCTTGTGTGAACTTTACCTGCTCATGTATCTGCATATCGGTGTCGGTAGGTAAAGGTTGCTGTAACTGCTAGTTAGAGCTTTCCAAGACGCCCCCAGTGTCTTGGCTTTTCCCTTTCATCATCCCCTTTACAATGACAAAATTACATTTTTCTGACTCCGACTGATCCCCCCTAATTTCGAGCAAGCCATACACTATAGGAAATCTGATTACCTAGTAGAATGTACTTGGGACAACATGCATATCATGTATCCACTTTCTACCAAGTATTGCATTGTGATTAGAGTGATGCTTTATGACCACAAACTACGTCATCACTGTCAAAGGTCCCACTCGAACTGGCAATTTTATTTTCCCCACGGGCTTGGTAGAGCTTCCATTAAACCCAAACAAACTGAATTATGGTGGCTTTAGATGAGTCTCATTGAAACCAATGCCTGTGAATGCTTTCCAAAATAAAATATTCACAGAACTATGACAATCCATGAGTATCTTTTGCACATCATATCCAGAGATACACAAAGTGATTAATAATGCATTATCATGCGGCAACATCACCTTAGATAGGTCATCTGGTACGAACATAATTGCTCCTGGGATGCTAGCCGATACTAGACTCTGATTTACTGGAACAGGCTCGACATTGACCTCGAGCACTTCTTTTATCGTTGAAATCTTTCTTATTTTATCTCTCATGATTTTCTTCTATGGTATTTCCCCTTTGTAGATCATATTTATTAGGGTTAGTTAGACTTACCCCCCCATTACTAGTTGCAATTAGTGTTACCCCGTTTTCAAAAATATTAGTGATACCCCTGTTTATCGTGTATTGTTGTTGTTTCTGCAGGTCTGACATCAGCCATGAATTCTTGCAACTTCCCATCCTTCATTAGTCTATCAATTTCTTTTAATAACTGCAAACACCTGTTTGACTCATGGTTCTCAATCTTGTGGAATTGATAGTAAAGCTTGCCCTTCATCTCCCTGAGAGTGTATTTTGGCCAGGTTATGAAATCTTCTTTTGCGATCATCCTTAATATATCTTCTGGTGTGGTATTGATGGCGATAAATTACTGGGATCTAGCTCTTCTTTCAGTGTCCTCTCATATTTCCTTCTTTGTTGTGGCTGATTACCCCGATTTGTATAATGCTCCTGAGGTCTTTTCTTATTTGACCTCGAGGGATCTCGACTTTCGTGTCGATCTCCATTATCTTTGTCTTTTTTTCCTGTCTCCAACTACTTGCAATACAGATTGCACAGTGGCTGCATTTATCCCTTCTTCCACTCTAATATCTCTGTCAGCTTTGTCATACAACTCTTGTAGACTTTTCACTTCTTTTCACAAGAGATATTTGTGCATATATGATCCAGGTATCACACCTGTTTAGAAAGCCATGATAGCTGTCATTTTAGACTCATTGAGCCTCTCGACCGATTGAGTTTCGGCCTTGAATCTCACCAAGAAATCCTTCAAAGACTCATTTTTCCATTGTTTCAGCTGGAATAGAACCGACACCTGTTTCGGCTTCACCCTCTAATGACCATAATTGGCGAGGAATCTTTCTTCGATTCCACAAAAACATGAAATGGTCCCCTTAGGTATTGTATTGAACCACTTTAATGCTTTGCCTTTACTCCGTTCCATGATATATTGAGAACTGGTGTCGATAGCTAAAGAGATGGTCCATGGAATCAGTGGTCCCATTATACTGGGTGAACTTTGGATTCTTGAATTTTGGAGGTAATGGCACCCTCTCTACTTCCTTTTTCAACGGGTGCCAATTTACGAATCGAGGCTGATACCTTTTCCAGGAGCTTGTTACCAAATTGCCTCTACATCATCTCCTGCACCATTTCCTTCGTAATTGGTGTTTTTACCTCTTCCTCTTGCACCACCTTTGGTGTCGATTTCGCTACTGATTGCACCTCTTCAAGGTGGCTTTTTCTCACTTTCTCGATATGACTCTTCCTCACCATTGGAGTGCCTGAACTCGACTCCTCGCCATCTTTCTTGTACATAACATCTACTGCACGCTTCTCATTCTCTTCTCTCGCAGCTTTGTTTTCAGCTATTAAAACTTTGTTCTGCTTTTCCAATTCTTCCAACCTTCTCGACAAGGCTTTTAAATAAGATACCATTTCTTCATGTATCTCATCTATTTCTTCCATCAATCTACTTACCGATCGCCTTGTTCTTCGTTCCTCAATCTTGGATGCTGCTTGAGAAGTACTCCATTCATTAACCATCATCGTTTTACTTGCTATAGTACGCTTTGGAGGCATCTGAAAATGAATATTTCCTTACACAACTTCACTGATCTAACATAATCTTCTTGAACACACCCAATTATTTTGTATATTAAAATTTCTACCATTGGATTTGATCTTCAAAGAAAGAAGAAAAGAAAGATCTTTTCTTGTCTTTGAATCACAGACGGCGCCAATGTAGTGTTCTGGGAAAACTCTCTAAGATCACTAAGATTGATCTAACATTTGAATGAATATTCAAGATTGAGATGATGTAAAGCTGAGCTTTTGTATTAAATAACAATGGCGGTTACAAAGTCGCACTCTCTCTCCCTATTTCGCTATGATTTTACAAGTTTTTATATAATGAATTGAATTTCTTTTTCTTTCTCTTGATCATCGTTTTATATAGTCTTCCAGCTATAGTGGTGCCCAATCCTATCTTGATGTGTGTCCATTCTTATTTTTCTCTTTCCTTTTCCCGTTTGTTTTTGTGACATATAAACTTATGCGCAAAAAACCGACAGTCATGTAGATATTTCGAGTTAGTTACGATATTCGGACTGAAATATCGGGTTGAAGATATTTGCCCACGACGTTATTATGCTGTCACGAGATCAGAGAGTCAACATAATAAAGGGCAGGAGTAGTTCCTTCCACTAAGAGCATTCCCAATGCAAGTTAATATTTCCCCCCTCTTACCACATCCACGTAGGCAGTATTTTCCCCTTTTATCACCGTTTTGGTGAAAAGCAAGGTGAAGTTGCCCAATGCAAAGGTGAATATTAATTTCGGACGGGATGTTAGATTCCGTCTGGACGTAAAAATCGAAAAAACACTCCGGACGGAATGAAATATCCCATCTGAAATTAAAAAAAAAAAAAAAAATAATAATAATCGAAAAAAAGTCGAAAAATCATGCGAGACTGAATGGAATGAAACATTCCGTCTGAAAAAAAAAACACACGAGACGGAATCCAACATCTCGTCCGAAGTTCACAAGTCAGCCACTATCTTGGTTGAAGATTTCACTCTAGGAATGACTTGGGAAAATAGTCACCATCTTTTTCACCTCTGCATTGGGCACTGGTTTTGAACCAAAAGGAGGTGAAAATTTTCACATCCCCCTCTTTTTCGCCGGGAATGCTCTAATGCACAACAACACTAATAAGATTCTGGAAAGATTGCTTCCACTGTTGCACAAATGTCAGGATCCAAAACAGCATCAGTTTACCAAACGACCATCTTGACAACAAATACAATGAAAGGGGCAAAGATCTTAAGCCTGCGGCAAAAACACCACTTTGTAATCCAAACAAGTGTGCAGTGGTGATAACTCCAGCCACAGCGGCAAGAAAACAAGAACAAAATAAGAATCACCTGGGCGTCCAAATCGCAGTATTGTGCTTGTCCAAGTTGATTACGGGCCTTCTAAAAGCCCAGAAGCTAAACGGCCCAGATTCGCAAATTGACACGTGTTTGTGGTCATACATGGGTTCCACGCTATATAATAAAAAAACAATCATCATTACTTGATTAGTCTCTTTTATTTCAATTTTCGCGGTAAAGCTCTCCCTTCTCTCTCTCTTGTTTTTTCTTCTTTTCTTTTCTTCCACAACAATCACACCGTTACTCAAAAAGGGTAAATTAGGGCTTTCATTCTTTCCAACTTATTACTTCTATTCCAATTCATTCCTTTTATTCTTTCATTCTAATTTCTTTGTTTCTTTGTTTTTTTTTATTCCAAAAGTCTGAACTGAAAATTTCCATTTTTGAAATCTTATTTCTTAATAGGTGTCGAAGTTTGTTAATTTAGATGTTGATCGTTATTTGTTATTATGAATTTTTTATTAGGTTCAAGTGTACGATCAGTGATTAAATTGTTTTATTTAGGGAATTACTATTATTAGTAGCACAGATGACTGCAATTTTTTTTACTGTAAATGTTTTTGTGGTTTCAGGTAGTTGAGGTTGTAGTCTATGGCCACTAAAAGAAAATCAAGAAACTTGAATAAACTGTGTACTAAAGGTAGTAAGGATGCAGGCAATGTGGAGAAAAACCAGAAACAGGTTAATTTGAATCCTAAACTCTATTCAAGTTTATTGATAAATGTTTGAATATGTTGGAAGCATACAGTGTTGTATCCTTGTACTACTTTTACACCACGGGCATGTATATGTATATCTTTACGTTGATGAGCCCATTTATGTAGATTTTTTTTTTTGAATATAACATTTATTGTATTATAGAATTCTGGCGAGAAATTTATAACATTATTCTTTACTCCCACAATATCAAATAAGAGTGCGATTGTGTGGGAGAATTTCCATGTTGAAATAAATTGACTAGTTACATAGTTTGATATTTTGACTGGAATCTTGTCTGTGCAGAAGAGAAATGTGTCTGACATATTAGGGGATCAATGGAGCAAGGAGGAGCTCAGGCGCTTCTACGAAGCCTACCGAAAGTATGAGAAAAACTGGAAGAAGGTCTGGCCTCCTCATTTTTAACTTGATTTATTTTTTCAGAAATGAATCTCATAGATCCAACGATTATATATTATTAATAATGCTTTTGATGAGCTATATCTGTAAACCTTACATGCTTTTGTTTCTTTGTTCGCGTGGATTCTTTTATTAATTACGCTCATATCAATTTCTAGGTAGCTGCTAGGGTACGTAACAGATCTGTCGAAATGGTGGAG
The DNA here is from genome assembly GCF_015680905.1 of Coptis chinensis. Taxonomy (NCBI): domain Eukaryota; kingdom Viridiplantae; phylum Streptophyta; class Magnoliopsida; order Ranunculales; family Ranunculaceae; genus Coptis; species Coptis chinensis. The sequence continues at coordinate 68,539,949 of NC_141457.1, read as the reverse complement.
GCCCTTTACGACATGAATAGGGTAAGTTTGTTATCTGCACAAATATTACATTTGGAAGTTTTAGAAAAAAAAGTCTTTGTGATTTATAATATATGTTATGACCTGCTAGGCTTAAAAGCAGACATGACATATACATATCTAATCATTGTTATAGAAATAGTAGCCTACTAATCTTATCCCTTTCACTTACACATATTTGCAACGAGTCTTTGAATGATATATACTAAGTTGTAGCACCTATTTTCTTTTCCCATATATGTGCAATTGTAGGCGTATTGATACTGCTTGCTAAAATGAGTTTGCGTTTTTTCTTTTGATTGCTTTGAATTTGGGAGCGTGGGCATTGACATTACTAATTCTTTTTTTATTCCATCTTTCAATGACACTATCCTATATTCCTATGTATCTAAAATGTGCATTTAAAGTGTCTTTGCCGTGTTGTGTTTGTATTGACACAGATGCACACCAACATATAATACATATAAAACGTTGGTTTAAGCTTTATTCTAAATGTTATGTAAATAACTGAAACTCAGTAGCGATATGCCTATCCTTGATAAGCTAATAAATTGATTGGTCATGCCTAAGTGCGTATACATACTTGAGAAGGTACTTACCATTGGATAGTTTCGTCACACAGCCTCAGGATATTTTTTGATTGGATCCTGCTTCCAAGTTATCAACTTTTTACTGTCTTGCATTTGTCCATTAGCATTCAATATCTAATTCAACCTTGCAATCATTTGAGTCCAGTTGAGTACTCATGACAGTTTGAGTCCATTTTGTACCACGCAGGCAGCCTTGCCCTTGTTAAGTATTAAATGTAGATATGAAGTGAGGGGTTTTATTGTGTTTATATTCCATGATGAATGACTTGATAATTATCTTCACTGGGTTGAGTGACTTTTCTAATGCCATTCTGAAGTGAATAAGAAACAACAAAATATATGGGCCATACTTGTGAAGTATTCTTTTGGAAAGTTAACTTTTACTATCAACGTTCTTCTTTAATTTCTGTAGTGTCAAGCTCAAGACTTTCATGATTGTGAAGTGGGAGATTACATTACTGACGAGAAGTTAAGTTTCATCTTGTTAGCATGACTTGATTGAGGTATATAATATAATTTTCTTGATTTCAGGCGTATTTATCCCTTCCAGATGGAACGGCAACAGTTGTTGGCCTGATAGCAATGATGACTGACCACTATAATAGTCTGGTAAGATGGTAATCCTATTTATGGTCAAATTTTAAATGGTATTATTTGGATTCTAGTTTATGGGTTTCCAACTGATAGCCAAGTCCTTTAAACTGTTTGCTACTAATGCTCTGGCATTTGAAGGGTGTTACCTATATAAATATACTTCTGGAGATTTTGATTGTATCTCTGTTCTTATTTGTTCTTAATGTTGAAATAGCATGTATATTATCATTGAAAGTTTGAAACAACCAAAGGAGCAAAGAGCTTAGTGAAGCAGTGCTTTTAAGTACTTTGTTTGAGAAGATATTGGGAACTGCAATTACTTTATTGTTTACTGATTGAAACTTCAGAGTTGAGGGGAAACTAGGATATTTGACATAATATGATGCTTGACATGACCAATTTAATGCATCTAGAATGTACAGTGGTAGGAATGTTTTTGTTTTAGACACATCTTGTTTGTTAAATATCAAATTCAATTCCTGTGAATGACTGCCGAAAATTAGTGAAGTAGTAGCACAAGAAAGATACAAATAATAATTTATACCTTAAAATGTGTTTATGCTTAATTAAGAAGGTCCTAGGTCTGTTTAAAGAGTAATGAGATTATCAACTTGTTCTAGGTCTGATGGTTTTGAGTTACAACCTCAAGTTGTGAGGCTATTATTAATTTGTATTTTGATCTACCTATATGTGTTGCAACATTCAGTTAACATGGTATTCTTGTTCATCTTAATTGTAATATTAATAATACAATGTTACCTTATTACAGTTAAGTTACATGCCCAATGAACAAGGGGTAGAAGTTGCCTCATTTAGTCCTGTCTTTCACACATAACCTTTTCTACCTGTTTCTTAGGAAATTGGTGAACAAGTGGTAGACGTTGCCTCACACACACACACACACACACACACACACACACACATATATATTTTCTGTGTAAGATAGTGATGTTTGCCTCATTCTTTTAATTTCATTGACAAATGTTTGTATATAAGAACATGGATGTTTCCATTTTACTAAAGTAGTTTACCGATTTAAAAAACCTAATTACCAATATGGTAATGTAGTTGGGATTAATGCAAGATCAGTCATTTTGCTTGATTTGAACTGGTCTGCACTTCGCCGTTACTTGTTTGACTATTTGGGTTTCTCTAGAGCATGAAGGCTAATTTTAATGTGGTTTGTGAGTAAACAGGATAGTGAAAATGAAAGTAAAAGCGAAAGTGAAAGTGACGAAGATCCAAGAATATCTCAAAAGGCTCAAAAAAGTGACAGGCGTAAAGTCCAGGTTAATGTTTCTAAAGGTTCGTTTGGACACCATAGACATAATTTGCACTCCCAAGAAGTTGCATCGGGCGATGGGTGCCTATCGTTATTGAAGAACAAGTGTTCCAGTGGTAAAATCTCAAAGTCCAAAACTATGACTAGTCTCTCATGGTCTATATCTATATATATATATATATATATATATATATATATGACAACTGACAACTGACAAGTTTCCTCTCTTTCATTTTGGATAGCAGCTTTTCTATGTTTCTAATTAGCATATCAAAATGATGGCGGAATTATGATTGCCTAATTTTTTACTTACACGTGTTACAATCTTTGTAGATATTGGACCTCGTATTGTTGGAAAAAGGACCCCTCGCATTCCTGTATCAAATCCATATAACAAAGGTGATCGAGGAAAGTACTTTTCACAGAGTAAAAGAGATCGAAATCAGGAAGGATATTTTAAAGCTAACGAAGTTGCTCAAGAGGCATTAGCACTGACAAAGGTTTGGCGAAGAGAAAGCTTTTCTGAAACACCAAACAGAAGACCCGAGAGAGTGAGACGCTGTCCTGTTTGGAAATATGGAGACGTTGTAATGTTTTGCAACTTCAGTTTTTACTTTTACTATTACCGTTTCACTTTTATAACTTATGTATGATGGAATTATTGATCTTATTTCTTTAAATAAATTTTAGGACACAAAAGGAGAGACAGTTGGAAGTAAGCATGCTGGTGCTGCAAAGGGGTGCTATTTTGAAATCGGGAAAAAGAAGCAGTTTTCTAAAAAGAAGCCAAAAGACCATGCTATAAAAGAAATGTGTAGTGGAACAAAAAAACTTATCCTAAGTACAGACAAAGGGAAAAGTGAAACTAGAGCTACAGATGCACAAATTGGTTTCTCATCTCATCTAGGAACAAAGAAGAGAAGCAGGCAACTACTTTCAGAAGGTGTGTTAGTAATTGAAATCAAGTTTTTTATTTTGTATGGGGGATAATTGAACACTTAATTAGTTAAAAGGGACTCATTACAATACGTAAGCGTCATTTCTTGTTTTGTGATTTCCTCATCTTCTTAACAAAGTATTCAATAGTAGGGTCATTTTTTGTGTGAGAAGTTTTACCTATGAATGGAAATAGGTGCACTCTTTGTTGTTTTGGATGTTAATCTTAAAGATCAGAACTAGTTTGTCATCGTAAGCTTGGAACTTTAAAACAGATTCTTTCATAATATTGCTTCCATTGAATTAATTCTATATATTTCAAGAAATCTCAGTGACAGGATGTTCTTAGGCATATGTACATTCTTAGCAGGCTTTAAAGGAGACTTGGCCAAAATTTTGATTTATTCTTTTGGGGCGAGACTGCGAGAGAATTGAGTGATGTTAACTTCTTACTAGGTGTTGGCATATATTACTCTTCAAAAAAAAACTTGACTACTGGAATATCGCTAGGAACAAAATAGAAATCAATATTAACTGTGTTAATATATTTAGAATAGCTTCCATGGAGCATCCTTCAGGCAGACCACAGACTTTCATCTGTGCATAATAGCATATGTAGGCCGGTCTTTAATACAAATATGGTGTCATGTGATTCATCCTCATCGTGAAATCGACCACTGGAAATTAGTAAGATGAAAGAGCAATTTGTTCTGAATAATATACTTTTGCACATTTTCCTATGTCACTAGTTTTGTGATGAAAGTGACCTTTTGACACTAGCTTCACATTTTTTATTATATTTATTCAATGCCTGTAGATTGTTTTTAATTGTGAACTGTTCTCCTTGCAATGTACTTACAGATGAGAGCTCTGCCTTAGATGCTTTGAACACTTTGGCAGACGCACTTCTAAACCTTGAACCAACATCAATAGCTGAATCTGGTAGGTATTTTACGGTTCTAGAGTATATTTCTATGTATTTTTGTTGTTATTTTGTTCAGATATAAGAGCACAAATACGAGGTTTTGAATTGAAAGTCAATATTATTTTGTGATATGGGTTGTTGATAAAAGAGTAGAAAATTCCACCTCAATATCATATATGGTACAGTGACGAGTGGGTGGGGTTTCTAATTTATAATGATTGACCAAACAAAGGAGACGTAGTGAAAAAATGATTCGTCGTAGAACCATGATGAAAGAGTATGTTGACAGAGTCTTATATTTGATCCAACAAAGAACTATTTGATCTTAGTTCAACAAGTTCCAATATCTTGGTGTTAGCTCTCCTATTTTTAAAGGCTTGGGTAGAACTTTCATCATTATGCAATCTGTACATGACATGCATCTAACAAACATAATTGGTTAAGAATTAAGAATTGCTTGACAACCCAATTTTAATTTTTTTTTCCTGCCCTCTCCACCCACCCACCCACCCAAAAAAAAGAGGCCCTTGGGCGCTTCTAAAGTTGGGAAACTTAATCTACCACCTAGACCATCTTTTACGTGCAATGTTTTATTGTTGACCGGATGACCTTTCTTAGACATAGCCAATTACCCCTTTTGATTGGCTTAAATCCATCAGCTAGAAGCCTAGAACAGGTGAATTTCCTTATACACCTTGAAATGCACTGTTGATCAATTTTATATTCTTCTGGTATAGTTTCGTCTTCTTTGTCTTTTCCAAACACCATTTATGCATGTCTGAAAATTACCAATATATTCCTTTCTCGTTCTTCAATTCATTGTTTTCATTTTGATTTCGTGCTAATTCATTCATGGCACTTCCACCTTTAAGGAGTTGCAGAATGTTGCTATTGAATGTGTACGTTTTCCACTCAGACTATAATGTTGTTTCTTATTAATTTTTAGATTGTGTTACATTTCCTGACCCGCAGTATTTTCATCGTGCTAGCTATTGTGACCTTGCCTTTATAGATACATTTTTGCTATTTGTACTGTAAACATTTGGGATAAAGTCTAGACTCGGTTTTTAAGTTTGATGAAGAAAATGTAACCAAAATTGCAGACCTGGGTATAGGGGCAAAAGAAAATGGTGGGCATCAATCTATGGATGGAGTGGACTCATCTCTAGAAAATGGTGTTATTCCTGAAGCAAAGAAGCGGGTGCACCAGTCAACCTCAGAAATACAAAAAGGAAATGGAAAATCCTTATCATCTAAAGTAAGGATTCTATTTTTGAAGTTGTTTTCCTCTCCTTTGGACTTATAATTCCTTCATTTTACAGATAAAAAGTAGGGCTTTTAGTAACAGACTTTACTGCATCTGTCAAAATTTTAAGCTAATGGAATCCTTTAGCTTCTCTAATCAGATAACTACATATTGCTTGCAGACTAAAAAATCTGAATCAGCAATGGACTCTTTCGTTGAGGAACAGCAGAAGACTGAGGTATTTATTCCTTATCTTCTATACGCACTTCCCTCTCTTGGTAGAACCAACCATGTTCAGTATTGTTGCAATCCTTATCATCAAAGTGAGGATTGGTGCGATTATTTCAAATGTTAACTATCTTCATCTCATATGACTACTGGAATTTGTAGTTTCTCGTCTATTATATGGATAATTTGATACTTATTATTACTTCTTTGCTGAGTCACAGAATCCAAAAGCTGAGGCGCAAATGGACTCTCTCCTCATTGCAGAACATAGGATTGAGGTAGTGCAGATCTGTCTCATAAATTTTTGTATGCACCTTCTGCATTATACATATTTGGATAAACTAAGGTTTTGCCCTTTGTACTTATAGTCAACTTTCACTCACCCCTTTGTACTAAATTATCAACTAAAAAAACCTTGTACTTTAAGTCTACTTTCAATTTACCCCCTTCCCATTGACTCCGGTCTAAATTTCACAAATATATTTCAATTTCAAGAGAGGGAAAAACCCTAAATCCCCAATAAGATGAAATTTAACTGTTTTGGTGAAATTAGAGAGAAAGAACCTGATTATTTTGTGTTATGAGATAGTGGGTGATGGAATTACAAAATATAGAAGAGAGAAATTTAGAAATTGAACAATTTAAGATTCGAGAATGTTGGAAATTGAACAATTTAAGACTTGGGTGATGGAATTGGGCCGAAGTCAATGGAAACGGGATAAATTGAAAGTAAATATAAAGTACATGGTTTTTTAGTCGATAATTTAGTACAAGGGGGGTGACTGAAAGTTTTGGGAGGTTTCTCAAGCTCCTATTTTCTGAGAATACTCCTTGTACATTGTATAGGGCTAGGATATGTTTACTTTATTTTCTGTACTCTAATGATTAATCTAGGTTTTTTGACATATGTACCTATTTTGGATTCGATTACTTTTTCTGTGAACATGATCTCCTCCTCATATGGGCCTTCTCCACAAACACCAAAAAAAAATAATATTGTAATGATGATAATAATAATAATAATTGTAAATAATAATAGTAATATTATTATTATAATAAGAAAAACATTAGTAAAATGAAATTTCCTAAACGTCTAACCCTGCCGAAAACATGTGGGGGTAGTTCTAGCTGTGGGATGATTTATAATGGGTAGGAGATCATATCCGGAATAAAAAAAAAAAGAGAGAATGGTGCAGTTTCTACTTGTGTCCAACAATATAAAGTAAATTTTTTGAGCACAAACAATAGATTAACATGATTCGGACCATGTATTCCGATATATGCTCATGCTTGTCATACCTATAAATATTAGATTCAACTTTCTTTTGTTGATACAATCTGCTTACCACTTTACCGTACCGAGTACGTCCAGCAAAGTATCCAATTCCAATATTTTAACAATAATACATGTATCCTAAATTTAGCAGTGAAATAAGATTTTTTTTTTAGTTTTGGTAATCATTACAAAGCACACTCTGTGCCCTCCCTTCCCTCAACTCTTGGCTGCCTTGCCATCCCCTTAACAGCAAGGAACTATCATCTGCCAGGTTTGAAACCTTGACCTCCTATTAGGGTATCTTTCACACCAACATTGACTGAGGTTGCTCGCAGACAGTGAAAAGATGATCTGCAGTTAATTTGTTAACCAATTTTGATTGTGATATTTAGGTTTGACTGTCATGTGAGGAGGATCTATATTCTATACGTGGTTTGGAATATGACCGATTATTCGTCATGTAGGTAGTGCGTCTGTTGTTAAGTATGTGCCATGTTTTGCATTTGTCTTCTGCACAATTTGGTTTTCTGGTTTTCCTAATTGATGTTCTGTTATTTCATATGCTAACGTCTTGTAGGCTTCTGTGAAATACATAAACAAACCTAAACTGATGACTTGAATTTTTCACTTGGAAAACAGGATAAATCTGTTGGACCTCAAGAATCTTCTTCTTTAAGAGTGGATCTGCCAAGTGAAGGGAACAATATATCATTGCCTATGGTACAAGTTCCCAAAGTAAACCAAGTCCACTTACCGATGAAACCGAGTAAGCGGAAGACGCAACTAAAGAATGCAGTGACTAGAAAACGAATAAGGTCTCAAGAGAATATTGGAAGTGGACATTTTAATGCTTACTCTAGCTCACTTCATGACAGAGCATGGAGTCTTAAGGTTAAGTACTGAAATGTCTCTCAATAATTTAGGCATGATTAAGAAAAAAGGAAAAAAAAAAAAAAATTTTAAGAATGGTAATCAGGACATTGTTGACATGGATTTGTAACCATTCCTGTATTATTATTTTGTTACAGGAAAATCTTTCTCATTGCTTATCATCTCAAGCATTACGAAGATGGTGTGCTTTTGAGTGGTACTACAGTGCTATTGATTACCCATGGTATGCTAAAAGGGAGTTCGTGGAGTACTTGAATCATGTAGGATTAGGCCAAGTTCCCAAGTTAACTCGTGTAGAATGGGGTGTCATAAGGAGGTATTTCTTTTACATAGCTTTTCTCATTTTCAGGGTACTTTAATTTTGACACATTCAAATACATGTTGGTATATACTTTGTACTTCTTTGATTTTACTTCTTGTTGCAGTTCTCTTGGCAAGCCTCGAAGGTTATCACAACAGTTTCTAAGAGAAGAAAAGGATAAACTTGAACGGTATCGCGATTCTGTTAGAGGACATTATGCTGAACTACGCTCTGGGATTAGGGACGTAACTCCATCAGATCTAGCTCGGCCTTTACGTGTTGGACAGCGTGTTATTGCTTGTCATCCCAAGACAAAAGGAATTTATGATGGGAGCATACTAACTGTTGAGCGTAACAAGTGTAGAGTTCAGTTTGACCGTCTTGAACTAGGAGTTGAGCTTGTCATGGTAATGCATCTCTCTCTCTCTCTCTCTCTCTCTCTGACACACAAACAAATTTTTTTCTTCTTCTTTTGGTCTCATCTGAACAAGGTCTTACAGTTAAGCTCCAAAAGATGCAATGATGGCCTTAGCAAAAAAATGTGTCTTCCCTTCCTAAATTCACAGTTTTCCTGAAGAGGGCATGAGATTCGTAACTCATGTGGATGATTCTGAAGGATAACGTCCAAGAGTATCCATGTTAACTTTATTATTTCAGAGGAGATATTGTTAATAAAGGATATATTGAAACTCATTAATTTGATATTCTACTATGGTGATATTATCTCTTTCCGCGTTGGTTGCCAGTCTTCCATTAGTCAAAAGTCAGTGTTCTCTCAGAGGATTTGTTGGACAAGACGTATTGGGTTAAATATTGACGAGTTCAATCTTTTCCTTGAGTTTGCTGCAATTATTTTTCCCTTTTCAATGAAGTGTGCATTTATCAATTATTATTGGAAAGCTGGAAAAATGTTGACTAACAATTTTGCATCACAGGATATTGACTGCATGCCTTCAAATCTGCTCAAAAGTATTCCTGAAGCTGTTAGAAGGGAGAACATATCTGCTGTTAAGAACCACAATAACTTCAGTGAGTCTATAAACAGTCAAAGTAAAGGTTGGAGATTTGGAGGACACCCGAGATGTGCTTCTGGTGAGAATCTGGAGTGCACTGCTAGCCCATCCTTCTTTTCTTCACCAACTCATCCTGCAAACTCTTATTTGATGTTGGCAAAGGTTTGTAGTTCTCATCATCATTTCAAATGTGCAAGCAGTTTTCGTTACGACGAGTCATTCTTGATAGTGTTGATGCCCATGAACTGTGAAGATGTACTAATTTCCTTTACTGCTCGGTAGAAGTGACTTTTGTTAAAAGTAAAAGAAAATAAGCCGGAAGAAGCCTAGAAGACCAGAGCCAAAAGAGAGGTGTGTGTCAGACTATTCATAGAATATCTCACCTCACCACAAAATTAGGGAAAGCTCCTAAACCCTTTAAAAATCTGAGACCACTAAATAATAAGGTGTTGATGATATTATGACCGTGTTATTACATACTGAATATCTTTGAACTGACGAAGATGGTCTACGTTTTGTGGGGTATTTGATTTAACCTTGAAGCACTATTATTGCTGAATAATGGAAATGTTGACACTTTGACTTTTGAAGGATTGTGCTCTTTTAATCCTGTGCCCCAAAATTTGTGATTTGTTCATGTCTGGAATCTGATGGCCATAAAGCGTATTCAGGTTTAGTTAGGACTTAGGTGGACGGCGTAAAATGTATTCACCAGAATAACTAAGTGTAACAATGCCTTTTGAAATTAACACATTGTTTTCTTTTATCAATTTTCATTGGTAGTGTGAAATTGCATGTGAAGTTAGAAATGTACCTGAAACGGTAAATTGAAACTCTTTGTAGAAATGGGGCATGTAGATGCCAGATCACAATCTAAAGATTCTGCTAATGCACGAAAATTGACACAACTAATTCCTGTATTCTGGTGCAGATCAAATCTAGGGATGCTGATATACAAGCTCTTTCCGACTTGAGTCGTGCTCTTGACAAAAAGGTAATATTACATATTATCAACATAAACATAAGTGTTACAAACTACTTTACACCAATGAATCTATCTGGGCCATATCTTTTTGTAGAGTTGGTTTTTTTAGCGGTGTTTGCCTAATTAATTAGGTAATTTTCTCCTTTAATATTCTCTGGCTTATTATTTTGATCAATGCATCAGGTTTTGTTAGCCAATCTAGGTATTCACAAGACTAATAGACAATGTCTAACTAAGAAGCTTTCAATCTTAAACTGTTCAAATTTGACACTTTTTTAGGGATTCACCTATTGAAACCATTTTCCTTGGTTCTATTTCCTCTCTCTCTTGTATAAAGCATCAGTTTAGATTAGGTTTTTTCATCCGGGCAATTGGCTTTGAGACATCAAGCCACTGTTCTCATTGATATATTTTTATGACATCTTCCTGTAGTTATCTGCAAAGAGTCAGACGGTAAACCCTTGTAAACTGACTAGAAGTTTCAATCAAAAGAGATTCATTTGTGTCTAACTCGTTAAGACAAAATGACATCCTAACAACAAACTTTAGCACTTCTATTGTTTTTGACGCAATACCTTGCAAATCTGCTAATTCTTCCTGAACCAGTTGATTGACGAAGTAAAATCCTGCACTTAAAAAAATCCCAACACTCTTTTTCCTCTTTCTTTTCTTGCCCAAGAAAGAATGGATCTGATACCACTTTCATTAGTCTAAAAACAACCAACTTTCTACTATATTACAAACCCTTATTCATGACGTAGGGTTTGCTTGACAAGAAATCAAGCCAATAGACTAATGACACGTGGACCAACAACTAAAATAAATTAAAAACAACAAGAATAATAAAATGAAGACATGGGCTTGACCTTGGACACGTACATTACATGATTTGCTTCAGGTTCAACTCACCTTTGACCTTTCTAGTCTGATGTTGTTAGAGTTTTATAATTTTAAGGTTTTGAGGTCTTTATCAGCTTATTTAAAGAGTTTAATATTTTTAGCTGGTAGATAGAAACTCTAGCCATCTATCCTCCCAAAATCTAATGCTCCCCCTTCTCCCCAATGTATATCTATTCTCACTTGAATATAAGAGCCATTTTGGTCATTAACTTTTTGGCAAGATTAAGTCTCTTGAAGTGTAACGATTTGCTTCTTTTATTTGTAGGAGGTGCTGGTTTCTGAGCTGAGATACATGAACTGTGAAGTGTTGAAAAGTCAAAATGTTGGAAAAGATTCTTTGAAGGATTCTGAGATTTTCAAGAAGCTATATGCTTCCGTACTCTTACAGCTGAAGGAAACTAATGATCAGGCATGTATTGTTTTGTGAAGTCATTGCCAATTTCATATTTCAGCTGTATCAACCTCTATTAGTACACCTGTCAACATCTCTATATGGACATCCTTATGTCTACTTATGGCAATGCTTCCTTATTTTGATAAATGGTTTCCTCTCATTATTTAACTGAGAATAGACTAATTAAGTTTCCAAGGACACTTACTTGGTTAATTGTCCTTATTATGAATTATCTTAACAGCTTTGATAATTATGGTGCATACCTTCATAAATTTCATTGTTTTCATTTGAGAATTCAGAATTCTTTTATGTACAATGAACATGAATATTACACTAAAATGTGTCACAAGTCACATTTATCTTGGCATTTTGAACCTCCTCATATCTATTAGTCCGTATAGACTTGTCGTATTTAGTCTGTCATTAGCAACATGTCCACTTCACTGCCACATGGATGTTTTTCTGTTCTTTTATTTGATATGTTTGCTTAAATATTCAAGTAACTTTTAATTTCACCAGGTTTCTTGTGCTCTTGATTATTTGAGGCAGCGTAATACCCACCAAGAAAATGCAACTCGTTTGGGGCTGAAGCCGATCAGCTCAAGTGGCACCGCTGAGCCACATAGCTTCTTTGATCACTGTGCATTTCGTGCTCAAGAATCAGAGTGTCATGTGGTTGAAACTGTTGCACGCTCAAGATGGAAAGCACGGAGAATGGTAGATGCAGCTGTGCAGGTGTGGAAATGACCTTTTTACCTTTTGGATCTATTTTGATTTTATTCCCTCTTTTCCTTTCTGGAAAATGACGGACTTTTTTTTTGGTGCGATGACCTACGTTTTTGTTTTGTTAATTTTCTTTCTTCATTAGTTCTAGATAGTTTTCTAGATGGATTCGGGATTATAGCTCGGTTTTGTATGCTCGATGATCTTTCTGGTTTTGTTTAAGCTGAGGAAGACAAAGTAGGCACCAATTTACAATTTAATGGTTGGGCCACAGTGCCTCACTGTCTTATGATCTATAAGAAACTCGGATCAGAATTGTTTTTTTTGTTTGGTTGGCAAGCCTGTTTTAAATGAGATCAGTAACTCTTTTGATGCTGGCGGGGTTCGAGCCCCAGATCTCTAGTATTATCACCCAAAGGTTTTACCGACTTTGCTAGTCGGCACCTGCTTAAAAATGTGTGGGCAAGCCTGTTTTTAAAGAGATCAGTAACTCAATTGTGTGTAGCGGGGTTCGAACCCCAGACCTTTGGTATCATCACCCAAAGGTTTTACCAACTAAACTAGAAGGCACTTACAAAAATGTGTGGGCAAGCCTATTTTTAAAGAGATCAGTAACTCAATAGTGTGTAGCGGGGTTCGAACCCCAGGCCTCTGGTATCATCACCCAAAGGTTTTACCAACTAAGCTAGAAGTTCCCTGTGATTAATAATCACCCAAACCTTTTCAGATCTAGAAGTTCAATTTGGTGTACGTTTCGGCAGTCTCAAACTACTGCTAACTTCCTACCTTACTAATTTCATCATGTAAAACTATGGAATAGGCATACTCATGCCTTTTATGTTTATCCTGTTTATAGCTCTGCATTCTTGATAATCTCAGGCAATGTCTTCTTTAGAAGAAGGTGAAGATGTTTACGTGAAGATAGAGGAAGCTATAAATTTTGCTGATATTTGGTACTCTGGAGTGTACTCTAGTGCACCAGCTACAAGTTCTTTCGACCCTCCAAATTCATGTGATCTTGATTTGACTTATCAAAAGCAAGAAACTCCTGGCATGGCAGAGCAAAGGACGGAAGTTCAAACGACTGGTTCAAAGCTGAACAACGCATCTGAAGCCAGCAAAATTCAAATTCCCTCTGCACTAATCTCCTCCTGTGTGGCCACTTTGCTCATGATTCAGGTAAATTAGTCAATTTATTAAATGAACCATTAGATTGTTCTATATAGCATTAGCACGTTTTAAGTATCTTAGTTCAACTAGTGAATCTTCGATTGGTAACTTATCCGGTCTTGGCCCCTGCAAACCTTGTTTATAAACAAGGTGTTCGGTCTATCTGTTCTTATAAGATTTTAAGTAGAACTTTATGATTTTTAACCAGTTGCAAGTTTTATTTGAATGGCTTTTAACACATTGAGGAGCATTTAGGGGTTCTTTTTCTGTCATATTTGAAAAGCATAAAGGCCTCAAGGGATGTCATTTTCGAAGCGTACCTAAAATTATCTAAAGTGGCCTCCATGTTGTTGAGGAGATCATTGTGTATGCCCAGTTTTGGCTAGGGAAATCAATTCAGCAAGTCTTTTAGGCTATTGTTTTTAGATCTCTATAAATGATTTATTTATTATAGTCTTAGGGCTGTAGCTGTATAACAGAAGGCCTCGTTTTTTCAACCTGCTTACCCTGATGGTATATTTCTATTATTGAAACACAGACATGCACAGATAGACAATATCCACCAGGTGAAGCTGTCCAGATACTGGATTCTGCTATGAGAAGCTTACAGCCATGCTGTTCTCAGAACGTTCCAATCTATAGAGATATACAGATGTGCATGGGAATGGTCAAGAACCAAATATTGTCACTTATACCTATATAAAGTTCTCAACTTTAGGAGAAATCTGGCGACATTGTAAATATACCCCAGAATGTATTAAGTAAGCCGATCCTTTTTTCTAGCTCGGTCGTCTTGTCTCCCATTTGTAACTTATTGCCCCTTTAGCCATGTTAATATTATTCCGAGGTTCCAAAATTTGAAGCCCGTCTTGTTGTACTAAATATTTCCCGGACTGGCATTTTGCTCGCTTAGACTGAGATTGTATGATACGTGAATTGAGCTCTGATTTCAATCTCTGGAGCCTACTATTTGACAGTATTGGACCTGGTTTCTAGAACAGAAGGTGGTTTCATTGTGGGGAGAAAAAAAAATGTAGCCAGCAAGAGTGAGGGATTACTATTTGAAGTCGTGTATGTATGTGTGGTTCTGTACCATTTTGTTGTTTGTTGGGTCTGAATTGTTGCATCATAGTTTTTGCTACTGTTAACATCGAAATACGGGGACGCTGATTTGGAATTAGTATTTTAACGTGTACTGGAACTACTGCTCTGGTTTTATCTGGGTTCTTAATTTCTTATAGAGTAAGGGAAGACTGACAAATATGCATTAGCTCTCAAGGTATTGTTGGGATCCCAGATGGTTCGTTCTTATATGACTAGTCTCTAAGACCATTGCAGTTCCATGGGTTTGCATTTTGATAACCGATGCAATCATGCCAGTCTGCCGTTTTGACACTCCAGCGGTTTTTCTTGTTCATTTTTATCACTGGTTGTTTATTGATACCAATGGGATCTATAATTGCCAAATTATAAGAGCTCTAATTTCAAACTGTATACTGTAATTGGTACCATCCAAAATGTTTCTATTCGAGCATGTATCTGCTCAAAGTTTTAGTGGGTGCTGAGTACAGTACCAAGGGCACTTTCCCCTAGCTCCTTTTCAGGATTTGCAAAACAAGATGTCTGAGGGCGGGGTCACAATTCTCTTATCTACGCAATGGCCAGCTCAAGCTCAGGAAGTGTTCGTGTGTACAAGATCAAAACAATTTCTCCAGAGAGGCATACAGGGTCGGACACCTTTTTTTGTTTTATTCTTTGTTTTTTCAAGACAAGACTCTGAACTCCAAAACACGTTTTAAAAGCTACTCCATGTGGGAAATGGTGGAGAAGGTTAAAATGTGGAGAAACTGCCTTTGTCACACTTCTTCAAGTTTTTCTGTTCAACTTGCTCCTGTATAAGTGTCATGTCCCTGGACATGGACAAAAGGTCTAGGTGTCTTACTCTATCTGTATTAGGATAGTTTGGTATTTCTGTCTTGTAGAGTGAGGCGTTGTTAGATGCTGTCACATAGATGGCTTAGATAATTTCAGGTTGTTAGCATAAAGGGAAAAAGGACGAGAGATATATGTACTAAAAGAGAGGAAAAGAAAAACAGACAAGAAGAAAAAAGAAAAGAAAAGAGGCTCTGGTCTTCAGTTGAAGCAGAGAAGTTTCCCCATATATGTTTATGTTCTTTATTGATAATTTGTTATCCAAATGTTTGGTAGTACATAACAATTGGTATCAAGAGCAGTTGATCCTCGGCTTGAGTCAATGGCTCCCAATCCCTAAGATGTAGAAGCTTAGACAAAAATGATGGAACTACAACAAAATATTTCTAAGTTATCAGAGAGAATGATGAAAGACACTCAAGCAAGAGAACAGAAGACAGATTTGAACAACTCTTTAAACTACTCAATGAGGGAATACAGAAAGGGAAGGAGAAACAAGTAGATGGGGGAGATGGGGTTAGTGCGGGAGAGTCGGCCACCATCGTCACTGACATCGGCACTTCGGCAACGCAACCTAGACATCAGTTCCACGTATCAATGGAAGCTCAAGGTAATTTTCTCAGACCCCCGAAAATTGATTTCCCTCGGTTTGATGGTACTAATTCTAGAGCTTGGGTCCGTAAGTGTGAAAAGTTCTTTCTACTTCATCCTGTTGAAGAGAATAAAAAAGTGACTATGGCTTCCTTGTATTTTGAGGGATAGGCAGACTCATGGTTCTTAGAGTATCAAGCGGGTAAGGATTTAATTAAATGGGACGATATGATTGAAGATTTATTTGTGCGATTCGAATTGGTGGGAAAAGAAAACTACATAGGAACCTTCAACAAATTGGTTCAGTCTTCCACTGTAGAAGAATATTAAGAACAATTTGAAGAACTAAAAACCTTGATGGTCAGTAATAATAAGCATCTCACCGAAGATTATTTCGTACTTAGTTTCTTGAGTGGCCTCAAGGACGAACTAAAAGCTTTCGTTCAAATGTTCAAACCTACTCGACTAATGCAAGCGTTGTACTTAGCCCGA
Organism: Coptis chinensis; assembly: GCF_015680905.1. Taxonomy (NCBI): domain Eukaryota; kingdom Viridiplantae; phylum Streptophyta; class Magnoliopsida; order Ranunculales; family Ranunculaceae; genus Coptis; species Coptis chinensis. Next base: position 68,523,462 of record NC_141457.1, on the reverse strand, counting down.
ATGCAAGAAGCTGCTTTCGCAGCTCAACAACAAAAACCTATGCCGATTCAGAAACCATTTACATCTACCTGCTCTTACTTTCCAACCAATTCATTTTCAGTCAAGAATACAAGTATCCCACCTACCAAACCACTTACCCCTTCTAAATATGCACCCCCTCAATAGACCCTCAACAAAGCAACACCCACAACACCACCTATAAAGCGATTGACCCCAGCTCAAATGAGGGTCAGACGAGAAAAGGGCTTATGCTACAATTGCGATGAACAATATAAGCCTGGACACCTTTGCAAAACCCAGCACTTATATATGCCGATTGGCAGTGATGAGAATCAAGAAGAGGAAAGTGGTACTGAGAGTGAAGAAGGAGAGAATCAAGAAGAGGAAAGTGGCACTGAGAGTGAAGAAGGAGAGTTGTTACAACAAATAGAGACTGATATGGAAATTTCCTTACATGCTTTAACTGGCAATGTAAGTCAAAATACTATTCGGATTCAAGGTCACATTAAGAAAAGACAATTTACTGTTTTGATTGACACGGGGAGCACGCACAATTTCTTAGATCTGGAGGTTGCAAAGCAAGTTGGGTGCAAAGTGGAGCCTACGGCCCACATGTTAGTGACAGTGGCAAATGGAGAGAGGACGATTAGTAAAGCCAACTGCCCACAGTTGAAATGGGAGATGCAAGGGCACCAATTCGAAGATGATATCGTTGTTGTTGTTGGGGGTGATATGGTGTTAGGAGGGATTGGCTTAAGAAATGTGGTGATGTCTTTGATGAATTTGAGCAAGTTGCAACTTAGTTTCAAAAAGAAATGGCAAGAAAATCACCTTGCCCAGAGGTAAAGAGGAAGCAACATTAAAGATGATGAGCGGGCATGCCTTAAAGAGATTTTTAAGAAAAAACACCCATGGATTGGTAGGACAGTTATTCTCCATCACCGCTACACAAGTACAACCTGAAATCCCTCCACCTGTAACCACCTTACTACAAGAATATGCCGATGTGTTTGTTGAACCCATAGGCTTACCACCACCAAGAGTCCTGGATCATCGTATCCCTCTTAAACCTGATGCTGAACCGACCAACCAAAGACCCTACAGGTGCCCATATGTTCAAAAGGTTGTCATTGAGCAGCTTATCAATGAAATGCTAAAGGCCGGCATAATACAATCAAGCCATAGTCCATTTGCTTCCCCAATCTTGTTAGTCAAGAAGAAAGATGGGACTTGGCGATTTTGTGTGGACTATAGGAAACTTAATGACCTCACAATCAAGGATAAGTTTCCTATACCAATTATCGATGAACTGTTAGACGAGTTACATGGTGCCACAGTCTTCTCTAAGATAGATCTTCAAGTGGGATATCACCAGATTAGAGTCCACGAAGCAAACATATATAAGACTGCATTTCGCACACATGAAGGGCACTATGAGTTCAAAGTTATGCCGTTCGGCCTGACAAATGCCCCAGTGACCTTCCAAGCACTTATGAACGAGGTATTCCGCCCATTTCTCCAGAAATTTGTCCTAGTATTCTTTGATGACATACTGATCTATAGTTCCAACTTGGACGAGCATCTAATTCATTTACAACAAGCCTTAACTGTTCTTAGAGAGCACCAGTTGTTTGCTAAGCTCTCTAAATGTAGTTTTGCTAAAGAACAGTTGGAATATTTGGGTCATTTAACCACTGCAGTAGGTGTCGCAGCCGATCCATAAAAAATAGAGGCCATGGTTAACTGGCCTAAGCCTCAGACCTTGAAGGGACTAAGGGAATTCTTGGGACTCACAGGCTATTACCGCAGATTTGTCAAGAGTTATGGTACTATCAGCAGGCCACTAATAGAATTGCTAAAGAAAAATAACTTTAAGTGGAATCCAGCAGTTGAAGCAGCTTTTGAGCACCTCAAATTAGCCATGACTACAACCATCGTACTTACGTTACTAGATTTTACACAACCATTTATCTTGGAGACAGATGCTTGTGCTAGAGGTGTCGGTGCTATATTAATGCAACGAGGATAACCAATTGCCTTTTTCAGCAAAGCTTTAGGACCTAAAGCATTGGGATTCTCCACATATGAAAAAGAATTGTTAGCAATTGTTATGGCAGTCAACAAGTGGAAGCCCTACTTGGCTGGTCATCCTTTTGTCATTCACACCTCGACCACCAAAGCATCAAATTCTTTATGGAGCAGAGGATTACCACTTTATTGCAACAAAGATGGCTTACCAAGCTGTTGGGATTCGATTACGAAATTAAGTACAAGAGAGGACATGAAAACAGAGCTGTAGATGCACTCTCAAGAGTGATGGAAGATCAGGCCACTTGCAATATTATTTCTACCATCCAACCACAATGGATGCAAGAAGTAGCTTCAAGTTATGAGCAGGATGAAGTCGCTCAACGACTTATTTCTCAACTTTTATTGGCACCTCAAGGTACCCCGAACTACACCCTCACCGCAGGTATCATACGCTATAAGCAGAGAATTTATATTGGGAAGGGTAATTATCTCAAAAAACGATTGTTGGCAGCGACTCACTCTTCTTCAGTAGGTGGACATTCAGGTATTCAAGCAAGTTATCAAAGGGCAAAAACTTATTTTTATTGGCCTAGGTTAAAGAAGAGTACAGTGGAGTTTGTTAGTTCTTGTGATACCTGCCAACGAAACAAAGGGGAGCATGTTTTTCCTGCTAGTCTTTTACAACCGTTACCCGTTCCAGAACAAGCTTGGCAACACCTAACCATAGATTTTATAGAAGGACTACCAAGGTCTGAGGGGATAGATGTGATAATGGTGGTGGTTGATCGCCTCACTAAGTATAGCCATTTCATCGGATTGTCCCACCCATATACCGGCGCAATCAGAGCAAGAGTATTCATGGACAATGTTTACAAACTTCATGGACTTCCGGCTTCGATTATTTCTGATTGGGATAAAGTGTTCACTAGCTCTTTCTGGCGCGACTTGTTCAAAATCCTGGGCACTGGCATCCATCTTAGCACCTCATTTCACCCTCAAACTGATGGGCAGACTGAGAGAACGAACTCCTACCTTGAATGTTACTTATGTTGCATGATAGGTCATCAACCTAAGAGCTGGTATAAATGGCTTTCTCTGGCCGAATGGTGGTTCAATACAAACTATCACACAAGTTTGAAAATTCCCTCTTTCAAAGCCTTATACGGATACACGCCACCTCATCTTGCCATTCCAGTTGAAATCAGTACATCGGTAGCTACTGTGGAAAAATTCTTGAAACAAAGGGTAGTTATGGTGGAGCTAATTAAAGAGGGGCTTCTCAAAGCTCAAGAGAACATGAAGTGGTATGCAGACAAAAAACGTATTGAGAGGACCTTTAATGTTGTTGATTTGGTTTACCTTAAGCTTCAGCCGTATCGGCAAACTTTCGTGGCACTTCGGAAGAACTACAAGCTGTCTGCCAGATGCTATGGCCCTTTTCTAGTTCTAACAAAGATTGGCGATGTCGCTTATAAACTACAACTTCCTATTGGGTCTCGCATACACCCTGTCTTTCATGTGTCACAACTAAAAAAGAAAATAGGAGAAGCCATGGTCCCAATGTCACACTTGCCAATGGTGGACAATGAGGGACAGATAGTAGTTGAACCATTTGCAGTTTTGGGGGGACGAATGGTACCCAAACACAACAAAGCCGTTACTCAACTCTTGGTACAATGGTCCAACTCAATGTCTGAGGATGCTACTTGGGAGGATTTAACCCATCTAACAACAAGGTTCCCAAACTTTCATCCTTGAGGGCAAAGATGCTTTGAGGGGAAGGTATTGTCATGTCCCTGGACATGGACAAAGGGTCTAGGTGTCTTCCTTTATCTATATTAGGATAGTTTGGTATTTCTATCTTGTAGAGTGAGGCGTTGTTAGATGCTACCACATGGATGGCTTAGATAATTTCAGGTTGTTAGCATAGAGGGAAAAAGGACGAGAGATATATGTACTAAAAGAGAGGAAAAGAAAAACAGACAAGAAGAAAAAAGAAAAGAAGAGAGGCTCTGGTCTTTAGTTGAAGCAAAAAAGTTTCCCCATATATGTTTATGTTCTTTATTGATAATTTGTTATCCAAATGTTTGGTAGTACATAACAATAAGCTTGCTAAAAGTTTTTTTTTTTAATAAGATTTGGGGTTAAGGCAGACCTACCTGTCTCTAAGATTGTAGTCATTAGAGGAAGGTACGACATACAACAAATTCTAAGGCTTCGAGCCTAGCACAATCCACTCTTCAAAGTATAACATTATAATGAAAGTACATCATAACTACTTCATTTTTTAAATTGCTTAACTAAAGTAGGATGATCTTTCAAAATATGCCTTTAGGTTTTTTCAGTCTTAGAAGAAACTGCAACAATGGATGCAAGCAAATGTCGATCCCATTGAGTCATCCCAAACTTCCTAAATGTAACCATCAAGATGCTTAACCTTCTTTCTTGCCAAAGAGGAAGCTTTTTTCATCAGAGCGATGGTAGGATCATTAATTTCACCAGGAGAGCGTTGAATATGCTTTCTAGCTTTCTTTGGTTTCTCAACAGTCCTCCATTTATCACCTTGAATCGAAGGTGTTGTTAGCATATTTTCAGATCCAACCTCAATAGTTTGAGAACTAATGCCTTCAACTGTGTTAGTAGTATCTGGGACAATGTGGTCTTTGAAGACACTCTCAATCTCTTTCTCATTACTATCATCATCATCAATGGCATGTGTATAATCATCTTGACTTGTATCCACAAGAGCTTTATACATATGATGACGTTGGTTCTCAAAAACAGGTGGAATTTCAAAGAGATTGCCTTCGGTTTCTACAATAGTTACAGTCTCCTAATATGGCAACAGAAGGTTGGACCTCAACAGCAGTTGTGTCATTAGCAAGTGCAGCAAATCAGTTATCTTGTGTACTTATAATTGTAGTTGATGGCCTAGCGTGGGATCCATTTGCAGGCTTAGAGCTGCTTCCACGAACTTGCGCATGCATTTCTTGCATATTCCCATTCAAAGCTTGATCAACACCAACATGTGAGTTTGAGCTTTTCTTTCTCCATATGGTTTTCACATGTCTCCACTCTGAGGGTTTGTTTACATTGTTGGTGTCTGGTTCAGCTCTAGGCACAACTCTAGGTTTGTACGGTGGAGGTGATGTTGGTTTACATTTTGTTATAGCATGACCGAACATCTTGCACTCAATACAAATCAATGGCTTCCATGGATATTGAAACTCCATAGTAGCAATTTCAAAGGATCTAATTCTGATTTGCAGAGTAGTTGGAAGCTCCTTCGTCTCATCAATCTCCACGCATACTGATAAACATAAAATGAATAGCCTACCTACGAAATGAACGATGAAATCAAAACGTAAGTAAACTAAACTATTTATGATGCTATGTTATTTATCAAAGTTTCTACTCTCAAATCTATCGCAATAGAGTGGAGTAGGAAGTTCGTTCCACTCCTAGTGCTCTAGCATGGAATTGTTTTCTAATCTATTTAATCAGTCTTAAGTCAATGAGAGCTTTACGAAGGGTGTTAAACTACGATGCAATGTGAAAAACAATATGTTGAATTTAACTACGAATACTATGGAAATATGATTGTGCTTGAATCTAGATAAAGGATTAGAGGGGAATTGAATCCACCTCGAATCCAACTTAATAACCTAGCATAGATTGTTGTATCTCGATTCTTACGTTCTTACGGCAAGAGTTTCGAGTTCTAATCCCTAGTGTTCATGGCATTTCTACCAAGTACTAACTAGCATGTGAGGTCGTCCACCCATTCTCATGGCGAATCACGACTTTCTAGAGTTGAATAGATTCTACAATGCTTCTACACTATACAACTAAGTTTTCATCAAGGCTTAATCAACCCCTCTAATGGAGGTTTTAGCCTTGATTCATCAAACTAACATTTCCCATTGAATCTAAACTAAACATAATGTAAAGAATTGAAATTTACTTAATTAAACAATAATGAAATCTAATTTAATGACTAAAATGAAATAAGGACAGGAATTGAAATTAGATCTAGAAATGGAAATGACAAAAATCGAAATTGATAAAAATACTACTTTATTGATCTAATCAAAATGAAGAACAAGATTCAAAGGTTTAATCTAATACAATAATTGAAATGGAACTAAACTTAATTAATCTATATGAAAAACTAGATCTAGAATTCATTAATGGAGGCTAACTAATCTAAATCTAATCTAGGTCTAACTATCTACCCTTAACAAAGAGCTAAGCTTTTGTTTTTATACATTCAGATCCAAAAATCGTGCATGGGCTTGGAGCCATGTTTTGGGCCAGAGAATCAGGCCCAAAACCCAATTCTTTCAGTCCAAAAAGGCCTCTTCAGCTGCAGTTGGCTTCAACAGACTTTCCGTCCACTTTTGCTCCTCTGATTGGGTCAAGGCTTAGACCATTGGAAATCTCTTTCCGAGCCGGTCGTTTTGACATAAGGTAGGCCCCATTCCGGTGGTCCGAGTCCAAAGATATGTCCTTCGGAAGTTCTCACGACTTTGTGTCTTTTCCATTTACGCGGCGTCGACTTTTCAGCTTTTGACCGGGCTTTAGAAGGGCTTTGTCTTCTTGAATCTTGGCCTTTAATCACGTAACTCCTTAGCAACCCGACCTTTGCTTCTTTATCTCGCTAAAGTGGCACATTTCTCGCACATAATGGACTTTGAAGCCCTGAAATGCATAAAAACACGTGTCGGTATTAACTCTTAATTATTACTCACATAATTGGTCTAAAAGTATGATGGTTAAGGGGTTAAAACTACAGTTTTGGGCTCTTATCAAACCACCCCAAAACAGCATTTTGCTTGTCCTCAAGCAAAGATGAGAAATTAGAATAAGTGACAAAAAAAATGGAGTTCTATCTACTCTCGTTTACTGAGTCGCGATTGCATTGACCATATGCAACAAGGCGCTTAAACCACTAGGAATTCCCTAGTGGGCGAAGTTATAGCCTCGTGAGAGTTTTCCATGAAGGTACTCACAAACTTCATCTATACTACAACGACTAAGAAATAAAACTATTGTTTTCTTATTCATGCTCTAAATTAACTATACCTCTTACTAGCAATGCATATAGAGTAATCAAGTCGAAACTTAAGCTAATATATGCATAATAATCAATCATCTACTTAATAAACATATATACAATGAGTAATGCTATGAAATGCGATGAATGTCCGTTTCCTCAAACTTTGGAATAAGCGTCCTTAAGTAGGTTCTCACATAAAAGTCAAGACAAAAATCACTCGATTTTTCCACTCAAGTTTTGCTACTCCAAATGGTGGGCATACTTTACCTTACAATCTCAATGACACACAAGGAAGCCGAAGTTGATCAAACACATCTCGCCACTTACTATCCCACTAACCTATTCCTAATTGAGCTAGAGGTCTTTATTAGGTGTTCATGGGGATTAGAGATGGTTTAAGAAGGAAGGAAATGGATATTCAAAGGGACAAGTCCGAGATAATAGAGTCTTCATATTATGTAACTAGAGAAAACCTTGTTATTTACTTTTTCTACACTTTGTTTCCATCCTTAGCCATATTTTTTTTCTTTTTTTCTTTGGCTTTTGACTCCTTTTTATTCTATTTTTTTTGGAGTTTTTATTTTATTTCTATTTTTATTTTTCTTTTCTTTGGATGGAAACTTCTTTTCTTTATTTTACTCAAGCAATTAACTAACTTTTGTTTACCACAGGTTTTTCTCTTCTTCTTTCTTCCTTATTCTATTCTCGGACTTATCTAAATTGGGTAGGTTGATTTTTTTTTTTTTTTTTTTTTTTTTGTAACAGGTAAAGGATTTGTGGTTTTATGAAAGGGCTAATAAAAGGCTCGATTAGGGCTTACTAGCGGAAAATATACTTAGGTCGGAATTTCTAGCTATATCGATCCAAAAAGGGCCTAAATTCTCTCTTAGGACATGGTATAGTGGTCAAGCAAGTGGGCGTGTGATTTCTCTATTCGAATATACTTCTCCCTTGTGTCATTTCTCAAATGTTTCACTCATATAAGGCTTTAGGCTATATTCTCACAGATTTGTAGAATAAGTACTCTAGCCTAGATTTGAAACTTTTCTTGCCAAACAATCATAGATACTCATGTAATATATTTATAGATAGATGCAAAGATTATTACCTACATATTCACCTAAGTTTCTAAAAACTATTCTAATGCAAAAGCTACATGATACTTCTAGATTATTAAGAGCATAGAGAAAGAAACAATACCAATATTCCTAAGTGTATAGCATAAACTTTTTATTTTTATTTTTATTTTTATTTTTTTATTTTTTATTTATTTTTTATTATTTTTAAGACAAATAATACGTAATATACAACCTAATATGTGTTTAACATTTACATCGTGTTTCTATACCACCCCCAAACAATTTGGGAGAAGGGGGTTCATGAAACAATTCAATAGCACAATTAAATTATGTAACTAACTAATTTTTATAATTTTTAACATTTTATAAATAAAAGTGCATAATTTACATCCTAAAAGTGTCTAATTTTTGCAAATGTTTCTATCCCACCCCCAAACAATCGAACGCTTTGTCCTCAAAGTGTAAAGAGAAAAGGAAAGAATTTACCATAGAAACGCGTGGCAAAATTGGCGACTGCTGTAATAGAAATATTGTAAAGATGATATGATAATATGAAGCACAATTAAACCTGTTTCACGTGCTAACTAACACAAACTCTACCGGAGTAAACATGACAGGCTTAGGGTGGCAACAAGATTTGAAATGAATACCAAAATCGCCACCCCCAACAAAAAATGGAAAACTCTTTTTAAGTTTGAAATTTTTGTTTGGCCTATACTCCGAAAGTTGGTATTGTATGAAAACTTGGGTCTTTTAAGATCGATTCCCCGAGACTTGCTAGATTACTATTTTTATAGCTTTAAACTTTTTACTTTTTATGAATTAGGTTTAATATAAAGGAAAACAATAAGCAAGAAAGACATAATTGACACCATAGAGAAACATGACTCAAAACCAAGAAAACATGCAAGAGTGGAAAACGTGAATTATGTGAACCGTGGACTTAGGATCCGGTACTTACAACCACACACTCCATAGGGAGGGCCCGGTTACCTGAATGGTGCATTCACCAATATATGGAAATGAAAGGAAATGCACCAAACACAAAAATTGAGTCGTTTATAGTCAGATACTCGAGACTTTATCTAAATATATGTATGAATATACAGTTTATCATATATCAACAACCGAAATAGTTGTGGATCGTTCTATAAATAAATATCACAGAAAACATATCCAAACACAATCAAGCACCAAGATTTCCTACGACGCAGCCTAGTGGAATGAAAGCGAAGTCGGATAGACCTATAAAATAACCGAGCATGCACCTTATGTTTCAACTTTGAACGAGAGGGTGTCCTAGTGAATAAGTGTGGAAAAGTGAATGGTTGTGGAAGATATGGTGGATTGGGATAAGTTTTAGAGAAAAAGCATGGAAAAAATGAGGATGTGGGTTTAGCACAAAACTCATTCATGGTGTAGTTACACAATTACCTTCATAATACCAACCTTCAAAATGAATCTTCCACTTTAAAAGATTCCCTGTTTTAATACCAAACCTCAAATTTCAAATCCCAATTAAAGTGAGAGAATAAAAAAAAGCTCAAAACCTCTCCAAACACAAAACCCGGATTGAAAAACTCAAACTCTGAAAGCCCAACAATCAAAAAAGAAGAAAAGAATTGAACTTGAATGAAACACAACAAAAAAAAACACTCCCCAACCAAAAACAGCAGACAAGGTGGGCAATGGAGTATATAACAAGAAGCCAAAACTGTTGATTCTATCTTTTCTTGTCTACTAAATGAGCCAAGTGACTAAGTGAGTAAGTTTTTTAGCTAATCCTCAATAATGAAAAACAATATTGAACTGAAATTACCAATTTTTTTTTTTTTTTGAAACTGGTAAAAAAATTTGGCAAGAAAAATGACAACACACTTGTTTTGTTGTCACAAAGACTTGAGAAAGAAGGTCGTCCACGTGTTGTCAAGGGGCTTTTAGGTACTCACAAACTTCATCTATACTACAACGACTAAGAAATAAAACTATTGTTTCCTTATTCATGCTCCAAACTATCTATACATCTCACTAGCTATGAACAAGAATAACCAAGTCAAAAACCTAAGCTAATATATGCATAATAATCACCATCTATAATAAACATATATACAATGAGTAATACTATGAAATGTCTAGCAGTCCGTTTTGAAACTTCGGAATAAGCCCTTAAGTAGGTTCTCACAATAATAGTCAAGATACAACACTCTGATTTTTCCACTCAAGTTTAAGCTACTCTAGTCTTGCAGTGGGCACACTTTACCTTACAATCTCAATGACAAGAAGGAAGCCGGAGTCGATCAAACACATCTGCCACTTACTATCACACTAACCTATTCCTAATTGAGCTAGAGGTCTTTATTAGGTGTTACGCGGATTAGGAGATGGTTTAAGAAGGAAGGAAATGGATATTCAAAAAGGATAAGTCTGAGATAATAGAGTCTTCATATTATGTAACTAGAGAAAACCTTGTTATTTACTTTTGCTTCTACACTTTGTTTCCATCTTTAGCCATATTTTTTTTCTTTTTCTTTTCTTTGGCTTTTGACTCATTTTTATTCTATTTTTGGAGTTTTTATTTTATTTCTATTTTTATTTTTCTTTTCCTTGGATGGAAACTTCGTTTCTTTATTTTCTGAAGCAATTAACTAACTTTTGTTTACATAGGTTTTTCTCTTCTTCTTTCTTCCTCATTCTATTCTCAGACTTATTCTAAATTGGGTGGGTTGATTTTTTTTTTTATTTTGTTTTGTTTTTGTAACAGGGTAAAGGATTTGTGGTTTATGGAAGGCTAAAGAAAGGCTCAGAGGGGCGACTAGCGGAAAATAATTCATAGGCTTGAATTTCTGGCTATATCGATCCAAAGAGGGCCTAAATTCTCGCTTAGGATATGGCATAGTGATCAAGCAAGTGGACGTGTGATATCTCTATCCAGATTTTACTTCTCCCTTGTGTCATTTCTCAAATGTTTCGCTCATATAAGGCTTTAGGCTATATTCTCACAGGATTTATAGAATAAGTACTCTAGCCTAGATTTCAGAAACTTACTACTAACAATCATAGATACTCATGTAATATATTTATAGATAGATGCAAAGATTATTACCTATATATTAACCTAAGTTTCTAACAATTATTCTGATGCAACAGCTACGTGAGACTTCTAGATTGTTAAGAGCATGGAGAAAGAAACAATACCAATATTCCTAAGTGTATAGCATAACTTATTTATTTATATTTTTGAATTTTTGAAATTTTAACTAGAAACAAATGCATATTATACATATCTATATCCTATCAGATGCCTTAATTACACGGTTTCTATGCCCCCAAACAAAAAGCATGCTTTGTCCTCAAAGCAATTAAATAAAGAGGGTAGGAAAAATACCATTGAAGCGTGAAATTCGGGAACATTTGTAAAACAAGGTTAGAACGTACTAATATAGGAAATAAAAGCTGACCACACAACTCTATAATGAAGTTCTACCTATTATGGGGTTAACAAGAATGAAATTGCTTGGGACATAAGCGCACACTAACTAGAATGAAACTTACCTTATCCCCCGCGTTACTCATTATCTTACTCATCCTCTTCTTCCATAAAGAAGTGAGGTTCCTTTAGCCCCGCCATGCCATGATAATTTGCCGGGCTTCTCGCCATTTATCATCTATGATTGCTAACGTAGTAAGAGCCACTTATTGCGGACGGGTGTAGGGTGCAACCCTCGATGAGGTTGTATCCTCCACCCTTGCCAAGTCATTGCACGGAAAGATCGAATAATACTATTGGTGGGTCGCATGCGATTATCCGTAATCCAATCCGTGAAACGTGTACAAAAAACAGGAAAGAAACATAGCATAATACGTCAAATTAAGACAGGCATAAGAAGGTACTTATGCCTCATGCTATGGGATCGAGCTAAACTAGACATCAAGATTCAGGGAAGGTCATGACACATACGTCCCGTGGCTAAAGCAAGGAAGACGCTGCAAGTGGCATCATTCACAGAAGAAAAACACCATTCCCTAAAATGTTTAGCATGATCCAAAACATAACAGTTCATATGTTCATGGACAAGGCTACCAAAGGCGACGTTATATTCCCCTTGGTCCTCGATAGGGAAAATGCCCGCCCATACGACTCATGCAAAAACTCATAAGTGTAGACATACATATTATCTACCCAATAGCACCATGGGTCTTGTATTTCAAATGGCATAGCAAGTCCAAGAACAAATGCTAGCAAGAATCCGGTAATTTCCATTGGTTCATTATCAATGTTGATGGAGAACACTTGTTCTCCATCCGGTCTTTCAAAGAAAATGCAGTTATCGTAAAAATAAGATGCTAGAGTCGGAGAATAAAGTGCATCGAGATCTTACCATAAAAGCGGCTCCCACCAACGAATGTGATCGCCTCACAAACCAAGCACCATAAGTAGTGCTTTGGAACAAATCTTCAAAGACTGTTCGGTATCAAATGTTGGGGATGTCATCTCAAAATTACGCTTTGGAATAGCTGCGAATGATCCGGATACTACGCGAAAACCGAAATTTCACGGTCCACGGAAGTCGTATGCCGAGCTCCTTCGATAGATAGGCTGAAAGGCCTTCTGAAGAAATTGAAATTTCCAGTGTTTGAGCGCGTCGCTCCAACTTGGGCGCAAAGCGCCTCGACAAAAACTCAGAAAAATATAGATGAGCGAAAGTCGCTCTGTAGAAGCCTTGAAGTCTTCGGAGTTGCGTAAACTCGGAAAATGAGCCAAACGAGGGAATCGCGGGGAGTGAAAGGTGAGTGATGGAGTTTAGGTGTAGTGTGAGTTGTGAGGATAGATTGTATCAAGTTTATATAGGTTTAAAGTTGCTAAAATGGATCGGGAAGTTGCCAAAACTAATTACGGCGGTTTTCGAAATCCTAAAATTTCCAAACCCAAAACGAAACAACTCATTTTCTTGATTCTAATTCAAACCCAAATCTTTTTAGGTTGATTTTATGATAGAATGTACCTATTTAATCTAGATTTCATCCTACCATGATATTTATTCATATATATGCCTAAACAGCCATATTTTCACCTTCACTCGCAATAAATTCTAACACGAGGGTTATATAAAAATCATGCTGGAATAGATAAAACCACCCCCAAACAAGTTGGGAAGGTGGGGTCAATATTAAACAACCACGCATAATGAAAATAACCCATTATATTAAAAATAATTCATGGGGAGTACATTTCACTACAAAATTCAACTTACGGAAAGAAACTTACATAAAAATAAATGACAAGAATGAAACTACAAATAAAACATAAAACATCAAACTATACTATCCCTAGCTACTCCGAATCGGTGGCGGAAGGCACACGCCTCGAGATCGCTCCTGAAGCTCGATGGACCGGCACCATTCGCCTTTTCGGCGACGGCGCCGTCTCGAGGGTGTATCCTCGAAGGAGAGTCCCCGTGGACGTGGGAATCGTGGTCGATCTCGCCCTGAATCGGCGCCGAAGCTTCTAGCTCGGCGCTCATCTGTTCCCACCTCTCGCCCTCTCTCTGGGTACGGACCTCGAAGTTATGATGCATCATTGCCTGTCAAGTCCGGAGGTCTTCACAGATAGTGTTGAGCGGACGCATGCCACGATGGATCACAGCCATGCGTTCAGATCGACCAAAGACTCTCCAAGGCATCCGCGTCAAAACACGTCAAGTCCTCCTCATCCTCCGAGGCATCCTGATTTCCCCCAGCCTCCTCTTCATTCTCAGCTCCACCATCCTCTTCTTCTTCTTCTCTATCCTCAGCCAATCTCCAAACCCGTTGGACACAACTCCTTATAGATGCGAGGGTTACGGTGGAGGGTGATGTATGTCCGATCGATCGCTGAGCCGCTCTCAACTTCAAAGATGATCTTTGTTATCAACACGGGGGAGGGGCAACAGACCTCCCTACTCCCCTAATCATGCTCAAGAAAAAACTCTAAGATGCGAGAAGTCATACTTCCGCTCCCGAGTATCCATAAGATGTGGAGGCAGTTCAGCCGATGTCGCCGACCTTCCCTTTCCTCGGGCGTTCCGGACCAATCCACCGGGTCAGAGCCAACCGGGTTGGTCCTAAGGAAAGTCGTCGAACACAACGCGATCTCTCGCATTGTAGTCGCCCAATAACTGTCCTCGCGCATCAATGGCTCTACCCCATTATGTTGGGACTCCCCGCAGGGGTGACATCCAGATGGATTCTAGGCGGAATGCCTAGAATCTCAACCAACAACCCGTCCTTCACTTCCTTCCGCCTCTTCGCCACAACTACAAAAATCCTCGTCCCTTCCAACTCCCTTGTATCGTAGAACCGTTGGACTAAGTCCTCGTGGTAATAGGCTTCAGTCGAGTATCACAAGCTACTCCAGTCTCGACTGATCATCTCATCACCGTAGAACGGCGCGAAGTGGTCGGCAGTAAAAGCTTGCTCCGGTAAAATTCGGCGTTGTTGAGCCATTGGAAGTTGGAATGCAGTGGGGGTTTAAATGTGATGTGGTGGTGGGATTTTAATAGACCGGTTGAAGCAAACGGTGGTGGTGGTGGAGTGGTGGCGCGACAGCACCAAAATTTGTTATTTTGGTGGATTTTTGGTGATGTAATTTGGTGGTAGTGGTGGTCGGTGGTGTTTGGAGTCGATTTGGGTTGGGTTTTGATTTTGGGCGTGGGTTAATTTTCGTTTTCTTTTTATTTTGATTTTGTTTTTTAGGTTTTTGGAGCTTGGGCGTTAATGGCGGATGGAGAAGAAGATCGAACTGTTGGTTAAGGTAAAGGCGTCGCTGTCGCTACCGTCGGGGTGGTTGGGCCCAGCCCAAAATCGAAATTTGTGATTTTTTTCCGATTTTTCGCGAAACTTCAAATCAAAATTGCCGCTTCGTTACCGGTCCGATTTTTGCGAATGAGATATGGAAATGATCAGGAGAGAATTTCCAATCCAATGATCCATAAAACACTCTATTCTGACCGTAGATGACATATAAGATAGTGGAAAACGCCTCGAAGTGCGTGCATGACGTACGTTATGCGAACAATTGAACTCTAAATTCATGGATTATGTCAACCCGAATCGTAATACAATAAAACGGCCTAAGCAACTCTAATGGGACATAAACATTTAGTATGGAAACACGAACACCCCACCCCCAAACAAATTTTTACAACGAAGCTTAGAAAATTTGTTTTTAGCAGTGGGTCTTTTAAAGTCAGATTCCCGAGACTTCCTAGGTTACTATACTTATTCTTTAATATATATATATATATATATATATATATATATATATATTTAATTTTAAAAATAAAAACAATAAACAATAAAGACATAATTCACCCCATAGAGAAACATGACTCAAAAAATCCGAGAAAACATGTAAGAGTGGAAAACGTGAATTATGTTTAAACGTGGACTTAGGATCCGGTACTTACAGCCACACACTCCATAGGGAGGGCCCGGTTACCTTAATGGTGCACTCATCAATATATGGAAATGAAAGGAAATGCACCAAACACAAAAGTTGAGTCGTTTATAGTCAGATACTCGAGACTTTATCTAGACGTATGTATGAACATGCAGTTTATCATATATCAACAACCGAAATAATTGTGGATCATTCCATAAATAAATATCACAGAAAACATATCCAAACACAATCAAGCACCAAGATTTCCTATAACTCAACCTAGTGAAATGAAAGCGAAGTCGGATAACCCTATTATGTAACCTATCATGCACCTTATTTTTCATTTTTGAATGAGTGGGTGTTCTAGTAAATAAGTGTGGAAAAGTGAATGGTTGTGGAGAATATGGTGGATATGGATAAGTTGTAGAAAGACAGCCTGTAAACAATGAGGATGTGGTTTTAGCACAAAACTCATTCATTGTGTGTGTAGGGTCGCTTTTAATTCTGAAAATGAAGGTGTCAAATGGTTTGTCCTTCCTCAAGTAGTTGTTTACTAGGTGGATTTAAAAATTATGTAGCACGGAGAAACAAAAGGGTCGAGTGCAAACTCGGGATTCCTTTGAAAGGGGTGGGAGGAGGGGAATCGAGGTGGCTGTTGTGCAAAGTAGTTCTTGATAGGGTGATTCATCACCGCTCAAGAAACTCATCGAATTGCTCATCTAGATTGGCCATATCCTCGTTACTATGATAGTCCTCTACATCTTTGAGAAAGTCATCTATCTCATCCTCATCCGTAATATGTGTATCGACTAGTGTAGGGATGGAAATGTTGAGTCCTGAACTTCCAAAGGAAAGAAATTTGGGCATATGATTATCGTGGAACGTGTTGTTGAAATAATCTCGAAAGCAACGCCTCGATCATGCTAACCTCTCCATCCATAGATCGAATCGGGTAACTGTGGTCTTTGTTTTAAAAACATTGACTTCAACAAAAAGATGGCCAAAAGACATGGACATTGAACCATCGCGCAATTAATGAGCGCATTGGCGGTTGCCGAAAAGGGCGCCCTAAGATGATCGGACGAGTCATTAATGACTTCGTATCGAGGATGACAAAATCAGCCGGATAGTAAAAATCCTGAATTTTTACCGAGACATTTTCGACGACACCCTTAGGATACTTAATAGACCGATCGACTAATTGCAAACGCCATTCTAGTGGGTTGCATCTCGTCTAGGACCTATTTGTCTATACAAATAAAATGGGAGTAAGTTTACACTAGCCCCCAAGTCTAATAACGCTGTCGTCAGTATAGGAATCTCCTAAGGTGCATTATGCGATGGGGCGACCATGGTCCTTGTACTTAACAATTCCATTATGTTCGGATAGAGTTAGGAATTGTTCGTTAAAAAGCGCCTTTTGGTATATTGGTCTTACGCCTAGTAGTACACAATTCCTTAAGAAACTTAGCATGGTGTGGTAGCTTTTTTATAGCTTCGAGGAAGGGAAGGTTTATAGTTAGATTCTTAAAAACATCCCTAATCTCCTCGTAATTTGTATCCCTAGTTAACATGGCTAATTTTTGTGGAAACGGTGGTTTCTGTTTATATTTAGCAATGGTATTACCCGGATGTTTAACCGTGGCTTCTCGTTTCTTAGGTTTTGTTGTAACCGGTACCTCTACGGTGGTAGGCTCTTCAGTTTCTATTTCGTATCTAGTAATATAGCATGTGTAGGGTTATCTTGGTGGGGTAACTATAGGCATAGTTACTTTGTTATCAACCACTCTTCCGCGGAGAGTGGTGATGGCCTTTAGCTCACCTACATTTTCATATTCACTACTAGTATTATCGGTTACCTCAAAGGCTGTATTTGTTATTTTAGGATTAGGTATTTCGTGACACGGCAACACACCTTTGGGTTGGGCTTTATCTTGAGCCAACCGCTTTTGGTTAAATTATTAACTGATTGTAGAAGCCGCTGGTTAGATTCAGCCATGGTTTGGAAAAGTTTTTGCTCACTTGTATGAAGGTGTCAAGACGATCCGGTTGTGTGGGTGTAGTAGTCACGGGTGGTGTGACCGAACTAGTTCACGGAATTATTTATGGGTGGATTTTGATAGTTATTATTTACCTAACGATACCTCTATTAGCATTATAATTATTATAACTACCTTGACTTTGTGCTTGACCTTGTCGAGGTTGCACTTGGTTGTTATAATTATTAAAATTCCCGACCACCCTTGTCGTAGTGGGGCTTGGTTAAAGCCGCGTGCGTAGCCTAACATATTGATTATTGTACCCTTGAGGTGTGACGTTTTGGTTATTTCTCCAACCGGTTAGGATTTTGTCTCCAAGGGCGTTAGTTCACTATTAATGGAACAAGCCCTGTTCATAGGCTATAGGGACGATGGGAGTCGGGATGCTCGGGGCTCCAAATGAAACTACATGGATTTGAATTTACATTCATGACGGGAATAGGATTTTGTTGAACCGAAATGGCCTCTACCTTTTAGTGAGTGATTCGATTAGAGTTTTTAGCTCGGGATCGTGTTTAATTTCAAACATACCGTGCGTCGTAATCGTATTAGAAGAACTAGCGGAGCGGTGGATATCGTCACTACCCCCCCCTGTTATTTTGCTTTGTTTGGTCCTCTGAAAATTTATAAGCCTCCGGGCTCCTTTGCTTAAGAAACTACCCCATTCATTATGTCAAGGACTTCTTTATGGTGGTGTAGAAGTCCTTTGAAAAAGGCACGAACTAACGGTTCTTTAAAGCTAAGTTATGATGTGGACACTCTATAACGGAGATCGGTGAAAGCGATTCCAAGCCTCAAAATGTTTCATGAGGATTTTGTCGAAAAGAAATGAATCTTGGAAAGCATCTCATCCGTCTTTAGGGGTGGGTAAAAATGTTCCATAAACAAATGAACAAGTTTAGCCCACGAGTCCACAGAATTGGGCACTTGGGCGATTAACCAAGACGCCTTTATCGGCTAAGGTGAAAGGGAATACCCTTAATTTAATTTGTTCCGCACCAACCGTAGGGATGGTGGAATATTGTTAGGACTTGTTCAATCCTACGATAATGCCGATAAGGTTTTTCATGGTCTAATCCATGAAAAAACGGAAAACAAATTAAAAATATTTGGAGGGATTCGAAAATCCCCCGGTCCGCTAGAACGATGCAAGATTTGGGGCTATCGCTCAAGGCTTTGTAGAAGTCAGAGAGAGGCCTCTCTTCTTCGTCGGGCATTGTGTCAGGTGATGTGTGTGAAATAGTAGCTAGAGGTGTAGTGGGTGGTATACTAGATAGACTTGTTTGTTGACGTTGTTGTGTAATTACGTTCGGTGTTTTTGTTCGGCCAGACCTTAATCTCATACAAGGCTAAAACCAAACTTAGTTAAACACATCAACACTCCAAACAATTCTGATATACTAGTATAAACCTCTAACAGGAGAGCGAGGTGTGGAAGAAAGGAATACCTGATTGCGTCCTTGCTTCGCTTATGAATAGCGTCTTGTTTACGCTTGTTCAGTGTATATAGCAAGTTAGAACACTGAAAAATATGAAAGATCAAAGTTCGAATAAAACCTGTCGAAATCCGAAAAATTTTGTTAAGGGCGCGGGTCGCGCTCGCATAGGGCGCGGTCACGCTCAATGTATCTTAGAATTCCAGAGTTTAAGGGCGGGTCGCGCTCCACATGGGGGCGGGTCGCACTCGAGGGCCAGTGAGTTAGGGCGGTCGCTCAAGGGAAGCCTGCCGCTGGCCAATTTCGGCCCGAATTTTTCAACTCTGAAATGGACAACCACAGTATGAATCAAACATGGGTGGGTGGGTGAAATGGGACTTTAAGAACAGTACTAACACTACAAAAACAATACGAAAGTGAAACTAAGACGGCAGCGGCGCCATTTGATAATGGTAAAATGAATAGCTTTACCTACGAAATAAAGCGATGAACTCTAAACGCAAGTAAAACTAAACTAAATTATGATGCCTATATTTATCAAAGATTCTACTCTCAAGTCTATGAGATATAGTGGAGTAGAGTGATTCGTTCCACTCCTAGTCCTTCCGCATGCTGTGTTCTCACGTGTTCGTACTCTCTACTTAAAGTCTAATGAGAGATTTACGAAAAAGGCAACTAGACTATGATGCGACTACCCACGAATTGCAACTAGTCGACGATGGGAATAACTAAGGGAATGCTACGTTGATTTGATGATAAGGAGTTAGAGGGGAATTGATTCCACCTTAACTCGACTTAATCCTATTAACTACAAATCGTCGTAATCCGAATTGAACTGCTTCGCAGAACAATTGGTTCTTCCTAATCCCTAATTACACATGACATTTCTACCAATTAATAACTAGCATGTGAACGATTAAACCCATTCTCATGGTGAACTAAACGTTTCTAGAGTGGAAAGGAAATTACGACGAATCTACGTTAATCGGAATCAAGCTTTCATCAAGGCTTCTCAACCCCCTCTAATGGACGTTTAGCCGAGAATCATTATTCAATCATTTCCGATTACTTTTAAACTAAACATGATATAAAGAATTGAAATTTACTTAATTAAACAATAATGAAATCTAATTTAATGACTCAAATGAAATAAGGACAGGAATTGAAATTAGATCTAGAAATGGAAATGACAAAAATCGAAATTGATAAAAATACTACTTTATTGATCTAATCAAAATGAAGAACAAGATTCAAAGGTTTAATCTAATACAATAATTGAAATGGAACTAAACTTAATTAATCTACATGAAAAACTAGATCTAGAAGCTATTTTAATGGCTACTTTCTATTCTAAGCTACTTTTATTTTCTAACCTAAAAATCTACTATTCTTTACTAAAAAATCTACCATTAACAAAGAGCTAAGCTTTTGTTTTTATACATTCAGATCCAAAAATCGTGCATGGGCTTGGAGTCATGTTTTGGGCCAGAGAATCAGGCCCAAAACCCAAATCTTTCAGTCCAAAAAGGCCTCTTCAGTTGCAGTTGGCTTCAACAGACTTTCCGTCCACTTCTGCTCCTCTGATTGGGTCAAGGCTTAGGCCATTGGAAAGCTCTTTCCGAGCCGGTCGTTTTGACATAAGGTAGGCCCCATTCCGAGGTCTGAGTCCAAAGATATGTCCTTCGGAAGTTCTGCTGACTTTGTGTGTTGTTTCTGCCCGCGTCGACTTTTTAGCTTTTGACCGGGCTTTAGAAAGGCTTTGTCTTCTTGAATCTTGGCCTTTAATCACAGAACTCCTTAGTAACCGACCTTTGCTCCTTTATCTCGCTAAAGTGGCACATTTCTGCACATAATGGACTTTGAAGCCTGAAATGCATAAAAACACGTGTCGGTGTTAACTCTTAATTATTACTCACATAATTGGTCTAAAAGTATGACTGTTAAAGGGTTAAAACTACAGTTTTGGGCTTTTATCACGGGGATAGGCTTTTGTTGTACAGAAATGGCCTCTACCTTTTTTGTGAGGGATTCAATTAGAGTTTTAAGCTCGAGGATCCGATTTAACCTCAAACATACTAGTAGCCTTAACTTGTTGAAGAAGAACTAGCGGAGCCGAGTAATCGTCACTACTACCAATTATTATTACGCTTAGTCTGATCTTCCAAAAATTTATATGCCTCTGAGGCTCCTTTACTTAGGAAACTACCCCCATTCATTATGTCTAGGACTTCTTTATGGTGGTGTAGAAGTCCTTTGAAAAAGGCACGAACTAACATGTCTTTTGCTAGGTGATGGTGTGGACACTCTATAAGGAGATCGGTGAAACGATTCCAAGCCTCTGAAAATGATTCATGAGGATTCTGTCGAAAGAAGTGAATCTTGGAAAGCATTTCATCCGTCTTTAGGGGTGGGTAAAAATGTTCCATAAACAAATTTGAACAAGTTTGGCCCACGAGTCCACATTGAATTAAGCGCTTTGGCGCTAACCAAGACGCCCTTATCAACTAAGGTGAAAGGGAATACCCTCAATTTAATTTGTTCCGCACCAACCGTAGGGATGGTGGAATGTTGTAAGGACTTGTTCAATCCTACGCGTAATGCCGATAAGGTTTTTCATGGTCTAAACCATGAAAAACGGGTAATAAATTAAATATATTTGGGGGGATGCGAAAATCCCCCACTGGGTCTGCTAGAACGATGCAAGATTTAGGGCTATCGCTCAAGGCTTTATAAAAGTCAGAGAGAGGAGTCTCTCTTTCTTCAGCCATAATATCAGGTGGTGTGTGTGAAATAGCAGCTAGAGGTGTAGTGGGTGGGAAACTAGATAGACTTGTTTGTTAACGTTGCCGTGTAATTACGTTAGTTGTTTTTCTTCGACCAGACCTTAATCTCATGCAAGACTAAGTCGAACTTAACTAAACATGCAACACTCCAAACAATTTCGATATACTAGTAGAAACCTCTAACTGGAGATGCGAGGTGTGGAAGAAAGGAATACTTGATTGCGTCCTTGCTTCGCTTATGAATAGCGTCTTGTTTACGCGTTTTTCAGTATATAACAAGTTAAAACACTGAAAAACTTGAAAAATCAAAATTAAAACAAACCTCGCGTGGAAATCCGCAAATTTCGGCTTTAGGGCGGGCGCTTTTGAAGCCGGTCGCACTCCGTGTCGATAAAGGGAGCGAATCGCGCTTTGGTATGGTGGGTCGCTCGAGGTCCATGAATCGAGGGCGGTCGCTACTGGGTATGAGGGCTGGTGGTCGCTTTCGGGGTCCGAGTATAGAGCAGCAGCGCTCCTTATAAGCGGTCGCTCGGTGTATATTTTTGCGGAACTTTTTCAACGCTGAAATGGACAACCACAGTATGAATCAAACAAGGGTGGGTGGGTTTAATGGGACTTAAAAATGACTAATTCTACTATGAAAACAATGCTAAAGTGCAACTAAGATGGCAGCGACGCCATTTGATAAACATAAAATGAATAGCTTACCTACGAAATGAACGATGAAATCAAAACGTAAGTAAACTAAACTATTTATGATGCTATGTTATTTATCAAAGTTTCTACTCTCAAATCTATCGCAATAGAGTGGAGTAGGAAGTTCGTTCCACTCCTAGTGCTCTAGCATGGAATTGTTTTCTAATCTAATTAATCAGTCCTAAGTCAATGAGAGCTTTACGAAGGGTGTTAAACTACGATGCAATGTGAAAAACAATATGTTGAATTTAACTACGAATACTATGGAAATATGATTGTGCTTGAATCTAGATAAAGGATTAGAGGGGAATTGAATCCACCTCGAATCCAACTTAATAACCTAGCATAGATTGTTGTATCTCGATTCTTACGTTCTTACGGCAAGAGTTTCGAGTTCTAATCCCTAGTGTTCATGGCATGTCTACCAAGTACTAACTAGCATGTGAGATCGTCCACCCATTCTCATGCCGAATCACGACTTTCTAGAGTGGAATAGATTCTACAATGCTTCTACACTATACAACTAAGTTTTCATCAAAGCTTAATCAACCCCTCTAATGGAGGTTTTAGCCTTGATTCATCAAACTAACATTTCCCATTGAATCTAAACTAAACATAATGTAAACATAATCTAAACTAAACATTGGGTCAAGGCTTAGACCATTGGAAAGCTCTTTCCGAGCCGGTCGTTTTGACATAAGATAGGCCCCATTCCGAGGTCTGAGTCCAAAGATATGTCCTTCGGAAGTTCTGCTGACTTTGTGTGCTGTTTCTGCCCGCATCGACTTTTCAGCTTTTGACCAGGCTTTAGAAAGGCTTTGTCTTCTTGAATCTTGGCCTTTAATCACAGAACTCCTTAGCAACCGACCTTTGCTTCTTTATCTCACTAAAGTGGCACATTTCTGCACATAATGGACTTTGAAGCCTGAAATGCATAAAAACACGTGATCAGTATTAACTCTTAATTATTACTCACATAATTGGTCTAAAAGTATGATGGTTAAGGGGTTAAAACTACAGTTTTGGGCTCTTATCACATACCCTCGTGAAGGAAAGCATCATCTTCTCTTCCGTATTTTTGTCCATAAATAATGGCTTACCAATTGTATTTGCAATCTTACTTAGTCCCTTTGCATTCCATATTTGCTTAGGGACTTTGTGAAATTTGACCCACAAAGGAACATTTTTTTATGGAGCCCCTGCTATCCTTAATTTCCCTTGTCCACTTTCTGATGATGAAGAGTTTCCCCATCATATAGAAAGATCCCTCATCCAACACATAATCCCTATCTTCTACATTGTGAAACCCAAAATAAAATATGTCTCCATCTAATGAGATGCATGTCAAGCTGGCCTTTTAGACTCCATTTCTTCTCCACTTGGGTCTTCACGATGGAGTATGGGAGTTTTTTGTCAAGGAAAAAGCCTACAACTTTGTCCTCCCATTATTTTGCACCATGTTCTAGAATTTCTTCCTTAATCAATCTCAAGTACTTCATCATTAAAAATTGGTTCAATATAAGCCAATTTTCCTTTCCTAGTAGATGGGGGTTTTGTCTTGAGTAAAGAGCACTAAGTTCTAACATTTTTGGGGGATTCCTGAGAACCGGCAGTTGCAGTGGGAGGTTGTTCTTCCATTAGCAGATTTGCTAGCAAGGCCGACGGTTCTTCAATGATTTGCAAAGATTCATCAAGGCGGCCATTTGGGAAGGTGAGGTTTGGAGTTTGGTTTGAGGAGAAGTTAGGATCAGGGTTTAAGATGGTCTCTGGTGTTAAGGGGATGGGTGGCGGGGTGGGATTGGTAATAGATAATGATGAAGTGAAGGCGTGTGAGAGAGAGGGGTGGAGGGGTTGGCGGCCATAGGCCGGAGGAGAGAGGTAATCAAATTTCTAGAAAAGGAAAAGGGGAGGGAGGGAGGAAAACAGTCTCTATTAGTTTGTCTACTAGATTTTGAACCCGGGATCTTTTAGATATATTTCATTCTTTTATGATGTAAAAGAAATACTTTATTACATAGTTTTTACAAGGAGTGACTCTCAAGGACAAAAATGTTGAAAAAGTAACTCTCAAGGACACCTTTTTATTTTTGTAACTCAGAAGGACCGGGTAAATGAAAGGTCAAGTATACCCTTGACACAAAATAAAAAACGGATCGGGTAGATGAATTGTCAAGTATACCCCTGACGCAAAATAATTAACGTTCCGGCCAAAACGAAACGACCCAGTGTATTACCCAAGAACATTGAATGTTCATAGTCCTTAGGTATGAACATTGAATGTTCATAGTCCATACATAAGCATTCAATGTTTATAGTCCTTGGGTATGGACATTGATTGGGTATGAACATTCAATGTTTATAGTCCTTGGGTATGAACATTCAATGTTCATAGTCCTTTGGGTATAAACATTCAATGTCCATACATGAACATTCAATGTTTATAGTCCTTGGGTATGAACATTGAATGTTCATAGTCCTTGGGGTATGAACATTCGATGTTCATAGTCCTTGGATATGAACATTGAATGTTCATAGTCCTTTGGGTATGAACATTGATTGGATATGAACATTCAATGTTCATAGTCCTTTGGGTATGAACATTCGATGTTCATAGTCTTTGGTCCTTTGGGTATGAACATTAAATGTTCATAGTCTTTGGATATGAACATTGATTGGGTATGAACATTCAATGTTCATAGTCTTTTAGGTATGAACATTCAATGTTCATACATCAATATATTGTATAAGGTATATTCACCTATTTGGATATGAACAATCATTGTTCATACACCAGCAGAAAGTATGAACCCTCATTGTTTATAGTAAAATGACAGAAAGGGTAAAATCAGAAAATATTTATTTTAAATTCGGGCTATTTGTCCTTAAAGGTTATTTTTACGGAAGGGTATAATTGGCATTTTAAAAAATGTAAAAAGACAAGACCAATTTATTTTGTCCTTGAGAGTTACTAATTTTGGAAATAGTGGAGTCGTGAGTTACTTTTCTCTAAAATTTGTCCTTGTGGGTTACTCACAAAAAACCGTGTCCTATAGATTTCTTGTAGTTTTTATATTTCAAAAATTTATGGTCTAATTCAAGCACAAAATGTGTATGATTTTTTCACGTAAGACCTAAGCAGTTAATATCGGATTAAATCACCGATTAATTGGTGATTAATCGCGTATCGGTACTGGAGCGATAATATTTTGACCGGTTTCTCAGTTATTACTCACTTAACGATATATTCGTCCATATCAACCGAGATAACCGATTTCTCGGGCGAATTAGTAAAAAAATCTCGCCGATTTTATTGAAACCAATAATGAAGAGAAAAAAAAATGTAATCAAAGTAATAGAGTATCAAACACTTCCGATTACAGACTTGTTTCTACCAAAAAATAAGATTCCAGAGCTGGTGTTTTCCACAATTTTCTTCTCCCCTCTTCAACTATGAAGTGAATGACTTAAGACAAGAGGCTGGTTTGAGGACTGAGAAATAGGTAAGAGAGAGGATAGAAAATAGGTTGCACATTGTGAGAATTGGGAGAAGAAATAAGGTAAGGCTGAGTCCAATGGCTCCCTATCCCTTTAAAAGTAGTGTTAAAGTCAATAAAGTAGAGCTAAAGTCAACAAAATAGAGCTAAAGTCAACATATTTTACTCTCTATCATTATTTTTCTATGTATCTATACAAAGGATTTTACTCTCTATCTCAATTTTACTCTCTATATATAGAGAGTAAAATAGAGATAGAGAGTAGAATCCTTTGTATATATAAAGAGGAAATTAATGATAGAGAGTAAAATCTGTTGACTTTAGCTCTACTTTTAAAGGGATAGGGAGCCATTGGACTAAGCCTAAGAGGAGAAAGGTGTGAATTCCAAAACCATGCTGAAAAGGTGGACATGTGTTGTTACTTAGTTAGTTGGCAATTTGGCATCCCTTCAACTCAAATTAGAATGGGTGCTGTATTGGGCGCCACTCATATTAGATCGAGCAGCCTCCAACCCAAGCCCAAACAACAAAGCCCAATACACCCCCCCCCCCCCCCACCAAATCGAAACCGGGAAAACCTACCCTTACCGGTTGTCTCTTTCGCCCAAACCCTTCGAAACCCTAACTAAAAAACCCCAAATTCGAATTTCAAATCTCCAACAATTCGAGTGCCCGATTCGAGTTTCTCCAACAAATCTCCAACAATTCGAGTTTGATCCACCATTGATCAAACTCGAGTTTGCAAAGCCTTCGACTGGGTTTGATCCACCATTGATCAAAATCTCCAACACAATCTCTCCACCATTGATCAAAATCTCCAACAATTCGAGTTTGATCCACCATTGATCCACCATTGATCACAGTTTGTATGTGTTTGTCACTGAAAACTAGATTTGAGTTTCTCAATTCGAGTTTCTCAATTCGAGCTTTATCAAAATTGCAAGTTGGAAGAGCGGTGAAAGCTTGAAATTTGCGAGTTCTTCAATTGAAATTCAGGTTGGTTCTTCTTAATTTGCGAGTTTCTCTTATTATGTAATCATATATATGTGATATGATCATGGTTTGTTGTTTTGAAATGTTATATATGGATTATTAATATGACTCTATGACTCTGTCCAAGAAGAGGTAATACAGATGCAAGTGTACTTGTGTTTGAACTGAGTGTTTGATTTGGTTCAGTTATCATTTTGATTTATTTGTGTTTGAACTGAGTGTTAAACTAGTGTTGTTATTTTTAGATGAAGTTTGTGATGAATCTTGTTATATTGGATGAAACTCATTCTAACTGAGTACTTATTGGTCCTGCAGTGATGGTTTGGTTTACCTCATCTTAGAAGTCTACTTATTGCTGGTTACTTTTATGTCTTTTTGATTCAATGCAACTTGAGAGACTTGATTACTTTTGTTTCATTGAAATCCTGGGATTTGTTTGGTTTCAGTTTATTGGAAATTTTAAGTAATATCTAGTTGGTGTGTAGTGTGCATTATCAGTTGATAATCTCCTTGCCATGTTTTCTTTGGTTATATGTACTTTTTTGGAAGACTTAAAAATGGTGATCTTTGAAAATGTAGATTCATCCACCATAGATTCCTATTGAGGAAACTGTCTTACCCATATGCATTGATTTCATGCGCCAGAATCCTTGGCTTGTCATCTGGATAATGTAATTATGATTAGAGTCTCCATTTTGCCACTGCCACAGTGCCACCGAACGTTTTGAATTCGAGTATGTGGGCGTCTTCTTACTTTCGTAGCTACAATTAAGAGTAACAGTTCATTGTTGCATTAGTTAGACTACCTAAGTACCAACATCGTTCTTGGCTGTGTGCATTTAGAGTTTTAGACCAACAAATTCTTGAATTCATGCACTTGCTGTGTTGGGATATTCTATCCCCAATGGAATGCTTATCAGTGTAATTAGGCTAACTAAGTTATTTTTGGTAACTGTGTAACTGTAGCGCGCCTTATTCCTTGAGTAAGAACAAATACTTGGTGTGACATAAGTCACATGATACCTTAGTTTGGGTATGTTCTTGGCTAAATTTGGCTTAGAAACTTTGGTCGCCAGTGTACTTTCAAAAATCCTTGCTCTGTTTCGTGCTATTGACTTTTGTTTTTAGATGGTCAGCCTCTGTTGTAAGAGCAGGGTAAACTGAGCAATGACAAGCAACCAGGTTTTTAAAATGGGTCCTGTATTGGGCGCCACCAAAATTGGATTGGGCAGCCTCCAGCTCAATCCTAAATCGCGAAGCCCAACAAAAAGCCCAGTACACCCCCCACTTCCATCGCGAAACCGGAAAAACCTTCTCTAGCCGGTCATCTCTCTCGCGCACTCGGCCTTCGAACCCTAACCAAAAACGAATTAAAATCGCCCAATCCAATTAGAATCGCCCAATCCGAAAACCATTCCAATTCTCGCCCAATTCAATTAGAATCGATACAATTGTAATTGAGAATCGCACAATCAAATTGAAAATCGCCCAATCAAATTGAGCCATCGAGTTTTTCTTTGCTGAATCAAGTTGTAGTCCATTGTAATTGATGAGCATTGTCTATGAGTGTTGTTAGAAACACAGCTTGACTTATAGGTTTACCATTATTTACCATGTCTCCTTAGCAGATCTCCTATTTAGCTTGAAGTTCTTTATTAATTGTTTATAGTTGTAGTGCAAGTATGAAGCACATCAAAGCGTGTAGTCATGACTTATGAAGCACAGGCCATAAACTAGGATGGCTGAGTGTTTTTTCTAACTCCAAATGGCAGCAAAGTTAGGAACTTCCCCTGTGAGAGTATTGAATGAGAGATCAAGTGTAGCATTTGAAAGTATTGAATGAGAGATCAAGAAACTTTCTTGGTGCAATACCAGGGCCAGGGTGCGTCATAGGTTCCCAACGACTTTAGGATAGGTCTTGGACATAGCTCAGTTGGAGCCTAACTACTTGGATATGTTGGGGGTAGCGAGGTTTCCTAAGACAAAGTTCTAGCGTTTCACGCTATGCATATTGGCTTGTTCTTTGTGCCATCAATATATTGCTTGTCTGAACTCCTTATATAGGTGGAAAACTATTTCCACTATAAACTTAAAGGGAACACTAGAAATTCTTCTCCAGAGACTGAGTATAGGAACTAGTCTTGGTCACATCCGTGACACCGTAGCTCAAATGACTGAAAAATTCATTGCTTTGAGTTCAACAGACTCTAGACTGCCTAAAGTATTCAAATTGCACCAGCTGACTCTTGAAGGCTTTATTTTTTCTGGCATAATCCTTCTTCGGAGATGATTCTCATCAATCTTTTCTTTGTGATATTTGTAGTCGGTGGGGAGCTTTAACTCACGTTAAACTCACGTTTAGCGAGTCTATACTTAGTAAGAACAAGGCTCATAATATTTTGTGTAAACTTACGAGTTCTTGTCGACAAAAAGGAAATAAGTAGCAAAGAGAAGATATACTATGTCAAACTGTACTTTAGAAAATTTATTTTCTCGTAAACTTGTCAGTTGGATAGTAAAGTGAAAGAGGTCATTTGCTAGTGTAGCAAATATCATTATAAAGTAACAAAGAAGTAAAATTTTATTTTTCTCTTGTTTGGCACCGACTAGTTTAGTTATATAAAAAGCATCATGTACTAAGTTGGCATCGAAGAAGGTCAAACCAAGGTGATAGTTCAAGTGAAATTTGAAAACCGAAGACATTATTTTGAGCAAAAAAAAAATTTTTTTGTTGTTAGTTATCTCCTATGATCTATTTGCTTGTTATAATCATGTCATTTCATTTCGCATATCCGTAAAGTGTTTTGGATGTGTTAGGAGTGTCAATTTGAACTATCCATTTGGCGCCGATGGTATAGAACTTCATTTGAACTATCTTTTTTGGTAACCGTGCTTTTGTTCTTCCCCAGTATGTGTTGTGTAAAGTGAGATATTAGTGTCGAAATCATATTGGTGCGAGTGTTGGCGTAAACCACAAAATGTAGGATTCCCAGAATTGACATTATGGATTAAGTAAATCATAAGATATTTGAATTGTATAAAGACATACGGAAATTGGTATTTTTT
Source organism: Coptis chinensis (assembly GCF_015680905.1). Classification (NCBI taxonomy): domain Eukaryota; kingdom Viridiplantae; phylum Streptophyta; class Magnoliopsida; order Ranunculales; family Ranunculaceae; genus Coptis; species Coptis chinensis. The sequence continues at coordinate 68,493,366 of NC_141457.1, read as the reverse complement.
TTACCTTTTCACGTACGTCTCGACAAAGTATATCAGTTTGACATGAAAACTTATAGTATAACTAGAGCTGATTAGTAATTTGTACTGAGTATTCGAAAAGTGATTTTTTTGATAACCCTTTAGAGTAATGTTTATGTTCTTGAGTCTTAACTAATGAGTAATGACCTTGATCACATGCAGCTTTTACGAGTACTTGCATAAGGTCTGGATACAGGGGAACAAAACTGAAGCGGTAAAGCATTATAGGTGAGAAGCTCTTTCTTTGGTTATCAAACTTACTGAATGTATGTTATCAAACTTGTAGTGGTTGTCCTTTCTTAATACTGTTAATATTGTTAACAAGTTACAAGACATATAACTATGGCGTTTTGAAAGAACAAAAACTTCTCTTTTGGAAGTCTATCTTTTCCTTCTACTTGCGACACCTATTATGCGGCTAGAAATTGTATTGTGGGTTAAATATTTTATAGGGTGTTATGTACATATGGTTGTTGGAAGGATGTCATTATTGATTTCCAGGTTATGACATGTTTAAGTATACGAAATGTTGACTAAACAAAGGAAACTCTGCCCAAAATTCGATAGAATTTGGATAGTGTAACGCCTCATTCTATTTCTTCATATATACTTGGAGTTACCATAGCAAGCTTATAAGTATATTAGTTTTACGACTGGGATGATCTCTTTTTTCTAGTGGTTTTCTTTGTACATTGTTTATTTAAATATGGTTTACTAATACTTGTTTTATTTTTCTTTGTAGCGATGGGTCCTCGATCAAAGAATGTGAAGAATGTAGCGAAAACTACATTCAATGGTGTTAAGAAATTGTTTGGTGGCGGTTCCTCTAGCGGTGACGCAGTTGGAAGAAAAAGACATAGGGCAGACGGCTTAACGGCATCAGCGCGTAGAGGGGACCATTTGGAAAAAGAGGTTCCTGAGGTTGATTAATTCGTTTAGTGAAGATAGTGTAGATAGTGTAGATAGTGATACTAATGTAGGTTTAGATGTAAATATGGACAAAGGGAAGAGTATAGTAGAAGAGGAGAGTGAGGAGGAGAGTGAGGAGGAGGATGAGCAGGATGATGATGTTGAAGAATATGTGGTAGAAGACGTAGCACCAGTGGAAGAAGCACCTCCGGTATTGGATTTCGTAAGAAAATCCAATGATGATTTGGAGTTTCAAAGAGGTGTGTATGGGGAGGCCCGTATGAGTCGAGTTGTTGTATGACTATAGCGGTGCATGTCGCTTCGCGATGTTTGGGAGAGAAGGGTAATATTTTGTTTTTCTTGTGTACTTTGATTTTCTTTTACAAAATCTTTTGTTTTTCGCTCATATATATCTAATGCGTGCTTTCGGTTGTTTCGAAGGATCGCGGGCGGCGTTGAAGTGTGTTTCACACTTAGCGAAGTTATCCCAATGGAATTTCAAAAATGAATGTGAAAGGTCTCCGAGATTTGCCGTGCAGTTGAGAAGGACTGGGTTGTTTGATCTCGTGGAAGGTTATCACGAGCATATGGATCCACCATTGATCTCTGCGTTTGTGGAGAGATGACATCCGGAGACCAACACCTTCCATATGCCAGTTGGGGAGATGACTGTAACTTTGGACGATGTTGTCCAAATCTGTGGAGTCACAGTTAGAGGAAGAAGCGGTGCAAGGGGACGAGTGAAATTTGAACTTACAACAATCGATAAAATCTCTTACATCTTGGTCTGGGGCTCCCTATTGATTTGATTAGGGCGGAGATGGAAGCTAGCAGGTTCACTTCAAAAGTAAGGCTAGAATTCATCCGGAAGCATTTTGCGAACAAGGTTCATGATAGCCCTATATGTGACGCTGCTGGGAATGTGGTAGAGAAGGCCTCGAGTTTCCAGGATGTTCAACGGACTGTTAGAGCTTTTATTCTGTTTTTCTTTGGATGTGCCATTTTTATTAACAAGTCTGGGACTAGAGTGCCTATATGTTATCTGAGGCCGTTGTTGAAATTCAGTGAGATAGAAGAGTATGCATGGGGTGCAGCAATTTTGGTGTTTTTATATAGAGGTCTCGGGGCTGCCACATGTGCGAAGGTGAAAGGGGTTACAGGCTATATGACTCTTCTACAGGTAAAACTTGAGTATTTTAGAGTTTATTTTTTTTAATGTTGTTAATTTTATTACTCTATCAATATGTTAACTATTTGTGTATATCTAGGCATGGATCTATGAGTACTTTCCGGTATTCATGACAGTCCCAAACTTCAACTATATCTCGTCTCAGCCCCGTGCTCATAGACACATCCCAGTCGCTCCACACTATTACGATACAACGTATGCATTGCAGTTTTATCGAGCGATAATTGATGATTTCAATGAGTTTAATGTAAGTATTAAATTCAATGACAATTTGGTATTTAAGTTTGTTTATATTTTTTTTTTAGTAATTGATCATTAGAGTTGTTAATGACACATTTGATTTTGTTTCAGGTTGTTTGGCATCCCTACAAAAATATCAGAGATACAAACCCGATCGATGACATTGCATTTTTTAAGGGATTGCTATGTTTTTTCAACATTGTCGAGCTTTACACTGTCGCAAGGGTGGTGCATCAGTTGGGTCACGTGTAGCTTGTACCTAAAGATCCTCCAATACCCAATTGGAGAACAAGAACTGTGGCAGGACGCGGGTATGAGGTGAGCTGGACCAATATTGGGCCACTTTTATTTAGAGTAGTCGTGGCGGAATCACGGATCCACTCTCGCAACCGATGACCTATTTCGTCTTATCCATGGGAGTGTCATCAAAACTACATGACTTGGTATGCGAGGAATTCTCATGTAGTTTTGGTGAACCCTGAGCTTCTTCCTATTCATCCCTCCCTGGAGACACTGCCTAACTGTTCACCAATTGTAAGTATTATGATTTTTAATTGAGTTTCTCTAACTGTGATTTTTTGCATTCGATTGGTAACTTATCTTGATTTTCCTTTTTTCGACAGAACGACGTCATCGATGAAACCAGTCGTTTGCTAGAGAGAGGTCTGCAATTGGCTGGGAATGATATGCTAGAGGAAGCAAGGTCCTCCTTCGAACAGGCATACAACTTGACTAGGTGCAAGTACATTGGTGGGCGCTATAGTTGATTTGTTTTAGTTTAAGGTTTGTAACTTTGTAATTTAGTTTGATGGATGTAATTTGTTTCAGTTTAGGGTTTGTAATTTTGTTAACTTCGAATGAATTGATGGATATGATGTTTGCATGAATGTTGGATGTTTGAATGGATGAATGATGTTTAATGTTTGAATGGAATTTAATGAATATGAATGGATGAATTTGATGAATGAGAGTGTTTGATATCTGATGTTTGAATGGAAAAGTGGAATTTGATGAATATGGATGGATGAATTTGATGAATAAGAGTGTTTGATATTTGATGTTTGAATGGAAAAGTGGAATTTGATGAATATGAAAGTGTTGTAAAAACAAAATGAATTTTGAATTTTTTTTTTCCAAACGACCCAGCCGCATCGTTTGGCATAAAGGCCAAACGACCTCAGTAGATTGTTTTTCCTTTATACCAAACGACCTCGGCAGATCGTTCTCTTTTAATCTCAAACGACCCACCCACATCGTTTGTCCTTTATACCAAACGACATGGCCACATCGTTTGGTCTAAAGGCCAAACGACATAACCACATCGTTTGGTCTAAAGGCCAAACGACATGACCACATCGTTTGGTCTAAAGGCCAAACGACTTGTTCATGTCGTTTTTCTTTAATCCCAAACGATGTGGCTTGGTCGTTTGGGATTAAAGCCAAACGACTTGACCGTGTAGTTTCGGTCATTATTGACAACATACGAACATTATTTCAAATCACTCGATTGCCGTCCGAATCAACTAGTCGATCATTCGATTGCCATCCGAATCAACTTAGTCGATCATTCGATTTCAAAATCACTCGATTGATGTCCGAATCAACTTAGTCGATCGCTCTATTTCCAAATCACTCGATTGCCGTCCGAATCAACTTAATCGATCACTCGATTTCCAAATCAAATCAAATAAAAGCCCTAACATTATTTCCAAATAACATAAAAATAAAATCAAATTACACTTGTTCCAAATTACATCAAAATATCAAATTACATCAATATATCACTTAGTCGATCGCTCGATTTCAAAATCACTCGATTACCGTCCGAATCAACTTAGTCGATTACTTGATTTCCAAATCAAATCAAATAAAAGCCCTAACATTGATAACATAAAAATCAAATCAAATTACACTTGTTCCAAATTACATCAAAATACAAATTACATCAAAATATCATATCGACAACATACAAACAACTTAGTCGATAACATGTACTGTTGGGTCTTCAACGAGCTCCTTTTCCCATATTAAATTGGGAATATTCAATGCCATAAATTGCAATTGCCTTCTTTGTCAAGGCCAAATTCCAACTTTCAAAGAATATCATATCGAGCTCTAAGCCATTGGTACATTGAGGAACCGGACAATCTTCAACAAGTTTAACATTGACAAAATGATTTCCACCAACATGTGCGCTACCCCAACACTTGGGTCACTCTCTCGAGGATTTGCTTGGGTTCTCAGTGCATGAGAAGGAAGCAGCGACGAGCTCCTAAATGCATAAGGACAACATTAAATCTTGAAGCAAATAAGTATCTAGCAAAAGGCATGCTCATCCACTTATTTAAGGGTGCGTAACCTTCTTCATGTAGGATTTCCTTCATCGAATAAAAAACCTCACTTTGATTGTACAAAGTACAATAAAGGGGGAGGTTGTCAGTAAGCTCTTCGTACAACTCCCTTCTCATCTGTGGCCATTCTTCTTGACTTCTTCCTAATGCAATGCAGAAAGCTCTATAACAGTAGTTGCCATCGCCAACAGGGTCATGGACTCTAACAATGTATTTATGCATTTCTTCAGGAATATCCAACCCGTAATCCTTAGGACCCTCGTCTTTCCAAAGTCTAAGCCATCTCTCACATTTCGTGGTGTGACCGCTTTTTTTTGGAGAAGGCTTATTTCGTGGTGTGGTTGTTTTGGTGTTTTGGGAGAAGGTTTATTTCTTGGTGTGGTTGTTTTGGTGTTTTTGGAGAAGGCTTATTTGTTGGTGTGGTGTGGATGTTTTGGGTTGGTAGTTTTGGAGAAGACTTCTTTCTTGGTGTAGTGTGGGTGTTTTGGGTGGGCGAGTAGTGTTTTGGTTGTGGACGAGACCCACTCTTCATGGTCACGTTGAGAATGTTCAAAATGAGATGGATCTCGCGTTGAAGAGTTATCATCTCCGGTTTGAAGCTTTTACTGCTTCGCAGCTACCTTTCGGCCGACCTTTGGTTTTGCTTCCTCACAAAGGCGATTACTAGCCATGTACTTTTACGGTGCGGCAATCTCCATAAGCTTCCTAATCATAACCCTCTGCTCTTCTTCAGAAACCATTGCAAACCTATTCATGAACAAGTCCATCGAAGGTGCAACATCGGGACCAACACCCACTGACACATTGGGAGAAGCAGACAATGTTTTCCAAAAGGGGTCGATAGCGATCAAAGGGATGGACCACTCTTGCTCTTCAAACTCAATTAATTCATGAGCACATGGCAGTCCATGGCTCGTACGCAAATAACACCAACACCTTATCTCTCCATCTTTAACACGCTTTACGCGGGTATCTATTTCTTCAAATAACAAGTCTAAACACTTGCGTGAGACAAGGCCTCTGAGTTCACGAAACAAAGGAATCCGGTGGTGGTGCTGAGTTACAATCATACTTCTCTCGAAGGTAGCTCTAATCTCGGACATCTGGATCTCTAGAATCGGATGGATTAAGCTAAACATACTCAAAAAATCATGATAGTTTGCATTTCCTAGTACACGCTTCACCTGAGCATGAGACCCTTCAACTCTATTGGTCGTTGTACTTCCAAAGTGAATGTGTTGGTCAGTCCAACAACATACAAATCAATCCCTGTGAGGAAACCAAGTCTCTCGCAAATAACAAATAAAATTGGAGTACTCAACCCTGTAATATTTTTCCAAAGCATCCCATCTATGCTGGAAAATAACCTCTGTCTTCGATTTGACTCTGATGTTCCACGAGAACTGCCTTCTACAAAGTTACGTAGTTGGAAAAATATCGTAACATTTTGAAAGGACGCACGTAGCGATATGTCATCTACATAGATGCTTGTGTGCGTTAGGGAAAACTCTGTCAGCGGCACTCATCAGGGCTAAGTCCCTGTCAGACACGATCACAGATGGGCTTATGTCACCAAGCAAGCCACTAAAATGATGCAGGGCCCACTCATAGTCGACTGTTGTTTTAGGACCGGCAAAGACTGACACACGGTGAAAGATTTCCACGTTGAAGTCACCCCAACAAACTGTACGAAAGGCCACCGATACCTGTTAGTTTTGTAGGTAGCGTCTAACATGAAAACTGTTGGAAAAGTCCGAGCCAACTTAACACCTTCTGGATGGGCCCATAACAATCCCGTTATCTCATCGGTATTCTCATCCTGTCTCAACTCCTCAAAATAATGTTCTTTTGCTAACAACTCACGCAATCTTTGCAATTGTGTGAGACCGTTCATATCCAATTTTCTCACCTTCTGCCTTGCAGTGTAGACTTGGGATATACTAGAGATGTTATCATGATACCTATTCTTGATGGAATCCAATATTTGTTTAGGTTTTATTCCACACTTACTCATCTCCTCGACAAATACCGAACTCGAACGGTTAGTCGAGTAGCAAATGCATGTCCTTCAAGGGTCTTCGCCAATGGATGGTTGTGAACACCATTAAGAACGACAATTTTCCAACTATCGACAGTGCCGCGTTGGAAAACACCTTTTAACTTAAATGGACATCCCGATTTCTTGGTTCCTGACCTTCTCTTATTAGCCCTCTCTTCGCCTTCCTTCTTGTGTGACCGATACACACCCGAGCACTCGCAAGCCAAATTCAATCTTGCTACTCGGTTTCCTTTGGCACACTCCGACTTTTCAATGACCACAACAACATTAACTTGTCTTCCTCTAGCGGTTGCCCAACCAATTGCCTCGCTACGTGTATGAAAGACTTAAACACATAAAAAACAACAACTATTATTAATACACTAATAAAATTATATTTAGAAATTTTTTTAAAAAAAATGAAATCAATGCCTACTCAATCATACCTCTTCCGTAGTAAAAATTTCTGTTGTATCACTTAAAATCGGTTGACAATCCACATCATTCGAGTTTGCAGAGGATCGATTCCCGGATAGCGGCAAAGAATTCTACATATAGAAGAATAAAACAAGAGTCTCAAACAATTTGCATTTAGTTTCAAAGTCACAAAAAAAAAAAAAAAAAAAAAAAAAAAAACTTTTAATTAAATTTAGTCCAAACGACCCAGCCATGTAGTTTCATAGAGGGTCCAAACGACCCGGCCATGTAGTTCTATAGTGTCCCCAAATGACCTGGAGAAGTCGTTCTATAGTTTTACCAAACGACCCAGCCATGTAGTCCTATAGTGTAATCAAACGACCCGGACATGTCGTTCTGTAGTGTTCTCAAACTACACTGCCATGTCGTTCTGTAGTGTTTTCAAACTACATGACCATGTCGTTTGATAGTGTTCCCAAACGACCCAGCCATGTCGTTTGGGCTCGGGTTTTGCATTCATTCATTTTGCATCCATTCATTCATTCATTCAATCAATCAAGTGTTTTGTATTCATTTTAATCAAGTGTTACCTCATTATTTAGGTTTGCACTTTGTCGTCGACGATTTCTCGGCATTTCATTTGCTCGACTTGTCGCATCTTCAAATTCTTCACCTTGACCTTCAACATTTTGTTCCACTTCTTCACTTTCAACATATCTTCTATTTTCTCCTTCTCTAATTTGTTGTTCTTCTCTAATTTGTTGTTGTACCTTAAACATTACCTCAAATACTTCTTCTTCATCTTCATGTTCCATTTAGAGAAACTTGAGTATTCTATGTAAACCCTAAACTCTAAATTGAGTGAATGAGTATTCTATATATATTTGAAATTTTGATATATTTCGAATAATTGAGTGAAATATATTTGTAAACCCCCCAAACTAGTTTATTATTTACAATTGAATAAAAAAAATGGAAAATAACAAGTTTAGATATAAAACAAATTATTATTTTAGATTTGGATAATTGAGTGAAATATGTTTGAAATTAAATATTTTTTTATGTCGGTACGAAATTTGTAAACCCTAAACCCTAAACCCAAACCCCAAACCCCCAAACTAGTTTATAATTCAAAATTTGAAAAAGAAAATAAAAAATAATAAGTTTATAAATAAAACAAATTATTATTTTGAATAATTAAGTAAAATATGTTAGCACGAAATTTGTAAACAACTCTAAACCCTAAACCCTAAATCTCAACCTAGTTTATGATTCACAATTTTAAAAATAAAATAAAAAATAACAAGTTTAGATATAAAACAAATTATTATTTCAAATAATTAAGTGAAATATGTTGGTACGAAATTTCTAAACCCTGAACTCTGAACTCCAAACCCCAAACTAGTTTATGATTCACAATTGAAAAAATAATAATAATAACAAGTTTAGATATAAAACAAATTATTATTTTAGATTTTATAGCATGTTTGATTACATGTTTTAACTTTGTTATAAAGATACTATGTCACGAAATTTCTTAACCCTGAACTCTGAACTCCAAACCCCAAACTAGTTTATGATTAACAATTGAAAAAATAATAATAATAACAAGTTTAGATATAAAACAAATTATTATTTTAGATTTTAGCATGTTTGATTATATGTTTTAACTTGGTTATAAATATACTATGTCATAACAGATAAAGAGTGCAGAGTGCATGTAGTTTTATTGATGTAATTGTGTTGTTTCTAACCCAATTTTTTAAATTGGATTTCAATTTTTCTAATTCAATTGAAATCGTTTGAGTGCGTTTGGAATCGTTTGAGTGTGTGTCCACGTCGTTTGAGTGTATACTCAAACTACATGGACAAGTCGTTTGAGTGTTACTCACACTAACACACAAACTACGCGGCCATATCGTTTGAGTGTACACTCAAACTACACGGCCATGTCGTTTGAGTGTATACTCAAACTACATGGACCCGTCGTTTGAGTGTTACTCACACTAACACTCAAACTACATGGCCATATCGTTTGAATGTATACTCAAACGACTTGGTCATTTAGTTTGAGTGTTAGTGTGAGTAACACTCAAACGACTTGGCCATGTAGTTTGAGTGTAACTCAAACTCAAACTAACACTCAAACGACTTGGCCAAGTCGACCATGTCGTTTGAGTGTAAACAGAAACGACCCGGAGGGTTCGTTTTGGCGATACCGGTTGAATTAGTTGCTGGACTTGGGCTTTGATGGCAAACTTGTAATATGGCAAATTTGTAAAATTTTTTTTTTTTTGAGGGGCTGCCCAATCCAATTTGATGAGTGCCCAATGGAATCACCATTAGAATTCGACCCTTTACATGATTTTGACTTGACACGTTGAGACCTTGTAGGCTTTTGACCGTTTAGATCTAGACCATCTTATGTGGGTTCTCCACTTGATTGAAAAATGTGTATAATAAACTTTTAATTCCCATCACTCGACCCATTTGTCATTGGGTGCGACTACAACACATGACACAGCACATAATTTTTTTACGAAGTTATCTCTTATTGGCTGGATTCGAATGACGTGGCACAAAATAAAAAAAATGAAATAACACTGTGAGAAAAAAATTTCGAAAAAAAAAGAAAAAAACTGCGAGACTCTTCTCTTCTCGTTTATCTCTCAAATTTCAAACCCAAAAATAACATGTAAGAAATCAAAAATTGAAATAATCTAAAAATGAAACCCAAAATTTCCACCCCAAAATCAAACCAAGCTAAGTTGACACCAAGCGAAACCCATCTCCCATTCGATGTTCCCCGTCTTCAAAACGAGTCAAATGTGATAAAGATCAAGTCTTTGGACTCTCAAAGACGTGTCACCAGGTAAATTGATTTGTTGAGGTTTCGTTTTTTAATTTGATCTAATTGATTGATTGGTTGATGTAGTGTCGACAAAGAACATCCCGTTTGTTGGCTAACTGTAAGAACCAGAGAAATAATAAGAACATCCCGTTAGTGAACAACATATTGCGACATCCACTAGAGGAATTCACCAACTTGAACAGGTATTTGAAGTTCTAAATTCGTTTGTTATCAATAAACCTTCGCATGTGGCAAAGTTTTTAATACAAACATATATGTAACTATTATTTTTTTTTGTTATTATACAGGGGACTTTTGAACATTTTTTCTTGAGGCCTCAACAACCTCATGGAATTGCAAGCATTGATCTCAATAATATGTTGCAGGTGATTATATTAGTATTCTACAGTAAAACTTGTTCACAGTATAAGTCTACTTACGCCATGTTTTTTTTTCGTCTTTTCAGGATTCATTGTTGTGACTTTATAATTAGCATTCACTTGACTTAAAACCAGAAGAATCAATTTTTTTTTTGTTTGGTATGTGTTTTTTTTCTATTACCACAATTAAGGGTGGAATTCGAGCCGAGCGGCTCGGGATCACTCGAGCTCGCTCGTTTAACTATATGAGTCGAGCTCGGGCTCAAATTAAAACTCGTGTAACAAATGAGCTTGATGAAGCTCGGCTCGTTTAGCTCAAATAGCATATTTATAGTGTAAAATAACCGAGCCACTCGGGCTCAGCTCGTTTAAGCTCGGCTCGAGCTCGCTCGTTTAACTATATGAGCCGAGCTTGAGCTCAATTTAAAGCTTGTGTAATTAACGAGCCGAGCTTGAGCATGGTAAAGCTCGACTCGTTGAGCTCAAATTCCACCCTTAACCGCAATAGCTAGTGTAATCTGGTGTATCTATGATGCTGATTCTATTATTTTCATGTGTAGGTGCGCTTTGTAAATGGCGGAAATAGCTTGGAATTTTGGCGAAAAAGACAACCGAATTCGTCTTGGATCAAAATATAACATTTTGTTCATAGGTTTTTTTTTATTTTTGTAAATGGCTGGAAAGGGCTAACTGCACTCATGACAATTTTTGTTTCATAGTTGATGTTGTCTGAGTATAATTTTTGTAATAATGTGTGCTAAAAATGAGTCAGTTCCCCACACCAACTCCAATTCCAACAGCGTCAGTTCTAGTTGCAGAGAGGGAATTCTTTGGACTTGCAATATCAGACTTTCCACTGACTACGTTAGATGTAACATTTCAATCCTACCTCACCGATAAAAAAAAATCCTGCCTCAACTGAAAAAAGAGAGCCAATATAACTTCAAAGAATCCGAAGTAGGAAGGAGCTGAATACATTGGAATTGTCTACATCATTGCATCAGTAATGAGTAATGATTGAATGCCAGTGCAGTAAATGAGTGTCCCATGTAAAGGATAACAGTATAACCATTAAAGTCACAAGGCTATGGACGATGGCATATATATGCAAGCTATCTTCAACAATTATTTTTCTAGTTTAACTAACCATGCAAAGGCAGAGTTTGTGAAAAAGAAACCCTCCGGAAGAAGAAATGAAGACTGCCCTATAAGATTGCTCATTTTTCCTACAATGTTAGTTTCCGACATTTCTCTGAGAAGTCAGAACTTAAGCCCAGCAGAAAACCACCATATTACACGTACTGTCCATTTCAACCACACTGCACGTACTGTCCATTTCACACACCCCTGAACTCCTATACTCCTTGTGCTGAAATTGAATGTTTTAAGTATATATCCAAAGATAATGGATGAAAGTGGAAATCAGACTATAAGGAGTATAAGGGGATTCTTTTTGAAAGGCTGCCTAACTGCAAGTTTGAAAGGCCTTGCCTAAGGAGCAACTCCAATTCTTTGTGTTGTCAGAGTTGTAGAGAAACACAATGTGAATAATGTGTGCTAAAAATGAGTCAGTTCCCCACACCAACTCCAATTCCAACAGCGTCAGTTCTAGTTGCAAAGAGGGAATTCTCTGGACTTGTAGAGAAAACTTATTAATCAAATCAAATCGGAAACACAATGTGAATAATATGTGCTAAAAACGAGTTAAAGAATAGAAAGCTACAAACTATCTTAAGAGCTGCAAGAAACAACCAGGACAAGGAACTAAAAACAACGTATTCACATTAGAATTTAGAAACCATTAAGTGAAAACATAATCCCAAATATTATTAAGTGAAAACCATTAGTTGTGAACTGTTACAAAGATCAGAAATAGGTAACAAACAGAAATAGATCAACTTCTTTCTACTAGTCATATACAAAGATCAGACATAACTCAGCTTGCATAAGTATCCTTAACTCTGACAGAACTTCTATCCCACACCGGAAGAATGTTGCAAAAGGCCCTTCTTTCCCACACTGGAACTTCATCTGAACTGGACGCCATTGAACCTTCAAACAAGTAAAAGATAGAGAGCAAGCTGAAAATAGCAACAACACCACTCCATTGATCTGAAAATGCTCCTAACTCATTGTGCTAGAAAGCTTCACCATTTTAAAGGGTCGAGAAATCCCATGAATCACAAACTTCTTCAACGACAGAATATCCGGTGCAGTAATCTGAACTCCATTGATACCAAGTACCCCCTTAGCATTATACTCCATTGATAGACAGACATAGAAACAAGTTCTCTGTACTCATATCTTTCAGGCAATATATGCAACCTCACTAGTCTCTCCAACATCGGTGAATGCGACTGAGGACATACTAAACCCTCCAGAGTTCTCTCTTACATCGAAGCCCATACTCTCCAACAAGCTTCAGTTCTGCATCCAAACACTCCTCATATGGATGACGGGGCTTCTTAAAGATCTTCCCATCCGAAACCGAAGAAAAGCCAGTGGCCTTTGCAGTATGCACAAGTATTCTAGTAGGTTTTTGTCCTTTCTTCTTCCTATATAAGAAGAAACACATACATTGTCACTACATATTAAAATTTAATTCTGCTTGGGTAAAAAAAAAAAACAAGGACTACTTACATGCAACAACTACAATTACAGATGTCTCTACATTTAGGACATTTCCATTCATTCAACCACACCACTTCTTCTGCTTCCTCTCCATATCTTTAAGACAGAATGTAAATAAATCGAAACAAATCTCGCAACAAGGAAATGAAATTAAAAACAATGAAGTTGGAATCAAACCTATTCAAGCGACATTGTTGGCAATATTTGATACAACAAGACTTCTTATTATTTCTCTAGTTCTTACAGTTAGCCAACAAACGGGATGTTCTTTGTCGACACTACATCAACCAATCAATCAATTAGATCAAATTAAAAAACGAAACCTCAACAAATCAATTTACCTGGTGACACGTCTTTGAGAGTTCAAAGACTTGATCTTTATCACATTTGACTCGTTTTGAAGACGGGGAACATCGAATGGGAGATGGGTTTCGCTTGGTGTCAACTTAGCTGGGTTTGATTTTGGGGTGGAAATTTTGGGTTTCATTTTTAAGTTATTTCAATTTTTGATTTTTGGGTTTGAAATTTGAGAGATAAACGAGAAGAGAAGAGATGACTTCGTAAAAAAATTCTGTGCTGGGTCATGTGTTGTAGTCGCGCCCTTTGTCATTTTGTACTTGGTATTTGCAACATTTACTTGGAATGCGATATATATTAGAATTTATTACCAATGTTTTACTAAATTGATTCTTAATTCTTACTTATTGGACTTAATGTTGTTGCTATTCTATATATCTAATTTTTTATTATATAATTGTATATAATAATATAAAACTGATTAAATCACCGATTAATCGCCTATCGCTTCTAGACCGATTATTTTCGAAAACCAATTTTAACTGCTTAGCGTAAGAGTCCTAAGAGTATAAACAACTAACCCAACCAATGAGGCATGAGGCAGTGACCCACTACTAATTTTACTATAATCACTTGAAGTTTCCAAGTTGAAGTAGAGTTTACAAAAAAAAAACTTTCAAAACAATTATGCTTATTCTTGTGACTTGCATTGCTTGGAAAGATAGTCTGTAGCCAGATATGCCATCCCTCCAAACCCAAAAATATTGCACGTATATATTGTTCCAATTGCAGTTTTTTAGTACTACCAACTTATTTCATATGTTTGAATTGAGACTATTGAGAGTCATACCAGATTCGACTTACATATAAACCGACTTTAATAGTTGGTACTTTAATGGGTTTTGGGCTTGACTATTGATAAGAGCCCAAAACTGTAGTTTTAACCCTTTAATAACATTATATATAGACCAATTATGTTTATAATAAATAAGAGTTAGGACGGTTTACGTACTTTTGTGTATTTCAAGTTTTTGAATCAATTATGTGAAGAAATACGTCACTTTTACAAGAGAAAGGAACAAAAGTTGGCTGCTAAGAAGTTCAATGGTTAAAACCCAAGTTTCAAGGAGAAAAAAGTCTTTTTAAAGCCCAGTCAAAGTTGAAAAGTCAAAGTCAACGCAGGTAGAAATAGAGTATAAAAGTCAACAAAATTTCCAAAGGTTGTATCTTTGGACTCATACCTCGGAATTGGGCCTATTATATGTCAAAACGATCGTCTCGGCAAGAGCTTTCTAATGGTTTAGGCCTTGATCAAATCAAAGGAGTAAAGATGGACGAAAAGGCTATTGCAGTAATTTCTAGCAGAGAAACCTTTTCTGGACTTAAGTAATTAGGTTTTGGGCTTGATTTAGTGGCCCAAAACATGGCTCCAAAGCCCATGCACGAAATTGTAAACCTAGTTCTCTCCTATAAAAAGAGGACTAAGGCAAAACTCAAAAACTCTCACCCATTAGTTAATTAGTCTCTTGTCTCTTAGTTTTTCTTTTAGTAAATCTAGTTTATGTTATTTAGCATAGCCACCATTAATAAGTTCATTATATTCTTTTATCATGTCTTCTTATTCTTATTCTTTTATTTATAATAGTCCCATGATTCATAGCTAAACCTCAATTAGAGGAATTTGATTGAAGCTTTGATGAAGACTTGATGTGTTAGTGTAGAATAATTGCTTTTAAGAGTTTGAATCTAGAGGGTAGTTCATTCACCATGAGAATGAGTTTAAACTTCCTCTCATGCTAATTATTAGTTGGTTAGATATGTCATGAATAATTAAGGATAAAAATACCTAATCTTATTGTTAAACCTTGTGTGAAAACATAAATATTAGGGTTGTAATAAAAATCTATACTATCATGTTAGGGATTAATCAAGGTGGATATCAAATCTCGCTAATTCCTTCTCATATTCAATATTATTATTAAATTGTCATAGTTTAAAATTACAATATATTAAATCATAGTTTTTGCCATATTAGTTATATTAGAATTATTACTCTCATCATGTTTGTGGAATTGTTAATCACTAGTAGAATTATTTACGTTCTAAGCAATTAGGAGTGGAACGAATTCTGACTCAAGTTTATTATATGATAATCGAGAGTAGAAATTTGATCTAAACCTAGAATAATTTAGTTTCCTTATGCCTAGCAAAATCACTATTCGTTAGGGTAGAAACGTATTTTCTTATATTATCAGCTATTGTAATTGGTCCAAACTTAGTTGTTATTAGAGTGAAGAGTACTATACGTGTCTCTTGAGTTAGAGCATGTGTCCTGATGTCTCCTATTTCGACATTTTTTTTCGTGAAACCCGTGTCCAATTTTTTAGTTGAAACTTGAAATTGAGAATGAAGTTATTATTATTTTTTTTTTTTATTTTTTTATTTATTTTTTTTATAAAAAATTAAGCTGAGGTTAGGCAGACCTCCACCTGTATTGATTAACCTTTTCTTACATACATTTGTCCACACGCATCTTCATTTACAATTCTCTGCAATACATAATCTAATGGAGGGACAAAATGAATGGAAAGATTACAACTACCCTGTTTTAGAGATGCTAGATAATCTGCCGCTCTGTTTACTTCTCTGAACACATGCGAGCAAGAGACAAAGCGCAACTTGTCTTTTTTCTGATCAATAGCTTCCAGGATATCCCAGCAATACCAAGGTGGCTTCTCCAGCTTATTGATAGCCTTCACTGCCCTCAAGGAGTCCGTTTCCAACTCTACTTCCTTGTATCCCTCTGACAAGCATCTCTGTAGACAAACATCGATAGCTTTTAGTTCTTGAAAGAGCACCGATTGCATTCCTCCACTTCCACTAAAACAAGCTAGAACACTGCCATCTTGATTCCTTATCATGCCACCGTACCCTGGCCCATTAGAACTCAACGCCCCATCAGCATTTGCCTTTATACGATTTTCAGTTGGAGGAGTCCAGCAACAGTCCGTGTACCTTGAAGCCTTCAGTTGAATGTCTATATTCAGCCGGTGGACAAGGTTCCTAGCTATGATGGACTCTTTAATTTCCGGTTTCAGAACTTGCAAGTAGTTTCGTATCTCACATACCATCTTGTCAAATAGCATCCTAGCTGATTTACAGCTTTGCCGGAATCTTCGAGAGTTTCTTTCCTTCCATATACTATCAACAGCTGCACAAAAGAATACTTTGTAGATTTCCCCCACCTCCGCATTCTTACAGAGTCTTTGGATTGAGGACCATTCTCTGTTAGCTGTTCTATTATCCGTAACTATACCCAGCAAATGCTTGACTCTGGTAATAATCTCCCTCGAGTAAGAGCACTCAAAGAACAAGTGTTCAGAGAACTCTCTGCTGTTACTACAGAGGCAACAGACTGAAGAAGTAATGATTTTTCTTTGTACCAACCTGTCTTGAGTAGGAATGCTATTTGAGAACAATTGCCAGGTAGTGAATGAATGTCTTGGCAGTACCCATTGTCCCCACACCAGTTTATGCCAGCCTTTCTTTTCTCTCCTCGGAGTTAGAGCATCGTAGGCACTATGTGATGTGAAAAGACCACTCTGATGTGGCGTCCATACTATTTTATCAGCTGACAGATGCTGGTTTATCTCCACTTTCCTTATAGTTTCTCTCAGCGACAGAGATTGTAACCTATGAACTTCTCCATTCCACCTCCCATTTTCAATGATGGCACTCAATTTTGTGTCATCAGGAAACTCCCACTCGGCTTTTGCTTCTTCATCTTCTATCAAAGGTGATCGATCACACCATATATCATGCCACAATAGGATGTCATTCCCATTGGCAACGGTGTATTTTATGAATTTTTTGGCCACTGCTCGTGTCTTTAGAATACTGCGCCATGTCCACGAGCAATCTTGTGGCATCTTCATAGTCCAAAAGTGACTTGACTTGATATGTTGCTTCCACATCCAATCAACCCATATGGTGTCTACTTTAGTCACCAATCTAAAGATCAAACCACAATACGCACCAATATTCCATCTATGTAAGTTCATAAATCCTAATCCACCTGCTTCTTTTGGCTGACACACCGTGCTCCAGCTTGCTTGATAATAGCCTTTCTGGGTAGAGCTTCCAGCCCATAAGAACTTGGCACATATCCTTTCTACTTGCTCCAGAACAGTCTTGGGTAAGATGAAAGTTCTAGCCCAAAAGGTATGGAAAGATAACAACACTGATTGGATTAGTTGTACTCTTCCTGAATAAGAAAGCAATCTCGATTTCCAGTTCGTAATCTTGCTAGTTACCTTCTCCACAAGAGGCTGACATTCCCTTATACCTAACCGAGCCGAGATAAGTGGTAAACCAAGATATCTCACTGGTGGTTTAACTAACTCCACCCCCATGATAGAGGCCAAGGATACAGAATCTTGCTCATTTAGCCCTCCAACTAAGAGAGATGTCTTGGCCTTATTGATCTGTAACCCTGTAGCTTTTCCAAACATATCAAGAGATTCCTTGACTGCTTGGACAGAGGATGACTCCCCTTTACAGAACATAAGAACATCGTCAGCAAATGCCAAATGGGACAGCTTCACCTGCTTGCATTTTGAATGATATTGTATGGCTTTTTCCTCGAACTTTTGCTTAAGTATACAACTGAGGATCTCCATGACAAGCACAAAGATATATGGAGATAAGGGATCTCCTTGACGAACTCCTCGTCTTCCAGCAAAAAAGCCTTCTGGTGATCCATTTATCAATACCGAGTAGGAAGGAGTTGATATACACATTTCAATCCATTTACATATGTTAGGAGGGAATCTGAAAATCTTTAACATGGATTTGATAGCCTCCCAACTGATCATGTCATATGCCTTCCTAATGTCCACCTTGATGGTACATCTCGGAGTACCATTCTTCCTTTCATAACCCCTGAGTAGCTCGTGTGAAAGGAGAATGTTATCTTGTATTGATCTGCCAAGAATAAAAGCAGATTGATTAGTCCGCACCAATTCATTGATAACAAGCTTTAGCCTATTTGAAATGACTTTAGAAAGGCATTTGTATGTAGTGTTACACAGTGCTATAGGCCTGAAATCCTCAACCTTTGAGGGATTACTGACTTTTGGTATAAGACATAGAAAAGTCGCATTAACACCTCGAGGAAATCTACAATAAGCAAATGCATTTGAAATTGCAGCAATGAAGTCATGACCAACAATAGATCAGCATCTCTTAAAGAAAAATGGAGTAAAGCCATCTGGTCCCGGTGTTTTGTTATCCTTCATTTCGAAGAGAGTTACTTTGATTTCCTCTGTTGAGATCTCTTTATCAAGAATAAGTTCCATCTGATCAGTTACTTTGCCTCTGACTTGCAAATTATTAAAAAACTCCTCATCATAGATCTCACCCGCATCTGCTCCAAGCAATTCAGTGTAGTAATCCAAGATGGACTTGATAACAGCTGCCTGTCCAGTGATATTTCCGCCTTGTGTATCCTTTAGAGCCCAGATACCTTTTCTCGCTTTCTTTTCTTTAAGAGATTTGAAGAAAAAGGTTGTACACTTATCACCCTCAAGCATCCAATCACTATCTTGCTTTCCCTTGATCTCAGAAAACTCTATTCGTACTAGTTCACTATACCTCTGCAAAGCCTCTTTCTCTTTTCGACCCGGGGAATGGATCCATCGAGCATTATGGATTAGCCTCTCAGATGTCATACAATCTTTCTCTTGCTTGCGTTACCCTTCCATGAATATCAGAGAAGTTACTACTTGCCCATGGCTTAACTCTCACTTTGAGCATTTTCAGTTTTTGCATCAGCACATACATAGGGTTAGCGAGGATCTCAACATTCCAAACTTCCTGCAAAATATTCTGGAACTCCTCTTGTTCTACCCAGTAGTTCTTAAATCGAAAAGGTATAGCCTTGCTACTGAAATCATTCCATTGGAGTAATATAGGTGAATGATCGGATACTCCTTGAGGTAAAAATTCAACCTTAGAATTTGAAAGAACATCATTCCAGTGGCTATTAACTAAGCACCTGTCAATCTTGGACATTATTCTACCTTTTCCTTCCACTTTATTGTTCCATGTGTGGAAGAATCCATTATAGCTCAAATCTGATAATCCTGATATATGCAAGCAATCCACAAAGTCCTCTGCTTCGCTGGGATGCATAGGTCTTCCCCCCACTCTCTCATCAGCTTTTGTTATATTGTTAAAATCCCCTACTACACACCACGGTATATTAGCTGAACTATGAATATTCACAAGATCTTGCCAAAGCTCTAATCTGAGAGACTTCACATTTCTAGCATATACAACTGTTAAGAGGATCTCTTCATTAGAAGGCTTGAACCTTACTCTGCAATGGATAAATTGATCAGTATCTTGTAGCTTGCTGATGTCTATCTTGTATGAATCCCAACAAATCCATATACGCCCTGTAGGATCCTTCCCATAGTTATTTGTATGCTCCCAAGATGGACAACAAATGTTTCTAAGAAGATCATACTTATTCAGCCTCACTTTAGTTTCCAAAAGACAAAAAACACCAAGTTTCTTCTCCAATCGAAACTTGTTTATTTCTCTAGCTTTCTCTACCTCATTCGCACCTCTAACATTCCAAAAGCACATGGGTGTACTCATCGATGTCCCTTGTTTTTGGAGCCTCTAGGTCTGCCCCTCCCTTTCTTGCTGCTGGATTTACTTTTAGCTGCTGCTGTTTTCTGTTTACTTTTATAGAAATTGCTTCCCTCTCCACACTGTTTACCCGATCTTGTAACAATTCCCGTTGTTCTCATAGGATCTGGGGTACTAGGGACATGCACTTCCTCTTCTACCTCCGTGATACGATCATGAAAGTATTCTGTTTCCTTGTCAGAGTATTCCTCCACTGAATTCTCTTCTACTTCTTCTCTATCTGTTAAGAGATGAAATCTCGTTTCCATATTATACCTCATAAGTCCGTCTTCTTCCAATCTAGCATTCAGAATCTCATCCGACATTTGTTCATGAGGAACAATTGCCAGTATATTCTCCTCTTCATTACCATTCTCTAATGCATCCATATTCATAACTGCTTCGACTTCACCTACCCCACAACCACTAGGACTTCCCTCAGTTCCCCTTAGGTTGGGACCAACAAGTGACTCCCTTACTGGTGTCTGATCCTGCCTACTTTCCAGTCTAACCTCTGCTGTGGGTAGAGCATTTATAGGCTTCCAGACAGTTTCTCTATTCCTTCTTTTTAATCTTCTTTTTTGACTCTTAGACAGTCTAACACCTTCCCCTTGTGTTTTAGATACCATTGGTTCCTTTCTTGTAACATTGCACTGAGTTGTTCCTACTGAATTCTCTTGAACCACTGTATCTTGTTCCTTATTCTTAGTACCTTGTCTACACTCTTCCACTAAATGTCCGACAATGTTGCACTGATTACAAAACTTTGGGATATTACCATACTGAATTTTTTGCCAAAACTCAATACCCAGTTCTGGCACTTCAACAGATATATGGTCTGGAAGAGGCTTTGACAAATCTATGTCTACCAGCACACTGGCATAATAACCATTAGTTCTTTCTAGCGAATTCACATCCACTCGAATAGGACAACCAAGCCCTCTTCCCATGCTCATAAGAATATCTACTTCCCAGTACTCGAAAGGTAAACCTGGAAATTTAACCCACACTAAACCAGATGTTTGTCTGTGAGTATCTATATTGAAATTTGGAGTCCACTTAAAAAATCTTGCCATTTGACCTTGTACATACCAAGGACCACCGAAATACATCTTGTTAAGCTCCTCCTCAGTAGTGAAACGGAAAATGATGAACCCTTTACCCAGAGGTGAAATCTTTACTTTTCCTTCAAGGCCCCAGTCGGCTCTGGCTACCGATCTGATTGTATCAATGTTCACTATATTGGTATCCATTCTTGTAATCAGAGCAAGCTTACAAGAATCAATACCTCTTTCCAGAGCTGCTAAAGGAATCTTAATGGCAGGTTTGTCATCCTTTCTTGTTGGAATAGGAAGAGAAGCAACGTCAACAGTTTGTTTCATCCGTCCTCTTGTTTTGCTGGCATAAGTCTCTTTGTTTGTATTATCATCTCCACTATTTCTACACTCCTTCTGCCTGGATGTTTCTGCATCATTGCGATTAGGGAAGGTGACATGGTGTCTATCCATTCCAAACCCCAAGGGAACAGAACCCATAACAACTTCTGCGAAGAACTGAATCTAAAAGCAAGACCGACAGAAAACTGAAGAGAGCAAAAGTGATCTAAACTCACTTCAGAAGGCAACTCCCTCTTTGGAACTCTCACTTTTTGAAAGTGAAGGATTTTACCCAAAGACTGAGAACACACTAAGAACAAACGAAGATTGAAAATCAAGCTTTTAAGAACTCTCACTGTAATTAGTGAAGGATTTTACCTAAAAAAGAATGAACTTTGATTAGGTTTACTATTAGGTTTACTATTAGAATGAAGTTATTACTTCATTTCTCTTTGGATTAATTTTAAGTTATTATATTCTTTTTGGATTTTTAAATTCCTTTTATGTTCTTCATCAGTTGCATTCCTCTCCTTCAACAGTTCTTTTTCGTTCTTGACAGTGTTATTACATGTATTTATTTGATATATTTGTTTTTAAATACATTTTTTTAGTGCAATGAGTAAATCCGTTCTAGAGAATTGGTAATTGATTAAATCTGTAGTAATGTATAGTATATTGTTGTATTGTTTATTATTTCCTTGGAAATATACTACTTCATTGACTATCCCACCTTAGAACCTCTTTAACTTGTCCAGTATTTTAGTTCACAGTAATGTGATATAGGTAACGGTTCGGTTGTTGAATTGTTTAAGTAACACTGATGCTATGGATGTTCTGAGAAGCCCATTCTTTTTTGTTGATATTTTTAAACTAATAGGCTAGATAAGTTGTTTATGTTCTAAAGAAAGAAAATTTTGTTCTCCAATCTTTATTATACTTGGTCATGTGTAATTGTACGTGTATCACTGTATTAGTGTATATCATTGTATATGTGCATGTATGTTGTTTTGAGTAATCAGTATATATGCTCCAGTTTCTACATCCAAAATAAGGTCAAATCATTAATGAGGTCTTATTCTCATATTTTAATGATTCAACTACATTGTCCAGATAATTTAGATATATATCTCAATCCCTGTCTAGATGTTGTTCTTAAAATCGCCACATACAATTGGTCATGTATGAAAACTATAATAGATTCACATGAATTTCCAACCTAAATTTCCTAGTACCTTGGAAAGCAGTGGAGGGTCTTTATGATTTCGGCAAGTCTCGTGCTATTGGTATTAGAATTTTTTTGTCAAAAAAGTTGGGATCGGAGAGCTTTTGGAAGTTTCAAGTGTCCTTGCTGCTGTCAATCAGGTGGAATGCCACCCAGCTTGGCAACAATCTCAGTTGCGTGCCTTTTGCCAATTGAACGAAGTACATCTATCCGGGAGTTATAAGTTTTAAGGAACTTAAGCTTCTAAATTTAATATTATACCCCTCTTTGTAGAGCTTTTTTCCATATCTCATGGCCTTCCCTTTGCAGGGATATTTACCATTAGGTTCCCCTAGTTCAGCATAGCTAAAGAGTAGTGTGCATAAGTATCTAAGATTAAGTATGGTGTCAGAGAAATTGTTGAAAACTCCTGCACAAATTGCTCTTAGTTAGGGACTCCAAATGGGTAACAGTGTGCTGCCTTAGAGGCATGGATGATGGAGAATCTTTACTGCTTTGATTGGTCGATTCCTGAGGACTATTTTGTAAAGTTCTCTGAAATTGAACAGGCAATAACTAATCTCTTGTAATACTTTTCTGGAATTGTAGGTAGATTTTGTTTTTTGCGTGCTCTGACTACACTTAATCAATCATTGCATGTTGTCCACTTATGCATATGAAGCCATTTATTATTTCTTATTATTCAGAAAATAGGATCCCAACATGTTAGTTATTCACTTGTGCTTATTGATTCGTCTTCTACTTGTTTGGATGTGCTTTTGGTGGTGTTGTTCATAAAATTAATCTGTAATTTCTAGACATCAAAATTATGTATGTTGTAGTAGGTATATAGTACTATTTATGTCTTGATGTGGTGGTCAGGTGTTATATATTAACTTTGTTTTTTGTTTCGAAATAACAGTAAACTTACCAAATGGTTGCATGACAATATTTTGATGCATTGAGTGAGAAGGTGTTGCAAAAGATTGGTTTGGGAATTGATACACAAGGTAATGTTCATAAGGAGTCCAATTCAACAACTGACTTTATAACTTAGTTATCATTAAAAATGATTAAAAGTTTGGCTTTTCGTGAACGATCTACCACAATCCTCGGTTGACTCTTTTTTAGTTTCCAGTTCTTCAAAATCATCAACCAATTTGTATAACTACCGAGTTGGGTTCTTCTCCTACCCGTATCGAATAAAACATGTTGAGCAAAATCTTCTTCAATTCATATAAAATGAGAAAAATCCATAGTCATCTGTCTCCATTGTTTGTTTGATTTCTTTTCTATTTTATTGCATTTCATATATTAGAGGACCTATATTTGTATTCAGTCCACTAAAAAATGATTCTATCATTGATGCATCCACAATTCAATATGGATGGATATATATATATATATATATATATATATATATATATATATATATATATATATATATATATATGGGGAGGGATAGAGCCACAGAATCTTTGTCTGTTTAATGGCAAAGAACCGCTACAATACAACGAGAGAAATGGTAAAGAACGCACTAAGAAACAGAGGAATTTGATGTTGGGGGAGATGAAACTGAACCAAATAATGGCTGCCTACGTACCCAAGATCTGTTTTCTAGTGATCAAGTTTCCACGTAGTTCCTTATGAAAAATAGTTTGATATTTATAGAGGTAGAGTAGAGAGTCCTTGTAGCTCAAGTAATCTTGTATCTTGAGTAATTGTGATAGAGTATAACTGTCAACTGATAACTATCTCTTTGATAAGAAATGAATCTGGACATAAATCAACGTATATTAGTGGCAAGCCATGTGGCTAAGGTTCACCTCGCATTACATGAGTTAATAGGCCCGCATACATTGATCCATGATATTGCGAATTGGGCTTTAGCCCTGTTGATTAAATGAATAAAATAGAGACCCCTACTAATGGACGTTTGCTACGTAGGTGGGGGTCGAAACACCGCCCCCTCTTTGTCAGGCGAACAAAGTTCACATGGCAAAGAAGAGAAGATAAATTACGGAAAACGTGAAATAACAAAAGAGTAAGCAGAGTGTATAACAAAGTGTCGTGTGAACGTAAACGATAAGAAAAATGGACAATCGGGCAGAAGTCGTGAATTATCGGAAACGAAATAATGTTAAATTAACGTGTACTGGACGCAATGACGTAGTTAAAGAAAAAATGGCAAAAAATGCACAGATAAAATAAAAGATGCACATAAATAAAATACGAGCGAAAATATCAAAAAGAAATTGAGTGATTAATACTGTACCGAACGCATTTCGTAACAAAGCGAAAGTGATGTCGATGATGCGTACCAGCGGAATAGCAATACTAGGATTAGACCGTTGAAAACTATGGAGAAAAATCCGCGAATTATCCGACGGAACGGACATAAATCGGCGAATTACGGTGAACGAAATAATAGGAATTCGATATATGTCCGAAATAACGAGAAGATGTCACATGAAAATACTACAGAAACTAGGACTCCAAAATCAAATCCGGATTGGATAATGCTTATCATCAAGTCTTGCACATGAAGTCGGTTTGGCTAAGAGAATTACACATGGACTCAAATACGGGACCAGCGCAAAGAATATATAAACAGAGAATAGAGAGGCGTCCATGTTGAGCACAAAGCTTAGAGAGAAGTCATGATCCAGCACTGAGAAACGATAAAAAACAGTAAACACCACCGTGTTCACAACAGTACGACACCATTGTTATAGTGAGTTTCCGTACTGTGCCGGCGGTAGTCTCGCTGAAGAAAAGCTGCGTGAGACGCAGAAAAGGTTAGTATTGTTTTTGCCGGTTATATATACATTCTTATTGTTCCAGGTAACTCCGCTCCTCATTGTCTTCATCTATTCTTACGAACGCACCAGTAAAAAGTGATGTGAAAGATCACGAAAAACGGCTCATCCACAAAGCCATCCTGTTACTGGCGCGTCAAAAGATTTGGTTGTATCTTTCGCTCCAGAAAGATTTGAGAGCGTAATACTCACCCTTCAGCGCAACTTGGATGACGAGGTAAGCACACTTTGTGCGTTAAGCTGTTTTGTGTTCTGTGGTTTTTTTTTTTTTAGTTTTTGTTTGCATGGGCGTTGAACTGTTGAATTCCCTTCCTTAGGACGTCGGCTGTATTCAACATGTGGTGGCGATACAAAAGGAAGACGGTGTGGTGTGGTGCGCGACTTCGGCATTAGCTGCTGAAGAGGGAAGACGAAGATGGCGCTGAAGCAAAACAATTTGAATAGACATGCTATGGTGCAACGCCTTCTAAGGAAGGGAATCATAACCACACTTAATAACCTGGTCCGGTGCATGCGGAAGAGTGAATACCAAACAAGATACGGTGAAACTCCCTCCAAGGAGGGGCACCGTACCTATGTCCCAATGAGTTGGCCTAGTTCGTCCTTGTGGACTCAGTGAACCCGGTTTTTCTGCTTTCTGACCCGTTTTTTGTTTTTTTTTTTAGAACTACCGCACTATACGGGCGAAAAATAACCGAAGAAAAACTCAATGACGATTGCGACTTGGTGAGGTGGAAAGAAGGTGACAGTACATCGACTACCGAACCGCTGTCGATGGTCGCTAAAGGAAATACGTAAAATACTAGGACTCGAAAATTTGAGATGGATGAAGTGTCACGAATTTGAAACGAAAAGTCGAAGACGATGAAGAAGAGTAATGGCTTACACACAATTAAATTGCGGGAATGCAATTCCGTTGAAAGCAAAAGAAATAAGCGCAATTACTTGGAGTGGTGACAAATTGCACCGGGACAACCGCCAATATCATTCGTTAATCTTTACGAGAGCGCACCGCTTACAAAATGAATTTAACGGGAAGGTTCGGGCTCAAGAAATCTTCGCGTTGATACGACCGAAAGCCATACTTGGACGAAAAGGGTACATAAAATTTGAAGTTGAATTTAAGGATTCAAACGAAGTTTTAAAGGGTTTCAAAAAGTATACACCGGATGGGATAGATTTATCATACTTTGGCGAGGGAAGTGGAATCCGACGAGTTTAAAGTGCCGAACAAATTTCGAGGTAAGCCAAAACATAAGTATTGAAAATTGTACTACGAGTAAACCGTTGACTAACACGAAGTTATTTTTGTCTAACGAAAAAACGAAGAAGTACACTACCGCACATTGAATTGGACAAGGAAGTGGAGAACAATCTTCGTTTCTTCTTTCATGAATGCTCGATGAAAGATTGGTAGATCTCGAGCTACTTTGATGATATCGTTGATTTTCGACATTATGGGGGTATCGAACAACGGCCCGATAGGTCCAAGGAGGCACATAGTGAAATGGCGAAGAAGAGTAAGAGTCTCAAAAATGCAATATTTGGCGATAGCGATAGTGAAAAAAGAAGATGGAACGGAGTTAACACCGCGAGAACTAGTGTTGAGTTTGCCAAGCAAAAAAAGTGAATTGTACAAAAGAAGATGTGCCACAAGAAAACGGGCGAACGGAGATCAAGAGAAAAAACCAACGTTACAATGTATGATGCCTCGAGGGACGAGACTACAATGCATAAAACATTCCAGAGGTGATAAGAGCCCAAAACTGTAGTTTTAACCCCTTAGCAGTCATACTTTTAGACCAATTATGTGAGTAATAAGTAAGAGTTAAGACTGATTACGTGTTTTTATGTATTTCAGGCTTCAAAGTCAATTATGTGCAGGAATGTGCCACTTTGATGAGATAAAGGAGCAATGGTTGGTTACTAAGGAGTTCGGTGATTAAAGGCCAAGATTCAAGAAGACAAAGCCTTTGTAAAGCCTGGTCAAAAGATGAAAAGTCAAAGTCCACGCAAAGTAAACAAATGCACAAAGACAATGAACTTCAAGACCATATCTTTGGACTCAGACCTTGGAATTGGACCTACCTTATGTCAAAACGACCGGCTCGGAAAGAGCTTTCCAATGGACCAAGCCTTGACCCAATCAGAGGAGTAAAAGTGGACGAAAAGTCTACTGAAGCCAACTGCAGCTGAAGAGGCCTTTTTGGACTGAAAGAATTGAGTTTTGGGCCTGATTCTCTGGCCCAAAACATGGCTCCAAGCCCATGCACGATTTTTTAGATCTGAATGTATAAAAACCAAAGCTTCACTCTTTGTTAATGGTAGCTAGTTAGACCTAAATTAATATATAGAATTCTAGATCTAGTTTTATTAATTAATTAAGTGTTAGTTCCATTTCAATTCCTGTTCTAGATTAAATTCTTGAATCATTGTTCTTGATTGATTAGATAAATAAAATAGTTAGTTTGTCAATTTCGAATTTGGTTATTTCCATTCTAGATCTAATTTCAATTCTTGTTCTTATTTCATTCCAGCCATTAAATTAGATTCATTATTGTTAGATTAAGTAAATTTCGAATCTTGATATTATGTTTAGTTATAATAATATGGGAAATGATGTTTTGATGACTCAAGGCTAAAACCTCCATTAGAGGGGTTGATGAAGCCTTGAGGAAAACTTAGTGGTTAGTATAGAATTGGTTGTAGAATCTATTCCACTCTAGAAGGTCGTGTTTCGCCATGAGAATGGGTGGACGACCTCACATGCTAGTTAGTATCCGGTAGGAATGCCATGAACACTAGGGATTAGAACTCGAAGTTCTTGCCGTGAAAACGTAAGAATCGAGATACGAAAATCTATACTAGGTTATTAAGTTGGAATCGAGGTGGATTTAATTCCCCTCTATTTCTCTATCTAGATTCAAACAATCGTAATTCCGTAGTTTTCGTAGATTGACTTTAGTTTATATTTTATCTTGTTATTTATTATATCTTGTTATTTAAATTAACGCGTCTTGTTAGCATAACATTTTAAGTAAAAGCTCTCATTGACTTAAGACTGATTTCTTAGACTTAGAAAACAATCCATGCTAGGGAACTAGGAGTGGAACGAACTTCCTACTCCACTTAGTGCAATTCGCATCGAGAGTAGAAGCTTTGATAATTGAGATTTAAAAGATAAGTTTTAGTTTACTTACGGATTGAATTCATCGTTCATTTCGTAGGTAAACTATTCATTTTACATTCATCAAATGGCGCCGCTGCCATCTTAGTTGCACTTTAGCATTGTTTTCTTTGTAGAAGTAGTCATTTTTAAGTCCCATTAAACCCACCCACCCTTGGTTGTTTCATCGTGGTTGCCCATTTCAGCTTTGACAAATTCGCGAAAAAATACGCGGGCCTACGCCAGCATACAAGGAGAGCGACCAGCGCTAAGTTACTGGAATTTCATCTACTACCAATCGCCAGCGCTACATACCAAAGCGCCGACCGACCAGCTAAAACATGAACTCGACTTTTACCGAAGCGACCACACCAGCACGGAGCAGCGCGCCAGCCCTTAGCTGAAATTTCCGGTTTCCACAGTTTGATTCGAACTTCGAGTTGTCAAGTTTTTCAATGTTCTAATCTCTTATATGCACCAACACGCCGCACAAGACGCTATTCGTAAAGCGAAGCAAGGACGCTTATCGGGTATTCCTTTCTTCCATACCTCGCATTTCCGGTTAGAGGTTTTCTACTAGTATATCGGAATTGTTTGGAGTGTTGCATGTTTAGTTAAGCTCAACTTAGTCTTGCATGAGATTAAGGTCTGGTCGAACAAAAACAACAAACGTAATTACACGGCAACAAACAAGTCTATCTAGTACACCACCCACGACACCTCTAGCTACTATCACACACACCATACCTGACATAATGGCTGAAGAAAGAGAGACTCCTCTCTCCGACTTTTACAAAGCCTTGAGCGATAGCCCTAAATCTTGCATCGTTCTAGCGGACCGATTGGGGATTTTCAATCCCCAAACATATTTAATTTGTTACCCGTTTTTCATGGGTTAGACCATGAAAAACCTTATCAGCACATGCGTAGGATTGAACAAGTCCTTACAACATTCCATCATCCTACGGTAGGTGCGGAACAAATTAAACTGAGGGTATTCCCTTTCACATTAGCCGATAAGGCGGCGTCTTGGTTAACGCCCTGCCCTAATTACGTGGACTCGTGGGCTAAACTTGTTCACCGTTTATGGAACATTTTTACCCACCCCTAAAGACGGATGAGATGCTTTCCAAGATTCATTTTTTCCGGCGGAATCCTCATGAATCATTTTCTTGAGGCATGGAATCGTTTCACCGATCTCCTTATAGAGTGTCCACATCATAACTTAGCGAAAGACACGTTAGTTCGTGCCTTTTCAAAGGTCTTCTACACCACCATAAAGAAGTCCTTGACATAATGAATGGGGTAGTTTCCTAAGTAAAGGAGCCCTGGAGGCTTACAAATTTTTAGAAGACCAAACTAAACGGAATAATAATTGGGGGTAGTGATGATATCCCCGCCTCGTTCTTCTTCAACACCAAGGTCACGGTATGTTTGAGAAGAAAACCGATCCGAACTTAAAAATTTACTCGAATCTCTAACTAAAAAGTAGAGGCTATTTCGCTCAACAAAAGCCTATCCCGTCATGAATGTAAACTCCAACCCATGTAATTTCTGTTTGAGTCTAGAGCACCACGACGATTATTGTCCTCTAGCTTATGAACAACAACCACCGAACAAGATAATGTTTACTCTATTAATAACTATCCTATTCCTAACGCCTTTGGAGACAACATCCCAACTTCAGTTGGAGAAATAATCAACAAGTAACACCTCCGGGTGGGGTGGGAATTTGGCCCTAACGACCCTAACCCGCCTACGACCGACCGACCCTAAAGCCCTATAAAAGCCCTCACAGAGTTTAGGGCCGGGCCGGCCCGGCCCTAATGCTTTCTAGGGCAGGGCTAGGGCTAAGATTCTAAAACATAGGCCCGACCCTAACCAAGCCCTAACCAAGCCCTAACCGGCCCTGTTTCATACTTTCACTATAAATACACATACCATAATTGTCCAACTCTTTGTTAAATATTTTCAATTAAAATAACATTGTCCTTTGTAATTTATCACTTACACCCAAGGGTACTTCCAATAACTTGTTTTATATAACAAAAACTTGTCAACTTAGCAGCCATGAAGAACAATGAGCACTAGCCTAATAAAAAATAAGACTTTATTCCTTTGATCATCAAGTCAAAGTCCATAACTTATTATTCTCAATTTCTTTTCTCACTTATTTCTTATAAATTATATTTTTATTCACATCCAAGCCAAGTCTAAAACTAAAGGTTTCCTTCCACACCATTAAAGCAAAATACAAAGCAGACATTTGTAACATAGAAACCAAAAAACACCCTTTGTCAGAAAAATGACATTTATAATCTCAAACTTTTCTCCATCACTTGTTCAAAAGCCAATATTTTCATTTCCATATACAAAGCTTGAATAACTTTTAAATTAGAAGAAAGGTAATATTATATTTGTTTGAATCTATTATAGAAATAATTTATGATATTACAAATAGTTTAACAACTTCCATGACCCTTAACCAAAACTATTATGTTTCTTCTTTATATCTATTACTTCTTCCTTTAAAATGATAATATAATTATTTGTCTATGTATTTCAATGTTAAATGTAATTTTAGTGAGGTTTGAGTACAAGGAAGAACAAATTCCGAACTCTCGATGTACTTCAGTTCATTAGATTGTGGATGTGCATTTTAAATTTTTGGACTTATACAGGATTATTACTAGATTGGTTGGACTTTGAGTTTGTAGATTATTGTACATTTTTGTAATATAAATGAGTTTTAAAACTGATGTAGTAAAAAAAAAGAAAATATATAGGCCCGGCCCTAAAGCCCTTAAAGAGGGCTGGTCGGTCGTGGCTTGAGATTTAGACTTGTGACCCGACCGACCGACCCTATGTCGATGTCGACTTTAGGGCGGGCCTACCCCGACCCTAATATCTGAAGGGCTTTAAATGTTTAGGGCCGGGCTAGCCCGACCCGGCCCATTGCCCACCCCTACCTCTAGGGTACAATAATCAAAACGTTAGGCAAGCAAACAATTATAACCAAGCTCCACCTAGGCAAGGACAAGGACAAGGACAAGGTCAAGGGAATTATAATAATTATAACAACCAAGCGCAACCACGACAAGGTCAAGCACAAGGTCAGAATAATTATAATAATTATAATACCAATAGAGGTATCGTTCCGGTTAATAATAATATCTATCACAACCCACCCATAAATAATCAACGAGAGATAGTTCCAGTCGCACCACCCGTGACTACTACACCTACACAACCGGATCGTATCGACACCTTTATACAAGTTACCCAACAACTTTTCCAGACAATGACTCAATCAAACCAACAGATTTTACAATCCATAAATCAGGGCATACAACAGTTAGCCCAAGCGAAAGCCCAACCAAAAGGCGTGTTTCCAGGACAAGCGATACCAAACCCTAAAACAGCAAACACAGCCTTTGAGGTAAACGGTAATTCTAGTACGGAAACTACAATCGTAGGTGACCTAAATGCCATCACCACTCTCCGCTCGGAAGAGTGGTTGATAACAAAGTAACTACGCTATAGTTACCCCATCAAGACTCTCTACACCGGATATCGAACTAGATACCGCAATAGAAACC
This sequence comes from Coptis chinensis, assembly GCF_015680905.1. NCBI lineage: Eukaryota > Viridiplantae > Streptophyta > Magnoliopsida > Ranunculales > Ranunculaceae > Coptis > Coptis chinensis. Next base: position 68,461,188 of record NC_141457.1, on the reverse strand, counting down.
GAGGAGCCTACCACGGTAGAGGTACCGGTTAAATCACAACCAAAGAAACCGAAAAGCAAAGGTTACACGACAAGTAGAGCCATATCACGAAATATAGAAGCGAAACCACCGTTCCTAAAAAATTAGCCATGCTAACCGGGGATACAAACTTTGAGGAAATTAGGAACGTTTTCAAGAATCTAATGATAAACCTTCCTTTTCTCGAAGCTATTAAAAAGCTACCTAACCACGCTTAAGTTTCTTAAAGAGTTGTGCACTACTAGGCGTAAGACCAACATACCTAAAGACGCCTTTTTACCGAGCAGGTTCCCAACTTTATCCGAAAAATAATGGAATTGTTAAGTACAAGGACCCCGGTCGCCCCATCAGTAAAATGCACCTTAGGAGATTCCCACACGACGACGCCTTTATTAGACACGGGGCGAGTGTTAACTTACTCCCGTATTACTTGTATAAAACAAATAGGTCTACAAAAATGCAACCTACAAAAATAACGCGTTGCAATTAGCGGACCGAGTCAATTAAGTATCCTAAAGGTGTAGTGGAAAACGTGCTTGTTAAGGTTCGTGGATTTCTACTATCCTGCTGATTTTGTTATCCTCGATACGTAAGTCGCTTAATGACTCATCATCATCTTAGGGCCCTTTCTTGGCAACTGCCAATGCGCTTATAAATTGTCGCGATGGAAAGATGTCCTTATCTTTTGGCCATCTTTCTGTCGAGGTAAATGTTTTTAAAATGATGAAACAGTTACCAAATTCGTCTGTAGATGGGGAGGTTAGCATGATCGAGAGTTTAGCTCAAGATTATTTTAACAACACGTTTCCTGAAAACAATATGTACAAATTCCTTTCTTTTGGAACTTCAGATTTTGTAAATGACTCCTACTTAGAGGAAGTCAACACCATCCTGGAGTCCACACCAATTGTAGACCCGTCGGTTGCTCCATATACTGATTACGAAGACTTGCTACCTAAGCAAGTCTTCATTACACAAGATAAGGACACTTATGAAACATCAACGGACATTCCGTCCACACCAGTGCTTAAACCTCTTCCCCCGGAGTTAAAATATATTCAACTTGATCCGGATGGTAGTCACCCGATAATTATATCTTCTCTGTTAACTAAGGAGGAAGAGACATGTTTAATAAGGGTGATTAGGGAACATCGGTTTGCGATTGGTTGGTCCCTAGCCGACATTAAGGGAATTGACCCTAATGTTTGCACTCATCGTATCTATTTGGAGGATAACGCAAAGACTTCTCGCCCGAACCTCAAATAAGCTTGAACCCTGCCATGAAAGAGGTGGTTAGGGAAGAAGTCTTGCGATTACTCGATGCGGGTATTATATACCCAATCTCCGATAGTGAATGGGTAAGTCCCATTCATGTAGTTCCTAAATAATCGGGAGTTACCATGGTACGTAACGGGAAGGGTGACTATGTTGTCACTCGAGGTCCTACTTAAATGGAGAATCAGTATTGATTACGAGACGTTTAAATGCTATGACACGAAAATGATCACTTTCCTTACCATTTATAGATCGGATGCTAGAACGTCTAGGCTGGTCATGCCTTTTATTGTTTTCTAGATGGCTACTCGGCTATTTTCAGATTATTATTGATATTGATGACCAAGAAAAGACAACCTTCACATGTCCCTTCTAACATATGCCTATAAACGAATGCCTTTTGGCCTTTGTAATGCCCCCGTACCTTCCAAATGATGTATGCTTCATATATTTAGTGACATGGTAGAGCTTTATGGAAGTGTTCATGGATGATTTTTCTATCTATGGAGACTCCTTTACGGAATGCTTGTCTAACCTGTCTAAGGTCTTGACACGGTGTGAAGAAAAGAGCCTCGTTTTAAATTGGGAAAAGTGTCAATTCATGGTCAAAAAGGGCATAGTACTAGGTCATATTGTATCTAGTGATGGCATCGAAGTAGATAAAGCCAAACTAGATAAGATAGCGACCCTACCTAAACCATGGACTGTCCATGAGATTAGAGCCTTTCTAGGCCATGCAGGGTTTTATAGGCGCTTCATTAAAGATTTTTCGAAAATAGCTAGGCCTTTAACTAACCTGCTTTTGAAGGATGCAATCTTTGATTTTAATTTTAACTGTAAACAGGCTTTTGAAACCTTAAAAGCATACCTAACCACTACACCTATTATACACCTCCCCGATTGGTCTAAACCTTCGAACTCATGTGTGATGCTAGTGACTATGCGGTTGGTGCTTTGTCTTGGGGACGAAAACTAGATAATAAGTCCACTGTTATTTATTATGCTAGTAAAACATTAAACGACGCCAACGGAATTATACAACTACTGAAAAAGAATTCTTAGCTGTCATTTATGCTTTAGATAAGTTCCGTCCTTATTTGGTTGGTTCTAAAACTTTAGTTTACACGGACCATGCACCATTAGGTACCTTCTTGCAAAGAAGGATGCTAAGCGAGATTAATCCGATGGATTCTTCTCCTGCAAGAGTCACATTAGAAATAAAGGACAAAAGAGGGGTCCAAAACGTAGTTGCCGACCAATTATCTAGACTTACAAATGACGATAGTAGTGATTCTGAGTCCATACCGGACTCTTTTCCTGAAGAGCATCTTTATGCTATTTTTTCAGCACCATGGTATGCTGACATTGTAAATTATTTAGCAGCTGATGTTATGCCTTATAATTGGTCAAGAAATGAACGTAAGAAGTTCTTGGCCAGAGTTAAGTTATACTACTGGGATGAGCCATACCTTTTTAAGTATTGTGCGGATCAGATTATTCGTCGTTGTATTCCCCAGTGGGAATATAATGAAGTACTATCGTTCTGCCATGACAAAGAATGTGGTGGCCATTTTAGTGGTATGAAAACAGCCGCTAAAGTTCTCCAATGTGGATTTTATTGGCCTACCCTCTTTAAGGATGCCCAAGTGCATTGCAAGACGTGTATTCGTTGCCAACAACTTGGGCGAATCACGAAGCGTAATATGATGCCATTAAATCCAATCTTGATAGTAGAAATTTTTGATGTTTGGGGTATTGATTTCATGGGCCCTTTCCCTGTTTCCCACGGTTATATTTATATTCTAGTTGCCGTGGACTACGTGTCTAAATGGATAGAGGCCCTAGCTTGCCGTAGCAATGACCATAAGACCGTTGTATTTTTTATTAAAGAATATATTTTCTGTCGGTTTGGCATTCCTAAAGCCATCATTAGTGATGGTGGAACACATTTTTGCAACAGAGTTGTTGCATCCCTAGTGAAAAAGTATGGAGTTACACACAAAGTAGCAACTCCTTATCATCCACAAACTAGCGGCCAAGTAGAAGTTTCTAATAGGAAATCAAAAGATTTTAGAAACAACGGTAAAACCCCGATAGGAAAGACCGGTCGAGGCGTCCTATCGGATGCCTTATGGGCGATAGAACTGCTTTCAAAACTCCTATAGGTATGTCTCCCTTTAGACTTGTATTTGGGAAACCATGTCATTTGCCCGTTGAATTAGAGCACCGTGCTCGTGGGCTATAAAAGCCTTAACTTCAATATTGATGAGGCGGTGTCAAACGCAGTTACAATTAAATGAGCTTGAAGAAATCCGTGGCGATTCTTACGATCTCGCCAAGGATTATAAAGCCAACATGAAACGTGTTCATGATAAACATATCTTCTTGAAAAGAGTTTGTGGTCGGACAAAAGGTTTTGCTTTTACAACTCCCCCTACATATTTTCCTAGGGAAACTAAAACCCGTTGGTCCGGTCCTTTTCTAAGTTATTGAAGTCACCCCTTACGGGGCAATTACCTTGGTAAATCCCAAGGACAACAGTACCTTTCAAGTTAACGGTCAACGATTAAAACATTTTCACGAACTTCGCCCCCTCGATATATAGAGGAAGTCCTTTTACAGGACCTATATATGAGGAATGACCCTTGTCATTGGTGTACTTCCTTTCACTTCCATTTAATGGTAAGTGCACCATTAAGATAACCGGGCCCTCCCTATGGAGTGTGTGGCTGTAAGTACCGGATCCTAAGTCCACGGTTCACATAGTTCACGTTTTCCACTCTTGCATGTTTTCTCGGATTTTTGAGTCATGTTTCTCTATGGTGTGAATTATGTCTTTATTTGCTTATTAAAAAAAAAATAATAATAAAAAAATAATAATAATAATAATAATAATAATAATAATAATAATTGTTTTCATTTTTAGATATAGATATATATCTAAACCCAGAGAACTAGCAATCCAACAAGTCTTGGGAATCTGACTTTAAACGACCCATGTTAAAACAAATTTTGTGTTTAAAAATTTGTTTGGGGTGGAAATCAGTCTTTCCATCCGGATTGCTCGAACTTTCTATTTGTGTTGCTTAGGTCCATTAGGATAGTTCATTGGGGTTGACGTCATCTAATTTAGTGTTCATTCGTTAAGATAACTTACGCCATGCACGCACTTCGAGGCATTTTCCACTATCTTATATGTCACCCAAGGTCGGAATAGAGTAGTTTATGGATCATTGATTGGAAATTCTCTCCTGATCATTGCCATATCTCATTCGCAAAAAATCGGACCGATAACGGCGGAAATTTAGTTTGAAGTTGCGCTAAAAATCGGCCGAAAGTCGAAAAATCGAATTGGGCTTTTGACTTTGAAGCGACAAGACCTACGCGCCCAGCATCCCTCCAAAACATAATCGCGACTTCATCTTCTCAAACCGCCTTTCACTAATTAAACCCTAGCAACCAAAAATAAAAAATAAATAAATAAAAATAAAAATAGAATACATCAAAATAGAAAGACCACCCACGCCTTTGTGAAACACCAACACAATCTCCAACCGCTTTTCCACCAAGAAAACACCCACCAATTCAACTCTTCAAACCTGCCACCATACCTACCATAACCACCACCGTCGTGTTTTAGTTGGTTTTCATCAAACTTGCATCCACCACCATCTACAAACCCCAAATCGGTTCAAACTTCAATGGTGCTTCTGACGAAGAATGTTGCCGGAGCACGTTTGAGGTCCATTTCGCACCATTTTACGACGCCAATATGATTAAGAGGGATTGGAACAGACTGTGGTATTCGACAGAGGAGTTCTATCACTACGATTTGGTAGAAACAGTTTTATAAGAAACGAGAATTGAGGGAAATAGGATTTTCATTAGGATAGCAGAACGAGGAGGGAAGTAACGAGACAGGTTGTTGGTCGAGCTATTAGGAATCACGCCAGTAAACCAACCTAGATATCGACCATTCAGGAATCCCAAAGATACCGGAGTTCCCGCTTTGATGAAAGATACGGTCATAGAGGGTGAATACAATACGATATCTCATTCGCGTTAAGCGGCCAGACGACCACGAGAACCAATCAACCGGATGTAGCTCGGGTGGATTGGTAGGAACGCCCTCGGAAAGACAAAGTCAGCGACATCGGACTTCGATTCCGCGACGTTCTCGGATTTTGCAAACGAATGAGTATAATTTCTGCATCCTCGATTTAATTTTGAATGTGATTAGAGGAGTGGGAAAGAGCATGGCTTCTTCCCGTATTGATCACTAAGATTATGCTCTCATTTAGAGAGCGTCACTAAATCTGCTCCTATTAAGATCAAATTGCATTCTAATGCAAGTATTTATAAGGAATGCATCCAAGAGACTTGGCCGTTGTCCGCAGAGAATGAGGTTGAGTCGGATAATGAAGGGAAGATATGACATGGTTGGTTGAGGATAATTTCGATAGTCATTCTTCTAATTTAGAACGAATGATAATATCGCGAACCGGGTTGCGATCGCGGTTATCGTGATCCGTGAAGATATCCGACATAGACAAATTGTACTTCGAAATAAGCAAAAACGAACTTTCGGGGCGAGAGTTGAAATGCTCGAAAGGGGTCGAAGATATCTTGTCTAACTTGGAGATTATCCACCGTAATCACCAAGCCCAAGATCGATACTCAAGACTGAGATGGAAGCACGGCCGCTTGTTCGGGATAGAGATGCTAATGACGCATGCCACTTTCGTGGATGAGTCCGTCTCGGAAGTCCGAGAGGCATGAGCGTCGTCGCCGCAGGCCAGATGGCTCAAGCCATTCTTCACCACAGAACTAGTCTCCATCTCAGGGATCATCTTCTTCACACGCCTAGGTGTTCACCATCAGTTGTGTCCTGTTATTTCATTGTTTTTTTATTGTTTTGTTAGTGAAATTTTATTTCAGTAGTTAGATTTAAATATTAAGTTGTTTGTTTTAGATTGCTTGGATTTCATATTATTTTAATATAATTTATTTTGATCATCTTTCGTAAGGTTGTCTTGGAGTCAAAGTTGAAAATTAGGCCGATATCGGCATATCTATGATTTTTTTGTAGTGGTAGCATGATATGTAGGAGAGTTTAGAAGTTACTATTCTAAACCAAGTTTAAAAGATACCAGGGTTGTTAGGAAATCAAAACTAGGGTTAGTTTCCGCTTGGTTTGGCGTTTTCTATTTTCCGAAATTGCCTTAAAACAATTTGGCAACTTGCCGATTCGTTTTGGAAACCCAGAACCTATTTAAACTTCCATCATTCTACACTCACAACCCATACTACACCCCACAATCATCTCTCACCTTTCACTCCAAGCTTTTTCTGCTTGTTTTTCTTGTAAACTCTATTTCTGATTCTACGAAGCCGCCGCCCACAAGCCGATGAAACCGCTGCTATATACACTGCCATAAATTTTTTTTGTCGAGCCCCGCGCAAGCAGAGCCGACTTCGCCTCTACAACATCAGAAATCGAAAAATCTCACGAATGCAGCCTTCAAGCAGAAGCCGACCGCCAAAACATCAGATTTCAAAACCTCACGAAGCGACTTCGCGCCTCTAGGCGGACGGAGCCAGCCAGCCTCCTCCCCGTAAGCCGCAGGAAATTCCGATTTTCTCGAGGTTTCTTCCAGGTTTTCGCAGCTGTTCTACAGAGTAGTTTTGAGATGACACCTCCTATAGTGATTCCCCGAACAGTCATTTGAAGACTTGATGGGAACCGATACCTATGGAGCATCGTTCTCCGCGAGCGGATCGTGGCGATTAGGATGGCGCATCTTCTCGTGAGTGATGACGATTCTTTTCACCTAAGCTAATTGAATTCTTCTATAATAATATTACTTTTTTTTGTACCCAAGAAGGAGAACAAAAATTTTCCCTTGCTATTGATGGCACGACTATAGAATTCAAGAAGCAATTGATAGCTTTGGTTTTGGGTTGCCATTACGACCACTATGCACACGGGGATATATGACGATAACTCATACCTATATGAATATGCCTATTTCCATGAGTATTATGGGGAGGGGTGTTTCAGATCATGGACCAAGACCAATATAACATCGCCTCGTAGCCCGAGCCAATCACTGAATGTAGGCACAACCATGTTGTTCATCATGATGAACATTCTAGGGGAACGGCGGTTTATACGCCAATAATACCGGCTGGTGACATTTTCCTTGCTTTAGGCGAGGGGGTCGTCGGTATGACATTCCCCGAAGTTTTAGTTGCTACTACCGAAGCCGAGGCCATACCTTGAGGCATAAGTACCTTCTTATGCCTGTCCTTGGTTTGCGCGATTATGCGCTTTGCCTACCCATATATTCTCATACCGCGATTACGAGATTGGGAAAGGGTCGAAACCATGAGACCCACCAATCGTGGTGGTAAGATCATTCCGAGCCATGACTTGGTCGGGATGGCAGGTGCAACCACATTTGGTTGCCCCTTACACCCCATCGCACCAAGTAACACTAGAGGTTAGCACTAGTTGATGATACACGGCACTGGCGCGGCAAGTTGTTATGGCATGGCAGGATGCGAAAAGAACCTCATATAGAAGAGGAGGATGACGAGTAAATCTTTGGGGGTCAGGTAAGTTTTAGTTAAGTTAGTGTCCGCTTATGTCCCAAGCAATTTCATTACGCTAACCCCATAATGGGTGGAACTCTTATAGAGTTCGCGTCGGTTTTTTATTACTATATTTGTATGTTTTAACCTTGTTTTGCGATGTTCCCGAATTTCACGCCGCTTCAATGGTATTTTTCCTACCCTCTTTATTTAAATGCTTTGAGGACAAAGCATGCTTCTTGTTTGGGGCATAGAAACATGTGTAATTAAGACATCCGTTAGGATATAGATATGTATAATATGCACTTGTTTTCTAGTTAAAATTTCAAAAATTCAAAATATAAAAAAAAAAAAAAAAAATGCTATACACTTAGGAATATTGGTATTGTTTTCTTTCTCTATGCTCTTAACAATTTAGAAGTCTCACATAGCTTTTTGCATCGTAATAAATGTTAGAAACTTAGGTTAATATGTAGGTAATAATCTTGGCATCTATCTATAAATCTATTACATGAGTATCTATGATTGTTAGCGATAGAAGTTTCAAAAATCTAGGCTAGAGTACTTATTCTACAAATCCTGTGAGAATATAGCCTAAAGCCTTATATGAGCGAAACATTTGAGAAATGACACAAGGGAGAAGTAAAATCCGGATAGAGAAATCACACGTCCACTTGCTTGATCACTATGCCATATCCTAAGCGAGAATTTAGGCCCTCTTTGGATCGATATAGCCAGAAATTCAAACCTATGAATTATTTTCCGCTAGTCGCCCCTCTGAGCCTTTCTTTAGCCTTCCATAAACCACAATTCCTTTACCCTGTAAAAAAAAAAAACAAAATAAAAAAAAGTATAAATCAACCTACCCAATTTAGAATAAGTCTGAGAATAGAATGAGGAAGAAAGAAAAAGAGAAAAACCTGTGTAAACAAAAATTAGTAGTTGCTTCAGAAAAAGAAAAGAAGTTTCCATCCAAGAAAGAAAGAAAAAAATAAAAAAAAAATAAAACTAGAAATAAATAAAAACTCCAAAAATAGAATAAAGGGAGTCAAAAGCCAAAGAAAAGAAAAAGAAAAATATGGCTAAGGATGAAAACAAAGTATAGAAGCAAAAGAAAATAACAAGGTTTTCTCTAAGTTACATAATATGAAGACTCTATTATCTCAGACTTGTCCATTTGAATATCCATTTCCTTCCTTCTTAAACCATCTCCTAATCCCCGCATGCAACACCTAATAAAGACCTCTAGCTCAATTAGGAATAGGTTAGTGTGATAGTAAGTGGCAGATGTGTTTGATTGACTCCGGCTTCCTTGTTGTCATTGAGATTGTAAGGTAAAGTGTGCCCACTGCACACTGGAGCAGCGAAACTTGAGTGGAAAAATCAGAGTGGTTTTTGTCTTGACATTTATGTGAGGACCTACTTAAGGACGCTATTCCGAGTTTTCAGAAACGGACCTGCTATTATATTTCATAGTATTACTCATTGTTATATGTTTATTTTAGATGATTGATTATTATGCATATATTAGCTTAGGGTTCTGACTGGGTTATTCTTATGTATTTGCTAGTGAGATGTATAGATAGTTGAGACATGAATGAGAAAACAATAGTTTTATTTCTTAGTCATTGTAGTATAGATGAAGTTTGTGAGTACCTTCATCGAAAACTCTCACGAAAGGTTATAACTCGTCCACTAGGGAATTCCTAGTGGTTTAAGGCCTTGTTGCATATGGTCAATGCAATCGCACTCAGCGAGACGAGAGTAGATAGAACTCCATTTTTGGTCACTTATGCTAATTTATCATATTTGCTTGAGGACAAGCAAAATGCTGTTTGGGGGTGGTTGATAAGAGCCCAAAACTGTAGTTTTAACCCCTTAGCAGTCATACTTTTAGACCAATTATGTGAGTAATAAGTAAGAGTTAAGACTGATTACGTGTTTTTATGTATTTCAGGCTTCAAAGTCAATTATGTGCAGGAATATGCCACTTTGATGAGATAAAGGAGCAATGGTTGGTTACTAAGGAGTTCGGTGATTAAAGGCCAAGATTCAAGAAGACAAAGCCTGTAACGCCCGTATTTTTAAAAGACATATTTAATTATTTATTAATTAATTTAATTAATTATTTTCAAAATTCGGCCGGACCGACTTCGGGATACGGCCCGGGTTTTGGGCCCGAAGTTCGTTGGGCTTGGGTTTCGGACCCAAGTATATAAACACTTTTTCTAGAAAATAGGGTTCATAAAATAATAAAATATTAAAAATGGAGGCAGAGATGAAAGCTGGATTTCTGGAGGGTGGAGCGCGACGGTTCGGACGACGAGGGATTCGTAGGAGCTGTTCAGACAGGTGAGTAGCTATTTTGCTATTTCACCGAACTTATGGTTTTCTGTGTTGATACTGTTCATTTTCCGTTGTATTGGACTTCGTGCTATTCTGCTTTATTAAATTTTATTTAAATTTCGGATTTGTAATTAAACTGTAATATCGTGGATACCGTCTTTGTTGAATCGGTGGAACTCGCTTCAAACTTTGAACAAAGGCCAATGGCGTCGACCTCACGTAAAGCGCCCAACATAGTTTTAAATCTTTGTTTTGTGTGGGGTGTCGATACATTTGAGAGAACTGTCGGGCTTCGACATGAGCGTCCATAATTGGCAAAAAAAAACCCCGGATTCGCTTTTGGTTTTTGTTGTTTTGCTTTAGTTGGATTTTGGTTGTTGTATTCTTGTTGTGGGATGGAATGGAATACCGTGGGTCGGGTATGTATTGGGAGCTCGGGGAAGAGGCGTTAATGGCGTTAACGCCATTACCGGATTACCGAAGAACTTGGGGTTTATCGTTTTTAAAATCGTTTGAACCGCTTTTGTTTGGATTTGATGTTTGTTTGATGTTGGAATGTGAGTGAGGGGCTGTTGTGTGGCTGTGGGAAGCCATTAATGGCGGTCGAAAGCTTTTAGATCTAGATTTGGGGAGCCGATCTCAACCGTGGGAGGAAAGGGAGGTGTGGGTATTAAAGTTGTTTGGTTTTTGACGAGGGTCAAAACCGTGGGGTTGAAATGGGCGGCCGGTTAGTTAGAGCTTGGTGGTGGCCGGATTTGGTGGTGTTGATCTGGCTGGAGGAAGGAGATGACCGGGCCGGGCTTGGGCCCCGGCCTGGTCTCTCTTGGCTTAGCTTGTTTAGATGGGTCATTGGGCCAGCCGAAATGTTTAAGTTTTGGGCCCGGTTTGTTTTTTAATTGGTTGGGCGGATTATATTTTTAGAGGGTTGGGCCCGATTATGTTCTAAAGTATTGGGCGGTTCATTTCTATTTTTGTTTGGGCCCTTTTCCTATTAGTTGATAACTTGTTATGGGCGGTTTCTAATTTTTGTAATTGTGGGCGGTTTTCTCTTATTTTTGGACCAACCACTTAACCGCTTTTGGGCCCGCTTCTAATATTGCTTGGGACCACCCATTGGACTTAAAATAGATCTACATGGGTCTTCCGACTTTTTAGACTTTCGGGTTTTAAGGTTTGGGCTTGTCCATTGGTCCTAACTATGCCCTTAGCCACGAGCCCACGAGCCATGTACCTTTGACCTTAGCCATGAACCATGGCTATGACCCTAGACTTGTCGAACACGAAAACGACAGTTTGACTTTGACCAGGACCTGTTGACTTTGACCACGACAGTTTGACTTTGACAAGGACCTGTTGACTTTGACCAGGACCGGTTGACTTTGACCAGGACAGTTTGACTTTGACCAGGACCTTTTGACTTTGACCAGGACAGTTTGACTTTGACCAGGACATGTGGACTTTGACTTTTGACCAGGACATGTGGACTTTGACCTTGACCATGACGTGTTGACCGTTGACCATTGACGGTTGACTTTGACCGTTGACTTTTCCAGTTTTTCACATATTTGATCATATGGATATATATAGTAAGAAAATATTGTTGATATTATATAACTTGGTTGGTCATTATCTAATTAAGATTTGGCGTGAGTAGTGTGTAAAGTATATAAATATTGGGCTTTGATTGTAGACTTTTTGACTGTCTAATTGTGCTACGTTTTATGTTGTATATTGTATGGACAAGCCATAAAATAAAATGGTACGGAAACCTGCATAATTGGTTAGTCACTGTCTAAGAAAGATTTGACAGTGATGTTGTGTATTTTTGACACGTGACGATATTGAGATGTTAGGAGACATTATATTCCTAATACGTTATAATAAATAATGTATGCGATACGTGGAAGCATTGTGACATGACATGATATAATACGTTATAATACATTGATGCAATATCTTGGAGAAATGTATATACACTCCATTATTTTATATGTGAGATGCTAGTATAGCACTGGTGAATATTTGCCCACGGGAGTGTGGCGTTGTGCAATAATATATTGGCCCGTGAAAGAATGAAAGTGACTATGAGATATAATTGAGATATTTCTAGATATTATGGCTTAGTGCAATAAGGTAATTGACCTGCACGTGATATAGTAGAAATGTTTATGAGTCATTAATGTATGACACCTGAATAAATTACATAACGAAAATCCTAGAACCCTCGACTACCACAACTCATGTGATTGGCCCTTCCGGCGTTTCGCGACCATCGCCTTCGGCCTTCTTCCGGGCGTTTGATTAAAAAGTGAATGGCCTTCGGCCCCTCCTCGGGCGAAACCGAATAGTGGCTTGATTATTCCGTTCGCAAAATAGAACAATGATGCTAATATTTTTATGCCGAATAGTGGCGGTGCTTACATAGATTTGGCTTCCGTGTGAGGATTTACGGTGTGCGCATCCCGCCAGGTGGTGGTTCGCATCGGAGTGGCTCATTATGTAAAGGGAGGCATGTGGATGTACATGTTCGGGCGTTGGGTAGCGATTGTGGTAGCCAGGAAACTAGGTAAGACATAGATACTGACGGATTTTAGGGACACAAAAGAAAGCCCGAAATAATCTAATTATGGTAATATGTTGGTAAATGATATATCTCTAGATAGATGATTTGTATATGGTTGGCTGGTTATAGTTTAGTTAGAACCTAAGGCGCCTCGATGGAGGAACTACATGCCTTATTTATTATGAGTATAGTTGTTGTGTGGTTAGTGAGAAGTTAAGGCGCCTCAGTGGAGGAACTACCTGCCTAGATTATTGTACTTAAGAATGTTGTATTAGTCGTTGAAAGTTAAGGCGCCTCGGTGGAGGAACTAACTGCCTTCTTTGTTGTGTATATATACGTATTATTATATGTTGTATTTTAGGGCTACTCACACCAGCATTGTTTATAATGCTGACCCGATTTGCATGTTTGCTTATCGGGTGTGTTCATTAAATGAACATAGTTGATAAGTCTTGACAGGTTTAGTGTTGAAGAAGGTTGGTCATTGTGGTTTTCATGCGTTAGCATTGCATCTCAGGTTGTGTTTTGTTTTCCCTTGAGGTGATATAGATTTTTAGTTGAGATAATATTATTTGCATTTTCATTTGTAAATTGTTTTATAATGAAGAGGACTTATGTATAATTGAAATTTTTATTGGTTTTTAATTATCCGCATATTTTAAACTGTTTATGGGTTTTTGGAAGTGGAGAGTGCGTCACACCTCGGAGATCGAAGAGTCGGGGACAAATAATGTTTTTTCCGAATTCTGTCGAAATTCGGGGTGTGACAAAGCCTTTGTAAAGCCTGGTCAAAAGATGAAAAGTCAAAGTCCACGCAAGCAGAAACAGTGCACAAAGACAGCAGAACTTCTGAAGACCATATCTTTGGACTCAGACCTTGGAATTGGACCTACCTTATGTCAAAACGACCGTCTCGGAAAGAGCTTTCCAATGGACCAAGCCTTGACCCAATCAGAGGAGTAAAAGTGGACGAAAAGTCTACTGAAGCCAACTGTAGCTGAAGAGGCCTTTTTGATCGAAAGAATTGAGTTTTGGGCCCGATTCTTCCGGCCCAAAACATGGCTCCAAGCCCATGCACGATTTTTTGGATCTGAATGTATAAAAACCAAAGCTTGACTCTTTGTTAATGGTAGCTAGTTAGACCTAAATTAATATATAGAATTCTAGATCTAGTTTTATTAATTAATTAAGTTGTTAGTTCCATTTCAATTCCTGTTCTAGATTAAATTCTTGAATCATTGTTCTTGATTGATTAGATAAATAAAATAGTTAGTTTGTCAATTTCGAATTTGGTTATTTCCATTCTAGATCTAATTTCAATTCTTGTTCTTATTTCATTCCAGCCATTAAATTAGATTCATTATTGTTAGATTAAGTAAATTTCGAATCTTGATATTATGTTTAGTTATAATAATATGGGAAATGATGTTTTGATGACTCAAGGCTAAAACCTCCATTAGAGGGGTTGATGAAGCCTTGAGGAAAACTTAGTGGTTAGTATAGAATTGGTTGTAGAATCTATTCCACTCTAGAAGGTCGTGTTTAAGCCATGAGAATGGGTGGACGACCTCACATGCTAGTTAGTATCCGGTAGGAATGCCATGAACACTAGGATTAGAACTTCGAAGTTCTTGCCGTGGAAAACGTAAGAATCGAGATACGACAATCTATACTAGGTTATTAAGTTGGAATCGAGGTGGATTTAATTCCCTCTATTTCTCTCTAGATTCAAACAATCGTAATTCCGTAGTTTTCGTAGATTGACTTTAGTTTATATTTTATCTTGTTATTTATTATATCTTGTTATTTAAATTAACGCGTCTTGTTAGCATAACATTTCGTAAAGCTCTCATTGACTTAAGACTGATTTCTTAGACTTAGAAAACAATCCATGCTAGGGAACTAGGAGTGGAACGAACTTCCTACTCCACTTAGTGCAATTCGCATCGAGAGTAGAAGCTTTGATAATTGAGATTTAAAAGATAAGTTTTAGTTTACTTACGGATTGAATTCATCGTTCATTTCGTAGGTAAACTATTCATTTTACATTCATCAAGAGGCAAACAAAGCGTTGAGCGGAACCATCAGAGAGTTAGAAGACGAAAACAAAAACTTAACCGAGCGGACGGAAGAAGCAGAGGAGAGATCGTACAAAGAATTTGGGAAAGCCTGTGAGATAATGGAGGAACACAAACACTTAAAAGCAGATGTGATAGAATTGAAGTCACTCGTGGCGACCAAAGATCGAAACTTAAAAGCGTCTTGTAAGAGGTAGAAAAATAACAAGCGAATGACAGATTTAAACGAGCGGCTCGGCCAAGATCACGTGCAAATGGCACATTGTGAATCGTCCGTAAGACAACTGACAGAGACTTTAATAGAAACGGGTGATGAACTAGAACGTGAGAAGATGAATTACAAGGATTTGTACGAGTTGTACATGCGAAAAGTTGGGAAGAAACCATTGGATTTTCCCAAACCAATGATCATGTGATTGCGAGTATGTAATATCATAGAGCTAAAAAATTCTTTTTATGAGAATAAAACTAAAGTATGTGTTGGCTATTGAATATTATTGTGATGTCAGATAACATACCTGTATAAAACTTAGTGTTGTTGATTTATGAATGTAAAAGAACGAGACGCCCCCATGTAGAGAGAAAAACCTCCAATATAGAACCATTGGAAAAAGTTATTGAAAGGCAAAGGGGACATGATCGTCCTCCATGAACCTAGCTATTCAGGTGTTAAAATATTTGTACCGAATGTGAAGCACTGCCTGACAACTGTTGGAGTTGTCACAGGTTCAAAGTCGCCACCCGCCGTGCTTTGGGACCAAACTAAAACACAACGCCATTGCCTTAGTAGTGGAATTAGCACGATATTGTATTGTGGGAGTATTGCAATAATTGTTCCGAGCAAGAATAACCATCTTATTGACTCGATTTCCGTCAAGTAGGCATGAATCGACTTTTACTTGGACCGAAAAAGGCATAATATGAATGACCTCCCTAGAATGAACGTTAATGAATGACATTGTTGAAAGTAAAAGTACAGACGAATAGAGAAATGTAAAATGACAACCAAACTAAGAGAATGGAAGTTGAATGCCTTTATTGATGGATAACATAGAACGAACTACATAGATGGATAGATTTGTTATTGATGGAGTAATGTAAATTTGCAAAAAATTTCCTAACGGTAAAACTTGCGAAGGTGGTAAGCATTCCATGGCTTCTCTATTATTCTTCCAGAAACAGTACGGAGGAAATATGACCCCTTAGATGCTGGACGATCTATGATGTAAGGTCCTTGCCAATTTTCCCCAAACTTTCCTGATTCTATAAGCTTTGGGTTTCTACAAAGAACCCAGTCTTCAGGAGCAAAAGACTTAGGACGGAT
Source organism: Coptis chinensis (assembly GCF_015680905.1). Lineage (NCBI taxonomy): Eukaryota > Viridiplantae > Streptophyta > Magnoliopsida > Ranunculales > Ranunculaceae > Coptis > Coptis chinensis. The sequence continues at coordinate 68,444,990 of NC_141457.1, read as the reverse complement.
CTTCTTGTCGTAGTTCCGTTTCATGTCAGCTTGATACTTAATAAGCTGTTGTAGTCCCTCAGAACGAACCTCATCAATAAGAGCTTTTGACTGAGCCAAAGTAGTGTCATTGGAACCTGTTTCAACCGCGAATCGACCGAGATGTACCGAAATCAGTTACAGAGGTAAGATCTTCAAAGACCATATGCAAGGTTAAAAGGTGATAATGCAGTTGAATATTTTGGCGTTGTCCTATAAGCCCACAAGACAAATTGGTAACTCCTTGACCCAATTTCCTTTAAGCCCGATCAAACGCCTCTTTAGGTTGGCCAAAATCACCTTATTGGTGGCTTCGGCCTGCCATTGGCTTCTATGGATGATAAGGTGCGGAGAAGTTATACCGTATCTTCAAATTAGCACGCCCGGCCAATTTCTTCAGCATCGAATTGTTTACCATTATCTGATACAAGTGCCGCAGGGATGCCAAAACGACAAACAATATTTCTCCACAAAAACATTTTGACATTGGAAGCATGGATTTGGACCAAAGGCTTTGCTTCTACCCATTTGGTAAAGTAATCGGTTGCCACAAGAAGGAATCGAATACTACCTGGAGCTTTAGGTAAAGGACCAATAATGTCTAAGCCCCATTTGGCAAATGGCCACGGGCTTAGCATGGGATGCAACTCAGTAACAGGTAGTTTACTCATATTATCGTGCTTTTGGCATGGCTCACACCTCTCAGATAGGTGTTTTGCATCCTTTTGCATCTCTGGCCACCAATAGCCCTGTGTCATAGCCTTATGAGCTAAACTTCACCCCTTGGAGTGGCTTCCGCATAAGCCGGAGTGAATCTCTTCCAAAACTTGAAGTCCTTCCTGTTTTGAGAGGCATCGCAACATAGGGTTTAAGTCCGAGCCTTTGCGATATAAGTGCAAACTTCCGTCAATGCTATATCACCAAAACTTCCATGCATCGCGTTTGATTCTTTCAAATGAAGTTTTGGTTCCGGGCGGAAGTGAAGAAACTTGCAAGTAGTGGATATAAGGAAGATGCCAATCTTGTGCATCGGAGATCATCAATCGCCTCGATAGTATCATATCGGGAACTTCAGGACTATCATCTGCTTCATGTGCCAACTCACTATCTCGTTTCGGGAGCTTAATTCAGAGGAACAAATGGATCTACAGATTCTAATGGAAGATCCAAAGTATGGTCATGTTGTGAATTTTCCATCTCCCTTTTCCGCTTCGAGTCATGATTGGTGCGATTATCGTGGTCGATTTCGTTATTTATTCGCATAAGCAAAAAACAAGTAATTGCTTTCATGTACATACAAGTCATGTAATTCTTTTTCGGTAAAGTCAATGCTTGGCTCTTTCTGGAACTCCACAGTGATGTGTCTTGACTCTTCGCTTCTAACGGCGGCGGAGAGATAAGCTAAGGAATCTGCATGACGTATATCATTTCGGGGTCTTTGAGTGATAGAGATGCTATCAAATTGTCGAGCAAGGCTATGTATCAAACCAAGATAAGCCGCCATACGGTCATCTCTTGCTTCAAAAGACCCGCCAAACCGATTGGCTAGGCGAATCCGTGTATAACCGGAGGTTTCAACCGTTTCCAAAAGTCGTTCTCAAGGCACAAATAGCAGCCTCATACTCGGCTTCGTTATTTGAAGCGGCGAAGCCAAGTCGCACAGATTTCTCAATCTTCTCTCCGCCGGGTTTAACAAAAACGCATCCAATTCCAGACCCAGATTTATTATGGGAGCCATCTGAATAAACAATCCATAGGTCAGTTGGATTAGGAATTGCGTTTGCAAGTTGGTCTTCGTCACCCCCAGTTATTGGTGGCAGCATGTCTTCCATAGATTTTTCTTGGTGCAAGAAATCGTTAATAGGAGAATCATCAATCGGAAAATCAGCTATCAAAGAAGCTAGAGCATGTCCTTTTTCAGCAGTACGACTTTCAAAGACAATGCTATATGCACTAATATAACTTTCCCATTCGGCTAATCTGCTTGATTCCTGTGCATTACGAAAGATCTTGCGTAAGGGATACTCAGTATAAACTCTGACCAACCTCCCCTGGAAGTATGGTTTTAACCGACGGGCGGCATGAACCAATGCAAGTGCCATTTTTCCATCTTTGAATAACGACTCACCGGCTCGATTAGCGTCGATAAAAAAAGCGGGTCTACCACCATCGACGAAAAGAACAAAGACTAACAACTTGAGTTGTAGCTGCTAGGTACATGCCAATGGGTTGACCCGTTGAAGGACTTGTCAATAGGAGGACCCGACCAAGTATTTCTTCACCGTTGCAATGCCATCTCACAATCAATGTTCCAAGTTGCCGCCCCTTTAAAGTCCGGAAGAAGGGATGACAACGATCGAAATATTTAGAAATAAATCTATGAAGAGCGGCAAGTTTCGACCCATGAAAGCCGTTGAATTTCCTTCTTATTTTTGGTGATGGCATATCAATAACGGCACGGATCTGATCAGGATTAGCCTCAATACCTCTACGAGTCATGAGGTATCCCAGAATTTTCCCGGAAGAGAGGCCAAAAGAACATTTGGCGGGATTGAGTCTCATGTTATACTTGTTAAGCCTATCAAAAACAAGTTGAAGATCGGAAAGATGATCACCAGTAAGCTTCGATTTAACGACTATATCATCAATATAAGCCTCCATTATTATCCCCAACAGATCGGAAAAAATTGTATTGACAAGCTTTTGGTAGGTTGCACCGGCATTTTTCAGACCAAAAGGCATAACAATTAATAGCGAGAAAATGCCTTGGTCGGTAATGAAAGCGGTGAACTCTTGGTCATCAACATTCAAAGAGATCCGGTAGTACCACAAGAAGCATCCATGAAAGATAGGCGTTGGAATCCCGGCGGCATCCACTAGTTCGAAATTCGGTGGCAATGGATCTGGGATGAATCGGACAAGCTGTGTTAAGGTTTGTAAAGTCAATACAAATTCTGATTTGTCCGCTCGCTTTTAGCACCGCGACGACATTAGCAAGCCATTTCGGTAAGTAACTCGTCGGATAAAGTTAACCGCAAGTAGCTTATCAATCTCCTTTTAACTTTGAGCTTCCGATCGGTGCCATTCTTCTTGGTTTTGGCGAACCGCCTGAAACTTGATCAATGTCAAGTTTATGACAGCAAAATGTAGGGTCTATTCCCGCATTTCCTCAATTTTCCAAAGCGAAGATACGCTTATTTCACTCAATTTGTAAAGGGAAACCAACTCTTGTTGTTCTACACTCGAAAAGTTCACCGAAATAAAAGTGGTTTCTTCTGCTGAATCTCCTACTTGTACTTCCAAAAGTCGATCCATCAGAGGCGCCCTTGCACATGAGCCTCAATATTATAGATGGAGGGCACGCCCGGTAAATCAGAATCAAGGCGGGGCACTTGCAAGGATCGTATTACCTCGAACTTCAGATTTTTATAGTCATCCATTGCTTTGTCATGACAGAATGGGCAGATACCGGTCACTACTTAACCTTGCAAATATGCCCAGAATGGGAACTTGACACACCGATGAAATGTGGAGACTACATGACCCCATGGAATGTATCCAATCTACCCCAAAATTGCGTTATAGTGGGATCGACAAATCCATCAATAAGAAATCGAGCTCAACTTCTTTGTTCATTAATTTGATTGGAAAGGTAATTCTTCCAACCGCTGAAGATGTTGTCCCGCAAAACCCGATGATATGATTGTCTTCGGCGATGATAATACCCTCGCTCGAAGTTGCATCCGAGAATAACATCCACCGAAAATGACGCCGAAGTGGCCCCCGTGGTCGATCATTACCCGTTGAACACGATAAGCACCTATAGACACAGAAATTATAACTGCGTCATAGTGAGGGTGATATACACCACGGAGATCATCATCGATGAATCGGAGGGCTCTTTCTTCGAAGTCTCGGTCCGATTCCTTTGACAAAATCGACTTTGTTGATACGGTTAAATTCACCAACATAACTAACTTTCAAACGCTTTTGATTCTTACTCGACTTTTGGAAAGAGACTCAACATGAGAATGGGAGACATTAATGACATGCTCATAAGTTGCGAAGAATCGCCTGTTGAGAGTTTTTCGTAAGATATTCGCTCAAAAGTCCTTTCTCCACTAATTTCTGAATCCGACCGGAGAGAGCGACAAAGTTACGTCTCATGGCCATAGTCATTATGGAATTTACACCACAAGGCTTTGTCCCTTGTCGCTTTGGTATCTTCTCGAAAGTGGATACGGGGGGAAAGAAGATTCCCACTTTTCAACTTCTCATATATACGAGTACTTGGCATTGAAAGCGGGTCGGGTTTAGCTCGGTAGAGTTTTTCCATCACGATTGAAATTGACTTGCTTCTGATTGTCATTCTTCCCATCGTTATGTTATTGATCTGACTGTCCTTGCTTCGGCTTAAAATTTTTGCTTTCAGAAAAATCTTTACTCGAATATCTTTGTCCCTTTTTTTTCGCCGATAGGTTCTCCTCGACACGGATGTGTTGTTCAGCCCTAACATACGATCGTGATCGAGTTTTAGGGACATCTTTAATTAGAGAGTGGTAAAGATCCCTTACAATGAAGTTCGAACTTCGTCTCTTTCATAATATAATGGTTCTTTAAAGGCTAAAAGAAGCATCCCATCGAAACTTCGAACATCTATCACGCCTTTGAACCTAGTAACAAAAGTACGTAACTTCTCCACGTTGTTGCTTGATGTTCAGAAGTGAGTCGACATCCTTCGACGTCTTGCAATTGTGGCGGAAACGATTAACAAACTGATTTTCTAGTTCATTGAATTGGTGAATTGATCTTGAAGGCAACTCACTAAACCAGCGTAATGCTTCTCCCTTTAGAGTCGATGGAAAGAGCTTACATATGAGCGGATCATCTCCACCCCATAACACCAACTTATTTTTGAACGATAGAACATGCAAGCCAGGATCTCCTTCCGACTCATCATAAAGTTCAAAATCGGGTTGTTTGAAGTCGGGATGGTGGTAAGTTTTTTGAATGTTGACCGAAAACTTATCAAGTACGCCATCATTGACTGTCAAGTTTTTCATTCTTACATCCCTTGACTCTCTATCATTAAGTTCTTTCGCAATCAACTCTTTCAGCTGTTGTTCTGTTAGAGTTAAAGTATTGGCTCGAACAACTGTACGCCCCCGGTCGTGCCCATGTGGAGAAGGATACCTTCCATTATCTCTTATTGGAGTTAGAGATCTTTGGCGGTATGCACGATCAGCTCCGACCGGTGATTGTCTTTGTCTATCCTCAGAACCCAGCCTGTTTAGGCCGCGGTAGTCACCCTTTGGCGGGTGGTCGGAATAATTATACCACTTCTCCATGTTTTATTGCTCTTGTTGCGGGATTCCCGCCTTCCCAGTCGTGTCGGACATATTTCGGATGGCGGTCTTCCCTGAAATTGCTTCTCAGAGGTAAATCTTCCCTTTGAGATCGGACATGTCTAGGGTAGTAGTTATCCCTGCCAATCTGATTCTCCCCATAAGTATGGGTAATAGGGTCATTACTCCTGTGAGCGCAGACTGGTTGATTGTGCTTGAGAAATAGCACGCTGTCGGTGATCGAAGTGGATCGTCAAGACGGTCCCATACACTGGAATGGCCTGCATCCCTTCGTGGTCTCCTTGATGTTGTTGAATTTGCAACATCGTCCACCGGCCTTTGCCTCTTTACTAGCTTCCTTCTCAAATTCCTGTTTAAATTTTTGACTCGTCGTAACTCCCGCTCAACCGTATTAGGGGTGAATTGGCTGTTACTATCACCTTTTCCGCTAGTTGGCGTGAGAGTAATGTCCACGTCCATATCCATGTCAACTGAAGGATCGACATGGACAGACGGAGGACCGCATGGAGGACTACTGACTTGTCGATTTTCTTGTTGCAAGGCTGTTAAGGGTGGCGGCACTTGTACTGCCTTTTGCAGAGGTGGAGGCGGTGGCGGTTGCGCTACTACAGTCGGATGTTGAGAATTGATCCTACTACTAGGAGCAACTTGATTGTTCAACGGTTCATGCATCGGCCGATTTGAATTTCGAGGGTTGCGATTCTTGTTAGTAGGAGGAATATGTTGACTATTTGGTCTGCTTCTTGTGCTTACCATCTTGATTGTTTCACGTGATAATGAATTCTCTAGTCCCCACAGACGGCGCCAATTATGTTTCGGCAGTAAACTGCTTCAACACAACGAGAGAAATGGTAAAGAACGTACTAAGAAACAGAGGAATTTCATGTTGGGGGAGATGAAACTGAACCAAATAATGGCTGCCTACGTACCCAAGATCTGTTTTCTAGGGATCAAGTTTTCACGTAGTTCCTTATGAAAAATAGTTTGATATTTATAGAGGTAGAGTAGAGAGTCCTTGTAGCTCAAGTAATCTTGTATCTTGAGTAATTGTGATAGAGTATAACTGTCAACTGATAACTATCTCTTTGATAAGAAATGAATCTGGACATAAATCAACGTATATTAGTGGCAAGCCATGTGGCTAAGGTTCAAATTTTTATACACATGAGTTAATGGGCCTGTACATTGATCCATGATATTGCGAATTGGGCTTTAGCCCTGTTGATTAAATGAATAAAATAGAGACCCCTACTAATGGACGTTTGCCACGTAGGTGGGGGTCGAAACAGTAGCCACATTATAACCACAGCCAATCCCAGCCCTCTACTCACTTAAGATCTGACGGATCCAGTTTTAACTCAGAAATAAGGGATGGCACTGTAGCTACAGTAATTTCGGAAACTTTTTTCACCGCAACCAAAACAGAAATTGAACAAAATTTAGATCGGAAACACCTTCTTCCCCACTGAAACACTCCTCTCTCCTCTCTCAAAATACACCACCACCACTCCAAACACCTTCAAAACTAACACTTTTTTTTTTAATCTTGGTAGTGTTGTTCTAGCACACGTTTTGCTGAAGGAACGATTGCAGAAAATAGGTATTCTTGGATGTGTGGCTTGCATTGTGGGCTCAATTGTGATTATAATTCATGCACCTCAAGAGCACACACCAAACTCCGTAGAAGAAATTTGGACTTTGGCAACTCAGCCTGGTATGGTGCTTACCTTCTTATAATTGTCAAGACATTGTTATTCTGTGGCATAGTACTAATTATTTTTAAATTGTCTATAGCATTCCTATTTTATGCAGTAGCTACTTTATCTGTAGTATTAGCTCTTGTGATGCACTCTGAACCACGCTATGGGCAGACTAACATACTGGTTTACTTGGGCATCTGTTCTTTAATGGGTTCGCTAACGGTAAATTGTCTTTCCTTAGCAAGCTTAGTATGAAACTTGAATAACATTATAGGGTCATATTGTCGTTAGGTCGTTACACCTGTTATTATTTTTGATTTGTCAAACTTCCTTGTGTTTGCATGCAGGTTGTAAGCATAAAAGCCATTGGGATTGCCATAAAGCTGACACTGGAGGGAATAATTCAACTTGCTTATCCTCAAACATGGGTTTTTGTTGCAGTTGCAGTTGTACTTGTCATCATACAATTGAATTACCTAAACAAGGTTGGTTGCTTGTTACTATTTAGAAGCGTTAATCCTTGTTATACTCTATTTAAAGTCAACTTATATGGAAAAAGGAGACAATTGCAACTCCTTTTGTTCTTTTTGTGGTATAATATGTGTAGTTTGTTGTGTATATTTCCTAATTCCTTAAATCAACTAACAACGTATCACCAAATGCATTTGAAGATTAAGCTTTAAATGACTTGTATGAGACTCAAGCCTCTTCAGAGATGGATACACATTACTACCTGAGTAGCCTGAGGTGTTTTGCGGTGTGTCTTTGCCCCTCATTAGACCTGTAGACTGTTGTCCCTTTGGTGTATATGGTGTGCATTTTCTCATCATTTCTGCTTTTTGGTTGGTAGTTTCAGTATCAAATTATATGTCTAAACCTTATAAGAGTTCGTATATGATCAGATTTATGAGATCGCTATTTTTTTTGACTGTTTTATTTTATATTTTAAACCAAAGGCGCGACGAGTTATCGGGGTAGCACTATGACTCTAGCTATTGGTACGGTATTCCATAATACTCGACATAGATTCTGCCTATGGCACATTATGAAGAAGTTCCTTGAAAAACTTCCACATTATTATTACACGAAGTCAAAATTCAAAAAAGAATTCAAAAAATGTATTTGGCAAATATTTATTCCTGATACTTTTGAAAAGAGGTGGGCAGAATTGATGTCTAGTTTTAAGTTGGAGGAGAATGAATGGTTTCAAGAGATGTACAAGATTTGACATAAAGGTATTTTAGAGTCGTGATATTGAGATTCCTGAGCACTTTAATCTTAAGAGATGGATGAAAGGTGCAAATAAGTATAGAGCTGAGTATGACTGTGGACTAATAAATGACCATAAGAACTCTGAGGTACTAAGAACTACTCAACTTCAATTGGTTGCTAATCAATTGGTTTATGAAGCTGCGGAAACTGATGAGACTTACCAACTAATGATGCAAAGACTACAAGACTTGTCAGTGGAGCTCAAGAAAAAAAAGGAAATTGACACTGGTGTTTCTGTTGTCATGACAGACAAAATTGTCCAGAGAATCCAAATAGAAAGAAGGGCACAAGTAAGTATAATGCTTTCTTAAGCTTATCCTATCTTATCGCAATTGCCTTTCCAACTTGACATTTTCCATTATTTTTGCTTTACAGTAGTAGATGTTGAGTTAGATGACGAAGACGAGGACGAGGACGAGGACGAGAACGAAGACTTGGTGAGAACTTCACTTGGTGAGAATCAATAGAAGCTGATGTGTTGTTGTTCATAGATAATGCCAAACTAATGAAGCAATTTCTATTAAGTCCATTGGATTATATTGTTTATCTTACGTGGTGTTTTTTTGGCTTTGTTTAACTTTTGGAACCTGTCAAAAAGTAGTTGTTTTTCTCTTGTCAGAAGGTAGTTGTTTATCTTCTGTCTGTTAAGTCCATTTGGAACCTGTCAAAAGGTAAATCAGTAAACATTTCTATATATGTGATAAAATGGCATTTGAAGGGATGCATCTTCTTGTTGATTTGTTGATTACTACCTGTCAGAAGGTAGTAAATCAGTAAACATTACTGTTTATCCTGTATAAAAATCCTTTTTTATTTGTTGATTGTAGACATGTAGTAGGCCTGTAAATGGCACTTGAAGGGATGTGTCTTCTTGTTGATTTGAAAACATATCTTCGATCTTTTCATGTTTTTGAGACTTGAGAGCAGTGTACTGAAGAGTATGCCAGAAATGCTGACAATTTTGTCATGCATCCTTCATATACAAGTTTGTGGAATTGGTAGACAACTAGACATGCCAATATATCCATTTCGTCTTATCTATTATCTATTTATTTTTTGTTATCTATAGGTTACTTACATACGCCTTTTCTCATTTTGGCATCAAATAATTGATTTTTAAGTGCTAGTGTTACAACTAATGATAAGCACCCAAAAGTGTATTATGAAACCCCATTGAGACATATAAATTTGGTTCATTATGTGTTTAATAATCATGAAATAAATATGTTTTCATACTTTTTGCGTGTATTTGCAAAGAAACATGGAAATATTGGTTAAACCTGCAATAAAGCACGAGGAACGGCGTATATATGAATTCTTCCAAATCCACGTTGAAGCATCAAACTTCCAAAGCTCCTACCGCTCGAACCAGGACTCCGAATGCGACAAGAGAGCTGCTCGCACAATCGTATGATGAACTCTACGCATAGGCGGAAGTTGTAAACCGCCCAAAATACCGGATCGCCATCGACTCGCACATGGACCCACTATCTTGGGGGCCACAAGATTGGATGAGTAATCAATCATGGAGCATGTCAAGACAAAGATAACAAATTATTGGTGCAAAGTTGACACCTTGCATGTAATAAATTAGATTAGGTGTTAATAGTGAGAAAAAAAGGCAAGGTGTCACTTTGTTTTAATGTGGTAGATAAAAATGAATCAATGTGGTTTGTTAATTCACGTGGGAGGAAATGAGATTTCTCTCAAATGGAGAAGAAATTAGACAAAGGTGGGGGATACTCCATTTACTCCCTTGACTTATTTTCCTCACATGGCATTATTTTAGTTCCTTAGTGAAAATGAGAAGTTAGTTTTAGTTTTTATTTTGCAAAAAACTTGTAATAGTTTTAATGGAGGAACACTTGTTCTTCTAGAGATATAATAGAAGTGAGTTTGGTTGTTGTTAATTCTTCTCTCTCTCTCTCTTTCTCTTTGGAGTTTTTATTAGTTCATAAGTCCTTGTCCCAAGGATCATGAGCTAACTTCCCTTTTGGGGAGTTAATCCAACTCATGTGAGGGAAAAACATTGGTTGTGAGTTTGGTAGGTTTTTAGGATGAACAACTAACACTACATCCTATCCCAAAATGATAGTTGGTGTAGTGTCTAGTTAGAAATCAAACAATGAGCTTAGAGATAAGTCATTGTTTGGTTTCACTTGCTAGCATGTATGAGCTCTTAAGTGAGCCATGCATGCTAGGGATCAATTCTATTTTTCCATTAGGGACTTGTCTATGAGTCTAGGAAGAATCAAAATCTTTTTCAAATAAACAACTAATGATAGTTTCACATGAGGAGGATTAACTCTCCACCTTTCTTTTTAGTAATTTGTATTTTGTTTAAGTGCATGATTTCAAACTTAAATGTTTTGCTTTAATGTTTGTTAGGAAGAAACCTAGTATTATAACCTTACTCCTTAGTTCCCTTATTGTAACATCCAATTTGTAGTTGTTCTATACTTTAGGTAGTTCGAATCCTTATTCTAACTCTACTCAACGAAGATCGTGAGTAAGGAACCTTGATTTCTTTTGCTTCAATTTAGAGAGTTCTAAACTCTAAGTGGTCGTAAAAGCTAATATCAAATGGCGCCGCTGCTGTTCTAAAGCAATAGAACTTGGGCTACAAAGCGAAAGTTGCATCAAGGGGGAACCCCCATTCTCTTTCTTTCTTTCCTTCTAGTTCGTATTACGTTTTTGTTCATATTTTTTCGTATTTTTGCCTCGCGATTGACCTGTAATCCAAAAAAAATTTCGTTCCACTTTCAGGTACCAAAAGTTAGGACAGGGAAACAAACCTACAGGAGATTATAAGACTTCCATAAAAAAATTGAACTTACTGTGGATTACTTGACACGCGCGCGCTGGAGGAGTGTAGTCGTCGCGAGGTGAACAGCGTCCTTGTGAGTTTTCTTTTTTTTGTCGCTCCTCTGCTCAACCACCATCATCTCCAGATCTAGCTTGATCCATTTCCAGGCCTAAATATCTGGATCTGGACCTGGAAAATTCGATATTCCTTTGGGATTTATCGCGTTGACAAATCGAAACGCTTAGTTTTTGGCCTTCAAAGTGGCTTAAAACGCTGAAGCTACAGTTCCAATTTTCAGATATTGTAATTTTTTATGTTTTTCTGCATGTATGCCATGTCTATAGTATTAGGAAATATTTATGGATTATTATTTAAGTTTTAGCCTAGAATTATGCATGAATCAAGTTCGTATACCGGTAAATATTTATATACGATTACACGGACATGAATTGCATATGAATGTATATTTACATATTAATGGTACTGTATTGCATGGGTACATGTCTTTCTACGTATAAATGTTGCTTGGTAAATGTTTGATGTTTATCTACATATACGTACACGGTCTTGTCTAATAAGTCGATTTTGTCAAGAAAGAGGAGAACATTCCAACGAGGGTTAAAATCTGAGTTGGGTAAGTTGTTTCTAAACCTACGGGTAAAGTCCGCTTCTATAGGACATTCGCAATCTCAATGAGTATTGTCGAAATCGATTTATTATGCAATACAAGAGTCGATTTTAGTTTAGGTATAAAACTTTGCATGTTTAGTTTTGTCATCTATTCTCATGATGTATACCGATTCGTATGCTAATGTATTTAGATAATGCATGAGTGATTCAAATTAACCACATTCGTTGATATACATTTACGTAATATCGATTTACAAATTAGCGCATATATACGATTATCGATGTATATTTGCCCTGCATTATGGAAATATTTATCGATGACACAAGTTTGCCTATTCGTATAGCTATACGTATGAGTAGAGTACCTTCACATGCTACTGCATCTAGTATTGTATGAGTAGATCGTATTTGTATGTTTGTATTTTAAACCTTGCATAAATCTTTAAAAAAAAAAAAAAAAAAATTAAAAAAAATTAAAATTAATTTAATACCACCTTTGCATAAATTTTAATTCCATAAATCTTAATCATATTCCAATGGTGTCTAGGAAACTTGAAAGATTGAGGTTACTTAATTAGAACCGCGGCTTGCACGGAAAATCCTCCCCTCATATCTATCTTGTGACTGGCCGTTGGTTTATGCACACGTATTCCTAGCTTCATCAAGCTACGCTAGCGGCAGCTTAGGCATATGTTGTTCAACCCTAATGCTTAAGATAATAATAAAATTTGAGTCCTCATAATTCCTTCGTAAGTTAGATCTAATTTTATGCTTGCATGAGATTAAGGTCCGGTTCCACTAAAGAAATTGAACAAACCTATCGTCGAAAAAATACGATAAGCAATTGCGTAAGTTCTCACATAAAAATTGTTCTTCTTCTCGCTAATTACCTTCATCACAATCCTTCGCCGCCATCAACTTCATCATTATGGCCGACGATCCTCCACCACCGCAGAGAAGCCCCTCTCGGACTTCTATATCGCGATTACAGAAGGACCTTCTTCCCCGCATTAAACTTGAGGACATTGTCGGTGATTTTCGTATCCCACCAAACGCCTTCAGTTTGTTACCAATATATCATGGTTTGGAGCACGAAAACCGCATAATCATCTTCGTGACTTCAACAAGTGGCAACAACATTTCATCATCCAAAGAAATTCTAAGGAACAACTCTTGCTTCGGCCGCTTCCATTCACTTTAGCGAAAAGCATCAATCTGCTAGCAGACAACAATCACAATCCATAGACACATGGAATAAACTAGTTCAAGCTTTTATGCTTCAGCTTTTACACTCGAAAAAAAAACAACCGAAATGCTTCGAAAATTCAATTCTTCCGTCAAAATCCTCATGAATCCTTTTACGGAAGCATGGAGTCGCTTTTATCGATCTTCGTTAGAATGTCCTCACCACCAACTAGAAAAGTCGTCCTTGTTCGCTCATTCTTTAATGGTCTCATTCGATCATCAAAAAGAAACTCTTGATATAATGAACGGAGGTTGCTTCATGGACAAAGGAGCTACCGGCTTATACTTTTCTTGAAAAACAAGCGAAAAAGGTACACACCGGGTAACACTGAGCCGTCTAGATCATCAAAGGATACTGTTACAAAAGCCACATCTATTTTTGAGGTAAAACCCGATCCTGAAATAAAAAATTTGATAGAATCCCTAACTAAAAAAGTAGATGCCCTTGCAGTTCAAGTAAACGATCAACTACCAAAACCAAATCATGAACGCGTTGACACACCACTCCTTGTGTCCTTTGTCTTAGTCCTGATCATCCTGATGCATATTGTCCTTTGTTATATGTTTCCCCTACTCAACAAGCGGAGGAGGCATGTGCATTCAACATTCCCAATGCACCGTGGAGACAACATCCGAATTTCGCCAAGGCCAAAATAACCAACAAATGGGGCTCCTCCCGGGTTTCGCTTAATCAACCTGCTCGACCTACCAATAATTTTATTCCATACCGCCAAGGAAATAATCAACAATACCAACAAGGTCAATTTCAAAATAATTCTAATGCTAATTATCGCATTAACCGCAGCCTTGTTCCAAATAATCCAAATCCCAACTATAATCAACAACTTCTAAGCAATAATCGAGAACTACTACCAAGGTAACCTGCGCCAACCATTACGGATAGAACAAATGAGACTTTCTTGGCTTACATGAACCAACAAATTTCAAATTTTAACGCCTATCCAACAATCACTTCAAAGAATCGGGCGCAAGAAAAGAGTCGAAGGCGGTTTCCTCGCACAAGCAATTCCAAACCCTAAACCAAAAACAAACTTTGAACTCACCAATGCCCCCGTACAAGCACAACCAACCAAGGTGAGGTGCATGCAATCACTACTTTACGATCTGGAAAAACTGTAGACAATCAGATACGTATGCCAGATGACCAACAAAAGAAAAAAGAAGGTTCCAAGGATTCTAGTTCTAATAATGAACCTACGAAAGATTCCCCTGATACAACAAAGTCAACACCTCCGAATGTAGGAAACAAGCAAGTAGACCCTTCGCTAAATTTCACCTAAGGCACCGCTTTCCTTTCGACGCCAAGGCAAAGAATAAACCTGATGACAATTTTGCTGAAATTCAAGAGACTTTTCAAAATTTAACAATCAACTTACCTTTTCTCGATGCCTTAAAATTACTACCAAAACATGCAAAATTTCTAAAAGATATGTGCACTACAAAAAGGAGAACTAATGTTCCTCAACAAGCCGCCTCATCAACAATTCCTCCATCACCGAACACAATGGTATTGTAAAATACAAGGACCCTGGTCGACCAACGGTTCCATGCACCTTAGGTGACAAATACACGGCTACTGCGCTATTAGACCTAGGAGCTAGCGTGAACTTACTTCCATATTATTTATTTAAACAATTAGGTCTTCATGAACTCAAACCTACCACCATGACTCTACAGTTAGCGATCGCTCCATAAAGTATCCAAAAGGAATTGTGGAAAACGCCCTTGTAAAAGTCCAAGATTTCTTCTATCCCGTAGACTTTGTTATTTTGGATACGTGAAGTTGCTTGTGATTCCATTCCTATCATTTTAGGACGTCCGCTCCTTTGCCACCGCTAATGCTCTTATTAACTCGCCGAGATGGTTCCATGACCATGTCCTTCGAAAATCTTTCGGTCGAGGTGAATGTGTTCAAGTTAATGAAACAAATTCCGAGCCCCGACATTGATGGTGAAGTCAACAGATTGACAAAGATTCCGCAAAGAGTATTTCTCAAACTCTTTTCCCCGAGGATGAAGTGTACCAATTTCTTTCCTTTTAGCGACTTCGAAGTTTGAGGACGATGATTATACAAACGGCAAATGAGTTATTAGAGTCGGCACCATTAATTGACCCTACAAATGTTGATGTCTAGTAACTTGATGATCATCCCTCAGATACTACATGGATGATGACCTTCCTCAAGAATCTTTAATACCCACTCCGCCCCCCCCCTGAATTAAAACCACTTCCTTCGAATTAAAATACGCATACCTTTGATGCCGATGGTCGCCACCCGCTTATTATTTCTTCACAATTAACCGACGATCGTGAAGCTCGCTTTAATTAATGTCATTCAACAACATCGCTCGCTATTGATGGTCCCTCGATGACATTAAAGGCATTGAACCTAATGTGTGCACCCATCGCGATACACCTAGAAGAAAATGCTAAGACGTCGCAAGGAACCACAAATACGCCTAAACCCTACCATGAAAGATGTGGTAATACGAGAAGAAGTGTTAAAATTACTAGATGCGGGTATTATTTACCCTATCTCTCGATAGTGTTTGGGTGAGTCCCGCATTACACGAAGTTCCAAAGAAATCCGGCATTACAGCTTGCGAAATGATAAAGATGAATGCATTTCCGCCAGATCCCAAAGAAATGGCTTAATATGCATTGACTATCGCGAAACTTAATGCCGCCACTGTAAAGATCACTTTCCACTTCCATTCATCGATCGATGCTCGAACGCTTAAATGGTCATGCCTATTACTGTTTTCTTGATGGTTATTCAGGTTATTTTCAGATAGTCATAGATCCTCATCGATCAAGAAAAACAACGCTCACCGGCCCATTTGGTACATTTGCATATAGACGAATGCCTTTCTTTCGCCTTTGCAATGCACCGGTACTTTCCAACGCCGCATGCTTCATATTTTTCGTGATATGGTTGAAAGGTTTATGGAAGTATTCATGGACGATTTCTCAATTTATGGAGATTCTTTCGATAGTCGCTTATCAAATCTTGAAAAGGTCTTTACACGCCAGAAGAGAAAACCTTGTTCTTAATTGGGAAAAATGCCATTTCATGGTTACTAAAGGAATAGTTTTAGGACATATCGCTTCAAAGGACGGAATCGGCGACAAAAAGCTAAGATAGAAAAAATTGCTTCACTTCCTATACCAAAACTGTTCGAGACATTCGCAAGATTCTTAGGACATGCAGGGTTTCTATAGAGATTTATTCAAGATTTCTCAAAGGTTGCTAGACCTTTAACCAATCTCCCCGCTTAAAGATGCCGCTTTTGATTTCAATTTCAGTTGCAAACAAGCCTTTGAGGTATTAAAACCGCGATTAACTACCGCCCTATAATTCAACCACCGATTGGTCTAAACCTTTTGAATTAATGTGTGACGCAGTTTAATTATGCTATTGAGTCGCATTAGGGCAACACCGAGAAGATAAGCCGGTTGTCATTTACTATGTGAGTAAAACCCTTTAATGAAGCTCAACGTAACTATACCACCACCGAAAGAGTTTCTCGCCAGTATACGCCAAGTAGATAAGTTTCGGCCCTTACCTAGTGGGTTCTCCAACTATTGTCTACACCGACCATGCGGCACTTCGCTATCTATTAGCTTAAAAAGATGCAAAACAAAGGTTGATCCGATGGATTCTCCTTTTGCAAGAGTTTACTCAAATTAGAGATAAAAAAGGTAGCGAAAAATGTGGTTGCGCACCATTTATCAAGACTTGTAAGTGATGTTGATATCGATACCGATCCTATCCGCGTGATTCCTTTCCGTGATGAACACTTGTACTCTATTTTTCGTCCCTTTGGTACGCAGACATAGTAAATTACTTAGTTACCGAGGAAGTTCCTTTATCTTGGTCTCAGAATGACCGGAAAAAGTTTTATCCACCGTGGAAATTCTATTTCGATGATCCCTACCTCTTCAAGTATTGTTCGCACCAACTAATCCGGCCGCAGCATTCCCGACCGGGAACACAACGATGTGTTATCCTTCCGCCATGAACAATCTTGTGGTGGTCATTTTAGTGGTAAGAAAAACTGCGCCAAGGTTCTACAATGTGGTTTTATTGGCCAACACCGCTTTTAGAGATGCACATGAGCATTGCAAAGCATGCAATCGCTGCCAGCTAGGGTCGCATTACTCAACGCAATATGATGCCCTTAAATCCCATTCTAATTGTGGAAATCTTTGATGTATGGGGCATCGACTTCATGGGTCCATTTCCAAATTCTCATGGCTTCCTATACATACTTGTAGCAGTTGACTATGTGTCAAAATGGATTGAGGCATTGGCATGTCGTGCTAACGATCATAAAACGGTAGTTTTGTTTGTAAAAGAAAATATTTTCTCTCGATTTGGTGTTCCAAAAGCTATAATTAGTGATGGGGGAAAACATTTCTGCAATAAAATTTTTGAATCATTAGTAAAGAAATATGGAGTCACGCACAAAGTGGCAACTCCGTATCATCCTCAAACCAGTGGTCAAGTAGAAGTCTCTAATCGAGAAATAAAATCCATTTTGGAAAAAACTGTCAATCCATCTAGGAAAGACTGGTCTCTACGATTATCTGATGCCTTGTGGGCATACATAACAGCTTTTAAGACACCTATAGGGATGTCTCCGTGATCGCCGCTTTTGAAAACCTTGTCATCCGGCCGTTGAACTTGAGCACCGCGTGCCCTATGGGCCATCAAAAGCCTCAATTATAACACTAACGCGGGCTTAAAAGAGAAAAATTGCAGTTAAAATGAGCTTGAGGAAATTCGAGTGATGCCTATGATCTCTCTCAAATCCTATAAAGCCAACATGAAAAGAGTGCATGACAAGCACATATTGCGAAAAGAGTTCAAAATCGGTCAAAAAGTTTTGATGTACAACTCAAGATTACACATTTTTCCGTGAAAATTAAAAACTCGATGGTCCGGGTCCTTTCATCGTTCTCGCCACCACCCCTTATGGGGCTATCTCTCGTGAAAAACGTAAATGATGGTAGCGAATTCCAAGTAAATGGCCACTTTAAACATTATCATGAGTTGCGCTCTCCGTGATGTCGAAGAGACTCTTCTCAATGATCCAAATACACGCACTAATAGATTCGCTGGTGTACTTCTTTCCATGTATTTAAACAGAAAAGTATGCCATTAGGGTAGCCGGCCCCTCTTCTATTTTCTTTCTAAAATTCCCTAGAGTGTGTGGTTGCAAGCACGAACCTTAGTCCACAAAAACTCTAATTCAGAACCGAAAGTATAAATGTCTTCGATAATCGAAAGCAAACGCGCCTCCGTGAAAACAATGGGTACCAAAAAATTTCAACTCCTTCTTTCTTCCCTTTTCTATTCTCTTCCTCGCTAACTCCAACTCATCATTTGGTCCAAATCTCACCCATCTCGAATTGGTAATGGTCGTAGTACTTTTGCTCGAAAAGCGATTTGCAAAAAGGATGGGGTGGTGTATGAACCGCCAAACTCCTTTCTCGTCTGTGTCTTGATCTTTTATCCGAGATGAGCCGGTATAAGGTATATTATTGTCCCGACACCAGCTCAACAGATAAACTTCGCCGTCGTCCCGCTGTTCCCACGGTTGGGATTCGCCTTGAGGATCCGACGCTAAAAGATTCACATTCGCCTTGAGGATCTGACGCGTAAAAGACTCACATTCGCCTCTTGAGGATCTGACGTTAAAAGACTCACATTCGCCTTTGAGGATCCGACGTTAAAAGACTCAACATGTATATACACGCTTTTGTTTTATTAGCACCCAAAGATGGTGCCCAAAGAGAGTCGTGGATATGCACCATCGGATATTTCATAGTTCGACGGGGCAATGGATTCCCCGTGCCAACCCCATTCAGTTTTTTCTATGATCACTGTTTCGGGCGGTTTGAGGCTATACCATATGTACTAAGGGTAATATTATTATTAGACCATTGCACATTGGTCAAGGATGGTACCGCCCTAAAACCCTAGGCCCCCAAAACATAAAGGATAAGCCACAAACCGGCTGGATTGGGTTCACCCGCAGCCGGCATGAAAGTTGCCCGAAAGTTAAGCCGCTTTGTGATGTGTTGTTTTATTTGGATTTCCGGTGTTGTTGACACGTTCTTCTCGACTTGTACATTTGTATATAAAGGATAAATAAATAAAAACCAAAGATTGTTAAAAAAAAAAAAAAAAAAAAAAAAAAAAAAAAAAAAAAAAAAAAAAAAATTTGATGTTTGAATGTGATTTTTCATATTCTAGTGGATGGCATTTTTAATACTGATCGTTTTGATATCTCATCCGTTAAATTCGGAGTTGAAACGAATCAAATTTCCACGCTTGAAATTTCGAACTTTTCGACATAAGAGGAATTTCTGTAATTCATTTGTACTTGGGCCAAAATTTTGACCCGACCCAAAAACCCAAGATCCGGGTATAAAGCCCACGCCACAAGGCACCCACGCCCACCTCCCTTTCTTTTCTTCCACAAAAACGGATCTTGGTCCCCTCAACATCCACTCAAGGCTACACGCATACCATCGAAATCGACCACAAGACGCTGGTCAAACTCCACCAAACTCAACCCCCTTCCTCCAGCAGCACCTCCTCCACCTCCTCTTACTATTTGCACTATCAAAATTCAATTTAAACCGCTATGGCAGCACGAAGACGAATTACACTCGAGAGAAATTTCGAAAATCTATATAATTCCTCGATGTTTCACCCATTTTTTGATGAGGAAATTGAAAGTAGAGAGTGGGAATATCTTTTGCATCGAATCCCAGCTCAATATTCCGAAGATTTGGTGTTGAAATTTTATAACAATGGAGGTTTCCGGGGTGACGAATTTTGGATTACGGGCGGATGGATGGAACGCGAACTCACGCCGAGTTGATTTCAATACCGCTGCAGATTCCGATTAACTCGATAGCCCGACCCGTTATTGTCGAGTATCCGACCACGAGGGATTTGATGTTTGACACGCTTCGAGGGAGAGTACAACACCGCTCGAATCAAGCGCGGTACCAAAGATTCGCCGACGTAACCAATTAGCCGCCACTCAATGGTTGGCGACAATGTCATTGAACTTCAAAGACCTCTCGACGTGAACAAGACTTTCTTGCATCTGCCGCGGGATCCTACAGAGAGGAAGCACACTTTCTGTATGGTCCATTTCCCCGGCCATATTCTTCGACGACCGCCAAACAAAACAGTCACCCTTTGTCAGACTTGTTACTCAAATTTTATGCTTAATTTAGGGTTCCAAATGCTACTTTTTCATTGAAACAAGGGGCTTTCGAGAATTTTGGAATTTTTGAGACTTGTGTTTTGGACCATTGGGACCCAAGAGCTAGAGATGACATTGAGCATGATAACGCACTCCTCCTCCTCTTTCACCACCGATCGTTTTAACGAAGATACCATGCTACCAATAAATACTCCTATGGATGCCTTGAGGAACATGAATTCTAGTATGCGCAGGATGTTTCTTCGCCAGAAGAGATGATTACTTCCTGCAATGAATTCCAAAGAAGAAATGAGAAATCGCCAAGGCCAATTCCAGAGAATGATGATGGCTAATCAGCAGCAATTCCAAGATCAGGCTTGTTACAGCCTATAGGCCACATTCCCTTGATCAACTCAAATTGAAGTTCGTCGTGGGGTCAAGACGAAAACCCGGTTCATCTTCTCGCTAACCCGGAGGATTCCCAGTAGCTGTTTATTTTCTTTGGTTTAAAAATGACTATGTCATTTATTTCCCTAATGCATTGCATTTTTATTTTTTAGTGCTAAATTATTATATATCGGTTGACTTCTCATAATTTTGTATCTCCAGACGGTTTAAATGAGAAATTATTTATGTTATGCGAATATAGTACTTTCAAAAATATGAGATTGCTCCTTGATTCATTGGGCCTACTCTCAAAGCCCAACGGTCAGAACCCAACGGACTGATCCAAACGGTCAGATGCCCAACGGTCAGAAATCAAGTTATAAATACAACTCTCCTTTCCTCTTTCACTCATTCCCTTATCTCAATCTTCACAACTTCTTCTTCACAAATTTTCAATTTCTTGACAATAATGAATAAACTAGAGCGATGGGAAAAGGAGCAACGCGAATGGGCTATCACATTAATTGTGATGACAGTGTTTATCATCATTCTCTTGTCACTCATGCATAACACGATGCAAAGATAACTAGATCTATGTAACCGCTTTTTTTTTTTTTTTTTTTTTTTTGTATATTTTCATTTTGTAAATATTAGTATGGTGTGTTAAATAATTCTCACACATTTGTAGTTGTGTTTAGTTGTAAATGGAGAAGTTCCGTATTAATTAGTTGTATATATTAGTATATATTTATATATATCTAATAAATATATATATATATATATATATATATATATATATATATATAATAATAATAATAATAATAATAATAATAATAATAAGTAAATAAAATAAGCAAACCATAACAAAGAAAGGCCATCCAAAAATTCACCAAAATCATTAATGGATACACATGGTGTTCGTGAAAATCACGACGCTTACAAGGTACACATAACACTTGTCACATATGCACTCGATTATTCTATCCATATTCTATTACCGAAGTTATGATCATCAATTCTGAAATTACGCGTAAGTTTAACTACCCTGTGAAACTTTCCTCCGTATTTTCTAAACATTCAACAATCTCATTAATTATATTTGGATATCTGACATGACAAAGACTTACTGTGGATCCCCTATGATGCTGTTCATAATCACATGGGTCATTAACTACACTTGGACTCCAGATTGGCTATAAATCTCTTTTTTTAAGCCATTCTTATTCATACAATTTTCACTATCCTTCCCTCAATAATGGCTCAACCAAGAAAAATAACGGCAGAGAAAGACTACCTGAAATCTTTCGAAGAGGGCCGGTTTTCTCCTTATTTTGACATCGAAATCACCGTCAAAATGGACGATCTTCTATATCATTCATCGCCTAGTTATTCCCGAATTGGTTTTGATGTTCTACCAATTTAGCGGTTATGAAGATGGAAGATTCTACTTCAATGCCTATGGACAACGCTTGAATTGAATAAGGACATGATCTCCGGCATACTTCAAATCCCAATAAATAACCAGAGTCCCTTTTTCAAGAGTCATCATTTGATTCCGCGAAAAACTTTATCATGAGCTACCAGATCTCATGGCGACGCCGAAAAATACACATCACATTGTTCTTCAACGCTTTTTGAAACGTAATCAACGGTTGTGCTCCACCGGGTTGGGACATAATGTGTTAGGTACATCACACCAATCTGAAGTCACAAAGCCTCAGCTTCACCTACTTTGGATTTTGCAAACTCAGAGAGATGACTTTTGTATGATCCAACACCTCTGGAACGTAATCACCAAGAAAACAAGAAGGTCAGCAGCTCTACCCACTTTGGTTACGCAGATTATGATGCGTTGGGGTTATCCAGTAATTTCTCCAGAGACACCCCTTCAAAGAGCATATATAAAGGTCTTTCAAACAGACTACTCTGTTGGTTTTTGGACCCCTAATACTCTGATAGATGAGCAGAACACCCCAAGCTCAAATTCTGACCATTTATTTGATGAAAATGCCATGCTAAATATTATTAATCCTATGGATCGCATTAAACTCCTTCATCGGGTTTGAGGGAACTACACGCCGCCGTAATATCATCATCACAACTCTTCAGATTTCCAAGATCGCCAAGCAACTCATGATGTTGAACATGAAGAGATCTTGGAAACTCATTCTCAATCCTTGCAAAATCACGCCTCTAATGGAAAATCAAACTCAGACTCTCTCTCCAAGGGGGGACATTCAGATGCAGCTCGGCCAACAAATAGAAGACCTAAACAGTCTGGTGCAAAATATGCATCTCCTAGATCAATATCAGAATCCATGATATTACTAAGTCAATAAGTATATAATCATATATGTTATTACGTTTTTTCCGTTGTACTATGTATTTTATCTTATCTTTTTGTTTTATTTTGTATGAAATGCTTAATAGGATTGTCATCATTTCCATTGTGACTAATATAATTTTAACATGTGCTACAGGAGGGTCTATTTTCTTACATACTCATTTTTCCATCCAGTTGCCGTACCTAGTTTATTACTTCATCCACCATGGCATCTTCATCAAACACAAAGATCTTCATCATCCATGGTCCCTCCCAAACTCATTCCCCGAAAGCAATCCTTTCAGCCTATGATGGATTCCAATGCCTATGGCCATTTCCATGATTACATCACAAACATTGGGTGGTCTTCCCTAATTCTTCAACCCGACCAAACTTATTCTCCTAGTTTGGCTGCATACTTTTTGCTAATATGGATGACACACCAAAGATTCAACCATGCGATGGTTTCTACTTAGACGGTTCACAATCCGAAGTTGATGACACACCTCATATCTTTTCTCAACAACAACTTGCTCTATCTTTGACCTCCCATATCACTTAAACCAACCAGCATCTTGGCAAGACATCTTTCATAATTCTTACCGCTCCTTTTCAAAGGTGGCAAGCGCCACGACTTTATGGTGATGGTCTTGTGATCAAACGGGAAGGAGATGGCCATGTGCCATGGCTAAACATCACCATTCCATTAGCAAGCATGACCATGAACATGGGACTGCCATGTTATTTGTACTCCTAAACATTATGGGAGATTGGCATTTTTCTACCGCCAATGAGGTCGCCATACTTGATTCAGTGCACTAGCTCGTGGTCATGCATTATTTAACATTATGGGTTGTGTTATCTCCAAACCAAACGAGCTCGAACTTTTCAGGATAAGTATATACTTTTACCACCACCGCCATTTAATCATGAAGACACATTTCCCACAGCTTTGCAGCTACTTTTCATGATCGGGTCAAGGTGGATTCCATGTGCCCAAAGAAACGTAATCATTCACTCATTGAGGTTTCATTAATGGAAGCGCCCCGCCGATACCGAGGCATGTTCGATGTTACCCAAAGGACTAAAAAGATGAAGACCAATTTGAGAGAATCCGAGACAAAGAATGGGCAGAAATTTGGCGTACTATTATCTATTGGCGCGATGCTAAGGAAATGCATTTCCTTAAAGAGGACGCCAGACCTTCACGCCCCCGGCCGGATGGTAAACTTGAGTTTGCCATTGTACATATATCTAGCTAAACCTTTTGTTTGGTGTGCTATTGTTTTTCATGTTTCAGATGTCGTGGTTTATTATATCGCGGTGCTATGTTTAGTGTGCTATTGAACATTTTCTTGTTCTTTCTCAATAATATATTATGATCTCCAACCTCTCTGCTCCAAGAATCTAGCCCTAATTTTGCTCACGGTTCTCGTGTACTTTCTCTTTAATTATTGATCCTTCGAGGACTAAGCATCATTTTGTTTGGGGGTGCTTTAAACCTCATAGCAAAAATTAGGCATCTTGTAGCCTATATATAGTTTTTATTTTCATATTAATAATTGTACTTAGTGACAAAGTCTTGTTTCCTTTTCAATGATGAAAATTGTCTAGAAATCTCACATTAGTATCCTAATTAGGATTTGTTTTTAAGAAACTTTAGATAATACGCATGCGCAATAGTTTATACATCTTTTCATGAATATTCATGTAATCGAGTATCATTGATTGTACATAGCAAGAAGTTTCGAAACAACGGTTAGTTACTTAAACTATAAACCCCGTGGAGAATCTAACCAAAAGCCTTGATATGAGTGATTTGTGTGTGATGACACGGAGGAGTAGTTTTTTTTCCGATTAGAGGAAATTACGATCTACTTACTTGATCACCACCCCAATCCTAGGCGAATTTAGGCCTTCTTTTGGATCGACATAGCTAAAAATTCTTACCTGTTACAAATTTTACCGCTAGTCACTCCAATCAACCGTTCATCAAACCTTTCACTTTCACCAAAAAATTCCTTACCCATTTATTAAACCAAATAAAAGAACCTACCTAAGTGATGAGTATGAGAAATAGGATGAAATGTGGAAAGAATAAAGAGAAAGACTTGTCCCAAATATAAGTCGGGTTACTTTGCTTCCGTAAAAGGAAAATATAATCATGTTCTTAAGCTTTAAAAAAAAAAAAAAAAAAAAAAAAAAAAAAAAAATGAGTATCCGTGAGGCTTAAGAACAAGGTTGGAAAAACTCAGTTAGAAGAAGGAAAGGAAACAAGGATTTCTCTAGTGTAAATATATGAAGACCCTATTCTCTCATACTCAGAATTTTGATTATCCATTTCCATTTTCTTGTACACTATCACCTAAGCCCCACAATACCTAATAAAGACCTCTAGCCCAATTAGGAGTAGGTGGTGTGATAATAAGTAGTAGATGTGATTGATCGACATCGGCTCCTCCTCGACCGTCATTGAGATAAGGAAACGTGTGCCCACCGCACACCGGAGTTAACAAAACCGAAAGTGGGAAAATTTTGAGTGAATATGTGTTTCAACACATACCGCGGAGAACCCATTTAGGTATGCTCTCCAAGGATCCGTAAACAACCCCGCTAGTATATTTCAATGAAAAGTTCACTGCATGAATAATCATATGTAGATGTTTTAATTATTGAATACATATTAACTTGAGTTTCAAAGAAATAAATCCTCGCTCCCTCGCTAAGGAGATGTATGGATATCCGAGATTAATTTAGGAAACAAGTTTCACACCGAAGTCGTCAGAGTATAAATAAAGTTTGTGAGTATCTTTTCTCGAAAACTCTCACGAGGGTTATAACTCGGCCCACTAGGGAATTCCTAGTGGTTTAAGGCCTTGTTGCATATGGTCAATGCAATCGCACTCTCGCTAAACGAGAATTAGTTTAGGACTACACATTTTTGGCCACTTATCTATTTTAGTGTCTCTTCTTTGCTTCGAGGACAAGCAAAGTGCCGTTTGGGGGTAGTGTGATAAGCACCCAAAAGTGTATTATGAAACCCCATTGAGACATATAAATTTGGTTCATTATGTGTTTAATAATCATGAAATAAATATGTTTTCATACTTTTGCGTGTATTTGCAGAAACATGGAAATATTGGTTAAACCTCGCAATAAAGCACGAGGAACAACGATATATGAATTCTTCCAAATCCACGTTGAAGCATCAAACTTCCAAAGCTCCTACCGCCAAACCCGACTCGAATGCGACAAGAGAGCTGCTCGCACAATCGTATGATGAACTCTACGCGATAGGCGGGGAAGTTGTAAAACTGCCCAAAATACCGGACTCCATCGATCGCACATGGACCCACTCATGGGGCCACAAGATTGATGAGTAATCAATCATGGAGCATGTTAAGACAAAGATAACAAATTATTGGTGCAAAGTTGACACCTTGCATGTAATAAATTAGATTAGGTGTTAATAGTGAGAAAAAGGCAAGGTGTCACTTTGTTTTAATGTGGTAGATAAAAATGAATCAATGTGGTTTGTTAATTCACGGGAGGAAATGAGATTTCTCTCAAATGGAGAAGAAATTAGACAAAGGTGGGGGATACTCCATTTACTCCCTTGACTTATTTTCCTCACATGACATTATTTTAGTTCCTTAGTGAAAATGAGAAGTTAGTTTTAGTTTTTATTTTGCAAAAAGCTTGTAATAGTTTTAATGGAGGAACACTTGTTCTTCTAGAGATATAATAGAAGTGAGTTTGGTTGTTGTTAATTCTTCTCTCTCTCTCTCTTTCTTTTGAGTTTTTATTAGTTCATAAGTCCTTGTCCCAAGGATCATGAGCTAACTTCCCTTTGGGGAGTTAATCCAACTCATGTGAGGGAAAAACATTGGTTGTGAGTTTGGTAGGTTTTAGGATGAACAACTAACACTACATCCTATCCCAAAATGATAGTTGGTGTAGTGTCTAGTTAGAAATCAAACAATGAGCTTAGAGATAAGTCATTGTTTGGTTTCACTTGCTAGCATGTATGAGCTCTTAAGTGAGCCATGCATGCTAGGGATCAATTCTATTTTTCCATTAGGGACTTGTCTATGAGTCTAGGAAGAATCAAAACCTTTTTCAAATAAACAACTAATGATAGTTTCACATGAGGAGGATTAACTCTCCACCTTTCTTTTTAGTAATTTGTATTTTGTTTAAGTGCATGATTTCAAACTTAAATGTTTTGCTTTAATGTTTGTTAGGAAGAAACCTAGTATTATAACCTTACTCCTTAGTTCCCTTATTGTAACATCCAATTTGTAGTTGTTCTATACTTTAGGTAGTTCGAATCCTTATTCTAACTCTACTCAACGAAGATCGTGAGTAAGGAACCTTGATTTCTTTTGCTTCAATTTAGAGAGTTCTAAACTCTAAGTGGTCGTAAAAAGCTAATATCAACTAACTATGTATGTTTGATAAACCAACATCATGTACGCTTACATACTTCCACACCTTAATAGAGTAGAGTGACAGTGGGACGTGAGCATCAATATACAAATAATAATTGCAAGCATAAGTTCCAAAATCAAAGAGGATCAACTCACTTGACACTTCCAACCTCATTACATGTACTTATATATTTTATATAAAGAAATCAAGATTGAAGACGACGAAATGTTGAAGTAAAGAAACAATCGTCACCTGTAACCAGCAACAATATGAAATCAAGACTGCTATTACTATTAGTTCACAAAGCACTGTGCTAAAGTTTGGTCTGTTCAACAAATATCTGAAAATAGTACAAAGGCAATCTAGTTTCAGCTCCTTGCTAAGGATAAATACACAACTGTTTTACATTCATAAAACCAAAACAATTTCAACAATGGAAATACTTAAAAGCAAGCATAGCAACAATACAATGCAAAGAAATTCACATCACTTTCGATAGTAACTCTTCTACAGCCTCAAGATAGTAGTCTCCCTCAAGTCATCTTTTCTTTTTTTTCTTATAGCATCACACACCAGTAGCACACTACAGCCAACAACCACACACCAATAGCCCAACCACCAGCACCATCACCTGCAACACACATCTGCACTAGTAACACTACACACCACACTTCACACACATCAGCATCACACACCAACAGCATAGTGCAACCTACACTTCACACAGCAGCAACATACACATAAGCACACCTGAACTCTCCCAGTTACACAGCAGTAGCCCACACACTAGCAGCCCACACCAGTAGCACACACAACAACATCACACACCAGCAGCACACTACAGCCTACACTACACACACCAGCAGCCCAACCATCCATCTCCACACACCTACAACACACATTTGCATGTCAAACCTCTTCTACCCTCGTTGAGACCATTTAGCATAACTGGACCAAGAACCCCAGTGTTCCATGTCTCAAAATGAGGACCAACATTCTAAACTCAATCATAAACAACAAAAAATGTAGTATAGTCAGATTTTGATACATCTCTTACCACAATGCTCCATAGAATAAAAAAATAATAATTCAATGGGATAAAGAACAAACCGAAAGGCCAACAACAATGCTTAAAAGAGAAATCGTGTTGATTCCAGCTCTCAGCTTAACATTTCTATTCAATGTTAATTTTGGGTTCTCCAAACCTCCATATACAGTTCCTTCGATTTAATCTCCATTTGCAAACATACATAGCCCATTACTTAACAGGGGCAACAATTACAAAAAGTACAAAAAACCAACCAAACTCATCCCCATTTGCAAAAAGTTACAACAAATCCCATCGATTTAATCAAACCAACAAAATTGAAATCAACGAATTTTTTGTGCTGATTCATATCGATTTAAGAGAGAAATTAAGAGAGGGAGAAAGAAGTGGGAGCTCGACAGCTTACCATCAGGCGTCTAATTTTGGAGAGAGCAAAGTCAACATTTTTAGTGAAGAAGGTGTTTAGAAATGGGGGCGATCTAATTTTGGGGAGAATGTGTTTAACTTTAGTATTTTGGAGTGGTGGTGGTGTATTTTGAGAGAGGAGAGAGGAGTGTTTCAGTGGAGAAGAAGGTGTTTCCGATCTAAATTTTGTTCAATTTCTGTTTTGGTTAAGCGGTGAAAAAGTTTCCTCAAATTCAGAGCAAATGTGCCATCCCTTATTTCGAAGTTAAAACTGGATCCGTCGGATCTTAAGTGAGTAGAGGGCTGGGATTGGCTGTGGTTATAATGTGGCTCTATCCCTCCCTATTATGAAACTCTCGAAGTTATAATGTGGCTGTGGTTATATATTATTTTATTTTCCGCCTTATCCCCTCGAGGCTAATAAGATTTAAACTTCCCTATAAATCGAGAGTTTCATAATAGGAAATGCTTCATTTTAATAGATTTTACATTTAAAATTTTTACGATCTAATTCAAGCACAAAATGTGATGCTTTAGTTAAACCCTTTCAATATACAGAATGTTTTAACTATGCATTTGGTAGCAACTCCTGACACCACACGTGAACACCCCAACTAATACATCACAATTAATCTATTTAGGTACAAACTGTAGCAAGCATTTATAGTAGTAAGAACTTATAAGTTATAAGTTATAAGTACAAAATATTAAAGTTTTTTATCTCCCCAGTCCCTTAATATTAAACTTGATAGCTTAATTCGAATTTTTTTGGCCATCTCAACAATTAAGAGTCTCCTTGTGTATTTGCCCTACTCAATTTATCTTATTCTTTATTTCCTTCTTATAGATTATTTTAAATAAATTATGGTATTTTTCCAAGTTACAGTTGGTCGATCTCATCCCTAGCGGTATTCTGGCCACCTGTCAATATTTCAAAATAGGTATTTATTTGGACCAAGTGTGTCCTATGCTCTAATGCGCCTATCATCAGTCTATCCCATATGTCCCATTCCCCAAGCCCCTTTGACGTCCAAGCAAAAGCCCCATTTCCAGTCAAGGTTTTTGTGATGTTATGTCAAATGGATTCTACGTTAAGATGGAACCTACACACATACATAACATAATTTCTAGACTTTTTTCATGATTTTTTGACAAACACACAATTTCTCTGAGTCAATTAGAAAGAAATTATATAATAGGAAAACACAAAACGAGACTCTATACGCTAGGCAACACAACTTTGTTTGCTTAATTTTTGGTTCCGATCAAAAGGTTATTTAACTGGAAATGAAGTTACTTGGCCACAACAATAATGATCTTCTTTTCTTTAATTCCAACATGAAAGATCAAAATCTATTCACAGGAGCGGATGGAGATGTCTTGGTGCCAAGTCTTGCTTAATTCAGTGCAATTGTCATTCTTTTATAACTTTGAATTTAATGAGTGTGTTTCATTTCAAGTCTCATTATGCACATTTATTTTGGTGGTGTCAATGCCTACAATTTTATGACTATCATTCTCTTTGCTAGTTAAACATAATTATTTTTATGAATTTGTAGGGTAATTTCTTTCCTATTTTTGAGGAAATAATAGTTAGTTAAAAAATAATTATGTTTTAGAAAATAATTGTACATACTAATTTGAATTGCACTTAAGTTGAGAGAGTTGTACTAAAATAGTACGTTTTGTGAAATGGCTGATGTTGATATTTAATTCCAACATTGAAGAAAAATCTATACGTACATAATTTGGGGATTTGGGAGAGGGGACGGGGTGGGTAATAAGACCATGTTTCCTATTTTTTTTAGGAAATAATTGATATATTTTTATACATGCGGAATTTGTAGGGGCTAATTTGAATTGCACTTAAGTTGGGAAAGTTGTACTAAAATAGGAAATCATGTGGTAGAGCTATATTAATCGTAAGTAGACACTTTTGGAAAGTGGAAATTGAATCAAACTCTCTAAAGAGTCCATATGGCATGGTAGAAAGCCAATGGGGAGAAAGAAAAAAAGTTATTTATCATATTAGAGTGCCACCTAGGAAGAGAAAAATCTCTCTAAGAGGTCTCTGCTTTAGTATATAGACAAGGTTTTTGACCTACCCATATGGCGGGATCTTTTAGATAGTTTTTGTCGAAATTGTTTTTGAAATTTTGCTTGGGTGGTAATTTCCTCAATTTGCTGAATTTAATGAGTCACTTCTTTTTACCTTGTATATCAAACAATTGCTTAGCTCAGAGAGCATATGATAGAAAGATAAATAACTAACAAAAAACATATTTCAGGTAATGTAGTTTAAGTTGGACCAATCAATTTCAATTTGGGATAAATACCGTAGTGATTAGTAGTACATATAACTTGATGTGACTGGCATGATCATGTCTAGATGCCTCAATTCTTAGCTTGCTTGTGAATATATTGTAGTAGATGTTTGTAAAACTGTAACCATTGTAGCATTCTCGATCTATAACCCGGTCTTTGAGTACTTATCTATTAGAAAAAGCTTCATAAATGACGCCAATACTGCACCTACACTGCTACACATCACATGTTGACAATGAGTACTATCTTTGAGATTTGTTATTGTAATCGTTGAGTTTTGAGGCTATGCCATTATTTTTAGGAATGTGTACGTGTCCTTAAGGTTCTTAGCTTTTGAGCGGGAGAGGAGACACAACTTTTGAACACGAACTCTTTTTTAAGAAAAAATATAATTAAATTGATTATATGAAACCGATATATATCGATAATCTGCCAAAGTTGTATATAATCGCTTAAGCTAAGTTAAGCACTTCTATTAATTAAGCCAAGCCAATTCAATGTCTACCCATTTTGTTGGAGCTACAATAATTCCAAAGTTGTTCACTCTTTCTTGTTATAATTTTCCATCAACTACATTCAATAACTACATTCTTGAAGACATAGTTAGAGTAACATCATGCACACATCTAACAATGAACAAATTGAACAAAAATCAGAGCACTACTCCATTATCATATACACTTTATTTACCAAAAATCAGTTCAATGGATCCTATATATATATAACCTATTCATAATCAATTCAATACATGCATATTCCATAATTAATATATAAATAACACCGCACAAAATAGCTTGAAGCTTTGAATATCGAGTTTTTCTACATAAGGTAAAAGACTAAAAGATTTGAACACCGCACCATAGGTTGAAGCCTTGAACGCCATAGCCTCGATCGACAATATAGATTTAGTATTATACACCCAAAAGAAAGCATACTACACATACCATGGAAAGAAAGAGTGGTCTTAATAATCCATCTACCAAGAAAACCATTCATCATATTTCTTATCTTGCTCCACCATTAGATACTACAGTAAGGTATGGAAATTTAATCAATAACGTATCTCATGCACTCACGGCTGTAAATACTTGCAGCAAGTATCCCAACCAAGACCATAAATATTGTAGATATTAATGAATATCGCGATATGCAATTGTAGGAATTAGTTAAAGATAAATTCATTGAAGTGAAGATTTAGTAACTAATGGAAACCTTGCATAGGAATTCATGTTTTGAAAGCAACAAATGGTCAAATTTCACGGGCTATTTGTTTCCTGATCGGATTGGAATTGATTTCTAAATGTGGCTTATATTTGTTTACCTTTTTTTTTTGGGTAAATTATATTTGTTAGTTCAAGCTCAATTATGAAACTAAATACACAAAGATAGATGTAATTATTAAGCGGTAAATTATATTTGTTTACTTAAAAATTCAAGTTCAATTAGGAAACTAAATACACTTATATAATTATTAAAAGTGTCCACGTGGGAGAACTCTCTTAGGAGAGAGATTGTCTACTTCAGGTGTACTCTGCTTTAATATAGAGAGAGGTGAAGGTGATAGTAGATTAGTCCCACATTGAACAAGGAATCATACACATCGAGGTATATCATGACACTACAAGCATCATTTGTATGTGTTCCTAGAAAGGAGAGACGGTTGGCATCTCCCCTGATAGGGACGGGAACAGCCTTCGGGCTTACATGCTATCACACCTGGTTGAGGCTCTACCCACTTCGGTGGATCTCCCTGTTAGCCCAAAATCCAACCACACCTAGTGGCCAGTGATTCAGGCATTCAGCCGAAGCGCCCTTACGCTACCTAGTAGAGGGAAAATAGCAACCTCGCCCTATCACACCTGGTTGAGGCTCTACCCACTTCGGTGGATCTCCCTGTTAGCCCAAAATCCAACCACACCTAGTGGCCAGTGATTCAGGCATTCAGCCGAAGCGCGTGTTGGCAGTTGTGAACTTGATACAAAAACATTTTCAGGAAGAGATACATGCCTGAACACATCAGGATTCACTTGATCATGTATCTGCCCTTACGCTACCTAGTAGAGGGAAAATATCAAATCACCGTTGTGCAATTCTCTGGTTTAATTACTTCTTATGAGAATTAATACTAAGAAAACATTATATTAACGGTAGTTACAAATACTTCGAAGTAATACCATGCTAAAATTTAAAATAATAATACTACTAAGAAGACAAAAAACATGAATCCAAATGAATCGAATACCCAAATCTTTGTAACACCGAAAGAGACCCGAGTACTGAAAATACAGCTTCACTCAAAATTATATAATCATCAGACTTGAGTTGTCAATATATGTGAACATGCAATGACAGAAAACAATTAGAGCAACCTCGCCCTCTCTCCCTCTTCAACCGTTGCCAAATCAATGCAGTCTGCATTCAGAGCAACAATCCATATAACACCATCGGTCGCTTCCAAGGATCACAGAGTCCTCCTTCAACTGGATCTTCGCTACAAAATTGTTTTTCACTTTAGGTGAAGAGACTGCCTCCAAGCTATGCCGAAGTTGTAGTCACCTTTTTCCTTACAATCCGCTTCCTCCTCGTTTTTGGGGGGGCAGCCTCGTGATCATTGTTACCCTGTTTGATGCCAAGGAGACCAAGACCAGAAACAACGGCATTTTTTGATATGAACCACTTTGAAGAAGGACTAGCAACTTCCTCCGATGATCTGTTGTACGCCTTTAATAGGTTTTCAGATTGAACTAATGGGTCTGCTTCCACCCCAAGCCAAGCAAGCCTTGATGTCTCCCCAACTTGTGTATTTAATACCCTGCATGTGACATGTCACAATTACCCAAGATGCAAGAACTTATGAAACAAAGATAAAACCAAAAAGACATCATTGATGAGTAGACACTGTACGGAGTAGTGAGATACTGGAATCTTTTCAGTCATCAAATAATAAGAAGACCGTAGTCACTCCATACAGTCTACAATGGTAGGGAAATGGTAAATGTGAGCTGACATTCTCGTCTTATTGCATATTGTCTCCCTTATTAGAGCCTAATAAGTAATAACACCCTAAGATGAAAGTGGAGCCATCATTTTTGGCTCAAAAGTGAGCTGCAAGTCACTCTAAACTTAAATGCGCACACGCCCTGAAAGAAATTGGTAATAGATGGGGCATCTTCCTAGAAATATTAAAAATCTTTTAAATCTTATTATAAAGTATTCTCAAAACAAATATACGATATTCGAAAGGTAAGCAGTAAAAGCTGCGGAGTAGCAAGACACCCTAAAAGAAATGGTCCTGATTCCTAGGGTAAACAGCCAGTCATACAATATGTATACTACATGATGAAACCATGAAAACCATTTTTACTTGGATCAAATAAGTTCCAATAGAAACTACTCATAAAAAGGCTACTAGGATGCATATGGATGAATCATTTCATGGGAGAAGACTGTACCTCAAAGCTGTGCTAAAGAATAGCTCTACTCCAATAACATCAAAATAATTCATCATCGACTTATCAATTCCGCATAAAAGTTGGTAGCGCAGGTTTGCATAAAGACCCAAAAAAGCCCCATAACCAAATGCATTAGAACTCACAGTTAGCATTGTCACAGATACCCTGTCATAAAAATATGCAGATATAAGAATATATATTTTCTGAACTGCTAGAAATACAATAAGAAAATAAAGGTGGAATAAGCAGTTACCTATCCCCTTTCTTACTGGCAAGAAACTTTGACAATGCACCTTGGGCTGCTCCAGCGTCACTCCAACCATACACAACTCTGCCGCCTTTATAGAAGAAAAGAATGGATTCTTTTCTGTATGTCAAAACTACGCTTGTGGGTAGCTCCTCTCAAAAATATTGTTTGGAAGCTTCTGTATTGTATTTTGCAAGTCAAATCGGAAAGTATTCCCATATGAACGACAAGGAGCGAGTGACCAAACAACAATAGCATTACAAGCTGATACTGTCAGCACATTAATAAGTGCCAGATCCCACTCCTGTTTTATCCTAGAAAATCTAATGGAAATCACGTGAGCAACAATAAGTACTACAGTCACAATAAGATTTTTGTCTCCTTGAACCTGTTTAAGTGAATAGTATACCTTTCCTTTCTATTCCTGAATTCCCACCAAACGGATCGAACCAACGGTGGCAGCTTGCTCCAAAAGAAGCTTATATAAGAAGGTTGGATCTGCAATCATTCTGTATAACAGAAAAATATAGCAAGACTAGTATTAAAAGTGAAATTATGATATGGAACCTATCATTGTCTATAATATGGAAAAACAAAGCCAAATCAATATATTAATATTAAAGCTCCCACAAAGGGTATTTTTCTAGCTCTTTTAAAATTTCCACGTCATCAACTCCTATTAAAATGGAAATTCCTCTCTTATTGAAAAAAGAAATTCTAGCACTTCTAATTAAAATGGGAATCCTTCTCCTAATATAATGGGAATTCCTCTCCTATTGAAAAAGAAAAATCTAGCCCTTCTAATTAAAACGGGAATCCATCTCCTATTAAAAACTGGAATCACACTTCTAAATTAAAACGAGATCCTTTCCCCAATTAAAAAATGGGTTTTTAAAACTTAATTAAAACAATTTGTTGAGAAATTAAAACGTGTTTTAAGACTTGATTATTAGGAAATTAAAATGGGTTAGCTTACAAAACAGAAATCACGATTTGTTAGAAAAATTTATATATATATAGTTATGATTGTTGAGCAAGTTTTAAAAGAGCCGGTATGTGATGCACGGATCTACTTTCTAGTACAACTTATGTTACACTAAATTAAATTGTGTTTTGGCATTCCAATAAATGTAATGAAAAATAATATACCTCCACCAAGTGATATACAGTCTGCCTAACCGCCCTTATAACTAAGAGACTTGATGCA
This sequence comes from Coptis chinensis, assembly GCF_015680905.1. Taxonomy (NCBI): domain Eukaryota; kingdom Viridiplantae; phylum Streptophyta; class Magnoliopsida; order Ranunculales; family Ranunculaceae; genus Coptis; species Coptis chinensis. The sequence goes on along the minus strand of NC_141457.1, from coordinate 68,408,878 downwards.
TTGCATAGTTTCAATGATAGTTATTTATTTATTTAATAATTCTTAGTTGAATGGGGAAGGAGAAGCAGGACACATCAAATAGGTTTTGGAAAGGCGCATGGCTTGATCAGGATACCTTTAGTAGCATTTCCTAGTCAGTCTTACATTGTCTTAAAAGTACTGGTACAAACTTCCTATGATGATTTGTTTGTCTAAACCTTTAGAAGCTCTATATATCTTTTTTTTTTCCTTACTACTATTGATTGGCAGCAGCAGACTGTTCTGTTCTCCCCGCATGTGCTTCCTTATCTTTGAATTGAAGTGGGGCACACCAACAAATAAAGTCTTTTCAAGTATGGATTTCTGAACAAGATATTACTTTCGACCAATGTTCGCCACCTAGGGCGCTAGATGGTGCCCAGCCTTCTCGCCTAGGACAAAAATCGGGTTCACAAAATGGTGGGGTTTAGGGCAAGCTAAATGTCGGCTTTTGGTAAACTATCCACAATAAAAGGCCCAAGAAGGGCTTAAGATTTGAATAGGGGTTTAAAAGACTAACACACAATTAAACTTAAAAAGAAAAAAGCCCTTTACAAGTTGTTAAAGATCAAAAGAGAGTATGTTTCACTTTTATCCCGCAAAAACAGATCACATTCTGGCAATCTTTTTTTTTTTAATTTTTGACAAGCCTGCTTTTATATGAGATCAAGAATTTTTGATGTTGGTGGGGTTCGAGCCCCAAACCTCCAAAGATCATCACCTAAAAGTTTTAGCAACTTTGCTAGTCCTCTCTTCTCCCCTGCTCAACTCAAGCAGTTGAGTTGTTATTTTCCAACTCTACACCATTTTAAGTACTTTTGTTTGTGTTTAATATTTGAATTATTATAAGTATGTAAAGCTTGATAAGTAGGTGTGTGATTATACATAATATATATATTAGGGAAAAAATGTCTAGCACCTAGCCCCGTCTAAGGGCTGGCTAGAAGGCCTGGGTGCTAGACGCCACCCACCGTCCGACTAATGTAGCGCTTTTACAACATTGCTTTTGACTGCAGAACTCATGTAATAAATAAAAATTTCTTCCTCGATGATTTTTATAAAGACCATAGTACCATACAATTAATATCACAAAAAGATGCCAAACTTATTAAGATGTGGATGTTACTAAAATGGCTATTGAATGAACGGGCATGATTTAGATTTTCAATCAATCACCTTCCAATGAAAGCCCTAGACATTCCTTGAGGAAAAGCTCGAAAATGAACCTAGCAGTGGTTGGCCTGGCATTGATTGCCAGGTATCGTATCTTTCATTTGTGCAGAGCTAACCAAACCCTGAAAGCGGAAACAGTCAGTTATTTGCATAGACTCATTAAAAGTAAAAGTTTTATTGGTAGCCCTCACCATCTCATAAGCTTAGGCCCAGAAGGCAAATCCATCATTGTTTTGTGCCACTCATTCAAGACAGCATCAACAAATTTCCGATCAAAAGCTGGAAACAAAAACAGAAATTATCATAAGAATCCTAAATTTACTGATGTAATGTGCTTTCGACTAGATAGATAGCTTGAACAATAAAATAGCCAACCTCTTGAAGAACAAGCGCCTTCTAAACAATCCACCCTCATCTCCTTCATCAAAGTCATCAAAATCACCAAAGTAGTGATGGCCATCACCACCATCATCACCACCATCACCACCACCAAAATTAACTTTCTTCCCCAATGTCTCCCCCACTCCCCAATTGCAGTCTGAAGAAATACAAAAACACCAACGGTTAGGAGCAAATACTCTTAAAATTTGTGGACTAGTACAATAACCTAACTCAAAGACAACATAGTCTAACTTCATTAGCTAACAAGATATCTGGGCTCAACTATTTAACAAATGACATGGAATTGTTCACAGTAATACACTATGCTAGGGGTTCAAGCTGTTTAACCCCTAGCATACTTTCCAATACTAAAAATTACATTATCTATTTCGTTCAAAAGGTGGAAATAGTTCAGAGTATCAAGGCAATGGAGAGGCATCCAGTGTCTATAGATAAACAGCCTCTGGACTTGGGACTCTGGACAAGCAACCAATGCTCACTTTAAGCTTTCTGGAGACAAAACAAACTTTTCCCTCACTTCAACAGTAAAATGACGCATTGATCTTAAATTTTCACTTTCCATCCAATTGCATAGATAGCCACTTTCATGGAGATAATAAGTAACAAAATTCACATGATAGTACAGAAAGAATTATTGCAACACCCATCTCCTAAAACCTGAGCCTAGAGGTTCCTAAATTATATCTGTAATGCCAATCCAAACTGAATTTTGAGTTCCAATTATTGTCCAAGAAAAACAGGAGTGGGAATATATTTCAATTGTCCACTCTTTCCTGAAAATTTGATCCCTTAAGGTGAGTGGATATGTAAGGCATTTCCTTTGAGCCTTGTGATATTTCCTGACTCCAGATATTCCATGCTATTGTCTAATGTATAACAGAATCATTATATGATGAATAAAAATGTAAATTCGGAAGAAATGATATACCTCAGGGCTAGACTTTTAGTTTGAGGCTTAGTCATATCAAGTTTAGACTTCTCAAGTGTAACAGCCCCAAATGCACCGTACTGTCCACCTTCATAGTAGGAGCAAACATAACAGTTGACCCCGAAGCCGAAGAAGAAGGGGAAGCTTGAAAACATCTTTCTAATACAGTTAAAGAATCCCCACCATCAACTATACATTTGATGATGCTGACGTTGAAGCTTTGAGGACAAGCTTTCTGAAAGGGCGGTGACGTCGTGGTATAGGAATGAGAGTGGTTTGTTTTGTTGTGTGTTTTTCGTGTTGGGGATTTGATGATTAGGGTTTAGAGCTGTAATCTGAGTTATGGAATGAGACATGGTCTACTTTTATTATTTTATATTTTTGGTCTCTGGGATTTTTTAATTCCACTTTTCTGTTATATGATATATTTTTCTTTGTTATTTGGGTGTTCCAGTTCAAAGTTTTGGGGATGGGGTTTTTGAGAGGAGACAGAGAGATGACGGTCAGACCAACCCCATATCCTCAACAGAAACAAAAGACCAACCCAATCTGCCACTTCCATACGATGATATATCGCACGTGTACCATTTTTCTTCACAACTTAAGTGGGCTGGTTGTAGATTTAAAAGATTAGCCCGTTATGTATCGTCTAAAAGTACTTTTATAAACTAGACCTGTGCATTTGCCCACTACCTCTTTTTACAAACTTGCGCAACAATCACTGTTCTAAAATTGGTTAATTAGGCGGTTCTAGGTGCTAGGCGGTGCTCAACCGACTTCGCTTAAAAGGCCCAAATCATTAAAAAATAGGTAAGACTAATCTAGACAGTTCGAAGGCGACCGACAAAATTCAGGATACTCTAGGCGTCCATTTTTGAATGATTAAATGTCGAAAATTAAAGGCCCGTGAGGCTTAAGATTTTGAATGGGGTTTAAAAGACTAAAGTCTAATGTAAATTATATGATAACAAAGAGTATGTTTTTATGAAATTAGATATTCTTCAACTATTATTATTTTTGTAATAAACATATTTGTTTTGTATTTATTTTTGGACTTATGGTAAATGATTTTTCTTTCATTTCTTATAGTATAGGTGTGTATTACTATATATATTAGGGAAAAAAACGCAGTGCCTAGCCTGTCTAGGCACCTACTCTTTCTGAAACCTAGGCACTCTCCCACCGGCCTCGACCTACTTCGGTTTTGGGAACACCGCAACAATTATAACTTCATATATAAAAATTTTCTAACAAATCGTAGATTCCCTTTTTAAATTAACCCTCGCGTTTAATTTCCTAACAAATTATTTTAATAAAGCCTTAAAAACCTATTTTAATTTATCGACAAATTGTTTTAATTAAGATTTAAAACTCTTTTTGACCAGCGAGGGATCCCATTTTAATTTAAGTGTGATTCCCATTTTAATAAATGATTCTAGTTTTAATTATAAATGAGGATTAACTCTCCACCTTTCTTTTAGTAATTTGTATTTTTGTTTGGGTGCATGATTTCAAACTTAAATGTTTTGCTTTTTAATGTTTGTTAGGAAGAAACCTAGTATTATAACCTTTACCCCTTAGTTCCCTTATTGTAACATCCAATTTGTAGTTGTTCTATACTTTAGGTAGTTCAATCCTTATTCTAACTCTACTCAACGAAGACGTGGAGTAAGGAACCTTGATTTCTTTTGCTTCATTTAGAGAGTTCTAAACCCCAAGTGGTCGTAAAAAGCTAATATCAAATGGCCGGGCTGTTCTAAAGCAATAGAACTACAAAGCTTAAAAGTTGCATCAAGGGGAACCCCATTCTTTCTTTTCTTTCCTTCTAGTTCGTGACACGCTTTTGTTCATATTTTTTCGTATTTTTGCCTCATGATTGACCTGTAATCCAAAAAATTTCTTGCTCCACTTTCGTGTACCAAAAAGTTAGACAGGAAACAAACCCACAGATGATTATAAGACTTCCATAAAAATTGAACTTACCGCGGATTATTTGACACGCTAAGGAGTGTAGTCGCTACAAGAAAGTGAACAAGGTCCATGAGTGAGTTTTCTTTTGCTGCCTCGCTCAACCACCATCATCTCCAGATCTAGCTGATCCATTTCCGTGCCTAAATATCTCGATGCGGACCCGGAAAATTCGATATTCCTTTGGGATTTATCATGTTGACAAATCGAACGCTCGCTCCAGCTCAAGTGGCAAAACGCCGGGAAGCTGTGTTCCAATTTTCAAAGATATCAGAATTTTTATGTTTTTCGCATGTATGCCATGTCTATAGTATTAGGAAATATTTATGGATTATTATTTAAGTTTTAGCCTAGAATTATGCATGAATCAAGTTCAGATACCGGTAGAATATTTATATACGATTACACGGACATGAATTGCATATGAATGTATATTTACATATTAATGGTATCAGATTGATGGGTACATGTCTTTCTAATGATAAATGTTGCTTTGGTAAATGTTTGATGTTTATCTACATATACACGCATTACCTGGGCCTTGTCTAATAAGTCGATTTTGTCAAGAAAGAGGAGAACATTCCAACGTGGGTTAAAATCTGAGTCAGGTAAGTTATTTCTAACCCTACGGGTAAAGTCGCTCTATAGACATTCTAAACTAAACGAGTATTGTCGAAATCGATTTATTATGCAATACAAGAGTCGTGATTTTAGTTTAGGCATAAAACTTTGCATGTTTAGTTTTGTCATCTATTCGCAGCATATACTGTGATTCGTATGCTAATGTATTTAGATAACGCATTGAGTGATTCAAATTCGCCATCATTGATATACATTTCACGCACATCGATTTACAAATTAGCTATTTGCATATATATACGACATCATGTATATTTACTTTGCATCGCATATGGAAATATTTATCGATGACAATAAGTTTGCCTATTCTAGTATAGCTATAATGTGATGAGTAGAGTACCTTCACATGCTACTGCATCTAGTATTGTATGAGTAGATCGTGATTTTGTATGTTTGTATTTTAAACCTTGCATAAATCTTTAAAAAAAAAAAAAAAAAAAAAAAAAAAAATTAAAATTAATTTAATACCACCTTTGCATAAATTTTAATTCCATAAATCTTAATCATATTCCAATGGTGTCTAGGAAACTTGAAAGATTGAGGTTACTTAATTAGAACCGCGGCTTGCACGGAAATCCTCCCCTCATATCTATCTTGTGACACGGCTGTTGGTTTATGACACGTATTCCTAGCTTCAACGCTAATAGTTAGCGTAGCTTAGGCATATGTTGTTCAACCCTAATGCTTAAGATAATAATAAAATTTGAGTCCCTCATAATTCCTTCCGTAAGTTAGATCTAATTTTATGCTTGCATGAGATTAAGGTCCGGTTCCACTAAAGAAATTGAACAAACCTATCGCCGAAAAAAATCGATAAGCAATTGGCGTAAGTTCTCACATAAAAATTGTTCTTCTTACGCTAATTACCTTCATCACAATCCTTCGTCGCCATCAACTTCCACATTATGGCCGACGATCCTCCACCAAGCAGAGAAGCCCCCTCTGGACTTTATATTTGCATTAGGGGAAAGGACCTTCTTCCGTAAGATTAAACTTGAGGACATTGTCGGTGATTTTCGATCCCACCAAACGCCTTCGGTTTGTTACCAATATATCATGGTTTGGAGCACGAAAAACCATAATCATCTTCGCAGACTTCAACAAGTGGCAACAACATTTCATCATCCAAATAGTCTCTAAGGAACAACTCTTGCTTTCGCTGTTTCCATTCAACTTTAGCGGAAAAGCATCAACTGGCTAAGCAGGACAACAATCACAATCCATAGACACATGGAATAAACTAGTTCAAGCTTTTATGCTTCTGGGGTTTACACTCGAGAAGAAAACAACCAAATGCTTTAAAATTCAATTCTTCCGTCAAAATCCTCATGAATCCTTTTTTACAGGGAAGCATGGAGTCGCTTTACCGATCTTACTGTAGAATGTCCTCACCACCAACTAGAAAAAATCGTCCTTGTTCGCTCATTCTTTAATGGTCTCGGGTCGATCATCAAAAAGAAACTCTTGATATAATGAACGGAGGTTGCTTCATGGACAAAGGAGCTTGAAGCTTATACTTTTTCTTGAAAACAAGCGAAAAAAGGTACACATCGGGTAACACTTGGAGCCGCCTAGATCATCAAAGGATACCGTTACAAAAGCCACATCTATTTTGAGGTAAAACCCGATCCCGAAATAAAAATTTGATAGAATCCCTAACTAAAAGTAGATGCCCTTGCGGTTCAAGTAAACGATCAACTACCAAAACCGGCCATGAACGTTGACACCACTCCTTGTGTCCTTTGTCTTAGTCCCCGATCATCCCGATGATATTGTCCTTTGTTATATGTTTCCCCTACTCAACAAGCGGAGGAGGCATGTGCATTCAACATTCCCAATGCACCGTGGAGACAACATCCAGGAATTTCGCTTAAGGCCAAAATAACCAACAAATGGGGCTCCTCCCGGTTTCGCTTAATCAACCTTATTCGACCTACCAATAATTTTTATTCCATACCGCCAAGGAAATAATCAACAATACCAACAAGGTCAATTTCAAAATAATTCTAATGCTAATTATCGGACCAACCGCGCCTTGTTCCAGCTTTAATCCAAATCCTAACTATAATCAACAACTTCTAAGCAATAATCGAGAACTACTACATTTGCACAACCTGCGCCAACCATTCGGATAGAACAAATGAGACTTTCTTGGCTTACATGAACCAACAAGTCTCAAATTTTAAAATCTATCCAACAATCACTTCAAAGAATCGGGAAAAGAAAAGAGTCGAAGGCGTGTTTCTGCACAAGCAATTCCAAACCCTAAACCAGCAAACACGGCCTTTGAACTCACCAACGCCCCTGGTACAAAGCACAACCAACCAAGGTGAGGTGCATGCAATCACTACTTTACGATCCGAAAAACTGTAGACAATCGATAATTATGCGGATGACCAACAAAAGAAAAAGAAGGTTCCAAGGATTCTAGTTCTAATAATGAACCTACTAAAGATTCCCTGATACAACAAAGTCAACACCTCCAATGTAGGAAACAAGCAAGTAGACCCTTCGCTAAATTTCGACCTAAGGCACCGTTTCTGCACGCTTTGGCAAAGAATAAAAGCGATGACAATTTTTTTTGAAATTCAAGAGACTTTTCAAAATTTAACAATCAACTTACCTTTCTCGATGCCTTAAAATTACTACCAAAACATGCAAAATTTCTAAAAGATATGTGCACTACAAAAGGAGAACTAATGTTCTCAACAAAGCGTTCCTCATTCGAACGGTTTCCTCCATCACCAACACAATGGTATTGTAAAATACAAGGACCCCGGTCGACCAACGGTTCCATGCACCTTAGGTGACAAATACACCGCCATCTCACTATTTATTAGACCTAGGAGCTGGCGTGAACTTACTTCCATATTATTTATTTAAACAATTAGGTCTTCATGAACTCAAACCTACCACCATGACTCTACAGTTAGCGATCGTTCCATAAAGCATCCAAAAGGAATTGTGGAAACGTCCTTGTAAAAGTCCAAGATTTCTTCTATCCTGTAGACTTTGTTATTTTGGATACGAAGTTGCTTGTGATTCCATTCCTATCATTTTAGGACGTCCGTTCCTTGCCCTCGCTAATGCTCTTATTAACGGGTCGAGATGGTTCCATGACCATGTCCTTCGGAAATCTTTCGTCGAGGTGAATGTGTTCAAGTTAATGAAACAAATTCGTGAGCCCGACATTGATGGTGAAGTCAACAGATTGACAAAGATTCTGCAAGAGTATTTCTCAAACTCTTTTCCCCGAGGGATGAAGTGTACCAATTTCTTTCCTTTAGCATTTCGAAGTTTGAGGACGATGATTATACAAGCGAAGTAAATGAGTTATTAGAGTCGGTACCATTAATTGACCCTACAACAGTGATGTCTAGTAACTTGGATGATCATCCCTCTCAGATACTACATGGATGATGACCTTCCTCAAGAATCTTTAATACCCACCACTCGCCACCCCCGAATTAAAACCACTTCGCCGAATTAAAATACGTCTGACTTGATGTTGATGGTCGTCACCCCGGTTATTATTTCTTCACAATTAAGCGTCGATCGGAAGCTCGTTTAATTAATGTCATTCAACAACATCGTTCGCTATTGGATGGTCCCTCGATGACATTAAAGGCATTGAACCTAATGTGTGCACCCATCGCGATACACCTAGAAGAAAATGCTAAGGCGTCGGCGTGAACCACAAATGTCGCCTAAACCCTACCATGAAAGATGTGGTGCGAGAAGAAGTGTTAAAATTACTAGATCGCGGGTATTATTTACCCTATCTCTCGATAGTGTTTGGGTGAGTCCCTCGTATTACCGTAGTTCAAAGAAATCGGCATTACGGTTTGTGCGAAATGATAAAGATGAATGCATTTCGCCGTATCGATTAAAATGGCTTAATATGCATTGACTATCGCAAACTTAATGCCGTCACTCGTAAGGATCACTTTCCACTTCCATTCATCGATCCGGATCTTTCGAGCGTTTAGCGGTCATGCCTATTCTGTTTTCTTGATGGTTATTCAAGGTTATTTTCAGATAGTCATAGATCCTCCTGATCAAGAAAAACAACGTTCACCTGTCCATTTGGTACATTTGCATATAGACCAAATGCCTTTCGGCCTTTGCAATGCACCTGGTACTTTCCAACGCTGCATGCTTCATATTTTCAGTGATATGGTTGAACGGTTTATGGAAGTATTCATGGACGATTTCTCAATTTATGGAGATTCTTTCGATAGCTGTCTATCAAATCTTGAAAAGGTCTTTACACGTTGTGAAGAGAAAAACCTTGTTCTTAATTGGGAAAAATGCCATTTCATGGTTACTAAAGGAATAGTTTTAGGACATATCGTTTCAAAGGACGGAATCGAAGTAGACAAAGCTAAGATAGAAAAAATTGCTTCACTTCCTATACCAAAAACTGTTCGAGACATTCGCGCATTCTTAGGACATGCAGGTTTCTATAGGAGATTTATTCAAGATTTCTCAAAGGTTGCTAGACCTTTAACCAATCTCCTGCTTAAAGATGCCGCTTTTGATTTCAATTTCAGTTGCAAACAAGCCTTTGAGGTATTAAAAACCGCATTAACTACCGCTCCTATAATTCAACCACCTGATTGGTCTAAACCTTTTGAATTAATGTGTGACGCTTAGTTTACTTATGCTATTGAGTCGTACTAGGGCAACACCGAGAAGATAAGCGGTTGTCATTTACTATGTGAGTAAAACCCTTAATGAAGCTCAACGTAACTATACCACCAGAGAAAAGAGTTTCATTTGCCAGATCTGGCGTTAGATAAGTTTAGATCCTTACCTAGTGGGTTCTCCAACTATTGTCTACATCGACCATGCGGCACTTCGTTATCTATTAGCGAAAAAGATGCAAAACAAAGGTTGATCCGATGGATTCTCCTTTTTGCAAGAGTTTACTCGAAATTAGAGATAAAAAGGTAAGCGAAAATGTGGTTGCGGACCATTTATCAAGACTTGTAAGTGATGTTGATGTCGATACCGATCCTATCGTGATTCCTTTCGGATGAACACTTGTACTCTATTTTTTCGTCCCCTTGACGCTTGGACATAGTAAATTACTTAGTTACCGAGGAAGTTCCTTTATCTTGGTCTCAGAATGACCGGAAAAGTTTTTATCCTTGTGAAATTCTATTTCGGGATGATCCCTACCTCTTCAAGTATTGTTCGGACCAACTAATCCGCCGTTGCATTCCCGGGAACACAACGATGTGTTATCCTTCTGCCATGAACAATCTTGTGGTGGTCATTTTAGTGGTAAGAAAACTGCGGCCAAGGTTCTACAATGTGGTTTTTATTGGCCAACATTGTTTAGAGATGCACATGAGCATTGCAAAGCATGCAATCGTTGCCAGCAGTTAGGTCGCATTACTCAACGCTAATATGATGCCCTTAAATCCCATTCTAATTGTGGAAATCTTTGATGTATGGGGCATCGACTTCATGGGTCCATTTCCAAATTCTCATGGCTTCCTATACATACTTGTAGCGATTGACTATGTGTCAAAATGGATTGAGGCATTGGCATGTCGTGCAAGCGATCATAAAGCGGTAGTTTTGTTTGTAAAAGAAAATATATTTTCTCGATTTGGTGTTCCAAAAGCTATAATTAGTGATGGGGAAAACATTTCGCAATAAAATTTTTGAATCATTAGTAAAGAAATATGGAGTCACGACAAAGTGGCAACTCCGTATCATCCTCAAACCGATTGGTCAAGTAGAAGTCTCTAATCGAGAAATAAAATCCATTTTGGAAAAAGCGTCAATCCATCTAGGAAAGATCGGTCTCTACGATTATCGATGCCTTGTGGGCATCGTAAGCGACTTTTAAGACACCTATAGGGATGTCTCCGTATCGCCTCGTTTTTGGAAAACCTTGTCATCGCCGGTTGAACTTGAGCACCGTGCCCTATGGGCCATCAAAAGCCTCAATTATAACACTAACGCATTGGCGCTTAAAAGAGAAAATTGCAGTTAAATGAGCTTGAGGAAATTCGGAGTGATGCCTATGATCTCTCGAAATCCTATAAAGCCAACATGAAAAGAGTGCATGACAAGCACATATTGCGAAAAGAGTTCAAAATCGGTCAAAAAGTTTTGATGTACAACTCAAGATTACACATTTTTCCAGGAAAATTAAAAACTCGATGGTCTGGTCCTTTCACTGTCTCTGCTGTCACCCCTTATGGGGCTATCTCTGTGAAAAACGTAAATGATGGTAGCGAATTCCAAGTAAATGGCCAGCGCCTTAAACATTATCATGAGTTGCGCTCTCCAGATGTCGAAGAGACTCTTCTCAATGATCGGTCTACCACGGACTAATAGATTATTTGGTGTACTTCTTTCCATGTATTTAAACGGGGAAAAGTATGCCATTATTAGGGTAAGCCGGGCCCTCTTCTATTTTCTTTTCTAAAATTCCCCTAGAGTGTGTGGTTGCTGTGGCGGAACCTTAGTCTACAAAACTCTAATTCAGAACCGAAGTATAAATGTCTTCGATAATCGAGCAAACGCGTGCCTCCGTGAAAACAATGGGTACCAAAATTTCAACTCCTTCTTTCTCTTCCCTTTTCTATTCTCTTCCTCGCTGAACTCCAACTCATCATTTGGTCCAAATCTCACCCATCTCGAATTGGTAATGGTCGTAGTACTTTTTGCTCGAAAAGCGGCGAAAGCAAAAAGGATGGGGTGGTGTATGAACCCATCAAACTCCTTTCTCGTCCGTGTCTTGATCTTTTATCCGAGATGAGAGCCGGTATAAGGTATATTATTGTCGACACCACCAACAGATAAACTTGGCCGTCGCCCCGTTGCTCCCACGAGGTTGGGATTCGTCTTGAGGATCCGCGTTAAAAGACTCACATTCGCCTTGAGGATCGGCGTTAAAAGACTCACATTCGCCTTGAGGATCCGACGTTAAAAGACTCACATTCGTCTTGAGGATCGACGTTAAAAGACTCAACATGTATATACACGTTTTTGTTTTATTAGCACCCGAATGGTGCCCAAAGAGAGTCGTGATATGCACCATCGGATATTTCATAGTTCAGACGGGCAATGGATTCCCCTGTGCCAACCCTATTCAGTTTTCTATGTATTTGTTTCGGGCGGTTTGAGGCTATACCATATGTACTAAGGGTAATATTATTATTAGACCATTGCACATTGGTCAAGGATGGTACCGCCCCTAAAACCCTAGGCCCCCAAAAACATAAAGGATAAGCCACACCGGTTGGATTGGGTTCACCACCGAGCCGACATGAAAGTTGCTGAGTTAAAGGTTGTTTGTGATGTGTTGTTTTATTTGGATTTCGGTGTTGTTGACACGTTCTTCTCGACTTGTACATTTGTATATAAAGGATAAATAAATAAAAACCAAAGATTGTTAAAAAAAAAATAAAAAAAAAATAAAATAAAAAATAAAAAAAATAAAAAAATAAAATTTTGATGTTTGAATGTGATTTTTCATATTCTAGTGGATGGCATTTTTAATACTGATCATTTTGATATCTCATCCGTTAAATTCGGAGTTGAAACGAATCAAATTTCCACGTTTGAAATTTCGGAACTTTTCGGGACATAAGAGGAATTTCTGTAATTCATTTGTACTTGGGCCAAAATTTTGACCCGACCCAAAAACCCAAGATCCGGTACCAAAGCCCACAGCGGGGGCACTAATCGCGTCCACCTCCCTCACTTCTTCTTCCACAAAAAACGGATCTTGGTCCCCTCACTATCCACTTTAAGCATAGCATACCAAATAGAATTCGACCCGCATGCTGAACAAACTCCACCAACCTCAACCCCCTTCCTCCAGCAGCACCTCCTCCACCTCCTCTTACTATTTGCACTATCAAAATTCAATTTAAACCGCGCTATGGCAGCACGAAGGCGAATTCATGGTCGAGAGAAATTTCAAGAAATCTATATAATTAGGGATGTTTCACCCATTTTTGATGAGGAAATTGAAAGTAGAGAGTGGGAATATCTTTGCATCGAATCCCAGCTCAATATTCGAAGATTTGGTGTTGAAATTTTATAACAATGGAGGTTTCAGCGGTGGCTAATTTTGGATTACTGGCGGATGGGATGGAACGTGAACTCACTTGGTTGAGTTGATTTGAATACTACGCAGATTCGATTAACTTTCGGATAGCCCCCGACTACATTATTGTCGAGTATCCGACCACGAGGGATTTGATGTTTGACACGCTTCTCGAGGGAGAGTACAAACACCGCTCGAATCTGCGTGTACCAAAGATTCGCCAGGCGTAACCAATTAGCCGTCACTCAATGGTTGGCGACAATGTCATTGGAACTTCAAAGACCTCGGCGTGAACAAGACTTTCTTGCATCTGCCGTGGATCCTACAGAGAGGAAGCGCGACTTCTGTATGGTCCATTTCCGGGCCATATTCTTACGACAGCGTCAGCCAAGCAAAGGTCAGCTCCTCTGCATTGTACTTGTTACTTTCGGCTTATGCTTAATTTAGGGTTCGGTCGCTCGCCTTTCATTGAAACAAGGGCTTTCGAGAATTTTGGAATTTTGAGACTTGTGTTTTGGACCATTGGGACCGGTAGCTAGAGATGACATTGAGCATGATAACGCGTACCTCCTCCTCCTCTTTCACCACCAGACTCGCTGTTTTAACGAAGATACCATCGCGCCGAATAAATACTCCTATGGATGCCTTGAGGAACATGAATTCTAGTATGCGAGGGATGTTTCTTCGCCAGGAAGAGATGATTACTTCGAGAATGAATTCCAAAGAAGAAATGAGAAATCGCCAAGGCCAATTCCAGAGAATGATGATGGCTAATCGCCAGCAATTCCAAGATCGGTTTGCTGATCTATAGGCCACATTCACCTTGATCAACTTTCGGCTGAAGTTCGCCGTGGCGAAGGCGTAGAAACCGGGTTCATCTTACGCTAACTTGGGAGGATTCGAAGAGTTGTTTATTTTCTTTGGTTTTAAAATGACTATGTCATTTATTTCCCTAATGCATTGCATTTTTTATTTTTAGTGCTAAATTATTATATATCGGTTGACTTCTCATAATTTTGTATCTCCAGACGGTTTAAATGAGAAATTATTTATGTTATGCGAATATAGTACTTTCAAAAAATATGAGATTGCTCCTTGATTCATTGGGCCTACTCTCAAAGCCCAACGGTCAGAACCCAACGGACTGATCCAAACGGTCAGATGCCCAACGGTCAGAAATCAAGTTATAAATACAACTCTCCTTTCCTCTTTCACTCATTCCCTTATCTCAATCTTCACAACTTCTTCTTCACAAATTTTCAATTTCTTGACAATAATGAATAAACTAGAGCGATGGGAAAAGGAGCAACGCGAATGGGCTATCACATTAATTGTGATGACAGTGTTTATCATCATTCTCTTGTCACTCATGCATACCACGATGCAGCATAACTAGATCTATGTAACCGTTTGTCTTTTTTTTTTTTTTTTTTTTTTTTTTTTTTTTTTTTGATTTTCATTTTGTATATTAGTATGGTGTGTTAAATAATTCTCACACATTTTATGCGGGTACATTATTAAATGGAGAAGTTCCGTATTAATTAGTTGTGTCTATTAGTTGTCTTTTTCGTCTCTAATAAATATATATATATATATATATATATATATATATATATATATATATAATAATAATAATAATAATAATAATAATAATAATAATAAGTAAATAAATAAGCAAACCATAACAAAGAAAGGCCATCCAAAAATTCACCAAAATCATTAATGGATACACATGGTGTTCAGAGAAAATCACGCACGCTACAAGGTACACATAACACTTGTCACATATGCAGCTCGATTATTCTATCCATATTCTATTACTGAGTTATGATCATCAATTCTGAAATTACGTGTAAGTTTAACTACCCTGTGAAACTTTCCTCCGTATTTTCTAAACATTCAACAATCTCATTAATTATATTTGGATATCTGACATGACAAAGACTTACTGTGGATCCCCTATGATGCTGTTCATAATCACATGGGTCATTAACTACACTTGGACTCCAGATTGGCTATAAATCTCTTTTTTTTAAGCCATTCTTATTCATACAATTTTCACTATCCTTCCCTCAATAATGGCTCAACCAAGAAAAATAACGGCAGAGAAAGACTACCTGAAATCTTTCGAAGAGGGCCGGTTTTCTCCTTATTTTGACACTGAAATCGTCGTCGTGGGCCGGGCGCTTCTTCTATATCATTCATCGACTAGTTATTCCGAGAATTGGTTTTGATGTTCTACCAATTTAGCGGTTATGAAGATGGAAGATTCTACTTCAATGCCTATGGACAACGTTTGGAATTGAATAAGGACATGATCTCCGACATACTTCAAATCCCAATAAATAACCAGAGTCCCTTTTTCAAGAGTCATCATTTGATTCCGGCAAAAACTTTACTGCGAGCTACCGTATCTCATGGCGACGTCGAAAATACACATCACATTGTTCTTCAACGCTCTTTGAAACGTAATCAGCGTGTTGTGCTCCTTTGGTTGGGACATAATGTGTTAGGTACATCACACCAATCTGAAGTCACAAAAGCACAAACTTCACCTACTTTGGATTTTGCAAACTCAGAGAGATGACTTTTGTATGATCCAACACCTCTGGAACGTAATCACCAAGAAAACAAGAAGGTCAGCAGCTCTACCCACTTTGGTTACGCAGATTATGATGCGTTGGGGTTATCCAGTAATTTCTCCAGAGACACCCCTTCAAAGAGCATATATAAAGGTCTTTCAAACAGACTACTCTGTTGGTTTTTGGACCCCTAATACTCTGATAGATGAGCAGAACACCCCAAGCTCAAATTCTGACCATTTATTTGATGAAAATGCCATGCTGAATATTATTAATCCTATGGACGGCATTAAACTCCTTCATCAGGGTTTGAGGGAACTACACGCTCGTCAGAATATCATCATCACAACTCTTCAGGATTTCCAAGATCGTCAAGCAACTCATGATGTTGAACATGAAGAGATCTTGGAAACTCATTCTAAATCCTTGCAAAATCACGCGCTCCTAATGGAAAATCAAACTGTACTCTCTGCCAGCCAAGGGGACATTCAGATGCAGCTCGGCCAACAAATAGAAGACCTAAACAGTCTAGTGCAAAATATGCATCTCCTAGATCAATATCAGAATCCATGATATTACTAAGTCAATAAGTATATAATCATATATGTTATTACGTTTTTTCCGTTGTACTATGTATTTTATCTTATCTTTTTGTTTTATTTTGTATGAAATGCATAATAGGATTGTCATCATTTCCATTGTGACTAATATAATTGTAACATGTGCTACAGGAGGGTCTATTTTCTTACATACTCATTTTTCCATCCAGTTGCCGTACCTAGTTTATTACTTCATCCACCATGGCATCTTCATCAAACACAGCATCTTCATCATCCATGGTCCCTCCCAAACTCATTCCTGAGCAATCCTTTCAGTCTATGATGGATTCCAATGCCTATGGTTTCCATGATTACATCACAAACATTGGGTGGTCTTCCCTAATTCTTCAACCTGACCAAACTTATTCTCCTAGTTTGGCTGCATACTTTTATGCTAATATGGATGACACACCAGCATTCAACCATGCGCATGGTTTCTACTTAGACGGGTTCACAATCCGAGTTGATGACACACCTCATATCTTTTCTGAACAACAACTTGCTCTATCTTTGGACCTCCCATATCACGAACCAGCTGCATCTTGGCAGTACATCTTTCATAATTCTTACCGTTCCTTTCAGTGGCAAGCGTTTCGCGACTCTTATGGTGATGGTCTTGTGATCAAACGGGAAGGAGATGGCCATGTGCCATGGCGAAACATCACCATTCCATTAGCAAGCATGACCATGAACATGGGGACTGCCATGTTATTTGTACTCCTAAACATTATGGGAGATTGGCATTTTTCTACTGCCAATGAGGCTGCTTGCGTTGTATTCAGTGCACTAGCTCAGGGTCATGCATTATTTAACATTATGGGTTGTGTTATCTCCAGCCTGAAACGAGCTCGAACTTTTCAGGATAAGTATATACTTTTACCAGTCACCGCTTGCCGAATCATGAAGACACATTTCCCACAGTTTGCAGCTACTTTTCATGACTGGGTCAAGGTGGATTCCATGTGCCCAGCAAACAGAATCATTCGCTCATTGAGGTTTCGTCAATGGAAGCGTCCCGCTCGATACCTGAGGCATGTTCGATGTTACCCAAAGGACGAAAAGATGAAGACCAATTTGAGAGAATCCGGAGACAAAGAATGGGCAGAAATTTGGCAGACTATTATCTATTGGCGCGATGCTAAGGAAATGCATTTCCTTAAAGAGGACGCCAGACCTTCACGTCCTGCTGGATGGTAAACTTGAGTTTGCCATTGTACATATATCTAGCTAAACCTTTTGTTTGGTGTGCTATTGTTTTTCATGTTTCGTATGCTGTGGTTTATTATATCGTGTGCTATGTTTAGTGTGCTATTGAACATTTTCTTGTTCTTTCTGAATAATATATTATGATCTCCAACCTCTCGTTGTTCCAAAGAATCTAGCCCTAATTTTGCTCACGGTTCTCAGGTACTTTCTCTCTTTAATTATTGATCCTTCGAGGACTAAGCATCATTCTGTTTGGGGGTGCTTTAAACCTGTAGCAAAAATTAGGCATCTTGTAGCCTATATATAGTTTTATTTTCATATTAATAATTGTACTTAGTGACAAAGTCTTGTTTCCTTTTCAATGATGAAAATTGTCTAGAAATCTCACATTAGTATCCGAATTAGGATTTGTTTTAAGAAACTTTAGATAATACGTGACATAATAGTTTATACATCTTTTCATGAATATTCATGTAATCGAGTATCATTGATTGTACATAGCAGTAAGTTTCGGAAACAACGGTTAGTTACTTAAACTATAAACCCCCGTGGAGAATCTAACCAAAAGCCTTGATATGAGTGATTTGTGTGTGATGACACGAGAGGAGTAGTTTTTTTTCGATTAGAGGAAATTACGATCTACTTACTTGATCACCACCGAATCCTAGGCGAGAATTTAGGCCTTCTTTGGATCGACATAGCTAAAAAATTCTTACTGTTACAAATTTTACCGCTAGTCACCTCCAATGAACCGTTCATCAAACCTTTCACTTTCACCAAAAATTCCTTACCCATTTATTAAACCAAATAAAAGAACCTACCTAAGTGATGAGTATGAGAAATAGGATGAAATGTGGAAAGAATAAAGAGAAAGACTTGTCCCAAATATAAGTGGGTTACTTGCTTTAAAAGGAAAATATAATCATGTTCTTAAAAAAAAAAAAAAAAAAAAAAAAAAAAAAAAAAAATCTTGAGTATCCAGAGGCTTAAGAACAAGGTTGGAAAAACTCAGTTAGAAGAAGGAAGGGAAACAAGGATTTCTCTAGTGTAAATATATGAAGACCCTATTCTCTCATACTCGTAAATTTTGATTATCCATTTCCATTTTCTTGTACACTATCACCTAAGCCCCACAATACCTAATAAAGACCTCTAGCTCAATTAGGAGTAGGGTGGTGTGATAATAAGTAGTAGATGTGATTGATCGACATCGGCTCCTCTGACTGTCATTGAGATGTAAGGAAACGTGTGCCCACTGCACACTGGAGTTAACAAAACCTGAGTGGGAAAATTTTGAGTGAATATGTGTTTCAACACATACCTGTGAGAACCCATTTAGGTATGCTCTCCAAGGATCCAGAAACAACCCTGCTAGTATATTTCAATGAAAAGTTCACTGCATGAATAATCATATGTAGATGTTTTAATTATTGAATACATATTAACTTGAGTTTCAAAGAAATAAATCCTCGTTCCCTGCTAAGGAGATGTATGGATATCTGAGATTAATTTAGGAAACAAGTTTACATCATCGAAGTCGTTTGTAGTATAAATAAAGTTTGTGAGTATCTTTTCTGGAAAACTCTCACGAGGCTATAACTCGTCCACTAGGGAATTCCTAGTGGTTTAAGGCCTTGTTGCATATGGTCAATGCAATCGCACTCTGCGAAACGAGAATTAGTTTAGGACTACACATTTTTGGCCACTTATCTATTTTAGTGTCTCTTCTTTGCTTGAGGACAAGCAAAGTCTTTTTGGGGGTAGTGTGATAAGCACCCAAAAGTGTATTATGAAACCCCATTGAGACATATAAATTTGGTTCATTATGTGTTTAATAATCATGAAATAAATATGTTTTCATACTTTTGCGGTATTTCAAAGAAACATGGAAATATTGGTTAAACCCCGCAATAAAGCACGAGGAACACCGTGATATATGAATTCTTCCAAATCCACGTTGAAGCATCAAACTTCCAAAGCTCCTACCGCCGAACCGGGACTCGAATCGCGACAAGAGAGCTGCTTTCGGACAATCGTAGGCGATGAACTCTACGCGATAGCGGGAAGTTGTAAAACTGCCCAAAATACCGGACTGCCACTGGACTGCACATGGACCCACTATGCGGGGCCACAAGATTGGATGAGTAATCAATCATGGAGCATGTTAAGACAAAGATAACAAATTATTGGTGCAAAGTTGACACCTTGCATGTAATAAATTAGATTAGGTGTTAATAGTGAGAAAAAGGCAAGGTGTCACTTTGTTTTAATGTGGTAGATAAAAATGAATCAATGTGGTTTGTTAATTCACGTGGGAGGAAATGAGATTTCTCTCAAATGGAGAAGAAATTAGACAAAGGTGGGGGATACTCCATTTACTCCCTTGACTTATTTTCCTCACATGACATTATTTTAGTTCCTTAGTGAAAATGAGAAGTTAGTTTTAGTTTTTATTTTGCAAAAAGCTTGTAATAGTTTTAATGGAGGAACACTTGTTCTTCTAGAGATATAATAGAAGTGAGTTTGGTTGTTGTTAATTCTTCTCTCTCTCTCTCTTTCTCTTTGGAGTTTTTATTAGTTCATAAGTCCTTGTCCCAAGGATCATGAGCTAACTTCCCTTTTGGGGAGTTAATCCAACTCATGTGAGGGAAAAAACATTGGTTGTGAGTTTGGTAGGTTTTTAGGATGAACAACTAACACTACATCCTATCCCAAAATGATAGTTGGTGTAGTGTCTAGTTAGAAATCAAACAATGAGCTTAGAGATAAGTCATTGTTTGGTTTCACTTGCTAGCATGTATGAGCTCTTAAGTGAGCCATGCATGCTAGGGATCAATTCTATTTTTCCATTAGGGACTTGTCTATGAGTCTAGGAAGAATCAAAACCTTTTCAAATAAACAACTAATGATAGTTTCACATGAGGAGGATTAACTCTCCACCTTTCTTTTTAGTAATTTGTATTTTGTTTAAGTGCATGATTTCAAACTTAAATGTTTTGCTTTAATGTTTGTTAGGAAGAAACCTAGTATTATAACCTTACTCCTTAGTTCCCTTATTGTAACATCCAATTTGTAGTTGTTCTATACTTTAGGTAGTTCGAATCCTTATTCTAACTCTACTCAACGAAGATCGTGAGTAAGGAACCTTGATTTCTTTTGCTTCAATTTAGAGAGTTCTAAACTCTAAGTGGTCGTAAAAGCTAATATCAACTAACTATGTATGTTTGATAAACCAACATCATGCGGCTTACATACTTCCACACCTTAATAGAGTAGAGTGATTGGGACGGAGCATCAATATACAAATAATAATTGCAAGCATAAGTTCCAAAATCAAAGAGGATCAACTCACTTGACACTTCCAACCTCATTACATGTACTTATATATTTTATATAAAGAAATCAAGATTGAAGACGACGAAATGTTGAAGTAAAGAAACAATCGTCACACAGAACCGAAGAACAATATGAAATCAAGACTGCTATTACTATTAGTTCACAAAGCTAATCGGCTAAAGTTTGGTCTGTTCAACAAATATCTGAAAATAGTACAAAGGCAATCTAGTTTCAGCTCCTTGCTAAGGATAAATACACAACTGTTTTACATTCATAAAACCAAAACAATTTCAACAATGGAAATACTTAAAAGCATAGCAACAATACAATGCAAAGAAATTCACATCACTCGCATAGTAACTCTTCTACAGTCTCGCATAGTAGTCTCCCTGAAGTCATCTTTCTTTTTTTTCTTATAGCATCACACACCAGTAGCACACTACAGCCAACAACCACACACCAATAGCCCAACCACCAGCACCATCACCTGCAACACACATCTGCACTAGTAACACTACACACCACACTTCACACACATCAGCATCACACACCAACAGCATAGTGCAACCTACACTTCACACAGCAGCAACATACACATAAGCACACCTGAACTCTCCCAGTTACACAGCAGTAGCCCACACACTAGCAGCCCCCACACGGTGCACACAACAACATCACACACACCAGCAGAAGACACTACCTACACTACACACACCAAGAAGCCCAACCATCCATCTCCACACACCTACAACACACATTTGCATGTCAAACCTCTTCTACCCTCGTTGAGACCATTTAGCATAACTGGACCAAGAACCCCAAAGTGTTCCATGTCTCAAAATGAGGACCAACATTCTAAACTCAATCATAAACAACAAAAAATGTAGTATAGTCAGATTTTGATACATCTCTTACCACAATGCTCCATAGAATAAAAAAATAATAATTCAATGGGATAAAGAACAAACCGAAAGGCCAACAACAATGCTTAAAAGAGAAATCGTGTTGATTCCAGCTCTCAGCTTAACATTTCTATTCAATGTTAATTTTGGGTTCTCCAAACCTCCATATACAGTTCCTTCGATTTAATCTCCATTTGCAAACATACATAGCCCATTACTTAACCGGGGGCAACAATTACAAAAGTACAAAAAACCAACCAAACTCATCCCCATTTGCAAAAAGTTACAACAAATCCCATCGATTTAATCAAACCAACAAAATTGAAATCAACGAATTTTTTGTGCTGATTCATATCGATTTAAGAGAGAAATTAAGAGAGGGAGAAAGAAGTGGGAGCTCGACAGTTACCTATGCGAGGCGTCTAATTTTGGAGAGAGCAAAGTCAACATTTTTTAGTGAAGAAGGTGTTTAGAAATGGGGGCGATCTAATTTTGGGGAGAATGTGTTTAACTTTAGTATTTTGGAGTGGTGGTGGTGTATTTTGAGAGAGGAGAGAGGAGTGTTTCAGTGGAGAAGAAGGTGTTTCCGATCTAAATTTTGTTCAATTTCTGTTTTGGTTGCGGTGAAAAAAGTTTCCGAAATTACTGTAGCAACAGTGCCATCCCTTATTTCTGAGTTAAAACTGGATCCGTCAGATCTTAAGTGAGTAGAGGGCTGGGATTGGCTGTGGTTATAATGTGGCTCTATCCCTCCCCTATTATGAAACTCTCGAGTTATAATGTGGCTGTGGTTATATATTATTTTATTTTCCCGCCTTATCCCTGAGGCTAATAAGATTTAAACTTCCCCTATAAATCGAGAGTTTCATAATAGGAAATGCTTCATTTTAATAGATTTTACATTTAAAATTTTTACGATCTAATTCAAGCACAAAATGTGATGCTTTAGTTAAACCCTTTCAATATACAGAATGTTTTAACTATGCATTTGGTAGCAACTCCTGACACCACACGTGAACACCCCAACTAATACATCACAATTAATCTATTTAGGTACAAACTGTAGCAAGCATTTATAGTAGTAAGAACTTATAAGTTATAAGTTATAAGTACAAAATATTAAAGTTTTTTTATCTCCCCCAGTCCCCTTAATATTAAACTTGATAGCTTAATTCGAATTTTTTTGGCCATCTCAACAATTAAGAGTCTCCTTGTGTATTTGCCCTACTCAATTTATCTTATTCTTTATTTCCTTCTTATAGATTATTTTAAATAAATTATGGTATTTTTCCAAGTTACAGTTGGTCGATCTCATCCCTAGCGTATTATTCGCCCATTGTCAATATTTCAAAATAGGTATTTATTTGGACCAAGTGTGTCCTATGCTCTAATGCGCCTATCATCAGTCTATCCCATATGTCCCATTCCCCAAGCCCCTTTGACGTCCAAGCAAAAGCCCCATTTCCAGTCAAGGTTTTTGTGATGTTATGTCAAATGGATTCTACGTTAAGATGGAACCTACACACATACATAACATAATTTCTAGACTTTTTTCATGATTTTTTGACAAACACACAATTTCTCTGAGTCAATTAGAAAGAAATTATATAATAGGAAAACACAAAACGAGACTCTATACGCTAGGCAACACAACTTTGTTTGCTTAATTTTTGGTTCCGATCAAAAGGTTATTTAACTGGAAATGAAGTTACTTGGCCACAACAATAATGATCTTCTTTTCTTTAATTCCAACATGAAAGATCAAAATCTATTCACAGGAGCGGATGGAGATGTCTTGGTGCCAAGTCTTGCTTAATTCAGTGCAATTGTCATTCTTTTATAACTTTGAATTTAATGAGTGTGTTTCATTTCAAGTCTCATTATGCACATTTATTTTGGTGGTGTCAATGCCTACAATTTTATGACGACATTCTCTTTGCTAGTTAAACATAATTATTTTTGCGGAATTTGTAGGGTAATTTCTTTCCTATTTTTGAGGAAATAATAGTTAGTTAAAAATAATTATGTTTTAGAAAATAATTGTACATACTAATTTGAATTGCACTTAAGTTGAGAGAGTTGTACTAAAATAGTACGTTTTGTGAAATGGCTGATGTTGATATTTAATTCCAACATTGAAGAAAAATCTATACGTACATAATTTGGGGATTTGGGGAGTGGGGACGGGGGTGGGTAATAAGACCATGTTTCCTATTTTTTAGGAAATAATTGATATATTTTTTATACATGCGGAATTTGTAGGGGCTAATTTGAATTGCACTTAAGTTGGGAAAGTTGTACTAAAATAGGAAATCATGTGGTAGAGCTATATTAATCGTAAGTAGACACTTTTGGAAAGTGGAAATTGAATCAAACTCTCTAAAGAGTCCATATGGCATGGTAGAAAGCCACGTAGGAGAAAGAAAAAGTTATTTATCATATTAGAGTGCCACCTAGGAAAGAGAAAAATCTCTCTAAGAGGTCTCTGCTTTAGTATATAGACAAGGTTTTTGACCCGGCCATATGGCCGGGATCTTTTAGATAGTTTTTGTCGAAATTGTTTTTGAAATTTTGCTTGGGTGGTAATTTCCTCAATTTGCTGAATTTAATGAGTCACTTCTTTTACCTTGTATATCAAACAATTGCTTAGCTCAGAGAGCATATGATAGAAAGATAAATAACTAACAAAAAACATATTTCAGGTAATGTAGTTTAAGTTGGACCAATCAATTTCAATTTGGGATAAATACCGTAGTGATTAGTAGTACATATAACTTGATGTGACTGGCATGATCATGTCTAGATGCCTCAATTCTTAGCTTGCTTGTGAATATATTGTAGTAGATGTTTGTAAAACTGTAACCATTGTAGCATTCTCGATCTATAACCCGGTCTTTGAGTACTTATCTATTAGAAAAAGCTTCATAAATGACGCCAATACTGCACCTACACTGCTACACATCACATGTTGACAATGAGTACTATCTTTGAGATTTGTTATTGTAATCGTTGAGTTTTGAGGCTATGCCATTATTTTTAGGAATGTGTACGTGTCCTTAAGGTTCTTAGCTTTTGAGCGGGAGAGGAGACACAACTTTTGAACACGAACTCTTTTTTAAGAAAAAATATAATTAAATTGATTATATGAAACCGATATATATCGATAATCTGCCAAAGTTGTATATAATCGCTTAAGCTAAGTTAAGCACTTCTATTAATTAAGCCAAGCCAATTCAATGTCTACCCATTTTGTTGGAGCTACAATAATTCCAAAGTTGTTCACTCTTTCTTGTTATAATTTTCCATCAACTACATTCAATAACTACATTCTTGAAGACATAGTTAGAGTAACATCATGCACACATCTAACAATGAACAAATTGAACAAAAATCAGAGCACTACTCCATTATCATATACACTTTATTTACCAAAAATCAGTTCAATGGATCCTATATATATAACCTATTCATAATCAATTCAATACATGCATATTCCATAATTAATATATAAATAACACCGTACAAAATAGCTTGAAGCTTTGAATATCAGAGTTTTTCTACATAAGGTAAAAGACTAAAAGATTGAACACCGTACCATAGGTTGAAGCCTTGAACGCCATAGCCTCGATCGACAATATAGATTTAGTATTATACACCCAAAAGAAAGCATACTACACATACCTGCGGAAAGAAAGAGTGGTCTTAATAATCCATCTACCAAGAAAACCATTCATCATATTTCTTATCTTGCTCCACCATTAGATACTACAGTAAGGTATGGAAATTTAATCAATAACGTATCTCATGCACTCACGGCTGTAAATACTTGCAGCAAGTATCCCAACCAAGACCATAAATATTGTAGATATTAATGAATATCGCGATATGCAATTGTAGGAATTAGTTAAAGATAAATTCATTGAAGTGAAGATTTAGTAACTAATGGAAACCTTGCATAGGAATTCATGTTTTGAAAGCAACAAATGGTCAAATTTCACGGGCTATTTGTTTCCTGATCGGATTGGAATTGATTTCTAAATGTGGCTTATATTTGTTTACCTTTTTTTTTTGGGTAAATTATATTTGTTAGTTCAAGCTCAATTATGAAACTAAATACACAAAGATAGATGTAATTATTAAGCGGTAAATTATATTTGTTTACTTAAAAATTCAAGTTCAATTAGGAAACTAAATACACTTATATAATTATTAAAAGTGTCCACGTGGGAGAACTCTCTCTTAGGAGAGAGATTGTCTACTTCAGGTGTACTCTGCTTTAATATAGAGAGAGGTGAAGGTGATAGTAGATTAGTCCCACATTGAACAAGGAATCATACACATCGAGGTATATCATGACACTACAAGCATCATTTGTATGTGTTCCTAGAAAGGAGAGACGGTTGGCATCTCCCCTGATAGGGACGGGAACAGCCTTCGGGCTTACATGCTATCACACCTGGTTGAGGCTCTACCCACTTCGGTGGATCTCCCTGTTAGCCCAAAATCCAACCACACCTAGTGGCCAGTGATTCAGGCATTCAGCCGAAGCGCCCTTACGCTACCTAGTAGAGGGAAAATAGCAACCTCGCCCTATCACACCTGGTTGAGGCTCTACCCACTTCGGTGGATCTCCCTGTTAGCCCAAAATCCAACCACACCTAGTGGCCAGTGATTCAGGCATTCAGCCGAAGCGCGTGTTGGCAGTTGTGAACTTGATACAAAAACATTTTCAGGAAGAGATACATGCCTGAACACATCAGGATTCACTTGATCATGTATCTGCCCTTACGCTACCTAGTAGAGGGAAAATATCAAATCACCGTTGTGCAATTCTCTGGTTTAATTACTTCTTATGAGAATTAATACTAAGAAAACATTATATTAACGGTAGTTACAAATACTTCGAAGTAATACCATGCTAAAATTTAAAATAATAATACTACTAAGAAGACAAAAACATGAATCCAAATGAATCGAATACCCAAATCTTTGTAACACCGAAAGAGACCCGAGTACTGAAAATACAGCTTCACTCAAAATTATATAATCATCAGACTTGAGTTGTCAATATATGTGAACATGCAATGACAGAAAACAATTAGAGCAACCTCGCCCTCTCTCCCTCTTCAACCGTTGCCAAATCAATGCAGTCTGCATTCAGAGCAACAATCCATATAACACCATCGGTCGCTTCCAAGGATCACAGAGTCCTCCTTCAACTGGATCTTCGCTACAAAATTGTTTTTCACTTTAGGTGAAGAGACTGCCTCCAAGCTATGCCGAAGTTGTAGTCACCTTTTTCCTTACAATCCGCTTCCTCCTCGTTTTTGGGGGGGCAGCCTCGTGATCATTGTTACCCTGTTTGATGCCAAGGAGACCAAGACCAGAAACAACGGCATTTTTTGATATGAACCACTTTGAAGAAGGACTAGCAACTTCCTCCGATGATCTGTTGTACGCCTTTAATAGGTTTTCAGATTGAACTAATGGGTCTGCTTCCACCCCAAGCCAAGCAAGCCTTGATGTCTCCCCAACTTGTGTATTTAATACCCTGCATGTGACATGTCACAATTACCCAAGATGCAAGAACTTATGAAACAAAGATAAAACCAAAAGACATCATTGATGAGTAGACACTGTACGGAGTAGTGAGATACTGGAATCTTTTCAGTCATCAAATAATAAGAAGACCGTAGTCACTCCATACAGTCTACAATGGTAGGGAAATGGTAAATGTGAGCTGACATTCTCGTCTTATTGCATATTGTCTCCCTTATTAGAGCCTAATAAGTAATAACACCCTAAGATGAAAGTGGAGCCATCATTTTTGGCTCAAAAGTGAGCTGCAAGTCACTCTAAACTTAAATGCGCACACGCCCTGAAAGAAATTGGTAATAGATGGGGCATCTTCCTAGAAATATTAAAAATCTTTTAAATCTTATTATAAAGTATTCTCAAAACAAATATACGATATTCGAAAGGTAAGCAGTAAAAGCTGCGGAGTAGCAAGACACCCTAAAAGAAATGGTCCTGATTCCTAGGGTAAACAGCCAGTCATACAATATGTATACTACATGATGAAACCATGAAAACCATTTTTACTTGGATCAAATAAGTTCCAATAGAAACTACTCATAAAAAGGCTACTAGGATGCATATGGATGAATCATTTCATGGGAGAAGACTGTACCTCAAAGCTGTGCTAAAGAATAGCGCTACTCCAATAACATCAAAATAATTCATCATCGACTTATCAATTCCGCATAAAAGTTGGTAGCGCAGGTTTGCATAAAGACCCAAAAAAGCCCCATAACCAAATGCATTAGAACTCACAGTTAGCATTGTCACAGATACCCTGTCATAAAAATATGCAGATATAAGAATATATATTTTCTGAACTGCTAGAAATACAATAAGAAAATAAAGGTGGAATAAGCAGTTACCTATCCCCTTTCTTACTGGCAAGAAACTTTGACAATGCACCTTGGGCTGCTCCAGCGGTCACTCCAACCATACACAACTCTGCCGCCTTATAGAAGAAAGAATGGATTCTTTTCTGTATGTCAAAACTACGTTGTGGGTAGCTCCTCTCAAAAATATTGTTTGGAAGCTTCTGTATTGTATTTTGCAAGTCAAATCGGAAAGTATTCCCATATGAACGACAAGGAGCGAGTGACCAAACAACAATAGCATTACAAGCTGATACTGTCAGCACATTAATAAGTGCCAGATCCCACTCCTGTTTTATCCTAGAAAATCGAATGGAAATCACGTAGCAACAATAAGTACTACAGTCACAATAAGATTTTTGTCTCCTTGAACCTGTTTAAGTGAATAGTATACCTTTCCTTTCTATTCCTGAATTCCCACCAAACGGACGAACCAACGGTGGCAGCTTGCTCCAAAAGAAGCTTATATAAGAAGGCTGGATCTGCAATCATTCTGTATAACAGAAAAATATAGCAAGACTAGTATTAAAAGTGAAATTATGATATGGAACCTATCATTGTCTATAATATGGAAAAACAAAGCCAAATCAATATATTAATATTAAAGCTCCCACAAAGGGTATTTTTCTAG
The DNA here is from genome assembly GCF_015680905.1 of Coptis chinensis. Taxonomy (NCBI): domain Eukaryota; kingdom Viridiplantae; phylum Streptophyta; class Magnoliopsida; order Ranunculales; family Ranunculaceae; genus Coptis; species Coptis chinensis. The sequence continues at coordinate 68,379,968 of NC_141457.1, read as the reverse complement.
CTCTTTTAAAATTTCCACGTCATCAACTCCTATTAAAATGGAAATTCCTCTCTTATTGAAAAAAGAAATTCTAGCACTTCTAATTAAAATGGGAATCCTTCTCCTAATATAATGGGAATTCCTCTCCTATTGAAAAAGAAAAATCTAGCCCTTCTAATTAAAACGGGAATCCATCTCCTATTAAAAACTGGAATCACACTTCTAAATTAAAACGAGATCCTTTCCCCAATTAAAAAATGGGTTTTTAAAACTTAATTAAAACAATTTGTTGAGAAATTAAAACGGTGTTTTAAGACTTGATTATTAGGAAATTAAAATGGGTTAGCGACAAAACAGAAATCACGATTTGTTAGAAAATTTATATATATATAGTTATGATTGTTGAGCAAGTTTTTAAAAGAGCCGGTGCGTATGCACGGATCTACTTTCTAGTACAACTTATGTTACACTAAATTAAATTGTGTTTTGGCATTCCAATAAATGTAATGAAAAATAATATACCTCCACCAAGTGATATACAGTCTGCCTAACCGTCCTTATAACTAAGAGACTTGATGCATTGCATAGTTTCACGATAGTTATTTATTTATTTAATAATTCTTAGTTGAATGGGGAAGGAGAAGCAGGACACATCAAATAGGTTTTGGAAAGGCGCATGGCTTGATCAGGATACCTTTAGTAGCATTTCCTAGTCAGTCTTACATTGTCTTAAAAGTACTGGTACAAACTTCCTATGATGATTTGTTTGTCTAAACCTTTAGAAGTCGATATATCTTTTTTTCCTTACTACTATTGATTGGCAGCAGCAGACTGTTCTCTCCCGCATGTGCTTCCTTATCTTTGAATTGAAGTGGGGCACACCAACAAATAAAGTCTTTTCAAGTATGGATTTCTGAACAAGATATTACTTTCGACCAATGTTCGGCCACCTAGGCGCTAGATGGTGCCCAGCCTTCTCGCCTAGGACAAAAATCGGTTCACAAAATGGTGGGCCGATTAGGCAAGCTAGGCGGTCGGGCTTTTTGGTAAACTATCCACAATAAAAGGCCCAAGAAGGCTTAAGATTTGAATAGGGGTTTAAAAGACTAACACACAATTAAACTTAAAAGAAAAAAGCCCTTTACAAGTTGTTAAAGATCAAAAGAGAGTATGTTTCACTTTATCCCGCTCAAAACAGATCACATTCGTCAATCTTTTTTTTTTTTTTAATTTTTGACAAGCCTGTTTTATATGAGATCAGTAACTTTTTGATGTTGGTGGGGTTCGAGCCCCAAACCTCCAGTATCATCACCTAAAAGTTTTAGCAACTTTGCTAGTCCTCTCTTCTCCCTGTTCAACTCAAGCAGTTGAGTTGTTATTTTCTTCAACTCTTACACCATTTTTAAGTACTTTTGTTTGTGTTTAATATTTGAATTATTATAAGTATGTAAAGCTTGATAAGTAGTGGGTGTGTGTGATTATACATAATATATATATTAGGGAAAAAAATGTCTAGCACCTAGCCTGTCTAAGGGCTGGCTAGAAGGCCTGGGTGCTAGACGCTCACCCACCGTCCGACTACCGCATAGCGTTTTTACAACATTGCTTTTGACTGCAGAACTCATGTAATAAATAAAAATTTCCTTCCTCGGATGATTTCTTATAAAGACCATAGTACCATACAATTAATATCACGAAAAAAGATGCCAAACTTATTAAGATGTGGATGTTACTAAATGGCTATTGAATGAACGGGGCATGATTTAGATTTTCAATCAATCACCTTCCAATGAAAGCCCTAGACATTCCTTGAGGAAAAGCTCGAGAAATGAACCTAGCAGTGGTTGGCCTGGCATTGATTGCCAGGTATCGTACCATTTGTGCAGAGCTAACCAAACCCTGAAAGCCGAAAACAGTCAGTTATTTGCATAGACTCATTAAAAGTAAAAGTTTTTATTGGTAGCCCTCACCATCTCATAAGCTTGGCGTAGCCCAGAAGGCAAATCCATCATTGTTTTGTGCCACTCATTCAAGACAGCATCAACAAATTTCCGATCAAAAAGCTGGAAACAAAACAGAAATTATCATAAGAATCCTAAATTTACTGATGTAATGTGCTCGACTAGATAGATAGCTTTCTGAACAATAAAATAGCCAACCTCTTGAAGAACAAGCCGCCTTCTAAACAATCCACCCTCATCTCCTTCATCAAAGTCATCAAAATCACCAAAGTAGTCGTCGTCATCACCACCATCATCACCACCATCACCACCACCAAAATTAACTTTCTTCCCAATGTCTCCCCCACCTCCCCCAATTGCAGTCTGAAGAAATACAAAAACACCAACGGTTAGAGCAAATACTCTTAAAATTTGTGGACTAGTACAATAACCTAACTCAAAGACAACATAGTCTAACTTCATTAGCTAACAAGATATCTGGAGCTCAACTATTTAACAAATGACATCGACTTGTTCACAGTAATACACTATGCTAGGGGTTCAAGCTGTTTAACCCCTAGCATACTTTCCAATACTAAAATTACATTATCTATTTCGTTCAAAAGGTGGAAATAGTTCAGAGTATCAAGGCAATGGAGAGGCATCCAGTGTCTATAGATAAACAGCCTCTGGACTTGGGACTCTGGACAAGCAACCAATGCTCACTTTAAGCTTTCTGGAGACAAAACAAACTTTTCCCTCACTTCAACAGTAAAATGACGTACAGATCTTAAATTTTCACTTTCACGCCAATTGCATAGATAGCGTCACTTTCATGGAGATAATAAGTAACAAAATTCACATGATAGTACAGAAAGAATTATTGCAACACCCATCTCCTAAAACCTGAGCCTAGAGGTTCCCAAATTATATCTGTACGCGAATCCAAACTGAATTCTGAGTTCCAATTATTGTCCAAGAAAAAACAGGAGTGGGAATATATTTCAATTGTCCACTCTTTCCTGAAAATTTGATCCCTTAAGGTGAGTGGATATGTAAGGCATTTCCTTGAGCCTTGTGATATTTCCTGACTCCAGATATTCCATGCTATTGTCTAATGTATAACAGAATCATTATATGATGAATAAAAAATGTAAATTCGGAAGAAATGATATACCTCAGGGCTAGACTTAGTTTGAGGCTTAGTCATATCAAGTTTAGACTTCTCAAGTGTAACAGCCCCAAATGCACCGTACTGTCCACCTTTCATAGTAGGAGCAAACATAACAGTTGACCCCGAAGCCGAAGAAGAAGGGGAAGCTTGAAAACATCTTTCTAATACAGCTAAAGAATCCCCACCATCAACTACATTTGATGATGCTGACGTTGAAGCTTTGAGGACAAGCTTGAAAGGGCGGTGACGTCGTGGTATAGGGAATGAGAGTGGTTTGTTTTTGTTGTGTGTTTTCGTGTTGGGGATTTGATGATTAGGGTTTAGAGCTGTAATCTGAGTTATGGAATGAGACATGGTCTACTTTTTATTATTTTATATTTTTGGTCTCTGGGATTTTTTTTAATTCCACTTTTCTGTTATATGATATATTTTCTTTGTTATTTGGGTGTTCCAGTTCAAAGTTTTGGGGATGGGGTTTTTGAGAGGAGACAGAGAGATGACGGTCAGACCAACCCCATATCCTCAACAGAAACAAAAGACCAACCCAATCTGCCACTTCCATACGATGATATATCGCACGTGTGCCATTTTTCTTCACAACTTAAGTGGGCTGGTTGTAGATTTAAAGATTAGGCCCGTTATGTATCGTCTAAAAAGTACTTTATAAACTAGACCTGTGCATTTGCCCACTACCTCTTTTACAAACTTGCGCAACAATCACTGTTCTAAAAATTGGTCTAGGCGGCGGCTCTAGGTGCTAGGCGGTGCTCAACCGACTCGCTTAGGCCCAAATCATTTAAAAAATAGGTAGACTAACTAGACAGGTCTAGGCGGACCGATTAGGCGGTCTAGGCGGACTCTAGGCGGTCCAGGCATTTTTTTTTTTTTTTTTTTTTTTTTTTTTGAATGATTAAATGTCGAAAATTAAAGGCCCGTGTAGGCTTAAGATTTGAATGAGTTTAAAAGACTAAAGTCTAATGTAAATTATATGATAACAAAGAGTATGTTTTTATATGAAGTCGATATTCTTCAACTATTATGTATTTTTGTAATAAACATATTTGTTTGTATTTATTTTTTGACTTATGGTAAATGATTTTCTTCATTTCTTATAGTATAGGTGTGTATTACTATATATATTAGGAAAAAAAACCGCCTAGTGCCTAGCCTATCTAGGCACTGCCTAGAAGGCCTAGGCACTCTCCCACCGCCTGACTACCGCCTAACGTTTTTTAGAACACTGGCAACAATTATAACTATATATATAAAAATTTTCTAACAAATCGTGATTCCTGTTTTCGTCGCTAACCCGTTTTAATTTCCTAACAAATTATTTTAATAAAGCCTTAAAAACCTATTTTAATTTATCAACAAATTGTTTTAATTAAGATTTAAAAAACTCTTTTTTAATTAAAGGAGGGATCCCATTTTAATTTAGAAGTGTGATTCCCATTTTTAATAGGAGAATGATTCTAGTTTTAATTATAAATGTTAGATTTTTCTTTTTCAATAGAGGAGAAATTTCCATTATAATAAGAGAATAATTTCCATTTTAATTAGAAGTGCTATAATTTCTCTTCTCAACAGGAGAGGAATTCCAGTTTTAATAGGAGTTAATGATGTAGAATTTTAAGAGAGCTAGAAAAATACCCATTGTGGGAGCTTTAATATTAACTAGAAATTAGACCTGTGCATACACACATGCTCTTTTAAAAACTTGCTCAACAATCATAACTATACATATAAAAAGTTTATAACAAATTAAATCGCGATTTTTGTTTTAATTGCTAACCCGTTTTAATTTCTTAACAAATTATTTTAATCAAGTCTTAAAAACTCATTTTAATTTATCAAAAAATTGTTTTAATTAAGTTTTAAAGACCCGTTTTTTAATTGAGAGAGGGATCCCATTTTAATTTAGAAGTATAATTCCCCGTTTTTAATAAGAGAATGATTACCGTTTTAATTAGAAGTGCTAGAATTTATCATTTCAATAGGAGAGGAGTTCTCGTTTTAATAGGAGTTGATGACGTGGAATTTTAAGAGCTAGAGCTAAAAAAATACCCTTTATGGGAGCTTTAATATTAATATATTGATATATACATATATATTTATTTAAACATTAATCTAGTTAAGTTTGCATTAACACATAATAATTTACAAATTTATATAATTTTTAATTCATGAACATTATTCAATATTTTCAGAAATCGAGTTTACAGAAGATGCACCTAAGGAGAGAGGGTAACGGCCGTAGTGATTAGCAACAAAAAAAAATTGTGTTGGTTGAAGAATCAGAGCTCTCCCAAACCACTTTCTTCCCCTACCTATTTGTAATGATCACTGACTTATTTGAAATTGTTCCAATTCTAATCGAGTTGTATATTGTGCATTTGGTTTACGTTTAAGACAACGATGTAGTAGATGCTTGATAAAAACCTTCCATTTTAGCGTGAGTTTATTACAATGTATAGTACTTTCTTATTTATATCAAGCAATGCAAAGGAAATGCCCGGCCCATTCTACAAGAAAGTAGTTGTTATCGAGTTGAATTGTCAAAAGCCTTTGTCATGTAAACAATTCAAGAAATAGAATACCAAAGCTATATACATAACTTATAGGAGCTAATTTTCGTGCATAGGAAATTATAAGTTACTATACAATATATAGTAATTACAGCCTAAGGACAAAGCCCAAACATAAGTTCTCCATAAGTCCATACCAGACTTAATTATGGCTAAAGGACATAACAGTTTCAAAGACGGTATTGCCCTTTATTGTTTTTGAACCCAACTCTTCTGCCCAGTTAAGTCATAACGAATAAAAACTCAAAAGCTATCATTGTTACTTTTGTAGATTCTTATTACAACCTCACCTCACCATCCACCATTGTTAATTTAAGAAAGCTAACGTTTTTAAACACGCATGATAAAATGCGTTTAATTGTAACGTTTATTGGTTTTCTTGATTAATTAAGTCCGAGGTCCACAGTCCGAAGTCCAAAGACCAAAGTCTCAAGTCCAAAGTCCGTATAGTCGTACGTTTTAGTCAAGTTACCTTATTCACGTGGGTTTGGTAGGATAGGTCGAGTAAGAGATCGTCCAAACCTTAGGGCTCGGAAAAGGTTCACAACTAGAATTACAACTTTTGGTGAGTAGGATTTTAGGTTTTTTAGTTGGTTTTAATTAAATTAACAGTAATGCAAATAATGTAAATTACTACGGTGATTTATATTTAGATAAACAAGATAGAGAACAGGGAGAGAGTTAATCATACTCATGCAAGAATCATTTTTTTAACAGGTTTATATTACCACATCACTACATTTCTAATTGCCTCGTGTTTTGGAGGCGATGTCGAAGTATTGATCCCTAGCGATGCCCACATCTCGAGCCACATCGCGACTAGCATAAGGAGTTGAACTAATATTTCATCTACGGAATATCATTCCAGCTCTTGGCTCGATTCCACATCAGCTGGACAAATTGGAGAGTCATCGACACCATAAGAGTCGTCAAGCGAGACATTTTGGTCGCGGCTGCGAGATCGTTTCGAGCATCAAGCCTCCAAATTTGTACAATCTCAGACATTTTGGGATCGGATGTCTAATCTATGCCTAATTCCTAAGTAGCGATTCTTGAATATTAACGAGTCAATCCGGATTCTCACACGAGCAGCATAACCTTCCCCCTGAGCATAAAACTAACTACTGCTAAGCGGAAGCTAGAGCATAAAATGCTGAAGCGAAAATAATGAAGGCTACCCCCTCATATATATAGGCGAAAGACCCTTCACGTGAAATCCCAACATTTAATCAGGTTTGTATGTTAGCTAATTGAAACGTTCAAAACTTTGAGAATCAAAGTTTTGTTTTACCTGTTTTAAATTTTGTCATTTAGCTTTATAAGGTTTTGTCTTTATATGTTTTAGTTTCGTTTTTTAGCCCAATTCAATTCAAACATTGAATTAGTACGTGTCTTTCTCATTGCAAGGTGGCACAAATTTGTGACCATTACTTGTCACCTGCCTATGCTGACTCGTCATGCCTTTTGGGCCCGCAGAGTGGGTCCAGTGGCGGCGCCGATTTTGGCGTTTTTCAACTTTCTGTTTTTGCGTAGAGTTTGTTGCCTTGGTCGCTCTGGTAGTTCACTAGCCAACGTCGGCACCCCGATTTATCAGATTTGAGCTTCGGAAGTTTGTTGCTTCTTTATATGTAGACCCGTTCTGCACTGGTTTTGTTCTTTTGGAAACTTTGGCTCTAGTCAGGCTCTGTTGGGCTTCACTGGGGTTGAGTGGGAAACTTCAAATATTCCAGTAATCCCGTACTTCGATGCATGTTTTATCATTATATTCATTTTAAATGCGGAAACCTGCAAAAGTACGAAAATATAATTATTACATGATTATTAAACACATAATCGACCAAAATGCTATGTCTCTCGGGGTTTAATATTACAGTTTTGGGTGCTTATCACACCACCCCAAACAGCATTTTGCTTGTCCTCAAGCAAAGAAGAGACATCAAAATGATAAGTGGTCAAAAATGTGTTGTCCTAAGCTAAATCTCATTTCACAGAGTGCGGTTGCATTGACCGTATGCAACAAAACCTTGAACCATTAGGAATTCCCTAATGGACGAGTTATAGCCTCGTGAGAGTTTTCCAGAGAAGATACTCACAAACTTCATTTATACTACAACGACTCAGTAACAAAGGCTTGTTTCCTTAATTAATCGGTATCTAGACATCTCACTAATGGGGAAACAAAGATTTAATTCTTTTCGAAATTCAAGTTAATATACATACAATAATTAAAATATCTACGTATGAGCATGCATGCAAAGTGATCTAATAATGAAATGTACTGAAAGCGGGGCGTTTCGGATCCTTTGGATAGTGTCCTTAAGTAGGTTCTCACGTGTATGTGTCGAAACACAATTTCTCTCTTATTTTTCTACTCAAGTTTGGCTATCTCCGATTAATGCGGCGTGGCACACATTTCCTCACATACTCAATGACGGTCGAGGAGGCGAAGGTCGAGAAGTCACAACTGCTACTTATTATCACACTATCCTACTCCTAATTGAGCTAGAGGTCTTTATTAGGTGTTATGGGGCTTAGGTGGTAGTGTAGAAGAAAATGGAATGGAAAATTCAAAAATGATAAATATGAGAGAATAAGGTCTTCGAGATATTTATACTAGAGAAATATATTTTTTTCTTTCCTGCTTCTAACATGGGTTTCCATACTTGGCTTTTTCAAGCTTTTGTATTCCCTTTGATTTTTTGGGGGAATTCTAACTTTGATATTTCTTTTGATTTTTGGAAACATATTTCTATTTTTCTTTTTATTTTCTTCTGAAGTAGGTAACTGATTTTGATTTGTGACAGGTTTTTCTCTTCAATTTTCTGCACTTCATCCTATTTCTCATACTCATCATCTAGGTAGGCTTCTTTATTTGTGGTTAATAGATAGGTACTGAATTTTTTTGGTGAAATAGAAAGGATTAATGAAAGGTTCAGTGGGGCGACTAGCGGTAAAATTTTTGACAGGTGTGAATTTTTGGCTATATCGATCCAAAGAAGGCCTAAATTCTCACTTAGGATTTGGGTAGTGATCAAGTAAGTAGACGTGTGAACTTTTCTTATTCGGAAGAACTACTCCTCTGTATCATTACTCATATATCACACATTTTGAGGCTTTTGGTTAGATTCTTACAGGATATGGAAACTAAATTGTCTAACCGTGGGTCCTTAAACTTGCTGTGTACATTTAATGATAGTCGCGGTGCATGAATGCTCATGAAAAGATGTAAAAACTATTGTATACGTATTAAATTAAGTTTCTAAGAACAAGTCCTAATTATGATGCTAGGGTGAGATTTCTAAATATTTTTCATCATAGAAAGGGAAACGAGAATTTGTCACTAAATACGTTTATTTAGACATCAAGTAAACTATATACAACTATGCATGCCTAATTTTTGCAAAAGGTTCTCACCACCCCCAAATAGTCAGACACTATGTCCTCAAAGTGTTAAGAGGAAGAAAGAGTATACCTGAGAGGCTTTGAGCAAAAATATAGCTGACATCTTCCACAAAAATTTATTGTAACACACTATATATTATACATCATAAAAATAGAAGCACACTGTTAGAGTAGCACACTCTTAGGTTATTTATTTATTTCACATCAAAACGTAAAACAAATATGTACATGCATCAACTCACATTGCCCCAACCTTGAACTGGGGGATAGTCCATCCTTGCCTCGTCCCCTCAGAGAAATGTCATTCCTTTGCATCCCGCCAATCTATCATAGCTTTCCAGACTTCACTCCACTTCCTCTTTTTTGCATTGTCTAGATGAGCTATCATTTTATCATCATTAGGGAAAGAACGAACTTTCTTTAGATACCTTGCAGGGCGTCGCCATGTCCTAAATCGCAAAGAACGAATTATCTTGTTTGTTGAACACATAGAGTCGACCTTTATCCAAATTCTCGAAAGGTGGCCATAAATCGTGGGAAGAATGCGTCCTCACTATCCATCGCATGCCGTGAATCGGTGGTGATATAGTGCTGCCGAAAAGATCGAGCCTTCTTAAGATTCTCAATTACTAGGTCTGTAATGTCAAAGGCGGTATGTTGCTGGGCCAATGCATGGAATGTCTTACACGCTGATTTTGATGCAGTGGAAAAATGCCAATCCCTCATGATATTCAGAAGAATAAATAACATGGCAGTTCCAACATTCATGGTCATACTAGCTAGTGGAATAGTGAAGTCTGGCCATCGGCCAACTTAGGCACGTTCTCTGACGTGGGCAATGCCATCGCCATACCGGGCAGCAAAATCTTCCCTAGAATAGTCATTAAAGTCATTCTCTATCATGTATTGAATGGGGAGGTCTGGCTGAAGAGGAGGAAGGTCTAGGGCCATAGCAACATTTGGCTCGTAAAAAGAGTGTCGGGTGTTACCAATACGGAGTGCAAAGCTATTCAAAGGGAAACCCTGGATAGCTGGTATATCTTCCATGTGATCATAAAAATAAGTTGCCAAACTTGGGGAGTATGTCTGCTCCGGGTGTAGAATAAGAGAGTTCCAACCAACTTGAGTGATGTAGTCTCTGAAAAGATGTCCATATGCCGGAGAATTTAGCAACGAATGGAAAGATTGTTCTGGAATCATCTTTGGAGCTTCCATTGTAGAAGATGTGTGAAAAAAAATGTGACCTGTTTAGACAAGGATAAACAAATATTAGAGTATGATGAGAATAATTAAGTAAAAACAATTTACCATAGGAAAATTAAAAACTAAAAAGAAAATGACAAATAGTATAAAATTGTAAAATTTAAATGGTTTCATGGGTCCAAGTAACGGCGAGGATCCTTTTGTGGGAGGGATCCATTTATAAGATTTTCTATGCCGTCAATCCATGCAACAGCCCATTGCAACATTTCGCTTTCTGTCAGGTAAATCTCGGCGTGGTTCTCCATTACGAGACTGTGATTTGCCAAGAATTGGTTGTGGCTGTGCAAGAATTGTGCTTGTTCCTCTTCGTTTATTGTCCGTAGGTCCTGGAATTCAAGAAGACTGGTGATGATAATGTTCTGACGTTTGAATAATGTCATCAGTCCTTGTTGCATTAAACGAAGACCTTCCATGGGATTAAATACGTTGCATAATGCATTTTCAGTGAAGATGTTGTCGGCGGAACAATCTTCGTCTGTTTTCTACACCGACATGGGTTTTTTGCAACGTCGGGGTTCCGAATCCTTTCCTACATACCGAGTGAATGGTAAGAATGTTAGCTATTGAAGAGGTGTATGAGGAGAAGTACTAGAAAACCCAAGCGTATCATGATATGATAAGTGTCACAATGGTTGGTAAAGGAGTCGCCTTTTTCCCCGCACGCGATTACGTTCGAGAAATTTAATAATGCAAAAATCATTGCGGTTACTCTGTAAGACCCGAGAGTAGATGGAGGAGGGGTTTGGTTATTTCCGAAGTCTTAGACGTGCCGAGCACATTATGAGCTACCCATTGGATCACAGATAATTGGTTCTTTTGCAAAGATCGCTGATAAACAATACGGTTTTTCCGGTTGTATTCGCCGTGAAGGATAGTTGCAAACATCAGATGCCTGATATTGTCGAAGGGTGAATCCTGAAGGTGTACTCCTTGGTTTGTAATAGGAATTTGAAGTACCTCAGAGATGATTTCCATAGTCAATTCATGCTCGCATCCGTTAGCACGGACAAAGAATTGCCCATTTTGGAAATAACCGCTTTTATAGAACAACAAGACAAATTCTCTGGAATAAAAAGCTTGCTTATGATGTAAAAGAGGGTGCCATCCTCGACGTGATATTTCTACGTAAAAAAAGGGATGAAAAAGACCATTTTGGAAATTTTCCATAAAATTTTGCTCGGGCACGAAACTTCGAGTGAGGGCCATTAAAGATGGAGTGGTGAAGAAAAATATTTTTGGAAAAAGGGAAGTTAGATTTTTGAGGTGTCTATCCCTGTTATAAATAGGCATCAATCCGAAAATGTAAAAGATACAGATCGAGGTGTCACATGGTAGTTAGACCACGTGTATCTTCTAAGATATGTGCAAAAGTGGATGTAGTGTGGATCAGAAGAATGGGGCATGTGACAAGGAGTCCCCCTTTTTTTTTTACTTAGTAGAAGGACAAGGAAAATGTATACTATCATAATAAGATGTAAGAACGTACAACGGTATGGACACACAACATAATGATACGGAAAATGAAATACAAACCTAAATATTAGATAGAACTATATGCCACATTAACAACATTACTATAATGAAACAAACAAGCATGAAGACTTGATTAGCATATTCAATTTGCCGCTGCTCAAACTTTTCTAGTGCATCCATGAAGCTTGAAATTTTGAGCGGACTAAAAACGATTTTTTAGAATAAGAGGTGTAGAGGAAAAATATGAAATGAGTGAATGTGGAGGAAGTGTTGAACTTATTTATAGAAAGAACTTTGCCGTTTTCTGACCGTTTTTGGTGCGTTTTCATGACCGTTTTCTGACCGTTTTTTTGTGCGTTTTCATGACCGTTTTCTGACCATTTTTTTGTGCGTTTTCATGGCCGTTTTCTGACCGTTTTTTTTGTGCGTTTTCATGACCATTTAATAAAACGTTAGTTTACGGTAAATTTTACTGTTAAGTGTGGCATCTAAAATATATACGTATATATATTTATATATATCTATATAAATTATTATTACTAATATTATTATATATGTTCCTACCTATATAATATAATATTATACATAACTAATATGTCTAGGCTGGAATTTTTAGGAAATAACCTACTATTAAGCAGGAAATGCAAATACGTAAATCAAATATCTGACATAAATATTATACAAGACTGGAAAAATAAACTAGCTACTAATGATCCTCAGGGGCTGCAGTAGAATCCTCGGGGGCTGCAGAAGAAGAACCAGGAGTCCTGCGACGTCGTGCAGTACGAGCTCCCATGGATGCTAACTGCTCCTGGATATCACCAAGAGTATCCATCACCTGAGCCTGAAATTGATGCTGGCTCGCCATGAACATTTTATCAAATGGCGCCGCTGCACGCCGAAGGACTCTGGACTTAACGTAATAACTGGAACACATCACGTAAAACCCTCCCCTACCTCTTCATTTTTTTAAATTTCCATTTCTTTTACGATACTAACGTGTTACGTAACTGTTTGCCTTAACTTTTTCTACTAACAAATATCTGTGAACCAAGTTTTGTTTATTTTTATTAGCACAGTTTAAGTATTCCGTAGAAACTTGAAGTACTGAACTGACAAAAGAGTCTCGGACGAGACTAAATTAGTAGCGCGAGAGACTAACCTAGAGTATCAACACTCCGGTTTTCAGGTACATGCCACTTTCCTTTTCAGTACTCTTTTGGACTCTCTTGTCCAGTTTAGCAAGTAAGTTCACAAGCTCGGGAGTTAGTTCGATCGCGGTAATGCGAGGAATCGCGGGACACCAGGTTTCAAATCCTTAAACTCCTCAAACTTTGTCGAGGATATTATTTGGTTGTTACTATAACCTATTTTACCTTGCATGTTTGTGTGTGGCATAAGAACTCTTTGCATATAAATGTGGTTCGTCATTACATATTCACGTTAACACGATCAATATGATTCGAATATATTTGGATGTATGTGTAGTTTCAAACCACTTGCTTAGAATATTTTTGTATGTGTATGTTACATCAATTCACGTACGCGGTATTCATTTGTATGAGTTCGTTCTCGATATTCCCCTAGCTCACATATAACTTACATATAGTTGCACGTATAAGTAATATAGATTTGCATGTGTAGACTTTCTGCGTAAACTAGTATATGTTAGTTAGTTTCTATTTTAGCATCTATCGTTTTTAATTGCATATTTCGTAATAACGTCTCCATAATACATTAATTATGTAAACTAAAAAAAATAAAAAATAAAAAATCATAGTAATTAAAAATTTCATTTAAATCATCTTAATAACACCCCGCATAATACACCATCATAAATCATCATCCTATTCCATCAGTGCCTAGGAAACTTGAAAAAAAAATAAAAATTGAGGTTGCCTAATTAAGGAACGTGCTAGCACGAACAACCTCCCTCAATTCTCTCGGGTGACGGGCTTTGGAATATTCACACATTATCCTAGCTTACGCTCAAGAGTTAGCAATTTCGAGGAAGACGTGCTTCACCTCCCTCTTTCCTTAATTCTAAACCCTCCAGTTATAACTCGTTCCTTATGAACCTTAAATTAAAATTTATATTTGTATGAGACTACGGTCTGGTAAACATAAGGAATTAGAACTTACATATCGGCATCGGAAATACAATAAACAACTGCTTATGCTATCTCCTAGACATAGTTCCTCCTCCGTAAACCAACCTCGTCAAACATCTCCGTTGCCATCATCTCCCGTAATTATGGCCCAGGAAAATCCCACAGTCGAGAAACCGCTTTCAGATTTCTATACTGCCTTACAAGAAGGACATGCTTCTTGCATTAAACTCGATGCTATTGTAGGTGATTTTCGAATTCCGCCAAACATTTTTGGTTTGTTACCTGTTTACCATGGTCTAGACCATGAAAAACGGTACAATTACCTTTGTCGGATGCAACAAGTAGTCACCACTTTCCGCCATCCGACTGTTACCAACGAACAAGTCTTGCTTAGGTTGTTTCCCTTTACCTTAGCTGATAAAGCTTCAGTTTGGCTCACAGGCGAAGCGCCGCAATCCATTGACACATGGGCCAAACTCGTACAAGCATTCATGATAAAGTTCTATACTCAGAAGAAAACTACAGAAATGCTTCAAAAGATTCAATTCTTTCGCCAGCACCCCGAGGAATATAATCCTTTTCGGAAGCATGGAGCAGATTTACTGATGTGCTTCTCGAATGTCCCAATCATCAACTCGACACCGCTGTATTAGTCCGTTCATTCTTTAATGGTCTCTCTGACCATCAAAAGGAAACCTTAGATATCATGAACGGCGGTTGTTTTATGAACAAGGGCGCTACTGAAGCATACACTTTTCTTGAGAAACAGACTTCACAAAGCACCCATTAGGGAAACACTGATTCTTCCAGATCTTCTAAAGACACTCATACCAAAGTTACGTCTATGTTCGAGGTCAAACCCAATCCGGAATTAAAAACTCTAATCGAGTCCCTAAACAAAAAGGTCGATGCTCTTTCGGTACAAGTAAATGATAAAAAACCCAAGCAGGTTATGGCTGCCAATGCTTCCCCATGTCCTCTTTGCTTAAGTCCTGAGCACGCTGATTCTTATTGTCCTTTGGTATACGAGTGCCCTCCCCAACCTTCTGAAGAGGCTTGTGCTTTCAACGTCCCTAATGCACCTTGGCGACAACATCCGAATTTAGCTTGGGCACCCCCGCCTAACAACAAGCTCCTCCGGTATCAACAACGCGTTCTCAGACGACAACTGCGAACTACAATTCCTATCGCCAAGGAAATCCTCCCGCAATTCCGGCAAAGGGCAAAGTAATTTTCCCAACAATGCAAATATAGGGTACCAAAACAACCGCGAACCTTGTTCCCACTAATCAAGGATATGGCTACCAAAATCAACCCGTAGAATAATAACCGTGAACTAGTTCCCCGCTCACCGGGTACAATTCACAACCGATAAAACAAATTGAAACTTTTCTCGACATACATGAATCAACGAATCAAATCCTAGCTTCTATCCAACGGTCTCTCGATTTTGTTGCTTTCGGGATAAAAGTCAAAAGGCGTGTTCCCCGCCAAGCGGTTCAAACCCTAAGCCTACAAACACTGCCTTTGAACTCAACAATGCACCAGGATCTAGTAATCCAAGCCATGGTGAGGTAAATTCCATTACCACTCTTCATTCTGGCCGAACCATCGACAATAAAATACTTATGCCAGAGGAGGAATCGACGGAAACCACGGCTGACGTCCTTCCAACTACTACCTCGCAACCTATAACGGACGAAGTTGTGCCTTCCAATTCTACACCCACGTCCCTGGGGAAAGATGCCATTGATCCTTATGCGCGATTCCGCCCAAAAGCTTCGTTCCCTGCCCGTTTGGTAAAGAACAAATGTGACGAGCATTTCGATGAGATCCGTGAAACTTTCAAAAATTTGACCATAAACTTACCTTTCCTAGATGCGCTTAAGCATTTACCCAAGCATGCCAAGTTTTTAAAGGACATGTGCACCACCAAACGACGTACGAATGTTCCTCAACAAGCGTTCCTCACTGAGCAGTTTCCCTCGATTACCACTACCAATGGTGTGGTAAAGTATAAGGACCCAAGTCGACCAACCAGTATTTTATGCACGCGTTGGGCTTAAAAGTATACCGCTACCGCACTTTTAGACCTAGGTGCCAGTGTTAACTTACTTCCCTACTACTTATTTAAGAAGTTAGGTCTTCATGAATTAAAACCTACCAATATGACTCTGCAACTCGCGGATCGCTCCATCAAGTACCCAAAGGGCATAGTAGAGAACGTCATAGTCAAGGTCCAAGATTTTTACTACCCGGTTGATTTTGTCATTTTAGATACTGAAGTGGCCTGTGACTCCATTCCTATCATCTTGGGTCGTCCTTTTCTTGCAACTGCGTACGAGAATTGATGTAACATACACATACAAAAATATTCTAAGCAGGTGGTTTGAAACTACACATACATCCAAATATATTCGAATCATATTGATCGTGTTAACGTGAATATGTAATGACGAACCACATTTATATGCAAAAAGTTCTTATGCCACACACAAACATGCAAGGTAAAACAGGTTATAGTAACAACCAAATAATATCCTCGACAAAGTTTGAGGAGTTTAAGGATTTGAAACACGGTGTCCCACGATTCCTCGCATTAACGCATCGAACTAACCCCGAGCTTGTGAACTTACTTGCTAAACCGGACAAGAGAGTCCAAAAGAGTGAAAAGGAAAGTGGCCTGTACCTGAAAACCGGAGTGTTGATACTCTAGGTTAGTCTCTCGCGCTACTAATTTAGTCTCGTCTGAGACTCTTTTGTCAGTTCAGTACTTCAAGTTCCTACGGAATACTTAAACTGTGCTAATAAAATTAAACAAAACTTGGTTCACAGATATTTGTTAGTAGAAAAAGTTAAGGCAAACAGTTACGTAACACGTTAGTATCGTAAAAGAAATGGAAATTTAAAAAAATGAAGAGGTAGGGGAAGGGGTTTTACGTGATGTGTTCCAGTTATTACGTTAAGTCCAGAGTCCTTCGGCGTGCAGCGTCGCCATTTGATAAAACGCATTTAATTGTAACGTTTATTGGTTTTCTTGATTAATTAAGTCCGAGGTCCACAGTCCGAAGTCCGAAGTCTAAAGACCAAAGTCCCAAGTCCAAAGTCCGTATAGTCATACGTTTTAGTCAAGTTACCTTACTCACGTGGGTTTGGTAGGACAGGTCGAGTAAGAGATCGTCCGAACCTTAGGGATCGGAAAAGGTTCACAACTGGAATTACAACTTTTGGTGAGTAGGATTTTAGGTTTTTTAGTTGGTTTTAATTAAATTACTTGAAGAATGCAAATAATGTAAATTACTACGGTGATTTATATTTAGATAAACAAGATAGAGAACAGGGAGAGAGTTAATCATACTCATGCAAGAATCATTTTTTCAACAGTTTATATTACCACATCACCACATCTCTAATTCGTCTCGTGTTTGGAGACGACGTCGAGTATTGATCCCTAGCGCATGCCCACATCTCTGAGCCGCATCACACTAGCATAAGGAGTTGAACTATTATTTCATCTCTGGAATATCATTTCAGCTCCTGGCTCGATTCCACATCAGCTGGACAAATTAGAGAGCTGTGTGACACCATAGAGTCGCGCGCGAGACATTTTGGGTCGCGCCCGAGACTGTTCTGGAGTATCAGCACTCCAAATTTGTACAGTCTCAGTCATTTTGGTACCGGATGTCTAATCTATGCCTAATTCTTAAGTAGCAATTCTAGAATATTAACGAGTCAAATCCGGATTCTCACACGAGCAGCATAACCCTCCCCCTGAGGGGGGGGGGGATTAGCTTATGGTCATTGAAGGAATAATAAAACTTGCTGTATACATTAAGTAAATAAATGCAGGACAGGAATTAAACTAGAAAAGAAATGACTGTTATTAAGGGTAAAATGACTTACAATATTTAAGCTGCTGGAATGAAAATGACGGAATGTAAGTGCTGAATTAAAACTAACTACTGCTAAGCGGAAGCTAGAGCATAAAATCTTTGAAGTTTTAAAATAATGAAGGCTACCCCTCATATATATATAAAGGAAGACCCTTCACGTGAAATCCCAACATTTAATCAGGTTTGTATGTTAGCTAATTGAAATGTTCAAAACTTTGAGAATCAAAGTTTTGTTTTACCTGTTTTAAATTTTGTCATTTAGCTTGATAAGGTTTTGTCTTTATATGTTTTAGTTTCGTCTTTTAGCCCAATTCAATTCAAACATTGAATTGGTACGTATCTTTCTCATTGCAAGGTGGCACAAATTTGTGACCATTACTTGCCACCTGCCTATGCTGACTCGTCATGCCTTTTGGGCCCGCAGAGTGGGTCCACTTAGTGTGTAGTGGCGGCGCCGATTTTGGCATTTTTGCAACTTTCTGTCTTTGCATAGAGTTTGTCGCCCTGGTCGCTCTGGCAGTTCACTAGCCAACGCGTCAAGACTCGATTTATCGATTTGAGCTTTTGGAAGTTCTTTGCTTCTTTATATGTGGACCCGTTCTGCACTGGTTTTGTTATTTTGGAAACTTTGGCTCTAGTCAGGCTCTGTTGGGCTTCACTGGGGTTGAGTGGGAAACTTCAAATATTCCAGTAATCCCATACTTCGATGCATGTTTTATCATTATATTCATTTTAAATGCGGAAACCTGCAAAAGTACGAAAATATAATTATTACATAATTATTAAACACATAATCGACCAAAATGCTATGTCTCTCGGGGTTTAATGTTACGGTTTTGGGTGCTTATCAACGCACAACCTTAAATTTCTTCCAATACCCGATTTAAACTCTAATCTACAAAAGTTGAAAGCCCTAATTTCTAATAATTTGACAATGAGAAGTTTGGATCAACATAGTGATAAAGATTTGGGAAGCAATGAAGATGCATACAATGAAAAAGATGAATTATCATTAAAGGTAAAATCCTAGCTTTTGTGAATTTTTTTATTTATATTTTTATTGTATGTAAATATGTGAGTTAGTTGTTTGAAAAGAATTAGAATAATTTATAATTTGCATGTTGTTATTTGATTTTTACTTTTATTTACAACTAATTTGAGCGACGAATTTACATGCAAAAAGTTGTCTGCATGATGCATAAACTTATTTGCTTGTGTGTGGTATTTGCATGAAATTAGTGAATGAAGTGTCACAAATTTTTCAGGGTTATTACATTAAAAAAGTTTATTATTTTTTGAGAAGTTGTCAATCATTTGTATCTTATTATTGTTTGTTGGTGTAGACAGATCATCAGAGGAAGTTGAAACTCAAAGTTTCGATCTAGAGAACAAAATGAAGTAGACATAGATCCAAACATAAGATTCTATAATAGTGGAGAAACAACTCACTATAAAGAGTTGAAGTGTGTTACGAATGATGATTATTATTGTCATGCTCATAGTGTTTTGAATAATGAGGACAAGTCAAGAGAACTTATTACTTATGAAACTGATGATGAGAATGAAGAAGAAAATGATGATGGTGATGGTGAAGAAAGTGATGACAATCAACACCAAATTGAAGGCAATGATGGTGAACAAAGTGATGAAGAAGAAACTGATGACGAGGTAAAACTACATTTATATTCTTTGACATATGTTCCGATCTTTGCATGTGCATTACCTATATACATACTGGAATCAAAGAAGGTGTCTATGCATGTGCATATTTTTTGTGTTTTTTTCATAGAATTTCACATACACACTAGTGTATGCATGTGTGTTTATATCATATTGGTGTATGCACGTGTGTTAGTCCCTGCATGTGTATCATATACACCTATTTTAATTGGTTTTTAATGTCTATTTATATCATGTTGCAAATGGATGACTATATAATTTTCCTAAAGCATTTTAGTATTTCATGCAGGTGTCGGAACGTACATGATTTTGTTGTTGTACCTAAAAAGAGTGGAAAAAAGAAAAAGAGTTGACAACAAAAGACAAGCGAGCGAAAAAGATACAACGGTGGCAAGAAAAGGCACGAAAAAAACTCGGCCCAAGAAGAGAAGAAAGCAAAGAGGAATTGTGACAAATAATGGAGAGGAGAATGAAGTTGCTTCACTTGTTTTGACAAAGGGAAAATGAGATTATGTTAAAGGTGAGCAACAAAAAATTTGGTGCAGCTTCTCACAAGTGATTGACTTGATTGCAAAGCTAAACAAGAACAAAGATTTTGGAGTGGCACACACATGCATCAACTATGGAGAAGACACCTTTTTCTTGCATATTTAAATGTTTATATAAAGAAGCGTTTGGCAATACGCATGTTCGGTTATCCACAAATATGATTCTTCAACTTTTGAAGCATTACTCGAAAGATATGAAAGTCTTTAAGCTTTGAGACCTACACATATGATTCATAGATTTTAGTGGGGTTGGTTGTCTTTTACTTCAAAACAAGTTGGAAATATTTCAAACAAGAATAAGAAAATTGGGGGAAGAGAGAAAATTTTGGGTTGTTTGATTTTTGAGATTTTAAAACAAAAATTTGTAAAACAATTGAAATTTTAAGAGGGAGAGAGATGGGAAAGATTCAACTTCACCATTAGAGTTGAATCCTCCATTTAAAAAGATTTAACACTTGTAAGTCTTTACATTTACTTTGATTTAGAGACAAACCAAAATAAATGTGTAACTTTTGATCCCTAGAAGAGACTTTCTATCTCTATATTAGACTCAACTAGTATGAAGGAAAAAGGAGAGATTTTTATCTCTAAATGATCCTTGTAATCCTTAGTTCCTTATCCACATTAGTTATTTTGGAGCTTAACATGGAGAAAGAACTTGTGAAAACCTTATACAAGATCTACTTCCATTAAAATGAAGTTTTCTCCTCCAATTGGATTCATTAAACCCTCCCTAAGAGGAGGAGTTAGCCAATTGTCATTGGAACTACTCTTACACTAAGAATTAAAGACATGAAAACTAGATATATAAGATAAAAGGGTTACATGTGTGGGTTAGTTAATAGGCAAAAAATATCACTAGAGTCCATTACATTACATACAATCCCAAAATGTGTTAAATGAGCATGTATTGTACTGTAGCACTATTATTGTCCATTTGTCTTGGCCCTGTGCAAATGAGCATCATTTCACTGGAAAGATCTTCTCGAGTCGGTCGTTTCGACATATAATAGGCCTTAATCCGAGGTCCGAGTGAAACGTTATACCTATTTGAATTTTTGTTAACGTGTAAGCCTTTTTGTTATCCGGGTTAACTTTTTCTTGATTTATTTGACTTGGGATTTTTGAAGGCTTTTTCATCTTGAATCTAGGCTTAAGTCCATGGAATTCTTCTAGTAATCAACTTGGCTCCATTTCCATGCAAATTTGACTTATTTTTACACATACTCAATTCCAAATCCTGAAACTACAAAAGGGAGTAAATGGTGATTCATTCACATTATTATAAACACAATTGACCCAAATGAAGTGTTCTTAAGGGGTTTAAACCACAAATTTGGGTGCCTATCAACGTACAGCTCACAACGGAGGATATTGCTGTTACGTTTGGGCTACCCGTGAGAGGCATTTGCATACAACGTACTGGGACAGTGAAAGAAATTTGGCCGAATAAAACAACAAGGTTCATTCGAGATTATCTCAGTGGAGTGGGATGTGTGAATCTTTTTCCTACTCGCACCAATACTTTCTATCCTCTTTTTCTTTGGTCTCTCCGACGCTTTCCTTATATCAGGTGGTAAAATATCTGCAATTTCAGGGAGTTCTCTAGGCATTTCAGCGTTTGCACTAGCGTTAATATAATGGGATTAAGATTAGGAATAGGAGGTGATGTGAAATGTCGGATCCACATATGATAGCAAAGAGCCACCCTTAGTCAAGATCTTAGCTCCCCCATGAATACATGGGAAACCGTCATTCTAGCTCCCAATACCTACAGCTACATCGCATATAATGCAAGTCAACGTTATGAGAAACATCTCCCTCGGTAACTTCATACACATACTCACTAGTTCTTAGAACCTTCAACAACCGAGCATGTTGAATCTTCTTGGCTATGATATCTTCCATATTTGGACAGAGAATCATAATCCAAGTCTTGCACCATTCCCGACGTTGGTCCATAAACTTCATTATCCTCTTTAGAATCTCATTTAACAATCCTTTGAAAGGCAAAAAGCTCTCCACTTCTATCCAAGAATTAAAACACTCAGCAAGAGTTGAACATCTCTCTCCATATCGACATCCTTGGAAGTATGCGTGTGCCCAATGTTCATATGGTACTCTAGCCAAGAATTTATCAATAGCTTCACCACCAAGATTCCTCAATTGCACCATAAATTTCTGATACTCTGCATGAGTGGGAGTGGTTGCGCAGTCTTCAAGACTTTTGAAGATGTCTTTCAAAAGTGAGTTCCTTATAGACACAGCAGTAGCAAAATTATTTTTCAGATGCCAAAGCCAGTAGCTATGGAACGAACCAGGAAACACAATAGGAATGTTCTTGAAAAGGCCAGAGTGCCTATCACTCAGAAAAACATACTTCTATCTCCATCCATGACTAATTTGAGATTTTTCAGAAACCACGTACTCCCAATTTGAATAGTTCTCAACATCAACTAGAACAATTGCGAGCGAAAACATACCTAACAAAGCAAAACGCCAAAAGAACAAAATCAAAGATGAGACGAAAATTAACATACAAGCAAAATTTCATAATTGCACGTGCCATTCTTTGTAGTCGCCGAGAGCAAACATCCTTTGAACTTGGCCTTCAAAAATGTACCATCAAGATAAATCATTGGTCAACAAAACTTGAAACCATGTTTACAAGCCTCATAACAAATGAAAACCCTCTCAAATTTGTGAGTGCTTCCATTAACATCAAGAACAATGTGGCTGCCTGGGTCGTTGTCTTTCTTTATACCTTCAATGAACCATGTTAAATGATAATAAGGCAAGCCGTCCTTTCCATTGATGTCCTTGAGTGCTCTAGTTTTAGCAGTATACACGAATTAAGTAGTAGGTAATCTTCATCTAGTAATCCAGTTTGATTAATTCCATAAGTTATAGAGGCTTTATTGTAGGCCTAATTCAAACAATCTCGAGGATTAAATCCTTAATGAGATTGCTTGACATCAAGTGATTCATTTTGTCCTTGCATACCATGCCACACGTGTGCTTATGATTCATCTTCCTAATATTAAAAATACAAACGCCTCTGATGCATGCACATTCCACTTACAACCAGAATCCTCATGAGTATCATGCACAACAGTAGCTCTATGTCCATCATTCTTAGCAAACTTATACAAATAACCAGTCTTGATCGAGTATTCACTACTAAAAAAAGGGCTTTTTATGACAACTTTTAGTTGTCATGAAATACATATCATGACACTTTCTAATTGAAAAACTAGTCGTCATTACTGGGGGTGTCATAAAAAGTCAACCAAAACCGTCATTAAAGTTATGACAGTTCATAGAAAGGCGTCTTAAAAGTTCCTCCTATTATGACATATATTAGCCTTTAAAGCGTCATAGTAGGTAAATTTTACTATGACACCTCATATGTAACCGTCATAAATTATAGTTGCAACCGTCAAGAAATGACCATTGACTACAGTGGAACAGTCATTTTATAGAACAAAAAATGTCAGCAAATAGTTTACACTATGATAGTTCTTCTAAAACCGTCATCTTTTTTTTTTTTTCTTTTTTTTAAAAAAAATATATTATTATTATATTTTTCCTGCCAAAAATACTGCGTAATAACAACACCCCTGTAGAACTTGCCAAAACAACACATTTAAAAAAACAAATTGCTCCATAAAATGCACATGTACACCATCACTCCTATTCAAGAATATAGTGTTCATTCTATCATTGTACTTACATTTTCCTCCAAAAGAAAAATACAATACAAAAAATATACATTACATTGAACTTACAACTAGCTAGAAAGAAAACCTTGTTAGAAAATTCCCAAGTTGATGCAGTATAGACCACCTCCATTCTTCAAGGCAACAAACAAATGGCACATACGCTGCCTGTTTCATTTAACAACAGAGTTTAGATAGACTTCAATCTTAAATTGAAACTTAATATTCAGAACTTAGATGAAAGCTGGTAGGCACTAGGCATGCATTCTACTAATAAAGACTACTCATCTCGACAAAATGAAAAATAAAATAACAATTAGGAAATCCTTAGGTCATGCATCCATATGTGTAGCGCCCTGATTTTTCGGACAATTGAATATTCAGATAAAAGAGCTCGATCCAAAAATTCAACCATCTAATAAACCAAGACTTGAGCGGTTTTGACTCACATGAGTCCAACTACAACTAAAATATAAAACACCCCTTTGAACATCACGTTCAAAGAAATTTCTACAGAATTTCCTCTGTATTTCCAAAATTTCATAAATTTACAACCTGTCATAACCTGAAAATCAAATAATATACTTCCATTTAATATATTAAAACCTCAGTCGTAAACCCAACTATTAAAAAATATTGATTCGTGGCACCAACTACTTAACCATCTCGACAAATGCCAGTTAAATCAAGTAGTTGCAGCGCCCCAAAACCAATCTCTTACTCTAGATCGGTCTTTCACACTTGGAACGCTCATCAACATCATAATTCCTACCTAATGGATGCATTCTAACATGGATTCATTCTTAAAGACAATAAATAAATTATAAATTATTACAACATGCTCTTAGAAGGAATAAAGTTGAAATTAAAATAAATAGGTAAATGAACCGTTGTATCACTTAGAGTGCGCTTCATTCACGTTAAATTGTTCTTAACTTTGCCCGTACGCCTTTTCTTGTCTTATGGGAGCACCTGTTTATCCCTGTGAAGATACTCCAACGCTTAACGTTGGATACGTAGTCAATATATAATAATCAACTTGAAATGAAATTGAAAACAAAAGACGAGGTTAACACATACCTTTAGCTGCTTAATACCACTTACCGTTTCCTTATTAAATCCTCGTAAGTGCATCGATTAACATAATCTCAAGAAAAATGTTAGCATTCAATATAATTCAATATATCCAAGCATAACACGTACAATTAAACAAAAGACGAGATTAACACATACCTTTAGCTGCTTAATACCACTTACCGTTTCCTTATTAAATCCTCGTAAGTGCATCGATTAACATAATCTCAAGAAAAACGTTGGCATTAAATATAATTCAATATATCCATGCATAACACGTACAATTATATATTTCTCATGCCCAACTTCAACAGCGATAAAGGAATATTAAACATTCGGTTTCCTTTCGCAAAGGAGTAGGGGTTTTCCTATGGAAGCGGCTGAGCTGGGTGGCTGCCTATGTACCCATTTAGGGATCAAGACAATCGTAGTTCTCCTATTGCGGTGTAAGGTACTATGGGAAGGAATTAAAGCCATTTCTGATGAGAAAGGCGGTATGGGTTCCTCACTTATGTTCTAATTATGTAACGTCCCCTAATTAACCAATTCCCAACCTTGAATCGGTATTCATGCTATCACATCATACCGCGTTATGCACTTTGTATCCCCGAAGATCTACTAGGCAAGTCCTTAAGCTTCCAAGGTTTCACCTTCATTATCTAGAGTGAATTAACCTTTGCTAATCAATCTCTATCGGGAGGGACCTATTTGTCCCTCCTCCTTTGATTAAACCTTTTCGTACTATACCCGGCAAAATTCTTGAAAATGTATTGGTCAGAAATATAGAAAGTAAATCTCATTCAATTCGATATATGTGTTAATAATAATAATACCAATATTCTCAATGTTAATAAAAATAAAACTAGACCACCACCAATTAATTACCACTTGCATTATTTCAACAGAGCTATAACAGTTGATCATCCATAAATAAAAAGAATACCATTTAATCAATTTAACGTACTAAGAATAATATGCCGCAACAATAAAATTTATATCTAGCGGACATAGCTAATAATACCGTTCACAAGGCAGACCAGTTAAATGGAAACACAAAACACTTACCTGGTGTTGAGGAATGCTTGCTAATATCCTTAATTAGCTTTCTTCCAAATTGCAGCTGGATCGCAAAGAGTTGTGGGCTGCCAAGTTTAATTTAGAAATGTTACATAGAGATAGAGACTCTCCACCTGTAAGCTCTTAAATATATACTCTTTGCCGCCACCAAGTTAAAGGCCAAATATAAGCTCTTATCTTCTTGGCAGTGATTGTACAACACAGAGACAAATATAAACAACCACGCCCGGAATAATCATAGCCACACCGTGAGACATACACCACTAGACACTAGCGATTATCGACTTCAAGAACAAGGACAGTGCCAACACACTCGTCACCCAGATCAGTCTACAACATATTATATAGTAACCCCGAACTAACATATAAAATGACCGGATTACCCTTAGATAAAATACCAAGTCATTACAATATGCAAGTAAACAACTCAAAACATATAAGTTTAAGGTAATAATAATATAAATAAATAAAGAAGAAAGAAAGAAAGAAAGAAAGAAAGAAAGAAAGATGATTTCACTACTTTATTGTGTTAAGTATATACCAATTAAGAATTCAGTAAGTAATACCTACAAGACAGAGTTAAGGATAAAGTATTAAAGGAAGCTCATATCTCACCACTTTACATACGGGAGGTTGCTTCTTTCCTTTCAACGTTCTTCCTGTTCGAATGGACCCAACCTAACAATAAGAAAGGGGTAGTCGAGGGTATAAGATGCTAGCTCAGAATGATTTAAAATAATAGAAGTATTTGGAGGAATAATGCATACTGTTGGTGATGAGACTAGAACATATCCATTTGATCCATGAGACTAGAACATATCCTTTTCAGGCATGGCTTGCACATGTGTGAATGTACCTAGAGAAACTAGCATCATAAAGTAACACATAAAAATTTAAACTACACCTCATTGACAAGCTCTGTATTAATATCTCAAGTAAACAGAATGTTGTGCTTGCATTGCCTTTCATTCCTAGACACTTTGAGATCTTTCCTGTCACAAGATTTACCATGTAAACTTACTTTCTTTTTGTTGTGATACATAACGGGAAAAAAATATCAACATTGATAGGTTGAAAATAAGATGTGCCATGGAAAAAATAAGATCTTTCCATAACCATGACTCCCATCTTCAATTCGATGCACCTCCCACCTCAACTTTAGGATCAGGAAAACTTTCACTATTTGTATAATATACAATTTCGTTCTTGCCCTTTTTAATTCCAAATATACCATCCATGTAAGCCTTTACTAAAGGCGTTCTGCACATTAGTTACATAGGTTTTACAACATGCCCAGTATTCAATAACAAGTCTAGGGGCCATAGCTAAATCATTTCGAAAATGCCGGTAATAATGTGTCCCAGGAAGGACCTGACTCCTTTTACATTCACAGGCGTCATCATTTCCAAGATCACCTTCACGGGTCCTCTCGTAATCCTTAACGACTTTGTGTCCTCATCCCTGGTTCATTAAGAACTTACACTTCTGTGGATTCAGGGACAAGCCGCGTGACAGACGCCTAAGCACTCCTTTGTTGAGCTGTTCCAAGTGCTCTACCCCTTTTCCGAAGACACTCTAATCATCCAAGTCAATCCTTATAGGCCATAGGCTTTAGAGTAAGTGTAAGTAATCTTCTCAAAGAGAATGATGACTCCATTACACAATAAAAATGGCATCCGGTTGTAGGCATAAATCCAAGACGATATGATAAAGGTGGTAACTTATCCTATTCGGTGATATGAACGTCGATTCTGGAATAACCTTTCATATGCGCTGTTCATGTCATTCCCTCTTCTAAGATCACATCTTGGAACGACAACGGGAAGGGATGGGATCCTTCTTTGTCACCTTGTGAAGTTCTCTAAAGTCTACCTTGATTCATAGATAGCAAACTTTTCTCATTTTTTTTTTATTAAGAACTATTGGGCCAATAGCTCGTGCTAACTCTGAATATGATACCGACATCAAGCATTCGTTTAATCTCCTTTTCCACTGTCTCAGCATAATTGGGTTCATTCGTCTAGGCCTTTGTTTCACATGCTTGGTGCCTTACCTCCCGCATCTGATTTGTGCTTGCAAATATAAAAAAGGGATGCCTTTAAGATCGTGGTATGTCCACGCGAGCACATCTTAGTACTCCTATCTTGGCTTGTTCAAGAAGTTTTCCCAGGTGGAGCGTTTTTCACCCGAGGTGCTAAAATTATCTGTGGCATGGTATAATAGTATCCCCCGCCTAAGTGGATCAACACCCGGCTTGGCATTTCAAAGCCATGGTATGGTCCCTTCAGCCTAATGTTGAATCACCTACCTTGGCCTGTTGCAGCCAAGGCTTGCCTAATAAAATCATATGATCCTGCTCAGCAGTAGTAAGCCATAGGAGCATCCTTGGATTCAAATTCTTATGTATTTATGAATCCCCTAAGAGGCTATGCCTTGCTAATCAGCCATCCTTAACTTGAATGGGTGCCTTTCGACGAATAGTTAACCCCAATATAAAAGACCGGGTTGTAAATCAACGGTAGCTATACAACAGACTCAAAATACCTGGTAAGCTCTGTATAACCATATTGCACACTGAAAACCCCATCTCAGCATTTTATCAAACATCTACCACCCAAAAAAAAAAAGAAACCCCAAGTGTTGAAAAACTTTTAGACTACTATATATAGAATACTAGAATCAACAATTTAACAGCGATATAAGCATTTTAATTAATGCAACAACTCCCTGTTTTGAAAGTTTTGATAAAAAATACCAACTTTTAGATCAATACATTCAAGTTAGTGATAACAAGATGTAGAGTACTAACTTTCTTTTTATATAAAAACATTAATAAAAAGGCTGGAAAAAAAAATGGAAAAGAAAACTCACTACTTTGCAATAAGTCGGGCAAAAATAGAGCCCTGACTTCTTCTCAAGACATGCAGCAATAATCTTCGAAAGTAGTTGGATTCGGTACCTGTACTGGAGAATCGAATATAATTTTTCACCAAACAAAAGATCATAGAGGAAAAGAGTCTAAAGGTAGCTCTTTGTGAACATCTCTTTCGTTCAAGTTCCATGTCAAGTTCGAACGAAAATCTTCATTTTTCTCAATTTATTCAATTTGTTTCAAAATTATTTTGATGTGGGAACTTCAGTTTTTTCTTTAACTTTCTTTTTTGGTGAGACCTTCTGATAAATGATAAAATTAAATAGCTTACCTACGAAATGAACGATGAAACTCAAAATGTAAGTAAACTAAAACTAATCTTATGTGTCTAATTTATCAAAGTTTCTACTCTCAATCCTATGAGATATAGTGGAGTAGAGTGATTCGTTCCACTCCTAGTCCTTCCGCATTCTTGTTATCACGTGTAATTACTCTACTTAAGGTCTAATGAGAGATTTATGAAAAGGCAACTAGACTACGATGCAACTACCCACAAGATGCAACTAGTCGGTTATCAAAATAACTAAGGGAATGCTACGTTGATTCTATGATAAGGAGTTAGAGGGGGATTGATTCCACCTTAACTCGACTTAATCCTATTAACCATTTAATCGTCAGTAATCCGAATTGAGCGCGCCGCAGAACAATTGGTTCTTCCTAATCCCTAATTACACATGGCATTCCTACCAATTCATAACTAGCATGTGAACGATTAAACCCATTCTCATGGTGAACTAATCGTTTCTAGAGTGGAAAGGAAATTACGACGATTCTACGATAGTCGGAATCAAGCTTTCATCAAGGCTTCTCAACCCCTCTAATGGAGGTTTAGCCGAGAATCATTACGCAATCATTTCCGATTAAATTTAAACTAAACATGATATAAAGAATTGAAATTTACTAATCTAAATTAAACAATAATTAAAATCTAATTAATAACTAAGAAATGAATAACAAGTAATAAATGAATCAGATCTAACACAAATGTAAATGACAAGAATCGAAATTTAACAACTAGCTATTTTATTAATCAAACTAATTAAGAGTAATGATTCTAATAGTTTAATCTAAAACAAGAATTGGATTTGAAATTAAACTTAATTAAAAACAATTAAATAAAAACTAGATCTAGAAGCTACTTTAATGGCTACTTTTTACTCTAACCTATCTACCATTAACAAAGAGCTAAGCTTTTGTTTTTATACTTCCAAATCCAAAAATCGTGCATGGGCTTGGAGCCATGTTTTGGGCCAGAGAATCAGGCCCAAAACCCAATTCTTTCAGTCCAAAAAGGCCTCTTCAGCTGCAGTTGGCTTCAACAGACTTTTCATCCACTTCTGCTCCTCTGATTGGATCACGGCTTAGACCATTGGAAATCTCTTTCCAAGCCGGTCGTTTTGACATAAGGTAGGCCCCATTCTGAGGTCTGAGTCCAAAGATATGGCCTTCAGAAGTTCTGCTGACTTTGTGTGCTGTTTCTGCCCACGTCGACTTTTCAGCTTTTGATCGGGCTTTAGAAAGGCTTTGTCTTCTTGAATCTTAGCCTTTAATCACGGAACTCCTTAGTAACCGACCTTTGCTCCTTTATCTCGCTAAAGTGGCACATTTCTGCACATAATGGACTTTGAAGCCTGAAATGCATAAAAACACGTAATCAGTATTAACTCTTAATTATTACTCACATAATTGGTCTAAAAGTATGTCTGTTACAGGGTTAAAACTACAGTTTTGGGCTCTTATCACCTTCTCTCGACTCTAGACGCTTAACTCGAGAGGTCCAAAACAATGAAACGAACGCACACAAATGACCAACTTAGAAGTATATTATAAGCACATCATAAAAATTTATGACATCTGTCTTAATTTTGTTAAAAATTGGACAAAACTGTCAACAAATTTTTAAGTACAATGTTTTATTATATTGCTAATTTGACTATTTTAGAATACCCGTCATAAAATCATCATATTTTCTTGACGTCTTTGTCATACACGTCACAATATTGTAATAACCATCATAAAAATATCACTGGGATATGTATCATAACGGTTTTCAACAAAGCTGTCAAGATAGAAAAAAAAACAACTGTCATAAAAAGCCCCTTTTTTAGTAGTGATTGCATCACCTTGATACGAAAGTCACCAACACCATCAAACTTCCTTCCAACACCCCTAAAATTGTTGGCCCAAACATCAGACTTCAAAGGCCGTCTATCCCCAAGTTGTTTGAAGTTATTAGTTTTGTGGTAAGTTTTTCAAAGATTATTTGATTGATGTTCACCATAAACTGTTTAGAACTTAGATTGAATGGGAGTTATGAAGGAGAAAAGGTAGTACTCTTAGCTTTTAGAACTTGTTTTTATGAACTCTACTTGTATTGAATGAACTACTCAAAATAAAACAACTTTATTAAAGATTGAAAACTTGTAGTGAAAATGGAAACGTAAACTTTAAATGAAAATCTTTGATTTAAGATCAAAACATAAATTTGAAATGAAAAACAGATTGAATTGAAAAACAAAAAGTAAAGACAAGACTTGAATGTAAATGACTTGAAAAATAAATCCTACACTACTCCCACATGACACTAGAATAAGTCTAGGTGTCTTCTCTCCTCCTACTTTTTGGTTCTTATACCCATACTTTTACAAAAGTCTGATTTGCCCTATCTCTCTACAATCAAGACACCTCACCATGGTTGTTTTATGTTTTTTCTTTTTCTTTTGCTTTTTCATATCTTCTTGATCAAGCTAGGTTTTGAGCAAGTCTTTTTTTGTATCAAACTCATCCATCTTTAGTCTTCTGAGTTAAGGACGTGACTTTCCGTTCTCTGGTTTTAAGTCCTTGGCCTTTGAATTTGACTTTTTCAACACTTTTTCATAGCAGCTTTGAGTTTTCATAATAAGCATTAATAAGGTTCCTTTTGGTGCTAAGATGCAACTTTTATGATAAGTGATCTGGAATGCTCTGTAACCTGTAAAAGGCAATAAAACCTATGAGTTGTCTTTTCATTATGCGTAAGAAGGGCTATAATACAGTAATGTAAGGGTACTAAAGCACACATTTGGGAGCTGGTCATCACCCCCAAATAGCATTTTGTTTGTCCTCAAGCAAGAATGAGAGAAAAAATAATATTACAAATGAGTGATTTATTATTATTATACTAATCTTAATTGTTTCGCAGAGTTCGATTGTATTGATCATATGCAACAAGGCCTTAAACCACTAGGAATTTCCTAGTGGACGAGCTTAAGCTTCGTGAGAGTTTTTTAGAGAAGGTACTCACAAACTTTTTCTATCTACTACAAAGGGTTTTGTTTCCTTATTTATTCTCAGAAGTCTATACATCTCACTAGCGGAGAATAAAAACAAGCTCCTTTGAACTTAGAATAACATATGTACAGTAATTTAATCATCTAAAGATAAATGAGTAATGAAATGCAAAAGCAGAGTCATTTCCAAAACTTTTGGAGAGCGTCCTTAAGGTGGGTTCTCACAGGGATGTGTTAAAACACAAACTCTCTGATAGATTCACTCAAGTTTCGTTCTCTTAAATGTAGTGGGCATTTATATTCCTCACATACACGAATGACGTCCAAAGGAAACCAAGGTCGATTGATTACATTTGCCACTTACTATCACACCATCGTATTCCTAATTGAGCTAGATGTATTTTATTAGGAGTTATAGGGCTAGGGTGATGGTTTAGAAAGAAAAAGGAAGGGAAAAAAAACAAAAATATGATAAGTTGAGAAATTGGATATTCAAGATACTTGTAACTAAAGAAGAACCTCGCTTTGTTCTTTCCTTCCGAATTGTGATTCATTCTTTTTAGCCCTTTGGCTTTGTGACTTCACATGATTTTAAAATTTTGGGAGTTCTAACTTTGCTTTTGTTTCTTTTTTCTTTTGTTTATGGTATTGTATTCTTTTGATTTTAAACTTTTGGGAGATTCGATTTTTGACTCCTTTGATTTTTGTTAACAATTACAACAGCAGTGATCATAGCATTTGTAGCTAATTGGCAACTAACTTTTGTAGTCCTAGCTTTGTTACTGTTGCTTGGTTTACAAACCTATGTTTAGCATAAAATTTTGTAAGGTCTCGATGTTGATCCCAAGGTGCGTGCTTCTATCCTTCACACAAAACCTGATATCTTCATCATTATGAAAAGATAAAGTGCATGTTGTATTCTGTATTTTATATATCATAAGTGAGTCTTGGTGCAGGTGATGTATGAAGAAGCAAGTCAAGTTGCAAATGATGTTGTAACAAACATTCAGACAGTCGCTTCCTTCAATGTAGAACCAAAGGTGATGGATCTTTATTAGGGAAAATGTGAAGGCCCCATGAGACATGGGGTTCGGCTAGGCATCATTAGTGGTTCAGGGTCTGGTTTTGCGAATTTTGTTCTCAATTATGACTATTTAGTACCACGAATTTTCATTTTTTTTCCTAAATGGTACTCGAACTTTGTTTTTAGCCTATTCATATCACGAAGTTTCAATTTAGTACATCAGTTAATTTTCCATCCAATTCCGTCCAATTTCACTAACGGCGTTAGCACTATTCACACAGCATTATTCACATGACCAGTGTTTTTCAAAAATCAAATTTTGAAAAAAAAAACACTATTCATGTGAATAGTTTTTTATTTTTTTTTGTAAGAATCTTTACTCAATCTTAAAAATTAATTCTTTAATGAAAAATAATAAAAAAACACTATTCACGTGAAAAGTGTTTTTACTATTCACGTGAACATTTTTTTTTGTAATAATCTTTAATCAATCTTAAAAATTAGATTATTACAAAAAAAACACTGTTCACGTGAACAGTGTTTTTTTAATTTTTCATTAAAGAATTAATTTTTAAGATTTATTAAAGATTGTTATAAAAAAAAAATGTTCATGTGAATAGTGTTTTGTTGTTTTTCAAAATTTGATTTTTGAAAAAACACTGGTCACATGAATAGTGTTTTTTTGTTTTTCAAAATTTGATTTTTGAAAAAACATTGTCCACGTTAATAGTGAAAACACTGTTCATGTGAATAGTGCTGTGTGAAT
This sequence comes from Coptis chinensis, assembly GCF_015680905.1. NCBI lineage: Eukaryota > Viridiplantae > Streptophyta > Magnoliopsida > Ranunculales > Ranunculaceae > Coptis > Coptis chinensis. The sequence continues at coordinate 68,346,059 of NC_141457.1, read as the reverse complement.
AGTACTAACATGAATAGTGCTAATGTGAATAGTGCTTACGCCGTTAGTGAAATTGGACGGAATTGGATGGAAAATTAACTGAGGTACTAACTTGAAAGAAATTGAAACTTCATAGTACGAATAGGTGAGAAACAAAGTTCAGGTACCATTTAGGAAAAAAAACGAAAGTTTGTAGTACTAAATAGTCATTAACTCTTCTCTATTCAACTATTGCTAGAATTTTCTATATTGGAGCTTGTCTTGTGAAAGATAAAAAAGCCACTTTTAATGAAGTTTTCAAGGTAGAATGTTAACCAATTTCTATTTTTCCTCCATATTGATTAGATCTAGTTCTAACCTACATCTATTTGCATTGTAGGTTTTCTTTGCTCTAACCATATCTTCCATTAACATTTCTCAAGCCAATGCAATGGCTAAAGAGTCTAACAAAGGCAAGGACTCTAATGCGGCTATTTTCAAATTTCAACATTCTTGACAACAAACCAAAGATAGATTCAAGAAATGATGAGGGCACCACACTACTCAGTGTGTAATGAATCTTGTTATTTATTCTGCACAGTTTTTTGGTTGTTGCTTATGTTATTTTCCATGAATGGCAGAGCAACATTGAACCAATGCTTGTATTTTATAGGACTAAAGCATACGACTCCAACAATCGCATGCGCATTAAACAACTTACTACTGGCTATCATGTTTCTGATGGCCGTCCCTTTCAGGTACTTCAAAAATTTGACATGAAACTATTTAGTAGTACTAAGAATAATCAAGATCATCGATACTTACATAATTATGTGATTGTCTGTGTGAATAGCTTACAACTTATGGACCATAGTTCTTTTAATTAAGCAATGATCAACATCCCATTTTGAATGACGTATGATGAAAAAGAATATGTGATCGATCATGATCTTATTAGCTTCTTTGCACGTAATATAATGTGTATGCTTGCCGACCTACATTTGATATAAAATTGAAAAGTTTGAGTTTATCTTGTTGACATATGATTGTTCTCACTCTATATCAAAATTTAACTTAAAGATAGCTAGTAATAAACATGAAATACTAAAGTAGCATTTGAGACAAAAATGACTTATAACCTTAAAATTTACAACTTAATAGAAAGTTCATATGAACTCTATAATGATATTACCTGTTAATTTTGTAGGATGGAGACAATGGGGATCAAGAAAATCATTGAGCAAGCTAAGGTTCTAGGGACAATACTAAATACCCAACACGCTCGGATGTGTTGATCTTCTAAGACTTGTGTTTGAGTATTGCATCTGGGAAGGTTAAAAACACGACTTATTATAGTTTGAAGATTAATTGATACAATACTTGAGTTCTTATCAATGATTGATCAGTAGTACTCTTTGGAAGTTATGTTCATATTCGACATTGTTTATTGAATAAAATCAGATTCTTCAAAGAAATTTACTTATGTTAGGTTGCTTTTGTTGATTGGTGTTGGTGTTTATGAATATGAAAGGGAATGTGGTTGTTTGGGAGAGTAGTTTTTATTTGCAGGTTTTCATAATTAATTGAACAATAAAAGCACAATTAAAAAAAAATGACAAATTATGTCAGCTAAATAAAGAAGCGAGATAAAAATTTGTACATATGATTGCCTTTTCCAAAAGAATTTACTACGGTTTACTTTTATATTATCTCGGTTTCAATAAAAAAACATCCCAGTTTTCTTCTATGCCAATTGGTTTCAATCATAATTCATCTCAGTTTTCTTCTATATAATCTCAGTTTCATTTAGAAAATAGAGATAATATATTTAGATAAGATGTCAGACTTATATATGAGATAATTTAGTAGCTTATTATCTCGGTTTTAGATAACTTTATTATCTCGGTGGATGATACCTTAGTTTTTTGTGTACTAGATGTTTCGGCAGTAAACTGCTTCAACACAACGAGAGCAATGGTAAAGAACGCACTAAGAAACAGAGGAATTTGATATTGGGGGAGATGAAACTGAACCAAATAATGGCTGCCTACGTGCCCAAGATCTATTCTCTAGGGATCAAGTTTCAACGTAGTTCCTTATGAAAAATAATGTGGTATTTATATAGGTAGAGTAGAGAGTCCTTGTAGCTCAAGTAATCTTGTTGCTTGAGTAATTGTGATAGAATATAACTGTAAACTGATAATTATCTTTTTGATAAGAAATGAATCTGGACATAAATCAATGTACATTAGTGGCAAGCCATGTGGCTAAGGTTCAGCCTTAGATACATAAGTTAATGGGTCTGTATATTGATCCATGATATTGCGAATTGGGCTTTAGCCCTGTTGATTAAACGAATAAAATGGAGACCCCTAATAATGGACGTTTGCCACGTATGTGGGGGTCGAAACACTAGAAAACCGAGATAAAAACTCTAATATATCACCTTTTAGCTGAGATTATAAAACATTTTTTTAGTAGTGTATGGGTGATGATGTGTTAAGACATGTGAGAGAAATTATGGCTTCAGGCATATAATCATCATCATAAGATTTGGAATTTTCACGATAGTCAGGTAGAGGTTGATGGGGATTTAATTGGTTAGAAGTATCAGGATGGGCTTTAACAATTGGCTTTGTTATAGCAACACCTTGTTCCTCTTGTTGAATGGGTTCTGGACTGGTGAGAAGAATATTAGTCTCAGATGTGGTATCTTTTGAATCGGATTGGAGAAAACATAAAGTAGTTGCTATTTGTTGAGTTAGTATTGTTTGTTTGGCCATTTCCTGGCAGAGTTGGTCTGTGATGGATGATGGAGTGGAATATGAATTTGATATGGATGGTAATGTGAATGGTAATGGGCATTAGGTGAAACTGCACTCTGATCGACCATATGGATACATGAATGGTGGTTGACTATTTGTGGTGGAACTATATGAATTTTCGGCAAGACTGGAAAACTCTTGAGTGTATGGGCGATTAGGAAAGTTTGAAAATTTGTAATCGTAAGGATTTCCTGTAGTAGCTAGACTCGAATTTGGTATATGATGGACAATGAGATAACTAGTGATAAGGACTACCACAAAAAAACAAGGTTCTGGGTTTGCATTGTAATTCCATGCTGGTTGCGATGCATATTGATAAGACATGAATGCTCAATCAATGATGAAGCACAAATAGTAGAAATTTATTTTTTTGGATTTTTGAAAATATTTGCTTGGTCTATAGATTACTATATCATGTTCAAACGAACAGTTAGGCGCGAAACTATGATGAATCCACTATACGGCTCAGAAGAGTAAGCAATCATTTCAGAAAGTGGTGTGCTACCAAGAATCTCATTCACGATGAATCTGGGGGAAGGGAGTGAGGAAGGTATTTGGTCCACCGGAATCTGGTAATTGATTACTCTAAATCCTCGTGGCTATATTTTTCTCATTTTATGGAGGATCGTGACTACTTTAGGCTCTAGTTAATTGATTTTAATTTAGTTGTTTGGTCTAGGGCTTCATGAATCAAGCATCGTCCGATTTATCTACATTGGGGAATGACTTCCCAATGGTTATTATGTGGCTCGGGTTCAGCCTTATGTGTGAATGTAAATTGTAGTGCGGAAATTAAATTTCAAACAATCACATAAGCATGCTTGAACTCACAAGGTATCCTCTTACATGGGATTCAAGGATGGTTGAATTTACCTTTTAAGCCGTGCTTACATGCTGCTTGAGGAGAAGACCACGTTGGTTGGCGCGTGATCTGAGAATCAGGCCCACCCGTTTGAGCTTTTCCCTATTTGAGGTTACAAATCAGGTATACTTAAAAAACCCACAATCTGGGTTTTTGATAATTAAACAACTTTGCCTTCAAGGGCCCAAAACATAAAAAATAAACTAATACTAATACTAATACTAATCTAATAGCACTACACCATAATACCTATTTTGTAACAGTGCAAATTTTCAATAAGTAACGGATATAACTGTTACTGCGTCCGTAACAGTTATATCTGTTACTGACTACAACAAGCATTACTTAAAATCTTGAATTAATATTTAATAATGTTTTCACGGTTAAGTGGGGATATGCTAACATTTATATTCGTTAGAAAAGGAATACAATAATAAATTGAAAAATAAAGAAATATCACAAGCCGTTATTTTTTCTTATTGTTTTTCGGCTAACACTTAGGAAAGGAATTCTAATCTCGCCTCTTTTTTCGTACGGCGGGAAACCCTAGCTTCTCTTCGCATCTTCTCCAATTTCTCTTCACTAGATTCTCGACGAATCAGGTAAATTTCTTCACTTGTGATGTTGAGAACCTGTAATCAACTACTTTGTCGTTTATCAAAGGTAATGATATTCCTAATGCTGATTTGGAGCATCCCATGAAACATGCCTATAGTGCATTACATCATGCTTCGTTAGTGTGTGTACACTTTGGAAAAAGGGGAGGGGGAGAGCTTAAAATAATCTTTATTATTTTATGAACACTGAAACTAATGTAGAGAGGATTACTTTCCTTTCCCTACTTAACCATTTTTTCTCATGAGCTCCTGTTTAATCTTGTAATAGTGGTGGCACCCTTTCCTGATGATTCTTAAGGTAGACTCAGAAGTTTGGTTTTTGTCATAATACTAATATCCAGCTCCAATGGAATTAGATCTCTTTAATCCATTTTAGTTATAGATCTCTTAAATTATAGATACGATTCTTTGTAGAATTATCTTTGGCTTTTGAATACTCCAACTTTTGCATAGGAAAGTGGATGAATTGGATAAGACGATAGTTGTCGTTGCTAGAGATCCTGCCTTTTTTAGTATCGATGAAGTGGAGCTAGAAAAACGAAAAAGATGGACCAGCACTGCTCGTACACAGGTATGATATTTGACTATTCACTAGAAACTCTTCTTTTCCTGGCTTTATTAGTTGACCGAAACCAATGTATGGATTGCCAGTTTTCTCTTGGGCCACTTGGGCCACTTGATGGAATGATTCCATTTGCTTATGGTAACTCAAAGTTAAACATTATACTTGTAAAGTACACTAATACTACTTATATCTATTCTTAGGGTTTATAACTCTTTTGATATTAGTTATTAATAATGACAACATAGTTTCTGGTTTTTGTTTCCTTCATTTGATCAGGAGGCATTAGATATTGTTCGACTTTGCAAAGATGATCAAGAGAGTACATTTGCTATGCTTGTTTCTATGCTAAGCCTGGGAAACATTTCTGTTCAAGTAATTGACATTGAGAACCATGTGCTTGTTAGGTTTGTCAATATATGTCTATCTATATATGGTAGAAATGACCGAATCAAGGAAAAAGTAGGAAAACTCATTGTGAGACTTTGTTTTAATTTTGTTTCAATGTACATTGTGATTTGGATTGGAGGATTTGTTTTTTTCTATGTAAATTGAGATTTGGATTGGTGGTTTCATTTCTATAAAGTTTAGTTGGTTATTGGTTTTTGTTGTTATTTATTTGTTGATTGAATTGTTGTGTAGATATTTCTGTGAGATGGAATAGTCAGATGTGGTAGAATTAGATGTGCATGGTAGACATTATTTGACCCAGGATTTTTTTTTTAGTTGCTATAGTTTACTAACGGATATATCCGTTACAAACAATAGTTGGTAAATAACTCATCCATTACTAACGGATATTCGTTAGAAATGACAAATTTAATCTGGCCATCATCAGTTGGCTATCTGTTGCAAAGAATTTTAGTAACGGATATAATTTTACAAATAATTATCTGTTACAAATAATTTTACAAAAAATTATTATCAATAACGGTTATATCCGTTACTAAATTTGGCCTAAGTGAGAGTGACGCCCCAGAGCTAACGGATATAACTGTTAGTAAAAATATCAGTAACGGATATAACCGTTAGTAAATGCCTTTCCAGGTCTAGTGTAGATTAACTAGTTTAGATAGATTATCTAGAGCTAAACAGATTTATAATGTTGATTACCAAATTGATTTAAAGTGTGCGAACGATGATTCACAACTTGTTCCGCACACTTGAATTTCCCAAGGTAATGAAAACTTTAATCTCTTGGTAAGTTTATAACTTCAACCAAGTTTCAACTCATGTTTATCCGCATAATCAATCAAAACTATTTTTTTCTTTTGTTTTTCATTTTATTATTATTATTTTTTTTATCTCTATCTATTACAAACAAGTTTCACTGATTTATACCACTTTATTACAGAATCCAGGTTTTTAGATCAACCCAACATTACCAAACAAATGAAACTGTGAAAAAACTGGGCACTGGTGTGCTGAGGTGGCCACGCGGTCGCGCACAATGGGTGGTGTGGACACGCACACGGTCACCCGTTTGGTTCCAACCAAGTTCTTCCGTCTTCCGTCAACAGCTTTAGCTCCTCTCCATTTGTTGATTGTTGAACATGGATTTGCGAGAAAGTAAGTCAGTAATGAAAAATAACGAAATAAATCAAAAAAAAAAAAAAAAAAAAAACAAGAAATGAAATGGTGAGAGTGATGTTTCCCTCCTTAGATGATCAACCACAGTTCATGCTCCTCCAATCCATGACGGCGCCGCCATTTGAAGTAGATGGTGGTAGAGTATTTCAAAGTTGTTGATGTGGTTCACCATAAATTGTTTGGAGCTTGAATGATAGGAGCTTTAGAAGAAAGGAAGGTAGTTTTATTTAGTTTTGGACTTGTGTTGGTTTACTAGTTTATGAAGAACATTGAAAGAGCTTAAGTTGTTTTAAATATTGAAAGAACATAAACTTGAAAGAAATGAAATGAAATGATTGATTGAAAGAAGAACAACAAGAAATGAAAATGATAGATTGATTGAATAACAAAAGCAAATAACAAGATTGAAAATGAAAAACAATAAAGTAAATGACTTGAATGAAAAAAAGACGAGAAATTAAATCCTATATGCCACTAGAATAAGTCTAGGTGCATTATCTCTCCCTAGCTTTTAGTTCTTATACCCCTATTTTATGCAAATGACTTATTTGCCCTTCTCCATTATATTTGAGACATCTCACCCTTTGCTTTATGCTTTATGCTTTTTGATTTCTTCTTGATCAAGATAGGTTTTAGAGAAAGCCTTATTTTGTGTTAATGACATCTATCTCTGGTCTTCTGAGTTGAGGACTTGACTTTCAGCTCTTTGGTTATGAGTCCTTGACCTTTGACCTTTGACTTTGACTTTAATTTTTTCAATACCTTTTCATAGAAGCTTCGAGTCTTCATAATAAGCGTAATTAAGGCTCATTTTAGTGCTAAGATGCAACATTTATGATAAGTGGTATGAATTTCTCTGTAACCTGAAAAAAGCAATAAAAGCTATGAGTTATTTTTTCATTATGCGTATGAAGAGCTGTAATACAATAATGTAAGGGTAATAAAACACACATTTAGGAGCTGATCAATTGTCTTGAGGTGCCTAGGCGGTCGCGCGCCGACGGACGTGCGGTCGCGCCGACGGTCGCCCGGTCGGTTGACTTCCGACAGCAGCTTCAGCTTCTTTCCAGCAGTTGAACCTTGAACCTGGATTTGAAATAAAACATATCAGTATTGAAAAATAACGAAATATATTGATGAAAATTTAAAAAAAGAAAAGAAATGAAAGGGATAGAATGGTGTTTCCCTCCTTAGAGCGAACCAAGAATCCATGTTCTTTCAATCCCTGGCAACAACGCCATTTGAAGTTATTAGTTTTGTGGTAAGTATTTCAAAGATTATTTGATTAAGGTTCACCATAAATTATTTAGAACTTAGATTGAATGAGAGTTGTGAAGGAGAAAATGTAGTACTCCTAGCTTTTAGGACTTGTTTTTATGAACTCTACTTGTATTGAATGAACAACTCAAAATAAAACAACTTGATTGAAGATTGAAAACTTGTAGTGAAGATGGAAACATAAACTTGCAAATGAAAAGCTTTGATTAAAGAACAAAACATAAACTTGAAATGAAAAGCTTCGATTGAAGAACAAAACATAAACTTGAAATGAAAAGCTTTGATTGAATAACAAAACATAAACTTGAAATGAAAAAAAGATTGAATTGAAAAACAAAACCTAAAGACAAGACTTGAATATAAATGACTTGAAAAATAAATCCTAAACTACTCCTACATGACACTAGAATAAGTCTAGGTGTCTTCTCTCTTCCTACTTTTTAGTTCTTATACCCCTACTTTTACAAAAGTCTGATTTTCCCTATCCCTCTACAATCAAGACACCTTACCATGGTTGTTTTATGTTTTTTCTTTTTCTTTTGCGTTTTCATATCTTCTTGATCAAGCTAGGTTTTGAGCAAGTCTTCTTTTGTATCAAGGTCATCCATCTTTAGTCTTCTGAGTTAAGGACGTGACTTTCAGTTATCTGGTTTTGAGTCCTTGACTTTTGACCTTTGACTTTGACTTTTTCAATACTTTTTCATAACAGCTTTGAGTCTTCATAATAAGCATTAATAAGGCTCATTTTGGTGCTAAGATGTAGATTTTATGATAAGTGGTCTGAAATGCTCTGTAACATGAAAAAGACAATAAAAGCTATGAGTTGTCTTTTCATTATATGTAAGAAGGGATGTAATACAGTAATGTAAAGGTAATAAAACACACATTTGGGAGCTGATTATTGTTCACCACCAACAGAAGTACTACAAACATTTCTCCCGCACTAACAACTCGACTAGAAGATAGCAAACACAAAATAATTGATATCTCAATAGTAGGCAAGCCTTTGGCGAAACAAAAGCAGGCGAGGGAAGACTGAAGATCTGAATCAGTCTCTATAATTAAGTTTGTCTTTATTATTGATAAGAGCCCAAAACTGTAGTTTTAACCCCTTAACAATAATACTTTTAGACCAATTATGTGAGTAATAAATAAGAGTTAATGCTGATTACGTACTTTTATATATTTTAGACATTGGAGTCAATTATGTACAGAAATGTGTCACTTTTGTGAGATAAAGGAGCAAGGGTTGGTTGCTAAGAAATTCTGGGATTAAAGGCTAAGATTCAAGGAGAAAAAACCTTTTGAAAGCCCGATCAAAGCTGAAAAGTCAAAGTCAACGCGGGCAGAAACAACGCACAAAAGTCAGTAGAAATTCAGAAGACCGTATCTTTGAACGCAGACCTCGGAATTGAGCCTACCTTATGCCAAAATGACCGTCTTGGAAAGAGCTTTCCAATGGTCTAAACCTTGACCCAATCAGAGGAGCAGAAGTGGACGAAAAGTCTGTTGAAGTCAAATCCAGCTGAAAAGATTTCTGTGGACTGAAGAAATTGGGTTTTGGGCTCGATTTTTTGGCCCAAAACATGGCTCCAGGCCCATGCACGAAATTAGGGATCTCTTTCTCTTATTGAAAAGAAGAAAGGAGGCAGACTGATTAGCTAAACCTAGGTTAGAAAATAGTTAAGTTTAGACTCCATTAATTAGTTTTATTACCTTGTTTTGAATTCAATTTTGAATCAGTATTGTTATTATTCATTAGATTATTAAAGTTAGTTAGTTATTCATAAATCTAGTTTCATTTCATTAAATCATTTTAGCTTCAATTCATAGATTTAATTAATTATCATTACTAGTTTCAATTCAATCTTACATGATTAGATTTCCATTTTAAATCAAATAAGTAAATTTATAATCTTTTTTATCATGTCTTGTTATGATTTATATATTAATGATAGTATAATGATTCAAGGCTAAAACCTCCATTAGAGGGGTTTGAAGAAGCCTTGATGAAGCTTGATTTTTGTTAGCGTAGAATTGTTCGTGATATTCCATTCCATTCTAGAAAACAATTAGTTCACCATGAGAATGGGTTTGATTGTTTTACATGCTAGTTGTTAGTTGATAGAGATTACCATGAACAATAGGGATTAGGAATACCAAATTGTTATACGAAAGCATTTCAATTCGGATTACGACAATTATTCGTTAGGAAATTAAGTCGAGTTAAGGTGGAATCAAATCCCCCTAATTCCTTCTCATATCATCAAATTAGTAATTTCGTAGTTTGAATTATTGTATCTTGTTTAGTACAATTTCCATCGTAGTATAATTTTCGTCGTTACTCTCATTGATTTTGATAGACTGATAATCGTAGTTAACTTATAATTCTAAATAACTAGGAGTGGAACGAATCTTCTATTCTAACCATATTGCAATAGCATCGAGAGTAGAAAACTTTGATAACAATAGAAGCGTAAATTAGTTCTAGTTTTACTTACATTTGAGTTTAATCGCTTATTCATAGGTAAAACTAGCGTTTTCCCCTTTTATCAAATGGCGCCGCTACCATCTTAGTTCCCTTTAGAATTGTTTTCATTAGTATTGTTAGTTTTCCCAAAGTCCCATTAAACCCACCCACCCTTGTTTGATTCTAAATGTGGTTGTTTGCTTCAGAACTGATTTTTTTTCGTAGGAATACACTGAGCGCACCCTGTGCCCTTGTAGGCTAAAATTGGAGCACACCCCGCGCTGAAGTGCCTGGACATCAATCAAGGCATGAGCGCACCCTATGCCCATCCTAGACAAAATCAAGGCGCACCATGCGCTGAAGTGCCTGGACATCAACTAAGGCACGAGCGCAACCTGCGCCCTCCCAAGGCTTAACCAGAGTGCAACCCGCACCCAAAGTGCCTGGACCTCGAGTAAGACACGAGCGCACCCTGCGCCCTATCTAGGCTACTTCAGAGTGCACCCCGCACCCTCTTCTGAACTGCCCAATTTCCACAGGTTAGTTCAAACTTCCATTACTTCAAGTTATTTAGTGTTTCTAACTTGTTACACACATTGAGCTCGCGTATACAAGACGCTATTCGTAAGCGAAGCAAGGAGGCATTCAGGTACTTCTTTTTTCCATACCTCGCATCTCCTGCTAGAGGTTTATACTAGCATATTAGGATTGTTTCGAGTGATGTCGTGTTTAGTTAAGATTGGTCTTAGCCTTGCATGAGATTAATGTCAGGTAGAAGAAAAATGCCTAACGTAATCAACCGGCAACGTCAACAAACACGTCTTTCTAGTATACCACTCATTACAACTCTAGCTAGTATACTACACACTACACTTGATATAATGGCTGAAGAAAGAGAGTCTCCTCTCTCTGACTTTTACAAAGCCTTGAACGATAGCCCAAAATCTTGTATCGTTCTTGCAGACCCAGTGGGGGATTTCCGAATCCCCGCAAATATATTTAATTTGTTACCCATTTTTCATGGGTTAGACCATGAAAAACCATATCAGCACATGCGTAGGATTGAACAAGTCCTTACCACATTCTACCATCCTACGGTTGGTGCTAAACAAATTAAACTGAGGGTGTTTCCTTTCACCTTAGCCGATAAGGCGGCGTCTTGGTTAACTGCCCAAGCGCCTAATTCTATGGACTCATGGGCCAAACTTGTTCAACTCTTTATGAAACATTTTTACCCACCACTGAAGATAGATGAAATGTTTTCCAAGATTCATTTCTTTCGACAGAATCCTCATGAATCATTTTTAGAGGCTTGGAATCGTTTCACCGATCTTCTTATAGAGTGTCCACACCATAACCTCGCGAAAGACACGTTAGTTCGTGCTTTTTTCAAGGGACTGTTACACTACCACAAAGAGGTGCTTGACATAATGAATGGGGGTAGTTTCTTCAGTAAAGGAGCCTTAGAGGCTTATAAATTTTTAGAAGATCAAACAAAGCGTAATAATAATAACTGGGGGGGGGGGGGGGGTAGCGACGATATCTTCCGCTCCGCTAGTTCTTCTACAACAATTAAGGTCGCTGGTATGTTTGAGATTAAACCCGATCCTGAACTAAAAACTTTAATCGAATATCTAACTAAAAAGGTAGAAGCTATTTCTGTTCAACAAAAGCATATCCCCGTCATGAATGTCAACTCCAATCCATGTAATTTCTGTTTGAGTCTTGAACATCTCGACTCCTATTGTCCTCTTGCTTATGAACAACAAACATCACAACAAGATAACATTTGCTCAATTAATAGTTATCCTGTTCCTAACGCCCCTTGGAGACAACATCCCAACTTCAGTTGGAGAAATAATCAACAAGTTACACCTCCAGGGTATAATAATCAAAATGTTAGGCCAGCAAACAATTACAATCAAGCTCCACCACGACAAGGACAAGGTTAAGGACAAGGTTAGGGGAATTATAATAATTATAATAATAATAATTATAATGCTAATAGAGGTATCGTTCCGGTTAATAATAACTATCACAACCCACCTGTTAATAATCAACGTTACATAGTTCCTGTCACACAACCTGTAATAAATACTACTCCACAACCAAATCGTTTTGACGCCTTTATGCAATCCTAACAACAAATTTTACAAGCCATCCAACTTTCCTTACAGCAGTTAGCACAAGAGAAAGTACAACCCAAAGGTGTGTTTCCAGGTCAAACGATACATAATCCTAAAACAACAAACACAGCCTTTGAGGTAAACGGTAATACTAGTAAGGACAATGAAAATGTAGGTGAGCTAAATGCCATCACCACTCTCCATTCTGGCAGAGTGGTTGATAACAAAGTAACTATGCATATAGTTACCCCACCAGTAGTACCTACACCGGATATTGAACTAGATACCGAAATAGAAACTGAAGATCCTACCCCTGTAGAGGTACCAGTTAAACCACAACTTAAGAAACAGAAAGCCAAGGTTAGACATCCAGTTGATCCATACGCTAAATATAGGGAGAAACCACCGTTTCCCCAAGGATTAGCAATATTAAATAAGGATATAAATTTTGATGAGATTAGGAAAGTTTTCAAAAATCTAACGATAAACCTACCCTTTCTTGAAGCAATTAAAAAGTTACCTCACCACGCTAAGTTTCTTAAAGAGTTGTGCACTACTAGGCGTAAGACAAATATTCCTAAAGATGCCTTTCTAACTGAACAGTTTCCAACTTTATCAGAACATAATGGAATCGTTAAGTACAAAGACCCTGGTCGTCCTACTGTATAATGCACCTTAGGAGATTCCCATACGACCACCGCTTTATTAGACCTGGGGGCAAGTGTTAACTTACTCCCGTATTATCTATACAAACAAATAGGTCTACAGGAGATGCAACCTACTAAAATGACGTTGTAATTAGCGGATCGGTCTATTAAGTATCCTAAGGGTGTGGTTGAAAACGTGCTTGTTAAGGTTCAGGATTTCTACTATCCTGCTGATTTTGTTATCCTTGATACGGAAGTCGTTAACGACTTTTTTCCGATCATCTTAGGGAGTCCCTTCTTGGCAACTGTCAATGCGCTTATAAATTAATGTGATGGTTCGATGTCCTTGTCTTTTGGCCATCTTTCTGTTGAGGTAAATGTTTTTAAAATGATGAAATAGTTACCAGATTCATCTGTAGATGGGGAGGTTAGCATGTTCAAGAGCTTAGCTGAAGACTATTTTAATAACATGTTTCTCGAAAACTAGATGCATAAATTCCTTTCTTTTGGAAGTTCAAATTTCGCCGATGACTCCTACTTAGAGGAAGTCAACACTATCTTGAGGAAGTCAACACTATCTTCGAGTCTACACCTATCGTAGACCCTTCTGTTGCTCCATCTATTGAGTGTGAAAACTTGCTGCTTAAGCATGTTTTCACTACTCAAGATAAGGACACCCCAGAAGCATTTATCGACATTCCCACCACCCCGGTGCTTAAACCTCTTTCTTATGAGTTAAAGTATATTCAACTTGATCCGGATGGTAGTCATCCGGTAGTTATATCTTCTCTGTTATCTAAGGATGAAGAGGCACGTTTGATTAGGGTGATTAGGGAACATCATTCTGCGATTGGTTGGTCCCTAGCTGACATTAAGGGGATAGACCCTAATGTTTGCACTCATCGTATCCATTTGGAGGATAACGCAAAGACTTCTCGCGAACCTCAGCGTCGCTTAAACCCTGCCATGAAAGAGGTGGTCAGGGAAGAAGCCTTACGGTTACTCGATGCGGGTATCATATACCCAATCTCTGATAACGAATGGGTAAGTCCCATTCATGTAGTCCCTAAGAAATCAGGGATTACCATGGTACGTAATGCCAAGGGTAAATATGTTTCCACGCATGGTCCTATGAAATGGAGGATCTGGATTGATTACAAAAGTTTAAATGCCATGACACGAAAGGATTATTTTCCTTTACCCTTTATAGATCAGATGCTCGAATGTCTAGCTGGTCACATTTTTTATTATTTTTTGGATGGCTACTTTGGCTATTTTCAAATTATTATTGATATTGATGACAAAGAAAAGACTATCTTCACATGTCCTTTTGGAACATATGCCTATAAACGAATGCCTTTTGGCCTTTATAATTCTCCTGGTACCTTCCAGCGGTGTATGCTTCATATATTTAGTGACATGGTAGAGCGCTTCATGGAAGTCTTCATAGATGATTTTTTTTTATCTATGGAGACTCTTTCACTGACTGCCTGTGAAGAGAAGAGTCTGGTTTTGAATTGGGAAAAATGTCATTCCATGGTGAAAAAGGGAATAGTGCTAGGGCACATTGTATTTAGTGATGGCATCGAAATAGATAAGGCCAAACTAGATAAGATAGCGACTCTACCTATACCATGGACTGTCCGTGATATTAGAGCCTTTCTAGGCCATGCAGGTTTTTATAGGCGTTTTATCAAAGATTTTTCAAAAATAGTTAGGCCTTTAACTAATCTGCTTTTAAAGGATGCCATCTTTGATTTTAATTTTATCAGTAAGCAGGCTTTTGAAACTTTAAAAACCGCCTTAACCTCTGCACCCATTATACTGCCTCCCAATTGGTCTAAACCTTTCGAACTTATGTGTGATGCTAGTAATTATGCTGTTGGCGCTGTCTTGGGATAAAAACTAGATAATAAATCCATTGTTATTTATTATGCTAGTAAAACTTTAAACGATGCTCAAAGAAATTATACAACTACTGAAAAAGAATTATTAGCTGTCGTTTAAGCTTTAGATAAATTTCGTCCTTATTTGGTTGGTTCTAAGTCTCTAGTTTATACAGACCATACAACCCTTAGGTGCCTTCTCGCAAAGAAAGATGTTAAGCAGAGATTAATATGATGGATTCTTCTCCTACAAGAGTTTAAATTAGAAATAAAAGACAAAAGAGGGGTCGAAAATATAGTTGTCGACCACTTATCTAGACTAAGAAATGACGATTATAGTGATTATGAGTCCATATCAGACTCTTTTCCTGATGAGCATCTTCTGTATGCTATTTTTTCTGCACCATGGTATGCTGACATTGTGAATTATTTAGCGTTTGATATTCTTCCTGATGATTGGTCAAGAAATGAACGTAAGAAGTTCTTTGCCAGAGTTAAGCTATACTATTGGGATGAGCCCTTCCTTTTTAAGTATTGTGCGGATCAGATTATTTGTCGTTGTATTCTCCAGTGGGAATTTAATGAGGTTCTCTCATTCTGCCATGACAAAGAGTGTGGTGGCCATTTTAGTGGTATGAAAACAGCTGCTAAAATTCTTCAATGTGGGTTTTATTGGCCGACTCTTTTTAAGGATGCCCAAGTGTATTACAAGACGTGTGTTCATTGCCAACAACTTGGGCGAATCACGAAGTGTAATATGATGTCATTAAATCTAATCATGGTGGTAAATTTTTTTGATGTATGGGGCATTGATTTCATGGGACCTTTTCCTGTTTCCCACGATTTTATATATATCTTAGTTGTTATGGACTACGTGTCTAAATGGATAGAGGCCATGGCTTGCCGTAGCAATGACCATAATATGGTTATGTTTTTTGCTAAGGAGTACATTTTTTGTCGATTTGGCATTCCTAAAGCCATCATTAGTGATGGTGGAACACATTTTTGCAACAGAGTTGTTGCGTCTTTGGTGAAAAAGTATGGAGTTACACATAAGGTAGCAACTCCGTATCATCCACAAACTAGCGGACAAGTAGAAGTTTCTAATAGGGAAATAAAAAAAATCTTAGAAACAACTGTAAATCCTGATAGGAAAGATTCACTACAACAAAAGGGGTCTGTTGCAACGCACTCTTTCGCCACGCCTAAAATTTGTTGCAACAAGTCATCTTTTACAACACCGTGTGGCGTTGCTAAAGGTCATCTGTCTTAATAGAATTTTGATTTTGGGAAATCCCTAGAGCGACGCCTTGAGCGTTGCAAAAGTGTTTGCTTAAATTTACGAAAAATAAGAAAAATAATTAAATTGAAAATGTTTATTGTTGGCAATGAGTGTGGTGCTGCTATAGATTAAATATCTATTGCAACCCCCTTGCCATCACTGGTAATTCTGGGATAGACTATGTGTATGCCCTTGTTGTGACGTTTTCGGTGTTGCCAATGGTCTTTGGTTTGGGTGGATATATTCTTTTTGGCTGCAAATATTTTTTGCGCTCCAGTTTTTGTGTTCCCGCTGCAAGTCATAACAAAATTAGGAATACTAAAAAAAAAAAACATATTAAAACCCTAGATTGCCGTCTCTCTCCAACTAAATCTAAACTTCTTTCCTCCATCTCTAAAACTCATCCTCATCCTCTCCACATCTTCAAAGCTTATCTCTCCTCCACCCTCAACCTTCACTGTTTCTGACTTTACTGAGGTGAGAAGAATTGAAAAGTCATTGAAGCTACAACAAAATCAAAAGATTTGTTTTTTTTGTTCCCTGCCCTAGTTGAAATCATTTTTTTTTCTTGTCTTGATTGATTGTTTTAGCTTTAAAGTGGGGTTTTTGGTGTTCTTTGCAGTGATTTGTGGAGCCAGGTAGAACTACTTGAATTGGGGTTTTCTACAGTAGGTAAGATATATTGATTTGCTTTTGATTTTGGGTATTTTGTTTTTGTTTTTGATTTGTGATATAAAGAACAAATCTTTATATTTCAATTTGAAGGAATTTTGGTATGTATTCTATTCCAATATCAATCTTTCAATAGTTTGGCGTGTATTAATCTTTGCCAGGGTAGTTTCATTGGTTTTGTTGTTTCTCGGTCAGATTTTTGGCAAGCATCTTGGGTTTGATTTGCATGTTGCGTCTAGGTGTAATGTGTTGTGGGTGTTAGTATAGCTAGATCATATTGGATTTATTGTATATTCTGTTGGGATGTAAGTGTTGGGTTTGATAGCTACTATAATATTGTTTTGGGGTTGAGAAACTTTTTGTAATTGGTTACAACCCAAATTAATGCTAAATAGGATGATTTTAAACATCTCTGGATTGCAAGTTCTACCCTTGTTGCATATTTCTATTAGGATAACCTCTTTTGGGAAAACCTTCTACTTTTTCGATTTTGAGAGTCGGTTTAGTCTGGTGGGATAATCTCATGTTAGATAAATGGCATACATGGACTGTAGATCATCGTTGATATCAAGTTAGAATTCCTGGACGACCAATTTAATATGTCAAGAACATCGGTCTCGAGTCCTGCTTCAAGTCAAGTATGACCTTGTAAGCGATCACCATTGTCAGACCTTATCATGGAATCCTGGAGTCATCTCAAGTCATGTACTGTATGTAGATACTTCATGGACTTGTTTCACACAAACTGATCCTTCATATTTTTATCCAGCTTCGTCAAGTTCTTCCATGGTCCAACTCTAAGATTCACCATCCATCAGTGGAAGTTCCACCACATTTATTGATCTATATTTGGTTTAGTTTCTGGTGTTGGTTCAGAAGAATCTTGAAAAATCTTGCTTGAGAATTTGGTCTCGGGGCTTGAATAAGATTTTTAGATCTGCGAGTCTGCTTTCCAATACAATTGGATTCATCTTGTTTCGATATCTGCATAGTAAGCTACAACTGTTTTAGTACATAATGGTCAGTCTGGATTTTTCTGACGAAGTTCTGTGTTTGGTGGCGTTCTGTGCATTTTATGTTGGGAAACTCCTTTCATGGCCTGAAAGTTAGTTGTAGACAATTTAGTGTAGTTTCATACTAGACCTGTGGGGAAGTGGAGTGCTCAATTTGTCAGGGAGATTGGCCTAGTTGCGCGTCGACATGGTCCTCTTACTGGCTATGATTGGAGTAAAGTGGGAGAGGAAGTGAGAAAACCATTACGTGACCGTATTCTGGTAATGGAGTTTTATGTTTTAGCTATATTATATACCATAATTATTTTATGTAACTTTAAACTACATTTCTTGTTAGGAGAAATTGGATGTGGATATGCACCTTCCACATGTGAAAGTATTTGTGGGACTTAATATTAGGGGCACGTTTAAGAGGATTTAGGTGTAATCTTCACAAGCATTATAGGAGTTTCAGAAATGATGGAGTCGCACGATCACACCCTTATAGTGGCTTGGCACAAGAAAAATGGAATGCATGTTGTGATTGGTTTAGAAGAGAAGATTTCAAGGTAATATACATTATTGTGCTAATTGTAGGAAACTGCTATGTATTGAATTATACTTAAGGGTTGTGTTGACTTCTTAAAGAAAAACTACATACTCGTTGTAATTTTATGTTTTAGCTTGGTCTGTCTTTCTATTTGGATGATGTAGGGAGTACTTAATTTATTGGATTTTGAATGAGTTCAATTTAATGTTTTTGTTGGCATTGTTTTTGATATTGTATTCATTTTATTGCAGAAAATTAGTGAGCAAAATTCAAATAATCGGTAAAAGCTCGAAACAAACCATTGTGGTGGTTCAAAGTCATTCCTAGGATACTTGGAGGAATCTGTAACTTTCTTTATTTACATACATTGGGTTGCTTTTTTGCAGTTTGATATTATTTGAAGTAAATTATAAAGGGATATGTTTCCAAATCTTTACAGCGTGACTCTGAGACTCAGGAACCTATTGGAAAGATCGAATTCTATCGTCGAACCCACTTTAGCAGTAGTAAGGGATGGACTAGTCTCATTGCTGAACAAAACTTTGTAAGTAAATTTATTTGTACCTAGCTTTACCATGGTGTACTTATAGTTCGATATATTTATGCCCAATTTAAACTTATAGGACCGAATGCGACAACTTAAAGTCGAGTCTGAAGTAGAAGGCGCTGAGCCAAAGATTGAGGATGAAATTTTTATTATAGTATTGGGTGTAAGGTCAGGATACTCCCATGGCCTTCGGCATGGGGTCCTGCCAGAGTCATCTAGAAGGCTGGCATCCCTTCATTTAGAGGAGTAAGTGCAAAGGAGGAGGGACGAGGAGGAAGTGCAAAGGAGGAGGGCTGAGGAAGCTGAAAATCATAACGAGGAGCTCACTGCTGAAATGATATCTCAAAGAAGTAAAATAGAGGAGATGGCGGTTTGTCAAGCTAGGTTTGAGGCTTGGATGTTGCAAGTCAATGCTGGTTCTTCATGGTACGTATGAACTGTTTGTATTAAATTGATTAGTTGCATGCCTGATAGAGTAACTCCTTTTGAGATGTTTTGTGTTAGTTGTCACAACTTTGGTAAGTTATTACAGTTTCAAGTGCCTGAGTTATATTGTTGGATTTGTTGGTTACATGATTGCTTTGTTTCTATGAGTATTTCCAGACCCAAATAATGTCCTTTATAGATTTATGGGGAAGAGGGGAAGTTGGACATATCTTGAGTGTGATTTATACTTGTCTTCGAGAACTGTATGTGTATCCTTTTTCCTCGAACTTTTTCTGTATTACCTCATAATCTGTCTTCTATTCACCAGAAATAACTTGACACCACCTACTTACTAACAAGCCTTGGTTAGTGGGAGAGATAGGGACTACCAGGCAGTGAAGAGAGGGTGAGGAGGATACTGACGAGAAAATGAAAAATAAACAAGAAAATGAGATAAGGGGGGGATGTCTTGGTATTGTAAGTTCATTCTAGACAATGTCAGTCCATCAATCTAGCTCTTAGTACTTGGTAAGTTGTTTTAATAATGTACTTATCAGTAGGATAAGGGGCCAAATTACATGCTCATTTGTTTTAATTGGATCTGCTTTTACTAGTTAAATTTATCTCACTCGTGCCAATCAAACTTAAGTAGCAACTCTATTGTCAATGCTATTAAGAGTGTGCTGTCATTGGTTCCCTGCATAAAAGAATACTTCTTCATACATGATACATGTGAGCAGTCCTCTGGCATAGGCAGTATCGAGAGATGGTGACTCTTTATGAAGTGCTTATAGGTCTAGCTGCTCTAAAGAGAGTAAAGCCTAGTTTCAAACAGTGATGATGGTTATGAGACTCTTTACTCCCTACAAAATATGCAGTCCGCTAAAAGTCAAAGAGGCATGGCTCGAGTAGAGTTCTCGAACTAATAACAAATATTAGCTAGTTTTCAGAATTCATAGGCCTACCCAACAGAAAGGCCCATAAGGTAGTTCACAATGCCTAATTTTGATGAAACTTTTAGCTGACTTGAGGTACAGAACTCGCTTCCAGCAGGCTTTACTTTATGATTAGATTAGGATTCGATCCCACTGCCGCTATTCCCGCATCTCCTTTGGCAAAGACTTGATTATATGAATCATACTATTCGACTCTCGTAGTTGAAGGGTGGACAGAGGAGGAATGTACAGATGTACGTTAGGGAATAGTAAAAGTGAGATACCTCTTCTTGTTCTAGTTTAGGTACATATGTACGATAAGGAAGATTCTTATAGATACTAACTATGAAGAGGTACAGACGTACGATAAGGTAGCATATAAGTTATACAGACGTAGGTTCGGGGATGGGAGTAAGATCAATGTTAGGGTGGGAGTCAAAGCTTTAGCGATCGCTGTGGTTGCTTGCTTCATTGGTATTATGCTATATAATAGAATATTACAGATTAAGTAAGGTGCGGGAGTAGAGACAGCGGGGGAGACCAAATATGTTGCAGGGGCAGGAGCGCAAATCTGTCAGCTTCTATTGGAGGGCGATCCTCGTAATAGAAGACTTATCCCGGGGCTAACATGCCATTTAGATGCATTTACCGGTGCTTTTAGTACGTTTATGGGTAAACGCTGGGCATGGTCAAAGTCTAAATCTGCGCATATAAATGGAGTTTAGGATCCCGATACCCATCTCTTTTAGGAATAGATAATCTTTCAGGGCTTAGGCCGTCGACTCAACCGATCAATAGAAGGAAGGACCACCTCTTAGAGGAGCCTCTTCTAGTTCTTGCATGACGACGCGAAGTTGCCGCCTTTGCTCAATTTGGGTTAGACCTTGATGCTGCGACTCAGACATTACTCAATAGAGGTGCAAGGCTTACAGAAGTACTAAAACAACCACAATATGCACCACTTCAAATTGAAAAACAAATTCTAGTCATTTATGCAGCTGTAAAGGGATTCTGTGATCGAATGCCACTAGATAGAATTTCTCAATATGAGAGAGCCAGTTGATTCTCACTCTGAGTTTTCTTTTGGATTCGCGTAGTGATAAAATCATTTCCGATTGGCTTTCTTTGTTTGGTTTCCCTGAACTGGAATCTAATCTTTCTGCCCATAAGATGTGACTTCACCTATCGAGAGCGTTCGGTTGCCTTAGTCGCAAGGCTACCTCACTCCAGAAGCTACGGACATTGTATCCCTCGCTCACATCCTCTCAATGTATACTCCAGCCTTCGCCTTTTTGGGGCTATGGCTGGGAATACTTGGAGTCTGTTCACTCACCCCGGGGCCTCATTTTAGGCAAATGGAATGAATAACCAGCCCTTAGAAAGTCAGAAACGGCATAAACAGGACAACTTCAAATCTGAAAACCACAATATGAGGCAATTGCTATTGCCACTTTCTTCTTTGTTCTTCCTAGACTTTGCTCGAGAGCCTTCGATCCCCAACTCTTTGCTCACAGTAGAAGCAACACGCATAGGATCTTTTCTCACGAAATTCATTTACAGTATCTACAACATCCCCAGATCTTTGGAATTGAGAATCATTCTTTGGTCGAGCGACGGAACGATCCGATTTACCAACTATTAGTGGCACATACCATGGAAGAAAAAAAAAAAGAAAAAATGGAATTTGATGTGGTAAGCATATATCTAGCGTTCTCGATTCCTTTCATAGTCTCGGTCTATAGCTTGCCCTATGCTATGGGCTCTCTCTATCTCTCTACAAAATAATAATAGAATAACAGGTCCCGGGTTGTAAACCAAGGGAAGGGAGAACTAAAAGCCTTTCGTTCTTTTCTACACTAATATCTAAATACTCCACAATCTCAATTTGAAATAGGGGAACCCTCTGGGTATCAAGCTAAAATCTCAGATCGATAGTGCATTCCCCATCAATTCTGGTCTTCTCTCGCCAATCGTGTCGGTGCAATCTGACTCGATCGAAAAGCTTATCTTATATATATCATTTATCATTACGGTTAAGTACATGCTTGATTATTTGTTGGTTGGTCTTGATCCTTTCCCATCGGGCCGTAGATTTTAGGCAAGTTGTAACCGGATAGTTAATAGTTAGCATTAAAAGCTGATGTGATAACACCTTATTATGTCGAGACGGATCTTGTGATATCGATGAGAACGTGGTCAAAGCAAATCTCACGTGAGTGATCCAAATTCTTAGGGGCGCTTCACTTCAGAGCACCCCTACAAGCCTCTCTTCCCTTTGGGAAAATATTGGGGGCAAAGGACTTGCCTGTTGATGATTAGTTAATAAGATCGTAAGAGAAGAAATGGACAAATAAAGGATGAAAAGCTTTGTCCAAACCTATTTATATTAACCGACTCCGATTCCCCTTCTTCCAATAGAGCTACTTCTAGTAGAATACTTTCATAAACATAAAGACCTTCTTTTTCAATGAAATAAATTTTCCGCTAATAAAGTCACTGACATCAATTGGATCAGACTTGCTCTTGACCAGGTATTCTAGGAACGATAAAGTAAGGTCTAACTAATATAGTCGAGGGGCTTAAAATTGGCTTGCGGCATTCAGTTTGTGAAATTAGGTGTACATCCGCTTCGCCTCCGGTTCTCAGACATCCACTTTTATTAGCGTTTCCCTTTCGGACGCGCAGTCGTGGTTCGGCCTTTGATACCGCTTGTTGTCCTAAGTGTTGCCCATTGAGACTTTAATCTAATGCCATCACCGGAGATACCACCATACAGTAGCGGATCCCGCTTCCGACATGAAATTATTGGAAGTCCTTTTGCATTGTCATTCATCAAATATGGGAACGCCCATACGCATCGTGTCTATACTGGTTTCAGAATCCCACTCTAGAAATTGTGATGTAGTCTCAATTGTCAAAGTTGAGTGTCTAGTCAGATAAAACTAGTCTTATGGTTCCCATCCGTGAACCAATCAAAGTAGCTATCCTACGGATCCCCGATTCTAAGAGGGCCTCAACTCCGTGATAGATCTCGATCCTAGAATCCTATAGCTTCCTACCCCTCACGTCCATAGGGCTAATGAACCAATTGCAGAACCACAATCTCTATCTTAGGTTCAGATAAATTGAAACCACCTGTCTTTAAACAGTTGCGTCAGCCTTGCTTACTTATCAAAGGTAAGTGGCAAGCCCAGTGTACAACCGATACCAACGCTTCTTAGGCGCAACTCTCCATTGGTTTTTAGTCCTTAAGACCTTAGCCGCCGATCTATCTCTATTCTACGATTACATATAAGAGAAAACCACACCGATAATAGACTCCACTTCGAGTAGTGGTAAATCTAGCTCTAGTAGTGGTAGTCGAGTACAAGTGTAAGAACAACAGAGACAGAAGCTGTTTTCAGAAATAGATATCCAAGCGGATTGGCTGTTTCTTACTTCCTTCCCTCCGGTCAGCCTCGCTCGCGGTATACTTTTCTAGCTTTATTGCTAGCTCTAAGCCTACCACTTTGAAAACCTCGAGTATCGACAAGGTGGACGTATCTTTGGACTTCGGTACACTCTCTTTACTTCAATGAGTATATATGTTACCTTTCCCACCAACAGTTGAACATTATACAATTTTCATGAATTTTATGGAAGCTTATGAAGTGCACCAGTTTAACAATCTGGAGGATCTTTACCTTTATTTTTAGCCTTCCCTGCCCTATGGAGTTGATTTGTTGCATGACGCATCTCTATGTTGTTGATGGGACCATAGTTTGACCACGTCAAAATATTTCACATGCATTGCTTACTTGCATTTTCGCTTTAATCTTCTTTTAATTTGGATAAGTATACTAATGTCTATTTTCTTTTCCAATTTGTTGTTTGTACCAGATTGGTCGATTGGTTGGCAGTATATTGATAAGGAAAACTTGGGTGGATCAGATGTTGTTCGAATCAGCAGATTATGGGAATTTGGCCAAAATCTTATTTTTTGAAGAACTAATCTTATTTAGTTGATGGCTTTGAAGATTATATAATTTGGTATATTGGTAGAGACTAATTGTGTGGATGCTCAAATAGTTTTTTTGGATGATCTTAATTAATGAAATATATTTTGCTATGATTTATTGTGAATGAATACATCTCTGATTGGGGTTTTTAGTTTAATCATAAATTGTATTGGGCAGATTTATAAAAATTGAAATTATTCAAATAATGCGTAGTACCTATTACATATATGAGTAAACCCATTTGCAATGCTAAGCTCGTTGTAAAAGAATCAGTGCTACAAATGTGTTTAAACAATTACCAACACATTTGGTGCAGCTAAAACCACCAGCAGTGGGGTAGCTAAAAACACACATTACCAACACATTTGGTGCGGCTAAAACCACCAGTTGTGGGGTAGCTAAAAGCACACTTTTGGCAATGCCCTTGGTGCAGCTAATGGCTTAAACCTTTTGCGAGAAAGATCGCTACAGCTAATGTTTTGCTTCTTTTGTGACGCCAAAGGGTACAACTAAAAGTAACCCTTTTGCAACGCTAGCAAGTGCAGCTAAAATGAACTTTTTGCAACGCCAACTGCTGCAAATAGTTTAAATATTTTAAAAACCATTTTAGTTTGGGAAAATACTTTAGCAACACTAATAAAGTAATAGCAATGGAACAAGGCGTTGCAATAACCTTCAAGCTTTTGTGACGCCAATTGTTGCGTCTTAATTTAGTTTTTGTGACCCAATTTTTTGCAACGCCTTTGCGACGCCCACATTGGCGTTGCTATTGATCATTGGCAGCGTTGTTTCATACTTGTAGCAACACCAGATGGCGTTGCAATTGAACCTTTTTGTTGTAGTGATATTGGTCAAAGCGTCTAACTGATGCCTTATGGGCGTATAGGACTGCTTTTAAAACTCCTATAGGTATGTCTCCTTTTAGACTTGTATTTGGGAAACCTTGTCATTTGCCCGTTGAATTGGAGCACCGTGCTATGTGAGCTATCAAAAGCTTTAACTTCAATATTGATGAGGCGGGTGTCAAGCGCAAGTTGCAATTAAATGAGCTTGAAGAAATCCGTAGCGATTCTTATGATCTCGCGAAGGATTATAAAGTTAACATGAAACGTGTTCATGATAAGCAAATCTTGCGCAAAGAGTTTGTGGTAGGTCAAAAGGTCTTACTTTACAACTCCCGTCTACATATTTTTCCCGGGAAATTAAAAACCCGTTGGTCTGCCCCTTTTCTGGTTATTGAAGTCACCCCTTACGGGGCAATCACCTTGGTAAATCCCAATGACAACAATACCTTTCAAGTCAATGGCCAACGGTTAAAACATTTTCATGAGCTATTGTCCCCTGAAGTGGAGGAAGTCCTTTTACAGGACCCTGTCTATGAGGACTGACCTTTGTTGCTTGGTGTACTTCCTTTCACTTCCATATATTGGTAGTGCGCCATTCAGGTAACTAGGCCCTTCCTATGGAGTGTGTGGCTGTAAGTACCAGATCCTAAGTCCACGTTTAACATAATTCATGTATTCCACTCTTGCATGTTTTCTCGGTTTTTGAGTCATGTTCCTCTATGGTATGAATTATGCATTTTTTGCTTTATTGTTTTTCCTTATATTAATCCGTATTAATAAAAAGTAAAAAAAAATATTAAAACCATAAATAGTAATCTAGGAAGTCTTGGGAATCTGACTTTAAAAGACCCAAGTTTAAAACAAATTTTCTAAACTTTGTTGTCTAAAATTTGTTTGGGGGTGCGGTGTCGGTCTTTCCATTTTTGTTACTTAGGCCATTTAATCGTATTTTGATTCAGGTGGACATTATTATCTATGAATTTAGATTTCATTCGTTCGCATAACTTACATCACGCACATAGTTCGAGGCGTTTTCCATCTTTTTATATGTCACCCACGGTTAGATTAGCGCGTTTTATAGATCATTGGATTGGAAATTCTCCCTGATCGTTTTCATATCTCATTCACAAAAATCGGACCGGTAATGAAGCGGCAATTTTAGTTTGAAGTAGCGCGAAAAAATCTGAAATCAAATTGGGTTTGGGCCCAAATACCGCATGTGCGTCTCTTTCCTCAAAACAAAACAGGTCGCGATTCTCTCTTCTCACTTTCACCATCAAAGTTTTTAAACCCTAAAAAAAAAAAAAACCTAAATACCACCATTCCAAAAGTTTTAACCCACTCCAAAACTCCTCCACAATATCCCCACCACCATTTCCAACCTTTTGCACCACCAAAACATAAAAAAATCCAAACAATTTTGAACCACCACCGCGCCACCTCCCATTTTTCTTAGTGAGTTTGGATTCATACTCGTTCCCTACATTGTCTTCATTCCACAAATCGTTTCCAAACTTTAATGGCTAAAAAATGACGAATTTTGCTGGAACAAGCTTTTATTGCCGACCAGTTCGCGTCGTTTTACAGTGACGAGATGATTCACTGGAAGTGGAAAGGGTTGTGCTATTCGACGAACGATTTTTATCACGAAGATTTAGTCCAACAATTCTATAAAACGAGGGAGTTGGATGGGAATAAGATTTTTGTGAAGGTGAATAAATTAAGGAGAGAAGTGGATAGAAATTTGTTGGCTTGTATTTTTAGTATGGAGGAAGGACGCACTCTAGTAGCCTGATAAGAGCCCAAAACTGTAGTTTTAACCCTGTAACAGTCATACTTTTAGACCAATTATGTGAGTAATAATTAAGAGTTAACACTGATTACGTGTTTTTATGCATTCCAGGCTTCAAAGTCCATTATGTGCAGAAATGTGCCACTTTAGCGAGATAAAGGAGCAAAGGTCGGTTACTAAGGAGTTCCATGATTAAAGGCCAAGATTCAAGAAGACAAAGCCTTTCTAAAGCCCAGTCAAAAGCTGAAAAGTAGACGCGGGCAGAAACAACACAAAAGTTAGCAGAACTTCCGAAGGCCGTATCTTTGGACTCAGACCTCGGAATGGGGCCTACCTTATGTCAAAACGACCGGATCGGAAAGCACTTTCCAATGGTCTAAGCCTTGACCGAATCAGAGGAGTAGAAATGAATGAAAAGTCTGTTGAAGCCAACTGCAGCTGAAGAGGCCTTGTTGGACTTAAATAATTGGGTTTTGGGCCTGATTCTCTGGTCCAAAACATGGATCCAAGCCCATGCACGATTTTTGGATCTGAAAACATATAAAAACAAAAGCTTAGCTCTTTGTTGATGGTAGCTAGTTAGACCTAAAACTATAGATAATTATAGATCTAGTTTTCATGTAATAAAATTAAGTTTAGTTTAAATTCAATTCTTGTTTTAGATTAAACTCTTAGAATCATTATTCTTAATTAGTTTGATTAAATAAATAGCTAGTTTGTCAATTTCGATTCTTGTCATTTACAATTGTATAGATCTAATTTCCCTTATTACGTAGATAGCTAGACTTAGATTAGTTAGATTATTAATTTAGTATTTGAATCATTGTTTTATTATTCATTAGATTAATAAAATAGTGTTCTCCATAAGTTAGTTTCATTTCCATTAATTGTTTAGTTTCAATTCGTAGATTCAATTAATTGTCATTATTAGTTTAATTCAATTATTGCATTAGTAGTTTTGAATTGAGTTTAAACAAGCAAAGTTTCAATCTTTATATCATGTCTTGTTTGAATTCCTTTGGGAATGATAGCGTGATGATTCTCGGCTAAACCCCCATTTTGAGAAGCCTTGATGAAAGCTTGATTCCGATTATCGTAGAGTCGTCGTAATTTCCTTTCCAATCTAGAAATGATTAGTTCACCATGAGAATGGGTGTAATCGTTCACATGCTAGTTATGAATTGGTAGAAATGCCATGTGTAATTAGGGATTAGGAGTAACCAGATTGTTCTGCGAAGCAGTTCAATTCGGATTACGACGATTCATCGTTAGTAGGATTAAGTCAAGTTAAGGTGGAATCAACCCCCCCTCTAACTCCTTATCATAGAATCGACGTAGCATTCCCATAGTTGTTATAATAGTCGACTAGTTGCATCTTGTGGGTAGTTGCATCGTAGTCTAGTTGTCTTTTCGTAAATCTCTCATTAGACTTAGAGTAGAATACTTATACGTAGAGAACACAGCATGCGGAAGAACTAGGAGTGGAACGAATCATCTACTCCACTATATCTCATAGGATTGAGAGTAGAATCTTTGATAAAATATAGGCACATAAAGTAGTTTAGTTTACTTACGTTTTGAGTTTCATCGTTGATTTCGTAGGTAAACTATCAATTTTATATTTTATCAAATGGCGCCGCTGCCATCTTAGTTTCACTTTCGCATTGTTTTCGTAGTATAAGTACTTTTCTTAAAGTCCCATTAAACCCACCCACCCTTGTTTGATTCATACTGTGGTTGTCCGTTTCAGCATTGAAAAGTTCCGCAAAAAAATACACGGAATGACGGGCTTCAAAGCGCGCACCTACGCCCATCATACTGGAACCTTGGAGCGACCGCCCCATCTCGAGCGCGACCTGCCCTAAAACACTGTAACTTGGAGTTACACGGAGCGCGACCGCGCTTTTAAGCGAAGCCCACGCCTCGAAATGACTTTTGCCGAATTTCCACAGGTTTGATTCGAACTTCGATTTTTCAAGTTTTTCAGTGTTCTAACTTGTTATATACACTGAACACGCGTAAACAAGACGCTATTCATAAGCGAAGCAAGGACGAAATCAGGTATTCCTTTTTCTTCGCACACCGCGCAGATCTCCCCGTTAGAGGTTTATACTAGTATATCGTAATTGTTTGGAGTGTTGATGTGTTTAGCTAAATTTGGTCTTAGCCTTGTATGAGATTAAGGTCCGGGTCGAACAAAACACCAAACGTAATTACACAACAACGTCAACAAACAATTCTATCTAGTATACCACCCACTACACCTCTAGCTACTATTTCACACACACCACACCACCGACACAATGCCCGACGAAGGAGAGACTCTCTCTCGGACTTTTATAAAGCCTTGGCGATAGCCCTAAATCTTGCATCGTTCTCTAGCAGACCGTGGCGGATTTCGAATCCCCAAATATTTTTAATTTGTTACCCGTTTTTCACGGTTTAGACCATGAAAACCTTTATCGCATACGCGTAGGATTGAACAAGTCCTAACAACATTCCACCATCCTACGGTTGGTGCGGAACAAATTAAACTCGGGGTATTCCCTTTCACCTTAGCCGATAAAGGCGCGTCTTGGTTAAGCGCCCAACGCCTAATTATGTGGACTCGTAGGCTAAACTTGTTCAAATTTGTTTATGGAACATTTTACCCACCCCTAAAAGACGGATGAGATGCTTTCCAAGATTCATTTCTTTTCGACAAAATCCTCATGAATCATTTTCAGAGGCTTGGAATCGTTTCATCGATCTCCTTATAGAGTGTCCACATCATAACTTAGCTTAAAGACACGTTAGTTCATGCCTTTTTTCAAAGGACTTCTACACCACCATAAAGAAGTCCTTGACATAATGAATGGGGGTAGTTTCTTAAGCAAAGGAGCCTCGGAGGCTTATAAATTTTTAGAGGATCAACCTAAGCTTAAATAAATGGGGGGTAGTGGACGATATCCACCGCTCCGCTAGTTCATCAAATACAGTTAAGGTCACGGTATGTTTGAAATTAAACACGATCCCGAGCTTAAAACTCTAATCGAATCACTCACTAAAAAGGTAGAGGTCATTTCGTTAAACAAAAGCCTATCCCCGTCATGAATGTAAATTCAAATCCATGTAGTTTTGTTAGAGCCCCGAAAGCATCCCGACTTCCATCGTCCCTATAGCCTATGAATAGGCTTGTTCCATTAATAGTGAACCTAACGCCTTGGAGACAAAATCCCAACTTCGGTTGGAGAAATAACCAACACGCCACACCTCCGTGGTACAATAATCAATATGTTAGGCCAACGCCACGCTTTTAACCAAGTTCCACCACGACAAGGGCGAGTGGTCGGGGTAATTTTAATAATTATAACAACCACGTGCAACCTCGACAAGGTCAAGCACAAGGCCAAGGTAGTTATAATAATTATAATGCTAATAGAGGTATCGTTCCTGTAAATAATAATTATCAAAATCCACCCATAAATAATTCACGCGAAATAGTTCAAATACACACCCCAGTGACTGACTACTACACCAACACAATCGGATCGTCTTGACACCTTCATACAAGTGAGCCAAAAACTTTTCCAAACCATGGCTCAATCTAACTAACAGCTTCTACAATCTGTTAATAATTTAACCCAACAGTTGGCCCAAGATAAAGCCCAACCCAAAGGTGTGTTGCCAGGTCACGCAATACCGAATCCTAAAATAACAAACACAGCCTTTGAGGTAATCGATAATACTAGTAATGAATATGAAAATGTAGGTGAGCTAAATGCCATCACCACTCTCCGTTCTGGCAGAGTGGTTGATAACAAAGTAACTATGCCTATAGTTAGCCCACCAGTAGCCCCTACACCTGCTATTTTACTAGATACCGAAATAGAAACTGAAGAGCCTACCACTGTAGAGGTACCAGTTACAACATAACCTAAGAAACAAAAAGCCATGGTTAAACATCCAGGTGATACCATTGCTAAATATAGACAGAAACCACTATTTCCACAAAAATTAGCCATGTTAACTAGGGATACAAATTATGAGGAGATTAGGGACGTTTTCAAGAATCTAACTATAAACCTTCCCTTCCTCAAAGCTATTAAAAAGCTACCACACCATGCTAAGTTTCTTAAGGAGTTGTGTACTACTAGGCGTAAGATAAATATACCAAAAGACGTCTTTTTAACAGAACAATTCCCAACTCTATCTGAACATAATGGAATTGTTAAGTACAAGGACCCTGGTCGTCCTACTGTACAATGCACTTTAGGAGATTCTTATACGACGACCGCATTATTAGACCTGGGGGCTAGTGTTAACTTACTCCCATTTTATTTGTATAGACAAATAGGTCTAGACGAGATGCAACCCACTAAAATGACGTTGCAATTAGCTGATCGGTCTATTAAGTATCCTAAGGGTGTGGTCGAAAATGTGTTGGTAAAAGTTCAGGATTTCTACTATCCGGCTGATTTTGTAATCCTCGATACTGAAGTCGCTAACGACTCTGTCCCGATCATCTTAGGGCATCCTTTCCTGGCAACTGCCCATGCGCTCATTAATTGTCGCGATGGTTCGATGTCCATGTCTTTTGGCCATCTTACTGTTGAAGTAATTGTTTTTAAAACAAAGACACATTTACCCGATTCGTCTATGGATGGAGAGGTTAGCATGATCGAGAGATTTGCTCGAGATTATTTCAACAACACGTTCCCTGATAATCATATGCCCAAATTTCTTTCCTTTGGAAGTTCAGACTCCAACATTTTCATCCCTACACTAGTCGATACACATATTACGGATGAGGATGAGATAGATGACTTTCTCAAAGATATAGAGGACTATCATAGTAACATGGATATAACCAATCTAGATGAGGAATTCGATGAGTTTCTTAGAGCAGGTGATGATTCACCCTATCAAGAACTACTTTGCACAACATCCACCTCGACTCCCCTCCTTCCACCCTTTCAAAGGAATCTCGAGTTTGCACTCGATCCTTTTGTTTCTTCTGTGATTCATAATTTTTTAAATCCACCTAGTAAACAAATACTTCAGAAGAACCAAGCATTTGACACCTTCATTTTCAGACTTGAAACAGTCCCTACCTACACCATGAATGAGTTTTGTGCTAAACCCACATCCTCATTGTTTACATGCTTTCCTTCTACAACTTATCCATATCCACCATATTCTCCACAACCATTCACTTTTCCACACTTATTCACTAGAACACCCTCTCATTCAAAAATGAAAAAGAAGGTGCATGCTAGGTTACGTTATAGGGTTATCCGACTTTGCTTTCATTTCACTAGGTTGCGTCATAGGAAATCTTGGTGCTTGATTGTGTTTGGATATGTTTTCTGTGATATTTATTTATGGAATGATCCACAACTATTTCAGTTATTGATATATGATAAACTGCATGTTAATACATATGTTAGATAAAGTCTCGAGTATCTGACTATAAATGACTCAATTTGTTGTGTTTGGTGCATTCCTTTCATTTCCAGATATTGGTGAGTGCACCATTAAGGTAACCGGGCCCTCCCTATGGAGTGTGTGGCTGTAAGTACCGGATCCTAAGTCCACGTTTAACATAATTCACGTTTTCCACTCTTGCATGTTTTCTCAGATTTTTGAGTCATGTTTCTCTATGGGGTGAATTATGTCTTTCTTGCTTATTGTTTTTCATTATAAAAGTATATATATATATATATATATACATATATAGTAATCTAGGAAGTCTCGGGAATCTGACTTTAAAAGACCCACTTAAAAAAAAACAAATTTTCTAAACTTTGTTGTAAAAAATTTGTTTGGGGGTGGGGTGTTCGTGTTTCCGTCCTATAATGTTTAGGTCCCATTAGAGTTGCTTAGGCCGTTTAATTGTATTTCGATTCGGATTGACATAATCTATGAATTTAGAGTTCATTCGTTCGCATAATGTATGTCATGCACGCACTTCGAGGCGTTTTCCACTATCTTATATGTCATACATAGTCAGAATAGAGTGTTTTATGGATCATTGGATTGGAAATTCTCTCCTGATCATTTCCATATCTCATTCGCAAAAATCGGACCGGTAACGAAGCATCAATATTAGTTTGAAGTGGAGCAAAAAATCGAAAAATTAGAAAATTTCGAATTGGGCTTGGGCCCAACTTCGACGATACGCGGCAGCTTACCAGCCTTTGCTCCCACACCAACAGTCGTCCTTCATCTTCTCAAACCGCCATTATCAAACAAAAACCAAAACTTCAAAACCTAAATCCAAAAATAAAAAAAGAAACCTAATTAAACCCACGCCCAGATTCAAATCAAGTTCAAATCTTCTCTAAAACCAAACCATCACCAAATACACCAACTTACATCACTAAAAACCCACGAAAATTAAAAGATTTAAGCTGTCGCGCCACCACCGCACCACCACCACTGGTTGTTTCATTCGGTTGACTTAAATTCCAACCCCCACTACATTCCAAACACTCCAATGGCTCAACAACGTCGAATTTTGCCGGAGCAAGCATTTACTGGCGACCACTTTGCGCCATTTTACGATGACGAAATGATCAGTAGAGACTGGAATAGCTTGTGGAACTCGACCGAAGCCTTTTACCACGAAGACTTAGTCCGACGATTTTACAACACGAGGGAGGTGGAGGGGCGTAGAATTTTTGTTATGGTATTAAAAAGGAGGAAGGAAGTAACTCTTGGGTTGTTATGCGAGATTCTAGGCATTCCACCTAGAATCCATCCGATGTCACGTTACAGAGTCCCAATATAATGGGGTAGAGCCGTTGATGCACGCGGATGGCATTACCGGTGGAACTACAATGCGAACTTCGCATTGTGTTCGCCAGCATCCTCGGGACCAACCACCGGCAGAGTAGCTCGATGGATTGGTCGGAATGTCCCGGGAAGGAGAAGGTCGATGACATCGGTTTGAACCGCCTCCACATTTTATGGATACTCCAGAGAGCGTATACGAAGTTCTCAGATCTTGGAGTTTTTGCTTAGCATGATTAGGGGAGTAGGGAAGTCTGTTGCACCTCTCCCTGTGTTGATAACCAAGATCATGCTGAAGTTGAGAGTAGCTCCGGCATCTGATAGGTCTTACATCACCCTACACCGAAATCCTCGCATCTATAAGGATTGTGTCCAACGAGTTTGGAGGTTGCCTGAGGATAGGGTAGAGGACGATGAGGATGGTGGAAATGAGAATGCCGAGGAGGATGGGGGAAATGAGAATGCCTTGGAGGATGAGGAGGACTTGACTTGTTTTGATGCGGATGCCTTGGAGAGGTGTTGGTCAGATGCAGAACGCATGACTGTGATTCATCGTGGCATGCGTTCACTCAACACTATCTGCGAAGACCTCCGGACTCGACAGGCAACTATCCACCATAACTTCGAGATCCATACCCAGAGGGAGGATGAGCGGTGGGAACAGATGAGGGCCGAGCTAGAAGCTCAGCGCCAGTTTCGGGCTGACATGCTTGCACGATTCCCACCTCACGGGGATTCTCCTTCTGAGGACACACCATCGAGGCACGAGCGTCATGGTCGAAAGACGAATGGTGCTGGCCCATCGGGAGCTCAGGAGCCATCTCCTGAGTGTGTGCCCTCCGCTACCAGTACTAAAGTAGTTAGGGATAGTATCGTTTGATTTTTTTATTTTATTATTTGTAGTTTCATTATTGTTATTTATTTTAATGTAAGTTTAATTTCATAATTTGAATTTTGTAGTGAAATGTACTTCGAATGAAAATTTTAATATAATGTGGTTATTTTCATTGTGCGTGGTTGTTTCATATTGATCCCACCTTCCCAAATTGTTTGGGGGTGGTGTTATCTATTCCAGCATGATTTTTATATGACCCTCGTTTTAGAATTTATTGCGGAGTCAAGGTGAAAATATAGCCGATTAGGCATATCTATGAATAAATATCATGGTAGAATGAAATCTCGATAAAATAGGTAGATTCTATCCTAAATTCAACCTAAAAGATACTAGGTTTGTTTTATAATCAAGAATATGAGTTGTTTCCGTTTTCGGGGTTGGAAATTTTAGTATTTCCGGAAACTGCCGTTAAAACTTTTTGGCAACTTCCCGATCTGTTTTAGCAACTTAAAACCTATATAAACTTCATTCATTCTACACTCACAACCCACACTACACCTAACTTCCATCACTCACCTTTCAATCCCACATTTCCCACGTTTCGCCTCATTTTTCTTCTTCAAGACCTCGGAGGCCACCAAGGCCTCTGCAGGAGGAGACTTTTTCGCCCTAGCCTTTTGTCGAATTTTGTCAGAGCAGAGCACACTTCAAGGTGAGCGACTCGTGCTCAAACACTGGAATTCCAAAATCTTCAGAGCGCACTCGCGCCCAAGTAGAGCGCACTCGTGCCCTGACTTCCGTGGACCAGAAAAATTCCAGTTTTCTGCGGGTTGTTCCTGGATCATTCGCAGCTATTCCAGAGCGTAATTTTTAGATGACATCTCCTACATTGATTTCAGAACAGTCTTTCAAAGATTTGTTCCAAAGCACTACTTATGGTGCTTGGTTTTGCGAGGCGATCACATACGTTGGCTGGGAACCGCTTATGGTAAGACCTGATGCACTTTATTCTCCAACACTAGCATCTTATTTTTACGATAACTGCATTTTCTTTGAGAGACTAGATGGAGAGCAAGTGTTCTCCATCAACATTGATAACGAACCAATGGAAATTACCAGGTTCTTGCTAGCATTTGTTCTTGGACTTGCTATGCCCACTGAAATACAAGACCCATGGTGTTATTGGATAGATAATATGTATGTCTACACTTAGAAGTTTTTGCATGAGTCCTATGGGGCAGGCATTTTCCGTATCGAGGACCAAGGGGAATATAACGTCGCCTTTGGTAGCCTGTCCATGAACATAGGAACTGTTATGTTTTGGATCATGCTAAACATTTTAGGGGAATGGCATTTTTCTTCTATGAATGATGCCACTTGCAGCGTCTTCCTTGCTTTAGCCACAGGATGTATGTGTCATGACCTTCCCCGAACCTTGATGTCTAGTTTAGCTCGATCCCATAGCATGAGGCATAAGTACCTTCTTATGCCTGTTCTAATTTCCCGTATTATGCTATGTTTCTTTCCTATTTTTGTACACGTTTCACGGATTGGATTACGGCCATTAATCGCACGACCCACCAATAGTATTATTCGATCTTTCCGCGGCAACGACTTGGCAAGGGTGGAGGATACAACCTCATCATGTTGCACCCTACACCCTCGGACCAAGTGGGCTTTTAATAGGTTAGCAATAATAGATGATAATTCAAGGGAAGCTCGGCAAATTATCATGGCATGGCATGATGCGAAGGAACCTCACTTCTTTATAGAAGAAGAGGATGAGGAAGATGATGAGTAAAGCGGGAGATAAGGTAAGTTTTAATTCTAGTTAATGTCTGCTTATGTCCCAAGCAATTTCATTCTTGTTAACCCCATAATGGGTAGAACTCGTATAGAGTTGCGTCAGTTTTTATTTCCTATATTAGTACGTTCTAACTTTGTTTTGTAGATGTTCCTGAATTTCACGCGTTTCAATGGTATTTTTCCTACCCTCTTTATTTAAAATACTTTGAGGACAAAGCATGCTTCTTGTTTGGGGGGGGGGGGCATAGAAACACGTGTAATTAAAGCATCTGTTAGGATATAAATATGTATAATATGCAATTGTTTTCTAGTCAAAAATTCAAAAATTCAAAAATATAAATAAATAAGTTCATGCTATACACTTAGGAATATTGGTATTGTTTTCCTTCTCTATGCTCTTAATAATCTAGAAGTCTCACGTAGATTTTGCATTAAAATAATTTTTAGAAAGTTAGGTTAATATGTAGGTAATAATCTTTGTATCTATCTATAAATATATTACATGAGTATCGATGATTGTTAGTGAAGTTTTTCAAATCTAGGCTAGAGTACTTATTCTACAAATCCTGTGGAGAATATAGCCTAAAGCCTTATATGAAATAAACATTTGAGAAATGACACTAGGGAGAAGTAAAATCCGGATAGAGATATCACACGTCCACTTGCTTGATCACTAAACCATATCTTAAGCGAGAATTTAGGCCCTCTTTGGATCGATATAGCCAAAAATTCAAACCTATGAATTATTTTCCGCTTAGTAAGCCCCTCGAGCCTTTCTTTAGCCTTCCATAAACCACAAATCCTTTACCCCTGTTACAAAACAAAACAAAAAAAAAAAATTCAACCTACCCAATTTAGATAAGTCTGAGAATAGAATGAGGAAGAAAGAAGAAGAGAAAAACCTGTGTAAACAAAAGTTAGTTAATTGCTTCCGAAAATAAAGAAAAGAAGTTTCCATCCAAAGAAAAGAAAAATAAAAATAGAAATAAAATAAAAACTCAAAAAAAAAAATAGAATAAAAAGAGTCAAAAGCAAAAGAAAAAGAAAAAAATATGGCTAAGGATGGAAACAAAGTGTAGAAGCAAAAGTAAATAACAAGATTTTCTTTAGTTACATAGTATGAAGACTCTATTATCTCAGACTTGTCCTTTTTGAATATCCATTTCCTTCCTTCTTAAACCATCTCCTAATCCCCGCAACACCTAATAAAGACCTCTAGCTCAATTAGGAATAGGTTAGTGTGATAGTAAGTGGCAGATGTGTTTGATCGACTCAGGCTTCCTTGTTGTCATTGAGATTGTAAGGTAAAGTGTGCCCACCGCATTAATCGGAGTAGCTTAAACTTGAGTGGAAAAATCAGAGTGTTGTATCTTGACTATTATTGTGAGAACCTACTTAAGGACGCTTATTCGAAGTTTGAAACTAACCCGCTAGGCATTTCATAGTATTACTCATCGATATATGTTTATTGTAGATGATTGATTACTATGCATATATTAGCTTAGGTTTTCACTTGATTACTCTATATGCATTGCTAGTGAGAGGTATAGTTAATTTAGAGCATGAATAAGGAAACAATAGTTTTATTTCTTAGTCGTTGTAGTATAGATGAAGTTTTTGTGAGTACCTTCATCGGAAAACTCTCACGAGGCTATAACTTCGTCCACTAGGGAATTCCTAGTGGTTTAAGGCCTTGTTGCATATGGTCAATGCAATCGTGATTCAAATAAACGAGTAGATAAAACTCTATTTTTGGTCACTTATTCTAATTTCTCATCTTTGCTTGAGGACAAGCAAAATGCTGTTTGGGGGTGGTTTGATAAGAGCCCAAAACTGTAGTTTTAACCCTGTAACAGTCATACTTTTAGACCAATTATGTGAGTAATAATTAAGAGTTAACACTGATTACGTGTTTTTATGCATTTCAGGCTTCAAAGTCCATTATGTGCAGAAATGTGCCACTTTAGCGAGATAAAGGAGCAAAGGTCAGTTACTAAGGAGTTCCGTGATTAAAGGCCAAGATTCAAGAAGACAAAGCCTTTCTAAAGCCCGGTCAAAAGCTGAAAAGTCGACGCGGGCAGAAATAGAACACAAGTCAGCAGAACTTCCAAAGGCCGTATCTTTGGACTCAGACCTCACAATGGGGCCTACCTTATGTCAAAATGACCGGCTCGGAAGGAGCTTTCCAATGGTTTAAGCCTTGACCCAATCAGAGGAGTAAAAGTGGACGAAAAGTCTGTTGAAACCAACTGCAGCTGAAGAGGCCTTGTTGGACTGAAAGAATTGGGTTTTGGGCCTGATTCTCTGGCCCAAAACATGGATCCAAGCCCATGCACGATTTTTGAATCTGAAAACATATAAAAACAAAAGCTTAGCTCTTTGTTGATGGTAGCTAGTTAGACCTAAAACTATAGATAATTATAGATCTAGTTTTCATGTAATAAAATTAAGTTTAGTTTAAATTCAATTCTTGTTTTAGATTAAACTCTTAGAATCATTATTCTTAATTAGTTTGATTAAATAAATAGCTAGTTTGTCAATTTCGATTCTTGTCATTTACAATTGTGTAGATCTAATTTCCCTTATTACGTAGATAGCTAGACTTAGATTAGTTTGATTATTAATTTAGTATTTGAATCATTATTTTATTATTCATTAGATTAATAAAATAGTGTTCTCCATAAGTTAGTTTCATTTCCATTAATTGTTTAGTTTCAATTCGTAGATTCAATTAATTGTCATTATTAGTTTAATTCAATTATTGCATTAGTAGTTTTGAATTGAGTTTAACCAAACAAAGTTTCAATCTTTATATCATGTCTTGTTTGAATTCCTTTGGGAATGATAGCGTGATGATTCTCGGCTAAACCCCCATTTTGAGAAGCCTTGATGAAAGCTTGATTCTGATTATCATAGAGTCGTCGTAATTTCTTTTCCAC
The DNA here is from genome assembly GCF_015680905.1 of Coptis chinensis. Taxonomy (NCBI): domain Eukaryota; kingdom Viridiplantae; phylum Streptophyta; class Magnoliopsida; order Ranunculales; family Ranunculaceae; genus Coptis; species Coptis chinensis. The sequence continues at coordinate 68,306,845 of NC_141457.1, read as the reverse complement.
TCTAGAAATGATTAGTTCACCATGAGAATGGGTGTAATCGTTCACATGCTAGTTATGAATTGGTAGAAATGCCATGTGTAATTAGGGATTAGGAGTAACAGCATTCTGCTGGGCGATTCAATTCGGATTACTGACGATTCATCGTTAGTAGGATTAAGTCGAAGTTAAGGTGGAATCAACCCCCCTTCTAACTCCTTATCATAGAATCGACGTAGCATTCCCATAGTTGTTATAATAGTCGACTAGTTGCATCTTGTGGGTAGTTGCATCGTAGTCTAGTTGCCTTTTCGTAAATCTCTCATTAGACTTAGAGTAGAATACTTATACGTAGAGAACACAGCATGCGAAAGGACTAGGAGTGGAACGAATCATCTACTCCACTATATCTCATAGGATTGAGAGTAGAATCTTTGATAAAATATAGGCACATAAAGTAGTTTAGTTTACTTACGTTTTAAGTTTCATCGTTGATTTCGTAGGTAAACTATCAATTTTAGGTTTTATCATAGCCACATTGCAGGAATCCCAAATTAGTAGGATCGAGCCTTTGATGAATGAGACGGTTTTGGAGGGAAACTACAATACAAGTTCGCATTGTGTTCGCCAGTCGTCTCTACGAACCAACCAGCTGGTTGTAGCTCAGTGGATTTGTAGGAATGTCATTGGAAAATAGAAAGTTAGTGACATCAGTCTAAATTGTCTTCATGTTCTATGGATACTCCAGGAGAGGAAGTATGAGTTCTGTATCCTCGAGTTTTTGATAAATATGATTAGAGGAGTTGGGAAGAGTATTGCACCTTTCCCTGTTTTGATAACAAAGATCATGATGACTTTGAGAGCTACTCCGAAATCTGATCAGATTTGGCTGAAGAGGCACTCAAATCCTACTATTTATACAGAGTGTATCCAGAAGACGTGGAGGTTGCTTGGAGAGAGGGTAGTGGAAAAGGTTGAGTTGGATGATGAGGAGGACATGGCATGTTTTGATGCTAATGCCTTGGAGAGGTGTACTTCTGATGCAGAACGCATGTCAGTGCTTCATCGTGGGCGTTCTTTTCATACTATTTGTGAAGATCTCCGGACTCGGCAAACTACCATACATCATAACTATGAGACTTATGCCCAGCGCGAGGATGAGCGTTAGGAAGAGATGGAGGCAGAAATGGAAGCACAACGCAAGTTCTGAGAATAAGTGCTTGAACGCTTTCCACCCCAGGGGGGTTCTTCTTCTGAGGAGGCGTCTGTGAGGCACGAGCCGCCGTCGCCGGCGACGATGGCGAATCTTTCAGCCATCGAGAACTCAGGACCCATATTCATCTCATGCTCCATCTTCAACCAGTAGTGAGTGGTTTAGGGAATTTATTGATTGATGTTGTTTTTATTGTTTTTACTAGTTCGGATGTTAAGTTGTTGAATTCAGTAGTTAAATTTGAATTCAGTAGTTAAATTTGAATTCAGTAGTTAATTGTATTTGAATTTTGATTTTAATTTAATTTGGTTCGTTTCAAATTATGCGTTGATTTTACTGCTAATCCCACCTTCCCGAATTGTTTGGGGGTGGTATTATTTCTTTTAGCATGGTTTTTATATGATCCACAATTTTAGAAGTAATTTTGTGATGATTGTTGGGAATGTTGCCGATATTGGCATGCCTATGATTAGATATTGTGGTAGGATAAAATTTCAATGAGTTAGGAAGTTACTATCCTAAATACAACCAAAAAGATATTAGGTTGGTTTTAGAATAATGAATCTGGGTTGTTTCCGTTTTAGGTTTTGGAAATATTTTGTTTACGACAATTGCTTTAAAATTTTTGGCAACTTGTTAATTCTACACTCAAAACCCACACATCTCACTTTCATCTCACCTTTCACTCCTAATTTTTTATTCTCTTTTATTCTTCACTTCAGCACTCAAGCTATACGGAGCGTGACTTGCACCTCAGTCCACCTGCGCTTGAACCGCCTGTGATTCGATCAAAGCCTGAGAGCACCCCGCTCCCTCACAAGACCAAATTCAAGCGCACCATGCGCCCAAAACACTGTAACTTGCCAAAGGCACAAGCGCACCCTACGCCCATCAAAGGCTAAAAGTGAGTGCGCCCTGCGCCTAAGTACCTAGAACTCAATCATAGCCCGAAGCACCACGCGGCCCTACCAAGGCCAATTCAGAGACTGCTACCGACTCCGTGAGACACTAAAAAATTCGATTTTTGTGGGAATAAAAATAATATTAATTTCTACAAATAATATTAATTTCTATTGTAACCATGATGGAGAATAAAAATTTTCCCTTGCAATTAATGACACGACAATGGAATTCAGTAAGTCTTTGGTAGCATTAGTTTCGGGATTGCCCTTGCCTGATCCTATACACACGTGGGGATATATGACCGATAATGCATACCTCTATGACTATACATATTTCCATAAGTATTATGGGGGAGGGGTGTTTCGTGTAATGGACCAGGGGCGATATAGCATAGCCCTTGGTAGCCTGTCCCTGAATGTAGTCACCACCATGTTATTCATCCTGATGAATATTTTAGGGGAGTGGCAGTTTACTTCTGCAAATAGTATTGTTGGTGACGTTTTCCTTTCTTTAGCTGAGGGACGTCGCCGATATGATATTCCCAGAGTTATAGTGGCAGTTTTAAGAGAGCCCATAGCATGCGGCATAGGTATCTTCTTATGCCTGTTTTGGTTTGCCACATCATGCGCAGTTGTTTTCCTGAATTCTGTACCCACTTCACGAATTGGAAAAAGGTTGAAGTCATGAGACCTACCAATTGCGTGGTTCGTTCATTTTGTATTATGACTTGGCCGGGATGGCAGGTGCAACCTCATTTGGTTTCTCCTTACACCCCATCAGACAGAGTAACACTCGACAGGTTAGCACGGGTGGACGACACACGGCGAAGGGCTTAACAAGTTATTATAGCGTGGCAGGACGCAAAAGAGCCTTGGTCCTATGATGAGAATGAGGATAACGTTTAAACTGGGGAGATAAGGTAAGTTTTTAGTTTCAGTTAGTGTCTGCTTATGTCCCAGGCAATTTAATTCTTGTTAACCTCATAACGGGAGGAACTCCTATAGAGTTGCGTCTGTTTTTCTTTTTCTATATTAGTATGTTTTAATCTTGTTTTGCAGATGTTCTAGAATTTCACGCGTTTCCATGGTATTTTTCTACCCTTTTTATTTTAATACTTTGAGGACAAAGCATGCTTCTTGTTTGGGGGTGGCATAGAAACACGTGTAATTAAGGCATCTGTTAGGATATAGATATATACAATATGCACTTGTTTTCTAGTAAAAATTCAAAATTTTCAAAAATTCAAAAATATAAATAAAAAGTTTATGCTATACACTTAGGAATATTTGTATTGTTTTCTTTCTCTATGCTCTTAATAATCTAGAAGTCTCACGTAGCTTTTACATTAGAATAGTTTTTAGAAACTTAGGTTAATATGTAGATAATCAACTTTGCATCTTTCTATAAATATATTGCATGAGTATCTATGATTGTTTGACAGTAATTTTCTGAAATCTAGGCTAGAGTACTTATTCTACAAATCTTGTGAGAATATAGCCTAAAGCCTTATATGAGTGAAAAAATTGAGAAATGACACAAGGGAGAAGTAAAATCCGGATAGAGAAATCACACGACCACTTGCTTGATCACTATACCATATCTTAATCGAGAATTTAGGCTCTCTTTGGATCGATATAGCCAGAAATTCAACCCTATGAATTATTTTCCGCTAGTCGCCCCTCTAAGTCTTTCTTTAGCCTTTCATAAACTGCAAATCCTTTACCCTTTTACAAAAAAACAAAAAAAAAAAAAAAAAAATCAACCTACCCATTATAGAATGAGTCTGAAAATAGGATGAGTGAAGAAAAGAGAAAGGAAAAACCTGTGTAAACAAAAATTAGTTAGTTGCTTCAGAAAAGAAAAAGAAAAGAAGTTTTCATCCAAAGAAAAGAAAAGAAAAAAAAAATAGAAACAAAATAAAAACTCCAAAAATAGAATAAAAGAAGTCAAAAAGCCAAAATAAAAAGGCTAAGGATGGAAACAAAGTGTAGAAGCAAAAGAACAAGGGTTTCTCTAGTTATGTAATATGAAGACCCTATCAACTCAGACTTGTCCTTTTCGAATATCCATTTCCTTCCTTCTTAAACCATCTCCTAATCCCCGCAACATCTAAGTAAGACCTCTAGCTTAATTAGGAATAGGTTAGTGTGATAGTAAGTGGCAGATGTGTTTGATCGACTTCGGCTTCCTTGTGTGTCATTGAGATTGTAAGGTAAAGTGTGCCCATTGCACACTAGAGTAGCAAAATTTGAGCAGAAAAATTAGAGTGTTTTTTTCTTGATATTTATGTGAGAACCTACTTAAGGAAGCTATTCCAAAGTTTCAGAAACAGACCTGCTAGTGCATTTCATAGTATTACTCATTATATATATGTTTATTCATAGATGATTGATTATTATGCATATATTAGCTTAGGTTTTGACTTGATTATTCTGTATTCATTGCTAGTGAGATGTATAGATAATTGAGACATGAATAAAGAAATAATAGTTCTATTTCTTAGTCGTTGTAGTATAGATGAAGTTTGTGAGTACCTTCACTGGAAAACTCTCACGAGGCTATAACTTGTCCACTAGGGAATTCCTAGTTGTTTAAGGCCTTATTGCATATGGTCAATGCAATCGCACTCGGCGAAACGAGATTAGTTAGAACTCCATTTTTGGTCACTTATTCTAATTTCTCATATTTGCTTGAGGACAAGCAAAATGCTGTTTGGGGGTGGTTTGATAAGAGCCCAAAACTGTAGTTTTAACTCTTTAACAATAATACTTTTAGACCAATTATGCGAGTAATAAATAAGAGTTAATGCTGATTACGTGATTTTATGTATTTTAGGCATTGGAGTCAATTATGTGCAGAAATGTGTCACTTTTGCGAGATAAAGGAGCAAGGGTTGGTTGCTAAGAAGTTTTGTGATTAAAGGCCAAGATTCAAGGAGAAAAAACCTTTTTAAAGCCTGGTCAAAGCTGAAAAGTCAAAGTCAATGCGGGCAGAAACAGCGCACAAAAGTCAGTAGAACTTCCGAAGAACGTATCTTTGGACTCAGACCTCAGAATTGGGCCTACCTTATGTCAAAACGACCATCTTGGAAAGAGCTTTCCAATGGTCCAAACCTTGACCCAATCAGAGGAGCAGAAGTGGACAAAAAGTCTATTGAAGTAAAATCTAGCTAAAAAGTCCTCTGTGGACTGAAGAAATTGGGTTTTGGGCTCGATTTTTTGGCCCAAAACATGGCTCCAGGCCCATGCACGAAATTGGGGATCTCTTTCTCTTATTGAAAAGAAGAAAGGAGGCAGACTGATTAGCTAGACCTAAATTAGAAAATAGTTTAGTTTAGACTCCATTAATTAGTTTTATTACCTTGTTCTGAATTCAGTTTTCAATCAGTATTGTTATTATTCATTAGATCAATAAAGTTAGTTAGTTATTCATAAATCTAGTTTTATTTCATTAAATCATTTTAGCTTCAATTCATATATTTAGTTAATTATCATTACTAGTTTAAATTCAATCTTGCATGATTAGATTTCCATTTTAAATCAAATAAGTAAATTTATAATCTTTTTTATCATGTCTTGTTATGATTTATATATTAATGATATCATAATGATTCAATGCTAAAACCTCCATTAGAGGGGTTTGAAGAAGCCTGGATGAAGCTTGATTTTTGTTAGCATAAAATAGTTCGTGATATTCCATTCCATTTTAGAAAACAATTAGTTCACTATGAGAATGGGTTTGATTGTTTCACATGCTAGGTGTTAGTTAGTAGAAATTACCATAAACAATTAGGGATTAGGAAGACCAAATTGCTATGCGAAAGCATTTCAATTCGGATTACGATAATTCTTCATTAGTAAATTAAGTCGAGTTAAGGTGGAATCAAATCCCCCTAATTCCTCCTCATATCGTCAAATTAGTAATTCCGAAGTTTGAATTATCGTATCTTGTTTAGTACAATTTCCATCGTAGTATAATTTCCATCGTTACTCTTATAGATTTTGATAGACTGATAATCGTAGTTAACTTAGAATTATAAAGAATTAAGAGTGAAATGAATCTTCTATTCTAACTATATTGCAATAGCATCGAGAGTAGAAAACTTTGATAATAATATAAGCGTAAATTAGTTCTAGTTTTACTTACATTTGAGTTTAATCGCTTATTCGTAGGTAAAAATAGCGTTTTCCCCTTTTATCAATTATCTTGAGAAAATGAAAGATCAAAAGATAAAGAACTCAATTCGTTCTTCCAACTTCCCACAAGTTTCTCACTTTAAACCAATAAGCGTAGATTCCATTCCAATTCGAGTAGAAAAAGAAAGACTAGTGTGTAATATAACACTAAGAACACCAAAGTCCACAGAAACTGCAAAATCAAATATATGCATTTTGACTAATCCAACCATACAACAGGAAAATTCTTCTTAGCATGTTAATATGGGTTCTCTAACTCCCTCACTTCAATGGCGTAATGCACAAACACACACATTGAATTCGCATGTTAATTAATTTTTTTCATTGTTCAACAATAAGAACACACCACACTGATTTAAAACAAAACGAAAGTTCTACTATGAAAATCCAATCATTGTAAATTATAAAACTAAATAGTGAGGCTTGAGAAGAAAACTTACATGACAAAACTTTTGGGGAACTAAAGAAACTTCTTCTTCTTCTTGTTACTTCTTTGATTCTCTACAATCGGAGAAAGTTGAATGGTTGAAGTTTATTTAAGGCGGAAACCATGAGCTTTTAATTTTCTTATGTTCTTTTTATTTCCTAATATGCAAGAAGGGTAAAATTGAAATTTTTGGAAAGATTTGCTATGTGTAACTATCCTTGAGGTATAATTAAAATCTAGTTTTGGTATTACATAAAAAAATATTAAGAACTTGGGCTTTAAATTTGTAATTAGAATTTGAGGTGGACTTGAGGCAAAAAAATTTCTAAAATTGGGCTCTCAGCCCAATTACTTGTTATTTTCCATCCAATTCACGGTATGAAACTTTAACTATTTCGGATATGAAAATAAAAACAATCTGAATGAGAACAACCAACTTGTACTTAAATATTCAAAGAGTTGCATAAATACCCATGATGTGAGTAGAAATATGAGTGTAGTGTGCTAGAGAGACGTCACTCGTTCATGCGGTCGAAAGTTGCCCCATCTGTTTAGAAGATTTTGTCTCAGGAACCACTTTGGCTATTCTCAACTATGGGCATAGTTTTTATAGAGATTGTGTACATTTGGATGGCTAAAATTGAAGCACAAATGCCCCATATGTATCCAAGATACCATCATCAACTGTGAGCTGGTCCATCTCCTTTGAGTCCAAAGTCTAAAAGTTTCACATTATAAGTCTATGCTAGCAACAAAATGTTGATGGAAGAGAGACTAGAGTCTCACCTGTCAAGCGAAATGTTGGATCATTTGAGAACAAGGTATGTAGATGACTTGTTTGTTTCTCACTGTCATGGAGAAAGGTCAGTCCTTTGGCAATAGTAATTTGTTAAGATCACCAAGATGATAGTAAAATGTTATATATATAATTGAATCCAGACCACCAAGATAAGCATGAACATAAATAACTTGTTAAGAGCACAATTTCATCAACAATTTAGAACCTAAATAAGAATATATATATACAACATTTTTTATACAACACCCTTTTATAAGTTGTATTAAATGCTAATAATTTGTGGGTATGATCTTACCACTATAGAGATCATATCCACAAAATTTCATATCACTCTAAAATATCTAACCCTTTCAAAACTTAATTTGAAAATGTGATTTATTTTAACAGTTATCAACCCTATTTTAGCATCTTTAGAAATTTCCAAATTAGCCCATTTTTTTGCAAGCAAGATGTTCTTTATGGTAGGAAGATGACATTCTTAAAAAATCAAGTCGTAAGTAAATTTGTAGAGTTAGAGAGATGGAGGCCATTGTATAAACTGTTGTATAAAATATGTTGTATATAGATCATATATATATAGGAGGAATAGAACCACTCACATTAGAGCCACTCCCGAGCCACTCGATCCATTGACTGACAAATTGAATTAAGACCCGGTTTTTTGTGGATATGATCTTCTCACAATGGACAACATGCCCACAAAATTTCATCCTATTTGGATATGTCTAACCTTGCGAAAACTAGTGTTCAATTTTGAACGTTTATCTAACAATCCAAAATTTTCTGATTTTATAATAACCTTTGATTTGGTTAGACCTATTTGAATGAGCTAAAATTTGGTGAGCATATTATTCATGGTGGGGAGATCATATCTACAAAATATCAGTCCTTAATTCAACTGGTAGAATGAGATATGACCTTGTATGTTTTGGGAGTTATATATACAAATGACATACGAATATAAACATATGTTCCTGATAACACCAATCATGAAGAAAAAAAAAACACATGAACATATATATGTGCTCAATAACACCCAAACATGAAAAACAAAATACAAATAAACATTAACATGAGAACATGAGCGACATATATGTCTGATCCCAACTATGAAAAAAAGAAATATGCATGAATATATGGAGAACTTATACGACTACATTATTTGAACAAAAAAAACACACATTAAGACTTATATGCTCGATAACAGCCAAAGATATGTTCTAATGATGTTTAAAACCCAAACACGAACACATGAATATAAATAAAACTATGAAAATCTATTATGGATCTCAATGGAAATTTTAAGGCCAGCTTATGTAATTCTATATGCGATCGTAATTAAAGTTAGGTAAGTATGATTTTATGGTGGTGGGGAAATCTTTTATCACAATGGTTTAATGTTACTACATATTATTGAAGACATAACTGGAACAATTCTTGCATGTCTAGTGTTTTAAGAAATGCCTCTTCTCGAAGACCTTTATTGGTTTCAATAACAATAATATGATTAAAATTTACATAGAAAAATGATATATGATCATGTCAAACATGTCAATTCCTTACACATAAATAGAGGAATTCTCTTGCACCGGATGGAGCACGCGCGTTTGCTATTTTGAATGAGGCAACATTCAAGTTAACAAGATGACAATAGGTTTTAGATCACAGATCACGTGCATAGCTCATGCCAATTTATTGGCTCCTCTAATGGGTCGTATAATAACACATTTTTCACAGCCAATTAGAAACTTGCAAGTTTAGCAAAAGATGTTGATGTTTGATTACTACAAACTTCTTGTTACTCGTATTACTCTGGGGACAACCACTCAGTGGCTCTGGCTAGGTGAGGTTATTTATTTATTTATTTACTTACTTTTTCTTTTTGAATGTCCCTAATAAGACCTAAACATGAAAATAATTTATAAAAAATGAACATATGGAGAACCTATTAGACTGATGATTTGAAGAAGAACAAAAACACTCGTTTGAACTTTAGAGTATGTGCCTATATATAGAGCACCCATATATGATATGTGAGTGTTTAATATGCAAGTAACATGTAATGTAATTGAATCCACCAATATAATAAGATTACACCAAGAGAAACATGAGCGCAAATAATTAATTGGATATGAATACTAATTGTTCTTTAAGAAACATTAAAAGACGCAACACACACACACACACATATATGTGGATCCATATACAACACTTTATACAACACCCTTTTTTAAGTTGATCTAAGAGCTAATACTTTGTGGGTATGATCTTATCACTATATAGATCATAACCATAAAATTTTAGTTCATTTTGAAATTTCCATCCCTTTCAAAAGTAGATTTGAAAATGTGATTTTTTTTTAACGGTCAGGATTTGAAATTTTGCAACCCTATTTTGGCATATTTAGAAATTTCCAAACTAGCCCATTTTTTATAGGAATGTTCTCTATGGTTAGAAGGTGAGATTCACAAAAAATCAAGTCTTATATGACTTTGTAGAGTGAGATATAAACCATTCTATAAACTGTTGTATAAAAAGTGTTGTATATGGATCCCTCCCCACATATATATTTTGCATGTACTCTCTCTCTCTCTCTCTCAATGTTGTTTTTGTAACTCTGCCACTAAGATCAAACATCTACCTTTAATTTATTTTTTTTTTCATGCAAGTAGGATATTTTATTAATAATATACTATAAAGAATACAACTCTGACAATATGGAATTACAACAGACTCTAAGAACATAAATCCTAATCAAATCGGTAGTAAGTCCGGTGAGGACATTCTAATGACTTAATGAAAGGAGGTCTATTGGGACTCCAAAAGAAAACTCCATTACTTAAAGTCGATCCATGTTTTGTTGCCGCATCCGCTCAAAAGTTAGCTTCTCTGAGTGTATGTGAAATTTTCCAATCAATACGATTCGAGGCTCTATACCATCTTGCTCTTAGCCACCATGGAACTTCACCTCCTTTGAATGTAAGAACTACAGCCATTGAGTCACTCTCAATCCAGAGTTTGTGCCAGCCTTTTTCCATGGAAGTTTCAGCAGCCAAAACCACTGTCAAGCTTTCAACATCTACTTTTAATTTAAATATCTTTATATATAGATGGTATGGTCTGAAGTGAAGATGGTGATGCGAATAAATCATTTGGTTCAAGCCTCAAGTAGTGAATGCAATTGCAACTGCAATTGGTATAATTAGAGCCATATTGAGTGCAACATTAGGAGGTTCTAATTAATTAAAACAAACATCAAAGTATATGTGATTCAATTGTTAGCAATGAATGGACATTATATTGTGAAGAAAATTAAAAAATATATTTGTATAAGGTGATAAAAGAGGCTGGCTACTGGTACATACTTGAGATGAGAAACATTATGGATATAATGTGGATTGACTTGTAGACAAGACAAAGAACTCAAACTTATTGCATGTCGACCAGACCGCCAGGCCAGTGGATAGTGCTAAATTGAATGAAGTTTGTTTTATCACTTACATACAAATGCATAAAGTAATTAACCATTACATTTGGTATTAAAAACGATGTAAGTACAATATATATATATATAGTAATTCTCTAAAAAGTAGCTACTTAAGTTAATTTAAAATAAGTACGTACGTAAAATTTCACCTACAAAATAAATTCAAACCTAATTTTTTGTGGTTATGAAGCACTCACCATAATGATTATATTCCCAAAATTTTAGCTCATTTGGAAACATCTAACATAGATAAAAATGGTTGTCATTTTTTTTTTAAAATCTAACGATCTAGAAATGTTGAATTTTTGTAATAATTTTTTGCCAATGTTAGAGGTTTCCAAATGAGCTAAAATTTTGTAGAGATGATCTTAATATTGACTATATCATATCTACAAAAAAATATGTTTAAATTCATTTTGTAGGTGAAGTTTTACTTACGTACTTATTTTAAAGTTAACTTAAGTAGCTACTTTTTAGAGAATGACTGTATATATATGTGTGTGTGTGTGTGTGTGTGTGTGTGTGTGTAATTCAATATAATTATACTGGTTAATTACTTTACTTTAGCTAGTGGTTAATTACTTTTGTAATGGTATATTACTTTATGCATTTGCATAAACTATTTTTGGGTTACTTGAGCATGCATGGAATTCAATTTTTCATGATGATCGAACTATCTGATTTTGGCTATGAACCGATAGTGGTGGAAAGTTAGTGTTTTAAATTTTAAAGAAGACAATGAGTCAACTCAGTGATTCGTTGCACTTTTTAAAGTTGTAATTAAGCTAACTTTGTTATTTTTTGGTTTCATTATACATCTATCCAGGATTCTAACACGTGCTAATATCCATCATTCTCATTAGCTACCTGAAAATCCACATAAGCAAATATTTGACCACATCAGACTTCCAGTACTGGAAATGAAATACAAAAATGGAGTTGGCTATCTTTTACAAGTATAGGGTTAGGGGGGCGGGGGGTTAAAAGTTGGACAAGTTCGAGGGTGATTTTTGCAGATTTGCCCTATTTATTAAAGTTGTTATAATTATACTATTTACAAGTTATGATGAGCATATACTAAGATTATTAAGAAGATCCATGGAAGATGTGGATTATCTACTCACACGTAATGAATACAAGAATTCAAGTCAATCACATTTAACTCTCATGCGAGTGTTTCAATATTTGGGTTCAAACTAATGCAATCAAATGAGTTCAAATTAATGCAATTGATTATGGTGTGGTTCTACAAAAGTTCTTTTTGTTTTCCCATTGTAGGTAATTAGTGAAACATTGTACTTAGGCTAGGGAACATCGTTCCATGCATAGTTCTAAGAAATTAAGGAGATATGCAACGCGATGCATCCAACTTATCTATCATGATATTAGAGCTTATGTAAATTTGTTGTTGTATAAGCTACTACAATCAAGTATCTAGTTGAGTAGTTTGGTAAGCTTGTGCAATTGGTTTAACACGTACCAGCAAATAACTTAACGTATCATCGAAAGTGCCACATTTTTTAGTGCAACACTATACTATAGGCAATCCAATTAAATACCAGGCATAGGAGAGTCGAGCACAAGTCTTAGAACTCAAAAATTGCTTTGAAAGCATAAGATTTTGATGTTCTCACAAGACCAACAACGTATCATTATAACTCCAAATTTTTAATGTTTGAAGTACTAAATAAATGAATCAAGTTATTATATTAAAATGGTTTACAGGTACGGTGTTAAAGCTAGGAGTAGTGAATTTCAAAGTTTTTAAATGAATATAGTGTGTCAAAACAAAAGAAGACTTGTGCACAAGATATCATATTCGTTAGGTAAGTTATTTCTTATTTATTTATTTCTATTTTTAATTTTCCTAATTTTAAAGGTAGTAATATTTTCGCCGTATGCACTTTTAAGTTCACCCCATCCTTAAATTAATAAGACATTACCAAATATGCCCCTTTCCCCATCTCTTGTACCTCTCCTTGATCTTTTTGCATATTCTCCATCACTCTTTCTTTTGGTTACATGAAAGTGAAAACAATTGTAGTTGAAGCAAAAACAAAGGAAATGGGTGGCCAGTTTGATTAAAATGAAACAAAAAATGTTCAAATGCCTTGATAACATTAAAGCCTCATTTCAATAAGGTTACCATTATTGCTGCATCTGTGAACTAAATAGCAAAGTTTACCTTCTTAACTTAACAACAACCCAATTTTACATTGTGTTAATTGGGATATTACTAAAGCATACGACTGTGTTAATTGGGATTTTCTCGACTACTTGTTGAAAAAGATGGGTTTTGGTGTAAAATTCAGAAAATGGATCAGATTATGTATCTTTTCCGCTTCTTTTTCTGTGATCATTGAAGGGTCACCAGCAGGCTACTTTAGAAGTCAGCGGGGTCTACGGCGAGGAGATCCCATATCTCCTTTCTTGTTTAACATCATCATGGAGGCCCTTAGCCTTTTAATCTTTAAGGCTATATGGAGCTGGTTTTTATTAAAGGCTTCAAACCAAGTCCTAGTGGTCCGGAGGTGGGCATCTTACAGTTTGTTGCCCGATGACACCTTGTTCATGTTAGATTCGTCGGTTGCTCAACTTATGGTCCTCAAATCAATACTTCTAATTTTTCAAGCAGCTTCAGGGTTGAAAGCAAGCATGGCCAAGACCAGTTTATACGAAGTGGGTAAGAATGAAAATAAGGAAGAGATAGCTAGCTAGCTTGAATAATTATGGGATATGGTATAGGTACTCTTCCATGTCGGTATTTGGGATTGCTTATTGGTGCATTGATCAGTTCCCAAATGTACATTTTATTATCCTTACATTACTGCATTACAGCCCTTCTTACGCTTAATGAAAAGACAACTCATACCTTTATTTGCCTTTTTCAGGTTATAGAGAAATTCATACCACTTATCATAAAAGTTGTGTCTTAGCACCAAAAGGAGTCTTAATTACGCTTATTATTAATACTAGAAGCTGCTATGAAAAAGTGTTGAAAAAGTCAAAGTCAAAGTCAAAGGTCAAAGGTTAATGACTCAAAACTAAATAGCTGAAAGTCAAAGTTCTCAACTCAGAAGACCAGAGATAGATGTCTTTAATAGAAAAGATGGTTTTCTCTAAAACCTATCTTGATCAAGAAGAAATCAAAAAGCAAAAGGAAAAAACAAAAACATAAAATAAAGGGTGAGGTGCTCAATTGTAATGGAGAAGGGAAAATCGGTCATTTGCATAAAGTAGGGGTATAAGAACTAAAAGTTAGGGAAAGAGAAGGCACCTAGACTTATTCTAGTGTCATGTAGGATTTAATTTATAGTCTTTTTACATTCAAATCATTTACTTTATTGTTCTTCATTTCAATTTGGTTATTTGCTTTTATATTTCAATCAATCAATTGATAAGTGCTCAAAAAGTGCTATGTAACCCTCAATTATGCCTCTTGTTTAGCCATCTTAGTGGACTAATAGTGTTTGTAAGTTATGTTTTATGATTCTACAGGTCAAAGAGAGTTTTGTGGAATATTAGAGAAAAAAAGGTAAAACGGAGCAATTCAGAGCATTAAAGATCACATGGGAAGCCCGTGGACAATCATGGAGAAGGCCAAGGAATTGGAGCTATTAAAGATACGACTTGGACCTATTTTAAAGCCTATTTGGAATCCCAAGACCAAATGATTCGTTGCTTGGACCAAAGCCCGCAAAAGAGGATAGAAGGATAGAGCAGAAGAGACAAAATCGGCTAACGCGTCTGGGACACATGGATCGAGCGTCCAGACGCATTGATTGCGTATGAGACGCATGAATAGTGCATCCAGATGCATGAATCAACACTGTAGCCAATTCCTTCTCAGTTTTGGAGACGAAGTTGGACTCTGAAAGAAGTCTATTTGTATTAGGAAACAAATGACGGTTTGGAATGCTTCTAGAGCTCATTGTAACCTTTATAAATAGAGGACCTAAGTGCCTCATGTAAATTGCCAATTCACTTATATTCTTGTCTCCATAACTTGAGGCAGAGAGAGATTAATAATAAAATATCGGTTTTAACTAGCTGAGTCTTAATAAATTAGTCTTTCTAGTCTTATGTTCTTCGACTCTTCTTCTTCTCGTTCTTCGTGTTCTTCCTTCTATATGGAAGACTAATTTTCTCCTTCAAGGGAGGAGGTGAAGCCAGTGCTTAAGGTTTAATGATTCTTCTAGTTCATGGTGTTCTTCAATCAGGTTAGTTCTTTATGTTTTTAGTTATAAGTTCCATTGCCCACACCAGGGGATGGAAGTATAGAGAAGGGTTTATGTTTTGCAATATTAATATCATGCT
Source organism: Coptis chinensis (assembly GCF_015680905.1). Taxonomy (NCBI): domain Eukaryota; kingdom Viridiplantae; phylum Streptophyta; class Magnoliopsida; order Ranunculales; family Ranunculaceae; genus Coptis; species Coptis chinensis. Next base: position 68,291,527 of record NC_141457.1, on the reverse strand, counting down.
AGTGTTCTTTACTTTTCTTCTAGTAGTATAATTCTTTAGAGTTAGGGAAGTATTCTTTGTGTTGCCTTAGAAGGGGTAGCTCAGGGAGTGGCTGCCTAGGGGAAGTATTCTTTGTGTTTGCCTTAAGTGGTGATTCATTGAATGGCCGCCCTATTATGAAGTACTCCTTGATGTTAATACATTGAATGGCTGCCCGAGCTTACATAAAAGGAAAGAAGATATTAATAGCATAAACATAGAAACAACCTTAAGTAGAGTTAATTGTTAACGATGTTTCATCCAAGAGGGCATCGACACTTGCTCGATTGCCTAATTGTAGTCTACTTGTAAGAACAACCATGAAGCAGAAGGTCATAGATTAAAAGCATTGGTGGATTCTAATCTCTTGAATTCCCTCTCTTATAAATTCTCAATAGTTTAGTTTAGTTTAATTTAGTTTAGTTTAGCATTAGAATCTAAAATCTCTACAATCATAGTTTTTAATCCCTTAACCCCCTTTCCAGTCCTGTCCTTCACATAACATACACTTAAAAGTGGAACGATACCCTACTCATCCTTTACTTATTGAGGGATAATTAGGTTTTGATACACTTCTATTTTGTCCAACGACCATACACCATCTACATATACAAAAAAAGGCAAGGTCAAATGGTGCCGCTGCCGTTTTAAGTTGTTTATGTTTAACGTTTTCTTTCAAGATTAGAATTTTGGATCTTGAGGTAATTTTAGCCGCATCATCCATCCTTTTAAGAAAGAAAGAAGCTTGAAGGACATCTCGAAGACAAGATCTACCATCCAGGTTAGTCGAATCTTCATTCTTTTTATTTTATTCTTATTATTGTTGCATTATAGTTTAGTTTTATTGCTTTCTAGTATAATTACATTTAAGACCTTTTCAACAATTGAAGTTGTAAGCCAACACAGCGAAACATCAAACTCTAGTGTTTTTTGTCTGAATCTTGACAAACGGACTATCGTTTGTGGGCAGTGGTACTTAAGCAATCCAAGTGATTCACCATAACCCTAGAAGAGACAGCTTTAGACAACATGAGAGATACTAGTTGCAAAGTTCAACCCAGTTGAAGGAAAGTAGTTTACATTTTAGTATAATTTAGAATAGTTGCATATTAGTTTAATTGCATTCAAGCATAGTAGGATAGTTTTTTTTTTTACCATTTTCGCATAGCATTTTCTAGTGTATGCCCCGTCGTCCATATCATCGTCTGGTAAGAACACAACAGTGGACAAGGTTTAACAACCGACTCACAAGAATACTAGACGAGATTGATACAATGGCCGCACACAATGATGGTGGTGTTTTGGACACCAATAATCCTGAAGCTATTCCTCCCATGCAAGCACAACAGAGGAAGAAGCTGAGTGATTTCTATTCACCAATCATTGGAGACCCACCAAGCAGTATTGTTTTTTTCTAGAGCGAAGCTAACCGGTTTGAACTTAGAGCATCGGTAAATCTCTATGCTTCTAAAGTTCAATGGTTCGCACAATGTTGACCTTATGTTCACATGAACAAATTTCTATCAGTCCTCAGAACTTTCAAGAACCAGAATATCAGGGATGAGAGTATCAAGTTAATTCTTTTTCCACTCTCACTCGAAGGTAAAGCATTCGAATGGTTAACTACACAACTGATCAATTCAATCAACAACTGGGAGAAGTTGAGAACAAAGTTTATGAACAAGTTCTACCCACCCCAGAAGATGCCATGCAGCAAGCCATCAACAATTTCAAAGGGAAGGTGACTGAAGAATATCATCAAAGCTGGTAGAAATTCAATAATCTGCTAGTCTCATGTCCACATCATGGTTATGATAAGAGCATACTGGCTTATTTTTTCTTTCGAGGACTTTCTACTATGAACAAGCAGATGATACAGTCAATGCATCAAGGTAAGTTTACATCATTGGATGAAGAGGAAGCCTACAACTTTCTCGAGAATTTAGCTGAAGACACTCAACAATGGAGTACTAGCAACGAGGACGTAGCTAGAGTGGAGGGGGTGCCGAAACAATTTGGCAACCAAATTCAAGAAGACCCAAATCAAGCGATGATATCAATTATGGCAAGCCTATCAACAAGACTTGAAACTCTGAACAAGAAGTTTGATCAGTTCTCCATGAATCCTCCAAAAGCAAACAATTTCCAAGCTAAACCTCAGCCATCCAAGCCTTGTTATGCCATTTGTGAGCTATGTTCTGATGAAGGCCACACCACTGAAGAGTGTTCGTACTATCTAGATACTAATGCAGAGGCATATAGTATCAACTCTTTAGGAAGAAATAACCAGTTCAATCAAGGACAGAATTATTGGAAGCCACAAAATACAAATAAGAGGAATTTCCCTCCAGGATTCGAAAATCAGTCAAATCGGTTCGAATAACCGATGATCGGTTCAAAACCGCCAAAGAACCATACGTAAATCAACGGTCATACGAGAACCAGCAATACCAAGCCAACACAAACAGAGAGTTAGTACGGATCTTATGAGTGGATATATTGCCCCGCCTACCGAAAGCAAAGCAGTTATCCCATATCTGGAAGAAGCTATCACCACCATTGTCAATGAGCTAAAACAGACAAATCAAAGAACCCAGAAGTTGGAGAATAACTTTAGTGTCATTCAAGGCTAGATAGGGCAAATCGCTGCCACCTTGACGGAAAGATCGAAAGGAGCATTACCAAGCCAGCCAAAGCCAAATCCGAAAGGAAGAGGTGTCCTGCAGGTGGATAACCTGGAGATTACTCATGAACAAGTTAATGCTGTCACCACTCTGAGGTTAGGCAAGAAAGTTGATAACAAGATTGTCTATGAACCAGGAAAAGATTCTGTGGAGCCTGAGGTAACTTATGTTCCCACCATCCCACCCAGTTCTAACATTCCATATATATCTAGTGTTGTGCCACCCACTGAAGTAACTGTTGAGAGAGAAGCTGAAGGAACTATTGTGGAAGTAAGTAAGAAGAAGCCATCCTGAGTAACTCCACTTGTCACTCCACTATTTGTTACCAAGCCAACCGAAGCCGAAAGAAGAGAACCGATATTAAAGAATCCGCCAGCACCATTTCCTTTGAAACTAGTGAATACCAGGAAGGATGACCAGTACAAAGATATTTGCGATGTATTTCAGAATTTGCATATTAATATCCCATTTCTGACTGCCATCAAGCAAGTTCCCTCGTATGCCAAGTTCCTGAAAGATCTAGTAAATAAGAAGACCAACATTCCGAAAGAAGCTTTTCTCGCTCAAAGATGTTCATCGTACCTACAAAATCTATCGGTTGTGAAACTGAAAGATCCTGGAAGTCCAACTGTTACATGCAGAATCGGAGATTCTTTGGAGGAGTAAGCTTTATTAGATTTGGGTACCAGTGTGAATTTTCTACCATATTTTATCTACGAGAAGTTAGGCTTGAAGGATCTTAAACCGACTGATGTTACTTTACAGTTGGCAGATAGATCAGTAAAGGTACCTAAAGGAATCATTGAAGACGTCATAGTCAAGATCAAAGATTTCTATTATCTAGTTGATTTCATAGTACTCGACACAACACCTACATCTGGTAGGCAGATACCAATCATTCTAGGCAGACCATTCTTGGCCACTGCAAATGCACTCATCAACTGTCGAAACGGTAATATGACATTATCCTTTGGTAATATGAGAGTCGAGACCAATGTTTTTCATATGTTACCGCAACCACATGAGGTGTGTGCTGTGAACGAGGTATGCATGATTGAAGAGTTAGCACAAGATTATCTGACTCATTCATATCCTGCTGACGAGTTGTTGAAAGCTTAGATAGACTCAGACTGTGAGGAACTTAGTGTTGAGGCAATCAATATGATTTTGGATTCATCACCTATCATGGATGACAACAAGTTTAGAGAAAAGTTTGAATCGCCTATACCTGATGGACCATCTAAAGAGCTTAAGAAGGAGCCGCCTAAGATAGAATTGAAGCCTTTGCCGTCTACACTCAAGTATGTTTTCTTGGGAGATTTGGGAACCTACCCAGTAGTCATTTCATCAGATTTGACTGAGGAGCAGGAATCCAGGTTAGTAGCACTTTTAAAGGAATACAAGTCAGCCATAGGTTGGACAATTGATGATATCAAGGGGATCAGCCCTATGATAGTTCAACATAGGATTCATTTGGAAGAGGATTTCAAGACTTCTAAGCAACCACAGAGGAGGCTTAATCCGAAAATGAAAGAAGTAGTTCGAGAAGAGGACGTCAAACTCCTTGATGCCAGCATTATCTACCATATTTTTGATAGTCAATGGGTTAGTCCAGTTCAAATTGTGTCTAAGAAGTCCGGAACCACAGTAATCGAGAATGAGAACAATGAGTTGATTCCAACCAGGATTCAGACTAGATGGAGAGTTTGCATTGATTACAGGAAGTTGAATAGCATATCGAGGAAAGATCATTTTCCATTGCCTTTCATCGATAAGATGTTAGAAAGATTAGCTGGACAAGCTTACTGCTGCTTTCTTGATGGTTACTCAGGATACTTTCAGATCCATATTCACCCTGAGGACCAAGAGAAGACCACATTCACATTTCCTTTCGAGGATTGTGTGCATCATCTCTCCTTAGTCCTTAAACGTTGTTGTGATACTAACTTAGTTCTGAACTGGGAAAAGTGTCAATTCATGGTAAAGGAAGGGATAGTGCTGGATCACCAAATTTCAAAGGAAGGAATTCTAGTAGATCAAGCAAAAATGTCTACATGAAGTAAGCTAGGTTGCTGTAAGAATTGCCATTCTGAAATTTGTCCTGGGTTACAGCCATTAAAAGAAAATTGTTGGTACAAGGTATACTTTTGTCAATGACATGCTGAGAGAGATCAGAAGAATTCCTACAAAGTGGAACCTAGTGGGTGGGAATACTAGTCTTGAGGATCTGACTATAAAGGACTCAAAAGTCTTGAGAATCTGACTTTAAAAGACTCACATTACGTCTTGGGGATCTGACGTAAAAAGACCTAAAAATTTGTTTCTTGAACTAATTCTGATATTCGGCATCAATGGTAATATCCTACCTTTTTCTCATCCATTTCATTTACTTCTTTATACATTGAGGTCAATGCATGCATAAGTAGGGGGAGGGTGTACTTGAGAAATGAATTTTGAAAATTAGTTTTCAAAAACAAAAATATTTTTGTTTCTATATCAGTAGCATGAGAAAAATGAATTTTAATGATGAGTCTGGGATATATATTCTATACTGCTTAGTGTTGAGTTTGATAGATAGTTAATATTATTGATTTCTTTACCGCTTAGACTATTTATTATGCTCGGACATAGTTCTTGTTGATAGAATTCTTTATCAAGGCACCACCATAATACTTGGTCAGTTTTGTGTACTTTTGCTAGAAGAGAGATTTAAACCCCTAGTAAACTGGAAGTAGAATTTTTTTGACTTAGCCTGTGAGACTTGAGCTTTATACCCATTCTTTGGAGAGTTCTTTCAAAAAATCCGAGTCTTAGTGACTCAACATCTTTCAGTTCTTTATGTCGTTGTAATATAGTCTCATTATTTGTTGATTTGGTTAATCACGAAGTGATATCAACTGGGGAGATAGCCATTAGGTCTTGTAGTCTACTCGAAACAGAGTATCATACTGATAAGTCAAGCAGTGAACCCATTCAGCCTTTATCCCACCTAGTAGGACCATCATGTTAAACCCTTTTGAGCCTTACAATAAGCCATTTTCTTTCATAAAACCCTTTACCCTTTACCCAACTCCAGACAAGGAAAAGCTAAGACAAAGGAAGAATTTTCTCTACAATACAGAATTTGAAGAAATCTTCCAAAGAATGAAACAAAACCCTTATTGTTTTTTAGAAACAACCTTAGAATCCTTTTTACCTTTCCTTCATAAACCAATACCCAAGCCAAGTTACAACCCATGACTTATCACTACAGTATGATACAAAATCTAGAATATGTGAGAGGATGCTAAAGTGAAGGACTCGATACTTCATATGTGATTGACATTCTTTCCATGAGACTACTTTTATTCAGAAGTCTGTTTTTCAAGATAGTATGTGGGATATTCGTATGCATTATTCTTTTCCCCACATACATGAGATAAAATAGTAGACCATCTTCTGAGAGATTCTTTTCTGAGAGTATGACCGGTGAGGATTGAAAGTCGAGATTATCTACCTATGGTAAACTAGGGATTCTGTTTCTTGGATAGGAGAGTATAGGAGATTGACTAAGTACACACATAAGCCTTGATTGAGAATTTTGTCAATTTTTACTATCTCCCATCATAATTTATGAGTCTTTGCAGCAATGTAGTTAGCAATGGAGACTGTTTGTTGGAGTAAGCACTAAGTGGGTAAGGAATTTTTCTCTCTGAAAAATACTATCATTCTTGAACATGCTATTGATTGATTTTGTGGGTATATCACCTGAAAGCCTTCACGAGACTATAACTCGTCCTTTTTGGGGAACTTAAAGGTTTAAAGTCTTGTTGCATATGGTAAATGCAATCGCGATGCCTGCGAAAATGAGTTAGGATTTTATTTTTGTTATTAGGATGTGATTTTGATCACTTATCTATTTTTTTTATCTTATTTGCTAAGAGACTAGCAAAAAGTTAGTTGGGAGTTGTGATAAGTGCTCAAAAAGTGCTATTTAACCCTCGATTATGCCTTTTGTTTAGCCATCTTAGTGGACTAATAGTGTTTGTAAGTTATGTTTTATGATTCTACAGGTCAAAGAGAGAGTTTTGTGGAATATTAGAGAAAAAGGGGTAAAACAGAGCAATTTGGAGCATTAAGGATCACATGGGAAGCCCGTGGACAATCATGGAGAAGGCCAAGGAATTGGAGCTATTAAAGATGCGACTTGGATCTATTTTAAAGCCTATTTGGAAGCCCAAGACCAAATGATTCATTGCTTGGACCAAAGCCCGCAAAAGAGGATAGAAGGATAGAGCAGAAAAGACAAAATCGGCTAACGCGTCTGGGACGCATGGATTGAGCGTCCAGACACATTGATTGCGTCTGAGACGCATGAATAGTGTGTCCAGATGCATGAATCGACACTGTAGCCAATTCCTTCTCAGTTTTGGAGTTGAAGTTAGACTCTGAAAGAAGTCTATTTGTATTAGGAAACAAATAACTGTTTGGAATGCTTCTAGAGCTCATTGTAACCTCTATAAATAGAGGACCTAAGTGCCTCATGTAAATTGCCAATTCACTTATATTCTTGTCTCCAGAACTTGAGGTAGAGAGAGATTAATAATAAAATATCGGTTTTAATTAGCTGAGTCTTAATAAATTAGTCTTTCTAGTCTTATATTTTTCGACTCTTCTTCTTCTCGTTCTTAGTATTCTTCCTTCTATATGGAAGACTAATCTTCTCCTTCAAGGGAGGAGATAAAGCCAGTGCTTAAGGTTTAATGATTCTTCTGGTTAATGGTGTTCTTCAATCAGGTTAGTTCTTTATATTTTTAGTTATTAGTTCCATTGCCCACACCAGGGGATGGAAATATAGAGTAGGGTTTATGTTTTGCAATATTAATATCATACTAGTGTTCTTTACTTTTCTTCTAGTAGTATAATTCTTTAGAGTTAGGGAAGTATTCTTTGTGTTGCCTTAGAAGGGGTAGCTCAGGGAGTGGCTTCCTAGGGGAAGTATTCTTTGTGTTTGCCTTAAGTGGTGATTCATTGAATGGCCGCCCTATTATGAAGTATTTCTTGATGTTAATACATTGAATGGCTGCCCGAGCTTACATAAAAGGAAATAAGATATTAATAGCATAAACATAGAAACAACCTTAAGTAGAGTTAATTGTTAACGATGTTTCGTCCAAGAGGGCATCGACACTCGCTCGATTGCCTAATTGTAGTCTACTTGTAAGAACAACCATGAAGCAGAAGGTTATAGATTAAAAGTATTAGTGGATTCTAATCTCTTGAATTCCCTCTCTTATAAATTCTCAATAGTTTAGTTTAGTTTAATTTAGTTTAGTTTGGCATTAGAATCTAAAATCTCTACAATCATAGTTTTTAATCCTTTAAACCCCCTTTCCAGTCCTGTCCTTCACATAACATACACTTAAAAGTGGAACGATAACTCATCCTTTACTTATTGAGGGATAATTAGGTTTGATACGATTCTGTTTTGTTCAACGACCATACACCATCTATATATACAAAAAGAGGCAAGGTCATCAATCATTTTTCTTTGTTGTTCTTTCTTCAATCAATCATTTCCTTTTATTGCTTTCAAGTTATGTTCTTCAATCATTAAAACCACTTAAGCTTTTCTTTCAATGTTCTTCATAAACTAGTAAACAAAAACTTGTCCTAAACTAAAGAAACTACGACTTTCTTCCTTTCTTCCAAGTCCCAAATCATTTAAGCTCCAAACAATTTATGGTGAACACATCAACAACTTTGAGATACTCATCACAACACTACTTCATGCATCATGTAAGAACAAGAAGATATGGGATCCTGTGATAGAAACCATCCAAAGAAGACTAGGAGGGTGGCAAAAAAAAACTTCTAAAGGAGCGAGAGTGATTCTTATGCAAAGTGTCCTCGTAAACTTGCCCATTTATTATATGTTGCTGCTCACTATTCCGGTTAATGTTGCAGATAGATTTGAAAGAAGAGCAAGAGACTTCATGTGGGGATCTACTGAAGTTAAAAGAAAGTATCATCTAGTTAAGTGGAAGATAGTATGCTCACCCAATGAGAGTGGTGGTCTAGGATACCACAATCTGGTCATAATGAACAAAGCACTGTTGGGTTGTTGGTTATGGAGATATGGCAATGAGACTGATTCTCTTTGGAAGAAAGTGATTACTGCAAAATATGGAGTTAATACTTGTTGTGGATGGCCTAACCTGGTCCTCACTCATATGGTGTACATTTGTCTTTGGAAAGGAATACTTGTAGTTTTACCCGATTTTAAAAGTGGCATCTCTTTCGCCTTGGGTAATGGCACTAGTGTTTGTTTCTAGTTGAATCCGTGGATTGGCGATGAACCTTTGTGTGGAAAATTTCCTTTGATTTTCCAGGCTTCAAGGAATAAGGATGGAATGGTGAGTGAATTTAGGAGTAATAATTTGACGGGAGTCACTTGGAATCTTTTATTTAAGGAGATTATGTAACGACTGGGAACTGGAACAGCATGCAAACCTTACCATGGTGTTGGAAAACATTGTCTTAACATACCAAGATGAGTCTTGGTGCTGGCGTTGGAGCAAAAATGTTGTGTTCTCGGTGAGCTCCTTTTATAGGGCTTTGGTTGGAATCTGGAAACAATAATGGCATGCTTAAGCAGGTACACATATTTTCTTGACAAACTTGGTGTGGAAAATATCAAACCCACTCAAGGTGTGGTTCGTTTTTTGTGATGCTATGCATGAACTCACTCAAACAACAGACTCCCTTATTTGTAGAGGTATGAATGTGTCTCATGTATGTTCTATGTGTGGTATTTTTCATGAGGACACATTAATTACCCACTTGTTTCTCTATTGTTGAAGTGTGGACTATTATTATGCAACCGGTTTGTATTGCATTCCCTCGGATAGCTAGGTCTGAATTTTTGAAGGAATAGTTAGCATCATGGCCTAAGCTCATAGGTAATGGCTTTGGTGTTAAGTTATGGAAATTGACGCCTTATGCAGTAATTTGGGTCTTATGGAAATCAAGGAATCGAATAACATAATTTTCAGGAACAAGGTGATCAATATAAGAAAAGAGCTTGTGTGAAAGTAAAGGCGTTCTTATAGTATTGGTCTTCGACAACGTATGCCGGAAAGAAATACTTATAGGTTCAAAGATTTGATTCTCAAACTGGTATGAGACCATCAATAGCATAGGGTAAACAATTAATGTATCTCTACTATGCTGCTGGTCACCCTCTCTCACATCACAATATACCATTACATCTAGTAATGACTTGTGTATGTAACCTCTTTTCTTTTATAAATACAATTCAATTATCCAAAAAAATATATATATATATATATATATATATATATATATATATATATATATATATATATATATATATATATATATACTTATCTGAGTGTTCCTACTTCAAATAATGAGAATATATACCCATAGTTCAAGATTTCAAAATTACCGAAATTCCATATTTTTCAAAAACTGGAATTCCACGTGGTATTCGGGTATATTCCGAGCATATTTTGAAATTCTCAATATTTCGACCCTTAATATATAATTCCAATTTTTCTAAAAACTAAAATGTTTAGAGGAATTCCAAGGTTCCGTTCGAAATCACAAACTATGTATATACCACAATCAAAATAATAATGTTGGAATTGATGAGTTGAGGTTTGGTGAGAATTTGAATAAATAGCTAATTGTAAGTAACTATGTAAAAGAAATATATATATATTAATTGATTTTTTAAGCTATTGGAGAAAATTTACTTAATTTGGAAAAAGAAAATTGCCCATCATCATGACGGTGGTGGACAGGTGATGGTCGGGGGTTGATAATTGGTAAAGTCTAAGTTTTGGGGCCGGGTGAGCTTATAGACACATGTGGTGAATCACTCTTTATTAATTCGGTAAGTTATTTCTATTTATACTATTTAGATTACCAAAAAAATAAAAGTTATTTCTATTTATTTGTTTCTACTTTGTGGTTTTTGTTTTTTGGAAAGACAATTAAAGTTTACATGCTAAATGAAGCCTACGGGAATCTGAAATGAAATACTCTATTCTAAAAAACAAAAAAAAAAAATTGAAAAGATCAACTAATTACTTTATATGGTCATCTCTTAAACTTAATTCTATCCAAATTCAATCCTTACATGGCAACCTCATAATTCTGCCATTGCTGTTTGTATTTTTTTTTATCAAAGTAAGTTCTCTATACAAACGTAGCCCGACCACACTGCTATATATCTTCATACATTCTTTGATCAACTTCAGTTTCCCCTCTAGGCTCTAGCTATTATATACTTTAGGTACTACGTTCTGTATTATCTTCAAATTGCTCTCACAAAACTAACTTGTCATTGTGCTTTTGATTATTTTTTCTCATTGTATGCTATGTCAGTTGAATATTATGTAACCGTGTTTATGTTACTTGGATATGCTTCAAACTGTTGTTGCATAGGTTGAATATTTCTAACCACTTCTTAAAATTTTATTTTTCCGGCTCATTTTGGTTGTTTTACTATACAACCCAAGGCTGCTTTTTTTGTTCCCGGTGAAACCAAGGCTATATAACTCACACACAAGTCATCTTCATGGGTTTTGAGGTGTTGCAAAACCTTTAGATTGTGTCATGTATCTTTCCAACACTCCACTTAATTTTGGTTAGAGATCTATACTAGCAACTTCTAATTCTGTATGCATTGCTTTATATTAGACTGGGTACTTTTTCTGGGTTTTAATTTTATTTCGGTACAAGGGTAATATCCTCCGGCCATATATTTGATGTGGACAATGGAGATGTTCAAAACCATATAATACAAGAATCGTATTGCAAGAAGCTGCTCCCTAACTTCAAACCGTCATGCTTATTTAGTTATCTCGAATTATCTATAAAAATCAATGGTCTGAATTTAGGGAGGCCCTTAAAGGAGTCTAAAAATAAAATACAGGATCACCACAAATAACAAGCACCAAAATTTGTTCACAAATTGAATGTGGGCCCATTCATTTGGTTGTAATTTTAGAAATAGGCTGATTTTTTGGGGACGGACGATCTATAAAGTCAGATGGTCGTAATTACAAATAAATACTTGTAGATGTTGTGTTTACTGGACAACAACTTGATGATCTGATTGGTAGGGAATGATTGTACTCTTCTTGGGATAAGAGTTGCCTACGTATCAAGTTTATCGTGGTAAACTTGAATCAAGCCTTACGTAGTTCATCTTTATCTATTTATAAAGGTTTGAGCTGACCTTCCATATTTGCTTTGGACCGTTATGAAGTGTAGATCCACCTTGTGTGCTATCTTGATGATTCACCATTATTATGCTATTACAAAGTTAATGTCTCCTTGATTGTGGCGCTGATTGAGCTCCAAGGTTGTGCTAGTGGATTTGATTCCATAAAAGGCTGTAACTAATGTTGCGGACGACACGGGTGTTAGATTCGGGGGGTGCGCTCGATGGTTTGGGGACGAGTGTAGGGGCGATGACACGGTATGTGGACACGCGTGCAGCTTTGTAGTGTGGAACGGAGGGTACTTACACAGCCCCCTTTATTTTTTTATTCGTTGTTTGGATAGGTATAGAATGGAAAAAGAACGGTTTAAAAAGTAAAGATTGAAAGCATGTGTCTGACAACTGTTTGTTTTGAATTTAGGTTCCAGAGAATGTGCGGAAACTGTTGGATTGGATTCGTGGGCCCGAAATTACGGCGATTTGTGGGTGAGTAATGATATAAGTATTTGGGAACACAAAACATTTTTGTAGTCCCTCGAGGTTTTTGCAGCTGAAGGGTTTTGACTTGTTAAGGGTTTTCGTCTGTTCACTTTTCAAGTAAAGGAAAAAAAAAACAAAAAAAAAAAAACAAAAGAAAGAAAGAAAAGAAAGAAAGTTCTTCTTCCTTTGCTATTAGGTTCGTGTTTGTCAACTTAAAAACTTGATCTTTTAATCTTTCTTTGATTTTGAAATGTCTATGACTAGTGATAGTTTGAGTGGTGAGGTTGAAGTTGATGAATGGAGAGAGAGAACAGTAAGTGGTGAAGAGGTTGATGATAGGATTTGTAGTGATGTTGAGGCTTCGTCGTCTTCATCGTTGGAGACGAGGGCTGAGGATGAGAGGAGGCCTAGGTCGGAAGATTGTTATGCTTCTATGAGAGAGGAGTTTGGTTGGGTGGAGGCCGACCTAGCCATGTATGACCTGCGTGAGGAGAGGAATTTGTATAGTAATGACTACGTTCCTTGGGGTGGAGGAGTAGTTGTTTGTTATGGACCGTTGAAGACTGGGATGAGGTTGCCTTTTTCCCATCTTACTGTGGAGGTGTTGAATTTTTTAGGAAAAGCCCCTTGTCAGTTCGTAGAGAATAGTTGGAGGATTTTCCATGTGTTGGATTTGCTGAATGACAGGGGCTATAACATATGTTTATCAGATGTGTTGGAGCACTTTGTTGCGAGGAGATCGGGTGCCCTGAATTTCAGTTTTCAGGTCGGTAAGGGGAAATCTCCTGTTATCATAGGGGGTGAGTAAGGAGGAATGGGGGCGTAGGCCGATGTTGGCTGTGGGTAGATATTGTCCTCCTGGTTTAGAGATTGAAAATCGTGTTGTAAAGTTAGCTGGTAGGTCGTTGGTTTTAGGACGTAATGTGTGTATGGTATGTTATAGTTTGGACGTTCTGATTTATTTGTTTTGTTTTTGCAGAGATCTCTATTCGTTTTCGTACTAAGGCCGGTGTTATTGAAAGGTTTGCTTGTTTGAGTTTGGAGGACAAACGAGCTTTGTTGGGGGTGGTAGCTCATTATTTTAAGAGGCGTGGAGGAAAGAAAATCAACCGTAAGAGGTTGGAGCAAAAGACGAGGGCTCGCAAGGTAGTGGTTGATCTTTCTGATTCTAGCTTGGATTCTATCATGGAGAGGGAGAGCCAAAAGAAAGCACCTGTTTCTAGAAGGAAAAGTCTTTGAGAATTTGGTGGACGACCCGTTTGGGGGCACCGGTGGTGCCACCGATTCGGGGCGACTAGGATGGATGGCAGAGCCGCAGAGAAAAGCCGTTTCAGATCCGGGACGCCTGAAGTTGGGGTGACGCAAATCATTTGGCATCCCAACACTCTGAGCTAGGGGATGGAGGACGCTCTGCATCCAACCGCTCCTCCTCTAGTGATGCAGATCATTCTGCATCCAACTGCTTCTCCTCTGGAGATGCAGTCTTTGGAAACATTTACCGGTGTTCTTCTTTGGTGGAAGTCTTTGGTGGAGAGGGTGATGCTCCCACTTCGTTCCGGAGGCCTATTTTGAAGAGGCGCTCCGAAGTGGTTGAGTCGGAGGGGGCTAAGAGGTCCCGAACTGAGTATGAGGAACGACCTAGTACTGTGGAAGGTCGTACTTCTTCAGGTCGGGTACCTTTGAAGAAGATGAACCTGATTGATTTGGCTGTTGACGTTAGGGTAGCTGAAGCCCGTGGTAAGAAGAAGGTGGGTGATGGTGAGCCTGCCGCTCAGTAGTGCAAGGGATCAGATAGTGTGGCCCCAAGTGAGAAGAGTGGAGATGACGTTCTAGATAGGTTCGTCATGTATGAGGACCCTGTTAGTGGGCTGAGGAAGTTTGTGAAGAATGGGGACTGCAGCTTCAAGTCCACATTGGTTGCTGGAGGGTTCATGGAGAGCGTTGTTCTTGATGGAGATAGGCGTAAGCTGGATGGTAAGAGTCTGGAGGTGAACCTGAAGGAGATGCATCGGTTGGTCGGTGTGTTATGTGAGTGTTCCTCCATTCTGAGCTTGTTTTCTTTGGGCTTTGTCAATATTGATCCGATATAATCTTAATTTGTTATTTTCCAGGTTTTGGCCATGTACAGAAAGTTGAGGGAGATGGCATCTATCTCCGATCTGTACAAGAAGGAGTTAGATGATAGCAAGAAGGCTTATGGCAAGCTGGTGGCCAAGCAATAGGTGGAGAGGGCTGAGGTCGCGGGGCTCAGGGCTCAGGTGCAAGAGCTGGTTGGGAAAGTGGCTCTGTTGCAACCATCTCTCGACTCTGCAAGGCTGGACGTTCAGCAGTGGGTCGCCGAGTGCAAGAAGGCACGGGCCATTACTGAACGAGCGGAGACTGAGTATAACAACCTGGTTGATTTGGTGGAGGGTGTTGATACTTACGTTCTAGTGGATGATTATCTGGAGCTAGATCGTAGGTATGAGCTCCTGAAGATGTCGATTGAAGCGATGGGGCTGCAGCGATTAATCCATTGAAGATATCGTGCGATACTAGTAGACAATCTGACCTGCCAACCGATCTAGGTGCTGCTCTAGTTGTTCCTCCTGTCGTTTCTGTCTCGGACGTTTCTGAAGTTGTTGTTGATCCGGCTAGTGGCCCAGTAGGTGGAGAGGGTGGACCACTGGAGCCTTTGAATGTGGAGAATCTTCCTTTTGTTAATTGATCTTGTCGTGCTTGTTGGTTGTTTGTGATGTGGATGAAATGTTTAAACAATATTCTCTTTTTGTCTGAGTTGATACTGATATTGATACACTATATATTTTTATGATGGGGATGCTGAGGTCGTTTTCCTAGGATAACCTGGGGGCCTCATGTATCTAACCGAAATTGTATGTAAGTAGAACTATTTAAATTACTTGTTGGAATTGGATTGAAGCATGCATGTGATTGCTTCTGTTGCTTTTGATTTGTTGTTTAACGACCTGTGTTGCATGCATGTGTTTGCATAATAGTCGTACTGATGGACTGCTTTGACGTTGCTAGGTCGTCTGATTGTGATAGGTCGTCTGACTGTATTAGGTCGTAGTGCTTTTGTGTATGATATGGTAAATTTACTCAGCTGACACCTAGGCTTTGCCCTGTTTAGGTATGTGTGAGTCGTTCCTTTTGGGAGAAGCTCTTATAATTAGCCTTTGAATGGCCATTGTAGTTGGGTCTAACTTAAACCATTTCGAGATTGTAAGTTGACTTGTGGTCCTTTTGGGGGTCCCCTGAATTTTATTTTTCTGATAATTGGCCTTTGAGTAACAATTACAGTTGAATCATACTTAACCCTGGTGTTGGTATAAATTGATTTAGGGTTCTTTTGGGGGACCTTATTTGAATTGATTGATAATTAACCACTGCATGGTTGTAGTTGAGTCGTTGTAGACTCAACCTTTGATATACGATCTGACATTGTGATGTCCTAGGTCGGGTTGCGTAGTGCAAGTTGTATGGTACTCATGTAATGCACAAAATGATAGTTGTACACAAAATGTTAATGAAATTTTATTCCTATCGAATTATGTATTTGGAGAAAGACTTATTGATAAAATCGCTTTAGTAGAGCTGTATTCCAAGGTCGGGGAAACATATCACCGAGCTGAGTTTTGATCCAGTATGCGCCGTTTCCAACGATTTTGTCAACAATGTAGGGGCCTTCCCATGTTGGGTCAAGTTTGGCTGGAGCAAGTGTCTTTTTGAGGACTAGTTCCCCAGCTTGAAAAGATCTTGGGATGACTTTCTTGTTGTAAGATCGTTAGATTGTTTGGTGGTACCGAGCTAGGGATATTACAGCTGTTTCTCTTCGTTCTTCTAGGAGATCAACTTTTTTTGCCAAGATGCCAAGATGCTGTCATTGTCTCCTAACTCGACGATGTCAGAACATGTTGTTGTGAGTGTGAGTTCTGATGGTATCACTGCTTCTGTTCCGAAGTAAAGTGTGAAAGGAGACTCATTTGTACTGGCTCTGGCTGTTGTTCTGTATGCCCATAGAATGTTCTCGAGCTGCTCTGGCCATTGGCTTTTCTTGCTTTCCAACTTCTTTTGGAGGTTTTCTTTGATGGCCTTGTTTGTGGCTTCTGCTTGGCCATTGCTTTGTGCATATCTAGGTGTAGAAAATGCTTGAGTGATTCGCCATTTCTGTAGAAAGGCCTTGACTTGTGTGCCAGCAAATTGGGTTCCGTTGTCCATGACAAGGGTGTGGGGTAGACAAAATCTCGTGATGATATTGGTCCATATGAAGTTGATGACGTTGACCTCCTTGACTTGGACTAGTGGGATTGCTTCAACCCATTTGGTGAAGTAATCTGTGGCTACTAGGACCTATTTGAGACCTGCTTTCTTTTGTGGGATGAATGGTCCCATGATGTCTAGCCCCCACATGTGGAAAGGCCATGGGCTGGCTATGTTGATCAACTCCCTTACTGGACTTAGGTGTTTGTGGCCAAATGTTTGACATTGGAGGCATTTAAGAACGTACCTTTTTGCCTCTGTATGCGTGCATGGCCAATAATACCCTTGGGCTATTGCTTTATGTGCCAGAGATCTGCTCCTGCATGGTTGCCGAATTCACCTTTGTGGATTTCGTCGAAAATAAGCTGGCCTTCGCGTGGCGTTATACACGTTAGGTGGGGCCCTTATGTGGATTTGCGAAACCATTGATTATGTGTATCTGGGACCTCGAAATTGTATGGCACGGGCATTCTTTGCCTCTGATGGAAGCTCGCTATGTAAGATGTACTTCAGGAATGGGCCTATCCAAGATTGAGTGATTTCTTCTTCAGATGAGGGCTGAAAGTCAGTGAGGCTCTTGACACTTTCTTTTTGGTATGTGGGTCTTTCTAGGATGTCAATGTAGACTATGGTTGGACATGTTTCTTGTGTCTTTGAGGCTAGGAAAGCTAGACTGTCAGCATGTCTGTTATCCTCCCTGGGAATGTGCTCCAATGAGAACGTTTTGAATGATCTTATGAGGTTATTAACGACCTGAGTGTACTTTGCCAGGTTTGCTCCATTAGTGACATTCTTTGGTGATCTGCTTGACTGTTAGCTGGGAGTCGCTGTAAGTCTTAAACTTCGGGACTTGTAGCTGCTGTGCCAAGCGGAGGCCTGTGATTAATACTTCGTATTCCGCCGTTATTGGACGTTGCGGAATCGATCTTGATTGATTTTTGTAGCTGGGTTCCTTCTGGTGAAGTTAACACAGCCCCCAGTCCACTACCATTGTTGTTGCACGCTCCATCTACGTAGAGGTGCCATGTGTCTGGGGTGGCTGTTTGATGAAGTGAAGTGATGAGCTCGGGTTCCCAGTTGATGTCGTCGATGGGGAAATCTACCAAGAAATCAGCAATGACCTGACCTTTGCGAGACGTTCTGGGCACGAAGTCGATGTGATATTCTCCTAGTTCTTCAGCCCATTTGGCCATGCGGGCTGTTTTGTTGTTGGAACTCAATATTTGCTTGATGGGTACATCGGTGATGACCTTAATGCTGTAGGATTGGAAGTAAGGTCGGAACTTCCGAGCTGAGTAGAGTAATGAAAGCATTGTTTTCTCCATCAGAGAGTAGTGCTTTTCTGAATCTGCCAACGTCTTGCTGGTGAAGTAGAGCAGCTTTTCGACTCCATCATGTTCGCGAAAAAGAACTGAGTTGATTGCAAAGTCGGTTGTTGCAAGGTATAGCCCCAGTGTTTCGCCTTCTTCTGGTTTGGACAGGACGGGTGGGGTGATAAATAAGCTTTCAGGTTGTTGAAGGTTTGCTGGCACTCGTCTGTCCATGTGAATGTTGCTCCCTTTTTAAGTATTTGCAGAAATGGCCTGCACTTGTCAGATGCTCTTGAGATGAACCTGTTGAGGGCTGAAACCATGCTAGATAACTTATGGATTTGTTGCTTTGTAGTTGGTTCTGGCATTTCAAGGAGAGCTCGTATCTATTCTGGGCTTGCTTCAATGCGTCTTTGTGAAACGAGGTAACCTAAGAATTTCCCTGAGGCTACTCCAAATACGCATTTGGCTGGGTTGAGCTTCATCTTGTTTTGGCAAAGTTGTTCAAAGGCCTCTTGCAGGTAGGAGATGTGATCGCCCGCCTTTTCCCTTTTGACCACCATGTCATCTATGTAGACCTCCATAGTATCTCCTAGCAGGTCTTTGAACATTTTGGTGACCAGTCTTTGGTAGGTCGCACCTGCGTTCTTCAAGCCGAATGGTAGGACGTTATAGCAGAACGTACCTTGCTTGGTTATGAAGGCCGTCTTTTCCTGGTCTTCTTCTGCAAGCGGTATTTGGTTGTATCCACTATATGCGTCCATAAATGATAAGAGCTCATGGCTGCAAGTTTGATCTACCAGTATGTCGATCCTTGGTAGGGGGAAGTTGTCCTTTGGGCAGTGTTTGCTGACGTTAGTGAAGTCTATGCAAAGTCGTACCTGACCATTTTTCTTTGGAACGACTACTATGTTGGCTAGCTAGGTCGGGTACTCGACTTCTCTGATGAATCCAACATTTTTGAGCTTTTCTATCTCTTAATTGATGGCTTTCTAAAACTTGAGTGCTAGTTTCTTAGGTCGTTATTTGATAGGCTTGATGGCTGGATCTACATTTAACTTATGGCAAGCGACCTGATGGTCGATTCCTGGCATATCGATATACGACCAAGCAAAAATATCTTTATTGAGAGATAGAAATTTGACAAGTTGCTCCTTGAGCTTGGTGTCTAAATCAGCCCCTACATAGACAAATTTTGGGTCATCAGTTGTGCCCACATTGATTTTTTCTCCTAGTTCTATTTGAGCTTGTTTCCCTTTGAGCTTGTCTACTATAGTTACTTGAAGGCTTGATGTTTGAGGATCGTGCTTCTTTGGGAAGTTTTTGTCTTTAACGACCTGAGGCTTGGGTGAGGTCGTTGTGCTGACGTGATTGCACCGGTGAGCTTCTAGTTGGTTGCTTCTGAGCTCCATGATGCCTCTGGGACCGGAAAATCGCAGGACCTGGTGTAGGGTTGATGGGATTGCTTGGATCTTGTGAATCTATCGGCGTCCTAGAATGGCTGTGTAGGACAACCTAACATCGATCACACTGAAGCGTGTTGAAGTTTTGACCATGTCTTCCTTCTCTCCAATGGAGACTGGCAGGATGACATCTCCAATGCCATCTGTGCGATCTCCGTTGAACCCATAGAGCGGTGCATTTGATTCTATCATCACCGAGTCTGGCAGGTGCATGTCCTTGTCAGTTGGATAGAAAAGTATGTCGCACGAGCTGCCTGGATCGATGAGGACTTTTTTGACTATCCAGCCATTAATTTTGACGTGCACTACCAAGGCATCATTGTGGGGTAGGCACACCTTGTCTAGATCTTCTTCAGTGAATGAAATTGTTGTTGTTGTTTGAAGGTTGGTAGGATTGATCACCTCTGCTTTGTGTGAGAGGTGGTAGATTTCTTGAAGCACTCCTACTATTCTACGCTTCTCCCGACCTGAGGTTTCGTCATTTAAGGTGTCTGTAATCATGTTGATTACTTTCTCCTCATCGTGGTCGAAGGAGTGTTGTCTCCTGTTGTGCCTTGACCGACCTGGAGATGTAGATCGTCGGGCTGTTCTGCTCCTGCTTCTATTGTTGGCAGGTCGTTCGTTGATGCGGCTCCTACTTCTATGGTGTTTGGCATCCAACTTGGGCCTTAGGTCGCTTTTTGGCAGGAACTCTTTCAATTTGCCTTCCTCCACTAAGTCTTGGAGGTAGTGCTTGAGGCTCCAACAATCATTGGTGTACGTCGTGGTGGTGGAGCTTGTGGAAATGGCAGTATGGACGTTCTGGGATTGCTATCACCTTGTTGATGTTGGGCTTAAAGTATGGTGCGGTATATATTTTCTTCAGGATTTGACTCGGCGTCCTGGAGAAGTTGGAGAATGCCCTCTTTGTGTACGAAGGCTTGCTGGAGCTGGATC
Source organism: Coptis chinensis (assembly GCF_015680905.1). NCBI lineage: Eukaryota > Viridiplantae > Streptophyta > Magnoliopsida > Ranunculales > Ranunculaceae > Coptis > Coptis chinensis. The sequence goes on along the minus strand of NC_141457.1, from coordinate 68,271,141 downwards.
TCTTGTTGTTGTTGTTGTTGTTGTTGCCTGAATATTGATTGCTTTCCTTGTGGTCTCGCTCGTTGCTAACTGCGAGGACCTCTTTGCCCTTGCGCTGGGCCATCCATTCTTCGTACTTGATATACTTGTCGACTCTGTGATACAGGTTGTCTAAGGTTTCTGGCTTGTTGCGCATGAGGGACCCTGCTAGGTCGGAGTCCTCTACTAGGGCATTTGTGAACGCCGATGTTGCAAAGCTGTCATTGAGTCCTGATTCCAGCAAGAGGAGGTCCTTCTTGAAATGTTCTAGGAAGACGCAGATCGTTTCGCCATGAGCTTGCTTGAGCTGGAACAAAGAGTCTAGGTCAGCTCATTTCTTCCTGTTGTGGACGAACTCTGCTGCGAACGTCTCAGCTGGCTTGTCAAAGTTGCCGATCGAATCAGGAGGGAGTGTGTAAAACCAGTCTATTGCTCCGTCCTTCAAACTGGCTGGAAAAAGTTTACACTTCAGGTAGTCGTAGTCTGGAGCGTTATAGAGTGCAAGGATCTGACTGAAGCGAGCTACATGCTCGCCTGGGCAGGAGCTATCGTTGTACAACGAAAACTTTGGTTGGATAAACTCTGACGAAGGCTACTTGTCTCTGATTTATGTGGTGAATGGTGATGCCTTGTATGTTTGTAGCATCTTCTGAGCGATCTGTATCGCGCTGGCTTTGTCATTTGACTTCTCTAATCTTTGGGCGAAGTGTTCTAAGTGTTGATTGGTGGTGTTGGTGAGGGCCGCAACGGCGTTGTTCTCCACTGCTTCTATGGTGTCAATGTTGGCATTGGAGGTGGCCTGGTCGCGCATCGTCTGATTTTCTTGTTGTAAGGTGAGGAAAGCGTCTTGTAGTGTCTTCATATGTTCTGCTAACATTTGAAGAGAGGTATCTATGGTGGTTTTTACCAGCTTCGTGGGCTTGAGAAAAGAGTAAGTGTGTTTTTCTTAAGGAAACGAACCGGCAGGCGGCGCCAATGTAGATGTTGTGTTTACTAGACAACGACCTGATGATCTGATTGGTAGGGAATGGTTGCACTCTTCTTGGGATAAGAGTTGCATACGTATCAAGTTTCTCAGGGTAAACTTGAATCAAGCCTTACGTAGTTCATCTCTCTCTATTTATAGAGGTTTGAGCTGACCTTCCATAATTACTTTGGACCGTTATGAAGTGTAGATCCACCTTGTGTGCTATCTTGATGATTCGTTATTATTATGTTGTTACAAAGTTAATGTCTCCTTGATTGTGGTGCTAATTGAGCTCCAATGTTGTGCTAGTAGATTTGATTCCATAAAAGGTTGTAACTGATGCTGCGGACGACCTGGGTGTTGGGTCGTGGGATACACTCTGATGGTTTGGGACGAGTTGTAGGAGGACGACCTGGTATGTGGACACGTGCATTGTAGTGTGGAACGGAGGGTACTTACAATACTCGAATATAATTTTTTATGGGTGTCAACTATCTTTGTTCAAGAATATGAGTCCTTCGATCATGACCATTTCTTAAATACTGGATATATTTAAAGTGTGCTAACGAGCATGTTTCAAAGTATCCAAGTCCTTAGATCATGAGTTAAATTGTGAATACTAAATAACGAGCAATCTTATAAGGTACCATGACCCCATTGATCTGGTGGTAGAGTGGTCGACTATCAACAAGTTGGTCATGCATAAACAATGGAAATAATAATAATAATAATAATAATAATCTTATAAGGTATTTGCTTAAAGACATAACAACCTAAAAATACAACGTACTTTAGTGTTTTTTACATTAAATGCAATGTATTATTTTTCTTGCCTAAAAATACATCAAACTTTCAATTTTTTACAATTGATACATTCTGTTAAATGATGGACGACATGTCAATTAAGGGTTAGAATGTGGTCACGTGAATTGTACCCCTTCTCTCATTTTCCCCATTTGGTAGTGACGTAGACACTTCTTCTATAATATATAAAAAGCCATCAAAGAAAAACACAAAATCTATCCACCATAGTTAATTTCTTACTGGATTCTGTTTGTTTGATTGTTATCATGAAAGACCACTGTCAGAAATAGAAAATGTTTTTCTCTAAAACCTACCAAATAGAGGCATCAACATAGATTCTGTTATTAGATGTTTTTTTATTACTCCAAAACAATCAGGTTAAATGAGATAAGTTCCTGATTATCAAGAGTTGAAATTGGTAGTTTGTGTAGTGTGGGTTGTTCATGGGAAAGTAATGCATATGATCTTGAGATAGAATGAAGAAAAAAGAACTAAATTGTATATAAACCAATATAATCAAATTGAAATAAGACTTAAACAAGTTTTGAAGAATCAGATTAGAGGGCTTAAATTGAGATGGTTATGGAGTGCTTTGGGTGGGATGTCTCAAGGAAGATGGAAGCATGTGCACATAGCCACAGATAAAGATGATCGAAAATTTGATTACGTGAGAGAATATGCAAGTTTTCCTGCTTGTACTATTCAGGCACATATTGAAAATTAGATTTGTTTTCGAGGGTATTTTAGTCATATAGGTTAAATGGCGAGATAAGTGCAACCCACGTGACCATTTCTGACGGCTAAGTACAATCTATTATTTTTAGGCAAGAAAAAAAATACATTGCATTTAATGTAAAAAACACTAAAATATGTTGTATTTTTAGGCCATTATTTCTTGTTTAAATGTATACTATCCTGTTTTACGATTTTGAATTTATTATTAAGGTTAAAGATATCTTGACTAGGATTTTTTTCATTTTCGGTATCCCTTTGCAATAATATAGAGAAATCAATAAGTAGTTTTCCCTTTCATATGTATGTGTATATGTTCCTTACCTGAGTTTAAGTTACAAAATTAAGTCTCATACATTGCATTACTGTCATTGTTTCTTGACAAGCATAATCAAATTATGGCAGGTTTATTCTGTAAGCGCGTAGACTTCAATCAACATGGACATGCGCAATGGATCACAAAACAAAAAACAGGTAGTGACTTGAACTGGTAAATCAAAGCTTTCAGTCGACCTAGCAAAGTGTTTTGTAGGGTTTTTACCGATATCTCATGCATGATTCCTACGATATGTATAATTACACTATATCACATGCATAAAATAGCGCAACGGAAACAGAAGATCGTACCTTGGTCACAGCTTTCAATTTGAAGTTCCAAGCTTTGATCTACAGGAGAAGATGATGTTCTTGGCACACTTAAGATCTTCTTCTTCTCAACTTAGCTGGAGTCAAGTTCCAACCACGAACGGGAAGCAACCTTTGTTCACGAACCAAGAACCGACAATGGCTAGGGAGGTTACCACCTATGGAATCTCCACAAATTACTAGCTTCTTCTTTAGAAAATGTTGGAGGCCACCATTAAAGGAGAGAGAGCTTTTCTTTGTTGGGAAGATCAATATGTGAGGGGTGGGGGGTCTATTTATAGAGCTCTCCCACCTCCTCAATATTGGATAGGATAGAGTCCTATACTCATCTAATATCAGATAGGATAGAGTTCTATACTCATCTAATATCAGATAGGATAGAGTCCTACACTCATCCTAATACCTGGTGGTTATCCTTATCTTGGTGGTTTATCCTTATCCTGGTGGGCGTTTATCCAGCCTTATTTCCAACATCTCCCACTCACCCACAACGGCTAAGAAGATTTCTAAGAGAAGCATTTAAGTAGAATGCTCAGCCATTTGTGTGTCTCACACGGCAAATGGTTCGTGTAACCCTAGCACACGTATCATGATATCTGTGAAGTAGCAAGTTGCAATGAAAAGCACGACACAGTGATCTACCATGAAAGTGATCTTAAAGAAGACGAATCTGGAAACCTAATATCCGGAGAGTGTGTGTATACCCCAAGATCTGTTTGTTTCATCACTTTGACAAATAGCACTCATCCCTATGAGTCCACACCATAAAATCAAAAAATGTATCACATGATTCACAATTATCATCAATTGTCATGGCCAGGTAGAATCCCAGTGATTGTGTGATAAACCTTTAGTTCTTTTGCCCTTTGCACGCAAGTCATTATCGTCAGAGTTCTACCAACTTCCCAGTATACATCCAGTCAGCCTTTTAGTAAGAGCTTGTGGGGAGCAAACCGAAGTTACGAGTAGTCTCTTATTTTCTTGACAAGGTTAAAAGTTCAAGGAGGGTACCATTCGATATGTCTTAAACAAAAAACATATCAATAGATTTCACATAGCAAGAATTTTTAGGGATATTTATTTTCTTGCTCTCAGGTGGTAAACTATACACATGTTGTGTGAAAACATGTCATGGCAAGAGTATCTAATTTGTTTACTCAGCAATAGATATCTGTATGTCCACTCATACCATGCAAGTGTTTTCATCCCTAATGACAATTCCAAGGATACTTTGCTCCCACTCATACCATGCAAGTGTTGTCATCCCTAATGACAATTCCAAGGATACTTTGCTCCCACTTGGCAACAACCGTTTGTAGGTTTAGACAGAATCTTCTCTATGAAGCGTGTTTCTTCTTATCCAATTATAAGAAGGGGCATGACTCGGCACTAGGTCCACCCTTCCCATAAGGTTTAGTGACTTGTCAAGCTAAACTCCCACTGTTTAAAATGGAAGTGACTGTTCATGTGAGTGAACTAGTCAACCCTACTGACATACATATGAGATGATAAACAGTATAATGAGAATGAAATCGATCTGGAAAGAATGCACGTTTATTCATTAAATCATCAAAGTGTTCTTAGCATAATCACATCCTCTTTAACCCAAGTATTTTTACATGTGTAAGGAAGAGTTCCTTTGGAATAGGTTTGGTTAGTGGATCCGCAACCATCTGATCAGTGGATATATGTTGTAGAACCACTTTCTTCTTCAGTATCATTTGTCGTACGTAGTGGTACTTTAACTCTATATGCTTGGTTCTTCCATGGTACTTTGGATCTTTAGCATATGCAAGAGCAACCATCTTTGTCGATCCGGATGTGAACTGGAGTTTGACTCTTGAGAACACCGACAAGTGTTTGATGAATCGTCGAGCCACCGCGACCTCACATTGTGGCAGAAAGCAATGCAATATATACTCGGCTTCCATAGTTGAAAGTTCTATGGAAGTTTGCTTCTTCTTTGCTCGGGGATATAGCACCTCCATTCATTATGTAGGTATATCCTAAAGTTGAATTCTTCTCATCAAGGTCTCCAGCCCAGTCGGCATCGGAGTACCCAATCAGCTTAAGATCTTTCCCTTGGTAGATAAGTGAGTAGTCCACGGTGCCTTTAAGATACCTCATTATCTTCTTGATGACCTTCCGATTAATGCGACCCGAGGGATTTCTTTGGAACCTTGATACTAACCCAACTGCATAGCAGATGTCTGACCTTGTACACAACATTGCATACATAAGGCTTCCGACTGCGCTTGAGTATGCTACATTTTTCATAACCTGAGTTTCAGTAGGATTCTTGGGAGACATTTTAGAACTCAAAGACTCTCCTAGACTTACTGGGAGATCCACTTGCTTGCAATCAGTCATGTTGAATCTTTCCAAAATCTTATTGATATATGTCTCCTGAGACAAAGATAACAAGCGTTTGGGCCGATCCCAAGTTATTTTAACTCCTAAGACATAACTAGCTTCACCCATGTCCTTCATTTCGAAGTTTAATGACAACCACTCCTTAGTGGAATTTATCAATGCCTTATTGTTACCTGCTAACAAAATGCCATCCACATATAGAGATAGAATCACAAAACCATTTTTAGATGTCTTGACATATACGTAATGGTCCTCATTTACCATTTCGAATTTGTCTTGAAGCATAGCTTCATGGAATCTCAGATTCCACTGTCTAGAGACCTGTTTTAAACCATATATGGATCTGTTCAGTTTACATACTTTGTGTTCCTGACCCTTGATTGAAAAACTAGTGGGTTGATCCATATAGATTTCCTCTTGCAATTCCCCATTGAGAAAAACAGTTTTGACATCCATCTGGTAAAGCTCTAAATCTAAGTGGGCAACCATTGACAAGAGGAGACGTATGGAGGCAAATCTCACTACTGGTGAGAAGGTGTCCTCATAGTCTATTCCTTCTTTTTGGGTGTAACCTTTTGCAACAAGCCTAGCTTTGAATTTGTCTATGTTCCCTTCCGCATTTTTCTTAATCTTGAGAACCCACCTGTTCCCAATAGATCTCTGTTTGGAGGTAGATCAACTAAGTCCCATACTTTGTTTTTCTTCATCGACTCCAATTCTTCCTTCATAGCTTCCATCCACTTACTTGTATTGGACCCAGAAATAGGCTCCTTGAATGTTTTAGGTTCATCAGATATTTCTGTAAGTGCATTGGTCATATTTATCTCCCCTTCAATCTCAAACCGACATTTGGGGATATGGCCTCTAACACTCTTACGAGGTTGGGATTGATCAATCAGTTGACCAATGCCATTGTCACTGGAATCAGGGTTGATGAAAGTTTCATCTTCGCCTTGTTCATCAGCAGTTATAAGGTTGTCAACTTCGTAAAGTTGTATATCCTTATCAACCTCACCCCTCATTGGGTATTGATCCTCTAAGAATATGACGTTACGTGCTTCTATTTATGTGACATACCCTTGAGTATCCTCCCCTAGGAAGACATACCCCTTAGAAGTCTCACTGTATCTTATAAAGACACACTTCTTTCTAGGAGCACTTAACTTCCCAAATTCTCGATTTTGAGAAGTGACAAAGGCTGCACACCCCCATGGTCTAAGGTAGTTCAGAACGGGTTGTCTACCAGTCCATAGTTCATAGGGTGTTTTGTTAACAGATTTTGAAGGAACTAGGTTAAGTATGTGTGCAGTCGTTAACAATACATCACCACAAAATGAGATGGGCAAGTTAGCCTGAGCCATCATAGATCTAACCATTTCCAGCAGGGTTCTATTCCTTCTCTCAGAGAAACCATTCTGCTGATGGGTATGAGGAATAGTTAGCTGTCTAGCTATACCCTTATTTTCACAGAGTTCCTTAAACTCATCAGAAAGATACTCACGTCTGCAATCAGTTCTTAAGGCCTTTATTGTCCTATCAAGTTGATTCTCAACAAGGTTCTTGTACTTTTTAAAACAGTCCAAGGCGTCTGATTTGTGAGACATCAAGTACACGGTCCCATAACGTGTATAGTCATCTGTGAAGGTAATGAAATACAAAGCCCCATGCCTTGCTGTTACATTAATTGGTCCACAGATGTCAGAGTGAATAAGTTGTAAAGGATAAGTTGCCCTTTGGGCTTTCCCAAAAGGTTTCTTGGTGGCTTTTCTAGCAAGACAACTTTCAAAGGTTTCCATTTTAACAGAGGTTAAGTTACCTAACAACCCTCCCCTTGCTAAGCGGTCTATTTTACTGTGTCCAATATGTCCTAGTCTAGCATGCCACAATTGGCAACCAACCATTTTAGACATAAAAACTTCAGTTTGTGCTAAGTGTAATGTCATAAAAGAATTCATTAAATAAGCATGACCTATCAAAACATTTATTTAAAGATATCTCAAGCGAGTTCGGGAAAAATTAAACACATAGGATTCTTGAAGTAATTTCAAAGCTGATAAAAGATTTCTCCTAATTGAGGGTACAAAGAGTACTTCTTCAATAAGGATGGATATCCCACTCGCAAAATCCAACCTACAAATTAGTGTTCCAGGCCCAAAACATCAGCTACACTTTGGTTTCCCATGTGGACTCTCCGAGTTCCTTGTGGAAGTTTCGAAAATCTTTTAAGCAGGGACCTATCCGCCTTATGTGGATGCATCGGCTGCTGAATCTACAATCCAATATTGTGATGAATCAGACAGCATGACAGTACTTATCACATTGACAGTACTTAAAGTAAAACTTACCTCAGGAGAAGGACATGCCCTAGCATAGTGTCCCATCTGATGACAACGGAAGCATTCAACACTAGTCATGTCTATCGACTTCCTAGGTTTTCTTTTTCGTAGGTTGGGGCTTGGCCTTTTCCTTGCCTTTCCCTTTTCCACTTTTCTTGTTCCAAGGAGCCTTCCTCTTTTTGGAGTTGACAACATTTGCTTCAGTTTGAACAATAGGCTTTTCATTGAGAACCCTTTGTTCCTCAAGCTCACATTTCCTCTGCACCTGTGCAAAGTTTGTGATACTGTCGTCATGCGTTAAGATAAGACGAAATTGTTACCAAGTTTTAGGTAAAGACCTAATGACAGCTTGAATTTGTTGTTTATTTGACAGGACCTGTCCTGTTTGGGCTAACTCAGCAACCATATTCCTCATCACCGTGCAATGTTGTGTCAGAGAGGTATGGGGCAGTTTGATAAATTTGTCAAAGCTTATTTATAGCCTCCTCAGCTGTGCAGTAGTCGTACCCCCAAGGTCTGCCTTTACTGTTTCCCATAGCTCTTTAGCCGATCCAAGGCCATCATACCGCATCATGAAGTCATTCCTCATGGTGCCAAGTATGGCAATTCGGGCAACATTGTCTCTGCTTGTATACTCATTGTATTTCCTAAGTGCAGCAGTATAAGCAACTTGTGTTATTCCTTCGGCGGTAGGTTTTGCTACTATCTCAGTTATTACGTCAATGACCTTCCTATCTGCCAGAATTAGCCTAACTTTCCTAGACCAAAGTTCGTAATTCTTATCGTTTAACAAGTCCTTTTCAGGTAGCATCGTAAACAAGGATTTTCCATTGGGTGCTATTCTATCAAGTTTGAATTCCAAAAATAAGATACTACGAATAAGAATCATCTCTTAAAATAAATCTAAGTAATCCACATTTCCACATATGAGATGATCATGATAATCTACTAGCATGATTCTAGCCATTAAATAAAATCAATGCATTTGACTATCAATAACATAGAATATGCAAAAAATCTACTACTTAAATTTCCATTTAATAAAATTGTTTTTACACAAAGGAGTTTTCTATCTTTCAAAAACAATGTGGAACTAAAAAGAGTCAGTCAACCATGAACATAGAAACGTCCTGGGTGCCCAGGGGAGTCATCCTCATCCTCATAGTCACTATCAGCTATTTGAAAATTACTAGCCACTTCCTCTGTTTCCCTGTGAGGTGGGAAAATAAACCCTGATGACACATCATATGGATTTGGTTCCTCAGCATCGTCCCATAATCGATGTAGGAGAGATTTAAGTGATCGAGCCTCATTCCTGTCCTGAATAGGACTGGGGATCTTTGGTGTATATTGATAACCATAAAAATTATAGAATCCTAAATATTAATGTTAACAACACTAATACGTACTACCGTTCTTACGTTTAAATCAATTCTTCTTACTCTCAAAACATAATCATGCAATATAATGAGTAAGGATTCATTCCACTCTTAACTGTCTAGACTTAAATTGAATTCAACTAATCAAACCTAAAAGGAACAATGGTGAGAGTAATGATTTGATGTGAAATTTCTATACTACCATTCCCAACACAAGAACAATAATAAGAACATGTCATTATGGAATAAGTAATTAACTTTATAAATCTAATAGAACAATAAGAACAAGATATGATTGAATGAATAACAACTACTTATTAATCTAATGAACAATAAAAACAATGATTCAATACTCAAGAAATAAACTAATTAATTAATCTAAAACTAAATAATGTAAAACTAGATCTAGAACTAAGGCTTAATGGCTACTTTTCTTATCCTAACCTAATTTATTTTCTAACCTAACTATCTACCATTAACAAAGAGCTAAGCTTTTGTTTTTATACTTTCAAATCTAAAAATCGTGCATGGGCTTGGAGCAATGTTTTGGGCCAGAGAATCAGGCCCAAAACCCAATTTTTTCAGTCCAAAAAGGCCTCTTCAGCTGCAGTTGGCTTCAATAGACTTTTCGTCTACTTCTGCTCCTCTGATTGGGTCAAAGCTTAGACCATTGGAAAGCTCTTTCCGAGCCGGTCGTTTTGACATAAGGTAGGCCCAATTCCGAGGTCTGAGTCCAAAGATACGGCCTTTGGAAGTTCTGCTAACTTTGTGTGCTGTTTCTGCCCGCATCGACTTTTCAGCTTTTGACCGGGCTTACAAAGGCTTTGTCTTCTTGAATCTTGGCCTTTAATCACGGAACTCCTTATCAACCGACCTTTGCTCCTTTATCTCGCTAAATTGGCACATTTCTGCACATCATGGACTTTGAAGCCTGAAATGCATAAAAACAAATGTCGGTATTAACTCTTAATTATTACTCACATAATTGGTCTAAAAGTATGATGGTTAAGGGGTTAAAACTACAGTTTGGGCTCTTATCAAACCACCCCAAACAGCATTTTGCTTGTCCTCAAGCAAAGATGAGAAATTAGAATAAGTGACCAAAAATGGAGTTCTATCTACTCTCGTTTATTTGAAAATGCGATTGCATTGACCATATGCAACAAGGCCTTAAACCACTAGGAATTCCCTAGTGGACGAGTTATAACCTCGTGAGAGTTTTCCAGTGAAGGTACTCACAAACTTCATCTATACTACAACGACTAAGAAATAAAACTATTGTCTCTTTATTCATGCTCTAAATTAACTATACCTCTCACTAGCAATGAATACAGAATAATCATGTCGAAACCTAAGCTAATATATGCATAATAATCAATCATCTATGAATAAACATATATACAATGAGTAATGCTATGAAATGCAGTAACAGGTCTGTTTATGAAACTTTGGAATAGCGTCCTTAAGTAGGTTCTCACATAAAAGTCAAGACAAAAATCACTCTGATTTCTCCACTCAAGTTTTGCTACTCTAGTGTGTAGTGGGCATACTTTACCTTACAATCTCAATGACACACAAGGAAGCCGAAGTTGATCAAACACATCTGCCACTTACTATCCCACTAACCTATTCCTAATTGAGCTAGAGGTCTTTTTTAGTTGTTGCGGGGATTAGGAGATGGTTTAAGATTACATAACTAGAGAAAACCTTGTTCTTTTGCTTCTACACTTTGTTTCCATCCTTAGCCTTTTTCTTTTAGCTTTTCGACTCCTTTTATTCTATTTTTGGATTTTTTATTTTATTTCTATTTTTCTTTTTCTTTTATTTTCTTTGGATGGAAACTTCTTTTCTTTTTCTTTTCTGAAGCAACTAACTAATTTTTGTTTACACAGGTTTTTCTCTTCTCTTTTCTTCACTCATCCTATTCTCAGACTTATTCTAAAATGGGTAGGTTGAATTTTTTATTTTTATATTTTTATTTTTATATTTTGTTTTGTTTTTGTAACAGGGTAAAGGAATTGTGGTTTATGGAAGGGCTAATGAAAGGCTCAGTGGGGCAACTAGCGGAAAATATACTTAGGTCAGAATTTCTAGCTATATCGATCCAAAAAGGGCCTAAATTCTCTCTTAGGACATGGTATAGTGGTCAAGCAAGTGGAAGTGTGATTTCTCTATTCGGAATATACTTCTCCCTTGTGTCATTTCTCAAATGTTTCACTCATATAAGGTTTCAGGATATATTCTTACAGGATTTGTAAAATAAGTACTCTAGCCTAGATTTCAGAAACTTACTGCCAAACAATCATAGATACTCATGTAATATATTTATAGATAGATGCAAAGATTATTACCTATATATTAACCTAAGTTTCTAAAAATTATTCTAATGCAAAAGCTACGTGAGACTTCTAGATTATTAAGAGCATAGAGAAAGAAACAATACCAATATTCCTAAGTGTATATCATAAACTTTTTATTTTTATTTTTATTATTTTTAAGACAAATACTACATAATATACAACCTAATATGTGCTTAACATTTACATCGTGTTTCTATACCACCCCCAAACAATTTGGGAGAAGGGGGTTCATGAAACAATTCAATAGCACAATTAAATTATGTAACTAACTAATTTTTATAATTTTTAACATTTTATAAATAAAAGTGCGTAATTTACATCCTAAAAGTGTCTAATTTTTGCAAATGTTTCTATCCCACCCCCAAACAATCGAGGCGCTTTGTCCTCAAAGTGTAAAGAAATAAGGAAAGAATTTACCATAAAAGCGTGGCAAAAATTGGCGAAGCACTGTAATGAGTAAATATTGTAAAGATGATATGATAATATGAAGCACAATTAAACCAGTGCGTACTAACTAACACAAACTCTCTTTGGAGTAAACATGATGGGCTTAGGGTGGCAACATGATTTGAAATGAATACCAAAAATCGCCACCCCAAACAAAATTGGAAAACTCTTTTTAAGTTTGAAAATTTTGTTTGGCCTATCTCAGAAAGTTGGTATTGTACGAAAACTTGGGTCTTTTAAAGTCAGATTCCCTAGACTTACTAATATATGTTTATGTTTTTATTTTATTTAGTTTTTATATATTTGATTTTTAGAAAAACAAAACAAAATTACGATAAAGAAATAAAAATGAAACTCACTCCATAGAGAAGCACTACTCAATCCACGAGAAAAAGTGCAAGAGATAAATGCGTGAGTCACATGAAACGTAGACTAAGAATCCGACATTTACAACCACTCACTCCAAAAGGAGGGTCCGGTTGCCTTAATGGTGCACTCCCATAACATAAGATTGGAATGGAGTACACCGAAGAATAAAATAAGTCTTTTATAGTCAGATACTCGAGACTTTATCTAATATATATGTATTAAAATGCAGTTTACCATATATCAACAATCGAAAAAGTTGTGGGTCTTTCCACAAATAATTAACATGGAATGCACCATCAAACAGAATTAAGCACCAAGATTTCCTATGACGTAGCTTAGTAGAATGAGAGCAAAGCCTTATAGATCTAAAACCTAATCGAGCATACAGTTTCTTCTGTCCTCCTACGAAGGGGATGCCAAGTAAATGAACGTGAGAAAATTGATGGTTGTGGAAGATACGTAGGATGTGGATAATTTTGAGAAGGAAAAAATGGAAAAAAATGAAAAAGTGTCGGTGGCTTGTCCTTGGGTGTTACTTCTTCACCAGTTGGTTTTAGATAGTTATGAAGCCTAGGAGAAACGCCAAGGTCAAGTACAAACTCAATGGTTCTTTGAAAAGGTAGAGGGCGAGGAACATTCGTGATGGAAGGTGAATGAGTGACATGAGGATGTGAGGTGGGTGAATGGTGTTCAACTAGTGTTCTTAGGTCTATATCATCAGAGGCCTTGAGATATGCAAGACATTCCTCAATAGGTGGGTAAGAAGAATCACTGGGATAGAGGGCGAAAAATTCTTCTTCCGTCATGGCGTCAAGAGATGAATGGATGTCAATAGGAGAGAACTCGCGAGGCGGCAAAGAAGGGTTGCAAAAGAGTCGAACGAAATCCTCCTTGATGTTATCTATGTCTAGGGAGTAGAAATTGTGATCCTTGTCTTCTTCCATAAGAGGGGTATCTACTAGTGTGGGGACTAAAGTGTCAGCCGCACTAATGTGAGGTACAAAACTCTCAATGGACTTTACTTCCCCTTCTCCAGGCAAACCTAGTTGTCCCTATTTTTGTCTAAATATGTTAACTTCTACAGAAAGATTTCCAAAAGAAAGAGTCATTGAGCCATCCCGACAATTGATTTGGGCATTGGCGGTGTTTGTTGACTTAGGATTAGGCACTGCTTGACTTGGAAACACGCCGGTTTGGTTATTATTTTAGTTAGAAGACATGTCAATAACTTTTTGGCATAAAGATTGCATCATTTGCATCGTTTGTTTCATCATATTAGAGTTTTGATCATGCTGATCTTTCATCAAGTTGGAGTTTTATTGCATAATTTGATTTTGTTTCTCCAACAAGGTCACTACTACTTTGCCTGTAGATGGTTGTATTTGAATTAAAGCTTGTTGAGCATTCATGTCTTGATGTTGATAGTTCTGGGTTATGGGTACTAAACCTCTATTCTGGTCACCTAAGTTCACTTGTCCTTGATGTTGAGTTAACTGGTTGAAGTGTGATGGTTGTGGTGGTGTTTGTGCATAGACAAGAGGACAATAGAAGTCGGAATGCTCAAGACTACAACAGACATTACAACGAGTAGAGTTAATGTTCATGACTGGAGTGGGTTGTTGTTGAATAGAGATGGCATCTACCTTTTTAGTGAGGGCATCGATAAGAGTTTTAAGCTCGGGATCATATTTAACCTCAAGAGAAGAAGGAGGAGAGGGCGGGAGGAATCGTTACCTCCCAATTGTTGTTCTTCTTAGATTGATCTTCTAAGAATTTATAAGCCTCTAAGGCTCCTTTACTAAGAAAACTACCCCCAGTCATGATATCTAGAACCTCCTTATGATAATGTGAAAGCCCCTTGAAGAAAGCACGAATAAGCGTGTCTTTCGCAAGATTATGATGCGGGCATTCAATGAGAAGATCAATGAAACGATTCCAGTCCTTTAAAAAGGATTCATGAGGATTCTAGCTGAAGAAATGAATCTTGTGAATCATTTCATCTGTCTTCAGTGGTGGGTAAAACTGTTCCATGAACAATTGAACAAGTTGAGCCCATGAGTCCACAGAGTTTGGCGTTTGGGCGAGTTAACCAAGACGCGCCTTTATCGGCTAAAGTGAAAGGGAATACCCTCAGTTTAATTTGTTCCGCACCAACCGTGGGATGGTGGAATGTTGTTAGGACTTGTTCAATCCTACGCATGTGCTGATAAGGTTTTTCATGGTCTAAACCATGAAAAACAGGTAACAAATTAAAAATATTTGGGGGGATTCGGAAATCCCCCACTGGGTCTGCTAGAACGTTGCAAGATTTGGGGCTATCGCTCAAGGCTTTGTAGAAGTCAGAGAGAGGAGTCTCTCTTTCTTCAACGATTATATCAGGTGGTGTGTGTGGAATAGTAGCTAGAGGTGTAATGGGTGGTATACTAGATAGACGTGTTTGTCGACATTGCCATGTAATTACGTTAGTTGTTTTTCTTCAACCAGACCTTAATCTCATGCAAGACTAAGTCGAACTTAACTAAACATGCAACACTCCAAACAGTTCTGATATACTAGTAGAAATCTCTAACTGTAGATGCGAGGTGTGGAAGAAAGGAATACCTGATTGCGTCCTTGCTTCACTTATGAATAACGTCTTGTTTACGCGTGTTCAGTGTATATAACAAGTTTGAACAATGAAAAACTTGAAAAATCGACGTTCGAAACAAACTTGTGGAAATCCGGCAAAATTCAGCTTAGGGCGCGGGTGCGCTTCACTTGGGCGCAATGCGCTCGGTAAAGTCGAAGTTCGGTGTTTTTGGCTTTTGCTGGTCGCGCTTCGGTATGGGCGCAGTCGAGCTCAACTTCCGGTTTTTTTGGCGCGAGTGCGCTTTGCTTAGAACGCACGGGTCGCTCAACTTCGGTATTATTGGCGTAGGTCGCGCTCCTTTGGGGCGCAGGTGCACTCCGTGTATTTTTTCGAGGAACTTTCACTTGCTTCACCGCAGTGTTTTTCTCTGTGAATCCGCAGCCCCTATGCCTAAAACAGTGAACAGTTCCGAAAATTCAAGAAATAAGAATGAAAAATTAAAAGAGTGGGTGGGTAGAGAATGGGGGATTACCCCTTGGATTCAAGCAATTGAATTCTTGTCTTGAACGAGATTAAGATGGCAGCGACGCCATTTGATAACCGTAAAAATTATAAAATCCTAAATATTAATGTTAACAACACTAATACGTAATCTTACCGTTCTTACGTTTAAATCAATTCTTCTTACTCTCAAAACATAATCATGCAATATAATGAGTAAGGATTCGTTCCACTCTTAACTGTCTAGACTTAAATTAAATTCAACTAATCAAACCCAAAAGGAACAATGGTGAGAGTAATGATTTGATGTGAAATTTCTATACTACCATTCCCAACACAAGAACAATAATAAGAACATGTCATTATGGAATAAGTAATTAACTTTATAAATCTAATAGAACAATAAGAACAAGATATGATTGAATGAATAACAACTACTTATTAATCTAATGAACAATAAAAACAATGATTCAATACTCAAGAAATAAACTAATTAATTAATCTAAAACTAAATAATGTAAAACTAGATCTAGAACTAAGGTTTAATGGCTACTTTTCTTATCCTAACCTAATTTATTTTCTAACCTAACTATCTACCATTAACAAAGAGCTAAGCTTTTGTTTTTATACTTTCAGATCCAAAAATCGTGCATGGGCTTGGAGCCATATTTTGGGCCAGAGAATCAGGCCCAAAACCCAATTCTTGCAGTTCAAAAAGGCCTCTTCAGCTGTAGTTGGCTTCAACAGACTTTTCGTCTACTTTTACTCCTCTTATTGGGTCAAGGCTTAGACCATTGGAAAGCTCTTTCCGAGCCGGTCGTTTTGACATAAGGTAGGCCCAATTCCGAGGTCTGAGTCCAAAGATACGGACGCCCGGAAGTTCTTCGACTTTGACTTTGTGTTTGTTTCTACCCGCGTCGACTTTTCAGCTTTTGACCGGGCTTACAAAGGCTTTGTCTTCTTGAATCTTGGCCTTTAATCACGGAACTTCTTAGCAACCGACCTTTGCTCCTTTATCTCGCTAAAGTGGCACATTTCTGCACATCATGGACTTTGAAGCCTGAAATGCATAAAAACACGTGTCGTATTAACTCTTAATTATTACTCACATAATTGGTCTAAAAGTATGATGATTAAGGGGTTAAAACTACAGTTTTGGGCTCTTATCATATATTCTGGTGATGGTGGCTCTGTCTTTATCTTATTAGATTTCAAGACGGTACGCTGCAAAACTCTCCTATATTCCTTTGCAGTCATGCGTTTCTTGGAAGCCCGTCTCCCAAGATCTGGTTCAATTTTCCTACAAGTCTCGGGTCTATGTGACTTAGGCATTGTTCCTTAGTTTTCATATGACCGTTAATAGAAAACATACAATTTTATTTACATGCAATAGTAAAAATCCATATTTAAATAATTACTGCATGGTAAAAATAAACATCCTAATGTCAATTTTTAATCATGGAAAAATAAAAAATTTAAAGGAAAAAATTTTTCCTAAAAAAAAATTTCCACTAAAATAGCCAAATTATTTCTCATAAATAATTTATTTTGCAAAAAAAAAATTCTAATTAATTTTAAACAACCTAATTATTTAAAAATTAATTAAAAGATTTTGAAAAAAACAGTTTTCCAAAAAAAATGTAGATCACAAGATCAAAACTACAAACAAAAGCATACAAACCATGGAAAACCTGGCTCGATGCCAATGTAGGGTTTTTACCGATATCTCATGCATTATTCCTACAATATGTATAATTACACTATATCACATGCATAAAATAGCGCAGCGGAAACAGAAGATCGTACCTTGGTCACAGCTTTCAATTTGAAGTTCCAAGCTTTGATCTACAGGAGAAGATGATGTTCTTGGCACACTCAAGATCTTCTTCTTCTCAACTTAGCTGGAGTCAAGTTCCAACCACGAACGGGAAGCAACCTTTGTTCACGACCCAAGAACCGACAATGGCTAGTGATAAAAGATAAAGATTGAATAAATACCTACGAAATGAACGATGAACTCAAAACGTAAGTAAACTAAACTAATCTTATGATGCTCATATTTATCAAAATTTTCTCTACTCTCAATCCTATGAGATATAGTGGAGTAGAAAGTTCGTTCCACTCCTAGTGCTCTAGCATAAAATGTTTTCTAATCTAATTAGTCGGTCTTAAGTCAATGAGAGCTTTACGAAGGTGATATGCTACGATACTTACTGAATTTGATTACTTGATTTTAACTACGAATGCTATGGAAATATGATTGTGCTTGAATCTAGATAAAGGATTAGAGGGGAATTGAATCCACCTCGAATCCAACTTAATAGCCTAACATAGATTCTTGTATCTCGATTCTTACGTTCTTACGGCAAGAAATTCGAAGTTCTAATCCCTAGTGTTCATGACATTTCTACCGAAAGTACTAACTAGCATGTGAGGTCGCCCACCCATTCTCATGGCTTAATCCGACCTTCTAGATTGGAATAGATTCTACAATGTTTCTACACTATACCACTAAGTTTTTCATCAAGGCTTCATCAACCCCTCTAATGGAGGTTTTAGCCTTGAGTCATCAAACCATCATTTCCCATTTCATTATAACTACACATCATATTAAAATTCTAACTTAACTAAATTAACTAACAATGGTTCAATCTATTTAAACTACGGAATGATAATCAACAAGAATTAAAATCAGATCTATAAATTGAAATAACACAACCAAATTGAGAAAACAACTATTTTATTTATCTAATCAATCAAGAACAATGATTCAAAGACTTAATCTAAAACAAGAATTGAAAATGGAACTAAAGCTTAATTTAATTAATGAAAACAGATCTAGAAGTATCTATATTAATTTAGGTCTAACTAGCTACCATTAACAAAGAGCTAAACTTTTGTTTTTATACTTTCAGATCCAAAAATCGTGCATGGGCTTGGAGCCATGTTTTGGGCCTGAGAATCGGCCCAAAAACCCAATTCTTTCAAATTCAAAAGGCCTCTTCAGCTGCAGTTGGCTTCCACAGACTTTTCGTCCACTTTTGCTCCTCTGATTGGGTCAAGGCTTAGACCATTGGAAAGCTCTTTCCGAGCCGGTCGTTTTGACATAAGGTAGGCCCAATTCCAAGGTCTGAGTCCAAAGATACGGCTTTCGGAAGTTCTGCTGACTTGTGTCTTTCATTTCGGCCCGTGTCGACTTTTCAGCTTTTGACCGGGCTTTAGGAAGGCTTTATCTTCTTGAATCTTGGCCTTTAATCATGGAACTCCTTAGTAACCGACCTTTTCTCCTTTATCTCACTAAAGTGGCACATTTCTGCACATAATGGACTTTGAAGCCTGAAATGCATAAAAACACGTAATCAGTGTTAACTCTTAATTATTACTCACATAATTGGTCCAAAAGTATAACTGTTAAAGGGTTAAAACTACAGTTTTGAGCTCTTATCAAACCACCCCCAAACAGCATTTTGCTTGTCCTCAAGCAAAGATGAGAAATTAAAATAAGTGACCAAAAATGGAGTTCTATCTACTCTCGTTTCGCTGAGTGCGATTGCATTGACCCTATGCAATAAGGCCTTAAACCACTAGGAATTCCCTAGTGGACGAGTTATAGCCTCGTGAGAGTTTTCCAGTGAAGGTACTCACAAACTTCAACTATACTACAACGACTAAGAAATAAAACTATTGTTTCCTCATTCATGTCCCAACTATCTATACATCTCACTAGCAAATGAATAAGAATAACCAAGTCAAAAACCTAAGCTAATATATGCATAATAATCAATCATCTATGATACAAATATATATACTATAAGTAATACTATGAAATGCCTAGCAGGTTCGTTTTTGAAAACTCGGAATAGCGTCCTTAAGTAGGTCCTCACATAAATGTCAAGACAAAAACCACTCTGATTTTTCTACTCAAGTTTCGCTACTCCGGTGTGCAGTGGGCACACTTTACCTTACAATCTAAATGACAACAATGAAGCCGGGGTCGATCAAACACATCTGCCACTTACTATCACACTAACCTATTCCTAATTGAGCTAGAGGTCTTTATTAGGTGTTGCGGGGATTAGGAGATGGTTTAAGAAGGAAGGAAATGGATATTCAAAAGGGCAAGTCTGAGATAATAGAGTCTTCATATTATGTAACTTAGAGAAAACCTTGTTATTTTCTTTTGTTGCTATACTTTGTTTCCATCCTTAGCCATATTTTTCTTTTTCTTTTCTTTGGCTTTTGACTCCCTTTTATTCTATTTTTGGAGTTTGTATTTATTTCTATATTTTTTTTTTCTTTTCCTTGGATGGAAACTTCTTTTCTGAAGCAACTAATTAATTTTTGTTTACACAGGTTTTTCTCTTCTTCTTTCTCCACTCATTCTATTCTCAGACTTATTCTAAATTGGGTAGGTTGATTTATTTTTTTCTATTTTGTTTTTGTTTTTGTAACAGGGTAAAGGAATTGTGGTTTATGGAAGGCTAAAGAAAGGCTCAGAGGGGCGACTAGCGGAAAACAATTCATAGGTTTGAATTTCTGGCTATATCGATCCAAAGAGGGCCTAAATTCTCGCTTAGGATATGGCATAGTGATCAAGCAAGTGGACGTGTGATATCTCTATCCGGATTTTACTTCTTCCTTGTGTCATTTCTCAAATGTTTTATTTCATATAAGGCTTTTAGGCTATATTCTCACAGGATTTGTAGAATAAGTACTCTAGCCTAGATTTCAGAAACTTACTGCTAACAATCATAGATACTCATGTAATATATTTATAGATAGATGCAAAGATTATTACCTATATATTAACCTAAGTTTCTAACAATTATTCTGATGCAAAAGCTACGTGAGACTTCGAGATTGTTAAGAGCATAGAGAAAGAAAACAATACAAATATTCCTAAGTGTATAGCATAACTTATTTATTTATATTTTTGATTTTTTTTTTAAAAAATTTTAACTAGAAAACAAATGCATATTATACATATCTATATCCTAATAGATGCCTCAATTACACGTGTTTCTATGCCCCCAAACAAGAATCATGCTTTGTCCTCAAAGTATTGTAAATAAAGAGGGTAGGAAAAATACCATTGAAAGCGTGTGAAATCGGGAACATCCGCAAAACAAAGTTAGAGCGTACTACTATAGGAAATAAACCGACGCGAACTCTATACGAAGTTCCACCCATTATGGGGTTAACAAAAAATGAAATTGCTTGGGACATAAGCGGACACTAAAAACTAAAACTTACCTTATCTTTTCGCTTAAGCATCCTCCTCCTCATTAAAGATATGAGGGTTCTTCGCATCCCGCAGTCCATTATAACTTGCCAAGCTTGCCGCCATTTATCATCTACTAATGCTAACCTCATACGTGTTATTATGTCCGATGGGATGTAATGGGCGACCAAATGAGGTCGCACCCGCCATCCCAGCCAAGTCATTATTCGCGAATGAGCGAACCACCCTATTGGTGGGTCTCATGACTTCAACCCTTTTCCAATCTGTGAATTGTGCACGAATCAGGTAAACAACTTCGCGATGATGCGGCTTACCAACACAGGCATAAGAAGATACTTACGCCTCATGGTTTGGGCTCTCTTAAGACTAGTGACCAAAACTTCGGGGAATGTCATAGTGGCGGCGCCCCTCCCTAAAGCGAGGAAAATGTCACCAGCGAAGCATGTTTGCGAAGTGAACCGCCATTCCCCAAAATATTCATCGGGATAAATAACATGGTGGTGCCCTACGTTTAAGGAAAGGCTACCAAGGGCAATGCTATATCGCCCACGGTCCATTACTCGAAATACCCCTCCCCATAATAATCATGGAAATATGTATAATCATAAAGATATGCATTATCGGTCATATATGCCCATGTGTGAACAGGATCGGTATTGGTATTCCTAAAACTAAAGGCGACCAAATTTTTATTGAATTCATGTGTCGTGTCATCGACTACAACGGAGAATTCTTGATCTCCATCCCGATTACAATAGAATTTAATGTGGTCATAGAAATAAGCAAGTAAGTTGTGGTGAATATGACTCGTCATCACTTACCGATGAGATGACGCATCATCCTAATGCGAGGATCCCGGTGGCCGGAACCGGTGTCCATAGGTCTCGTGCCCAACACATCTTGAAAAGACTGTTCAGGTATGACTATAGGAGATGTCATCACAATAACTCTTTGAACAGTCCACAAAATCCTGGAATGACCGCCTGAAAATTGGAAATTTCCGCGTTCACGAAAACGGAGCGCTAGGTAGGTGTAGAAGATCGGGTCGCTCTTTTGTAAATGCGACATATGTTATGGGCTGGTGGTGCTTTGGTATGAGGGCGGGTCGCGCTCAGTATGGGGGAGGTCGCGCTCTGACAAAATTCTTCAAAAAAAAGTAAAAAACAGCGGTAGCCTCGACAAAGCGGCGCTAAATGTTTTGAAACGGAGTTTAGATGAAAAAGAAAGTAAAACTTGGAGTGGATGGTGAGGGATGATGGTGGAATGTATTGTGGTTTGTTAGTGTAGAAAGAAGGGAGTTTAAATAGGTTATGAGCTTCCAAAACGAATCGGGAAGTTCCCTATTTGTTTGAAGGCAATTTCCGGAAATAAGAAAATTCCCAAAACCGAAAACGGAAACAAGCCATTTTCATGATTTCCTAAAATCACGGTATCTTTCATCTTTGGATTTAGAATAGTAACTTCTAAACTCTCCTAGATTTCATGCTACCACCACACAAGTCATAGATATGCCGATGTCATCGGCCAAATTATCAACCTTTCCTCCAAGACAACGTAACATATATATGATCATATAACGACTTATGCTCGGTCTAAATATTTCCACCCCCAAACAAGTCGGGAAGGTGGGATAAATGATAAAACAAGCAGTACTTGAAAATAACCAATTATATTAAAGACAAAATAAAATATAAATCCAAACAACATTAAATAAACACATTACTATTTAAATTTAACTACTGAATTAAAATCCTTCTAATAAAACGAAATATGAAATAACAAATAACTCCAGTGGGGTGAACACCTAGTTTTGTGATGACGATGGACCTTGAGATGGAGATTGGCTCTGGGATGGAGAATGGCTTGAACCATCTGTCCTTCGGCGACGACGCTCATGCCTGTCGGACTCGGCTGAAACAGAGTCCTCCACGGGTGGCATGCGTCGTAGCATCTCTATTCGGAACAAGCGTTGGGCTTCCATCTCGAGCATCGAAGTAATCGCGATAACGGGTTTTTGTTCTTTGGTGGATAGTCTCCATGTTATACAAGATATCGTCCAGAACCCCTTCGAGCATTTCAAATCTCCTCTGAAGGTTCCCTTGCTTCTTTTGAACTACTATCTGTCTATTTCGGATATCTCCACAAATACCATAAACGCACCGCAAGGCAGTTTGCAACACTTGCATGCGTTCTACATTAGAATTACACTTCTCTAATGCATCTTCATCCATCCATGTCATATCTTCCCTTTCATCCTCCGACTCATCCATTTTTTCTTCAGACAACGGCCAAGTCTCTTGGATGCAATCCGTATAGATACTTGCATTAGAATGCAATTTGATCTTAATAAGAGCAGATCTTGCAACAGCTCTAAAGGAGAGCATGATCTTAGTGATCAATACGGGAAGAGGCGCTAAACTCTTCCCCACTCCTCGAATCACATTAAACATTAAATCAAGGATGCAGAAATTATACTTCTTTGTTTGCAAAATCCAGAGAACATGCAGACATTGAAGGCCGATATCACTGACTTTGTCTTTCAGGGCGTTCCTACCAATCCACCGAAGCTACTGACCCGATTGATTGGTTCGTGGTGGTCCGGCGGGACGAATGGGATGTCGGATTGTATTCACCCTCCACGATAGTATCCTTCATCAAAGCGGGAACTCCAAAGATACCGGGGTTCCCGAATTGTCGTTACTAGGTTGCTTTCAAAGCGTAATTCCTAACAGTTGACTAACAACCGCCGTTAGCATTTCTCTCGCGTTCCTCCTAACTTTATGAAAATCCTATCCCCTTCCAATTCGCTTTTTATAAAACTGTTCTACCAAATCATAGTGATAGAACTCCTCGGTTGAGTACCACAGTCCGCTCCAATGTCTCTTGAACATCTCCGCGATCATAAAATGGCGTGAACCGCCGGAAGCAAACGCGTTTTCGGCAAAATTCTACGTCGTAAGCGCCATTGAAATTTCTTAGACTACTAATGGTTTGTAGATCGTGGGGGAGGCGAAGTTTGAAGAAAACTACTAAAACGGCGTTGGTGGTGGTGGTGGTGGTGGTGGTGGAAACTGTAATTGGTGGGTGTTTTTGAAGTTGGGTTGGTGGTGATGATTGGTTAGAGAAGATTTAAGGTGGATTTGATTTCCTTGTTGTAGGTGTAGTTAGGTTTTCTTCCCCTCTCTATAATTTTTATTTTTTTAATTTTTTTATTTTGGTTTCCAAACTTGTAACCGGCGGTTTGGGGTTGAAGTGGAAACACTGTGCGTGTGGGTTGGGAAGGAAGGAGATGCGCAACGTGCGTGCGGTTTGGGCCCAAGCCCAGTTTGAATTGCGAAATTTTCCGATTTTTCACGCAATTTCAAACTCAATTTGCTGCTTCGTTACTGGCCTGATTTTGGCGAATGAGTTATGGAAATGATCAGTAGAGAATTTCCAATCCAATGATCCATAAAACACTTAATTCCAACCATGGGTGACGTATAAGAGGATGGAAGAACGCCTCGAAGTGCGTGTGTGACGTAAGTTATGCGAACGAAGAAAATCTAAGTTTAGATTACGTCAACCCAATTGAACTAATGGGCCTAAACAAAACCAATGGAAAGTTCGAGCAATCCTGATGGAAAGATCGACTGCCCACCCCCAAACAAATTTTTAAACACAAAATTTGTTTTACAACGTCGGTCGTTTAAAAGTCGATTCCCAAGACTTGTTGGATTGCTATTTCTATGATTTTAAGAATTTTAATTTTAATTTTATTTGTTTATTATAAGAAACACGAAAAAACAATAAATACATAATTCACTCCATAGAGGAACATGACTCAAAAACCGAGAAAACATGCAAAAGTGGAAAACGTGAATTATGTGAACTGTGGACTTAGGATCCGGTACTTACAGCCACACACTCCATAGGGAGGGCCGGTTACCTAAATGGTGTACTTATCGAGTATATGGAAATGAAAGTAAGTACACCAAATGACAAGGGTCAGATCCTCATAGGCGTGGTCTTGTAAAAGGACTTCCCTACATCGGGGGGACGAAGTTCGTGAAAATGTTTTAACCGTTGACCATTAACTTGAAAGGTACTTGTTGTCATTTGGATTTACCAAGGTGATTGCCCGTAAGGGGTGACTTCAAGAATAACTAGAAAAGGGCTAGACCAACGGGTTTTAGTTTGCTGGGAAAACATGTAGACCGGAGTTGTAAAGCAAAACATTTTGACCGACCACAAACTCTTTGGCGCTAAAGATATGCTTATCATGAACACGTTTCATCTTTTTTATAATCCGAGAGATCGCATTTAATCGCCACGGATTTATTCAAGCTCATTCAATTGCAACTTGCGTTTGACACCTGCCTCATCAATATTGAAGTTAAGGCTTTTATAGCCCACGAGCGCGGTGCTCTAATTCAATCCGGGCAAATGACATGGTTTCCCAAATACAAGTCTAAAGGGAGACATACCTATAGGAGTTTTGAAAGCAGTTCTATACGCCCATAAGGCATCCGATAGACGCTTTGACCAGTCTTTCCTATCAGGGTTTACAGTTGTTTCTAAAATCTTTTTGATTTCCCTATTAGAAACTTCTACTTGTCCGCTAGTTTGTGGATGATAAGGAGTTGTTACTTTGTGTGTAACTCCATACTTTTTCACTAGGGATGCAACAACTCTGTTGCAAAAATGTGTTCCACCATCACTAATGATGGCTTAAGGAATGCCAAACAGATAGAAAATATATGTTTTGATAAAAAATACAACGGTCTTATGGTCATTGCTACGGCAAGCTAGGGCCTCTATCCATTTTGACACGTAGTCTACGGCAACTAGAATATAAATGAAACCGTGGGAAACCGGGAAAGGACCCATGAAATCAATGCCCCAAACGTCGAAAATTTCAACTATCAAGATTGGATTTAATGGCATCATATTACACTTCGTGATTCGCCCAAGTTGTTGGCAACGAATACACGTCTTGCAATGCACTTGGGCATCCTTAAAAAGGGTAGGCCAATAAAATCCACATTGCAGAACTTTAGCGGCTGTTTTCATCACACTAAAATGTCCACCATACTCTTTGTCATGGCAGAACGATAGAACTTCATTATATTCCCACTGGGGAATACAACGACGAATAATCTGATCCGCACAATACTTAAAAAGGTAGGGCTCATCCCAAAGAGTATAACTTAACTCGCCAAAAACTTTTTACGTTCATTCCTTGACCAATTATAAGGCATAACATCAGCCGCTAGATAATTTACAATGTCAAGATACCATGGTCTTTGAAAAAATGGCATCTGGATGCTCATCGGGGAAAAGAGTCCGGTATGGACTCAGAATCAGTCTGATCGTCGTTTGTGAGTCTAGATAAGTGGTCGGCAACTACGTTTTCGACCCCTCTTTTGTCCTTTATTTCTAATGTGAACTCTTGTAGGAGAAGGATCCATCGGATTAATCTCTGCTTAGCATCCTTCTTTGCAAGAAGGTACTTAAGGGATGCATGGTCCGTGTAAACTAAAGTTTTAGAACCAACCAAATAAGGACGAAACTTATCTAAATCATAAATGACGGCTAAGAATTCTTTTTTTGTAGTTGAATAATTTCGTTGAGCATCGTTTAATGTTTTACTAGCATAATAAATGACCGTGGACTTATTATCTAGTTTTTGTCCCAAAGATCGCACTAACCGCATAGTCACTAGCATCACACATGAGTTCGAAGGTTTAGACCAATCGAGGTGTATAATTGGTGCAGAGGAGGTTAGAGGCTTTTAAAGTTTACCAAAAGCCTGTTTTGATTAAAATTAAAATCAAAGATTGCATCTTTCAAAAAGCAGATTAGTTAAAGGGCTAGCTATTTTCGAGAAGTCTTTAATAAATCGCCTATAAAACCTGCATGGCCTAGAAAGGCTCTAATATCACGGACGGTCCGTGGTTTAGGTAAAGTCGCTATCTTATCTAGTTTGGCCTTATCTACTTCGATGCCATCACTAGATACAATGTGACCTAGTACTATGCCCTTTTTCACCATGAAATGACACTTTTCCCGGTTTAAAAGCGAGGCTCTTTTCTTTTCACACCTTGTCAAAACCTTAGGCGGGTTAGACAAAACAAATCGTGAAGGAGTCTCCATAGATAGAAAAAATCATCCATGAAAACTTCCATAAAAGCTCTACCATGTCACTAAATATATGAAGCATACACATTTGGAAGGTTCGGGAGCATTACAAAGACCAAAAGGCATTCTGTTTATAGGCATACGTTCCAAAGGGACATGTGAAGGTAGTCTTTTCTTGGTCATCAATATCAATAATAATCTGAAAATAGCCTGAGTAGCCATCCAGAAAACAATAAAAAGCATGACCAGCTAGGCGTTCGAGCATTTGATCTATAAAGGGTAAAGGAAAGTGATCATTTCGTGTCATAGCATTTAAACGTCTGTAATCAATACAGATCCTCTATTTCATAGGACCTTGTGTGACAACATAGTCACCCTTTCCGTTACGAACCATGGTAACTCCTGATTTCTTAGGAACTGCATGAATGGGGCTTACCCATTCGCTATCAGAGATGGGGTATATGATACCCGCATCGAGTAATCGTAAGACTTCTTCCCTAACCACCTCTTTCATGGCAGGGTTCAAGCGACGCCGAGGTTCGCGAGAAGTCTTCGAAGTTATCCTCCAAATGGATACGATGAGTGCAAACATTAGGGTCAATTCCCTTAATGTCAGCAAGGGACCAACCAATCGCAGACCGATGTTCCCTAATCACCCGGATTAAACGTGTCTCTTCATCCTTAGATAACAGAGAAGATATAATTACCGGATGATTACCATCCGGATCAAGTTGTATATATTTTAACTCTGGGGGAAGGGGTTTAAGCACTGGGGTGGGAGGAAAATCAATAGATGTTTTCGTGGGTGGTCCTCATTTTGCATAATGAATACTTGCTTAGGTAGCAAGTCTTCATACTCAATATGTGGAGCAACCGAAATGTCTACAATTGGTGTGGACTCAAGGATGGTGTTGACTTCCTCTAAGTAGGAGTCATTTACAAAATCTGACTTTCCAAAAGAAAGGAATTTGTACATATTGTTTTCGTGAAACGTGTTGTTAAAATAATCTTGAGCTAAGCTCTCGATCATGCTAACCTCCCCATCTATAGAGCGAATCCGTAACTGTTTTATCATTTTAAAACATTTACCTCAACCGTGAGAGATGGCCAAAAGATAAGGACATCTTACCATCGCGCAATTAATAAGTCGTTGGCGGTTGCTAAAAAAAGGGCTTCTAAGATGATCGGTCTGAGAGTCATTAGCGACTTACGTATCGAGGATAACAAAATCCGCAGGATAGTAGAAATCTGAACCTTAACAAGCACGTTTTCCACTACACCCTTAGGATACTTAATAGACTGTCCGCTAATTGCAACGCGTTATTTTTGTAGGTTGCATTTCTGTAGACCTATTTGTTTATACAAGTAATACGGGGAGTAAGTTAACACTCGCCCCCAGGTCTAATAAAGCGGTCGTCGTGTGGGAATCTCCTAAGGTGCATTTTACAGTAGGACGACCAGGGTCTTTGTACTTAACAATTCCATTATTTTCGGATAAAGTTGGGAATTGTTCAGTTAAAAAGGCGTCTTTAGGTATGTTGGTCTTACGCCTAGTAGTGCACAACTCTTTAAAAAACTTAGCGTGATTAGGTAGCTTTTTAATAGCTTCGAGAAAAGGAAGGTTTATCGTTAGATTTTTGAAAACGTTCATAATCTCCTCGAAGTTGGTATCCCCGGCAGTAGCGCCATTTGATAAAAGATAAAGATTGAATAAATACCTACGAAATGAACGATGAACTCAAAACGTAAGTAAACTAAACTAATCTTATGATGCTCATATTTATCAAAATTTTCTCTACTCTCAATCCTATGAGATATAGTGGAGTAGAAAGTTCGTTCCACTCCTAGTGCTCTAGCATGGAATGTTTTCTAATCTAATTAGTCGGTCTTAAGTGAATGAGAGCTTTACGAAGGTGATATGCTACGATACTTACTGAATTTGATTACTTGATTTTAACTACGAATACTATGGAAATATGATTGTGCTTGAATCTAGATAAAGGATTAGAGGGGAATTGAATCCACTTCAAATCCAACTTAATAGCCTAACATAGATTCTTTTATCTCGATTCTTACGTTCTTACGGCAAGAAATTCGAGTTCTAATCCCTAGTGTTCATGGCATTTCTACCGAGTACTAACTAGCATGTGAGGTCGCCCACCCATTCTCATGGCGAATCACGACCTTCTAGATTGGAATAGATTCTACAATGTTTCTACACTATACCACTAAGTTTTCATCAAGGCTTCATCAACCCCTCTAATGGAGGTTTTAGCATTGAGTCATCAAACCATCATTTCCCATTTTATTATAACTACACATCATATTAAAATTCTAACTTAACTAAATTAACTAACAATGGTTCAATCTATTTAAACTACGGAATGATAAGCAACAAGAATTAAAATCAGATCTATAAATTGAAATAACATAATTCGAAATTGAGAAAACAACTATTTTATTTATCTAATCAATCAAGACCAATGATTCAAAGACTTAATCTAAAACAAGAATTGAAAAAGGAACTAAAGCTTAATTTAATTAATGAAAACAGATCTAGAAGTATCTATATTAATTTAGGTCTAACTAGCTACCATTAACAAAGAACTAAACTTTTGTTTTTATACTTTCAGATCCAAAAATCGTGCATGGGCTTGGAGCCATGTTTTGGGCCAGAGAATCAGGCCCAAAACCCAATTCTTTCAGTCCAAAAAGGCCTCTTCAGCTGTAGTTAGCTTCCACAGACTTTTCGTCCACTTCTGCTCCTCTGATTGGGTCAAGCCTTAGACCATTGGAAAGCTCTTTCCGAGCCGATCGTTTTGACATAAGGTAGGCCCGATTCCGAGGTCTGAGTCCAAAGATACAACTTTCGGAAGTTCTGCTAACTTGTGTGTTGTTTCAGCCCGTGTCGACTTTTCAGCTTTTGACCGAGCTTTAGGAAGGCTTTATCTTCTTGAATCTTGGCCTTTAATCATGGAACTCCTTAGTAACTGACCTTTTCTCCTTTATCTCACTAAAGTGGCACATTTCTGCACATAATGGACTTTGAAGCCTGAAATGCATAAAAACACGTAATCAGTGTTAACTCTTAATTATTACTCACATAATTGGTTCAAAAGTATAACTGTTAAAGGGTTAAAACTACAGTTTTGGGCTCTTATCAGCTAGGGAGGTTACCACCTATAGAATCTCCACAAATTACTAGCTTCTTCTTTAGAAAATGTTGGAGACCACCATTAAAGGAGAGAGAGCTTTTCTTTGTTGGGATGATCAATATGTGAGGGGTGGGGGGCCTATTTATAGAGCTCTCCCACCTCCTCAATATTGGATAGGATAGAGTCTTATACTCATCTAATATCAGATAAGATAGAGTCATATACTCATCTAATATCAGATAGGATAGAGTCCTACACTCATCCTAATACCTGGTGGTTATCCTTATCTTGGTGGTTTATCCTTATCTTGGTGGGCGATTATCCAGCCTTATTTCCAACATGTTTCCTAGCTGAAATTGTAAATTTGGGCAAAATGCAAGTCTATCAAGGACTTGACATTATTACGAATAAGATCACTGAAGAAGAGCAATGTGGAATCCCGCATCATCTCTTAGGGGTGTTAGACCCTAATGCTGATTTCAGTGTCTCTGACTTTTGTTTCCTAGCTTCTCGCACCATTGAACTGATCTTGGAACGTGGCCAACTCCTAATTGTTGTCGGGGGTTCTAATACACACATAGAAGCATTGGTGGATGATGAAAAGCTTGGGTTCCGTTCTAAGTATGATTGTTGCTTTATTTGAATGGACGTCTCCTTGGAAGTTTTGGACTCGTATGTTTCAAAGCAGGTAGAGCAAATGGTGGATGATGGATTAGTCGACGAGGTAAGAAATATGTTTGAACTAGAGGCTGACTATAATAGTGGCATTAGACGCTCAATCGGTGCCCCAGAGATGGATCACTACATAAGATTGGAGTCTAGTGTTGATGTAGAAACTCGCATAGAGCTACTAAAATAATGACATGTGTATGTAACCTCTTTTCTCTTCTCAATAAAATTCAATTATCAAAAAATAAAAAATAAAATAAAAATCTAATTTTACATCTGAGTGTCTTCCTACTAATTATTTTAGTGTTCCTACTTAAAATAACAGATTTTGGGTTTAATCTCCCTCACCAAAAAATTGTTACACAAAAACCCTCCGAAAGCGAACAAATGCATAAAACCTCCCTATTATTTAAAACATAACATCAAAGCCAAAACAGACCAAAATACCCCTGTGAAAACTAGGCTGACGTCATTAATTTTAACTTATAATTTCGGCTTAAAGACAAATAGGGATGACGTCATCCTATGTAAATTTGTATTTACATATAACAATATAAAATTACACAATCTTCTTAACCTATTTAAATTTAAATTTTCACATATTTTTTTTTTCATAGGAAATTTAAATTTACATACATAGTATTTTTACATATTAAAATTTAAATTTACATATGTAAATTTAAGTTTTCATATGAAAATGTAAATTTACATATGACAATATAAAATTACAGAGTCTTCTTAACCTATTTAAATTTAAATTTACATATATTCTGTGAGGAAAATTTTCAAACCCAAAAGTTACAATGTAAATTTAAGTTTTTATAACTCCAATAACTATGCAAATATAGTTTTTACATATATATATATATATATATATATATATATATATATATATATATATATATATGACTATGTAAAAATACATTTACATATAGTCGGGAAAATTTCAATCCCAAAAGGGTAAAAAAGAAAATAAGGTAAAATGGTAAATAAAAACAGACCAGATTTTATCTCTTTTTTTGGAAAACAGGGAGGTTATTTAACGAGACCTAAATAATAGGGAGGTTATATGATATGGGCCGATGGAAGGGAGTTTATACTCAACTGAGTTAGAACCAAGGGGCTGAGCCTCATTTCCTGCTTACAATAATGAGAACTAGAACGTAGACCCGTGCATACGCACCGGTTCTTTTAAAAATTTGCTCAACAATCATAACAAATCGTGATTCCTGTTTTCGTCGCTAACCTGTTTTAATTTCCTAACAAATTATTTTAATCAAGTCTTAAAAACCCGTTTTAATTTATTAACAAATTGTTTTAATTAAGTTTTAAAAACTCGTGTTTTTTTAATTGGGGGAGGAATCCCATTTTAATTTGGAAATAAAGAGTTTTTATGCTACTATTTGAGTTTTGGTTTTAAAAAGAAAGAAGATTCCCGTTTGAAGTTGGATTCTAAAAGGAAAAGAGTTTCCCATTTTAAGTTAACTATTAAGTTGATGACGTGGAATTTTAATAGAGCTCGAAAAATACCCCTTGTGGGAGCTTTAATATTAAGACTAGCTTGTAGACCCGTGCATACACACCGACTCTTTTGAAAATATTTAGATTTTTTTTAGAATACTAGGACTACCATTTTAGTCGCTAACCTGTTTTAATTTTCTAACAAATTATTTTAATTAAGTTTTAAAAACCCGTTTTTTTCAATTGGGAGAGAGATCATGTTTTAATAGAAGAATAATTTCCGTTTTAATTAAATATGCTAGATTTTCCCTTTTCAATAGGGTAGGAATTCCCATTTTAATAGGAGAATGATTCTCGCTTTAATCAGAAGCGCTAGAATTTGTTTTAATAGGAAAGGAATTCCCGTTATAATAGAAGATGAATTCCCGTTGTAAAAAAGGATTCCTGTTTTTCAAATATGAGAGAAATTCCTGTTTTAATAGGAAATGATGTGGAATTTTAATAGAGCTCGAAAAATACCCCTTGTGGGAGCTTTAATATTAAGATATAGATATAGATATATACTCATAGTTAAAGATTTCAGAGTTATCGAAATTCCAAAATTTTCATAAACCGGAATTCCATAGGGCATTCGGGTATACTTTGAGCATATTTTGAAATTCTCAATATTTCGACCCTTAACATATAATTCCAATTTTTTCAAAAGCCAACGGCCGCATTTTGAGATTCCGTTCAAAATCACGAACTATGTATATACCACAGTCTAAATAATAATGTTGGAATTGATGTGCTGGTTGAGGTTTGGTGAGAATTTGAATAAATAGCTAATTGTAAGTAAGAGCATCTCTAGGTGGTGGTAGCATACTCTTCAAATTTGAAGAATGCTACCACAGAATCTGATAGCAAATTTCGACCAACTCTAGGTGGTCGCAAATTAAATCGGGTCGCAAAATTCATTGGGGGACTGCTGCGACATTAATATTGGGGGCGCCAAGGTATCCCGTCGGCGTGGTGATAATCTTGAAACATGCTAGTACTAATGTCGCGTGCTATGTTTTATTTAATGTCGCGCGACAGTCGGACTTCTGTCATTTTACAATTTTTTTTTCAACTCAGTCACTCTAGTTAGTAGGAAAAAAATGAGTTCCGACGACGAATCCGTCTATAATAACCAAACACGATGGAGTGGTGGCGGTGAGGAAGAAGAAAACAGTGCATACGTTTGGGATAATCCCAGTGGTGATCTAGATGATGAACCAACCACTTCCGGAGCTGGAAATCAAGGAGCTGAGGCTGACGATCCATTGCTACTTCAATATCAGCAAGTCGATTTTGAATTTCCTGCGGATGCTATTGATTTCAGCCATCTTAGGCCGGTGTCTAAGAGGTTTCATGATAGGCATGTCTCAAGAGTTGTTCTTGAACAACAGGTATGTATTTTAATTTCATAAATTAGTAGTAGTAGTAGTTAATTTTAGTAGTTCAATACATATATTTTTATTTTTATTTTTTTAATTTTAGTTTCATTTTGCGTACATCAGAGATGTGTTATGTATCGGGTTCGGTGTACTCCACGTGCGCTTAGGACGTGGTGGGATGATATTAAGAAAGTCGGTGCACTTGACCATGTTAGAGATGCAATTTTAGCGACTCCCTTTGCTCATCTAGTTGACATCCCTTACAATAAGACTGACATTCAGGGAGTTATTAATGGTTTAGTTGAGAGATGGTGGGATAGTACACATACTTTTCACTTCCCTCAGGGAGAGTTGGGCTTCACTCCATTAGATTTTTGTATGATATCTGGTTTGAGTATAGGATTAGGTAATCCGTTGAGATGTAGCACTGAATTCCAGAGTTGTGCCCAAATGATGACTTTCTTCCCTTGTTTGACCGAGGAGGCATATGACAGTGCTGGTGTTAGGATTTCTGGTATTAAGGCTGCATACATTACACTGTTGACTACTGATTCAGGATTGCAGTTTTTGATAGATTATTTGTCACTTGATTCAGATGATGGTCAAACACATGTTGATGAGTATGTAAGAGCTTTACGTATGTATTTGATGGGTGTCTTCTTTTTTCCTTCCGCCATTCCACGATTAACTTGGGATTTCTAGCTAACTTTGAGCACTTGCATGAGTAGGGCAGTATTGATTTTGGTGGAGCCATATACTATCATTTGTTGCGTTGTTTAGATAGGGCTTCTCGTGGTGGTGTTGTCAGTAGTCCCCAGATGGGAGGGTTTGTCATTCTCTTAGAGGTATGGTTTTATGAGTATTTCCGTGCTGCAAATCCTATCCTCACAGAGTATACCGATGAGAGGCCTAGGCTCAAGGCTTGGCACGGACCTTGTCGAGCTCGTCTGACCAGTGAGATCAGTCATAACATAACTTCTGTCCGAACCCAGATCGAGCTTAGCACACAGGCTTCTATTGTTTGGAGGCCTTGGAGGACATCTGTGCACATCGGCGCGAATGACTATAGATATGCATTGTTCAGTTCTCATAGGAGGATGGTATTCACTTGTGGGAGTGATATGGAGTGGTATTTAGGGGATAGATGTTACAGACAGCTCACACCATATTTTGGTATCCCTCCTGATCCGCCTACCCATGTATTAGAGGCTAAGGACATGACCTTAGAGCAAGTCATCGAGGGTAACGTGCATTGGACTTGGCTACAGGCTTCTGACCTAGTTACATTGCAGACTTATGAGCAGTACTACCGTTACTGGTTTAGGGTGTCTATTGGTCATTTGCTCCCAGCTGTAGGTCGTACAGGCAACATTCATACGGTTAGCAATTTGGGTGTCGACGTGAATTCAGATTAGCCCGGCCCGTCCACAATCGACGCGTTTCAACCTAGACACATGCACATTTGTTCCAAAGACCAGATCCCCTCGGTCGAGTGGCCTTGGGTTTTCAGTTTGAGCGATCCGAGTGGCGCGGACGATTTACCGACCCATTTCTTCTATTGATGCCACTTTCGCGTCGATGACGGTTAGAGCCCCGACCTTGGACATCTATCTCGGTAATTATTTTTATTGGTTTTGTTTTATTATTTTGGTTTATTATGAAAATGTCATAAATTATTAATGAATAATTATTTCGGGATGACCTACGATGAGATATGAGACAAGCATTCGTGTAAATGATGGCTTGGACTCCTCGGTATTCGCTTCTGATGTTGGGGAGAGAGAGACTTCTTTCCTGTGCTCATATGGATTATGGCGATTTGCAATGCAGATTGATGAGTTCTGAGGCTCGATTGATCGCACTGGGGTGAGTTCATCACGGCATGGATGACGGAGAGTTCAAAGACAAGCGATCGAGGAGGAGTTCACGGCAGAGGAGGCGTATGTAGGATAGTCTAGGAGGTTGTTGTATGACGATTATTATTATGTTGTGTGATTTAGAATTGTTCATTTGATCATTTTGATATGTTGTGTGATTATTATTATGTTGTGTGATTTAGAATTTACTTCCTTTGATTTAGCAAATGAATTACAATTTTTATTAATAGAACGACAACTAATACATGATTGCAAAAACATAAAATAAAAATAAATAAATAAAAGATAACTATTACATATCACCCTTATTACATACTACTAGAGTTACTCTAATTATCAAGCCAGTCATCATTTTCTTCATTATTGGCTTCTTCGTTGTTGGAAGCTTCATTTGTACTACTTCCTCTAGCCTTTTTTTTTTTTTTTCATATTTAGCTACAATTGCATCTTGTTTTAGCTCTAAAACCCTTCGCAAACGAGGATTGACATTGTCGAGTGACATTGCCAACAACCTAGTCTCATTTTCCTCCTCTTTAACACGGAGTTTTTCTTGCTTCAAAAATAACTTTTTTTGTGTCTTCTCTTGCTTCAATTTCATCATACTTTGAAATTGCTCATTTTGAATCTCTTCTTTATTTCTTGACTTTCTTTAAAAGCTTCAAGAAAATCATCCATATTTTTAGCGATGGATGCAACATTACCCTCAACAACGAGAAGCAACTTTCTTGTTCTTCTCAATTTCTTTGCTCTACTTCCTACCGGTGACCTCTCCAAAAACCCTTCGGTGCTGCTAGGATCGTTACTCGAAAGTACAGATGAAGGTGAAGGGGTAGAGTAAAGGCGTTGAAGGGTTGGGGTTGAGGGTGAAGAATCGAAACCTTCAACATCTCGGATCTTGCTTTCTTCTTTGGTCTTGGAGCAAGCGTTTACGGATTAAATCGAAGGCGAGTTCTTTGCCACTTTGGCGTATTTTTACTAGATTATAACAATCTTACCATATCCATGGTTTTCAAAGTAGTAGCCGCGATAAGTTGTTCTTTGCGTCACGAAAGCTACGTTTATTAAAAAAAAAAAAAAAAAAAAAAATCAATATCAAGTAGTATATAAAATGAAGTATAAATTAAGCGAAGTATAAAGCGAATCTTACAATGTCTTCACGTCCCCACCCACTTGGAGGTTGTTCTTCAAGCTTTCTTAGTATAGCATGATATTTGTTGAAGAAGCGGTAAAATAATGCCTAACGCGTTGTGAGACTCCCTTCCACTTACGATTGCGGTCAAAACCTTGAATTTGATTCATTCTAGCCATAATTAGTTCCCAATAAACTTGACCCGATTGATCATTCCCTACTATAGGATCTTTCCAATCTCAATCCATGCTCTAGTAAGAGCAATATTTTCTTCATTTGTCCAACTTGGACCCCTTCCTTGTTTTGGTTGTAACATTGAGAGTGTTGTTATGTGCGAAAGGTTGAGAGTGTTGTGTGTGAAATGGTTGAGAGTGTTGTGTGAAAAAAATGAAGAAGGAGATGAGTGTAGATATAGGAGGTAGAAATCCGGCCGTTTTTGCCGTTGGAGCACGTGACATTAGAGTGGCGGCGCCCGATAGTAGTGGTGGCGGCGGCGGTTAATGTATGGCGCTTTGGTTAATGGTCAAAGTCAAAAAAAAAAAGCGACATTACTATTGTCGCTCCGCATCCGCATTCAAATTGCCAAATTTGCGAACAAGAATGCGAACAAACAGGTGATGCGACCGCGAATGCGACCACTTAGAGTTGGAATTCCGGGAAATTCCGACGCATTTCTTCAAATTTGAAGAATGCGACCACGGATACGTCCACCTAGAGATGCTCTAACTATGTAAAAGAAAAAATATATATATTAATTGATTTTTTAACTTATTGGAGAAAATTTACTGAATTTGGAAATGAAAATTAGCCATCATCATGACGATGGTGGACAGGTGGTGGTCGTGAGGGGGGGAGGGATAATTGGTAAAGTCTAAGTTTGGGGCCTGGTGAGCTTATAGAAACGTGTCGTGAATCACTCTTTATTAATTTGGTAAGGTTTTTTTTTTCGATAATTATTGGTAAGTTATTTCTATTGATACTATTTAGATTACCAAAAAAAAACAAATAAAATAAAAAAAGTTATTTCTATTTATTTGTTTCTACTTATGGTCATTATCTCCTTACATGGCAAGTTTGGCAACCTCATAATTCTGGCATTGCTAGTTTGTATTTTTTTTCAAAGTTCTCTATATAAACGTAGCCCGACCACACTGATGTATATCTTCACACATTCTTTGATCAACTTCAGTTTTCCCTCTACGCTCTATCTATTATATACTTTAGGTACTTCGTTCTGCATTATCTTCAAATTGCTCTCACGAAACTAACTTGTCATTGTGCTTTTGATTATTTTTTCTCATTTTATGCTATGTCAGTTGAATATGTAACCGTGTTTATGTTACTTGGATATGCTTCAAACTGTTGTTGCATAGGTTGAATCTTTCTAACCACTTCTTAAAATTTTATTTTTCCGGCTCATTTTGGATGTTTCTTTTTTTTCCCGGTGAAACCAAGGTTATACAACCCAAGGCTGCTTCTTAAAATTTTATTTTTCCGGCTCATTTTGATTGTTTACTATACAACCCAAGTCTTCTTCTTCTTTTTTTACGGTGAAACCAAGGTTATATAACTCGCACACAAGTCATCTTCATGGGTTTTGAGGTGTTGCAAAACCTTGGTACATGTTTAGATTGTGTCATGTATTTTTCCGACACTCCACTTAATTCTGGCTAGAGATCTATACTAGCAACTTCCAATTCTGTATGGATCGCTTTAGATTAGACAGGTTACTTTTTCTGGGTTTTAATTTTATTTCGGTACAAGGGTAATATCCTCCGGCCATATATTTGATGTGGACAATGGAGATGTTCAAAACCATATAATACAAGAATGATTCTACTCCGACAAGTTTAATTTTTTATTTTCGGAAAAAAAAAGATCCTATTGGGAGAAGCTGCTCCCTTACTTCAAACCGTCATGCTCATATAGTTATCTCGAATTATCGATATAAATTAATGGTCTGAATTTAGGGAGGCCCTTAAAGGAGTCTAAAAATAAAATACAGGATCACCACAACTAACAAGCACCAAAATTTGTTTACAAATTGAATGGGCCCATTCATTTGGTTGTAATTTTAGAAATAAGCTGATTTTTTGGGAACGGACGATCTATAGAGTGAGATGGTCGTAATTACAAATAAATACTCGAATATAATTTTTTAGGGGTGTCAACTATCTTTGTTCAAGAATATATGAGTCCTCCGATCCTGACCATTTCTTAAATACTGGATATATTTAAAGTGTGCTAACGAGCATGCATGTTTCAAATGTATCCAAGTCCTTAGATCATGAGTTAAATTGTGAATTACTAAATAACGTGCAATCTTATAAGGTACCATGACCCCATTGATCTGGTGGTAGCGTGGTCGACTATCAACAAGTTGGTCATGCATAAACAACCGAAAAAATAATAATAATCTTATAAGGCATTTGTTTAAATGTATACTATCTTGTTTTAGGATTTTGAATTTATTATTAAGGTTAAAGATATCTTGCCTAGGATTTTTTCATTTTCGGTATCCCTTTGCAATAATATAGAGATATCATCAAGTAGTTTTCCCTTTCATATGTATGTATGTTCCTTACCTGAGTCTAAGTTACATAATTAATTTAGTCTCATACATAGCATTTCTGTCATTGTTTCTTGACAAGCATAATCAAATTATGGCAGGTTTATTCTGTAAGGGCGTTGACTTCAATCAACATGGACATGCGCAATGGATCACAGAACAAAAAACAGGTAGTGTTCATCGTTGGCGCCACTGGAACTGGTAAATCAAAGCTTTCAATCGACCTAGCAAAGTGTTTCCGAGCTGAAATTGTAAATTCGGACAAAATGCAAGTCTATCAAGGACTTGACATTATTACGAATAAGGTCACTGAAGAAGAGCAATGTGGAATCCCGCATCATCTCTTAGGGGTGTTGGACCCTAATGCTGATTTCAGTGTCTCTGACTTTTGTTTCCTAGCTTCTCGCACCATTGAACTGATCTTGGAACGTGGCCGACTCCCGATTGTTGTCGGGGGTTCTAATACATACATAGAAGCATTGGTGGATGATGAAAAGTTTGGGTTCCGTTCTAAGTATGATTGTTGCTTTATTTGGATGGACGTCTCCTTGGAAGTTTTGGACTCGTACGTTTCAAAGCGAGTTGATCAAATGGTGGACGCTGGATTAGTCGACGAGGTAAGAAATATGTTTGAACCAGAGGCAGACTATAATAGTGGCATTAGACGCTCAATCGGTGCCCCAGAGATGGATCACTACATAAGATTGGAGTCTAGTGTTGATGAAGAAACTCGCAAAGAGCTACTAAAGGCTGCGATTGATGAGATCAAGAGCAATACATATAAGCTTGCATGTCGGCAATTTGAAAAGATCGAACGTCTACACAACCTACCGTGCTGGAACATACACCGCATTGATGCTACTGAAGTGTTTCTTAAGGAAGGAAGAGAAACCGCTGAGTTGTGGAAGTTGATTGTGGTGAAGCCAAGCACCAAAATAGTGGAGAAATTCCTTTATGGCCGTGATGTAGCTTCTACATATACCAGTGTCCAGTGCTACCACCTCCACTGCATTCAACGTACTGCCGCGGGAATATATAGGAGCCACTGTTAATATGTAATAGCTAATTATTCGAAAATTGCGTGCAGTCAATTGAACTTCATAGGGGTACCAGAGTCTTTTAAGACCGGATCGGAATAATGTAGGATAATATCTAGGTGATGTTTGTAGGGCCTGTTTTTTATTTATGGAGAAGATTCCAAACTTTCTTCCCAGATTCGGAAGTGTAATTTCATGCCTTAAACATCACTTTATAATGGAGAATTAATTTTTCATTTAATTTTTCTATTTATAGTTTTTAGTCCAAACACAATCACGAGACAGGGGACACGTCGGTTGAATGAGGGACACCTATATTAAACGTGTCAAAACTCAAAACACTGGTCGAATTCGTTTTCTTCTTTCGCGGCGTTTTTCTTGGATTCTTGTAATGGCTGTGCTTCCTCCTCAAGTCAACCAGTGGGATTTAGATACTTTCTCTTCTATTCAGCTTTGGGAGCAGAAAAGTGGAGCCGACGACGAGAAGGGACATTACTTGTTTAGCATTGGGCAGACTTTATATTCTCGCTATAATTACCACAACCTGCCCATGATATTATAAGAGATCAGGCTTTCATTGACTTAGGTTTCAAAGGGTACCCCTTCACTTGGAATAACAAAAGATTAGCCCCAGACAACATCCAAAAGAGATTAGATAGAGCTCTTACTAATATTGATTGGAACATGATCTTTCCTGATTCTATCCTCTATCATCTTCAATCCATTCAATCTGACCATTGTCCCCTTCTTCTGAATACTCATCCAGCTAGTCATTTACAACCAAAACCTTTCAAATTCCTTTCCATGTGGTTAGAACACCCTACTTATTTTCATATTATAGACAAGGCTTGGTCAAGAGTTAATTGCATACCAAATTTTGGAGAATCCCATGTTTTAGTCTCTCATCTCACTTCTGTAAAAAAAAAGCTCTTAGGTGTTGGAATAAGACTACTTTTGGTAATATTCATGTGCAGATGAACATTATGCATCAAAGGATTGATTATCTTAATAGTTTGTTACCTAATAAATACAACTCTTATCTTCAAAATAAAGCTCTTAATCAGCTGGATCACCTGTTAACTTGTGAAGAGCTCTTGTGGAAACAGAAATCTAGGGATAAGGAAATCCCTGAAGGTGATAGGAATACCAAGTACTTTCACATTAAAACTTTGAGGCATAGAAGATACAATAAAATTGAATGGTTGAAAACTTCAAATGATACTTGGATTTCTAATCCAAATGATATAGGAAACACTCTTGTAAATCATTTTTCTAATATTCTTAATGTTAATAATCCTGTTAATACTAACCATATTACTTCCCTCTTTCCTGCTTCTTTTTCTATTGAACATAATTTGGACTTACTTAGGCTGTCACTCTGAAGAAGTAAAAAAAGGTTATGTTCAAGATTGGGGGTCTCAAATCCCGGGACTGATGGGTTTTCTCGCCTCTTTTATCAATCTTCTTGGGACTTGCTTGGTGGGGATGTGACTAATATGGTTGAGTTATTCTTCTCTCAAGGCCATTCACGCAAACATCTTAATCGGACTAATATTGTCCTCATTCCTAAATGTCCTAATCCAACTTCTTGTACTCGATTTTAGACCAATCGGGTTTGTGTAACATCTCTTACAAGGTGATATCCAAACCTGGCGGCAACAGGACTTAAAACTATTATATAGGGCCTTGTATATCTCCTTATCGGTCCGCTTTTGTTCCTAATAGGCGGATCATCGATAACATCATCCTTGCTCATGAGATTATGCACACTATCAAACATAAAAAAGGAAAGTCTGGCCTGATGGCTATTAAGCTTGACATGTCTAAAGCCTTTGACAAGGTCAATTGGAACACCCTCTTATCTATCCTCACTTCTCTTGGGCTTAACCATAACTCGGTCAACCTTGTCAACCAATGCATCTATTCTCCTTAGTTTTCTGTTATTCTCAATGGTACACCTCATGGTTTCTTTAAGTCCTGTAGAGGGCTCAGACAAGGTGACCCTTTATCACCTATTCTCTTTATTTTATGTATGGAAGTGTTAACCAGAATCCTTAATGAAAAAATTGAGAATAGCAAGCTTCATGGTATTAAAATATCTAGAAATAGTAGTCCTATTTCTCATTTGTTGTTCGCAGATGATGCATTCATTTTTTGTCGAGCAAATTTGGGTGAGGCAACAGAACTTTTGGATGCGCTAAACCTGTTTTGTGAGATCACAGGTCAAGAAATAAATTTTGAAAAATCAAGTATACACTTCAGCCCTAACATGAATTCTCCTGATACAGCTAATATCATGAATTTGCTTCATATGAGGAAAATAACTATTGGTGAAAAATATATTGGTTCAACTCTTTTTCTTGGTCAAACAAAAAAATTGATTTTTAACCATATTATAGATAAGGTCAACATTATAATTGCTGGGTGGAAAAGCAAGTTGTTATCACAAGTGGCTAGAACTGTGCTTATTAAATCTATATCCTCTTCTATTCCTGTTTTTCATATGAGTACCTTTTTGCTACCAAAATCTGTAACATCCTCTCTGAATGCTATTCAGAGAGACTTTTGGTGGGGGAAAAACAATGGGAAAAAAACATCCTTTATATCTGAAGAGTTGGAGCTTTATTTGCCAACCAAAAAAATGTGGGGGGCTAGGTATTAGAGATATGGAAACAAATAACATGGCTCATCTTAGTAAAATCCTGTGGAATATCATCACAAAACCAGAATCCTTGCTTTCCACACAGCCGAAAGGTAAATATCATCATAGGCATAATAACTTCCCCACTATACACAATTCTAGTGCATCCTGGTTTTGGCAGGGAATGCAAGCAGTCCACAAGACTATAGTCAAGGATAATGCTATGTGGCAGGTTGGCTCAGGTAAGGATATAGATATCTGGAAAGACTCATGGATTCCAGATGTCTTACATGGTAGAGTACCTATCAACACTCTTCATAATCCATTGTATAGTAAAGTTGCTGATCTTATTGATGTTAATACTAGATCTTGGAATATAGGTATCTTAAATTCCATTTTTGATATTAAAACTTCTCTTAGTATCCAGAATATTTATATTCCTAGGAATAACCCTGTAGATAAACTACATTGGACCTTAACCAAAAATGGAAAACACTCTGTAAAGTCTGCATACCAGCAGTTAAGCTTAAGATACGTAACCAATGTGAATCACAAAACTAGTATAGCTTTCTGGAGAAAGGATCTCAGACCTAGAGAAACTTTGTTTGCTTGGAAGTGTTACCACTCTATTATCCCAACAAGAGACCATCTTAGTACTCTTTTCTATGTAGCTGATAAAACTTGTTTGTTATGTAGCTCTTCTATAGAATCTGTACATCACTTACTCCTTGTTTGTCCCTTTACAAGATCTCTTTGGTTTTCAACTCTTTGGAATTTCAGACTAATAGATTTTGAGAATTTGCAGGTGAAAGAATGGATAGACATGTGGTACAAACCACCAATGGATTGGCCGATCGAGGATCATGATTGGACAAGATTTTGTTTATATATAAACTGGATTATATGGCTAGAAAGATGTAGAGTTTTGCATGATAATTCTAAACCTAACTGGACACATGTTTCTAGTCTAGTCCAGGGCTTTGTAAATACTTTGGTAGGTGGTTTAGAACATAATCTTGTTATTGCACAACCTGTAGCTTTTGAGACATGGAAACCACCAAGATTAGGTTGGGTAAAACTAAATATGTTAGAATAGTTGTATGAACACAGCAACTAAAGTAGAACAGAAGGAATAGTAGCAATAAATAAACAAGGACAACAAGAATCAGGAATAACCAAGCGCTGGATTAGGTCAGTCCTTAAGGAAAGATTTAAGCCCCTTCCAATGGTGCGTAAAGGCAACAAATGGCGTCTTCCTCACAGGATTCAATGGTTAACAGCAGCCTGACTTTGCACTAGAACAGCAATATAACTCTCTCTGGCGGCTGACAGGAAGAAGAGAAGAAGAAAAGGACTGGTTTGAGTTCTCTGTTTCTCTGAGTTGAGTTTCTGATCAAGTCTATTCTCTCTATGGACTCACAGTCCTATTTATAGAGGTTAGGAGGAAGAGAGACCAACTCCTAATAGAACACTGAAACTTGCTGCTCAAGAAAAAGGCAAAACAAGTTTAGGCTATTGGTCAAACCACTACCCACAACAGTAAGCCCAAGCCCAAGCCTAGGCCCGAACCCTACCCGATGTGGTGGATAACCAATGTGGGACAATCTACTATGCACTAAAGTAGAGAGAACACCATTTGTTCATCTCCTCCACTTTGCACACACACACTAGTATTTAGAAATACACAAGAGATTCCAACAATCCCCCACTATTTCAAAATACTAATAGTCCCCCACTATTTTGGAATAGGATATTACAAAAGAAATGGGTTAACGAAATGCCAGAGAGAATCGAAAAAACAATGCATAAGATACTAGTGCTTTACGGGCTTGAACCAGTCATAGGGTAACATGTCTTATAATACGTGAAAGTGGTGGATTAAAAATCTTTGAACCAACATTCCCTTGTAGTAAAA
This sequence comes from Coptis chinensis, assembly GCF_015680905.1. Classification (NCBI taxonomy): domain Eukaryota; kingdom Viridiplantae; phylum Streptophyta; class Magnoliopsida; order Ranunculales; family Ranunculaceae; genus Coptis; species Coptis chinensis. The sequence goes on along the minus strand of NC_141457.1, from coordinate 68,226,408 downwards.
TAGAGGACATGCACCCACATTGCTCTTTTCATTATATGCCCTGTTTTTTGCGGTGTTACGCTTTTTGGCCCCTTCATACGCCTCTGTGTTCCATGAATGCTCTAGAGTACTTGCCGAATACTCATAAGAACCGACCCAGTTCTACATTCACGTAGGTGGATATCCATCAAGTGTACATTGCAGTTTAAAATACACTATCTCATTATAAAAAAATGGACTATGGATTCCAATAAGAGTAAAATAACTCATCCTTTCTCATTGTAATTCAAGTTATACTAAGTATACAAAAAATGCTATCTAGTCATAGGGTGGGACGTCTCAAAGAAAGACAATAGCATACCAAAGTGACGAGGTGACTTGTTTTTCCCTTTGAACCTAATTCATGGGATCTCCAATCACATAGGTGGGGTTGTCGTCAGTGTCGCCCTCTATCTAAGGCAAAAGTCCCATCCCCCTCGACGTATAACCACTTGCCTCCAAAGAAGTGGTGTGGTTAGACATGTGGCCAAACTAAGTCCAACCTAACATAATCTCTAGCAACTACTTGATTAAGTTATATCTCAACTTACATGTATTCTTTTCCCATTGCACATAAGATAACATGTCTTAGCTATTGCAATGAGACAGTTGCAAAGCATATACACATCAGAGGTGTTTAGAGCCAATGGGAAGATTTGCCAAGAGGTTGCTAACCCACTCAGCATCATCACATGCCTTTTCTAAGGCGATTAGCTTGGATGATATCCAAGACACTCAATTTCCACCAAAGGTAAACACATAAACATTACTGGATCCAGTTTATAACATATTACCCTTCTAACAATGATGGAAATCTACTAAATATCAGTCCATAATCAATGGCTCTGCTATAGTACTTGGATAATCTGACAATATACATCAAAGTTCCTTATAAGGAGGACACAATGGGTTATCACCAAGATGCCATTAATGTAGGCAATGTCATGTCTCACATACATTATCCATCAAGTACAATTGGCTACCTTTGATATTGACATATTTAGTATGAGAAAACACAAGGAGATTATTTTTCATAAGATGGATATTTGCCACAAAAGGTGTTAACACATGCTTACTATCATAATACCCATACTTTTCAATGAAAAATATTTCTACTATGTGCTATAACAATATAATGAGACCAACATGAGTTTTAATTCCTATATTCACCAGTCATTCAATTCTGTAGTGCCCGAAATTCCCCTATACCATCCGGCCGGTCTGGTTTAAGGTACGTTGTGGCCTTCAACCATATTCAAACGTCAACATCTTGACAACTGAATATATTAGTTACAGAAATGAGTTTAACAACATAATAAACTATCATTTTCAATGACGGTTTATGATGTGTTTCAAATAGGAATTTCTCTGTCTCATACACATTCTCAATGCTAGCACTCATGATATTAAATCATCTAAACAAAGAGAGATTAACACATATGTCTTGTTTTACTCTAAAGAAAGTACACATTTTTTTTATCAACAACAATACTTTGACATCCATATGACACTAATATGTTGTTGAATTGCTCATGCCATTTATAGGCGCTTGAATCAACTCATACAAAGATTTAACTAAATTGTATACCTTTAGCTCATCACCTGGTAACTACTTGGTATTGTAGTTCCGCACAACTACTCAACTAGAGTCTTTAGAATTCTGTAGAAGAAATTCTAGTTATATGAGCAAGGTTTCAAAATAGTATAAATCTTGTCTCTGATTGAAACCCCTTGGCTATTATTATTAGCATTGTATTTTGCAATACAACTATCACGTTTTAGTTTTCTTTTAAAGATCCAATTCAACCTATAGATCCCCTAATAAATCAAGAGTCCAGTTTAGAGTAGTTGTATCCTTCAAAAAGGACACTTCTCATAGACAGACAACTTCCTTATAGGTTAATGAATCTTCCTCAAGAAACATATAAACATCATCACCGTGAATGGTGGAAATACTCATTGATAGTCTTCCAAATTTCTTGTGCAGAAATAATGGGATTATCTTATGTAGTTCATTATGAACATTCAACCACTCTATACCAATTTCTCAGAAAGCACAACCTCAAATAAAATTAGCATATAAGACATTCAATAATAGTGTGGTATCTACAAAATTGTTATCACACATGACAACTAAAACAAACATCACTATTATGAGTTTTACCAATGAACATCTACTAGATAGTTCTAGGTTTTAAAAAAATATATATTTCTTTTAGATTCATTCACAATAGCCTTGGCAAGACACCCCCCACATTTTGAAACATTTTTAGATAGGCCCAAGACCTTTCCATACTTTGTAGTTCAGTGTCTTTCCAATTATCTTGTGAGATGAACTATGGTAAAACAGTGTCATGCATATGGGTCACCACCCCCCACAGTTCAATGGTTACTCAACCTAATCAAACTTACAAGCAAAACACATTATACCGCTACAAACACTAAAAGAAACAACAACAATAATATGCACTCTTATGACAAGAATATACTTTACTCAAGTCTATGATTATGGATCATATAAAACATAGTCATATTATGTTCATGCTATCTATATGAAAGGAAATCCACAAGTGATTCAAATGAATTTTAAAGAATAGAAGAATTAGATGAAAAAGGTTTTACCCAAGATAATATTATTATCATTCTTTTTTTTCATCATTCAACATTCCAACTTACATAGAGAGACAATCCACGCACTTGTATATCACCTTGGCTATTTATTCATAGTCATAGGAGGATAATGCCTAATAAGACAATCCACAAGCGTTACATCTCCTTGTCTAAAATAGTCACTGGAGGATATTGTCTAAGAAGACAATCCATAACCTTACATCTCCTTAACTATATTAGGTTTAGGAGGATATGATTGTTTCTCATATTGTTTCCTCTCATAGACAACAATGCTCATTACTTAATAATATATGACATGGTTAAACTTCATGCCTATGTTAAATAATGCATTCATGCCAAACATGGTAAATATCATATCATAGGTTCAGGAAAAGTAAACTTTAACCGTACCCCTCACAACAAAAAGTATACGATATTTAAACAAATCTAGCCCTTTGAATATGCAAAACAACCGAGGACTCCACCTCCTCTTTTTACATGAGCTCAAGTAAGATAGAATACCTTATCAACAAGACCTCAAGTACTACCACAACATCTAATGGCTCAACCCATTAATGTCTTCAACTAGAAAAATTTACCAATAAACTATTATCAAGTTTAAAGCAAATCCACGATGATTAATATCCAAAACTAGCATGCTATACAACTTTAACATATGTTATATTGGATATAAGCTACAAGTTACTTCATCTAACATATATTTTCACAATAGTACAATTTTAACCATCGTCTAACAACACATACACTCAATAGAGGTAAGCAATTATGCATTGAATACATTATAATTACTATCCAAGATTTGAGTGTGATTGATATTAAATATCTTAAGGTCTCTCTTAGACCATCTACATACATCTACATATGTACAAAGAAAAATAATATCAAATTACTTCTAATCAAACCAATTAATATCTTAGTGATAAACATGTATAATTTGTTGACTAGGTTATTAAAGAAGTTTAAACTTAGGGATTTCCCTCCTAAGAAAAACTAGCATGCAACTCAAGGCAAGAATATCACCATATAATCAAACCAAAAGAATTGCAAAGAGTGAAAGAATACGATACCTAACCGATTGAAAAATCGGATTACCATATTTTCCTCCTTCTAGAAAAAATAGTTCAAAAGAACTGTAATTCTGAACCAGCTCATGAAGAATTGGGTATCAAGCCTTATACCACTGGAAAGCTCTTTGAATCAGCTATCCAACACAAAAAGCGGATTGCAAAACTGAGCTTTGAGCTGAAAGTTATAGCAGTTTCAGAACGAAAGTGACGAGCTGTCAAAAAGACGAACTTTGACGTTTTTCTTGATAGAAATCTCATATTTGACTCCCACAAACGTAGGAGAAAGGTCTACAACCATATAGGGTTTGATAAACCACAAAAGGTCAATAAATATTCAATCTTTAATTGGTTTCCTACCAAAAACGAAATTATTAGAAAATTTCTAAAGTCATAACCCAATAACACAAACAATAACTCAAAGTAAAAGACTTATCTTTTGATTGTCATTATTATTAAAGCACTCTCCTTTATTCTACTACAAAACTCTTTCCTTAAGATTGTTAGAATAGTTGTATGAACACACAACAACTAAAGTAGAAAAGGAAGGAATAGTAGCAATAAAGAAACAAGGACAACAAGATGGCGGGAATAACCAAGGCGCGGATTAGGTCGTCCTTAAGGAAAGATTTAAGCCCCTTCCAATGGTGCGAGAAAGGCAACAAATGAATGTCTTCCTCACGAGGATTCAATGGGTTAAAGACTGACTTTGCACTAGAACAAAGAATATAACTCTCGGCGGCTGGATGTGGAAGAAGAAAGAAGAAGAAAAGGACTGGTTTGAGTTCTCTGTTTTTTCCGAGTTGAGTTTCGATCAAGTCTATTCTCTCTATGGACTCACAAGTCCTATTTATAGAGGTTAGGAGGAAGAGAGACCAACTCCTAATAGAACATTTGAAACTTGTCGCTTTCAAGAAAAAGGCAAAACAAGTTTAGGCTATTGGTCAAACCACTACCCACAACAGTAAGCCCAAGCCCAAGCCCAGGCCCGAACCCTACCCGATGTGGTGGATAACCAATGTGGGACAATCTACTATGCACTAAAGTAGAGAGAACACCATTTGTTCATCTCCTCCACTTTGCACACACACACTAGTATTTAGAAATACACAAGAGATTCCAACAAAATATTGATGCAAGTTTTAAGAGTAACATACACTATCCAATTGGCATTGGTTATGTAATTAGAGATTCTAATGGATGTTTCATTGCAGCAGGAACAAATAGAGGCAGGAGGAGAACAGCAGAAGAGGCAGAATGTAGAGGAGCTCTTAAAGGATTACAATGGTGTCGGAAGTTCAAATTTCATCGGTGGAAGTAGAGTGAATGCTTAAAGAAGTCTGCAACTTTTTGCACAATAAACCAACAAGCATTTCCTGGTCCTCAAAGACTATAGTTGAGGATGTATTAGAAGAGCTTGTTACTTTTGATAATGTAAATATTAAGTGGATCAATAGATCTGCCAACTGTGTAGCCCATAAGTTAGCATCTGCTGGACATTTTTTACTTCCTAGTTGTGAATGGTTGTCACGGCCACCCAGTTGGTTGATGCACTATCTTAAGGATGATACTCTGTCTGTAACTTCTGAACTATCAGTTTCTTAAATTTATATATATATATATATATATATATATATATATATATATATATATATCTGTTGCTTACCAAAAAAAAAAATTACCACATTGATTCCTATATATTAATGAGATTTTTAGTACCTTGATTGATTTGGTCTTTCTTTAACTCTGTACTTTTAGTTTGCGTAAGTGTCTTTTAAACGTCTATTATTTGCGGCTTTGCACACTACATTGTTATGTTTTAATGTTACACAATCTTTTGGACATGATAATTAAATTACACCACCAGTGTTTTACCGCTGTTTTTTGTTCTTAAAAGGATTGAAGTATAAGGTTTTATTAAAAGTAGTTCACAATGTGTAGTGCTTTCAAGCGTTACCTGTGAGTTTATGCTTTTTTACTTTCTACTGTACTTGAATATACTGCTTACTTCCCCCCTGCCGGTTTTAGTTACTGTTTACTGTTTGATTTTTTCGTAGTCTTAGATTGTTTTTGTTATAGGATTGGAATCAAAATCCTCTATCCAAGTTACATTCCTTTTAAGTGTGGTTTTATACAATTTTTCTTATTTATGGTAACATAAAATATGTTTTATACAAATGTCCTTATTTACTGTCTTTTGCTTATGATTTTTTCCTCCATCTTCTTGCAGATAGGATTATCGGAAAGCTTGGTGAAGGCAAGTTACATTCTTATTTCTTTTTTGTAAAATAATGCATATACTCTCTACTTTCCTAATTTGCTTTTTTCCCCGACTGGTCTAATCCTGCAATGTCAGACATGACAATAGCAATTGAACAAGTGACTTATTATTTGCCAATTTCAACAAATGATTTAATTGAAACACTTATTTAATTTGTTGTTTTTTTCAGGTACTTCGTCGAAGGTTTTAGAATGCTGGGATAGGCTGACGTTGAAATATGTTACCATCAAGATTTTTCGTAGTCTTGAAGTCTGGACTGATTGGGGAAGGGACGAAATTGAGCTTCTTGAATATTTGGGAAATCAAGATAGAACTGGATGGTAGTGAGTTTTATCTTTGTGCAATGTCTTGAGTTTCCTTTTATGTGATAAGTGATAACTAGTTTCTTCACGGTCCACTATATTGGTTAAGATTATTGTACTTTTACAGTTGGGTACAAATAGGGAACTCTTTTGAGCACTCCAACCTTCTCTGCTGTGAATGTTTTTGTGAGTTGAAATAGATTTATTAGTTATCCTTTGAAGATGTATATATATATATATATTAAGTGTTTGTATGATTCCAACAGGTGTTTGAGAGGCTTGGACCTTCTTTGTACTTTCTCCTAAGGAAAAGTAAAGTTATGACTATTTATCTTAGTGCAAGGTGGGAGATTTGCAGACAAGTGTTGGAGTGTGTTTCCCATGCGTAATAATTCATTTCAATTTCCTTTTTTCATGTTCAAGCCATTATTGTTTCAGTAAATTCCCTGATATAACTTGAGTTTGTTATTTTGGTCTCCTTGCATGGTTTCAGTTTGTCATGATAATCTTGTCATACATGCTAAACCAAAAAACATTCTTTTTGCTTCATCACATATTACAGAAATGCTAATTCGTAAGGTATATTTTGTATGAGGACATATCACTTTCTCCTTGTCTAAGAATTTCTGGTTTTCCTTTCCTCTTTTTTTTTGGGTCCTTTTTTTGATTTGATTCGTTTTTGCTTAATTCTAAATGTTGGCGGATTTCCCCATGTCATGGTAGAGTTCGGTTAACTTAGAGGATTTGCCCAAATCAAAAGCCATTAAAATTACAGATTTTGCCTACTCGTCAATTCTTGACTCTTCCAATGAGCTGTTTGATTACGTTTTTGCTACCGCTCCCTTTTGTGCACTCGAGTGTTTGTTTGGTATTTCCTGATACCTATTAACAGTTTGAGTGCGTGATTTGCACACCAGGTCGTTGGCTTGGAGTATTGAAGCAAAGTGGTTTTGGTAATAGGTCTTGAATGGAGTTTTCCACGTGATATGTAGAGTGTTGGTTGTATATTGTTCGAGATTATCTCTGTAAACTTTCTCCTGCTCTTGGTTCTTAACCATTTTTAGGAATTTAGACTGTTGGATTGATCTGTTGCAACTCAAAGATAATCTTCTTCCCTGTGTTCTTCTTCTATTGGTAGGGGGGGGCAGTTTTTTCCGAGCAGAGATTTGTTTGAGTATCTTGCCCTGATGAAGAGATTTTTAAGCCCGTCTTGAGTGCATGCTGGATAAATCTGTCCAAGCCAAGTATGTATCACCTTGAGTCACTTTCTCAAGGTTTTAATTACTTGTTTCTCTCCCATTTTGTCTAGCTGTCATTTCAAGATTACTTTTTGTATTAAGGTCGTTTGTTGGTATGTTTTATATGCAGGGGAATGAAAGACTTCAAACGGACTTTGGCACACTGGGCAGAGGAAGCCCATGAGGGACATTGTAGAATATGTTGAGCGTTTTTCTCCACTTAGTGTATGTAGTTTTTGTTGGTTTTCTAGTTAATCTGATTTCACTTTTCTGTTTTATTATCTTCTGGAGGTTCTTGTAGTGGAAAGTGTCGATGATCTCATGCTTAATGATTATTTAAAGCTTTTGCAAGGCTTCCTCAAATACAAACCATCTGAAAAAGCTTTTGCAAGGCTTCCTCAAATACAAACCATCTGAAAGGCTGACAGCTCAAGAAGCCCTTGCACACCCACTCAAGAAGCTCTGTCAGTGATATGATGAGTTGGATATTTCGTATAGTCCAGTTCAGTGTTTTTTTTTTTGATAAAAGTTTCATAGAGATATTTATATTAAAACATGCATAATAGCCTCCGGAGAATACATATAAACGTTTTTAGGTGCATGTGATCTAGCCTAGTCAGCCAGGCTCATTGGCCAAGAGTTTACAGTTACAGAAGTGGTTCTAAAGCCAAAAAATGAAAAAGAACTTAAAGAGGGATAGACCTTAAAGAGGCATGAGTGCTTTAATTTCCAGAATAGCATTCCAGGTCCAATTTGAATTCTTTTCAAGCTCCGTCAAAATCCTAGTAACTTTTTACTGGTGCCTAGTAACTTTTTTATTAGTGCCTTCAAAAGTAGCTTCCAACAGATACTTTTGCTTGGCCAAGTTCACTGCAAACTTAGCTATTAACAAATGTACATTGTGCTTCATTATTTGATAATGCTCTACTCTGTTGCGTATTAGCAGCAATATATCCTCAATTCCAGTCTCTAACAATCACAGTAGACACACTTGTTTTCTTAGTACACATAAACAAACCAGTGTAATTAACTTTAAACTTTCTGAAGGGATCGGAGGAGCAACCCAATTCTCCTCTCTGCAAGGTAAAATAACATCAAGAGAGATGTGAGATAGGTCACTATCTACACTCATCCGCTCTTGCCAAGTAGAGAAAGTTTTCTCTAAGATAGGGATAAAGTTAGGGTTCATAAAACTAAACCTACACTCATTTTGATGCCTCCATATATTATGCATAAGAGAGAAAGCATATGGAGATAAATGTTCAGAACTGCTATCTCTACTTCTAAAATAATTAAACCAGTTTTGTGTTACAAAAACATCACAATCCACCCTTAAATTGGCCAAGAAAGAAACCAAAGCTTGTTAGTCGAAGGACAAGTAAAGAAGAGATATTGGAAGTCCTTAACATGATTATTATAGAAAACACAGGAACATGGTGTTGCTCAAAAGTAGCTCCAGTAGATAAGAGGTTGTTTACAATTTTCCATAGAAAAAACTTCACTTTTGCAGGAATTTTCAGCTTCCAAATAATCATAAAATCAAATGATTGCTGAGCAGAAAAACACTGGCCAAGATTAATTTCCAACGCTGTAATAAAATTGAACGGAGATTTCATAGAAAATCTTCCATTAACTGCAGGGTTCCACATCAACTTATCTGAAGAAGACGGCCTAGCACTGATACTCACAATGGAGTTTAGAACTAGACTAGGAACCAAAGCACCGAGTCCCACACAATCCCAAGAACCATCAGGATTAATGAACTCATTGACAAAGAATATTAAGATCCACCAAAGGTGGTAGAGGCACAACCATGTCAATCAGAGAGCATGGTTTATCCATCACCTTAATCTATTGATCAGTCTAGAATTTCACAGAGACACCATCCCCAATATTACAGATAGCCCCCAACTCTACAAATCTCTTAACTTTTTGTAAACCTCTGCATATGAGGGGTCAACATGATTACGAAGAGTCAGATCTTTCTCATACTTGGCAAACATAAGATCACTCCATAAAGATTTCTCAGAGATAGCCTTCCATATGAGTTTACAGAGCAGAGCTAGATTAAAGAGATGAGAATCTCGAAACCCTAACCCCCATCAGCTTTAGGCATACATAACTTTTCCCAAGTGCATAAATGAATTATGAATATCATTACTCAGGGGCGGATGCAGGATTCTCCACAAGGGGCAGCTACTAGCCTTAATTGCCACTACTATTTGGTTTTTGACATTTTTAGGGGTATAATTCATGAATAGTGACCACTATTTTTTTTTTTGTAAAGTTAGGGGGTGCTATAGCCCCATACATCCAACTTATAGATCCGCCCTTGGCATTACTGTCAGCATCATTCCACCAGAAATTGCGACAAGCTTTATCCATTTTAGAGGTGATATCAAGAGGTAGATAAAAGGCATACATGGAGCAAATAGGCTTTGCCTGTGCAATAACCTTAACAAAGGTAGTCTTACCTGCCTGTGAAAGCAGTTTTCCTTGCCAATTTGAGATAGCTGCCCCTCGTATCTTATCTAAAAAAAAGATGAAGTCCTAGATTTTTGATGTAGAGAAAATAATGGGAGAACCCAAGTATTTATCTCTCGTAGAACATAGGCCTCACCTGAAGGGTATGCATGCATTACAACTTCTTGGATGTCATGAGAAGTACCTCCACTAAAAAGAATAGTAAACTTATCCAAATTTACCATCTGACTAGTGGCATTACAATAAAGGTTCATAATCTTCGTGATTTTGTGAACTTCAAAAGGGGAAGTTTTTCCAAAAACAATTAGATCGTCATCATAGAGCATATGTGAGACACTAGGTGCCCCCCTCGAGATCTTGATGCCAGAGATATCTTGTGCAGCTTGGGCATGAAGAAGAAGTCTTGACAAGGCCTCAGTGAGAATGATGAAGAGATAGGGGGATAAGGGATCCCGTTGTCTAAGTCCCCTCAAAGGTGTGGTAGTCCTTAAGGGGGGACCCATTTAACAAGACATTATACTTCACTGTAGATATGCAGAATTCCACTAGACTTATCCACTTGTTCGAGAAGCCCAGTTTAACCATGACAACAAAAAAAGCTCCCCAATCAAGTCGATCATAAGCTTTCGACATATCTACTTTAAGAGCAAACAGACCCAATTTATTCTTCTTACCCTTTTTTATCTTATGTATGATCTCATGAACCACTCCTATATTATCCCCTATAGATCTTTTGGGAGCAAAAGCCCCTTGGTTAGGTGATATAAACTTGGGCAATAAACTTCTCAGCCTATTTGCAAGGATCTTAGAAATAACTAACCTTGTAAGAGACATTACAAATTAAGGCTAATAGGTCTGTAATGAGAAGTTTTTGAGGGACAATCAATCTTAGGAATCAAAGAAATGTAAGTTTGATTGAGATATATTCCAAACATGCCAGTATTGAAAAAACATTGTACCATGCATTCTCACTAGATCCTCTCCAACCACTCTCTAATACTTTTGATAGAACATATCAAGAAAGCCATCAGGCCCAGGAGCTTTCAAACCACCGATACTCTTCACCACCTTTCTAATCTCAGTTATAGATGGACATCTAGTTAGAGAAACACTTTCAGAGATAGAGATACAAGGTTCAAACAAATCTAGGATGATGTCAAGGGAAGGTAGAAGAGTTGGATTTGGTGGAGATCTGAAAGTATTCTCAAATTAATGATGAAATGAACTCTTGTGCAACTTCCAGTCTAGAAGTAACCTAAAGTCCTGTTTCATTTTGAATTTTGTCAATACTATTCCTTCTCCTCCTGAAACTAGCATTAAAATGGAAGAATTTACTATTGTTATCAACCTCCAGAACCATAGAAGTATTTGAGTGTTGCTTCCAATATGATTCTTCCTTTTTGTACAACTCCAAGATATGCTCCTTGTGTTTCTAATCTCCACTAGCACGGGATCAGAAATAGGGCCAACTAGAAGAGAAGAGAGAGCATATTCAACTTCTTTAATCTAAGAAAAAATATTTCCAAAAGAAGTTTTGTTCCAAACCCTCAAAGAGGATTGCAGCTCAACAATTTTAGAGTTTAGATTGAAGGAAGGAGACCCATGAACATGAGTCTGCCAACAATGATGAATCACCTCTATAGAAGAGGGGTCTTTAGTCCACATCTCATGGAGCCTAAAAGGTTTAGGGACACTATCAACCTTCCCAGAAATATAAATGATAAGCACCCAAAACTGTAATATGAAAACCCATTGAGACATATAAATTTGGTTAATTATGTGTTTAATAATCATGAAATAAATATATTTTCATACTTTTGCAGGTATACGCAGTAAATATGAAAATATTGGTTAAACCTGCGTTAAAGCACGGGGAACGACGTATATATGAATTCTTCCAAATTAGCCATGTAAAACCCAACAAATCCGTACAGAAGCATCAAACTTCCGAAGCTCCTACCTCTTGAACCAGGACTCTGAATGTGACAAGTGAGCTGCTCAGACAATCAGGGCGATGAACTCTATGCATAGGCGGAAAGTTGTAAAATTGCCAAAAGACCAGACCGCCACTAGACTGCACGTGGACCCACTATGCAGGCCCGCAAGATTTGATGAGTCATCAATCATGGAGCATGTTAAGACAAAAATACCAAATTATTAGTGCAAAGTTGACACCTTGCATGTAATTAATTAGATTAGGTGTTAATAGTGAAAAAAAGGCAAGGTGTCACTTTGTTTTAATGTGGTGGGTAAAAATGAAGTAAATGTGGTTTGGTGTTTCACGTGGGAGGAAATGAGATTTCTCTCAAATGGAGAAGAAAACAAAACAAGGGGGGGACAATCCATTTATTCCCTTGACTTCTTTTCCTTTACCATATATTATTTTAGTTCCTTAGCCTTGGTTTTTATTTAGTTTTTGGTTTTGAAAAAAAAAACTTGTAATAGTTTTAATGGAGGAAACTTTGTTTCCTTCTAGTGGAAATAAAATCTAAATGCAAGTGAGTTTTTATAGTTAGTTTTCTTTTTGTTCTCTCTCCTTCTTTTTACATTCTACATTAGTCATCTTTTAGCACAAGGACCATGAGCTAAACCTCCCCTTTGTGGGGAGTTAATAATACTCATGTGAGGGAAAATCTTTGTTATTTGGTTTAGTAAGTTGTTTAGGAAGAACAACTAGACCTACATCCTATCCCAAAATAATAGTTGGTGTAGTGTCTAATTAGGGACCAAAGTGATGAGCTTAGAGATAAGTCATTGCTTTGGTTCTACATGCTAGCATGTATGAGCTTAGAGATGAGTCATATATGTTAGGGATCAAGTTTTCTTTTATTAGGACTTGTCTAAGAGTTCTAGGAAGATTAGATGCACTTACTAAAATCAAATAACAAAAGTTATCTTCACATGAGGAGAATTAACTCTCCACTTTTGTTTTATTAAAATTTTATCTTGTCTTAGTTTCATGTTTACGTAACTTAATGTTTTAAATTTTTGTGTAGTAAAGAAACCAAGTATTTAGTATTTATACAATCATAGCTAAACTTACTCACTAGTTTCCTAAAAAAGTAAAACCAAGTTGTAAGTGGTCCTAGAATTTAGGTTGGTTCGAATCCCTACTCCAAACAATATGAACACGAAGATCGTGAGTAAGGAAAAATATCTTTGAATTCGCACTTTGGCCAAAGAAGAGATTCAAATCTCTAATATAGAAAAAAGGTGAATATCAAAATGGCGTCGCTGCCATTCTAAATACCCAAGGACCTGTGCTTGCAAACTGGAATTGCTCTAAGGGGAAGCCTCCCACGCTCATCCTTTCATATATTTCTTTTTCTTATGTTTTCTTCGTTTTTTTTTTAAATTTCCCGCATTTTTGCTACTGATCCGCATACTGGTTTTGGTTGTACTGACAGGTTCCAAATACTAGGACCTGGAAACTAGGCTACAACAACCACTAAGCTTACTGTAAAACATTTGGCTGCTGTGCACGTTTCTTTTATTTGGTGGACTTGCGGGAAGCTTGCAGGTTCCAAATTTTCAATATTTTTGCATGCTTCACATGTATGCAGTTATTATGTCGTAGTTAATGGACTATATTTTGCATATTAGTTTAGTAATATGCATGAATCATGTGAATACGCCTGTGAATATATATATACGGTTAAGTAGTCATGAATTACATATTAATGTATATATACATACAAATGGTACTGCTTTTCATGGTTATATATATATATATATATATATATAAGTCACATGTTTAGCATATATATTACCGTATGAGTGGTTATTTGCATGTTGGCATATATAACTTAGGAGTTATACATAATAATTAGGGTGTGTTTTGGTATTTTGGCCATAACTTTGGCTACGGTTCTCTGAATCACGCGTGTGAGCTCAATTCGAAAAGATTTCGATGGCGCGCACGCTGTCACCACCCAGCTTTTCTCGGTAGAGGTCATTTTCGAGGTCAAAATCAACTGTTTTCTCCTTTAAAATCATTATTTTAGAAAATTGTGTTGTTTAATAAGTCGTTTTTGTCATGAAAGAGGAGAACATTCCAACTAGGGTTAAAATCTGAGTTGGGTAAGTTGTTTCTAAAACCTAAGGGGTGAAGCTCCTCTCTATGTGACACTTGCAATCTCAATGAGTATTGACGAAATCAAATTATTATACAATACAAGAGTCGTATTTTAGTCTAGGTAAAATACGTCGCCTATTTAGTTTACGTTTTCACATATTAGTATATATATGCGTATGTATAATATTTTCACATGCTACCATATCTAAATACGTATGAGTAATTCAAATTTGCTCAGAATGTAGATATCGCCTACGCAATATCGATTTACAAATAAAGCGCACATATCATTATTATCGATGTATATTTGCTCAGACGTATGGAAATATTTATCGATGATACAACTTTGCCTATTCGTATAGCTATAAGTATGAGTAGAGTATCTTCACATGCTACTGCATCTAGTATTGTATGAGTAGATCGTATTTGTATGCTTGTATTTTCACCCTTGCATAAATCTTTAAAAAAAAAAAAAAAAAAAAAAAAAAAAAAAAAACGACCTTGCATAAATTTTAATTCCATAAATCTTAATCATATTCCAACGGTGTCTAGGAAACTTGACAGATTGAGGTTACTTAATTAGAACCGTGCTTGCATGGAAAGCCTCCCTCATATCTCTCTTGTTACCTGGCCGTTGGTTTATGCACACGTATTCCTCGCTTCACTGCTACATTAGCAGCAGCTTAGGCCTACGTTGTCCAACTATAATACTTCAAGAGAATCATAAGACTCAAGTAATAATAAGTTCCTTCTATAAATTAGATCTAATTTTATGCTTGCATGAGATTAAGGTCTGGTTCCACTAAAGAATTTGAACATACCAATCGTCGAAAAAAATACGATAAGCAATTGCGCAAGTTCTCACCTAAAAATTGTTCTTCTTCTGTTAATTACCTTCATCAAGATCCTTCATCGCCATTACCTTCTGTCGTAATGGCCGATGATCCTCCACCAACTCAGAAGCCCTGTCAGACTTCTATACTGCATTACAGGAAGGACCTTCTTCCTGCATCAAACTTGAGGACATTGTTGGTGATTTTCGTATCCCGCCAAACGTTTTTAGTTTGTTACCTCTGTATCATGGTTTGGATCATGAAAAACTGTACAATCATCTTCCTAGGCTTCAACAAGTGGCCACAACATTTCACCATCTAGCCGTCTCTAAGGAACAACTCTTGCTTCGGCTGTTTCCATTCACTTTAGCGAAAAAGCGTCAATTTGGCTAGCAGGACAACAACCACAATCCATAGACACATGGAATAAACTTGTTCAAGCTTTCATGCTTCAATTTTACACTCAGAAGAAAACAACTCAAATGCTTTAGAAAATTCAATTCTTTCGTCAAAATCCTCATGAATCCTTTACGGAAGCATGGAGTCGTTTTACTGATCTTCTTTTAGAATGTCCTCCTCACCAACTAGACAAAGCTGTCCTTGTTCGTTTATTCTTTAATGGTCTTTCTAATCATCAAAAAGAAACTCTTGATATAATGAACGGTGGTTGCTTCATGGACAAAGGAGCGGGCTACTGAAGCATATACTTTTCTTGAAAAACAAGCGAAAAAAGGTACACACTGGGGTAACACTGAGTCGTCTAGATCATCCAAGGATACTGTAACAAAGGCTACATCTATTTTTGAGTTAAACCCGATCCCGAATTAAAAAATTTGATAGAATCCTTAACTAAAAAAGTAGATGCCCTTGCAGTTCAAGTAAACGATCAACTCCCAAAAAAGGTCATGAACGTTGACACATCCCCATGTGTTCTTTGTCTCAGTCCTGACCATCCTGATGCTTATTGTCTCTTGTTATATGCATCCCCTTCTCAACCATCAGAAGAGGCATGTGCATTCAACATTCCTAATGCACCTTGGCAACAACATCCGAATTTCGCCAAGCGGAATAATAACAATACGGTGGGGGCTCATCCGGGTTTAAGCTAATCTGCTCGACCAACCAACAACTTTATTCCATACTGCCAAGGAAATAATCAACAATACCAACAAAGTCAGCACCAATTTCAGAATACTTCGGATGCTAACTATCAAACTAACCGCAGCCTTGTTCTAGCCAATCCAAATCCCAACTATAATCAACAACTTCTCAGCAATAATCATGATCTAGTACCTGTTGCACAACCTGCGCCACTCGTTATGGATAGGACAAGTGAGACTTTCTTAGCTTACATGAACCAACAATCTCAAATTTTAACGTCTATCCAACAATCACTTCAACAATTGGCGCAAGAAAAGAGTTAGAAATGCATGTTTCCTGGACAAGCAGTTCCAAACCCTAAGCCAACAAACACTGCCTTTGAACTCACCAATGCACCTGGTACAAGTAATCCCAACCAAGGTGAGGTGCACGCAATCACTACTCTTCGATCTGGAAAAACTGTAAACAATCAAATACGTATCCCAGATGATCAACCAAAGGAATCCGACGGTTCAAATGAATCTATTTCCAATAATGAACCTATGGAGGATTCACCAAATACAACAAAGTCAACATCTCTTATTAACTGTAGGGATGGTTCCATGACTATGTCCTTCAGAAATCTTTCGATCGAGGTAAATGTGTTCAAGATGATGAAACAAATTCCAGAGCCTGACATTGATGGTGACGTGAACAGGGTTGATAGCATTGTGCACGACTATTTAACAAACACTTTTCCTGAAGATGAAGTATACGAATTTCTTTCCTTTAGCGATTCTGAATTTGAGGACGATGATTATACACAAGAAGTAAACGAGTTATTAAAGTCAATACCATTATTTGACCCTACGACCGTGATGTCCAGCGATTTGGATGAACATCAATCTGTTTACTTTATGGACGATGACTTTCCTCAAGAATCTTTAATACCCACTCCACCCGCCCCTGACTTAAAACCTCTTCCTTCGGAATTAAAATACGTACATCTTGATCCAGATGGTAGTCATCCAATTATTATATCATCTTAATTGGCTGATGATCAAGAATCTCGTTTAATAGATGTCATTCAATAACATCGTTCTGCTATTGGATGGTCCCTCAATGACATTAAGGGCATTGACCCTAATGTACGCACCCATCGCATACATCTTGAAGAAAATGCTAAGACGTTGCATGAACCGTAGCGTCATCTAAACCCAACCATGAAAGATGTGGTACGGGAGGAAGTTTTAAGATTACTCGATGTAGGTATTATTTACCCTATATCCGATAGTATTTGGGTGAGTCCAGTACACGTTGTTCCAAAGAAATCTGGCATTACAGTTGTGCACAATGATAAAGATGAATGCATCTCTACTCGTATTCCAATGAAATGGTGAATATGCATTGACTATCGCAAACTTAATGCAGTCACTCGTAAGGATCAC
Source organism: Coptis chinensis (assembly GCF_015680905.1). NCBI lineage: Eukaryota > Viridiplantae > Streptophyta > Magnoliopsida > Ranunculales > Ranunculaceae > Coptis > Coptis chinensis. The sequence continues at coordinate 68,208,954 of NC_141457.1, read as the reverse complement.
TTTCCACTGCCCTTCATCGATCAGATGCTTGAACGGTTAGCCGGTCATGCGTATTACTATTTTCTTGATGGTTATTCAGGATATTTTCAGATAGTCATAGATCCTGCTGATCAAGAAAAGACTATGTTCACCTGTCCTTTTGGTACATTTGCATATAAACGAATGCCTTTCGGCCTTTGCAATGCACCTGGTACTTTCCAACGCTGCATGCTTCACATTTTCAGTGATATGGTTGAACGTTTTATGGAAGTATTCATGGACGACTTCTCAATATATGGAGATTCTTTCGATAGCTGTCTATCAAATCTTGAAAAGGTCTTTACACGTTGTGAAGAGAAAAACCTTGTTCTTAATTGGGAAAAATGTCATTTCATGGTTAAAAAAGGAATAGTTTTAGGACATATCGTTTCAAAAGACGGAATCGAAGTCGACAAAGCTAAGATAGAAAAAATTGCTTCATTTCCTATACCAAAAACAGTTCGAGACATTTACGCATTTTTAGGACACGCAGGTTTCTATAGGAGATTTATTCAAGATTTCTCAAAGGTTGCTCGACTTTTAACCAATCTTTTGCTTAAAGATGCCGTTTTTGACTTCAGTTTCAATTGCAAACAAGCTTTTGAGACTTTAAAATCCGCCTTAACTACCGCTCCGATAATTCAACCACCTGATTGGTCTAAACCTTTTGAATTAATGTGTGACACAAGTGACTATGCTATTGGAGCTGTACTAGGGTAACGCCGAGAAGATAAGCCAATTGTCATTTACTACGCGAGTAAAACCCTTAATGAAGCTCAACGTAACTATACAATCACTGAGAAAGAGTTTCTCGTCGTTGTATATGCCTTGGATAAGTTTCGTCCTTACCTAGTGGGTTTTTCCACAATTGTCTACACTGACCATGCGGCGCTTCGTTACCTATTAGTGAAAAAAGATGCAAAACAGAGGTTGATCCGCTGGATTCTCCTTTGCAAGAATTTACTATAGAAATTAGAGATAAAAAAGGTTGCGAAAATGTGGTTGCAGACCATTTATCAAGATTTGTCAGTGATATTGATACTGATACCAAACCTATCTGTGATTCTTTTCCAGATGAACACTTATATTCTGGTTTTTCGTCCCCCTGGTACGCTGACATAGTAAATTACTTAGTTACCGAGGAAGTCCCTTCATCTTGGTCTCAGTAATGACAAAAAAGTTCTTATCCATTTGTGAAATTTTATTTCTGGGATAATCCCTACCTCTTCAAGTATTGTTCCGACCAACTAATCCGTCGTTGCATTCCCGACTAGGAACACAATGACGTGTTATCCTTCTGCCATGAACAATCTTGTGGTGGTCATTTTAGTGGTAAGAAAACAGCGGCCAAGGTTCTACAATGTGGATTTTATTGGCCAACACTGCTTAGAGATGCACATGAGCATTGCAAAGCATGCAACCGCTGCCAGCAGCTAGGACACATTACTCAACGTAATATGATGCCCTTAAATCCCATTTTAATTGTGGAAATCTTTGATGTATGGGGCATCGACTTCATGGGTCCCTTCCCAAATTCTCATGGTTTCCTTTACATACTGGTAGTAGTTGACTACGTGTCAAAATGGATTAAGGCATTGGCATGTCATGCTAATGATCATAAAACTGTCGTTTTTTTCGTAAAAGAAAATATTTTCTCTTGATTTGGCGTTCCAAAAGCTATAATTAGTGATGGGGGAAAACATTTCTGTAATAAATTTTTTGAATCATTAGTAAAGAAATATGGAGTCACGCACAAAGTGGCAACTCCGTATCATCCTCAAACCAGTGGCCAAGTAGAAGTCTCTAATAGAGAGATCAAATCCATTTTGGAAAAAACTATTAATCTATCTAGAAAAGATTGGTCTCTATGATTATCTGATGCCTTGTGGGCATACAGAACAGCTTTTAAGACACCTATAGGGATGCCTTATCGCCTCATTTTTGAAAAACCTTGTCACCTGCCGGTTGAACTTGAGCATCGTGCTCTATGGGCCATCAAAAGCTTCAATTATAATACTAATGCGGCAGGCGCAAAGAGAAAATTGCAGTTAAATGAGCTTGACGAAATTCGAAGTGATGCCTATGATCTCTCGAAATCTTATAAAGCCAACATGAAAAGAGTGCATGACAAGCACATATTGAGAAAAGATTTCAAAGTTGGTCAAAAAGTTTTGTTGTATAACTCAAGATTACACATTTTTCCAGGAAAATTAAAAACTCGATGGTCTGGTCCTTTCATTGTCTCTGTTGTCACCCCTTATGGGGCTATATCTTTGAAAAACGTAAATGATGACAGCAAATTTCAAGTAAATGGCCAACACGTTAAACATTATCATGAGTTGCGCTCTCCAGATGTCGAAGAGGCTTTTCTTAAAGATCCAGTCTACATAGACTAATAGATTCACTGGTGTACTTCTTTCCATGTGATATAAACAGGGAAAGTATGCCATTAGGGTAGCCGGGCCCTCTTCTATTTTCTTTTCTAAAAATCCCTAGAGTGTGTGGTTGCAAGCGCCAGAACCTTAGTCCACAAAAAACTCTACTTCAGAATTGAGTATAAATGTCTTCTGTTAATCGAGCAAACGTGCCTTCTGGTAAACAATGGGTACCAAAAATTTCAACTCCTTCTTTCTCTTCCCTTTTCTATTCTTTTCCTCGCGAACTTCAGCTTATCATTTAGTGTAAATCTCACCCATCTTGAATAGGTAATAGTCGTAGTAATTTTGCTCGAAAGCGACGGGTGAAAAGGATGGGGTGGTGTATGAATTGTCAAACACCTTTCTGTCCAGGTCTTGATCTACTATCCGATATGAGCCGGTATAAGGTATATTATTGTCTGACACCAGCTCAGCAGGATAAACTTTGTTGTCGTCTCGTTGCTCCCACAGGTTGGGATTTGTCTTGAGGATCTGACGTTAAAAGACTCACATTCGTCTTGAGGGTTTGACGTTAAAAGACTCACATTCGTCTTGAAGATCTGACGTAAAAAGACTCAACATGTATATACTCGTTTTTTTTTAATCTTTCCCTTAGCACCAAGCATGGTGCCCAAAGAGAGTCGTGATATGCAACATCTAACATTTCCTAGTTCGTGCGGGCAATGGATTCCACCCAGGCCAACCCCGATCGGTTTTCTATGTGACTGTATTTCGGGGCGGTTTGAGGCTATACCATATGTACTAAGGGTAATATTATTATTAGACCATTGCACATTGGTTAGGGATGGTACCGTCCTGAACCCTAGGCTCCCAAAACATAAAGGTTAAGCCACAGTCTGGCTGGGTTGGGTTTGCCCAGAGCCGACATGAAAGTTGCCTGATTTAAGTTGTTTGTGGTGTTTTGTTTTTTTTGACTGCCGGTGTTGTCGACACGTTCCTCTCGACTTGTATATTTGTATATAAAATTTGTAAATAAATAATAAAAAAAAATGGGGGGTTGCATTCTGTTTTTACAAGATTCAACCCCCCCAAATAAAAATAAAAAGGTTTGAATATGCCTTATCCATACTCCATTGGATGGCATTTTTAATGCCGATCATTTTCACATCTCATTCGTTCAATTTGGAGTTAAAACGAAACGAAATTTCACGTTTGAAATTTCGGGACACTTCAAGACATAAGGGGAATTTCTGGAAATCATTTGGGCTTGGGCCAAAAATTAGAACCAGACCCAAATCACGAGTCAAAACCCAACGGTCAGATTTTCCATTATAAATCCAACTCTCCTCTTCCACTTTCACTCATCCCCTTCTCTCACTCTTCACAAATTCACATTTTCTTAAACATAATGAATCCAATCGAGTGATGGGAAAAGGAGCAACGCGAATGGGCTATCACAGTATTCATGATAACAGTGTTTATCATTTGTACTACTGTCACTCATGCATAACATGATCCAGAATATCTAAATCTATGTAACCGACAACTCTCTTTCCTTCTGTCATTTTGTATGTTAGTATGGTGTGTTAAATAATTCTCACACATTTGTACGGTTTACGTATTAAATGGAGAAGTTCCGTATTAACTATTTGTGTGCATTAGTTGTATTTTTACCTATTAAAAAAAAAATCAATCAACAACTAAGAAAACCATAACAAAGAAATTACCATCCAAATCTCACCAAAATAATTATATCTCTACTCATGGTGTTCAGAGAAGATCGCGCACGTTACACAATACGCATAACACTTGTCACATACGCAGCTCGATTATTCTATCCATGTTCTATTACTGAGGTATTATCATAAATTCTGAAATTATGGGTAGATCTAACAGCCATGTGAAACCTTCCCTCATACTTTCTATCATTTTAACATCTCATTAATTGTTTGTAGAAATCTAACATGAAAAGACTTATTATGGATACCCATTGTTGTTGTTCATAAAGGTCGGTGTAACAACAACACATGAGTCACTTGTGTTTTCATATATTAATTTTGGATTTAACTAAACTTGGAATCCTCATTGGTACAGACTCATAGATTGCCTATAAATCTCTTCTTTTCATCCATTCTCTTTCAAGCATTCTTCACTATACTTCCCTCCGTAATACTTCCAAATGGATCAACCAAGAAAAATAATGCCTGAGAACGACTACTTGAATTTTTTTGAAGATGGCCGGTTTTCTCCTTATTTTGACACTGAAATTGTACGTCGAGGATGGATGCCTCTTCTATATCATTCAGCAACTGGTTATTCCCAAGAATTGGTTATGATGTTCTACTAATTTAGCGAAACTGAAAATGGAAAATGCTATTTCAATGGCTATGGGCGACGATTGGAATTGACTAAGGAAATTATCTCCGACATACTTCAAATCCCAATGAATACCCAGGAGTTCCTTTTTCCAGAGTCATCATTTGATTCCATCAAAACTTTACTACGAGCTACCGTATCTCATGGTGAATTCGGAAATAGACATCACGTTGTTCTTCAACGCTCTTTGAAACAGAATCAACGAGTTGTGCTCCACTGGTTGGGACACAATGTGGTAGGTACATCACACCAATCAGAAGTCACAAAGTCTCAACTTCACCTACTTTGGGTTTTGCAGACTCAAAGGGATGATTTTTGTCTAATCCAACACCTCTGGAACGCGATCACTAGGAAAACAAAAAGGTCAGCGTCCTCTACCTACTTTAGTCACACAGATTATGATGCGTTGGGGTTATCCAATAATTTCTCCAGAGACACCCCTTCAAAGAGCAAATATTAGTGTGCTCCAAACAGACTACTCCGTTGGTTTTTGGACTCCTGACATTCTGACAGATGAACAGAACGACCCAAGCTCAAACTCTGAACTTTTCTTTGATGAAAATGCCATGATAAACATTTTTAATCCCATGGAAGGCATTCAATTTCTTCATCACGGCATGCGGGAACTATACGCTCGTCATAATATCATCATTACAACTCTTAAGGAATTCCAAGAACGTCAAGCAATGCATGATGTTGAACAGGAGGAAATCTTGGAAAATCATTCTTAGTCCTTGCAAAATCACGCTCTCCTAATGGAGAATCAAACTACACTCTCTGCCAGCCAAAGGGACATTCAGATGTAGCTCAGACAACAAATTGAAGAACTAAACACTGTGGTGCACGATATGCGTCTCCAATAACATCATAATAATGCATGATTTTCTTATTGAATAAAAATGGAATAATAATACTAAGTGAATAAATAAATAATCGTATATATTATTACGTTTTTCATTGTATTATTAATTTTGTTCTTATCTTTGTGTCTTCTTTTGTAAGAAATGCTTGCTAGAATCATTTATGTTGTGACTAACTAATTTTAACATGTGATTTGCAATGTCATTACAGGAGGGTTTATTTTCTTCCATACTCATTTATCCATCCAGTTGCCTTTCTCATTGCCCATTTCTTTACTTCATCCACCATGGCATCTTCATCAAACATTGCATCTTCATCAAACATGACACTTCCAAAACTCATTCCTGAGCAATCCTTTCAGTCTATGATGGATTCCAATACTTATGGCCATCTCTTCTGTGACTACATCACTAACATTGGGTGGTCTTCCCTAGTTCTACAACCTGACCAAACTTATTCTCTCGAGTTTGGCGCATACTTTTATGCTAATATGGAGGACACACCAAAGATTCAATCATGCGCATGGCTTTACTTAGACGGGTTCACAATCCTAGTTGGTGACACACATCATATTTTTTCTGAACAACAGCTTGCCCTAACTTTGGATCTTCCATATCACGAACCGGCCGCATCATGGCACTACATCTATCATAATTCTTACTGTTCCTTTCAGTGGCAAGTGTTTCGCGAAACTTACAGTGATGGTCTTGAGATTAAACGAGAAGGAGATGGCCATGTACCATGGCGCGACATCACCATTCCCTTAGCAAGCATGACCATGAACATGGGGACTGAGATGTTGTTTATACTCCTGAACATCATGGGAGATTGGCATTTTTCTACTGCCAATGAGGCTGCCTGCATAGTATTCAGTGCACTGGCTCAAGGTCATACATTATTTAACATCTTAGGTTGTGTTATTTCTAACCTGAAATGAGCTCGCACTTTTCAGGATCAGTATATTCTTTTACTTGTAACCGCTTTGCCGAATCATGAAGACACATTTCCCACAGTTTGCAGCTACTTTTCATGACTGGGTCAAGGTAGATTCTATGTGCCCAGCAAACAAAATCATTCGCTCATTAAGGTTTAGGCAATGGAAAGGTCCTGCTCGGTACCTGAGGCATGTTCGTTGTTACCCGAAGGATGAAAATATGAAGAAACATTTGAACAAATCCGGAGACAAAGAATGGGCAGAAATTTGGCAGACTATTATCTTTTGGCGCGATGCTAAGGAAATGCATTTCCTTATTGAGGACGCCAGGCCTACACATCTTGCTGGATGGTAAATTTGAGCTTGCCATTCTACATATATCTAGCTAAAAATTATGTTTCGTGTGCTATTGTCTTTCATTATTTTGTGTTCTATGTTTCGTGTGCTATTATACATTTCATTGTTCCTTTCTGTATAATATATTATGTTCTCCAACCTTTCTGTTCCAGCAATCTAGCCTTAATTTTTCTCATGGTTCTCAGGTAATTTCTCTCTTTATTTATTGATACTTCGAGGACTAAGCATCATTCTGTTTGGGGGTGCTTTTAACCTGTAGCAAAAATTAGGCAAATTGTAGCCTGTATATAGTTTTTATTTTCTTGTTAATAATTGTACTTAGTGACAAAGTTTTGTTTCCTTTTCAATGATGAAAATTGTCTAGAAATCTCATATTAGTATCTGAATTAGGATTCATTTTTAAGAAACTTAAGATAATACGTATGCAATAGTTTATACATCTTTTCATGAACATTCATGTATTGAGTATCATCGAGTGTACATAGCAGTAAGTTTCTGGAACCAACGGTTAGTTACTTAAACAATCAATCCTGTGAGAATCTAACAAAAAAGCCTCGATATGTGTGATATGTGATAATGACATAGAGGAGTAGTTTTTCCGATTAGAGAAAATCATGCATCTACTTACTTGATCACCGCCCGAACCCTAGGCGAGAATTTAGGCCTTCTTTGGATCGACATAGCTAAAAAAAAAAAAAAATCTTACCTGTTACAAATTTTATCGCTAGTCACTCCACTGAACCTTTCATTAAACCTTTCACTTTCACCAAAAATTCCTTACCTATCTATTAAACCAAATAAAAGAACCTACCTAAGTGATGAGTATGAGAAATAGGATGAAATGTGGAAAAATAAAGAGAAAGACTTGTCCCAAATGAAAGTCAGTTACTTGCTTCAAGAAAGAAAAATAGAATCATGTTCTTAAGTTTTAAAAAAAAAAAAAAAAAAAAAAAAAATCATCAGTATCTAGAGGCTTAAGAACAAGGTTGGAAAACTCAGTTAGAAGAAGGAAAGAAAACAAGGATTTCTCTAGTATAAATATCTTGAAGACCCTATTCTCTTATACTCGTAAATTTTGATTATCCATTTCCATTTCTTCTACACCATCACCTAAGCCCCACAATACCTAATAAAGACCTCTAACTCATTTAGGAGTAGGAAGGTGTGATAATAAGTAGTAGACGTGATTGATCGACCTCGGCTCCTCTGACTGTCATTGAGATGTGAGGAAATGTGTGCCCACTACACACTGTTGTTAATGAAACCTGAGTGGAAATTTTTTGAGTGAATTTGTGTTTCGACACAGACCTGTGAGAACCCATTTAAGTACGCTCTCCAAAGGATCCAGAAACGACCCTGCTAGTACATTTCAATGAAAAGTTCACTGCATACATGATCATATGTAGATGTTTTAATTATTGAATGCATATTAACTTAAGTTTCAAAGAAATCAATCATCGTTCCCTGCTAAGGAGATGTATGGATATCTGAGATTAATTTAGGAAACGAGTTTTTGTCACTAAATCGTTGTAGTATAAATGAAGTTTGTGAGTATCTTCTCTGGAAAACTCTAACGAGGTTATAACTCATCCACTAGGGAATTCCTAGTGGTTTAAGGCCTTGTTGCATATGGTCAATGCAACCGCACTTTGCGAAACGAGAATTAGTTAGGACTACACATTTTGGCCACTTATCTGTTTTAATGTCTCTTCTTTGCTTGAGGACAAGTAAAGTGCTGTTTGGGGGTAGTGTGATAAGCACCCAAAACTGTAATATGAAACCCCATTGAGACATAGAAATTTGGTTAATTATGTGTTTAATAATCATGAAATAAATATATTTTCGTACTTTTGCAGGTATTCGCAGTAAACGTGAAAATATTGGTTAAACCTGCGTTAAAGCACGGGGAACGACGTATATATGAATTCTTCCAAATTAGCCATGTAAAGCCCAACAAATCCACACAGAAGCATCAAACTTCCGAAGCTCATACCTCTTGAACCAGGACTCTGAATGTGACAAGTGAGTTGCTCAGACAATCAGGGCGATGAACTTTACGCACAGGCGGGAAGTTGTAAAATTGCCAAAAGACCGGACCGCCACTGGACTGCATGTGGACCTACTATGCGGGCCTGCAAGATTTGATGAGTCATCAATCATGGAGCATGTCAAGACAAAAATGCCAAATTATTGGTGCAAAGTTGACACCTTGCATGTAATTAATTAGATTAGGTGTTAATAGTGAAAAAAATGCAAGGTGTCACTTTGTTTTAATGTGGTGAGTAAAAATGAAGTAAATGTGGTTTGGTGTTTCACGTGGGAGGAAATGAGATTTCTCTCAAATGGAGAAGAAAACAAAACAAGGGGAGGACAATCCATTTACTCCCTTGACTTCTTTTCCTTTACCATGTATTATTTTAGTTCCTTAGCCTTGGTTTTTATTTAGTTTTTGGTTTTAAAAAAAAAAAGCTTGTAATAGTTTTAATGGAGGAAACTTTGTTTTCTTCTAGTAGAAATAAAATCTAAATGCAAGTGAGTTTTTATAGTTAGTTTTCTTTTTGTTCTCTCTCCCTCTTTTTACATTCTACATTAGTCATCTTTTAGCCCAAGGACCATGAGCTATACCTCCCCTTTGTGGGGAGTTAATAATACTCATGTGAGGGAAAATCTTTGTTATTTGGTTTAGTAAGTTGTTTAGGAAGAACAACTAGACCTACATCCTATCCCAAAATGATATTTGGTGTAGTGTCTAGTTAGGGATAAAAGTGATGAGCTTAGAGATAAGTCATTGCTTTGGTTCTACATGCTAGTATGTATGAGCTTAGAGATGAGTCATATATGTTAGGGATCAAGTTTTCTTTTATTAGGACTTGTCTAAGAGTTCTAGGAAGATTAGATGCATTTACTAAAATCAAATAACAAAAGTTATCTTCACATGAGGAGAATTAACTCTCCACTTTTGTTTTATTAAAATTTTATCTTGTCTTAGTTGCATGTTTACGTAACTTAATGTTTTAAATTTTTGTGTCGTAAAGAAACCAAGTATTTAGTATTTATACAATCATAGCTAAACTTACTCACTAGTTTCCTAAAAAAGTAAAACCAAGTTGTAAGTGGTCCTAGAATTTAGGTTGGTTCGAATCCCTACTCCAAACAATATGAACACGAAGATCGTGAGTAAGGAAAAATATCTTTGAATTCGCACTTTGGCCAAAGAAGAGATTCAAATCTCTAATATAGCAAAAAGGTGAATATCAATAAACAACTAAGGCAACATAATCAGAAGAAAAAGTAGTGACATGATGCACAAAAACCAAAGGAAAGAGATTTAACCACTTAGCATTAATTAGCAACAACACTATCCATCCTCTCCCTTATAATAGCAACCCCTATTTTACTATTGGACAAAGTAAAAGCAAAACCACGATAGCCAAGATCAGCCATCTCAAGATTCTCCATCAGGGAAACAAAATCATCAATATACCTAGAGGGTGTGGGATTCCCACCCTCTTTTTCAGACAAACTAGCAATAGCATTAAAGTCACCCATAATCAACCAAGGCCCATAAAGAACATTTCTCAAATCTCTTAGATAGGTCCACACAACAATTCTTTTATGAGCAACATGATCTCCATATATGAAAGATAGATGCCATGAAACATTAGAGAGGTAATTTTAAAACATACCATAAATGGCATTTTTGTTCCCATCCATCACTGAGAAAGAAATGTTATCCTTATAGAGAACACAACAAGGCCTCCACTTATTCCAACATGATCAACTGCAAAAACTTTATGATACGTAAGCTTTTTCTGTACATGCTTCAACTGCATATATAATAATTTAGTCTCTACTACAAATAAAACATCATGATTAAACTTCTTAATTAAAACTAAAATACTATGAATGCCCTCAGAAAGCCCATTCCCCGACAGTTCCAAGATGTAATCATGGCTTATTCAGGAAAGCTTATATAACCCAACTAACTCACCAACTTTTTCTAGGAAATACTTACACTTATACAACTCCAATCCTTGAAGAAAACAAAGGCTAAACCAGCTGAACTCCAAAAATAACAAAAAGAATCAAATTGTAGTCCACAATCGACTTCACAAACCCATAAGATAAAGACATTCAATCACTTTCTTACCACCCTTTAGAAGGCTCATCAATAAGTTATTCAATAAAACTGAATTTGGCTCACTGTCTCTGAAAAGTACTTCATCGAGATCATCATAAAGTGATATTCCACCACCTCAGAAAACCCAGAATAGGACTAACACTCCACCACAAGAAAGAGCCCAACTATCAATGGAAAAATCCACTCTTCATCAATTCATCCCTAACTAACATAGGAAATCGGCGAATCAAGACCTAGTTTCCTTTCATCAGAGCGTTATGTATCTCAGTGGTATTAGCAACACTTTTAAACCAATTCATCGCTGATATAAACACATAAAAAAAGATGCACCCTACAAACTTTATACAGAAGAAACAAGACTTGAAATTCAGTAGAAATAGGCAATTCTGGAGAAGGTGGAAGAAAGTAACTGAGTTTTTTTTGCGACACTGAGTTAATTAGCTACTAGGATCAAAATTCATTGTCTTATATATACAACTAGGAAATGGCCTAAATCTGATCAGAGTTGGCCTAAATCTCACCAGAAAAACTCTGGACGATTGTAACTTAATTTGGGATACTCTACCACCTTAGGCAGGCACTGCCATCACACTGAGAATATACTGAAATATAAAGTTGCGAAGTTGTCTTCTTCCTAAAGTTCATTCCTTTTTCACTTCAGATCTCAAACCGGCTACCTCAGATCCAAGCAAAATCATGAAGAAAAAGGAGCCCCTGTTGCAGTTGTTAATGAAACGGAAACTAGGTCCTTCATACCTTTCCCATATTCAAACAATGGCTATCCCAACTTGTTGACTGAGCATAATTCCAATTATTCTTGTTGCCCTTGATACAAAAAACGAGTAAGTTAATTAGCTACTAGGTTCATAATTTCATATCACACGGAAATGTTCACAAATGAACAACTGAAAGTCGCAATTAGGACTAATTGGATGGAAAACATGATTCACTTGCTCACCATGCTTCCGTGAACTACATTATAACATTTGGCAAGATAAATACCCAACTTTTTGACAATAGATCTAAGTAACTAGTATACTGCATAGCAGTGGGGGCGTGAGCGGAGAAAGGGTGGAGAATAACAGTGCCAAGTCCCCAGACACCCTTTGAGAGAATTGCAGCTACCAACAGGGAAGAGTGGGGCTCTCTTCTCCAAAACATTTTCAAAAGAATTCTAAGAACATCTCATCTAAGAAAACTACATTATACGCGTCAAGAAAATTTCAAAGTATAACACAATCATAACTAAGGCAGACTAATGCCTTTCCCACCAGAAAAGGATAAAACCAGGGAACTCACGCTCATGCTATTTACAAGGTGGTCTACGATCATAATGTCGACTATCAGTGTATATTCCTTCAAATCAGGACTACTTGTTCATCAAATTGATGAGAAAGTCCCATACAATTTTCTCTGACAGTACTAACAACATTGTTATTAGCTTAAGTTTGAATTAACAATGCAAATATCAAACCCCAAACATCAAGTACATTCCTCTACGTCTTCCACTAAAAAATCAAATTTCAATTCCTTTTAGTAAGTTCAATCGTATACTATATCATGAAAGATGAAAAACAAATCTATTATCTAAATTTCATGTTTTTATCATGTACTTTACTATCAATCTATTATCTAAAAACAAATCAAAAGAATAAAAAATATGTCTAAGCTACAAATTATGAAAACACAAAATTCAAAGCACCCAAATCATGAAAACAAAAAAATATCAAACACCCCAAGTTCTAAAACTATCAAAAAACATCAAATATCACTAAAATAATAAAACCCCATCACTTGATACTTCAATTCAAAGAATCCCAACTGAATTGAAGAGTGTGTAAGAGGAATAAAACTTACACAAAATCTTCCTTCTTCTTCTTTGCGTTCTCTAGCTCTGTGTTATGAATTTAGAGTGGGGTTAGAGAAATGAGAGTGAGAGATGAGTTATTGATGAGAATAAGAGAGAGGAGTTGAGAGACAGAGGAGTCATCGACAGAGAGAGAGAGAGAGAGATATTGGAGAGAAAGATCGAGTGTTTGGTGAAGAAAAAGTGAAGAGAGATTGAGGGACGGATGCATGTAAAACCAACCAAACTACATTTCCCAAGAACGCGTTAAGCCAGCTCATTTGATTATGTTGCATTGATGAAATGAGCCTATCTAGTCCAATTCAATGTTACATGCATAGGCTTCCAACTCTACTAGCATCAGCCAGGGCCGGCCTCGGGCCAATGTCATCTAAAGTCTTGCATAGGTCCCCAATATAAACTAAAACAAAAGGCCCCATTAAGCTCGAAAAAACCCACACAAAAAGCCCATTCTTTGAAAAAGAAATGGAAATAAAGGCCTCATACGTACCTTGCATTGGGCCCATTCAAACGCACCTGCCATGACAACATACATACAGTGCAGGAAATGACCTAACACCACGGGCATGCTTGATAAAAATTCCCACTTAATTGGGCAAATACTAGTGGCAAATATGAAATTTGCAAGGCACGTGAAGGAAAATTTGGAAAATGTCAAAAATATTTGCCAGGTCCTAAATTGCATCCAAGCAATGACAAATACCCTTTTAAGTAGGAAAATATTGATTTGCCGGGAAAATGGGTTATCAAGCAGCCGATAAGAATATATTATACATGAAATATCAAGTTGCATCAGTAATTCAGTATGCCTACATGTTATGCATAAAGAACCTCAGGAGTTCTTTGCCCATCATGCATGAACACTTTGAACGGTTGATGGGGATGCCCAGGAGTTCCTTAGCCATCATGAGACTGGAGATCTTTTCAACTGCTTAGACTAGTAGAATCCAAAAACAAATTTTCCTTTTTTTATATTAAGATGGCGTTCGACAATACGTCTAAAAGCTACTTTGTGGCTTTCTAGGAAGATAAAAGGCAAAAACTCGTTTGGTAATGTCCCAAAGTCAAGAAACCATAAAATTAAAAAGACAAAAATATAGCTTTTTGAGAAGACCAATAATTGCTTTCTATTTAGCCTATTTTTCAAGCTTTTCCCTTTGGGTTTTGTGGCATTTTATTGTGAAATTGGTCTATGCACAAGTGTTATTGCCTACCCGTGGATCAACCAACTGTTCCGCCTCACCTAGGTCACATGTTTGACTCCTCCCTCTAACAAGTTTATTTTATTTCTTTTTTCCTAAATTCCCATTTATATGATTAAATCTGATATAAAAACTTAAATTGTGTGTAGCTAGTTTCTAACTAGTTTTTTATTTATTTATTTATTTATTTCTTTTTTTCCTAAATTCCCACTTATATGATTAAATCTGATATAAAAACTTAAATTGTGCGTAGCTAGTTTCTAACAAGTTTATTTAATTTCTTTTTTCCTAAATTTTTATTTTTTTTCCCTAAATTTCCACTTATATGATTAAAATCTGATATAAAAACTTAAATTGTGCATAGGTAGTTTTGAAACCAAGGTCAACACTAAACCTAGCGCAAAAACTACTTGCTTCTCCACTATACTCCTTTAGATTAGTAATGAGATACTATAATATGTATAAACTAGGTAAAGACAAATGGTATTCATTTTAAAAAATGCTGATTAGGAAGCATTTTGAAATTTTGTTTACACCAAACAAACTTTTAACTTTTCAATTTCATCTTTTTGGGTTTAAAAATTTGTGTTTTTGACAAACGTGCTTATACTTTACATTAAGTGAAAAATCAAATAAGGACTTTCTAGCTTGGTAGCTTCTAGCTTTTTATTAGTTGCCAAACACCCCCTAAACAAAAAATATATATCCACCAAACTCCATTAGCCAACCATTAGAGATACTTTATAATGTTGACACAAATATGCTTGTTTTAGGACCAATTAATCAAATGAGCGGAGCGAACGTTTCATCGAGGGTGGGGGTATCGCCCAAAATGTAGTTTTGTAGGTTTTTGTCTGTCTGTCCTCAATCTCTCACCTTCCCTCTCTCTCCCTCTTCTTCCTTCATACTCCGCTACTTTCCCTCTCTCTCTCCCTCCTTCACTCTCCGCTCACGCCCCACTGCAATGCAGTATACTAGTTTACAATGTTTTTTTTTTTGGTAAAATCAATTAATTTACAATGTAATTACCTTTCCATTTTTTTTTTCTTTTTGAAAACAATTAATTTACTTATACTGATGCAATTATGTTTCAATCTTTTGCACTTGGACTTGATTACTCAGACTCCGGGTTTTGAGCAATTAGTATTGTTTCCCTTGGATTGTTATGGACTTGTGGCTACCATAGTACAAAATATCAGGATATGGCAAAATATCGATTTCTGATTTATGGATATGTATCGTGGATATATTCTTCTCTTTATAGATATTTGATATTGTTTCATATGTATATATAGTGGATATATATAAAATATCGATAAATATCGTGGATATTATGGATATTTCTTGATATATCATAATATATAATTTATATTTATTTGAAATATAATAATAAATATTAAATAAAATTGTTACCTACCTAAAATATCGCCAAATATCCCAAAATATTGTAAAATATTACTAAATATTGTAAATATCATTGAAATATCATAGATATTTGCAGTCTTATATACCTCTAAACATATCGTGATATTTATATATCTTTTGTTGAAATATGGATATTTATCTCAAAATATCGCGATATTACTGTGAGGTGGCTACAATATAACGACAAGTCGACAAGCCCACCGAATCATTTTAGTGGGGAAGCGGGAACACAAGAAACTGAAAATGTGGAAGAATCAGAAATTATGATCATACTCAACTCCTCTCTAAAACCCTCTTATTCCAAACCTACATCCATCATTACCCTCCACAAACCAAATAAACCCATTCATATCCCTTCCCCTCCACTTCAAAATCTCCCATTGCTTCAAAATCCCCCCAAGCCTAAAATCCACCTCAAATCAACACACCCTTTAAACAAAAACAAGAAGCAAAATAATTATAGTATCCACGACACGGAGGCGGCTTCGGCTGCAGACATTTTACGTCTAATGGACGTCCTAAAACTATCTATACCACATGATGTGTATGCTTATCTTATAAAAGAATGCACCCATTTACGTGACGCTGAAACTGGTGAACAAGTTCACACTCACATGACCAAAAGTGGTCATGGGCTGACTTTACTATTAGCCAACAGGTTATTATTCATGTATGTTTCTTGCGGTAGTCTGGATTCGGCACGAGAACTCTTTGATAAAATGATTGTTAAGGATTCTATCTCGTGGGCGATTATGATTGCGGGTTGTGTTGAGAATGAGGAGTATTTAGAAGCACTTACTTTGTTTAGATATAAGCAGATGGGATACCAATGTTATGAATCTTCGAAAGAATCGATGTGGGGTTTGGTTGTCGATTATATTCTAAGGGCGTGTGTTGGTGTGGGTGATTATGAAGTTGGGAAGCAAGTTCATGGATTGGTATTGAAAATGAATTGTTTTTCAGATGATGTGTTTCTAGGTAGCTTGTTTATTAACTTTTATGGAAAACTTGGGTGTGTTAGAAGTGCTAGATGTGTTTTTGATAATATGAGATTGCGTGATACTGTTATATGGACGACGATGATTGTCGTGTATAGTAGAGAAGAGCATTTTCAAGATGTACTAGAGGTTTTCAGAGAAATGGGAAGAGTGGGTTCAAAGAAAAACAACTTCACATTGTCAAGCGTTATTCGGGCATGTGGGAGACTAGGAGATGAACTGAGTGGCAGACAGATTCATGGAAATGCCATTAGAATTGGGGTTGAATCGGATCAGTTTGTTCAATGTAGTTTAGTAGACATGTATGGAAAATGTGGATTGGTAAAGGATGCAAGAAAAGTGTTTGAACTGACAAAGGTCACCGGGTCCAAGAAGAGAAGGAACGATGTTTGTTGGAATGCCATGCTAACTGGTTACACGCAGAACGGATTTTACAATGATGCCATCAAGTTTCTGTATCAAATGAAATCTGCTGGAGTGCAACCCCCGGAATCAATACTTAATCAAGTAAGGCTTGATTGTGGGATTTAATTACTAGTATTGTATACAACATTGTTAGTAGACTGATGTTACTCTTTGCTAGTGTGCTATAGATATCCAACTTGACTTTTAAGTCAATGGAAAATATGTAAAGCTTCTCATCTAAAAAGCTCTGTACGATTATACTATAAACAGAGATTCAGACTCGGTGCCTGTGTTTGTCTATTTGGTATTTCTCCTTTACATTTGATATAACTGGTGCGAGGTTGGCGTGACGAATACATAAATAATGCTTTTAGTGTGTTGATTCTGATGGGAATTGCTTCTTTTTCAGGGAGTTCCTTTTCCGAATCTGCCTTTGTTAGGACAATGACCTAACTAATGATTGGTCATGAAATGGATTCCTTAACGATTTTTTTTTTGCTTCCCCAACTTGGAGCTGGATCTTTGACATTTAACTTCGTGCATATCACAGTAGGTTCTCGTATTATTAGTAATGGATCATTGGCCATTTAGGCTTACAGGAGTCAGGAGAAATGGATCAAGACTCATATTACTACATAGCCTACAGCCGCCCTACAGAATATTTGGTCATCAAAGCAAAACTTCAGAGATGCAACAAAGCAAATCTTTCAAGCCCTTTTGCTGTGAGCCTATGACCAAGTGTTGTATTGTCCTTGCGTACTCCCTATCATGTCAAATATGTGGAGTATTTCCCAGCGTGATTATAATTAATAATTCTTTTGCAGAAGTCACACCACAACAACTTCTGTTGGGGTTGTCCTTACTCCTTACTAGTTTCATAACTGATGTACTGCTGTACTGGCCTTTACCCTACTGAATCCACCTGAATATTTTGGTATCACAAATTTATTGCTATTTGTTAGAAAAAATGGTGAAGGAGCAAATACATTTGTTTTCATTTGTCTCTTCAGTCTTCTCACTCTCTGAACAGTACAGGAGGTCATTCCTTGGTGTCATGAGAATCTGGAAAACATACTAATGCAATTTTTCTTCCCTTTCCTCACATAATTAAGTTCAAAATCATTTGCACTTTTTCTGATCCTAGTGATCCAAGAACTGTAGGCCAATCTTTAGTTGGAACTCTACACTAAAAGAATGTAGCTGCATTCAAGTGTTACAATAACATTGATAAAATCAGAAGTCTGCATAAGAAGTAGAGGGATATCTCCCCCCACCATTAGGTAAGGAGTAACTGCACCCTCAAAGCGAAGCAATGTACATATACTGGTTTGCTCATCCTCGAGGTTTTTTTTTTTGAATAGATTTTGGGGTTAAGGCAGACCCCTACCTGTATCATTAAAACATAGGAATTTACATGTCTTCTCTAAGAGTAGTCATTAGAGGAAGGTTCGGCATACATCACTTTCAAAGGCTTTGAGCTGGACACAATTGAATCTTCAAAGCATAACATTACACTAGAAGTACATCACAACTATATTTCATTTTGCAAATTGTTTAACCAAGGCCGGGTGATCTTTCAAAATGTGCCTTTGGGTTTTCTCAAAGTCTCGGAAGAAGTTACAACAATGGATGCAAGCAAATGTCAATCCCATTGAGTCATCCCAAACCTCCTTAATGTAGCCATCAAGATGCTTAACCTTCTTTTTTGCCATATATAAAGCTTTTTTCATCATAGCGATGGTAGGATCATCAATACCACCAGGAGAACGCTATCTCTGCTTCCTAGCTTTCTTTGGTTTCACAGCAGTCCTCCATTCATTGCCATTAATCGAGGGTGTTGTTGCCATATTTTCATAGCCAACCTCAACAGATTGAGAGCTAGTGCCTTCAACTTTGTTAGTTGTATCCAGAATAATGTGGTCGTTGAAGACACTCTCAATCTCTTTCTCATTACTATCCTTCTCATCAATGGCATATGGGTATTCATTTTCACTTGTATCCACAAGAGCTTCATACATATGATGGTGCTTGTTAACAAGAACAGGTGGGCTTTCAAGGAGATTAGCTTCGGTTTCTACAGCAATTACACAGTCTCCAAGTATAATAGTAGATGGTTGGACGTACATCAACAACAGTTGTATCATTAGCAAGAGCAGCAAATCTGTTACCTTGGTTACTTACAGTTGTAGTTGATGGCCGCCTACCCTAAGATCCATGTGCAGGCAACGAGTTGCTTCCACTGTCAATCACGCATTGACTAAGGACTTGTTCGGGTGTACTAGAACTAATCACGATGTTAGATAGTTCAGCACTGCCAGTGTTTTCTGCGCTCTTAGTTTCCTTCCTCTTCCACTGTTGGATATACCTCTTCTCACCATTTCCTACATTTTCTTTTGTAATAGTATTGTTCTTTGGTTTCGATTTTGGTAATTGCCTTTCACAACCAGCCTTGTTATGTCCAAACATTTGACAATTTATGCAAATTAAAGGCTTCCAAGTAAACTCTAGAGGAATAAAAATAACTTTGTAATTAGTGTTCACTTTTATCTTCAAAGATGACGGGAGATCCTTTTCCACTGAAATCTCAATGCAAACTCTTGCAAAAGAGAGCATTTGTTTCCCTTCTGTTGCTTTATCCATAAAAAGAGGTTTACCCATAGTACTAGCAAGCAAGCTCAAGCCTTTCTTGTTCCATAGTTGCTTTGGTACATTGAAAAATTTAACCCATATAGGTACATTTCAGATTGAGCCATTATTGTCTTCAACTTCTCTTGTCCATAGCCTTATGACAAACAATTTATCGGCAATGTAGAAAGAACCAACATCAAGTACATCTTCTTTGTCTTTGTCAATGTTGAACTTGAAGTAGTAGATATCCCCATCCAAGGCTATATCTACATCTCCATCCCAAAAGCTTCCATCTTTTCTTCACATTCTCTTTGACTAGAGTGTATGGCAGTTTCTTATCAAGAAAAAACCCCACAACTCTATCTTCCCACTCTTTCACTCCTTCTTCTAGTATAAATTCTTCAATAACCAATACATCATCAGAGAAGGTGGGTTTGATGTAGCATAGCTCTTCACTTCCCGCAGATGATGGTGGGGTTTTAAGGAGGGAGCTCCATGTTCTTTGCTCTGGAGAGATTCTTGTTTGAAGAGCTTGGGAAGGGATATGCATGAGAAGGTTGAGGGTGGCAATTTGATACTGGTGGTTGGGCAAGAGGGGCTGGCTGAGAAATGGTAATTGGGTTAGGGTTTTGAGGAGAGAAGGGGTCGGGATTTGGGTTAGGGTTTTGAAGAGGGAGGGGGCCCGGGGTTTTGGAGCGACTTCCATTTACATCTCCATGGAGGTATATCATCCTCGAGGTTGATATACCTGATTACGTCGTTTCTAAGACATGGTAACATTGATGTGCCTAATTTATGATTTCTACACTATGATGGGTTCCTGGGAGAGAATGACGGATGAGATACAAGCCATAATCACTGAAAACATTTTATTCTAGTCCTTGTTAGGCAACCTACCAAACTTTCATACTTCTGAGAAACTAAGAATATTAATCTGCATTGGTCTTTCTTGTCGAGGTAAAGATCTCACCCCCAAAATTGTACTTCAATTGTCCTTTTAAAGATCTCACTAGAGTACTTAAATTGTATCTAGGCATACATCATATCCCAAAATTATGCTACTTTAAGCTCTTTGATATTTTCTAATGATTTTCAATCTTCAAGATCGATGGAAAATGCACCACTTCCATTTGCTCTACAAAAATCTTCCAAATTCTTCACTTGGACCTACTACTCCAAATAGTATGAGGTTCAGAAAAGAGATTTGAAATTTTTGTTTATGAGTCTTAATCCCACATCAGTAACATATAAGTCTGCAGAAGCAAAGTTATGTCTATAAATCATTCATACGACATCATTAATACTTACTTACCTGGATGGGGTCAATGGGCGATCAAGAAGGTTCATGGCCTAGGTTAGTGACCTCCATTGCACTTAGGAGGGGTGCTCGCCTAAGATATCTCCAAGTGGGATAATCTACGTCATAATTTATTGTAGGGGGGTATGTGTTTGTGTGGCCCCTACCCCCTAACCAATTAAAAGTTCAAATATTAATGTGGTGGGCAATCTCTTTTGCTATTAATGTTGTATAGTTTTTATTTTCTAATTTCAAATTTAAGGAGATTTCTAGATAGTAAAGCGTGGTTTTTTTCTAGCAATTTGCATGAAATTGAAGCTGATTTCTGGTGTGGTGAGAGTGTGAGACAAAACAATTGTTTACTAGTTGATTAAGAGGCATGCTGTAATGGAAAAATTATGAGGAATACAAGATTATTATTTGACCTTATGATTGCTTGATTAGATATATCCTCTTATGTTTCTTCTAGAAGAACTAGAATGTTGTTGATACATAGTTGTTTGATTCATTTATTTTGTGCAGATTACTTGTTGTTTCTCTTCCAATTATCTTCAGGGTCAATAGTAATCCAATGTTTTCTTTTAAAAACGTTGTTTAAGCATCTCATCAGATTAAATTGGACACCAGGCCATCAAACTAAAATCATTATCGTCATACATAATTTTCTTGTACTGGGGGCTTGTAGTAACAAAAATAAAAAAGACAATGAAAAACATGAAGTATCACTGAAAGTTTGCAATTGTTCAGCCAGATGGTGCAGCACTGGCGTTGCGTGGAGAAGTTAAAGACTCTGGGTAAAATAGAAGAAGATATATGTATTAGCATGACTTTGACTACAGTAGAAATGTACGTGGTGCACAAGTTATAGACTAAGATATCAAGCTCTGCTCTTTGTGTTGACCATCAAGATGCACCTCATGAATTGCCAATATATATATATATATATATTGTCAACCTGAATATCGTAGTATATACATCATATCGAACTAGTAGAAATTCACCTGACATTAAAATCCATTATGAAGACCATGAAGCAATGTATACCATCTTTTACTTGAGTGAACACATTAGAAAAGAAAGAGATGAAACTTTACTACTTGGTGTCTTGGTGATAGAGCTTCAGACTTGAGAACAAGTTTAAGTTCAGATGTTGAGCTGCTAGAGAGTGATTTTCCAATTAAATATGATCTGGAAATTGAAAAATGTAATCATTTTGCGCAGGGGAAAGGAATATTAACTTTAAAGTATGTTCTATCGAAGCATATTATATAAGTCTGCTATTTGAAAATGTCTTCTCAGAATTCTATCACCCAGCAGAGTCAGGAACGAAATTTATTTAGCACGATTTATGTGTCACTCAGGTTTTTCGTCTTGAAAGACAGTGTACAATTTCTTTATTGAGCTAGTAATAGGAGTTTCAGACTACATATTTATGCATGTGTCAGTCATCTTTGATATTCCAAAGTTTGTTGACATTATTCATTCGGTGGTCCATAAAAAGAATTATATGGAGCTATTGTAAGATGCCTTATGAGAGTAAACTCATCTCCTTCTGCATTTTGTGAATGTCCGAACTAATGTAAAACATTATTAACTGAAAGCAACTCATTTGATCGGACAAAGAATTTGTTAAATGCATGCTCAAGTTTTATGTTTGCGCCAATGTTGCAATGGATTAGCTAACGTTTATGTGGACATGATATGTTTGCATCTTAACCTTGGATTCAAATCATTCTCAAGATTTTAACTTGACACCATACTATACGGTTGGCTACCTTCCCTGTTAATGTTAAGGGTCGAATGTTAGATGTATACATTCTCTTTGTTATCTTGTTTGTTGTTATGAGGGTTTAGTCCCACATATCTTAATTGAAACATGTATTGAAAGGCAAGCTGGTATAAAATCAGACCTTGGACAATGTACAACCATACCTTTCTCGGCCTTTTGGCTAAGATCAAGTGTAGTATCTGTTCTTATCAGTTTAATATCTGATATGTGAGGCAATGCCTCACATGATATTAAATAAATTTTCACTGGGGGAGGTTTGCCATAATAGCTTACTATTGAGACCTTCAAGAGTCGCCCATGCGTTGCACTATTGCTTGGGCTTGGCTCACCTTACCAAATCAATTGGAAATTTGTTTATTTAAGAATGAATATCTCCTTGGTGCTAAGGGGTACCTTAGCCGTAAGATTTTTTAGTGGAATTTACTCCTACAGGCTTCATATATACTATTCTGATCTTAGATTGCTTGCAAAGGATTTTCATAGATCCCTTTCCTACCGTCAACACTTACAATAACATGTACTCCTAAACGTACTTGAACATACTTTTAACTAATTTTTCCTCAAAAAACTTTGTTGCTTTTGATTCAAGCACAACTTTTGTAGCAATGGTCGAATTTGTTGCTTTTGATCTAAGCACAACATTAAAAATAGGTTAGATTAATTTCTCAAGAGAGTGCTTTCGGGGTGTTCTCGTGTTTGGTCCTTACCTCTCTCTCTATGTCAACTCCTGTGGATACCTCCATAGAACAATGTACTGGAGCCATGTTGACATAGGTCTGTCACTATTGCTCTGAGTTTGTTGACCTACTACTAGTATTGCTTTTCTTGGGAGTGCTGGTATGAAGACAATCATATATATATGGACTATTAAAGGTTGCATTTGCTGGTGCAGGAGGCACATGGACATAAACACTACGAATTCCTGCACAAGCCTTCGAGTGCATGGACTGCCTATTATTAAATATATATGTAATGAAATGCTCAGACGACACCTACTAGCTATTGCTAGAATTTGGCTTATGACACAAAAAAATCATCCTTGTTTCTCCTTTGTGAGAGATTGTACTTTAATCGGAATGAAAATGAATTATGTTCAACTGAAACATGATCTAGAAATGTACTGTGAGAGGGACAATAACAGAAACTCTAAAAGTACGAAACTATCTCAGTAACCAACATCAGGAGTTCAGAGACTGGACTTTAAGCGTCACTTTGGATTTTTTTTTCTAGGAAGGCAGTTAATAATATAATCTTTTAACCAGCTGGGACTACTATACGTTTGTGAATGCTT
This sequence comes from Coptis chinensis, assembly GCF_015680905.1. Classification (NCBI taxonomy): domain Eukaryota; kingdom Viridiplantae; phylum Streptophyta; class Magnoliopsida; order Ranunculales; family Ranunculaceae; genus Coptis; species Coptis chinensis. Next base: position 68,184,987 of record NC_141457.1, on the reverse strand, counting down.
GTGATTTTTCAAAATTTGTAATGACAAATATATTATTTGGTGGGTTTGTGCCTTTGTGGTGTTACTGTAAGGGCCTTCTGGGGTTCAGGTCAAAAGAATCACTAATCCACTCATCTCAATCTGGGTTTCTTAAATGTCCACAACGATGTAATACATAATTATCTTGAAGGCTGCCTATTAGAGTGGAAAAAGGAACTCATCATATGTGGTGCAATGCCTTGTTGTGCCCTAAAAACTATGAAGCACACCAATCCAATGCAACGGAAGTGAACGACCAATATCAAATGTGGTAGAAGCAACAACCCACAATTACGGTGTATGAAATCAACTAAATCTACTATCTATATACTAAAGCAGAGACCTTTGAAAGAGAATTTTCTCTCTCCTAGGTGGCACTCTAATATGAGAGATAGATTTTTCTCTCTCCTACATGGCTTTCTACAATGCTTTCTACCATGCCACATGGACTCTTTAGAGAGTTTGATTCAATTTCCACTTTCCAAAAGAGTGCCTACTTCTACCACATGGTTTCCTATTTTAGTACAACTCTCCCAACTTAAGTACAATTCAAATTAGTCCCACAAATTCCGCTCAAACATAATTATGTTTAACTAGCAATTATTTCCTCAAAAATAGGAAAGAAATTACCACACAAATTCCCCATATATAAAGAATATGTCAATTATTTCCAAAAAAAAATAGGAAACATGATCTTATTACCTCTATATACTAAAGCAGATACCTCTTAAAGAGATTTTTCTCTCTCCTAGGTGGCACTCTAATATGAGAGATAGATTTTTCTCTCTCCTACATGGCTTTCTATAATGCTTTCTACCATGGCACGTGGACTCTTTAGAGAGTTTGATTCAATTTCCACTTTCCAAAAGAGTGCCTACTTCTACCACATGGTTTTCTATTTTAGTACAACTCTCCCAACTTAAGTGCAATTCAAATTAGTCCCCACAAATTCCGCCCAAACATAATTATGTTTAATTAGCAATTATTTCCTAAAAAATAAGAAAGAAATTACCACACAAATTCCGTACCTATAAAGAATATATCAATTATTTCCTAAAAAATAGGAAACATGATCTTATTACCCCCACAAATTATGTACATTTTTTTTTCTTCAGTGTTGGAATTAAAGATCAACATAAGCTATTTAACAAGATGTACTCTTTTAGTACAACTCTCCCAGCTTAAGTGCAATTCAAATTAGTATGTACAATTATTTTCTAAAACATAATTATCATCTCTCTCTATATTAAAGCAGAGTATATCTGAGGTGGACAGTCTCTTTTCTAGGTGGCGCTCTCCCAAGAGAGAGTGAAGCCACGTGGATCTCCAATAAAAACTGTCACCTAGACTTCTGTCTCAATTAAAACTCTCTATAATATAAACTGAAAACCTCCAAAGCTTTTCCTATACGGCTATACTGTCTTGAATCTCTCTCTCTCTTGACTTTTATATTCCTGATAGATAGAGTAATAGTTTATTAATAGTTTTCTCAATCTATTTCTCCCTTAATTCATCTTCTCAACTTGATTTTCTCATTAGCTTGTGTTGGATTACCATGAATCAGGTCAGCAATAATTAGTTATTTCTCTATTAGTTTGAATTAATCTGAGTTAATAAGTTTTAATCTAATTATGCAAAGATAAAATTTTCATACAATTTAATACATACTCATGTGACACACTGATTTTTGACATTTTTTTTGTCTTATAAAATCATTATGGTAGTTACTACATGCTATCACCTTAATTTGGTCAAGATTCAATTAGTTGCTACAATTGGGAATTTGGGATTGTGATCCTTATTACTGTTGCCACTTGATAAATTTTTGTTTGGCGATTCTTAGCATTGTAGCTGCATATGAAACACTTGCTTGAAAAATAGAAATTTGCAGGTAGTGAGTATTTGGTCATGATTTTTTTGAATTTTGGGATTATGTAGTGGCTGGAAACTTAACTGCTATGATGTTCAAGATAACTAATAACTTTTCTTGAGTTTTGGAAGTTCGCTATACTGTAAAAAAATCTTCTTATTATAAAGCCTTAACCTTCTTTTGGTTGCCCATTATGCACTAAAACCTTGGCTATTTTATCTCCAATAAATCTCATCAAATAAACTTTCTATAAACTTTATTCTTCTATTTGTGGGTGTGCGCTAATATAAAGTAAATTAATTAGGGATTGAGCATCAATGATTAGAATGAATATGTATACTATCAGCCCTTTTGTTTGAGATGTGTCTGATTTTTGAGCAAGCTAGAATGGCTAATAACATTTTGCACGCTAATGCATGGATGTAAGTATAGAAGTAGATTGGTTGAGAGTTTAATTTGAGCCAGAAAATATATAGATGGAATTCCGAATAGCCAGCGAATGGTGGAGGCAGACATAGATTGTGAAGTTAATGCATGAAGTCATGATCCGGTGGAGGTAAGCAAATTGATTGAGGAAATTACCTCCCAAGGGAGATTTGGACGTTCTCCATGCAAATCTCTATATTCATTGTCTCACACAATTGACAATAGAACTATTATCTCTAATATGAATTAGGTTTTCTTCTGTTTTATACTTTCAGCTCTTCTTTTGGTTTTTTATATTTTCCATTTTTGTTTTCTCTTCTATTAAAATGCATTGTAGTAGTCCACTAATTGCTAGGCAATTACAATACTCTCTTCTATTAGACATAGTTACAATACTATGTCTCACACACTCTCCTCTCTCTATTCATCTGTTGTAATTTAATCTATGTGTTTTATTGTGTGAATAGGCTTATTGTAGCAGGGTGCTATTGCCACTGTCCAATGCAATAGCCTAAGGTGATCTTCACTTCCTTAGGTCCTCCATTCCCAGTGAGTGAAATAATAAGACATGTAAACTCATACTGTAGCTGAGTATATTATCTTATATTTATTTGTTTATTCATTATTAGTGTTTGATTCAAGGTCTTTTAGAATGGAAAGTTGCATCTGAATTTCAATCCCAATTCATTTGTATATTCAAATTACACATAGAGGGGGGCAAGAATGCAAATCAAGAATTGTACAATATATATTTAAAACTATACACGTTGTTATGCAAACTTAGGTCAGGGATTTAGGGTAGTTTTTTTTAGGTTGTTTTGTGATGTTTAAGTATAATTAATCCACCCATTTTCCATGTGTGATCACTAATCACGATCCCAATCTAATGAAGAAATCTCTATTCCACATCCATCCCAATATCCCGCTAAATGAAATTTGGAGAGTTTAGACTCTGATGAAGAGTTATTCTCAAAGTGTGTGCCAAGTGGTTAGAACTTCACTTTATTCTGTCTACGTAGCCCTCGATTTTATGTCTTTGTTGACATTAGTTTTTTGAATAATCAACCTACACAATATGATAGTTGATACAAAATTTTGAAAATGGTATTAGCACTAACTATATCAAATTTAGGATGTTGGATATGACTACAACCGATGAAGCTATCATTTATTATTAGTTAGATTTGTTGTTATTGTAGTTGATTGTAGTCTGATGCAATAATTCGATCAGAACTAAGAACATGGTTGTCGATTTAATGGAAAAGGTTCTAATTGCCTCCAACGTGTTTTTGCAGATGCATGAATACTTGAACCGATTCTGAACTATTGTGGTGTTATGTTCACGTCAGTATCGACTTTTCTGACAAGAAAAATGTTTAAGTTTGCATGTAAATTGGCCACACTCATGTCATTGAGCGCATATTGATTCGTTACAAAACATTAAAAAACATTTGGATTGTGTTTGATTGAGTGATTATGCATTTGTGATGAATATCATTAGTATATACATGACAGGGAGTATACTTTCTATTAATCCACTAATACTTGCTTGCAGTGTTACATTGCTACCTTTTAATCCAAAAAGCAAGAATGGAAACAGAAAAGTTCTCAACAGACTTGCAGTTACTCATCACTTCACACCTTAGAAATAACTCTTTTCTGTCAACTCTTTCGACATCTCTATGTTTCTTCATAGACTGGGATCTCTTTTTGAGGTATGATCTAATAAGCATGTATTATAAATGGCGCACCATTATAAATATTACTGCATTAATTATTATAAAATTTCTTTTCAAACTGCAGGCTAATTGTATATGATATAGGTAGGTACGGTATATTTGGCTATACGATGTCAACATATTGAATGGTAACGAAATCAATAATGGAACTTGCCCTTCAAGGAATTGTGGAGTCGAGGTTGATGCTATGAATTATGATCCATAAACTTAAAGACATGATGATTTTCATTAATGAGACTGGTGTAATTGCTGAGCTAAAACTTGGTTATAAATTGCTATTCGAAATTTCAGGTATGAAGTCTTAAGTGGAACTTACGTGCACTGTGTATGCATGCCTATCTAATCATCAGCCCATCTATACCTACCATTTTAGTGTCTTATAAGAAATTGTTTGTTATATGGTGAATCAAGGACTACCATCGAAATTTTGTAGCCGATTTAAAAACTTTGTGGTACATCAAGAAAATTACATCTAACAAGTTTTCCAAAGCTATCATTTTTCTAACAGTGAGATAAATTAGTAAAAATTAACTTCATTAAATCTAATATTCAGGTGTGCAATTAAGACTGAGGAACTTAATGTGAATGTTACACACAATAATTCGATATATAGCAGTAGATGGGTGTTAAAGCACATTTTAGGCACATTGTGTCCATGATAAAAAGGTATATCATGAGCAAATGTGTACAACTATAGACTGCAAATAAATATTCAAATTTGCAACTTCCACTGAAAAGGGAGAAATGAACAAACATTTACCTACAAGCTTATGTGCAACTTAACCTCTTAATTGACTCAAAAGCTATCAGAAAGCAAATTACATGTATCAATGTTAAGAAGTTTACAGCCTTTTAAGTTTACGACTTTGACCAAGAGCTCGGACATATGGCCGGGTCAAAAACCTTGTATATACTAAAGTAGAGACCTCTGAAAGATATTTTTCTCTCTCCTAAGTGGCACTCTAATATGAGAGATAGATTTTTCTCTCTCGCACGTGGCTTTCTACAATGCTTTCTATTATGCCACGTGGACTCTTTAGAGAGTTTGATTCAATTTCCACTTTCCAAAAGAGTGCCTACTTACGATTAATATAGCTCTACCACATGGTTTTCTATTTTAGTACAACTTTCCCAACTTAAGTGCAATTCAAATTAGTCCCCACAAATTCCGCCCAAACATAATTATGTTTAACTAGCAATTATATATTTCTTCAAAAATAGGAAAGAAATTACCACACAAATTCCGCATGTATAAAAAATATATCAATTATTTACTTAAAAATAGGAAACATGATCTTATAACCCCCACAAATTATGTATGTATAGATTTTTTTTCAATGTTGGAATTAAAGATCAACATAAGCCATTTAACAAGACGTACTATTTTAGTACAACTCTCCCAACTTAAGTGCAATTCAAATTAGTATGCACAATTATTTCCTAAAACATAATTATATATACTAAAGCAGAGACCTTTGAAAGAGATTTTTCTCTCTCATAAGTGGCACTCAAATATGAGAGATATATATTTTTTCTCTCTTACGTGGCTTTCTACTATGCCACGTGGACTCTTTAGAGTGTTTGATTCAATTTCCACTTTCCAAAAGAGTGCCTACTTATGATTAATATAGCTCTACCACATGGTTTCCTATTTTAGTACAACTCTCCCAACTTAAGTGCAATTCAAATTAGTCCCCACAAATTCCACCCAAACATAATTATTTTTAACAAGCAATTATTTCCTCAAAAATAGGAAAGAAATTACCACACAAATTCCACACGTATAAAGAATATATCAATTATTTCCTAAAAAAATAGGAAACATGATCTTATTACCCCCACAAATTATGTACGTGTAGATTTTTTTTCAATGTTGGAATTAAAGATCAACATAAGCCATTTAACAAGACGTATTCTTTTAGTACAACTCTCCCAACTTAAGTGCAATTCAAATTAGTATGTATAATTATTTCCTAAAACATAATTAAATTCCGCTAAAATAATTATGTTTAACTAGCAATTATTTTTACCCCACAAATTCTGCAAAAATAATTATGTTTAACTAGTAATTATTTCCTCAAAAATACGTAAATCTGAAGCTCTCACCTAAAAATCTTAAATATAATTGGAAGTTTCGAAGAGAATAGATAATAGGCAATGAAGCCATGAAAGCACAGTAGAAAAGAATACAAATTGACCGGAAACTAGCATAACACGGTGATCATGGAAAGAACAATGTTAAATATGCCTTGATTTCCATTCTCAACAACATAAATGGACTTCATATTATTATTCTAAGACTATCTATTTGCAACATAAACCGTGTGTATACAGACATGTCACATACACATTATCTTACCCCTAATGGTATTAGCAATTTAGCTATAGGTAAAAGCATAAAATCTGAGTGAGAGGATGTCGTCATAAAATTGTAGGCATTGACACCACCAAAATAAATGTACATAATGAGACTTAAAATGAAACACACTCATTAAATTCAAAGCTGTAAAAGAATGACCATTACATTGAATTAAGCAAGACTTGGCACCAAGACATCTCCATCTGCCCCTGTGAATAGATTTTGATATTTAATGTTGGAATTAACGAAAAGAAGATCATTATTGTTGTGGCCAAGTAACCTCCTTGCCAGTTAAGAAAATACAAAACAGGACTCAATTAGAGAAATTATGTGTTTGTCAAAAAATCATGAAAAAAGTCTAGAAACTATGTTCGGTACGTGTCTAGGTTCCATCTTAACATAAAATCCATTTGATATAACATCACAAAAACCTTGACTGGAAATGGAGCTTTTGAGTGGATTTCAAAGGGGTTTGGGGAATGGGACATATGGGATAGACTGATGATAGGCGCATTGGAGTATGGAACACACTTGGTCCAAATAAATACCTATTTTGAAATATTGACAGGTGGCCAGAATACCGCTAGGGATGAGATCGACCAACTGTAACTTGGAAAAAGACCATAATTTACTCAAAATTTATAAGAAGGAAATAAAGAATAAGATAAATTGAGTAGGGCAAATACATAAGGAGACTCTTAATTGTTGAGATGACCAAAAGTTTTCGAATTAAGCTATCAAGTTTAATATTAAGGGGACTGGGGGAGATAAAAGAACTTGAATATTTTGTACTTATAACTTATATATAACTTATAAGTTCTTACTACTATAAGTGTTTGCTACATTTTGTACCTACATAGAATAATTGTGATGTATTAGTTGGGGTGTTCACGTGTGGTATCAGGAGTTGCTACCAAATACATAGTTAAAACCTTATGTATATTGAAGGGTTTAACTAAAGCATCACATTTTGTGCTTGAATTAGATCGTAAAAATTTTAAATGTAAAATCTATCAAAATGAAGCATTTCCTATTAAGAAACTCTCGATCTATAGGGGAAGTTTAAATCTTATTAGCCTTAGGGATAAGGCGGGAAAAAAAAATTTATATATATATATATATATATATCGACCGTTCAAGTAATAAAAAATTATAGGGAAAAATGAGAGTAAGAGAGGCATATATGTGGTATATATCCATCCATATTGAATTGCAGATACATCAATGATAGAATCATTTTTTATTGGACTAAATACAATTATAGGTCCTCTAATATATGAAATGCAATAAAATAGAAAAGAAATCAAACAAGGGAGATAGATGACTAAGGATTCAAGCCCATAGCACACGGTTTCATAAAATCCGAACGATTTTCCCAATCTAAATCGATCAGGTTTTACATGAAGAAGATTTTGTTCAGCATGTTCTATTTGATACGGATAGGAGAAGAACCCGACTCGGTAGTCATACAAATTGGTTGATGATTTTGAAGAACTGGAAACTGAATAAGAGTCAACCGAAGATAGTGGTAGTCGTTCACGAAAAGCCAAACTTTTAATCATTTTTAATGATAACTAAGTTATAAAGTCAGTTGTTGAATTGGACTCCTTATGGACATTACCTTACGTATCAATTCCCAAACCAAACTTTTGGAACACCTTATCAATTCCCAAACCAATCTTTTGCAACACCTTCTCACTCAATGCATCAAAATATTGTCATGCAACTATTTGGTAAGTTTACAGTTACTTCGAAACAAAAAACAAAGTTAATATATATTGTCTGACCACCACATCAAGACATAAATAGTAATACCTACTACGACATACGTAATTTTGATGTCTAGAAATTATAGATTAATTTTATGAACAACACCACCAAAAGCACAACTGAACAAGTAGAAGACGAGTCAATAAACACAAGTGAATAACTAACATGTTGGTTACCAACATACTATTCTCAAGAATACCAAACACACAGAAAATATGACTAGCTAGCATCGGAATGGTACATATCAAATCCAGTTCAACTCCCGATCCTATTTTTTGAATAATAAGAAATAATAAATGGATTCAGATGCATAAGTGGACAACATACAATGATTGATTAAGTGTAGTCAGAGCACGCAAAGAACAAAATCTACCTACAATTCCAGAAAAGTATTACAAGAGATCAGTTATTGTCTGTTCAATTTCAGAGATCTTCACAAAAGAGTCCTCAAGAATCGACCAATCAATGCAGTAAAGATTCTCCATCATCCATGCCTCTTAGGTAACACACTGTTACCCATTTGGAGTCCCCAACTAAGAGCAATTATTTGTGCAAGAGTTTTCAACAATTTCTCTGACACCATACTTAATCTTAGATGCTTACGCACAATACTCTTTAGCCATGTTGAACTAGGGGAACCTAATGGTTAATATCCCTGCAAAGTGAAGGCCAGATATGGAAAAAAGCTCTGCAAATATTAACGTTAGAAGCTTAAGTTCCTTAAAAATTATAACTCATGGATAGGTGTACTCCGTTTAATTGGCAAAAGGCACGCAACTGAGAATGTTGACAAGCTGGGTGGCATTCCACCCGATTGACAGTAGCAAGGACACTTGAAACTTCCAAAAGCTCTCCCAACTTTTTTGACAAAAAAATTCTAATACCTATAGCATGAGACTTGCCAAAATCATAAAGACCCTCCATTGCTTTCCAAGGTACTAGGAAATTCATGTGAATCTATTACAATTTTCACACATGGGCAATTGTATGTGGTGGTTTAAAGAACAACATCTAGACAGGGATTGAGATATATATCTAAATTATCTGGACAATGTAGTTGAATCATTAAAATGTGAGAATAAGACCTCATTAATGATTTAACCTTATTTTGGATGTAGAAACTAGAGCATGTATACTGATTACTCAAAGGAACATACATGCAAATATACAATGATATACACTAATACAGTGATACACAATTACACATGACTAAGTATAATAAAGATCGGAGAACAAAATTTTCTTTCTCTAATATAATAGGCCACATAGGAACAGAAACAACTTATCTGGCTTATTCGTTTAAAAATCTCAACAAAAAAATATTGGGCTTCTCATAACATCCCATAGCATCAATGTTACTTAAACAATTCAATAACCGAACCGTTACCTATATCACATTACTGTGAACTAAAATACTGGACAAATTAAAGAGGTGCTGAGGTGGGATGGTCAACGAAGTAGTATATTTCCAAGGAAATAATAAACAATGCAACAATATACTATGCATTACTATAGATTTAATCAATTACAAATTCTCTAGAACGGATTTACTCATTGCACTTAAAAATATATTTAAAAACAAATATATCAAATAAATACCTGCAATAACACTGTCAAGAATGAAGAAGAATTGTTGAAGGAGACAAATGCAACTGATAAAGAACATAAAAGGAATTTAAAAATCCAAAAAGAATATAATAACTTCAAATTAATCCAAAGAGAAATGATCGAAGTAATAACTTCATTCTCAGTTTCAAGTTTTAACTAAAAAATTGAACATAGGTTTCACAAAAAAAGGTCTAAATAGGAGACACTAGGACATATGCTCTAACTCAAGAGACATGTACTCTTCACTCTAATAACAACTAAGTTTGGACCAATTACAATAGCCAAGCCTAAAGCCCATTAAAGTACTAGCTATTAAAGTCAATTTATATGTAAGTCAAATCCGGTATGACTCTCAATAGTCTTAATTCAAACATATGAAACAAGTTGGCAGTACTAAAAAACTGCAATTGGAACAATATATATGTGCAATGTTTTTGGGGTTTGGAGGGATGACGTATCTGGTTGCAGACTATCTTTCCAAGCAATGCAAGTCACAAGAATAAGCATAATGGTTTTAAAAGTTTTTTTTTGTAAACTCTACTTCAACTTGGAAACTTCAAGTGATAATAGTAAAATTAGTAGTGGGTCACTGCCTCATTGGTTGGGTTAGTTGCTTATACTCTTAGGAGTCTTACGCAAAAGAGCCACACATTTTGTACTTGAATTACACCATAAATTTTTTAAATATAAAAACTATCATAATAAAGTATTTCTTTTACATCATGAAAGATACCTAAAAGATCCCAGGCGTATGCCCGGGTTCAAAATCTAGTAACTTCTAAACAAGTAGTATACAATGTAAACTACTCACCAATTCAAACAAACAACCAAGATAAGAGAGACAAAGATTTACGTGGTTTAGTTTGTGCCTAATCCACAACCAAATAGAGAAATTTTCAATAGAGAGAATATTTAAAAGAGTACAATAAGCTCTCACCTTGATTCCAAAGAATCTTCAAAGTTTCCCAAGAAGAAACTCACAAATCTCTCTTTTTCTCTCCTTACAATAATGTTCTCTCAAATCTATAACTTTTAATGGTGTAGACAACTACCAAAGAGTTTGGGCATAAACAAATGAAAAGAAGACTCAAGTCTTTCTTCTTCCAAAGCTCTCTAAAGAGAGGCACCAAATCCCAAACCCTAACAACCAATTTTGTCTCACTTCTAATTTATAAACCATAACTTTGTTTTTATAGTGTAGCTGAAATTTCGGTGGTATACGAAATTTCAATCCATTTAGGCATATCCAACATGCCTCACATGATATTCACTTATTTTTTTTAAGGGAGGGAGTCCACCATAATAGCTTGCTATTGAGAATCTTACCAATTGCCAATCTTTGCACTAATGCTCGGGCCTAGCTCATCCCGCAAAATGAACTAAAATTGTTCCTAGGGAAAACATCCTTAGCAATTACTTTAAAGTTTAGTGCTTTCAAAGTGTCGCCCAAAGCATAATTAATAGTAACTAGAACTAAATTTGAGATTGTCCAAAATAACTTGAAATAGTAATGGTCCTCACAGTATTACTATATTCCTGCCAAATGTGTATAAACATGAACTTTGTTTGATGACATTTGAATGATGATGTTGTTATCTCCCATGACTGGATAGCCATTTGTGTTGTTATCTAAGCAGCAAGCAACTCTACTTCATAAGGATTGTTACCTTGAACCAATACCCCTTTCTCTACATGATAACTGGAGCTACTCCCATCCTCCAGCCTTGTTGAAAGTAGCATTAAGTCTCAAATTACTATTTTCCAATCTTCCAATACTCTGAGATGTGCTCAAGTTTGGTGAGGAACTAGGTTGCGATTAGAAATAACTAGTTGAGCTTCAAAATCCCGTAGGCAATCCCTTTATTGTCACTTGGAGAACTGATCTAGTCCTCCACTAGAAAATTTAGTAGGTTGACGTACCCACTAACATCATCTGGCACACACAATCCATTAGATCATTGATGTACCTAATTCGAGATTTCTGCACTATAATGTCAGACTATAAGAAAGACAACAACGGGCATAACCACTAAACACATTTGAATCCAATTAATCCTTGTTAATAAATAACCAACATAGCTTTAACATTAGGATGGGTCGCTTTAACTGTTCCACCTCTGGATGCCAAAACAGAATGTAAATATTGGACTGTAATACAATGGTGAGCTACAGTTATGAGGCAATTTTATGGTCTTGCTTCTGTTGTGCCAGAAAAAAAAACTAGTAAGATTTCCAGACACGGATGACCCATTGTAGCTTGGGCATAATGTAAACCATTGTAACTTCTTTGTATTGCCTCTCAACGTACATGAACTAGTATGGTAAACATGCAAACACAAGTGTGTTTCAGCGCATGTGAGAGTAACACGTGGCGCACAATAGCAAAAAATGTCCATGCAACATCAAAAGTAACAGACCAATTGTACTGTTGTATTTCCCTTTATACTCTTACAATACAATATTTACTACAATATTTGACAAAATAGCAATTGAAATTTAATGATTCTATAGGGACAAAACCGTTTTTAAAATGTGACCAAGAGTTTGAAATATATATAAGAAAAATATTAAAACACTATTCTAGGACTATAGATGAGGGCCGCAATTTTTAAAGTAGTAAAGATAATAGGAGTGTATTAGAGTGGCATATTACACGTAAGGCGTTCTCGTAGTGCTTCACTTAGTGACGTACACATACTATTTGCTGAACTGGGATTTAGTCCCACATGGGAGAGCTACTGAATGGGATATCCACATATCGAAGTATATAAGTACACCAAAACCAACATTGAAACATACTTACCTAGACAAGATCAATAGGCAATCAAGAAGGCCCATGGCCTATACTTACCTGGACGGGATCAATAGGCAATCAAGAAGGCCCAGGGCCTAGGTTAGTGACCTCCATTGCACTTAGGAGGGGTGCTCGCCTAAGGTATCTCCAGGCCAAGTGGGATAGTCTATGTTATAATTTGTTGTAGGGGGGTATGTGTTCGCGCAACCCCTACTAACTTAAAATTTAAATATTTAATAACTGTTAATATTCAGTCTTTCGGATCTAATCTAACGTTTTATTTATCAACTTGGAAAAATTGATGCAAATGACTGGTCAAGGCATGGCTTTTCGCTGTTAATTTGTACAAAATTGCAACTTGGTTTTGGTAGTTAAACGAACAAGAGTTTCTTAGTTGTAATGCAAATAGTTCTTGATCTAATTGATTGGATTTAACTTGTCAATGTTTGGTTTAATTTGAGCAACAACTACTCTATTAAGTTATGAGCAATACTACAAGTGTAAGGTATTTTGTTTTTGGCACGCTTTAATTTTTTAGCATATCAGCGCAACAAAAGATGAAATTGATCAAAACTAAAAACATTACAGTCCCAAAATCTGCTCATAAATTGGGCTCACCTTCCAATGTCTAATGGATTCAAAACTCAGTTATGGTGTCTGCTACCATATGTCATTATATGGGGGTTATGGAACTCAAGGAACAATGCAATTTTTTGCAATGGTGGTGTACTGGTTGGGAGCTGAAAAGACAGACAAACTTCGCAGACATGATGGTGAATTGGGGCTCTCTCACTACAATTTAAGTGTGAGTTTGCTAGGGTATAGAAGGTGCATGTTGGTGACTTTGATGGAGAAGGTTACCCGTATTGTAATTGGTTTGTAACTGAGGACCTCCCTCAAGAGTCTACTCTAAAGTATACCCTATACTTTGTACTTATTGGTTTTCAGAAACATACCATCTCTTTTACCTGATAAAAAAAAACATTACCGTCTTCCCACATGCATTGGTGTGGGAAGTTTTGTTTTCCTCCAAGCTTTTTTTAGTCCATCTCTTTTATCTTGAGCCCCGTAATAACATTAAAAATCTTTGAAAACATTGGCCAACAAGAGAGAGATTTTAGTTGGATCGTAGGTGGAGAAAGATCTTACAAAGTTGTAAGCCCCTCAAGGGGAGGCTAATTGTTGTTAGTATTTACTAGTGCAAATAACTAAAATAAGCAGAAGAACTGACTATATATACATAGTTTTGATTGGCAAGCGAGATTGTTAAGAGGTCCCCTACCCCTTTTCATTAAGAAAGAGCAAATTTGTTACATTCTTGCATACATTTTTCCAATGGCATCATCATAAACTATTTTCCTAATATCTTTGAAGAAATAGGAATTATATGAACTTGGTAGATGGTATGTTTGAGGCTAGAGCATAGACTAGCTTGTTCGCCTCCCTAAAAATGTGCTTAATAGAAAAAAAAATCATGATTTCCTATCAACTTCCTAATGTTAGCCATCAAATGATTGGCTTGCCATGGATGTTGTCCCTTGTTCCTTATGAAGGCCACCTTCTTAAGTTGCCTTCATGCTGCTAGTTGGAGCCTTTATTCCAGTCCTTGTAGTTCAATGAGTGCAATCTGCCTGAAGTTTGCTTTGCCATGTCCCGCTGCTATTACTTCACCTGTGTCATCTCTAATAGTTGCAGCCCAGCCACCTTAATGCCCTTAAAGAATGTCGTATGTGTTCAAGTTACAAATTCATTGTTATGCTCTTTCACATTTGCACTTCTTGACTTCCCTTTCTTTTATCTAAACACTGATGTTCTATATCCTCATGCAACTAGCTCTTTCTGGTCCTTTAGTCATTGTAACGTTCAGTGAATTGGCCTTGGTCTTAGCATCCTTGAAAATCAGCTTCGCAAGCTGTGGTGCATTGCATTACTTGTTTTCAAAGATCCTATTGCATAGAACTCCGCCCTTGACAAATAGTTCAAGTTTAGATGTGGAGCTATTACTAGCATGGTGTTTCTCCATTGTGACAAACTGATCTTCAAGTGAAATATGGTGGTTTATATTATCTTGAATTGAAACATGGTCTAGAAATCAAAGATGGGCAAGGGTAGGTACCAACCAGAAGGTATGTTTTGCCAAAGTGTCGACAATGAAGTATTTTTCGTGTACTCAAGGTACACGGTTCACGGCCCGAAAGAACCATATTTCAACTAGCACTCATTGAAGAGACATGATTTTTAAGTGTCACTTTGGTCTTTTGTGCAGCAACTCATTTCCTTATTGGAGTTACTAATCAGAGTTTTTGTGTGGCTTTTCGGATTTTTAACGTTTAAATTTAGTGGAAGAGAAAAATCTAATGGCAAAATTGCTTGAGGCTTCAGGTTATCAGACTTCATTCATCTTAATATTGATTTCTTGACTGTCTAAAACAATGTAAAACACAATTACACTGAGACTTCTCTCTGTGTTCGTGTGCACGCTCACATCCTTAACCTTGTGGATCCAAACCTTCTCCAAGATTTAAGCGACATATACATTTGATCAAATGGTTCACTGCCACTCGGATTATACATCCGATTATCAATTTAACATTAAAAGCATAACGTGACTTGTACACATATTTTTAGTTATCTCTCATCTGCTTATCTCAAATATGTGTTTACTCCCACAATGACCACTCAAAACATATATTTGTAGAAAATTAGGGTAGAAAAAATAACCTCTTCCAATTCCCAATTCATACCTTTCTCGGCCTTTTGGCTAAGATCAAGTGTTGTATCTGTTCTTATCAGTGTAATATCTGATATGTGAGGCAATGTCTCACACGATATTAAATTAATTTTTGACTGGGGACGGTCTGCCATAAAGCTTGCTATTGAGACCTTCAAGAGTCTCCCATGCGTTGCACTGGCTTGGCTCGATCACCCTACCAAATCAATGAAATTTTCAAGTGTATTGTTGGGGGTGCTGGGAAATTCAAAAATCAACTGCATAGCCTCTACATCATCTATCAAGTAATTTGTTTTACCAGTCTCAGTTTAAATCGGCCCCTATTGAACTTCCCAAGGTTTCCTTGGGCTATTTGCGCTGTTTTGAATGTACAAGGTGCTTTTTCAGAATGCAAAATAACGGGCTGGCTAAGTAGTTTTGCAAAGCATAGCTATGGCACATGTTCAGACCCTCATACAAGCAACTGATGTCAGATACGAACTTAAAGTACAATAAGTGTACAAATTCTGCATTACTAAGAAAATGTTATAAACCATCTCGTATAGAAGCTAATGGAAGTTAGAGAAATCAGATCACTCAAGCCAATATAGCATATTAAATTGCAAGCTCAAACATGCTAAATGGCCTCTACAATCCCATGCACCTCAATGTTGTCATCATCAGCTCTAGTAGCCCGAAATTGTGAATCAGGTGAATTCATATCAATGTAATGCCCATGCTGTTCCAAAACATAGCTCCGTTCGGCATTCCCACACAAGCAGCTTCCAAAGCTATGCCCACCCCAATGCCAATCATGCCAAGGTCGTTTTATTAAAGTTATCGTTTGGCATTGGTCACCAGTCACCACAGTATCACTGAAAACCCCAACCAAGGATCCGAATTGTGGCCTTCCACATCTCCAATATCAGCTCCAACCAAGGATCCGAATTGTGGCTTTCCACATCTCCAATATCAGCTCAGTAGTGAGGAAGCGGGTCGCTTTGCCCTCTCCCCTCATCTGATATTTATTAACCATCGCCATTGAGGATATGAAGGGCTATTACTTCATTTTGATCTCTCCCCTCACATCTAATGTTTATTAAGAGGATATTAAGGGGGCTATTACTTCATTTTGATCTCAAGAATTCGCCAGAGCAGCAAACAACATATATATTAATCAATGCAAACATTTTCACTTTGAATTGTTAGGGCTTTTCAATGCTGAAAAACACTCAAAATATTGGCTTATGCTACTATGAGCAGCGAGCACACAGTATTCTTTGGTAAAAGGCAAAAGAATAGTTCGCTCTGTGCTCACTGGCATGACTGCGTGGTTTTGGAGGGAAATGAGTAGCTTCTTAAATACCAACAGTGAACTGCGTGGTTTTTGAGGGAAATGAGTAGCTTCTTAAATACCAACAGTAAACTGTGCGCAATGTTTCTCCTGAGCAGTGTGGGACTATCAATGTACTAGGGACTTAGGGAGTAGGGACTATAAAAGTTAGCCCTGCTTTGATTGTTCATTTACTCCCCAAAGAAACACTGGAAAGGACTAGTGTCACTTTGCACACCCTAAAGATTGCTTCTTTTTTGTTCTACCAACGTTATAATTGGTCCTTTGGTTTTTCAAAGTACATAAATGGTATAAACTCTAGAACCTACTTCAATTCCTATCAGCATAGAAAAAAAAAAAAAACCAACAATGGATTCTCTATGCCCAACATAAACGAAAGATTTATTAAACCCTTTCAATTTCGTCAAACAAAATGATCTCACCATGAAATCCTTGGAACCAGCAAGAAGATAATCAGAATGATGGGATTGGTGGCATCCCTTTGGTTTTGGAACATGAATGGATATCTAGAAGGTTCATGCTCACAACTTCAATGTTTTTCTCAATGAGGCATGCACAAAAATGCTTTTGTTATGTTCAATTTTTGGTTTTACAGTAATTACTGGAAAAGACATAGGAAAAGTTGGCCTATGATTCCAAAGCCCTTCAAATTTAGGTGAACTTAGAGAGGAGGAGCAATTAATTTACTAACTACTAGTCTCGCCCAAAGTTGGGGAGAAAGTTAATTTGATTGGAAAATATACTAGAAAGAGTGTATGCACAAAAATGTGTACCTAGGTCTATGCAATTGATTTTAGAGTCGCCACTAACTTTATTAAGGAAAAGTTGAGTAAAACCTATGTGAAGGATTAGCCCTCGAAACTAGATGATTATTGGGTTTGGGAGTCAAGGTACGATGTGGGAAGGTGTTAGGCACCCACATTCGTCTGGTAAAAACCAACCTTACTTCTATTGAGGTGTAAAGTTTTGAGAAAAAAGAATGGAGAAAGCTTGAAAATTAACCTACCAAGTTGGATGATCTTCACTAAATTATTTAAAGACTAATAACTATATGTTATATAAAACTAAAAAAAATAACCTAATATGCAATGCTAAATGAAACAAAAGAGAAAAGAAATATATCACCTTGTTTGGAATGCTCTCTCATACTTGATTGTAGATTGATTGACTAATTGTTGATCTTGATCGATTGTTGATGAATGATGATGATGAATTTGATTTTGAATTGTCAATTTTGATTTTTGGATTGAAATAGGTGATTTGGGAGAATAAACAACTTTTGGTGAAATGGAGCTTCTACTAAGGATTGAACTAGAAGAAAAAGAGACTCAAGACGAAGAACTTCATTAGAAAAACCTCAAAGTCAAAATTTTACCTTCAACTCAAGATTAAACTAAAGAAATTATACCCTAAAATGATGAACTAGAAAAGAAAAAAAAAAAAGAAGAACACTCAAGAAAAGAAGACTACTAGGCTATTAGCTATGAATAACTAGTTCCAGATTATTAACTCCGAAATACTAGCTCCAGATCATTTTTTCGTGGGTGAATGAGACCCATATTTATAGTTTTTTGGGATGGATTTCAATATGGTAATGAGTTTTGTCACACCCTAAATTTCCAAACAATATTTAAAATAATTATATTCAATTATCTGGAAACCCGGGGTGAAACAAAACCCAAAACTCTGTTATCAAACACAATATATACAAAATTGAAATCAAAAGAAAACTAAAAGGAACAATCCTTAAATCACATTATTTAACTACAAAGCAACTAACCAACTCTATTACATCTGTCTCGAAACAAAACTGTACCCTTTAGAAAATCTTAAACCAGAAGACTCCAAGAGCAACTCCAAATCACGTGTCCTTATCCACTGCACTCCACCATCTATGTTCCTAAGAACACACCCGTTGCAAAACAAAGCAAACATGGGTTGGCAAATTGAATTTACTGGTATGAGTAGACTAACAACAAAATATATATAATAATATTTCAAATTAATAAATATAACATTACCAACCATTTCAACTTGGAAGACAATATAGTTCCGTTTTCCAAAACGGCGTATAGTTTCTTCCCAAGTAAGATTTCACCCCAAATATACAAATTTCAAGAATCTCATATAATAGTACTCATCATTCCCACTCTCCAAAATAACTCACAACATAAATACCACTTACATTCCATTTATTAAATGCACATATAATAACCTAATTAAATATGAGTTTGATATACCTTACCTTTAAGCCAACACGTCGTCTCAGAATATGATATTTACGTCCCCGCAGAAAAGATTAATAGATCCTACCCTCCTGCAAAACAGAGTTAGACATCACAATAAAATGATTTATCTTAGCCAGTCAAATTTCCATTCATAACCAAACCTCATTTAAGACATTTAAGTCTAATTGATATAACACGGTTAGATCACATATTCGGGAATACCACTTATCATAATACCTATATCAAGGGTAGTCATTCATATGACATCATTCGTCATAAAGTTTCTGCGTGCATAACCATAGATCTCGGACTATCACAAGTCATTAATATTTTTAGTAATAACATATCAAGTTATAGGCATTTCATGATCACATAGAAATCACAATCATTTACTAATATTATTCACAGTCACACTTCACATCCATAACATCACACCATTCATATACTTTTACTTAAAAACCACTCGTCTACTTATGAGAACAGGAAAATATCACACCCAAGGAGTACATTCATCTCTTGTGAGTATCAACTCATGTAAACCACGTATATATTTCTCATAAGAAATCATATACATCATATGCAATAACTCCATCACACGCAAAATCAATATTTTTACTTTGCTTATTAATTAGCTTGTTGACTCATTTATTCAAAGACACAGCCCAACCTTTAGTTCCTACTCCACAATTTGCACTACACATATTTGCCAAATCACACATATTCGTGTGCCTCACTCACACCGAGTACCACTACAAGACATATGTCCCAAGCGGGATATCGCCTCCAGGAAACATACTTTCATCTTGTAAACTCATAACTTGTGAGTCACAGCCATCTCTGGGCTTTCCATACACATAATCACAAAGCCTCCTTTGGGCATAATAAAATATCAGGTCATTCATGGCACATTCAATAAATACCTTGAGTCATTTCCGCCACATTCAAAGAATACCCATCGTAACACTAACGGGCCATTCATGGCACATTCAATGAATGGCCTAAGTCATTCCCGCCACATTCAAGGAATATGCAAACTTACATTCCCGTACATTCAAGGAATACGACCAACCCGCAAGGCGAATACCTTAGTTCCTCTCTAGGGCAATCCAAACTATTGTGTCATTCATGGCACATTCAATGAATACCTGTCTATCACATGACATCACAAGTCATAATATATCATTACCAAATCCTGAGGCGTGGAGAGTTCTAAAGAAGTAGGCAACACATTAAAACATTATTATCACTTATAATTATGCTAGCATTACTCATGTCAAAACAGACCACACATGCAGAGAGTCATTTTTGCGCGTCAAGGCAAATCAAGCACTTAAATATCATTGAATGTAAACAGACTTATAATCAAACAAATACAATTTACATAACCACACTCATATACACAATATCGTAAACAAATAGTTCATTAGCCCAAATTCAAGTCCACACATACTAATGTCCAAAACAAATCCACATATACTAAAGTCTATATTCATATACAACTTCTATCTCACACACATATATTTATGTAGTCTCAAAACAACAGTAATTTATAACAAAATCACATAGTTATCACACAAACTAATATATATATTATAGATATAGTGGCTGCACTTTTGTTCAAAGCTGCCTACGCATCCAAATCTTTCAGGATTGGAATCAAGCCTTCGTAGTTCTTAACCAATTCTCCAAATATTTTAATAATCACGATAAAAGAAAACATATAGATATCTTTTTATTCCACACCAATATTTCTACAATAGTAAGAATATATCGAAAGTATAATAACCACTGACCATCTAATACCATCATGTAACCACCCAACTATATCCATTTTAAACTTTAGCTAATTCTAATAACCTTGTTAATTCGTGCCTTGATAGACAACCCACCATTGGATCTGCCTAAAATTTGTATATGTCATTTAATTGGATATCAAGAATCTATGGATTTAAATTTGAGGTCGATCCGATAATAGGTTGACCTCCATCTAAGCAGAAACAAAGGACTGCGCCCATCAGTTTTATGGTGTAGTTTCTACTACAACCAATCCCACTAATGGAAGCCTCGACAGATATCAAGCCGTTAGATAAATCTAAAAAACTAATATGGAAGACTACAATGTTTCAGGAAACTATGGATTAAATTTCATACAAATCCGAGTACGGAAGGGTCACCATCTAACCATAAACAAAAGACTGCGCACTGCAGTTTTTTTGGTGTAGAAACACTACGACCTGTCACACTTATGCGCGCCTCGACAGAAATCCAACCGTTGGATTTGTCTAAAGTTTTAATATGTCAGACTACAATGTCTTATAAAACTACGGATTAAATATGAAGTCAATCCATTACTAATTTGACCTCTATCTAGTAAGAAACTTCTGCCTGTGCAGTGTAATTTTTTAGGTCACCCTTTTTCAGTTCATCTTCTTCTCAAATATTTTTAGTTAATACTGTTTTAGCAAGATTTGCCAAAACACACCAGTTGAGGGTTGGAAGTAATATTTTTTGGAGATGGTGAAAGAGATGGTGATTGAGGAAAGATGAGACTGTACTTCGGTTTTGAAGTTGCCTATGTACCCAAAGATATTGCTTGGGATCAAGTCTCGATTGCGTAGTTCTGGAAAAATGACGAAGGTTGGATTTTATAGGTAGGATTGGTGATAGTTACTTCCTCGTTCTCCAATATTCCAATCGTGGGATGAAGTTGGAGAATTGGCGGGAGAACTGTCCAATCATGGGATAAAGTTGGAGAATTGGCGGGACATCTGTCAACTCGTGGAATGAAGTTGGAGAACTGGCGGGACATCTGTCAGATCGTGGGATGAAGTTGGAGAACTTGCGGGACATCTGTCAGCTCGTGGGATGAAGTTGGAGAACCTGGCGGGAGAACTGTCATTTCGTGGGATGAAATTGGGCTGGCGGGACATCATCAACTCGTGGAATGAAGTTGGCTAAGCTGGCCGGGACATCTGTCAGCTCGTGGGATGAAGTTGGAGAACTGGTGGGAGAACTGTCAGCTCGTGGGATGAAGTTAGAGAACTGGTGGGAGAACTGTCAGCTCGTGGGATGAAGTTGGAGAACTGGCGGGAGAACTGTCAGCTCGTGGGATGAAGTTGGAGAACTGGCGGGACATCTGTCAGCTCGTGGAATGAAGTTAGAGAACTGGCGGGAGAACTGTCAGCTCGTGGGATGAAGTTGGAGAACTGGCGGGACATCTGTCAGCTCATGGAATGTAGGCTTTGAGCATGGGCTTTTTCATAGATAAGCTCTAAGCATGGGCTCTGAGCGTGAGCTTGTTTATAGTTGGGCTCTGAGCGCGGGCTTGTTTATAGTTGGGCTCTGAGCATGGGCTTGTATTGAATTAGGCTTTTATTGGGCCACATTTGTGGGGGCCGGAACATCGCCCTCTCTTTGTTACATGGGCAAAGCCTGTGTGGCAAAGAACTATTAATATTTATGGTACTTGGTAGGTTAGTAAATTGGTAAAAAATGATGGGTGTTGAAGGCAAATAGGATTTTTTATTTTATTTTATTTTTTTATTTATTTATTTTTATTTATTTTTTATATAGAGTTTGTATAAATTTGGAATTTGATATTGTTGAATTGATTGTATAATGGCGAAAATATGTAATGGCAGTTTGGTAAATATAATTTTGTTAGAATGGTTAAAGATGAAAGGCTATAGACTTATATCCCACGGGCTTTTTGAAGGTTGTTATGGAGATCAAACTTAAATATATGGTTTGTTTTGTAGGGGGCCAGTATAATGGGCTCAAATGCCATTTTCGAGGAAAAGCCCTCTGCTTCGTCAAAATCGTGAGAGAAACCTCCTTTCTTCCTTTAAAAATTTGGACATCAATGTATGCTATCAACACTTTTATTGTGGTATGGGTGTTAGTCATTGGATTTGGATTTTGGGGGTGGGCTAGTGTGAATAACTTTGTCAGACAAGTTGATACATTTGGTCTGTTTTCAAAGTGGTTTAATGTGCCAAGCCCCCACCACTAGTGGCACTTGCACCGGTCCATCATCACTGAGTCATTGATGCGAATGGGTTTAACCACATCGAATCTACTTAATTTGAAGATCCCCTACAACGGCAATTTGAAAAAATAGATTGTTATGAAACCAGTGGGGCAATTCGACCCCAGCGGCAATTTAAACTCTAGCGGCAATTCATGATCAAGTCCAGCGGTAATTCAAACCGTATAGTCGTAGTTGTCAATTCATGATCAAGTCCAGTGGTAATTCAAACTTCTGCGGCAATCTAAACTCGAGCGGCAATTCATGATCAAGTCCAGCGGTAATTCAAACTTCTGCGGCAATCTAAACTCGAGCGGCAATCTAAACTCGAGCGGCAATTCATGATCAAGTCCAACAGTAATTCAAACTCGGGCGGCATCGACAGTTCAAAGATTCGGCATCACGGGATCGGCAAAAGTGATCGAAGCTAAACTGCTTTCAAAGAGATTGGCGGCATGTCTTACGTTAGATTCGGCAATTAATTAAATCTACAACTTTCTTTTCCAAAAATTCATCGGTCGCGAAGCCATGACAACAATCAACTCTGAAATGGCCTTGAAGACACCTAAACTCATTTCGTCGATTATCAATTTATGGCTTTAACAAGTACTGGGCCGTTTAGTATACCATGCTTGACCCAATCTGGGCAAGAGATGCTTTTACTACAACGAGCTCCATATGTTATAGGGTCTTCCTTTAGCCGGATCAGAGAACATGCCCCGGATCCTCAATAGAAGTTTAAAAGCTAAATTCAGAAAGCGACATGACAAAGCGACTTGACACCCGGCATTTGAAGGCATCAAGCAAATATTGGCCCTTTGCATATCCTTCACATTTCCAAGAATAGGTAAAACTTCGGGACATGACATCTTTCGGCCGTGGAGTAAAGCTGTGAAGCTTCAATGAAGCAAAATCTGCAAGGATTTGAACCGTAGCTGGTAGGGAAGAATTAGGCCCGACAAGTGCAGAAAAATTTCTTTATATCATCGGATCGGGCAAATGAGAACCTATATGCTCTAATCCACATAATTTTTCGGAATGTGATTACAAGGATTCTTATGTATGAATGGAAGCACACCATGTAATCAAGGAATCAAAATGAGAGAGTTATGAGCTTCTATTTCTATAGTGTATGGTAATGAAGCTAGCTTTAATCTAATTTCAATTGCTTGACAGAAATGCAAGAAGAGATACATTACATTACACTCGAACAGAATAGCAAGAATCAAGAAGCAATAAAGGGTGGAGTGAAGGGATGTCTTTTAGTGAATTGATGGAGGCTACTCGAACAAGTGATGATTCGTCAGCGGGAGAAGAAACGAGGACGTGTATTGCATCTGGTAATTGAATTTTTCACTGAATTGATCGGCTAGTTTATCGGCATGTTTCGATCCGCCAAATTCAAACTTTTAGTAAGTGAGTTACATTTGAAGATAAACTAATAGAACAAGGTCGGTTGAAGATCTTTGCAATTAATTTCCAAATTGAATTCACACTTCATATATAACAAGGTCTCTTGAAGATAACCTAATAAAAGGGAAGCTTAAAGCGAATTAGGAAAGTGATTGTTGGGTGGGTGTTGAAAATCTAGTCCTATTGGTATCACGACTCGAGTTAGAATATCTATAAAAGGAGAACTTCGTGGGAGCGAGAATAATTATCAGACTTAAAAGATAGAGATAGCTAGAATTGAGAAGAGAAGAATAAAAGTTCAAATTATCTCCTTTGTGTTCTTGTTTTACTTTTGCAGTAAGGTATGTTTTTATTAACCGTTCACACTTTTTTTTTTTTTTTTTTTTTTTTTTTAATTTTTTATTAATGAGGAATGTATATTAGGATTTGTATCTATGTAGTGATCGCGAGACAGTAAACAAGTGTTTAAATCTTATTATCAAAGAAAGAGAAGGATTAATCGATACTATTCTATTTTTTGACATGATTGAAAATATTTGATAATGGAGAAGAATTATAACTTGAAGAGGAGATGGGGTGATAAGGGGATTTTAATATGAATAGGGTGTGAAGGGATTTGATCTTTGATAGTTTGAGAGCAAAGTATGATATCGGAGATGATGTTTCTATTGAGTATGTTGGTAACGATATCGACCAAAAATGTGAAAAGGATGAGATAATTTTATTTTTTCACATTTTTGGCTTTAATAGTGTTCCATTTCGAAATCGGTTTCGAGTTATTAGCTCGATGGAGAGTACATCCTTTACAATTATCTCCTGGCTATTGGGCTATATTTGCCCGTGTAGCGAGAATTTGTAAGGTTTATCAAAATAGTATGTCGTCAGACCTTTTGTTTGAGTTATTGAAGCCTCTGCGGCAAAACAAGGCCTCTTCTAAAAGTTATGCATTGGGATATCATAACCATCACAACCAGAATTATCAGTTTTTTGGGATGCCTTCGAACTACAAGAATGCGAAATTGTATGGTTTTAAGATTAAAGGCAATTGGAGGTTCGAAGATATTGATTATCCTAACAATATATCAGGTAAGATATTAACTTAATATTCTTATAATTATAATTTTAAATAGTTAGCATCACATTTTGATTATCTTGTTTATTTATTTATTTTTTTTTTTTAGGGGATTTTCTGAAGTTTCCAAATAAATCAGTGTTTAGCAGCGTGATGATAAAAAAGAAATTTGTTAGTTTGTTTAGCCATAATGTAGATGTCTATGATCTTTCGTTTCCAGACGATATAGTAGATTATTATCATGATATAGAAACTAGACTGCGGAATGAGCCTAGGGAATTAGCACCTTACTGTGGCTCAAAGAAGAGAAAGAATATTATTGTGGATGATAGCAGTGAAGATGACGAAGAAGTAGAAGGAGATGACTCTGAGGATAGTTGTAACGCCCGTATTTTTAAAATACGTTTTTATCTATTTAATTAATTAATTTAATTATTTATTTTCAAAATTCGTCGGATTGGACTCGGGATACGTGGGCTGGTTTTGGGCGAAGTGCGTGTGGGGCTTGGGTTTTAGGACCCAAGTATATAAACACATTTTTCTAGAAAATAGGGTTCTGGAGAATAAAATATTAAAAATGGAAGAGAGAAACTGGTTTCTTTGGAGAGGTGGAGCCTTATGACGGTTCGGACTGAGGAGGATTCGTGGGTTTTAATTCAGTGAGTAGCTATTTGGCTATTTCACCGGATTTATAGTTTTAAGCATATATCGTATAATCATTTTAATATTTACGTTTTCTTATTCATTATATTTGTTTTGATTTGACGTCGTGTTGTTGAGTTGGTATAACTCTAGTGATTTCGGATTTGTTTTAAAACCGTCGAACTTGGTTAAAATTGGGTAAAACCGGCGGAAGCTTCGAATGAGCATCAATGGCAGCCCCCGTCCGTATCTGAGTTCTTGGGATCTTGTGGGGGCTAAGTGATTGCTATGGGTTGCTAGTCTGTGGTTAGCATAGAGCTGTTGGAAGCTCTCAAGAGGCGTTAATGGCGCCGAACGCCATTACTGGGATACTGAAGGTTTTGGTTTTTTTTGTTTTATTTGTCGTGTTTGAACTGCGATTTGGTATTGGGAGTGGGTGTATGGATTGAATGGTTTGTAGTGATGGGACTGAGTGTTGTGAAGTGGGAGAAAGCTTGAACCGCCGTTAATGGCGTTACTGTGTTACTGAAGGATTTGGTTTTTTTTGTATTTATGTTCGTGTTTGAACTATTTTTGGTTGATGTTGTGGGTGGTTGATGTATGTTGGTATGTGGGAATGTTGGTTGAGTGATGAGGGCTGTCGATTGAAGCTCGAAGCTCCATCAATGGGGTCGCGATTTTCAGATCTAGATTTAGGAAGATTTTTGATTGTATGATTTTCGGTTTTTGCATTTATTAAAGTTGGAGGGGTTTTCTTGAGGAGAAAAATTGGTGGGTCAAAATGGGTGGTTGTGTAGAAGGTGTGGTGGTCGGTTTTTGGTGGCTGTTGGTGGAGGGGAAGATGAACAGTAACAATTTCGGTTTGGGCTTTGGGCCTAACCCCTTTTGGTTTTAGGTGGGCGAAATTTAAATGTTTGGTTTGGGCCAAATTCTTTATTTTTGTCTTGGGCGATTTCTTGTAGTTGTTGGGCCGATTTTTTATTGGGTTTAGGTTGGGCCCGGTTTAGCTTAAGTTTTCTTGGGCGGTTTCTATGAGTTTGTTTGGGCGAACTTCGGTTGTGTTTTAGGCGATTCGATCTAAAGTTTTTGGGCCATTTCTAATATTGTTTGGGGCCAGTCCATAGGACTTAAAGTAGATCTAATTGGGTCTTTAAACGTTTAGACTTTCGGGTTCTAAGGTTTGGGCTTGGCGGTTAGGTCCGAACCATTACCGCGGTCATGAGCCCATGAGCCATGCACCATTGACCTTAGCCATGAGCCATGGCTATGACCCTGAACTTGTCGAACAGGGAAACGACAGTTTGACTTTGACCCTGATATGTTGAGTTTGACTTTGACCTTTGACCTTTGACCATGACATGTTGACTTTGACCAGGACAGTTTGACTTTGACCCTGATATGTTGAGTTTGACTTTGACCTTTGACCTTTGACCATGACATGTTGACTTTGACTAGGACAGTTTGACTTTGACCCTGATATGTTGAGTTTGACTTTGACCTTTGACCATGACATGTTGACTTTGATCAGGACAGTTTGACTTTGACCATGATATGTTGACTTTGACCATGACAGTTTGACTTTGACCAGGACATGTTGACTTTGACCATGACATGTTGACTTTGACTTTGACCGTTGACCTTCGACCGTTGACTTTGACTGTGGAATGTTGACTTTTCCAGTTTTTCACATATTTGATTGTATGGACAAATATAGTAATAAAATATTGTTGAGATTGTATAACTTGGTTGGTCATTATCTAATTTAGATTTGACGTGAGTAGTGTGTAAAATATTTATATATTGGGTTTTGATTGTGGACTTTTGACTGTCTAATTGTGCTACGTGTTAAGTTGTATATTGTATGGACAAATCAGATGATAAAATGCTGTGGAAGCTTGTATATATTTGGTTGTCATTATCTAAGAAAGATTTGACATTTATGTTGTGTATTTTGACACGCGTGGCGATATTGAGATGTTAGGAGATATTATATTCCTAATACGTTATAAGAAAAATGTATGCGATACGTTGAAGCATTATGACATGATATCATATGTTGGGATATTTATATTAAGGCAATATCTTGGAGAAATGTATATACACTCTATTATTTTATATGTGAGATGCTACTATGAGGTAGCATAGTATTGATGAATATTTGCCCACGGGAGTGTGGTGTAGTGCAATAATATATTGGCACGTGAAAGAATGAATTTTGGTTATGAGATATAATTGAGATGTTTCTAAATATTGTGGCTTAGTGCAATAAGGCAATTGACACGCGACGTGATATAGTGGAATGTTTATGAGTCATTAATGTATGACACCTGAATAAATTACGTAACGAAAACCCTAGAACGACTACCACAACTCATGTGATTGGCCCTTCCGGCGTTTAGGTTAATCTGAATGGCCTTCGGTGACCCTTCCGGGCGTTCAAGAAATTTTGAATGGCCCTCTGGCGTAGCCGAATAATAGTGGCTTGATTATTCCGTTCGCAAAATAGAACGATGATCGCAATATTTTATGCCGAATAGTGGCATTACTTACATAATTGCTTCCGTGTGAGGATTTACGGTGTCGCGGCATCCATTTCGTGGTGGTTACGCACCGAAAGTGGTTCATTATGTAAGGGGGGCATGGATGTACATGTTCGGCGTTGGGTAGCGATTGTGGTAGCCAGGGAAACTAGGTAAGACATAGATCTGACGTGCTTTTAGGGGACACGCAAAGAAAACCTTAATTAATATAATTATGGTAATATATTTGTTAATGATGTATCCGTAGATAGATGATTATATATAGTTTTTGCGAAGGGTGGGTCAAATTAATTACTTGGGCGAGAGACGACCTCCAGCTCTGTGATTGAGAAGGAAATGAGGCGTGTATAATACGTTTGTTTGGTTATTTGTCTAGTTGAACTAAAAGCCTCGATGGAGGAACTACATGCCTTATTTATGATCATTATATAGTATGTTGTGTGGTTAGTGGGAAGTTAAAGGCCTCGGTGGAGGAACTACCGCCTTAATTATTGTACTTGAGTATGTTATATTAGTCGTTGAAAGTTAAAAGGCCTCGGTGGAGGAACTAACCATTATGGATTATGTATATATTTGTATAAGTATATGTTGTTTTTAGAGCTACTCACACCAAAGCATTTTATAATGTCAACCGATTACATGTTTGTTTATCGGGTGTGTTCATTAAATGAACATAGTTGATAAGTCTTAATGAGGTTTAGTCATGAAGAAGATTGGGCTGCTTGCTTGTGGTTTTCGTTAGCATTGCATCTCGGGATAAGTTTTGTTTTCCTTGAGGTGATATAGATTTTCAGTTGAGATAAGGTTATTTGTATTTTCATTTGTAAATTGTTTTTGGTAATGAAGATGACCGTTGTTTAAGTTAAAATTTTTATTGGTTTTAATTATCCCATATTTTAAAACCGTTTTTATGGTTTTGGGGGAGTGGAAGTCCACACCCTCGAAATCGAAGAGTCGAGGACAAATAATGTTTTTTTCAGATGAAGCCGAAATTGGCCGTGACAATAGTGGACAAGAAAATATTAGAAAGAAGAAAAAAGTGTGCGTCCAAAAAGAAGGAAAAGAAAATGGGGATAACTTTCAAGTAAAATTGAGGAAGGGATTGATAGTCGTAGAACATACGTATATAATAATTCTTTTTAAAATATCATATATGTAATACCTATAATATGTTTTGGAATGATGTTTCATTGTGATGGTTTTTTGTCTTCCGTACATAAAACTATTGATGTGCTTGATATTGATGATGATGATGATATCGGTGGGAAGCGATGACTAATAGTATATATCCGGACTTGATGTTAGTGTTGATCTTGTTTCTGTGATTTAGAATAATATTCATTATTGATTATTTAATGGTTCTTTTGGTAATGTAGATGGAAAAAGTTGGCGATGGTGGGAGATACAATGGGTTCAAACACATTTGTCAAGATCAATTTTGGAGTGCCAACTCCTTTTGGTGGAAGTAGTATTGGAGTTCCAACACATTTGTTGGCACCAATCTTGGTGTAGCAGCAACCGATGGCACCATTGCTGGTGTGTCGAAGTTAAGTATCAACCGCATTGTTTGCACTAGTCTTTGGATTGCCGACTTACATTTGTTAATACCGATGCGGTATGTTAACGAAGTGTCAACGATTGTTGGTACAAATCTTTGGATTGCCGACCTGGCGACACCGACATGACGAGGTGTGTCAACGAAGTGTGTACCGTTGTTAGTACCGACATCATTGTTGGCTCAATTGTACCTTCTTCGTTGCAGCCGGGGATGGCGGTAGTTCTACAACACCTATGCTCATCACTCCAGACATGCAGGCCTTGGCAATTGAAGGTTAGATGTTAAATAGCTATTTAAATAGTATTTACTGATTATTATATATTATTATTTTAAATCCTTTTGTCTAATATATCAGATCCAGAGTTATTGTGTTTGGATTATCAACGAAGTGTAGATTTTGGAAAAACCGTTAATATGTTGAATTCAAAGCTTGCAGAGGTAATTTTTAGTGTGTGTGTGTTTTTTTTTTTTTAGGGTAACACATTATTTTTTCTATTAGGCGTCGAAGCTTGGGGATTGTGCTAAAGAAATCTTAGAAGCAAAAGAAAATCATAAGATTAAAACCAGTGAATATGCGAGATTGAGAAATATTTGGAAGGAGAGAGATCTCATCTTTCAGGAGAATGAACATTTGAGAGGAGTACTTATGCGAAATGAAGTGGTTTTGCACGACTATGAGATGAAAATGAATATCATGAAAGCTGAAGTGTCGAAACAGAATCAAGAAATTGTTGTTCTCAAGGAGCAGAAGGTTTTGAGTGATGAAGTTGCGATTTTAAAATGTGAGAAATTGGAATTGGCAAAACGAGTTTGCGAGGCTGAGGGGATTAGAGGAGACTACAAGGTACTATTGGAAGAGAATGCATTTTTGAAGAAGGAGTTAGATGAATGTCATGAGAGGGTGGAAAATTTTAGAGTAGTGTGTGAAGAGAAGGATGATATAATTGAGAAGCATGCAGTTGAAACTAAGAAATCTGGGGCGTTGTTGCGTGAAGCATCGGCAAGTGTTGGACTTTGGAAATCAAGAGATTCTGAGAAATGGGAAAAATGCAAAGAATTTGGCCGATTATTATACTATATGTTATAGGAAGTTGGAAGATGTATCTCCGTCGGATCTATTAGGTGTTCCAGTTCCAGTGGAGGATAACATTATGCCATAACTTTTTGAGTGAAGTTTTTATTTTTTTTTATTGTTATGATGATGTGAGGTTAGGTTACGGTTTTTTTTTTCGATTATATTTATTTTTTCCATTTGTATTCATGATATTTGGTTTTATCTATTTTTTATTAGATTGGTAATCATAATAGGTCGGTCAAAATATATAATAGTTGGGTAATCTGGCCTTGAGGTAGGTCGGCAAAATAGATATAAGTATTAAGGAACCATAATATAATAATAACGTAATGAAATTTGGGGAGTCGCCGCCCCCATAACGTAATGCAATTTGGGGTGTCGCCGCCCCCATAGTGTAATGATAACGTAATGAAATTTGGGGTGTCGCCGCCCTAATAGTGTAATGATAACGTAATGAAATTTGGAGTGTCGCCGCCCCCATTGTATAATGATAACGTAATGAAATTTGGGGTGTCGCCGCCCCCATAGTTTAATGATAACATAATGAAATTTGGGGAATCGCCGCCCCCGTAGTGTAATGATAACATAATGAAATATGGGGTGTCACCGCCCCCATAGTGTAATGCAATTTGGGGTGTCGTCGCCCCCATAGTGTAATGATAACGTAATGAAATTTGGGGAGTCGCCGCCCCCATAGTGTAATGATAACAAAATTTGGGATATTTGATAGCTAGTTAAAACGAAAGATGGATCGAATTTTATTGAATTATAAAATGATTACAATGAATGAAAAACAAACATTCAACGATAAAACTTTTTCAAATGAAAAGCATTCCATGGCTTGGCAAATTTTTCTCTGGTGATTAAATGAAGGAAATAAGACCCTTTGGATGCCGGGTCTATCAATAATGAACGGTCCTTCCCAATTCTCGACAAATTTTCAGATTCAATGAGCTTCTGTTTGCGGCTAAGTACCCAATCTTCTGGTTCAAAACTCTTGAGGCAAAGCTTTCTATCATATTTGCGTTTCATGGCTGCTTGATATTTTATTAGACATTGTAAAGCTTCTTCTCAAGTTTTATCAATTGAGTCTGCCACCAAAGTTAGAGATGCGTCATTGTTACCAGTTTGGTATACGTCCTTGTAGTTGGTGCAATTAATTCGCCGGAGGACAAAGATCCATGCCATAAGCTAGATTGAAAGGGGAAAGATTGGTAGAATGCTTTGGAGTGGTGCGATAAGCCCAAAGCACTGCTGGGAACTCTTTAACCCAATTTCCTTTTGCTTCATTAAGCTTCTTCTTTAAAGTCGAGAGAATCATCTTATTGGTTTATACCTTGTCCATTTGCTTGTGGATAATATGGAGCGGAGAAATTATCTTTGAATTTTTAGTGAGGCAAAAAATTTGTGAATTTCTTCCGCATCAAATTGTTTACCGTTGTCAGAGACGATGTTAGATGGAATTCTAAATCGACAAACGATGTCTTTCCATAAGAAATGCCGTACATCTGTTGCTGAGATGTTGACAAGCAGTTGAGCTTCTACCCATTTAGTGAAATAATCAGTCACAACCAATAAAAATCGTACACTTCCAGGAGCCTTTGGTAGGGGTCCCACAATATCCAAGGCCCATTTCGCAAAAGGCCAAGGGCTTAGAATTGGGTGGAGTTCCGTTGCTGGAAGTTTGCCCATATTTGCATGTTTTTGACATGGTATGCATTTTTGGGCAAATTCTGTTGA
Organism: Coptis chinensis; assembly: GCF_015680905.1. NCBI lineage: Eukaryota > Viridiplantae > Streptophyta > Magnoliopsida > Ranunculales > Ranunculaceae > Coptis > Coptis chinensis. The sequence continues at coordinate 68,152,044 of NC_141457.1, read as the reverse complement.
GTGTCTTTGCATGCTAGGCCACCAGTATCCCTGAGTCATGGCTTTATGTGCAAGACTACGTCCCCCAGAATGGTTTCCACAAAGTCCGGAGTGTATCTCTTCGAGAACTAGATGACCTTGATCTTTGGAAAGACATCCGAAAAAAGAGGATCGAAATTATTTGCTTTCCTATAAAGTAGGAGATTTCCTTTAGAATTTGGAATTATGACAAATTTCCAGGCATCTCTCTTAATTTTGTAGGAAAGCGACGAATCCTCAGGTAGAGTTCCATGTTGCAGAAATTCTAAATAAATAGGTCTCCAATCATCTGGTGAAGTGTTATCATCGATAGATTGGAGATCCAAATGTGGTACTTCTAGAGAATTATCTGCTTCGTGGGACTTATCTTCCATATCAACATTGATTTGGTCGGCATCATGTGTGGGTGGAGAATCAGTCTCAACATGATGATCGGCCAAACCTTGATGGTCGGCTAAATCTTCTTGAGCTGCTTCCTCTGAGTGAGAGTCTGAACTTGTACCGGCCGATTGAGCTAGCTCTTCTCTCTTTCTTTTCCTTTTTGTTACGGCATTCACTTGCTCGAATTCGAATTTCCGAGATGTTGTCTGGAAATAGCATAGATGAGCAATATATAAGTTTTGAACATGTTCTTCTATGACAATTATGCTTGGAAAAGGTTGGAAATCAATATAGATTTTTCTTTCATTGTTAACATCAACTGCAGCAGAGAGATAGGCTAAGGCATCGGCATGACGATTATCATTATTGGAGAGTCCGGTGGTGAACAAAGAATGGATTTGAAATGAATGGATAGCTCATGCATTTTTGGACATATGCAGCCATCCTATCATTTCGAAAGCAACAAAAGATCCGCCAAATTGATTCGCGAACAAGCTTTGAGTCGTTGAATAACTCGATTTTTTGTCGCCCCGTGTCAAGTGCCGTTCGCATTGCATAAAGAACCGCTTCATATTCAACTTCATTGTTTGATGCGCAAAATCCGAGGCGAATAGATTTTTCAATTTTCTCGCCATCAGGTCGGATCAAAACACAACCAAGGCCTGAACTTGATTTGTTCTTGGAACCGTTCGTATGTATAGTCCATAAAGTAGGGTCGACACTTGTGGATGGATCGGCCGATCCTTGTTGTGGATTAGGAGGAGGTTCGTCAAACTGCTATTCCATGGTCGGTATGTCATCGACAGGAAAATCGGCCATAAGTGATGCCATTGCGTGGCCTTTCTCAGATGATCGGGTTTTATAGATAATTTCGTAGGCACTCAAATATGTTTCCCATTCTGCTAATCGGCTCGAATCAGCATTTCGAAGAACTTTTCTCAAGGGGTATTCGGTGTAGACATTGATGATGTCGCCTTTGAAAATAAGGCTTCAATCTTAGTGCACTATGGACAAGTGAGAGAGCTATTTTCTCAATCTGTGAATACCTTGTTTCTGGAGCTGTAAGGGTCTTACTTATGAAGAAAATTGGTTGTTCATTTTCATCATCAATGAATAAGACGACACTCACAGCTATTTCTGATGCTGCCAAATAGATGCCAATTGTTTGTCCGGTGGTCGGACTAGCAAGAATTGGCGGCTGTACTAGGTATTCTTTCATTTTCTGAAAAGCTACGTCACACTCATCTGTCCATTTTGGGGATCCCTTAATGGCTTGGAAAAAGGAGTGGAGCCGATCTGAATATTTTGAGATAAATCTACCCAAAGCGGCTATCCTACCCGTAAGTTGCTGAATTTGCTTCTTGGTTTTTGGCGAGGGCATTTCAGTAATTGCACGGATTTGATCAGGGTTAGCTTCAATGCCTCGTTTGGTCATAAGATATCCAAGAAATTTTCCCGATGCTAATCCAAATGCGCATTTTGATGGATTTAGACGCATTCGAATATGCATCAGCCGATCAAAATATTTTTGCAAGTGATGAAGGTGTGATGACTCTTCATGCGACTTGATGACCATATCGTCAATATAAGCTTCCATAAACTTGCCTAAGAAGTCTGAAAATGATGTATTAATGAATTTCTGATATGTTGCCGGTGCATTTTTTAGACCGAAAGGCATTACCTTATAGCAAAATAAGCCTTGGTCTGTTATGGAAGTTGTAAGTTCTTGTTCATCTTCGGCTAAAGCAATTTGATAAAATCCCATTGAGGCATCCATAAAAGAAATTCTTTTAAACCCTGAAGTGGCATCAACCATTTCAGAAATACGAGGCAAGGGATACGGGTGAACAGGACATTTTTTATTGACATCAGTAAAATCAACACAGATTCTAAGTTTCCCATTTTTCTTAGGGACTGCTACTACATTTGATATCCATTTCGGATATAGTACAGGCCTAATAAAATTAACACTTAGAAGTTTGTCGATTTCTTCTTTCACTTTGAGCTTTCGATCGGGAGCCATTCGGCGAGGCTTCTGACACACTGGCTTTTGTGTTTTGTCTATATCCAACCTGTGACATGCAAGTGAAGGATCAATCCCAGGCATTTGTTCGACCGTCCACGCAAACATTGTGCAATTTTTCTTCAAAAGCTTAATGAGATTATCATGTTCTTTCTTGGAAATTTCCGCAGAAATAAAAGTGGTTTCTTCTTCCTTGTTGCCGATCTGTACTTCGAGGAGTCTGTCGATGGTCGGGGGGCCACCTAAAAGCTGCTCCATAGCATTTACCCGGCCAATGTAATTCTGTAATTTCTCCTTTTTCCCATCGACATTTAGGATGGTGTTACCCTTGACTTCCGAATCTTTATAATCTTCGAGTATAGACTCATGACACTTCAAAGCTGCTCTCTGATCACTTCGAACTTTGCATACCCTACCATCACACCAGAACTTGATAGCCTGATGGAAAGTAGAAACGACAGCTCCCATTGAGTGAATCCAATCTCTTCCTAGAATGACATTGTAGGAGGAGTTACAATCCAAGAGAAGAAAATCAATTGTAACTTCCTTGTTCATTAATGTCACTGGAAGAGAGCATCTACCAACTGATGTTCTTTCTTGTCCCATCGGGCCAATGATAGGATTTGGATCGGGAACTATCATTTTTCGGGGAGGTTGAGTCCTTTGTAACAACGCTTGTAGATCACACTTGCCGAACTACCTGTATCGATCATGATTTTCTGCACACGATGAATTCCAACAAAAGCTTGTATTACTGGCGGCATCATAATGAGGATGGTGCACTCCTATCGTCATTGTCGGCCCAATGAGAGGTCCTTCCTCATAAGTTTGATTACCCATTCATTCCGTGGAGAAAATCATATCCACTATAAACATAGTGGTGGCTGAGATCGATGATCTTGGAGTGATTAAAATTCTTCTTACTGGGTGTTAGACATTGAATCAACTCGGCATGACCGACTTTGATTACATTGTGTGCGTAACGACTAAAGCTTGTTTCGTTTTACCCGGGACATAATCACGGAGCATACCCTTCTCGATCAAACCTTGGATTCTACCCCTTAGAGATCGGCATTGTTCGGGTTTCATGACCAAAATCATCGTGAAATTTGCACCGCGTGGATTTGTCACGTGTAGCCTTGGTATCTTGGAGAGAGGAAAAGGTGGAGATAAGATATTCTTTTCCTTAATCTTCTCATAGATAACAGCCGTACTTCGTTGAGGCGGTAAGATTTAACTCTGGAAGTTTCTTTTGTTATTTGCCGTTCCATTGTTGTGGCCTACCATCACTCTTGGACTTTTGATGGGTTGTTTGTTGAAACTTCGGTTTTGACTGCTTCTCGCGGCTTGCTTATTCGATCCCTATCTCGTGAACTTCGTGCGATGCATCATCTTCAACTCGAATAAACCGTTGAGTTCGAGAGAAAAGTTCATAACGAGTTGTTGGGACGCCTTTTACAATAGAGTTGTAAATGCCGCCCCTATCATAATTAATGCCTTCCTTGAAGGCATAAATGACAAGAATATCAGATGCATCTGAGATTTCAACAGCCGCTTTCCGAAATCTCGCAACAAACTTACTGAGCTTTTCTTCTTTTTGTTGTTTAATACTGAATAGAGAATCAATATGTTTCGGTTCTTTCTAGTTGTGACGAAAATGTTCGGCAAACTTGTAAGCCAGATCAGTAAAATTGTGGATGGATCTTTCTGGAAGCATGTTAAACCATCTCATCGACTCAATTCCAATGAGTGTGGACGGAATAACTTGCAAAGAAGAGCATCGTCGAAAGTCCATAAGATCATCTTGTTTTACGTAATTAACAAGATGCATCAAAGGATCTCCATCAATCTCATCATACTTTTCGAATTCTGGCTGCTTGAAGTCCTTGTGATGAATAGTTGTTTGGATTCGGAGAGAGAAGGGAGAATCGATACCACTCTCGATAGCAAGATTTTCAGATTTTTATTTTTTCGTGACTCCTTATCATTTTACAGCCTTCAAATTATCATCAAGCGTGTAGGCGTCGTTCAGAAAATGTTACATTCTCTTGACGATGGTCATGACCGAACTGTAGACGTTTTGGCCAAGATTTCTTCAGAGGAGGTGGAGTTAGTTCTCGAT